>NC_045790.1:18030486-20688976 GCF_009873245.2 Balaenoptera musculus | reverse complement strand
CAACTCCAGTCAACAGTTTTACTTGGGTTAAACGGGAATCTTTGGCAAGTCAGGCAAACTCATTAAAATAACCTGCAATCCTGTTTCCAAAGGCCACCTGGCAGGATGGCATGGGCCTTTTGATCACCAGTCGGGAACGTCTTGGCTTAATGACTGGGGAGACTCTGCACCGTGAATGAGATTCTCTTTCCCAAGCAACTGCACCTCGAACAGCCAAAAGATTGAAACTCTAACTTCTCCAGTGATTGTCTTGCTAGTTCTTGATATTCAAACAAACCAAAAAAAAAGAAAAAATCGCCTTTGTATCGTTATTTAGGTGGGTTTAAGGTTTTGAAGCCATACGGCCAAAAATATCTTTAACTTAAATTCACATTTTACTACACAAAACTTCCCTGCTCTTCCAAGTCATTTACTGGCTGATGAAGTTATTTTACCATTAAAATGTGAAAAACAAAAAAGGCAATCATACTACATTTTCGTAGTGGTTCAGAAAGTTTCATGTTTTTATGCAACTGCTCTTTCTTTCTGTAGTAAAAGTATGAATAAAACCTTTGCAGGCATATGAACATCCCTACCCTGAGTCACTTCGATAAATACAGTGGAATTTTCCAGTGGATTCTGTAAATGGCCAAACGAAAATGTGTCCTTTCCGAGACCCGACACGGAGTTTCTTGTGCCTGCGGACTCCAGCTAGTCTCCCAGGACCCAGACGCTTCCGCACTTCCTGCGCTCGCGGCAGCACCTGAAGTTTTGCCGTCTCGGCACAGGCCCCCACCCACAGGCCCGGCTCCCCGTACAAAAGCTGGACCCCAAGAGGCACTAATTAGTTTTAGGAGAAAAGCTGGCACAACTGACTAGTTTTCAATCGAAAAATTTTATCAAATGTTCCCTCCGATTTTCAAAGCAGGAAGGCCCTGAGCGTACCCGTCTGGGTTTGCATAGGCGCACAGACCGTGGGCCGGCCAAGGAGGAAGGGCTGCATCCTCCACTCTCTCAGCGCCTTCTCCCCTTCCACGCCGCCTTCCCAAGCCTAAAGGAGCGTTCCGACGGCCCCAGCGGAGAGAGCGCGCGGCCACACCTACCTGGGTCAGGTGAGGCTAGGGCGGGGTGCGGGTCTCCGGGGACCGGACTGGCGCGATCCAGGCGGCAGCTCTGGGCGCAGCGCCGAGCAGCCCCCTCCTCCTCGCTGCTCCCGCCGCCGGAGTCGCCTCAGTCGCCCAGTGCACAAAGCTTCCTCATTTTGGGCAACTTCCTTAACGCTCCCGGGCAGGCCCCGCACTTCCTCCCGGCCGCCGCGCTCCACCGCCCCGGGACCGCCCCGCCGCCGTGCGCCGCGAGCGCCCAGTGTGCCGCATGCGCCCCCAGCGCCCAGGGCAGGGCAGCGGCGGCCGGAGCGCGCGGGAACCCAGCCCGCGGGGTTGGCCTACGAGGCGGAAGGCCGGAGGGGAGAAGAAAGAGGAGCCGGGTGGGCGCTCCTTGCCAATTCCCGGGCGCAGACGGCCCGGACAAGGGGACTTCATACCAAAACAGGGCGCGCGGCCAACAACAGGAGCCTCTTGCCACCTGGCCTGCCTGCTGCCTGATCCTTCCAAGGACCGACAGGCACTCAGGGGCACGCTCATTTGCGGTGCCATTGCTTGGGAAGAGAACCTTCTTCACTGTGCGGGTATTCCCAGTCACCAACCCAAGACGCTTCTGCTGACTGGTGATCAGAAGGCCCCTGTCATCCCGCCAGGTGGCTTCTGCCTTAGGTGAACATCAGATTTTATAGGGCACCTTTGGGTGAGACCAGCCTGTCCAACAAGGCAGTTTTCTGAGGGCTTTAATTATTACAAGGTTCTTGACAGTGAGTTAAACTTGCTTCCTTCTTACCCACGAACGGTTCTATTTCATCCTAATTAAAGTTTCATCCTTCTCCGTAGTCTTTAAAATAGTTTTAAAACACCTACGTTGTTCCCCTCCCCCCTTTTTTCTGTTAACCCTCTTTGAAATTTTCCCATAAAACAGTTTCAAGCCCCTCACATTCTTGGTAACAGTGGCTAACAGTGCCTGTTTTAAAAAGCTGTACCTGAACCGAAATACAATCCATAAAATAAAATATATAGTGTGTTAGACTATAATTGCCATGGAGAAAAATAAGGTAATAGGAAGCGTTTACACTCGGTTGGAGCCCCTCAGCATTTTCCACTGGGACATTCTCTTCCATTTATTTTTCCCACTAAATTTTTATTCCAAGTGAAAGATTTTTATTATGGTTATATTTGTTAACCACTGGACTTAATTTTACTGCAGATAACCAACGAAATATACATTGTTGTCTAAACAGAGGCTGCAGATCCTCTGGCAATATTGTTGGAAATGGGCAGGAGGGTGATCTGTCTTGCTTTTACTAAGATTACAATGTTTCCTTAGGGAATGCTAGTGGGAGAAGAGATGAAGTTTTGGATCCATCTCTAAGCCACCCTTTAGCATTGCTGCAGTCCTTCCCACCTTTGAGTCATCTTGAAAGTTAAGTAGTATGCTTTTAATGATTTTTTTAAATGTTAAAATCATCACACAAATGCCTAGAAAAAGAATACTCCTAAAAGTCAACACATTTCTCCCAACTTTTCTTCCGTCACCCCATGTGCCATTTCCTTTTGCTGACTTTGCTTTTTATCTTTCATTGAAATAAATCTTAGCTGTGATTATATGCCGAGTCCTGGAAGCCTTCCTAACAAAGCGCTGCACCCAGAGGGTCTCAGGGACTCCTGACACCTTTACTTTTTAAAGTCTCCTGTTACCTGGAGGTCCTTTATTTTTGTATTTCTTTGAAAATAGTAAATATATTTTTATATGTGGTTTTGCTGTGTTAATTTCACCTTATGAAGTCTTTAATGTATACTTATGTTGTCTGAGTGTTACCATTGGTTCTTGCTCATGGTGCCTGGCTTCCTTGTGTATTTGGTTACGTTGTATGTGAGCCACTCATTGTCCTTGAAAAATTATTTGTGGAGATTAATTGAGGACTAGGGAGAAAGTACTTTCTTTCAGAGAGAATTTGCCTTTGCTTCTGTCAGAAGCCTAGGGTGCAACTGGTGTTTGGACAATTTAAGGTAAATTCTCAGCTTATGTGTTTTGGGACCACCTAGGTGATATGAATCTGGACTGGAAATTTGGGCACAATTTTGGTCAACTGGTGGTTACTGTTTCTCAAGGATTCATTTCTTATGCTCTGTGCTCTGCTCTGTGCTTCCATTCACATTTCTTTTAATCTTTGAGTCCGTGTTTTTTGTATTCCATGCTTTCTCTCCCTTAGTTCACTCCATCATTTTGGTGGAACACAATCTTCAGGAGTTTCCTGAGAAGCAGAAGTAGGTATTTTTTTCCTGTACACAGATATTTATTTTTTTAAAAACGTATTAACAAGTAGATACGTTACAGTTCATATGACTCCACAAGGTGAAGCGTGTCTTTAAAATACTTTAGGCAATCATGTATTTCTAATGGCCCTAATACCCCCAATGAGAGTCCATATTTAACATCCCTATGTTAATTATCAATACCTGGGGTGGCTATGTTGCCACTGATAAGAGAAGCCACGTAGCGGTGACCTCCAATGTGGTTAGAATTCTAGCTAACCACTAACTGGGATGTGAATCCCAGATAAGGGAAGCGGAAGTAGGTATTTTAAAGACCTTCCCTATCCCAAAAGTTTCTACCTTCACGTTTGATTGATGGTTTAGATTGTAATTACACCTTTTTCTTCTCTCAAGATTTGAGAGAGAATTGTCAGGATTTTGTAGCCTCACAAGATGTAGTTTTTGGGAGGTGGGGACATGACCTCATTGTGATACTCTCAAACTTCTGTTTTGTAGGTGAGCCAGCACTTTTCTAAACTCATCCAGTTAAGCGCTTCTCCTTTTCTTGTTTGGTTACTATTGGTAACTTACATTTTTATTTCTCCCCCTTCCTTTTTTTACTGGGGAGGGGTAGAAGGGAGGTGTGGGTGAAAGAGGAGGAATGGTTCTTTATTTTTTTCTAGATAGTAGATATTCTTTGGCTCTTATGAATAATCCTGCCATGAACATCTGTATACAAATTTTCGTGTGGATATATGTTTTATTTTTTTGTTGGATATAAAGCTAGGAGTGGAATTGCTCGGTTATATGGTAACTCTATGTTTAACACTTTGAAGAACTACCAGACTGTTTTCCAAAGTGGCTTTACCACATAAAGATGGCCAATAGGCACATGAAAAGATGTTCAGCATCACTAATTATTAGAGAAATGCAAATCAATACTACAATGAGGTACCACCTCACACTGGTCAGAATGGCTATCATCAAAAAGTCTAGAAATAACAAATGCTAGAGAGGGGGCAGAAAAAAAGGGAACCCTCCTACACTGTTGGTGGGAATGTAAATTGGTACACCCACTATGGAAAACAGTATGGAGGTTCCTTAAAAACTAAAAATAGAGTTGCCATATGATCCAGCAATTCCACTCCTGAGCATATACCTAGAGAAAACTATAATTTGAAAAGATACATGCACCCCAATGTTCATGGCAGCACTATTCACAATAGTCAAGACATGGTGGCAACCTAAATGTACATCAACAGATGAATGGATAAAGAAGATGTGGTATATATACACAATGGGATACTGCTCAGCCATAAAAAAGAAGGAAATAATGCCATTTGCAGCAACATGGATGGACCTAGAGATTATCATACTAAGTAAAGTAAGTCAGACAGAAAAAGACAAATACTACAGGATATCACTTATAGGTGGAATCTAAAATATGACACAAGTGAACTTACTTATGAAACAGAAACAGACTCACAGACATAGAAAGCAAACTTATGGTTACCAAAAGGGAAAGGGGGTGGGGGAGGGACAAATTAGGAGTATGGGATTAGCAGATACAAGCTACTATATATAAAATAAATAAACAACAAGGTCCTACTGTATAGCACAGGGAACTATATTCAATGTCCTGTACTAAATCATAATGGAACAGAATATGGAAATCAATATATATATGTATAACTGAATCACTTTGCTATACACCGGAAACCAATACAACATTGTAAATCAATTATACTTCAATTAAAAAAAAACCAACAAAGTGGCTTTACCATTTTTAGATTTCCACCAGCAATGTGGGAGGGTTCCAATTTCTCTCCATCCTTATCAGCTCATGTTATTGTCATTTTGATTATAGCCACCTTAGTGCATGTGAAGTGGTATCTTACTGTGACTTTGATTTGCATTCCTTTATGTCATAATGCTAAGAATCTTTTGATGTGCTTTATAGCCATTTGTATATCTTCTTTGGAGAAATGTTTATTCAGATCCTTTGCCCACTTTTCAGTTGACTCATTTTTATTATTGAGTTGTAAGAGTTCTTTACGTATTTTGGATACAAGTCCCTTATTTGATATAAGATTTGCAAATATTTTATCCCACTTTGAGGGTTGTCTTTTCCTTTTTTTGATGGTATCATATACCAAACAAAAGTCTTTAATTTTGATGAAGTTCAATTTTCCCAGTTTTTCGTTTTTTTGCTTGTAGTTTTGTATTATATATAAGAAGCCATTGTCTAACCCAAGATCTTGAAGATTTACTCCTATGTTTTTCGCTCAGATTTTTATTGTTGTAACTCATACCTTTATGTCTCAGATCCATTTTGAGTTAATTTTTATATATAGTTTGGGGCAAAGGTCCAATTTCAGCTTTTTTTCAGGCACATATCCAGTTTTCCCAACAGTAGGTGTTGAAACAACTATTCTGTCCACAATTATCTCAACACCCTGTTGAAGATCAACATAAAGGTTTATTTCTGGACTCTCCATTCCATCTCATTGATCAATGTATCTGTCCTTACACCAGAACTACAGAATCTTAATTACTGTAGTTTTGTAGTAAACTTGGAAATTGGGAAGTTTGAGTCATCGAGCTTTGTTCTTTTTCAAGATTGTTTTGGCTGTTATGGTTCCTTTGCATTTTTTATATGAATTTTAGGATCAACTTGTCAATTTATGCAAAAACAGAAGCTGGAGTTTGATAGGGATTGTGTCGACTCTGTAGATCAGTTTGGGAGCATTTCCATCTTAACAACATTAAATATTCTTATCCATGAACATGGTCCATTTTTTTAGGTCTTCTTCAATTTCTTTCTTTTTTTTCTTTCTTTTTTATGGTTCCTCTACTTCTTTGAACATATTTATAATAACTCCTCTGAAGTCTTTGTCCACTAGGCCCACCGTCTGGGCCTACAAAGGCTGTTTCTGTTGCCTGCTTTCTATTCCTGTGTATAAGTGATGATTCCCTGATTCTATGCATGTCTCATTTTCTTTTTTGGTTGAAAACTGAACACTTTAGGTTATATATGGCAAGTTTGGAGACTGATCTCTCCACCAGGGCTCGTTGATGTTTGCCTGTTTGCTGGTGCATTTGTCTGGTATTGGCTGGACTATTTTCCTGGCTGTGGGAAGCCTGTGATGTCACTCCTCTGAGGGCACAGCCTTGGGTGTGGGGCAATATCTCTGACCATGGGGAGTGACTGTGGTCTTAATGGGGTCTCTCTGACTTTGTCTTTCCCTGATCTCCCTGACGAGCTTCTGACTGGTTTGCTGTTGGTGTCACACCAAGATTTTAACCTCTTTTAATTGCCTGCTGATTTCTTTGTTGTTTTCAGCAATGCCCTGGGTATAAATTGCTCAACTGTCTGATCCAATTAAAGTCAGTTCTCTTTGCAGGGACAGATGTTACCAGGCTTTGAGCCTTGCTCCTACCCAGGAAGGCTCTTTTTAGCTACCTCTTGTTCTGGTTCTGTTAATCTTCCAGCTGGTCTGTTTTGCTTATTGCTACTAGTATTATTAAGTTACCATCTTCCTTTTAATTGCTCACCTCCAGAACGTCTGTTGTTTTTAACAACGCTTTTAGATGTGAACTTCCTTATGTTCTATTCCCATTAACTAACATTAGTCCCTATGGACCTACTCATCCCTGACCCAAACAAATAATTGTTGTGCCCTCCTTGGCATGCATGCTAGAGATTGTACATGCCTATCTCAGACAGTAGAATATTAAACTTATAAAACTGACACTTTGTAAAAAATGACTGGTATTTTTCTTTTAGTTCAGTAGTACTCAAATGAATTTTGTTTCTTTAAGTCTATATGTGGTCTTAGGGAGATGGTGAATAATTTGTGGAAGAAATTAAGTTAAATATAAAGTAAATAACTTGATGAGAAAATATTATTTTAAGAAAGTCTTCTAATGTAAAGCATTAAGCGTATTGGTATGAAATTCTATTAAATATTAGTACCCTGGGAATTATAATCTATTTCAAGTGTACCTAGAAAAAATATGCCTAGAAACAAAGAAACATATTCTGATGTAAAGTATGTTGCAGTTCCATGAATGGGCATTTCCTGCTTGCATTTTCCATATATCTCTTCCCTTAATAATGTTTGAAAAACTTGACTGATTTGAATTTTCAGGTTTGATCTGGGGTTGCAGTTGCCACCTTGAAACTCAATTAAGAATGAAAACTTGTCGTTCTTTTCATTCATACAAATGGCCAACAGGTACATGAAAAGATGTTCTACATCACTAATCATCAGGGAAATGCAAATCAAAACCACAATGAGATACCACCCCACACCTGTTAGAATGGCTATCATCAAAAAGACTAGAAATAACAAATGTTGGTGAGAATGTAGAGAAAAGGGATCCCTTGTTCTGTTAGTGGGGATGTAAATTGGTGCAACCACTATGGGAAACAGTAGGGAGGTTCCTCAAAACATTGAAAATAGAGCTACCATATCATCCAGGAATTCCACTTCTTGGTATTTGTCTGAAGAAAATAAAAGCATGAACTCGAAAACCCCATGTTCACAAACATGAACCCCATGAACCCCATGTTCATTGCAGCATTATTTACAATAGCTAAGATATACAAACAACCTAAGTGTCCATTGGTGGATGAATGGATAAAGAAAATGTGGTGTATAGACACAGTGGAATATTATTCAGCCATAAAAAAGAATGAAATTGTGCCATTTGTGAAAACATGGATGGACCTCAAGGGCATAATGCTAAGAGAAATAAGTCAGACAAAGACAAATACCATGTGACCTCACTTAAACATGGAATCTAATATATATATATATAGAAGCCCATAGGTACAGAGAACAGACTGGTGGTTGCCAGAGGAGGTGGGGGATAGGAGAAATGGGTGAACTGTTTTTGTCTTTCTTTGTTTAAAAAAATTGTATTTATTTTTGAAATTAAAAATGAAAAGCTTTCAAATTAATGTATCTTTTATAATTATTTTCAAATTAATGTATCTTTTATAATTATTAACACAGTTTGTTGTGAAATTTGTTGCCATATAGAAATTGAAGAAAGGAGTGACTGACTGAAGTTATCTGTCAGTACATACTTTGACTTTTGAGTCTGTGGACCTCAAGTCTCCCTCCTCTCCAAATGGGGGCTCTTTGATTTGAGGCAAAGACAAAATAGATGGCAAGGAATGTCAGGGGGCTACTAGACAGGTGGGGTTAAATGAAGACAGAATTTATACACAGAAATGACTCAAGAAAGAACTCTGGCTCTCCAAAGAAAATATATATCTAATAAAAGGGGTAAAATATAAAAGTCATCCCAAGTTACAACCCCAGAGGCAACTACTCAAACTTTTCTTGATGTAGTTTTAGTCATTTCTCTGCATACAGAGACATATAAATGTGTGATTATATATGTTGTTTTATCACTCAGTTATAGGATTAGATAGCATGTTATGGAAATACATATTTTTAACATCTTTACTGGAGTATAATTGCTTTACAATGGTGTGTTAGTTTCTGCTTTATAACAAAGTGAATCAGTTATACATATACTTATGTCCCCATATCTCTTCCCTCTTGTGTCTCCCTCCCTCCCACCCTCCCTATCCCATCACTCTAGGTGGTCACAAAGCACCAAGCTGATCTCCCTGTTCCCACTAGATATCTATTTTACAATTGGTAGTGTATATATGTCCATGACACTCTCTCACTTTGTCACAGCTTACCCTTCCCCCTCCCCGTATCCTCAAGTCCATTCTCTAATAGGTCTGTGTCTTTATTCCCATCTTGCCCCTAAGTTCTTCATGACTATTTCTCTCTCTTTTTATTTTTTTATTTTTTTTAGATTCCATATATATGTGTTAGCATACGGTATTTGTTTTTCTCTTTCTGACTTACTTCACTCTGCATGAGAGACTCTAGGTCCATCCACCTCACTACAAATAACTCAATTTCGTTTCTTTTTATGGCTGAGTAATATTCCATTGTATATATGTGCCACATCTTCTTTATCCATTCATTTGTTGATGGATGCTTAGATTGCTTCCATGTCCTGGCTATTGTAAATAGAGCTGCAATGAACATTTTGGTACATGACTCTTTTTGAATTATGGTTTTCTCAGGGTATATTCCCAGTAGTGGGATTGCTGGGTCGTATGGTAGTTCTATTTTTAGTTTTTTGTTTTTTTTTTTTTAATTTATTTAATTTTTTTATTTTTCGCTGTGTTGGGTCTTCGTTTCTGTGTGAGGGCTTTCTCTAGTTGCGGCAAGTGGGGGCCACTCTTCATCGCGGTGCGTGGGCCTCTCACCATCGCGGCCTCTCTTGTTGCAGAGCACAAGCTCCAGACGCACAGGCTCAGTAGTTGTGGCTCATGGGCCTAGCCGCTCTGCGGCATGTGGGATCCTCCCAGACCAGGGCTCGAACCCGTGTCCCCTGCATTGGCAGGCAGACTCTCAACCACTGCGCCACCAGGGAAGCCCTATTTTTAGTTTTTTAAGGAACCTCCATACTGTTCTCCATAGTGTCTGTATCAATTTACATTCCCACCAACAGTGCAAGAGGGTTCCCTTTCCTCCACACCCTCTCCAGCATTTATTATTTGTAGATATTTTGATGATGGCCATTCTGACCAGTGTGAGATGATATCTCATTGTAGTTTTGATGTGCATTTCTCTAATGATTAATGATGTTGAGCATTCTTTCATGTGTTTGTTGGCAATCTGTATATCTTCTTTGGAGAAATGTCTATTTAGGTCTTCTGCTCATTTTTGGATGGGGTTGTTTGTTTTTTTGATATTGAGCTGCATGAGCTGCTTGTAAATTTTGAAGATTAATCCTTTGTCAGTTGCCTCATTTGCAAATATTTTCTCCCATTCTGAGGGTTGTCTTTTCGTCTTGTTTATGTTTTCCTTTGCTGTGCAAAAACTTTTAAGTTTCATTAGGTCCCATTTGTTTATTTTTGTTTTTATTTCCATTTCTCTAGGAGATGGGTCAAAAAGGATCTTGCTGTGATTTATGTCATAGATCGTTCTGTCTTTGTTTTCCTCTAAGAGTTTGATAGTGTCTGGCCTTACATTTAGGTCTTTAATCCATTTTGAGTTTATTTTTGTGTATGGTGTTAGAGAGTGTTCTAATTTCATACTTTTACATGTACCTGTCCAGTTTTCCCAGCACCACTTATTGAAGAGGCTGTCTTTTCTCCACTGTATATTCTTGCCTCCTTTATCAAAGATAAGGTGACCATATGTGCGTGGGTTTATCTCTGGGCTTTCTATCCTGTTCCATTGATCTACATTTCTGTTTTTGTGCCAGTACCATACTGTCTTGATTACTGTAGCTTTGTAGTATAGTCAGAAGTCAGGGAGCATGATTACTCCAGCTCCATTTTTCATTCTCAAGATTACTTTGGCTATTTGGGGTCTTTCACGTTTCCATACAAATTGTGAAGTTTTTTGTTCTAGTACTGTGAAAAATGCCAGTGGTAGTTTGATAGGGATTGCATTGAATCTGTAGATTGCTTTGCATAGTAGGGTCATTTTCACAATGTTGATTCTTCCAATCCAAGAACGTGGTATATCTCTCCATCTATTTGTATCATCTTTAATTTCTTTCATCAGTGTCTTATAATTTTCTGCATACAGGTCTTTTGTCTCCTTAGGTAGGTTTATTCCTAGATATTTTATTCTTTTTGTTGCAATGGTAAATGGGAGTGTTTTCTTAATTTCACTTTCAGATTTTTCGTCATTAGTGTATAGGGATGCAAGAGATTTCTGTGCATTAATTTTGTATCCTGCTACTTTACCAAATTCATTGATTAGTTCTAGTAGTTTTCTGGTGGCAGTTTTAGGATTCTCTATGTATAGTATCATGTCATCTGCAGACAGTGACAGCTTTACTTCTTCTTTTCCAATTTGGATTCCTTTTATTTCTTTTTCTTCTCTGGTTGCTGTGGCTAAAACTTCCAAATCTATGTTGAATAATAGTGGTGAGAGTGGGCAACCTTGTCTTGTTCCTGATCTTAGTGGAAATGGTTTCAGTTTTTCACCATTGAGGATGATGTTGGCTATGGGTTTGTCATATATGGCCTTTGTTATGTTGAGGAAAGTTCCCTCTATGCCTACTTTCTGCAGGGTTTTTATCATAAATTGGTGTTGAATTTTGTTGAAAGCGTGCAGTTTTATTTGTGATGCTTGTTGCTGAATTGCACTCTGGAAAGATGTGAGTCTGATTTATACTTCCACCTTGCACAGGTGGTGCTCAGCACAGGATCAGGTGGGGCTGAAGTCTAGGCCTTACTCTGCTTGACCAGCATCTGCCCGGAGGAAGGGTGCTGATTCTTCATGTTACACAGGTGTCATTGGGGCAAGCAAAGCCCTTGAGCCAGCCAGCAGTTTGCGAGTTTGCTACCTGTTGTATTTTATTCCAAGCTCCATTGATGCCTTTATGTCATATAGTGTGAGAGGTGAAAGATATCTCATTTTTATTTCCAATTTGTATCATTTTAACTAGAGAGATTGAATATCATTTTATAGGTTCATTGATTATTAATATTTACTTCTTTTGTGAAATGCCTATTCATTACATTTCCCAGTATTTTCACCCGATGCTAATTTTTCTGTATTGATTTATAAAAAGATTTTGTAGATTAGAAACCTCATTTCTATCTATGTTCACCAGTTATGTTGTAAATATTTCCTCCCATTTGTTCTTGTCTTTCAGCTTCCTCTATTTCATTTGTTTATGTATTTATGCCAAAAATAATATTTCAATTTTTTATATAAAAAATTACCTATCATTTCTAGCTTTAATGCCTTTGTTATCTTCAAATATATAAAAATACTCACACCTTTTTTCATTTAAATGTTTATAATCCATTTGGCATTTATTTGGCCATAAGGAGTGAAATAGATATTCAGACTCTTTCCCCAAATGGTTAGTCAGTTCATTCAATAGTCCATCTTTTCACGGATTGATAATTATGTTTTATCAAATACTGAATTGCTAAACACTTGGGTCTATTTCTGGCCTTTCTGTTCTGTTTCATTTATCTGTCTATTATGCTAGGACATTACTGCTTTAATTGCTATAGCTCCGTAATTTTGCTTCATTATAATTCTTTCTCAGGATTTGAAAAGTCTTCTTTGATAGCAAAAGCCCCTCCCCCAACATGATAGGCTGTTTCGTTTCATCATTAGTAGACTGAGAAAATGCGTATGCGTGTGGATTCTTAGATCACAGACTCTCTGATTCAGTTCTGAGGAGATAAAGGAGGAAAACAAAGGGAAATTTTTCTCCAATTCATGGTTGTCAGGTGGAAAAGTGAGTTTGGTATAGTGATATCCCACAATTCTCCTACAGTGATCTACATTGAATGTTAAATTTTTCTGATATTTCTGGTGACCTGCAGCAGAGTGAGCTGCTAAAAAACAAGTGTGGATCACTCTACACTGCATTGTCTTTTCACAAATGCTGTTGGACATATTTGTATTTAATATAAATTTGTTAAACTATAATTTATGCTATAGAATGTGTTTATGTTAGTTCAAATTCAGAGGCTGTGTTTGTTGTCAACAGTTTTTTTTTTTGAATAACTGATGTAACTAGATTTTCCACTTTCAGTATATGTTTGATATTATGAAGAGACTCCTTAATAGGAAGTATACATTGGAGTAACCTTTCTGTTAAATACAGACACACAAACTACATAGAACCTAAGTACTTAAAGACTTCTGCTATTTATTTCTCCTACAGTTAAGAGGACTATAGTTTGCAAGACAATATATAGACACGTTCCCTACTCTAACCTTCTGTATTAGAGAAGGTAAATGTTAGAACATGGCTGGGACCCTTGAGGATTTAGAAGGAACAGTGTCTGTGGTCACACTCAGAGGATGGACAGCTTGAAGCGGCAGGAAGCAGGGGACCTGTCAGTGTCCTACATTCCTGCCACATGATGGGAAGGGAGCTCCTGCGTGGAGCTCTCAGCCATGGAGGGCATCAACCTCTGTAACATGGAAGGTGTGGCTTGCAGTGATCCAAAATAGGTCCCCCATTCTGCATCCTTCCTCCTTGTCAGAGGCTGCGCTGAGGGCCGAAAACACCTTGAGCAACCAGAGCATTAGAATAACTCATGATGGATGAGAAGCCAATGATGGCTCCATCAGGACTGGACCATCCTCTGCTGTCCACCTGGTCTCAGTGTCCTTGTAGTCCAGGGGCATCTCAGTGGAGAAGCAGGACTAGAGCTTCCTAGATGTGCTGTCTGAGCAGGCTGGGGAGGGGAAGCGGGGAATGCAGCTGGCCACTGAGCTCAGGTGAGTGGGCATCAGGTGAGCAGGTATCAGGCAGACTCATAGCCACACCCGAGATTGGAGGCTGCTGGCTGGTCCTCTGGGCTCCTGGGACAAGACCCTCAGATCCTGGAGAGCCCTCAGGATCCTCTGCAGCCTGCGCCCAGGAGGAAGTCCTTGACCAGAGGTAGTGTGAGCCTCTGGCTACTGGCACACTCCCACCACAAATCCACAGCCCTCCTGCCTGGAACCTGCAGAAGCTGATGTCTGAGCAAACCATGACCTGGGAAATGGCCCTGTTAATCTAGGAAGATTTTGTCATCTTAGGGAAAGGTTTTTAACAGGCCTTTTCATTCTTTTTTTCCTTTGAGACATTTTATTAAAAGTAAAAATTAAAGAAGTTGTCAGCAGCGATCAGGCATTGGCAAACTACAACGGCTGGCCAAATTTGGCCAGTGGCCTCTTTTCTATGCCCCCCAAGCCAAGGATGGTTTTTATATTTTTAAAGGGCTATTTAAAAACACACACAAAAACTAAACGCTATTGACTGTGCTCCAGCGATTCCACGTGGCCCCAAAACCTAACATTTTTACTATCTGGCTCCTGGAACAGGTGTGCGGACCTCTGACATAAATAATCTAGATTATTCAAGGCTTATCTAGAGAGTATTATGGTCCTTCTGTACAGTGCATGGATTCCTTGCCCAAAGGCAGAGACAGGTGGCATAGTGCAGCGTTGGAGATAACACATTAAGTAAGTTTAAGAGACAGAAACTATTTAACCGGAAGTTAGGTTCTACTGTGAAAAGCACATTCAAGTCACTTGGGACTGATAACTTTTCTGAGCTGGGTTACCCTGGTCATAGTCAGGAAAAAGAAAAAAGGGTCTCATTACCCTCAGAGCCCACTGAGGCAAGCTTTCCAACTCCTGCCTCATTCTATGTGACTTTTGCAGGTACCTGATCACCCCCAACACCACCCAACCTACCCGGCACCCTCCAGAAGCCAGAGGTTATGTCTTGGCTTATACTAAATCTTATATTAAATATGAAATATTTGTCATAAGCTTTCCCACTCTTGCTCTTTTATATATAGTAATGAAAGGAAGAAAATACAAAAATATAAAAGGAAAAAAAGTTCTGTTTTCTTTCATTGAAGGTATTACTACTATGCAAACTTTTTAAAAGAACGATTCTGTTCAAAAAATTATGGCGCATGATTTTCCTAGGAGTATCAGGGTCAAACTTTTTTTGTATCCATGTGTGGTGCTCACTCTAAGTTCTTTTTAACATTTATAAAGGTTTTAACTGTTCGGAAAATTTTCATTTTATCTCATGAATGACAATGAGAAGGCAGTGTTGATTTGTTTAACCTTTGGGGATCTTGAATAGAGATCCTGATTTAAACACACGTTAAAGGATTAAAAAATGTATTATTACTCAATACAGAAAACAAATTTGACTCAGAAATATATTAATAAATGGAAATCTGTCTTCCATTTTTTTAAAAAAAACTTTAAATTTTGGAATAGTTTTAGATTTACAGAAAAATGCTATTGGAAAAGTGCTATAGAGAGCAGTCAGGTACCCTTCTGCCAAATTCCCTGACGTTAACATCTTATATAACCACGGAACATTCATCAAAACTGAATAATTACCATTGGCACAATACTGTTAGCTAAACTGCAGACTTTATTCTGACTTCATCAGCTTTTCTACTAATGTCCTTTTCCTGTTTTAGGATCCAGTTCAGGATTCCAAGCTGCATTCAGTGCCCTTTCTTGTTTAAACTTCACTAACGACAATAAGACAAAATCACATTCACACTTACGTTTTTAACAAGAAGACTGGACCTTCTACTTTTGAAGGTTCCTTTGAGATCTGATTTTCTTTGATTCTATAATGTAAAAACCAATGAGAGAAAGAAATAAAAAATTCCCCTGACTTTGTTTAAGTGCTTTTAAATAACCAAAGATCTTTGGATAGATGCCCAGTCCATAATGACAGAAAGAAACCCTTAGTAATTTTTCTTAGAAACTCAAAACTCTCATAATTAGAAAGTTCTTCCTAAATTACAAATTAAATTCTTTCTGTGGCAATCTAATTCAGCAGAAACAACAAAGAGTTTATGAATGTAATAATTAAAAATAGAATCAATGGTTGTTTGGTTTAACTCATCCTGAGAATCAAGGTTCTGGTGGGAAGTTTGGTGGCCGTCAGAGAAAAGGCAAAGTCGAGAACCATAGGCGAACATTTTCTGGGCTGTGGCAGGAGAGACAGGAGAGCACCCTCGGGCAGGGCTGCGGGCTTTGTCAAGACACCCCTTCTTTTCACCAGGTGAGTGTGGGTGAGACCCTGGAGGCTGGTGGCCCCCCAGGTTCGATGAGCCTCTTGTCATAGCTGTCAGCATTTCTACTTTAGAACAGTCTCCGGTGGGTGCATAGTTTTATCAGGGTTTGTTTAGTTGCAGATGACTGGAAAACAAAGTCTGGAGCAAAAACTTGCCAAAAAACCCCCAAAACACCTCTGAGAAAAAGTGGCAGTTATACCACAGGGAGTGTATCAGCTTCCTCCTGCCAGCTGAGCCTTCACATTGAGCATGTGCTTCTGTATTTAAAATTGTTTCCCTTTATCTTGCTTTAAAGAAACCACATGTTCTCATGTTTCCAGAGAACATTCTATCAATGACCTTGGGGAGAGACAGTTGAATTCACTCACACTCTGTCAGGATGTTGGTTCTGCTTCCGGGAAAATGGCCAGCGTGCCAGGTCAGGAGAAGGAAAGACAGCCCCGTCTCTGCCTCCACACGGTTCTCCCAGAGCCAGCCTTGGCTTGGCTGGAGACATCCCTTCCCTGGGCGATTCAGACAGCCCAGCCCACCAAGAGCAGGCTTGTGTTGGGGGATTTGTGCTTCTACTTAGGAAAGGATCCCCTCTGAGCTCCTTCCAGTGGCAGGAACTCTGCATATGAGCATGTGTGCCCACACCGGAGCATGTGGGACCCCCTTGGAAACTCGGCTCTGTTCTGGAGCCTGTTTGATGCATCCATAAAGGCATAGGTGCCTCCAGCCATTTTGTTCCCAGGGTCTGCGTGTAGGATCAGAACAGTCCTAGAATCTCTGTTCCATTTTTGGAGAACCCAATTTTTATGAAGTTCTTTCTCATATTGATCAACACTTTTACATCCTAAGACATCTCTCCTTTGGTGTTAAGGCTACCTTCTGGAGCTAAGACTTAATCCTCTATTGTCACAGCAGTCTAGTTTAGAGACAGCTGTCACAAATATAGCAGTATATTCAAGAGCATAGACTGGGTTTCTCTAACTAGAACTTCCAGTACTGTGTTGAATAGAAATAATGAGAGTGTCTTCTTGGTATTTAACCTGCAGGGGAAAAACATTGTTGTTTTTGCTGTTGATTATTATGTTGGCTGTGGGCTTTTCATACATGGCCTTTGTTGAGATCACTTCCTTCTGTTTGTAGTTTATTTTGATCATGAAAGGATGTTAAATCTTGTCAGATGCTTTTTCTGCATTTGTTAAGATTATTATGTGATTTTTTTTTTATTCTTCAGTTTGGTAATGTGGTGTATCACATCTATTGATTTGCCTATGTTGAACCATCCTTGTATCCCAGAGATAAATCTCACTTGATCATGGTGTATGATCCTTCTTATGTGCTGTTGAATTCAGTCTGCCAGTATTTTATTGAGGATTTTTGCATCTAGAGTCATCAGGGATACTGGTCTGTTGTTTTCTTTGCTTGTAGTGCATTTTTCTAGTTTTGGTATCAGGGTAATGAAGGCCTTGTAAAATGAGTTAGGAAGTGTTTTTCCTCTTCAATTTTTTGGAAGAGTTTGAGAAGGAATGGCGTTAATTCTTCTTTGAAAATTTGGTAAAATTCACCAGTGAAGGTATCTCTTCCTGGGCTTTTCTTTGCTGGGAGGTTTTTTATTACTGGTTCAATCTTTTTACTCATTGGTCTGTTCAGATTTTTTATTTCTTCATGATTCAATTTGGGTAAGTTGTATGTTTCTAGGAGTTTATCCACTTCTTCTAGGTTATCCAATTTGTTGGCATATAATTGTTTATAGTACTCTCTTATAATTCTTTTTTAATTTCTGTGGCATCAGTTGTAATTTCTGATTTTATTTATATGAGTCTTTTTTCTCTTTTCTTCTTGTAGCTAAAGGTTTGTCAAAGTAGCTGATTTAAAAAAAAAAACTAGCCCTTAGTATTGTTCATTTTTTTCTATTCTCCATTTCGTTTGTTTCTGCTCTTAATTTTATTATTTCCTCCCTCCTCCTAACTCTGGGCTTAGTTTGTTCTTCTTTTTCTAGAGCCAGTCGGGGTACCCCATGCCTGTAAGCCTAGTGACTGGACAGATGGTGGGCATGTAACTCAATTAGGGCCCACCTAGACTGCTTCCTTGAGATTTGACATAGGAATCATGGATCAGGGTGGGTTTGTCCTTCTGTTGGATTGCGTACTGCAAGGATATGTCCCTGGAGCTTCCAGAGTCATAATTTCTTGGCTCACTGAGACAGCCTCTCTGAAGTAGGAGGGAATGCGGCCAGCAAATAAGAAGAAAGAGAGAACAATGTAGCTGGGAGAATGGAGCAAGAAAGAGAGAGAAAGCCATTCACGCATCATTTAACCTGCAGGTCTTCTAGCTATATCAAATCTCCTCCTTGATGTTCCAGTTGTGGAAATCAACACATCTTCCCCCTCTCTCTCTCCCTCACTTTCTCACTTTCTCAGTTTCTTCCTCCCTTGCTCTTTCTCCTTTTAGTCTTAAGCCATTTTGCATTAGGTTTACATCTCTAGCAATTGAAAGTATTACTATATTTTGTTGTTGTGAAGTCTAAAAGCAATAACTTGTGTAAGATCCCTGACATCAATGAATATTATTTATTATTATTAACATTTATTTATTATTTATAACTCCTTAGATTCCAGTTCCTTTTTTTCTAGTACAGATAGCAACATTTACAGCTTTTTTACTCAAGATAGGACCATTCCTTTTTTTCATTGCACTCAGAAGACCTTCCCTAGCCCTTTGCTTATAAATTATACTAAATACATATTTATAAGAGCTCCAGGCATTTTGCTAAAATCTTTCCCTGTATCTATTTTTTTTCTTCAACATAGCCTGTGAAGTAGGGACCATTATTATTTCCATTTTACAGATGGAGACACTGAGGAAAAGGAGGTGAATTAATGTGCCCAAGGTCACATAGGCAGGAAGTTTTAGAACCAGGATTTGAACCCAGATCTCTCTGCTCCTGGAACCCAATTTTGTCTTTAATGTTCTAGGGACCAGAGAACAGATTTCTGGAGTAAGGGTGCAATTATTTCAGAACCTCTGTAATGCATTTTCACAGTTCAAAGCACAGACTAACCACTTTGCATTAGTCCACCAAATAATAAGGATGTTACTGGAATCCCAGCAAAATGAGAAAAGACAAATGTCACCAATGGTGACACCTTGGGTCCTCCATGTGAGCATTTATGCAGGCTGCCACCCTCCTTGGGAGAGACACACTGGTCCAGAGCACACCAGGCATCAAGGATTGTGACCTTCCTTCACCAAGATGTAGGAACTAGAAATGGCCCTTGAGGTCCAGGGTGCATATTGGGGTCATATAAGAGAAGTTGGGAGAAGAGAGGTTATTATCATTCTTGTTGTGGGATCAAAGAAACATCCAAATTAGAATGATAGTCACATTTACATATCACATTCCACAGCCATTTTCATATAGCTATTCAGAGATGTGCCTGGGAACTAAATTTTATATATTTGTCAGGACTTGGGAGGATTATTGAAAGCATGCTATTTCTTTGTAAAATCCAGTAACTTTGGCCTTGGAAAGGTCCTGGGTATTGCTGAAAAAGGAATGTTATTATTAATGTATAGTTGATCAGACTGCTACTGATTGAATTCATACATCTAGCCAGCAAGCCAAATTACATGATTTTCAGTATCTTTACAATTTACTGACTTTCCTAGATGAATTCTTACAAATTTATTTACTTATTCATTCCTTCCTCCCTCCCTTCCTCTCTTTTTTCCTCCTTTATTTCTTTTAAAATTGAGGTTTCATTGATTTTGCCCTTCTTTATCTATTTATTTAAAATTGAGGTATAAATGAAACAATTATTTTTATTTTTCAAGAAAAATGACCCAAGCCAGATACCTCTTTGCTGATAAATATTTTTATTTCTAGTTGAGGTCAAGAGCAGCTAAAATTTCATGTGAACTTGGCACACTTCTTTATCCAAAACAATGTGTAATGTATTCTACAGCACATTTCTGCGGACATAAAAAGTAGAAGTCCCACATGGAGAAATAGAGGGCTTCCTGCAGAGATTTATATGTGGAGTTTTACAAGATCTCAGCTTTCTAGTGGAAACAAGCACCTTATAAGTACAAACCAATGAGAATTTGTCCTACATGGCTCTGCCCACTCTTCTTAGTCAACATGTATGTATGTAACATCTACTATGCACCAGGCAGTTCTAAGCCCTGAGATATACGATGGGCAATGTCTCCGTCTTCAGAAGCTGACAATCCAGTGGGCAGATATGTGATCAATAAGCAAACTGATACATATGCAGTTTAATTTTGGGTAAAATTAGCGCTATGAAGAATTACAGCCAATGGGAAGAAAGAGATAGAGTGTCAGGGAAGATATCTCTGAAACAAAGATATCTGGGGTGTGAGTAAATGAAGAGGTTCATGAATTAATGCTCCGTGAGAAGATGTGGAATAAGAGTGTTCTAAAGAGAGGGCAAGGGAAGTGCAAAGGACCTGGACTGTCAAGCCAGGGTGTTTGAGATGAAGTGACCATTAGAGTGAGTGATAGCTGAGTGTGGAGAGGAAAGAGGCTAGATCAGGTCCCCCTTGTAAATCACAGTAAGTACTTTGATTTTTTTAAAAAGCCAAAGAAGCAATAGGAAGATTTTGATGACAGGAGGGACTTCATCGGATTATTATTTTTTAAATTATTTGACATAGGAAACTACTGCATTGTAAAATTTTAATTTCACTGGGTTGACCCTGATCTATTTGTAAAATTAAGGCATCATTCACATACAGTAAATACACAAACCTCATGTGCATGTTTTGATTAGTTTTGACAAATTTATACGAATGTAGATACTTAGGTAACCACCACCACAATGAAGACAGACAATTTCCGTCCTCAAGAAACTGCCCCATTGCAGCAAATCTCTGCTCTCCCAGAGTTAATAATTCTCATTTGTATCACCTTAGATTAGTTTACCCTGTTCTTGAACTTTATTTAAAAGAAATCATACACTTAATATACTCTTGTGTGTCTGGCTTCATTTCCTCATCATCATTTTCTTAAGATTCATCCATGTTTTTTGTTTATTTATTTTTATTAGACATATATTCATTTGTCCATTTTCCTGTTAGTGGATATTTGAGCTGCGTCCAGTTTTTGGCTGTTCTAAATAAAGCTGCTATGGACATTTTTGTGTGAGTCTTTTTTTGTAGATTTATGTTTTTATTCTTCTTGGGAAAATTCAGAGGATCTAGAATGGAATTGCTGAATCATGGATTTTGTTTAACTTTAAGGGAAACTGCCATATACTTCCAGAGTGATTGTAACATTTTATGTAAAAGATTTGTGCAAAGAGTTCCAGTTGCTTTGCATCTTTGCCAACGCTTGATGTTACTTGACTATCCTTTAACTATTCTTGTGAGGGTGTGGTGATATCTCACTGTGATTTTAGTTACTCTGACAACCAATGGTTGTTGAACATATTTTATGTGCTTAATGACACTTCCATTATTATTTTTGAAATTAATATATAATTTATAATAATCTATAATTTTACATTAGTTTCAGGTGTACAACATAGTGATTCAATATTTTATAGATTAAATTCCATTTAAAGTTATTATAAAATATTGGCTACATTCCTGTGATGTACATTACATCCTTGTATCTTATTTATTTTATGCACAGTGGTTTGTACCAGGCCCATCCATGTTGTTGCAAATGGCAAAATTTCATTCTTCTTATGGCTGAGTAATATTCCATTTTATATATGTATGCCAAATCTTCTTTATCCATTCATCTATGATGGACGCTTAGGTTGCTTCCATATCTTGGCAATTGTAAATAATTCTGCTAGGAACATTAGGGTGCATGTATCTTTTTGAATTAGTGTTTTCTTTTTTTTTTCAGATATATACCCTGGAGTGGAATTGCTGAGTCATATGGTAGTTCTATTTTTAGTTTTTTGAAAAACCTCCATACTGTTTTCCACAGTGACTGCACCAATTTACATTCTTACCAACAGTGAATGAAGGTTCCTTTTTCTCCACACCCTCTCCAGCATTTGTTATTTGAGTTCTTTTTGATAACAGCCATTCTGACAGGTGTGAGGTAATATCTCATTGTGTTTTTAATTTGCATTTCTCTAATGATTAGCAATGTTGAGCATCTCTTCATGTCCCTGTTGGCCACCTGAATATCCTCTTTGGAAAAATGTCTATTTAGATTTTCTGTCCATTTTTTAATTGGGTTGTTTGCTTTTTTGATATTTTGAATATTAACCCCTTATTGGTCACATTCATTTGCAAATATTTTCTTCCATTCAGTAGGTTGTCTTTTCATTTTGTTGATGGTTTCCTTTGCTGTCCAAAAGCTTTTATGTCCCATTTGGTTATTTTTGCTTTTGTTTCCTTTGCCGGAGGAGACAGATCTAAAAAATATACTGCTACAAATTATGTCAAGTAGTGTTCTCCCTAAATTTTCCTCCAGCAGTTTTATGGTTCCTGGTCTAACATTTAGGTCTTTAATACATTTTGTGTTTATTTTTGTATATGGTGTTGGAGAATGTTCTAATTTCATTCTTTTATCTGTAGCTGTCCAATTTCCCCAGTATCAATTATTGAAGAGACTGTCTTTTCTCCACTGTAAATTCTTGCCTTCTTTGTTGTAGATTAGTTGACCATAAGTGCGTGGGTTTATTTCTGGGCTTTCTATCCTGTTCCATTGATCTATGTGTGTGTTTTTATGCTAGTACCATACTGTTTTGATTACTGTAGCTTTGTTGTATAGTCTGAAGTCAGGGCGTGAGATTCCTCCAGCTCTGTTCTTCTTTCTCAAGACTGTATTTTTGTTTCCATACAAATTTTAAAATTCTTTGTTCTAGTTCTGTGAAAAATTCCCTTTGTATTTTGATAAGGATTGCATTGAATCTGTAGATTGCCTTGGGTAGTATGGTCATGTTAACAATATTAATTCTTCCCATCCATGAATATAGTATATCTTTCCATCTGTTTGTGTCATCTTCAATTTCTTTCATCAGTGTCTTATAGTTTTCCAAGTATAGGTCTTTTAGCTCCTTAGGTAGGTTTATTCCTAGGTATTTTATTCTTTTTGATGCTGTTGTAAATGGGATTTTTTCCTTAATTTCTCTTTCTGATAGTTCATTGTTAGTGTATAGGAATGCAAGAGATTTCTGTATAGTAATTTTGTATCCTGCAACTTTAACAAATTCATTGATGAGCTCTAGTAGTTTTCTGGTGGCATCTTTAGGATTTTCTATGTATAGTTTCCTGTCATCTGCAAACAGTGACAGTTTTATTTCTTCCTTTCCAATTTGGATTCCTTTTATTTATTTTTCTTTTCTGATTGCTGTGTCTAGGACTTCCAATACTATGTTAAATAAAAGTGGTGAGAATGGATATTCTTATCTTTTTCCTGATCTTAAAGTAAATGCTTTCAGCTTTTCACTGTTGAGTATGATGTTAGCTGTGGGTCTGTCATATATGGCCTTTATTATGTTGAGGTATTTTCCCTCTATACTCACTTTCTGGAGTTTTTATCATAAATGGATGTTGAATTTTGTCAAAAACTTCGTCTGGATCTATTGAGATGTTCATATGATTTAAAAAATTCAATTTGTTAATGTGATGTATCACATTGATTGATTTGCAGATATTGAAAAATCCTTGTATCCCTGAGATAAATCTGCCTTGATCATGGTATATGATCCTTTTAATTTATTGTTGCATTTGACTTGCTAATATTTTGTTGAGGATTTTTGCCCTTATGTTCATCACAGCAGAAATAAATGAAATAGACACACAAAAAATAGAAAGTTCAATGAAACTAAGAGCTGGTTCTTTGAAAAGATAAACAAAATTGACAAATTTTTAGCCAGATTCATTAAGAAAAAAAAGAGAGAGGGCCTAAATCAATAATATCAGAAATGAAAAAGGAGAAGTTACAACCAACACTGCAGAAGTACAAAAGATCATAAGAGACTGCTATGAACAACTACATGGCAATAAAGTGGACAACCTAGAAGAAATGGACAAATTCTTAGAAATGTACAGTTCCCCAAGTCTGAACCAGGAAGAAATAGAAAATATGAACAGACCAATTACCAGCAGTGAAATTTAACCAGTAATAAAAATACTCCAACACACAAAAGTCCAGAATCAGATGGCTTCACAGGTGAATTCTACTAAACATTTAGAGAAGAGTTAACATCTATCCTTCTCAAACTATTCCAAAAAATTGCAGAGGAAGGAATGCTTCCATACTCATTCTGTGAGTCCAGCACCCTATGTCTTTTGATTGGAACATTTAGTCTTTAACATTTAAAGTGATTTTTGATAGTTATGTACTTATTACCATTTTGTTACTTGTTTTCTTGTTGTTTTTGTAGTTCTCTGTTCTTTTCTTCTTCTTTTAGTTTCTTCCCTTGTGGTTTGATGATTTTCTTTAGTGGTGTGCTTGTGTTCCTTTCTCTTGGGTTTTTGTGTATCTATTGTAGGGTTTTGATTTGTGGTTACCATGGGGTTCATATTTGTTGACCTATAACTATATCTATTTGTTTTTCATAC
Source organism: Balaenoptera musculus (assembly GCF_009873245.2). Lineage (NCBI taxonomy): Eukaryota > Metazoa > Chordata > Mammalia > Artiodactyla > Balaenopteridae > Balaenoptera > Balaenoptera musculus. The sequence goes on along the minus strand of NC_045790.1, from coordinate 20,664,457 downwards.
TGCTAATCATTTAAGTTCAAACACATTTTAAAAGTTCTACATTTTTTACTCCTCTCCTCCACATTTTGTGTTTTTGATATTATATTTTACATCTTCATGTCTTTCCCTTAACTGTTTATTGTAGTTATAGTTAATTTTATAATTTTTTGTCTTATAGTCTTTATAGTTGGTTAAGTGGTTGATCCACAGCCTTTATTATATATTTGCCTTTTACTAATGGGATTTTTCCTTTCCTATAAATTCTTTACTTTGTATTGTAGCCTTTTCTTTTCCACTTAGAAAAGACCCTTTAACACGTCTTGTAGGGTCAGTTTAGTATTGATGAACTCTTTTAGTTTTTGCTTGTCCTAGAAATTCTTTATCTAGCCTTCAATTCTGAATGATAATCTTGCTGAATAGAGTATCCTAGGTTGTAGGTTTTTGCCCTTCAGCACTTTGAATATATCATGCCACTCCCTTCTGGCCTGTAAAATTTCTGCAGAAAAATCAGCTTATAACTTTATAAGGATTCCCTTGTATGTGGATCTTTGTTTTTCTCTTGCTACTTTTAAAATTCTCTCTTTACCTTTAACTTTTACCATTTTAAGTATGTCTTGATGTGTGTCTCTTTGGGTTCATCTTGTTTGGGATTCTCTATGATTCTTGTACTTGGAAATCTGTTTCCTTCTTCAGCTTCAGGAAGTTTTCAGCCATAATTTTATCAAATACATTTTCTATCACTTTCTCTCTCTCTTCTCCTTCTGGTACCCCTATAATGCAAATGTTAGTATACTTGATGTTGTTATGGAGGTCCCTTAAACTTTCCTCATTTAAATTTTTTATTTTTGCTGTTCTGATTAATTTCCATTCATATATCTTCCAGATCACTTATGTGTTCTTCTGTGCCATCTACTGTGCTGTGAATTTCATCTAGTTTATTTTTCATTTCAGTTATTGTATTCTTCAGCTCTGATTTTTTTTCTAGCTCCTTGTTAAAATTCTCACTGTGTTCATCTCTTCTTTTCCGAAGTTCAGTTAGAATTTTTATTGCTAATTCTTTGAACTCCTTATCTAGTAAATTACATGTCTGTTTCATCAGATTTTTTTTCAGGAGACTTTTCTATAATTTTTTCAATAAAGGGCTTGTCCAATATTTTCCCATTAAAGATATTAGACTATTCATGTTTTAATTATTGATTTCTGGGATTTAAAAAATATGTTCCAAATTCAAGTCCTTTGTCAGATATACATGTGGCAAACATTTCCTCCCTTTTAATTTTCTTATCATTGTCTTTTAATAAGCAGTTGTTAATTTTGATTAAGTAAAATTGATCAACTTTCTTATTTTAAGTTTAGTGCTTTTTTTTTTTTAAATGGTACATACTTTTTTTTTTTAATAGATTTATTTATTTATTTATTTATTTATTTATTTTTGGCTGTGTTGGGTCTTCGTTTCTGTGCGAGGGCTTTCTCCAGTTGCGGCGAGTGGGGGCCACTCTTCATCGCGGTGCGCGGGCCTCTCACTGTCGTGGCCTCTCGTTACGGAGCACGGCTCCAGACGCGCAGGCTCAGTAGTTGTGGCTCACGGGCCCAGTTGCTCCGCGACATGTGGGATCCTCCCAGACCAGGGCTCAAACCCGTGTCCCCTGCATTGGCAGGCAGACTCTCAACCACTGCGCCACCAGGGAAGCCCCTTAGTGCTATTTTTGACCAGTCTAGAACTCTTTGCCTACCCCATCTGATATTCTCTCTCTCTCTTTCACAATTTTATAACTTTTAGGTTTAATAAAACTTTGATCCATCTTGAACTGATTTTTGTGTATGCTGTAAGATAGAAGTTGAGGTGTTCTTTTTTTTGTATGCAAATATACAATTGATTCAGCACCATTTCTTAAAAGGACTTTCTTTTTCCCTTTTGAATTGTTTTAATGACTGTGTCAAAAATTATTGTATACATATGGACCCTCTATTTCATTTTAATGATCTATTTATCCTTACACAAATATGCTTACTGTACTATAGTAATACAAATTATGTAATGTAATTCCTTCCTTTTTCTTTCTTTTTTTTCTTTTTTGAGACTGGGCTATTTTAGGTCCTCTTTGTTTCTATATAAATATAAGAATATACCATATTATTTCTTACAAAAAATCAAATTTGGGTTTTGATTAGTATTGAATTGACCGTATAGATCAATTTGGGGTGAAATGACACCTTAACTATATGAATTTTCCAATTCATGAATATAGTAAATCTCTCCATTAATTTAGGTCTCCTTTATTTTCTCTCAGCAGTGTTTTCTAGTTTTCAGAGTATAGGTCTTACACAACTTTATTTATGTATTTCTAAGCATTTTACTATTGTAAAATGGTATAAGTTTTGTGAATTTTATTTCCAAAATTTTACTGATAGTACATATGTATACAATTGAAATTTGTAGATTTACTTTGTGTCCTGAGACCTTAGTAAATTCACTTGTGTGTTATAGTAGTTTCTTTATAGATTCCTCAGGATTTTTGATGTAAGCAGTTGTGTCATGTGCAAATAGAGGCAGTTTTACTTTTCCTTTCTCATCTTTATGCTTTTAAATTTTTTTAAATTTCTACTTTCTTGCCTTATTGCAATGCTTAAGACCTCTAATACCGGGTGACCAGAATAGGTGAGAGTGAACATTCCTGTCTCCTTCCCAATTTAGGGAAAACATTCACTGTAGCACCATAAAGTGTAATATTAACTATAGGTTTTCCATAGATGCCCTTGATTGAGGAAGTTTCCTTTCATTTTCAAGTGTAACTTCTCCAAAAGGACTTAGGGTTTGTTTTGAATTGAAAGGGTTTTAAAATACTACTAAAGTCAAAAGCATTCTTTCACAAACAGTGTTAACTATGTGCTGTTCTATACGTATTAACTGATTTAATCTTGAAATAAGGTTGGGGAGCTATTATCTCCATTTTATAATAGAGGAAAATGATGTATAGGCTGGCATAGAATTTGCCCAAGGTCAGACAGCTAAGAAGTGGTAGAATACTACAGTCTGGCGTCTGAGATCATAGGCTGGCTGCTCCTATAACCTCACGCATGGGGTTGCTGTCATTGTAACTCCCTTCTGCCTTCACTTGCTCATCTGAAAGTAGCAGATGCTAGAGAACAATACTTTCTTTTGGGGGTGGGAAGGTGATGACTGCTTAGTGTGTTAGTAGCAGTGCATTTCTACAACATGGCTATTAACTTCTTGCATTGCAAAAATGTAAGTAAGTCAACCTAAAATACATACTTATATAGATATAATTTGCTTTTATTTCTTCAAAATACTTAAGAAAACAAATGAGGAGGAACACTGATTTCATTCCTCAAACAATTTTAAATCTCATTTTAATTTAGTGGCTGTCTATCTCGAGAGCTTTCCTTAAAACATGTCTTTTCCTTGCCTCAAAAGATAAAAAACAGCTGTCTTCATGACCCAAAGCAGTATCCTTTTTATTTTTCATTTGGCTAAGTAAGCATATTTACCCCTTGTAATATCAAGAGTATACATTCTTTCCTCTTTTCCAGTACTAGACTAAATATTTTACATACAGAAACAGAAATCAGCATCCATGTTTTTATATGCACCAGTGTATATATATAAACTTACATATACACAGTTCACATGTGTATTTTGTTTAGGTGTGAAATAATAACAATGGCTATATAATCTATATAGTAAATGGCTATAATAATAACGATTTACTTAGTGCCCATTCTATTTAGGAAACCAGGAGCGTGACATTTACTTTCTTTAATTCTTCCAAAATTTTGCAAGATTAATATTATTATTCCCACGATCCAATGAGAAGTTGAAGACAGGAAAGATTGAATAGTCTACTGAATGTGACCCAACTGGGGTTATTTCTGGAATTCAAATCCAAACCCATTAGCAGTGGTGATTTAGGCCTGTCCTTGTGTAATGACCCTGGGGGGCTATGAGGGCCCGATGCTCAATTACGCCTATGGAATCTACTAAAAAGACAACCATGATGTTGAGACAGTATGTGGATGGCCCCGGTTAGCATATATGTTATTTTGATGGCATAATGTTTTAAGTCAATGTGAACCCTCACTTGCTCAAACTTGTTTACTGGAGGGACTGTTCACTCCGCAGAATATTATGGAAATGCCCTGGTAGGGGTTTCAGTCACAGTCCTGGGAGTGTGACAAACCACACAAAAGGGGAACCAGTCCACCTACCAGATGCTCAAGGGTGTTTCAGAGCCCATCTGGAGCCCCATTTTCATACTCTGTTCTTTTTTTCTCTGTGAGTGGTGAGAAGACTTGCTTAGCAAGTGATGTTAGTAAATACTTGCAAATGAATAGATATAAAATGAGTGAATGAACTTTCCAATGGTTCAGTAAGGTCAGTCAGTTGATGGTCCCTGCTCTTGGAACCTGCCGCCCCAACCCAGTTGCTCTCAGCATAGGGAATTTTCTCTCCATTTTGAGAATTACGCTAGCTTCACATTGCCCTCTGCTTAACAGAGCCTGTGGTACCTATGAGTGAACTCTTCTGTTGGGGAGGAAGGCAACATTTCAACATTTCCTTGTGGGGTGACATGGTTAGTCAGGCAAGGGTCAAGGCCAGGTGTCCACTGAGGCAGCACCTAGGTGCGGGGAGTGAAAGGAGCTCATTGGAGCCCAGGACACTTGCGGGAAGGTGGGTGGTTCTGGCCTGGGATTACCCCCTCCTCCATCCCTAAGCAGACATATAACCTTGGGACCCTCAGTCAAGACCTTCGAATTTTTGTGTCTTAAAGGAGGAGGTTGATGATAACCAACTTTTATTGAAGTACTAAGTGTCATTCCGCTAATGAATGACTTTACATATACTTTCTCCTTTAATTTTTGGATCTCCTTATGAATTATCTCATTCCACCAATGAGAAAACTGAGACTTAGAGGGGTTGACCAATTTGCTCAAGATGGCACAGCTGGGACCACCAGAGCTGGAATCCAGCTGTCCTTGAAACACTTACAGTCTCTTGATCTCCAAATGCACCACTGACCGCCTAAGTTTGCCTCTGAAGAGTAAGAGGCTTTGCAACTGTGACAGCCTCACTTTGCTTTCCATGTGACGCTCCTGTACAATTTTCATAAACTTCATTAAAAATGAAGAATAATACTTCTGAGAATTTCCCTGCCTGACTTGGCCTCTGTCATCCAGCAGAGTGCAGTGCAGTCTAAGGCCAACTCCCCTTCCTTGCCTTGGATGGAACTGTGAAAATCTAACTGCTTCTAGCAAAAACCAGTCTCAGCTGGAAAGCACTGAATCCACCTGGAGAGGACTTTGAAGAGTGCATAGCAACAGATCCAGATGAGATCCTATCTCATTAGGAGGTACAATTTGAACCTTGTTCCTTGGAAGACATTAGAAAAGCATTTTAAAAAATGGAATTCTCGTTTTATTCCATGCATGAAAAAAAAAGTGATAAAGGTTTTGTGCTTTCCTTCATCTCTATTTATAAACCTTATTAACATGCCTGTAATAGAAGCCATGTCACCTTTGCTGGAACTGATGGTGACACTAAATGACAGAGCACATGGTGCCCCGTTGCCCACATTAAATATGGTCAAATGTCTCGAAAATTACCTATTTAAAGAATTTGCACATGTCACAGGGTGTCTTTAAAACCTTATTTTTTTTCTAGGTTATTTCCTTTATAAGCTACTGGGATTCAGAAATGAAGGTCAGATTATTGTCATAAACTAGCAGGAGCTCTTTAGGTAGCAAAGCTACTCTGTAAGTGACCTCTATGGCCAGCTCACTGACCACACACCTTCTCTGGTTCTCTGGAAGACCAGCTCATGGTAGAATGAAGGCCTCGTGTTCACAGCAATGCCTCCATCAAATCTTGGTGTGTTATAGCGAATAAATTATTGTTAAAACCTTTGAGCACCTGCTATTTCAGAGCACTTATAAACAAAAGCAATTCACCAAAGATAATAGAATAAAAAAAATGTTTGAGCACTTATTGTGGCTGGGCGCTTTTTAAGTGCTTTATCTATATGAACACATTAAACCCTAACAGCAACTTTATCAAGGAAGTATGATTATCATCCCCATTCTACAGAGGGGAAAAGTGAGGCATGGAGACACTGAGTGATTTGCTTAAGGTCCCAGAGTTAGTAGGTGGCAGAGCAGGGATTCAGTCCCAGACAGTCTGCCTGCAGAGTCTGTGTTCTTCACACGTACTCCTCCTGCCCTCAGTGTCAGCAATGGGCAAGTCTTGTGAGGATGGCCATATCCAAGCCACCTTCTGGAAAGAATGGGCTTTACCTGGATCTATCTGTGGTGGGTTCCAGAATCTTCTCCCTAAATGTATATGTTGCAGAACATATATGTGTACTACTACCACATGCTCTGGTCTGTGGGCTCTGCCTCAATCCTATCTGCATCTCCTCTTTACCTGAGAGCATCTCCTGAACTTCAGGAGCCTCTCTGGCCACATCCACATGGTCTCAGTGCTGGGAATTATACAAGTTGGTGTATAAATGCCCACCTCTTTCATCCCTCTGAGCTGTAGTTCCACAGTTTCCTGGTGGGGTGGAGTTGCATGGCCTACACTGATGCTGGCCTGATCATGGCCCCTCAATGGCTGCCTTCTTGTCCTTTCTCTTCTGTCTCCTGCCCCACTTCCTGCTGAAGTACCCGCTGCACCTGCCAGATAAACTCCTCCCACCGGGGTCTTGTCTCCAGGTCTGCTTCTGGGGGAAGAAGGTCAGTAAGGGGTCTGAGCGTCCACATCTAACAAAAACGGCCATGACCCTGATCCCCACACATGGTCCCTGTTCTCACGTCTGTGCCACCTTCCTGGGCCCGGACCCAGTTTACAGTCTCTGGGGAAGAATCTCTTCTGCTTGGACTCAGAACTGAAAAGCAGACTCCCTTTGATGACTGCTTTTCTGCCTGGAGGAGGGCACATTATTTATGCAATAATTAATCAATTCTGTGAACTGGGGGTCCCTCTAAAACATTGATTGATTGTTTACTACATGCCAGGCATGATTATAAGTGCTTTGCTTACATGAATTACCATGTGTGAGTGGTGCCCACTGGACTTCAAACACAGGCTGCCTTGTGTCAGATCCCCAGGCCTGTAAAGACTTTTCTGCTACCTTTTGTTTTACGCTTTCCAATGACAGGACCAAAACTAAAGGCAGAAGAGGGTCCCGAGTTCCTCTTTTTCTTATTCACACTTGACACCTTTCCAGTAACACCTTTGCTGATGTCCTTACATAGTGCTTTCTCCAGTAAAACATCTGTGCCTCATAATTTTAAAAAATCAAATCAATGCAGGCAAATAGCAGTTTTTTAAAGCACAACCTCAGGGACTGGCTCCTTTAGCTGGTGCTATGGTGTACCCCCAGAGTACATGGCATGAAGGTGTCAAGAGCAATGATTCACACAGCTGCTGTTTGCAAGGTTCATGCCCTTGGTTTTGGGAAAGTGTTACAGGCCTGCACAGATGCAGCTCCAGAATGTCTGGTTGAATGCAGTTGGCTGAGAACATGTGCTTAAGTCCCCCCCCACCAAGACTCCATCAACCAGGATTTGAAGAAAGGGGGCAACATATGGGAGAGAACACTGGATGGGCAATGCCAGCAGACTAGAGCTTCTTCGATTTCCAGAAGATGTAACCTTGCTCTGTGAGAGCCAAACCAAAGGAGTTTCGATAAGCTGGAAGCTCAAAAATGCTTTTTCTCTCTCGATGTTTTACTCCAGCAAAATGAAAGTTAAAAGAAGCAAAGTAAGAATGAGAGAGGGAGGGAGGAAGGGAGAGAGAGAGTGAGTGAGTGAGAGAGAGAGAGACTATGGATGTTGTAACACAAGAAAGAATATTTTAAATTCTGGCAGTGGTTATTTCCATAGCTCTAAGTGCCCTATTTCTTGAGATTGTTTTGTACCTTTAGACTTCACACACTGACTACACATTCTTAATGATGAAATTTTAGTTCACTTTTTTACCAGCTACTTACTTGTCCTTGCCGCCTTCTAATTTTTTTTTTTTAATTAAGTGGATTGTGCTTTTAGTAATCTTTATTTATTTATTTTTATATTTATTCTTGGCTGTGTTGGGTCTTCGTTTCTGTGTGAGGGCTTTCTCTAGTTGCGGTGAGCGGGGGCCACTCTTCATCGCGGTGTGCGGGCCTCTTCACTATCGCGGCCTCTCTTGTTGCGGAGCACAGGCTCCAGACGTGCAGGCTCAGTAATTGTGGCTCACGGGCCTAGTTGCTCCGCGGCATGTAGGATCTTCCCAGACCAGGGCCCGAACCCGTGTCCCCTGCATTAGCAGGCAGATTCTCAACCACTGTGCCACCAGGGAAGCCCCGCCTTCTAATTTTTGACATGAGTTATTCCACTTTCTCTATTGGTTGTCTAGTATCTTTAAATAGTATTCAGACTCTATTCCTGTTTGGTCCATTAGATCTATCTCCGGACACTCTTCACACACCCCCACCATGTAGGATGAGGTGACTGTACTCTTACCATTCCCTCTCAGTTCTCTCCAGCCACATCTTTGCTTTTCACTTGATCGAGCCTCATAGCACTTGCATTTTGTTTTAGTACCTGACGTAGACAGAGTGATGGCCCCCAACAGCACACACATCGATTCTCAGAACTTGGGAATATATTACTTTGTACTACAAAGGAATTTTGCAGATGGAACTAAGTTAAGGAAGTCTTGAATTGAGAGGATTATCCTGGATTATCCTGGTGGGCTTGATGTCAACACAAGCATCCTTACAAGGGAAGGAAGGAGGCAGGAAGGTCAGAGTAGAGAAGATGTGGTGATGGAAGCAAAGGTCAGAGGTCAGAGATCAGAGTGAGGCAGGGCCATGAGCCAAGGAAGGCAGATGGTCTTAAGAAGCCAGAAAGTCAAGGAAACAAATTCTCCCCTAGAGGCTCCAGAAGGAGCACAGCCCTGCCACACCTTGATTTTAGCTCAGTGAGACGTGTGTCAAACTTCTGATCTCCAGCACAGCAAGATAATAAATTTTGTATTGTTTTAAGGCTTTAAGTTTTTGATAGCTTGTTACAGCAACAACAGGAAACCCGTACAAGCACCATCACTAAGTCTTCCAGTGTTCTGTCTATAGGTTATATGCTATTATGGCTGGGGTGGTTTACATATGTTCTCTCACTTAATCCTCTAAACCACCATGACTCCCATTTTATAGAGGAATAATTGAAATTCAAGGTTTTGGAACCTTGGTAAATATCACACAAGCAAAGAGTGGGCCTGGGGCTTACACATGGCCTCCTGTAGGCCGAGTCCTGACGCTTTACATCCCACTGGCTCCTTGATGGGAGGTGTAAAAACCACCACAAGTGCTTACAATACATCAGAAGAGAGCTTTGGGGGTTGGAGAAAAGAAGGAAAAAAAAATTTGCAAGGAAAGGGTGTTGTTAGTCCTCTGTGAGGACATTGTCCCTTTTTGATGACCCCAGTTCTGGGACCTCTTTGTACTTTCATTTTAAAGTGATGGAAGAAGTTTTCACATATTAAGGTATGGGGAAGTCATTCTGACTTATACATGATTTGGCTTGAACTTTATGCTAACTAAAACAGCCTGTCTATCTTATGGCCAGTCAAACATACATTGTACATCTGCTTTAACCATAAAGAGAAGAATGTTGCCCACCACCCAGTTATACAAAGGGCTAATTTGCAACCCGCTGCAGTTGCCCACTGACAGTGTGCCTTGAGGAGAATTCAGGAAAAAAGAAAACAAAACAGGATGAGGCACTCTGTGCTTGAATAAATGACCCCTAGATAGTTAAGTTGCATACCTCAGGAAGAATTTCAGCAACCTCAGATTCTTGCATCTTCCTGTATATAGAAAGACACTAAAATCATCAACTTGCGATATCTGTTCTTTGTGATTAGCAGTAATGTTTTACCAAGATGTATGCTTGACTACATGTATTGCCCTAGCCAAAAATTAATAAATACTGGCTCTTCCCCAACTCTTCAAAGTGGTCCCCTCAGAGAGGATGGTTCCTGGGCTATAAATCTCAGTTTGGCTGGAATAAAACTCTCTTGTATGTTACTATAGATTGTTTACTGATTATTTGCATCAACAAAAGCATACAAGTGCTGGTGAAATAATCAGTAGCCTGGGACACCCCAGCCTCACAGAGGTAAACTGAAAATGGGGTGTGAAGGACTCTCTCTCTCTCTCACAGGCCAGAGGAGTGCTGGCTGTGATGTCTCTTCTCTCTAGAAATTTCACTGGTTTTGGGAGATGAGATCTGGATCTCTCCCTAAGGAAGGGGCCTATGCCCCCATCCCCATCATATTGGGGCTTCTCCAAGCATTTTTCAGACACCCCCCTCAATCTGGGTGATAAGGCAGTAGGACCGCACGCTTTGATGGACAGTCCTTCGCAACCTTGCTGGACAGGAGACTAGGCTGGGGGAGGGAGTCATCACCCTGAGTGGGGGTCTGCAAGTTGGAGATGAGAGTGCTGCCAGTTTCTTCCTCACCTTCTGCATCTCATCTTATTTTTTCCCTTTCCATTTCTTCCTCCTTTGCTCTGACTCAACATTGCCTTTACATCTCCTTACTCTTTCTCTCTGAAATTAAATCCCTCTGAATATTGCTGCCTGAAATACCCCTCTAATATCTCCCTCCTCCTCTGATACTTCCTCCCTCGAGGTCATCCACTGAAATGACTGGGTAGAACATGCACTTAAATAGAAGCCCTGAGAAATCTCCAGATCTTCTACCTGGTCACTCTTTACTCAACTCATGCTCATTTAAAAGTAGCTCATAATTATTCCAATAAATTAAAAAAAAAAAACACAAAAAACAGAGAACTTCTAGTGATGCCCATAGCTGATAGGGACAGAGTAAAGGCACAAAGTAGGTGATTAAATAGTTAATCCCACTAGGGGATTGTAAGTAGAGAAGAAAGTATGGGAGACTCCTGTAAGTTAATGTTCACTCAAGAAAACAGGTTTGCTTAACCACAAAACCAAGCAGGCTTGCTTAGCAACAAAACCATGCAACAGAAGAATGAGACATGCCCCAAAACAATAAAACAGTGGTGGCATGAGACCCACATCCTGCCCAGTGAGCTCAATAAGTTAATTATTCCTAGGAAACCCTCCTCTGTGTGCATGAAAAACAAAAATATAAGGAAAAGGTGACATTATACTAAAACCTGAGATGATTTACCATTTTTAGCATATGTTACCACCTTTTTGCTCAATTTTCATTGTGCCATGACAGTCCTACCTTGACCATGTAGGGACAAGAAAACTCCCCTGCCCAGTGTGGAGGAGGAACTGATGATGGAAGCATGACATCTATTCAAGAATGAGGAAGAAGGTGGTCTTCCCCTCTCCCCACTTTTCCTTTGATTATAAAACTGTAGCCCACTAAGTTCTTGGGGCATGGCACCCTCTCACCTGCCCACTGTAAGCCTCACAGGAGTCCTATTCTAATATATCACTTCTTATCTATCACTTTGCCTCTTGCTGAATTCTTTCTGTGCTGAGACATAAAGAACTGGAGCTCCTTGGAGCCCCCCGAGACACCACCTAGCAGTTTCATAGCCACAAGTTTTATCCTAATACTTCTTATATTTTGCCTTCTAACTGAGGTAAGAGCTCATCATTCAATTATGTTTTTGTATTCAAAACTTTCCCAAAAAAGTTCTTTATTTTTTCTGGTAAACTACATTTCTTGTAAGAAGCAACTTATTTTTTCCCACAGAAGTCTGATGAGTTCCTATATTAATTGGGTGTATAAAATGACCCTTTCAGACTGAGAATACTGCTATATTCACAACTCCACTTATATTTACAGAACAAGTCTCTATTATTATGGTAATAACATGGCTTCTATCCCTTTACTATGCAAATTTTTCCATTTTAGCTGAGTAAATACTTCCTATCTGCCTACTGCAATGATTTGAATAACAAAGATGAACAATGGGTAAGAGCAGGCTGCTTTGGCGGATTGGGCTGAAGACTTCTTACAAAGAAGTTTTTAAAGCAAAAGGATAACTCCTCCTAAGTGGTTTAGCAGCCATCACATATGGAATAGGTAGCATGGGATCCTTTAAGCAAAATTCAATTTTGGAATTTGTCAGGAAGATAAAATTTGTGAACTTGGGGCTTCGATTCTGAAGTTTTCTTTCTTTTTTTTTTTTCCAATGCTTAGTAAAAAGAAAAAAAGAAAGAAAAGAGTCTACAACCACTTCAACATAAGCACATACGCACATGTATGAAGACCAGAAGCTATGCTCATGGGTAAAAATGGCCACTTTACTTCCAAATTTAGACAAGGGGGCCCCTTGTTAGTCTAAATTATCTGCCAGCTGCTTCTCTATAAGCAGAGGTAGAGAGGCACTTTGGGAGAACTCTATTCTGCAAAGACACCCTCTGTGGCCTCCTCATTATGCAAAGATAAGTTGTATTAGTTTTCTATTGCTGCTGCAACAAATTACCACAAACTTAGTGGCTTAAAAAGCACAAATTTATTATCCTACAGTTCTGTAGGTCAGAGTCTGACATGAGACTCATGAGGCTAAAACCAAGGAGTCAGCAGAACTACATTCCTTCCTGGAGTCTCTAGGGAGAATAATCCATTTCCTTGCTTTCTCCAGCTTCTATGGGCTACCTGCATTCCTTGGATCATGACCCTTTCCTCCAGAAATAGCTGGATAATTATTTTTCACATCAAATCACACTGACCCTCCTGTCTCTCTCTTCCACTTTTAAGGGTGCTTGTGATTACATTGGACCCACCTAGATATTCCAGTATAATCTCTCTATTTTAAGGTCACCTGATTAGGCAGCTTAATTCTCCTTTGCTATGTAATATAATATATAACAGTTTCCAAGGATTAAGATGTAACCATCTTTGGGTGGCCATTATTCTGCCTACCACATACAATAAGTCCAAGATTTTAACTTATGCTACCAGGAGATATAAAGTTTGAAACACCTCCTACACCCCAAGTGGAACTCTAGGAGGGAAAGAAGTCTCAGGAATGATGGCAGACACGAGACTCTGAGAGGCAGGCTATGGCCAACTGTATGTGAACTTTTAATACCAGACATTCTGGTGCTCTATCAAGCTTTGATAGAATACAGACCACATGGATGTGACTTAGAAGAGTTACAACTTTGAAGTCTAAGCGTGGGACCACACAAGGATATGGAACAGTAGGGGCCCCACAGCAGTAAACAAGTATTGTGGGTCTCTGCAGGTCAAGTTATTTTCAGAAGCTGTAGGACTGGTGTGCTTATTGGGCTTCTTAGTTCTCCCTCTAAACTTGGAATTTGAGGTAGGTCTCTCTCCTCTTTTAATTGAATAAGTCCAAACCCAAACTAACCTTCGGGTTGTTAGGCTAGTGGAGTGGGCACAGGAGGAAGGCCCGGAAGGGAGCTACTGAATTTCTTGCTAATGGCAACATATGGTGTTAAGAAAATGATTGCATAAATAAATGAGAAATGCTTATATTTTTACCCCAAGCTGGTGAAGTGGGCCATACCAATTATATATATTTATGATATCTATCTTTAAGTAATCCGTTATCCCACCAAACGTGGCTTAGCTCAGTTTCCTGGAATTAGAGTTCATTTACTTATTGATAATATCTTTTAGATATTATTGACAATTTTCTATGAAAAAATTTATCCTTTGTTTCCATGACCCTTGTTTGCCATGACCTTTCTCCTAATACCCTATTGCAGCACTAAAAGTGAGGGTGATTTGAAATTCAGACCTCAACTTTAGCACACCCTCCATGGAAGAATTCATTCATCCCTATGACTTCAACTGGCACATTTACAATGTTGACTTCCAAATGTGGCCTTTAACCCTGACCTGTCTCCTGAGCATCTTTTTTATATTCCCAATCCATGCTTGAAATTTCCATCTAGATATCCCATGACTTTTAAACACAAGAAGCCTGAAAGACCTAACTCCAAAAAGAGAAGCCAAATACTCATCAAAATCTGACTGTAGTCATGGTCAGAACTCTCAAGTGTAGCTCACTGGGGACTCTGAGAAAGGAATTCATCACTCGAGAAAGAAGAAACTACAGTAGACTGATGGCTCTCAAACGGCTGTGTAGAATAACTGGTATTCACTGGTGTGCAATGCAAACATCCTTGAAAAGATAGTCTGGAACAGAGGACAGCTATTACCTCACTTGCATCATGTACAGAAAGGTGAGAGACATGTGAAGGATTGTCCTTCAAGAATATCCATCTATTATTTCTACATCATATTAGCTTTTGGAGAATTTTCTCATTAGTATTCTACTCCTTTAGCCACTGTGATTTATCTGACTGATAGAGGCTAGAACCCAATCCATTTATTTATTTATTTATTCTCATATAGCATTTAGTTAAGGCTACTGTTAATAAGACTCTAAGACAAAGGATAATGTCAAACTGCAATATTGACATTAACCATGCCCATGGTCTCAAACCAGACCAACTGAATAAAACTTAGACACCATCAGAGTCTACCTTATAAATCTAAGTGAATTTCCCCTAATTTCTGCATTGATCTTCTCATTTGGCATGAGGTCCCTTTACCTTCTTCCATTTATTATATAATGATGTCAAATATTTCCTCTACATATTTCAAGAATTTCATCAGATGGTGTTTTAATTTTTGTTTCAACTGTTAAACAAAATTTAGAAAATTCAAGTGGGCGAGGAAAGTCTATTTAATTTAACCATATTTTTACTTTTTCTGTTGTTTTTCCTTCCTTCCTGATGTTCCAACTTTTCTACAATTTCCTTTCCTCTTAAAGAACTTTCTTTATCCATTTTTAAAGTGTAGGTCTGCTGGAGACGAATTCATTTTTTTTTTTACCATCCAAAAATGTTTAATTTCCTCTTCACTTTGGAATGTATTTTTGCTAGATATAGAATTGTGGATTGACATTTCTTTTCTTTCAACACTGGAAAAATGTTGTGACACTTTATTCAGACCTTCTTGTTCTTTGATGAAAAAAATCTACTTTTGCTGGAATTGTTTTATCCTATTGAAAAGGTGTTTTCAAAGTTTTTTCTATTTCTTTAGTTTTCATAATTTAATTGTGATGTGTCTTGCTGTGGATTTTTTTGAATTTATCATTCCATTATTCCTTTCATGCCATTATTTCTTTGAATATTTTTTCAGCCCCACTCTCTTTCTCCTCTCCTTCTTGAACTCCAATGACATTAATGTTAGATCTTTTGGTAGAATCCCACTTGTCTCTGAGGCTCTGTTCTTTTTTATTTTTTCCAGTTTATTTTCTCTATGTTATCCAGAGTGTGTAATTTTATTGTTCTATCTTCCAGTTCATTGATTCTTTCCTTTGTCCTTTCCAATCTGCTATTCAGCCCATCCACTGAGTTTTTTATTTAGATTACTGTGTTTTTCAATTCTAAAAATTTCCACTTGGCTTATCTTTATATCTTTTGTTTCTTTTGGGGGGCTTTCCATTCTTTTCAATTATTTCACTTATCTTTTGTTTATTTAATTTACATTTATTTGTTCCCTACTGGCCTCCATTAGTGCCTCAGGAGCAGTGTGGTACCTCGTTACTGCTGGATGGGGGTGGGAGTTCAGGCTCTGCACCAGGCTTCTGGTGATGCCACTCTTCCTGAGAGAACTAGGTTGCCCTGTTACTGCTCCAAATGTATCCTTTATTTACACTGCAGAGAGAGGTAGGTGCCTCATTATTACTGGGTAGGGATGGAAGTCTAGGCTCTGTACTTGGCATCCTCTGACAGCATCCAGGAGGAAAGGTAGGGGGAAGAGAGACTTCTCATTTCAGCATGTGAGAGTGGACATCTAGGCTTCCCACTAGACTTTGCTGATGAGTTTGTATGTGGGAGTACAGGTTTTTCTGTGGTGTTTGGTTGGAGTAGAGTGGTTATTATCTGAAAATTTTCTGTCTTGCTTGGTTGCCACTTTTCCAGTCATTTGGCTAGAGACAGCAAGCTTTTTTTGTTTGTTTGTTGGTTGGTTTTTCTGGTTGCTGCTTTCTTCAGCGTCTAGTCTGAGATGTATAATGCCAAAATAAAAACCCATGCAACTCACCATTGTATTGTTTCTTGGGTCCTGATGTCCCTAGTCAGCCTCTATCTTCCAAGGCTGTTTGCTATACAAATGTTCTTAGAAACATAGTTCAAGATAAGGTGCAGTCAGTGCCTTGCTCACGAGATAAGCACAAATGTGAGAGAATCACAGAGAATTGTCTTCCAATACTCACTTATATAAAGAACTGAAAACTAAAAAGGTGTGAAGGATATACTTAAAGAGAAAATGTGTTAAATAATTGGCAGTATAAACACAAGCCAGGAAGTGGGGAAGGATGATATCATCTATTATCAATACATTCTTTTGCTCATCCATGTTAATAGAAAGTGAAAGTGAAAGAAAATTAGATGTGTTATTTGTATTCTAAAACTAACTACCATAGCTAAAAATAATGATAGTTAGAATAAAATAGCAAAATACAGGAGAGAAGAAAAGAAAAGGTATAATTGTGCTAATTTTCTCATCTTTCCTAGAGGGTCAGTAGCCTCTAATTTTACTAAATACACACAAGTTTTGTATACTAATTGCAGTTGTAAGGCTAATTAGTAGGGAATAAAAGAAATGAGGATACAAGCCTTCAACTTCACAGAAGACGCAAACACCATATTTATATATGGTATACACACACACACTCACATGCATGATTACAATAAAGGAATACAAATATTGATCAAAAACAAAGATGCAGGTTCAGTATAATGTAAAAATTGACTGAATTAGGTCATATCAAAATAATCAAAATAATATAAAAATAGTATAGTTGGGGTAAACCACAATTAAAGAAAATATCTCATTTTGGACTGAAAAATAAGATATATATGTATATATATATGAAACAGGATTATACCAAAAGGTTGATCATTAAGAAGGTAAAAAAATGGAATTCTAGACAAATGCTAAAAAAAGAAAATCATAGAAAATAAAAGAATGGTGATGATGAAGAGGAAGAGGAGGAGAAAGGGAGAGAGAAGAACAAGAAGAGAAAAAGAAGAAGAAGAAGGAGAAGAAGAAGAAGACAACAATGGCTTGAGATCTTGTTAATTCTATTTGACAATTTGTATTCAAATCAAAAACCGTTAAAGTATTTAGAAAAGATAAACTTTTATACTCCTTGTACTATAAATCATTATGTACCAAACAATATGGCATCAGAATCAATAAAGCAAAAAATAGCAGGAAATACAAGAGAAATATATTTAAACATAATATTAAAAGGTGGAATCAAGTCTTCATTGTCAGTTGACTACTGATTTACTCAAATAAGTAAAGGCAACAGCAATACAAATAATATAATTAATAAGGAGGATAAAACAATAAATATAATATAAATATATGTTCCTGAATTTAGTTGGAAAGCTTTCAGCTTTTCACCATTGAGTATTATGTTGGCTCTGCATTTGTCATAAATGGCTTTTATTATGTTGAGATATTTCCCTCTATACCCACTTTAGTGAAAGTTTTTATCATGAATGGATGTTGAATTTTGTCATATGCTTTTTCTGTGGCTATTAAGATGATCATGTGGTTTTTCTTAGCCCTTTATATATGTCATGCCACTCCCTTCTTGCCTATAAAGTTTCTCCTGCAAATCTGCTGATAGTCTTATTGGGTTTCCCTTGTATGTAATAAGTTTGGATATATGTTGTATGCTTTTCTCTTGCTGCTTTTAAGAGTCTTTCTTTAGCTTTCACCTTTTAAATTATAATTTTTCTTGGTGTGTATCTCTTTGGTTTCATTTTACTTGGAACTCTCTGGGATTCTTGGATTTTGATGTCTGTTTCCTTCCCCAGATTAGGGAATTTTTAGGCTATTATTTCTTCAAATAAGTTTTCTGGCTCTTCCTTTCTACCTTCTACTCCTAGGAGTCCCATAATGTGAACGTTATTCCACTTGATGTTGTCTCAGAGGTTCCTTAAGGTGTCCTCATTTCTTTTCTTTTTTGTATGTTTAATTTTTATTTATTTATTTTTTCTTCTTAGTCATCATTTTATACACATCAGTGTATACATGTCAATCCCAGTCTCCCAATTCATCACACAACAACCCCCACCCTCTGCTGCTTTCCCCCCTTGGTGTCCATACGTTTTTTTCTCTACTTCTGTGAATCAATTTCTGCTCTGCAAACCAGTTCATCTGTACCATTTTCTAGGTTCCACATATATGCATTACTATATGATATTTGTTTTTCTCTTTCTGACTTACTTCACTCTGTATGACAGTCTCTAGATGCATCCACGTCTCTACAAATGACCCAATTTTGATCCTTTTTATGGCTGAGTAATATTCCATTGTATATATGTACCACAGCTTCTTTATCCATTCATCTGTCGATGGGCATTTAGGTTGCTTCCATGACCTGGCTATTGTAAATAGTGCTGCAATGAACATTGGGGGTACATGTGTCTTTTTGAATTATGCTTTTCTCTGGGTATATGGCCAGTAGTGGGATTGCTGGGTCATATGGTAATTCTATTTTTAGTTCTTTAAGGAATCTCCATACTGTTCTCCATAGTGGCTGTATCAATTTACATTCCCACCAACAGTGCAAGAGGGTTCCCTTCTTTCCACACCCTCTCCAGCATTTGTAGTTTGTAGATTTTCTGATGATGCCCATTCTAACTGGTGTGAGGTGATACCTCATTGTAGTTTTGATTTGCATTTCTCTAATAATTAGTGATGTTGAGCAGCTTTTCATGTGCTTCTTGGCCATCTGTATGTCTTCTTTGGAGAAATGTCTATTTAGGTCTTCTGCCCATTTTTGGATTGGATTGTTTGTTTTTTTAATATTGAGCTGCATGAGCTGTTTATATATTTTGGAGATTAATTTTTTTGTCCGATGATTCATTTGCAAATATTTTCTCCCATTCTGAGGGTTGTCTTTTCGTCTTGTTTATGGTTTCCTTTGCTGTGCAAAAGCTTTTAGGTTTCATTAGGTCCCATTTGTTTATTTTTATTTCCATTACCCTAGGAGGTGAACCAAAAAAGATCTTGCTGTGATTTATGTCAAAGAGTGTTCTTCCTATGTTTTCCTCTAAGAGTTTTATAGTGCCCAGTCTTACATTTAGATCTCTAATCCATTTTGAGTTTATTTTTGTGTATGGTGTTAGGGAGTGTTGTAATTTCATTCTTCTACATGTAGCTGTCCAGTTTTCCCAGCACCACTTATTGAAGAGACTGTCTTTTCTCCATTGTATATCCTTGCCTCCTTTTTCATAGATTAGTTGACCATAGGTGCATGGGTTTATCTCTGGGCTTTCTATCCTGTTCGATTGATCTATATTTCTGTTTTTTTTTTTTTTTCCAGTACCATACTGTCTTGATTACTGTAGCTTTGTAGTATAGTCTGAAGTCAGAGAGTCTGATCCCTCCAGCTCCGTTTCTTTCCCTCCGGACTGCTTTGGCTATTTGGGGTCTTTTGTGTCTCCATACAAATTGTAAGATTTTTGTTCTAGTTCTGTAAAAAATGCCATTGGTAATTTGATAAGGATTGCATTGAATCTGTAGATTGCTTTGGGTAGTATAGTCATTTTCACAATATTCATTCTTCCAATGCAAGAACATGGCATATCTCTCCATCTGCTTGTATCATCTTTAATTTCTTTCATCAGTGTCTTATAGTTTTCTGCATACAGGTCTTTTGCCTCCCTAGGTAGGTTTATTCCTAGGTATTTTAATCTTTTTGTTTCCTTAATTTCCCTTTCAGATCTTTCATCATTAGTGCATAGGAATGCAAGAGATTTCTGTGCATTAATTTTGTATCCTGCAAGTTTACCAAATCCAATGGTTAGCTCTAGTAGTTTTCTGGTGGCATCTTTAGGATTCTCTATGTATAGTATCATGTCATCTGCAAACAGTGACAGTTTTACTTCTTCTTTTCCGATTTGTATTCCTTTTACTTCTTTTTCTTCTCTGACTGCCATGGCTAGGACTTCCAAAACTATGTTGAATAATAGTGGTGAAAGTGGACATCCTTGCCTTGTTCCTGATCTTAGAGAAAATGCTTTCAGTTTTTCACCATTGAGAATGATGTTTGCTGTGGGTTTGTCATATATGGCCTTTATTATGTTGAAGTAGGTTCCCTCTATGCTCACTTTCTGGAGAGTTTTTATCATAAATCAGTGTTGAATTTTGTCGAAAGCTTTTTCTGCATCTATTGAGATGATCATATGGTTTTTATTCTTCAATTTGTTGATATGGTGTATCACATTGATTGATTTGCGAATACTGAAGAATCCCTGCATCTCTGGGATAAATCCCACTTGATCATGGTGTATGATCCTTTTAATGTGTTGTTGGATATAGTATGCTAGTATTTTGTTGAGGATTTTTGCATCTTTATTCATCAGTGATATTGGTGTAATTTTCTTTTTTTGTAGTATCTTTGTCTGATTTTGGTATCAGGGTGATGGTGGCCTTGTAGAATGAGTTTGGGAGTGTTCCCTCCCCTGCAATTTTTTGGAAGAATTTGAGAATAATTGGTGTTAGCTCTTCTCTAAATGTTTGATAGAATTCACCTGTGAAGCCACCTGGTCCTGGACTTTTGTTTGTTGGAAGATTTTTAATCACAGTTTCAATTTCATTACTTGTGATTGGTCTATTCATATTTTCTATTTCTTCTTGGTTCAGTCTTGGAAGGTTATACCTTTCTAAGAATTTGTCCATTTCTTCCAGGTTTTCCATTTTATTAGCATAGAGTTGCTTGTAGTAGTCTCTTAGGATGCTTTGTATTTCCACCATGTCTGTTGTAACTTCTCCTTTTTCATTTCTAATTTATTGATTTGAGTCCTCTCCCTCTTTTTCTTGATGAGTCTGGCTAATTGTTTATCAACTTTGTTCATCTTTCAGAGAACCAACTTTTAGTTTTACTGACCTTTGCTACTGTTTTCTTTGTTTCTATTTCAGTTATTTCTGCTCTGATCTTTATGATTTCTTTCCTTCAGCTAACTTTGGGTTTTGTTTGTTCTTTTTTCTCTAGTTCCTTTGGATGTAACTTTAGATTGTTTATTTGAGATTTTTCTTGTTTCTTGAGGTAGGCTTGTATAGCTATAAACTTCCGTCTTAGAACTGCTTTTGCTGCAACCCATAGGTTTTGGATAGTCGTGTTTTCATTTTTATTTGTCTCTAGGTATTTTTTGATTTCCTCTTTGATTTCTTCAGTGATCTCTTTGTTATTTAGTAATGTATTGTTTAGGCTCCATGTGTTTGTGTTTTTTACGTTTTTTTTTCCTGTAATTGATTTCTAATCTCATAACGTTGTGGTCAGAAAAGATGTTTGATATGATTTCAATTTTCTTAAATTTACTGAGGCTTGAATGTCACCCAAGATGTGATCTCTCCTGAAGAATATTCCATGTGCACTTGAGAAGAAAGTGTAATCTGCTGTTTTTGGATGGAATGTCCTATAAATATCAATTAAATGTATCTGGTCTATTGTGTCATTTAAGGCTTGTGTTTCCTTATTAATTTTCTGTTTGGATGATCCGTCCATTGGTGTAAGTGAGGGATTAAAGTCCACCACTTTTTGTGTTACTGTTGATTTCCTCTTTTAGAGCTGTTAGCAGTTGCCTTATGTATTGAGGTGCTCCTATGTTGGGTGCATAAACATTTACAATTGTTATATCTTCTTCTTGGATTGATCCCTTGATCATTACGTAATGTCCTTCCTTGTCTCTTGTAACATTCTTTATTTTAAAGTCTATTTTATCTGATATGAATATTGCTATTCCAGCTTTCTTTTGATTTCCATTTGCATGGAATATCTTTTTCCACCACCTCACTTTCAGTCTGTATGTGTCCCTAGTTCTGAAGTTGGTCTCTTGTAGACAGCATATATATAGGTCCTGTGTTTGTATCCATTCAGCAAGCCTGTGTCTTTTGGTTGGAGCATTTAATACATTCACGTTTAAGGTAATTATCGATATGTATGTTCCTATGACCATTTACTTAATTGTTTTGGGTTTGTTTTTGTAGGTCCTTTTCTTCTCTTATTTTTCCCACTTAGAGAAGTTCCTTTAGTATTTGTTGTAGAGCTGGTATGGTGGTGCTGAATTCTCCTAGCTTTTGCTTGTCTGTAAAGCTTTTGATTTCTTCATTGAATCTGAATGAGATCCTTGCTGGGTAGAGTAATCTTGGTTGTAGGTTCTTCCTTTTCATCACTTTAAGTATATCTCGCCACTCCTTTCTGGCTTGTAGAGTTTCTGCTGAGAAGTCAGCTTTTAACCTTATGGGAGTTCCCTTGTATGTTGTCATTTTCCCCTTGCTGCTTTCAATAATTTTTCTTTGTCTTTAATTTTTTCCAATTTGATTACTATGTGTCTCGGCGTGTTTCTCCTTGGGTTTATCCAGTATGGGACTCTCTGTGCTTCCTGAACTTGGGTGGCTATTTTCTTTCCCATGTTAGGGAAGTTTTCGACTATAATATGTTCAAATATTTTCTTGGGTCCTTCCTCTCTCTCTTCTCCTTCTGGGATCCCTATAATGTGAATGTTGTTGAATTTAATGTTGTCCCAGAGGTCTCTTAGGCTGTCTCCATTTCTTTTCATTCTTTTTTCTTTATTCTGGTCTGCAGCAGTGAACTCCACCATTCTGTCTTCCAGGTCACTTATCCGTTCTTCTGCCTCAGTTATTCGGCTATTGATTCCTTCTAGTGTATTTTTCACTTCAGTTATTGTATTGTTCATCTCTGTTTGTTTGTTCTTTAATTCTTCTAGGTCTTTCTTAAACATTTCTTGCATCTTCTCGATTTTTGCCTCCATTCTTTTTCGGAGGTCCTGGATCATCTTCACTATCATTATTCTGAATTATTTTTCTGGAAGATTGCCTATCTCCATTTCATTTAGTTGTTTTTCTGAGGTTTTATCTTGTTTGTTCATCTGGTACATAGCCTTCTGCCTTTTCATCTTGTCTGTCTTTCTTTGAATTTGGTTTTTGCTCCACAGGCTGCAGGATTGTAGTTCTTCTTGCTTCTACTGTCTGCCCTCTGGTGGATAAGGCTATCTAAGAGGCTTGTGGAAGTTTCTTGATGGGCGGGACTGGTGGTGGGTAGAGCTGGCTGTTGCTCTGGTGGGCAGAGCTCAGTAAAACTTTAGTCCACTTGACTGCTGATGGGTAAGGCTGGGTTCCCTCCCTGTTGGTTGTTTGGCCTGAGGTGAACGAACACTGGAGCCCACCCGTGCTCTTTGATGGGGCTAATGGTGGACTCTGGGAGGGCTCATGCCAAAGAGTACTTCCCAGAACTTCTGCTGCCAGTGTCCTTGTCCCTTGGTGAGCCACAGCTGCCCCCCACCTCTGCAGGATACCCTCCAACACTAGCAGGTAGGTCTGGTTCAGTCTCCTATGGGGTCACCGCTCCTTCCCCTTGATCCTGATGCACACACTATTTTGTGTGCGCCCTCCACGAGTGGAGTCTCTGTTTCCCCCAGTCCTGTCAAAGTCCTGCAATCAAATCCCTCTAGCCTTCAAAGTCTGATTCTCTAGGAATTCCTCCTCCTGTTGCCAGACCCCCAGGTTGGGAAGTCTGACGTGTGGCTCAGAACCTTCAATCCAGTGGGTGGACTTCTGTAGTATAAGTGTTCTCCAGTTTGTGAGTCACCCACCCAGCAGTTATGGGATTTGATTTTATTGTGATAGCACCCTTCCTATCGTCTCACTCTGGCTTCTCCTTTGTCTTTGCATGTGCAGTATCTTTTTTGCTGAGTTCCAATGTCTTCCTGTTGATGATTTTTCATCAGTTAGCTGTGATTCTGGTGTTCTCAAAAGAGGGATTGAGAGCACGTCCTTCTACTCTGCCATCTTGTGTCCTCACTTCTTTTCATTCAAAAAAAATTTTTTGATACTCTGTGTGGGTGTTTTTCATAGCTTTTTCTTCCAGCTTGTTTGTGCTTCTATTTCAACCACTCTGCTTTTGAACTCCTCCAGTGTATCTTCCAATTCAGTTATAACTTCTATTTGGTATTTTATATCTTTGTTGAAGTTCTCACTTGTGTTTATTTATTTTTCTCTTGAGATCATTGAGCATATTTATGGCCATTACTTTTTACTCTTTATCAGGTAGGTTGCTTATCTTTATTTCATTAAATTCTTGTTTTGGGGAATTTGTCTTGTTCTTTGGTTTGAAACTTTTCCCTCTGTCTCTTCATTTTGCTTGTGTCTGTGTATTTTTCTGTATGTATGAGATAAAACAACTACCTTTTTCAGTATTGAAGGAGTGGTCTTATGTAGGAGTTGTTCTTTGTGGCCCAGGAGCACAATCTCCCTTTGCCACCAGAACCAGGTAATCTATGTGCATCCCTCATGTGGATTGCATGCACCTGCCTGCTGTGATAGAACAGCAATTGTTATGTGGGGAGGGTGAGCTTCGACTTACTTACCCATCAGAAAGGATGCTTTGAAAACCACAAGTGATTAAATAATTTAAATTTGTGATATTGTTGGAATCATGTCCTCAAATGTGCCCTGGAAGAGGAAAGGAGGGTCTCCCTTTTGTTCTGTCCTCAATTACAATGAGTTGGAGGCTACAGTGGGCACCTGGGGAAAGGTGAAGAGGGCGGGTCGGCCTCTGCATTACCAGTCACCTCACCACCTGAGACCTTCTCTCTAGATTTAGCTTCTCCTGCCATTGATGATAGCTCTACTCTGCACTGGAATGGGGTAAAAAGGGCAAGATGCAATCTTGGCAGCCCCTGAGGAGGAGAGAAAGAAGAAGAAAAGGGGCACAAGAGTGAATGCAATTTGGAAGAATTTAAATAATGCTTTGGGGCTGCCACGTGTGTTATTGTATTTCCTCATTTTCTGTGGCTATCATTCTTCTTGCCACTGAAATCATGCCCCCCCCAATATGGAGAGAAAAGTCTAAATATGGAAGATAGGGAAAGGAACACTGACCTAGGTATAAAAGGTTTTCCTAGAAAAATTGAACAGAAAAGAACAACTATTAAAGATGCAATGAATAGGGGACATTAACACGCCACTTTCACCAATGGACAGATCATCCAAAATGAAAATAAATAAGGAACTACAAGCTTTAAATGATACATTAAACAAGATGGACTTAATCGATATTTATAGGACAGTCTATCCAAAAACAACAGAGTACACTTTCTTCTCAAGTGCTCATAGAACATTCTCCAGGATAGATCATATCTTGGGTCACAAATCAAGCCTTGGTAAATTTAAGAAAATTGAAGTTGTCTCAAGTATCTTTTCCAACCACAAGGCTATGAGACTAGATATCAATTACAGGAAAAAATCTGTAAAAAATACAAACACATGGAGACTAAACAATACACTACTAAATAACCAAGAGATCACAGAATAAATCAAAGAGGAAATCAAAAAATACCTAGAAACAAATGACAATGAAAACACAATGACCCAAAACCTATGAGATGCAGTAAAAGCAGTTCTAAGAGGGAAGTTTATAGCAATACAATCCTACCTCAAGAAACAAGAAATATCTCAAATAAACAACCTAACCTTACACCTAAAGCAATTAGAGAAAGAAGAACAAAAAAACCACAAAGTTAGCAGAAGGAAAGAAATCATAAAGATCAGATCAGAAATAAATGAAAAAGAAATGAAGGAAACAATAGCAAAGATCAATAAAACTAAAAGCTAGTTCTTTGAGAATATAAACAAAATTGATAAACCACTGGCCAGACTCATCAAGAAAAAAAGGGAAAAGACTCAAATCAATAGAATTAGAAATGAAAAAGGAGAAGTAACAACTGACACTGCAGAAATACAAAGGATCATGAGAGATTACTACAAGCAACTCTATGCCAATAAAACGGACAACCTGGGAGAAGTGGACAAATTCTTAGAAAAGCACAACCTTCTGAGACTGAACCAGGAAGAAATAGAAAATATAACCAGACCAATCACAAGCACTGAAATTGAGATTGTGATTAAAACTCTTCCAACAAACAGAAGCCCAGGATGAGATGGCAGAATGGCCATCATCAAAAAATCTACAAACAATAAATGCTGGAGAGGTTGTGGAGAAAAGGGAACCCTCTTGCACTGTTGGTGGGAATGTAAATTGATACAGTCACTATGGAGAACAGTATGGAGGTTCCTTAAAAAATTAAAAATAGAACTGCCATATTACCCAGCAATCCCATTACTGGGCATATACCCTGAGAAAACCATGATTCAAAAAGAGTCATGTACCACAATGTTCATTGCAGCTCTATTTACAATAGCCAGGACATGGAAGCAACCTAAGTGTCCATCAACAGATGAATGGATAAAGAAGATGTGGTACATATGTACCATGGAATATTACTCAGCCATAAAAAGAAACGAAATTGAGTTATTTGTAGTGAGGTGGATGGACCTAGAGTCTGTCATACAGAGTGAAGTAAGTCAGAAAGAGAAAAACAAATACTGTATGATAATACATATATATGGAATCTTAAAAAAAAAAAAAAAAAAAGGGTTCTGAAGAACCTAGGGCAGGACAGGAGTAAACACGCTGACATAGAGAATGGACTTGAGGACATGGGAAGGGGCAAGGGTAAGCTGGGTCGAAATGAGGGAGTGACATGGACATATATACACTACCAAATGTAAAACAGATAGCTAGTGGGAAGCAGCCGCATAGCACAGGGAGATCAGCTCGGTGCTTTGTGACCACCTAGAGGGGTGGGATAGGGAGGATAGGAGGGAGATGCAAGAGGAAGGAGATATGGGGATATATGTATATGTAGAGCTGATTCACTTTGTTATAAAACAGAAACTAACACACCATTGTAAAGCAATTATACTCCAATAAAGATGTTTAAAAAAAAATAATACAATGAAAAAAACTTCTCTGAAACAAACTAATTCTATGTATTTAAAGCACACTACATGTCCTAAGAACATTACACACAGAGTGATTAACCTGCAACATGAACTGTTAATAGTAGTAGTCTTTTAAATATAAAGAGTCTGATCATCCGATAAGCATCCGGTCCTACTCCCTCCTGCAAAAGCAAAATCACCTGGAATGAAGTGACTTAGGCTGCCTGTAGACTTTCTCCACAACGCATTCAATGAAGAAAATGGAAACTCTGTAGAAGAGTTTTAGGATAATAAAATTTGACCTAGAATATTACCTCCGGATAAACTGCCAATAACTCACACCCAAAGAATGACACAAGCCAAATATTTTCACAGAGGGAAATTCAAATATTAGCTAGCATAAGACCTTTTGGCGGGGGATGGGGAACTCCAGAAAACCAATAGAAAAATCAGAAAACCGTGGTAAGAAGACTCGGGTGATAGAATTCAAGCTGAACTGTATGGGAACTATATTTACAGAATGAAGGGTAAATTTTTAAAATAGCAGCATGTTAAAATCATCATATAATTAAGAAACATGCAGAAGTGATGAGGAGAGAAAAATAGAGTTCTTAGAAAATTTCCTCATCTTTTATAGAGTCAGGGGACATCTCAGACATATCCTGAGTTAAAATGCAAGAAACTGAGGCTTACATCAATTTTATATAGCCAATTAACCAATTATACATATATCCACAGCAGAAACTAACACATTGTAAATCAACTATACTCCAATAAAAATTAATTAAAAATTAAATTAAAGATCACACTATTAAAAAATTTTTAAAAAATAATAAAAACAGCCTCTGTACAGCCACACCTACTAGAATATTAATGCCAATTTATTTACATAAATAAAGCAAAGAACAAGTTAAAAAAACATAAAAGGGAGTCAATTAACCTAGAGAAGAGCTGACAGTCGACACATGACTTCCAATTTTCAGAAATCAGACACAGGCAAGCATCCATACATAAAACAAACAACGATCAAATGCAAAAACATAAAAATGGAAATTTTAAGACAAAGTTTCTTATCATAAAATGATAGGAAGAAGATGAAGCATACTTGTCATGTCAATAAATGTAAACAGATGGAATATCATGATAAAAAATAAACCCCTTCCCTTTAAAAAAATTCCTCAAACTGAATAAAAAAGCAACTAACAGTGTGCTGTCTACAGCCCAGGAGGCTAAGAGCACAATGGTCAGCCAAGACGGTCAAGAGAGACACTGAAGGGGCTTCCCTGGTGGCGCAGTGGTTGAGAATCCGCCTGCCAATGCAGGGAACACGGGTTCGAGCCCTGGTCTGGGAAGATCCCACATGCCGCGGAGCGGCTGGGCCCGTGAGCCACAACTACTGAGCCTGCGCGTCTGGAGCCTGTGCCCCGCAACGGGAGGGGCCGCGATAGTGAAAGGCCCGCGCACCGGGATGAAGAGCGGTCCCCGCACCGCGATGAGGAGTGGCCCCCACTTGCCGCAACTGGAGAAAGCCCTCGCGCGAACCGAAGACCCAGCACAGCCAAAAATAAAAAAAATAAAATAAATAAATAAAATTAAAGTAGCTATAAAAAAATTAAAAAAAAAAAAAAAAAAAAAAGAGAGACACTGAAGAGAGGAGGTAGGCACTGAGGATGTTGACTAGGTGGCCATCGAAGCAGGACTGTAAAAAGGACACCGTGGGAGAGCTCATTGCATCTTTGTGCACTAAATACAGAGTGTCAGATTGGAGACAGCACACAAAAGGGCAAGAGAACTACTGATGCAGGGACTTGAATTTCCCTCTCTGGGCCATGGGGCTGCAGAGGGGCTGGGCTTCAGCTGCCAGGTCAGAGTGGAGGAAATCAAGGAGGTGACTTGATAAAAGTTGGTATGGTACGGAGGGCTCAGAGGGAAACTTCTTTCTCTATCCTGGATTCATATTTCTTCATGGAGGGCTCCTGCCCAAACTCCACTAGCCTCTCCTGGGGGGAGCAAAAGTTATTTATGGGGTATGTGTTTTTTATCAGGAGAGGCAAGGCTTTTACTGACGTCTCACCAGCACTAAGCATGTGTGGTCCCCAAATCACATCCTCTTTCAGAGCAAAGGTATCCAGGTGACTGGCTGATGTCAGGAGACTGTGCCTATACCTTTTTAAGGGGACAAAACTGAGGCCAAGAGCTGGGTGCCATGTCCTGCCTTAAACACGGCTATTTGTGGATCTGAATCATCGGATGCTCTGTTATCCAGGCTCTAGACTCTATCACCTTTGCTTCTCCCTTTCTCTCCTTATTGAAACTTCAGAGATGGAATCATTTGTTAAATTTTACATACACCAATTTCTATTTTGGGTGGGATGCTTTGCCTGAGAGGAAGTGTGTCAAAGCTAAGATTTTGATATAGAAACCCTTTAAGAATGCAGACAGGCTTACAACTGGGCAGCTCTCCCGACTGACTGTGGGGCGTGAGTCTTAGCTTTCATGCGGCTGTGTGGGCAAGCAGGACAGGCAGCAAGGCACAGGTTCTGGGGCTCAGGAGGGCCATAGAATCCTTCTGGTTCTTACTTCACAAATAGAAAACTGAGCCCAGAGGAAATGTTTTGCCTGAGGCCACTGCGCCCTTATGCTGAAGCAGGTGCTGGTATCTGGGTCTGCAAGGATGCACATGCAAAAATCTCTGGTAGAGAAGCACAGTTAGAAGAGGACACATACACACACAAGTGCACAAAGTGCTGCAAAGGTATATAAATGTGTGCCAATGTGCAAAGTAGATTGCTTTTGCCTCGTTTATTATTAATGGTTCATGACACACATACCCTTTTCCTTCAAGAGTTTCTTTACAGAGAATACACACAGCAATCACATTGTCACCTGAACCAGTAATGCCACCTTGGAACTATATGGCAATTTCTACTGGACAGCTAAAATTAATGTAAGTAGTATCTTGTCTGTCACAAGAATACCTACCTCAGTGGATGAGCAACCATTACGGTAATCTTTGCAACGGCTTTAAGATCAAAGATCGGAAACCAAGGACTGTAAAAGGGTGGAAGCAAGCTTGGACACAGCTCAGGCTGGTGTGGCAGGGCTTTGCCAGCTCCAGGTATTTTGAGTATGTGAACCAGGCTTTGCTTTGCCTGCTTATAGGCCCAGCCACGCCGACCTGGGTTCACTGTCAACACCACTGTCCTTATTCCCTCCCCCACAAGCCCTGCTTCTCCACGCCCACCATTTTATTTTTCTTTTAAAATTTGTCAATGGTTTTGCATAAGTAAGGAGTCACTGCTGTAATAATAGCCCAAATATAACACAGTTTTTCAACAATGCTTTGAAAAACAGAAAAATTTTTGTAAAAGCTGAAGACCATTCAAAATTCACATGGATGGAAATGACTTGAATTACAGAACCCAACAGTCATTCGCACGCTGTTTAGTAACAGTGTGTTGGTTGGTCCCTTTAGCAGAAAGAATGTAGTTGGTTAATAACACCAGTGAGCAGTTCTAGGATCTGGAAAGATGGCCCCAAACTGGATTTCCTATTCTCCGAACAGCTAGGGAAATGCAATATTTCTTTTTTTTTTAAAGAGATAATAAAAGCTTTTGACTGAGAATGGAGACCAATCTCAGGTGTAAACCATTGTTGGAATGGAAATAGTTTATCCATATCTCCTGAGCTATGCATCATGCTTAAACTTAAAACTAACAAAAGTATTTTTTCTGAGTTAAAAATAAATACGTTTTGGTTTTTTTGCAAATCAAACCTTTACTGAAACAACGAAGGTTGTTGAAAGAATGAAATTAAATCAATTATATAACTGGGCTACAGTATTATCAAATGTAAATGATGGTACTTAAAAAAATGAAAATAAGCAGTCACCTAGGGTGATTTTTGTTGAAATTTATGTGTGTATGTACATTTCATTCTACCTGAATTCATTCATTGTACTTGTAAAATTCATTCTACATGAATTTTACACACACACACACACACACACACACACACTACATGGTCTTTCTTTAATTTTTTTTTTCATGTCTCGTATAGAAATTACCAGTAAATTGTTTTACCTCTGTAATATAAAAAGTCTTTCTAAATAGTTTATTCCTTTTGGTTACACTGCTGCACTGAAACACTAAGATTTATAACCCAACGCAATATAAATATTTATTATATTAAATCCATCACCTTCTTTTTATTGGTTATTGTCCTTTAAATTAAAGAAAAATTTCCTCTCTTCAGGGTAATGTGATAAGGTATTGTGTCTTTAGTCATCTGAGCAAAGAAGCATCTTCTAAAGTTGGTAATCCCATGATTTTTCCAGAATAATTAGATGGCAGCTATCAATCAGCAGTCATTTTTGAAAGCAAAAAGTCAGTCAATTAACTCAGAATACACTCTAAACCCAGAACTTCAGTGACATAAATTAGGAAGTTTTAAGAATTCCCTCACCTCTCAAGACTCATTTACTCTATAGTATAGCACTTAGTATAGTATATAGCATGGCAAAGGTAACAAAAATATGTAGTTCCTCCCCACAAAAGGTTTTCCAAAAATTGATAACTAACTATCTAAATACAGTTTATATAAAGTATATGTAAACTATATACACAAAGGGTGTGTGTGTGTGTGTGTGTGTGTGGTGCCTTTGTCTCCTCTGTAGACACAGACAAATGTGGATGAAGGAAGTCTGCTAATTTGTAGATTTTCCTGCAAGAGAAGCAGAGCAAACAGGAAAACAGGATCCCTGAAAAAAGTGCTCAGATTTCCAAGGATAGTTAACACACATTGAGTCCCAGGTGTTGTCCGAACCCACTTAATTATCCTGAAAGCCTGTAAAGGAGGTCTCCTTTTGTATCCTCTCATTTTTACAGATGAGGAAACTGCGGGAAAGGAAGGGGAAGTGACTGACCCCTGGGCACGCAGTGGGTATGAGCAGTTGGGCTCTCAGTCAGAAGTGATCTATCAGAGATGAAATTTTCTGTGACCTTAACCAAGTGACTGAACTGCTCCCTGCCTCAGTTTCCTCATCTATAAAATGGGAATCATAATATTATCAAACAAATAGGGTTGTTATACACTTGAATGAATAAAAGTGAATTAACATCTACAAAATACTTAGAACCATGCTTGGCACATAGAAAGCACCTTTTCCATGAAAGAAAGGTGGATGGAAGCTATTCTCTGGGTCCTGCATGCAATCAAAGACCAGAATATTTGTAAGGCAGGATGACATACGGCTAGCGATGAAGGGACATCAGTTTTACTCGTTCTACTTCCTAATCAGATATTAACTCTCCACTTAACCCAGTAACATCGAGAATGCACACAGGTACAGGTGATTATCCTGACAAACTGTACATTGGCCAAGCAGCCAAAGGATCACACAAAAACACACTTTGGTTTTGCCCTGTGGAGTTTTAGTCTGCACAGACTTGACCTCATTTGGGCATGTAGAGTTGGCTATTATCTGGTCTCTCTCTCCTTCTCTCTCTCTTCACCTTCCCTGGGGTCCCCACCTCTTCCTGTCATCACCCCACACAGTGCCTCTCAACCTTAAGCATGCATCAGAATCACTTGGGGGACTTGCTGAAACCCTGAGGGCTGGACCCCACCCTCGAATTTCTGATTCAATAGATATGGGTAGGCCTGAGAACTTGCCTTCCTACCAAGTTCCAAGGTGAGACTGGTAATGTTGTGGGTACAGGGTGACATGCCAAGACCAGGGGTCCCCACCACGAAGGTGCCTGTGGAATCTCCCTGTGTGGACAAGATCGGGGTCCTCTTTCAGGCCCTGCAGAGAAAAGACTGCCAACAGAACTCCTCTTGCTATACTGAGGACCTCCCGCAGTAGAGTGTGGGCCTGTGTTTGTACCAGAAGCCTCCTTCCAGCAGGGCTGAGGGGACAACTACAGAAGGCAGGACAGAGAGAAACCCTGTCCTGTGCTGTTGGACCCTTACCAACTCAGATAAGCCAGGAGATTTCTCAAGTGCCTAGCTAAGAGCTGATATCTCTCTTTGTAAAAATTCTCCAAGGAAGACAGGAGGCTTGAGGCCAAAAGAGTTTCTAGAGTCTCTGAATGTCCCCCCAGGCAGCCAATCTAAGAACCAGAACTTGAAACACCAAATCATGGTTGATGATGCATTTTATTCCTTGTCATCTCTCTTGACAAGCAAAAATGCACACAACTCACAACTTTATAGCCAGCCACTGGGAGAACTCCTCTACACTGTGGACTCCTTGGTATGGGGGAGACCCGATGTGTCCATAATGGAGGTGTCCTGCTCCCCAACAGGGCCCAGCAGGCGTCCCATAATGAGCCCCACATGAAAACACCCGGTGAAAGATGTGCAAGAGCAGAGCCAACTCCCTGCTGGTGACCAGCACAGGAACATGGGCAAGTTGTTTGACTCTTGCTGCCTCCATTTCCTCTACCATAAAATGGGAATTATAGCAGTACTCACTGTGAGGATTAAATAAATTAACACCTGCAGAGTGCTGTGCCAATTGCTGGATACACAGAAAATGGTGTGCAGCATGGCAAGGCACCAGTAGGCACCCACCTAACTGTGGAGAGTTTGCTAAGTCAGAGAAAGATGGACGAATAAACAAGTGCAGGTTCTGGTGTAAAAGTCATGTGGTCCTGTCCAGTGTCATTTGCTTCTTATCAAGAGCCCAGCTTCTGATAATCCTCCAAGTTACTAAATCCTGGGTCATGTCTTTATTGTCTTCTGGTACTCCACTGCCTAGCCTTAGTCCTCACTCCAACTGGAAAAGATATTTCTTGCAGTTTCTGCATTTTTTCCTTTTGCCTCATCCACTCCCAAATCTATGCCAATGATCCCCAACTGCACAACTTGGTTTAAACCTCTGCATGTCTGTCACATACCCACGACTTTGGTTCTATCTCCATATGGACATTCTTCAGGTATCTCAGACTCATCAAGCTCAGATATGAACACGTCTTCGTTCCTCCATAGCCTCTTTTCTCTGATCTCCCCATGCCATGTTCATTCACGCAGAGGCTCCATGCAGTGGAAATCATCTTGACATTTTTCCTATCACAAGGTCCTATCAGCACAGTCTCCCAAATGTACCCTGAACAGGTCTACTCTCCCTTCTCCATGGTCACATCCCTAGTCCTGCCACTGTCAGCTCTTTCTAGCTTGGTCCTGCAAGTCTCCCCAACTGGCCATGTTTGCCCCCTCTAATCCATTCTTTACTAAACAGTCAGAGTAGCTTTTAAGAAATGTACATGGAAATCCTTTGCTGTGTGCATCACCTACCTCTAGGGTCTGCACCTTCCCTGCCTACTCCTGGTTAATCACCTGGGCTGTGGTACCTGAGGATAAAGCTCAGCTCCACCACTAACCAGCTGTGTGACCTTGGGCAAATTACTAGCCCCTCTGAGCCTCAGTTTTCTCATCTGTAAAATGTGTACCAAACTTCCTAGGAATTTTGTGAAGACTACATGAGATAAGCCAAGAAAAGTTGTTACTAAGAGGTCAGTAATGGAAAGCAAGTACCATTCCTTTACAGACCTCACTGCTCAGCACCCCCAGCCCCTGAATTCTGCTGTCCAGGCCCCTGGAGCACACCCAGCTCTTTCCTGCTTTGTGCCTTTGAAATGCTGTTCTGGCTGTCTGAGCTCCTTCTACCTTACTCAGAACCTGACAATCCCCCTTATCTTTTAGATTTCAACTTTGCAGGGATGCTGACAACACTTCCATTTAAATCAATACAACTCTTAGTTTGGTTAATCTTTTCTAATGTTTTTCTATTGTCTATTTCATATTTTTCTGCTCTAATCTTTATTATTTCCTTCCTTCTGCTAACTTTGTACTCAGTTTGTTCTTTTTCTAGTTCTTAAAGTGTAGAATTAGGTGTTTATTTGTAATCTTTCTTGCTTTGTAATATAGACATTTATTGCCATGATCTTTCCTCTTAGAATTGTTTTGCTGCATCCCACAACTTCTGGAATGCTGTGTTTCTTTATTATTTTGTCTCAAGAAACTTTATTTCCCCTTTAATTTCTTCTTTAATCCATTGGTTGTTCAGGAGAGCATTGCTTAATATCCATGTATTTGTGAATTTTTCAGTTTTCCTCATGTTATTGATTTCTAGTTTCATGCCACTGTGGTCATACTTGGTATGATTTCAATCTTGTTGAATTTGTTAAGACTTGTTTTGTGTCCTAAGATACGAAAATGTTCCATGTGCACTTGAGAAGTGTATTCTGCTGTTGTTGGACAGAATGTTCTGTAAATGTCTGTTAGGTCCACTTGGTCTATAATGTTATCCAAGCCTGCTGTTTCCTTACTGATTCTCTCGATGATCTATCCATTATTAGGAGTGGGGTATTCAAGTCCCCACCTATTATTGTATTGCTGTTTATTTCTCCTTTTAGCTCTGTTAGTTTTTGTATATTTAGGTGCTCTGATGTTGGATTTATAGATATTTACTATTGTTATAAATAAAATAGAGAGTAAGAAATCAATGGAAAATATTAATCCAACTAGGAATTGGGTTTTTGAAAAGATAAACAAAAATTAAAAACCCCTAGCTATACTAACCAAAGAAAAAAGAGAGATGATCCAAATCAACAAAATTATAAATAAGAAAGGAGACATTATAACAGATATCATAGAAATACAAAGAATTTTAAGAGGCTACTATGAACAACTATACACCAACAAACTGAACAACCTAGAATAAATGAAAAAACTCTTACCAGCATATTACCAATACAACTACTACTCAGACTGAATCAGAAAGAAATAGAAAATCGGAGTAGACAATTATTAGTAAGGAGATTGAACAGACAATAAAAAATCTCCCAATGAAGAAAAGCTCAGGACCAGATGGCTTTGCTGGTAAAATTTTCCAAGCTGCTAAAGAAGAATTAACACCAATCCATCTCAACCCCTTCCAGAAAATTGAAGAGGAAGGAACACTCCCAAACTCATTTTACAAGGCCAGTATTACCGTGATACTAAGTCAGATGAGGACACTATTAGAAAACTACAGCCCAATATCCCTGATGAATATAGATGCAAAAATTCTGAACAAAATATTAGCAAACCGAATTCAGCAGCACATTAAAAGGATTATTTACCATGACCAAGTGGAATTTATCCCTGGGATGCAAGGATAGTTCAATATACTCAAATCAATCAATGTGATACATCACATTATTAGAATAAAATAAAATAATCATATGATCATCTTAATAGATACAGAAAAGGCATTTGACAAAAATTGAACATCTGTTCATGATAAAAACACTTTTCAAATTAGGCATAGAAGAAATATATCTCAACATAATAAATTCCATGTATTACAGGCCCACAGCTAACATCATACTCAATGGTGAAAAGTTGAAAGCCCTTCTTCAAAGATTAGGAGCAAGACAAGGGTGTCCACTCTCAGTACTCCTATTCAACATTGTACTAAAATCCTATCTAGGACAATCAGGCAAGAAAAAGAAATAAAAGGCATCAGAATTGGAAAGAAGTAAAATTGTTTCTATTTGCAGATGACATGATTTTATGTATAGATAATTCTAAAGACCTAACCAAAAACTTAGAACTAATCATCCAATTCAGTAAAGTTGCAGTATACAAAATTAACATTAAAAAACAGTAACATTTCTGTAAATCAACAATGAATTTTCTAAAAAAGAAATTGATTCCATTTACAACTGCACCAAAAACAATACAATATATAGGAATAAATTTAACCTAGGACGTAAAAAATAATCTCTACTCTGAAAACTACAAGATGTTAATGAAAGAAATTGAATAAGACAAAAATAAATGGAAAGGTATCCCTGTTCATGAATTGGAATAATTAATATTGTTAAAATGTCCATACTAATAAAAGCCATCTATAGATTCAATGCAATTCCTATTAAGATTCCAATACCATTTTTTACAGAAATAGAAAAAACACTCCTAAAATTTATATGGTACCACAGAAGACCACAAATGGCCAGAACAATTTTGATAAGGAACAAATCTAGAGGCATAATGCGTCCTAATTTCAAACTATACTACAAAGCTATAAGTAATCAAAACAGTATGGTATTGGAATAAAAATAAACAGACCAATGGAACAGAATCAAGAAATAAACCCAAGCAGGTACAATCAACTTATATTTGACAAGAGAGGCAAGAATACTCAATGAAGAAAATACATTCTCTTTAATAAATGGTGCTGGGAAAACTGGGTATTCACATGTAAAGAATGAAACTTGACCCCTATCTTATACCACTCATAAAAATTAAATTGAAATATACTAAAGACCTAAATTTAAGACCTAAAACCATAAAACTCCTAGAAGAAAACATAGGTAAAAACTCCTTGACATGGGACTTGGTAATGATTTTTTCAAAATCACACATAAAGCACAAGGAACAAAATAAAACATAAACAAAGAGGGACTACATCAAGCTAAAATGCTTCTGCACAGCAAAATAAACTATCAACAAAATTAAAATACCACCTATGGAATTGGAAAAATTATTTGCAAACCATATATCTGATAAGGGATTAATATCCAAAATATATAAAACACTCATGCAAGGCAATAGCAAAAAAGCAAAAACAAAAACAAACTAAAAAACCCCAAAATAATCCAATTAGAAAGCGGTCAAAGAACCTGAATGGACATATTTCCAAAGGAGATATACAAATGGTCAACAGATACATGAAAAGATGCTCAACATCACTAGTCACTGGGGAAATGCAAAATAAAACAATAGTGAGATATCACCTCATGACTGTTAGAATTGCCATCATCAAAAAGACAAGTGATAACAAATGTTGGTGTGGATGTGGAGAAAGGGAACCCTTGTGTACTTATGGATGAGATTGTGAATTGGTACTGCCACTATGGAAATCAGTATAGCGGTTCCTCAAAAAATTAAAAATAAAACTACCATATGATCCAGCAATTTCACTTCTAGAAATATATCCATAAAAAACAAAAACACTGAGTTGAAAAGATATCTGCAGCCCCATGTTTGTTGCAGCATTATTTACAATAATCAAGACATGCAAATAATCATGTCCATCGATAGATGGATGGATAAAGAAGATGTCGTATAAACATATACAGTGGAATATTAATCAGCCATAAAACAGAATGCAGTCTTGCCATCTGTAAAAATATGGATGAACCTTGAAGGCATTATGCTAAGAGAAATAAGTCAGACAGAAAAAGACAAAATACTGTGTGACTTCACTTATAAGTGGAATCTAAAATGAACAAACAAAAAACCCCCAAAATTCATAGAAAAAGAGATCAGGTTTGTGGTTATCAGAGACAGGGGTAGGGAGAGGGGAAATTGGAGAAAAGTGATCAAAAGGTATGAACTTCCAGTTAAAAGATAAATAAGCACTAAGGATATAATGTACAACATGATGACTATAGTTAACACTGCTGTATGATATACAGGAAATTAGTTAAGAGAGTACATCCCAGGTGTTCTCACCACAAGGAGATTTTTTTTTCTTTTCTTTTTACTGTAGCTTTATGAAAGGATGGATGTTAACTAAACCTATTGTGGAAATTAATAATTTCAAAATATCTGTAAATCAAACCATCATGCTATATGCCTTTAACTTATGCAGTGACTTATGTCAATTGTTTCTCGATAAAACTGGAAGAAAAATTAGTACAACTCTCCCCTTACCCCCACCCTCCAGCCCCCAGCCCTGAGTAACTGCC
The DNA here is from genome assembly GCF_009873245.2 of Balaenoptera musculus. Taxonomy (NCBI): domain Eukaryota; kingdom Metazoa; phylum Chordata; class Mammalia; order Artiodactyla; family Balaenopteridae; genus Balaenoptera; species Balaenoptera musculus. The sequence goes on along the minus strand of NC_045790.1, from coordinate 20,625,856 downwards.
TCTCGGGGTCTCCATTGTTTTCTCTGTATCTTAGTTTTCTCAGCTTGTATTTGCCCACCCATTCACTTTAAAGAGGATGTTGCACTTCTAAAACATCTTAGTTGAGTTTGCTGGCGGCTGACGGCCCGAGCACTGAGGCTTCAAGCCTCTTTTTCACATCTCCTTTGCTTGGTAGAAATTTGGCAGCAATAATGGCGTGGTCACCAGAGGTTCATCGTGACCGAACAGAGAGAAAACGCAAATCAGAGGGGCTACTTGGACATGCCAGCAATGTCTTTCAAAGAACCTGCTTAGAGAGCCCACAACCATTAGTCTCTAATGAACTTTCCGACAGAAAGAGCGGAAAACAAAATAACACCGTTTTTATTTTCAACCCTGGAAAACTTCCCAACTTTGCCTTTTGTAAAGGTCAGGCTATGACCTCTTCATGGTGGTCCTTGCCCTCTCCCGGAGGGAAACCCTCCAGATTATGTGGGTCGTTGGGAATGAACCATGGGCAGAAGCTCCTGGAGCCCAGGGCCAAGTCCCCAGGCTGAGACTTTTCAGGTTGCACTTTTTTATCTTTTAGATCAGCTGGGCAGCTATATAGCACTGCCACAAAACTTCAATGCCCACGTTCTTACTTAATGGTTGCATTTTGAGCCTAGTAATGCAAAATTAATTGCCATGAACTAATGAAAAAAGGACAAAGGATGACTTTACACTCAGATCTCACATTCACACCAAGTAAAAGCCGTTCTATGTTCCAGCAACTCTTTTCTGAGGCTTCTCAGTGTTCACAGAGCAAAGACAGGGAGGAAACCAAATTATCAGGAACACACACTGTTACGAAGATGTCAAATCCTGAGGGGCCTGGGGCACAGGAGTTGGGCCATATTCACACTGAGAGCAGCGGTTGGGTTTTTGGGCTCCTGGATGGAGCTCGGCCCTGAGAGAGGAGAGAGAAAGGGCTGAGGGGACCCAGCTGAGGAAGATGCCAAGCTGGGTATCAGGGTGGGGGGCTCTCTCAGGGTCTCTGGGCATCACTATTAACACAGCAGCATTTACCCTCTTCTTTGCAGCCATCCTTCTGTACCTGATGCTGTCCAGAACTAGTTGCTTAAGGGGGGAAAATAACTCCAATTGCCATCACCTGTATAAATTGCGTGCTGTATTTTTCTAATCACCTGAACCTCCTAATCAGCGTGCATGTCATTAAGACACTGTCCTACTCATTTATTAATCAACAAACATGTGTTGAGTTTTAGTCTGATCTAAGCACAGTATTAGAAGGCTGAAAAGATGTGGCTCCCCCCTTCCCGAGGGGTCCAGCTTCACTGGACCAGAACCTTCAGATTTGTTCTGAGGCCCTTAGCCTCAGGAGCCTCTGGTTCACATCCTATGACTGTCTGCTCACAATTTTGTAAAAAGAGCAGAGGTTGTAAAATGGTTGCCAAACATACTTTGTCACAGAAATGAGTCCCAAGTGTAAAGGCTTCTCTTTATAGAATTTGTGGCTCATTTTCACCCATAAAGGTGGCACTTACACTTTCTATGACACCAAATCTGACATCACATCAGCTCAACTTAAAAAAATGTATTCCATATTTAGTTCCAGAAAAGATTTAAGCTGAGTCACATAAATGTATACAATGCAATAAGGCAAAATAAAATTAAGGGAATGAGGGAAATAAGACAAGAGAAAATGAGAGTATTGACCAAAGAATGATGCCAGAAACCTCGTTTTGAAACTGTGATAAAATTTACATAAAATAAAATTTACCATCTTGACAATATTTCAGTGTACAGTTCAGTGACATTAAGTACTTTCACACTGTAGGCAAATATCACTACCCTCCATCTACAGAACTCTTTTCATCTTGCTAAACTGAAACTCTGTCCCCATTAAATCCCAACTCCCAGTTCCTCCTCCCACAGGCCCTGACAACCTTTCTGTCTCCATGAATTTGCCTAGAATACATACTTCATACAAGTAGAATCACACTGTATGTGTCTTTTTGTGTCTGGCTTCTTTCCTTAATATAATGTCCTCAAGGTTCATCTATGTTGTAGCCTGTGTCAGGATTTCCTTCCTTCTTAAGACTGGATAATATTCCATTGTATGAATATACCAGCCAGAGACTGTTTTAATCTGACATTTTAACCTCAGTGCTTACATGATTTTAATAATTATGAGACATACTCTATGTATTTGTGGAGAGCCATAAATCATGGCTAGTGTAAGAGGTAGTGACAGTTCTTAATAGAATGATCACAAACCCCCTCAGCAGTAACTGAACTCAACGCACTGATTGCTTGCTGCTTGTCTGGGTTTATTTTTTTTTCCTTTCCAACCTGAAATTATGTTCATTATTTCTCACCATCTAAAAGTTTAGTGCCCCTTCAGGGTAGGGAGAGCTATTATAATCGCTGCAGCTGTCTCTTAAAATATTAAATTAAATGAATGTATTTCTGACCCTTTCTAAAATGCAGAGTTCAGTATGGAGCTTTGATTAGTATCCTGACAGTGGTGTGCTTGGGGAATGTAATTCATTTGACAAATATTTAGCAAGTGTCTTGGCTGTGTCAGACACTGTTCTGGGAGCTGGGGACACAGACAACAGAGGTTCTGTCCCAACACTTCAGAGTTGACATTCCAGAGGTGACGACCAGCAGTACAAAACCCATAAGCAGATGAAACAATTACAGGTTATAATCTGAGGGATAAATGGGAGACACAATCGCGGGCTGATATAGAAAGCTCGGCATGGAGTGGTGTGCGGGGGTGGTCAGGAAGGCCTCCCTGAAGAGGGGGCATTTAAACCTAGGTCTAAGATGATGGGAGAAGCCACTTTTGCAAAGCAAGCAGGGTGAGGCCTGGACAGAAGTAACATGTGCAAGGTCCCTGCTCTGGTAAGGCTGGGAATGATCTAGGAAAGGAAAGGAAATCACTGAATCTGGATAGCAACAAGCAATGGGAGAGTAGTACAAAGACTGGAGAGAGGAAGACAGAGGCCTTGGAGATCATGGTAAAAGGCGAATCTTATTTCATGTTTCCTAGGAAGTACTCAGAAGTGTTCTAATTGGAAGAATGATGTCATCTGGTTTATTTTTCAAGGGTCTGGTGGAGCATGGCTTGGAGAGAGGCAAGAGTGGAAGACAAGGACTGATGAGGGGATGTAGGGAGAGCTGAGAGGGACGATGATGTAGATTCAGGTGGGGTGGTGGAGCCAGAGGAAAGTGAGCAGATCCGAGCATTTAGTGGAAATACAGTTGAGGCTCCTTATTTCTGTGTTAGGTATGGGTATGTTAAAGAACAAAAATTCAACCATGTAAATTTGAAGATCTAATTGGCTTTATTAAGAGACTCATGAATCAGGCAGTATCCCATCTAGCAGGTAGAGAGATACTCTGAGGAGCTGTACGAAAGGAAGGGTTTATAGGCCAAAGAAGGGTGAGGCAAGGAATTTATTAGCAAAAGAAAAGAGTGAATTGTTTCAGGCCAGTGCATCCACTTTGGGGAGAAAGGAATGGCAGGAGTCTTATTATGCAGATGACCTCAGTGATGCTGACCAGAATATTTCAGATGAACTGATTAAAATTACATTTATCGGGAAGGTCAAAACTGCAATTAGATCAAGTATTAAGTCTAGGTTTTGTGTCATGGGTGTTAACATGAGTGACGCCATTTTGGGCCTGTGGTTTTCTTTTTAACAGGTATTAATACCAACGTTTTGGCTTGAGCACTGAGGAAGAAGGGGGCATGCATATGGCGGAACAAAACTCAGGGTTCCTGCTAAATATTTTGAAATTGAGCTATATGCAACAACCCACATGGAGAGGTAAAGCACATTGTTGGAAATGCTAGCATGGATTCCAGCGGAGAGCTCACAGTTAATGATAAATATTTTAAGGTCATTAACATAAGGATGACATTTAAATCTTTGGAGATTACCAAGGAAGAGAGTACAGAGAAGAGATTAGAAGACCCAGAATCCCATCGTGAGGTGCCTCAACTTGGAGAGGTCAAGTAGAGTAAGATAAGATAACACAGCAAATGGAGAAGGGCGGTCCGTGAGCTAGTAGGGGAAACCAGCAGAGTGTGGCATCATGGTAACCAGGAGGAGAGAACCCTCCAGGGATGCAGTGCTGGGGTCTGGGGAAGAGGGGGAGACTACAGAGAAGCTGAGAAATACCCATTAGATATAGCCACATTGAAGACCAGGTTCAGGCAGTGGTGGTGGGTAAAGTCAGACTAAAACTTCTGACTAGTGAATAGAGGAGGGGGAGTGGAGACAGTGGGAATATAGAATTTTTTTGAGTGTTCTGGCTTATAAGGAATATTGGAGAAATAAGATGGTATCCCGAAGGAGATAGTAGGTCAAGGACTTCCTTTTTTTTTTAAGTTGAGAGATAATATAGCATATTTGTATGCTGCTGAGAATGTTTACCCAAAGGGTCATGTTTATTTCAGAACATCTGCAGCACATATACTCTCTTTGTAAAAATCAGCCAGCACAGGGAGATGCCTATTAGGCCAATACTAGATCCTGAACATGCAAATACACCATCTGCACAGAAAAGACAGTAGATAAATAAAACTTGAAAGATTAATGTATGATATTTAATAAGCACCTATTATGTACCAGACACTGATTTAGACCCTTAACTTACCTTCTAGAATAATACAGAACAGGAGCTTATATTCTTGAGGAGGAAGACATAACAAACAATACCTTGATAAATAAGTAAATTATATAGTATAGTGGAGAGTGATTGGTTTGATACAGGTCTCCACCATCAAAGTTGACTTTTTACTTAATATTTAAATATGTTACCAAATCCTTGAGCTTTTGCATCTGTAAGCTTAGCATGAACCAAGAACTGACTTAAAAATTTTAATGCCACTTTTCCCCAGCTATTGTGTGCACACGGAATGTCTCCTGTAAGGTGGGATGAGTGCTTGAGGAATGGTATCTACATCTCTCACGCCGTTTTGCCTACCAGTTACACATACCTAACTGACACAGAGCTCATGACACGCCAAGTTCTGGTGCAGCTTGGTTTTAGGAGAAGGCTGGATACACGTTGGGACTTGTCTCCCTCTTTCACTCTCTCCTGCTCTCCTTCTTTAGCCCCTTCTCCTTTTCTCTTCCTCCCCCTCTCCCTCTTGTCTCTTCTGATCTGGCCACATTCCCAAGGAGGCGCTGCAGTGGTCTCCCATCATCACCTCTCAGATACTCCACCACTGAGTGGGATGCTTCTTCCCAGCACTCCAGAGTGGGACCCAGTGTGTTTTGTTGGCTCTGAGGGAGTGCTCATGCCTGAACCAAGGACATCTCCAGAGAGACTCAGTGTTCTGACTAACTGGGCTGGGTCACAGTACCCATATTGGTTTTTCCTTGGGGTAGGTCAGCTCCACTGAGCCACGCACATGGAGAGTCATTCCTCCAGTAAATTCATGGGGTCCAGAGGAGAGGGGAGAACACATGAGGGGACTGAGAAATGAAGAGGACCAGTAAGTTGCCCCCAGCACATGGATAATCATTTCAGACCTATAATGTCGACTCAGGTTTGCCAGATCCTCAAGCTCAGACTTTTTCCCACTAGAACCTATCACCTTCTCAAAATTGTTATTTCAGGTTTTCCATTCGTTCAGTGTGCATGAGCTTGGTGTTTCACAAGAATTGGGTATGTAGATAGAAATTGTCAAATGAGGGCAGAGAAAGAGGCACAGAAGAAAATGAAGATGGAATGTAGCAGACAACAGTTGGGGTCCCAGCAGGAAACATTCACTCTTAAACTGGATAATTTGAGGAGTGCTTACTAGAGGGATCATTTGCAAAAAAAAGGCAGGTAGGATGTAGAGAAACCAAAAGAGATAATGTAATATTCTAGGGCAAGTAAGTGTGGGGCATTTGACATCACAAGAGAGGGAACAGATACCAGAACCCTAAAGGAGAGAGTCATGTGGAGAAGGCCACCTTGGCAGGAGCTGTGGCCTTCAGAAGAGGTCCATCCAGCTTCAAGTGACCACAGAGGGAGGGCACCTGGGGAATAGGAATGCAGCCCTTCCTCTCTCTCTCTCTCAGATGTCTTGCCAGGGATCCTCATTGCTGAACACAGATTTCAGAGGGAAAGAGAGATGGCTGAAACACACCATGCAGGTCAGCCTCTGGGAACAGAGCAGGGAGAAGAAGGATGTAGGGCACAGCTGGTCGTCTGGTGATGTAAAGAAAAGCAGGATAGGAAGCAAGGTCAACTGGAGGCAACCACACTCTCCACCACCTTCTTCTTTCCCCCAAACCCACTTCCTGCTTCCTCTCCTACTGTCCTTCCTATCAGAGAATCTTCTGCTGGAATCCCCTCCCATCAGCAGGCATCAAAGATACCTTCCTCAGGTGTTCTACACTAAGCACTTTACTATCCTCTTAGGAAAGAGGGAATATCTGAGACCCAGTGCCGACTTGTACACTAACTAGTGCTGTGATATGGACAAGGTCTTTACCTTCCTGAGCTTTTCCTTTTTATTTTACCTTTTAAATGCAAACAAAATTACAATTGTGCAAGCTTCTTATGAGGAATAAATGAATCAACATATCCAAAGCCAGTTACACAGTGAGTGTCTCATGGCAGATGTTTATATATGTAAATTCTCTAATCCATCAAGCCTGTCCAGGTTGAAAAGAGAACTCGATACCCTCAAAACCAGAACTTTCTCACACTCCCTCTATATATGAACCTTCCTTTTTACATAAAACCTTAGTGCTACAAGCAGGTTCTATAAAAATTAATAAATATATATGATCAGGTAGCCTGCCAGATTCCACTGAGCCCAGTAAAGAGAGTTAGGTTCATAGCAAGTGAACCAATTGGGTAAAGTCACATTATAGTCTGAAAGAATCCAGATTCCAGCTGGGCCCCAGGTTGGATGATGGGTGGAAGTTGTTGAGATGGCTGCTGGTCCGGGAATTAAGGAGATCATGGGAAGCAGGGAAGAGTTCCTTCCACATGGCCACTCCCACCACCTTGCAGCAAGTTGCTGCACTTACCTGCTGGTCCTCCATGCTGGGGATGAGGGCACCAGAAGAGGAGCCCAAGCATAGAGGGTGATGAAAGGCTTTCTTATCCTTGACACCTTGCCCAGTCTCCCCTGGTCACATCTGAGACCCAGCACTGACCTTGCACTCCAAAATTCTGGGTGTCCCCACCTTCTTGCTTTTCCCTGAGGTATGCCCAGGCCGTCCTGTCACTCCACAGCAGCGACCATTGGCTATGGCCACACCACAAGCTGGGTATCCCACCAAGACGCTCTCTCTGCAGCCCCAAGGGCACACCTTCAGAGAATATGGCCCATTTGCCTTTCCTTTTTAGCTCAAAACTCACTCAACTATGGTTTCACACAAAAACTGTTGCAGAAAAAGGCATTTTTTGAAAATATGGGTCTGGGAACTGTCAGCTTACATAGCATCTTGTGATACAGCATGTCGACCTCAATTCAACAGTAAGGAGGGCATGCGTCTGTTTTCAGATTCACACACATCCAAGAGGTGAGCTAAACTTAGACAGAAAACACTTTTATTTTTGTCTTTGTGGCCTTAAATAGTCCGCACATAATGTAGCACTCCTTTCTTCTGTTCCTGTTCATGTAGAGCACAGTCTTGATGCAGAATTCCAGCAGCCACCCTCCACGACTTCTCCAAAGGTGATCTGTCTTTAGAGGAGGAGTTTTCATTGAATTGAAAGGTCTTCTCACATGTGTTCTTAAGGAATGAGAGAACTTGTGTCAAGAACAGGCTCTCCACAGTGTGGCTGGCTCTGGAGTCCCTCTCAGAAGGTCTAGAAAGTAAAGTGGACAGTGGACCTTTACCAAAGAGAAGTTGCACAAAATGGTGCAAGGACCTCCAACAAGGCTTTAAATGTGACTGTAGATCATCTTGTTAAAATCGTAACCTTCACCAGCAGTTTCCCTGACTTCCCTCCTGACTGCCTTCGATAGTTACCAGGTAGCAACTGGCCTTTGATGGTGAACCGGTGAAACAAAGGAGACAGCAAGAGCCCTCCAGCCAGGAGCACCATTTTTTAAACTTTTACATTTCTTTCACCTTTTTTCTTGACTATTTCATGGGAGATGATTATGCATCATTTTCAGTTTAAAAGTTAAAAATAAATATATGTGTATGTGTGCATGTGAAAAAATTAAAAGAAAAAAACACGCTTTTCAGAAATAGCCAGTAACTTTTGCTTTTCATTAAAATTGGCAATCATATATTTGAAATCAGTTTAAAAGCATACTTGATATAAAAATGATTTTAAAAATTTCACTCTAGGGACTTCCCTGGTGGTTCAGTGGTAAAGAATCCGCCTTACAATGCAGCAGACGTGGGTTTGATCCCTGGTCAGGGAACCAAGATCCCACATGCCGTGGTGCAACTAAGCCCGCGCACCACAACTACTAAGCTCACGTGCCTCCACTAGAGCCCGAGTGCCGCAAACTACAGAGCCCATGCAATCTGGAACTCGTGCACCACAACTATAGAGCCCACACGTCCTGGAGCCTGCACGCCACAACTAGAGAGAGAAAACCCGCACATCACAACTAGAGAGAATCCCACGTGCTGCAACGAAGAGTCCACGTGCTGCAAAGAGAGATCCTGCATGCTTCAACAAAGATCCTGCATGCCGCAACTAAGACCCAACGCAGCCAAAAATAAATAAATAATAAATCTTAAAAAAAATTTCACTCGAGTTATTCTTTAATTATAGTTATATATACATATATAAACCCTCAGCTAACTTTATATATATTATAATATATAATTAAATTATGATTATATATATCTTTTGTGGAAAGATGTAACATATTAATATTAAGAGAAAGAGTGGCCTTATTAATATCAAAATAGACCAAAAATATTTTTGTGGATGAAGAGGGTGATAAATGGGATATTGCCTGTCATATCAGTAAACAAAGGATGTCACAGTCATCAGTGATTGCAGCCACAGCCTATGGTGAGCTGGTGAGCCCTGAGGAAACTCAGGAAGGAAAAGAATACCTGCCATCATGCAGCCACTCCCTACAGTGAGCCCTGAGGAAACTCAAGATATGAAAACATAGGATACTGGCCCCAGACAGCTGAGGTGCATGTCATTGGAATGATTTCAGTGAGCCCGGACACTTGCATCTTCCCATACGTAGAAAAGTGCTAAATTCTTTAACTTGAGATTTCTAGTTTTCTTTAATTAACAGTAATCTTTTGTTCCTACTACTTGCCCTTTGTTGCAAAACTCCTATGTATCCAGCTCCACCGTTGCCGCCTCAGAGCAGTTCTCTCAGAGTTACTTGAGATGCTGCCTCCTGGGCTTGAAGTCCTAAAAATTCCCACTGAATAAAACATAACTCTCAACTTTTAGGTTGTGAATATTTTTTAGTCGACAAGGGTCATTTCATAATGATAAAAGCATCAATTTTTCAATCAGGCATAATGATCCTAAACATTTATGGATCGAAAAGGAGAGCTTCAAAATATATGAACAAGAAATGATACAATTGCAAGGAGAATAGACAAATCCACAATTATAGGCAAAGATGTCAATACTCATTCATCAACAATTGATAGAACAATTAGAAAAATCAATAAGCATGTGAAAGATAGCAACCACACTATCAATCAACTTTATGTTATTGATTTCTAGAATATTCCACTCAAACAACACATTCTAATCAAGGAGACACAGAGTGTTTAGTAAGAAAAACTGTAGTTTGAACCATTAAAACGTTTAAAATAATTCAAGATATACCTAGTTATGTTATCTAAACACAACGGAATTAAAATAAAATTAAGAGAAATATATCTTAAAATTTTTCAAATATTTGGCCACTGTAAAAAATAGGTAAAGAAAAAAATCAAAATGGGAAAAGTAAAACATTTTTAATTGCATGAAAATGAAAACACAACATTTCAACATGGTAGAATGCTGCTAATTTGTAGCAATAAATACCTATATTAAAAAAGAAGAAAAGTCTCAAATCAATGCTTTCAGTTTTTCCCTTAAGAAATAAGAAAAGGAAGAGCAATTTAAATCCAAAGCAAGCAGAAGGAAGGAAATCACAATGATCAGGGTGAAAAATCAATGAAATTGGACAAAATTAAAGTAGAGAAGGTCAACAAAATCATATATGAATCTTTAAGAAGATCAATAAAATGTAAACCTCTAACCAGACCAATCAGGGGAAAAAGAGTGTCCTGATATCATGAATTAGAGGGTTGAAACTCTACACATCCTAGAGATATCAAACTGATATAAGGGAACATTATGAACAACTTTATGCCAATACCTTTGTCAGTTTCTATGATATGGACAAATTCCTTGAAAGACACAAACTATGAAGCTCACTCAAGAAGAAGGTGAGAATATGAATAACTCTATATCTATGAAAGAAATGGAAGTTGTACTTAATAACCTTCCCCCAAAGAAAACTACAGTCCTAGATGTGTTCACTGGATAATTCTACCAAACATTTATAGGAAAAATAATACCAATTTGACACAAACTCTTTAAGAAAATTGAAGAAGAAAGAATACTTGCTAACTCGTTCCATAAGGCAAACATTACTCTGATGCTAAAACCAGAGAAAGACATTATAAGAGAAAACTACAGTTCAACATCCCTCATGAATATAGGTGCAAAAATTCATAACAAAATCTTAGCAAGTTGAGTTCCAACAATATATAAAAAGAATAATATAATATGACCAAGTGGGTTTATACCAGGAAAGCAAGATAGGTTTATATTAAAAAATTAAATAATAGTAATTCATCATGTTAACAGACTAAAAAAGAAAAATTACATGATCATCTCAGTAGACACAGAAAATACATTTGATAAAATCCAGTATTCATTCCTGATAAACACTTTTAGCAAACTAGGGATAAAAAGTAACTTTCTCAGCCTGATAAAGGACATCTACAAAAACCTATAGCTAACTTTAAATTAAATTTAGTGGTGAAAGTTGGAATGCATCACCCTGAGATCAGGAACAATACAAGAAGGCTTATTCTCATCACTTGTGTTAGTCATTGTACTGGAGGTTTGATTTAGTACAAAAAGCAGAAAAAGAAAAGACATCCAGATTGGAAAGGAAAAATTAAAACTATTCATATGTGCAGTTGATATAAATTGTCTATGTAAAAAATCTGATGTAATCTACCAGAAAGACTTTAGCAAGGTAGCAGGACACAAGATCAATATATAAAATTCAATTGTATTTCTACATACTAGCATCAAACAATCAGAAATGAAACATTTTCTTTAAAAATACCATTTACAATTATATCAAAATACTTGAAATAAGTAGGGGTAAATCTGAATAAAGATATACAAGACTTTTATACTGAAAGCAAAAAAAAAAAATTACAGAGAAAAATACAAAAAAATCCAAATAAATGGAGAAATAGACCATGTTTATGGATCAAAAGACTCAATAGTGTTAAGAGGCCCTAAATTCCTCTATAAATTCTACCTGACCCAATCAAGGTTTTTGTGGAGTTTTTTAAGAGATTATCAAACCTGATTCTAAAGTTCATATGGAAATTCCAAGGGCCTAGAGTATAGCCAACTTGCTTTTGAAAAAGAACTAAGTTGGAGGACTCATACTTGAAGAATTATTATGAAGCTACAATAACCAAAAAAGTGTGGTATTGGCATCAAAATAGACAAAGATCAATGGGTCAGGATAGAGATACCAGAGATAGACCCACATTATATAGTAATTGATTTTTGACAAAGTTACAAAGGATTTAGGTGGAGAAAGATAGACCTTTCAACAAACAGTGCTGGAACATTTGGACATACATATGTGAAAAATGAACCCTGATCCATACTTCACATCATATATAACAATTAAATGATCACAAATATAAATGTAATACCTAAAATTAAAGTGCTTCTAGAAGAAAACAAAAGAAAATCTTTGTAACTTTGGGTGAGGTAAAGATTCCTAAATACAACACCAAAAAGCACAATTCATAAAAGAAAAGAAAGACAAATTGGACTTTGTCAAAATTAACAACTTCTGCTTTCTGAAAGATGATATTAAGAAAATTAAAAGATAAGCCTCATACTGGGAGAAAAGTTTTGCAAATAACATATCTGATAAAAGATTTATATTCAGAATACATAAAGAATTCTTAAAAATCCATAACAGTGGAGTTTCCATACATTGCTGGTGGAAATGTAAAATAGTACAGCCACTGTGTTAAAGTGTATGGCAATTTCTTATAAAATTAAACATATGCTGGTCACAGAACAAAGCAATTTTACTTCTGGGCATTTAACTGAGAGAAATGAAAATTTGTGTTTACACTAAAACCTGTACACAAACATTCAGGGAAGCTTTGTTTATAATCACCAAAACCTAGAAACACCTCAAATATCCATCAACAGGTGAATGGTTAAACATATTGTGGTAGAGCCATAGCATGGGATATCCCTCAGCAATAAAACGGAACAAACTGCTGATAAATGCGACAATCTGATGGATCTCAAAAGAATTATGTTGACTGAACATAATTCAGTGAAGACTCAAATAAAATTAGAAATGAAAGAGGAGATGTTATGTGTGTTGACTGAACAAAGCCAATCTCGAATTGTTAAACACTGTGTGACTCCATTTACATAGCAATTTTGATACGACAATTATAGAGAAAGGAAACATTAATATGGGCCAGTGGTTATGAAAGGGATGTTAGGAAGGTGACTGTGGCTAAAAAATGTAGCAGGAGGGATCCTTGTGGTGGAACTCTTCTGTACCTTGACTATGGTTTTAGTGACATGAATCTACATGTATGATAAAATTGACTAGAGCTAAGTATGCATACAAACTCACACACACAAGTGAGTCCATGTAAAATTGATAAAATATGAATAAGATTGATTAATTGTATTATATCAGTTTTCTGGTTGTAATGTTGTTTTATAGTTATGCAAAATTTTGCCATTGGGAGAAACTGCATGAAGAGTATACAGTGTCTCTCTATATTTCAGTGAGTGAATCTACAATTATTCCAAAATAACAGTATGGGGGGAAAAAGTCAATAATAAGGCAACAAACAGCTTAATGAATTATGGGCAAAAATGTTCTACCAACATTTCACCAAAGAAGACATGTAGTTGGCATATAATATTATGAAAAGATGCTCAAAGTTATTAGTCTAAAGACTAAGGGAAATGAAAATCACAATGAGATACCACTACACACTTAACAGAATGTTTACAAGTAAGAAGATCAGCCATTCTAAGTGTTGGGGAAGATGTAGAGTAACTGGAACTCTCATACACTTCTATTAGAAATATAAAATGGTATATTACAAACTTAAACCTACACCTATGGTCTAGCCATTCCATCTCTAGGTATGAAAGTGAATGTCTATACAAAAGAATCATGAAAGCATATATCCATATAAAGTTTTTTAAAAATAATTTTGACATGTTGCAATTTGTAAATGTATGGTGTACAGATTGTTACTTTCATCTATTTATATATTGTAATATGATTGCCCAGGAAGCAACCCAAGTTTTCTTCCAATTTTTCTCCATTGATTATGTTAGCTGTGAATATATGGTATATGGCCTTTATTGTGTTGAAGTATGTTCCTTCTATATCCATTTTGTTAAGGGTTTTTATCATGAAAGGATGTTGTATTTTGTCAAATGTTTCTTCTGCCTCTATTGAGATGATCATGTGATTTTATCTTTCATTTTTTCGATGTGATGAATTACATTTATTGATTTGTGTATGTTGAACCATCCTTGCATCTCAAGGATGTATCCCACTTGGTCATGGTGTATAATCCTTTTAATGGGTTCTTCAATTTGGTTTCTTCATATTTTGTTGAGAATTTTTGCATCTATATTCATCAGGGGTATTGGTCTACAGTTTTCTTGTGATATCCTTTTCTGATTATGGTGTCAAGCTAGTGCTGGCTTTATAGAATGAGTTTGGAACTATTTTCTCTTCCTCAATATTTTGGAAGAGTTTGATGAAGATTGGTATTAATTCTCCTTTACATGTTTGGTGGAATTCACCAGTGAAGTCATCTCGCCCTGGAATTTTCTGTATTGGGAGTTTTTTTTAATTACTGATTCAATCTCTTGACTTGTTATTTGTCTTGTTGGACTGTACCCTGAAGGCCTTCAGGCCCTGTACTTGCCCAGCCTCGAGACTACAGGAAGACCCTGAAATCAGTGGCAGAGACATCAAAGGTTTAATGGATGGGGGATCTTACATGTCTGAAGCAATGCCCTGGAGTGACACCCCACTGTGTGTGCCAAATGGCAGGCAGGATATGGCAGCAGTCTTGGCTCCCAGGGGGAGGGGGAGGTTACAAGTTATAGGGGGAATTTACATCAAGTTGATTCATCAGTTGCCAGGGAAACTAGCAGGTGGGCATGCCCCTCACTGCCCCTTTGATAAGCTCTCATGGTGGAGATGTTCTGATCGAAAGATTAGAATAATCACTAGCTGGGGCCAGGGGCAAGTACGTTGGAAGGTCACTCATGTGAGTAGTATGTAGGTGAAGCAGGTGCTAGTCGAGCAGAGGATTTACAGAGAGCAAGAGAACAGCCACTTTGGGTGGCCTGATCATACAAGTTTGTTCAGATTTTTTTTCTTTCTGATTCAGTCTTGGTAGGTTGTGTGTTTTTAGAAATGTATCCATTTGTTCTTGGTTATGTGATTTGTCAGCACAATTGTTCATAGTAGCCTCTTATTCTCTGTATTTCTGTCTTATCAGTTGTAATGTCTCCTCTTTCATTTCTAATTTTATTTGAGTCTTCACTCTTTCTTTCTTAGTCTAGTTAAAGGTTTCTCAATTCTGCTTATCTTTTTGAAGAACCAGCTTTTAGTGTCATTGATCCTTTCTATTGTTTTTACTGGTCTCTATTTCATTTATTTCTGTTCTGATTTTTATTATTTCCTTCCTTCTGCTAACTTTGGGCTTAACTTGTTCCCCTTTTTCTAGTTCCTTGAGGTGTAAAGTTAGGTTGTTTATTTGAGGTTTCTCTGACTTCTTAATATACGCATTTATTGTTATAAACGTTCCTCAGAATTGCTTTTGCTGCATCCCACAAATTTTGATATGCTGTATTTTCATTTTCATTTGTTTCGAGATAATTTTTCATTTCCCTTTTGATTTCTTTTTTAACCCATTCATTGTTCAGAAGTGTATCGTTTAGTATCCACATATCTGAAGATCTACTCCCTTCCCTGTTGTTGTTGATTTCTAGTTTCATGCCACTGAAGTCAGAGAAGATAGTTGGCATGATTTCAATATTCTTAAATTTTCTAAGAATAATTTTGTGGCCTACCATATGATATATTCTGGAGAATGTTCTAGGTGCACTTGAGAAGAATGAGTATTCTGCTGCTGCTGGGTGTAATGTTCTATATATGTCTGTTAAGTTCATTTGTTCTAAAGTGTGGTTCAATTCCAACATTTTAAAATTCTCTGTCTGTATGATATATCTGTGTGGATGGTGAGGTACAGTATCATACATAAGTGTCATAGCACCTATATTTGTGTTAGCCCAAACTGGAAATAACCCAAATGTCCATTGGCAGGTGATGAGATGAACAAATTTTGGTAAATCCATACAAAGGAATACAACGAAGCAATAAAAAGGAATGACTTGTTGACAAACACTGGCCATTGGATGATGCTCAGAATAATTATGCTCAGTGAAAGAATCCAGCCAAAAAAGACTATATTCCCTATGATCCTATTTATATACATAAAATGCTATAAAATGCAAAACAAATTTATAGCAACACAAAGCAGACCCCTGGTTACCTGAGTATGGAGTGGGTAGGAGGGTGGTGGGAGGGAAGAATTATAAAAGGCCTGAGGAAACTTTGGGGGTGATGGATATGTTTATTATCTTGATTATCTTAATAATGATGATGGTTTTGCAGGTTTATACATACATGAAGCCTAGCAAATTGTATACTTTAAAGATGTTCAGTTTACTGTATCTCAATCATACTTCAATAAAGCACCTAAAAATTAGGTTACAATTACAACTCACTTTGTAGAATAAATGTTTTCCTACAAATCAAGAAGTAAAATATATCCAACCCAAGAGAAAATAGGTAAGAGACTTGAACAAATACTTCACAAAAGAGATAGCTCAAAAGTCGAGTAAACATATCTCCTTAGTAGATAGGGAAATAACAAATATACTTGCAATCGATGTGGTCACCAGAATGGCTCTAAAAGTCTAACAATGCCAATTGTTGGTGAAGTGTGGAGTGCTGGGACCTCCTGGGGACTTTTGTGGGGAATGTAAGGTGGTACAAATACTTTGGAAAACTCTTTAGCAACATCAGCTAAAACTGAATGCAAATATATACCATGGAAACCCCCTCCCCCCCAAAAAAAACATACCCCATGACTCAGCAAGTCACTTCCTAGGCATATACTCAATAAAATTGTATACACAAAAAATATGTGCACAAGAAGACATGTGCAGTGATGTTTCTACTCATTGTAAAAGTCAAAATCTGGAATGAGTTTAAATGTTTTCATCAGTAGGAGGAAAAGTAAACTGTATATTCATACAGCATTCTGCTTCTTGTAACAAGTAACATGTAGAAGTACTATCTCTTTAACGCAGATGAGAAAACCGAGGGACACAGACATGAAGAAACTTGCCCAACATCACAGGCTAGCAAGGAGCCAACTTAGGATACAAACCAAATGTTCTGGCTCCAGATGCACTTTACCAGTTCAACATACGGCCTTAAAAATGGAGAACATGTCAAAGATTTCCAAGGAGTAGAATGTTAAAAGTGATACTCTGTGCCTTTTTGCCACAAGCTTTGCTGTTTTTCATCATTTATGTTTCAACCCCAAATCCGGTAGAATGGCAGGCTGCCATGAACAATCCTCAAGATGAAAAATTAAATATGAGATTAAAATGAATATTTTACAAGTATTTTCCTTAAATTACTTTCAGGGCTGGCATAAGTGAAAAAATTTGCAGAGACAGAAAAGGGGATGGGGGCATAGGGATAAGAGGGTGGGGGAACTGGGGAGGGAGAAAGGAGCCCTGGGAAGGGAACGCTGAGATGGATATAAGCTAGGCCACCTGCAATGCCCCAGAGACCTTGATCTTCAACACTGATGGCTTCACATATGTGGAAATCAAGAACTAGAGCAGAGGAGACAGTATATAGGGGAAAGCTGGAGACCCCAAGGACTTCACCCTTAGTGTGGGTGAAGAAATTACCTGCAACTTGGTGATAAAACTTGATTATTGACACACCTTGACAATTTTGGAAAAAGTAAAATTTCATCTGAGAATTTGTAACCACAAGCCATTACTCAAGCTGTTTTAGGACTGAATCAGATGCTTTGGTGGTCCTAAAACCTTCAGTAGAGAAATTTAAGTGGCTCACAGCACATAGTACTACTATGAGACCAGTGGGAATGAATGAAAATCCTCTGAAGGATAAAATGGGTCTCACATATTGCTACAGACTGTTTCCCCATAATGAAGAATAAAGTAGCTTAGAATTCAAACACACACATGAACACACACATGTATGCACACCATGGAAATAAGACAGAGAAACCAGTAAATGAAAAGAAATATAGCATAAAACTCCTGAACAGAGAGGAACAATATGAGGAAAAGAAAAATATTCACTCATTCCAAGGGATTTTTCAATGAAAGAAAAGAAAAACAGAAATAAAGAGAAAAAGCAAGACAAATAAATAGGCAGTACAAATCTAATATTAAAGTGAATGGACTAAACTCCTCAATTTATTTGTGACCTTAGCCAGATAAGAAAAATAAAAATAATTGGAACGGATTAAGCAAAATTGTATTTAGTTACAGATACTATGGTTGTCTACGTGGAAAACCTAAAAGAATCCGTAGACATAATACCAGAATTAAAGGAGAGTTTAAAAACTGACTGAATAAAAAATCAGTAAATATAGACTGAATGTACTTCTCTATATAAGCAACTGAAATTTTAATGTAAAAGTTGCCCTTTTCAATAGCATTAAAACATGTAAAGTATTGAGGAAACTCTACAGAGAAAATGTCTTTATTAAAAGACATTTCAGAAGACCTAAACCAATGAGCAATAAATATACCATATTTAAAGATACACTCACTGTCAGGAGTTGATTTTCCTCAAAATTCATCCTTAAATTCAAAGTCCACAAAGTCCTGACAGGACTTTCGTGGCAGAAGAGGCAGATTCTAAAATTGATAAGGAAAAAACAAAGAGCTAGAAGTCTTCAGGCAATTTAAGAAAAAATAATAAAAATATAAGGTTGTCTTTGCCCTGCTAGATATTAGGACTTGTTATTATATTGTATTAATTAGTACAGAGAAAAGATTGGTTGTTGCCAGAGGTTGGGGGAGTGGGGGAATTGGGTGAAGGTGGCCAAAAGATACAAACTTTCAGTTATAAATTGAATAAGTCCTAGGGATATATAGCATGTACATTAATGTAGCATGGTGACTATAGCTAATAATACTGTACTGTATATTTGAAAGTTCTTAAAAGAGTAGATCTTAAAAGTCCTTGTCACAGGATACAAATTTTGAAACTATGTATGGGGATGGCTGTCAACTAGACTTTTTTTGATTATTGGAAATTATAGAAATATGGAATCATTATTTTTATATATTATTATATATATTATAATATATAATTTCTATATATTATTTGGCAATATATAGAAATATGGAATCATTATATTGTAAACTTGAAATTAATATGATATCATATGTTAATTATACCTCAATTTAGAAAATATTCACATAGTCATTGTTTGAAACATAATAATGTGAAAAGTAATAATAAATGGAAACAATTTAAATAGTAAGAGGAACATTATTCAGAAG
The DNA here is from genome assembly GCF_009873245.2 of Balaenoptera musculus. Taxonomy (NCBI): domain Eukaryota; kingdom Metazoa; phylum Chordata; class Mammalia; order Artiodactyla; family Balaenopteridae; genus Balaenoptera; species Balaenoptera musculus. Next base: position 20,606,953 of record NC_045790.1, on the reverse strand, counting down.
TAAAAATGGATTATATGAAGATCATTTCGGATGAATCTCACAAATACAATGGTAAGTGAGAAAAGGGAGTTGAAAAGAACATAAATGATAAGATATTGATATAATGTTGAAAATGGTGAAAGAATCCAATCATTTTGGAGTTCTAACATAGTTCGAGTATAAAGAGAAGTGCGAGAATTTTAAGCAAATTCAGGAGAGTGGTTACCCCTGAGCAGGTAGGAATATGAGAATGAAGAAAGGCACATGGGACATTTCTACTCTATCAGAGTCAGGGCCTCCCAAGATCTGGGAGTTCTTGGATTGAACAGGACTGAACAGCCCAGTCCTGCTAACACGAAGCTCTTTCTCAGCTCTGAGCTAGAATGAGATCTTGACTGCTGAGGTTGATGATCTGGGAAGGACACAAATAATCTGAGGCATCTTCCTTGCCCTTGAGAATCAGGTTGTCTAGGAGGCATGGGAGCTTTCTGTGGTGGAAGGAATGACATCTGAGAAAGTTCAATGCAGAGATGGCTAGGACTGCTGGGTGCCCCAGGACTGGTGTGGTCAGAAATGCCATCTTGGGAAAAGTGCTCTGAGGAGTGAGAATGATGTGGATTGATGACAGGTAAAATAGAGCAAAAAGCAGGAATGGAAATGACCTCCGTGGTAAGGGGGAGGATGGAAACATGGTTAAACTGAAGTAAACATGAAAGGAGATTGTTCACCTTGTGCCAGGATTCTCTGCTCTCCTCTCACAGTAAACAGAAAAATAAGTGAAATCTCATTAAAATATAATGAGAAGTCAGTGAGTTATTTCTCTTCTCTTTGTACAAACTCTGGAAGCCCCCCAAATCTAACATGTTATTGCAGATCTTAACCCTTAAGGTAATGGAGGTGTCCAGAGTTAACATGTCACCCTGGCTAGAGGTGGACACTGTTATACCCCACCTAAGTGATTGTGCTAAACCTCATTGGGGCATAAATCAACACAGTATCACATCTTCCAGAGTTTTGTGCCTCTGGGTTGACTGCTGGATTTTTTTCTATGAGGACATTATTTTTATTAATGGAAGCTTTAGTTGATCAATACAGGTACTTCTTGTGGCTTTCTTCTTCCTTCCTCAGCTTCCTCCATGGATGAGGGAGCTGGCCCTGGCTCTATGACTGTGGGCAAGGTGAGTTAACTGCCAGGCTTCAGTGTACTGGGCATTGGTGAGGACCACAGAAGCAGGCTGGGCTCCTCCCCAGGTGATGAGTCCAGGAGGAGGCTACTCTGGGACACAAACTCTTTGACTCCAATCCCCTCCCAGGAAGATTATTCCATTTCTTCAGTGATTGTTTCTTTGCTTTCATCCTGGGGTTTAGCTCACTACTCCATCTCAATATGGAGGAAGCTATCCTTTCAACCCTTCTAACCAGAGTATTTTTTTTTCCTTTTTTAATTAATTGTTTTGGTTTAAGCTTCTCTTCTTTATGCCCATTCTCCATGTTACCTGACCCCGGGGGTCACCACAGAAAGAACCTTCTCCTCCTGCTCCAGCCTTCTCCTATGAAGTTCCATCAGCCCTAGGTCATTCATGCCCATCTCTCTATCCTACACTCAACATTTTTCCGACTCTCTGATTCTCCCTACTCTCCCTCTGTCCTTTCTCACAATCTCTTCATCCCTTTGTTGGCTATGACAGTTCATTTTAATTTTTAACTTGACTAGGCCACAGGGTGCCCAGATATTTGATCAAACATTATTCTAGCTGTTTCTGGGAGAATATTTCAAAATGAGATTAACACTTAAGTTGGTAGACTGAGTAAAGCAGATTGCCTTACCCAATGTAGGTGGGCCACATCCAATCAATGGAAGGCCTAAATAAAACAAAAAGGCTGACCATCCCCCTAGTAAGAGGGAATTCTGACTGCCTTTGAGCTGGGACACTGGACTTTTTTCCTGCCTTTAGAATCAAATAAAAACATTTGTTCCTCATGTGTCTTGAGCCTCTTAGCCTTCAGACTGGAAGTATGCTACTGGCTTTCCTGGGTCTCCAGCTTGCTGAGTGCATGCCTTGGGACTTGCCAGCCTCCATAATCATGTAAGCCAATTCCTTATAATAAATACACACACACACACACACACACACACACACCCCTATTGGTTGAACCCTGACTAATACAGTAAGATTTTTGGAGGAAAAAGGTAGCAGTACATGCATCCTATTCAGTCATGTTGAACTGAAAGCAAGCCCTATATTTTACATCATCCCCAAATCCTAAATTTAGAACTAAAAGAGAACATGGAAATCATCTAGGATAACACTTCGGGACATTAAGACCTAGAGGAGGTGAACGGCAGTACCAGTAGGCAAAGTAGAATATGCTTGACATCATTTGCTTCTTAAAGTTTGACAGTACCCTCACAATATCACAGGGCTTCTCCAAATACTTATGACTCTTTCCCCTCAGCTCCCAGCAAACCTAAAAGGATGCTGCAAGAGCCCAGATCAAGTTCAGTTCCAAGAATCCTCCCATCCGGCAACATTTTCCTAAGGGGAATATTTGAAAGCAAGCCTATGATCCCTCTGGTGGGAGGTTTCCCTTTGCTGAATCTGAGGGACCCACCACTTTTTGTCTGTTACCCAGACCTTGCTGGAGCCACAGCCCTTCAAGCCACCGCCATCCTAACAGTGGGAGAGTGAGGACCCTGCCTTGCCTGGATGTAGTCCTCGAGCCTAGGAAAATTCACTGAGAATCAAACACTCAGAGTTCCTAAATTAACTACAGCTGGTTTCTTTTTTTTTTTTTTTTTTTTTGCATCTTTATTGGCGTATAATTGCTTTACAATGGTGTGTTAGTTTCTGCTGCATCACAAAGTGAATCAGCTGTACGTATACATATATCCCCATATCCCCTCCCTCTTGTGTCTCCCTCCCCCCCTCCTTATAAGCAGGTACTTGTGAATGTAGTGTGCAGCCTGTTTCTTATTTAAACAGCTAAAGGTAAATATGGTCTGTGAAAATGAAGTTGAAGGAGAAGTCATCGCCCTTGAATAATTAATTACTTCATCTTCTCTTGCAAAAATTGGTTTATTATCTCAAATAGAACTCCTTCAATTCTTATTATCCAGGGCATAAGTGACATTTAAATAAATGTCTGCTGGCATCCTGTATCGCTTCTTTGTTCTTTAGAAACCTCTCCTGCATGCAACATTGAGAAACTTGTGGAGAGCTTCCTTTTGAAAGAGGACAACTCGACAGTAACAGTCATTTATTATTCCTTTGTTCTGTTATTACTGTGTTAATGGCAGCCTGAACTTAGTTATTTCAGCAAAATTGATTGGTGAACTGAAGATTTCTTTCCCTATATTTTGATATATCAAGTCAGGTTATAATTTTTCAGTTAGGTGAGAGAGTAAAAGCATAATAAACAAAGACAGAGCATCAGTTCTGCATGTGCCTCTCCTGATATGCTCTTGATGCCCAGTATTTTTATTTTTATTATTTTTAAAATTTATTTTTACTGAAGTATAGTTGATTTACAATGTTGTGTTAATTTCTGCTGTACAGCAAAGTGATTCAGTTATACATCTATATATTCTTTTTCATATTCTTTTCCATTATGGTTTATTACAGGATATTGGTATTTTTAATACAGCTCTTTTTTTGTAAACCATATGTTATATGGCATTAAATCTCATATAATATTAATTATCATTAATATATATTTTTAAAGTTATATAGAATGCTAGAATTGGAAACACACCTCTCTTAAAGTACAGATGATGGGGTTAAAAAAATACACAATTAACCTTAGAAAGAAGAAGGATGCTTTTGAGAAAGGAGCAAATAAAATGAGTTTACAAACAGGTCTATTTTGGAAAAAATAGAAAAAAAGAAATTTTATATCTTATGGACAGCCTCACTTGAGTAAAATAGGTGACAATTGCCAAGGTGTGCAAATATAAGCACGTAGAAAACTTAAAAGCTAATCTCTATATTTAATGTATTTTCTGGAAGTTCTTCATCTTTCCTGCCCTCAAGACAATCCCTGTGGACTGCCTTTTGAAATGGCTCTCTGCTATGTGCTCTTGCAAAATGATTTGCATAAGCTTGCAAGAGTGAGATCTGTATGTTAAATTATCTGAATTTAGGAAATTATAATGAAGGCCAATATTGGTGAGTGTCCTTCAATTGCAGACACCAAAACGCACATCAGCTTCAGTAAGTGCTATTGAATCTTGAGAAATCAGGAAAGAAGCATTCTCTCACTGTGGGCTCTTCTGGTGATGTTCAGCAGGGGTTTCCAAACCGGGATCCACAGACCTGCGAGGGACTGAGACTCCACAAACGATCAGAAAGCAATAAAAGGGAGAAATTTTCACATCAAAACCCATGAAAACTACACTCAAGGAAAAATGTGTAATCGTATATGCCTTCCTTGCTAAAAAAAGAAAGGCTAAAAATTAAGGAAATCTGTACCTGAGCTAAAGAATATAAAAATCAAAAATTGGGGAAAAAATAAAATTAGGGAGAGATATTTCATATGGACAAAAGCTGAAATTAATAAATTTGTAATAAAATATGCTACCAATAAATCTGAAATTTAGACTTTTTCTTTCCATACATGTTGGTGATATTCCTTCAAATATTTGGTTGTTTTTTATTGAAAGTTAGTTTTTTAAAAAGACCAACAGAACAGATAAAATTCTCATGAGGCTGATGAGTGAACAAATGGTGGGAGTATAAATATTGCACAAGATTAGAAAAGGGAACATCATCGTAGATACAGATGATCAAACCAACTGTAAGAGATTGCTACATACAACTCCATGGCAATACAACTTATAATTTTCTATCAAAATATAAATTCGGAGAAGAAGATATAATAATTTTCATATAAAGATTGAAAATATGATTGAAGCACACTGCTTTTTTAAAAAGACACTATGGACATATGAATTCACAACTAAATTCTACCTAACCTTTAAATAATTGACTATTCCAGTGATATTTAAAGTATTACAGACCGCAGAAGAAAAAAGAAGTTGTAAAGTCACTCAGTTTACCTGAGAAGCTATTGTTATGTTATTTTACAGTAATGTAATTTTAAAAAGAAATATGTCAGTTCCATGAATAAAATGTTCAAAAATAGAATCTAGCAGTGTTTTTAAAAGCAACTTAAAATAACTTCAAGGATAATCAATTATGCAAGGATGGTTCAATAACAGTCAATTTTTGACATCCGATTAAAAAAAGAAAAATCATGTGATCACGTTGACACTAAAAGGTAAAATTTAGCAATCATTCTTAATAAAAGTTATAGGAAAGACAGGAATAACAATCCAGTGGCAAATGCTAGATTTGATGAAATGTTCAGCGTTTCTGTTAAAATTACCGCACTAGTCCAAGCCTTTACTTTTGCAAGTGTAGCTACCACACCTACAGAATGAATGCACTTGTTTCTACTTTTGCCCTTAGAGTTCTTTCTTTTCACATCAGCCAGGGTGATCTTTTAAAGCTGTAGATCAGATCACACACCTCCTCTGTTTAAAACCTTCCAAACAATGATCACTGGGGCTGAAGCTCAGAGATGGGGGGTTGGAGAGACAGGCCAGTGGGGCCCGTGGGCACAGAAGAACAAACCTGGGTGACCTGCTAACCTTGGAAGGGTGCTCAGCTTCACCAGCAGTCAGCAGGTAAAATTCAAGTACTAATGATGGGTCACTGCCACTCAGACTGGCAGCACGTCACCTAAATCAGTGATTAGCATGGCTCTTGGTGGATAGCAGAAGTAATGCTCTCCTCCATTCCTAGTCGAAGTATGAAGAGTTGTAGCATTTGGGGGAGACAATCAGTAAATAGCTGAAAATTTCCACAATGTATTGTTAAACTGAAGAGACAATCGCAGAGATTTGTATTTCTTTCATTTTTACATGATTTCAATTTTTAAAAAAGCATTTAAAAATTATATATGTATTGTATATGCATGTCTATATCTATATATACTGGTTTGCATGTAATTATGTGAATAAAGAGAATTGTGAAAGGATACTTACCAGGCTGTTAGTTTAGTATTGGTTCAGGGAAGGGAGGAAGAGGAAGAAAGAGAGGAATAGGTCCGGGGAAGGACTGGGGTGAATACAAATGTTCTCATCCAACTCTCCCAGAGTTTCCCTTCATTTTTTTTTTTTTTTTTTGATTTCTTACTTTTCTTTGCCTGTTTGTGGCCTTTAGGACAGTTAGGTTTTCTCAAGTGGTGACATTAGGAAGTAGTGGACAGACCAGCAGATTCTGCTGAGCAGAACCGGTGAGGATAAGCATGCAGTCTCCCTCTGCTGAGCAGGGGGCCTGGCTCCTTCCGCCAGTGCTATGGAAGGGGCTGCAGGGATGGAGGAAGGACCACGGGGCACTGCTAGACAGGCAGGCTCCTCCAGAGACACACTCCAGGTGGGGCACACTTACCCGCTGCCCGGGGCCTTCTCAGGTGGGGAGAGAACGTGATTCTGCCCGCCCCCACCAGCTCTCCCCTGACAGAGGAGTGAATAAAGCCCTCCCCAGCTCTGTCCCCCTTAGACAGGAGAGAGCTCAGGGCTCCTGGGCTCCCTTCAGTCTCTGCCAGCCCTCCTGCCTTGGTGTTGAGTTACTTCCTAAAAACTTGGGGGTGGGGAGAATGGAGGCTTGCTCAGATTGCCATATTGTCCAGAATTCCCCAGAGTAGTCTTCCCACAACTCATTCATCTTTTAAATTTGCATTCATATTTGCTGAAGAACAGAGTCTGCAGAAGCTACCTAGGAAGCAACTTCTCCAAGCACTGGTTTCCTCCCTACTCTTGGCCACCACCCAGAATTCCTCGGCCGCCTGCTTCATACCATACACCCCCTCCCCATTGCTACACCACTCTCAGCACAACCTTACACAGCCAAGGGGCTTGGGGACATTCCCAGAGGAGCCAGACCACCCAAACCCATCAACACTGGATGTTTTCTATATTTCACACCCTACGTGAAGGTCCTGCACAAAGCCGTAAAGCCATCTGGTATTTCCATCCTCTCTCTACACACCTTCCTTTATCTCTCAGAATCAGAGCTTTTCCATTTTACTTCTTGAAGCATGAAGGCTCCCTTACATCATATCCTGAGCTCTTTCTTCCTTAGCTGTATAAGAAACTTAAACTCAGACCTACTAACTTGGCTTTCAAGAGGAAAGATAGCTTTTACAGTTAGAAATCTCTTTTTTTGTTTCACTTCTTGTATTTTGAGACCATCATCTGCCTAGGAATTCAAGAAAATCAGCTTCAGGACTCGAAGTAAATCAAAAACTTCTTTTTTCCAGGTGGTTACCACCCATTTCTTGAAGGCAGCTATATCCTTCGATTCAATGGATTAGGACCAATAGGCTACAGATTTTTTTCAGATTGTATTTTATTTGAAAGATACCTCAAAGATGCTCTCTCCTTTACACCAACAACAAGTTTTACCATACACTACACATCACAAAATCTACAGTTTACCAGTCTGTCAAGAAATGTGTAGCTTTAGTTTTAGTAAAAATAAATCTTTCCTGTTGATGGATATTAAGTTGCACAGTGGGAAGGGTGAGGTATTCCCATGAGCCCCGACCCACCAGGTGAGAACCCTGTCACACCAGATAAGAGCCAAATACCACAGGTAGATGTAGCCACCTTGACCCACCAGGTGAGAGCCGCTAGCATGGTCTCTCTGGTCTGCCAAGGATTTTGTGTCGTGATAGAGTAATCAGATAACCCTGGCCTGGTAAGTAACAACTAACTTCAGAGAGGCTGATTATTGTCCCTGAAACAACATTTTCCTGCTGTCTGCACAGTGCCTATGGAATTCATCTCTAAACTTGTTTCACCTCAAAGATGACTCTGTTTCTATTTCTAGTGTAATTTTTTAAATGCTTGCAATCTTTTCAAGTGTTCACTTAGGAAATATTGGCCTCTTGGAAAGACAGTGTAGCTGGCCAGCTGAAATGTGGTTTGTCTTAGATCCTGAAAATAAAATTAGTACAGTCATCAGGATATGTCCATATTTCTGTGTAGGTTTCTCTAGAAATGGTGGCTATCTAAGATTGAAAGGTACTGGAGACCCAAAATGAGTGTGAATAAATGTGTGTGTGTGTGTATATCACTAAGTATGTATATCTGTGTGTGCATCATTATGTATATGTATGTTTTTATACCATTATGTATGTGTGTATATCATTATGTATGTGTATCATTATGCATGCCTATGTGTGTATAATTATGTATATGTGTGTATCATTATGTATGTGTATTTGTGTATCATTATGTATGTATATATGTGTGTATCATTATGTATGTGTATGTGTGTATATCATTATGTGTGTGTATCATTATGCATATGTGTGTGTTTATCATTAGGTATGTAAGTGTGTGTATGTGTGTGTGTGTATACATGTAGAATGAATCCAGAAATTGCCCTTCTGTTACAGATGCACTGAGAGCTTTATACATGGTAAAGTGATTGGAACCTGAACAAGGGCTTTTATCTCGCCACCGATATAGGAAACTACTCTTGCTCATCCATATTTCCTCATGAGGTTCTTGTTTACCAGATAAAATTCCCTTTGAAAATGACGCCAGTGACTGTAAAAGCATTCTGGGTGGAGCATCGTTCTTAGTCTGTGCACAGTATGGATGGCGCTCACACACTAAGCTTTTGAGATCAGAAGGAAACAAAAAGACTTTAATGGTGACCGTTGACCATCAATCAGGGAAATCCCTGCTGCTCTGGCAGAAGGTGAGGCACTGCGCTGCTTTCGGGGTCAGGAGCTAAAGACACTCATTGAGACACTGAGTGTGACTGTAAAATTATTTTAGAAGCCCTCCCCCCTCCCCCCGAAATTAGACAGCAGTCACCTTCCTAAGTAGATTCGAGGAGCCTGGGCTTTATTGCTGCACCGAGACAACACAGTAGAGGAATAGCCAATCAAATCTAAGGTGTATTGAAACGTGGCACAGGCCCTGTGACTTGGGATACTCAGAGCAACATGTACATGGCACAGCTGCTCTTGATCTGAGCCAGGTTATTTTGCCTAAGTTTTCCAGTTCACTGCCTATGCTGCAGCTGCACCAGCCCTCCAAGCCAGAAAGGGTGGTCCAGACGGAGGTCCTCCTCATTTGCCCTCTTCTTTGATGTTGCCAGTAGAAGTTGGGGAAGGCTGTAGGTACTGGGGTTGCGGAGAAGGGGCGCACTAGGCTTCAGAGTGTCTGAGCAGGCTGCCCCAGGCTGAGCCGCACTTCTCAGCTTTCCAGCCAAGGGAAGTAGTGCTCGGGGAACCGTACTTGCATGGCCTCATCTGAACCCAGACCTGACACAGATAACAGATCATGGACTTGACCCCAGATGCTGGGATGAGATGAGATTTAGGGAATCTCAGTGGGCTGTGAATTATTGAGTCCAGAAGGGAACTGCTGAAGGTCATTGCCTGATGGTGCTGGGGGAATCATGCCTCCCTGCATTCACATGTCTTTACTAGGTGACTTTGCCATTGCTTCTTTGAGAGCTGGGGTCAATTTCCCACCTTCGAATCCGGGCTAGCCTTACTTCTTGGCTTAACCAGCACATCTGATAGGAGTGACGACAAGCAGCTCCCGAGGTAGGACTTAAGTGGCTTACACAGTCCTTCAGACAATGTAGAATACTTCCAGCAGCATGTGAGAAAGCCAAGGATGAAGGGCACGTGGAAGAGTGGCCTAGCCATCCAACCAGGTCCCCACCGGCTCATCTGAGCCCGTGCATCCCAGCTGAGCTCCAGTCACCTGCAGCCATACGAGTGACAAGTCAGGACCACTAGAAGAAAGGCCAGCAAACCCACAGACTCATGAGAAATCATGTGCCATCGTCTTAAGCCAAGAAACTTCGGGTGTTTTGTTATGCCCCAATTGATAACAGACACAGAAATAGACCCCATTTCATCTACACAGGCCAGTTGAATCATAGAAGTAGTTTTGAAAAAAGGTCATAGATTTCTACTAGTTAGGAAACTGAGATCTAAGAAATGGTGACTTTCCTGGGGTCAAACAGCTAGTTATTAATTACAGCCAGTCTGAAGACCTGCTTCTCCCACCGCCAGTTTTGGGACGTAGGTTTCTGAGAAAATCACCTAATTTCTCTGAGCTTCTCCTCCCTTATCTATAAAATAGGAATAATAATAATATACTTGCCATTTATATCTAATAAAATGATCAAGTGAAATTTCAAAATGGAATTTGCTTTGTGATTATAATATACTGTAACTCGGTATGATTTTATTTTTATATAACAACCCATAAGTCTTGTATTTTTTTGCTTCCATTTCTGTACGAGTATCAGAGAAATACTTTTGACAGTAAATCAATGTTAATTTGAGAAAATCTAGGGAAGATGTTCTACGTTAGGGGAAATTTGAATTATTGAAGAATTGTATATAAATATAGTGTGGGATACAAAGAATGGATGTAAGAAGGAGATGAGTTTTGGCTTTAGTTAAAAAAAAAAATATCTTTTTAGCACTTAGTTGTGTCCAAAAGAGGAATAAAATGCCCTTGTGTTCGTTCGAGTTCCCCATCACTGAACTCACATTTGCACACATTAGACAAGAGTACAAATGGAGGTGCATGTGACATATTTTTGTGTTTAAATATTTAAAAGATATATATCGTTATAAATTATGAAATAAAACATGTTCTGTTCTCCTACCTTGAAAGGGAAGACTTCGTATTAAATTTCCAGATTCACATTTAGGTCGTTAACTCTTTTGTGTTCCACTCTGTAATTTGGTGGTTCAGAGAGGCTCACCCCAACCTGCCCCACCCATGTAACTTCTCTCACTTGCCCCACCTGAGTGCTGCCCAGGTAGTGAGGGGTTGGGTCACATGGACATTCCAGCCTACTCATCCAAACTCCACCCAATGTTCTCAGATAGCTGCCCTTTGTCCACTGAAGGATCAGAGGTTAAACAGCTGCTTAGGAAATGTCTTACAGACAAGACTCATGCTCAAAATAAATGACTGGACTAATTGACCCCAGGAGGCCTCTTCTACATTTGACATTTTAGAATTCCATTATTTTCAAACACTGTACAAAAATGAGAGCTAAAGTAAAAACGGGTACATAAAAACATATACAAAATAGATAAATAACAAGGACCTGTTGCATAGCACAGGGAACTATATTCTATATCTTGTAATAACCCATAATGGAAAAGAATCTGGAAAAGAATCTGAAAAAAATATATATATATATAACTGAATCACTTTGCTGTACACCTGAAATTGACACAACATTGTAAATCGACTATACTTCAATAAAAAAAAGAGTCTCATCTATTCTGAACATTTATGGTTGCATATATGTTTTAGAATTTGTTTGTCAAGTCTCTCAGAGAACCCTGTTGAAATTTTAATGGAAATCCCCCCAGAAATCCATAGACCAATTGAGAGAGAAATAATATCTCTACCATACAAAGTATTCTTTCCAACAACAATAATAATTATATAGCTTTTCTTTACATCTTTCAGTAAAGCTTTATAATTTAATTTTTATTCTATAGAATAATAAAATACACTGTATTATAGTTTGTATAATTTAATAATATAAATATTTCATGATATAATAATAATTTAGTGGTATAAATAATAATTTACTGTAAACTATAACATATATTAAAAACAAATGTTATACCTTTGATATGCTGAATTATTATTATACTTTAATGAGGAGGTACAATGGCTTTCAAAAAATTCTCTTTTCTCTATAAATGTCTTCCACATATTCTGTTAGATTTATTCCTACTTATTGATTTTATATTGTTAATGATATCTTTTGCAGACATTGTATCTCCAACTGCTTGTGCTAAAATATAGACATTCAACTTATTTCTGCAAATTAATTTTATACTTTATAATCATTCTATACTCTCATATCAGTTTGAATCATTTATCTATAGAATCTTTTAGATTTTCTATTTAAATATTTATATTATACACACATAATGAAAGACATTTCCTCCTTTCCAACACTTACTCATCTACTTCTGATTATTTTTTTACCGTATTCTTCACAATGTGATCTCTATTGTCATACTGTGCTTTTCCCATTTGCTTTCAGAAGTCTATTCTATTTTTATTTATTTTGATTATATGTTTAGACTCATTTATATACTCTTACATTATGCCTTCTATTTATCTCATTATTTTCTAGTCTTTTTTTTTTTCTTTCAGATTGATTTCATTTTCCTCCTCTCTTTCCATTTTTTCTCCCTCTTCTGGTTTGGAATTTATAAATAGCGTTTCTATTTTTTTCAGTGGTTAACCTAGAAATTTTCACTTAAATTCTAAAATTAATAATTATATTGACCATCCTCCCAAACAACATAAGGATCTTGGAAACTTTATCTCCTATTTTCTGTTCTCTTGACTTATAAGCTACTGTTATTTATTGATCTTCTATCTTAATTTTTTTAATCCACATAACTTAGAAGTTGTTAAAGAGAGTCAATGTTTGTTTAGAGTTACTCACGTGTTTACTATATTCTTTGTTCCCCATTCCTTTCTGCATTCCAAATCTTCCTGAAACCATTGGTTTTTTCAGTTCACTTGGTCATTTTCTGGCTTCATCTAAGCTGCTGTTTGGTCCCTTGGTTGATTTTGGTGGTGGCGTTTTTTGTTTGTTTGTTTTTTAATTTTTTTAAACATCTTTATTGGAGTATAATTGCTTTACAATGGTGTGTAAGTCTCTGCTGTATAACAAATTGAATCAGCTATACACATAACATATATCCCCATATCTCCTCCCTCTTGCGTCTCCCTCCCACCCTCCCTATCCCACCCCTCCAGGTAGTCACAAAACACCGAGCTGATCTCCCTGTTGTATGTGGCTGCTTCCCACTAGCTATCTGTTTTACATTTGGTAGTGTATATATGTCAATGCCACTCTCTCACTTCGTCCCAGCTTACTCTTCTCCCTCCCCGTGTCCTCAAGCCCATTTTCTACATCTGTGTCTTTATTCCTGTCCTGCCACTAGGTTCTTCAGCCCCTTTTTTTTTTTTTTAGATTCCATATATATGTGTTAGCACATGGTATTTATTTTTCTCTTTCTGACTTACTTCACTCTGTATGACAGACTCTAAGACCATCCACCTCATTACAAACAACTCAATTTTGTTTCTTTTTATGGCGGAGTAATATTCCATGGTATATATGTACCACATCTTCTTTATCCATTCATCTGTCAATGGACACTTAGGTTGCTTCCATGTCCTGGCTATTGTAAATAGTGCTGCAATGAACATTGTGGTACATGACTCTTTTTGAATTATGGTTTTCTCAGGGTATATGTCCAGTAGTGGGATTGCTGGGTCATATGGTAGTTCTATTTTTAGTTTTTTAAGGAACCTCCATACTGTTCTCCATACTGGCTCTATCAACTTACATTCCCATCCAACAGTGCAAGAGGGTTTCCTTTTCTCCACACCCTCTCCAGAATTTATTGTTTGTAGACTTTTTTTTTTTTTTTTAAAACAAACAGGTGAAGTTTTATTTAACCCAACACATTGCCTATTATTGTTTTTTTTTTTTAAACATCTTTATTGAAGTATAATTGCCTTAAAATGGTGTGTTAGCTTCTGCTTTATAACAAAGTGAATCAGTTATACATATACAATATGTTCCCATATCTCTTCCCTCTTGCATCTCCCTCCCTCCCACCCTCCCCATCCCACCCCTCTAGGTGGTCACAAAGCACCGAGCTGATCTCCCTGTGCTATGCGGCTGCTTCCCACTAGCTATCTATTTTACATTTGGTAGTGTATATATGTCCATGACACTCTCTCACCCTGTCACATCTCACCCCACCCACTCCCCATATCCTCAAGTCCATTCTCTAGTAGGTCTGTGTCTTTATTCCCGTCTTGCCACTAGGTTCTTCATGGCTTTTTTTTCCCTTAGATTCCGTATATATGTGTTAGCATACTGTATTTGTTTTTCTCTTTCTGACTTACTTCACTCTGTATGACAGACTCTAACTCCATCCACCTCATTACAAATACCTCCATTTCATTTCTTTTTATGGCTGAGTAATATTCCATTGTGTATATGTGCCACATCTTCTTTATCCATTCATCTGTCGATGGACATTTAGGTTGCTTCCATGTCCTGGTTATTGTAAATAGAGCTGCAATGAACATTTTGGTACATGACTCTTTTTGAACTATGGTTTTCTCAGGGTATATGCCCAGTAGTGGGATTGCTGGATCGTATGGTAGTTCTATTTGTAGTTTTTTAAGGAACCTCCATACTGTTCTCCATAGTGGCTGTATCAATTTACATTCCCACCAACAGTGCAAGAGAGTTCCCTTTCCTCCACACCCTCTCCAGCATTTATTGTTTCTAGATTTTTTGATGATGGCCATTCTGACCGGTGTGAGATGATATCTCATTGTAGTTTTGATTTGCATTTCTCTAATGATTAATGATGTTGAGCATTCTTTCATGTGTCTGTAGTCCATCTGTATATCTTCTTTGGAGAAATGTCTGTTTAGGTCTTCTGCCCATTTTTGGATTGGGTTGTTCGTTTTTTTGTTATTGAGCTGCATGAGCTGCTTGCAATCTTGGAGATTAATCCTTTGTCAGTTGCTTCATTTGCAAATATTTTCTCCCATTCTGATGGTTGTCTTTTGGTCTTGTTTATGGTTTCCTTTGCTGTGCAAAAGCTTTTAAGTTTCATTAGGTCCCATTTGTTTATTTGTGTTCTTATTTCCATTTCTCTGGGAGCTGGGTCAAAAAGAATCTTGCTGTGATGTATGTCATAGAGTGTTCTGCCTATGTTTTCCTCTAAGAGTTTGATAGTGTCTGGTCTTACACTTAGGTCTTTAATCCATTTTGAGTTTATTTTTGTGCATGGTGTCAGGGAGTGTTCTAATTTCATACTTTTACATGTAGCTGTCCAATTTTCCCAGCACCACTTATTGAAGAGGCTGTCTTTTCTCCACTGTATATACTTGCCTCCTTTATCAAAGATAAGGTGACCATATGTGCGTGGGTTTATCTCTGGGCTTTCTATCCTGTTCCATTGATCAATATTTCTGTTTTTGTGCCAGTACCAAACTGTCTTGATTACCGTAGCTTTGTAATATAGTCTGAATTCAGGGAGCCTGATTCCCCCAGCTCCATTTTTCGTTCTCAAGATTGCTTTGGCTATTCGGGGTCTTTTGTGTTTCCATACAAATTGTGAAATTTTTTGTTCTAGTTCTGTGAAAAATGCCAGTGGTAGTTTGATAGGGATTGCATTGAATCTGTAGATTGCTTTGGGTAGTAGAGTCATTTTCACAATGTTGATTCTTCCAATCCAGGAACATGGTATATCTTTCCATCTATTTGTATCATCTTTAATTTCTTTCATCAGTGTCTTATAATTTTCTGCATACAGGTCTTTTGTCTCCTTAGGTAGGTTTATTCCTAGATATTTTATTCTTTTTGTTGCAATGGTAAACGGGAGTGTTTTCTTAATTTCACTTTCAGATTTTTCGTCATTAGTGTATAGAAATGCAAGAGATTTCTGTGCATTAATTTTGTATCCTGCTACTTTACCAAATTCATTGATTAGCTCTAGGAGTTTTCTGGTAGCATCTTTAGGATTCTCTATGTATAGTATCATGTCATCTGCAAACAGTGACAGCTATACTTCTTCTTTTCCGATTTGGATTCCTTTTATTTCTTTTTCTTCTCTGATTGCTGTGGCTAACACTTCCAAAACTATGTTGAATAATAGTGGTGAGAGTGGGCAACCTTGTCTTGTTCCTGATCTTAGTGGAAATGGTTTCAGTTTTTCACCATTGAGGACAATGTTGGCTGTGGGTTTGTCATATATGGCCTTTATTATGTTGAGGAAAGTTCCCTCTATGCCTACTTTCTGCAGGGCTTTTATCATAAATGGGTGTTGAATTTTGTCGAAAGCTTTCTCTGCATCTATTGAGATGATCATATGGTTTTTCTCCTTCAATTTGTTAATATGGTGTATCACATTGATTGATTTACGTATATTGAAGAATCCTTGCATTCCTGGGATAAACCCCACTTGATCATGGTGTATGATCCTTTTAATGTGCTGTTGGATTCTGTTTGCTAGTATTTTGTTGAGGATTTTTGCATCTATGTTCATCAGTGATATTGGCCTGTAGTTTTCTTTCTTTGTGACATCTTTGTCTGGTTTTGGTATCAGGGTGATGGTGGCCTCGTAGAATGAGTTGGGGAGTGTTCCTCCCTCTGCAATATTTTGGAAGAGTTTGAGAAGGATAGGTGTTAGCTCTTCTCTAAATGTTTGATAGAATTCACCTGTGAAGCCATCTGGTCCTGGGCTTTTGTTTGTTGGAAGGTTTTTAATCACAGTTTCAATTTCAGTGCTTGTGATTGGTCTGTTCATATTTTCTATTTCTTCCTGGTTCAGTCTCGGCAGTTTGTGCATTTCTAAGAATCTGTCCATTTCTTCCAGGTTGTCCATTTTATTGGCGTAGAGTTGCTTGTAGTATTCTCTCATGATCTTTTGTATTTCTGCAGTGTCAGTGGTTACTTCTCCTTTTTCATTTCTAATTCTATTGATTTGAGTCTTCTCCCTTTTTCTCTTGATGAGTCTGGCTAATTGTTTATCAATTTTGTTTATCTTCTCAAAGAACCAGCTTTTAGTTTTATTGATTTTTGCTATTGTTTCCTTCATTTCTTTTTCATTTATTTCTGACCTGATCTTTATGATTTCTTTCCTTCTGCTAGCTTTGGGGTTTTTTTGTTCTTCTTTCTCTAATTGCTTTAGGTGCAAGGTTAGGTTGTTTATTCGAGATGTTTCCTGTTTCTTGAGGTAGGCTTGTATTGCTATAAACTTCCCTCTTAGCACTGCTTTTGCTGCATCCCATAGGTTTTGGGTCGTCGTATCTCCATTGTCATTTGTTTCTAGGTATTTTTTGATTTCCCCTTTGATTTCTTCAGTGATCACTTCGTTATTAAGTAGTGTATTGTGTAGCCTCCATGTGTTTGTATTTTTTACACATCTTTTCCTGTAATTGATATCTAGTCTCATAGCGTTGTGGTCGGAAAAGATACTTGATACGATTTCAATTTTCTTAAATTTACCAAGGCTTGATTTGTGACCCAAGATATGATCTATCCTGGAGAATGTTCCATGCGCACTTGAGAAAAATGTGTATTCTGTTGTTTTTGGGTGGAATGTCCTATAAATATCAATTAAGTCCATCTTGTTTAATGTATCATTTAAAGCTTGTGTTTCCTTATTTATTTTCATTTTGGATGATCTGTCCATTGGTGAAAGTGGGGTGTTAAATTCCCCTACTATGATTGTGTTGCTGTCAATTTCCCCTCTTATGGCTGTTAGTATTTGCCTTATGTATTGAGGTGCTCCTATGTTGGGTGCATAAATATTTACAATTGTTACAACTTCCTCTTGAATCGATCCCTTGATCATTATATAGTGTCCTTCTTTGTCTCTTATAATATTCTTTATTTTAAAGTCTATTTTGTCTGATATGAGAATTGCTACTCCAGCTTTCTTTTGATTTCCATTTGCATGGAATATCTTTTTCCATCCCCTCACTTTCAGTCTGTATGTGTCTCTAGGTCTGAAGTGGGTCTCTTGTAGACAGCATATATATGGGTCTTGTTTTTGTATCCATTCAGCCAGCCTGTGTCTTTTGGTGGGAGCATTTAATCCATTTACATTCAAGGTAATTATCGATATGTATGTTCCTATTCCCATTTTCTTAAATGTTTTGGGTTTGTTATTGTAGGTGTTTTCCTTCTCTTGTGTTTCTTGCCTAGAGAAGTTCCTTTAGCATTTGTTGTAAAGCTGGTTTGGTGGTGCTGAACTCTCTCAGCTTTTGCTTGTCTGTAAAGGTTTTAATTTCTCCATCACATCTGAATGAGATCCTTGCTGGGTAGAGTAATCTTGGTTGTAGGTTTTTCTCCTTCATCACTTTAAGTATATCCTGCCACTCCTTTCTGGCTTGCAGAGTTTCTGCTGAAAGATCAGATGTTAACCTTATGGGGATTCCCTTGTGTGTTATTTGTTGTTTTTCCCTTGCTGCTTTTAATATGTTTTCTTTATATTTAATTTTTGACAGTTTGATTAATATGTGTCTTGGCGTGTTTCTCCTTGGGTTTATCCTGTATGGGACTCTCTGTGCTTCCTGGACTTGATTAACTATTTCCTTTCCCATATTAGGGAAGTTTTCAACTATAATCTCTTCAAATATTTTCTCAGTCCCTTTCTTTTTCTCTTCTTCTTCTGGGGCCCCTATAATTCGAATGTTGGTGCGTTTAATGTTGTCCCAGAGGTCTCTGAGACTGTCCTCAGTTCTTTTCATTCTTTTTTCTTTATCCTGCTCTGCAGTAGTTATTTCCACCATTTTATCTTCCAGGTCACTTATCCTTTCTTCTGCCTCAGTTATTCTGCTATTGATCCCATCTAGAGTATTTTTAATTTCATTTATTGTGTTTTTCATCGTTGCTTGGTTCCTCTTTAGTTCTTCTACGTCCTTGTTAAATGTTTCTTGCATTTTGTCTATTCTATTTCCAAGATTTTGGATCATCCTTACTATCATTATTCTGAATTCTTTTTCAGGTAGACTACCTATTTCCTCTTCATTTGTTAGGTCTGGTGTGTTTTGACCCTGCTCCTTCATCTGCTGTGTGTTTTTCTTTCGTCTCATTTTGCTTATCTTACTGTGTTTGGGGTCTCCTTTTCACAGGCTGCAGGTTCGTAGTTCCCATTGTTTTTGGTATCTGTCCCCAGTGGGTAAGGTTGGTTCACTGGGTTGTGTAGGCTTCCTGGTGGAGGGGACTATTGCCTGTGTTCTGGTGGATGAGGTTGAATCTTGTCTTTCTGGTGGGCACGTCCACGTCTGGTGGTGTGTTTTGGGGTGTCTGTGGCCTTATGATTTTAGGCAGCCTCCCTGCTAATGGATGGGGCTGTGTTCCTGTCTTGCTAGTTGTTTGGCATAGGGTGTCCAGCCCTGTAGCTTGCTGGTCGTTGAGTGAAGCTGGTTCTTGATGTTGAGATGGAGATCTCTGAGAGATTTTTGCCGTTTGGTATTACGTGGAGCTGGTAGGTCTCTTGTGGACCAGTGTCCTGAAGTTGGCTCTCCCACCTCAGAGGCACAGCCCTGATGCCTGGCTGGAGCACCAAGAGCCTTTCATCCACACAGCTCAGAATATAAGGGAGAAAAAAATAGAAAAAAAGAGGATAAAATAAAATAAAATACAGCTATTATAATAAAAAATAAGAAAAAAAATTATTAAGAGTAAATGTATTCAGAAAAAAAATTTTTTTTAATTTTTAAAAATAGATTTATTAATTTTTTATAGTAAAAAATAAGAAAAAATTTTTAAGAAAAAAATTTATTAAGAAAAAAAATTTTAATTTTTTAAAATAAAAAATATGAAAAAACTTATTAAAAAATTTTTTAATTTCTAAAAATAGAAAATACGGAAAAAATTATTAAGAAAGCATATATTAGGAAAAAAAATTTTTTTAAGTTAAAAGAAAAAAAATGGACGGAACTAACCCTAGGACTGATGGTGAAAGCAAAGCTGTACAGACAAAATCTCACCCAGAAGCATACACATATACACTCACAAAAAAAGGAAAAGGGAAAATTAATATATCCTGCTCCTAAAGTCCACCTTTTGAATTTGGGATGATTCCTTGTCTATTCAGGTATTCAACAGATGCAGGCACATCAAGTTGTTTGTGGAGCTTTAATCCGCTGCTTCTGAGGCTGCTGGGGGAGATTTCCCTTTCTCTTCTTTGTTCCTTCAGCTTTGGATTTGGACCCGCCTCTGCATGTACGTCACCTGAGGGCGTCCGTTCCCCGCCCAGACAGGACGGGGTTAAAGGAGCAGCTGCTTCGGGGGCTCTGGCTCACTCAGGCCGGGGGAGGGAGCGGTACGGAGGAGGCGGGGCGAGCCTGTGGCGTCAGAGGCATCGTGACGTTGCAGCAGCCTGAGGCGCGCCTTGTGTTCTCCTGGGGAAGTTGTCCCCGGATCACGGGAGCCTGGCAGTGGCGAGCTGCACCGGCTCCCGGGAGGGGCAGTTTGGAGAGTGACCTGTGCTCGCACACAGGCTTCTTGGTGGCGGCAGCAGCAGCCTTAGCGTTTCCTACCAGTCTCTGGGGTCCGCGCTGATGGCCGCGGCTCGCGCCCGTCTCTGGGGTCCGTGCTGTTAGCCGCGGCTCGCGCCCACCTCTGGAGTTCGTCTAGGCGGCGCTCTGAATCCCCTCTGCTTGCGCGCCCTGAAACAAAGAGGCAAGAAAAAGTCTCTTGCCTCTTCGGCGGCTGCAGACCTCCTCTCTGGCTCCCTCCCGGCTCGCCGCGGCACGCCAACCCCTTCAGGTTGTGTTCACGCCGCCAACCCCAGTCCTCTCCCTGCGATCCGACCGAAGCCTGCGCCTCAGCTCCCAGCCCCGCCTGACCCAGCGGGTGAGCAGACAAGCCTCTCGGGCTGGTGAGCGCTGCTCGGCGCTGAGCCTCTGTGCGGGAATCTCTCCGTTTTTCCCTCTGCGCCCCTGTTGCTGTGGGATCCGCGCTGATAGCCACGCGGCTCGCACCCGTCTCTGGATTTCGTTTAGGCAGCGCTCTGAATCCCCTCTCCTTGCGCGCCGCGGAACAAAGAGGCAAGAAAAAGTCTCTTGCCTCTTCGGCAGCTGCAGACTTTTTCCCGGACTCCCTCCCGGCTAGCACCAAAGCCCGAGCCTCAGCTCCCAGCCCCCGCCCGCCCCGGCGAGTGAGCAGACAAGCCTCTCGGGCTGGTGAGTGCTGGTTGGCGCCGAGCCTCTGTGCGGGAGTCTCTCCGCTTTGCCCTCCGCACCCCTGTGGCTGCGCTCTCCTCCGCGGCTCCGAAGCTTCCCCCCTCTGCCACCCGCAGTCTCTGCCCGCAAAGGGGCTTCCTAGTGCCTGGAAACCTTTCCTCCTTCACGGCTCCCTCCCACTGGCTCAGGTCCCGTCCCTATTCTTTTGTCTCTGTTATTTCTTTTTTCTTTTACCCTACCCAAGTACGTGGGGATTTTCTTGCCTTTTGGGAGGTCTGACGTCTTCTACCAGCGTTCAGTGGGTGTTCTGTAGGAGCAGTTCCACGTGTAGATGTATTTCTACTGTATCTGTGGGAAGGAAGGTGATCTCCGCGTCTTACTCTTCCGCCATCTTGCCCCTGCTCTGTTTGTAGACTTTTTGATGATGGCCATTCTGACCGGTGTGAGATGATACCTCATTGTAGTTTTGATTTGCATTTCTCTAATGATTAGTGATGTTGAGCATCCTTTCATGTGTTTGTTGGCAATCTGTATATCTTCTTTGGAGAAATGTCTGTTTAGGACTTCTGCCCATTTTTGGATGGGGTTGTTTGGTTTTTTGATATTGAGCTGCATGAGCTGCTTGTATATTTTTGAGATTAATCCTTTGTCAGTTGCTTCATTTCCAAATATTTTCTCCCATTCTGAGGGTTGTCTTTTCATCTTGTTTAAGGTTTCTTTGCTGTGCAAAAGCTTTTAAGTTTCATTAGGTCCTATTTGTTTATTTTTGTTTTTATTTCCCTTTCCCTAGGAGGTGGGTCAAAAAAGATTTTGCTGTGATTTATGTCATAGAGTGGCCTGCCTATGTTTTCCTCTAAGAGTTTTATAGTGTCTGGCCTTATGTTTAGGATTTTAATCCATTTTGAGTTTATTTTTGTGTATGGTGTTAGGGAGTGTTCTAATTTCATTTTTTAACATGTAGCTGTCCAGTTTTCCCAGCACCACTTACTGAAGAGGATATCTTTTCTTCTCCATTGTATATTCTTGTCTCCATTATCAAAGATAAGGTGACAATATGTGCTTGGTTTATCTCTGGGCTTTCTATTCTATTACACTGATCTATATTTCTGTTTTTGTGCCAGTACCATACTGTCTTGATTACTGTAGCTTTGTAGTATAGTCTGAAGTCAGGGAGCCTGATTCCTCCAGTTTCGTTTTTCTTTCTCAAGATTCTTTCTTTCTCAAGATTGCTCTGGCTATTTGGGGTCTTTTGTGTTTCCATACAAATTGTGAAATTTTTTGTTCTAGTTCTGTGAAAAATGCCATTGGTAGTTTGATAGGGATTGCATTGAATCTGTAGATTACTTTGGGTAGTATAGTCATTTTCACAAAGTTGATTCTTCCAATCCAAGAACATGGTATATTTCTCCATGTGTTTGTATCATCTTTAATTTCTTTCATCAGTGTCTTATAGTTTTCTGCATACAGGTCTTTTGTCTCCTTAGGTAGGTTTATTCCTAGGTATTTTATTCTTTTTCTGCAGTGGTAAATGGGAGTGTTTCCTTAATTTCTCTTTCAGATTTTTTCATCATTAGCTTATAGGAATGCAAGAGTTTTCTGTGCATTAATTTTGTATCCTGCTACTTTACCAAATTCATTGATTAGCTCTAGTAGTTTTCTGGTAGCATCTTTTGGATTCTTTATGTATAGTATCATGTCATCTGCAAACAGGGACAATTTTACATATTCTTTTCAGATTTGGCTTCCTTTCATTTCTTTTTCTTACATTTAAGTCCTTAATCCATTTCAAGTTAATTTTTGTGAGTGGTGTAAGATAGAGGTCCAGCTTCATTCTTTTGCATGTGGATATCCAGTTTTCCCAACACCATTTATTAAAGAGACTATCCATTCCCCAATGAGTAATCTTGGTTCCCTTGTCAAATATTAGTTGAACTTATATGCATGGGTTTATAAGTTTATTTCTGTGCTCCTGATTCTGTTCCATTGGTCTATGCATCTGTTTTTATGCCAGTACCATACTGTTTTGATTACTATGGCCTTGTAATGTAGTTTGAAATCGGGAAGTATGATACCTTCAGCTAGTTTTTCTTTTTCAACGTTGCTTTGGCTATTTGGGGTCTTTTGTGGTTCTATATGAATTTTAGGGTTTTTTTTCTATTTCCGTAAAATATGGTATTGGAGTTTTGACAGAGATTGCATTGAATCTATAGATAGTTTGGGGTAGCATAGACATTATAACATTATTAGTTCTTCTGATCCATGAGCAGGAGATATCTTTCCACTTCTTTGTGTCTTCTTCAATTTCTTTCATCAGAGTCTTATACTTTTCAGCATACAAAAATTTCACCTCCTTAATAACAATATATCTATTTTATTTTTGGTGATGCTATTGTAAATGAGATGTTTTTCTTTATTTCTTTTTCAGCTAGTTTACTGTTATGTATAGAAATGCAACTGATTTCTGTATGTTGGCTTTTTTTCTTGCAACTTTACTGAATTTGTTTATTAGTTTTAAGTTTTTTGGTAGTTTTTAGGGTTTATTATATATAAGGCCATGTCATCTACAAACAGATAATTCTACTTCTTCCTTTTTGATTTGAATGTCTTTAAATTATTTTTCTTGCCTAATTTCTCTGGCTAGATACTATACTAGTACTATATTGAATAGAAGTGGTGAGAGTGAACACACTTGTCTTGTTCCTGATCTTAGAGGGAGACCTTTCAACCATTCACTGTTGAGTATGATAGCTGTGGGCTTGTCATATATGGCTTTATTATGTCAAGGTACATTCCTTTTATACCTACTTTGTTGAGTTTTTTTTATCAAGAAAGGATATCGAATTTTGTCAAATGTTTTTAACATATCTATTGATATGATCATATAATTTTTATTTTTTATTCTATTAATGTGATGATGAATCCCAGTTGATCATGGCATATGGTCCTTTTAATGCTGTGTTGAACTTTGTTTCCTAGTATTTGAGAGAATTTTTGCATCTGTATTCGTTAGAAATATTGACCTGTAATTTTCTCATAATGTTTTTATCTAGCTTTGGGATTAGAGTAATGTCCTTGTGAAATGAGTTTAGGAGTGTTCCCTCCTCTCCAATTTTTGGAAGAGTTTGAGGAGTGGTGTTGATTTTTCTTTAAATTTTTGGTAGAATTCACCAGTGAAACCATCTGGTCCTGAGATTTTGGGAGGTTTTTGATTACTGATTCAATATCCTTAACTCATTATTTGTCTGTTCAGATTTTCTGTTTCTTCATGATTCAACCTTGGTAGGTTATATGTTTCTAGGAATTTATCCATTTTTTCCAAGTCCAATATGTGTATAATTGTTCATAGTAGTCTTTTATGATCTTTTGTATTTCTGTGTTATCTGTTGTAATGTCTGTACTTTCATTTATAATTTGACTTATTTAGGTCCTCTCTCTTTTTTCTTGGTTATTCTAGTTAAGGTGTGTCATCTTTGTTTATCATTTCACAGAATCAAATCTTAGTTTTGTTAATCTTCTCTATTGTTTTTCTAACCTCTATTTTATTTATTTCTACTCTAATCTTAAATATTTCCTTCCTTCTGCTAACTTTGCTCTTACTTTGTTCCTTTTCTTGTTCTTTGAGGTGTAATGTTAGTTTGTTTACTTGAGATCTTTCTTTTTTCTTGGTGTTTACATTTATAAACTCTAAACTTTCCTCTTATAACTGGTTTTGCCTTACCCCACAACTTGTGGTATGTTATATTTCATTTTCATTTGTCTCAAGATATTTTTAAAATATTTTTTCTTTTGTTTTTGATCCAGTGGTTGTTCAGGAATGTGTTAATGTACACATATTTGTGAATTTTCCAGCTTTCCTCCTCTTATTGATTTCCAGTTCACAATAATGTGTTCAGAAAAAGATACTTGATATAATTTATATCTTCTTGAATTTATTGAGATTTGTTTTGTGGCCAAATATATGATCAATCCTAGAAAATGTTTAATGTTTGCTTGAAGAAAATGTGTATAGTTTTGTTGGTGGATGTAATGTTCAGTTTCAGTATATGTCTTTTAGGATCATGTGATCTATAGTGTTGTTCAAATCCACAGTTTCTTTATTGATTCTCTGTCTGGGTGGTCCTTCCATTGTTGAGAGTGAGGTAGTAAAGTCCCCAGCTATTCTGTGGGCAAGGCCACAGGCTGTGTTCAGCAACCAAGCAGAGCTGTATGCTGGGTTCCATGCCTGATGGTACCAAAGACTGGGATCTGAGGCTGCTCAGGGTCAGTTTTTAGTCTTCCTGGTTATGTAGGGCCTGGGGGTATGCTTAACAGTTGGGCAGTTGGGTGGGGCTGCTTTGCTCCACACAGGCAGATCATAGGATGAACTCTGTGACTGTCAGACATCTGTGATTACACTTCCTGGAGGGGCAGGATTGGAGGCTCAACTCAGCAGTTGGGTGGGAGTGCAAATATGCTCCCCTGCCTAGGTAGGCCTTAGGATGTGTTCTATGGCTGCTGGGAATCTGTGGCTATGCTTCATGGTGTGGTGCAACTGGAGGCTATGCTGTACAGTTGGGGGGAGTGAACATTTGCCTCCCTACCTAGGTGAGACCATAGAATTAGCTCCATGCCAGTACATCCCATTGGCTGAGGACCCAAATCAGGCAGAACTACCAACTAAGTTCCCTGGCAAGATAGGACAACTGGCTTGGCTCTGTAGATGGACAGAATTGCTGGATGAGATTTCTAACTGGGGGGCACTGAAAGCAGAAGCCAATACCTTAGTGTAAATTGCTGTAAGCACTGCCCCTTCCTCCATTTCTATATGATATTCAGTGGTCAAGCTTAGTAGATTTCCCCAGTAACTCTCATAAAGTGACAACCAAGTGGGCTTCCTGGGAAGCTTCCTGCAATGCTAGGGAAGCTGGATGCCCACAGTGGGTTCTCTTTTTTCCCACTGGAGAAACTGTACGCCCAGAGGAGATTTTTTAGCATAACACTGTACCAGCCTGGGGAAGAGGTGATGCAGACAGAGTGTAGACACTCCTCTTAACTTTTCTAATGTCGTTTTTCTTGGCCTCTGTTTTCTAAGGGGTGTTTCAGCCTCACCCCTGAGTTCTGGGATTTTCACAGTAGGTTCCTATCTATAGGCAGCTGTTAGTTGATCTTCATGTGAGGGGGATTGAAGTTGGAAATGTCCCATGACACCATTTTGATGGCATCACTCCCCATTTCTATGAATTTGACTATTCCCAGACACTTCATGTAATTGTACTTTTGTGTCTGGCTTATTCCACTTAACGTAATGTCCTCAAGATTCACCCATGCTGTAGCATGTGTCAGAACTTATTTTATTTTTAAGAATGAGTAATATTACATTGTATATGTATACCATATTTTGTTTATCCATTCATTCATCACTGACATTTTGCTATTTCCTCCTTTGGCTATTGTGAATAATGCTACTGTGAACATTGATGTACAAATATTTGTATGAGCCCCTCCTTTCAAATATTTTTGATATTTATCCAGAAGTGGAAATATGGGATCATATAGTAATTCTATTTTTAAGTTTTAAGGTTCCATAATAGTTTCCCCTTGTAGCTGCTATGTGTTTTACATTCCCACAAACAGTTCTCCACATATTCCCCAAAACTTTTATTTTCTGTTAATAACCATCTTAATGGGTGTAAGGTGATATCTCATTGTGGTTTTGATTAGCATTTCACTAATGGTTAGTGATGTTGAACATTTTTTTCATGTGCATATTGTCAATTTGCATATCTTCTTTGGAGAAATGGTTATTCAAATTATTTGCCCATTTTTTAATTAAGTTGTTTTTGTTATTGTTGAGTTGGAGGAATTTTTTAAGTTTCTGGATATTAACTCCTTATCAGATATATTATTTGCAAATATTTTCTCCCATTTCATGAGTTGTTTTTTCACACTGTTGATTGTATTCTTTCATGCACAGAAGTTTTTAATTCTTATGTAATCAATTTATCTATTTTTTTTCTTTTTACCTGTGCTTTTAATGTCGTATCTATTGGTGTCATTGGCAAATCCAATGTCATGACACTTTCCCCCTATGTTTTCTTTTAAGAGTTTTATACTTTTTAGCTCTTATGTTTAGATTTTATGTCTATTTTGAGTTAATTTTTGTATTAAGGCAAGGGTCAAACTTCACAATTTTCAATGTGGATGTACAGTTTTCCCAATACTATTTGTTAAAAAGACTGCCTTTACTCATCAAGTGGTCTTGTTATTCATGTTTAATGTCATTTGATCATAGATGCCAGGGTTTATTTTGAGCTCTCTATTCTATTCCATTGTTCTCTATGTCTATATTTATGCCAGTATCACACTGTTTTGTTTATCATAGCTTTGTACTAAGTTTTGAAATTAAGAAGTGTGAGACCTCCAGATTTGTTCTTTTTCAAGATTGATTTGGCTATTCAGGGTACCTTGAGATCCATTTGAATTTTAGAATTGATTTTTCTATTTCTATAAAAACGTTGTAATTTTAGTAGGAATTACATAGAATATGTAGATTCCTTTTGGTAGTGTTGACATCTTAACAATATGGTCTTTCAATCCATGAACTATGATGTCTTTCCATTTATCTGTGTGTCTTCTTTAATTTCTATGAACAATGTTTCACAGTTTTCAGTCTACAGGTCTTTGTCTCCTTGATTAATGTTATTTATAAATATTTTATTCTTTCATATGCTATTGTAAATGGAATTGTTTTCTTAATTTCCTTTATAGATTGTTTATTGTTAGTGGATAGAAGTGCAACTGAATTTTGCATATTGATTTTGTATCCTGTAACTTTATTGAATTTGTTTACTAATTCTCAAAGTTTTTTTGTTTTTTTTTTGTTTGTTTTTTTTGTGGAATCTATAGGGCTTTTCTTTTTTTTTTTTACATATAAGGTTATGTTTTCTGTAAGTAGAGGCAATTTTACTTCTTCCTTTCAAATTTATATTTGATTTCTTTTTCTTACCTAATTGCTCCAGGTAGGACATCCAGTACTATATCAAATAGGAATAACAAAAGCTGGCATCCTTTTATTGATATTAGAGGAAAATTTTGGGCTATCACCACTGAGTAGAGAAGGAAATAGAAGGAAACATTTGTTGTGAAAGTTGGGTTCAAAAGGGTGCTAAATTTTGTTAAATGCTTTTGTTTGCATCAATTTAGATGATAATGTATGGTTTTCTTCATTCTGCTTACGTAGTGGATTGCATTGATTGATGTTAATTTTTCTTAAATGTTTGGTAGAATTCACACGTAAACCTATTTGATTTGAGGATTTTCTCTGTTGAAAATTATGAGGATGAGGTTTTTAATTATGATTCAATTTCCCTACTAGTTATAGGTGTACTCAGATTTTCTATTTCTTCATAAGACTATCTTTGTAGATTATGTGTTTCTATGAATTTTTCCATTTATCTTGCTTACCCAGTTTGGAGACAAATGCTTGTCCATTGTACTCTATTATAATCCTTTGTATTTCTACAAAACCTGTAGTAATGCACCCCTCTTTCATTTCTAAATTTAGTTATTTAAGTCTATTCTCTTTTTTCCTTAGTAAATTCTAGCTACAATTTTATCAATTTTGTTGATCTTTTCAAAGAACCAACTCTTGTTTTATTGATTTTTCTTTATTTTTAAAAATTCTCTATTTTGTTTATGTCTGCTCTAATCACTATATTTCCTTCCTTCTGCTAACTTTGTGTTTAGTTTATTTTTTTTCTAGCTCCTTAAGGTGTAAAATTAGATTGTTGATTAGAGATCTTCCTTTTTTCTTTTTTAATATAAGGATTTATGCTATATGTTTCCCTCTTGCTTGCTTCCCTCTTTCCTCTTTCCTTGCTTTCACTGCATCTCATAGTTCTAATTTCCCTTGTGATTTTTTCTTTGATCCATTGGTTGTTAAGAGTGTGTTGTTTAATTTCCACATATTTGTGGATTTTTCTGTTTTCCTTCTTCTATTGATTTCTAATTACATTCCATTGTGATCTGAAAAGATACTTTGTTTTCAATCAGTCTTTTACATCCATTGAGACTTATTTTGTGACCCAACATATGGTCCATCCTAGAGAATGCTCCATGCACACTGTAGAGTGGAAGTTGGGTGGAATATTCTGTATATGTGCCTTAGGACTAATTGGTATATAGTGTTGTTCACACCCTCTCTTTTGTTAATTATCTTCTCTCTCATTGTTTTATCCATTACGGAAAGTGGAATACCAAAATTTCCTACTATTGTTATGAAGTTGTCTGTTTCTCCCTTTAATTCTGTCAATGTTAGATTCATATATTTAGGAGCTCTGACATTTGACACATATATGTTTATAATTGTCTTATCTTCATTGTGAATTGATCCTTTTGCCATTATATAGTATCCTTCTTATATATCCTTCCTATCTCATAACAGTTTTTGACTTAAAGTCTAATTTTGTCTGATATTAGTATAGCCACCCCTGCTCTCTTTTAGAAAATCTTTCCCCATATTTTCACATTTAACCTATGTGTGACCTTATCTCTAAAGTGAGTCTTTTATAGACACGATACAATTGTGTCCTGTTTTCTGTCTATCTTGCCAATCTATATTTTTAGATTGCAGAGTTTAATCCATTTACATTTAAAATAATTATTGATAAGATAGAAATTTTCTTATTTGCTTCCAGTGTGTCTTGTAGCTTTTTGTCCTTCATTTACTCCTTACTGTCTTCCACTTTTTTAAGATGATTTTTTTATTAACACATTTTGATTTCCTCCTCATTTTATTTTGTGTATATTTTATAAATATTTTCTTTGTGATTACCATGAGAATTACATATAACATCCTAAAAGTATAACAATCTATTCCAAATTTATAACAAGTTAACTTCAGTCACTTACAAAACTCTACTCCCTTACAGCTCTGTCCCATTACTTTATGTTTATAATGTCATAAATTATCTCTCTATATGTTGTACCCATTAACATAGATTTATTATTAGTTTTTGTGCTTTTGTCTTTTAAGTCCTGTAAAAGACTAAAAAGTGGAGTTAAGAACCAATATTACAATAATACTGTTTTTTATATTTTTCCATGTCTTTATCTTTACTGGAGAACTTTATATTTTCATACGGCTTTGAGTTACTGTCTAGTATCATTTCATTTCAACTTGAAGTTCTGCCTTTTGGATTTCTTGTACGCTGGTGAAGGTGTAATAAATTCACTCAGCATTTGGTTATCTGGGAATGTCTTAATTTCTCCTTCATTTTTGAAAGACAGTTTTGATGGATACAGAATTTCTTTGTTGATAGTTGCATTTCTTTTGGCATTTTCCCACTGCCTTCTGGCCTACAAGATTTCTGCTGAGAAATCTGCTGATTATCTTATTGAGGACCCTTCATTTTGACAAGTTGCTTTTCTTTTGCTATTTTCAAGAGTCTCTCTTTGTCTTTGACTTTTGACAGTTTTATTATAATTTGTCTCAGTGTAGGTCTCTTTGGATTGATATTATTTACAATTTTTTATGCTTCTTGTATTTGTATATACATGTGTTTCCTCAAATTTGGGAATTTTTGGTCATTATTACTTCAAATAATCTCTATGGTCCTTTCTCTCTCTTCTACTTCTGGGACTCCTCTAATACCTATATTGATCTGCTTAGTGGTACCCCATAAGTCCCTTAGGCTCTTTTCACTTTTCTTTAATCTTTTCCTCTTTTTATTCTTCACACATGATAAAATGTGTGAAATGACCTCTCTTCAAGTCTGCTAATTCTTTTTCTTGTCTGTTTGATTCAGCTATTGAAGCTCTTTAATGAATTTTTCAATTCTATAATTGTATTTTTAAGCTTCAGAATTTGTTTGTTTTTTGTAATTTTGATCTCTTTGTTGATATTCTTATTTTGTTCATATGTTTTTCTGATTTCTTTTTGTTCTTTGTCCACGTTCTACTTTAGCTAATTTCTTTAGTGTCCATTTCTGGAGATTTATTTTATTCCTCTTAATGGACCACAATTTACCCATTTCTTTGTATGCTTTGTGAAGTTTTTTGGAAAACTGGGCAATTCAAAAAAACAGCCAACTTTCCCAGTCTTTGCAGACTGGCTCTGTGCAGGGAAAGACCTTCACTAATTAACCTGGCATACAGGCATAACGTCTTCTTAGGCCTTTTGGGGGCATGCATCTTCTCTGGGACTGTACATGTGCTTTTTCCCCTGATTTTCCCATATACATGTCTGCTGTTTTTTTTTTTTTTTTTTAATTTTATAGCTACTTTTATTTTTATTTATTTATTTATTTTTGGCTGTGCTGGGTCCTCGGTTCATGCGAGGGCTTTCTCCAGTTGCGGCAAGTGGGGGCCACTCTTCGTCGCGGTGCGGGGACCGCTCTTCATCACGGTGTGCGGGCCTTTCACTATCGCGGCCCCTCCCGTTGCGGGGCACAGGCTCCAGACGCGCAGGCTCAGTAGTTGTGGCTCACGGGCCCAGCCGCTCCGCGGCATGTGGGATCTTCCCAGACCAGGGCTCGAACCCGTGTCCCCTGCATTAGCAGGCAGACTCTCAACCACTGCGCCACCAGGGAAGCCCCATGTCTGCTTTTAAATGTCTTAATGTGCCTAAGAGTCTCACCCCTGCTTTTTCCCATGGCATTAGATGTTCTATTGTGTTCCTCTATGTAATCTATGGTCTCCCTGCAGTTTTCAAGTGTTGTGACACCTGATATACAAATATTGCCACTGTAGAGGAAGAAAAACTTCTCTTTCTGCTCTTTTAGGTTCTGTGTCTAAAAGTTAAATTGACAGAGACAGTTTAACAGGAGAAAGAACAATTTTAATTATTTATGTATGAACAGGAGTCTCACAAAAATATGAGAGTCAAAGAGGCAGCCAGATGATGGAGGTTTATATACCATCCTGAGATAAGAAAAGAGTAGGGGTTTGGGACTTCTAGGTGTGGGGAAAGCACATTTTAGGAAGATAAGGAAAGGAAATGTATGTTAAATCAACGTTGCTTTATTATGCAGATAAGATTCTCTCAGGAAAAATTTATCTCTGGAAATAGCTGTCTTTCTGGTATAGATATCTTTTCTAATGGAAATTTCCTGTATAAAAGTAGATTTCCTTTACAAATAGGGAAATTTAGACTTTATCTTAGGCAGGTAAGGGGGAAGTAAAGAGCTTTTCCTGAGTCTGCTGGTTCTCTATTGCCTTCAGCTCAAAATAATTCATATGCCAAAGTGGTATATTTGGGGGCGGCATACTCTGAACGCCTTCATCATCATTCCTATGTGATTTCTGAGTCAGGCAAGACAGAAACTTTGTCCTTTGGACAGCTGCCAGACAAGCTAGAATGTTGCAGATAAGTTCACTTTTTTCTTTTGACCCAAGGGAGGTACTAGGAATTGGGTGCCTTCCTCTGGACCACACTCTTCCTGCCTCTGACTCCAGACTGGGATCAGGGTGAGTAGAACCAACACATAATTTCCTACTGCTTTGAGTGTGGCCTTTTCTTGATTGGGCATTCACTTTGTTGCTGTATATTCTTGACTGGTTTTTGGAGCTCCCATAAACTTACTTCATTCAGTCTGTTGTCATTTACTTGATGTTTCCATGGGAGAACAAGGGTCTGGACCCTCCCAGTTTGCCATCTTGCTCAAGTTTTTTGACCTCTGTATATTCTTAATTGGTTTAGAACTTGGATGGGGAGGGCATGGCATTTATGTACTTCACCCTCAAATTTCTTCAACCCAACATACTGGGACAGTGATGAATGAGGCATTCATGGTGCCCACATTCATTTAGCTTATAGGCAAAAAGGGAAGACAAAATAAATAAGTATAAACAGCTAATAAATAAACAAATAGAAAATGTAAATTAATCATGATCTAGACTCTAAAAGAAGCAGAATCTAAGGACTGGGTGATGGGTGGTGTATTAGTTTGCTGGGGTTGCTGCAACAAAGTACCACATACTGAGGGGCTTAAAGAAACAGAAATTTGTTGTCTCACAGTTCCGGAGGCTGGAAGACTGGAAGCCACAGTTCACAGTTCTAGAGGCTTCAAGTTGTTCTCAGGGCCAGATTCCCTCTGAAACCCAGGGAGAATCTTTCCTTGCCTCTTCTAGCATCTGGTGTTTTCTGGTAATCCTTGGCTTTCCTTGACTTGTAGATACATCACTCCAATCTCTGCCTCCATCATCACATAGTTGCCTTCTCCCTGTGTATCTCTTCTCCTCTTCTTAGAAGGATGCCAACCATATTAAAGTAAGGGCCACTCTACTCTAGCATGACCTCGTTTTAACTTAACCAGTTATTGTGGCCACAAACCTATTTCCAAATAAAGTCACATATTGAGTTACTAGTAATTAGTACTTCACATATCTTTTTTTTGGGGGGGGGGGCACGATTCAGCCCACAGCAGGAGGTGATGAAAGTTGAAACAGGGCAGTCAAGGAAGGCCTCTCTCCAGGCAATGCATTTAAGAATAGATTTGAGGCAAAGAATGTAGTGGAATGACCATGGCAAAATATGCTCACAGAGCTGAGATGCAGAGCATGTGCAACAGCCTTGTTGGGAGGAAAGCCTTGGTGCATTTGGGGAATTGAAAGAAGGCCAGTTTGGCTGGCACCTGAGAGCAGCGGGACATAGGGCATGAAATGAAGTTGGAGAAGCAGCAAGCCACTGGATCATGAGAGCCTTGTGAGCCAACATAAATATTGGGCTTGATTCTAAAAGCTCTGGGATTCTCCTCCAGGCTCCACTCCTCCTCACTGCTTGGGGAACAGACAGGAGATCCCAAGCATAGATGAGGGGAGAGAGCTTAGAAGCTCAGACTCATCTGATGATACTGTCAGTCTTTTTGATTCTTCAAAGGGGACAAGAGTGAGAGGGACAGAATACTTGTTTCTGCTACATATTTTACAGATAGAAAAGGGAGAAATGATGATGTGGAAGAGACAAATGTTTAGAATGAAGGTAAGCCTGAGCACAGTGGAGAAACTGGCCTGCTAAGGAGGAGGAGTGGCTGTGTAAGTGGCTAGAAAGGGGGATGCTTGAAACCAATATCCCATTGTCCTGTAATGTTTACATAATGATGCCAGGGAGCAGGATGTGGCCATCAGTGGTAATGGCTGGGGTATGGTGGGGGAAAAAGTCACTGGAAACAAGGAGATGATGGAAAGAAGAGAGCAGAGCGTGGGATGAATCTTTTAGGTGGTACCGGATCCAGGTAGAGAGAAAGACCACCAGACCCAAAGCATGGCAAGATGAAGGGAAGAAGTTGTCACAGTGTAAAAGCAGGCAGGATTTTGCAGCCAGACAGGGAGATATGGCTCAGAAGATACAATGCATTGAGATCAAGGAGGTAATGGAGCAGAGAGAAAAAACAGTCTCTGTTTGAGATGCTACAGGAAAAGTGGGGACTGGAGAACAATCAGCTTTTAATTAGGGCAAAGGGGTGGCAGGCTCTCCCACAAAACAGTGTAGGATTTAGAGGAACTTGATGAATAAGGCACACGTGTTCCATTGGCTAGAATGGAAGGTTAGGGGAGAAGGGAAGGCAAGGGGTTTGATGGGCTGGATCCGGGGATGTGCAGAGCAGTGCACAGGGTTGCACTTTATGGATAGAATCATCTGTATGTATTCACTAATATTTTAGTAGACCAAGAGAACTAGGTCAACCTTAGATAAGGCAAGGATGAGAAACTCTCTGAGATTACAGAAAACAGATGTCAGCTTTAGTATCTGCGTAGCCCGGGTAAGCTGAAAAGATTAATAACAGATAGCAAGCACGGTGCTTCGTCCTTTTTGGGCTGCATATAATATGGAGGGAGGCAAAGAAGGAGAGACGCAAAACCTCCTTAGACTTAAAAGCATCTGGTACATTTGTACAGAGCCTGAAGGGATGATTAAAAATACAGAAGCAGAATGAAAACTAATGGAATAATATAGAACTTTTATTCTCTGTAAAAAGATCTGCCTCTGAAATTATTTATTCATAACAAATTGATGCCATTCTCTACAAGTCACCCTTGGCTTCTAAAGAGGGTGCTGCCACCCCCCACCACAATCACCCCTCGGGACTGAAGCCTCCTTGCCCCAGTAGCTGGAGTGTTGCTGTTGAAGGCTGTCAGCTGATTTCCTTCCTGGGATTTGCCCTCAAAAGGGCCTGGAGGGAGAATAGCATACATACAATGACTAATCCAGCGGGGGTTCTCAATGTGGGACATCTTTGAAGGGCCAACCCAACTTCAGAGGTCTTGTTTTGGGGCCGGGGAACTTGTGGACAAAAATCAATGAAAATTTTATTTTCTTCTTCCCTTATGTTCATGGGCCTGGGTTTCTTTTCTCCACATAGATGTGAAAACCTTTTTGCATTTCAGGGCTGAGATCTTAGTTTGGAGGATCTGGCCTATATAGGGGTTAGGCTGGAGTGACTCCATGGGGAAGAAGATAGAAGTAGGAGTTTGAGCAGAAGAGAGCCAGCCCTGGAGGTGGACGTCCCGACTGCTCACAAGATTGCTGGGAAATGGGGTGGTCTTCTGGCAGTGGAGTCCTACACCCCACCCTTACATGGTAAAACCTTAGAAGGGATGGCTGCATGGCCAGGTGCTATGGTGCTGGGGAAATGTGAAGGACAAGAAACATCTGGGGAGGGGGTGTATTGCTTCCAGAGCACATTCTATCCAGATGATACCCTTTCAACAATTTGTAAGGAGATATGTTGACATACATTGGTTAAAAATAAAATAAAAAAACAAACTTTAGTGCAATGTGTTTCAAACTCTACTCTGCATCATCACAATTACCTGATCACCTGGATTGTTTGCTAAAATGCAGATGGCTGTGCCCCCCTTTCAGAGATTCTCTTAGAGTAAATCTGGGGTGGGGCTAAAATGTCCATTTCTAAAAATTTCCCAGATGATGCTGATACTGCTGGTGCCCAGAACCACTGTCTTAGAGAAAACAGGATGAAATTGAGACAACGAGACATGTAAAGAACACAGCCCAAAGGTATATCTTTTCATTATGTGCTTGCTTGCTCAGCAGCAAACTAGAGTGCGTCCCGCCTTATCCCTCAGCTTGTGACCCCACTGTTAGAATGTGGCTCTACCTCTCCCTTGATGGTGTCTGGCACTCTGCGGCTCTGTAGGCCCAGGTCCTCAGTGGAACTGCCAGCCCTCACCTGGACTATGCTGCCCCAGAGGAGGAGCAGAGTTGATGAGCTTGGTTGTGCAGTTTGCATGATGTACAAAGGTGACCAGCAGAGGGCGAGAGTGGCGCTGGGGTTCAGCAGGTGCCCCACTCACCCAGCTGGGGACCTGACGTGGGCTACACCTGCCCCAGGCAGGTTCTTTGCACAAAGGGTCCTCTGTCCCTTAAGCCATGTGCTGTCTTGGGGGTGAGGTGGGGAGAGATTGTGTGCACCCAGAGCAGAGTCCTTTTTCTAACTTGCACAGAGGCTAAGTGTACCCGTGCAGAGTCTTAAGTCGAAGGGCAAAGTGGGAATGCAGCTGGAGAGCTTCTCTTTTACAACCCCCCCTCCCTCACCACAGAAGGTCCTGGGGCACGTGTGTAAGTCTGTGGAGAAGCACGGGGCTTGCTCCGAATGGGGGACACTGGGTTGACTGAGCCAGTTTCAATGTGCTTTAGAAAATAGAGGAATGTTATGCTTCTCGAACCTGAGCACATTACCACTTGTTATCAGTGTCTGCATTACCTGGGTGGCTGAGCTCCGTGGGTCCCAGCTGCCAGCAGCCTCAGCGTGACCAGGGAACTTGTTACAATCACACATTTTGGGACCCGCCCCAGCTGTGCCGAATCAAAAAACCTGGGATGTGGTCCAGCTGGCTGTTTAGCAAGCTCTCTCCCCCCAGGTGATTCTGATGCAAGTTAGAGTTTGAGAGACACTGGCCTAGAGCATCCCACCTCCAACAAGCCTAGAAATCTTCTGAGGATCTTATTACATCAGATCCTGAGACTGTAGTCCTGGGAGCAATCTGTTCCTTCTGGCTGATGAAAAGTCAGGGCTTGTGGAGAGTGACAAGAGACACCAGGGCCATCGTTTGAAGCATGTTGTTGCTTGTTTAAATGTGCCCTCTGGGACCCCTGCTTCATATTCTCAGAACAAATAATGATTATATTTGGCAAAATGCAGAATTGCACTGCAGTGTGGAGTTTGCAGAATCAAACTGGCTTCCTTCACCACCTCCATATTCTTGCTCCCTACTAGTTTGGTGCCAGAACTTGCTTTTTACCTTTAATATGTTTACCTCTAAATCTTTCACCCTTCTCTATTCAGCCCTCAACTTCCATTTTATCATTTAACCTGATACCTACATTTTGGGATTGTCATGGGAAACACCTCGATTTGATGGTTCTTTCAGATTGAAGAAATGCAGGCAGACACTGAGGGTCTGTGTCTCTGAGTCCTCCTTTGGGACAGCTTTCCTAGTGGCCATCCACTCCTTTGTAATGACGAGAAGACTGGGAAGAGAGTGATACCCTGTTTTCAGCCATCATTAAAATAGTAGATTTGCTGATGGTAGCCTTAAATGACAAAAATGGTTTTTTATTCATATTCCAATGGCCATAGCTTCAAGGTCAGAATTAGGGTGAATTAGTGAGCAAAATAAATTTTCTTGATTACACACATACTAAAGTAAGATTAAAAAAACAACAATACATATTTCCTGTGAATAGCAGGGCAGAAATTTACTTTGGAAATGAACATCAAAGGACAATGCTAACTGAAATTGTAAATTGGAAACAGTCTTAGAACTGACAAATGCGATTCTTTAAGCGAAATCAAATTTAAAGAACACAAAAATATTGCCCAATTCTTTTAGAAAATTTGTTATTAAAAAAAGAATGAGTTATAATAGGGAGAAGAAATCTTCCTCAAGTGTAGTTTAAATATGGATCAGTGTTATAGGAAAGCATTTTTTTTAAGTGTCGGCACAGAATTGTTAGCCATAAACCTAATTCTTGCTGATTTACCTGTTTTTGATCAATGCTTCTTTGACAACATGTTTTATCAGTGTCAGAAAATATACCTGGTTATTTCCCTGAAATACTAATGTGAAACTACTCAGTGTAAAGGCAATTTTAGCCCCAGATTGTTACAGGAGCCTATTAAATTAGAATGTATTAATCTGCAACGTGGGGTTGGCTGTTCATCATGGCCCGATTTCATCTGCCTTATAAATGAGGTTTTTAATTTAGTAGCTGGACACTGAAAGAAAGCCTTACGCGTTTAGTAGTAATTATAGTTGGTAATGTGAACAATCGAAAACAAAAGAATCTGGTGCACTTTCAATGAAATTATTTTAATTCATTGAATTCGCTGAGAATTCCAGTCTTGACCAATCTATTCCAGGAGCACGCAGTAGGTGGCACCTAAAAGCTCTTTGGAGGCGAGCAGGCGCCATTTAAGCAGGAGCATCTGCCGCTGCAGCAGTTGGTACAGCTGAGAAGTCCGAGATTGAAGGGGGAAGAAGGACGGGGAGCCGGAGGACTGTGGGGCGGCTGTGACCGCCCCGGGCCCGCCCGGGCTGGGCGGCGCAGGTGCGCGGGGGCGGGGGGCGCACGGGTGCGGGCGCAGGTGCGCGGGGGCGCAGGGCGCGGGGCGCACGGGCGGGCGAGCAGCTGACAGCATCGTCACGGCGGCGCGAGGGAGCGCGCGCCCCGCCTGCCTGCGGGAGGAACCCGCATCCTCACAGCCTGCGCTGCCCTGTCCTATGCGAGGCGAGCTCGGAAGAAGCTCTGAGCAGAGTTGCGTTCATCCTCAGGTAACCGATTTCTCTTCCTTTGCTGTGGCTTCGCTGCTTCTTCACTGGGGCACCGACGGCTTTGGCATCCTTGTTTGCCAGCCCCTGAGAAGGGACGCTATCTGGGAGGGCGAGTCAGCAATATAAAGATTGGAGTTGGCGAGGGGGGAAAAAGCTGCATTTCTGTATCCTTGTCAGGGCGGGTGAGCATGTTGGTACACTTTTCTAAAACATGTCCTTAAAGAGAAAAATCTGCATCTTACACATTATTTGGGATTCCTTCCAAAGCAGGAGTTCGTGTTTTAGAAAATTCTACGGTGCAGGTGTTGCTATTAATGTAGAAGTTGATTTAATGGATTTACGAAAGTCCTGAAAAGATGTGGTCCAAAGTGAGTGAAATGCGAGGCACGTTAGGGGCTGCTGTTTTGTTTCAGCGTGTTTTCCTACTAGACCGGAGCCCTTCGCGGGCTTGGCTGAGACTTGGCTAAATATTTTAATTCTCCTTTTAGAGAATGTGTTTCATGACGTTACAAGTGTTTTTTCCTGTTTCGTTGTTGTAAGAACAGAAGATGGGAAAGGCGTTGCATCCCATCTCTAGTTGTAAGATTGTGGTTCCCATTAAGATGACAATGACTGCTGACAGCTCCCAGGGTCTCCTGCAAAGCATTGCTGGCTTCTCGCCATGTGGGAACCTGCCTGAGTCTTCCATCCTGAAAAATGCTGTTTTTCTCCTTTAAAACTCCTATTCACGTTCTATGGGGGTTTGGGAGACTTTTAAAGCTAGAAGCTCTGTGAATCATGTTACATTCATTGAATGGTGAAATACACCGTTGTGGTGGAATTGTTTCTTCCCACTGTGCAGTGACACAGCTTGCCTTCCTTAGGAATTTATTCTACATATTTGCCCACGTTGTTTTTTGAATGACCCCCTTCCGTGTGAGAAGCCAGTCTTAGCATAGGGGACCTCTTTTGCTTTGAACTAAAAACTTACAAAAATATATATTCTTTTTGAGGAAGATTTTCTAGATAACAGTAAAAGGCTGGAGCATTTTACATTCCAAATCAGTCCAAATGCGCTTCTTTTCCAGTGGCATTTGGATTCGAAGAGGTGGAGTGGGAGGGAGAGAAAAGAGGAGGATAAAATTAGAATAAATTTAACAAATTTGTGGGGGAATACTGTTTTTTTGGTTGTTGCCTGAAATTGCAAATTGTCAAGAATTCTATCTCTGGAAATGCAGGAGATCCTATGGGCTGAGGTAAAGGAAAATCCATAGTTCATTTTATAGAAACAGAAGACACAAAGCAGGGAAGCATTTTCATCCCATTTAACACATGGCATTTAATTTGGTAATAGGGACCATGGTGCCTGGTGAACACAGGACGGAAGGGGAGAGAGAGGTGATTGTCTCCACCATCGCACAGAATTGCTGCTCAGTTATCTCTGCAAGATGGCAAATATATGTGCACGGTTATTGCAGAAACCTCCAGAATCTTTTCTTGTTACAGCTTTAATAGAGTTGTTCCAAAGAAGAGACTCAGAAAACACCTGAATTGAATTCCAAGTTGTGGAAGTCCCTTTTCAGCTTGTGTCTAGCAAGCTAGCATTCTCAGCAGTCAGCAGTGCCATCTCACCATGAGAAGAACAGAGAAGACTTTATTCATTTCATGCTGTGCATCTCCTAGAAAACATACCTGATTTTATTAGAAACATATTATTTCAGGAGTAAATACTGTCTCTAATCTAATACCTGCATATCTTATTGAAAAATTAAAACCTTTGAAAAATAACAGGGTTCTTTTTATCAAAATGAGAGTGTAGCTGTGATAATAAACACATATGTTCATTTTTCTAATTTTGTGGCCATAGTTGATATATATTAGTATATTGCAAAATAACATTAATTTAGACAAAATCATTATTTTCCCCCAAGATAAAGGCAGTCAATTTTTGCAGTAGAGAATTTCTTTGTTACTAAGAGGAACATTTGACTGTCTGAGTGAGGAGGTTGCCTGCCAGCTGTTTTAAGTTAAAATGGGCTCAGTGCTGACCTGTAACATTCAGTTCAGATGACCATGGTGCCCCATGCCCGCTTATATGGTGAATCGAGTCTATCATCTGTCTTGTCTGTCTATCATCTGTTTATCATCCAGCTATCAATCATTTATTTATCTACTTGGTATGGATGTTTATAATGGACAGATGTCTTTTTAAAGGCAGAACTGATTTCTAGGACACTGGTTTTGGATCTGATTTTTCTAGGAAAATAGCTGCTCTTAAAAGGGGAGGTGGTGATTGTCATGTTGTCACAATTGCTAATGTTCTTTCACAAGTAAAATTGACGCATGCATGCACATTTAAGGATTAACGTAAAAATTATTTGATTTCAAATTATGTTTTAGTTTTTATTTTTATTATGTGGCTTGCAAGTCTGGCTTCCTTGACCAGGTAAGTACTTTTTAAAGTACTCGGAACAAATGCCGTCTCATCCTCTCCTCCTTTGCTCTTGTCACTAGCAAATTCAGGAAAGGAAGAT
Source organism: Balaenoptera musculus (assembly GCF_009873245.2). Classification (NCBI taxonomy): domain Eukaryota; kingdom Metazoa; phylum Chordata; class Mammalia; order Artiodactyla; family Balaenopteridae; genus Balaenoptera; species Balaenoptera musculus. The sequence continues at coordinate 20,565,862 of NC_045790.1, read as the reverse complement.
TGCTGTAGCTCTCTCCTTAGTGCAGTTAAGTGTTTTCCCATAAATCAGTACCGTCCAATAGAAATAAAGTGTTTGAGCCACATGCATAATTTAACGTGTCTTAGTAGTCACAATAGAAAAGTAAATATAAACAGGTGAAATTAATTTTAATAATATATTTTCTTTAACCCAGTATATTAAAAAAATGACCATTTCAAGATGTAGTCAATACAAAATACTAATATTTTACATTTTTTTATGTTGTCTTACAGAGCATCTCAATTCAGATTAGCCATGTTTCCAGAGGTCAATAGCCCATGTAGCTAGAGACTGTTATATTGGCCAGCACAACTATAGAACGTTAACCTTTTGACAAAGCAATTTAAAAGCTGAAATATTAAATTAAACTGGTTACACACTATCAAAAATAAATATATAAATGATCTCAAATTGCTATAAGACCTGTGTCCTACCCTGCCCTGCGATTAAGTAGTTGTGCAGTCTTGAACCTATTTTTACTACTTTATCGGTAAAACAAGAGGATTGGGTCAAATACTTCCCCTGGTTTTATGAAAAATAACCAGTAGATGTGCATTCAACCTGCAGGCAACCTAGAGATCTACTGTAGCAGAAAAAAAGGGAGCAGACTTAGTGGTGGGCATTGCCATTTTGGACCAAGTTTGCTTTGGTCCAGTCCCTGAGGCCCCATGCCTCATTGGAGATCATTCAATTTTCATATTTAAATTACTTTATTGGGCAAGTAGCAGCAAACCCATTGTAAAATCAATAGATAACTAGTGAGCTAGTATTTAGATCTTTTAATATTATCCTTCACTAGCATGCATATCTTTGTTCGTATCTATTTCAACACCCTTAAATAAAGTTTGGTGAAATGTAATGCTTTATAATTGACTGATCCATGAGTACTGACTTCCTGAAACACAGAAATGAATACCTTAATGAAAAGATGTCAGTTTCTTCACCCAGTCTCTGGATAGCTTGTGTGATCAACGAGTGCTGGGTACCATTTCCATCGCATGGCTTTCTGCCCCGGCAATCATGACAGGACATTTAAAGAGAGCTTTTTTTTGTATGAAAGGAGTTTATGCACCGTTTTTCTAAAACTAATTAATGTCTGGAAAGTGATGTTTTTCTGAGGAAATAAGAGAACAGAGGAACACTCCATTAGGCCTCCCTATAGTAATTTGTGTCTTTCTCTGTGTGTCTCTGTCTGTCTCTCTGTGTGTCTTTCTCTCTCCTTCATCCCTCTTCCCCCAACACCCCTTAACTTCCGAAGCTGGGCTCCAGAAGAGTCCAGATAGTCATCAGCATTTAGACAGAGAAGCCTTTGCAGGGGTAACTTATGTCCTCTTTACATTCAGAGGTGTTTTATTGGAGCACCTCTGTGACTTCCGAATTTGGAGTTTATCTTCAGATGATGCTGAGCAAAGAGGAAAAATGATCAGTATCCAGGACTCTGCATCCAGAGCAAAGTCAGGAGTTCTCTCAGGTCTCTGTTACATTAAAAATCCAGCTCAAAGGCATTTTCCTTTTGGTATAAACTTGAACTCATCTCCCCAACCCCACCACCCAGCTGCCACCCCCCTCCCCCCGCCACTTACATATTCACCCATAAGAGCAGTGGGTTATATCATTGCCTTCTTGAAATAGACCCCTGAGATTTAAAGAAAAGTGTCTGTGGAATAGTCCCCTACACTTAAAGAAGAATTGTGCTTCTCTTTTGAGGCCCCTTTGGGCTTCATTGGGTTCTTGACCACAGAGTAGTGGGAGGGCATCGCAAAATGTAAAACTGACCTTACTGTTTTTGTAAGGTGTATGTAAGTGTACATCTGTGTAGGGTCTGTGTAAGCTCTATGCAAGGAAAAAAGAGCCTGGAAATGTTGAATGATAGAAATGACTGGGTGACCTAGATTTTGAAAATTTTCCAGGATAAATTTTCCAGGATATCGTGACAACCACATGTTTATATATTTTTGATTATTCCAAGTAGATTTACAGATGGCACTCTGGGCACCTCTTCTTTGTTCTGCCCTTCTTTTAAATGTTAACTTAAATTCCTCTAAATATACCATCAATTTCAAGATGCAGAAATAAATCAGATTGTTGGAGCAACTATTTAAACATAAAGAATGAAAATGTAGATATAGAGAATGTTTAATGATCTCAGAGTAGGGAAGAATGTTCTAAGGATGATGCCAAACTGGGATTCTAAAGAGGAAAAGCTTGTTAAATTTGGCTTCACAGAAATTTTAAATTTCTGTCCAGGAAAAAGAAACAATATTGAAGGACAAATGGCAGCTGGGAATAAACATTTTCAACTTATTTAAGATGAGGTCTAATTTCCTTAATACAGTAGGTCTCAGATTTTGAACATTCAAATCACCTGATGGGATGGTTAAACCTGAGATTGCTGGGTTCAACCCAAGAGACTCTGATTCAGTGGGGCTATGGCAGTTGGAGCGTGGTCCCAGGTGAGGGGGACAGTGCTGGTCTGCTGAGCACAGCTTGAGAATGACCGCCTTGAAACAGGACAGATACGATCGTTGCAAACTAATAGGAAACTGAGCAGAGCACAGGATCATGCAGGTCTCAAAGATACAAATTACTTTTAACATATGAAGAAATGCTCAGTCTCACACAAATTAAATAAATACAATTTAAACAGTCATGAGAAACAGCCTTCTTGTTACATTGGGGAGGATCCAAGAATTGATAATACATCCCCACTGGGCTATGCCAGGTGTGAGGAAGTAGCACTGTCACACACCATTAGGGGCAAATCGGTGGTAATTTTGGAGAGCAACTGGCAATCTCTACCAAATTTAAAATGCACATACACTTTGATCCAGTAGTTCCATTTATAGGAGGTTAGTCTACATGTAGACTCAAAAATGTGATGAGATAATTATATGTTTGTTGAGCAAAAACAGCAGTCAGTGAGAAACTGGTTGATAAATGATGGACCATCTCTGGAGTTCTATGCAGCTGGTAAAAAGCACAATATGGCTCCGTATGTACTAATATGGATCTGCATGAACACTGGATACTACACTCGCCTTTGTGTGTGCGTGTTTCTGTCACTAATGAGCTGTCAGTTGATACCTATCCCTCTTTGCCTAGATACCATTTTGTTAACACCTGATACCACTAAACTCATAACACATACTAAATGTTTCAGTACAAACCCTCCTGTCCCATTTGATTTGTGCTCTTGACTATTTCTGGCGATTGAAACAGAGATCATGTTGCATAAGATGCCTCTGTGAGTTAGTGTGAAAAAACAAGCCTGATCAAGTTAATGCATTGGAAATGGATATGACATATATATATATATATATATATATATATATATATATATATATATATATATATATATATATATATATATATATATAATGTCATTTCCAAACATGACATATTGGCTTTTTTTTTTTTTACACTGATAATTGTTTTATACTATTTTCATTATTACAGGGACATTCTGAGAATTTTCTCTCATGCGATTACCCATTACCCAGCTCTGTCCTTTAGGACAATTCCAGGTTCCACTGAAGCTGTTCTGTTTCCATTATGGAAACACAAGCCAGGTTTGGGGCACAGGGATCTTGGTCTACAACCCTGAGATGGCCAGTGTGACCCAAACCTTAATTGCAGGGCTTGTACTAATTAGGAACTGTGAGTCTTTAACTCAGCATTGAAAGGCATGTGAGTCATAAACATTTTTGTATCATCTCATTGCCTTTTCCTAAGACCTGTGAAGACCAGCAAAATCAGAGTTCCTACTCTGACTACAGTCTCATGTGGCCTGGCCCTCCATTGGTCAGCCTTATCAGGACATTTTTGCCCCGGCATTGGGACTATGTTAAAATACTGATTCAAATATCCATGACGTAAGTATAACCCATGTTCTCCTACAAGCAGGTGTTATATTAACCACCTGGTATCGTTCCTCAGAGTTCAGCTTTTGATGTGGACCTTTTATAAGGCATCTCTAACCTTTTTGATGAATCAGAAAACATCACAGTCATCCATTATTCGCTGCCTAACATCATTGTTACATTTTTTAAAAGAAATACGAGATGTTCTGAAAATTGCTTGGCAATATTACATGTTAGTGTAAAAAAACTTCCTCCAACACTTCATAATCCAGAGCTCCTTGTTCAGTTGTTTCTAATTTGGATTGGCCTGAATGTCTTATTGGGTTTGCTAAACCTGGGTTGAAATGCAGGTTCTGCCACTTACTAGCTGTGCATCAGTGCACTGTTTGTTACTTTAACCACCTAAGTTCTCACTTCCCTTATCTGTGAAATGGTGTTGCTGATACCCAAATCAGAGACGTTTTAAAGATCAAGCTTGTCTGGGACCTCTCAACACTGGCTAGATGGTCAGGACTCCTGGGCTGTGTTGGTGTTTGCTATATTACCAGCATCTTAATGGTTCCTCTCTCTCACCATCTCAGATTTATTCTCCTTTACAACCTGGCATGAAGCCCATTGTCTCATAGTTGCACGTTGCTTCTGGATGGAATTCTGGCCTTTAGTTTTAGCTTTTCCTAATTTACCTAGTATGTACACTCTTCAATTCATCTAAAAATATTGACTTTTTTCTTTACATCTTTGTCTTTAAGCCAGACCTACAGGACTCCCTATTTTGTATCTGGTTAAATCCATGTTCCCTCCTTCACCAGCACTGTTTTCCTCTGGTCTTTGACTGAGCTCATCTCCCCTCAGGCAGTCCTGACTCTAACTGAGCTCACAGTTTTGAGTATGCAAGAATATCCCTGCTTGATAATTTTGTCATTCTGGTCTTGAGTTATTTATCTGTATAATGACTCCAGGGGTCCTGGCCTTGAAGCCTGACAAGGGCTGGTGGTACTACGGCCTGTCTGATGTTGTCTGTCATTGGATTCTAGACACATCAGGAGCTATAGCCTTTTACAGCGAATTTTGCTGACCTGCCTAGTAACCAGAGAACAGACACAAGTATGTATTCACTGATTAATGGTTCCCAATTCCTGACTGTATGCCCTTGCCTTTTCTCATTCCATCAGCTTCGGAAGTCCTGGATATTCTACACTCACCAAGGGCATTGCCCTCTGGTTTAGTCTTCTCACTCACCTTATGTTCAAATGTCATCCAAGTGACTTCAGTATTTTCCCTCCACCTCTCTTAAGCTCCACACCCACAGTCACAGGGGATCTCATCAGTGCTGGAGGCTCTCACACTTCCAGAGAGAATCTTCTCTCTGACCACAGCAATCTGATTCTGCAGCATCCTTGCTCAACTTCTCCTTGAGCCTCTCCCAGAACTTACACTTTATCTTGCTAATATATTCAGTTACCGTCCCATTAACATTTAAACATGTTCATGTCTCTATATTTAATCAAAACTGGGTACCACTCAGCCACCAATTCACAACCAGTCTCAGGAAATATTTCTAAGCTGCCTGTATCAATGTCTGCATCTCATGATCACTCCTCAACCTATGGCAATCTAGCTTCCGCCCAGGGTGCTTTTGGAGCATCTCTTGCTAGTGTCACCAGTGACCTTCACTGCTTCTCAACCAGCAGGTGCTTTCGTGTTCTCACTGTACTTTACGTCTTCCTACCAGTTTACATAGTCAAGCCCTCTTCTTTTTTGAAGTCCTCCCTTTCATTGGCTTCCACAAAATCCCCTTCAATGCAGCTGCTTTTGTTTCTACTATTTGTTCACTCCTTCTCTTAATTCTTTGCAGATCTACTGCCTTTTCAAACAGTACAGTTTGGAGTCTCCTGAGGCTGTCTCTAAGTCCTGTTGTTTTTTTCTCTGTTCTTACAAGCCATCTGATCTATAGACTTGGCTTCAATCCCTACCTCAGCACAGATGACTCCCACCTGTGCATTCCAGCCCCCGATGCTAGAGCTGCCCTGAATGCATTTCCACTTGCCCACTTGATATGAGCCCTCGACTGTCCCAAAGGCACTTGGTGCTCTGTCTGCTGAAAATCAAGCTCATGATCTTCCCCTAAATCCTGGCCTTTGATCTTATCCCATCTCTCCAGTTCCACCAATTGGAAACCTTAGGAGTTTTCCTTGACACCTTATTCTCTCTTACTCCACGTCTTAACTCTTTCCTCCACCAGCCATCACTCATTGCTGTTGATGTCACTTTAACTGTTTTCTGTCTTTCCTGCTATCACTCTAGTTTAAACTGTCTGTTTTGGGCCCTTTTTATTTTATTTTATTTTATTCATCCACTTTAAAAAAAAATTTATTGGAGTATAGTTGATTTACAATGTTGTGTTAGTTTCAGATGTACAGCAAAGTGAATCAGTTATACAGATATATATATCCACTCTTTTTTTTTTTTTTTAGATTCTTTTCCCATATAGGCCATTACAGAGTACTGAGTAGAGTTCCCTGTACTATACAGCAGGTTCTTATTAATTATCTATTTAATGTATAGTAGTGTGTGTATGTCAATCCCAATGGGCCCAATTTATTATAATAGACTTCTTGTCCTCTTTATACGGTAAAGCCAGACCCCTTCAACGGCTGTGGGTTGCCCTCTGAAAGCCCATATGATCTTGGCCATGCCTCCCTTCTACTAGCCTCACCTCATATCACTTTCCTCTTGCTGACAGTGATGTTCATGCCACCCTCCTTCGAGTGTTTGGAGGGCTCTGTCTCCACAGGGCCCTCACATGGTCTTGGCCTGGCTTTGTTAATACACTCCTGTAGCAGAGGGCCGTGGACGAGACCTCTCCAGTGGCAGAACTGCCCTGCCATTGACTTAGTGGTATGGTCCACACTAGTCCTCTGTCATTGTAGCCTGGAAGCCACGTCTGAGATTCCGTCCAGCCCACCACCAAAGCAGGGGTAACTACCGCAGGTTCATGCCAGGTAGAGATGAAGCCCAAGGTCTCTGCTCACGTTGTTCTCGCCTGAGGCGCGTTGGTTGGCCTGGCCTTCCCAGTTTGTTCATTAGAAGTAAAGTGCAGATTCATTCAGACACTGAACGGATTCTTATTGTGCACTTTTTATGGGACAGGCAGTGTTCAAGCACTAGGGAGACAGCAGTGAATGAAACAGATAAAACCCCTCATGGAGCGTATAATGTAGTGGAAATAAACATAGTTTTAAAAAGGCAAATTGCAAAGCGTGTCAGAAAGGGATATGTGCTATGGAAAAAAATAAAGCAGGAAGAGGCTAAAGACTGCCAGGGTTGAGGCTAGAACTGTAAATTCAGATGAGGTGGTCAGGGAAATTCTCACTGAGAAAGTGACATGTGAACATAGGTGTGCGGGAGGTGATGGGGGAAGAGTGCTCCAGGTAGAGGGAACAGCCAGTGCAAAGGCCGTGAGGCAGGAGCATGGCAGGCATGTCCAAGTAGCAACAAGGAGACAAATGTGGCTGGAATGAAGTGAGCTGGGGGGGCAAAATAGTAGGAAGTGAGAGTACGTGTGGGGGCAGAGCCCTTCACCTGTTACTCTCAGGGAGACAGGGCAGCCAGTGGGTTTTAAGCACAGGAACGATGTAATCTGGTGTCTGGGTGGGGAGCTGATTGGAGTGGCTCAAGGCCTGAAGCAGTGACCACTTAGGAGGCTGTGGCAGTGATCCAAGTAAGAGGTGACGGTTGCTTCGAGAGCGTGAGGGCAGTGGGGAAGATGATTTGTGGCTAAGTCTGGGCATGTTTTGAAGATAATGCTGACACACTTTGCTGATGGGATGGACATGACGTACAAGAGAACAAGAGGGGTTCAGGAGGGCTCCAAGGGTTTTGGCCTGGACAGCTGGAGAGAGAATGTGGGTACTGATTGAGATGAAGAAAATTGTAAGCAGTTTAGGGTGATATAGGGGTTTCAGTTTTGCACATATTATATTTGGGATGTCCCCAAGGCATCAGAGTAGAGATGTTCAGGAGGGAGAGAGACTTATGACTCTGCAGTTTAAGAAAGAAGCCTGGCCTGTGGGTATGCAGTTAGTTGGACATTGTTGGCATGTGGATGACATCTAAAGATGTGAAACCCAATGACACTGATGAGAGGGTGATCATAGCGGGGGGTGGGGGGAGGTAGCAAGGATGGAGGAGTGAGGTGGTCTTCTTACTGGCTTGTTAATTAGGAGTGATGACACTGACCCACCTCCCCTGCCACCACCCTTGCCCCAGCTGGACCTCCTGACTGTCTCCTGCCCCTCAGAGTCCTCAAGGAGGTCTTGGCACAGCGTGAGTCAGACCTATCACTTCTCTGCTCAAAACCCTCCATGGCCTCCTGTCCTTCCCACAGTAAAAGCTGCCTCTACACCACCCCCCATCCCCTGCCATTACCTTGCTGGCCTCATCTACCTTCCTCCCTCCCTCCATTCTAGAATCCTCCCTGTTCCTAGAACATGTCATGCTAGCATCTTTGCTTATACCTGCTGTTCTTTCTGCCAGGGAAGTTCCTCTCCCATGTATTCAGAATTCACACCATCACTGCTGTCAAATCTTTGCTCCAATAGCAGCTGGCCAGGGAGGCCTTCTCTGGCTTCTGGCCACCTCTGATGTCCACTGTGCCTCCTCAAAATGTAACTGAAAGATACTGCATTGATGTGTTTTGATCAAATGCACTCACACCCATGGAAACCCTTCATCTGAAAGATTTAAGATGATAAAATAATGATTTTCAAGTTTTTAATTGTGCAGATAAGAGAGCTTTTAAGGGAAACATTTGCATTGCTTTTGGTAAAATCATGTATAAAAATGCCTCCACCGTTACATCTACTTTCAAAATGCTCTCTCCATAGGACAGTTGTTTTTCCAAAGCAGGTACTGATCCCTCCCTCATGTTTTAAAATGTCATCTTTCTATTACAGGGATGGAGAGGGGTGCTTATTTTTGGAAAATACCTGCTGTGTGGCATACTGCTAACAGCCACCTGCCACCCAGAAAATGGTTATGAATGTAGAACAATTGCTTTTTGTATAATAGAAAACCACATGACTTGCCTTTTAGTTCTGCAACACTTATATTTTCTTTGCAGCAAGAGGACTAGTGAACCATCATATAGTAGAAAATATTTTCATGGTGGTTCCTTATCTTCTTATAAAGTATTATAAGGAATCTACTACGTTGTAAAGGTCTTATTTCTATATATTAAAAAATAAAATATCCAGGGCTTCCCTGGTGGCGCAGTGGTTGAGAGTCTGCCTGCCAATGCAGGGGACACGGGTTCGAGCCCTGGTCTGGGAAGATCCCACATTGCCACGGAGCAACTAGGCCCGTGAGCCACAATTACTGAGCCTGCGCGTCTGGAGCCTGTGCTCCGCAACAAGAGAGGCCGCGATAGTGAGAGGCCTGCGCACCGCAATGAAGAGTGGCCCCCGCTTGCCGCAACTAGAGAAAGCCCTCGCACAGAAACGAAAACCCAACACAGCCAAAAATAAAAATAAATAAATAAATAAATAAATAAATAAATAAATAAATAATTTAAAAAAAATAAATAAAAAATAAAATAAAATAAAATATCCAAATGCATGATATCCAGAAGCTCCTGCCTACTTTTGGCTTCAGCTTCTTTGCTGCAAGAACTGACTGATGAACAGTGCAATAAATTCATTCACCTCTGGTTCTGTCTATATAATGTCACCACAGATCCTCATGTAATTTTTTATTTCACTTGACATTGCCAACCTATGAGCGGTTACTCTTACGCAGATTTTTCAAAACTTGATTTTGTTACTTTAAAGAGTTCATTGATCTTTTCTGGTACAATTTTCCTTGGTCAGCTCACAAAAATGTATTTCAACAGCAGATAATCAACATGCGCTAAAGTGTTTCTGATGTGTCCGGCATTGGGTTGGATAAAATAATGGGCTGGTGGGTGAATTCCATGGGGTCCCTGCCTTAATGGCACTGATATTGGAGGGAGAGGGAGAGAGAAAACACAAATAAATAAATACCAAGAGAGAAAAAACAAATAAATAAATACCGAGAGAAGAATAAGTATCTTATTATTGAAAGAGAATCATTCCAACAAATAATAGATGTGCTGAAGTGTGTTTGAAATATTTCTGCTTTGCTCTGTTTAGTAAATATCTCCCCTGTGAAACTTCTAATATTGGCTCTTTACACCTTCAGCATTGTTTTCTAATTATCTTCATACAGGACTCTGAGAAAGGCATGCATTTTAGTTTGTCATCATGCATTTTGGTGTATTATTTTATATATTTTATTATGGCAGAAAAATAACTATTTTTCCAATGACTTGTGGCATTTTGCCTTTCAATGTTAATAAGAAGAAGATTCTAAGCATTTGAAAAAATCAAGTTTAGTTAAATTTTGTAACATACTGGATTAAGTATAATGTGTTAAACTTTGCTAAAAAAGTATAGAGATTTGTTCTACAGTGGTGCAACCCAATAGATAAACAATGTGAGCCACATATGTAATTGTGTATTTTGTAGTAATCACATTTAAAAAAATACACAACTGAAGTTAATTTAAATCATATGTTTTATTTTACCCAATGTATATGAAATATCATTTTAACTTGTAATCAATATCAAACTTATGAATGAGATATTTAACATTCTTTTTTATACTAAGTGTTCAAAATCCAGTGTGGGCATCTCAATTCAGTCTAGCTGAGTTTCAAGTGGCTACAATACTGGACAATTCAGTCCTGTGGGCTTAGTTTTAAACGCAGTGGCTAAGAGTGATGTGTCACAGTACCATTGATACAGTATAAAATTAGGGCCTGGAAGTAGGTGTAAAATTTAATTGGTCTTCTCAAGAAATCTGACTTTTTTAGCCTGGTCGGATTGGATTAGATCCTTATTGCTATTACTGTGTAATGTGGATGACACAGGAGAAGGGCTGTCTGCTCTGCCAGTGCTGCTAAGAGCGTGGTTTTTAATTCATAGTTTTGTTTTTGCTAAAAATATTTTACTTACAGTCATGTATTTTTAATGTAGTAAAATATACATAACATAAAATTTACCATTTCAATTATACGATTCAGGGGCATTAAGTACATTCACATTGTCGTACCACCATCCATCTCCAGAACTTTTCATCTTGCAAAACTGAAACTCTGCACCCATTAAACAATTAATCCCCATTCTCCCCTCCCCCCAGCCCCTGGTAAACCACCATTCTACTTTCAGTCTCTATGAACTTGACTACTCTAGGGGTATTTCATGGAAGTGGAATCATATGTTATTTGTTCTTCTGTGACTGGCTTATTTCACTTAGCATAATGTTCTCATGGTTCATCCATGTCGTAGCATGTGCCAGAATTTTCTTCCCTTTTAGGCTGAATAATATTCATTTGTGTGTATATACTATATTTTGTTTACTCATCTGTTGATGGACGTTTAGGTTGCTTTGGCTGTTGTGAATAATGCTGCTAGGAGCATGGGTATATAAATATCTCTTCACTTGTTTCAGTTGTATATCTATACAGCAATTATATATCTGTTTTAACTATGTTGAGTATATACCCACAAGAGGATTGCTGGATCCTATGGTAATTCTTTGTTAAAGTTTTCCCACAGTGTATGCTCTGGTTTAGATTCCTAGTCAAATTGCACAAGGATTCTAATTTCTCCACATCTTCCCTAACATTGTTATTTTCTGTTCGTTTTTTGTTTTGATTTTTGGTAGTAGCCATTCTGGTGGGTGTGAGGTGATATCTAATTGTGGTTTTGATCTGCTTTTCCCTGATAACTAGTGATGCTAAGCATCTTTTCATGTGCTTATTGGCCATTTGTATATTTTCTTTGGAGGATATCTATTCAAGTTCTTTATCCATTTTTTAATTGGTTTTTCTTTTTACTATTCAGTTGTAAGTGTTCTCTGTATATTCTGGATATGAGATTCTTATCAAGTATATGATACACTTTCTCCCATTGTGTAGGTTCTCTTTTAACTTTCCTGACACTGTCCTTTGTTGCACAAAAGTTTCTAATTTTATCAAGTCCAATTTATCTATTCATAACAAATCGCAAGGGGCGCCAAATAGCCAAAACAATATTGACAAAGAACAAAGCTCAGGCTTCATACTTACAGATTTCAAAACTTATTATAAAGATACTGTAGACAAAATTGTGTGGTACTGGCATAGGAAGAGACATATAGACCAATGGAATAAATTTAAGAGTCCAGAAATAAGCCTAATTTACATTTACAGTTAATTGAGTTTTGATAAGGGGATCAAGACCATCCAATAGAGAAAGAATTGTCTCTTTAACAAATAGTGCTGGGACACTGGATGTCCACAGGTAAATGAATGAAGTTGGATCCCCTCACACCATATTCAAAAATTAACTCAAAATGGATCAATGGCCTAAATATACAAACTAAAACCATAAAACTCTTAGAAGAAAATGTAGAGGTACATCTTCATGATGACAATGGATTCTTAGATATTCCAACGCCAAAAGCATGAGTAGCAAACTAGTTCATGATTGTGTGAAGGAATCTTTTTTATCCACTTGCCAATTTTGTAAACTTTCATTTGGCTAAAACTAGAAATCTACCTAACCAAGTACACGTACATAGAATCATGTTCCAATAGATTGACAGTGAAGGAAGGGCCCCAGGCTGCACACAGCCGCACCTTAAGCCATCACCCCTGGCTGTGAACACTTTCTTCTCCTTGCTGGCAGAGTTTCCATCCTCCAGTTGTCTTCATCTTTTGGCGTTGATTTCCCCGCATGGTTATCATGCTGCATTGGGCAAACTTGGTAACTGATCCTTTGACTAGGACAATACTCTTTTTAATCCACATAGTTTACCTTTTTACTTCTCTTACCCACATAGAAAAGAAATAAAGCAGAAAATGGCCCAAACATAGTCAGGCTCTTGGCAGTCTGAAAAATGTCACTAAGTGCATTTTATTTGGCTGTTTGGGCTTCTTGGCTGTCATATTTTCCCCAAATGGAATTGTTTTAGACAAACATCAGTGAACTGTATTTCTGTGCCTAAACTGTGGGCTTATTTGCCTCTCAGTAATGAAACTCTTAAAGAATAATTTATTCTACCCCTTCCATTCCAAGAAATGTTACAACTTCTCTATTTCATTGTTGCAGATATTACTAGTCTTGTGATGAGTGCCTAAGGATTCCCCCCCTGTATGGGACGGGGGCTCCATTATCTGGGTGCAGATGTGTCACCTGCTTTAATAGCACCTGCACTAATATTGCTAGGGTGGGTGTCTCCATAACACTATGAAACAAGATTCCTGAAAAAAGGATTCTGCTTCTTTGGAGAAGGATGAGCCATGGATATTTAACTCTTCTTTATGATCAGGCAGGCATTTCCCACTAATAAATCTCTAATTTTTTATGTTCAGCTAAGAAGGTACATGAAATGGATCCTTAATTAAATTAAGATTCTAAAAATATGTCAAAGTACACTCTCTTACCTAGAGAATGTATGTTCTGTTAAAAATTGTTAATTTCTTTTTAAGTTATGCTTATTTATGTTGTATCAGCAATAGTCCATATTTTTACTTAAATGACCCATTTGCCTTTTATTAGTAGTAGTTTTAAATATAGGCGCTCAAGTACCAACTTTAAATATGGAATTTGCTTAAAGGTAATAAAGTTTAAATGTTGTAATGAAGACAAATCTACTTGAGGAGAAAGCATTGTGGAAAATCAAGGCAAAAATTGAGCAGTTATAGCCTATATAAACTTCAGGAAATGCAGGTGCCCTTGATCTCAGACTGCTGATGGGACTTTTTGGCAGGATAGTATACTAAATTGTCCAGCTTTTCCAAAGGCTGACAGCTGAATTCTTGTAATCTATGATTTTTCTCTGGTTTCAACTGTTTTTTTTTTTCCTGCATTTGTCATTGATTTTTTTTTTATTGAAGTATAGAGTTGATTTACAATGTTGTGCCAATCTCTGCTGTACAACAAAGTGACTCAGTTATACACATATATTCTTTTTTTTACTATTATTTTCCGTTATGATTTATCCCAGGAGATTGGATATAAGACCCTGTGCTATACAGTAGCACCTTGTTGTTTCAATTATTTGTTTTTTGCAGCAGGCTTAATTCAGGGTAAAATGCAGATAAAGATGGTGGTTTTACCTGAGAAGGTAAACCTTCTGAGAAGGTTTTACCTGCTGCTTCTTTCTTCTTCTTTTTTTATTTTTAATCTCATGCACATGAATTTAATGTGTCTTCCAAAGGATACTTGAATAGGCAACTTTTGTGACTCAGGAAATCAAAGTCCATTTTCCCTATGATCCTAGGTGGGCCTAGGATAAGCCTCTGATAATTCTGCACCCAATTACAATGTGGAGGAGGTTTCCCCACACATCCAACGATTCTCCAGACACCAGCTGGATGTCCTTCCATTTGACTCAATTCTGACACTATCACCCAGAGATAGCATCAGCCTCCAAAGTTTGAGGGCTCACCTACAAGACTGCTCCCTGCTTCAGATGCCAATCGCCAAGTCCAGGTTGTTACCAACTAGCTGTAAATCAGAGGTTCCTGCTAGCCCCTCCTTAGGTTTGATTAGTCTCCTAGAGTGGCTCACAGAACTCAGGAAAACATTTTACTGACTAGATTACTGGTTTATGATAAAAGGATACAACTCAGGAACAGCCAGATGAAAGAGATGTATAGGGAAGGTATGGGGAAAGGGCACGGAGCTTCCATGCCCTCTCTAGGTGCACCATTCTCCCCATGGCTCCATGTGTTCACCAACCCGGAAGCTCCCCTAATCCTGTCCTTTTGAGTTTTTGTGGAGGCTTCATTACACAGGTATGATTGATTAAATCATTGGCCATTGGCTACTGATTCAAGCTCCAGGCTCTCTCCTCCCCTTCTCCTCCCGGGAGGGGGGAGGTGGGGCTGAAAGTTGGTTAGTTATCCTGGCAACCAAACCCTAGTCTTTAAGTATTTTCCCAAAGTCACCTTATTAACCTCAACCCAGGTGATGGAAAGGGGCTTGTTATGAATAACAAGACACTCATATTACACCTTTATGGTTCTGAAGTGTTTTTAGGAGCTAAGGACCAGAGGCCAAATATTATAACAAAAGATGCTCCCACTGCTCTTACCACTCATGAAATTCCAAGAGTTTTGGGAGCTGTGAGCCAGGAACCATAGACAAAGACCAAATATATATGAGAAATACATTTTGGTCATCTGCATGACCAAATATATACTTCTTATCAATCAAAATATTGCACCTCTAACCTGATTTTCAGTATTTAAAATGTCTCATTTTGAATCTTTATTATAAGACACACATTTTTATATTTTATGATACCTTGGGATGGATAGTTTACTGCCTTTCCTTGATACTTTCCCTCATTTGTCTGTTTATGTATACGCTTTTTAGAAGCGTAAGGGACTGTAGAGACAGTTTAGTCCAAACAAGTTCAAGAAAAGGAAAGTAGAAGGGTGTATGTAAAGTCATTCCAGACAGCCTTCCTATATAGGGGCCAGGCTGTTGGTGAACAGATCTGCGCATCAAGAGAATGCACTCTAGCTGCCCTTCCCAGCCAATATGATACTTCTTTAAATCAGTGGGCTACAAGAGACCAACAGACATATGGTGAAGCCAACCATATGAAAGAGAAGGAACACAATGAAGAAATGGAACCAGAAGTATCTCAGATAAGAACAGCAGCAATAAATCTCAATTAGCATTCTTATTGAAATTCTGCATCATATCACCTTTCCTGAGATAACAAAGTGCTTCTCTGAAAAAGAAAAAAATCAGAGTACAAGAAAGTTTATTGACAACATAAGGAAAAGATTTTGAGAAATCAAGAACAGGTATACTTGGTCCATCCTGTAATACAAGTTTCAGAAAGAGGAAAAAGATATAGGGATTGGGATGATGTAATTTTAAAAAGAAAAAGAAAAATTTCCCAAGCTGCAGAAAGGGTTAGGTTTTTAACCATCTACTTCACCCCCCTGCCCCCCCCCAAAAAACCACCGTAGTTAAAAAGCAGTTCTAGATATAGCCTAGTGAAATGTCATGACTCCCAGAATAAAGAGAATATCCTAACCCTGACAAAGAGAAGGGAAAAATACAACTTTGCTACAAAGGAAAGAGTATCCTACTAGCTTTGGATTTCATGTCAGTAACCATGGATGATAATATTAAATAATTTTTAAAATCTGAAGAAAAAAGAATATGAACTTAGTTTGGCTGCAGAATTCTATCAATCAAGTGAGGGCATGAGCTCAGAAATTTTAACATCATCTAAAAGAATTTATCAGTAATGTTTATACCAAAGCGTAAAATGAGTCCAAGGAAGGTGATAAATTGAAATACAAAAGTTGTATTACTTAAGCAAAAACAAACAAAAAAGCTAGAAAAAGTAAGACCCCAGTGTTGCTGACACAGAAAATTATGCAATCAGCAAAGTTTAATGAAAATGACGTTTCCCTCTCAGTGGGTCCAGTCCTGTCTACTTCTGCAATGAAAAATCTTTACAAAGTCCTTTTAATGCTGTTTATTGATAGGGTTTAGAAACAACCTGCAGAAGAACCACAGAAGACAATTTAAATTTTGAAACAAATTGCAAATATTATATCTGGAAAACATAAATACTGACATGTACTTTAAAAACACAGTATACCTAACAAAATTAGGCAATGGAGGAAGGTAATAGTGCTAATTTCATAGAGAGAGATGTTCCAAAGTCAGTAAATCAAGACATTAAGATCTATTATTCAAGCAATGAATGCATTATTTAAAATTTAACCGTGAACACCAGGAAACAACTGAGTTTCCATTCTTTTTAACAGTGGTTATTTCTGGAAAGAGAGACTAGGGCTGCCGAAGGAGGGGGGTCTGGATGTGGCTAGAAGAGTATTTTACAATTTTGTTTATTCTTTTTTTAACCAAGTACATGCATTATATCATTTTTAAACAAATTTATTTGCTTTTAAAGTTTTTAAGCTGAACAGCAGGGTTGGTCTGGGAAGGTTTAATCGGGGCTTCCTCTGCCGTCGCCTACCCTTCCTTCTCTCCCTGAGGACCAACGTGCTGTGTGTGCATCCTGAATCCCAGTGGCTCCTGCTTTCTTCCAGATTTGCTCCATCAGATATCCATCAGCAGACCCATACAGATACTCTTTCCCACCCGTCTAACCCTTATCTTAACCTTTGCCAATTGTCTCTTCTCCTTTCCCTAATCTCCAAATTTCCTTAAAGAGAAATCTACACTTCTTGTCTTTGAAGCCATCTCATCTCGTCACTCTCATACCCATTGCAGAATGTCTTGTACTCCCCAACACCACTTAACTGAAACTTTGCCAGTCTTCCTTTACTTCTGAGCGACTGAGCCACACTGACTCCATTTTGTCAGCTCCATCGTAGTTCTGCAATCCTACCCCTTCTCTTCTCTGCATGACTGAGCTTTTGCCTAACTCACAAAGAATATGTCCAAGCCAGATAAATTTCTTATCAACTTCTACCCTTGCCTTCATCTGATATGAAAACTGGAAGAGTGCCTTTGCTGCCACAGATGTTCATGAGACCCCCTCTGGGGAGGAAAAAATCCCGGTTCCTGACAGGTACAGACGTGCTTCTCACTTGGTAGTCAGATTCTATATTTCACTTTGGCCCCTTTAAATTCCCCTGTACCCCTTTCAGCAGGGTGGAGTGCCGCTGTGAATGCTTCTGGATTGCTGTCTGCCTGATCCAACCCGTATGTAAGTTCACTTCAGTAAACTTCATAATTCTACTTTATGGGGTTGCCTGCTTCATTTTTCAGTCTCGAAGTTCCTTCTCAGTTTGGGAAATATTATTCAGTATCCCTATCTTTGAACAACTTCCTACTCTCCAAAATCAAAGCCTTACTTTCTAGGTCTATCATACTTGAACTCTAACAATAGTATTACTTTAACTGGGGTCTGAGAATGAATCCTATTAGATTTCCCAGTTTTTAAATTTTTAAAAAAATTTGTGATTTTATTTCCATGATAACTTTAAAAGAACAAAATCATTCAGAATAATCTGTATAACCACCTTATAACAGTGTAGTGTTAACACCTTTGTAACCACCACCCATGTGAAAATATGCACATTTCTAGCACCCAGCAGGCTGCCTAGCACATCTCCACTGTCAGATTCAACCAGGTTGTTGCATGTATTATTCTTTGTATTGTTCTTTGCGTTGCTTTTTCTTATGGTATGAATAAATTAATTCAGTGTATTGCTTTTTATAGTATGAATATTCCATTCTTTGCTTATCATTTCTACTGTGAAGATGTGTGTTGTTTCCGTCATCTGGCTATTAGGAATAAAGCCGAGCCTGTTAACGTTTAGCACGTTATTTCTCCCACCGAATCAGTTTCAGAATCAGTAGACAATGTCATCACATACAGTGGAATGCTGCCCTATACAATGTCTTTTTTAAAACTACAGCTTTATTGAGATATAATTCACCCAATTAAAGTATACGCTTTAGTAGTTTTTAGTATATTCACAGGGTTGTGCAGTCATTACCACAGTCAGTTTTAGAACGTTTCATCACTCAAAAGGAAACTCTGTCCACTCACTTCCCATTTCTCCCCAATGTCCACGTCACCCCATCCCTAGGCAATCACAAATATCCTTTCTCTGTCTATAAACCTGCAATTCTGCATGTTTCATATGAATGGAATCATACAATATGTGTGGTCTTTCGTTACTGGCTTCTTTCATTTAGCATCATATTTTCAAGGCTCATCCATGCTATAGCACTTATCAGTACTTCATACCTATTTATTCTTGAATAATATTTCATTGTATGGATCTACCACATTTTACTTATCCCTTCATTAGTTGGTTAACATTTGGGTTTTTTCCACTTTTTGGCTATTATGAATAATGTGGCTATGAATATTCACATACAATTTTTTGTGTGGCTCTGTTTTCATTTCCCATGGGTATAGAATTATGGAAAACACTGGGTCTTATGGTAATTCTGTTTAAGCTTTTGAGGAAGTGATAGAATGTTTTCCAAAGCAGCTATACCACTTTACATTGAAACCAGCAATGCACAGGGGTTCCAATTTCTCTACAACATTGCCAACATTTGTTATTTTCTGGTTTTTTTTTTTTAATTTGTGATTTTGTTAAAGTCTGCCAAGTGGCTGTGAAGTGGTATTTCATTGTGGTTTGATTTGCATTTCCCTAATAATTAGTAATAGTAATGTTGAGTATCTTTTCAAGTGCTTATTGTCCATTGGTATAGCTTCTTTAGAGAAATGTCTATTCAAGTGCTTTGTTCATTTTTAGTTTTTTGGGTTTTCCTTGCTGTTATTGAATGGCAGGAGTTTATTATATGTTCTGGAATTAATCACTTGTCAGATATATGATTTGTAGAAATTTTCTCCCTTTCTCTGGGTTGCCTATTACTTTCTTGAAATCAAATTTACCTATTTTTAATCTTGTTCATGCTTTTGATATCACATTTAAGAAACCATTGCCAAATCAAAGATCACAAATTTATGCCTATATTTTCTTTTAAGAGTTTTATAGTTTTTGGTCTTACATTTAGGTCTTTGATCCACTTTGAGTTAATTTTTGTATATGGTATAAGGGAGGGATCCAATTTCATTCCTTTGTATGTGAATATCAGTTGTCCAGCATCATTTGTTGAAAAGACTATTCTTTCTCTATTGAATTTTCTTGACATCCTTGTCAAAAATAAGTTGACTGTAAAAGTCAGAGTTTATTTCATATATTTGTCTCTCCTGTGCCAATATCACACTGTCTTGATTATTGTAGCTTTGTAGTGAGTTTGAAATCATGAAGTATGTGTCCTCCAACTTTGTTCTTTTTTTTTTCAGCCAACATTGGTTTGACTATTCTGGGTCTCTTGAATTTTCCTGTGAATATTGGGATCAGCTTGTCAATTTCTGTAAAGTAGTCAGTTGGGATTTTCTTAGGGATTGCATTGAATGTGTAGGTGATTCAGGGACTATTGCTATCTTAACAAAATTAAGTCCTCTGATACATACACATGGGTGTCTTTCCACTAATGTAGGTCTTCAATTTCTTTCAACAATATTTTGTAACTTTCAGAGTATACATTTTGTACTTCTTTGTTAGGGTTATTCGTAAGTATCTTATTCTTTTTCATGATATTGTAAATGGAATTAGTTTCTTAATTTTAGATTGTTCATTGCAAGTGTGTAGAAATACAATTAATTTTTAAATGGGTATTGTATTCTGAAAACTTGTTGAACTATTTTATTAGTTCTAATAGTTTTTAGTGGAGTCCTTAGGATATTCTATCTACAAAGTCATGCCACCTGCAATATAGTTTTGTTTCATTCTTTTCCAATCTGGATGGCTTTTATTTCATTTTCTTGCTAATTCTCCTGGTTAAAACCTCCAGTAAAATGTTGAATAGAAGCTGTAAGAGTGGAAACTCTTTTTCCTGATCCTAGGGAGAAAGCATTCAATCTTTTACCATTAAGTATTGTGTTAGTTTGGTATTTTTCATTATATGCCCATTATCTGGTTGAGAAAGTTCCCTTTTATTGTTGGTTTAAGTGTTTTTGTTTTAACATAATGGAGTGCTGAATTTTGTCAAATTTTTGTATCTACTGAGGTATCATGGATTTGTCTTTTATTGATATGGTGTGTTATGTTATATACATGTCATGTATATATATATGTGTGTATATATATATATATATACATACATATATATATATATATATATATATACATATATATATATATATGAAACCAACTTTGCATTGCTGGCATTGCTGGCATAAATTCTACTTGGTTATGATGTGTAATCTTTCTGTATATTGATGGATTCAATTTGCTAGTATTTTGTTGATTTTTATATCTATATTCATAAGAGAAACAGGTCTTTAGTTTTCTCATGACATCTCTGTCTGGTGTTGGTATCAGGGTAATATTGGATTCAGAAAGATTAAGAAGTGTTTTCTCCTATTAAGTTTTTTGGAAGACTGTAAAGAATTGGTATTAATTCTTCTTTAAATGTTTGCTGGAATTCACCAGTGAAGCCATCTGGACCTGGGCATTTTGTTTTTAGATAGTTTTTTGATAACTATCCAATTAATAGTTCTATTCAGATTTTTGATTTCTTCTTGTGTCAGCTTGAGTAGTTTCCATCTGTTTCATCTGAAGAATCTAACTTGTTGGCTTACAGTTGGTCATGCCCTTATAGTCTTTATTTCTGCAAGATCAGTAATGTTTCCTCTTTCATTCCTGATTTTAATAATTTGAGTCGTCTCACTGTTTTGTTTGTTCAGTCTAGTGCAAAAATTAATTTTGTTGATATTTTCAAAAAACCAGATTTTGGTTCTATTAATTTTTTCTGTTGGTTTTCTATTCTTTATTACTTTCCACTGTAATCTAATCTTTCATTTTTCTTCCTTTGGGTTCAGTTTGTTCTTATTTTAAAAAAAAATGTAACCATTTAAAACATCAAAGTATAGTTAATTTACAATGTCGTGTTAGTTTCAGGTGTCCAGCAAAGAGAATCAGTAATACATACATACATATATATGTATGTATGTATATACATATAGATGCTTCTTCAGTTTTTTGCAAGGTTAGGGATTCCAAAGTGTGCACAAGAACAGCTGAGTATTTAATTGAGCAGATTTGCAGGCAGATGTACATGGTGAACTCAGAAAGAAATCAGGAGATGAGATGCCACAGTCCTGGGCTTTGATCTGATCTGTTTGCCAGTAGACATCAGCTGCACATACCCATTTCCTTCCATGGCTAATTATATTTAATTTTTACTGGTGTCTGAAAATGACTTTGAGCAATGCCTTTTATTACTGTCCCTTGGTTACTCTAAGATCAGAAAAGTGAAAGTCAGCACAATGTTGCCTGGAGAAAATGGGTTCCATGCTTCACATTACCGTATTACGTGTCTACTTTGTTTTAAAAATGTTGGCTGTTTCTTGATTCTCTACTTTTTTGCATGTCATATGCCCTTTCTTACCAAAGAAGGAATAGGATGAAAGATGTTTGATAATCTATATGTCAGGAAAGGGGTGATGTTTGTGATGAAGGGAAACCCCATTCTACTCCATTTTAATGACCATTAATAGTGGTTTATATTACTATCTTAGTAACACTTGACTTCTTATAATTCTTAAAAATAGAGCACCCATAATCATTTTAAATTTGATTAATAAAAGGACCCTCCAAGCTTCTTAGTTAACTGTCAACTCCTACTGCTAAATGAGAGTCCACACCATGGCCTGAGTAGTGCCCAGGCCCCTGTGGCCAGCTCTCTGTCCAGCAACCTGTGGGACAGCAGCCTGTGGGACAGAGATACCCACAGTTTACATCCCTGCCTCACCTCTCACTGGCTGTGTGAAGTCGGGGACATTACATTCCCCTATTCCTTCTGTGTTTCCTCATTTCACAACAGGGATAATGACACCAGTTCTGCAGGCTGGTGAGGATTTCATGAGTTAATAGAAACACTGAGTAAAAATTGCATTCTCCTCGCCTTTAACCCCCTCCTTGTACTTTTAAAAAATTACATATTATGACCAGTGTATTGAGTATTCACAGTACTTCAGGTTAAATAGTAAAGATCTGCTGTGATTGTGTGTGTGTGTGTGTGTGTGTTGGGGCTTGGTTAATTTCCATCTCCCCATTACCTTTCCTGGATTCTGCTTCCCTCGGGCTGACTTGGCATCTTTTCCCTGGGCACAGGGTGATGTGAGAGCAAAGCTGCTCAGAACCATGGTCCAATAAGGAGAAATAGACTGGCTCAAGTTATCCACTCAGTAGATCAACAGCCCTATTGAAAACTGGAGATTAGCTATAATTATTGGATTTAGAATTACAGAATTATAAAATGAAATTTGAATTTTTCTTGTGTTGGGAAAGTGAAAGCAAACTGTACCATTTCAATTTTGTTTTAAGCTATCAAGAGAGGGTAAAGCAACCTTTTCCTAGATTTTTCTTTTACCAATTCTCTCAAACATCTGGTTCCTTTGCTAGGTGCTTCCTAGTTGATCGTTGGAGCCCTCAAGCAACATGCCAGAGCAGAGCAATGATTACCGGGTGGCCGTGTTCGGTGCAGGTGGTGTTGGCAAGAGCTCTCTGGTCTTGCGGTTTGTGAAAGGTACATTCCGGGAGAGCTACATCCCCACTGTGGAAGACACCTACCGGCAGGTCATCAGCTGTGACAAGAGCATCTGCACCCTGCAGATCACGGACACCACGGGCAGCCACCAGTTCCCTGCCATGCAGCGGTTGTCCATCTCCAAAGGGCATGCCTTCATTCTGGTCTACTCCATCACCAGCCGGCAGTCCTTGGAGGAGCTCAAACCCATCTATGAACAAATCTGTGAGATCAAAGGGGATGTGGAGAGCATCCCCATCATGCTGGTGGGGAACAAGTGTGACGAGAGCCCGAACCGCGAGGTGGAGAGCAGCGAGGCCGAGGCGCTGGCCCGCAAGTGGAAGTGCGCC
Source organism: Balaenoptera musculus (assembly GCF_009873245.2). NCBI lineage: Eukaryota > Metazoa > Chordata > Mammalia > Artiodactyla > Balaenopteridae > Balaenoptera > Balaenoptera musculus. Next base: position 20,542,444 of record NC_045790.1, on the reverse strand, counting down.
TTCATGGAGACCTCGGCTAAGCTCAACCACAACGTGAAGGAGCTCTTCCAGGAGCTGCTCAACCTGGAGAAGCGCAGGACCGTGAGCCTCCAGATCGACGGGAAAAAGAGCAAGCAGCAGAAGAGGAAAGAAAAGCTCAAGGGCAAGTGCGTGATCATGTGAACTCCCTCCCGTGGGAGCAGCAATTGTGTGTCTCCCTCTCCTCCCCTCCCCCTCCACGTGAAACCCACAGTCGTCAGGGTAGCATGTCAGATGCCCACGTGTTAAATATTGCATTTTGACCGAGATGTGCGCTGTTGTCCTCAGAGGGCATTTTACACCACGACCAATAAGCACCCCCTCTCCAGAATCAGGGAATCTGACAAATGCTTAAAATGAAAACTAACATGCTCAGCATCGCAGGGAACCAAGTGGGGTGCCAGCCGTTTATGGAGGCATCGTTCGCCATCAGGAGGCGTGAGGGCTTGTGCCCTCGGAAGCACTGTGTGCCGATAGGGGGAAGTACCATCTGCATGCATGTGAGAGCATGTTAACCCAGAGCTGCAGGCACCACCCCCAGACCAGGCATCCCCTCTGCTCAGAAGCCAGTGACAACCCTTGGGGAGGGGAGGGGTGGGAGGAGGTGAGAAGACCAAGCCAAAGTTGTTCGGTTCCATGGTTCTTTTACTGAATTAAAAATAACACAGCCTCTCTACCCGCCAGAGGATGTTCACTGTCAGTTCCCAGCTGACCTGTGAGCCTTGCCACTCTGAGGGGAGGTCCTCACCTCACTAAGTCTAGTTATTAGCAGGTATCGTTTTAGCCTTTTAGGGTATTTCTTTCCACATAAAATGATGAATTCACTAAGAGTGTGCCACTCTGTCGGAAATTCTTCAATTTCCGTTTAAAATGTTTGTGTAAGGATATTGTGACAATACTAAAACATTGCAATAAACGCTCCTGTGTGTTATATTTTGAGAGTCTGAGAAATGTGAAGTTTCCTTCCTTTGACCCATGAGGGGTATAACTCTTCCAGCCCTCAGATTTTAAATAAAAGCAATTAAAGTAGCTATTTTTTAGACATTTTTGTCCTCCAACATGATTTTCTTCTTTTCAATAACTCGATCTGCGTCCAACTGGGTAACAGCCAGCAAAGGCCATCCGAAGACCAAAAGCACATCCATTTTCTAACAGACACGGACACGTCTGTGCCATACTTTGCATCTTAATGAAATACGTTGAAACAAAGGTTGTTCACTGTGTTTTTGATGATTATCTATAACAAGTATATTCCTGGGAAATGCATTCAAGTAATAGATTATCGTGCATGTTCCATTAGAAATGTCTTCTAAGAGCTGTTCAATGCAGGGTTCACTCTGGAAATGATTATTTTTTCCTCCTAATGATCTCGTGTGCATCCTCAATCCTTCAAACCAAATTACGGCCACTGCTGGTTCCAGCATGCTGGGTGGAAATGGGTCCGGCAGGCTCTGTCACAGGCCGGACATAGCCCACTCAGCTTATTCTTCTGCCATCCTCAAGGCTGCTTTGGGTCTGCTTCCTGAAAATTCCCACTGACAGGGCCTGTAAGCTCTCTTGTTTGTTCCAGCCTGCATCCCACTCTGGCCTCCTCTGGAATTTTCCCTTTCAGCACACCTTCCTGTCACCTGCCTGGCAGGCAGAGAGAGTGATGTCCTCAGGGTCATGTAAGGGGAGCTTCTCGGCTGCTGGGCAGCAGCGCCCAGCTGGGGCAGGATGGTCAAGTTTGGACGTTTGCACATGCCCTTCTCTCCTGCACTTGTTGTGTCTTTCCTGTGCCTCCTGCTGCAGCAACTATTGTGCAGTTCTGTGCTCTCAACAGATCCTAACTTAACCTTTTTCTGGTTAAATTTTCTTGCCTTCATCTCATCCCCTCTCCTCTGCTAATAACTCATCCTTGTGATGTATTTAGTGTGTGGGAGGTACTTTGAGAACCATTGGCTCCATGGTCAGCCCACCTCTCTGGCCTCCTAGAACAGAACTTGGGCAGGGAGGGTAGAGAAGTGGCCTGGGTGCCACCAAATCCCTCTCCAAGTCCCAATGGACACACCTTCTGATGGGCTCCTTCTGTTCCAAGTGGCTGTTCCACAGCCTTCACAGTGAGATCTCATTGGTGTGTTTTCTAGAACATTTGCTTTTCAACTTGTCCCTACCATTTTTTTTCTATTTCCATTCTCAGAGAGATGTCATCCATTTGTAATCTGGATATGGGTTAAGTGGAAGAAGAAACAGGACTTCATGGCCAAAATGAACTTTAGAGATCTTGGGTGGGTTACACTAATGGTAAAATGTGATGTCTGCCACAGGCTGTAATGCCCATAGGGCTCCCAGTATGTGGGCTCCCTGTCAGTGCCCCATTCTTCCTAATCCAAGTTAGAAATTTATTTAGCCCTCTCAAGGCGGTGTCTACATTTTTAAGTATTTACAGCTTGATCAATATGAGAAGCTTGTAATTATTGAAAATCTGATCTCATTCAGGACACATTTTCTTCCTTTGTGTTTTGCCTGTGAGTTTATTGGAAGGCCACTGATGCTTCAATCATGGGTCTTTATTCTGAGATCATTTTTTATGAACTGCACTGAGGATATAGATGATTATCTCAAAATAATATTTTCGGAGCTCCCCAGTGGACATTCAGGGCTCGAGGAGTTAGTCCCACTGAACCAGATGTTTTTAGCATTTATGTGGGCCAGTCCCCGAATAAGTAGTTGTGGTTCTTGAGGACACATCCTGCATTGCATATGGACACAGAAGATTTTGACCTTGCCACAGTAAGTTACAAAACTCAAAATATTGCTTTGAAGATGGCACTCTGGGAATAAGCTTGGGGCTCCATGGGTCCCGTTCTGTCCCTGCCAATCCCTCTTCCATCTGGTGATAAGCCATGGGCGTGCCCTGGGCATGCATGCAATACAGCAAGACCAACACAAGAGCAATATTGAATTGTTCATTAGATCTAAAATTATATGTATATAAAATATATATAATTTATCTTCCTGCATTTTGAAGTATAAAGTAGTACATTGTACATATCTGTAAGCTAGTATATTTGTTTCACCATTTGTAATATTTAAGAAATGCTCTCTTTATAGAACAGAAGTATTAAATATCCCAAAAAAGTGCTCTGTGATACTTAATTTTTTTTTTTCAAAATTTGTAATGTGTTGCTCCTACATAAGCTCTCTGGAAATATCCATAACTAATGGGACACATGTAAACCCTCAAAGATCCATCCTGGAATTCAGTGCCCCACAAAGACAGTGTGTGGACAGAACATTTACGGAGCATGACTTTTATACATGTGGGATAGCAATGTGTATATTTATATTTAAGGTGTATTTACTGTTATAATTCCATTATCTATTTTATTTACAGTTATAAAAATCATTCTTGCATACAAGTTTCTAGTTGCCAGTGATGTTCTGAAAATAAGAATATTAAAATAAAGCTTCGGTTCTGACACACGGCTTGAAGGTGGTGGTATTTCTTACTCTTCAGGGCATAGTGGGTCTGTGATGGTCTTGCCCTAGTTCTTCTGCAGCTGCTTTCTTGCACCTGTTGACCACATAAGAGATTGTCAGGCCCTGCAGGTCTGGGGTTGGCGACCGCAGCTGCCCTGCGGTGTTCTAAGGAAATTTCCTCACTGTTTGTCACTGGGCTGACATTATGCTCCAGGCAGAGTGAGGTGAGAGGGAAGGAGTAGGGTCAGGGCCCCTCCCTGGCTTAGAATAGGAGTAGTGAAGTGGAGAAAAACTCCTCTTTAATCCTGTTTCCCCCAAATCTCCTGGCCTCCTCACAAAAGCCAGGCTATTAAGTGGAGTTGATGTACAAAGCCCCAGCACTGTTCCTGGGCACAATTTCTGTTTGACACCCTTGGTCCTTACTCCTTCTTCTCAACACCAGCTATAAAATAAACCTGACTTTTGATTTTGAAAGACAACAACTATCAACAAACCACGGTCAACTATGACCGTGGGCAGGTTCTTAACTTCCCTGTGCTTCTGCAAAATGGGAATTATTAGCATCCGCAGCATGAGTGGCCATGAGAATTAAATTAACTATAAGCACAAAGCAGTTGGAGCTATCTTGTCACAGTTTGAGCCTTCAGTGGAAATAAAACCCCTCGGACTATGTAAGACTCTGTTTCGAAGGTCTGTGGCAGTGTGAAAATTAATCTATGCAGATACAGCAATCAGCCAGAACCTTTCAGTTTCTTTAAGCCTCTTTAACAGCTTTTTCCAGTCTGGCTCTCGGCATACTCCACCCCTCCTCCCCCTCCCAAGATCATTAATACTACATTATTCAGGGATTTCTCCATTTACAGAAATAATTAACAACCAGCAGGCCCCATTAGACCCCATTAAAGGGCATCCCATCCAGTGCTTATCAAGCTTTAATGTGCAAATAAAACACTTGAGACCTTGTGCTTCAGCAGAGTCTGAGTCAGCAGGAGGGGGTGGGGCCTAAGAATCTGCACTTCTAACAGGTTCCTAGGTACTATGGATGTTCCTGGCCCACTGACCATGGTTTGAGTAGCAAGGTTGTAATCTACTTATACTCCAGTTTTGTTGCACATTGGAATGATGTGGAGTTTTGAAATTTATTGATACTGTTGCGGAGGAAAAATTTTCCTCTACCCTTCTAGGTTCTTCTGGCTGGCCTATAACAGGGAAGAGCCAATTCTGACTCCATGTTGGATATGTTTCTTTTACTTTAACCTTTGCTTTTCTTTGCTTTTGTTATTATAATCACTGTCTATAGCTGTAAGCATATGTAATGGCCTGCCACAGGGAACCATGCCCCTCTACCTGACTGTTAAACTAAAAGGCCTTTGTTCAGCCCACAGAGAGACATTCTGACTCTGCCCACCTGTGAATGGCTGCAGAAAAGAAGAAATTAACACATCCCCTCCGATTTTGCAAGATAAATGGCCTTTGTACTTTACTCCCTCACCTCCTCCCCGTCTCTGTTCTATAAAAAACTGGCATCCAGGCCCCGATAAGATGGTTTTTTTGGGGACCCTAGTCCGCCATCTTCTCGGTCTGCTGGCTTTCTGAATAAAGTCACTATTCTTTGCCCCAATGCTTCGTCTCCCTATTTGTTGTCCTTTCGTGTGGCGAGCAGAGGGAACTTGGACTCAGTAACAGTCCTAATAATTACATTGACATGAGAGTAACAGGAGAAAAACAAAATTTAACTATGTACAAAACTAGTTAGAACCAACTAGGCCCAAGAACCAACTAGGTAGAAGATTGGCTCTCCAGTAGACCTTGAGCCTCATTATATGCTCACTGTAATACATTAGCATGCTAAGTGATACACCCACAGGTGCCATGACAGTTCTGAGGCTGACCATAAAAGGCCAAAAATTGGAAGGTGGCCCAGTTGCTGGGAATCCCCACCTCATCTTCTAAATTGTTAAAATGTTCCTCCCCCTCATTAGCGTATGTAATTACCCAGCCCATAAAAACTAACCACCTCCACACCCCAGGGTCACTCTCATTGAGATGGCCTGCATTCACTTTCTGCCTATAGAATGTGTATCTCTCTGAGTAAACTCGCTTCCACTTTACTATGGCTAGCTCTTAAATTCTTTCCTCATTTGGCAACCCGCCCCAGGAACTCTCCCAACTTGCAGGAGAGATGGGACATGACCATTCTCCTGCACCCCCTTCTCCAGCAACAGAATCTAATATCCACAAAAGAATATTACTGAGACATAATTTTTCTCTCTCAACATCGCCCTCATTTTTACCAAAGAGAAACAAATTAAGATTAACTTATTTGAAAAATGAGTCTAGCTTCATTACACTTGGCCTGGCTATTTACATAAGTGCAGCAAGAATAGTGATTGACCACATAGACTCTTTTATTCTGCTTTGCTGGAATTTTTCATAAGGAATCCCAGGTTGAACTTTTAAATGCTTCTCAAGACTAGGATGCAAAGCTAAGGACTTGTTTGTCATCAGATTTCCCCTGCAATATCTAAAGGTTTGGGTTAATTCCTTTGATTTTGAGGTCTACAACATGTTCAGAGGTTCCTGCACTTGCCAAGAAGTAACTTTTTTACCTGGTTAGGCTATCGGGAACCCTGTAAGCAAGGTACCAGACTTTTTTCAAGGGACTTTATTGGCTCCACTAAGTCAACCTTAGTTCCTTAAACCTGTTTAGTCATATCTGAGTTTATGCATGCCTCTCTCAAAGGCTGACATTCCAGTCAAAGCCTTGGTAATATAGCCAGTGCTTCCAATTGTGTCCTGTTACAAAGAGAACAGATTCTTAGTGAACTTATGCAAAAAACTATGTTGCCATAAAGAATACTCATTGAATTTTCAAATTCTGGAGGAATCAGGTAGGGAGAAAAAGATAAATGTTTCAATTCTGCTTCAAAGGAATAATTTACCAAACTTCTGTAAGTCATAGTTTAAGAGGAAAGTTTTCCTTATATCTGGAAAACAAAACATTAACAAAAATTAACAATGTTTCAAACAAAAAAGTCGTAAAAGTTATAATCATCCTATTCATTCAGTCCCATGTAATTAATTCTTGTTGATCTTGATCTTTAGTTAGCAGTTTTATGAAGCCATCTGTTTCTCTATTTGTGTTTTGTAACTTCTTGCCTAGTTTAGTGGTACGATCTGAAAGTTATCAGAGACAGCATTTTAGAATATGTTGAGTCCTTTCCATGAATTTCTCTGAAGATGAAACATATTTGAAAAAGCAAAAAGACTTAAAAATGATCATGATTAAGTATCAAATGAGAATTCATTAATGTAATTGACAAGGAAATTTGGTTATTTTTGTGACACACATTTTAAAATAGTAATTAGAATTACAGACAATAACATTATACTAGGACATATCAGATTTTTAAGACTTTTATATATTTTCTAGAACACTTACATTAATAACATTTACCCATACAATATAACCTCAGAAGTTTCATTATCACTTATTTGATAATGTTTCCCATGTAATTTAACATATCAAATACACCTAATTAGTTTAATCTCTCTCTTTTTGTAAGGAGAGAGAATATATCCTTTGAGATGCTCCAGGGGCCCTCTAGAAACTCTCAAAGTTAGTTTTTGGTCAAAAAGACTTCATTTAGAATTTGGTTTTGGGGAAAATTTGTCAAAAATATCAGAGATTTTAAAACACTTGGTCAAATAGGATCATAATTTATTGTGAAACAATACTTATTCATTTAACCATGACAACAATTAAAGACTTCACAGGCAAATACAGAAAGTTAAATAGTTGTACAAAGCTTTAGCATTTTAATATAGAAAAGATTCAATTTTTTAAAAATAATCAAAAAGCTGATAAAGGCAAAACATAGAATCTTTGTTTTTCTAGGCAGATTACATTAAAGATAAAAAACAAAACAAAACAAAACCTTTCACAAGAGCAGACCAATAGTCCAATAAACCTTTTTCTTTTAGCAGATGAAGGAAAATTAAGGTTTAGTTTTACCTAAGTACATTATTGACATTAAAGCTTATTTTTAAAAACTTTATAACAAATTCATTGATCACACATAAACTTTCTTTCTTAGATTCCTTTTTCATAAACCTTCTACAACTTTCTATGTCCATTTTAGTTCATCCCTTGTTGTTTTTTTTTCCATTCAGCTTTATTTTAGGAAAAAATTATTTTATTTTCCCTCAACAAAAATGTATCTTCATATCTCATACCTTTTCTAACCAAAAACACATCCTACTTTCCTTGCATATAAAGTTGTTTCCAGTAGCTTTAATCAAATATATTAATTAGAATTCTTAACCCTTAGAAACTTTAATTTCTAGTGAAAACTATGAAGTAAGCAATTGTGAACTATTACACCAGCAGTCTTTAGACTGGCAAATTTATGAATACATTTCATAATTTCTAGAAACATACATTTCCTCACAGCACAAGTTTTCAATGTGGCATATGTCATGTTTATGAATAGACTCAAATATCTTTAGACTCTGTAATAAGAAGTCAAAAGTAGATAGACTTGTTCAGCAATTAATGTCTCAGTATTTTATCTTATCTGGAAATTATCAGACATTTAATAAATCCCCATCATTTCAATTAGCAAAATTCTAAGGGTGGAAGTTAAAGAGGTTTGGGAAACTAAATGGATATATCGTAAAACAATCGACGTAACTTAAAAAGTTCACCTAAACATTCTTATCTCATTTACATCTATTTAATTCATTTTTTAAAAATAATCATACTTAGATAACTCCTGAAGATTGAAGATTTAACAAGACATTCAAACTATTAACCATCACCTTATTTTTCTTGATGACAAATTTTGTAACAGAGATAAGATAAACTTATTTGAGTTTTAGTACACCTAAGTAGAAAAAAAGTATTATATTTAATGTTGATAACTCTAAAGACATGCCTGTATTAATTAAACCAACAAACTTAAACTAGATTTTATTTACCAAAAATTATCCTAGGTCACATAAATTTGAAAAACATATGGGTTAGTTTCTATTATATTTATGAGATTTAAATATACTTCATTGATAAGTGCTTAATTTTAAGCTAATTAAATAGAGCTCAAATTAAATTTGGCAATTGTACCTGAAGGTAGAAAATTACCGTATCTATAATACACATACATAGACATACATACAGACAGACACAAACAGAGATCTTATAGTTTTCATTTTAAAATTTCAGTCATGAATTACATATAACAATATAAAACTCACTAGTTTATAAATAACTTTTGGAATAAGTTAAGTTTATAAGTGCAGATGGCTAAAGCTTTGTACTCTTTATGGGAAGACTTTTAAGATTTGTATTTGTCTTTGACAAGAAATCTTAAGAAGGCGGAGAACTAGATTTTGGGCAAGACAGTCTTCCCAACAGTATGTATTTTAAAAAGGCAACTCCCCCCGCCACCCCACTTTTTTTCTTCAGTCTGGGCAGATTTTTAATTACCTTCCAGGATGTTTACATAGACATGGTAAAATTTACAACTTCAGAAGACAGAAAGAAAGCAAGTTTTCTCTTAGGATTTTGGGGTGTATTTGATTATTATAGAAGTCTAGGGTAATTATTATTTAAACTTTTTCTTCTTTTTGTTAAGTACAGATCAATTGTACATCCAATATCCTGATTTTTGTAATATCTGCAAATGTCTGGTGGTAAATAGGAATATGTCTGAGTGGATTTGAGATATTTCAGAATTATGCTTTTGTTTTTCTAAAGACTCAAGTAGTAAATTGAGTATTGTTGATTTTACACTTTTTTGCTTTTCCGTAAGCTGTCTTCAAAGAATTGGGTAGGTTTTTTCATCATGTTTAGAGGTTGATTTGCTCACTCAATCACACTGTTTTGAATTTGCCTTTTTATATCAGGAAGAAAACTTCCAGCTAAGATGGAAATCAAAATATTTTTATGTTTTTTATGTTCTACTGTCTAGAGGACATTAATTATTTGGGACGGGGGTCTAGGATATATCTGCAAAGGACATTGCATAGGAAGACCTGAAGCTGGAAAGCCTGATTATAGGGCTCAGCAAAATGGAGGACAGGAGGACAAAACCTTATTGTCCATCCTGGGTGCTGCTGCTTAATTTATTTCCTGGTTAGAGCACTAATATGAGTAACCTGTAGACCTTGGTTCTAGAAATTAGGCTGGAGCTCTCTCTGTAAATCTTGTAGAGAAAGGGAAGTTAAAATAAGCAGCTGGGTGTTTAAGGGCTTTTCCGCAAAAGGTGAAGGAGTTTTGGGAGTTAAGGGAATTCGCTGAGGAGATGGGGCTATATTTTAAGAAGGGAAATTTATATTGGATGAGAACTTCAATTTTGTTCTAAGTTTAATTTCTGTTCTTTCATCTTGTTAGGGAGTCCGTAAGGTTAGCTGTTATATTTCTTTGTATCCACTTTTTAATTTGGTCTGTCCACAGATACCAATAAGAATTGTAAAAAATATCAATTTAGATTTCTAATTTAAAGGGTTATCATCTGGCTATTGGCACACTGGATCTTAATAGTGACCCAAACCAATAATAAGCCTTTTTATGGCTTAACCAAGGATGCAGGAGGCATCTCACGAAAGAGTTCAGCCCTCACAAGATTCAGCAAGTTCATTCTCAAAGATAACCTGAGAAAGCAAAGACCTTAATTGCACAGGTGGTAAGTAAGGATGGTGTGGTGAAAATGGTGTCTCAGGTCTCACAGGGAAACCATGAGATACGTCCAGTTACAAACCTAATAATCTATGACACCAAGCAGGTGCTAATGGAATCGTATTTTCCAGCACTAACAAAACAGCGATAGTTGAGACAACAAAGTCCCCTGATGGGCTGTGACCCTTTGTGACAAACTCCCCTGATGGACTGTGACCCTTTGTGACAAACTCCCCTGAAAGCTGGCACAGCCAGGTAAAGAGAGTGCTGCTTCTGACTTTGTGTCTTGGAACTCCAGGCTATTCATTCATCTGGCCACCAGATGCACCCCAGTAAGCTGCACCTCCCAAATGGCAGAGGCCAGAAAGCATATTCTCACTGGTCACAAAGCCAAGGTCTCAGAACATAAGGTAAAATGAAAGGAAAAACCTCATCTAGTTTTTACCTAGGAGACCCCCAGCAAAATTTATCTAAACAGATGTCGGTCTGATGAGATCCCTGAACGTACCAGAGGTCGGCTTGAGCAGTAGCCTTATGGGACCCATGCCAGCGTTCTGCCCTATTTTTTTTCCTCCTTATGATGAACAACACAACAGAGAAAGGGGAAAACAGTGACCATCTCTAGGAAAAAAAAAAGGGATGAATGATTGTACTCATTACCAAATTTTCACCAGAGTTGTTAAATCCAAGGAACAAATTCCACAAGTACTTTCTGCTAATCTAAATTTAGAAAAAGAAAAGGGTGGGGTGGGAGGAATTGGGAGATTGAGATTGACACATATACACTATTGATACTGTGTATAAAATACAACTGAGGGGAGCATACTGTATAGCACAGGGAACTCTACTTAATACACTGTGGTGTCCTAAATGGGAGGGAAATCCAAATGGGAGGGGATATATATATATATATGTATGACTGATTCATTTTGCTGTGCAGTAGAAGCTAACACAACATTGTAAAGCAACTATACTCCAATAAAAATTACAAGTAAATAAATAAATAAATAAATTTAGAAAAAGAGAAAAAAGACTCTCACCACTTTTACTTCCACCAGACCTTGCAAACAGAGATTCAGGAGGCTCATGCAATAAGAATTCTTACATTCTGTGGCATTTTGTCAGAGTTCCCAGAACCTCTTTATCTGCACAAGTCCTGAGAGAAAGCAGTTTCCAGCCAGTGAAGGTCCTGCCAACGAAGCCAATTGTTGGGAAGGAGAAACTTTCCTCTACATTTCTAGGTTCTTCTGGCTTGTCTAATAATTAAATTGACACGAGGCAGACTAACAGGAGAAAAACCAAATTTAATTATGTACTTATGGGGGCTCCATAGGAATATGAGGCCCAGAGAAGTGACCAAAATGGACAGCTTTTATACCTTTTAGACAAAGAAACTACATTTTTTGAGAACTGACATGACAAAGAAACTTAGATTTGGGTACTAATTAGTGAAGAATCTAAGAAGAGTTTGTTTACATACTGGGCCCTGAATTCCCTATTTCTGGTGATAAAGGTCTCTCTGTACTTCCTGGTGCAGGGAAGCATGCCTTTCACATGGGAGATTTATTTCCCGCTTTCAGGGGGACAAAGGAGGGTCAGAGTGTCCTTCTTGCACTGGCTATTTGTTAAGGAACCTTAATTCAAAATAATCAATATGCCACTTTGACATATTTTGTCACGGCCTGCCCTGAGCCCCATCAATATCCACGCCCTACCCCAGAAATCATGATTTAGTAGATCTGGAATGTGGCTGTGGCTTTGGAATGTGGAATAAAGATTAAGAACCACTACTGTTAGCCAGTTTTAATTGGGAAGGCCTGCCAGCTTCATAAATTTCCTGGGGTGGAGGAGATACTTATTAAATTAAGTTCCCCTTCAATGAATATTTTCCAATATTAAATTGGTGAAATTGGTGTGAGGGTCATAACCTCCTCTATGTGTAGCATCTCCCAAGATTGGCATTGAGAGGAAATTATAATCCAGGTAGAGAGTGCCCACCCACCACACCACCTAGAGCAGTTTGGTCAGCTCTAACTGTGAGGTGATCTCACTGGCCTTGGGTCTGAACCCCAGCAGCGGTCTGGAGTGTCCCATCCTTACCTAGCCCAATCCCAGTATGCCATGCACTCCATTCTTGACAACTCCTCATGTTTCTTCAGTGCCTGAAAATACCAAAGTCCTATGGCTCCCTTATCAATCATGCCTTAGCTCTGCTGATATGCTATTGCCCTGATTCAGATACCATGAATGTGATCAATGCTCAGCGCTTCTTACATTCAACACTCAGCGGCTACCTCATTCCTTTGACCTGAGGCAATGGCTCTGCCCCACTGCTGTCCTGCTGCAGACGGGGTATGACTTTGCATGCTCTCCTATTTTCACATTTCTGTATTTCTCTCATTTGCTTTCCCATTCCATTACTTTTTCCTAACTAAACGAAGTCTTTTCCCATCCTAGTATATCACTAGTCATTGGTGGACCCGAAGAGGAAGGCATGTGACTCAGATATTTTAAAGTAGCTTTTATTGTCATAATGATAATTATCATTATTATTTTTGCTTTTTTTGGTTTGCTCTTATAACTCCTCACACTCCCTTTGCCCCAAGTAACATGGGGGGTAGTTAGCTTAGGTATTGTAATTTTATGTAAACTACCAACTTCCAGCTGAATTGCTATAAAGAGAGAGATCTAGGGGTCAGAAAAAAGCTAAGTGGAGATAGAGCCACTCATAATGAATTTACAATGAAAGTTCTGCAGTTTCTTAATCAGGGGCAACAAGGGATATAAAGTAGATGTGAAATGTTTATTTCCCTTCTGTCAAAAGTCAAGATTACGTTCTTTGTGGTTCATCTAATAAAAAAGACACATAGCTTTCAGGAAGTACCTCTCCAAGTGCTCAATAGCCCCCAGTCAACCATAGTAATAAAACAGCCTTCAGAGTTAGATACTATAGATATAAGTATCCCCAATACCCCAATAAGACAACCATAAGGTAAGTATCAGGAACTCCATGGAGGGTGAGGAAATGAACTTTGTTTAAGATATCATGGTCACTGTAAAACTGACAACATACAATTATAAAGTGGGTGTGTCAAAATGCATTACTTTCACCATGCTGTTTTTTCTGCTCAGAAATCCCTTCTTTCAGTCTCCTGGTCCCATCCCTGCATATTAAAATCTTTTCCTATATTAAGGCTGCTATCCAAAAACTCCTCTGTGAAGACTTCCCCAGTCATTTAAATCAAAAAAGAATTCTCTCCCTTTTCAGAATTCCTCTTGATTCATTTTTTCCTGTCTTTTCTGGCTCTTATGACATGTTTTGTTACTCTGAATTGATTTTTGAGCCTGTCCTGATTTGTTCCATACTATTTAACCTGAAATCATTGTTGAACTCTCTTGGCAACCTGAACTGTACTTTGGACCAGGAATGCCCTGTAAACACTTGTTAGAAGGAACAGCCAACCCCACCTAATCACTCATGGTGGGATTCTGTGCAGTTCTCCAAACATTTCTATCCTCCCACTCTGGGTAAGGGTAGGACTGCACTTCCTGGTGCTCTTATCATCAGGTTGGATCTGACCATTTCTGGCCAAGGTGTGTGCATGGAAGAAATACCTGTCATTTCTAGGCTGGAGCATTTAATCCTCAGTAAGGGGCCCTTCTGAGCTCTGCTTCACTTCTCACACAGGGGTGGCGATGTTCCAGACAGGGGTTGATCCATTGGCCTGCATCTCAGAGTAAGGACAAGGGTGAGATAGGAGCAAAGCCCCCTGCTAACCTGCAGTGTATACATACCCCAAGGGAGAAATAGACATTTGTTATTTTGTGCTATTGAGATTTTGGGGGTTGTTTGTTACAGAAGTGTAACCCACTCTGTCTTGACTATTACATTATTCCTGGTTTACGATCTCAAAGATTAGCATTTCCTTCTCATCAAACTTTTCCTCTTAAAATAGCAAGTGAATAAATAAAACCTATACAATACAAATAAATATGGTACTATAAAGGATGAAATTCTTAGGACATGCCAGAGTCACACTTGTAAAGGTTTTTTTTTTAATTCTCCTTTGACAGGTTATTAAAAAAATTTCTCAAATTTAGGCTGACTAATGTCAACTAAAAATGAATTAGTTTACAGAAATTATGCAAAGAAGTTGGTCCATCAGAGGCCTCTTCAGGCATTCCAGGATGTCTTGCTTTTGCCCCATAAGCCAGTATGATTCAAAATGTGGTCAGTTGAGTAGACTGTAGGGATTTTCATAGTTTTCAAGGGAAAGACAGTGAAACAGTTTTTCTTTAATTCTATACATTTTACAAATGTGAACTATAAAACAAATTGACTTTCACAGAAATCCCATTGAGTTCCTAATAGTTGTGTTCTCAGCAGCTGTTCCAGAAGCAATGGGATTTGACATGTTCTCTGGGCTGGTATTAGGCACTTCACCTTTGCTAGTGTGTTTTCATACTTGTTGCATGGACTTTCTTGGTTTGTTAAATTGCATTTTTTAATGTCTAACTCATGATTCAATGAAGCATAATGGCAAGATGAAAGAATAGCAAAACACTAAACATACAATGTCATAAAACACTGGGAATCTCTCTATGAATATAGTGAATCTGTCAATCTGTGAGCATGATAATTTTCTAAGACAGGAATCTCCTCCCTCATCCTTTAAACAAAGGTGTTTAAGAAATAAGAGGAAAATATCTGACAATTTGATATTATGTGTCTGGACTCATCAGGTCAATGAGTTGTCCTTTCAGAAAGTTTATCAATTCATCAAAATTTTACCATCGTGAGTAAAGCAATCATGATCTCATTTTTTTACAGAACAAATACAAAATAATATTTTTAAGTGTGAAATTAATGAATTGTTGATAAAGAAAATGAATAAGCCACAAATTGTATTTTTGTCATAGGAAGAGACACAAGTCATACTATCACAGAGAGGCCTATAAGACCAGACTCTACGTTTATTACAGATGTTCTCAGAGAGAAAGCACAACTGGCTTTTTGTTAAAATTCCTTTATTTATTGTTAGATATTGTGTAATACTAATGGCCTGCCATGTAGAAGGACAGTGACCAATGTGTTAGTGTGTTTGCTGATTCTGTTCCATACTTGAATCAGTTCATAGTGTACTAGTGGGACACATGGGGGGTCAACAGAGAATTCATGCTATGAAAGAAGATGTTCTGTTGTTGTCATTTGTTTAATTTGTGGTTCTTTTGTAGAAGGAAATATGTTCTGCAGAAGGTACACTGTGGTCAGAACCCGTAGGGAAAGGTTTCACCTGAGTGCCAAATCACGCACTGCTTTATTCTCCAAAGCAGTTGGTGGTTAATGATTTGCTTCCCATTCCTTATTTATGGTTCAAAGAAAAAGTGAAAATTGGGAATACGATCAAATCACAGCCACCAGCACCTTGGCAGTCTTCTATGTTTAGAAAAAGTGGAGAGGCCAGGACATATAGCATATTTCTTTTCAGCACTGAGTATGTTGACAGCTGAAAGAAAAGGCACTTACCAAGTTTTTGACATTAAAGATGAGTTAAACTATTTTCTTTTTGATACTGATAATGTCAGTAGCATGATCAAGTGATAAATTTTTGGGACACATTGAGTACCTTGACATGCTTGAACTCTTACTTCAGGTCACGATATTATGATATTTTTACATTAAGGAGAATGTATTATATGTACTTATTTGGCTGAATGTAACAGCAAAATCTCAAATGATAGTTATTGAAACAAAATAGATTTTTTTTTTCTTTCTCACTGAAAGGAGTCCAATGGCTTCATGAAATCATGAGGGATCTAGATTCATTAGATGATTCAGCTTCCCCTTCTCTGGGGTGTGGGACACATACTAATGGCCCATAATAGCTCCTGGAGCTCCAGCCATCAAACTCTCTGCAGGCTGACAGTAAGAGGATGGACACAAAGGTAAGTATGCATAATCCACAGCACTTCTGTCCCCTCGCTGAGCAGAACTTATTCATATAACCACTGCTAGTGGCCAGGAACACCCTGGAAAGACTGTCTTTCTATCTGGGAGGCAGTGTGCTTTTCTAGAAGTTGGGGATCTGCTATTAAGAAGGGGGAAATGGGTATGGAGAGGCAACTGGCTATTTTAAAATGTAGGTTTTATTATTTTTCAGGTATGGTTAGACCAACAGATCAGGAAACAATTGTCATTGAAAAGATAGTTTGTTATACTCATAGATCTTAAGAAGAGGGGCATGCCATGCCATGCTGTGGGGTGGGGGAGCATGCAGGGAAGTACCGGGAGGCAGAGGGAGAAGGGAAAATGTGGACAAGAGCCTTTATTGTGGTTTCTGTGGGAAGGAATGAGCTGAGCAAGACAGGGTGAACAAGTTTAGGACTGGCTAGTTTGAATAATTTCAGCAGACTCTGGGGCAAAAGGGCTGTCTTTGGTTGTCTGTTATCTGGCTTTGGGGTGATTAGGGAAGGGTCTGAGTGTGAAAGCCCCAGAAAGGAGGTGGTTGGGATGTGGGCTCTGCAACAGTTGACTTGCATAAAAACGGTGTGCTCATATGTGAGTTGTTTATTGTCTCTGGGAATTGGCTAACCCTGGGAGGGACAGTCCTTCCAGGGTCAATAAAGCCCCAGATGTCAAAGCATCAGAAATACAGAAAATACAAGACATGATAGATACACTGGCAATCTCTGTCATGGATAGGATATCAAGATTTCATGAGATGGCTCAATCACCAACATTTTCCCAATATCTTATGTTTTTCTAATTTTGTTAGAGAAATAAAGCAATGAATATTTTAAAACCATATCCAAATGCTAAAAAACAAACAAACAATGAAGAAGCTCTTTCTAAAGCCAAATGAAATAAGTGACTACATTAAGAATCCATTTGCTATGATCTCTCCATTGAAACTTTTAACTTCTGGCTTTTAAGTGTTACTTGCTCCATAGCCAAAATCGCTGTTAGGTTGTTAGGTTTTCCTAATTTGGTAGAAATAGATGACCAATAAGAGATACTGACTATGGGGACTTCCTTGGTGGTCCAGCAGTTAAGACTGCAGGGGGCCTGGGTTCGATCCCTTGTCAGGGAACTAGATTCCACATGCTACAACTAAAGATCCCACATGCAGTAATGAAGATCCCACGTGCCACAACTAAGACAGCCAAATAAATAAATAAATAAATAAATAAATAAATAAATAAATAAATGTTTTAAAAAAGAGAGAGAGAGATACTGACTAAGCTATGAAGTCTGATGCATGGTTCAAGGCATCCGTTGTCTGGTCAGATTGAAAAAGACCTCATGAAAAGATTAGGGGACATGATGGTTCCTAGAGGACACCTCTTCTCAAGCATAGGAAATTTCATGTGGGGTTCAGCTGTGCTGTGGTCAAGGGATATGAGTTTTTCTTGACCACACAGAGCATTCAGCCCCCATCTCTCTGTGTAGAGGTTCTTTTAAGTGTCCAGAACTGTTGGGTGGCAAGTCTCACAGGGCATGGTGTGGAGGATGTGGTGATACATCCACACCCAAGGATCCTCATCCTTACTACCCCTTCCAATAGTCCCCTTGGTCCCTGTAGTCAGTGGTGTACTGGTGCCAGCTCCTACTGCATCACAAGAGTCAACTAAGCCCATTTTTTCCTAACTCTGAGTTAAGTGAGTTGAGATCAGCCACAACAGAAACATGTACATCCTAACAATCTCTGCAGATTAGGACTTTCCTTTCCTTCCCTCCCCGCCTTTCTCCTTCCCTCTCCTTCCTTTCCTGAAGAGCTGGTAAACATTTACCAGGACACTGTTGCTTGCAATGTACGAAAGTGTTTTACCTCTTTTCCCCTCTGAGACTTTGTTCTCTGAGTGTTTTCTTCCCCTCCTGCTTGCTACCCATCTTCATCCTACTTTGACTAGAATCTTCTTCACTGGTGTCCCAGCTCGTCAGTTACCAGTTTATTGTTATATTCATCACAAACAATTACATTCTATTTTTTAAAATTTATAATATTGAGGGCTGGCAACACTGTGGTGAAAACTAGTTCAGCATTTTGGAAGCATTTTTGGAAGCATTAAAAAAAAACTCTGAAATATATTATAACCCAGTGACCTAACATTCCACTTTAGGCATATCTGAAACTAATTTGAAATACAGAAGAAATAATCTTCTGCTCAGAGATGTCCTTTTCAGCCTTAATTAGTAGAAGATTGGAAAAAACCTAAAAAATGTCTATACAACAGCAAGCAGTCTGTGTGCTATTGGATGGTGAGGAGAACAGTCAGCCCGAGGCACTGTCAGTGACTTAATTATAGAAGAAAATTTAAATCAGGTTTACTAAGTCAAGAAAGGGTGTCTTGTATACTTTGGAAAAACATTTGGAAAAGTTTTTCTGGTTAGTGCTCAATTAAGCCAGGAAATTAAATTTCCCAGAATGCTCGATTAATTGAAGACTCTCTTAACTGAGACTTTTGCAATCACATTTAAAACAAGAAGCTTTGGAGAGTCTTTAGAGTTGGGCTGTTTCTGCTGTAGTTGGTGTAGATAGAAAATAACAATGCAGCTCAATATCAAAGAACAAGCAACCCAATCAAAAAATGGGCAGAAGATCTAAATAGACATTTCTCCAAAGAAGACATACAGATGGCTAAAAAGCACAGGAAAAGAAGCTCAACATCACTAATTATCAGAGAAACGTAAATCAAAACTACAATGTGGTATCAGCCACACCGGTCAGAACGGGCATCATCAAAAAATCTACAAACAATAAATGCTAGAGAGGGTGTGGAGAAAAGGGAACCCTCCTACACTGTTGGTGGGAATGTAAGTTGGTACAGCCACTATGGAGAACAGTATGGAGGTTCCTTACAAACCTAAAAATAGAGCTATCATATGATCCAGCAATCCCACTCTTGGGCATATATCCAGAAAAAAACATAATTTGAAAATATACTTGCACCCCAATATTCATTGCAGCACTATTTACAATAGCCAGGACATGGAAGCAACCTTAATGTCCATCAACAAAGGAATGGATAAAGAAGGCGTGGTACATATATACAATGGAATATTACTCAGCCATAAAAAAGAATGAAATAATGCCATTTGCAGCAACATGGATGGACCTAGAGATTGTCATACTGAATGAAGTAAGTCAGATAAAGACAAATATCACATAATATCACTTGTATGTGGAATCTAAAAAAAAAGGTACAAATGAAATTAGTTACAAAACAGAAGTAGAGTCACAGATGTAGAAAACAAATTTATGGTTACCAGGGGATGGGGGGGAATAAATTGGGAGATTGGGATTGACACATACATACTACTATATATAAAATAGATAACTAATAAGGACCTACTGTATAGCACAGGGAGCTCTACTCAGTACTCTCTAATGGCCTATATGGGAAAAGAATCTAAACAAGAGTGGATATATGTATATGTATAACAGATTCACTTTGCTGTACACCTGAAATTAACACAACATTGTAAATCAACTATACTCCAATAAAAATTTTTTAAAAAATGAAAGAAAATGATAGGGTTAAGGTTTTTACATTTAATTTTGTTTTATGAGACTTGGTAGTTTATGACCTCCAAAAATACGTACATTCATACTCCAACAGCAAGGTATAAATGCATTTTACCAGCAGTTTCAACAATCCTATGTATTATAATAATAATAAAAATAGTCAATTTGATATGCAAAAATTAGGTCTGACTTTAATTTGCAAGAACTGCTGATAAATTTTCAAAAATTTTTTGACCATTCATATTACTTTGGAGAACTGCCTGATACCACCCTCTAACCATTTTTTCTCTGTGTGGTCATCTGTTTTCCTAATGATTATAAGAACCCTAATAATATTTTGAAAATCAACCTTTCTTAAATAATTGACAAAAACTGTTTCTACTTTTTGAATTTCAGGGGTTGGGGAGGGAAGACAAGAGAGGAAATATGGTTTGGGGTAAGACTCTTTCTCCAATTCAGAAATTAAACAGTTTTTTGCTGCTAATTATTGAATAATTCACATTTTAATAATGTTCCTAATATCTAAACATACATACATTAACATGTGTCCCTGGCTTTTTTTAGCTCATTCCTTAGTATGAAGTCTACTAGACTTATCATAATACACACTCATTATACTTATTTTTTAATCTTTCATTGACATGTTGTACTTATCTGTTCACCTGAGTTAGTTTTACAACAGTTTTTGAAATTTTTAAAATAAAACTTGAAAAAAAGAAAAAAGAAAATAACAATGACAAAGCCCAGCTCTGGAAGGCTGGGTAAGATCTGCTCTGCCCTGTGATTGGGGGCAAAAGGATATCCTCATTTCCTCAGCTGTAACTGGGAGCAATATCTTTTAGGATATCTTTTAGGATTGAATAAAACCCCAGAGGCAAAAGATTTGGCACAATGTCATCACATAGTAAACACTCAAAATGTCACAGCAATGATTGCCTCAATCATCTAGAGCTGTTCCCAGGCAGGTTACATGAGATAATATCTCACTCCTTATCTTGAATCCTACATTCAGTCTTGAATACTACTTTCCTTTGTCTTCCTCTTTCTTTTTATAATTGTAAGGCCATGTTTTCCATGAATCAACTAGAATCGAACCAAAATATGTGGCGCCCTGAATTACTTTTCTTCTAGGTTAAATTTACACTGCTTCCTTCCACACTATCTCTCTCTCCTCTTTTAAAATCCTCTGTTGCTTTCATTCACACACAACTCAAAATAGCTGCTTTCAGGAAGTGCTAAATATAGGTAATCTGAAAGAGCCAGTTTTATCCTTCCCTTCAAGATCCTGTTCCCTTTGAGTTCTTTGAGAAGAAGATTTGCTCGGGGGGTTTCACTTCCTTTTCCTGATGTAAACCCCAGTGGCCCCTCATGTTGTCTTGGGGCCTCATCCTCCAGCTGCCAGGACAACTGACGCCAGTGGCCACCTTACTGCAAGTCAGGGTCTCTGTGATAGGTTGCTGCCCTCCCCACACAGTATCCGCAGAGGGCTGTGATGGGCTGAAGTGTCCTTCTTTTGAAGGCCTGTGCTCAGTTGTATATATGGGAAACTCCAGTGGCAATGGCTTGAACAAGGTCTTCCTCTTGGTAATCAGCAAGCTTGAAGGGATGCATCGCAGGGGTCCTTCGATTTCTCCAGGCACCTCCATCTTGGTTACTTGAAAGATGGCTGCTTCAGCACCAATAACTGTGCAACATTCCATGCAGCAAGCAAGAGGAAAGGCAAAGGGGAAGTGAGCATGCAGAGGCAGGCCCCCTTTAAAGGAGCTTTCTGGAATCCCTACCTCACAACCTGTGCTTGTATTTCATTGCCAGCATTATCTTCCATGGCCACCCCTCCACAAAGGAAGTGAGAGTGTTACTGGTAGACAAGGCTACCTACAATGAAGTTGGTATTTTTTTTTTTTTAATTTTTACTTATTTTTTATTTATTTATTTATTTTTGGCTGTGTTGGGTCTTCGTTTCTGTGCGAGGGCTTTCTCTAGTTGTGGCAAGCAGGGGCCACTCTTCATCGCGGTGCTCGGGCCTCTCACTATCGCGACCTCTCTTGTTGCGGAGCACAGGCTCCAGACGCGCAGGCTCAGTAGTTGTGGCTCACGGGCCTAGTTGCTCCGCGGCATGTGGGATCTTCCCAGCCCAGGGCTCGAACCCGTGTCCCCTGCATTGGCAGGCAGATTCTCAACCACTGCGCCACCAGGGAAGCCCCTGAAGTTGGTATTTTGATAGAAAAGGAGAGAGAGCGTACCTGCCTGGTCCCTTTGTTATTTACACTGTCACCCTGCACAACTGTGTTTGTCTGTAAGAAACCTTGAACAGTTGGGGTAACTAAAGGCGACTGAATCATAGAAAACAACCTCATTCCTAGCTTGGCTTTGTTACTGTCCTTGTCAAAATGTCTTTTCCAACAAATTCAGGACACACCCCCAACTCCCACCCAACACACACACACAAACACACACACACACACACACACACATACACACACACACACAAAAGGGTCTCTGAACTTCACCCCATTATGCTCTTATCCTCAGCAGTTACCCAAAGTCTCAATTATTCACTGCCAAACAGTGCTTCTCTAACTTGAATAATGAATGGATAACTTTGAAAAGAAAGAGGTTGGTGAACCTCTGGGTAGTGATCTACACTGTTTGTATTTTAATTGTTACTTAATATGTAAAATACAGAACTTGGTTGAACTTCTTAAGCTTTTGGCTTTTATGCATCTTTAAACAAAAACAAAATTTCAGAGCAATTTCAAACAAAACTATCAATTTTTGCAATCACTTAAAATCAAATTAGCATAATTGATTTAATGGGACACAGGTTTTATCCTCAGTGGCTGCTCTCAGGTGCATGAGGCACCCATGGCTCTGATTCTGCAGTGTGGATGCCTGCGGCAGAGTGTGCTAAGTGCTGGCTCAGGTCTCTCATCATGTTTCTCAAGTCATTGCAAAAATTATTATTTCATAGTGCCCCAGATGCCATTTGGCCTCCATTTCTTTCCCACCAATGATAAATAAAGTTAATTTCCCTTGATATTGAGGGTATCATAGATAAAAGTGGGGTTTCAAGGCAGGATGTCAACTCAGGTGATCCTCCTATTGTTGCCGGCTGTGGCAACAATTAACCCCTTCTATTTCCTTCTCTGCGTTCCCATCAAATTTTGCCTCTAGGTACTTCCTGAAATAAGAAACTTCCTAAGAATATGAAAACAAGAAAAAGCAAAACTTCTGCTTATAAAGGTTTGATTAGAATCTCAAGAAAGTCCTATTATCTACTAAGAATGGGGGTGAAGTGGGTGAAGGGGAAAATTGGGTTCTTTCAGCATATAAATGTCTCATATTTTTAAGAGAATAAAACAGCTTAATTAGGTGTCTCCATGCTTTTGGCCTTGTATGAAATCTGTTCAGAGCCTTGCAGTAAGTGGGTTGGGGAAAGGAAAAGTCAGTTCTCTCATCAACAGCAAGGACTAGCGAGAGTTTGGCACACTGGAAAACCTGGAGCTAGGTGAGGCAGAGATGAGTTTATCAGTCTCTTGATAGAAGAACATTTTTATGATTTTGCTATATAATTTAACATCAGAATTTTTTGATGCAGTTTCTTAAGAAATTAATGACCACACACTATCCCAGCATTCCATCTTGGTTGGGAGTGTCCACTAAAAACAGTGGAGGAAGGCAGGGGAAATGCAGTGGGTGGTATTTCAGAATCACTTACATTTTCTTTTTCTTTCTTTCTTTCCTTTTTTTCTGTCAAATTGCATCCTTCCCTCTCTGATTCTGATAGGACATTCCCCCTTATCCCCCAGTAGGTGCTTCTAGCTGAGGGTTACCAGATCCATGAGTGTCCCTAGGCCCTAAGACATTGTTGTTCTAGGCCCTGACTAGTCCACCTCCTTTATTTACAATTTAGAATTGCTCTCACTGTTGAATGTGACTTAGATGAATTTCCTCTTCTGTTCCCTCCTCTGCTTGTTTAACTAAATCATCTCATTGCCTAGTGTCCACAAATAACTCTGGAAATAAGTTTGAAATTAGTTGTGAAAAACTGAACTTCCCAACTGTATTAGTCAGGATAGGCTCTGTTGCATAGTGATAACAAATAGTCCCAGAATCTCAGTGCCTTAAAGCAACAAAGGTTTATTTCTTTTTTTTCCCATTCTTTAAAAAAAAAAAAAAATTTAACAAAGGTTTATTTCTTACCCTGCTACATGTCTTCTGTTCCTTAGCTTGGACATTTCTTCTGACAGGATCTAGGATGTTAATGCAGCATAAGTTAAATGCTGTGAATTCTGTGACAGAGGGAAAGAGAGCTCTGGAGGGTTTGAGACAGGCAATCAGGAGCTCTGGAATAAAAGTGACACACATTGTTTCTGCTCACAATTTATTGACCAGAATTAGTCATCTGTTTCGACCCAACCTTAAGGGAACTAAGAAATATGGCTTTTTCATATTCTGAGAGGGAAGAAGCCAATGAGGAAGGAAATGGCTGGCAAATAGCACTAATGATTGCCCCCTAATCCAGCATTCTGGCTGGGTTGAGGGTCTTCTCTAAAAAGCAGTGAAACTACCTTGAGTAACTAGCATTGCTCCTTCTGTTGGTAGATTTACAGCTTTTATTGAGAATATGCACTTACGAAGGAGGATACAACCATCTATACCAATGGTTGGAAATGAGATCATGTGCCATGTGGGAAGGATAGTGTCTGCCTAGCCAATCTCAGCTACCATTTTGGTCTATATTGACTGGTTATTTTGTTCAAGTTATTTTCAATTTCGTGCATTTAGACAAAGGTCACAGTCTCATCAGAGAAGCTTGCTGAAGACTGTCCTGCTGAGCAAGATTTTGGAGGCAGGAATACCCCTATGAGGATTGAGGAAAGGTACTTTAATTCCCCGTAAATAGAAGTACCAGCTAAGGTGGGAAAGGTGAGGTAGGTGGTTTTAATGACGCTCCAGGGAGCAGCCAATGCTGGAGCAGCATCCAAGGACTCTTACTACCAGTTGAGAGTGAATTCTAGATATTGGAAGTTATTTCCATGACAATTAGTTGGAGGAAGGTGGGATATTTTTCAAAAGAGGGATTCTAGAGCATTTGAAGGAAAAGAGACATACTTAGCCTCCAAGTTGTCTAATTCTGCACAGAAACATAATTTTAGATGGCATTTGAAATTATTTACATAATACATGCTTTATTAGGCACTATCAAGAGAAAAACATGAATGTCATTGGCAGCCATGGAAACCTTGGCAAAATCTGACAATACTTGTATTTCTGCCTCTTCTTCTCCCCACAACAAAAAGAAGTAAAAAATGGAAACTGGAAACTGATCAGTTATAAACTACAGGGAAATGGAAATTTTTATTTAAAAGAGAGAATTGTACTGTTGACACATTACATTTGTATATAGTGTTTTTCTCTATAAGCCCCCAAAGCACATTGAACCATGGTAATCATGCTCACACGCTTCATATACTTAAGTTCTACGTACACTGAAAGGACAAATAAATAGATGCACCAAAGTACCAAAGTAATCTGCCCGCCTTGGAAAACAACAGGATGAACTGATATCACCATCAACTTCTGATAAAAATTCTATATTCATTATATTGGATTGGCCAGAAAGTTCTTTCGGGTTTTTCATAAAACGTTACAGAAAACCTGAACGAACTTTTTGGCCAACCCAATAGTTCCTGTGGAATGTAGTTGACATTGTCTGGGATAGAAATTGATTAGTTCCTTGAGAAATGATGAAACCGTGGGTAATTAGTCAGATCCAATTCACCTTCCTTCAAGGTCATTTTAAGACTTGCATGTCCTCTAAGCTGCATGTAACCTAAACGATATGATGTTTGCTTGAGTTGTTTTCAGCTGTGTCTAGTTTGAACTGAGCTGGTTGAGGCTGGTAGGAACACTGACCCTTCAACTGGGCATGCGCGACTGTCTGCTAGCTCAGTGACCCTTTGAATATGCAGAGGCCTGTAGCTTAGTTACGCCTGTGCAGAACGATAGTTATTTGCACCTTTTTCCAATCACCATTCCCCATGCTCCCCATGCCTCAGACCACCCTGCTTCTTTATTCATTATCCCATAAATACCCTGAGCCCCTTGTGTCAGGGGAGGCAGTTTTGAGACTTGCTCTCCTGTCTCCTCACTTGGATGCCTTGCAAGTAAACCTTCTCTTTGCTGCAAACCTAGGCATCTCAGCGTTTTGGCTTGCTTCCCATCAGGCAAAGTGAACTTGGTTTGGTAATGATGTGATACGTGCAATAAAAACAAATGGTCATAAATTTGGATTGTAATCTGTAGTGCATGGCTGCAAAGCTGAAAACCAAACTCAAGCTTTAGTAGTTAGGAAGTTTCAATGGCAAGTGAATATCACCTTTCGGCTTTACAGGAAGTAGACTTTTCTTTTACATCACTCAGTATGAACGTCTATGCTTTCTATGTCTGAAAAGTTAGCAGTAAATTAAAAAAAGAGGAACAGCAACATGCTGGAAAAATAGGAACTTCAAGAAAATGAACAGGGGTTGTTTGTGAGCCTTGAATCTTCACCAAATTCTATGGATCTATCTAAGAAACAGACAGCCAATGGCTTCTGTCCCATTCTATACCCAGTTTGGGTGGAGAAACCCACGGGTTAGTGTGGATGATGTAAGCATTACAAAGGGAAAAAAGAGGTGTGGGTCTGGGCTCCTGTGATCGGAGAGGACAGTTGGAGGTTGTGTGGGGAAGGTGACTGTGGCCCTGAGAGCTGCACAGGGACAGAAGACTGAAAAGAGCCCTGCAGGTGTGGACAACAGCACTTGCAAACACAGTTCCCTCATGATCCCTGATGAGGACCAGCTTAAAAAGATGGATACCATATAAGATTTTTAAAAATTTATTTTTGTTCTTTTATATTTTAAATCCTTGTTGTTTATTTCATATATAGCAGTGTGTATCTGTTAATCCCATACTCCTAATTTATTCACCACCACCCCCCCAACTTTCCCCGTTGGTAACCATTAGTTTGTTTTCTATGTCTGTGAGTCTGTTTCTGTTTTGTAAATAAATTCATTTGTATTATATTTTTAGATTCCACATATAAATGATATATTTGTCTATCTCTGACTTACTTAGTATGATAATCTCTAGGTCCATCCATGCTGCTGCAAATGACATTATTCCATTCTTTTTTTTATGGCTGAGTAGTATTCCATTGTATGTATATATACATGTATGTATATATACATATATATATATATATATATATATATATACCATGTCTTCCTTTTTTTTAGATTCTACAATTTACATTTTATTGAACTTGCTTTATAATATACTTTCCCATCTAGCCACCCTATTTATACATTCATCATCTGTTGTATTTATTGTTTTGAGGCCAAAGTAAGTTGAAGACTTTGTTACACTTCTCCCTAAACATTTCAATATGCATGTCATTAGTTAGAGTTCAGTAATTTTCTAAGGCTCTCTTTTTCTTTTAATGTAAAATTTACATATAACAAAAAAGTATGAATCTTAAGTGATACATTGGCTGAGTTTTGACATATACATACAAGTGTGTAATCCAAACTTCTATCCAGATACAGAATAGGATCATCAGAAATCTCCCTCATGCCCCTTCCCAGTCATTCCCTGCCCTCAACCCCCTTCAGAGGTAACCAGTGTTATATTTTTATGCTGTCACTTAGATCTGCCTCTCCTAGAATTTCACATAATGGAATCACAAAGTATGTACTCTTTATAGAAGGCTTCTTTCACTCTGCATGCACCATGTCTTCTTTATCCATTCATCTGTGATGGACATTTAGGTTGTTTCCATGTGTTGACAATTATAAGTAGTGCTTCTATGAACATTGAGGTGCATGTATCTTTTCATATTAGAGCTTTCTCTGGATATATGCCCAGAAGTGGGATTGCAGGATCATATGGTAACTCTATTTTTAGTTTTTTAAGGAATCTCCATACTGTTTTCTATAGTGACTGTACCAGTTTACATTCCCACTAACAGTGTAGGAGGGTTCCTTTTTCTCCACACCCTCTCCAGCATTTATTATTTGTAGAATTTTTGATGATGGCCATTCTGACCAGTGTGAGGTGATACCTCATTACAGCTTTGATTTTCATTTCTCTAATAATTAGCAATGTTGAGCAGCTTTTCATGTGCCTGTTGGCCATCTCTATGTCTTCTTTGGAGAAATGTCTATTTAGGTCTTGTGCCAATTTGGTTTGTAAGCATTTTTAATAGGAAAATAAGTTCATTCTTTTTCATTTTCCAAGAGCAGGCCCTTTCCCCACCTCCTCATTCCCCACCCCCAGATTGGTCCTGTTCTTGGAGCCAGGATACACTTGAGTAGCAGGGCCTCCACAGACATATGGTCACCTGCAGGAGAAAAGGCTAGCCAGGCACACAAAATCCAAGGAGATTTTATTCATGCCAAGTTGCACAGGTCCGATGGGCTCTTAAGCCTTGTTTCTGAAAGGGCATTCACAATACTCCTTATTTCAGAAGGAGGAAAGTCTTTTCTCTCTTTGCATTCTTCCCAATCTCCCCTTCAATAAGAGATCTTGTTAGAAGTGAGGCAAGAACCTTCTAAGAGAGACTGTGGGTACAGATGATAACCCCTATACTTCGAGCACAGGTGCCAACTTGCATGCTAAACAAAAACATCTTTGTTCATATCTCTTTGGGTTTATATGACTATACAGAGGTTACTTTGTGAAGAGTTGGTTCCAGCACTTTATAAAGAACATGTTTTTTAACATAGAAAAGAATATGAAATGAATGTGTCCAGTGAACCAGCAATTGCACTCTTGGGCATTTCTCCCAGAGAGATGAAAATTTATTTTTATGCAGAAATTTGTACAGGAAGGTTTGTAGCAGCTTTATTTGTAATAGTTCAAAACAGGAAATTACCCAAATGTCCTTCAATGGGTGAGTGGCTGAACAAACTCTGGTCCATCTATGTCAGGGCATACTCCTCATCAATCAAATTAGACGATTATTGATGTACTCAACAACTTAGGTAGGTCTCAAGGAAATTATACTGAGTCAAGAAAGCCAAGAAAGCCAAGCTCAAAAGATACATACTGGGTAACTCCATTTTTATAGCATTCATGAAATAACCTAATTATAGAGATGGAGAACAGATTGGTGTTTATCAGGTGTTAGAAATAAGGGAGGAGAGTTGGGGTGGCTACAAAGGGGTAGCATAAGGGAGTCCTGTGCTGATGGTTCAGTTGAGTATCTTGATTGTGGTGGTGGCCACATGAATCTACACATGTGATAACACTGCATAGAGCTACACACACACACGAGTGCATGTATAACTCATGAAATATGAATAAGTTCTATGGATTGTACCAATGTCAATATCCTGGTTTTGATATGTACTATAGCTGTGAGATATGGGGAAGGCTTATGAAAGGTGTGCAGGGCATCCCAAACATTTTTTTTCGACTTCCTACAAATTTATAATTATTTCAAAATAAGTTAAAGCAAAAGCAATGTGTAACTAAATAACTCAATTACTGCCACTAATTTGGTGCAGTATTCAACAGCCTTTTAAACTGTAAAAAGGATAGTATTTTAGAATGTGCACATCATCTGTATACGACATTACAAACTTAAGATAGAAAATTTAGTAGGTATCTAATGCCAACCAATCACTGTTCATGGATCTATTGGGGTTCCACTAACGCCAATGGACTCAGGTTCAATATGGAGTGAAAACAGCTCCTGCCAGTGCTAAGTGTACTTTAAAATAAGTACACCTATGATTCAAATAATTATGAAAGTTCAGGAGGTTAAGTGATCTGTTTCTTTTCTAATGTAAGTATTTAATGATATAAATTTTCTTCTAAGCACTGCTCTTGCTGTATCCTACACATTTTGATAAGTTGTACTGTGATTTTTATTCTGTTCAAAATATTTTCTTTAAAAAAATTTTCACAAGGGTTGGAAAACTCACTTTCCAACTATGGTGGGCTGAATAATGTTCTCCTCAATGTCCACATCCTAATCCCCAGAACCTGTGACTATGATATTTAACATTGTAAAAGGGACTTTGCAGATGTGATAGTTAAGGATCTTGAGCTAGGGGATGATCCTGGATTATTCAGTTGAGCTCAGTGAAATCACAAGGTCCTTATAAGAGAGTGACAGGAGGTCCACAAGCAGAATGGAGATGTGGTGATGTTAGCAGAGGCTGCAGTAACGCAATTTGAAGATGGAGGAAAGAGCCAAGAGTGAAGAAATGCAGGAGGTTATGGAAGGCATGGACCAGATTCCCCTCTGAAGCCTCCAGAAGGAACCAGTCTTGCCAATGCCTTGCCTTTAGCCCATAATACCCATCTCAAACTTCTGACCTCTAGATAATAAATGTGTGTTGCTTTAAACCACTAAGTTTGTGGTAATTTGTTATAGCACTCATAGGACATTAATACACCAATATTTATTTTGAAAATTTTAAACGTCTGATTAGTTGCAAGAATAGTATGAGGCACAACCATATGTCCTTCACCTGGATTAACATTCTGCCATGTTTAATTCCCTTCTATATGTGCATGTGTTTGGCTGACTCATTTGAACATGAGTTGTAGACATCATGTCACGTTTCCCGGGAACATTTCAGCATGAAGTGAAGAACAAGGACATTCTTTTATGTAAACAGTAGAATTGTCACAGTCAGCTTCTTTAATATTGATGTAATACTGTTATCTAAAATAGTTCATAATTGAATTTCTCCAGTTATCCCAATAATATCACTTATTATTGTGATTTTTTCTCCTAATGCAAGACCCAATCAAGGGTTCCACATCACATCTAGTTGTCATGTCTCTGTATTTACTCTTTTAAATCTGACAGGTTTCCAGCCTTTTTGTTTTTCCCTCTCATGATATTGATAATCTTGCAGAATCTGGACCAATTGTTTGTAGAATGTCTCTCACTTTGGAACAATGGATTGTTTTCTCATGACCAGATTCAGGATAAACATTTCAGAAGGAGTTCTACATAGTGATGTTATGAATTTCTCAGGGTCTCACATCAGTAAGCATATATACATATATGACTTTAAATTTTATTTTTAAAAAGTATCATACAGTAAAAGAGACTCACTTTTTGATGTACAGTTCTATGAATTTGAAGACATGCATAGATTCATGTAATTCCTGTAAGAATTAAGATGCACGAAATAGGTCCATTCCCACAAAAAAACTGCTGGAACCTACCCCAGTCCTACTGAATCAGAATCAGCATTTTAACAAGACCTTCAGGAACATTAAAATTTGAGAAACACTGGTTTAGAGAACTTAAATAATATTTGAAAATTTCTTGGCCTGTAGAAGACCATCAATAAATGATGCCATCTTAAATCAGTCTCTCCTTCATTATTAGAAGGTTTTCCAAGTGCATATATTTCTGTTGAATTATGTGAGAAAGAGCCACTGACTTATAGTTTCAATAAAGCAAATTACACACTGGTCAAAGAAAGACATGTTCTTGCTATAATCACCATTACTGTATCATTTCAGTGATTATTAAACCATCATGTCTCTAATTTGGTAACTTCAGGAAACTTTCATGAGCTGAGATTATTGACACCTGCCCCCTGTGTGTGTAGTTTCACACAAACCCATGCACACTTGCAAACACTCATACTTTAATTGACTACTAGAAATAGTTTTTTGTTTATTCTTAGTGAAGATGCTGCTATAAGAACTAATTCCCTGATCGAGCCTTCTACTAAGGAGAGCATTCTGCTAATACTGAGGAAGCTGAGTGGTTTTCTGGGTTTCCTGCACATCATCACTTATCCTGTAGCTGATATGAGGAAGACCCTGCAAAGGACCGGCAAAGGGGAAGTTGGGCTGGGGTAGGCAGTTCATGGTCAGTCTTTAAGTGTTCATCTAGAGCCCAGTGTACTAGACAGGCTCAACCCTTTCTAAATCTTGATCGGTTGGAGGCTAACACCTCCATGTCTTGGGAGGACCTTGACAAACCTAGGGAATATAGGACATGAAGCCTTTCTTATATCATGTTAATGGCCAATTTCAAGACCATTTTAATACATCAACCCATTAAATCAAAGCGAGTACTCGCATATTTGTGTGATGTTGCATTAAGGGTACGGATCTCTTAGAGGTTCATGGTCCTTAAATGTTAGCTGTCAATTCCCCAAAAAAGATTACTTCCCAAATTTGTGTTGATCAAGTAAAGCTAATTTTTTCTAGATTTATTGAGTATGGGAGAACACCACCTTGGTAGTCATAGTGTCTCAGAGTGGAAAGTCAGGGGAAGAGGTTCACAGGGTTTTAAGGATGCAGATGGCTGATTTTGCAGCAGTCTTTCCATGAGGGAACTGGTTGGGTTGGGCAGAATTTATGCCTGGGGTTGGTGTGCATAGAGAGGGAAGGTTGAGAAGAAAGTATTGGTTATATATCAGTTTTGATAATAAGCTATTTTAATAAATAGTTGGTTCACAGTCTTATCTTTCAAGCAAGTATTTCCTGGAACAAGTAACTATGTTATCTTTCTCTGGTCCCACTATTATTTAGCACAGTAATGGGAAAGTGTCTTTGTCTAAGTATTTAACACAAGAACAAGAAATTTGTTGGTTTCAGTATTAGCAAGTAACTCCTTAGATCATGGATCAGTGTAGAGCAGTCCTGGGCCTTTGTAGACGTTTAAGGTCTGAGAGTGATGGGGCACTACTGATGTTCTGCCTTCCTTCTGAAATGTACACATATGCATCTGTCAGGAATATGTGGGTGCTGGACCAAGCAGGGGCATCAATCTCAAGGGCTTCCTCTATCCTTTCCCATCTGTGCTTTGGCTTTGTTGTTTCATGGGGCTGTTTCCATGCCTTTACAAAACCCTGAAGGGAGCAGCACATCACAGGAGATAGTTACCATTTAGACTAGGAAAACAAAAAAATACTCTATGATATGAAAAATATATATTGAGGCAATCTTTTGCATATATCACTGTGTTGACTACAGTTGCATTTCCCCTTTTTAGTTCTATGGAGCACTGGATCAATTCTCTAAGAGAAAGGGCTTCTGTAGATGAGAAGTCTGAAGATATGGTATGCATGTTCCTGGAGAGGTTCTTACTGCTTCTCAGCACCCTGCTCATAGAGGCCTTCTTGTAGAGCCACTGGTGAATTTCACTTAAATGATGCTCAGATGCATTTGACCATTGGACATCTTTTATGTTTAACAACTTCTATCGTCCTGTAGAAACTCACTTTAGTTATATGCTTGAACCATACTGATTTTGGAAAGTGCAGAAAACCATCCTGACTGTCAACCAGAAAGACAGTGAAATGAAAAAGGATGGATGTATTGCTGAGAAAAGATTTCCATGATAACAAATGAAAACTTGTGAATAGTTTTGACATTCTGGAATCAAGTATCCAGCACCCAGAGCCATTTCACTTTATTGGTGTCTATGAGGTAAAACCTTTGGAAATACAACTTATTCAAACCAGAGACAATTACATAATATAGACTAGAATAACATGTATGGATGGCACCTGGATGCAGAAGGTCTGTCTCCCTTTAGTATGTAACTTAACATTGAACCTGGTACCATGACACCAAACGCGTACCCGATAGGGCTTGTTGAACTCATCGTTAAACAACTACACATGAATAAACGAGCATATAGGTTACATTTGTAGAATTTACTCTTATTGATTCCCTGTTTATTAAAAATGTACTAAGTTTATAAAAGTAGTACATGCTCATCATTACAAATTAAAACTCTGCAGATTCTACTCAGAGTTACTTCGACTCTTCTTTAACTGCACACTTCAGTCCACTACAGTTTCATGTAAATTCTTTTAAATTAAAAAACTATGCGTATATATTCTCAATCATAAATTTTTCCAGTGTGATAAGAGAAAAAACAGTAACCCATTAATATCTTAATTTACCTTTATTTTAGTACAGATTTTTAAAATATTTCATCTTATGATATAGTTATATATTTTTTATATATATAATATATTTTATATTATAGAAAAAATAATTATTTTAGTCAATCATATTTTATTACATTATGTCATAATATGGAGACATTTTATGTGTTTCTGTGATTGCTCTTTGTCATTGAGTGACTTCTTTTGAGCAGTACTTTAATTTTATCACCGATTCGGAATAGAAAAAAAAAAGAAAAATTAATTTTGCTGTGTCTGTTTGATTGAATCTGAGGGTAATGATGGTCTGTAAGGAGAATGTTGATGTAAGGGACCTCCAAGAAGTATTTACTCAGTTTGGGAATTCTATTTATTCATAACATGTCAGTTTTCCTATATGCTAAGCTATAGTTGACAGCTTCTAGAATGACTCCCACGACCCATCTCCTCATGTTCACCCCACTGTGTAATCCTTCTCTGTCTAGGGTCTGGACACAGTGACTTGCTTTTAACCAATAAGGCAAAAGTGATGGGATGTCACTTCTGAGGGTAGGTTATAGAAGACTGTAACCTCCAACTTGCTCAGTCTCTGTGTGGCTTTTTCACTTTCTCACACTGATGAACTCAGGCTTACTGTCCTAAGGAGAGACACACATGACAAGCAACTGAGAGATGCTTCTAGCCAACAAGTTGCCTGTGAGAGACTGAATCCTGCCAACAACCACACAAGTCAGTTCAAGAGCAGAACTTTCCCAGTTGAGCCTTAAGATAATGGTAGCCCCAACAAGCATCTTGATTGCAGCTGTATGAGGAACGCTGAGCCAGAGTTGGACCATGGTTGGGTTTCTGACCCACAAAGATGGAGAAATAATAAATGTTGTAGTTTCTCTCCACTAAGTTTTGGAGTAATTTTTTATGCAGCTACAGATAGCTAATACTAGCTAATTGTTAATTGATTACACATTCTACAGTGCATAGATATATCTTAAGTTCATGTGTGTTTTCTCCAAATAATAGAGTTTTTTTTTAATTTAAAAAGGAAAATATTATTTAGGAATGACTTAATATTTTTTAAAGAGGAATATATTGTAAATCCAAAAATATGTTTGTGCTTCACTGTCATAGTTGTGGTGTATACAGTTAGCCTTGAAAAGACGGGTCTGTAATTTACATCTATAATTCTGAGAAGTTTTATTCTTGGTTGCCCCAATCCAGGCTGACAAAGTTAGATTCTATGGTATATTTACAAGGGTGGCTGAAAAGGCCCTGTGCCCACTGGATTTAAAAATGGGGTGACTTTTTATTTTGTCCTGGGATCTTGAACCTAAGCATCTATGATTAACTTCTGTAATAATGTTAGAACTGCCAAATAAGCCTTTCCCTTGGAAACCTCTAATTGCTACCTACAACAAAAATCCAATTACAAACAAAAGGCTGCATAATTTGAGAATGTTCTAAAAAGCTTAAATGAGTTGCTCTTTATGATAATATCTGCTCTGTATACTGAATAATATTGTCTGGACCTCATGAGGGCTATAGAGCAAATATTGTGAGAAACCTAAGCATTGTGTCAAATGCTCACAGTGGGAAAATACCAACTATCAATTTAATTACAACTTTATTACTTACCAATCAATTTGATTCCTGCAGAGTGTATGTTCCTTCAGGGAATACAAAAAGTTATGTTCTAATTAAAGTATAATTATATATGAAGGACAGAAGGGCAGGAGTCATTTTACTTCTGCACTTCCTCACATCAGAATGGACGTGAAGATGCTCCACTCTCAAAATCTGATACACACTTGATAACCTTACAGTACATGTGGTACTTCTATTGAAATATAGGATTTTACGAAATGCTTTTATTTCATGTTAATAACAATTAAATCTCAAGAGATGCAAAGTGAAATAGGGTACGGTTTATACTGATTTCAAGACATTTATATTTTTCATTGGAATGCATACTTTTTAGGTTTATCACATTTTGTTTTGTTAAGTACAATCCCACAGTCAGTGCAATTCAGTCAGTAACATCCAGAGTTTACTATCAAGACACAGAGGTTTTGTTTCTACCTTTTTGTCTCCTTGTGTCCATACTATCTTTAGTTACTCTGAGCATCTTTCAGAGTTTTTGCATTCTCTTATGCCTGCCTACTATGTCCGCTTTCCTAACCAGTCCTAATATTTATTGATTTATTCTTATTTTTATCTTATGCAGTATGGTGTCTCTCTGGTTTACTCCATTTTTTGCTTCTATGTTTTCAGTTGGTGCTTGGTATCTAATGAATAAGTAGATTGAGAACCACACACAGAGAATTTTTGGAATCAAGAATGTGATAAGATGTCAATATTTACTCATGCAGCCAGTGCCCAAGGAAGCCCTAACTTCTGTGCATGTTTGCATTTTCATTGTTTAGATGTATGTATTGGATTTAAGCTTATCTTATTTTTTAAATGAAGTGAAAATTATCACCAACTGCATGGATATTAAAGTGTCAGAAGACAGGTCACAATTATGTAAAAGAAAATGACTGTAAAATGGGCATGTTTTCCATAGGACATATGTCTGCCTAGGGAAGCATGAAAATACAAATGACCTCTGTCATGCTCTCAAATATCTTAGTGAGAATGAAGCATAAACAAAGACTTCTGATATTTCACTAATTTCTCACCTCGATTGCCATGCCCAGAAACATTCTACATTGCCAGATACAAAGCCCAAATTCTTTTATTCCTGTTTCTCTCTTGTGTTCAGAAGTTTTAAGACATAGAATATAGCCTCTTGGAATATTTTCCAGGGGCTGGATTTGGGAAAAGAGCAGTTTTGCATAATTTTTAAAACGTCGGTGAGGCACAGACTCAACTGTTCAGAGGTTGATTGACTCCAGTGAGGACATAAACATGGGCATAAATAAGGAAGAGAAGTTGAATCCAAAGCAGAGAAAGAAAAGCCGTCATGGTACATTCCGTCCTCCCTCCTTCCTGTTTCTGGTCTGTTCCTCAGGGCAAGGCAGTGCAGAGATCATGCATACAACCAAGGCAGCAGGTGACCCATTCTGACAAGGGACTTTCTGTTAGTAGAGGATAGACCTTGCACAATTTCGATTACAATTAAAGAGCATATTACCAGTTAAGATTTGCGGATTTCTTTCAAGAATAGAGAAAAAAATACTTAAGTCTAAGTTTTCTATAAGGAAACAAAAATCACGTTTCTTTCAGACTTTTAGACTATAAAAATATGGTACAAAAAAAATGGAAAAGTGTTCAGAAATAAGAGAAGGAAAAAATGTATAACACAACACCTAAATTATGTAAGTTCCATTAATTATATCACCCAATAATCTATTCTAGTTAGTACTCTGTTGGTCAACACATAATTATGCTAATAGAGAAATCAAGAATGGTGGACAGGGCTTCCCTGGTGGCGCAGTGGTTGAGAATCTGCCTGCTAATGCAGGGTACACGGGTTCGAGCCCTGGTCTGGGAAGATCCCACATGCCAAGGAGCAGCTGGGCCCGTGAGCCACAACTACTGAGCCTGCGCATCTGGAGCTTGTGCTCCGCAACAAGAGAGGCCGCGATAGTGAGAGGCCCGCGCACCGCGATGAAGAGTGGCCCCCGCTTGCCGCAACTAGAGAAAGCCCTTGCACAGAAACGAAGACCCAACACAGCCAAAAATAAATAAATAAATAATAAAAATAAAGGAATTCCTTAAAAAAAAAAAAAAAAGTTCCATTAAGAATGGTGGACATATACTATAGAAAACAAATGATAACAAGGAGTGACATTCAATAGATATTGTTTCATTTTTTAGGTTTATAATAGGAAACACTATGAAAATGGTCATATTAGACAAAGCTACTAGAAAAAAAAGCTCAAAAATGGAAAAAAAAGATCCATAACAATCACAATAGCTTCACATTCATAAACACGAACTAGAGTCACCAGGCATTTAAGAAAAGAGAAGGACTATAATGATTTAAAAAACCCAAAAAACAAAAACAAAGGAAAGCAAAACAAAACATTTGCTGGAGTAAATAAATCATCCAAGAAAAAAAGAAAAGAAAAGTTTAATTTGAACATCTTCAGAGAGATTTGAGCTCTCTGGTATTATTACTAAAAGAAGAAAAGGCTGCTATGAAAAGGGAGCAATAAGAAAATAGTAAAGTATTTTTGGAAATTAAACTATTGCCAGACTGAAAAGTTTAGTAAAAGGACTGAATGATTAAAAAAAAAAACAGCCAAAGATAGAGTCAATGATCTAGAAGATGTTGAGAAACTCTCCAAAGGTGTTGAAGAAAAAGGAACAATGAGAAAATATAAGAGAAAAACTTAGCATCATGGATACCCTCATCCAGGAATCCCAGTGTTCATCTAGTAAGATTTCTAGAAGGAGAAAACAAAAACAAACAAACAAAAAGAGAACAAAAAATAAAAAGTTAGAAAAACTTCAAAGAATAGA
This sequence comes from Balaenoptera musculus, assembly GCF_009873245.2. NCBI lineage: Eukaryota > Metazoa > Chordata > Mammalia > Artiodactyla > Balaenopteridae > Balaenoptera > Balaenoptera musculus. The sequence continues at coordinate 20,504,375 of NC_045790.1, read as the reverse complement.
ATAGTAAGAACAATAACAATGTAAATACAATAATGTAAAATATTCACATGTTCACATTGAAGTGATCTATTGGTCATTGATAAAGATAACTCAATAAAAATAGAAAAGACACTTACCTGGACATTCCTTGTGCAATTTTATAACTTCAGTTGTAAAGAGATAATATCCTAAAAGCTGCCACAGGCAGGGAAAAAATTAGCAGACAAACAAATGACCACTTGGATTATGTAAGATTTCTAATCAGTAAAAATAGCTTTTAAAAAATAACATAATGGTTGTTCAAAGTTGAGGGAGAAAATTATTTTCACTTGAGAGTTCTATGACAGACTATTCACAAAGCCAATGTCAAAGCAAAGACATTTTCTGATAAGTGATGAGTAACATACATATACATATATATATCTAACATCCATAAGATATTATGGAAAAACCCAAAAGAACTCTTTGGTCAGCCTAATATATATATCTCACATGTACACACACACACACACACACACACACACACACACACACACACACACACACAATGGGATACTACTCAGCCATAAAAAAGAATAAAATTTTGCCATTTGCAACAACATGGATGGATCTGGAGGGTATTATGCTTAGTGAAATAAGTCAGACAGAGAAAGACATATACTGTATGTTATCACCTATATGTGGAATCAAAAAATAAATGAATGAATGTAACAAAGCCGAAACAGACTCACAGTTATAGAGAACAAACCAGTGGTTACCAGTGGAGAGAGGGGAGTGGGGGGGAGGCAAGATATGTGTAGGAGATTAAGAGGTACAAACTATTATGTTTAAAATAAATAAGCTACATGGATATATTGTATAGCACAGGGATGATAACCAATATTTTATAGTAACTTCAAATGGAGTGTAATCTATAAAAATTTTGAATCACTGTGTTGAATACCTGAAACTAATATAGTATTATAAATCAACTATGCCCCAATTAAAAAAATATTTGAAATTCTTCTGTATGGGAGATTTGTCCATCCTTCTCCATTTATGTATCCTTCCATCATGTATTTATATTAGGATGGATTTGTGGATATTTATTTTATACTTGGTGACTTAATCCAACATCACTTTATTTTAGCTCAAATTATTCCAGCTTTGGCTATTGGGAGCTCTTTCTGTTGATTCTGGCATCTCTTTGACATACAACATTTTGCTCATTTTTGAGCACTTCCTTACTTTTAGGCCCTACAAGATGCTCCAGGCTCATATTTTATATTTTCTGCCCAGGCCCAGAATCCTCTATTTCTCCAAGGAGCTCTATTTTTTTTAAAATTGAGAACGTTATCTGCAACCAAGATATGGGTGCTAGGATGTGTTCGTTTCTACTAGGGTTTTGGTGCTTTTAGATCCTCTCAGCTGACAGAGTGAGGAAACATAGTGTGTGTACTAACCAGTCCATATAAATACATCTATGAATATTTTAATTTGTGTCCTTATGTATCTATATTAGGCTAAACATGAGTTCATTCTGATATCTGCAACTCTAATCCATTAACAATAGAACATCATTCTAGCCTCCTCTTAATTAACTGTAACCCCCAACTCCAAACAGTGGGAAACCTGGCTCCCACTGTCTGCCATCCATTTACTTAATTGTTCAATTCTAGTACACATACAGTGGTATCAGAATTGTTAACCTGTACCTCCATGGGAAACAACTTTATCAACAAAAGTACAGTGTTATGTACAGTTTCTTTTGCCATTAGTCTTACAGACTCCATTTATTTCCAAAGTTACTTAAGTCAACACTTTTTCCCCCATCTCCTTCAGTGAGGTTTCTTCATATATTTGTGATGCATTTAGATTGTTTTGTCATATTCTGCATTCCATTCCAGAATCAGATTACAGTAAGTCCCCTACATATGAGCAAGTGCTCTTCCGAGAACCTGTTCATAAGTCCAATTTGTTCGTAAGTCCAACAAAGTTAGCCTAGGTACCCAACTAACAGAATTGGCTATATATATAATACTGTACTGTACTAAGTTTATAATACTTTTCACACAAATAATACATAAAAAACAAACAAAAAATAAAGAAAACATTTTTAATCTTACAGTACAGTACCTTGAAAAATACGGTAGCTCACACCAGACATGTGAACTAACTTACATGACTGGACATGTGAACTCACATTCGCATCTTTGAAAGTTCACAACTTGAAGGTTCTTAGGGAACTTATTGTTAATAAAACTTTAAATTCATAAATCCATACACAAGAAAAACTAAAAATAATAATATTGCTATACAAAAATTAAGAGGTGTTAGGGAAGAAGGGAAAGGAGGAAGTAGTAAGTTAAATTTATCATTTGTTAGTTTTTATTATTTCTTTTATGTTTTATTGTTTAATAGCTTATTATTAATTGTATATATTTGAAGCAGGAAAATGCAAACAGAATTTTGATAAACCTTATTACCTACCACCCAGATTAAAAAATTGTTAACATCTAGATATACTTTCTAAAAAAAATTCTTATTATGGAAAATATTAAACATGTGAAAAAGAAGAACCTCCATGTACCCATCACCCAGCTTCAATAATCATAAACTCATAGCCAATGTAACCTCATCTGTATCCTCACTAATTTCCTCTACCTTGGATTATTTTGAAACAAATTCCAGATACCATATTATTTTAGCTGTAAGTATTTCAGAACATACCTCTAAAAGATGAGGTCTGTTAAAAAAACAGCTACAATTAATCTGATCAGACCTAAAAGTGGACAATCATTCATTAGCACAATTAAAATCTATTTAACATTCAGATTTTCTATTCTCTCATAAATGTCATCAGTATCTACATTTTTCTCAGTGTGTGTGAGTCAGGTCCAAATAAAGCACACTCATTGTTCTTGCTGGTATGTCCCTTAAAAGTCTTTCTCTTTTTCTCCTTTCAATTTGTTGAACAGATCTGGTCATTTGTTCAGTGGTTTCCCACATTCTGGACTCTGCTGATTGTCTTCTGGTACTGTTAAATTTAACATGTCCCTTGTAGATTGTAGCTGGATTTAAACACTTGATCAGATTCAGCTTTTCATTTTTGGCAGACTAAGAGTTGATTCTTCCAACAGGAAACACATACTCTGATTGCCCTCCATTTATGATGTTGGCTGACCTGATGCTCAAAGTCTAAATCCATTAATTCTTAGGGGTCACAAAATGGCACCTTTCCACAAAATGACACCATTCCTTCATCACTCATTAGCTAGAATACATATGTAACATGAAACTCTTCCTCATCTACTCTTTAGCTAGCTAGTGATAGAATCTACAAGGAAATGAAGAATAAATGGCTCTTTCCCATTATTTGCTAGTTTTCAAAATAATGACTTGATCCATTTATATGCCAACTGTCTTATCCTTCATAATAGAGAGTTTTTAAGTACTTTCCAAAGTTGTTTAATCAAGAAGTAATGAAATATGTACATTTTAGTTTACTGAGTTATATTGGTCCTCACCATAAAATGGAAAACATGAAATGTTGGCAATGGTTGCCTCTGAATAGAGAGGCTGTGGATGGTGGGAAAGAGACTGTTACTTTTCACATTCTGGGTGTTTTCCTATAGTGTAATCTTAAAAAAAGAACAAAAAAACTTTATACATTAACACACACTGTAAATCAACTATACTTCAATAAAATAAATTTAAAAAAACAAAGAAATGCAGATAGTAAGACTCAAAAAATCTTTATGCATATTTTACTTTAATAATAAAAAATTTATCAGGAATAAATTTTAGTTATGTGAGAAAATACTTATATTTTAGCATTTAAGTGACAGAAGTAAAGATACATACACAAATTCACCTACCAGTATTCAGTACGCAGTGAATCCGGCTTAATGGAGAAAAAAGGCAGCTAGAAGGTAATGGTAAGAATAAGAATGGCTGACAGTTTTAGGCCCTTTAGGCCAAGGGCATAGGATTGAATTCTTGTCTTATAACATCAATTTGGCTTAGTATCATTAAAACTTTCTCAGGATTTTAATCATTTCCCCAACATAACCTGGTCTGGCTCAACTTCTAGCCTCTATATTCTTGCTACTCATGCAAAGTGTGGGCCAACAGACCTGCAGTGTCAGCATCACTTGGGAGCCTGTTAGAAATCCAACTGAGAATCAAGAAAGAAAATTGGATACCAGTTAAACCAACAAAACAGCAACATAAATAATCCAAGAGCAGAAAAGCCTGAAAAATGATGACACACACCTCTAGTGATCACCAGAACACCTCACAGACAAACCAAAGCTGGAGCACAGGAAGGTGTGGTCTGCAACCTGAAAACCGTACACAATCTTTGGATTTGTTCAGTACAAACTGACCCCCATGGGGCTCAGTGAAATCAGGCGGCTTCCAACAGGCTGGCCTCCTGGAGCCGTTGTGTGTGTGTGTGTGTGTGTGTGTGTGTGTGTGTGTGTGTGTGTGTGTGTGAGTGTGTGTGTTTGTAAGAAAAAAACAGGGCCAAGTTTAAAAGTCTTTCTAAATTTTAGCCAGGAAATTTTTACAAATTTTCCTTTAACTCATGGAGGAAACTCACAAAGTTAAATATAAGATGGCATCATTATTGTGAGTCAACATTCTAATTTTTAGTGTGTGGGTGACCTAGATCTTTCTCTCCCCTATGTATTAGTTTCATATTGCTGCTGTAACAAATTTAATTTAAAACAGCACAAATTTATTCCTGTACTGTTCTGGAGGTCAGAAGTTTAAAATCAGTTTCACTGGGCTAAATTTGGCTGGACTGGTTCTTTCGGGAGGCTCTGAGGGGAAAACCCATTTCCTTGCCTTTTCTAGCTTCTAGAGGCCACCTGAATTCCTTGATTGAGAACACTTCCTCTCATCACTACAACCTTTTGTTTCTGTTGCCACATTTCTTATTAACTACTCTAATGTCCTGCTTCCCTTTTATTTTGTTATTACATTGGGACCACCTAGATAATCCAGAATAATCTCGTCATCTCAAGATCCTAAATTAATCATATCTGCAAAGTCCCTTCTGCCATAGAAGGTAACATTCACATGTTCCAAAAATTAGAATGTGGAAATCTTTTGAAGGGGGAGCATTATTTAGCCTATTGCACTTTTATATGGGAAAGATCTGAGGAGCAGAATGAATCTCTCTGGAGCATAGGTCCTTGGCATTTGATCAACCTGGATCTTTCTTTACCTGTACCATTGGCTGTTCCTGCTAGCTTCTTTCTCAAGAAGACCAGGAGATTGGAAGGAGTACATTCACTGTAAGATTCTTTTAAAGCAAGATTTTAAAATGTGCCTGGCATTTGCTTTAGTCAGGTATGATGACACACAGACACAGAAATGACTGTCATGAAGGAAGTTTTTATACACACAGATCCCCAGAAGTTGGAGGCACATCACATAGGTCACAAGGGTAAGAACGAGGGTCAATCAGGAGGCAGAGAGGAAAACAGGGACAAGAGCCTTTATTGTGTTTTTTTTTTTTTTTCAGGAAAAGCAAAGCAAGGCAGAATAAGCAGGTTTACGATTGGCTAGTTTGAATAATTTCAACAGGCTCTGGTACATAGGGGTTGTCTCTAGTTGTCTGGTATCTGGCCCTATGATTAGAGTGATTAGAGTGTGGGGGTAGTGGCCCCTCTATCAATCTCTCACAGGACTCTTACACTTTCTATCTCTGAACTTCTAATGTATGTGAGGTCTCTGACCCTCTCATGTATGTGGGGTTCCCAACATACAAATTAAAATTTGATTTTCTCCTATTAGTCTGTCTTATGCCATTTTAATTATTTGACCAGCCAAAAACAACAAAAGAAGGAAAGAGGAAAGGGAAAATTTCCCCTTCCTGACTGTTCTATTGAGTGCCTGTTTTCAAAAGCCCACCGTAGTGTATTTTGAGAAGTGAAGAGTGTGCCTTGGTTACTGTCAGTAATGTCTATAATTCTGAAGGAAATAAGGAATGTGCTGTCAAGGCCATGTATTGTGACCTTAGTATATGCATAGACATGTGGGATTTTAATTTATATTTTGGGTATCTGTGAGGCAAATGATTCCCATAGTTCTTTACCCTGAAGGGGTCAACTCTTAGGTAACGGTCCAACAGTTTATAATAAATGTGAAGATGGGGCCATTTGTTGGTCAGGGCATCTATGCTAAGATAACTGACTGCCTAAAGTTTGGTGAATTGTATTGACCCTTGGGTCTCATCCTTTACCAGGACATCCTGCCTAAGAGATTAAAAGCAGCAACATTCCACTCAGCTCCATCATTTTTATAATAGGGGCAGTGCCATTCATATAGTCTACAAACTCCTATTGCTGTTCACTCAGTTAATCCTAAGGGGTCTGGGAAGGGGTTGACCTCCTGCAGCACCATGGTATGTGGCAAAGGACTGAAGACAGGGGAGGCAATGTTTTCTTGAAGACAGCATTTGGCATCAGAATTGAGGGAAGTGGATATGAGGATACATGACCTCTGAGACTGTATTCCTATTTGTTGGTTGTTTTCTGCCTCCAACACCAAGAAGTTTGGACGGCCAGAAGAAAGAGGAGGTCATTTCTCTGCCAAGGCAGAGAGCTTGTGACAACTTGTACCCTCTTTTTTCTCTTTCCCAGTGAAAAATATTTCCACTGTTCATGTGCTCATGTCATCTTGTTCTCAATGAGAAGAAAGGTCAATACTATGAAGGCCCATGGAGAGGAAGCTCTAACCATCCCATTTGTAGTTTTGAAGTCTGGACACATGCAACCGCGGTCCTCTTCTTTCCTTTCTGTGGACACATTGAGTTTCTCTCTCCCAATCCCTTTGCAGGAAGAGATTTTTGATACATCAACTTTTAGATTCTTACTGAAAGCAGAATTTTAACAAGTTGAAGTCTTACTCATTTGGGAAGTGTGGTAGGCAGAATAATGGTCCCTGAAGACATCCATGTCCTAATCTCTGGAACCTATAAATATGCTACCTTCCATGGTAAAAGGGACTTTGCAGATGTGATTACGTTAAGGGCCTTGAGATTGGGAGGTGATCCTGGATTACATGAGTGGGTCCTAAATATGATGACAAGGAACCTTCAGAGAAGAGAATGTTTACTTCCTGGATCTGGTCAGCAGAAGATGTGACTATGGAAAAAAAGCCAGAGAGGTGCACTGTTGCTGGCTTTGAAGACAAAGGAAGGGGTCATAAACCAAGGCACAGGGACAGCCTCTGGCAGTGGGAAATGGCAAAGAAATGGATTTTCCCTTAGGGCCTCCAGAAGGTACACAGGCCTCTTGACACTTTGATTTTTTTCCCTGTTGGAGCTCTAATCTATAAAAACGTAAGAGGAGAACTTCAAGATGGCTGAGGAGTAAGATGTGGAGATCACCTTCTTCCCCACCAGTACATCAAAAATAAAACTACACATGGAACAACTCCTACAGAATACCTACTGAATGCTGGCAGAAGACCTCAGACTTCCCAAAAGGCAAGAAACTCTCCACGTACCTGGGTAGGGCAAAAGAAAAAAGAAAAAACAGAAACAAAGAATAGGGACAGGACCTGAACCTCTGGGAGGGAGCTGTGAAGGAGGAATAGTTTCCACACACTAGGAAGCCCCTTCACTGGCGGAGACGGGGATGGGTGGGGGAAAAATTCGGAGCCACAGAGGAGAGCACAGCAACAGGGGTGCAGAGGGCAAAGTGGAGAGATTCCTGCAGAGAGGATCAGTGCCGACCAGCACTCACCAGCCTGAGAGGATTGTTTGCTCACCCACCAGAGCGGGTGGAGGCTGGGAGCTGAGGCTCAAGGCTTTGGCGGTCAGATCCCAAGGAGAGGACTGGGGTTGGCTGTGTGAACACAGCCTGAAGGGGGCTAGTGCACCACAGCTAGCCGGGAGGGAGTCTGGGAAAAACTCTGGACCTGCCTAAGAGGTAAGAGACCATTGTTTCAGGGTGCTTGAGCAGAGGACATTCAGAACACCACCTAAACAAGCTTCAGAGATGGACACGAGCCACAGCTATCAGCACAGACACCAGAGACAGGCATGAAATGCTAACGCTGCTGCTGCAGTCACCAAAAATCCTGTGTGCAAGCAAATGTCACTTACCACACCTCCCATCCTGGGAGCCTGTGCAGCCCACCACTGCCAGGGCCCCATGATCCAGGGGCAACTTCCCTGGGAGAACACACTGTATGTCTTACAACATCACAACATCACAACAGCCTCTGCCGCTGCAAGCTTGCCCCGAATTCCATACCCCTCCCTCCCCCAAGCCTGAGTGAGCCAGAGCCCCCTAATCAGCCAGTCCTTTAACCCCCTCCTGTCTGGGCAAAGAACAGACACCAGAGGGTGACCAACATACAGAGGTGGGGCCAAATCCAAAGCTGAACCCCAGGAGCTGTGCGAACAAAGAAGAGAAAGGGAAATTTCTCCGTGCAGCCTCAGGAGCAATGGATTAAATCTCCACAACCAACTTGATGTACCCTGCATCTGTGGAATAACTGAATAGACAATGAACTGTCCCAAAATTGAGGCGGTGGATGTTGGGAGCAACTAAAGATTTGGGATCTGCTGTATGCAACTGACTAGTTTCTAATTTTTATGTTTATCTTAGCATTTAGCGCTTGTTATCATTGGTGGATTTGTTTATTGGTTTAGTTGCTCTCTTCTTTTTTTGCTTTATTACTTTAAAAATTTTGTATGTTAATAATTTTTTTTATTTTTTATTTTAATAACTTGTATTTTATTTTACTTGTTTTTTTTTCTTTCTTTTTCTCTCCCTTTTCTTCTGAGCTGTGTGGCTGACAGGGTCTTGGTGCTCCAGCCAGGTGTCAGGCCTGAGCTTCTGAGGTGGGAGAGCCAAGTTCAAGACATTGGACCACCAGAGACCTCCCAGTCCCACGTAATATCAATCAGCAAATATCTCCCAGAGATCTCTGACTCAACGCTAAGACACAGCTCCACTCAATGATCAGCAAGCTCCAGTGCTGGACACCCCATGCCAAACAACTAGCAGGACAGGAACACAACCCCACCCATTAGCAGAGAGGCTGCCTGAAATCATAATAAGTTCACAGACACTCCAAAACACACCACCAGACTCGGTCCTGACCACCAGAAAGCCAAGATCCAGCCTCATCCACCATAACACAGGCATCAGTCCCCTCCACTAGGAAGCCTACAAAACACACTGAACCAACCTTACCCACTGGGGGCAGACCCCAAAAAGAACAGGAACTATGAGCCTGCAGCCTGTGAAAAGGAGACCCCAAACACAGTAAGTAAAGCAAAATGAGAAGACAGAGAAATACACAGCAGTTGAAGGAGCAAAGTAAAAGCCCACCAGAGCATAAAAATGAAGAGGAAATAAATAGTCTACCTGAAAAAGAATTGATACTAATGATAGTAAAGATGATCCAAAATCTTGGAAATAGAATAGAGAAAACACAAGAAACATTTAACAGGGAACTAGAAGAACTAAAGAAGAAACAAACAATGATGAACAACAAAATAAATGAAATTAAAAATGCTCTAGAAGGAATCAATAGCAGAATAACTGAGGCAGAATAATGGATAAGTGACCTGGAAGAAAAAATAGTGGAAATAACTACCACAGAGCAGAATAAAGAAAAAAGAATGAAAAGAATTGAGGACCATCTCAGAGACATCTGGGACAACATTAAATGCACCAACATTTGAATTATAGGGGTCCCAGAAGAAGAAGAGAAAAAGAAAGGGACTGAGAAAATATTTGAAGATATTATAGTTGAAAATTTCCTTAATATGGAAAAGAAAATAATCAAGTCCAGGAACTTCAGAAGGTGCGATACAAGATAAATCCAAGGAGAAACATGCCTAGACACATGTTAATCAAACTACCAAAAATTAAATACAAGGAAAAATAGTAAAAGCATCAAGGGAAAAGCAACAAATAACATACAAGGGAATCCCCATAAGGTTAGCAGCTGATCTTTCAGCAGAAATACTGCAAGCCAGAGGGAGTGGCAGGATATATTTAAAGTGATGAAAGAGAAAAATCTACAACCAAGATTGCTCTACTCGGCAAGGATCTCATTCCAATTCAATGGAGAAATTAAAACCTTTACAGACAAGCAAAAGCTAAGAGAATTCAGCACCACCAAACTAGCATTACAACAAATGCTAAAGGTAATTCTCTAGGCAGGAAACACAAGAGAAGGAAAAGACTTACAAAAACAAACAGAAAACAATTAAGAAAATGGTAATAGGAACATACATATTGAAAACTACCTTAAATGTAAGTGGATTAAATGCTCCTACCAAAAGACATAGACTGGCTGAATGGATACAAAAACAAGACCAGTATATATGCTGTCTACAAGAGACCCACTTCAGACCTAGGGACACATACAGACAGAAAGTAAGGGGATAGAAAAAGATATTCCATTCAAATGGAAATCAAAAGAAAGCCGGAGTAGCAATTCTCATATCAGATAAAATAGACGTTAAAAAAAAGATTATTACAAGAGACAAAGAAGGATACTACATAATGATCAAGGGATCAATCCTAGAAGATATAACAATTGTAAATACTTATGCACCCAACATAGGAGCACCTCAGTACATAAGGCAAATGCTAACAGCCATAAAAGGGGAAATCAACAGTAACACAATCATAGTAGGGGACTTTAACACCCCACTTTCACCAATGGACATATCATCCAAAATGAAAATAAGTAAGGAAACACAAGCTTTAAATGATACACTAAACAAGATGGACTTCATTGATATTTCTAGGACATGCCATCCCAAAACAACAGACTACACTTTCTTCTCAAGTGCCCATGGAACATTCTCCAGGATAGATCATATCTTGGGTCACAGATCAAGGCTTGGTAAATTAAAGAAAATTGAAATCATATCAAGTATCTTTTCCAATCACAGCACTATGAGACTAGATATCAATTACAGGAAAAAAGCTGTAAAATACACAAACACGTGGAGGCTAAACAATATGTTAGTAAATAACCAAGAGATCACTGAAGAAATCAAAGAGGAAATCAAAAAATACCTAGAAACAAATGACAATGAAAACACGACTACCCAAAGTCTATGAGATGCAGCAAAAGCAGTTCTAAGAGGGAATTTTATGGCAATAAAATCCTACCTCAAAAACAAGAAAAATCTCAAATAAAAAACCTAACCTTACACCTAAAGCAATTAGAGAAAGAAGAACAAAAAAAACCCCGAAGTTAGCAGAAGGAAAGAAATCATGAAGAGCAAATCAGAAATAAATGAAAAATAAATGAAGACAATGATCACAAAGATCAATATAACTAAAAGCTGGTTCTTTGAGAAGATAAACGAAATTGATAAACCATTAGCCAGACTCATCAAGAAATAAAGGGAGAAGACTCAAATCAACAGAATTAGAATTGAAAAAGGAGAAGTTACAACTGACTCTGCAGAAATACAAAGGATCATAAGAGATTACTTCAAGCAACTGTATGTCAATAAAATGGGTGACCTGGAAGAAATAGACAAATTCTCAGAAGAGCACAACCTTATGAGACTGAAACAGGAAGAAATAGAAAATATAAGCAGGCCAATCACAAGCACTGAAATTGAAACTGTGATTAAAAATATTCCAACAAACAAAAGCCCAGGACTGGATGGCTTCACAGGCGAATTCTATCAAACATTTAGAGAAGAGCTAACACCTATCCTTCTCAAACTCTTCCAAAATATAGCAGAGGGAGGAACACTCCCAAACTCATTCTATGAGGCTACCATCACCCTGATACCAAAACCAAAAAACGATGTCACCAAAAAAGAAAACTACAGGTCAATATCACTGATGAACATAGATGCAAAAATCTTCAACAAAATACTAGTAAACAGAATCCAGTAGCACATTAAAAGGATCATACACCATGATCAAGTGGGGTTTATCCCAGGAATGTGAGGATTCTTCAATATCCGCAAATCAATCAATGTGATACACCATATTAACAAATTGAAGCAGAAAAACCATAAGATCATCTCAATAGATGCAGAAAAAGCTTTTGACAAAATTCAACACCCATTTATGATAGACATTCTCCAGAAAGTAAGCATAGACGGAACTTACCTTAACATAATAAAGGCCATATATGACAAATGCACAGCCAACATTGTTCTCAATGGTGAAAAACAGAAACCATTTCCTCTATGATCAGGAACAAGACAAGGTGTCCACTATCACCACTATTATTGAACATAGCTTTGGAAGTTTTAGCCATAGCCATCAGAGAAGAAAAAGAAATAAAAGGAATCCAAATCAGAAAAGATGAAGTAAAGCTGTCACTGTTTGCAGACGATATGATACTATAAATAGAGAATCCTAAAGATGCTACTAGAGCTAATCAATGAATTTGGTAAAGTAGCAGGATACCAAATTAATGCACAGAAATCTCTTGCACTCCTATACACTAATGATGAAAAATCTGAAAGAGAAATTAAGGAAACACTCCCATTTACCACTGCAGCAAAAAGAATAAAATAATTAGGAATAAACCTTCCTAAGGAGACAAAGACCTCTTGCAGAAAAGACCTATGCAGAAAACTATAAGACACTGATGAAAGAAATTAAAGATGATACAAACAGATGGAGAGATATTCCATGTTCTTAGATTGGAAGAATCAACATTGTGAAAATGACTATACTACCCAAAGCAATCTACAGATTCAATGCAATCCCTATCAAACGACTAATGGCATTTTTCACAAAAGTAGAACAAAAAATTTCACAATTTGTATGGAAACACAAAAGACTCTGAATAGCCAAAGCAATCTTGAGAAAGAAAAATGGAGCGGGAAGAATCAGGCTCCTGGACAGATTCAGACTATACTAAAAAGCTACAATAATCAAGACAGTATGGTACTGGCACAAAAACAGAAATATAGATCAATGGAACAGGATAGAAATGCCAGAGTTAAACCCACGCACATATGGTCGCCTTATCTTTGATAAAGGAGGCAAGAATATAAATGGAGAGAAGACAGCCTCTTCAATATGTGGTGCTGGGAAAACTAGACAGCTATGTGTAAAAGAATGAAATTAGAACACTCCTTAACACCATACAGAAAAATAAACTCAAAATGGATTAAAGACCTAAGTGTAAGGCCAGACACTCTAAAATTCTTAGAGGAAAACATAGGCAGAACACTCTATGACATAAATCACAGCAAGATCCTTTTTGACCCAACTCCTAGAGAAATGTAAATAAACACAAAAATAAACAAATGGGACCTAATGAAACTTAAAAGCTTTTGCACAGCAAAGGAAAAAATAAACAACGTGAAAAGACAGCCCTCAGAATGGGAGAAAATATTTGCTAATGAAGCAACTGACAAAGGATTAATCTTCAAAATTTACAAGTAGCTCATGCAGCTAAATATCAAAAAAACAAACAACCCAATCCAAAAATAGGCAGAAGACCTAAATAGACATTTCTCCAAAGAAGCTATGCAGATTGCCAACAAACACATGAAAGGATGCTCAACATCACTAATCATTAGAGAAATGCATATCAAGACTACAATGAGGTATCACCTCACACCAGTCAGAATGGCCATCCTCAAAAAATCTACAAACAATAAATGCTGGAGAGGGTGTGGAGAAAAGGGAACCCTCTTGCACTGTTGGTGGGAATGTATATTGATACAGCCACTATGCAGAACAGTATGGAGGTTCCTTAAAAAACTAAAAACAGAACTACCATATGACACAGCAATCCCACTACTGGGCATATACCCTGAGAAAACCATAATTCAAAAAGAATTGTGTACCATGATGTTCATTGCAGCACTATTTACAACAGCCAGGACATGGAAGCAACCTAAGTGTCCATTGACAGACGAATGGACAAAGAAGATGTGGCACATATATACAATGAATATTACTGAGCTACTCCGCCATAAAAAGAAATGAAATTGAGTTATTTGTTGTGAGGTGGATGGACCTAGAGTCTGTCATACAGAGTGAAGTAAGTGAGAAAGAGAAAAACAAATACCATATGCTAACACATATATATGGAACCTAAAAAAAAAAGGTTCTGAAGAACGTAGGGGCATGACACGAATAAAGACACAGACGTAGAGAATGGACTTGAGGATCTGGGGAGGGGGACTGGTAAGCTGAGACCAAGTGAGAGAGTGGCATTGACATATATGTACTACCAAATGTAAAATAGATAGCTAGTGGGAAGCAGCCGCATAGCACAGGGAGGTCAGCTCGGTTATTTGTGACCACCTAGAGTGGTGGGATAGGGAGGGTGGGAGGGAGACGCAAGAGGGAGGGAATATGGGGATATATGTATACATATAGCTGATTCACTTTTCTATACAGCAGAAACTAACACAACATTGTAAAGCAATTATACTCCAATAAAGATGTTAAAAAAAATAAAATAAAAACGTAAAATAATAAACATGTGTTGTGCAGTTTTAACCACTAAGTTTGTCGTTATTTGGTACAGCAGCACCGGGAAATAGAAGCAAGAAGGATTCTCTGGGCATGGCCCCACAGACAATGCTGATCATCATTTCTCAGTGTGGGTCTCTGACTGTCCACCCAAGTCTCTTCCTGTTCTGAACCCAGTGGAGTCTGCATTAGGCCTAACACTGAATCAGAGAAGTTGGGAATGTTCCAAGGACAGGGCTGTTTGAGAACCCTACAGTGCCAACACAACTGCTGGCATCCCATCTGAAGAAGATGGAGAATGCAACTCATCTGAGGCCAGGGATGAATGAGTCCCATGGCTGACATATTGCACCCAGTGAGTCAATATTCCCAGCCCTGGCCAGCGTCCTTTGGACATGTGCTCTTCTCTGAGCCACCCTCCTCACTGTGCCTGGAGTATAGACATCCAGGTTCTCACTGTGTCCTCAAGTGCAGAAGTGTTGAGGGAGCTCTCTGGTCTCTTCTTATGAAGACACTGATCTTATCAAGGGGGTTCCACCCTCATGACCTAATCACCTCCCAAAACTCTACCTCCAGATACTATCATACTCGGATTAGGGTTCAACATAAGAATTTTTGGGGACACAAACATTCAGTCCATAACAGTCATTTTTTCTAATTTTCCCTGAACACCACCACAGTGGTTGAGAGCCTGCAGTTTCATCTTTGCTGCCCTGATCTGTCTCTTCTGGTGTTGATCCAGGCTGTTCCTGAATCCTAGATTAGTTAGGAATAAATTAGTTGAACTACACTAAACAGACTTAGCCAAAATCTTAAAGTGAAATACGTTGAGTGTGTTAGGAAGGAAGAAACTAAGTTATCCTGTCGTCTTGCCAAGAAGAAACTAAGTTATCCTGTCGTCTTGCCAGTTCTTTATCACTCCTGTGTCAAAATACTGAAATTATTGCCAGGGTAAAATGAAATAAAACTGAAATCTTATAAGAAAACTCTGTAATAAATAATTATACTCATGGTGATATTATATATGTTAACTAATAAACATGGCTCTAAATTACTTTAAAAATATAATATTCTCCACAATGTATGACAACCCTTTGCTGGATCCAAATAGCTGTCCAGAATTTATCTAGGGATCACATTCGGCTCAGGAAAGTGAATTGATGTGATAATTTTTAGAGTTTTATTTCTATTCCATCTAGTTTTATTGCCAGAAGGGTGTAGTTTTATATATATATATTTAAAAAGTCATAGTCTTACAAAAAAACAAAAGGACACAATATATCAACAAAGAATGTGTAACTTCTAAAAGATACCTTTACACCTAGATACTTTTTTAGCAATTATTTTTCCAGCTCGTGATTTATTTGTGCCATTGAAGAGTTAAAAAAAACAAAATGAGATCTGTACAGAAACCATACATTTAGAAACGATGCTGGAATTTGTACTGGGGCTTAGTTCTAAACCTCTGTCAGAGAAAGCGATAAAATCAATGAACTTTATTATGGTCAGGATGATGCAAAGTCTAGGCAGGCTGGAGTTGAGAATTTGTACTAACTTGCAAACTGAAAATTTTGACTAGAGTAATTGTACAGAACTTATGCCTTTTCCTATAAAAATAGGAACACATTAGAGGTAGTTGGGAAAAGAGTATGACATAATTATTGTAAAAGCTTAGGAAGATTAAATTGGCAATGATCCCTACTGTGATGACATAGTTGCTCTACATGTCAATCCTGATCTGGAAAACTCTTTAGTTTAATCAACAATGGAGAAGACGTAGAGAGATTCTAAAAGAAGCCTTTACTAACTGTGCCTAAAACAGTTTTAGTTACCATAATCAGCTAAAAAATGGTCCATCTTTGCTAACTAATAGTCTTGTGACCTTGGGAAAGTTAATTAATTTTCCTGAACTTAGAATCATCTCTGGTAAGTAGCATTCTTTCAACAAATGTAGTTCTTTTTCCTCATCCTCCTCATGAATTCATAAGAATTTTCTGTTCTCCTAGAGTGTAAGCGCACCTCTAGGTCAAGAATAGCAAACAGTCTTCATCCCACATGTCAACTTTTTACCAAACAATGAGCCGGGGGGCAGGCATGACTTCCAAAAACATACTTTTTATCTGCTGTTTGTATTTGTTAAAGGACAGAGAGATTGGTTAGTTTTAACTATGTTTTTGGTTTATTTAGGTTTAACAGTGCATTTCTTTCCTGTACCATTGATAGTGTTCTTGAAGACATGAATTCTTACCTATTATTTTTAGCATAACTCAAGCTGTTATACATAAATAATTTTCATGATAACATAATAAGAGAACTTTAGGAAAGAAATACAGAGAACCATCGAAAGCTTAACCAATTTAACATTATGTTTTTCTCTTACAAAATCTTTTTTCTGATTCCTTGTGCTTTCACATCTTCTTTTAATCAATAAGGCTGAAAGAAATTTCTCAAACTGATTGAGTTTTAGATTAATAATGTTAAATATTTCCATGGTAAAAAATTACTCTTTTTAAAATTGGAATATACTTGACATGTAACATTTTGTAAGTTTAAAGTGCACCACATGTTGATTTGATACATTTATGTATTGCACTATGATTACCACCGTAGTGTTAGCTTAAACCTCTATCACATCACACATATACTCATGTTTTTTTTAATCTACAGGAAGGGGAAATGGAAAGGAATGGTTAGTTCAGTCAGTCTTTATTAGTTACCCAAAATGTGCTAGTGCCTGTGAGACAAGCTGAGATCTGGGACCTGGGACCCTTTGTTGCAGGGCTGGACAAATGTCTCCCCTTGAGCAACAGAAAACAAAGAAACTATAAGGGATTAAAAATAGTTGTGTGCATGCACAGTTGGGGAAAATTATGAACAACAAGATACAAAAAGACCAAAAACCCAACTGCCATTTCTGAGGTACTGGGAGCAAAAGCAGGGTACTGCATATGCACCCTGCATACGGCACCGCCAAAGGGGTGGGCAGACCACCCAAGCCACCCCTCATGCCTGACACCTGGACCTTCCCCTACCTCACCTCATTTAAGGGACCAGCTTGCCCCTCCTCAGGGAGCAAGCAAGGGAACCTGTTACTTGTTTTTGCTCCCTCGTGCTTCAGCGCCAGTCCCAAGAAAGCCTTGCCTAAATTTCTTGTTTGGCCTCTTATAAATTTCTGTTGATTCAAGAGTCCAAGAACCCAGGTCAGTAACACCTGTGCTAAGGCCTGGGTTCACAAGTCCTGTGCTTAATGCCTTTTCTGCCCTGTTGGAGACACAGTGAAGAGGAGGGTGAAGAGATATCTCCTCTACCAGGTCAATGGGATTTGCTAGCCAAGCACAAACTTTGTGAATTACAGAGGAAAGAAGGTGTGGAGATGACACAGGGAGGTCGCTGCTCTGAAGGCTGATACCTGAGTTCTCATAAAGCTTAGCTGAGACATAGCAGGATGTAACATGGGATTCCGGGTAGGTATTCCAGAAAGAAGGAACTACATGATGCATTGTTCAGGGATGTGAAACACAATGATCATTCTTGGGACCACAAGTGTCTATTTTTATACACACATCAGTGTAAGGCAGTGAGGATGTATGGCAAATATGCTCTTAAGTGTCATTATTGGTAAAGCCATATTTGACATGGATGGGCTTTAGCTATTTGTGGGTTTAAACAAGGGTAAGAGTTGAATTTTAGATGAGTTACCCCTTGGACAAGGAGGAGAGGTTTTAGGCTGGGCATGACTGGACTCAGAGATCCAGGCGAGGGTCTGGACTATCACAGTAGATATGGAAAAGAGACAGTTTCAAAAGTCTTGAGAAGAATGATTCACAGCGTTTAGTAATTAACTAGTGGGGGCATGAGGTAGTAGGAAGAAGCAGGACTTTAGAGGTTGAGAAATGACACAGTACGAGTTCGGTTTTGGACAAGGAGATCGTGAGGTGCCTGTGGTGAAGTGTGATAAGCAGGCTGTGCTGGAGCCTGTAACAAGAATGGGTGGTCTCAGTTGTTGGTTACTTTCCTCAATGCTGTTTTAATTAGAAAATACAGAGAGGGTATATACATTAGAAGGTTAGATTTCCCCTCCTACTCAATCTTAGTTCCCCAGTGTGATGGTTAATTTTATGTGTCAACTTGACTGGGCCACAGTGCCCGGTTATTTGTATTGGGTCAAATATTATTGTGAACGTTTCTGTGGACATGTAGGATGAGATTTACTTTTACTGAAAGTCCATGGATTTAAATCCATGGACTTTGAGTAAAGCAGATTACCCTTCATAACATGGGTGGGCCTCTTCCAATCAGTTAATGGCCTTAATAGAACAAAGACTGACCTCCCCTTAGTAAGAAACAATTCTGTCAGCATATTGCCTTTCTACTTAAACTGCAACTTTTCCCTGCTTTTCCAGCCTGCCAGCCTACTTCATCAGATTTTGGACTCACCAAACCTCTATAATCACATGAGTCAATCCCCTCAATTCCTTAAATCTCTGTCTCTCTCTGTCTCTCTCTGTCTCTCTGTCCCTCTGTCTCTGTCTCTGTCTCTCTCTCTCTCTATCTATCATATATAATATCCTGTTATTTTTGTGGTTGATATATATCATTATGAATTTTCCTGTGCACATACAATAATACACCTACTTTTATAAAATGGGATCATGAAGGAAATGAAAATGAAATCACTACCTCAAAGGAATGTCTGCACCCCCATTTCTGTGATTACTCGTGGCTTTGAGCAATTTCCCATTATTTCCATTATGTTCATTAGCCACCAGTATTTTTCTTCTTTGAAATTTCGTTTATAGTCTTTGCCCATTTCTTCATTCAGTTGATGGTTTTGATGGCTTTTTCTTCATGATTTGTAGGAATTTTTTGGGGGGTTTCTAAGATTATTAACACTTGTCAATTTGTATACTCCAAATTCTTTACCTTTGAAATGTTTCAACTGCTTTTTACTGAATGGATATGGATGTGGATGTGAATTTTATTTCATCAAGTTTGTGCATACCTTCATACTCAGGAAAGCTACATTATCTTAAGATTTAAAAAACTTATTTAGTCCTTTTATAGCTTTATTTTATATTTAAATTTTTTAGATGTAGTTTAGGTTTGTGAAGCAGCAGGAATCTATTTTTTAAACAAGATTATACCCAGCTCTCTCAACTTGACTTTTTTAATGGCTCACTAGTTAGATTTTATATCTCTGAAACTGAGTTTACTAAGAAAATACTAATTTAAACTCTCCTTTTCCTTTTAAGGAAAAAGGAGCTCATCTTTTCTTGCCTTCACTTTTTCTTTTAATTAAGTTATTTTCTTCTTGGAAGATCAAGTTACTAAAACCCTTTCCAGTTAGTTTCACAGACAAGAGTGATTTAAAAGCTGACTTTGCTTGATAAAGAGCCACATTAGATTCTTCATAAGAAACAATGATGCTGAAATTTTACAGAATTCCCCTAACTGATTCTGTAAATGTAAAGCTGTGACTCAATGGCTACTCTGAAATAGACCCTATCAATCTTCACATTCTCACCTCCTTTATCCTCACCAGGCTTGGTGGCACAGTGCAAGCAATATGAAGACTTGGGGAGATGGTCATCCTTAGCAATAGTAGTGTAGTTAGTAAAGAGCTTCTCAGAGTGCTGAACTGCTGTGAACCAAGTTTCCAGGGAAACTGAGTTGCAGCATCCCTGCATTTTCTGGGTCATGACCAAGCTTGGGAAATCCCTCTACTCTCCCTCTTTCTTTAGCGGTGGCTCATTGGTGTTGCAATTTGCATTTCACAAAGTAAGTTGACAAATATTACCATAACCCTTACACCTTCATAAGTTAGAGCAGAGAAATAATTATGCTTCCTGATGCACTTAGGGAATCAAGTCAAGTGAATGAAGTCAGAACTCACCTTGCACTGAATCTCTCATGATATTGTAATAGGGATGAACAAATTTGACTCTATAATGGATGTGTTTCTTTTACTTTAACCTTTACTTTTACTTTAACCTTTGTACTCTATTGCTTTTGCTACAAGTTAAGAATGTTGCCTATAGAGTGAAATAGATAGCATATCCCATTCTCAAGCCTC
The DNA here is from genome assembly GCF_009873245.2 of Balaenoptera musculus. Classification (NCBI taxonomy): domain Eukaryota; kingdom Metazoa; phylum Chordata; class Mammalia; order Artiodactyla; family Balaenopteridae; genus Balaenoptera; species Balaenoptera musculus. Next base: position 20,483,885 of record NC_045790.1, on the reverse strand, counting down.
TGATCTGGAAAGATATAACACTTTTCCATTCATATAGAGATAAAAATTTGCATAACAGAGAATAACACCTGTCTTGTTGGAGGTTTACAGGAACAGTATAACCTGACCTACCACTGCAAGAACAAAGTATTCTGATACCAAGAAGCTTGCAGTAACAAACTACACTCCCTCCCTTTTTAGTATAAAAGAAGACTGAATTCTAACATGGGTAAGATGGTTCTTTGGGACACTTATCCGCCATCTTCTTGGTCTGCTGGCTTTCTGAATAAAGTTGCTATTCCTTACCCTAACAACTCATCTCTCTCAATTTATTGGCCTGTCATGAGGCAAGCAGTACGAACTTGGACTCAGTAACAATATTTGTTCCATTTTCAACACTTGTGGGAAAATGATGAAAGAAAATACTGAAGGTATATTCTCTCTCTCTCTCTCTTTTTTTTTTTTTTGTCCATGCCATGCAGCATGTGGAATCTTAGGTCCCTGACCAGGGATCGAATCTCTTCCCCCTGCAGTAGAAGCACGGATCTTAACCACTGGACCACCAGGGAAGTCCCTGAAGGTATATTTTCTTACATAAAAGTTTATATTTAATGGCTTCATTATAGACAATGAGCAGTCTTGCTGGCCAAAACATAGGGTCATCTTCCATTAGTATTTATCAATCCTCACTGTTATTGGTTAAAATGAACACAAAGGTCCTGATATTTATACTGTGCTCATTCTGGCAGATCCCACACCTGTTTCCTTCAGCATAGTCTTCCTCTGCCCCATATCTCCTCCTTGCCCAGCCTCTGGTCTGCCACCCTGGCCCTATTCCTGATTCCACACAAAGTCAATCCAGACACATCCCTTCTTCCTTGAGGGCAGAAAGCCTTGGTGCCCAAAGTATAAAACTTACATTCCTGCCATTTAAAAAATATTGAGGACCTAATTTTAGTTCAGCTTCTCTCTTTCTTACAGGCCCTGAACTCTGCTGGCCCTCCATCCTGAGTCCACCACCCACAGAAGTGAAAGGTGGACCCTTAGCACCTTCTCCTGGGTTACAGCTGACCACAGCAAGACTTTTCCTGTTAGACACCCCCTGGTCATTTCCCTTTGCTTGTCCAGCTGCCCTTCCAAATATTCTGCTTATTTCTGCCAGCCTCCTTCTTTACCCTATAAAAGAAAATATATTTTCTGTAAGATCTTGAGACATCACAGATTTCTGAGATCAGCTCATTCTCCCTATTGCAATAGTTCTTCTAATTAAAACCTTTCCTTACGTAAGTCCAGACTTGTTTTAATTTGACACTTTAGATAAACTTGAGAGTTTTCAGTTAACATTTCTTCACATATTTTTTTTTCTGCCTTGCACTCTTCTCTGTTTTTAGAACTCTGATAGCATGAATGCTAATTCTTTTGGTATTATACTATAGGTACCTAAGGCTCTCTTTTTAAATTTTATTTCTCTCTTTTGCACAAGTAAATAATTTACATCTTCACATTTGCTGATTCTTTCCTCTGTTATCTCATTTTGCTGCAATTCAGCCCATCCAGTGAATTTAAATTTCAGCTATTGTATTTTTAAACTATAAAATTTCCATCTGTTTCTTCTTTATATTTTTTTTCCTGTAATTTTCTAGCTTCCTATTCATTTAAAAAATGTCTGCCCTTTTATCTTGGAGCATGGTTATAACAGCTGTTTTAAGGTTTTTAGTTTTCAAATAATTGGAGTAGTTTTTGAAACCCCATTTTTGCACCAGCCAGCTGACAGTCTGAATAGGAGCAGTGTTCTACCCTGTGGCTCATTCTCAAACTCAGAGGCAATACCAGAATTTCACGCACAGTCTTATGAGATCACTCTCTTGATCTCCCTGCTCTTGTGATCTCACTGACACTGTCGGTTCCTGAGGCCTTCTGTTTTCTGGCTAGAAAACTGGGGCTTTAGTTTCTTCATTCTTCTGCACAATCAGTGAGACTGTCTCTACCCTGGACCAAGCAATGGGAGGACACAGAGAAATGAGCACAGGGATTTGCCCATACTCTTAGGGTGTCACTTCTTCTGGCCATAGAAAAAACCTCTGTGTTTCTGAGTTTTAGGGATGTCCCTACTGCCATTGTTGTTGCTGTGAAATTGCATGGGAGCTCCGGCTGGAGAGAAGGGAAAACAGAGGAACCCAGGGGGCTTCCCCACTCTCTCTGACCCTTAGAATTTCCCTTTCTTGCTTCTTACACTAGAGAGAGAGAGCTTATCTGAAACTGTTCTTTCCACATCTAATGCACACTATGGGCTCCAGTCTGTCTTTGAGTTCAGCCAAGTGATACTAGAAGAAAGGAAAATGATAAACATACTCCTGGTGTGGTGGCACTTTGAACCTTGTTGTCCTTCCTTATTAAACCTGTGACTATTTACTTTCAGAGTTTTCAGATAGCTGTTCTGTTCACTCTGTCCAGGATTTATTGTTGAATTCAGTGAGAGAGACAGAGTGCAGTGTGCTTACTCCATCTTTCCTGGAATCAGCACCAGGTTTCATCCTTTGTGAAATACCTGCTCAATTATTTTTCATATATACTTTTTCTACTAGATAATTTTTCTCACTCAATCTATCCTCTTTTACTTGAAAATAGCTCCATAATTAGGTGGTTTGCTTTAACTTCTAATGATTCCTTTGACTCCCATATTTCTCAGTGTCAAATTAACATTAGCAGAATTTTTTTCAGAGTTTTGTCCTACTCTTAACATTTTCTACTTGTAGAGGGATAATTTTGAATATACATCCTATTTAAAAAAAGAAAATTTGATATCCTTTAATATTAAAACAGAAAAGTGAGAGTCTCCTCAGAAAGAGACTAGAGATAATGGTAGCAGGAAACTGACATAGACTTGTTTTTACATTTAAGTCTTACTCCTAGGTTTCTGGCAGCCAGAGGGGAGCAATGGCAATGTGGATCTCACTGTCAGAGCTACTTCTACAATTTTATCAAAATATTTGGCATCAAAAACGCTATGAAATGGAAGAAGCTTGTATATCCTTACACAGTTTTCACGAACTGATACAGATATATTAGTAGATGGAAGAAGGCAATAAAGTTTTAAAAAAATCATTTAAAATAGCTCAGACCTTCAATAGGAAGACAACATAAATTCTAGTTTCCTTTAATATTTTTAATAGGGGAAGTGGATTATTATTTACTTCTTTGATATTTATTTCTGAGTTTCTTATTTTAGCAAATTTTAGACACATTTAACAAATGGGTATACAGTACTCCTTGCCAATGTCTTCTCCAGTGGATTCAATAATACCTTTTCCATATTATATTGTTCCAGGGAAACTATATATAAGTATCCTACTCTTCCAAAGTATTAAAATTGTTGTGGCTTCTTTCTCTATTTAAAGGATATTAAAATCTTAAAAGCATCATTTTTGCATGTGTGCAACACATCACTAACTGAGGTAACACATCAAGATATTAAATATATCTAATGAGAAGTATTATTTATAATATTGAGTATTCTTATGTCTAAATACACACAGTTTTTATGGCAATAAATATCACATAATTATAGTTTATTATTGGTTATGATGTCAATACTCTTAGTTACTTTAGAATATTTTAATTCAGGTCATAATTATGGACATTTCCTTTCTAATCTGCTGAAAGTGGACATAGCAATTATGATGTATGATAGAATTCTCCACCTGGCAACTGTAGTTGCCATGGCGATGACCGTGTGGGCAAGAAACACTATGATTCACTGTGCTTTCTCTGCTTGGCTTCATCATCTCCAAAGGGGAAGAATGTGCATATGGCTGAGGACTGCCTCTCAGGCTCCTTTGTTATCTTCTGAGCTGCCAGTTGGAGGGGGGGAGGTATCAGAAGTGAGGAGTTGCCTTGTTAAAAACTCTTTCTCCACATAAAAGGAAAGGTAATCTATTTTCCTAAAACACAATCCGCAAGAAAATTTGATTTTATATCATGAAAACAACATGATTATTGTGGTACTCTTACTGAAGCATGATCGATACTATGTTCCCCATGATAAAATTTAAACATATGTGCACTCTCTACATTCTGTGCCACATTTCAGCTACTACAGCAATTGCAAAATGAAAGATAAAATATATTATTGATAAATTTCAAGACTACTTTCTTTTCCTACCTGTGAGTTAAAATTAAAAAAAAAATTCTATCAGTACAGAGATGTCTGGTCAATTTACAGTTAAGATTCAATACCCAAACCCTCCATTTAACAGCTCGAATTCCTTCAGAATATTACTTAACCTCTCTATGGTTTGGTTCAATCATATATAAAAATAAAAATAAAAGTAAGTTTGAAGTGAGGATTAAACATGAAAATATGTTAATATACTTAAAATAGTTCCTGGCATAATAATCATTAAACGAATGTTTGCTTTCGTCACCATTAAGTATCGTAGTTCCTATTGAGACAGGCTGGGACCTGGGACTCTTTGCTGCAGGGCTTGCACCTGGACAAAAGTGTCCTCCAGCAACAAAATACAAAGTAAATATATGGGACTAAAAAAAAGCTATGTGCATGAGCAGTTGGGGCAAATTCTGGACAAAAAGATACAAAAAGAAAAAGAAAAACAAAAAAAACCCAACTGCCACTTCTGAAGAGCCAGGAAAAAACGCAGGGCACTGCGCATGCTGGCTGCACTCGACACCACCAAAGGAGGGGGCAAACCACCTAAACCACTCCTCTGCCGCCCCCCCGACACACCCCTACCCTCAACCCATATAAGGAAAACCAGCTTGCCCTCCACTTTGGGGAGTGAGCAAGGGAACATGTTACATTACTTGTTTTTCCTCCCTCCTACGGCTGCAGGAGCCCCAATAAGGCCTTACCTGAATTTCTTGACTGGCCTCTTATCAATTTCTATTGATTGGGGAAGGCCATGAAACCTGGTCTGTATCACTATAGAGTCCTTGCATTATTCTAGGCTCCCTGGGGAGTGATCTCCCTTAAACAATTTGCCTCTCCTGTCCCATGCCTTCATACTCCACTTGGAGATGGAGTGAGATACAGGTGGAGAATACCATTGGAAGCCATTGTTCCATGTTTCTCCCTTAGATGGAACTAATCTGTCAAAAACACCAAGTTGGGGGCTTTCTTCTCTAGTGGTGGGTGGAAGTGACATGGGTAGGTGTGTCCTGGTGACTGGAACTTTCCCTCTGAGGGACTGTCCCAAGGTCTATCTTGGAGACTGAATTGGCAGGCCCATTGGTCTTAGGCTGAGCTGTCCTTCTTCCATATTAATCACTAATACAGAGATCATTTGGTTTCCATCTGCTGGTTATGCTGTTTTAGTTCTCATTCTCATGAGAGGTAGAGCTCAGATGGGAAGAAAACTATTGGATCCTCTCAAAGACACACCCCTGTTGTTAAAATCTTCATATTTAGTTGATTTATCTTATTGACTCCATATATAGATTTATTAGCACAAGCTATAGAAATTCATAAATCCCTATTAAAATCATAGAAAAGATTATTGTGGTGGTGGTATTTTTTTCTGTAGATATTTTAGGAATTGAATTTTATTTTTCGATTTATATTACAGTTCAAGATTGTAAAGGGATTTCTGAATAACACCAACTTATTTAGTCATTGAGCTGTATTTAAATACCTCAACTAAACTTGGAGTTGGGAAGGCCGTAGAAGGAGCTCTCATGCCCTACCACTCTTGGTCAATTAGCCCAACAAGAAACTGTCAGTTACTGACCCCAACAGGAAGAGAGGGTACCTTGCACTCCTAAACAGGAAGTGCAACTCCTTTACTACCTCAGCAGGAGGAAGGAAGACTTCTTTTTGCCCAGCATCAAGCCCAGCCAATGGAAAATGCTGCAGCTCAGCCAATGAGAAGCTGTCATCACCTGAATTTTTACTTTCCTCCAAAGAACTTTCATTGTTTCCCTACTGATGATTCCCTTTCCTTGTCCTGCCCTCCTTAATACAAAAGACTTCCATGAGGTGTAACCCCTTGGAGTATCCCTCTGTTTGCCGGATGAGATGCCACCCTATTTATGAATCATGTAATAAAGCCAATTAGATCTTCACATTACTCAATTAAATTTTTGTAACAGTTGTGTTAAACTAAGAGAGTTTAAAACACCCAGGTTGCTTACTGAAGGGACACAGATATGGATAGTGCATATCAAAGAGGGAATAAGCAGCTGTAGGTACTTAGTGTTCAAGCTGCCACAGAACACTGTGGAAATTTAGAGAGGCACTTATGTAAAGCTTACAAGGCTTGTAATCCAATGATGTTAACTTCTATAGATTCCAGAAAAAGTTGAATTTATCAAAGGTTGACCACTCTTAAACAGGAAAATGAAAGCTCTGTATTTCTTTATTCCCTGATGTTTTCTTCATTAGGCTGATAATACACTTGGATATCTGTTTGCAATCCCCCTAAAAAGATTATAAATGTTCAGTGTTCCTAATTCCTTTTTCTTAAACCCTTCTCCCACTTCCTTTACTTTAGTAGGAACCCAGTCTAAAATAACTGTAAAGTGCATACACCTTAGAAAATGTAGTATTTCACTAATAATAATTTAATTAATTGATTAATTAATAATTTAGTTAATAACATCATATATTATATAGTTATATATTTTAATTATTATATTAAATAATTAAACAATATATGTTATATAATTATATATCATTATTTTGATTACAGATGCATTTAAAATATTGTTCCATTTTGTGGCTTTTGTTCTTGTATTATTTTGTTTTAAAAATATAACCTGTTACTATGTGTATATCAAGTTCAAGGGTTCTCAAACTATTTGGTCTCTAGAGCTCTTTACACTGTTAAAAATTATTGAGTATTTCAGAGAGCTTCTTTTTTATTGTTATATTACCATCTATCAATAGCTACCATATTTGAAATTAAAATTGAGAACTTTAAAAACTATTCATTAATTTATTTGAAATGACAATAAAAATCCATTTCACACTAACATATGTATTTTATGATATATATTTTTATAAAAGATAACTATATTTTCTAAAACAATAGTGAGAAGTGTGAGTGGCATTGTTTTAAATTTGCAAATCTCTTTAATATTGGGCTTAATGGAGACATTTGAATTCTCACATTCTGCATTCAATTTGTTGCAATGTGTTATTTTATTGTACATACAGTAAGAGATTCTGGCCTCAAACACATATGTGGCTGGAAAAGCAAGGAATATTCTAATAGCTTTGTCAGCTTATTGTAGATATTCTTCTTTGGTACTCTAATAAAACTCGACAAGTAGTAGTTTCCTAAAGCTTAGTTGCAATGTGGAATCTGAAATCATGCCAATTTTTCATGCTAGATTTACATTAAAATCCATTGGTCTATCTTACTGTTTGAATAGATCATTTGCCCATGTGTGATGCTGTAACATCACACATGGGTCACTTAAAAATATTCACTGACTAATGCAAATCTTCCAGGTGTTGACACATTTAATTCTATAATATGTAAAAAAAATCCATATCATATAATCACCACCCATATCATCAGGAAAGACTATAAATATTGAGAAGTTGTCAAAGTACCAAAATTCTAATTTTAATTTGAAAGTTCAAATCTTACCATTAGGAACAAACGATGTCAGTTATGTTCCTTGAATTGACAGGTTCACTTTGTTCATTTTTGAGGAAATGTCTGCCAAAATCTAAGTCTGATAACCATAGCTTGTCTTTCTGTTGTTCTATCAAGTACAAATCGTGTTCAATGAAAAATGGGACAGTTTCAGCTTGTAACTCAAATAATGGCACAAGTGCTTTCCTTGAGATAGCTCTCATGCCTGAGTGAGCAGCAGGTAAGTTCTGTGGGTACGTCCCATTTCATCACACATAATATTAAAAAGGTGTACCTATAGGTCAAGGTTTAATAAAATTAAAATGAATATTTTTATTGTTTCATCAAGGATATTAAACAAAGCTAACACTTTAATATGCATACATGGTAGTGTTGAATGTAATGACCATACATATAGTTTGTTGCCATTGTTTGATTTGTGCTAAGGCTCTAGCTGCTTTACCCTTCTTTGCTTTGGACCATCATTGCAAATATTAGTGCAGTGGAAAAAAGCAAATAATACCCTCATATTATTATGAAAATAGCTTTGGCCTCATAAACTCTCTGAAATGGTCTCTGGGAACTTCTGGAGTCCTCAAACCATACTCGAGAACTGGTGCTTTAGTTCATTCCCTCTATCTGCTTAATATTATGAATGCTTTAACTACATAGTTAAACTAAAACATGTATATAACTGTGACACTATAAAATGAAATTATTGAGATTTTAGAGAAAAAAATGATCATAGTCCTGGGATGCATATTTAAAATTAGATAGATAATCTTTAATTTTCTAATAAATAAAATAAGTAAATGTAGTTTTCAATAAGCAGATATACAAATTAAACCATACAAACATTTTAGATTAAAAAAAAAAAAAAAACTAACATGTCAGAGGATGATTGAAAAAAAATTACCAAGATACAATTTCTTTGTAATGGAATAGTTATAAATATGACAAGAAAGGACTTCCACCCCAATATATCTACTATTGTATCCTTAGTTTTCCAAAGTAAAGGTCTTATAATTATACTTTAGTGTTCACCTTCATATGTATAATACAATATAATGTCCAGTTTAGTAAATTATATTTTCAAAGTGTTTGCGTCATCATTCTTCCTGTTATTGAAAGGTTTTCCATTAAATCCCTAAATAAAATGTATGGTTTCTGTTGGCAACTATAACTTTACCAAAGTCTCTCAGGCAGAATCAGAGAAGATGAGCTGATGGTCAGTTTTTACCAAATGGCCTTTTCTAGTTACTGATATTAAAAAATTACTTGGATAACTCACCCACTTTCTCTTTTCTGGAACAACTTGTAGACAAGAGGGTTTATCAGTCTTTTTCAAAGGCAGGCAGAACTCATCTGTGAGCTTCCAGGACCTGGGATTTGGGAGGTTTTTAATTAAATTCAATTTCACTAAAAGGTATTAGCTTATATATATTAAAAATTTTTTTTTCATCCTGTGTCAATTTTGTCATTTTATATTTTTCTAGAAAATTATCCATTTCAGGTAGTTTGAATGTGTACTTGTTCAAAATACTTTTTAAAATTGTATATCTGTTATTTTCCCTTTCATTCTGTAGTATGCTTATTTGAATCTACATTCTAATTGATCTGTTTTTCTGGGATTTTGTCTATATTGTTGATACTTTCAAAGAAACAGTTTTAGATTTTGATATTTTCTATTATTTGGTTCTTTAGTTCACTGATACCTTCTTTTGTCTTTTCTTATTTTATGGTATTTATAAAATTTACAAAAAATGTGCATTTTTTTAAACTTTTGTGTTGAATTCTTGTTATTTAACATTTCTACTCTTCTGACTTAAAAGGATTAAAATTCTCTCTGAGATTGTTTTAGCTAGCCGCAGTGTTCTTGATTTGTCATGCTCTACTTTCATTGAGTTGTAGGTATTTCATAAGTTCCCATTTTATTTTCCACCCAAAGGGTATTTAGTCACATGTATTTAGATAATTTTCACACATAGAGGCACATACACAGATATAGAGTGCCAGTGCTTTTTTATATCTTACTTAAGAAAGCTATACTTACTTTGGAGTCATAAAGATATTCTATATTCTAAAAGTTTAACAGATTTTACCTTCTTCTTTTGTGCCTTTAATCCTTCTGCAGTTGATTTTTTTGGGTGTAATCTTTGAGGTAGGTGTCATTGTATTCCCCCCCCACAACCATGAATGTATAGTTTTCTCAGTACAGTTTATACAAAAGACTATGCTGTCCCCACTGTATCAAAATAAAATACTATTGTATGTGAAGGTCTGTTTCCATGAAGTTTATTCTGATTGGTCAATTTGACCATCCCTGCACAAGTACCTTACTCCCATTATTACTATAACTTAAAAATATGTTTTGAAGATTGCTTCAAGACGGCAGAGTAGAAGGATATGTGCTCACTCCCTCTTGTGAGAGCACTGGAATCAGGGCTGACTGCTGAATGATCATCAAACAATTATACCACAGAAGTCTACCCACTGGAGTGAAGGTTCTGAGCCCCATGTCAGGCTTCCCAACCTGGGGGTCCAGCAACAGGAGGAGGAATTCCCAGAGAATCAGACTTTGAAGGCTAGTGGAATTTGATTGCAGGACTTTGACAGGACCGCGGAAAAGAGAGACTCCACTCTTGGAAGACACACACAAAATAGTGTGCACATCAGGACCCAGGGGGAAGGAACAGTGACCCCATAGCAGACTGAACCAGACCTACCTGCTAGTGCTGGAGGGTCTCCTGCAGAGGCAGGGGGTGGCTGTGGCTCACCACAGGGACAAAGACACTGACAGAAAAAGTTCTGAGAAGTACTCCATGGCATGAGCCATCCCGGAGTCCACCATTAGACCCACCAAAGAGCCTGTAGTCTCCAGTGTTGGGTTTCCTCAGGCCAAACAACCAACAGAGAGGGAACTCAGCCCCACTCATCAACAGACAAGTGGATTAAAGTTTTACTGAGCTCTGCCCACCAGAGCAACACCCACCTCCACCCACCATCAGTCCCTCCCATCAAGAAGCCTGCACAAGCCTCTTAGATAGCCTCATCCTCCAGAGGGCAGACAGCAGAATCAAGAAGAACTACAGTACTACAGCCTGTGGAAGGAAAACCACATTCACAGGACAGACAAAATGAAAAGGCAGAGTACTATGTACCAGATGAAGGAACAAGATAAAACCCTAGAAAAACAACTAAATGAAGTGGAGATAGGAAACTTTCCAAAAAAAGATTTTAGAATAATGATAGTGAAGATGATCCAGGACCTCAGAAAAAGAATGGAGGCAAAGATCAAGAAGATGAAAGAAATGTTTAACAAAGACCTAGAAGAATTAAAGAACAAACAAAAAGGGATGAACAATACAATAACTGAAATGAAAAGTAAACTAAAAGGAATAAATAGCAGAATAACTGAGGCAGAAGAATGGATAAGTGACCTGGAAGACAGAATGGTGGAATTCACTGCCACGGAACAAAATAAAGAAAAAAGAATGAAAAGAAATGAAGACAGCCTAAGAGACCTCTGGGACAACATTAAACACACCAATATTCACATTATAAGGGTACCAGAAGGAGAAGAGAGAGAGAAAGGACCCGAGAAAATATTTGAAGAGATTATAGTCAAAAAATTCCCTGACATGGGAAAGGAAATAGCCACCCAAGTACAGGAAGGGCAGAGAGTCCCAGGCAGGATAAACCCAAGGAGAATCACACTGAGACACATAGTAATCAAATTAACAAAAATTAAATACAAAGAAAAATTATTAAAAGCAACAAGGGAAAACCCACAAATAACATACAAGGAAACTCCCATAAGGTTAACAGCTGATTTCTCAGCAGAAACTCTACAACCCAGAAGGGAGTGGCATGTTATATTTAAAGTGATGAAAGGGAAGAACCTACAACCAAGATTACTCTACCTGGCAAGGATCTCATTCAGATTCGATGGAGAAATCAAAAGCTTTACAGACAAGCAAAAGCTAAGAGAATTCAGCACCACCAAACCAGCTTTACAACAAATGCTAAAGGAACTTCTATAGGCAGGAAACACAGGAGAAGGAAAACACCTACAATAACAAACCCAAACAATTAAAAAAATGATAATAGGAACATACATATTGATAATTACCTTAAATGTGAATGGATTAAATGCTCCAACCAAAAGACACAGGCTCACTGAATGGATACAAAAACAAGACCCGTATATATGCTGTCTACAAGAGACCCACTTCAGACCTAGGGACACATACAGACTGAAAGTGAGGGGATGGAAAAAGATATTCCATGCAAATGGAAATCAAAAGAAAGCTGGAGTAACAATACTCATATCAGATAAAATGGACTTTAAAATAAACAATGTTACATGAGACAAAGAAGGACACTACATAATGATCAAGGAATCACTCGAAGAAGAAGATATAACAATTGTAAATATTTATGCACCCAACATAGGAGCACCTCAATACATAAGGCAAATGCTAACAGCCATAAAAGGGGAAATCGACAGTAACACAATCATAGTAGGGGACATTAACACCCCACTTTCACCAATGGACATATCATCCAAAATGAAAATAAATTAGGAAACACAAGCTTTAAATGATACATTAAACAAGATGGACTTAATTGATATTTCTAGGACATGCCATCTAAAAACAACAGAATACACTTTCTTCTCAAATGCTCACAGAACATTCTCCAGGATAGATCATATCTTGGGTCACAGATCAAGCCTTGGTAAATTAAAGAAAATTAAATCATATCAAGCATCTTTTCCAACCACAGTGCTATGAGATTAGAAAACCATTACAGGGAAAAAAATGTAAAAAATACAAACATGTGGAGGTTAAACAATATGGTGCTAAATAATCAAGAGATCACTGAAGAAATCGAAGAGGAAATCAAAAAATACCTAGAGACAAATGGCAATGAAAACATGATGACCCAAAACCTACGGGATGCAGCAAAAGCAGGTCTAAGAGGGAAGTTTATAGCAATACAATCCTACCTTAAGAAACAAGAAAAATCTCAAATAAACAATCTAACGTTACACCTAAAGGAACTAGAGAAAGAAAAACAAAAAAACCCAAAGTGAGTAGAAGGAAAAAAATCATAAAGATCAGAGCAGAAATAAATGAAAGAGAAACAAAAGCAAAGACCGATATAACTAAAAGCTGGTTCTTTGAGAAGATAAACAAAATTGATAAACCTTTAGCCAGACTCATCAAGAAAAAGAGGCAGAGGACTCAGATCAATAAAATTAGAAATGAAAAAGAAGTTACAATGGACACCACAGAAAAACAAAGCATATAAGAGACTATTATAAGTCACTATGCCAATAAAATGGACAACCTGGAGGAAATAGACAAATTCTTAGAAAGGTATAACCTTCTAAGACTGAACCAGGAAGAAACAGAAAATATGAACAGACCAATTGCAAGTAATGAAATTGAAACTGTGATTAAAAATCTTCCAACAAACACAAGTCCAGGACCAGATGGCTTCACAGGTGAATTCTATTAAACGTTTAGAGAAGAACTAACACCCATCTTTCTCAAACTCTTCCAAAAAATTGCAGAGGAAGGAACACTCCCAAACCCATTCTATGAGGCCACCATCACCCTGATACCAAAGCCTCAACAAAATACTAGCAAACAGAATCCAACAGCACATTAAAAGGATCATACAACATGATCAAGTGGGATTTATCCCAGGGATGCAAGGATTCTTCAATATATGCAAATCAATCAATGTGATACACCATATTAACAAATTAAAGAGAAAAACCATATGATCATCTCAATAGATGCAGAAAAAGCTTTTGACAAAATTCAACATCACTTATTATAAAAACTCTCTAGAAAGTGGGCATAGAGGGAACTTTCCTCTACATAATAAAGGCCATTTATCAGAAACCAACAGCAGACATCATTCTCAGTGGTGAAAAAGTGAAACTATTTCCTCTAAGATCAGAAACAAGACAGGGATGTCCACTCTCACCACTATTATTCAACATAGTTTTGGAAGTCCTAGCCATGGCAATCAGAGAAGAAGAAGAGACAAAAGAATACAAATTGGAAAAGAAGAAGTAAAACTGTCACTGTTTACAGATGACATGCATAGATAATTTTAAAGTTGCCACCAGAAAACTAGTAGAGCTAATCATTGAATTTGGTAAAGTTGCAGGATTCAAAATTAATGCAGAGAAATCTCTTGCATCCCTATACCCTAATGATGAAAAATCTGAAAGTGAAATTAAGGAAACACTCCCCTTTACCATTGCAACAAAAAGAATAAAAGACCTAGAAATAAATCTACCTAAGGGAGGTGAAAGACCTGTACTCAGAAAACTGTAAGACACTGATGAAAGAAATCAAAGATGACACGAAGAGATGGACAGATATACAATGTTCTTGGATTGGAAGAATCAATATTGTGAAAAATGACTATATTAACCAAAGCAATCTACAGATTCAATGCAATCCCTATCAAGTTACCAATGGCATTTTTTACAGAACCAGAACAAAAAATCTTAAAATTTTTATGGAGACACAAAAGACCCCGAATAGCCAAAGCAATCTTGAGGGGAAAAAATGGAGCTGGAGGAATCAGACTCCCTGACTTCAGACTATACTACAAAGCTAGAGTAATCAAGATAATATGGTACTGGCACAAAAACAGAAATATAGATCAATGGAACAGGATAGAAAGCCCAGAGATAAACCAATGCAACTACGGTCAACTAATCTATGCCAAAGGAGGCAAGGACATACAATGGAGAAAAGAGAGTCTCTTCAATAAGTAGTGCTGGGAAAACTGGACAACTACATTTAAAAGAATGAAATTAGAACACTCCTTAACACCATACACAAAAATAAACTCAAAATTGATTAAAGACCTAAATGTAAGACTGGACACTATAAAACTCTTAGAGGAAAACATAGGAAGAACACTCTTTGACATAAATCACACACCAAGATCTTTTTTGACCCATCTCCTAGAGAAATGGAAATAAAAACAAAAATAAACAAATGGGACTTAATGAAACTTAAAAGCTTTTGCACATCAAAGGAAACTATAAACAAGATGAGAAGACAACCCTAAGAGTGGGAGAAAATATTTGCAAATGAATCAGTGGACAAAGGATTAATCTCCAAAATATATAAACAGATCATGCAGCTCAATCCAAAAATAAGCAGAAGACCTAAGTAGGCATTTCTCCAAAGAAGACATAAAGATGGCCAAGAGGAACATGAAAAGCTGCTCAATATCACTAATTATTAGAGAAATGCAAATCAAAACTTCCATGAGGTATCACCTCACACTGGTCAGAATTGGCATCATAAGAAAATCTACAAACAACAAATTCTGGAGAAGGTGTAGAGCAAAGGGAACCTTCTTGCACTGTTGGTGGGAATGTAAATTGATACAGCCACTATGGAGAACAGTATGGAGGTTCCTTAAAAAACTAAAAATGAATTACCATATGACCCAGCAATCCCAGTACTGGGCATATACCCAGAGAAAACCATAATTCAAAAAGACACATTCTGCAAATAGTTCATTGCAGCACTATTTATAGTAGCCAGGTCATGGAAGCAACCTAAATTCCCATTGACAGACAAATGGATAAAGAAGATGTGGTACATATATGCAATGGAATATTACTCAGCCATAAAAAGGAATGAAATTGGGTCATTTGTAGAAACGTGGATGGACCTAGAGGCTCTCATAAAGAGTGAGGTAAGTCAGAAAGAGAAAAACAAATATCGTATATTAAGGCATATATGTGGAATCTAGAAAAATGGTACAGATGGAGCAGTTTGCAAGGCAGAAATAGAGACACAGATGTAGAGAACAAACATTTGGACACCAAGGGGAGAAATCAGGGGAAGGGTGGTGGTGGTGCTGGGATGAATTTGGAGATTGGGATTGACATATATACTCCAATATGTATAAAATAGATAACTAATAAGAACCTGCTGTTTAAAAAAATAAAATAAAATTCAAAAAATATATATATATATATATATTTTGATACCTGTTAGAACAATTCCTCCCAGCATTTTTTTTCCAGCATATTTTTATTAAGTATATCTTGATTATTCTTGGCAGTTTGTATTTCCCCTTATAAATTTTAGAACTGGCTTATCAAAATCCACATAAAAATTAGGGATTTTCCTTGGTAGTGTAATTTGGGGAAAAGTGATATATTTAAAATATTGAGAAAAAATTTTTTTAATTAAAAAAAGAAAAAACTGCATATTCCAATCCATGAATGTATTATATCTTCTCATTTATGTAGTCTTTTACTATTTCTCAATAACGGTTTAGAATTTTCTGTGTGGAAGTCTTGTCCATGATTTCTTAGATAATCCTGGGTACTTTAAGTTATACTGTTACAAAATTTATCTTTTTTTAAATACCATAATTTTTTAGTTCTTTATTGTTGGCATATAGAAATACAATTGGGTTTTGTACATTGAGTTTGTATGTACAAAACTTTAAGAAGCTTTTTTGTTAGTTCCAATGGTTTTATATATGTATTACTTTAGCTTAACTGCATGTAAATTGATGTATCTGCTAATAAGGAGTTTTTTTTTTTTTAATTCTCATTTTTGTACCTTATATTTCTTTTTCTTGCCTTACTGAACTGGTTAGCATCTCCAATATAATGCAATCTAATGATCAAAAATGGCATATCTTTTTCAAATTTTAGATCTCAAAGGAAAAGTTTAACTGTATATATTTAAAAATATTTTATTAAGAATCTTATTTCTTGAATTGCAAATACAAGAAATTTAATTTCCAGTGTTTCTTACTGATTGATTTTCTGAGATGTAATGCTCTCTAAAATAAGATCAGGTACAAACGTTATCTTCATAGTCTGCCATTTCCATTTCTTTTGGTATTCATGCCACTCAAACTAGGGTTCAAGGAGCTATGAGATCTCCATTCCCAGAGAGCTTGTCCTTCAAGTCCTCCTTGAGCCAATTATTTTCTACCATATTTTTATTTGGTAGACAAAATTAACCGTTGATAAATCACATCATTTTCCAAAGGAAAAAGGCATTCTCCATGATTTCAGTTTTCATAACATTCAGCAGTTTTTGACTTGTACATTACAATGAAACTTTCTGGGCTGGTGCTCTCAGTCAAAAAAGCCACATATCTCTGAGGCATTAGTTGTTTATTACTCCAATGAAATATCTTCTACAGAGCAGAACTATTCATAAATTGGCCAAGAAATCCTAGTGATTATGGCATGACTCACAACATTTTACTCTTACCACCATAATGATGCTTTGACTATTATCCCAGATGCTTCACAGCATTTTTCTAAACAACATTCACTCTGAAAGATGCTCCCATGTGTGCACTGCTTGAGACTTTTGGTTTGTGTTTATGATCTAAACCTAGAGGAACGATTTGACACTGTTTCTCTGAGCTATAAATCCCAGACTAGAGGGTTCTAGGGTGCACACTCTGGTACTGGAAGTTAGTTGAGATATTGCTTGAAACCTTCAAACCATTCTCAAGCCATTGGTATGAGATATCTACTTATAAAGGATGCCTTTGATTGGAAGAAAAACCTACATTCTTGCTGCTGATTGCTGTCACAATATACAACATATTCAGGGAGAGATGGTTAGAATTATGAAAGTGAGTCCTACATTTAAAATAAAAATATACAGCACAGTTATGTATACCAAGTTCTAATTGGACTTATAGACTTCTTCCATGCAAAATGCTGAAGGCAAATGGACAGTTGTGGAATTATCATATTTGTCAACATTCTTCCCCTGAGTGACTCATTGCCATGAGTAATATATATTTTTAATGCCATCTGGTTATGAACATTTTGGCAACATTTTCCTGGATGTTCAACAAGGTCACTGTGAAGGAAAGCAATGCTCTTTGGCTTCTAGCAACATTGCTGTAGTGGGTTCCTGATATTTACAAGTCCTGATATTCTTACTTCCACATATCACTTAAAGGATGGCTCTTTAAAAGGGAACTTTCTCTCTGTTTAAATTTGTTAGCTCAAGGGTCACATGAAAAGTTGTATTTGCAGGACACTGTACTTTGTGTGGCAACTTCTGGCATTTATCGATTTAGTGATTTCATCCATTTTTTGCATTTGTGAATTTTTTTACAATGATAAAGACCGATAGTTTGAAGGAATATTTGTTATTCAAAGCGATAATACTATTATTACTTCTTTTTACTGTTATTCATGACAAAGAAGCTATGTTTGGAGCATGAAGTACAAGGAAAGAATAGTCTCATTGCTTGGGAAAGATGACTGAAGGATAATAGATGACATAGAGAAAGAAGAAACTTAATTCCATTTTCTTTCATATCAGAGCAAATGCACATTTTCTTTATGTGTTGTAGGAAATAAGAAATATTTCCCTAATACATGTATAGACTTTGTATTTGACAAATATATTTAAATGAGTCAGAGCCTCAGGTCAAGATTGCTTTTGCTTGGAAAATCCTTAGACATTCCAAGCTCTTGAAATTAGCAGGAGATTCGGCAAGACCATATTGCAGAGCAAAAATAAATTTTCCTGGTTGAACTGATATTTACAAGAGATTTCCCTCATGGTTGCAACAGAAATTGACTGAGCCCAGTGCCACAGTACAGAGCTAGTGCCTTGGACCCTTTCCTGTGTTCTTGTCTTAAATTCCCCCTTCTAAAAACACCATCTTGCTTTTTACCCCTGTATAACTCAGGTGTCAGTAAAAGAGAAATTAGAAATAATAATAACTGATAATAATAATGGCAGAGACTTACTGAACATTTAATATCTGTGTCTGAGGATCAAATAGGGTAATTCATGTGAAGGTCTTAAACAGTATCTAGCATACATTTACTGATGAATAAACATTAGTTCTTACTGTACTTCTTAATTCCTTAAAAAACACTTATTAGATAATGTTTTGGGTTTTTTTCCAAATGAGTTTGCCTTGGTGTTCAGTACATAATGAAGCCTGTCTTTGCTTGTCAGATTTAATCACCTTTATTTTAGCTCCTTTAAAATGATTTCTCCACTTTAGACAGGAGGTTCTTGTGACTGTCCACAGTGTTCCATTATTGTCTCTGCATCAAGCTTGTTGATGTGACACACAGACTCTCTCCTTCAATTTCTACTCCATTCTGGATTCTTCTCTGAGTTCTCTATCATCAGCTTGACCTGGTGATTCCTATTCTTGTTGCTTAATTTCCTGGTCTCACTAGTCCATACATAGTGCCTGTACCATTGGTGGGCTTGACGTTCATTATGCACATTTCCTGTATACACACTCAAGATTGCAATCCCGTGAGGAGACATTGATTAAACGTTTTTCATGCAGTCCATAGACCTAGTAAAAAGTCAGATATATGATCAAAATTGTGGAGTCATTCATTGAGTTAATTTTTAATGGCTTCTTTTTTAGATCATAAGTACAAAATTCACAAGTATTTTCAAATGTATAGTCTTTAATATGACTCTTTTATTTCACAGAATTTTTTGGTATAGAAACATCTATTGTATTCTACTTTAAGTACTATTCAGTCTTTCATTTGTTTATACAGTCAGCCATCACAAGAGTCACTGAATCACAGTAAGGTGCACAATTTATTTTTTAGAATAAAATGAAACAGGGAAAATTTTCATTTTGGGGACCTTCAGGTAATGATGCATACCCAATCAGCTTCACCATTCACCCTAAGAGCCTTCTATTGAGAAGAACAAAATAAATTTATGAGAAACAGTGTACCACTGGCTTAGTTCTCAATTCCCAGAGGTAACTTGTCAGACACTCCATATTTTAATCATTATCTGCTTCATGAGCCAACAGGACAAACAACTATCACATGCTAGCCATCAAAAAGATGCCAACACATCTAGAAAGATTATATCCGTCACTCGATTCAGTATGATAGTTACATTCACAGGTCCTAAAGCAAATAGAATCGTATTTCAGTGTCCCTCAAACCTCCAGTTTCTCAGTAAAACCTTAAGGACTGCTGACAAAGCAACTTCTGGGTTAGGTCCTCATCTCTGAAATTTATTTTCCCTGGATTACATTCCTATAAATTCTGGAGCAGGTTGGAAATTGCATGAATATCAAAGCTGAATTAAAGAAATAATCTGTAGAAAAACCCTTTAATAACTATAATCTATGAAGCCCTAGATAGATGTCAGATGTTTCTTCGTATTTGCTGTGAGGTCCCATGCAGCTTCATAACTTTGTGTATAAGCAGGAAATGAAAATTATAATTTATAAGAACCATAATTGAAGTGTTTTTTTCATTGTCAATTAGGGTGAGACTCGGAGAGAGAAATATTTCCCATATTCAAGAGAATATAAAAGTACAGATCCAAAATTGCTTCTTTCTGTTATCTTTTAATATCTAGCACTCAAAATATGCCTTTTATTTTCCCAATTCATATACATGAAGCCAGGAATCTGAAAACCCACATTGTAGCATATGCAGGTTTCACTCAGTAGAAGTGTTTTCTACCCTTTATATATTTGTATATTGTAATCATATACACAAAAAGGTTGTAATATATATATATATAGTAATCATAAACAAAAAAATGTTGTAAAAATTTTGCATTGTAGTAAAAATAATAACTAACTTTCACTGAAAACAAAGTAGATATCAGGCACTTACTATGCACATACTCAGGGTAATCTCATGGGATAAGTGCACTTTTTATTCCCATTTTTATAAGAAAATTATTTCTCAGTTAGATTAGGTAAATGCCTCAAAGTTATGAAGCTAAAAGTGTCTGAGCTGCAAAGACTATGCCTTTCCTTCTAAACTACCAAAAAACAAGGAAGCAATTTAGATGTCTTTTGTTTGTCCTCCGTATTCTTCTCACACTTGTCCATCTTTTTTGTCCCCTTGGTATTCAAGGTGGGTCTGGTTGATGGAGCTCAGCAAACATGAGGGGAGAGGAAAAAGTAAGGTTAGGGTTCTTATTTCCTCCCTGCAGGGACACTGAGTTTGTTAGTTTCTTTCTTTTTTCCTTTCTTCCTCCGTCCCTCCCTCTTTCTTTCTTTCCTTTCTTTCTTTCTTTCTTCTTTCTCTTTCTTTCTTTCTTCTTTCTTTCGTTCTTTCTTCTTCTTTTCTTTCTTTTTCTTTTCTTTCTTTCTTCTTTTCTTTCTTTCTTCTTCTCTCCTTTTTTTTTTTTCTTTCTTTTTTTTTTCTTTCCTTTCTTTCTTTCTTTCTTTCTTTCTCTTTCTTTCTTTCTTTCTTTCTTTCTTTCTTTCTTTCTTTCTTTCTTCTCTTTCTTTCTTTTCTTCTTTCTTTCTTTCTTTCTTTCTTTCTATATAGGAATATAGTTGATGAAAGTCAACAACTCATGTCAGGCAGTCCTTCCACACAACACTCTCTGTTTCTCTCTGGGTTCTAATAACTGGTCCCCACCTCACCCCTTTAGGCTTAGCAGTAGTAAAACCACCCTGAGTTGGTAGCTGTGGGATACAGCGTTATCCTACCCAATTTGAGTGTCATCTCTTTCTTGCCAGGATTCTGATAGATATATGGAGTCCATCAGAATTTGTTTCAGGAGAAATACATTGTAAAATTCATGTGTATTCATGTGAAATTGTCTTATCCCTATAAAGAGTGTATAATCACAGGATATTATAAGATGCATTAAGATAGACATATCAGACCACTTAGCACAATTTCTGTCTCATATAGAGTATTTCATTTATTTAGTTAAAGCAGAATATGAATTAATAAATACTTTAAATAGTCAAATTACTAATCTGTCTTACCATGCTGCTATATGAATAGATTCTGGTACTGTCCTTCAGATTTTCTCATTCTCTTTCTGCCATCCTGCAATTCAGGACACATGTTATGTTCTAAAATTTTTAATTAGAATTTTAACTGACCTGTGTTATCATTCCATATCAAATTCAAAATGACAATGACATTTCTCAAAAGGGTCATGGGGAAATGCAATTTATTGAAGAATAAAAGTTTGGGGTTCCTTCTGCTAAGCAGAACATAGATTTGAGTAAAATTAGAAAGTACAGGGTCATGTTCATTTAATACTGGGAAGGTGACAGACTTAGAGAGATCATTAGTATCAATGATGACACAAAAATATTTCATTATCAACCCAGCTAAGCCAGGTCAGATGTGTTTACCTCCCTCTTTAAGTTTCAATCATGTTCACCGTTATTTGTATCCTTTGGTAGTAATGAAAATATTGCAAGTAAGATTTTTCATGAAGATGGGGCTTCCCTGGTGGTTCAGTGGTTAAGAATCTGCCTGCCAATGCAGGGGACACAGATTTGAGCCCTGGTCCAGGGAGATCGCACATACCGCAGAGCAACAAAGCCCATGCACCACAACTATTGAGCCTGCGCTCTAGAGTCCACGAGCCACAACTACTGAGCCCACGTGCCACAACTACTGAAGCCTACGTGCCTAGAGCCCATGCTCCACAACAAGAGAAACCACCACAATGAGAAGCCCGTGCACCGCAACGAAGAGTAACCCCCACTCGCCACAGCTAGAGAAAGCCAGAGAGCAGCAACGAAGACCCAACGCAGCCAAAAATAAATAAATAAAATAAATAAATTAAAAAAAAAAAGATTTTCCATGAAGATGTTGATGGCATTGTCTGGATTTCCTTGTCCTTTTTTCAAACATATGAATACCATGAACCAATGATGCTCAATCTAGAAAAAAATCTAGCTTAGGGAACACTGCTTTGGCAAACTATCTGATTCTCCCCTTCATGGACCCTCACTCTACAACAATCATATCATCTTCTATAATGCTTGGTACCTTGACATACTCCCTATTACCTTGCAACGGTTACTTTAATGTGTCTCCATTATTGGACTGTGGCCCTTTATGAGCATAGCATAGAACATGACATATAGGAAGAGCTCAATCAATGTTTGCATAATTTAAGTAAGAAAGCCATGACAACAATTAAAAATAAGGTACTCAAGAGCTGAGACTATGTTTCATGGATAGTAGGGCATCATCTTTAACATGATCCCTGACATTTTCTCTGATAATCTTGATTTGGTTTTATGGGAAAACCCCAAATGTTTCATACTAAAGATAGGCAAATGGGTACCTAAATCACTTTACTTTATATTTTAGCCTTATTTATGTCCTATTACCCTGCCCCATTCATAATATAATTGTCAAAAATATTTATTTTATTTACATTTAGAACCACATACATGTGTAATAATTTTTACTTTAATCATCAAGCATAATTTAGAAAACTCAAGAGGAGGAGGAAAGTGTGTTGTATTTAACACACTCCATTTTTTTTTTTTTTCCTTCTTGATGTTTCAAGATTCCTTCTTGTATTGTTTCCCTCTGCTTAGGTCATTAGTCTTTTAGTCATTTTTTAGAGTAGGTCTGCTGTTGACAAATTCCTTTAGTATTCATTTATCTGAAAATATCTTGATTCTTCTTCCTTCTTGAAGAATATTTCCACTGGAGGTAGAATTCTGGATTAACAAGTCTTTTATTTTAGTACTTGAACAATGCTTTGCTACTTTCTTTTGGCTTCCAGGATTTCTGATGAAAAATGTGTTGTTGTTATAATATTTTCCCCCTATAGTTAAGCTATCATTTTTCTGTGGCTCTTTCAGGACTTTTATTTCCTTTATCTTTAGTATTCAGAAATTTGAATGTGTTTTGGTGTGGATTTCTGTGGATTTATCCCTTTTTGGAGTTCACTTATCTTCTTGAATAGGTAAGTTTCTGTCTTGTGCCAAATTTGGGGAGTTTCACTCATTCTTTTTTTCTTTTGAAAGCAATTTTTTGAGTAGTTGTGAGTGTACAACAAAATTGAGAGGCCAGTACAGAGATTTCCCATATACACCCTGCCTCTACACAGGCACAGTTTCCTCCTTTATCAACATATTGACCAGGATGGTACTTTTTTTTTTTTTAATTTAACCAAGGATAAACCTACATCGACACATAATAATTGCCCAAACTCCATAATTTACCTTAGCATTCAATCTTGGTGTTGTATGTTCTATGGTTTTGGACAAATATATGGATATAATGACAAACATCCATCATTATAGTGCCATACACAGTATTTTCACAGCTCTAAAAATCTTCTATGCTCTTCCAATTTGTCTTCCCTTCCCCCCACCCCCACAAATACTAATTGTCTCCATAGTTCTACCATTTCCAGAATATAATATAGTTGGAATCATATAGTAGTTAGCCTCTTTATGTTTGTTTTCTTTCACTTAGTAATATGTATTAAAGTTTCCTCCATGACTTTTCATAGCTTGATAGCTCATGAATAATGTTTTCAGTGCTAAATAATATTTCATTGTCTGGATGTGCCACAATTTATTTCTTTAACCACCTATTGAAAGACATCTTTGTTGCTTCCAAATTTTGGAAATTATAAATAAAGCTGCTATAAACATCACTGTGCAGGTTTTTGTATGTACATAAGTTTACAACTGCTCTGGGTATATATCAAGCAGTGTAATGTTGGATCATATAGTTAAGAGTATGTTTAGTTTCGTAAGAACCCACAAAACTACACAAAAGTGGCTGTACCATTTTGCTTTCTCCCCTAGCAACGTATGAGACTTCCTCTTGCTTCATACCCTCATCGACATTTGATGTTATCAGTGTTTTGGAGTTTGACCATTCTAATAGGTGTGTAGTAGTATCTCACTGTTGTTTTGATTTGCACTTTCCTGATAACATAGGAGGTGAAGCATCTTTTCACATATTTATTTGCCATCTTTATAGCTTCTTTGGCGAGGTGTCTATTAAGGTCTTTGGATCCATTTATATTCAGGTTGTTTGTTTTCTCATTGATGAGTTTAAGAGTTCATGGTATATTTCATATAATAGTCTTTTGTCAGATGTGTCTTTTGTAAATATTTTCTCCCAGTCTGTGGCTTGTTTTCTCATTCTCTTCAGATGGTCTTTTGCAGAGCAGAAGTTTTAAATTTTAATTAAGTCCAACTTAATTATATTTTTCATGGATCGTGTCTTTGATGTTGGATGTAAATAATCAATGTCATTCCCAAGTCACCTAGGTTTCTGCTATGCTATTTTCTAGGAATTTTATAGTTTTGTGTTTTATGTTTAGAATTATGAACCATTTTGAGTTAATTTTTATGAAGGGGGTTAGGTCTATGTCTGGATTTAGTTTTTTGCATGTTGATGCCCCGTTGTTCCAGCACCATTTGTTGAAAAGACTATCTTTGCCCCAATGTATAGCCATTGTTGATATTCATAAAATAACTTGCTGGAATTTTGATTAGTATTGCACTGGATGTATAGATCACATTGGGAACATCTGAACTCTTGACAATGTTGAGTCTTCTTATCCATCAATATGTATTTTGTCTCCATTTACTTATTTCTTTTATGATTTTGTTCATCAGAGTTCTGTTGTTTTCCTCATACAGATCTGGTACATATTTTGTTAGATTTATACTTAAGTATTTTATTTTTTTTGTGATGCTAATGTAAATAGTATTGTGTTTTTAATTTTAAGTTCCATTTCTTCATAATTGGTATATAGGAAATC
This sequence comes from Balaenoptera musculus, assembly GCF_009873245.2. Lineage (NCBI taxonomy): Eukaryota > Metazoa > Chordata > Mammalia > Artiodactyla > Balaenopteridae > Balaenoptera > Balaenoptera musculus. The sequence continues at coordinate 20,458,738 of NC_045790.1, read as the reverse complement.
AATTGACTTTTGTATATCAACCTTGTATCCTGCAACCTTGCTATTATCACTTATTAGTTGCAAGAATATTTTGGCTCACTTTTTTAGATTTTCTACATGGACAATCATGTCATCTGTAAACAAAGACAATTTTATTTCTTTCCTCTCAATCTGCATGCCTTTTCTTTTTTTGTTGCATTAGCAAGGACTTCCTGTGTGATAATTCCTTCTTTGTCATGGTGTATAATTCTTTTTGTACATTTTTGAATTCAATTTTTTAACTTTTAAAAGATTTTTGCATCTAAGCTCATGAGAAATATTGATCTGTAGTTTTCTTTTCTTATAATGTCTTTGTCTGTTTTTGGTAATAGGGTATCAGCTGGCCTCAGAATGAGTTAGCAAGTATTCCTGTTGCTTTTATCTTCTGAAAGAGATTGTAGAGAATTGGTATAATTTCTTCCTTAATGTTTGGTAGAATTCACCAGGAACCCACCAAGGTTTGGTGTTTTCTATTTTGAAAGATTATTAATTATTGATTCAATTTCTTTAATAGATATAGATCTTTTCATGTTGTGGTCTGAGGGCAGATATTGTATAACTTCTATTCTTTCAAATTTGTTAAGGTGTTCTTCATGGCTCAGGATGTGGTCTATCTTGGTGAATGTTCCATGTGAGCTTAAGAAAAATGTGTATTCTGTTGTCATTAATTGAATTAGTCTATAGATGTCAATTATATTTAGTTTATTGATAATGTTGTTGAGCTCAACTCTATCCTGTTCAACTGCTTTTCTGCCTGCTGGATCAGTCCATTTCTGAAAGAAGGGTGCAGCTATTATTTCTTAGAGTAGTTCATCAGTCCATCCTCTTTCTCCTCTCCTTTCAGGATTCTAATTACAGGAATGTTACATTTTTAAAAATATTTAATTTATTTATTTATTTGGCTGTGTTGGATCTTAGTTGCAGTGTGAGGGCTCTTCATTGCGGCATGTGAGATTTTTTGTTGTGGCTCAGGTCTCTTTGTTGAAGCACACGGACTTCTCTAGTTGCAGTGTGTGGGCTTCTCTTTAGTTGTAGCACACGGGCTATCTAGCTGTGGCATGTGGGCTTAGTTGCCCCTCAGCATGTGGGATCTTAGTTCTCTGACCAGGGATTGAACCCATGTCCCCTGCATTGGAATGTAGATTCTTAACCACTGGACCACCAGGGAAGTCCCACTAATGTTAGATTTTTGTTGTTGTTGTTATAGTCCCACAGGCTGTTCAGGCTCTGTTTACATTTTTTTTTCTCTTGTTTAGTTGCTTAATTTATGTTGTTCTATCTTCAAGTCCATGGATTCTTTCCTCTGTCTTCCATTTTGCTGTCATGCTTACCCATTCAATGTTTTATATTGGCTACTGTATTTTTCAGGTATAAAATTGCCATTGGGTTCTTTGTATCTTCTATTACTTTGTTGTGATTGTCTCCTTTTTTTTTTTCATTTGTTCCAAATGTGTTTATAATTGCTCATTGAAGTATTTTTATGATAGCTGCTTTGAAATGTTTGTCAGAAAAGTCTAAAATGTCTGTCATATACGTGTTAGCATATGTTGATTGTCTTTTGTCATTCAAGTTCAGATTTTCTGGGTTTTTAATATGACATGATTTTTTTATTGAAATTTGGACATTTTGTATTAGTTATGAAACTCTGGATCTTATTTAAGGCTTCTATTTTAGCTGGTTTTCTCTGACACCATTCCATCAGTGGAAGGGAGTATGGCATCATCTTTTTACCTCCAGATGAAGGTAGAAGCCCAGGGTACCCAGTTGGCCTCCATTGACATCCACAAAGGAGTGGTTAGAAGAGACAATGAACAGAATCTCATAGGAGTTTTCGGAGGGAGCATGATCCTGCTGACATCTTGATTTCAGGCTTCTAGCCTCCAGTACTCTGAGGGAATAAATTTCTATTGTTTTTAAGCTACCCAGTTTGTGGTAATTTGTTACAGCAGCTACAGAAAACTAATGCAATTGTCCCTATAGAAAATCTAATGGAATCTACCCAAACTCTAATAGAGGTAATAAAGTTTAGCAATATCACAGAATATAAAAATAAAATAGTATTATATAAATTAGTAATAAACAAAGATAAATTAGAGTAAAAATAAGAAATAATTAGGAATTAATCTGTTAAAAGAAATAAAAGATGTGTACCCTGAAAATTTTAAAGCATTGATGTGATAAGTTGAAGGAGATATAAATAAATGGACTCAATTTTGTTAAGACATAAGTTCTCACCAGATTTATACATAGATTCAATATAATGCCTAACAAACGCCCAGCAGGTTTTTTTTCCTTTTTAAGAATCTGAAATATTGATTCTAAATTTCATATGGAAAAGCAAATAGTCAAGATGAGCAAAAACATCTTTGAAAAACAGGAACAAAGTTTGGAAAACAACACCACTTGATTTTTAAAAATACGTTAAAAACTATGTCAATCTAAAAGAATCAATGAAATAGAATTGAGCATACAGAAATAGACCTACAAATATTCATAGGCAATTTCATGGAATAATTTTTTCAACAAATGATGCTGTAACTATTGGATAGCCACTAGAAAACAAAACAAACAAAACTGGAATTCATACCTTGAACCATATTCAAAAATTAAGCCAAAATAGATAAAAATCTTAAATGTAAACAAGATTATAAGACTTCTAGAAGAGAATACAGTAGAACACGTTTGTAGCCTTGTTTAGGCAAAATTTTCTTAGATATGACACCCAGAGCACAATCTATTAAAGAAAATATTGATAAACTGGAATCTAAAAAAATTGCAAGCTTGTGCTCTGCAAAAGACACTGTTATGATAATGAAGACAAGCCATGTACTGAGAGAAAATATTTGCAAAGCGTATATCTGATAAAATACTTATATCCAGAATAATAAGTATCCCCAGTATTTAATAAGAAAACAAATAAATGAATAAAAATGAACAAAAATTTTGAGCATACACTTTAGTAAAGAAGTTTACATATGGCAAATAAACACATGTAAAGATGCTTCAAATCATTAGGCATTTGGGAAATGCAAATTAAAACCACAATGTGATGTCACTACACACCTGTTAGAGTGGCTAAAATTAAAGTCACTGACCATATCTAGTGTTGACAAGGATATGAAGAAACTGAAACTTGTATACACATTACTGGGAATTTATAACCAGTTTGAAAAAAGTTTATCAGATTCTTTAAAATTAAATATTTAAAAATATTTTTATTGTTATGTAGCCATTTTAATCCTAGAAATCCATTTTTTTATCCAAGAAAATGAAAGAATGTGTCTTTGTAAACACATATACATGGATGTTCATAGCAGTGTTATTTGTCACAACTCCAAACTGGAAACAGACGTAATGTCCATTAACAGGGGATAAACACATTTTAGTATAGCAATAAAATGGGAAAAAAAGAAGGAATGAGCCATTGGTATATTCTACACATAACTGAATCTCAAAATAATTTATCCCGAGGGAAAGAATTTGGACAAAAAGGCATACATACTGTATAAAATTCAACTCACGTACATTTTTATAAAATGCAAATTAGCATATAGTGGCAGAAAGCAGATCAGTGGTTCTTTGGTGATGGAGCATCAGGGTGGGATGTGATGGAGAGATTACAAAGGGTCATTAAAAAGCGTTGGGAGTGATGGATAGATTCAATATTTTGACTCTGGTGAATTTTTTGGTGGATGTATACATATGTCAAAATTTATCAAATTGTGTACTTTAAATATGTTCAGTCTATTGTATGTCAATTATGCTTCAAAAATTTGTTTAAAAAGAATATATTTAGAATGGCATTAAAAGATGCTTAGGAGTAAATTTAATGAAAGATGTGAACTGCTGTAGGACTAGTATTTGTGAACATACACAAATTGACTTTAAATTTATATGAAAATGTAAAGGATAAATAGAATTAAGATTTTTTGAAGAAGGAAATGGGAGGACTCACTCTACTAGATATCAACACTAATTATAAGTCCCAATAACAGAATGTACATATAGACAAAAGAATAGAAATTCTAGAAATAGGTAACACATTGTTGAAACATAATATTGACAAGGTGGCACTTCAGAGCCATGGGGTAGCAGTGGTGCTGAATCTTGACCTTAATCCACTATACAGAAATCTAAATAACAAGTTGATTGTAGATGACAATATTAAAGAAAAAAATTGAGCTTTTAAAAGATAATATAGAATAAGATCTTTTCAGTCTTATGTAGAGAAATATTTCTTAAACAAGACACAAAAGAACTACGCTTAAATTTTTAAAAATTGACATATTGGACACAAAAATATTTCGACAGGACACAAAAAGAACATAATGGATATCTGATAAATTGGACTACTTTAAATTTAGAAACTTTGGTCCATGTAACATTGTTTGAGGATGAGGAAGTTAAGCTGAGGTTGGGTACTAAACAATACAATTTTTGAATGTTTTATGTGTGATAGTATTTGTTTCCCCATTTCCATATGGGCTATGACAATAGGAGATCTGTTTTTGAAGCTGTAGTAAGAGATATTTTGGTTAGTTTTTGGATGAACTTACTAAGAGAATTCAGAAAAGTCATCTGAATATTTTACAGGGTTAAAAATCCAGTGAAATAAAATAGCAATTTACTTCTCTGGAATAGGTTAAATGGCTAAGTCCATGATAGCTTGTTATTGCTAAAACTAATTTATTTGGGGAAATGTGTTGTTCACTGATCTCCTGATACATTCTCCAAGCTGTGACAATGTTAGGCTGACATTTTAAAACTCACATCTCTCTTCCTAACAGAATCATAAACTTAATGGCATATTCTACCAAATGATAATGGTTGGGACAGTGATCTAACTCAGCTTCCCAGTGAGTCTCAAAAAGGAGAAGGCTGCAGTGGGAATGCAACCTAGGAAAAAGTGGATTGTACTGGGGAGTCATATTTTTATAAAACATTTGTTTAATTTAGAAAAAAAATAGCAGAAGAGAAAGGACTTCTGTTTTCAGTCAAGAAGGTGTAAATATAAAACTGGACAAACATGTGAAACAATGCTTTCAAGGAATTGGAACACAGAGAAGAGAAATAAAATAGCCCAAGCAATTTTGAAAAATAAGAACAAAATTACAGAACTTACACTCCCTGATTTAGAGACTGATTTAATTACAGTTTTAATAATCAGTGCAATGGGTATTGGGGTAAGGATAGGTAAACAGATAAACAAAATATAAAGTCTAGAGATAGAACTTCATATTTTGTGGTCAATTGGTTTTTCTGACAAACATGTTAATGTTGAGGCCATTTAATAGAAAAAGATATGCTTTTAAACAAAGACCATGGGCCGACTATATAAATTTTTAGGAAAAAATAAATTTTGATCCCATATCACACCATACAGAAAAATTAAAGATTTTTCAGATAGAATACAGAAAGCAATAAATATAAAAACTTTTAAAATGCATAGATTGATTTTCATCAATACTATAATATTTCATTCATCAAAGACATCATGGAAAGAAAATAAAAAGGTGAGGCATATACTGAAAAAAATATTCTTGGTACATATCCCTGACAAAGAATTTGTATCCAGAATACTAATGATATCTTACTAATTCATAATAAAAAGACAAACAGCCCAAAACAATGGTCAATATATTTGAACTTTACAGAATAACATATATAAATGATCATTAAACAAGTGAAATGTATTAGTATCAGTATTAAGTAGCAGGTAAATGCAAATTAAAACTAAAATGATATACAATTCCACACCCAGAATAGGCAAAGTATAAAGAGGTTCACAACACCAAATATTGGTAAACATGTGGAATAACTAGAACTTTGAGAGTAATATGGTACTGTACTTTGGAAAACTCTTTCTAAAAATGTGAAACATATATCTCCCCTCTGATGTAGTAAGTCTACTAATGTATATACCCAAGAGAAATAAAAAATATATGTTTAATACAGATGGCCAAGAAGCCTATGAAAAGATGCTTAACCTGCTAATTATTAGAGAAATGCAAATCAAAACTACAATGAGATATAACCTCATACCAGTCAGAATGGCCATCATCAAAAAGTCTACAAACTATAAATGCTGGAGAGGGTGTGGAGAAAAGGTAACCCTCCTACAATGTTGGTGGGAATGTAAATGTAGAGCCACTATGGAGAACAGTATGGAGGTTCCTTAAAAATCTAAAAATAGAGCTACCATATAATCTTGCAATCCCACTCCTGGACATATATCAGGAGAAAACTCTTAATTCGAACAAATACATGTACCACAATGTTCATTGCAGCACTATTTACAATAGCCAAGACATGGAAGCAACCTAAATGTCCATCAAGAGATGAATGGGTAAAGAAGATGTGGTGCACATTTTACTCAGCCGTAAAAAAGAATAAAATAATGCCATTTGCAGCAATATGGATGTACCTAGTAGAGATTATCATGCTAAGTGAAGTCAGACAGTGAAAGACAAATATCATATGATATCACTTATAAGTGGTATCCAAAAAAATGATACTAATGAATTTATTTACAAAACAGAAATATACTCACAGACTTAGAAAACAAACTTCTAGTTACCAAAGGGGAAAAGTGGGGGAAGGGATAAATTAGGAGTTTGGGATAACATATACACACTACTATATTTAAAATAGATAACAAACAAGGACCTACTGTATAGCACAGGGAACTCTACTCAATATTCTGTAATAACTTAAATGGGAAAAGAATTTGAAAAAGAATAGATATATGTATATGTGTAATAAAATCACTTTGCTATATACCTGAAACTAACACAACAGTGTAAATCAACAATACTCCAATATAAAATAAAAAAATTTAAATATATATTTAAAAACACTTGCACAAGAATGTTTATAATAGTTCCAAGGTAGAAAGAACACAAATGTCATAAACATAAGGATGAATAAATTATTGTAGCATATTCATCATAATGGAATACTACTCAACAATACAAAAGAATTAACTACTGATACACAAGCTGCATGGAAGTTTATGTTATGCAAAAGAAGCCAAACATACATCAGAGTATATTAGTATAATTCCATTCATGTAAAGTTCAAAATCAGGGAGAATTAATCTATGGTGATAGAAATCCATAGTGGTTGCCTATGGGAGGAAGAGTGGCTTGGGGTTGACTGGAAAGCGGCATGCAGGATCTTTGGGGGATGATGGGAATGTTCTTTATTTTGGTGTGGGTGTTGGTTAAATGAGTATAAACAGTTAACCAAAACTCATTGAATTGTACACTTAATTCGTATGCATTTCTCTATATGTAAATTTTCCCTCAGTAAAAAATATTTTAAAACATATGAGCTAACATATGTAAAATGTATGCATGTTACACCTCACATAGAAGATAAACTAACAGTACCCAGAGACTGTGCAAATTTTACACAGAAGATGTGCAGGAGAGGACACATTTTACTCTCCATCCCTTAGTCCACCTCATAGAATCACAAAGACATTAGAGTAATCACCAGTTGTTAAAAGTAATTCAATATCTAACACATAGTGCATTAGTTAAGGTCACAATCATAAGAAAATTCAAATCATATAATGCTTTAAATGCATTAAAAACCTATTCCTCATTCACATAATTTCCAAACTGATGCAGTTGATTGGTGGGTAGATCCCCTTGAAGTGTCCATTCAGGGACTGAGCCTTCCACTTGTGGCTCTGCCATTTACAAGGTCACACCCCATCTTGTCTCCATTCCAGCCAGCTGGAAAGGAAAACAGCTTGAAGAATCCTGCCTGGTGAGATTTAAGGTGCTGGGACTAGAAGGAGCCTACACCACTTCTACTCACATTCCATTTTCTAGAACACAGTCACATGGCCACATCTCATTGCAAAGGAAGAATGGAAATAAAAACTAGCTATGTGTTCAGTGAGAAAGCAAGTCTGGTGAACAGAGAGCCAATCGTTATCACATCCATGAGGAGTCCATGTGCAAGGAAGGAATTCTGTTTCTATTTTTCCTCATTTTCTCCTTCTGTTGTCAGCTTCCATTGAGGAAGATGTGCAAAAGCTACCCTGTATGAATCTGAATATCAAGCAGTTATCACTCATTCTTAAATATTCTGAAAGCCAAATTTCTAGGCACGTGTGTGAAGCCATCACATTTTATTATGTTTGCTGGGAACAAGCACCCTGAATGAATGACTACGTATCTATGATCCAGAGAGCTCTGGGGATCCTCAGAAAATGATCAAAATGTCCATGAATCCACATGAAATCTAAGTAAGCATTGTCTGCCTAAATAACATTTTTCACACATTTGTGTCTTTCATTTTTTCAGAAATAATAGCATATTCTAGTTAACGTCTTATTAAGTTCATGGTAGAATTTAGTTACCATACATGTTTTGAATTACTTTAATTTTCATTTTAGAATGGAGTCCTTACATCAAAATGCTTGGAAATCACATATTCTAGATGATTACCAGCTGTCATCATTATTGTGGCCAAAACAACAGTCTGTCTGAAGACATGATTTAATTCAGATTTTTAAAAGTCAATCAATTATTTCTCGGCACTAAAATCTTATACATTCTTGAACTCTCAGAACAATTTTTTCTACAAGATTTTTCATTTTAAGAATAGAAGTCATCACAGCAAATTTCCTGCTGGGAGGCATCCAATCATCTGAGCAGTAAATACAAGACCACTGAATTTTTGATATAATCACAGACTTATCCCTCTAACTGGGTCTCTTTAAGAAATATTCCTCTCTGTTCATCACTCATCAACCTTACTATTTTTTTCTTAGGTTTTGAGATGGATAATACTGTGTTGTGCACCCAGTCTCTGAGGATCCTCTTAAATTGACCATCAAACCAACAAAAGCATCTTACTACTTGCTACTCAGGGTTCTACCTGCTATTTACACTGCACCAACTCCACCAACCAGCAGGTCTTTACAATTTTTACAATTAGTATCTAGTATTATATCCTTTGTATTATTAACTCCATATAAAAATATAACTTCATTGAATTCACATTCACATCTACACCAAGAGGAAACATTAACTCTCTAAGGGTGAGAAGTATGCAAAACCAGGAATACAGAAAGTTATGGAGCTTTACACCCTCCATCCAGTATCTAGGTTTCCTGTAAGGCAGAGAAATTAGAATCGGGCTATGAAAAGAGTAGACATGTAAGATATTCCCTAAATGTTAGGAGTTTTAAAAAATACATTTCACCTCTTATTTCTAAGACAAATGAAGGCAAGTTGTTTTACCCTGTAAATAAGTGTTTTGGCGTCTTCATTAATAAACAAACCAGTAATGAATGTAGATTATAAGATGTTGTGACACTGACGAATGGAACTGAGATGAAACATTCCAGGCACTGGCCACTGCTTCCTCCTGGAAATATAGACTTCTCTCATGACAAACGTGTGATGCTAAGAGTGGGTGACAGCTTTTGAACAGCAGAGAGCAATGTAAGTATTAAATGAACTAATAGATTGTAATCTTGAGTTATTCCATTATTAAATAGTGAGCTCAAGCCCTCCTTCAAAACATAACCAAAACAGGGATTTCCAAACAACTCCCATATAACATCAGACAGTATAATTGGTATTATTAAGTTACATTTTAAAATAAAGTTAAAAATACAATATATTCTAAAAATCACAGAAATGTCTTATGATCATTGCTTATGAACTTCCTTAAAAAGGTCTTAGATATTAAAAAGCCTTCCAACTCAGGATCCTTTGGCCGCCTGTGACTGCTGATATCATTGAGTTGATTGCCCAACTCTAAGTGAATTACTCTAGCATAAAAGCTTATTTTGTTGCTCTGAGCAGAAATGAGAAAAGGCAAGTCATCAGTGACAGTTTTTTTAATGACTAATGCTAAGAAGCAATGTCTCCTAACACCCTCACTAAATCATCTCTTAAAAGTCATTACAGATACTCTTCTCTTCTGAGGGCTGGGTTCCCTTTTGTGTCTCTAAATAGATTTTGGGGAAAAAAGCTACTGTCCATGGCTGTCACTGTTAATTGGTATCTCCTGAGGGCTGCTTCCTGCCCAAGGCACTCACCATCCCTGGCCAGACCCTACAGGGACTTGCAGAAAAACCTTGTTTACTCAGCGTGGCTCTCATGCTTGTATTATTTGATGGCATTATGGAGAAGGACTCATCAGCGTCTCTCTGTAGGAGTTGAAGTCAATTTTATATGTGGTGAGAACTTCACCTGTGCTAATCTTGGAGTGATGAATCCTCAGCTGGACATAAAATTTTAGGAAAAAAAAAAAAAAAACAAAACTGTGAGGTGAATTAAGCAGCTTATAAATTACAAGCAGTGAAAACACTTCTATTGAGTTATCTTTATAAATCTATTTTTATTCAATGTCATTTCACACATTCCTTATTATCATTTATTTTTCTCTTCTTAAATATTATGTTGCTTCTCATGAGAAAATGACTTTCTGAGGAAATTGACGTGGCAGTCTTTTCAGACATGGCGGGTAGTTTTTTAAATTTATGGTTATAATAATAGAAATTCTTTCCGAGGGTGTTTGTAGATTCAGAAGCTAATGTGCCAAATTGAGCCACATTTTTGATCAGAGGTATTTGAAGGGTATCTATTGCTTTTCTGTTCTCTCCATTCCGTTTTTCCTTCTCTTGGTAACAGGATTCAGCCCCAGAAGTGGGTGTGAGACTTACTCAGGGCCTGTTGTGACCATCCCAAGACCTTTCTCACTGCACTGTGGAGAGAAGAAGCTTGTTTATCTGTAGCTTCAAGCCTTAGACGAGGGAGCTGGGGGCTGCTGGTGGTCATGGTCCTTCCTGAAGGAGAAGGCGACTGGAGAGGTGATATTGGTGAGGAGGTAGACTCAGAGAAGATAGGGTAAGAGGCCTGGGGCTCTTGGGGGTTTACGGTTGTTTGTAAGGCAGGATCCTCCTTTCTAAAGTATGGTGATATCAGGTTGATAATCCCTCCTTTTACTTGAGCATTTGAATTGAATTTCCATCCTTCAGCTGCCCTAATCAGTTTGGAAACCCAGTGCCTTTCTGGGATGCAAGACTCCATACAAGTCTTTGTGGTGTTCAGTCTCTCTAGTTTCCATCCCTACCTTCCCTGATTAATGATGATTAGAAACAGATAAATGCTCCTATAAATTGGTACTTGCTGTGTGCTAAACACGAGGCTAAGTACTTCACATGCATCATCACACTGAATTCTCTCCGTAACCCTGTGAGGAAGATATAATCATTTTCTCCTTTTCAGAGATGCAGAAGTTACTAAGGCAAGGTGCACTACCAGCAGGTCTCCTGATTTGAACCCAGAGCCCACATTCTTTATTTCCCATCAGGTAAATCTGGAAATCTCAACAGTGAGCTAGAATAACAGGGAGGCTTCCGAGGAAAGGGGTGGCAGAGGTGATGTGCTTTTCCTTATTTGTCTCAATTTACATGTTCTCTGATTTTGTTGAGACAAATCCACTCTCAGCATAGGTGGTGCCCAATTTGTTTCTACGGGTTTCTTGTTCACAAACTATAATTTGAAATCTCTCATATAGAAAAAAACAAAATTTAATTTTTGGAACCAGAGACCAACTACAGATTTTTTGTAGAAAGCTACTGAATATTTATTGCTTTCATGCAAAATGATAGCCTTATAGTTTCCCATATGTTCAATGTTACTGGGTATTGACATAAAGAAGTGATTTCTCAAATACCCACAGAATCCTACAAATGCTGTCTGCCCAGTGATATTTACAACATAAAAAAATGTTCACACTTTCTCTCACTTCCTGATACAGAGGAATGGGAAACTTTGTAAATGACAGTTATTAATTTACAGACTTGAATTTTTTTCTTCTAAAATCTCTGGGCTCTTTGTTTGGAGCCCAAAAGTCAGAAATTAGTTTTGCCAAAAATATTGGACTACTGACGCTGCTTCTAGCTTTGTTAGCAAAGATATATAATCCATATGGGCTTTTGCTTCTTCAGCCATAAAATGGAGATAATAAGAGTGTCACAGTGTATGGTTGTTGTGAGAATTAAAGAGTGACGTCAACACACAGTAACTGGTGTCAGGCACATTAGTGATAAATAGAAGCCATTGTTGTTAACTGTAGTAGTAGTTCTGTGGGTTTATGTCAGCAGACCGTCACCCTTGGGCTGGCAGCTGCTCCTCTATACATACTCTAATATCTCTTTGTTAATCACAGCCTTTATGATGTTTGTGGAGTTGGGTACAGCCTGTGGAGGGGGTGATGCTTTGCCTCATCCTCTAAGCAGTTGGGGAGACAGTGGAATGGAAAGGGACATACAAAGAATGGAGGTGTGTTGCTTAGATCCTAAAAGAGTAACTGGGAGATAGTTCAGAGGAGTAAGAGGACAGCTCACAAGTGAAACTCACCTTCTCCCAGAGAGGGCCTAATGGACTGTATATGGACTTGTCAAAGACATTTGGAATTATCTGAGATGAACCTACTGCCAACTCCTTCTGCGATGGCAACAAATAGTTTTCAGCTGCTAGCAGTTGGTACTCAGAAGTCAGCCATATCTGGGATAATTGGTGGTTAAGTCAATGGGCTGCAGAGTTGGCCAGGGGGGAGCCACAGAGCCTCAGGGAGAATTTAAAAAGCACCGTGAAGGACTTAGGCCAATGAATTAGAAGATCAACATGAAGTAGGTACGGCTTTCAGAAAATATGACCAAAATTAACTCAAGTGATAAAATACATCAAGAGAAATTATAAAAGTAGTCCAAGAACTCTCCTGAAAATGGACCAGGTCCAGTTTAAAAGATGAGTGCTGTGACCTCTTTAAGAAAGAGCTATTTCCTATGGCATAAATCTGGTCCATAAATTGGAAGAAAAGTTGTCCAACTCAGTTGCCTAAGTTTGCCAAATGATGATAATTAATCCATACTAAATGAGAAAACAGGAAAATCTTATCTGAGGGTATAAAAAACATATAAATACATCAAGATAATGATGATATTTCTAGAGGGTATGCTCAATGTGGCAATTCTCCCCAAAATGATAAATCTAATGTAATCCTAATCAAAATTTCAAGAACATTTTTATGGAACTTGACAAGCTCATTTTCAAGTTCATATAAAGGAGAAAATATAGAAGATTAGCTGAATAAATTATAGGAAGAGAAAAATGGAGATGCTTGCTCAGCAGATATCACGTCATGAACCACATAAAGAAATAAAACTATAAAAATAAGGATAAGAGTAAATTAATAATTCAGGGAGCCAAAGAGATAATTCATACACAGACACACACACAGTGTGTATATCATGTTATATCTCATGATATACATATTATGTTGCATATATGAAAGTCACTGTGTTTCAATGTAGTGATGAACGTATGGACAGGATACACATGTCACCTTGCATCAGTTATCCTTGATGGAGGTTTTGAGATTGGGAGATGGTAAAGGGATATAACCCCATGTACTTCTAAGTATTTTAATCTTTCATACCCAGAAGTATTTTTGTAATGAACTATGTAATGTTTTTAAAAATTTTTTTCTGAGAATTTGTGTATTTTCTGTTTTATTTGCTTATTTTGCTGCCACATTTATTTTGTAAAGTGGAGGAAAGAATTTTAAGAGGGAAGACTTTCCCTCTGGAACTGGGTTCAGATCCTGGCCATCCCAGTTTCTAGCAGAGGGAATCATGGACAAGTTATTTAGCTTCTTTCTGCCTTAGGTTTCTCATCTGTAAAATGGGACTAATGATACTTTATGTGGCTCTTAGGAAGGTTGAATGAGATAAGATATGTCATGTGCTTAAGAAATATTACTAATGAAGCCCCTTGAGTTGTTAGCATGATTCATGTGAGAAATAGAAAGAAAACAAGCATGGCTGGAAGGTATGGGAATTTGTGGGGTTGTTCTAAGAGGAATATTTCAAATTTTAAAATGATTCCTAAAGGCAATGGGAAGAACTGAAATATTTCTATGCAATGAAAACATGACATCAGATACATCCTTTATATAGATTCCCTTGGCAGATTAGTTATTGCATTATAATTTATTACATTTTATAGTTTAATTCTATTTTATACTTAAATCTATTGCATACTATATGTCAAGAACTTTAACTGATAGCTAATGATAATGTGAGCACTGATATGTAAAAGAATATTTGCTTTTGAAAGCCTGTGAAGTATAATTGTGACAATTATCTCTCCCAAGAATGCATCTTGTGGCTTAGTCAGTTCAGTGGAGTTGAGTTTTGTGGCCCTTCTGATTGCTTATGACCAGGGACAGGTTATTTATGCTACTGGTGAACTGTGGGGAAAGAATCAGCAACTCAGGCAGCTCCGAAGAGTCCTGGGAATTTGAGTTTGTGACATTTCAGTCTTTAAAATGTATATTTACTTTGTTATTCTAATTTTTTACTTTGTTATCTTATTATCCTAATTGATTATTTTAAGAAATCTCTTATTAAAATATACCACATACATATGCATACATATGTACTTTAGATATGTTAGGACAGGCATAGGTTTATGAATAGATATCTTAATAAGTTGTTATGAAATTGCTTTGTATTATCAGAAATTTTATAGAGAATTTTAATACATGTTCAAGGTTTTGGGAATAAATCATTTTAAATTATATATATTGTTGGTCTCTAAAAGCAGCATAAAAGCTTTAAAGAGGCAACATTACCAACCTGTCTTTTTCATTTACTCTAAATAAACAAATGTAACTCTTATGACATGGAAGGTATTATACGAGGTTGTGTTTGATCTAAGTGACTTTTGTTTCCTCAGCCTTTGACATTTTAATCTTTCCAAAACATTTGTGGGGATAGGCAGAGAAAAACAACTCCCTTTTATAATGCTAGAGAGCGGAAAAAAGATCTCCTGAAAAACATCGTGATGTAATGGGTATTGGGCTCAGAATGTAAACAGAGATATTAACGTAACTATTGAACTAAGAAAACAGCTGTGATGAAGCAGGAGCATTTGCCCATAGTTTTGGTGTTAAGATGGAGAAAAGTTGATGCATATAACAGAGTATTCTACCAAATGTTTACGTATACATTTACCAGTTGTTTTAAGAAAAGTGAATGGATCTTAAGGTGTATAATGCATACATTTATATTAAATGACACAGATATTTAGCCTTAAATTCATATCAGAAATATTTGTAAAGATTCAGAGCTCTGCTTTTCTGAGATAAATCATGGTCTTATGTGTGAAATTTCTAGGGCCAGAGTTCTGGAAGAGGAGATTGCCTCTGCCCAAGCAAAGATACAAATGCAGACTTCATTTAAATTTTGTGAAGTTTAATGAAATTGAATAATATGCAAAACAGTCTACTGAGTTCAATCACTGGAGCTTTTCATCTCTGTGAAGTACAGGTCTTTAACTTACAGCAAATATTACTGGTCATTGTTAGATCGAGTAATTTTTAAGTGTTTATTATAATTTCTAATATTTTTATTATTAGTCTTATTACGGATGCCCTTAATCAGAAATATTTTAAATTTCTAATGGAATGTTTGTAAGTTTATACTTAATATTTAGAATTTCAAAGAAAAAAATCAGCTCATGAGCAGCCCCAGGAGCCCTCACTTGTCCACATTTCTGCTTCTGTTCACTAATCCTTCCAGAAGAAGCCACTTTGAACACCACGGAACAGGTTTGTCTGTTTTTAGACTCTGTATCAGCTGGTTTTTAAAGCCACAGCTTTAAAAAATAAGGGGTATATAGACTCAGTGATGGAAGAAGAGAACCGTGTTATGGATTTGGACCTCAGGGCCAGTGTCAGATGGGGAACTATGCATCTGTGTTTTATGCTAATGCACCTGGAGAATCCTCAGGAAGACTAACGGGGGTGTCCTGGCCAACATCCCCAGTAGTGTAAGGTAAGCCAGGGGGCCTCATCGGCCCCAGGCTTTGTCCCCAAAACAATAAGAGTGGAAACCAGGAGCAAAAGAGCAGATCGTGCCGGACATTTCCCAATCGCCCTTCATATCTCCTCCACCATCCTGCTCTGTGTTCTGGGAGGTGGTTATAGGAACCCATAAACAGGGTCCCCACACTCTGGCTCCTTTGTGTGTCACCTTAGTGGGAAGGGCTGGCAGGAGACTGGAGGAAGGAGGAAAAAGAATCAGGGAATTGATTCCCCCAGAAACTTCTCTAAAGAGAAGCTGTTAAAGAAAAAATTCTGACACTTGTGAAAATTATAAGGAAGATTTTATTCAGAACAATTGGAATAGGTGTCAAGAGTATTGCAATAGGGGAGGAGAATGAGGCTCAACTCCTAATACAGTAAGAATGGGTAGGGGTTTATAGCCAAAGAGCAGGTTGGGGGTCGGTGGATGGAAGATGACTAAGAGTGGGCATCAAGGGTGGGGCATTCTTGCTAACCTGGCCTGTCTATAGAGTTCAGTGAAGGAAAGAGTTTGTCAGTGCCCCCTGAGGGTCCTCTCTTCTAACTTGTGCTTCCCGCCCTTGCCCCTGAGGCCTGCTACTAGGGGGTGATTCCCTGCTATTACAAAATCCCACTTTTTGGTTTTCCTTAACTTTGGCCATACCTTTGTAAATAGTGTCTAATAAATTCTCCTGTGTTACCCCACTGAATAATTCATCTGATACCATTCCTAGTCTCTCTCTCTCTCTCTCTGCCTCTCTATGTCTCTGTCTCTTTCTGTCTCTCTCTCATCCAAGCTGTAGCCAGCTGACCTTCTCCCTATTACAAAAATGTGCATCACATTCATGGCTTATATTTCCTCTTACCTGAAGCTATGTCCCCATTCTTCTCCCTGACACCTTTCTCTTTTTACTCAGGTTTTGACTCACCTCCCAGTCCTCCCCCAAATTATCTTTCCAACCATACCTTGTTCCAATATTAAATTTTATTTTTTTCTTAGTACTGATCACAATCTGAAATTATATCATTTAGATACTTCTTTACTGTTTTGGTTAATGTTCAGTTGTAGACAGCAATTTTATCATTTTTAAGCAAAAAAAGGTTTTTCTTTGTTTGTTTGTTTTGCCTTGCACACTTTGGTTTACAGAATCTCATAGAAGTTTAGGAAACAAAGTTAGGTTGTCACATAGCAAGAAGAAATCTACCTAGAAAACTGCCCATCCACCATGTAGAACTGTCAATGACTATCCCACTGCCACTGACATGTATTGCTGGGGGAGCTGCAGACCAAACCTAAGATTCTCTGCTAGAGTCACAGCAATGACAAATGACACCTCAGGGCTGTTCTTCCTGAAAAAAACAGGACCTGACCTCCTAAAACTCACTTCATATCCCAGGTCTTGCATGATGCAGGATCTAGCTGCAAGGGGGTCTGTGAAGTGGACACTGGTGTTCTAGCTTCTGCTGAGGAAGGGCTACTTCAGGGGGCTGAAATGGTGTTGGAAGAGCCAGCTGCATTTTCTGTCCCACTACTGTAAAATCTGAGATCTCCCAACAGTGTAGATGGTTTTTACCACTGAATAGTCAGGGTCTATATTAGTGACTTTTCTACTGTAAATGTTCAGTAAGTTTTTTGTGGAATAAATGATTTTAAAAATATATATTTCACTTTTATTTACACAAAGGGGCCACACTGTATATTCTGCACTTTTTCCTTTAATAATATATCTTACAAAATTTCCCTATATCAGCACAGATAGAGTTTTCATTTTATTTTTAATGGGACACATAGTAATCATTATATAATTGTACCATAATAAAAGAAAATAGTTCCTTATTGTCAATTTGTATTCAATTTTTTTTTTTTTTTTGGCTGCGTTGGTTCTTCGTTACTGCACACAGACTTTTCTCTAGTTGTGGCGAGTGCAGCCTACTCTTCGTTGCAGTGTGCGGGCTTCTCATTGCAGTGGCTTCTCTTGTTGCGGAGCATGTGCTCTAGGTGTGTGGGCTTCAGTAGTTGCAGCACATGGGCTCAGTAGTTGTGGTGCATGGGCTTAGTTGCTCCGTGGCATGTGGAATCTTCCCAGACCAGGGATCGAACCTGTGTCACCTGCATTGGCAGGTGGATTCTTAACCACTGTGCCATGAAGGAAGTCCTCAATTTCTTTTCAGTGCTAAAATAATGACAATGAAAAAACTTAAATTCATACCTTGTCAAGTACATCTTAAGGTGAATTTCTACCAGAGAAGTTGATGTCTGAATGTATTTGTATACATAACAATATGATAGAATTACCTAATTTCTTTTAAAGAAATTAAGCTCTCACTAAAAGTAGAACCTAGTGCCCCACATTATTTTATTTTGCTAAATACGTATAACATAAATTTCACAAATTTAGCCATTTTATGATTTAAAAATCAGTAGTACTAAGTATGTTCAGGATATTGTGCAACCATCACCACTATCCAGTTTTCGAACATTTTCATCACCTCAAATGGAACCCTCCTGCCCATTAATAGTCACTCCCCATTCCTCCCTCTTTCCAGGTCCTGGCTACCACAAATCTGCTATAACTATGGATTTGCCTATTAAGGATATTACTTATAAGTGGAATCTGTTTCCTTCATTTAGCATGTTTTCAAGGTTCATCCATGATTTAGCATGTATCAGTACCTCTCTTCTTTTTATGACTAATAATACTCTGTTGTTTGGGTAGACCACATTCTTTATTCCTTCATCAGCTGTTGTACATTGGGTTGTTTCTACATTTTGGTTATTGTGAATAGTGATGCTAGGAACAGTCATGTACAAGTTTTTGTTTTACCTCCTGTTCAAACAAAATATTTTGGGAATATACCTAGGAATGGAATTGGTGTGTCATGTGGTAACTCTGTGTTTATTTTATTGAGGAACCATCAGACTGTTTCTGTGGTGGCTGTACTATTTTACATTACTGCCAGCGATGTACAAAGGTTCTAATTTATTCATATCCTCCCTAACACTTGTTATTTTGCATTTTGTTGGTTATGGCCATCCTAGTGGGTTTGAAGTTGTTTATCACTGTGGTTTTGATTTGTATTTCCTTAATGGTTAATGATGCTGAGCAACTTTTTGTGTGTTTGTTGGCCATTTCTATATCTTCTTTAGAGAAACGTCTATTCAGGTCCTTTGCCCATTTAAAAAGTTGGGTTGTCTGTTTTTTGTTGTTGAGTTTTAAAAGTTCTTCATATTTTCTGGATACTAGGCCTTTATCAGATATACACTTTAAAATTATTTTCTCCCACTCTGTGGGTTGTCTTTTCGCTCTCTTGATAGTATCCTTTGATGCTCCCAACTTTTAAATTTTGATGAACTCCAATTAATCTATTTCCTCTTTTGTGACTTGAACTTTTGGTATCATATCTAGGAAGCCATTGCCAAATCCGAGGTCATGAAGATTTACACCTAGGTTTTCTCTTAAGAGTTTATAGTTTGGGCTCTTATATTTAGGTCTTTGATCTATTTTGAGTTAATTTTTATATAGACAGTGAGGTAAAGGCCCAAATTCATTCTTTTGCATGTGGACATTCAGTTCTCCCAGCATTTGATGAAAAGACTGTTCTTTCCATCTTATCAAAATCAATTAACTGTAAACATGGAAGTTTATTTCTTGGCTCTCAATTCTAGTCTATGGATCAATATGTCTATTAATATGCCAGTACCACACAGTTTTGATTACTGTTTTGAAATTAGAAATTATGAGCCCCTCAGCTTTGTTATTCTTCTTCAAGATTGTTTTGACCATTTGTGGTAGCCTGGGCATCACATAGTCTTTTTAAAATTTTACTATTATACTAAAGTCAAAATTATGCACACAGTGTTATTTTAATTTTTATTTCTTTAATTATATTCTATCCTAGCCATCCTACATATATGTATGGGCCTGTTATATTACTCTTATTTCCTTTTTAAAAATAAACTCCCTATTTTTTTTTGTTACTCATTTTTCTTTTGAGTTTCCAGTCTTTTTAAAATTGATTTGTATGAGCATTTTTACAAGTTTAAGAAATAACGTCTCAACTCTCATGTGAACTTTTCCCCTTGTTTTTGTTATTATTTTGACTTAGATGTAGAAATTCTTTAGCTATATAAATGTTCAAATTTTTATAATTTCAATGTTATAAAGATTTTCTTTTTGACCTTCTTCATCTTAAGATATAAAATCACCAAGTCTTTCTGATAGAACATTCATGGATTTGTCTGTTACCTTTAAATTGCTGATCTATTTGGAATTTATTTTGAAATAAATCATGATGTAGAGATTCATCTTTATGTTTTTTTTTCCAAAAGATTAGTCAATTGAGCTGACATGAAACTCACTTCCTTATCATGTATTATTTTTAATGCATTCATTTATATGAATATTTATCAATTTAAAAACTTCTTCATAAAGTATAACAGACATGTAGAAAAAACTCGCAGTTATAAGTATACAGCTCAATGAATTTTTACAAAAAGAACACATCTATGCAACCAGCCCCAAATCAAGTAACTTAATTTTCTCATTAGATCAGACACCCTCATCTCTCCTCTCCAAAATCATTTTTTTCCTTAGGGCAACCACTACTCTGACTACTAATACTATAGACTGTTTTTTCCTAACTTTCAACTTTGTACAAATAGAGTCATAGAGAATTATACACTTGTGTGTCTGGCTTATTTCACTTGACATGTTTGGAGATTCATCCATCCTATTGTGGGCATTATAGTTCTTCTGTTCTCACAGTTCCATAGTATTCCATTGTGTGAATACACCACAGTTTATATATCCATCCTATTTTTGATGAGCATCTGGATAGTTTCCAGTGTGGGGCTATTACAAGCAGTGCTGCTATGAGCATCCTGGTACATATCTTTTGTTGAACTTATATATGCATTTCTATTGGGTGTGAAATTGTTGGGTCAAAAGGTATGCATACGATTGGTTTTAATAGAGATGTAGAAACTACCAAAAAGTTTTCCAATGAGATTGCACTAATTGACACTCCCACTATCAGTGTACCTGAGTTTCAATTATTCTACATCCTCACAGACACTTCATATTGTTGATCTTTCTATTTTGGTCATTATACTGGATAAATTGAGGTTTTAATTTGTATTTTCTTAATGAGAAGAGAGGGAGAGCACATTTTTATATGTTTCTTGGCCATTTAGATATCATCTTAATTTTCTTGCCTGTGTCTTATTTGGTTGTTTCTCTTTTCTTATTGAATTTAGGGGTTGTTTATATTGTTTATATATTCTTTCTGTTGTCAGATATATGCACTGCAAATACATTCTTCTATTCGGTAACCTGATTTTTCCCTGTCTTATAGTGGTTTTTTGGACATAATTTTTGAACTTAATATATTTCAATTGATCAATTTTTTCCTTTATAGTTACCATTTTTTGTGTGTCCTTGTTAAGAAATCTTAACCTAATCTAAGGTCATTAAAGTTGGGTTTTTTTTCCTTTTATATTGAGATCTGCAATCCATCTGTAATTGTTTTTCTTTATGGTGTGAGGTAGGGATCAAGATTTAATGTTTTCCATATTGGTACTTAGATGGCCCAGGACCATTTATTGGAAAGGCCAGTCTTGTCCACTGCATTGAAGCATCATAAAAGTGAGTCTGCTTCTGAACTCTCTTTGTCCCTTTGGTGAGTTTGTAAATTCTTGCAATAATACCACACTGTTGTTACTTCTTTTAATTAACTTTATAAAATTTAATTGATTTTATAAGAGATCTTGATAAATAATAGTGTAAGTCTTGTCCTTTAAGTAGAAATGCAACAGAATCTGTAAGTTAAACTATTATAATTAATTAGTGACTCTTATCAGTCTCCATATATAAGGTCATATATAAAAAAAGTGTGTTGTCTCATATCAGCAACAAACAATTGAAAGCAAAATTTTAAAAAGTATTTTTTCAGCAAGGTGATTTCAAAAATCATGAAACATATAGTAATAAGTCTAACAAAAGATATGCAAGATCTCTACCCTGAAAATTTTAAAACATTTTTGAGAGAAACTAAAGAGATATACATGTGGAAGGAAATACAAAGTTAATGGATTGAAAGACTCAAAGTTGTAAAGATGTCTATTCTCTCCAAAACTGATCTATAGATTAAGTTCATTCTAATAAAACTCTAAATGTTTGTGTGACTGTGCAATGTGCACACATGGAAACTGATAAGTCAATTGTAAAGTTTATGTGGAAATACAAAGGACCAAAGATAATCAAAGCAATTTATTTATTGTATTAAAAAAATCATTGCTTTTTAAATTTCATATTTACTTTCATGTTACATTTTATGTTTTCTTTGTTTTTGTGATTTTTCTTGTTTTGTTATTGGTGTTATCTTATTATTAAAAAAAAATTATACAATGGGAATAGTGTAAGTACCTGTAACCTGAAATATTGAAAGACTTCAGTGTAATTATCTGGATCAATTACACATATACACCTTCTTTTTCTTTTTGTTTTTGGTAGGTCATAGGGTAGCTCTTTGACAATGGTCTCAAGGCTTTAAGTTATTTTTTTTCTGTTGGAATTTTATGACTCTTCTTAGGACAATTATGTTAACATTTTTGCCCCCCAAATTTTCCATTTATCCAGATTTTTAAATGTGCTTACATCCATAGTTATACATAAAATTATTATGATTCTTGAATTTTACTTCTGAGGTTTCTCTTTAATTATTATTATTTTTTTAACTTGAAGATGTTTGTTTCCTCCTTAATTAGATAAACTTGTGATTATCTTTAAAAAAAAATTTCTTTCCAGATGCAGGTTCTGGATTAAAATATCCATTGTACTGTTTTTTGGAGGAAAAAAAGTATTTTTCCTTAGATATGTATTTGTACTTTGTGTTTGTACCTTGTGAGTACAAACTCACAAGAAGCCCATGTGCTTCAACAAAGAGACCTTTGAAGGTAAGCTTTGTGTTTGTACCTTGATAACCTTACAGGTGTGTACCCACAAAGGCCACATAAGCAAGGCTTGAATCCAGGTTGGTGGTAGTCTAGACAGGACATCTTATGAGCCTGCCAGAACATAAGAGCATGGGAGCCTTGTCAGTTGCTCCTATAAGACCATTTCTCATGTGTTTCCTGGTCTACCAAGAGGCTGGCATGAAGCAGTTTCTTACTGCCACCTGGATTCTGACAAGGGTCAGACTCTCTGCCTTGCCACCCTCAGATTACAGCTGCAGGCTGTAAAACTGCCTAGCAAATCATGGCTTTGGTTCCTCAGCAACAGAGACTCCTGCCATCCATTTAATATCATCTGACCCCTTTGGTTCCATGTCACCTGGTGCAAGGGCTAAGGAGCTGGCACCTGGGCCACCCTTACTTTCACTGCCCATGTAAGAAATAAACAGTCTGAATCTAAAAAGTGTTTGTTTCTTTATCAGATGAATCCTTAAAGCTGGGTCTTGCCTTGTGTGTGACATGTTTTACTCTTTTTAAATTTATAAATTTTAAACTTTTGTTCTTATTATTCTTTCTGTTTCTTTTGTTATTTATTTAAACATTTTGAATTATATTTAAGGTTGAATTTTATTAGTCTCCCTCACCTGATAAGGAAGTTCTTAGCTGTTTAAATGTTTTAAGAATTTTCTTCTGAGCACAGTTTTAGCATATCTTGTTAGATTAAATATGTTTTTTTTCCTTATAGTTGTTTTCTAGATTTTGATCTCTTCCTTGACTCAAGTGTTACTTACCTATTAAAAAATGTTTAAACGTTTTTTATTAATTTTTTTGCAGTTGCTGTCTAGTTATCTCACTAGATCAGAGAATGTAATTCTTATAGTTTAGATTTCCTTCATTTGACTTTATTTTCATTTTTCTTTGTGGTCTATATGGTTAGATTTTATCAATGATTCATGGATGCTGGAAACACACTCATTAATTTCTCAGAATCTCTGTCTTCTCACTTGTTTGTGTCTATCTGACACAAGGTCTGACATTTTTGGTCTCCCCAGCTCTCTTACTGTTGTGCTTAAATCAATCTCCCCTGCATTTCTTGTCCCTGAAGAGTTACGAGAGTGGCTTTATTTTGGAGCATAACTTTTGTCATGATTCTTTACCTTGTTTAACAACTTCTGCCTTGAGTCCAAGCTTGTCAGATTTTAGCGTCACAAACCCTACTTCTTTTTTCTTGGAATTTATCTACTATGTGTTCCTGTATCTTTTGTTTATAAACTTTGGTAGAATTGCCAGTAAGAAATAACATACTGTTGAGTATTGATTTATTTCCTCTATGGCATTAACTGACTTCACTTTACTTACATATAAACATACATGCATAATTTTACACACAGGAACAAGCTTCATGAATAACTGTGATTTGTTAGTCCCCTCCCCCCATATCTGTACTCTGGTTCTTCTCTTCCCCTAATTTTTCCCTTCCATCCAGATCAGGTCCTTCTCCCCACACAGAGAACCCATGATGACAGTGCAGTACTGTTTATCTTCTAGATTTACCCCATGCTACACACACACATCATCCCTGTCTACCTCTGTGTCTATGACTGTGTCTGCATTTACACCAATGGTCGCCTGCACACACACCTTGATGTTCACGTCTGCCTCGGCCCCTGCGTGTCTCCTGCATTTGTGTGCTGACATCTCTGAATTCCATGTCCTTTCAGTTTCCCCCTTAAGTTCATAGGGAATTTAAACATTTTTAAGAAAATTTAAAAAAAAATTTTACCCACTTTTAAAAATTGGTTTCTGTGGGATGATTGCTCTAAATGACCTTGCTTACCATTATTGGAAAGTAGAAGCTCTACTTTAGAATTTAGCCTCTCTTTGTATTAATTTTTGTAAAATTGATATGTTTTTGAAAACAAGCATTTTTACCCTTTCCTCTTGTTCATTTCTTATTTTGAGTCTTCTGTAACATTATATAGTTTTTTATTTTAATATATACACCTTGTGACATTCTTGTTAAATGTGTTCTTAAACGTTTTAAAGATTTTGTTGTGAATATAATATGTATACACAGACACACTTACACACACACACACACACACACACACATTTCTTTTTCTAGTTGCTTATTTAGAAAAAAACCTTATTATTTTCATTCATGTCCAGCCAGTTCACTAAATTCGAAATTTTCACCTCGAGTATCATGGCTTGTCTAGGGTGCTTTCACATCATTAGCAAAGAGAAACAGTTTTACCTCTTATATTCCAATGTTTATAAAAGCTATAAAAGTTTTGTTATGTTTATCAGAACTGCTCATACAATGTTGAAAACTAATGAGTCAGTGGGCTTACGGTCAATTGTTTTGTGGTTTCATTATTTAGGATGCTACTCAATCTTGGTATTTAATATATGTCATTGTCATGTTTTCTTCCACTCTCAGTGTCAATATTTTGGTTACAATTTTTACATCTACGTTCATAATTATTTTCTGTACTACCACTATATTTCAGAATTGGATTCATGCTGACCTTATAAAATAAATCAGAAGCCTTGTTTCCTTGCCCATGTCTTGTTTGTGGAAGTATCCAAAAAGGTGAGCCAAACTCAGGCATGGATCCAAAGGACTCATCCTTGCATAAAAGGTGGTTCTCTTTCCTCTCTCCTCTATAAAAATTGGTCTTACTCTTGGGTCAATTTGAATATTTTATATTTTTCTAGAAAACCACTTCTTTCCACAAAGAATTTAAATTTTTTGCATCATGTTGCCTGAAGATTTCACTTATGGTTCCATTGATTACCTTGCCTCCCTCCTCCTTTATTAAAGGTAAGGCTCCCATATTATTCTTAATCTTGTACATTTTTATTAACTTTCTTTTTTCTTAATTGGGTTCATGTACAGTTAGTCTCTCCTATCTGACTTTATAATTTATTTATATTTTTATAGATGAGATTTCCCTATTTTAGAGTATTGATGTAACATATATTTGGTCTTAATATCTCATCTGATTTTAAGCTTCTTTTTTTTCTATCTTTGCTATTTAGCTTATCTTTGCAATTTTAGGATTGTTTTATGTATGAATATATGTACGTGTGGGTCCATCTGTTAGTGATGTGGAAGTCATAGATTCTGTTTTTGGGTTTTGTAGTGGTTCTTTTTATAATTCTTGATATCACACTTAGCCCTCTGTTTCTGAATTTAGAACTCTTACAGAGCATCTGTTGCCTCTGTTATGACTAAGAGAAAATTACCACTCTCCCACTTCCTCTCTCTTCCTTCCACCTCCAGACTTTTCTTGGTTTTCTTCTTATTTTTAGTCTTTCTGGTGGTTTCCCTCACAGCTCCAAGTAAAATTCAGAGGTTCCTTTTCTTGGCTTACCTACTTGGTGTTGTGACAGATGAAGAAATGGCAGTCCTGACATTGTCTTCTTCCTGCTCTGATTCTTGTTGATTTTAGAGTGAGTTTTACTTTTTTGAGGTTCATAAAATGTACCTTCTGGAAGAAAATTGCCAGAAATTTGTCTCATTCTATTTAAATGTTCTCCTCTTTGCTATCACTCCTTTTACTGGTTCTTCTTTCATTACTTAGATATCCACATTCAAGCCTTTAAAAAAAAAAATAAGCCATGGTAATATATTCCTGAATTATTTCCTATGTGAGCTGTTCTACCTCATGACAGATACTTAAGTCACAGCTTCCTGCATGTGATGTCCTGGATTCTAGTTTCTTTCCTGCAGCAACTATAACATGCAAAATGCTTTTGTTTTTTTCTGGGGGAGATCCAATTCAGACTGTTGTCTTGTCGCTGCCCTTGTCAGTATTTTGTTTTGTCCTACCAGTATGGCTGAAGAATGGTTGTCTTTTTGTAACTATATTTAAAACTTTAACTAGTCTCTGCATCTTTGTAGATAATTTTGTGCCAGTTTTGGGGGTCATTGTTTTCCCTTTAGGTTTGCAGACTGTTCTTTCTCAGGTTCAGGAAAATCCTTTTCTATTATATCACTGAACACACTACCTCTTTTCTCTGAAGGAGTCCCTGTGCGTGGACAACCATGATCTTGTATTAGATGTGCCTGCTTTCCATCAATGTTATTTCCCCTTCAACTGAATTCATCTGCCTGCCTTTTTCCATCTGCATTCACAGAGAAGGTCCCAAACTTTTCCTGTTCATTAATAACTTAGCTCTACAGTAAATTTGCTCTACTCCTTACTATTCCATTTATCAAGTTTGCATTCGGGATGCTTTGAAACAAAATTTTGATCTAAGCTGCTCCTTTTTGTCTGGAAAAATGTTTACTTGTGCAATTTCATGTTATATGTCTTCCATCTTTCTTCCTTTTTTTCTTTTTGAAAATCATTTAACCATTTATTTATTTTTTGGTTAATGTATTTTATTTAATTTTAATTGAACTATAGTTGATTTACAATGTTGTGTTAGTTTCAGGTGTACAGCAAAGTGAGATATATATATATATATATATATTCTTTTTCAGATTCTTTCCCTTATAAATTATTACAAAATATTGAGTATAGTTCCCTGTGCTATACAGTAGGTCCTTGTTCGTTACCTATGTTATATATAGTAGTGTGTATATGTTAATCCCAAACTCCTAATTTATCCCTTCCCACCCCTCTCCCCTTTGGTAAGTTTGTTTTCTCTGTCTGTGTGTCTGTTTCTGATCCCTTCCCAACCCTCTCACCTTTGGTAAGTTTGTTTTCTATGTCTGTGTGTCTGTTTCTGTTTTGTATATAAGCTCATTTGTATCATTTTTTTTTTAGATTCCACATATATATAAGTGATATCATATGATATTAGTCTTTCTCTGCCTGGCTTACTTCACTTAGCATGATAATCTCTAGGTCCATCCATGTTGCTGCAAATGGCATTATTTCCTCCTTTTTTATGGCTAAGTAATATTCCATTGTGTATATGTACCACATCTTCTTTACCCATTCATCTGTTGATGGCCACTTAGTTTGCTTCCATGTCCTGGCTATTGTAAGTAGTGCTGCTATGAACATTGTGGTGCATGTAACATTTTGAATTAGAGTTTTTGTCTTTTCTGGATTTATGTCCAGTAGTGGGGTTGCAGGATCATATGGTAACTCTATTTTTGGTTTTCTTAAGGAACCTCCATACTGTTCTCCATAGTGGATGCACCATTTATTTATTTATGTTGTACTATATTTGTGTAAATACCAAATTATTTTTTCCATATTGCTTGTGCTTGAAGTGTGTAGTCTGTCTTGATCATCCTTCTGTCCTGATGAAGTTCAGGCAGATTTTCTTTGATACCTTCCCTCTCCCCTCTGAGACCTTGTTCTGTTTCTCATGGAGCTCTAGGGTTTCATGAGGTGGTACTGAGCTCTCTGGGTTTTCTGTATCAGGAGGGGACAGTGTGCGTGGCCTGGGCTGTGCTTACTTTCCTCCAGCTTCCTGGAGTATTGTGCATCCAGCTTCCTTCTGCCTGTCAGGGGGAATTCCCTTCAGTGCCTTTCTTGTGGTCTGGAGTTCTCCGGCTTCTGATAGCTCTTTCTCCTTGGTGCTGGCTGTCTTTGGGGACAGAGAGGCTGCTGGGTTGTGTTTCTACTCAGTACCCCTACTTCTGCAGTGTGCTCTCAGATCCACTTGGAGCAGAAGGCTGAAAAGACATATGGAAGCAGGTTTGGGGCCCCTGAGGGAAGCCCACAAGGAGTGGAG
Organism: Balaenoptera musculus; assembly: GCF_009873245.2. NCBI lineage: Eukaryota > Metazoa > Chordata > Mammalia > Artiodactyla > Balaenopteridae > Balaenoptera > Balaenoptera musculus. Next base: position 20,430,180 of record NC_045790.1, on the reverse strand, counting down.
GGGTTTTACTTGGTCCTCTTCTAGTTCTCTTCTCCCATTTCCCACTGACTTAGTTGGTTTTCCTATATATTTTCTCTTTGACTAATTGCTACTTGATTTTTGGAGTTAGTTACCTCTGCTTTTGTGACCTTTCTGTTTGTACCCCTCTGCTGTGGGGGAAAATGGCAATGATTGGGGGAACTTTTCCCTGGGGGGACTTTTTCTAGTGATTTCTCAGCCCTGCCCAAACCACACTTACTCGGCCTTTCTCATCTTGGATTATTCATGACTCCTTCCCCCATCCCCCAGACATAATTATGCATCTAACCTTTCTTCTCTAGTGTTTCCTTCAGATGCAGGTTGGAGACTGTGGTAAGATATTATGCCAACCTGAGGGATTCCTGGAAGTTTCTACCTCTCTCAGTGTTGGGACAGCAGCCATTTCCTTTGTTACACTGTGGTTGTTGGAATTGGGTTTTATTCTTTCTCATCCAGAATTCAATATTTTAGGTTTCCTGAGATGTAGGTTTTGATTTCTCACTTCATGCTGTCATTTTATAGTAAAAGTCCCCAAATTTGGCTTTCAGAGTGTCATGAGGATGGCCTCTCTCAGCAGAAGACACAGTTGGAGGTCGCCACCCATCACACATCTGTTAGAAGCCCATGTGATTTTGGAGAGAATGTTAAATAGATTTATTACTCACACATTGTTTGATTATCTTATTTGAACCTTGTTCTTAGATTGTCAAAAAATGAACACAAAATGCTTACATGATATATTTTAGGAGGAAATTAATAAAATTGGAGGACTCTTTGGAAGGGTGAACATGGTTCTGGAAACCATGCTATAGAAGACAAAAAATTCACCAGCCCAAATGTCTGGAAAGGTCAGTAGTGAATCAACAGTTGTAAAGTGACCAGGTGTAAGGCAAAGGTGATGGGGGGGAGGGACTGTGATGAATTGTAATACACATGGTGCACCTAAAAACATTCATAGCAAGGTCATTTATAATCACTGGTGCAGGTCAAAGTTGGAAGGAGTACTCTTCATGCCCTAGGTTAGAGAAGGTTCATTGGCTTCCACAATCCTTTGGTTGGTAGTTTTGACAATGCATCTAACGAAATCTTGTGTGACCAGCTAGATTATGGTCTCATATACAGTGCACACATATCTAATATAATCCATAATGTTATACATGTAATGTTACTCATATACATATAGGCCTAAAGGAAGGTGTCTGGAGTCATCCAGGAAAGAGCTCATGAGAAACAGCTAGAAACTATCACAAGGTCCCTGTGTCTGGAGTCATACTGTCCTGGATTTCAATCTTGGCTCTTCTACTGAAACTGAGTCCTCCTAAAACTGTGTTTCATATACACTTAAGCACAAATTTACCCCTTCTTTTCCATAAATTATCCCCTTAGGCTTTGCGTCTATAAATTGATTTACAATCAATAGCCAGTTTTCCAGCTGCTCTCATGAAAGGCTATTGTTTTTCCCCTTAAAGATACTATCAGGGATAATTCAAAGTTTTGGAATTGATACATGGAGAAGCTTCTGACTTGAGCTGCTCTTCTGTGGCTGCTCATATTGTCAAGGTAATTCCCTGTCCGCAGAGATTTCCATATAGATATTTACCAAAGACTTTATTAACAGATGTACAAATAAATTTTAAATGACCAAAGTGAAAAATGGGGCTGGAGGGAGAAGAGAAGAGAGGATATTCTTCAGAGAAAGTTGTTAAATCTGGAAATTATTGAATTACCATATTGTTTTTTTCTTCTTCAAGCAAAATACAACCCAAGAGCCATGGCTTATTAGGCATCTATAGTGGGCCTCGGTTCTTCACACCAATCATTTTATTCAGTGCTGAGCCCAAGCAGATGGTGGTGCTATGATTCTCATTGCACAATGGGCCACAGAGGCAAGTTCATTTTTTTGCTCACTCTGAGCCAGTGACTGGATCTTGTTCAGTGGTATGTCTCCGATACTAAGCTGGGTCTAACACTCATTTGATCCTTCAGGTAACATTCTTAGTTGATGAAGAATATAGCTGATAGGTATTGTTGCTGAACCAAACTCGGGTCCACTTGCCTGACAAGGAAAAAAGCAAATCTACTGACACCAGGTTGTGGTGAAGGAAATTACAGGATTTATTGCAGGGCACCAAGCAAAGAGAACAGGCAACTTGTGCTCAAAAGACCCAAACTGCCTGATGGCTTTCAGGAAGGTTTTTTAAAGGCAACATTAAGGGTGAGTGTTGCAGGGTGCATGATCAGCTCATAGAATTTCTTCTGATTGGTTGGTAGTGAGGTAACAGGGTGACGTTTTGGAATCTTAATCATCAACCTTCTTGCTCCAACCAGCCTGGAGTCTATGTGCTTGTGGTCAGCATGTAATCACCATCCTCCACTTGTGTGGGGGTCTTAGTTTCTACAGACGATATGGGTTTAGTTTCAGCTAAAATATATGGGTCAGATTGTTATGTATATGCCTTGAGGAGGAACGAGGACTCTGTTTTATCACTGAACTACTGTTCAAGTTATAATTACTTTTCTTGCTTGACTGTTTTTCCTTTGTTTCTGCATTCCCTCAGTTCTCTAATTGTTAATTTCTTGTGTCTGCTGTTTGGAACTCAAGGAAAGCCTAGGAGACTAAAGCTTTCTATAAATAAGAAACAGAGGATACAGAGGGACTTTTGTACCTGGGAAGGCCCTGACTGGGTCCTGCTTGCTTTCAGTCCCCCCTTTTCTTTGATATTCCTCAATCCTGAGGGCAACAGGGGGCAGAACAAGGAAGAGAATAAAGTTTTGGATAGAGAGGTTAATTATAAACTTGGCAGGGGAACTCAGTTTTAGGAGGACTCAGTTTCAGTAGAAGAGCCAAGATTGAAATCCAGGATGGTATGACTCCAGACACAGGGATCCTGTGATGGTTTCTAGCTGTTTCTCATGAGCTCTTTCCTGGATGGCTCCAGACACCTTCCTTTAGGTGTCAACATTTGATAATGATGTTTCATAATGTAAATAATGAGTCTGGGCCTCTGCTTCCAAGCAAGTTACAAGGTTATTTCTTGAAAATATTTGTAGATGAGTTTTCTTTCTTTAATAGAATATATTTACATATAAGGCCTATTCACAAAGGATGTAATGCCTGAACATGTTCAATTTTCAAACAAACTCTGAAAAGAACAGTTGTCATATTGTTTGCAAATATCCACTTCTACAGTCGAAGACAAGTGACCAGTGAGAGGGATGGACTTTACATGTCCAAGTCTAGATGGGTGAGTTAGAATCTATGAGGCTCATCAGCAAGAGTGTAGCATATATGAATGTGCATGTAGATGCAGCAAGAGTGTAGCATATATGAGTGTGAATGTAGATGGAAAGGGGTGGCAAGACCATGGAAACAGTATATATTCATTATGCGCTAAATATACGAAGTCCATGTGGCACTGAATATTTATGAGGCTTTAAACCACCACACATTGGTGACACATATTCTGTCTCCTGGTGTCCTTGTCAAGGAAGGCAAATAAAATCCAGAGCTGCTCCCTGGATGAAATGCAGCTGCAGCCATGGCCAGGCATTCTTGTCCCTGCATCTCACCAATGGAGCAAGTGTGTGTTGGCTCCAGGTGTCTTTCACCTGTTGGGCTCCCTGGCTCAAACCTTAACTCTGGTCCTTGTAACCACACTGTGGGGCCAGGAAGGCTGGTGCTGGAGACAGATAGAGAGGAAGAGAGGGAACATGTGGTTATTATATAATCCAGTATGCATAAAAGGTACCCCCACACACACCCTACTTGTACCCAATCCTCAGTGTTAACCTGCCCCGTTTCTCTCCTCTCACGTTTCACTACATTTCACATTGATTGAATAACCATATAATTTGGTCTGTGAGTCTTTTCTTCTGTGACCTCCAGGAGAGGCTATCGGATGATGTACTTAGAGGCTACCAAGGCATCCATCCACATAATTTCTTACAAGCAAACGAGAAAATTTCTCTCTGCTTTTCCAACATGCTGAATGAAACAATACTTTTTCTACTGAGCATGAATGGATCATTGACTATTGACCGTTATCTCTGTTTCTCTCTCTGTAAGCAGACATTACATCTTTAGTTCGAAAACTATTTATGGAGTTTCTCATATGTACAAGGTGCTGTGCCCGATTCCGGAAATAAAGATTTCCCAGAGCTTGTGGGCAGATGGTAGAGAAAAATAAGACCTTCCCATCATGCATGAGAGAAGCTCCAAACTCCTGCCTTACTGGGACTCCAGCATCTTCTTTTTTTTTGTAACCACTGAACTTTATTTGAAAGCAAATAAACAACAAAAACAAAAACATGACGGTGACAAAGTGAGTTCTCTCTTGTACCTTCGACATGAAAATCTCATACCTTCAGTGTGTTTTATCCCCTTGCATGTATCTCTCAGGATTTCATCCAAACAGAAGTGGAGAGGTTTCATATCACTTTTTTCTACCTCTACTGGCATTTGGCTACTTTTCCTCTGCACCTAAAAATATGCAGAACTTCTCTTTAACTTGTAGAAAGCTTCCCTTTAGTTTAAAGAAAGTTTTTTCTCAACTCTGCTGCCCATTTAACTTAGAATCTCTGTCTTCTTCCTTCTCTTAAACTTTCTTTATGATGGCCATATCCTCCCCATCCATTCCTTCTTTTTTTTTTTTTAACGTCTTTATTGTAGTATAGTTGCTTTAAAATAGTGTTAGTTTCTGCTTTATAACAAAGTGAATCAGTTATACATATACACATATCTCCATATCTCTTCCCTCTTGTGTCTCCCTCCCTCCCACCCTCCCTATCCCACCTCTCTAGGTGGTCACAAAGCACCGAGCTGATCTACTTGTGCTTTGCGGCTGCTTCACAATAGCTATCTATTTTACATTTGGTAGTGTATATATGTCCATGACACTCTCTCACTTTTTCCAGCTTACCCTTCCCTCTCCCCGTGTCCTCAAGTCCATTCTCTAGTAGGTATGCATCTTTATTCCCATCTTGCCCTAGGTTCTTCATGATCATTTTGTTTTTTTTTTTAATTTTTAGATTCCATATATGTGTTAGCATACGGTATTTGTTTTTCTCTTTCTGACTTACTTCACTCCGTATGACAAACTCTAGGTCCATCCAGCTCACTACAAATAACTCAATTTCATTTCTTTTTATGGCTGAGTAATATTCCATTGTATACATGTGCCACATCTTCTTTATCCATTCATCTGTTGATGGACACTTAGGTTGCTTCCATACCCTGGCTATTGTAAATAGAGCTGCAATGAACATTGTGGTACATGACTCTTTTCGAATTATAGCTTTCTCAGAGTATATGCCCAGTAGTGGGATTGCTGGGTCATATGGTAGTTCTATTTTTAGTTTTTTAAGGAACCTCCATACTGTTCTCCATAGTGGCTGTATCAATTTACATTCCCACCAACAGTGCAAGAGAGTTCCCTTTTCTCCACACCCTCTCCAGCATTTATTGTTTGTAGATTTTTTGATGATGGCCATTCTGACTGATGTGGGATGATATCTCATTGTAGTTTCAATTTGCATTTCTCTAATGATTAATGATGTTCCAAATTCTTACATGTGTTTGTTGGCAATCTTCTTTGGAGAAATGTCTATTTAGGTCTTCTGCCCATTTTTGGATTTGGTTGTTTGTTTTTTTGATACTGAGCTGCATGAGTTGCTTGTAAATTTTGGAGATTAATCCATTGTCAGTTGCTTCATTTGCAAACATTTTCTCCCATTCTGAGGGTTGTCTTTTCGTGTTGTTTATGGTTTCCCTTGCTGTGCAGGAGCTTTTAAGTTTCATTAGGTCCCATTTGCTAATTTTTGTTTTTATTTCCATATCTCTAGGAGGTGGGTCAAAAAGGATCTTGCTGTGATTTATGTTATAGAGTGTTCTGCCTATATTTTCCTCTAAGAGTTTGATAGTGTCTGGCCTTACATTTAGGTCTTTAATCCATTTTGAGTTTATTTTTGTGTATGGTGTTAACGAGTGTTCTAATTTCATTCTTTTATATGTAGCTGTCCAGTTTTTCCAGCACCACTTATTGAAGATGCTGTCTTTTCTCCACTGTATATTCTTGCCTCTTTTATCAAAGATAAGGTGACCATATGTGCGTGGGTTTATCTCTGAGCTTTCTATCCTGTTCCATTGATCTATATTTCTGTTTTTTTGCCAGTACCATACTGTCTTGATTACTGTAGCTTTGTACTATAGTTTGAAGTCAGGAAGCCTGATTCCTGCAGCTCCGTTTTTCTTTCTCAAGATTGCTTTGGGTATTCGGGGTCTTTTGTGTTTCCATACAAATTGTGAAATTTTTTGTTCTAGTTCTGTGAAAAATGCCAGTGGTAGTTTGATAAGGATTGCATTGAATCTGTAGATTGCTTTGGGTAGTATAGTCATTTTCACAATGCTGATTCTTCCCATCCAAGAACATGGTATATCTATATGCCAATAAAATGGACAACCTGGAAGAAATATACAAATTGTTAGAAATGCACAACCTTCCGAGATTGAACCCAGAAGAAATAGAAAATATGAACAGACCAATCACAAGCACTGAAATTGAAACTGTGATTAAAAATCTTTCAACAAACAAAAGTCCAGGACCAGGTGGCTTCATAGGTGAATTCTATGAAACATTTAGAGAAGAGCTAACACCTATCCTTCTCAAACTCCTCCAAAATATAGCAGAGGGAGGAACACTCCCAAACTCATTCTACGAGGCCAACATCACCCTGGTACCAAAACTAGACAAAGATATTCACAAAGAAAGAAAACTACAGGCCAATATCACTGATGAACATAGATGCAAAAATCCTCAACAAAATACTAGCAAACAGAATCCAACAGCACATTAAAAGGATCATACACTATGTTCAAGTGGAGTTTATCCCAGGAATGCAAGGATTCTTCAATATATGCAAATCAATCAATGTGATACACTATATTAACAAATTGAAGAAGAAAAACCACATGATCATCTCAATAGATGCAGAAAAAGCTTTCGACAAAATTCAACACCCATTTTTGATAAAAAACCCTCCAGAAAGTAGGGATAGAGGGAACTTACCTGAACATAATAAAGGCCATATATGACAAACCCACAGGCAACATCGTCCTCAATGGTGAAAAACGGAAACCATTTCCACTAAGATCAGGAAAAAGACAAGGTTGCCCACTCTCACCACTATTATTCAACACAGTTTTGCAAGTTTTAGCCACACCAATCAGAGAAGAAAAAGAAATAAAAGGAATCCAAATCAGAAAAGAAGAAGTAAAGCTGTCACTGTTTGCAGATGACATGATGCTATACATAGAGAATCCTAAAAATGCCACCAGAAAACTACTAGAGCTAATCAATGAATTTGGTAAAGTAGCAGGATACAAAATTAATGCACAGAAATCTCTTGCATTCCTATACACTAGTGATGAAAAATCTGAAAGTGAAATTAAGAAAACACTCCCATCTACCATTGCAACAAAAAGAATAAAATATCTAGGAATAAACCTACCTAAGGAGACAAAAGACCTGTATGCAGAAAATTATAAGACACTGATGAAAGTAATTAAAGATGATACAAATAGATGGAGAGACTCCAGCATCTTCTGCTCTGAATGTTCCTCGCTTCTCCCACCGACAGCAGCCCCTTCTTTCCTGCTGCTCCTCTATGCTGCTTTCTGTCTCAGAACTCTGCATCGATGTTTCCTCTCCTTTCGTCTTCTCTGACTAGGATCTTCTCATGTCCCACACCTTGATCCTTCAGATGTGTGGTCAAGTTGATCCCCTAAAGAAGTCATTTCCTGACCATTGCAATTAAAATTATCCCAGCTGCTTTCTCCCTTCCTTCCTTCCTCCCTTCCTTTCTTCCTTTCTCTTTCTTTCTTTCTTTTTTATTTCTTTCTCTTCCTTTCTTTCTTTTTTTCTTTCTTTCCTTCTTTCTTTTTCTTTCTTTCTTTCTTTCTTTCTTTCTTTCTCTTTCTTTCTTTCTTTCTTTCTTTCTTTCTTTCTTTCTTTTTTTCTTTCTTTCTTTCTTTCTCTTCCCTCCTTTTGCTTGCTTTTTTTTCTCCATAGTAATGTTATTGTCTGAAATGATTGTGCTTCTTCATGTGTTTTCTTGTTTCTCTCTGCTTCTCCACTATAATGTTTCAGCAGGCACTTTGTCTTGCTTACTCTTTCCTCCCAGTATTGGAATGACCACCTTAAAGGGGCTACTCGATAGCTACTTGATAAATGAATAAAGGGATGAATAAATAAATGTGTCATTTATAAATGCATTTGGTTACAAATTCCAGAAAATGTATTCACATAGACTGAAACACATTTGGGTTTATTCCTCCATGTAATACAAGTTCAGAGATAGGTTTTTGCCACATGAAGTCAGTTCAATGACTGATTGATATAATTTCTGATATCTCTGCAGTTTGTTCAGCTTTTCTCTCAATGAATTCAGCTGGGCCATTCCCCCTGGAGTCTCTCAAGCAGTTGCAGTATTTAGATGAAACATATTTGAATATTATAAGTTATAACTAAAGGAATTGAAAGAATTTTCTCTGATCCTTTGGTATATTAAAATAGTATAACATATGGTATGCAATTATAAAATATCTTGTCTTTTAACATTTATTTTCTGGAACTAGTTTTTGTCTTTGAAAGCTTGAGCAAGCCCATAAATTTGCTCTTTCTTGGGTACCACGAAATCCTCTGATCAATAATTAAAGTTGTCAGTAACATGTAACTAAAACATCAATACCTACTGCTGACTAGACAGTCCACATTCTGAGAAAGAGGCTGGGTTCCTTCTCTCTGTGCTAATCCTCCCTATCCTTGAAGATGGGGAAGACTAAAGGGTACGGGGAAATTGTTGCTTGACTGGTCCTGTCTTGATCTGGGTTGGAACTCTCTGTGTTTGAGGATGTTTTAAACTAGCTTCATCTCTAATGAGTGTCTTTGATTTTTCCTAAGGGGCCTGTTTGCTGCATAACAAAGCATCCCAGGACATAAGGGCTTAAAATAACCACAGTTTTATTATAGTTCATGATTTTGTGGGCCAGGAATTTGGGCAGTATTTAGCTTGGAGATTCTTCAGTTCATGTGGCCTGGATTGGGGTCAGTTTTTCTTTGACAGTGCGCTGGTGCTCAGTCTCAACTGACCTGTCACCTGCAGCTCCTTTGTTTGAGAGCTGCCAACTCCCGTGGCTCACCATGTACCTCCTTCCCCCTCCCCAGTCCCCAGCCATCTGTAGTCTCTCTCTGTTGGGACCTGCCTTCCCTCCTAGCTGGCTCTCATGAGCAGACCCTAAGAGGGCCCCAGCTGGCTCTCTTCTGCCTGTACAGAACATCTGGTCCAGAGGAAACATTCAGGTTCCTTTTGTCCTGACGACTTCCCAGAGGTAACAACCTCCCCATGGCTCACGAGTCAACACTCTCTAGACCGTCTCTGACTCTAGATTCCCTAGGCTGCAGTCAGAGCCCCACTGCAAAAAATCATTAGGTTAGAAGGAGGAGCAAGCCCATACCAAGAAAGGTATAGCTTTGTTTTATAGTGACAGCTTGATTAATGCAGGGACATTTTGGTTACATAAATACATCATAATCTTAATAACCTCCTTAACTAGCCCTTAGCACACACAATGGGTGGCACACTATGCATAGTCCATAAATAAATTATACAGTGTAAGTTTGAGATTTAGCCTTTGCAGCAAGATATGCCTGGATTTGATGATCATGCCTAGCTTTGTGAACCTGGATCCTGCAATTTATTTCATCTTTCTCAGCCTCACTTTCATCCTTTGTAAAATTGGAAAAATAATATATGCATCATAAGGATTAAATAAAACAGACATGCAAAATATTAGAGTGCTTGATGCCTTCTTTTAAAGAGGGCAGTAATAGTATTTAGTAACAATATTTGATTAAATTTTCACACATTGTCAATTAGAAACTGCTTTTAAAATCTTCCTCTGAAAATTTTCATTTCAAATGCTGTGATATATCATCCCATCATATTTCATGTGAAATCTCATTGGCAGTTTTATCACTTTACAGAATTAATTCAGTGTTTTGGGATGAGTTGCCCAATCTGTCCATCAAACTCATTTAATTTATATTTTAACTTTATCATTTTGATATTGAAGAGTTGAGTAGAAATTGACTTTATGGGAAATGATGCAGTTTCTGAATATTAAAAGAACACATTTGCAAAATATAGTTCAAACTGCTTAATTTTCCAAACATCATGGCCAAAAAAATCATGATTCTCCAATATCAATGTGACTCATCATTGTTTCACAAAATACAAGGAAGCAATCAAGACTCGTGTAATTAAAATAGCAGTGATTTTGCCTCTAGTAGTGTTGAGTTCATCCAAGAGAGAACATGCTAGATTCAAAAAATGTGAAATCACCTTGGAGTATGGATATATCTTCCATAAATCACAGAGTAAAAAGGTAGCTGGTGTGGACCTCAGTCCTTCGCTGTAAGGGGAGTTTGGGTGGCAAAAGATCTGTAAGGTCAAATTTTGAGTCATTTATTCATTAATTATTTTTTTATTCACCTGTTTGTCTAATCATTCAGCCAAAAGCGATTGACTCCAGTGTGACCTAGTGGAAAAGACTTGGCTCTGAAGTGGACAAGCCTGAACTTTAATCCAAGCTCTCCCATATATTAGCTGTGAAACTGTTACAGGCCATAATTTCCATTCTGAACCTCAGTTTCCTTTTCTGTAATTTGGGGCACTAATTACCTCTGGTGTTGCTAAGAGGATTGCGTGAGAGTAAGTGTTCCCATCTGAGGCGATATCACCTCTTATGCAAAATTTGGAAATTTACTGGTCATTTAGAGAATGAGGATTGAGATTCTAGATAGAGCACAACATCTAGAAATCTTCGAAATCTAGAATATACATTTCTGTACCTCAGAAACCCATGCTGTGTCTCAAATTACTCTTGAATGTTCCAGTGAAAATGATGAAGCTGGAAAACCTGAGTCTAGACCCTAACACCATTTTATGTATAATAAATGTAATGTTTTGGCACAATTGTGATAGCATTGAACTTTCTAGAAATGGATCTACCATATCAATCAAGGGAAGATTACACATTGTTTTATTTGGTACTTTACTAAGAATTGTTCATTAGTTTGGAAACATGCTGCCATCAAGAATTTTATCCTGGTTAAGTCATCAGTAAAACACACTTTATCAGTCTGCATTTGTAGCTATCAAATTTACAGTGATTTATATATATATTATATATATATATATAGAGAGAGAGAGAGAGAGAGAGAGAGGGAGAGAGAGAGAGAGAGGCAACTTTAGCCCTTATTTGAAAAATGTTGAAGTGCCAAATAATGTTCAGTAAGATATTTAATATTGATTTTATCCTAATATTCACTCTAGCAAAACAGAGTAAAACCAAAATTAGATAAAACATATTCCCAAAAAATACACTAATAGAGTTGTCAGAGATAATCACACTTTCAAGATGTAAAAAATTAATTTGAAAAATGTAATAATGAAACTGAAATATTGCATTTTTTGATCAGAAAGAAAAAAGATTTTATGGCTCCTCTTAGATAAAGCAACAAATTAATTTAAAATATGGCAAACTACACAATATTAGACAAAAATTATTTTACTATTATTTTCTTAATATTTTATTATCAGTATAATATCCATATACAAATTTGGAAAGAAATCCATAAAAAGTAATTTTCCACCAAGTAATTATCATGTTTGAGAAGAATGGTGAGGTGGGGAAAGATGTAAAATACAACTATACACTGTGCTTTAGTGAAGTAAATGTTCATTATAAGTGTTCATTATAAGTGAATCGAGTGATAATGAAGCTTTGCTGTTGCATGAGTTAAGTTTGTAAGGAAGCACAAGTTTTGGAAGAAATGTTATTTTCAAAACTGCTGAAAATGGATATAAAGAAATTTTCAATACCTGTAACTCTTAAAATGTACACAAATAGTCCATTTCTCAGTGCCATTGCTTCCACTGCAGATAGAACAGCAGCCACGGTGAATCAGGTAGGGACCACGGGAGGACTTCTAAAAGCTGCACCAAGTCTTAGCACTTATTTGCTCTCTGCTCAACAATGCTTCAGTGCCAAGGACTGCATTGAAAGGTCACTGAACAGCTAATGTCATCATTGCTCCTAATGACATGAAAAGTGCTCCTGTGAATGTTAGATTATTTCATGAACCGTGTAGCAACACTGAAGACATGTTTGGATGTCTCCTATGTACAACAAAGGAAGTAGCTCTCCAAAGGAGGTGGTGGTTGTTGTTGTTTTCAAGATCCTGTTCACTTTTTGATGTTATTGAATAAATTTTAAGTTTAATTATTGAAAATGTATACACTGAAGCTGTAATATTGAGGAAATATGCAACCTATGTTTTACATTTATTTAAAAACGTTAAATGGTTTCTTCCTAAACTGTAAGGATATGAGATCAATTTTATTAAAGTGAAGGAGATTATCATGGTATTTATCTCACTCACTGAGAATGTCATACAGATACAATTAATGGTTCTAATTTGGAAACATTTGCTCATAATTAGATACTATTTAAAATGTATGAAGAATTGATTTAAAGATCTTTATCAACTTAATATACCAGACTAAGTTATTAATCCACTTAACATGGCCAAAGAATATGTTAAACATTTGCAAGAAGTTAAATAAGTTAAAAATAATGCCTTTGAGACCAAAATATCTTTTAATTGATACAGTTAGAAAAGATTTTGTATTTAAGATTTTCCCACCCACTCATTTGGAAAGAAACTAAATTACTTATTTAGCCCAATTTCCAACTCTGTATTTAGCTAAAGATGGTTTCAGTGCAGTAGGGTGGTTACTAAAAAAAACAGTGGAACTAATTGCAATGTCTAAGGGAAGGAGATTTGAGACTCCTTTTAACAGTTGGAGAACCAAATGTCAAGTTACTGAAAGCACAGGGAGCTCAGCAGATTTCATCAATGCAGCTTGCTTTAAAGATATTTTGCATCATTTATATCATACACACACTATTCTGTAGCATGATGATAGGAAACCCATACTGTGAAAAGTGCACACTGGGGCAATTTAGGGGTTGCCTCCCGGGTCCATCACATTATTTCTTTATGTCCTGTTGGCCAATTATTTCTTCTTTTACTTCCTGACACTGGTTAAGGGATATGGCCCTTAACATGTGGTCCAACATGGGGAAAGTTAGAGAGAGATTGCCTGGGAAAAGCTATGATAACACAGTGTAATATTTTGAGTCTACATCTGTAAATAAGGCTAAGCTCATGTGTATGAATTTCATGCCTCGTCATATTTTTCCCCATTTCATCAGTCTGTAATTTGCCTTGGATTATTCCCGTTTCAATTAAAAGTATTTATCTCTTTCTTTTATTATATAAATCCACCCTGCAACAATTTCTTCTAACATTAGGCTTTATTTTAATCTGTCTTTCCCTTTGCATTTTCATCATCCCATGCCTCTTGTTAGAATGGCCTTTGAGTGTCTTTCTTCTCTTAAATCCAAATTTATTCATTATAAATAAGTGGAAGCATTTGTCTACTTTATTATGTCCTCCAGGATAGCTGTATCTGAACATTTGCTTATTGAATGTATACAGTATAATTATAACTTCATTTTCATTTATATCTCTCTTACATCTAATCTCAGATAGATCACATGAATTGATATTTTACTGGTTAAACACTTAGATTTTAGCAAATTTATACAGTTCAGTGAAATACCATTATGGCATTATATTAGCATTTATGTGGGTGAGAGTTTGAGAGTCCCAAGACCACCCTCAGGCTCAATAATTCACTAGCAGGAGACACAGAACTCACTGAAAGCTATTATACTCATTGTTACAGTTTATTATGTAACATACAGATTGATATTAGCTAATGAAAGAGACATGTGGGGCAGGGTCCAAGAGAGTTCTACCCTTGCAACTCCCAGTTGTCCTCTCCCGGTGCAATCATAGGGAGACCTAACTCCCCTCTTCAATGGTGTCTGACTAGACACATGTAGTATTGCCAACCTGGAAAGCTCACCTGAGGTTTGGAGTTCAGAGGTTTTTTAAGACTTGGTCATATAGTCATGGTTGACTGCCTGCATGGCTCTCCCACCATAAATCATTTTGTTAATATCTGGTATGGCTCCAAGTCCCCAGGTAAATAAAGACACTTTTATCTGGCAGGACTTTCCAAGGGCTTATAGATTACCTCCCAGGAGCTGAAGGCAAAGATCAGACCTTGTTTAGGCAAGATAGTTCTTTACAACGTGATAGGATGTGGTTTCATTTCAGGATAGCAAACGGAACATCACAACTTAGTTGTTATTTAAAAAAAGGAACCATAGTGTGATGGAACTGAGAACCACAAGAAACAGGGATGCAGCTGGTTGAGTGCCGATAGAGAGGTCCTGATGAGTGGCCATCTCTTTCATGATTATCATTAAATCATGCAAGTCCTCACTCTCAAGATGACTGTATCTCTCCCACTTGTATCTCAGCCTCTCTCAAAGTGAAGAAAGTAAGATGAGATGATATTAGCCTTATGTGGCAATGGAGCTCAAACCATGAAAGCATCACACTTGTCAAAGAGGCTCAAAAGAGTCTGATGAAACATTGGATAAGTATTGAATGATATGTATGTACTCGATAAGCTCATGGTTTCATTTTTTTTTTCTAAACCTGAAGAAATAAAAACAGATGCATTCATTTAAATCACTGTGTCAAAGCCTTCCTTTTGTGAAGTCATGAGCAAGTGTTTTCTGTGTATATATCCTAAGTTTCAGGGTGACAGCAGGAACAAATTTAAGAATATTAGTGATAACCACTCAGACTAATTTGAATTAACTGGATTCTATGAACTCTTCCCTCACGCATAGTGAATCTGTAGCAACTTGTTTCTGCTAATCAAGAAAACATGAAATTAGGGACTTCCCTGGTGGTCCAGTGGTAAAGAATCTGCTTTCCAGTGCAGGGGACATGGGTTCAATCCCTGGTAGGGGAACAAAGATCCCACATGCCGTGGGGTAACTAAGCCCATGCGTCACAACTACTGAACTTGTGTGCCTCAATGAGAGAGACCACGTGCCGCAAACTATAGACTCCACGTGCCCTGGAGCCCACATGCCACAACTAGAGAGAGAAAACCCACGTAGTACAACTAGATAGACACCTGCACACTGCAAAGAAGAGCCTGCACACCACAACAAATGGATCCCACATGCCTCAACGAAGATCCTGCGAGCCACAACTAAGACCCAACACAGCCAAAAAATAAATAAAGAGAAAAGATCAACTTAAAAAAAAAAGAAAACATGAAATTATTCTAACTCTATTAAATCCCAGCAAGAATGCAGTTTTTATTTCATCCTAAGGGTTTACAAAAATGAAGTGTTTTAGGCAGCAAAAATCTAGCAACAAGATGGTGTCCAGGGATTCAAGTCTTAGATAATGTTGGTATAATTTATATCATCTAATTACATTTGTCTGAGAATCATGTTCCAATCACACATCAATCCCACCTGGATCTTTCCTCTCCAATCCTGATTTGAATGCACATTTCTATTTTGCCCTAAATCCCAGTCTGAATCCCAATGAGAAAACAACATCAGATTTATTTACTGATATCTTGCCTTTCACATCAAAAATATTGTTATACTCTTTGTGAAATAAATTATATTATACCTTGTGATGGAATATTATGCAGTAATTAAGAAGGATAAGGTGAGGCAAAACTGTGAATGCAAGAAAAAGATCAGTGGTTTCCAAGGGTTAGGAGGGAAGAAGGGATAAACAGGTACAGCACAGAGGATTTTTATGTAGAGAGAGAAAAAATTCTGTGTGATCCTGTAACAGTGAATACATGTCATTATACATTTGTTCAAACCCATAGAATGTACACCACCAAGAATGAACCCTGATGTAAACTATGGACTTTGGGTGATTATGATGTATCAATGTAGGTTCATTGATTGCAACAAATTTACCAGTCTGATGAGAGCTATAGATGGTGGGGGAGGCTGTGTGTGTATAGGGTCAGGGAGCATATAGGAAATCTCTGTCCTTTCTGCTCAGTTTTGCCGTGAACCTAAAATTGGTTTAAGATATAGTCTATTAAAAGTAAAAATTTAAAAAACTGAGAAAGAAGTTTACAAAACACATTGGAGTAAAAAATGATTTATGATAAATTTAAATGTAGATTTTTCCACTCTACTAATTATTAGCTTTGTTTTATTTTGTTTAAGGATGAAGTGGATCTGTTACTGAACTCAGGTTTGATTGCTTGCCACTCAAAAGCCAATACTTGAGAGACAAGCATTGGTGGAAAGGAAAAGTTGCCTTATTCAGGAGGCCAGCAACCCAGGGAGAAGGTGGACTCATGTCCAAGAACCAACTCTGAAGATTCTGCTGGGCCATGAAAGTTTTTAAAGGGAGAAAGAGAAATTAATCATTTGAGGAGGGGGTCAGAGTTTGTTATCTTCCACTGTGTGCAGGTCTTTTCCTGATTTGTTGGTGGTGAGGTAAAAGGGTGGTGTTCCAGGAATCTTGTGCTTAGCTCGAAGTTACCATCCTTCAATCTGGATGGGGGCCTTAGTTCCTGCAGAAGAACTCAAAGGTATTGTTATGTATATTCTTTGAGGGGGAACCAGGACACTGCTTTATCACTGCACTATTGTTTCTTGACTGCTCCTCCTTTGTTTTGCATTCCCTCCCTTCCCTTAGTCTAAGAAAAGAACAAACATTTTAAGCAAAACAGAACAAGGGCCTTGAAAAAGGAACAGAAGCTTAAGGGTCCAGGAATGTATCTAGTGTAGAAATTAGAGTTTAAAGTATAGCTAGGCTCTAGGGCCAAGGGACTTGTTACAGATCCACATTTACTGATGTGAAAAGATGCATGTACTATGTTTTAATAATGCAAAAGCATTATTTGCTGCATAAGCGTTTGGGTTTTTTTTTTGGTCCTTTCTTCATGAATTCAATTGTTTTCCAGTTAAATTTAGTAATATGCTTTCAAGTGTAAAGGAATTTCAATTTAAATAGAACTGGAGAATATAAAATGGAGAATCTCTTGTGCCCTCAAGAAGAGAAAACTGAAGGACTGAGAGACTGCTTTCCCATTAATGCCTGATTTATAGAGAAATGATAGTGTTGGAATTTTCTTGGATGATGGGGGTTGATCAGAGGTAATCTTATATCAACACTGGGGTGTTTTGACAGAGGCATTAATCGAAGATGACCCAGGTAGTTTGGTCTCACAGTGTGGGCTGAATTGAACTTTGTGACTGGACTTGAAACAGGAGGGAAGGGGGCAGGGCACAACGTTTAAAAGAATGACATAGCCCAAGGATACGACGTAAACTGATTAGAACCAAATAGGTCCAAGATGGCAGATGAGTCAACTACCACTAGACCTTGAGCCTCAGTATACACTCATTGTAAAACATCAGCTCCCTAAATGACACACCCACAGGTACCATGACAGTTCCAAGGCCAACCATAAAGGTCAAAAATAGAGTGGTGGCCCAATTCCTGGAAATCCCCACCCCTTCCCCCAAATAGCTGGAATATTCCTCCCACTCATTAGCCTATGAAATTACCCACCCCTATAAAAACTGACAACTCCATAGGCTGGTGCCACTCTCGCCTTCTGAGATGGCCCACTTTCTGTCTGTGGAGTGTGTTTCTCTCTAAATAAACACACTGAATTACTGTCTCTCACTGAATTCTTTCTGCGATGAGACATCAAGAACCTGAGCTTCATTAAGTCCTGAGACCAGGTGTGTGATCTCAGTTAAAAGACTGTGGGTTCAAGTCCCAATCTGAGTTACACAGTTTCAGACTGGTTTTGTCTGTTTGGAAAATTTTCAAGGCTGGTCTCCATTTGTTTTAGATTTTAACTGACTCTAATTGAACTCTTCCCCCTTTTACATTCCCTGCCCATGAGTACAAGCTGCCCCAAACCCTCATCTGTAACTTGCTACAGTTTGCTTGTCCTGAATTGCAATTAATCTGCTATTTCCAAATAAACTTAATTTCTTTTGAGCTTGCCTCACTTTACCTCATTTAGGTCAACACAAGCTCTCTTAATTTTGAAAAGATAAATTTGGCCTTTTAAAAAATTGAGTTGATATAATTGTATAAATCAAATAAATGATGACACATATCCTAGGAAACAACATAACAATATTTTCAGTGTGGAAGGCAAGAACTTTAAGTGGGAAGTCAAAGAAGGTATGTAAAAATCCTGTGATCTTAACTTTAAAGTAGGTATATCAGGAAGACTAGTGTTTATTTTCTCATTTTAAGAACTTTTGCATTTATTTCCTGGGTCTATCCACTGGAAATTTCCAGGAGCAGTGAAAATCCAGTAACAATGAGCATAGTTAGTGTCCAAACTGTGATCACCAAATATCCATTACCAAGGAATCCATCTAAGGCTCCGTAACAAAAAGGCTGATTCCAGGACTGTGCTGGAAAATGTAGAAGATGAGTCTGGAACTACACATTATATCAGAAAGAAATGAAAGTTCACTGGAGTCATGGCAAAAGGACCCAGAACTTTATCTGAAAACTAGTAATAATAGGAAAGGGTCAAGTGCTT
The DNA here is from genome assembly GCF_009873245.2 of Balaenoptera musculus. NCBI lineage: Eukaryota > Metazoa > Chordata > Mammalia > Artiodactyla > Balaenopteridae > Balaenoptera > Balaenoptera musculus. The sequence goes on along the minus strand of NC_045790.1, from coordinate 20,411,547 downwards.
ATTCTGCTTCTCTGATATGAAATGTAGTAAAAAGTAAACAAATAATTATTTAATTATATACTTCTATAAATATTTGGTAAACTTAAATTTGAATTTAAAATATCATTATGAATTTATTTTTTTCTTAAAGTGTTTATTTCACAAGTCTGTTTACTGAAATACTTGAGAAGAAAAGGCAAGCTAGTAGCAAAGTGTGCCTGTTTTCCCATAAAAGGAACCAGATTTCTTGGAGAAATTGGCAGGAAATGTGCAAATGTACACAATTTTCCACTCAGGGCTTGGGCAAAAAGCATGGGCTTGGGCATGAAACTAGTATATCATATTCTGCCAGAAAGCAAGGGAACGTTCAAAGACAAATGGGGTCATGGCAACAAGATACAGCTACTAACTTGGTCAGATTCTTGCTGCTGAAAATGGTACACTTTGATCAATAAAAATAAAGTGATGATGGTAGACTGAAAAGTTGGTCATGTGTAAAATCTATGATTACTTCTGCTTTCAGCTCCAATACTTAAAGAGTTTGGAAAGTTGTCATTTCCATTGTTACAATGAGAAAAAGCTCGACAATTTGAAAGTCAGCAGCTTCTTTAGGATTAATTAGAGAACTAAGGTTGTAGGTCAAACTGCTACCCTGAATTTGAAGAGAGAAGCACACCCAGAAAGGTAGAGCAACTGAGATCTACTTATCGAGAGTAGAACAGGCTGTAACCATAAACTGCTAGGAACACTATGTGCTAATTTTGACAAATTATTGGAGGCTGAATGTGAACTAGCGTGAGAGTGAGAAAAAACAGGGCCACAGTCTTAGGGTGTGCTCTGTATTGATGGGATTTTGCTCCAGGAACCCCTAGGAAAGATCGCAGTGTGGCCCTGGCCCAGGGAGGAGAGTAACCATTGTGAAATGACCCCAGAGCCTTCTCCATAAATAAGGTCTACTTTCTGAGGGAAAGAACTTCACCAGAGGGCAATTCTGAAACTTTATCTTAGCTAGAGAAAGGGAATTCCTCCCACACCAGTACCTTCCAAAATTCCTGTCTCACCAAAGAGGGAAAAATATAGTCCCTCTGTCCCAAGAGGGACAGAGATAAAGGATATAGATTGGCTATGTCATGGCCAGAAAGAAGAGGAGGGAGTGAAGGGGAAAAGTTCCAACACGGGAGGAGGGACAGAAATACTTGTGAAGGCCACAGCCCTGAGATACAGGCCCACTGAATGACTGAGACTTAACCAAAAGACCATAGAATGCTCCCCAACACCCACACCTCACCACCACATGAACCAGACTCCAGGATAACAACAGGGGATTATAGCTGAGTTGCAGATTCAGACTCTATCTAAGAAGGAGAACTTAGAACTCAAAGTCAGGAAGGGAGAAAATAAAAAGACACTAGAAGAGATTGAAACCTCTGTCACCTACTGCTACAGCAAATAATAAGAATAGCCATCCACTAGTCAGGTTAACATAGATCCTCAGTTCACGTTACCTAAACAGACATGTCTAGCTTTCAACAAAAAATTACGACACACAAAGACAAGACACAACACCACTGTGTGAAGAAATGAGCCAGTCCTTAGAAGCAGACTCAGATATAACACAGATGCTGGGATTATTATTCAGGGAATTTAAAATAACTATGATTCATATCTTAATGGTTGTAAAGTAAAAAGCAAATAACACACAAAAAAAACATAGCAAATGTAAAAAGAGCACTGGAAACTAGGAAGGAATCCAAAAGAAATGCTAGAAGCAAATGACATAGTAATGAAAATGAAAAATGCCTTTGATGGGCTCATCATGACCACTATGATGGAGCATGTCAAAGAGTCATGGGAGCAAAGTGAAAGAGCTCCCAGAGACCAAAGCTGGAACAATTTGAGCAACAAAATAAAGTAGTGTTAGATTATAACCCAAAGTTTGAAACTAATATCTATAAATCCATATTAATTAATTAATTATATAAGTTAATGATTGAATAAATAAATAAATGGAAAAAAGAGAAAAATATCTGGGAAAAGATAAATCCAGATAATTTATGTGGATAACTTTGCATTCCTTAAGTGCACCATGTGCGTGATGACTTGCTTCCAAAGAAAGTGGGAAAAAATAACTTTTCAGTGGAGAAACCTGACAAACACTACCTCAGCCAGGTGGTCAAAGTCAACATCCACAGTATCTGTTATGTTGATAGCATGTACTCTTGCTAGGATGTGATTAAAATGACAGTTTACCTCTGTAGTCTTCCTTCCAAAAATACATAACCTTGGTCTAATCATGAGAAGAACATGAGATAAACTCCCACTGAGGGATATTTTACAAAATACCTGACCAGTACTCCTCAAAACTGTAAAGGTCATCAAAAACAGAGAAAATCTGATTATCACAGCCAAGAGGGGCCTAAGGAGACATGACAGTTTAAAGTTAGTAATTTTGGATGGGATCCTGGAACAGAAAAGGAGCATTAAATCTAAAAAGTAAAGAAATGTGAACATAATATGAACTTTAATAATAATGCATCTATATTGTTTCACTAGTTGTGACAAATTTACCATTCTGATGGGAGATGTCAACAAGAGGGGAAATGAGATGTGGGGTATGTAGGAACTTTCTTTACCATCTGTGATGGTTATTTTTATTGTCAACTTGTGAGGCCAAGTTATTCAATCAAACACTAATCTTGGTGTTGCTGTGAAGGTGTTTTTTAAATGTCAACATCTGCAATCAATTGACCTTTAGTAGAAGGTTATTTTCCATAATGTGGGTAGGCTTCATTCAGTCAGTTGAAAGACCTTAAAAGCAACCCATAACCCTGAACTCTCCAGGCTAAATTAGATCAAAAGATTCCCAATTCTAATCTGAGAATGGTGTAACTTTTATCTGCAAATCCGATGTTAATTTTTTCTGAGCTAAAGTGAATTAAGAACAAGCAAAATTGATGTTTCCCTGAGGAAATTCTGCCCCAAGACTGCAGAATCAACTCCTGTCTGAGAGTTTCCAGCCTGCTGGTCTGCCCTATGGACTTCGGACTTGCTAGCCCTCACAATCATGTGAGCCAATTCCTTGAAATAAGTCTCTATAAATAGGTAGATATATAGGTAGATGATCATATAGATATAATTGGTATAGATAAAGATATAAATACAGATCCTACTGATTCTGTTTTCCTGGAGAACACTGTACACTGTCTTCATGATTTTCTATCTCAATCTATTGTAAAATAAAAAGCTTAATTTAAAAATCTATCATTACAAAATGATATTTTAAAAAAGATTGTATTGGTCAACACTGGTAATTGTTAAGACACTAACTCACTGTTCTAAAGTTTTAAAAATAATTGGAAAGAATTAAACATTTTTTCTGTTTTTTTTTTAAAGTAACCAGCTGTTATAAACAAAATTCCAACAAATAAATGCAGAAGAAATAATGCAATTAGACAATCATCATTTTGTAAACTCCAATGGATTAAAATCATCCAAGGGTTTGTTGATGTGAAATTTTATATTGGAAAGATCACACAGGCACAACCTGAATGTTCCAGTGAATGTTAGCATCACTAGTTAAATTCCTCATGATCTAATGTAATAGGAAATTTACAATACCATCTATGAAGCTGTGTTGAAAAAAAATTGAATTGAAATATAACTGCTCCTCACTACCAGTTTATAGGACACACACTGAGAAAGAGAAACATGTAAAATGATGGCACAAAGAACCTATTAACCAAATGCAAAATGTGAGAATTCTACAGGATAAATAATTGATTCTGTCCCAACCCCTCAGAAACAGCCAATGGGAAAATCTGAGAAGACATAAGAACCAAATACAATTTATGGATATTGTTTGGATTCTGATTCTGTGAAAAAATGGGTTTGAGATAATCAGGGCAATTTGAGTGTAGAATATTAAATAGTGTGAAGTAATATTTTAATTTAATTATTTTAAATTTAGATGTATTAAAGGCATGATGAATGTGTAAAAAGAAAGTGTATGCTAGCAGTACATGATGATGTATTTACAGGTGAAATGGCACATGCCTGAGATTTGCTCTGAAATACTCCAAAAATCACAAAATAAAAGTGGGGAGATGAGAGAAACAAAGCTGTGCATAAGTTGGTAATTGCTGAAGATGAATATTGGGTAAAAGAGGGTTTATTAAACCATTATATCAGCTTGTGGTATGTTTGAAGTTTTCCATATTAAGAAAAAATTTTAAATGTTTCTAAAAATATGTTGAATTTTGATAATGTTACATTTTCTAAAAAGGAAAAATAAAAAAAAATATTAGTATTTATAAAGTTAAATTAATATTATGACAGCTTACTTTTCTGAAGTGACAACTTTTTCCCCAAAATACTTGGGCTATGGAAATGCAGTAATTAGTCCCTAAATTTACACACCTCTAAAATAAATAATATAAACACAAAAGAGAAACAATGGATGAAAAGAACAAAGGAAAGAAGAAAAGCAGAAGAGGAATGAAGGAGAGGAAGGAAACAAAACTATTCGTTGATAGATTTTTATCTTTCCAAAAATGATTGTTCCAGTGGTAAATGTTATATCTATTTTTAAATCTTCAAAAACCATTATTTTGCCTAGCAGCATCCTAGGAAAGGACAATTGCAAAACTATGATTTAATTTAATTATCTCCTTGTTAAATATTTATAATGTAGGACAAGCATATGGCTTGATGATGAAACCGAGCAGGACCCTGTGGGGTCCTCCCAGGCACAAAAGCCCCTTCATGTTCCCCATTTCTTGTTTGGAGAAAAATGGTTTTGGTCTCCTAGGCCTTCCCTGGGTTCCAAAGAGTAAGCACAAGCAGTTACTAATTAGGGAAGTAAGGGGATGCAAAAACAAAGGAAAAGCAATTAAACAATCTGACACAGATCTCTGAGTTGTTCTGCAGGAACTAAGACACCCCCCACCCCCATTCACCCACCCACATGGAGGATGGTGACTACAGGCTGAACAGAAGCACATGAACCCCAGACTGGTTGCAACCAGAAGGTTGATCATCAAGATTTCTGAAATATCACCCTGTTACTTCACCTCCAGCCAATCAGAAGAAAGTCATGTTTCCTGCAGCCCTCACCACAAATGTTGCCTTTAAAAACGTTTCCTTGAAAGCCATCAGGGAGTTCTGGTTTTTGAGTATGAGCCACCCATACTCCTTGCTTGGCACCTGCAATAAACTCTGTACTTTCTTCACCACACCCGGTGTCAGTAAACTGGCTTTGCTGCGTGGCAGACCCAAGTTCAGCTTGGCAACAATGCTTAGAATAACTTTGTGTACCCTACCATCACTGAGGATGCAGAAATATCTTCAAATGATACATCAAGAAAATAGTTATCACAACTTCATCTCTGATTTAAATGGAAAGATGGGTGTTGGAATTTAGTGCAAGATGTAGAAGGAACAAGATTCTTCATTCTTTGGGGGAGAAGACAGCCCAGTGATTATGTAGAAGGCCTGTATCCATTTTTGTTCTAAGAGTTAATGCATTAGCAAGCATTCTGACAGCACGGAGATCCTCTGAGAGTCAGAGTGACAAAAAAGCAAAAGGAAAAATTAATGTTTCAACAGGAGAGAAAGATGCTGGCACATTTGTTGCCAATATGGATTGATTAAGCATGTTACACTTGCAAAAGTATTTTGTTTTTTAATTTTTCATTTCACTTCAAATTTTAGTATTGGAGTTTAAATATATTTCAGTATATAATATGGTCCTTCATTTTTCTGCTCTTGAAATTTATTGCAATTTTCTTTGTTGCCTTTTTTTCCATTGACATAACTTTAAACATTATAATTTACCCCATTTTTCATGTATTCATTTCCTACCTGACTAGGACTACTTCCTTGAACAAACTTTAGTCAGGCTCCTCTGAATCCTCTTTTTGACTAAGCCTTGTCCCTGGACTGCCAAGCTTGGTTTTAGCAAAGAATCCTGCTGTCAGTTTTTTGAGAATTCCCTGTCTCTTGATATCCAATCAAGCTCCTCTTCCCCCTTACCTTTGATTATTAAGCAAGTTCCTCTTATTAATTGTCTACCTCTCTGTCATTCTGCCCACTGGCTATAAATCCCCACTTGTGTCTGCTGTATTTGGAGTTGAGGTCAATCTCTCTCCTTTATTGCAATAGTCCCTCTCCTATTGCCATAGTCTTGAATAAAGTCTTCCTTGCCATTTTAAACAAATGTCAGAATAATTTCTCTATAATGTACTATACCAATTGACTCTGTGCTACAAATCATACAAAAAAAATAACATTCCATTTTCACATTCCCATTCCTTCTAGAATCCTTCTGATTGTGGTTACGTATATTCTTAACCTTACTGTTTATCTGGTGGCTCTTGTAAAATCTTTAGGAAATAACCTTAAATATATTTTTGTTGATTTGTATATCTTAGACGTTATCAAATACCTTAAGTTAAAATAAGGATAATAGCCCATTTTTTTCCCCCATTTTTTATCCTATTTTTTTTCGTGTATTATAACTTTTACAATTGTCAGGAAAAGTTATGAAAGACCAAAATAAGAAAGAAAAAAAAAAAAGCTTAGTAAATACCTTACCTAGGTATCCATCTGGGTTATCTCTGCCTTTCAAGGTCTTTGAGCTATCTTATAGCTCTGTAAGTTGTAGAAAACTGACAATAATGCAAATCATTCTTTGTTCATAGAAACACAAAAGAATTGAACCCAGTGTATTGCAATTAATTATTGCCCTGTAGATAGATCTGTTTTACATCTATTTGTAACTTGATTTCAGAATTATTTACTCCCTATATATGTTTTTTTGAATTCTCTTTTAAACGGGTTATGACATTGTACAGATTCTCATTAATTGTTATGATTTTTGACATATGTTCATTTTATAGTCATATGAAGTCACAAATTTCCTTTAAAAACTTATCCTTTAACACAATGTTGGGATTTGTAACAGTAAACTTTTTGAATCATATTTCCTACAGCTTCGTCATTTTTCTACACATAAGTGTTTAATGCCTTATACCAGACGTTTCCCCTGGCTTCTGGTTTGAACTCTTGCTTGACTAAATTCTACTGTTGTCTGGTTGTTTTTCAGGAAATGCTCATGGGTGTCATGAGTTTCTTTATGTTTGAGGTTTGTCTGCTCTCTTCACCCTTGAATGACAAAGTCACCAGGAAGAACATTGTGGACTCCACCTTCTTTCTTTCAGAACTTTGTTTTCTGACATTAGATGTTGTTGTAGAGAAATCTGAGGGCATTTTAGTTTTTCCCCTTTTAAGTAACTTGCTTTGTTTGCTAGTGGTCTAAAGAATTCTCTCTTTTCCATTAAAATTCACTAACACAAAAAAGATATATCTCTGTGTTGGTTATTTTATATCAAATTTCCTGGGACCAAGTGTGCCTTGTGATCTGTACAAGCAATTTTTCCTTCGTTTCTGTAAAATTCCACTTCGTTATACCTCTGAATAAAATTTTGCTTCCTTTTTGGGGATTCTTTACTACAAAAACATTAATTATCTTAGTTTTGGATAATCTGTTTGCTCTCCATAATATATTATCTTTCTTTCAATTGCTCTAATCAATATGTTTCTTACTCTGTATTCATAATGACTATTTAAATCCTTTTTCTATATCAGTAATTTAGTGCTAAGCTATTCTCTTTTTTTCTTTGCTGTTTCTATTTTTTCTTTTTATTCAGTAGTATAATGATTTTTATTTGTAATTTTCTGTCCACAATCTCTCTCTTTAGCTACTTTTATTTTAATACCCCACACTTAAAATCCTTTAAAATAAACTCATTATTCATATATTTTTCCATGTAGAGTAAAATATTAGTGAGTTTCTTATTTCCTTGGATTAAGTTTTTTTTCCTAATGCTTCATCTTTCTTTTGCCTGCCAACTTCTTTTTTTCCTCCCTTCTTTCCTTCCTTCTCTTCCTTCTTTCCTTTCTTTCTCTCTCTCTTCCTTCCTTCCTTTCTTTCTTTCCTCCTTCCTCTTGCATACTCTCCCATCCTCCCCATTTTCCCCCTTCTTTATGTATCAATTGCTTCATAAACATCATGTTGTTAAAAGTGTACAAGTCTGTCCAGAACTTTATTTGTACTGATATGATGAATGCTCCTTGACTTTCTTCTTATGATGCATGGACCTGCTTCACTTCCTCTATGAAGCAATATGAAGATTACATGTTCAGGACCTGATGTTTCAGGGGTATGGAGGTACAGGACTCAGAGGTGACTGTATATAGTGATGGTTGGCAGTCCTAGACTCTTCCCTCTCTTTTGTAGTTACTTTGAATTCCTTGAATGAAAGGAAGCACATTCTATTCTATGATGTCTTGGAGCCCATTGGTTAATATCTCTCTGACTTGACCTTGCACCTTTTCTGGATTGGGTCCTACTTTGGGGTTGGAGCCTTGTACCTGCAGCCTCCATCCAACTGAATAGGACTGATCCCTGCCCTCTTCTGGCTGTCTCACTCCCATGGTGATAGCTCCTCCTGCAAGCAGAAATGGGCTAACTGGAAAGTGTTTGGGCCTCTCTTGGACATTGTGTGTGTTTCTCACTTACGTTCCATTTGCCTAATTTTCCATTTATTGCTTAAAATAATTAAGCCCTTCCTTTTTCCCTCTGTTTTTCTCCCTTGAGGAAATCATCAGCATGGAATTTCTGTGGGTGTTTTGGGATTTTTTTGTTGCTGTTCCTGCAGAATGAGAAGGATGTAAAAGCCTTCAACATTCCCTTTCTTTTTACTTCTCCCCAACCCAGGGCTCATGATGAGATCTGTCTGGACCTTCCTCAGCTCTCTCTAAGGTGCCTCCACCTTAGAGCATAGAGTAAAAAGCTACATGGAGAGGCACCAGGCTGAGTTTTGAGAATTTTTAGCCAATTCTTTTTTCTTGCTTAATTGTAGGCCACGAACCTTCAAACCACTTAATTTAAATTTGAATGTGTGTACTTTTCACTGCCTCTCCTCATGCTGCCCCTCCTTCCTTCCCCTTTCCATCATAACTGATTCTTTATTCATACTGCTCGATACTGAGATAGAAAGGTTTTCATACCCAGCTTCACATTACTGATTTAAGTCTGAAATTACACAATGCTTTCATGAATTCCTCTGACTGCAAGGCTTGGTGGCAATTTTAAGACATCTACAGATGTTAGAATGCACACAACAGCTTGGTGCCTTCCATGTGTCCCAGAGACACTTTTAAAAAGCAGATTGTGAGCATGTTTATTTTCAGCCATCTCTGGAGAAGCAATGATAGTTTTGAAATGTCACTTTTAGATTTTTAAAATGTATTTTTTAAAAAACAAATATTTTTGCCTCCATTCAGTATTACCCGGATATCAAAAATTTGAGTTTGAGAAAAACTGGGATGGCCAGGGCACTTTTGAGTTCAAACCTAATCTTCCAATAATACAACCTGAAAATGACCACTGCCCCTTTCCTTGACCTGTTGGCCATGAGTGGATTTATGTCTGCTGAAAGCAAGAACGTGTAGAGATTCATTGGGATGTTATTGGCTACAGGAGCAAGAGTGTGGCCTCCCTGCCTTAAACAAGATGGAGACACTAGTTAAGAACATAAACCTTATGTTCAAATGAGCAGTGGCTTCTCTTTCCTTAATCCCTTGTCCCTGCTTTTGTAGGAAGTTATAAAATGTTATGTTCTAAGTTACTGCTTTATTATTGTTTTATTACATGCAATGACACTACTATGCATTACATGCTTCTTATGTGCCAGGCAGTATTTCAGATACTTTATCAATACAATCTCATGTAATTTTCAGCACAACCCTAAAATAAGTGTATGTATTTGGTTGTGAGAAACCGAGGCACTGAGCAATTAGGTCATCTGTCTCGGTTCACACAGCTAATGTGGAAGCTGGATTTAAACCTTGGCTGACTTCGCAGGACAGTCTCCCTTTCCGGGCTGTATTCTTATTAAAAGCATAGCTCCTTGCATGGTACTAAGCAGATCATGCAGGGAAAACTCGTGGAACACAAGAGAATCTGAAAGATTTGGGGTGGTTCCAGCCCTGCAGCCACCAGCATCATGAGACTGAGTCCTTCACAACTTCTTTGAGCCTTCTTTTCATTGACTATAAAATGGCCCAATGTTATCCACTTTGCAGAGTTGTGCTAAGAATTCCACAGATGATCTCTGTGGGGTGTCTAACTATGCCCTGCATCTCCTAAGTATTTGCTTATTACTGACACTTGGTGTGGAATTGACACTGTATACATTTTTAAAATACATGAATTCCAAAAGAAACATTTCTTACACATACTTTCCATATGCTATACAATGGAAAATTAGCAGTTGTATAAATACAGTCAGCAGAATATAGTTTAATATATATTTTCAGAATAAAGCTGGTGATTTGATGATGTTCGAAAAGTAAAGATACATTAACATCTTTGAATTGCATGACCTAAAAAATGAGTCATTCATCCACAGATCTGGTAATTATTTTAGCAAATTGCAGCCCCTTCCTTTGGCCAAATTTCTAACTAGTGAGAGCGGGAGACCTGTTCCCGGAGATAATGAGTCACCTATAGAGACTGTGAAATTTGCCTCCAGCTGCTCCTTCTTCTGTGCAGATGGGAGAACTGGCATTTGAGCTTGTGTCTTGTGGGCCCCACATATTGAGAGTCTTCTTTATAAAGGGGAAAGAAAAGGACAACTGTCTTGGCCACAAAGAACAAGGATGAAGTAGTCCGTTATGAGATGAAATGTGTCACCTTAAATATGTTGAAGTCCTAACCCTCAGTACCTGTGAATGTGACTTTATTTGGACATAGGGTCTTTGCCAATGGATGTAGTCAAGTTAAGATGAGGTCATTAAGGTGAACCTTAATCCAATATGACTGGTGTTCCTTAAGAAAGGGGGAAATTTGGATGCAGAGAAAGACACACAGGGAGAATGCCATGGGGAGGGGAAGGCAGAGATCAGGTAACACTTCTATAAGCCAATGGATACTGAAGATTGTCAGAAACTACCAGAAGCTTGGAGAGAGACCCAGGACAGATTATCTCTCAGACACCTCAGAAGGAACCAATCCTGCAGACACCTTGACTTCAGACTTCCAGCCTCCAGAGCTGTGAAACAATACATTTCTGTTGTTTAAGCAGCCCTGTTTTTAATACTTTGTTATGGCAGCCCCAGGACAGCAGTTCATGGTTCTCAACAATGAGCTGAATTTCCCTTTTGCTCATCACATAGTCAGAGGCACTGAAATACTGTGCCCAACTTGGAACCTTGGAAGACGTGATGAGTTTGGGTGTTTCAGATGGAGACCTGGAAATATAGCTGAAGAGCCTGGAATAAAAGAGTGAGTGTGGTTGCACTGAGCACAGCAGCAGCATCCTGTCCTTGAACAGCTAAGACTCATGTTGACGAGTTACTGAGGGTGGGGAGCTAGTGAAGGCAGAGCAGACCTCTTCCAATCTCCTGACCTAGTGCCTCCTTGTGGACCAACTGGATCAGATTCATTCCTCATGTGCAAGAGCATCGAAGATTTACTGAGAAGTATTTATCCAATTAGAGCATACATTTAAATGAGACAAAGTCATGCATTAATGTGAAGTTGGAGGAAATTGTGGCAGAGGAACATAATGGTGACCTTTTCCTGATAATGTTGAATTATTCATAGCCTTTGATGCATATTATCCCCTAGAACTCAATATCACTTTTAAAAAAATCAGGAAGACTTTTTCTTCACACTTTATCGTAGAACGTTTTGCAAAAAAAAAAAAAAAAAAAATAGAGTGGGCATAAGCCTACAAGAAGATATCCTGCAAATTGGAAAGACATTGTGGAGAAAACCTGTAATAGTACTGACAGTTCTAAGGATATTGATAAAACACCACAAACAATTCCCTGCAAGGGAAAAAAGCAGAAAACTAAGCTTTAGTGCTATATACATTGCTCTCAAATACGATGATAACTTTAATTCTCATAATAGAAAGGAAGATATGATAAGAGCATACCAGTATAATAGCAAGAAAGACATGAATTATCCCTGTTTTACGAACGAGAAACCTGGTACCCACCGACACTTAGTAACTGGCCTCAGGTCACAAAGCTAGTGAGATTCAAAATCAGAAATTGAACCCACTAAGTTCAACTTGGGAAGTCAGGATTTTGGACCATGAAGAAATCATTTGAAAGAATATGACTTCTACCTTTGAGTCAATAATTATCATTGCAAAGACAGGTCTGTTATTTCTGCCCAGCATATTCTTAAGACTATACAACCTGAAATCCATTTTTATCATAAAGATGAAATGTCTAAAGACAAAATTTGAAATAAAAACTGATTCAAAACAAGTGAGTTCTGAGGTATTTCCTGTGAAAAAAAGTCCAGTCCATTCTAGATCTGATAGCACCTGTCTCTATGGCTACATTTCCAGGACATCAGATGACCAATGGTTTAAAGTTGGTGCCAAATGAAACGAATTTCAAAGGACATTTGAATCATAAATAGGCTTCCAAGCAGCTGTCATATATTAAGTCTATGTGATCAGAAGCTGGGAAGGCAAGAGAAATGTCTTAAGAACTCACAGAAACACAGCCTCAAATAGAACATCATCAGTGTGACAAAATTGTTGTGACTTGGAAGCTAGGCAAGCACAAGTACATAGGTTATGGTAGAGGCTGTAGAGATAGTAGTTACCACTTAACAAGCACCTAAGTGCCAGGGACTTTGCAGACATTATCTTCAACATGCATATCATCAATGGAAGGGGTAGGTATCACTTATTACTTCCTCTACATAGAGGAGAAAACAGTTTCAGAGATGACTCACTTCCCCAAGGACAAACACTGTCAGGTAAGATGCAATGCAATTCTCTTTGGAACAATGACCTTATGTTAATGTAGTCTTAGAGCCGCCAGCAGTGACAGTTCTGCAATAGTGGATTTAGGTGTCAGTCCATAGATGGAATTTGGGCTCAGAGGAGCTGGCCTGATGTGGAACTTCTCAGCTGTGAGTGGATACACAGGTGCACTGTCTTGCAGAGTAAAGGACAAATACATTTTTATCATGGTACTCCCAGACACAAAAGTAGAGTGTAATGAACTACCACATACATGTTACCCAACTTCAACAGTTATCAACTCATGGCTAATCTCAAAGGATGATATCTTTGATTAAAAGAAAAATCTGGATGCTTCCCTGTACCAGCTTTTCCTTTGTCTTAGTTTGCCCACTTGCAGTGACCAATACTTTAGGTGTGGATTTAAGGGGGAGAAACTGCTAGTAGAGAAAGGTAGAAATTCCTGAATTGAGAGATAAACTGATCATCCTGACTATGAATTTATTAACACAGGAAAAAAAACAAAACATTTAACAACTATGCACTTTTGTTAGATACATTTGGATCTGATACAAAAATTGGACATGTTTTTAGCAAGGAAAATGTCTTCCTTGTTATTTATTCAATTAAGACTATACTCACCATCCTTCTTGACACCACAACCGTTACTTACTCAATGTCAATGAATCTGTTATTTCATCAAGAATCCAAATTGTAATGCCCAGGGCTATCAGACCAACAAAACTGAGGGTCTTAGGCAGTGCCCAGGAGTCCTGGAGAGGATGGTGTTTCTTGAGAATGTATGCTTATCAACAGTGTTCCAGTTCTAAGCCAAATCCATTGTGCAGGCTGAGTTTGTCTTACAAGATGCCAGTCTGAAACCCTGCCTTACCTTTATTATCTCATGTGTTACCCACGAGTTGTGCAGGGATGTATTTTTGTTCTTATTTCACAGATATACAAACAGAAGCTCAGACTTGGAGCTGATGACACAAATCACCTTTCCTTCCTCTTCATGTCAGCGATTCCCGAGGCTGCAACCTAGAATTTGTGAGCAGCAGACATCCAACTGCTTTGGCATCACAGTCTCCAATGGTCCCACCTCCTGCCCCTCTTGCAGGGCACGTGTTTCCAACTTCACAGAGATTTCAGTCCTTCGGCTCTTCTGTTATTTATTCATGACTTTACCAACCTCCAAGGTACAGATATGAGGGTGCCCTGTTGTCTTTCCTCAAGGCATGATTTCCAGATTGTCAACTTCATACCACTCTGGCCAACTGCTGCACACCTGAGGAAAGCATTGTATGACCTGGTGGTTTGGTGGCTGGAGTAAAACCATCCACAGTCTCCAATCCCAGATGAGAGGGCAACCTTGGTGGGTCATCTTCTCATGTCTCCCTGACCACTTATGCTCACACTGAAAGACTGGATGAGTTCATTTTTTTTTTTCTTTCCCATTCCCAGGCCATGACTTTATCTAATATTTTCTAGAGGAAACAAAAAAAGCTCTTCTTCCTTTTTCTGTCCCTGACTCCAATACAATATGATACACTTACCCTCTCTTTCCTGCAGCTTAAGGGTACTCCAGCCTTGCCCTCTGCTTGAGCTCTGGGTCCACCTGTCCCTGCCTTCTCAGGGACAGCTTTCTACTGAGGCGCCCCCATACCTTGTCTTCAATGCCTCCCTCAGTTCTGCTCTTTCCTCACATGTTCAAACCCTCTTTTGTTTTTGTCAGTGAAAGTCCTTTCCCTGTTCTGTGGTTTCTATCTCTTATCCCATCTATCTCTGTTTCTTTGTCAGACCTCCCATAAAAGGAAAAGTAGAATAATGGCTCTTTAAAAATGTCCAAGTCCTAATCCTCAGACCTGTGAATATGTTATATTCTGTTACATGAAAGGGGGAATTGCCATTGCTAATCAGCTGACCTACAGATAAAGAAATTATTTTGGATTATCCAGGTGGATTCAAAAATCCTTAAGTGAGGAAGGAGTAGATAGAGGGAATGTCAGAGTAAGTCCATGTGAGACTCAACTATCCATTGCTCAGAAAGAAACATGCACCAAAGAATACAGGAGGCCTCTAGAAACTGGAAAAGGCAAAGAAATTATTTCTCCCCTAGAGTCTTCAGAAGGAATACCACCCTGCTGATATCTTGACTGATAATAAATATAATTAATATATTTTGTTTTAGGCCACTAAAATTGTGATAATTTGTTACAGCACCAAAGGAAATTAATACATACCCCTGCCACATCATCCCGCTCTTTGGTCTCCTTTTGACTCAACTGCTCAAGCAAGAAAGATGCAATAAATTCAGTGAGGTCTTACATGCATTTAAGTAATCACAACAACTTTTTCACATATTTGGAAAAATAATATATTTTCATGAATACATGTGTGTAATTAGAATTAATTGCATGAAACTGTTATTTATGTAGGTCAAAAATTGAATATTAACAATTTCATATCATTCAATCTTTTATATATATATATATATATATATATAGAGAGAGAGAGAGAGAGAGAGAGAGAGACAGCAGAAAATATTTATTATTCCATGTGCTGACAATGGTTCTGAGGACAACTCATAACTTTGTAGTTCCACCATATATGAGGCTCAGACTTTAGGAATCATTGCTCTAAAGGTACAGACAAATGAAAGATAAATATATCTGCAAATCTCTTTGCCCTTCCTACTGTTTCTTCATAGAGTATTTAAATGATTGATATGACTGTGAGAAAAAAAAACATATTTTATGGCAAATGTCCCAACTGTTTTTATTTTCCCCCAACTCAGCAGGAGAAAAAAAAAAAGTTAAAGCGCTAAAAAAGAAAGGAAAGAAAGGGAGGAGAATGAGGGGAGGAAGGAAGGAAGGAAAGAAGGGAGGAAGGAGGGAAGAAGGAAAGAAAAAAGATAAATGGGAGGGAGGGCGGGAGGGAAGGAGGAGGAGGAAATGGAGGAAGAGAGATGATAGGCAGAAAATATAGAGCTAAAAAACAACGAGAAGCTTTTAGTATGACACAGTTCGAGTTCCTTTCAGATATATTGTCTTTTTGAGATATCTTTGAGAATAGGCATATGATCCCCAGGTAATGATATTTGATATCATTAAATCATTGATAATGATATATTATTTGTTTCACTGCTGCTATTGAATACATGTCATTTAACTAGTGCAATGGCTTAAAACTACAACAATAAGAGCCATTGAGTGTGACTAAATCTAACTTTTAGCATCATCTGAGAGAAGACTGATTTAGCTTTAGGATTAAAGTCTTTATATCTTATTTGCCACTGTTAGACTCAGAAAAGCTATGTCATAATTTGATTTATTTCTTTGATATATTTCCAATATAATAGAAGTCTCTGTTTATCATTAACTTTTATTTTTTTAACGTGAACACTGGGCTTATTTATAGTCAGAACATTACAAACTGAAGTATAGTTCTTAGAGAAAAAATAATGACTTTGATATCTAGTAGAGTTTACATGCAAAATAAACTTCTCACACTAAATATTGTTAAAAATGAAGTCAGGTGAGATATTTTGTATGTTAACTTTTTGTTGTTATTTTAATAGACTTATAATTTTTTTAAATTTTATATTGGAGTATAATTGATGTACAATGTTGTGTTAGTTTTAGGTGGACAGCAAAGAGTTTCAGTCATACATACACATATGTCCATACTTTTTCAGATTCTTCTCCCATAAAGGTCATTAGAGAATATTGAATAGAGTTCCCTGTGCTCTATAGGAGGTCCTTGTTGATTATCCATTTTCAATATAGTAGCATGTATATATTAATCCCAAACTCCTAATTTATCCCTCCCCCCCCTTTTACCTTGGTAACCATAAGTTTGTTTTCAAAGTCTGTGAGTCTGTTTCAGTTTCGTAAATAAGTTCATTTGTATCATCTTTTTAGATTCCGCATATAAGTGGTATCATATGATATTTGTCTTTGTCTGTCTGACTTACTTCATTTAGTATGATAATCTCTAGATCCATCCATGTTGCTGCAAATGGCATTACTTCATTATTAATGGCTGAGTAATATTCCATTGTAAATATGTACCACAACTTCCTTTTCCTTTCCTCTATCAATGGACATTTAGGTTGCTTCCATGCCTTAGCTATTTTAGATTTTTTTAAAGAGCATTTTCAGATTCATAGCAAACTTGAGCAGAAAGTATAGAGATTTCCCATATACCCTCTTCCCCCACACATGCACAGGCTCTCCCATCGTTAATATCTCCCACCAGAGTGGTACATTTGTTACAATTTATGAACATACACTGATGCATCTTTATCACTAAAGGTTCATAGTTTGCATTAGGGTTCACTCCTGGTGTGGTACATTCTATGGGTTTCAAAAAAATGTATGATGATATATATACATCATTACAATGTCATACAGAGTATTTCTACTGCCTTAAAAATCCTCTGTGGTCTGGGGTCTTGTTGCTCTCTCCGAGTGTCAGGCCTGTGCCTCTGATGTGAGGAGCTGAGTTCAGGACATTGGTCCACCAGAGACCTCCCAGCTACATGTAATATCAAAAAGCAAAAGCTCTCCCAGAGATCTTCATCTCAATGCTAAGACCGAGCTCCACTCAGTAACTAGCAAGCTACAGTGTTGAACAACCTATGCCAAACAACTAGCAAGACAGGAACACAACCCCACCCATTAGCAGAGAGGCTGCCTAAAATCATAATAAGGTCACAGACACCCAAAACACACTACCGGACATGGTCTTGCCCACCAGAAAGACAAGATCCAGTCTCATACAGCAGAACACAGGCACCAGTCCCATCCACTAGGAAACCTACAAATCCATTGAATGAACCTTACCCACTGGGGGCAGACACCAAAAACAATGGGAACAATGAACCTGCAGTCTGTGAAAAGGAGACCCCAAACACAGTTAGTTAAGCAAAATGAGAAGACAGAGAAACACACAGCAGATGAAGGAACAAGGCAAAAACGCACTGGACCAAACAAATGAAGAGGAAATAGGCAGTCTACCTGAAAAAGAATTCGGGGTAATGATCTTAAAAATGATGTAAAATCGTGGAAATAGAATAGACAAAATACAAGAAACATTTAACAAGGACTTCAAAGAACTAAAGAGCAAACAAACAATGATGAACGACACAACAAATGGAATAAAAAGTTCTCTACAAGGAATCAATAGCAGAATAACTGAGGCAGAAGAACGGATAAGTGACCTGGAAGATAAAATAGTGGAAATAACTACCACAGAGCAGAATAAAGAAAAAAGAATGAAAAGAATTGGGGACAGTCTCAGAGACACCTGGGACAACACTAAAAGCAAAAACATTCGAATTATAGGGGTTCCAGAAGAAGAAGAGAAAAAGAAAGGGACTGAGAAAATATTTGAAGAGATTATATTTGAAAACTTCCTTAATATGGGGAAGGAAATAATCAATCAAGTACAGGAAGTGCAGAGAGTCCCATACAGGTTAAATCCAAGGAAAAACATGCCAAGACATATAATAATCAAACTATCAAAAATTAAATACAAAGAAAAAATATTAAACACAGAAAGGGAAAAGAAAAAAATTATATACAAGGGAATCCCATTAAGGTTAACAGCTGATCTTTCAGCAGAAACTCTGCAAGCCAGAAGGGAATGGCAGGACATATTTAAAGTGATGAAAGGGAAAAACCTACAACCAGCATTACTCTACCCAGCAGGAATCTTATTCAGATTCAATGGAGAAATTAAAACCTTTACAGACAAGCAAAAGCTAAGAGAATTCAACACCACCAAACTAGCATTACAGCAAATGCTAAAAGAACTTCTTTAGGCAGGAAACACAAGAGAAGGAAAAGAACTACAATACCAAACCCAAAACAATTAAGAAAATGGTAATAGGAACATACATATCAATAACTACCTTAAATGTAAATGGATTAAATGCTCCAACCAAAAGACATAGACCGACTGAATGGATACAAAAACAAGACCATATATATGCTGTCTACAAGAGACCCACCTCAGACGTAGGGACACATACAGACTGAAAGTGAAGGGATGGAAAAAGATGTTCCATGCAAATGGAAATCAAAAGAAAGCTGGAGTAGCAATTCTCATATCAGAAAAAAAAAGACTTTAAAATAAAGACTATTCCAAGAGACAAAGAAGGACAGTACATAATGATCAGGGACCAATCCAAGAAGAAGATATAACAATGTAAATATTTATGCACCGAACATAGGAGCACCTCAATACATAAGGCAAATGCTTACAGCTATAAAAGGGGAAATCAACAGTAACACAATCATAGTAGGGGACTTTAACACTCCAATTTCACCAATGAACAGATCATCCAAAATGAAAATAAATAAGGAAACACAAGGTTTAAATGATACATTAAACAAGATGGACTTAACTGATGTTTCTAGGACATTCCATGCAAAAACAGCACATTACAGTTTCTTCTCAAGTGCTCATGGAACAGTTTCCAGGATAGATCATATCTGGGGTCACAAATCAAGACTCGGTGAATTTAAGAAAATTGAAATCCTATCAAGTATCTTTTCTGATCATAGTGCTGTGAGACTAGATATCAATTACAGGAAAAAATCTGTAAAAAAATACAAACGCATGGAGGGTAAACAATATACTACTAAATAACCAAGAGATCACTGAGGAAATCAAAGAGGAAATAAAAAAATACCTAAACACAAAAGACAATGAAAACATGAAGACCCAAAATCTGTAGAATGCAGCAAAAGTAGTTCTAAGAGGGAAGTTTAGGGCAATACAATACTACCTCAAGAAACAAGAAACATCTCAAATAAACAACCTAACCTTATACCTAAAGCAATTAAAGAAAAAAGAACCAAAAACCACAAAGTTAGCAGAAGGAAAGAAATCATGAAGATCAGATCAGAAATAAATGAAAAATAAATGAATGAAATGATAGCAAGATCAATAAAACTAAAAGTTGGTTCTTTGAGAAGATAAATAAAATTGATTAACCATTAGCAAGACTTATTAAGAAGAAAAGGGAGAAGATTCAAATCAATAGAATTAGAAATGAAAAAGTAGAAGTAAAAACTGACACTGCAGAAATACAAAGGATCATCAGAGATTACTACAAGCAACTATATGCCAATAAAATGGACAATCTGGAAGAAATATACAAATTCTTAGAAAAGCACAACCTTCTGAGACTGAACCAGGAAGCAATAGAAAATATAAACAGACCAATCACAAGCACTGAAATTGAAACTGTGATTTAAAATCTTCCAAGAAACAAAAGCGCAGTAACAGACGGCTTCACAGGTGAATTCTATCAAACATTTACAGAAGAGTTAAAAACCAATCTTTCTCAAACTCCTCCAACATATAGCAGAGGGAGGAACACTCCTAAACTCATTCTATGAGGCCACCATCACTCTGATACCAAAACCAGACAAAGATGACACAAAGAAAGAAAACTACAGGCCAATATCACTGATGAACATAGATGCAAAAATCCTCAGCAAAATACTAGCAAACAGAATCCAATAGCACATTAATAGGATCATACACCATGATCAAGTGGAGTTTATCCCAGGAATGCAAGGATTCTTCAATATACGCAAATCAATCATTGTGATAAACCATATTAACAAATTGAAGCAGGAAAACCATATAATCATCTCAATAGACACAGAAAAACATTCGACAAAATTCAACAACCATATATGATAAAAACCTTCCCGGGGTTCCCTGGTGGCACAGTGTTTGAGAATCTGCCTGCCAATGCAGGGGACATGGGTTCGAGCCCTGGTCTGGGAGGATCCCACATGCCGCGGAGCAACTATGCCCGTGAGCCACAATTACTGAGCCTGCGCGTCTGGAGCCTGCGCTCCGCAATGAGAGGCCGTGATAATGAGGAGCCCGGGCACTGCGATTAAGAGTGGTCCCCACTTGCCGCAACTAGAGAAAGCCCTCGCACAGAAACGAAGACCTAACACAGCCATAAATAAATAAATAAATAAATAAGTAAATAAATAAACCCAAAGTTAAAAAAAAAAAATTTAAAAAAAACCTTCCCAAAAGTAGGCATAGAGGTAACTTACCTCAACATAGTAAAGGTCATATATGACAAACCCACAGCCAACATTGTTCTCAATGGTGAAAAATTGAAACCATTTCCACTAAGATCAAGAAAACGACAAGGTTGGCCACTCTCACCACTATTATTCAACATAGTTTTGGAAGTTTCAGCAACAGCAATCAGAGAAGAAAAAGAAATAAAAGGAATCCAAATCGGAAAAGAAGTAAAGCTGTCACTGTTTGCAGATGACATGATGCTATACATAGAGAATCCTAAACCTGCTACCAGAAAACTACTAAAGCTAATCAATGAATTTGGTAAAGTAGCAGGATACAAAATTAATGCACAGAAATCACTTGCATTCCTATACACTAATGATGAAAAATCTGAAAGAGAAATTAAGGAAACACTCTCATTTACCATTGCAACAAAAATAATAAAATACCTAGGAATAAACCTACCTAAGGAGACAAAAGACCTGTATGCAGAAAAATATAAGACACTGATGAAAGAAATTAAAGATGATACAAACAGATGGAGAGATATACCATGTTCTTGGATGGGAAGAATCAACATTGTGAAAATGACAATACTACACAAAGCAATCTACAGATTCAATGCAATCCCTATCAAACTACCAATAGCATTTTTCACAGAACTAGAACAAAAATTGCACAATTTGTATGGAAACACAAAAGACCCCAAATAGCCAAAGCAATCTTGAGAAAGAAAAATGGAGCTGGAGGAATCAGGCTCCCGGACTTCAGACTAGACTACAAAACTACAGTAATCAAGACAGTGTGGTAGTGGCACAAAAACAGATCAATGCAAAAGGAGAGAAAGCCCAGAGATAAACCCACACACATATGGTCACCTTATTTTTGATAAATGAGGCAAGAATATACAGTGGAGAAAAGACAGCCTCTTCAATAAGTGGTTCTGGGAAAACTGGACACCTACATGTAAAAGAATGAAATTAGAACACTCCCTAACACCATACACAAAAATAAACTCAAAATGGATTAAAAACCTAAATGTAAGGCCAGACACTATAAAACTCTTAGAGGAAAACATAGGCAGAGCACTCTATGAGATAAATCACATCAAGATCCTTTTTGACCCACCTCCTAGAGAAAGGGAAATAAAAACAAAAATAAACAAATGGGACCTAATGAAACATAAACATTTTTGCACAGCAAAGGAAACCATAAACAAGATGAAAAGACAACCCTCAGAATGGGAGAAAATTTTGCAAATGAAGCAACTGACAGTTGATTAATATCCAAAATTTACAAGCAGCTCATGCAGCTCAGTATCAAAAAAGCAAACAACCCAATCCAAAAATGGGCAGAAGACTTAAATAGACATTTCTCCAAAGAAGATATACAGATTGCCAACAAATACATGAAAGAATGCTCAACATCACTAATCTTTGGAGAAACGCAAATCAGAACTACAATGAGGTATCACTTCACACCAGTCAGAATGGCCATCATCAAAAAATCTACAAACAATAAAGGCTGGAGAGGGTGTGGAGAAAAGGGAACCCACTTGCACTTTTGGTGGGAATGTAAATTGATACAGCCACTATGGAGAACATTATGGGAGTTCCTTATAAAACTAAAAATAGAAGTACCGTATGACACAGCAATCCCAGTACTGGGCATATACCCTGAGAAAACCATAATTCAAAAAGAGCCATGTATCTCAATGTTCATTGCAGCTCTATTTACAATAGGCAGGACATGGAAGCAACCTAAGTGTCCATCGACAGATGAATGGATAAAGAAGATGTGGCACATATATACAATGGAATATTACTCAGCCATAAAAAGAAATGAAATTGAGTTATTTGTAGTGAGGTGGATGGACATAGTGTCTGTCATATAGAGTGAAGCAAGTCAGAAAGAGAAAAACAAATACCGTATGCTAACACATATATATTTAATCTAAAAAAAAAAAAGGGTTCTGAAGAACCTAGGGGCAGGGCAGGAATAAAGATGCAGACGTAGAGAATGGACTTCAGGACACAGGGAGTGGGAAGCGTAAGCTGGGACGAAGAGAGTGGCATGGACATATAAAGACTACGAAATGTAAAGTAGATAGCTAGCGGGAAGCATCCGCATAGCACAGGGAGATCAGCTTAGTGCTTTGTGACCACGTAGAGGGGTGGGATAGGGAGTGTGGGCGGGAGATGCAAGAGGGAGGAGATATGGTGATATATGTATATGTATAGTCGAGTCACTTTGCTATAAAGCAGAAACCAGCACACCATTGTAAAGAAATTATACTCCAATAAAGATTTTAAAAAAGAAATAAAATAAAAATGGGCCAAATTCTAAAAAGACACTTCACAAAAGAAGATGTACAGATGGAAAATAAACATATGAACAGATACTCCACATCATATCTCATGAGAGGAATACAAATTAAAAGAAAATACCATTACCGATCTATCAGATGGCCAAAATCTGGAACACTGACAATCCCTAATGCTGGTGAGGAATGTGAAGTGGTGGGAACTCTCATTCATTGCTAGTGGGAATGTAAAATGGCACAGTCACTTTGGAAAACAGTTTGATGGGTTTTTTGTTTGTTTGTTTATGAAACTAAATACCCTCTTAGCGTAAGATTCAGCAACTGCACTCCTTGGTATATGCCCAAAGTTGAAACTTACGTTTACTGCAAACAGACAGATGTTTGTAGCAGCTTTATTCATCATTGCTAAAATTTGGAAGCACCCAAGATGTTCTTCAATAGATAAATAGATAAGTGTATAGTGTATAGGGTTACATCCAGACAATGGACTATTACTCAGTACTAAAAGGTAATGAGCTATCAAACATGAAATGCCATGGAAGAAACTTAAATGCATATTACTGAGTGAAAGAAGCCAATCTGAAAAGGTTTCATATTGTATGATTCCAAACACATGACATTCTGGATAAGGCAAAACTATGCAGATGGTAAAAGGATCAGTGGTTGCCAGGGGTTGTGAGTATGGAGAGATGAATAGGTGAAGCACAGACGATTTTTAGGCAAGTGAAAATATTCTGTATGTTACTGCATTGATGGATACATGCTATTATGCAGCTGACCAAACCCATAAAATGTACAAAACCAAGAGTGAATTCCAATGTAAGCTATGGACTTTGGATGATTATGGCATGTCACCGTAGGTTCATCAATTTAAACAAAGATTCCACTCTTGTGGTGATGTTGATAATGGGGGAGACTATGCATGTGTAGAAGCAGGGTGTATGTGGGAAATCTCTGTACCTTCCCTCAATTTTGCTGTGAACCTAAAACTGCTCTTCAAAGTCTTAAAAAATATTGTGTATATGTGTATAAAGATCGATTAGATAGATAAGTAGGTTAAAATTTTGCATAAAGGAATTTATATATGATAAATAAATAATAGTCTATTGTGTTAAAAAAAAATCCTCTGTGCTCTGTATATCCATCCATCCCTCTCTATCACCTCTGACAACCCCTGAAAATCACTTTCTACTGTCTTCATAGTTTTGCCTCTTCCAGAATGTCATATAATTGGAGTCAGACAGGATGGAGTCTTTCAGATTGGCTTCTTTCATTTAGTAATATGCATTTAAGTTTACTCCATGTCTTTTCATGGCTTGATAGCTCATTTCTTTTCTAGTGCTGAACAATATTCTATTGTGTGGGTGTATCATAGTTTGTTTGTCTTTTCACCAACAGAAACTGCCCAAATAAGATTCATAACTGCCCAAATTTGAAACCAACAAGAAGGATATCTTGTTGGTTTCAAATTTGGGCAGTTATGAAAAAAGCTGCTATAAACATCTATGTGCAAGTGTTTGTGTAGACATACATATGTCACCTTTTAAAAAACAGATGAACTCCTTTAGCTTTATGATGTAGGATTAATTACAGTTACATGATACAAAGTTGATGGGCAGAGGAGCAACATGGTAGGCTTCCACTGAAATCATGACTCACTTGAATCAAACTCATTCAATCTATAAAAATACATGAGTATTTTACATTAAAAAATAGAAAAGCAAACAAAAAGAAATAAACAAATAAACAAAAATAAACAAAACCCTCATTGGTCATTACTGAAGACTTATTCAGAACTTCTGTCTTTCTGGTACAAATGCATTTCAGGACAGACAAAGTCATTAAGCAAAGTTTTTTTCTACAGAGGAATTCCAGATAATAATTGTGGAAGAAATGATGAGTAGAGAGTCATCATTTTGCATCCTTTTAGGAAATCTTTCATTTAGCTGACCATCATCTGAGCCTGACAAGAGCCCTAGGTGAAAGGTGGATGGAAAATATTTTAGTGAAGAGACGAGGTACTCACCACTCTCCTCCACTGATGGTTCTTGGCATCCCTTGAATGTGGACAAGCAGAGGCTAGGTGCCTCCTTAATGTGATGCAGCATGAAACACACTCCATCACCTGGGAGGCATGCTTGACAGAAGTGCTGAGTCTGGGTCTAATAAAACCTTTACAGCTTCCAATTACAGCCTTTTTACAAAGGATACTGGAAAAATTTAAACGTCAACTTGAGGAAAGTTGACGAATCCAGAATTCAGGATATTTCATAGAATAATTGACCCAACTATTTCAACAAATTAATTTTATTAAAAAGGGATGAGAAAAAAGTTCAATTAGAGAAGGATCAAGAGGCTAAACCAGAGGCAGTGTGTGGGGCGTTTTTGGTACAGATTTGAAAAAAAAAAAAAAAAAAAATATATATATATATATATATAAAGATATTTTTGATATGATTTCATTCGAGATATTTGGATATAGATCCATTATTATATGTTACTGGGAAATTATTATTGATCTTGTTAAGTGTTGTAAAAACATTGAGATCATGTTTTTCAAAAAATTTTTGTCTTATGACATATATGGTGAAATATGGTTGAAGTGAAATGACAAGAAGTCTTGGTTTTATTTTCAAACACTTGAACAACAAGAAATGAACAAAATAGGGGTAAATGAAGCAAGTGCCAAATAACCTTGATTACTGTTGGGACTAGAGGTGTACCTTGAAAAATTGTCACTATAGCAACTATATATGATATACATAATACATAAAAACTTGAAATACACTGAGCCTGAAAAAATACTCTTCCCTAGTTCCCATTCGAAAAAAATTCCTTTGTTCTGAAACATAGTCATATGATCTATTGAATTTCACTCCTGTGCCCTCAGTGTCCTGATGGATACCCCCATGTACCTGAATCACAGCGCTTATTCATAATCTGGAATTCACTTCCTTCTCTCCATGATTAGAGCCAGAGTGGCTGGAGAGGGAGAGCGATGAGAATGTGCTCTTTTACTTTGAATGTGATGTGCCAAGGATGGTTCTTGGGGCACTTCAAACTCAGTAAGGCAGCACTTACAAAAGTGCCTGAGGTCAGTGCTGGGCCTGAAGGTCATATGCTGCCTTGTCCATTGTGTATAGGATCATCACCTCGGCCTTCTCTGGAACTTTGTACCTCTGGTCCCTTTTGTTCCCCTCTTTACTGTTTTACCTTCAAAGCTGTATAAGTCTCTATCCAACCAGAGAAACCAATAACCCTTTCCTTATTTTGGCTTCCAGTTGTGCTCAAAGCCTTCCCACTTTGCAAGAAGCTATTAATAATGTTTTCTCTTCAGTTCACATTCTCACTCCCACCTGCTAGAAACAGACTTGGGGCCGCCGTTCTCTGTACATTTTCCTCCATTGCAGTCTGCAGAATCACTTTCAGGTTCTACAAATAATGTGACCACCCGCTCTCAGGTACTTTCTCTCTTTCACTGCTTCTTGAGCATATGATTACTTTGTAAGTGCTAATGTTAACAGCCATAAATTATTGAGTACCTGCTACATGCCTAGACCTTCTGTCATCATTGTATATGCATTATCTCACTTAATTCTGATAATAAAACCACATGGAAAATTTTAATATCCTCATTTTCATTAACTAAGTATTAAAGAAATTCTCATGACGTAACTGGGGAAACATAGATACATAATAAATAGTAACATAATAAGGATATAAACCCATGATAGACCACACACACACTCACACACACAGAGACACATGCATATGAATGCATATATGTAATATCCAGTTGTGATTAGGAAAAATAAAGTAAGGTAGGGAGAAAGAGAGTGAAGAGAGATGCTATTTTTAGAAGCCAGAGATGTCATCTAAGTATTAGATAACATTTAGGCTGAGACTTAAATAAAGTGAAACCACAGCTATTTGGCTAGCAGAGTAAGAGTGGCCCATGCAAATGGCCTGCAATGAAATTTAGAAATAATTTATTGAGATGAAATTCACATGACATAAATTCACCATTTTGTAGTGAACAAATCAGTGGTATTTAGTATTGATATATTCACAATTCAGTGCATTACCACCTCTGTCTAGTTCCAAAATACAACTCCCTACCCCTAAGCCACTTCTCCTCATTCTCATTAGCCCTGGCAACCACCAATCTGTGTTTTGTCTCTTAAGGATTTCTCTATTATGGATATTTCATATAAAAAGAATCATACAATATGTGACCTCTTGTGTCTGGATCCTTTAACTTAGTATAATGTTTTAGACGTTCATCCACACCATAGCATTTATCAGTACTACATTTTTTTATGGCTGAATGATATTCATTTTATGTATACACAACAATTTGTTTATCCATTCATCCTTTGAGGGACACTTGGGTTGTTTCTACCTTTTGGCTAATGTAAATAGCGCTTCTATAAACATGTGTATATATACCTGAGTCCCTATTTTCAATTCTTTTTGATATATAACAGGAGTGGAATTGCTGGGTCATAGGGTAATTCTATGCATAACTTCTTGAGAAACCACCAGTTTGTCTTCCACAGCAGCAGCACCATTTTATATCACCACAAGCAATGTATAAGTGTTCCAATATTTCCACATTCTCACTCTGAGATTGGATTTTAATTGATGTTTTCAAGGAAAAGCAAGGGAGGCAGTGAATTGGAATTTTAAAAATGAGCAGCAAAGGAATTGGAAATTCATGTAGAAAGTAACCAGGGCCAATAACCAGGGCCAGAATTCATAAGGCCCATTGGCTATAATGAAGAATATGCTGTGCGTAATTCATCGTATGGCCTTCCAGACCTGCAAGATCTGACTCCTCTCTAATTATCAACCTTATATTGAATGAAGAATTGTGAAAAACCTAAGCCAGCTATCCCTAATGAAATCACCTTCTCTCCTGTAGTATGTGAGTTACCCATGGCTCTGGAAGGGCAATCCCCTCTCAAGAGTTTTGTACCGGGTTCTTGTGAACTAAAAATGCCACTTGCCATATCAGTAAACAAAAGATGTTGCAGCCATCAAGCTGTCACATTATGGCCATCCAGACGGTGAGCCCTGAGGGAACTCAGGACGGAGGCAGGATGCCCCCTATCTAACAGTCAGCCATTGCAGCTACCTCCAATGGTACACCCTGAAAAGACTCAGGATGAGAAGCACAGGATACTGGCCCCAGATACCTGGGGTGCATATCAAAGGAATGATTTCAATGAGCCCAGACTTTGCATCTTCCCATACATAGAAAAGGTCTAAATTCCTTAACTTGAGATGTCTGGTTTTCTTTAATTAACAGTAATCTTTTGATGTTCCGACTACCTGGTCTCTGTTGCAAAAACTCCTGTATATCCTGGCTCCCCTCCTTGTTGCTACAAAGCAGTCTTTCAGAGTTATATGAGATGCTGCACCCCGGGCTTAAGTCCTCAGTTTTGTCCACCAAAGAAAACCTAACTCTCAACTTTTAGGTTGTGCATTTTTTTAGTCGACACTCTGGAAGGGACTTGCCCTTTTAATTTTGGCAATTGCATGCTTCTGGCGCCTAGTTTTCCTATTTGTAAAATGGGAAGGCTTGATTAGTTGATTGCTTATGTTCTTTTAGCCTCAAAGTTCTCTGAAGATGTCACTTTTATAACAGTTTGACAGCACCAATACAAAACCATGTTATCTTCTCAGAAAGGTAAATTAGAACTCATTATTTGCATTTCAGAAATGCTTTTAAAAATACTCTTCCTTAGATTTTGAGAGAAGTCAGAATTGTGAGTGTGTGTATGTGTGTGCACATGTGTGTGTGTGAGCCTGTATGTATGGGTGTCCATGTGTGTGTTATAAGGAGTTTGGAAGTAAAAGGGATAGAGAAAAATCAAATTAATATATTAAGAGACTATCCATAGAAATGTAATTTAGAATAAATATCTAAATAAGTTAGTGAGAATACTCCACTCCATATATTCCTATTTGAGGATATTATGTGTATAATGTGAAATATAATTATCAACTCACCCAAGGTTCATAAAATAACTACATGGATCTTTGCCATGACAAAAACTCATATATAACAATTTAGCTTGCTCTTTTGATAACAAAAAAACCCCACATCTCTAGAATGCATTAACAAGATAACCCACTGAGCTGTAATTTCTCATGCAAAATCTGTAACTGCTTCAGCATTCTAAATGCTCACCACAGATATTTAAATAATTATTAAAATTTTATTACAACAAGGTCTTTTTGACATAGACAAAAAACTATTAATATCGTACAGAACTTCAGGATATAGAAACATGTTTTAATGGTTTAAGGTAATTTTTATCAAAATAGCTGTGACTGTGCAGGGCAGCCACTTAGAAGCATTATTATTCTGTAGGTACTGGGTCCTAGAGAAAAGGCCAAACCTACACAAGAATTTCATGCAGTTCAGGGAAGCACTGACATTCAGCCTAATGGAGCTCACAGCAGGGACAAATTATTTTTACAGCCATGTACAATGCATGTACAAACAGCAAGGAAGTCACCCTAGATGTTTGAGGTCTGGGGGTACAATCCATAAAGAGAAAGGAGAACAGTCTGACCATGTATTATAACTTGAGATTTCTCAAGTTTTATATATAAAACTAAATCCATTTATGTACTATACTTGAATAATAAGGCCTGACCTGTATTCTAGTTTAATTTGGGGGGTTGTAAAACATATTCAATTGGATTCATTCCCACTTGAGTTTCTCTAGGGCAGGTAGAACTTTTAATCTAGAGTTTATGCTGTTATGTTCCTTTTATAAGGTATAAAATGTATAAAGTTAAAGAGCGCTACGTGTGTGTGTTTGTTTTTAGCTACAACTTCTGTGTTTTTTACTTGGTTATTTTGATTGATGTCTTTATTGGTTGATTTCACCATCAAGGCAAATATAGAATATCTGCTAAGCAACCTGTTCTGTATGTTATACATCTTCAGTTAAATGAGACCAGAAATGGTGCTTTCTTCTCAAGGCTGTTGTGAGAATAAACAGAATTAAAACAGAGCCTGACATTTAACAGGTCCTCAACAAATATTAACTACTTGTAATGAGCTTGTATTATGATTATGTAATGAGCTTGTAACTACTTGTGTGATTATTCTTCTTTTGCTATGTTTGTATTTTTGTTTTGATTTGTTTTGTTTCTCAAAGACTTATTTGTTGTTTCTTTTTTAAAAATATTCATCAATTGCAGATGATTTGTGTGGGCATAATATTCTGGGGTCGCATATCCTTTTCCTCAGAACCTGTAGCTACTTCTCTGTCTTCTTGCACTAAAGAAATGTGAATGCAATGAATCATGACAATAGCCTGCTTTTTCCCCCCCACTTAGCAATTTGTTCTGATTGGAAATTTTTGCTTTGTTAATCATGAATTGCAATAAGTTAATCAGTTTATGTTATAGTATTCTGTTACAGAAAGATTTGGTTCTACAAATGCAGTTCTTTAATTCAAGGATATTTTCTTGTTTTTATTTTTAAATATTTTTTTTGTTCTTTGGTAGTTGTTTCTCTCTTTCATGGACTCCAATTGCCCTGACTTTGGATCAATTTTGGTGTTTTAGGATTTCTCATTTCATTATCTTTTAATTGCTTTATTTTCTTTCCTTTTCTTTTTTTGTGTCATTGATTCCATTTTCAGGCATGTTTAGTTTGCTGTTTACAATTTTAAATTTAGTTCTCAGTTTGTTTCCTTAGTTCTTCATTATCCCTTTAAATATTATTCTGTTAATTACCGATTGGCCCCCAAGCTCTCTTTTTTACTGCACCTTCATTCTCACGAAATTGTTTTCTAGGTTGAAGTATTAGAGGAGATTTACTTCTGTTCCTCGGGCTATGTATTCTTTCATGCCGAGTTCCTCAAATCTACTTCCTATTTCTTCAGCCTCCCTCTGAGGCTAGACTGTATCTGCTCTGTAGCCAAGGGCTTTTCTTTCTCATCAGACGCAGGCTGGGGTCTGTCAAAATTCTAATCCTCTTGTGACTATATTTGGAGATACGGCCATTAAGAAAGTGACGAGGGACTTCCCTGGCGGTCCAGTGGTTGGGACTCTGTGCTCCCAACGCAGGGGGCCCGGGTTTGATCCCTGGTCAGGGAACTAGATCCCGCATACTGCAGCCAAGATCCCATGTGTCACAACTAGGACCCGGCACAGCCAAAAAAAAAAAAAAAAAAAAAAAAAAAAAGAAAGTGACGAAAGTTAAATGAGACGTAAGGGTGGGGCCCTAATTCTATAGGTTTGGTGTCCTTATAAGAAGAGGAAGAGACAAGAGACCCCAAACTCTCTCTCTATCTCCCCTCCACGTGAGGACCAGGCAAGAAAGTGGCTGTCTGCAAGCCAGGAAGAGAATCGTCACCAGGAACTAAATTTGCTGACACCTATATCTCGGACTTCCAGCCTCTAGAACTATGGGAAATCAATGTCTGTTGTTTTAAGCTGTTCAGTCTGTGTCATTTTGTTATGGCTAGGGGGAAGACTAGGACACCAGCTACCCCAGAATTTTCTGTTTGTTCCCTTGGTCACTATGTAGCCACCTTAAATGACAAGAGGTTTTCCCTTTCTGTGCTGATTTGTTGCTGCCATTTCTTTTGCTATGTTATCATTTCCTTGCTGACTTTTTTCATTTGGGTCATTTTATTGGGAATTAATGTGAGTTTCTGGCACCCAGATTCCTCTTCAATTTCATCTGGGACAATAAGATGATTGGGTTGAATTTCCTCTGTCTGCCCCCACCCAGCTTACTCTCCACCCTTTCCCACCCAGCTCTTCACTTCGGTTACCTACTGCTATTTAACAAACTCCCCAAAAATCACTTGTGTAAACTAACCCTTTTATTATGCTCACAGTTTTGTGGGTGGGAATTCAGGCAGGTCCTGTGGGAACACCTTGTCTCCTGGGGCTTCACATGGGGTGGCTCTAATGGCTGGAGAGGACTAGGATGCTGGATGGTGGTCATATGTCACATCCATGACTAGGGTCCTTAACTCCTTTTCACTGACTACCACTGGATCTGGAATGTTTAAGATGGCTTTTGCTACTTCTTCACTCTTCACTGAAGTTGATACCTGAGCTGGGATGACAGGGACAGTTGGGGGCTGTCAGATGGCTTTCCACATGGCTAGTTTGGGCTTTGGTGGCCCAAGAATGGCAGCCCTGGTGTGGACCTTCTTCTCACACTGCAGCTGGCTTTCCTCAGAGTGAGAGTCCCAGAATGGGAGGTAGAAGCTGTCCACCTCTTAAGATCTGGACCCAGAAAACAGCCAGTGTCACTTCTCTTTTAATCTATTGATTATTGGCCAAAGTAGTCACAAACACATTGTTTACACTCTGGTTTTTGTTGTTGTTTGTTTCTCAGAAATGTTGACTTACTTTGACTTCAAAATACAGTTTTTAAAGAAAGACCACTTTTATATCATCAGTTGTAAATTATGGAGTACTCACTACATTCCACTCTGATCAGTGAAATAATATAAATAAATGCCTCCATTCATGATAGGTAAATTTATAAGGAAAGAAACCCCAGCATTTCAAAAGTCTTTGAAAATATTTTTGTTTTTTTTTAAGATATAAGTTATTCCAAACCATCTCTGAAAATCCCTTCTAAATTAAAAAAAAATAAAGTATTATAAGTGTAATGCCTAACAAACTAATGATGTAGCTGAATCGTATTTTTATGTTTCCATCCTGTATTTTTGAACTGGAATTAAATACCACTAATTTTACCATAGAGATTTTTCAGTTCTGCACTTAAACTTTCATGATATACTGATGTCATATAGCTATAATTTACTTGATACTGAGTCCTTAGTTAGGAATATAGTCTACAAATGTAACATTGTTCCTTGAATAAATAAGATTTATTTGACTGAATGAATTGCATTGAGAAAATAAACTGGGAACTTCTATGTTTGGCAGAAAGTTAATTTCCAAATGTGAGTATTCCAAATGTTGCTTTGCCCAAATTATTTAGAAAGAAAATAAAGCTAGTTTCTGCTTTTAAGGCAGTTGACCTCCAAAGTTTTAGATGGACACACTCCTTTTAAATTCAACAAGGTATATTTAGTGAAGTGGAGAGAGAACCAGACATGGCTGGAAATGGCACCTGCATTCCCTGTGAAGATTCTCTAGTATTTTATCTCAAAATGATTCTAAGTTCAACATTTTTTAATGCTTTGTGTATTGAGGCATGCAAAAGACAAACAGTCGTGTAGGTGGATTCCTTGGATGTTGAACTCTTTTGTCTGGAAGTGGTCCTGGAGTTCATCTGTTCTAGCCACATTATTTCATAAATAAGTGAGCATCATTCCACTAACTTCAGCCATTGTTTAAATCTTGGCTGGATTAGCTGGTTACTTCAACTATGAAGCATAGTATCACAAAGCAGAAACCTGCCCAGATGTCCTCCATGAAAGAACAAACTGCTGGAGAAGCTCAAGGACTTCTCTGGATTATACTTGTTTTATTTGATTCTTCAATATTTGAGTTTTCAAGTGCACAGAAGGATGAAAGTAGTAGTACCATTAACAGTATATATCCTAGAAAATATATTTTCCAAAGGAAGAAAATAAAAGGTAAAAATTAGCCATTTGCTATGTGAGAATTTTCATTTTCACCTTGAGTCATTGCATGTTTAACATCTCAGTGGGGTACCTTTTTTGTAGCACCTGCAAAAGTAAAAGTTTTATGTGTACCGTGTATTCTAGACTGCTGCACACATTTTGTTTGCTCTTTTATTTATTAATTGCAAATG
Source organism: Balaenoptera musculus (assembly GCF_009873245.2). Classification (NCBI taxonomy): domain Eukaryota; kingdom Metazoa; phylum Chordata; class Mammalia; order Artiodactyla; family Balaenopteridae; genus Balaenoptera; species Balaenoptera musculus. The sequence continues at coordinate 20,377,568 of NC_045790.1, read as the reverse complement.
ACTATTTCTTCCCTTTTCCTCTTTCCTTTTCTTTTCCATTTTTAAGAATGGACTAAACTGTATTTGCTTTTCTTTAGCTTTTTTTTTTTAACTTGAGAAATAATAAACAAACACAGTAAAAGAAAAATGCCAATGTTACAAAAAGTTTTACTGTGACTAAATAATTTTATCACTCCTTAAGAGTTAACTATAGTTCCCACTTTCTTGCGAGTTCTCTAAAAACTACTGTTTCTGTTTTGCATCCAGACAGTATACAGATGTGTGTGTGTGTGCATGCCTCCAATTACTTTTATATAAATATGAGGACCAGATAGAAGGAAATAGTTATGTACACTGATTTTTTTTGTTCTAATATTTGTTAGAAATCTTTCAAGAAACTATTGCAGGTACTATGTAAAAGTAGGAGAATTGCCCTCTCTTTTCAATCAGTTCATGCGTTACCATAACAAATGCCACACCCTGGTCAGCTTAAACAACAGGTATTTATTTCTCACAGTTCTGGAGGTTGGAAATCCAAGATTAAGGCACCGGCATATATAGTCCCTTCTGAGGGCTCTCTTCTTGGTTTGCAGATAGCCAACTTCTGGTTGTGTCTTCACATGGCTTTTCCTTGGTGTGTGGACTTGGAGAAAGAGATCTCATAAGAATACTAACGCCATCATGAGGGTCCCTTCATGGCCGCAACAACACCTAATCACCTCCTTTATAAAGACCCAAATACCAATACTATCATAGTGGAGGTTAGGACTTCAAGAACATTTGAGTTTGGGGGTTCACAAACATTCAGTCCATAACACCGCCCAAAATTTGATTCAGGTGTCAAGACTGATGACATCACACACACGTACACCAAGAGTGTGTACAAGTTTCATTATTTACATAATTAGGTCTCCAGGAGAGCAGGGCAGGCTTCTCCAGCAGGTCCAAAATGGTCTGAGACAGCCAGGAAGAGAAACCAGACTGAGTCTCTATTGTGGTTAGGGCTGGGGCTTGAGAGGGTTCCCATACACATTCAGGGGCTTTTGAGGTTTGAATCTCCTGCCCTCTCAAAAGGAGGAAGCATCCGGCTGTTTTGTCTGCTGACCAGATGTGGGTATAAGGGGAAGGTGGGGGGGTGAGACTTAGAAGCTGTCAGCAGTCAAACATCAAGAAGTGGGGTTCCTTATTCATCAATCTACTCCACTCTGCTTTTTCAAATTGCTTTATTGGAGTTTAACATTCTAACTTACTGTACTCTGAAAATGGCATGTACTCAGCACACGAGTGGAGAAGTAGGACCTCACCCCAGCCCAGATGTCTCTCCCATGGCCATTCAGTCACAGAGCCTCCATCCTTGCCAAGGGGGACCAAGCTCCTCCCCTCAGGAACCTCAGAGTCCTCTTGCCTGGTGTTGATGACCTCTTGACATGGTAATCCAGTGTGTGTTTTGTGTTTGGTTTGTGTTGTTAGCTTTATGTTTGTAAGGTCTGCCCATGCCGTGCGGAGCACAGCTCATCCCATCTCCACTGATGCACAATGTTCCATTCATGATTGTACCATTTTGTGTTTCCATTCTGTTATTGAGAAAGGATTTGATTCACCCCAATTTTACTATTACAGTATTACACTATTCATTGTTCCAAGTAACAGTGAAACGACCCTTCTTTTGTGTCTTTGGAACACGTGTAAAATTTCTGTGGAATAGATACATGGGCGTAGATTTGCTGAACCTCAGGACATGTGTATGTTTAGCTTTGATAAATACTGCCAGCAGCTTTCCAAATGGTTTTATCTATTTACACTCCCAATACACGGGAGTTACAGGTGTTCCACACCCTCACTTGTATTCGGTATTTCCAGTCTTCTTAATTTTACCATTTGAGTGAGAGTATAATGGTATTTCATTGTGGCTTAATTTTTGAGTATCTTTTCTTATGGTTATTATTATTTCTTTTGTGAAGTGCCTATTTATTACTTAAAAATTGGACTACTGTATCTCTCTTTTTCTTAATGATTTGAAAAATATATTCTGAATATGAGTCTTTTGCCACTTATATGTATTGCAAATTTCTTCTTCCACTCTGCAATGTGTCATTTCTCTTTCTTAATAGTTTTGGATAAATAGAAAATTTTAAGAAGTCTAATTGATCAATCTTTTCCAATATGCTTAGTGTAGTATATCCTGTTTGAGAGTTGTCTTTGTACCATGAGATAATGTGCTTTTTTCCAGAAATCTTTTAATTTAAATTTCACATTCGGATCAAGAATTAACTTTTCTGTGGGGTAGAGTGACAATTTTCATTTTCTTATATGTATATCCAATTTACTCAGTACTGTTTACTTTAAAGAACTTTCATTTCCCACATTCCATAGTGTCACCTCTGTAAAAAATTCAAGTGCTCATTTATGCTTTGGTCTGTTTATGGACTTTTTGTTGGACTATTTATCTATCCTTGTGCCAGTATCACACTGCTTTGTTTTAAGTAATATAATGTGCCTTTACAATAAATACTGATATCAGATAGTGTGAGTCCTCAAACACCACTTTAAAAAAAATAATTAAAATTATTTAGGTTATTCCTGGTCTTTGGATTCCATACACATTTTTTAGAATAAGCTTGTCAACTTTTGCAAAAAGCAAAAACAAAACCAGGGAGCGTTTATATAGGACTGACACTGGAGTTTTAGGCTCATTTTGGGGGGAACTGACATTGCCACAGTGCTGATTCTTCTTATCCTTCAACACAATATATCTTTCTCTTTATTTAGGTGTTGCTTAAGTAATATCACTTTCAATACTATTTTGTAGGTTTTATGTATAAGTCTTATAGTTTCAAGACAGTTTTATGCCTAAGTATTTGATTAGTTTTATTTGATATTGTAGCAATTGTCATTTAAACATGCTTTGTCTAATTTTCTGTGACTGATAGCAACACAATTTATTTTTATATGATAACTTTGTACCCAGAGACTTTGGTAATTTCAGTGAATGATATCCTAATTTATTTGTGGATTCTTTTGGATGTTTCGCATACACGATCATGTCATTCATGGATAGTCTCTTTTCTTTTTTCCAATACTTATACCTTTTCTTTCTTCTTCTTATGTGAATCACATTGGGCAGAAGAAATAAAAAGTTGACTGTGCCTGTTGATAACGAACATTCTTATCTCACTCCGGGCCTTTGAGGAAACCTTCTAATGTTTTACTATCAAGTGTGATGTTTGTTGAAATTTGTTGTGTCTTTTCTTGCATTAAGGATGCTCCCTTGTTTTACATGTTTGCTGAGAGTTGTAATCATAATTAGCGGCTGGACTTTATGAAGTTATTTTCCTGTATTTCTTGGGAGAATTGTGATTTTTCACCTTTTTTCTGTTAATGTAGTTATTTACATTGATTTATTTTCCAGTGTTAAACCAACTCTGCATTCTTGGAATAAACAAAACTCAATTATGATCTAGTATCATTTTCATATATTTATTTAGTTTGCTACTATTTTTAGAATATTGTCTCTATATTCATGACAAGGATTGATTTGCAATTTTCCTTTCTTTTAATGAATGATCAGTACAAGTGTTGGTGAGCAGGTTATGTTGTTGTCATTAATCAAGTTGGGGATTTTTCTCTTTTTCTACATTCTGAAAAATATATGTATAATATTAGTGTTATTTCTTCATTAATATTTTTTTAACAGTTCCTTGGTGAAGCCTTCTGGTAGTGAAATTTTCTTTGTGGAATGAATTTTATTATAGGAAAATTGAAAATTTCTGCTTGTCTTTGCTTGAATTTCAGTTAGTTGAATTTTTCTAGGAATTTTTCCAAAATTATTGCTGTGAATTTTTTTTTATAATAGTCTCTGATTATCATTTTAGTGTCTATTATATCTGTAGCTTTGTTCCCTTTTTTATTCCTGATACTGATTGTGTCATCTTTCTTTTCTGTGATCAGCATTGTCAGTAGTTTATCAATATTTTAATCTTCTGAAGATTCTGAAGGGAAATTTATCCCTCTCTCTTAAATATGCTTTCTATTTCAGGATTTCTGCTCTTATTTTAAAATTTATTCTTTTCACTTTGTTTTTAAATATTATTTTTTAATTCCTTAGTACTCATTGATTTTGCAGCCTTTCTTCTTTTCTAATATGTATATTTAAAGGTATTGTCCTGTAGGCACAGCTTTAGAAGTATTTCATGAATTTGATCTGTTGTATTTCCATTATTAATTAGTACAAGTATATTCTAACATCTATTGTGATTTCTTTGACTCATTGCCTATTTAAAATGTCATTGCTAGGGACTTCCCTGGTGGTGCAGTGGTTAGAAATCCACCTGCTAATGCAAGGGACATGGATTCGAGCCGTGGTCCAGAAAGATCCCAGATGGCATGGAGCAAGTAAGCTCATATGCCACAACTACTCAGCCTGTGCTCTAGAGTCCATGAGCCACAACTGCTGAGCCTGCGTACCACAACTGCTGAAGCCTGTACACCTAGAGCCTGCACTCTGCAACAAAGAGAAGCCACTACAATGAGAAGCCCACACACTGCAACGAAGACCCAATGCAGCCATAAACAAACAAATAAATAAATAAATAAATAAATTTATTAAAAAATCAGTAAAATGTCATTGCTACATTTAGAGATTTTTCAGTTTTCTTTTTGTTATTGACAACCAGCATTACTGTGGTCTCTCAGTCATACTTGGTCTAATTTCAAATCTTTGAAATTTGTTAAGGCTTGCTTTCTGGCATAGCATAAGGTCAATTTGGGTACATATTCCATGCTAACTTGAAATGGATGACTATGTTATTTGATAGTTTATCTCCATTCTTTCCTTGATCTTGGATCCTGGTTGCTCTCTGATTTTTTACTGAATTTTTCAAGAAAATTCATATGCAGCTATAAGAAGTAATACAGAGAAATTCCTTGTATACTTTACTTATTTTCCCCAAATAGTCATGTTTTGCAAAATTAGAGCATATCACCACTAGGATCTTAGCATGGTGGTAGTGATATTCCCCTTGTTGCAAAACCTCCAGGCAGTCCCTATGTCTCTGGGTGATGGAGGAGGGTCTCAAGGTCCAAGGGGACAAGGCAGCTTTCCAAATCAGGCCACTTTCTCTGGCCGTGCCCCCTTTCCTGGCTCTACCTGCCCCCTAGGTATCTTTCTGCAAACAGGGAAGTTTCAGGTCCAGAGTGGAAAGCGATTATTTCTGACAGGGCTCCCAATCCAACTCCCTGTTGGTGTGGTCCCACCTGTTGTCAGATGGACTGTTGTTCGATGGGGTAGGAATGCCCACCCAGGTGGCTTTCTGTTGCTATGTGTGGGCTGGGATATGCCAGGTCTTGTGTATAAGTCTTATAGTTTCAAGATAGTTTTATGCCTAAGTATTTGATTAGTTTTATTTGATATTGTAACAATTGTCATTTAAACATGCTTTGTCTAATTTTCTGTGACTGTTAGCAACACAATTTATTTTTATATGATAACTTTGTATCCAGAGACTTTGGTAATTTCAGTGACCTTCACCTCCTAGAAGATGCTAATGCTGTTCCTTCAGGCCTGGAGCCACAAACCTGTTTTCCCTCCTCTTCCCACATTTCATAGTTTTACTTTGGTGTCTGTTGTGCTATTTCCAGGGTTTATAATTGTGCCTAACAAGGAGGAGCAGGGAGAAATGGGTCCACACCATCTTGTCTGGACCAGAAGTCTCTGGTTTTTAAAAAAATATTTTGTCCAGATCATTAGTTCTTTCCAAAAAGTCAGTTAGAAATAAAACTGGAAAATCAGCAGCAGAAGGAAAACTAGAAAATCCACAAATAGGTGGAAGTTAAACAACACACTGTAAAAACAAATTGGTTAAAGAAAGCCCTAGGGAACTTAGAAAATATCTTGAGACAAATGAAAATGAAAATGGCATACCACAACCTATGGGATGCAGGAAAAGCAGTACCAGGAGGGAAATTTATAGCTGTAAATGCTTATGTTAAAAACAAAGAGAAAGACTTCATGATTTAAACAACCTAACTTTACACCTTAAGGCAGCAGTCCCCAACATTTTTGGCACCAGGGACCGGTTTTGTGGAAGACAATTTTTCCACAGATGAGGTTGGGGGGAGGGAGGGATGGTTCAGGTGGTAATGCGAGCGATGAAGAGTGATGGGGAGCAGCAGATGAAGCTTTGCTCACTCACCCACCCCTCATCTCCTGCTGTGTGTCCTGGTTCCAAACAGGCCACGGAGTGGTACTGGTCCATGGCCCGGGAGTTGGGGACCCCTACCTTAAGGAACTAGAAAAAGAAGCTAAACCCAAAGCCACTAGAATGAAGGGAATAATAAAGATTAGAGTAGAGATAAAATAGAGACTAGAAAAAGCATTAGAGAAAATCAACAAAACCAAGAGTTAGTTCTCTAAAAAGATCAACAAAACTGACAAATACATAGCTAGATTAACTTAAGAAAAAAAAGAGAGAAGGCTATTTAAGTTATAAAAGGCAACACCACTATGGTTAAGAAGCTCTAACCAATTACTCCTGACCTCTCCTGCACAAATCTTTTCTTTACTGGTTGGGTTTCTTGCCTGCAGACTTATCTCTGCCTTATCTTCCTGGGAACCTCACATCAGCCTGTCCCAGCAGTTAATGGGAGGGTTGGTGTAGCATAAACACTCCCTGTGCTCTCATCTGCATTACTGAAACATGTTTAAGTCTACAGCAAAAACCAGGGTCCATTTGAAAGGCTGTTTATTCATCATGTGGGGTGCACCCTTGAATTTAGTTCTGGAATAAGAAATATCCCTCATCTAGCATTAATGAGAAAAGAGGGCAAATCTCATGATTAAAACACTTATACAAGTAAAAATAACAACACAGCACTTCTGAAGTTGTGAAGGTAAATGAAACAAAGGAAGATCCTTTAAAAGGATCTAAAAGAAAGATCTGTGGCCACTGTATGAGTCATTTTGTACAAAGGCCCCTGCAACCCAGGCATCTGCAGAAATGGGCTCCCAGATCCTGCTTCTCCTTTTGCTTGTTCCCTTTACCTTATAGTTCGCATCTTCAAACGTAAACAACCAGGGACTCAGCTGACTGCTCTAGGCTACATTTTATGTTTATATTTTCACTTGTGGAAAAACTTATTCATTTTAAAGGCATTGTTCAATTTCTTTAGGTCTTTTGTCTGTAATATTGAGCCATTATGAAATATCACCAAATTCAGATAGATAAAAAAATTAGAGGGTGGAACTTTTTGTGCTTCACCATTAATAATTCTTGCAACTTGGATTGCAATGCAAACTGGTTTTCAGCTCACAGACTTGAGGTACTTGGTGGTGTTGAACTAGTTCAGCATTTCCCGAGCTCCCACGATAATTGGAGTCTCTGCTGATCATCTCAAGTGCTCCATTAACAGGGCTCTGGCAGAACCAGGAGCTTCTGAACTGTAAGTTCCAGCTGAGTCAGACTGTAGTAGTGCAGTTCACATCATTGCCTCAACCCTCTGGGGTTGATTTCAAGTTTTATACACATGCTAAGTAATAGTCCTGAACTCACTCAAATGGCATTTCAAGAGGATTGTTTTGTTTATTTATTTTCATTGAAGTATAGTTGATTTACAGTGTGTTAATTTCTACTATATAGCAAAGTGATTGTTTCATATATGTGTGTGTATATATATATATATATATATATATATATATATACACACACACACACACACACACACACACACACATACTTTTCACATTCTTTTCCATTGTTTTATCCCAGGAGATTGAATATAATTCCCTGTGCTATACAGTGGGACCTTATTGTTTATCCATTCTATAGATAATAGTTTGCATCTGCTAACTCCAAACTTCCAATCTATCCCTCCCCCACCCCCCACCCTTTGGCAACCACAAGTCTGTTCTCTATGTCTGTGAGTCTGTTTCTGTTTCCTAGATAGGTTCATTTGTATCATACTTTAGATTCTATATATAAGTGATATCATATGGTATTTGTCTTTCTCTTTCTGACTTACCTCACTTAGCATGATAATCTCTAGTTGCATCCATGTTGCTGCAAATGGCATTATTTTGTTCTTTTTTTATGGGTGAGTAGTTGTATATATATGTACCACATATATCCATTGTATATATGTACCACATCTTCAGTATCCATTCATCTGTCAATGGACATTTAGGTTGTTTCCATGTCTTGGCCATTGTGAATAGTGCTGCTATGAACATAGGGGTGCATGTATCTTTTCAAATTATTATTTTGTGGAGAGAACTCTTTCAAGTCCATCTCTCTATGTAAGTAATGCTAAAGTTTTCAGCAGCATTTGTTTCATTTAATGAGGGATATGCTGGTAGAATAAGTGTGCAATTTCTGTTTTAGAAGAGAATTGAGACAATGGGAGGGAAAGTTGTGGGAATTGAAGATGCCAGGGAAGGAGTTTTTTAAAAAGCCCTTTACTTCCTTTAAAAATACTCAAGGAATTTTAAGAAAAGTTTTATTTCATGTAAACTAGGTGCTTTTATCTTTATACATTCCTTTACTGCTCTTGAATTCTAATATTTAAGCAGCTGGAAGAGTTCTGAAAAAACACTCTCCGTTATTTAATGCAAATTCTTGAAAGGAACCCCAGTGTGCTCTCCATTTTAATGGAACACAATTCTTTCAAATTATAGCTGAATCTGCCAGGGTTAGAACTGAAACATTATTCACATTTAAACTAAAAATGCATAGAACTTCAGCAAATGTCAGTTTAAAGAGTAACTGTAACTGGGAAGGATAATCAGCATGCTTCTTGGAAAGGGTAGTCAGATGGGCCGTGGGTGGGGAGGGAGCAGGCACCAGCCCTGGGCCATGGAAGGCTTAATTGTTGAACTTGCACAGCATCCTGGGCTGTGAAGCAGTCCCTATCATTGTAATCCAAGAGAGCCAACTGGAAATAAAACTGTGCTATGGGATGAGTGTGTCCTCATTGGGTATTGCTTCCCTTTGACTGAAACAGGCTCCTGGGGTCTTGTCCTCATCCCTGGGCGGTCACCTCAGCCCTGGGTTCTGCTTGCGCCCAGCCCTCAGCCTCCCTCCTAGCAGCCAGAAATGCCCTTCAGCCAAATAGGGCAGGCACCGGGTGGGCAAACACCCCATGGTGCAGGCCCCTGGCAGGGCAATCCTGCATGCACCCCACCCCCTTCAGAGCCTACAGGTAATTTGCTCAGGAATGTGCCCTTGGATGGGCTTCACTCTTGCAGACTGCAGCCCAGCTCCCCTGATGGGTCTTCTTGGGCTCCCCTCTCCAAATTTGTGCCAACAGAATTGACGTATTTGGCAGCAACTGAGCACCTCCAAACTTCTTAACTGCTTTTTAGGTGACTTTGTCTGCAACAAGCCCAAGGTGGCCACGGAAAACTGCCCCCAGCCAAACACGGTGTGCAGGAACACAGGGTGCATGCCTCTCTGCCCCTCATCCCAATCCAGTCACCCAGCCCGGTTTGCAGTCAGCCTCTCGTTCTTTTTTTCTATTGCTCTTTGTTCTTTTCTCTCACCCTTTTTCTATCTCTAATTTTGTTCTCTTCCTCTGCACACGGGGTTCTGAAACAATACTGCCACAGCAAGTAAGTCTTTTTCAAGGTAAGGTGCCACACTTATTGCTGTGTTTTTTAAGCACATTACATGCAAAAACTGTGGGACTATTTTTATTAGATTCTTATCTCTTTTTTTTAGTCACAAAGTTGTTGAATGATGTGCTACTAACCCCATTTTCACATTTGTTCTGTAGGTTTTACAGAATGATTTTACACAGGGTGGTGACTTTTTGGAAGGTGTGTGTGATGGGTATCAGGGCAGGACTGACCGTGAACTCCAGCAATGGAACCCTTGACTAAGTCCCTGTCCCAGGGAGCTCCATCATAGGGAGGATGGCAGGCCAATCAGACTACATTATAAATGTCTGCTAAAGATTCAATGTCTTACCTGCAGACTCCCACAGAGAACTACGAAAAGCAGAAATAATATCCAGCTTATGCTAAGAAGAATAGTTGCAAATAATATATAGGAAGTGTCATGTTCTAAGATTTCTGTATAATATAAGGAAGTCCTTTCAGATCATACTCATTTGGACGTAGATCCATTCCCTTTCCCTCATTCTTGTTTGGGTGTCCATCGACAGATGAATGGATAAAGAAGATATGGCACATATATACAATGGAATATTACTCAGCCATAAAAAGAAACAAAATTGAGTTATTTGTAATGAGCTGGATGGACCTAGAGACTGTCATAAAGAGTGAAGTAAGTCAGAAAGAGAAAAACAAATACTGTATGCTAACACATATATATGGAATCTAGAAAAAAATAAAGGTTCTGAAGAACCTAAGGGCAGGAAAGGAATAAAGATGCAGACGTAGAGCATGGACTTGAGGGCATGGGGAGGGGGAAGGGTAAGCTGGGATGAAGTGAGAGAGTGGCATGGACATATATACACTACCAAATGTAAAATAGATAGCTAGTGGGAAGCAACCACATAGCACAGGGAGATTAGCTCGGTACTTTGTGACCACCTAGAGGGGTGGGATAGGGAGGGTGTGAGGGAGACACAAGAGGTAAGAGATATGGGGATATATGTATATGTATAGCTAATTCACTTTTTTATACAGCAGAAATTAACACAACATTGTAAAGCAATTATACTCAAATAAAGATGCTTAAAAAAAGATCTTTTGTTCTATTGCATACTTCTGCTTTTTTTAACTTTTAACTGAGAAAATCTTTTAATGCCAGTAAAAATAACTGGCTTTAATAACAACATAGTGTGCTATCATATGGCTATGCAATAATCTTTATAACCAATTATACGCCAATTTCCTTACAACCTTACAGCAGTGGGTATATTTAAAATATTTCCCACATGGAGGCAAGCGTGGTATGTTATTTCACTTGGAAGAGTTTCCCTCACCACAAATGAAGGACACTGTGGGCACCTGAGTATAAGACTGATATTTGCGGACAGGGGCAGCTATTGATGAGGCCAGTGTTTGCTTATCACTTATGGCAAAGAACTGAGAGAAGAGAGGCCTCCTTGCAGCCTTCACATTTGAGCCTGCCTCCCAACTTGCTGCTTTCCTGTTACTAGAATCTTGAGATCGCCAGGAATCCCTCCATTGTGGTGTCCAGGTCTTGTTGGGGGTGACCTCCTCCTGCTTCCCACATTTCTTTTAGGGAATGGACCAAATAAAGTCTTAACATACCACACTTTAAAGTTTGCTAACCTAAACTGAGATATTTTGCCACTCACTTCCAGATTTTACTTCCAGAAGGTTCCATGTATAATTAAAATGCAAAATGTTTGAGTGTGCCACACCCAGTTTCTCACAATAAACAACCTAGGGACACCTCTCTACTCAAGGCTCCTGAGTTTCATATGGCCTTTGACCAATCTATTCCTTATTGTTCTCACTTATGCAATTCATCAGGCAGATGACTCCTCTTCCCTGCCTCAGTTTTTGATTTTGATGGTGTCTTAGATAGTCATCTATTCTCAAATCCTCCATTATTATTATTATTACTATTATTATTATTTCTCTTTCTTCCTCATCCCCCTTCTCCTCCCCCTCCCCCTCCTGCTCCTCCTCTTCCTTCTTCTTCTTCTTCTCCTACTCTTCCTCCTCCTCCTTCTTCTCCTTCTCCTTCTTCCTCTTCTTTTTTAATAGAGCAAACTTGTTATGGTTACTTTCATCATACGGATGTGCATTTTTCAGTTCTGAAGACAGATAATTTTTTCTGTGCACTTACTAGTGACTCAAGGTTGTAGACATGAATGCAAATTATCACACATTCAAATATTGTACAAGCAAAGCATGCACAAATTTCATTTCAAAAGCAGAACAAAAATGTATGACATTTGACAAAAACTGGGAATAAATTAAATTTGCCAGGAATAAATGATCCACATGTTTATTAATTTTTGTGTTTTCTTAAGAGAGCAGTTTCCCCATCACATTATGCCTCCCCTTTCACCCCCCTGTGTGATCCCACGGTGGCTTATTCAAGTTGCAGAGTGAAGTCTCCATCTTCAGGACACCTATTGACTGTATTGCTACTTAAGCCTCAACCACAGCCCCCTTTGGAATGTCTCTTATTTGCCTGACATGCCCTTTGCTTTGACTTTGAGACATTTTCATTGCCATTCTGGTTTAACTGGACTGTAAGTGTCATGGGGTCACCAAACTTGTTTTATCTTGTTTTATCTCCAGAGCTTACAACTCTACAATGTGCATGGAGGTTTTATTTGACTGGAAACATGTAAGGGTAGAGAATAGAATAAGCACCAGACTTTCTGAATAAATAACTGGTAGGTGCTTTGTTGAAAATCGCTGACTGAATGAGCAGCACCTGGGCTGGCATCCTTCTCATCAAAGTCGTAGGTGAGAGGTTGCCAAGGGAGGCTGTATCTAGTCTGGAGGTCACTGCAAAACACATATACAACCAGCTCCTTCAAAGACTTCAGTGTAACTGAGGGTTGTGAGAAAAAGTAATCCGTGTTTTGACGAGGCTCCTTGGATCGTCCTCAAATGCCAGCTCCTCTGTTTTCATTGAGAACGACTAGCTGAGGTCATCATAGACAGTTAGACAAGGGACTTCAGGGATCTCTCAGTGTTTCCTAAACTGATGAAAAGTGAGAATGTCCACATTCAAATTCCTAAGCCCTTTCCTAGAGATTTCGATGTGGTTGGTTGGGGGAGAGGCTTCGTTCCCTCTATCTTAAATAGTGACTCTGCGTTCTCTGCTTGTCAGGAAAGTTGAAGACACGGTGATGGAGCGTAGTCCCCCAGATGCAATGGAAGTGACACCGCGGAGGGTCAGCACGAGCCTCTGAGAGACACTGTGTGCCTCCAAGTATTCCCACATCTCAGGACTCCGTGACGATGAAGGTTGCTCTGCTGTGCTAACGTTTGCCAAGGTTTGTTGTGTCAGTGTAATTACAGGGTGAACACAGCTAAACTCCTCAGTGCAAATAAATGCGTCAGAGCCCACTCCATGGCAATTGTTTCCCATTAGGGAAATGTTAGGTTTCTTCCAATAATGAACAGCAATGACACAGTATATAATTCCCGTAGCGCTGATAGAGTGCATCCCAAACCAGAAACACCGCTCTCGCTTTAGCCTTGTTTTCAGATTGAGAGTTTTCCTTTATCATTTGCTTACTTGAGTTTACTTCTTCTTCCCAGGAAGCTGAACTATAATAAAGAGCCTTCTGACCTCACCTTCTCCCTAAGAGTAATTAAGCAACACTTGCATGTGAGGTTGACAAAAGCCTTAGGCTTAGTTATGCCAAAAGAAAGATACATTTTTTTCTTCCTGAATATTTTTTACCTAAATTTTTAAGTATTTTAGATAATTCTAACCCTAGAGGTTCTGTAGAAATGATCTGAAAATGTTCCATCTAAACATTTCAGCTTATGGATAATTACAGCTCTGCAATTTCAGTAGAAATGATCACCTACACAGAGCACTTCCCTGCCTTTCTCCTCCTATTTCCTGCCCACTCTCTCTTTCAGAGAAATTTTCTTCCCCAAAAGGCACAGGCCTATTATCTTCACACAGAGGCTCACAAAAAATAACCTATCAATGTATAAAGATAAATTAATGGTAACTTCAGCCAACCTAAATGTGGAGACATGCAAAATTTTATGATAGAATCCTAGTTTATCTTTGTTTTATGTTTATGGCTAAATATGTAGTAATAAGTTTAGAGGGATACAGGGGAAGTTGTTGAAGGTAGAAGGGAAAAACATAGTAAACTCTTGTCACTTCAGTCTGTAGCCAGCTACCCACACTGGACTCATTTGCATAAACTTCTGATTTCTGATCGATGTATGTTTCATGGGCTAGTTTTGGGGACTTATCTCCAACTAAAACCAGTTTCACAAGTTCAGGATCAGGATTGTGATTCAGGATCAGGTCAGGGGTTGTTTGCCCCAGATTCATGAAGAAATTTGTTTTGGAAGGTCTTTACTACCTGAGATATTGGTTTCAAAGAAGATTATATTATGATTTGACTTGGCAAGTGAGGGTTGGAGGTTGTCATCTGGAGTACAGAAAAGGTATCTTTTGCTTAGATTGCTTTCCAGCCCAAGCATGGATTGTTTCCAGTGTGATCAATTCAATGAAAGAGTGACTGAAAACAAAATATCTCTTTTTATCAAATCTTTCTGAATACCGACAGCAGTGAACTGGTGCCTGCAGCCTTGAAAGGGCTGCTGAGAGCAGTAGGAAAGGGGTTGGGGGAACATAGAAATGCTGATTTTGCTGAAAACATCAAGCAGCTAACATTGGCCCTGGTGTCTTCATTGGTCACTGGCAGATAACCACAAGGACTCATTCAGAACTACCTAATGGGCAGTAATGCTCCTTCAGAGAGTCTGTGGGCAGAGCCAGAGAAATACCATTTCTACACACCATCTATGATTGTTTCAACCCACCAAGCTGCTGTGTCATGAAAACTGTTTGCAAATTTTTAAGAAAATCAGATTTCTTGCTCTACATTAAATACAAAAAATAATTTCTGCAGGAGATAAAACTTATTTTCAAAATATTTACCAAGGACCCTCTTATGTGTATCTTATATGTTTTGGGCTTTAAAAAACACCCCTTTTATTAGTTAATAACTTACTTGACTTTTATTCAGTTCTATTTTACAGTTCCTTTAAGATTATTTAATATAACTTATTATATTTGCAAAAATGCACACTTTGTTAGAACAATGCATCACAAAATCTAAAAAAAAAAAAAAATTAAAAAACAAAGCAAAACAAAAACCCATCTTCTTTTATCAGGGGATAAAGCATACAATTCAGAGACCTGAAAATTATTTAATAATGTTCATCAACTTCCTCTTCCAAACAGACACACACACACACACACACACACACACACACACACACACACACACAGTTTGCTTAGGTACTTAGAAAGTCTTCCAAGACATTTCCAAACATTGGGTATGTGCATGTGTGTGTATATGTCTTATTTTCATTCATGTTCTTTTCCTCTGATTCTGTATTTCCTAAAACATTGCCATAAACAGTAGCATTCCATAGAGTTGGTCTCTCTCTACTTCAGCACACTCTCTGCTCTAGACTGAGCATTTGTGTCTACCCCAAATTTGTATGTTGAAACCTAGACCCAAAGTGATGGTATTCAGAGGTGGTGACCTTTAAGAGGTGATTAGGTCTTGAGGGTGGAGCCCTCATAATGGGATTAGTGCTCTCATAAAGAGACCCCACTGAGCTCTCTTGCTCCTTCTGCTTCATGAGGACACAATGAGCAGGTGACCCTTTATGAACCAGAAAGAGAGCTCTCATCAGACACTGAATCAGTTGCCTTGATCTGGGACTTCCCAGCCTCCAGAACTGTGAGAAGCAAATTTCTGCTGTTTATAAGCCTCTGATATTCTGTTACAGTAGCCCGAATGGACTAGGAGAGTTCCTTTCCTTCTGTGGGAGGCAGAGCTCTCCATTTTCATCCTGCTTCTCTGGCTGCTCCACTTCTGTTTCCTTGGGTAACTCTCTTTTTCCTTTGGTTCTTTAAATGTAGACTTGTCCATGGCACAGGTGCCCAGGACTTATTCTGCCTATCATCTTCCAGGGTGATCTCATCCTTTCTGATGACTTGAATTGTCTTCTCTATGCTGACAACTTTCAAATTCATAGAAGTTATTCATGATTAATTACGATATTCATGACTAATCAATTTAACAATTTAAACAGCTCTGTTCTAGTACTGTTCCAGGGAGGGTCCTTTTATAAACTTAGAATCTTATAGACAGACATAAGTCAAATAATCCTAACTTATATGGAAAATTACCAGAGTGAGAAGTGCTATAAATGTGAGACTAGTGTTCGCTAAAAACATGTAATTTGGGCATTTGGTTTTAAAAAACAGGTCAGGAAAGGCTTTCCTGGGGGTAGTGATGAATAATTTGGAACCTAGAGGATGAAATCGAATTAACTCCGAAAATAGAGGAGGAATGGACCCCTCTGACCTTGGGAGAATGTCATCTGTGCAAGCATAATGGACTGGAAGACTGAAAGAAGGCTACTGGGACCAGGAAGTTGTTGTGTGACATTGAGCTAGAGAGGAATGCAAGGGCTGGCCCTGGATGTTCTGGTTGCCTGTTGTCAAGTTAAGGACTGTTTCCCCCTAAGAGCAATAGCAACAAAGAGCTATGGGGCATTTTGATGGGAATGACAAGAAGACAGGGAAATTGATGGTATATGGTTTACATTTCAGAAAGCTCAGTGTGAAAGACATAATATATCAGAGCATCCATACATCACAGTAGACCTGTTAGTTGGGCCAAGTAAGAGATGATGGTAGATAAAAGTGAGGTGTAATTGCCAATTCCTACCCCCTCTGCCTGAAAGTCCCAACCAGACCAGCACATGACCATCTCTTCTCATTATTCAAGTCTTAGTTCCAATACCTTCACCTCAAACAAGCTTCCTATGACCGCACTCTAAATTATTGCTCTCTCTTTTTCACACAGTGCTTTGATTTTTTTGACTCACAGCACTTAGCATTATCTGAAATGTCAACGTGTTTATTGTTTCTGTGGGTGTTTATCCTCCCTAGAATGGAATCTCCAGGAGGGCAGAAGCCTGTTCTTTTTCATGGGTCACTCTATCCTGTATCCCTGTTGCACAGAAGACACCTGGGACATACAGATGCTCAAAGATACTTATTTCATGAATGAATGGAGACAAACATATTCTACAAATATTGAGGAGGGAAAACAGATAGAAGCCAGTCAGAGGTTGGCTGCAGTGGTGGAGGAATGTGTTGGGGTAATTCCAGAATTCTGGTTTGCATCTCAGTAGAAAGGAAATGGAAAGACCATTTTGGAGGAGAAGACAACCAATACTAGGAATGAACAACTTGAATAAATGAGTGAATGAGTGAATTAATATTTGTAGTCTATGGTAAGATAAGGATGGATTAAAGTGTGGGAGCTCTGCTGTACATGGCCATAACAGTCTGGGGTTTTGGGGAACACAGTGTTCCAATTTCAATTGACTTGATGAGCAAAAACAACAGAAGAGAGAGGTGAGGCACACGTATTTTGCCACTTTCCCACTGTGTTTCTTTTTTGGGCTTGCTAGGGCAGGCCACTGGAAATGATCTATGGTAACTCCTCTGTGTTCTCCAAGAGGCAGGGCCCCAGAAGCCACTGGATTCTGGAACATCTCACTCTTGCTGATTAAATCATGCAGCCTGCAGAGAGCCCTGTTGTCTCTGGCAAGTGCCTTCTGAAAATAAAACAGGGAAGAAGAGCTCAAGCAGAGCTTGTGGGAAGAAAAATACTCTGCTGCCCTGTGATGTGAGGGAAAGAAAACACCATCAAGTCATGGATAAATGAGGAGATAGAGTTGCTTTGATTTTCCCTAAGGAAATATTCAACATATGAATTTGCTTTTTTTCTCTCCTCAACAATCGAGCTACCTCGAGGGACACTATAAATCCTGCTTCCTTTTGGCAAGTTCTGTCTCCTTTAAGAGGCTGCACTTTCCTCAAACACATCAGAGATTTTTACTGACATTTTTGGTGAGGGCTTTTCTTTATTATTATTAGAAATTGTCCTTAAATATTAAAAAAAAAAATGAGCATCCACTGAAATACTAGAATTTCACTGGTTTGATAGCAAAATCTTTAAAATTCTATTTATTCAATTGCACAAGAAAGATGAAAATGAACTAGTCAATAGGCAAAACTAATCTATGGTGGAAATGATCAGAACAGTGACCCTACTGGTAGGTTGGAGGTGGCTGGAAGTGACTGGGAAAAGTTATGAGGGAATCTTCTGGAGGGATGCAAAGTTCTATATGTTGATAGGGATTTGGGTTATACAAGTGTGTGCATTTGTGAAAACATTAAGTGGTCCACTTAAGATTTGTGCTTTTAACCACAAACAATATAAAACAGATAACAAATATTGAAGTTAAGTCCATGATACACATGCCAAAGTATTCAAGGGTGAAGGGAAGTTATGTCTGTAACTTATTTTGAAATGCATCAAAAAATGCAGTATACTGATGGATGGATAGAGGGAAGGATGGACGAATAGATAAATACAAAAGCAGGTGTAGTAAAATGTTAACAGTAGAACCTGGGTGGTGGTCACATAAGTGTTCACCCCTCATTCTTTCAACATATCTGTGTTTGAAAATTTTCAAAATAAAGTGACGGAGAAAAGATGAACTAGTTAGAGTTGTGTCAAATGACCATTTCCTGTTCATATTAATTATCTCTTTTCTTCTTAGAAATGTAGGATGATAATCACAGAAAGTCTTCCTGCTTTAGGGTGATGACCTAGACATTTAATGTTTATGTTACCCCAAACCCAGTTGAATGCTGACATGGGCAGTGTCAGGATATTATTGTAAAAGGACATTATCATGAACTAGTCTACAGCAGCAGGAGTAAATGTCAGTGCTGCAGTGTTTACTGTTTTAATCCTGCCTTCCTCCCTGACTGTGTATTTACCCTCACTCAAATGCAAGCTCTGTGGCACTGGTCTTAATATTCTGAACCAATGTTTTATTTTAGTGAAGATAGGTTCCCAAGAGTCATGCAACTATCTGGTAATTCAAAGAAATGCTTTTGAGTGTTCTCAATTTTATAGATTTCTTTATATAGTACAACAGTATCACATTTACAATCAAGTGTAATAAAACTTTTCAGCTGCAGAGCATATATTAGCAAAGATGCTTGCATAAATATGATCACTATATAGACATTCAAATGCATAAAAGAATTCATGTTTATAATTTTATGTTTGTAACACTGACTGGCCTAGAGTTGCCCTAAAAATCAACCTTTCCTCTACTCTTTTTACTATAATTAAGCTCTTCTCTGGAATAAAGTATCTTACTCTCAGAAAGTTCTCTCCATAAAAGTTCTCTCCGTAAAGAGTTTCAGCCACAATGTGGATAAAGTGACTGCAAAAGAACAGCAATTAAACTGAGCATCAATGGAGAGAATATCTTCCCCAATGTTTGAGCCAGAGTGTCTGGGCTGAGAAAACTAGTAATGATCCTCTAAGTGAGACAAAGAGAAAACCTGGAATTCCATCAAGATAGTGTGGTGATGCTGTCAGTGTAATTCTAGCATCAGCCCTTTTTTTATGCAAGGAAGGAGTGGAGTGGTCAACCAAAGAGTGAGCCATGCCAGAATTCCCACAACTCCCCAAAAGTATGTTCAAATAGTAAGTGCCCAGTTGGCACTTTAAATTCAAATGGTGGAGGGAGGCAGGGGCAGCTTCATGGGCTTGCAACAGTGCGTCTACTCTCAGGAGGGTCCCTATGCTTGGTTTAATGTACTGCTGTCATTGCTTGAAATTATCAATAATTTTATCTCTGAGCTTGTGTTTTTTAAGTGAAGAACAGGACAACAGGGAATGTGTGAGCAGAGGAGATATGCTAGGTGGCAACACGTCTGAACATACTCAGGCCCAGGGCAGTTGCCCTAGCCGCCCAGCACACACATGTGCATGCCGGGGACAGTCCAGATGCTGTGGGGCCAAGTTTCAGGGTCTCATTGCTGAAGTGAACTGCAGCAGGAGTAGCAGGAGCAGCAGCACAACACCAGAGGCCCGGGAGAGAGGAGGGGTCCTCCTGGGGGTGGCACTGGGATCCAGAATAGGAACTTCCTATGCTCATGCTGCGGGTTTCATCAGGAAATTATTACAGATCAAAAGTACACCCATGTTACTCCAGCTTTTGTGGTGACCTAAATGGGAAGGAAATCCAAAAAGGAGGGGATATATATATATATATACATATAGCTGATTCACTTTGCTGTACAGCAGAAACTAACACAACATTGTAAAGCAACTATATTCCAACAAAAAAAAAAAGGAAAAAAAAAAGTACACCCATGGACCTTACAGTATAGCATTCCAGAGAGTTTCAAGATGTTTTTTAGTAAGAGTTTAGAATCCATCATTTGGAAAACTATTGTGATATTGCAAAGCAAATACCCACAGTTTTAGCAACAGAAATAAAAATTAAATTTAAAGATTGTCACATTGAATAGAAAACTATTTTCAGAAGAAAGATGATAATTTTAGAATTAGTTTCCCCTTGTAACTGAGGAGACAATGATTGGATGAACAAACAGTCATTTGAATCATAAATAAATTATAAAGCCTCTCGGTCTTTCTTGTACAGCCTCCACAACATACAGGGACTGTCTGAGAAAACACTAAAATGCCCTTGCATTTACATTTTGGGGCCATTCTGAGTAGTGTGATGAAATCCTGACATTTAGTCACTTAGTAGTGGTCTCAGTTATTAGATGGACTGTTGGGGTATAGCAGTGCTTGTGTTCAAGTAACTTTTATTTTACTTAATAATGGACCCAAACACAAGAGTAGTGACGCTGGCAATTCGAACATTCTCTTACTGTGCCTAATTTATAAATTAAACGTCATCATAGGTATAAATGTATAGGAAACATTTGGTATATACAAGGTTTGGTACTATCCATGGTTTCAGGCATTCAATTGGGTTCTTGAAATGTGTCCCCCAGTGGATAAGAAGAGACTACTGTACACATATGTACACACACACACACACACACACACACACACACACACTTATTTGTTGGGGGTGGGGGGGCTTGTAAGCGAGTTTTTGTTGTTACCTGCGTGTTGCTATTACCACTTGTGACAGTTAATTTTATTTGTCAACTGACTGGGCCATGGAGTGCCCAGATATTTGGTTAAACATGATTCTGGGGGTGTCTGTGGGGGTGTTTCTGGATGAGATTAACATTTAAATCCATAGACTGAGTAAAGTAGCTTGCCCTCCCCCGTGTTGGGGCAGAAGGCTCATCCAATCTTTTGAGGCCTGAATAGAACAAAATGGCTGAGGAGGGAGAATTCCTTCTCTCTTACTGACTGTGTTTGAGCTGGGACATCAGTCTTTTCCTGCCTTCTGACTAGGATCAGGACTGGACTTTACACCATCAACTCCCTTGTGTCCCCAAGGGAGACCCCAATGGCAGATCATGGGACTTCCCATTAACCCTATGGTTTACTGAGAAGCCTCTCCTCTGTGGCCTCCTGACTTCCACCCTCCACCACAGTCTCTCTCCTGTTAAGCCCCCTCCTAGTTTCCACCTCTTCTTGTGCTAAGACCCTGAGATTCAACTTTGTCTGGTTACTTGCTGAGTTGGCCTGGGATGGCAGGCAGGGAACTCAGTATACTGAGGGGAGAGCCTCTTGGTTTGGTTTAGCATCAAGAGCAGATTGTCTAAAACATTTCACAAGGAGAAGATTAAACTCCCAAAAGTTCTGTTTCTTTGATGATTGTTACCAAGTCCAAGCTCATACTGCTTGCCACACGACAGGGCGATAAATCCAGAAATGAGTTATTGAGGCAAGAAATAGTGACTTTATTCAGAAAGTCAGCAGACTGAGAAGATGGTGGACTAGTGTCCCAAAGAACCATCTTACCCAAGTCAGAATTCAGGTTTCTTTTATACTAAAAAGGGGAGTGGGTGTGGTTGGTTGTTGCAAATTTCTTGGTGTTGGAACCTTTTGTTCCTGCATCTGTCCACATAGGTCGGGTCATGATGTTCCTGTAAACCTCCAACAGGACAAATGTTATTCTCTGTTCTACAACTTTTTCTCTTTATATGAATGGAAAAGTGTTATACCCTTGAGAATGAGCTATACTGTATATTTCAGGCTATAGGCGACATTCTTAATTTGAAGCAAAAGCAACAGAATATAAAGGTTAAAGTAAAAGAAACTGATCTATTATGGAGTCAGATTTGTTCTTCCCTATTACAATTCCCCACTGTCAATGTCCATTCCACAATCTTGTGGAGAAAGGGGTGACGACTGTTCCAGCTACTTCCTGCAGAATGGGGGGTGATGAAGGGGTGATCATGGAATGGAATTAATCAGCTCTGGACAGGGAACATTCCTTAGAATCTTTTGTCAGTAGTACAATCCTCTTTCCTTCTTTATTTACAATTACTTGAACCTGATGAAACCCCTTTGCACTTTGTTGAACTTGGGGTTTTGTTTCCATTTCCCTATACATATCTATTAATTTTATCTTTCTGACTGTGCCATAATTACACTAGATTCCTGTGCTGTTTATTTGGATAAGATTAAACAAATAGGTTGACCCTTTTTCAGCTACAATGAAATTATAATCTCGATATTTATCTTTTTTAAAGAGCAACCTTAAATATTCTAAGGGTTCACAAACCGCTTGCTCCCCAGGCCTCTCAGGAGTGTGATGAATCCATGGCTTTACCCCAGCTAACTTGACAGATGAGTGAGTGGTAAGTAATACCACATGCGGTCCTGTCCACCTTGCAGTCAGCTGATATTCAGGCCTTTGTTCTCTCCACGTTTTAAGAAGGACTCAGTCTCTGGGCCAGAAAAGATGTAAGGCTACCTCAGTTGGATAGGCAGACCTATTGGAGGCAAACTCATGAACAGTATAGTGCTCAAAGTTTTAACATAATTGGCAACTGCTAGGTCTTTTAGAGCATGTATAGATTCTCTCACCTGGGCAGACACCTAGAAGGGCCTACCACACAATATTTTGAAGGGGCTTAATTTAAGCCTGCTTCCGGAAGCCTCTCTGATCTATAGCAGGGCAACTTATCTTGGCAAGGCCATATCCCAAGTTAAATTAGTCTCTTGACATATTTTAGTGACATTCCTTTTTAATATATAATTCATTTTCTTGGTTTTTCCTGTTGATTGTGGTCTCCAGGTTGAATATAATTTGAAATACTTTAGATACTTGTTGGATTATGCTAAAGACAAAAGCAGGCCCGTTACCACTTTGAAGGGTGTTTGGCAGTCCAAATAGGGGGATAATTTTTTTAAGGATGGTTTTAATCACTTTGGAAGCTTTTTCTGTCTGAGTGGGATATGCTTCCAGCTTTCCTGAAAAAGTGTGCACCAACACTAGCAGGTATCTGAAATTTCCTACAGTTTGAGGCATTTGAGTAAAGTCTATTCGCCAGTCCTCGAGGGAAGAGATTCCTCTATGTTGAGTCCCCATCTGGGAAGGTCTAACAGCAGTCTTTGGGTTGTTTTTTGCACAAGTCATGCAATTCTGAGTGACTCCCTGGATGGTCTTTTGTAAGTTAAGTTCCACTATATACATTTGAATCCATTGTAAGGTGACATCTCTCTCATAATGAGTATTTTGTAGCAAATCATCCATATATTGAAATAAAAAGTCTTTCATCCAATATTAAGTTTCTAAGGTCCCTAGCCAACATCTCCCCAAACAAGGTAGGGGAATTCTTAAATCCTTGAGGCAGGACTGTCCAACAATATTGTTGGACTACCTGTGTTTTTGGGCTTTGCCATTCAAAAGCAAACAGCTGCTGTAATTCCCCTGCAATAAGAATGCAGAAAAAAACATCTTTCAAGTCCCCAAACTGAGAACCTCCTGGAATGGTTGTGAGCAGGGTACAAGTCTTGTACTACTTCATTAATAGCCTTTAAGTCTTGGATGAAGCAATACTCTGCTGAGTTTGGATTTTTGACCAGGAGAATAGGGGTGTTGTAGGGAAGGGGACCTGCAGGATTTAATCAGTCCTGCTTCCAAAAACTTTTCAAGAATTGGCTGAGTTCTCTTTTGGGCCTCTTGCCTCAGAGGGTATTGTTTTAGATTAGGTGTCCCAGGGCCCCTTTTTAATGGGATTTGTATTGGTCATGTGGTTATTTTTGCCTTCCCTTGGGTGCCATCAGCCCACACTTCTTTTTTTTAACATCTTTATTGGAGTATAATTGCTTTACAATTGTGTGTTAATTTCTGCTTTATAACAAAGTGAATCATCTATACACATACATATATCCCCAAATCTCCTCCCTCAGCCCACACTTCTGACCTTACATTTTTGTAGACCTCAAAGGGAAAGAACTATGTCTCCTTTTCTGGGGCATCCATGTGTGTCATCTGTAGGCTTAAAGCATGCTCCAGTGGGGCCCTGATGTCAAGCTGTTCTGGCAAAAAAGTTACTTGATCATTTAATTTACAAAGGAGATCTCAGCCCCAAAGAGAGATTGGACACTCTGGCTTATATATGACACTGTGTTTCAGAGTGAGGCCTCCTAGTTGGCATTCTAGAGGTTGTAAGAATGAATGATTTTGTACTTCTCCAGAAACTTCCATGACCAGAATTGATTGAGATGTTTTCTGTGCCACCTTGGCGTTTACCACAGAATATCTTGCACCCATATCTGTTAGAAAGTCAATCAACTTGTCCCCCACTGTCAAAGTTACCTGGGGCTCCTGTAGGGAAATTGGAATTGGGCACCTCAAGTCCAAGGGAGCCCCTAGGTCTCTTCATTCATCATCAGTGTCCCTCTCTTTCTACCATATGAGAGGCTCCCACCTTTCTTTTATTGCTTTCCTTCTTATGTTTTAGCTTGGGGCAGTCTTTTTCTAATGTCTTTCCTCCTTACAGTAAGTGTATTGTCTTTCCCCAGTGGCGGCTTACCTCTCTTCAGGTTACTCGCCTTCTGGGAATCCAATGCTACTGCCAGAAAAGTGGCATTCCCTTTTGCATCTTCTTTCTTCTGTTGTTGTTCCCTTTTGTTGAATACTTTAAAAGCAACATCTACCAATTGAAAGGGGTTCATTCCAAATGCACCATCTAATTTTTGTAATTTTCTCATATTTACCATTCTAGCATTTTCAGGGGCCTTGGTGTCTGCATCAGTCTAATGTCTGTAGTTCTGATAAACCCTTTCCAAAAATTCAGAGGGGTCTTCATTTGGTTTTTGCTGAAGTTCTTGGATTTTGTTCAAATTCCTTTGCTTCTCATTAAGGGTCATGGGTCATCCATAGAAACCCAGCCTGCTGACTGTTTTCATTTAGGCCCCTTAAATGAAAGGGAATTTTGTGAGGGAAAATTGCCCTGCACCAGGAGTGGCTTCTGGTGCAAACCGAGTGCCCTGTAAGGTCTTAGATGGCAATACCAGACCAGGTCCCTGTACCCCAGGAACTAACACAATTTGATCTCTATTAAAGAGAGGGAGCCAGTCTGAACACTTCCTGAACCCCAGTGTTGGGAATTAGGGCTGGCTCTATAGAAATGGGAGGTAGTGGAAGGGGTGGATATATTGGCATAGAGGCCAGAGGGACAGGACAGCTGGCTCAACTGGAAGAGTTAAGGTTTGAAGCAACATATCCTCACTCTTATTCCCTTCTTTTTCTTATTTTCTATGATGTAATAGCACAAATGCTTGTACATAGGAGATTTTATTATTCTTCTCTGCTTTTTCACAGAATAGCTATAATTGCAGGATTGTATAGAGCCATTCAAAGGCCATAATTTCTCAGCACTTTATTGTAAATCTATAAATAGTAATTTAACGTTTCTAAACATTTTGCTTTGGCATCAACCAAACAAGCTGAATTCTGGACTGGGGGCTTGGTGACTTTAGGAAACAAGTGAAAACTTTCTCTTCTCCCTGGAATGTCCCACTCTCAGACAAAAACAGGCAAGTTTTTTTTTGTTGTTGTTGTTGTCATTGTTCCTTTCCTCCATTTGACATCAGTAAAAGCTTTAAGTATCACAAAACTGATTTGGCTGTAAATGGAGAAATGTTACCAAAACAAAATGACATGAAAAACTCAAAGGACAAACAGAAAACAGAAAATAAACCCCCAGGTTTGGTCTTGGGGTTTTACTTATCATAAGAACCATCAATTCAACCCCCATGCAAAGTGATTCCTTGACTCGACCAATGACACAGGAGACCACAAATGGCATAATTAACAGGCAAGGGTGAGAATACTTGGTACACAGGGTGCCATGATAACCCTGCATAAACCCCTTGTTGATATCCTAACAGGTACTGTGGTACACAGGTACACATTACTACAATAAAATATTATCTTTCTCTTAGTCATGGGTTCTTAGCTGTAATCAGACAACTTATCCAAAATGTGCCCCAGAGGACTTTCTTTAGGGATAGCTGAAACATTCCCCAACTTTTAAAGACAAAAATACAAGACAAAAAAACCACAAATGGTTTGGATCCAAAGAAAGAAATGAACTGTTTCACAAATCAGGTAAAAGTCCAGCAACTATTTTCTCTTTTCAACAGGGTACCCCACTCAAATACAAAACAAATTGGCTTATTCTGGAGGAATAAAGTTTCTGCTGTACACACCAGGGCAACTTGCCATACTGATTGAGCCTATCAGCTCCTAGATATTGATTTCTTGCTCTAACTGCCAAGTGCTAGGGCAGCCTGTGCTGCTTCAGGGAATTTTGAAGGGAAGATTCTCAGGACAAGTGGTCCTAGCAGCTGCTAGGGCCTTACCTGAAAATTCCCCAATCAGGGCCAGCTACCACAAGCAGCAAGTGTCCTGGCTGGCTTGCCAAAATTTGTTACTAAGTCTAAGCTCATACTGCTAGCTGCACAACATGCCAATAAGTTAAGAGACAATTTGCTGGGGCAAGGAATAGTGACTTTATTCAGAGAGCCAGAAGATCAAGAAGATGGTGGATTACTGTCCCAAAGAAGCATCTTACCCAAGTCAGAATTCAGGCTTCTTTTATACTAAAAAGAGGAGGAGTTGTGGTTAGTTGTTGCAAACTACTTGGTGCTAGAATCTCTTGTTCTTGCAGCTGTCCACTTAGGTGGGGGTCACGATGTTCCTATAGAACTCCAACAAGACAAATGTTATTCCCTGTTTTACACCTATTTTTCTCTATATGAATGCAAAAGTGTTACACTCTTAAGAGTCAGAGATTTGAGAATGGGCTATTCTGTATATTTCAGGCTGTAGGCACCATTCGTAACTCCAAGCAAAAGCAATAGAATACAAAGGTTAAAGTAAAAGAAACTGATCTAATATGGAATCAGATTTGTTCTTCCCTATTACAGAATAAAGGTGTGTGAAAGGGAAAAACCTACAACCAAGATTACTCTACTCAGCAAGGATCTCATTCAGATTCGAGAGAAATTAAAACATTTACAGACAAGCAAAAGCTAAGAGAATTCAACACCACCAAACCAGTTTTACAACAAATGCTAAAGGAACTTCTCTAGGCAGGAAACAAAAGAAAAGGAAAAGACCTACAATAACAAACCCAAAACAATTAAGAAAATGGTAATAGGAACATATATATCTATAATTACCTTAAATGTAAATGGATTAAGTGCTCCCACCAAAAGACATAGACTGACTGAATGGATACAAAAACAAGACATGTATATATGCTGTCTACAAGAGACCCAATTAAGACCTAGGGACACATAGATACTGAAAGTGATTGGATGGAAAAGGAAATTCCATGAAAATGGAAATCAAAAGAAAGCTGGAGTAGCAATTCTCATATCAGACGAAATATATTTTAAAATAAAGACTATTACAAGAGACAAAGAAGGACACTACATAATGAGCAAAGGACCAATCCAAAAAGAAGATATAACAGTTGTAAATACTTACGCACCCAACATAGGAGAACCTCAGTACATAAGGCAAATGCTAATGCCATAAAAGTGGAAATCGACAGTAACACAAGCATAGTAGGGGACTTCTTTAACAACACACTTTTACCAATGGACAGATCATCCAAAATGAAAATAAATAAGGAAACACAAGCTTTAAATGATACATTAAACAAGATGGACTTAATTGATATTTATAGGACATTCCATCCAAAACAACAGAATGCACTTTCTTCTCAAGTGCTCATGGAACATTCTCCAGGATAGATCATATCTTAGGTCACAAATCAAGCCTTGGTAAATTTACAAAAATTGAAATTGTATCAAGTATCTTTTCTGACAACAATGTTATGAGACTAGATATGAATTACAGGAAAAAATCTGTAAAAATACAAACATATGGAGGCTAAAATATACACTACTCAGTAACAAAGAGATGATTAAACAAATCAGAGGAGACCAAAAAATACCTAGAAACAAATGACAATAAAATCAGAACAACCCAAACCTATGGGATGCAGCAAAAGCAGGTCTAAGAGCAAAGTTAATAGCAATACAGTCCTACTCAAGAAACAAGAAACATCTCAAATAAAGAACCTAAACTTCCACCTAAAGCAATTAGAGAAAGAAGAACAACAACAACAAAAAAAACACAAAGTTAGCAGAAGGAAAGAAATCATAAAGATCAGATCAGAAATAAATGAAAAAGAAATGAAGGAAATGATAGCAAAGATCAATAAAACTAAAGCTGGTTCTTTGAGAAGATAAAAAAATTGACAAACTATTAGCCAGACACATCAAGAAAAAAAAGGGAGAACTCAAATCAATAAAATTAGAAGTGAAAAAGAAGAAGTAAAAACAAACACTGCAGAAATACAAAGGATCATGAGAGATTTCTGCAAGCAAATATAGGCCAATACAATGGACAACCTGGAAGAAATGGACAAATTCTTAGAAAAGCACAATCTTCCGAGACTGAATCACAAAGAAATAAAAAATAAAACAGATCGATCACAAGCACTGAAATTGAGACTGAGATTAAAAATCTTCTAACAAACAAAAGCCCATGACCAGATGGCTTCACAGGCAAATTCTATCAAATATTTACAGAAGATCTAACACCTATCCTTCTCAAACTTTTCCAAAATACAGCAGAGGGAGGAACACTCCCAAACTCATTCTACGAGGCCATCATCACCCTAATAACAAAACCAGACAAAGATGTCACAAAGAAAGAAAACTACAGGTCAATATCACTGATGAACATAGATATAAAAGTCCTCAAAAAAATACTAGCAAACAGAATCCAACAGGACGTTAAAAGGATCATACACCATGATCAAGTGTGGTTTATCCCAGGAATGCAAGGATTCTTCAATATATGCAAATCAATCAATGTTATACACCATATTAACAAACTGAAGGATAAAAACCATATGATCATCCCAATAGATGCAGAAAAAGCTTTTGACAAAATTCAACACCGATTTATGTTAAAAACCTTCCAGAGAGTAGGCATAGAGGGAACTTGCCTCAACATAATAAAGGCCATATATGACAAACCCACAACCAACATCGTTCTCAAAGGTGAAAAATTCAAACCATTTCCTCTAAGATCAGGAACAAGACAAGGTTGTCCACTCTCACCACTATTATTAAACATACTTTTGGAAGTTTTAGTCACAGCAATCAGAGAAGAAAAAGAAATAAAAGGATTCCAAATCAGGAAAGAAGAAGTGAAGCTGTCACTGCAGATGACATGATACTATACATAGAGAATACTAAAGCTGCTACCAGAAAACTACTAGAGCTAATCAAAGAATTTGGTAAAGTAGCAGGATACAAAATTAATGCAAGAAATCTTTTGCATTCCCATACACTCTTGATGAAAAATCTGAAAGAGATATTAAGGAAACACTCCCATTTACCATTGCAACAAAAAGAATAAAATACCTAGGAATAAACCTACCTAAGGAGACAAAAGACCTGTATGCAGAAAACTATATGACACTGAAGAAAGAAATTAAAGATGATGCAAACAGATGGAGAGATATACCATGTTCTTGGATTGGAAGAATCAACATTGTGAAAATGACAATACTACCCAAAGTAATCTACAGATTCAATGCAATCCCTATAAAACTACAAATGGCATTTTTCACAGAACTAGAACAAAAAATTTCACAATTTATATGGAAACACAAAAGACCCCAAATAGCCAAAGCAATATTGGGAAAGAAAAACGGAGCTGGAGGAATCAGGCTCCCGGACTTCAGACTATACTACAAAGCTACAGTAATCAAGACAGTATGGTATTGGCACAAAAACAGAAATATAGATCAATGGAACAGGATAGAAAGCCTAGAGATAAACCCATGCACATCTGGTCACCTTATCTTTGATAAAGGAGGCAAGAATATACAATGGAGAAAAGACAGCCTGTTCAATAAGTGGTGCTGGGAAAAGTGAATACCTAGATGTAAAAGAATGAAATTAGAACACTCACTAACACCATACACACAAAAAAACCCTCAAAATGGATTAAAGACCTAAATGTAAGACCAGACACTGTAAAACTCTTAGAGGAAAACATAGGCAGAACACTCTATGACATAAATCACAGCACGATCCTTTTTGAACCACCTCCTAGAGAAATGGAAATAAAAACAAAAATAAACAAATGGGACCTAATGAAATTTAAAAGCTTCTGCAAAGCAAAGGAAACCATAAACAAGACAAAAAGACAACCCTCAGAATGGAGAAAATATTTGCAAATGAAGCAACTGACAAAGGATTAATCTCCAAAATATACAAGCAGCTCATGAAGCTCAATATCAAAAAACAAACAACCCCATCCAAAAATGGGCAGAGACCTAAATAGACATTTCTCCAAAGAAGATTGCCAACAAACCCATGAAAGGATGCTCAACATTAGTAATCATTAGAGAAATGCAAATCAAAACTACAATGAGGTATCACTTCACACCAGTCAGAATGGCCATCCTCAAAAAATCTACAAACAATAAATGCTGGAGAGGGTGTGGAGAAAAGGGAACCCTCTTGCACTGTTGGTGGGAATGTAAATCGATACAGCCACTATGTAGAACAGTATGGAGGTTCCTTGAAAAACTAAAAATAGAACTACCATACAACCCAGCAATCCTACTACTGGGTATATACCCTGAGAAAACCATAATTCAAAAAGGGTCATGTGCCACAATGTTCATTGCAGCTCTATTTACAGTAGCCAGGACATGGAAGCAACCTAAGTATCCATCAACAGATGAATGGATAAAGAAGATGTGGCACATGTATACAATGGAATATTACTCAGCCATATAAAGAAACAAAATTGAGTTATTTGTAGTGAGGTGGATGGACCTAGAGACTGTCATATAGAGTGAAGTAATTCAGAAAGAGAAAAATAAATACCATACACATATATATGGAATCTAAAAAAAAATTGGTTCTGAAGAACCTAAGGGCAGGACAGGAATTAAGATGCAGACATAGAGAATGGACTTGAGAACACCAGGAGGGGGAAAGGTAAGCTGGGACAAAGTGAGAGAGTGGCATGGACTTACATATACTAACAAATGTAAAATAGATAGCTATTGGGAAGGAACCGCATAGCACAGGGAGATCAGCTCAGTGCTTTGTGACCACCTAGATAGGTGGGATAGGGATGGTGGGAGGGAGATGCAAGAGGGAGGATATATGGGGATATATGTATATGTACAGCTGATTAACACTGTTATAAGACAGAAACTAACGCACCATTGTAAAGCAATTATACTCCAGTAAAGATGTTTAAAAAAAGAAAAAAAATGGTGTGCCTTGTTCTCTGCCTCGAGTTCTTCATCAAAGGCCTTGCTTTTCTGTCTCTGTTCCCACCAGAATGCATTCAATCCATTTTGACAGTATCCCAAATGCACCCACTTTTTCTGGATAGGTCTGGGTAAAGAGCACAAAACCCAAGAAAGATTTTCCTAAAATATCTGTGCTGAGCTATAAGATTTCTTTGTAGGGATGGCAAGTAATGTAATACATTGTAGTGAATGTACCATCTTGGTTTCAAGTCTAGTTTTGAGGACAACATATCAGTGTATGTTACTTCCAAGGAATTCCTGGCTTGAATCATCTTGACAGGTGGTTTTTGTGAGCAATGCCTTCTGCCAGATACAACAGATGCAGGGGGTCAGATTTGTTTCTTTTTTTTCCCTAAATATCTTCTATCATTTTATACCAAGAAAACTATATCTCAATTTTCCTTAAAATCAATCCCTCTGTTTTCCAAATTTATCAGCACTCTGGCTCATCTCAGGCACCAACCTTTATTTCCAAAGCTATTTTGGGGGGACTGCTATAGTCTCTATAGTATTCCATTATTATCAGGGACTTCCCTGGGCAGGACCTTAATGACTGGGGAGATGGGTCATGCCCATCCCTCTTCAAGGCCTGTCTTTGTTCACTCTGTGCTCTGGTCTGTGGCAGCAGGGATTAGCTCAGGGTGAGGGGATCCAAAGTTACCTTTAGTACAGCCTCTGGGGTAGGCTCTAGTTCTGGACTGTGCTGTTGTAATAGGGAAGAATAAATCTGAATCCATATTAGATCTGTTTCTTTTACTTTAACCTTCCTATTCTATTGCTTTTGCTTCAAATTACAAACGGTGTCTACAGCCTGAAATATACAGGATTGCCCATTCTCAAGGCTCTGACCTTAAGGGTATAATACTTTTCTATTCATATAGAGATAAAAAGTTGCAGAACAGAGAATAACATGTGCCTTGCTGGAGGTTTACAGGAACATCCTGACCTGACTTATGTGGACAGCTGCAGGAACAAAGGATTCCTACACCAAGAAGTTTGCAACAACCAACCATGCCCCTCTCTAATCTTGTCTTTAAAAATGCTTTGCTGAAACTTTTCAGGGAGTTTGGAGGTTTGGGGGGCATGAACCACCCATTCTCCTCACATGGCCCTCAAAAATATTTTTCTCTGTTCCAAACTCCAAAGTTTTGGTTTGTTTGGCCTCACTGTGCATCAGACATATGAACTCACATTCGGTAACACTGTTGACCAAGGTGCCATCTTTCACAGCCCAGCAATATCCATGTTAGCATTAGTGAGAGTTCCTTTGAGGTACTTCCTCTCTGTCTTACACACGCCCCTTCTTCTCTGCTTCTGGGTCCTCTGTAGAGCTAATGAACCTATATTATGAAAGAGATATCAGGCCTATCATACAGGTCCCCAACTAGCCGTGGCTTTTGCTCTTGCACATCCTTATAATAGACAACAGTGGTTCTCAAAGTGGGGTCCCCAGACCACCATCATCAGCCTCATCTGGACTTTTTTAGAAAAGCAAATCTGTGGGTCTTACCTCAGACCTGCTAAGTTGGAAACTCTACAGATGCTGGGGGCCCAGAAAGTGCATTCTCATAAGCCCTCTGGGTGGATCTGATGCATAGTGAAGTTCAGAAGCCCTGATGTACACAATACCCATTTACCTTCCATGCTGGAATCACAAGTCAGTTCTGCAGTTGACAAGCTACTTCCCTACTAGCCAAGATGCCAACTCACTGGCTTCCTCTACTTTTCCCCACGTGAATCAGGGCTGGTGACATCCACCCTTGTTTAGGGCCCAGCTGCCAAGCCTCAGACCTCTGAAATGAAGCTGAGGAGGGCACCAACAGATGCCCTTAAATATATCAGCAACAGACTTTCTCATTTGTTATGTTTATTCTGCAAAATTATGGCATGGATCCATGTGTGAATCCCACCCCAAAGTCTAGGATAGACTAAATGAACAAGGTATTGGCGTGCTGTGTGCTTTTGGTTTAGAGTCTGACAATCCACATACATCATACTTTTAAATGATTCCTACTGTATGCCCCCAACTGAGATGCCATTTGGAGATTTTTTTTTTTAAGTCACTCAAAAACTTTTGAGTAGTTTATTTTAGTGTTACACTTTTATTTTTCAGAGCATCATCTTTATTTATGGCTTAGGTAAAACATGAAACCCAAGAAATCAGACTGTTCCCAAGCTAAGGACGGGCTTTTTTCTTGAAAAACAAATAAACAAATATACAAAACCCACAACCATAAATCATATGCTGAAACCAAGTAAAACACCAGATTATCTGTACATCAAAAATAAATGAATTACCTGAACCATACACTTTTAAAAATAACTTAATTCAAGTCCCAAATCCACCCTAACTTTTCCTCCCTTCTCTGAATTTCTATAGCATCGTTTCTGTAATTCATAACACACTTTATTGTATGGTTTATACTGTTTTTATACAGACAGGCATTAATTATATCTCAAAGTAGACAGTAAGTTCCTTAAGGAGAGAGACTTTACAGTAGCAAACACTATACATTGAATGTTAACAGGCACCCAGTAAAGACTGGTTGGCATCTATTTTTTGGGAAACATTTCTCTATGATCTGGTTGGAGTGAAAAGGACAATGTGTGCTGGCAGTAAGATATGGTATCTGGGAGAGTAAGCCATGAATTATACACACAGAGTTGACATCAAATCGGTTTCTGCTTGGAGAGCTGATATAGTTTTGATTTGCTGATACTAAAAGCCAAACTCTGTAGTTCCCAACAGCACAATATTTAAGTGGAAAACAAATACATGCATACTTTTTTTCCCACCAAATATTGAATAGTAACTGTAAATACTACTCTAATGAACACCCTCAAAATTTGTAGGTAATGTATAATCCAAAAACAACATGCTGAAGATAGGGTCATTCAATCAAGATCAATCCTGACATTGCGCTCCTGCTCCTTGCAATAATGATGCTCGAAAACTTGTGTTACCTCTTCTACCTTCCTTTGCAGCATACCTGAAGTCTGATTAATGCATTGTAGACAGTCCATATGAGCATTCAGAATTTTGCAGATCTGCTGGAGCATGTCAGTAGTGTCAGCAGGACTTCCAAATGTATTCAGGTGCTCAATAATGTCCTTGAGATCTTGGGCCATTCGTTTCAGCTGAGCATCTACACTTTCTGCTAACTAGTAAGTCCTCTCATGTTCCTCATCTAAATGCTGCAGATAAATAGACCCACTCTGGTCCTTTACAAACTCCTCTAAAAGGGTCAAGAGATCTTCTAGTTCTTCCTGCTGTGACAGGATAAAATCCAATCCTTGTTCCAGCCTTTTCTGATCCAGTTTCACTTTTTCTACTTCTCCATGTAAAGCAGTGATCTTCTCACCATTCTCAATCAATGTATGGTCCCAAGCATTGATCTGGGTGGCCTGGTGAAGAAAGTGTTTCTCTTGATCCTCTAACTCAAGGCTCCATTTGTTTGCCAGACCATCCAGCTGACCATAGGTCATCACAGGAGTTATGATTGTATTAACAGTGAAAGTAAAAAGTATAGAAGTAATGCCGACCTGAACAGTGCTATTAATCTCAGTTGATGTCAGC
The DNA here is from genome assembly GCF_009873245.2 of Balaenoptera musculus. NCBI lineage: Eukaryota > Metazoa > Chordata > Mammalia > Artiodactyla > Balaenopteridae > Balaenoptera > Balaenoptera musculus. Next base: position 20,342,648 of record NC_045790.1, on the reverse strand, counting down.
GGTTTTAGATTCAAGGTAAAGCCCCTGGTGGCTGTGGTGTTGGTGGTTGACACTGTAGTAGATGTGACAGGAGCCACTCCACCTGCTCCAGGGAATTTTAATCCAAATCCCAAAGTTGTACCACCAAGTGTTCCAGACAAAGTTGATGGGGCACCAAATGAGACCCCAGTAGGAGCAGTGGAGGTAGAAGCATTTGAAAATGAGGTAAACTGCATGGTGCTTGAACTAGTAGTGGCAGCAACAGTAGATGCTGGAGCCAACCCTTGATGGTGGTACCCCTAAGTAAATAGGAAGGCAGGCAAGACTTCGGTGCTGCCAGAGAGGCTGGCCAGGGCCTTCTCGGGCTGGAAAGAGCTGGCCTCCACAGTGAGTACATCCCCACTGGAGCGACGCTAACTGAGGGTTCAGAGGTTTTTGACATGATTATCCATCTCAGACTGCAAAGTTTTAGGAGGCTCCTTACAGCACTGGTGGTTGTATCACTATCCAAGTATGCTTCCACTCGTGAAGGAGAACACATGAATCATAGTTTATAGTTTTCTCAGTCTCTCCTTACGTTTCTCAGAAGCTCACAGACCTTGAAGCTTCTGCTGACTTATCCCTCCAGAAGGTCTTGGGCTGAAGAGTCACAAACAACTCACTTTGAAGCAGGCTTCTCTCTTCAGGTTGTACTCACACAAGTGTCTATATCAGGAGGAGGGTGGCCCAATGGTACCTCAGGCCGTGGAGACCCCAAGACAGGGACAGCCAGAGACACTTGCTCCAGCCAGTACGTGCACCAGAATGGGAGCTTCGGCTTCTCAGAGGTTACAGTATCACACAACCCACTTTGATATGGTAACACTCTACTCAAGCCATAGGGTGCACCCTTGTGAGTTTGCAAATGGGTGAGGGTCACAGGCAGTCCATCAACTGATTGAAAATCAGTAGTGACTTGAGGTCCCACTGTCCAACATCCCCTGGCAAGGCTCTTCCTTAATCTTAGTTGGCTAGTGTCCTTGGGGCCAAAGCCATCTGTATTGAGAAAGCCCGGAACTGCTCATGACCTATGAAGATGGGGATGGGGTCTGCATTGGGGACAAGCCTAGTGTGGTTGGGGGCTGGGCTCTCTGGTCTGTAGCCCCCTACCCATTCCCCGATGGGTTTCAGCACTCCTGAATTTCCATCCAGGAGCAATTATACCATTAAGGAGGGATGTGAGTTAGCCAGGAGCACCCAGCCTGTCAGCTGGAGGGTGGGGACTTGGGGAACCTCGTTGTCAGTAGTCTTGGGAATATTGCCCTGCTCTCTGGCTGTGCTTCTGGGGTTATTTCTGTACTTCCAACCACAGCACAGACATGTCACTCATCTTTGGTGTTAGTATCAACGGTTTTCTTCTCTTCACTCAAATTAACCACAGAGGCGGGAGAAATCCTATTGTCCCTGAAGGAGTGAGCTTGCAGCATGGGGCTGGTCAAGACACATTGGTAGAAACCAGCCTCACCCCCATCAAAATATGCTTGGGCCATACTCCAGGATGGTAAGTGATGTCCCTTGATAACTTGGCTTATAGCTGTCAAGTGTCCATGAATATGGTGAATGCTTCCTGGAAAACCTCTGTCCTCACCAAGCCATATTCTAAAAACAAGAACCATCACACAGTAAATGGATGCTTCATCCCCGATTTTTAGCCCAAGTTCCCTGTGGCTCTAGAGAATTCTCCCTGACTCCTCTGCCTCTGAGCTCCTCCTCCATCCTGTGCTCAGCTTCCCCTCCAACTTTCTCTTTCCCAAACACCCAAGTACAGCCCACATAACTAGCTCGAGCCTCTGGTACTTGGCGGCATGCAGCAGGGCTGCTTCGCTGACCATGGTTTGAGAGCAGCCACCATAGAATCCAGTGCCGGCCAGAGAGCTTCCATCAGCTCTGCCAGGGTACAGATAGCCACAGATTTTTCTTTCAATACTGCTTTCTCTAAGCCTTCTCTGTAGGTCACTGGGGGAATAGAAACCACTGTTCAGGGACTCCCTTCCCTTCATACTTCCTCATGGAATTTCATATGGAAATTGTCCCAGTAAACTCACATCGTGCATGGTCCCAACTCCCTTGTCCAGTTGTGCATATACGTTCCCCAGTGTCCCTTTACCCAGCACCTCTGGCAGGGACTCACATCTCTTCTCCTTCTTCTCCTCCCACCACCCAATGCCTCCCCAAGGGAAAATCCAAGCATCATTATTGCTCTGCTGGGGGCATCATTAAGGCATTATTATTGCTCTTCTTAACTGTGTAAACATCTTTACCCAGCTCTATAGACCATTTTTTGGTATGGGAGCAGAGAGCTGACACCCTCCTATTCTGCAGTCCTGGATGAAATCTTGGCATCTCCCTGAAACAGTTCCTAATCCCAGCACAGAGCTTGGGGGCTTCAAAGGAGAGGAGACCACTGTGGACTGGCCTCAAAGCAGATAATTTCAGATGCAGCCAGCCTTTCTGCTGTTCCCCAATTAACCTTTGCTTAGCATCTTTTGTTCATTATCTTGCGCATCTCTCTGCCTTGAGTTTTTTTGCCAGAGAACCCCTTCTTTTAATCAGTCTTTGCTGTGCAAGGCAGGGTGGGTGGGCTTTCCTGTCACACAAGCAATGAACACATTTTTAACAAAGGGAGACAGATGCTCAGTCAAAAAGCCGTAAAGATAATTATGCCCTCAAGGCCAGGGTCACAGAGCTGTTGCTAAGATTCACTAGTGACTTGGGAATTTCCTCAATAAAAGCTAATGTATTTCTGACCTGAGGAAGCAGCAGAGACTGTACCCCTTTGGCACTTAGATGATTTAGGGCAAGAAAGGAGATCTAGATTACCAGAATCTGCACAGCTCAACTTCTGCCTGATTAATGAGGAGTTTCAGTCAAATTAATTACCATGACTTGGAGCACAAGAGTGAGATAAAACATGTTGGAAGAAAAGCCACCTTTTAGTGATAATTAAGTGAGAGGAATTTTAACATATTACAAATCAGACAGTATGAATGCCAGAGCAGAGCTTGCAGAATCCTGGTGAAAACACATTGGCAAACATCTGTGGAAGGAAGAGGTCTCTCCTGACAGAAAGGGCGAGCAAGGTTGAGGGTTCCTGGATTTTTAATAATGTGAAAGCAGAGCTACCATGTGGTATGTGATCCCACTCTAGGTAGAAATTTTTATTAGACTTAGTAGCTAATGAAATTTAGTTCTAGAATTTACACACACCCACACATGTACACACATGCTTGCATGACACATATACCACACACGCGTATACACACACACACACCACCTCTGCTTTAGAGTCAGCACAATGAAAAATCATGTATAAGCAATACTACACAAGGTGATTCACTTCTTGGGAAAAAGGCAACTTGGAAGTTAAGCTTGAAAGATAGGCTCTCTCTACCAGGACTGCAATGATGATTTCTTCCTTCATATGGATGAACAGATCAGTTTCCTCCTTTGAATATCAGTTGAAAGAAAATCATACATTTTATTTTATTTATTTTTTAACATCTTTATTGGAATATAATTGCTTTACAATGATGTGTTAGTTTCTGCTGTATAACAAAGTGAATCAGCTATATGTATATATATATATTCCCATATCCCTTCCCTCTTGGTTCTCTCGCCTGCCCTCCTTACCCCACCCCTCTAGGTGGACACAAAACATGGAGCTGATCTCCCTGTGCTATGTGGCTGCTTCCCACTAGCTATTTATTTTATATTTGGTAGTGTATATATATCCATGCCACTCTCTCACTTCATCCCAGCTTACACTTCCCACTCCCCATGTCCACAAGTCCATTCTCTACATCTGCGTCTTTATTCCTGTCCTGCTCCTAGGTTCTGCAGAACGATTTTTTTTTTTTTTTTTTAGATTCCACATATATGTGTTAGCATATGGTATTTGTTTTTCTCTTTCTGGCTTACTTCACTATCTCTAAGTCCATCGAACTCCCTACAAATAACTCAATTTCGTTTCTTTTTAGAGCTGAGTAATATTCCATTGTATATATGTGCCACATCTTTATCCTTTCATCTCTTGATGGACACTTAGGTTGCTTCCATGTCCTGGATATTGTAAATAGAGCTGCAATGAATATTGTGGTACATGACTCTTTTTGAATTACGGATTTCTCAGGGTATATGCCCAGGAGTGGGATTGCTGGGTCCTATGGTAGTTCTATTTTTAGTTTTTTAAAGAACCTCCATACTGTTCTCCATAGTGGCTGTATCAATTTACATTCCCACGAACAGTGCAGGAGGGTTCCCTTTTCTCCACACTCTCTCCAGCGTTTATTGTTTGTAGATTTTTTTCATGATGGCCATCCTGACCAGTATGAGGTGATATCTCACTGCAGTTTTGATTTGCATTTCTCTAATAATTAGTGATGTTCAGCATTCTTTCACGTGTTTGTTGGCTATCTGTATATCTTCTTTGGAGAAATGTCTATTTAGGTCTTCTGCTCATTTTGGGATGGGGTTGTTTGTTTTTTTGATATTGAGCTGCATGGGCTGCTTGTATATTTTGAAGATTAATCCTTTATCAGTTGCTTCATTTGCAAATATTTTCTCCATTCTGAGGGTTGTCTTTTTGCATTGTTTATGGTTTCCTTTGCTGTGCAAAAGCTTTTAAGTTTCATTAGGTCCCATTTGTTTATTTTTGTTTCTTTTTCCATTTCTCTAGGAGGTGGGCCAAAAAGAATCTTGCTGTGATTTATGTCATAGAGTGTTCTGCCTATGTTTTCCTCTAAGAGTTTGATAGTGTCTGGCCTTACATTAAGGTCTTTAATCCATTTTGAGTTTATTTTTGTGTATGGTGTTAGTGAGTGTTCTAATTTCATTCTTTCAGCTGTCCAGTTTTCTCAGCACCACTTATTGAAGAGGCAGTCTTTGCTCCATTGTACATTCTTGACTCCCCTATCAGAAATAAGGTGACCATATGTGGGTGGGTTTATCTGTGGGCTTTCTATACTGTTCCATTGATCTATATTTCTGTTTTTTTGCCAGTACCATACTGTCTTGATTACTGTAGCTTTGTAGTATAGTCTCAAGTCCAAGAGCCTGATTCTTCCAGCTCCGTTTTCCTTTCTCAAGATTGCTTTGGCTGTTTGGGGTCTTTTGTGTTTCCACACAAATTGTGAAATTTTTTGTTCTAGTTCTGCAAAAATGCCATTGACAGTTTGATAGGGATTGCATTGAATCTGTAGATTGCTTTGGGTAGTATAGTCATTTTCACAATGTTGATTCTTCCAATCCAAGGACATGGTATATCTCTCCATCTGTTTGCATCATCTTTAATTTCTTTCATCAGTGTCTTATAGTTTTCTGCATACAGGTCTTTGTCGCCTTAGGTAGGTTTATTCCTAGGTATTTTCTATCTCTTGTTGCAATGGTAAATGGGAGTGTTTCCTTAATTTCTCTTTCAGATTTTTCACCATTAGTGTATAGGAATGCAAGAGATTTCTGTGCATTAATTTTGTATCCTGCTAATTTACCACATCCATTTGTTAGCTCTAGTAGTTTTCTGGTAGCATCTTAAGGATTCTCTCTGTATAGTATCATGTCATCTGCAAACAATGACAGATTTACTTCTTTTCTAATTTGGATTCCTTTTATTTCTTTTTCTTCTCTGATGTCTGTGGCTAAAACTTCCAAAACTATGTTGAATAATAGTGGTGAGAGTGGGCAAGCTTTTCCTCTTCCTGATCTTAGAGGAAATGGTTTCAGTTTTTCACCATTGAGTACAATGTTGGCTGTGGGTTTGTCATATGTGGCGTTTATTATGTTGAGGTAAGTTCCCTCTATGCCTACTTTCTAGAGGGTTTTTATCATAAATCGGTGTTGAATTTTGTCAAAAGCTTTTTCTGCATCTATTGAGATGATCATATGGTTTTTCTCTTTAATTTGTTAATATGGTGTATCACATTGATTGATTTGCATATATTGAAGAATCCTTGCATTCCTGGGATAACCCCACTTGATCATGGTGTATGATCCTTTTAATGTGCTGTTGGATTCTGTTTGCTAGTATTTTGTTGAGGATCTTTGCATCTATGTTCATCAGTGATATTGGCCTGTAGTTTTCTTTCTTTGTGACCTCTTGTCTGATTTTGGTATCAGGGTGATGTTTCCCTCGTAGAATGAGCTTGGGATTGTTACTCCCTCTGCCGTATTTTGGAAGTGTTTCAGAAGGATAGGTGTTAGCTCTTCTCTAAATGTTTGATAGAATTTGACTGTGAAGCCATCTGGTCCTGGGCTTTTGCTTGTTGGGAGATTTTAATCATAGTCTCAATTTCAGTGCTTGTGATTGGTCTGGTTATATTTTCTATTTCTTCCTGGTTCAGTCTTGGAAGCTTTTCTAAGAATTTGTCCATTTCTTCCAAGTTGTCCATTTTTTTGGCATAAAGTTGCTGGTAGTATTCTCTCATGATCCTTTGTATTTCTGCAGTGTCACTTGTTACTTCTCCTTTTTCATTTCTAATTCTATTGATTTGAGTCTTCTCCCTTTTTTTCTTGATGTCTCTGGTTAATGGTTCATCAATTTTGTTTATCTTCTCAAAGAAACAGCTTTTAGTTTATTGATCTTTGCTCTAATTTCATTCATTTCTTTTTCATTTATTTCTGATCTATTCTTTATGGTTTCTTCTGCTAACTTTGGGGGTTTTTTGTTCTTCTTTCTCTAATTGCTTTAGGTGTAAGATTAGGTTGTTTATTTGAGATGTTTCTTGTTTTTTGAGGTAGGATTGTATTGTTATAAACTTCTCTCTCATAGCAGCTTTGCTGCATCCCATAGGCTTTGGCTCATCAGGTTTTCATTGTCATTGTTTTCTGGGTATTTTTTGATTTCTTCTTTCATTTCTGCAGTGATCTCTTGGTTATTTAGTAGGGTATTGTTTAGCCTCCATGTGTTTGTATTTTTTACAGATTTTTTCCTGTAGTTGATATCTAGTCTCATAGCATTGTTGTAGGAAAAGACACTTGATATGATTTCAATTTTCTTAAATTTACTAAGGCTTGATTTGTGACCCAAGTCATGATCTATCCTGGAGAATGTTCCATCAGTACTTGATAAGGAAGTGTATTCTGTTGTTTTTGGATGGAATGTCCTAGAAATATCAATTAAGTCCATCTTGTTTAATGTATCCTTTAAAGCTTGTGTTTCCTTATTTATTTTCATTTTGTATGATCTGTCCATTGGTGGCAGTGGGGTGTTAAAATTCCCTACTAATATTGTGTTACTGTTGATTTCCCCTTTTATGGCTGTTAACATTTGCCTTATGCTTTGAGGTTCTCCTATGTTGGGTGCATAAATATTTACGATTGTTATATCTTCTTCTTGGATTGATCCCTTGGTCATTATGAAGTGTCCTTCTTTATCTCTTGTAATAGTCTTTACTTTAAAGTTTATTTTGTCTGATATAAGAATTGCTACACTAGCTTTCTTTTGATTTCCATTTGCATGGAATATCTTTTTCCATCCCCTTGCTTTCAGTCTGCATGTGTCCTTAGATCTGAAGTGGGTCTCTTGTAGACAGCATATATACGTGTCTTGTTTTTGTATCCATTCAGTCAGTCTATGTCTTTTGGTTGGAGCATTTAATCCATTTACATTTAAGGTAGTTATCGATATGTTTGTTCCTATTACCATTTTCTTAATTGTTTAGGGTTTGTTATTGTAGGTCTTTTCCTTCTCTTCTGTTTCCCACCTAGAAGAGTTCCTTTACCATTTGTTGTAAAACTGATTCCTTGATGCTGAATTCTCTTAGCTTTTGCTTGTCTATAAAGATTTTTATTTCTCTGTCAAATTTTAATGAGATCCTTGTTGTGTAGAGTAATCTTTGTGGTAGGTTTTTCATTTTCATCACTATAAATACATCCTCTCACACTCTTCTGGCTTGCAGAGGTTCGCTGAAAGATCAGCTGTTAACCTTATGGGGATTCCCTTGTATGTGATTTGTTGCTTTTCCCTTGCTGATTTTAATTTTTAAATTTAATTTTTGATAGTTTCATTAATATGTGTCTTCATGTGTTTCTCTTTGGATTTATCCTGTATGAGACTCTCTGCTTTTGCTGGGATTGATTATTTCCTTTCCCATATTCAGGAAGTTTTCAACTATAATCTCTTCAAATATTTTCTCAGTCCCTTTCTTTTCCCTTTCTTCTTCTGGGACCCCTATAATTCAAATGTTGGCGTGTTTAATATTTTCACAGAAGTCCCTGATAGTGTCCTCAATTCTTTTCATTCTTTTTTTCTTTATTCTGCTCTGCAGTAGTTATTTCCACTATTTTATCTTCCAGGTCACTTTTCCATTCTTCTGTGTCAGTTATTCTGCTATTGATTGCTTCTAGAGAATTTTCAATTTCATTTACTGTGTTGTTCATCATTTTTTGTTTGCTGTTTATTTCTTCTGGGTCCTTGTTAAATGTTTTTTGTATTTTCTCCATTTTATTTCTAAGATTTTGGATCATGTTTACTATCATTACTCTGAATTCTTTTTCATGTAGACTGCCTGTTTCCTCTTCATTTCTTTGGTCTGGTGGGTTTTTACCTTGCTCCTTCATCTGCTGGGTATATCTCTGTCTTCTTATTTTGCTTAACTTACTGTGTTTGAGGTCTCCTTTTTGCAGGCTGCAGGTTTGTAGTTCATGTTGCTTTTGGTGTCTGCCCCCAGTGGCTATGGTTGGTTCAGTGGATTGTGTAGCCTTCCTGTTGGAGGAGACTGGTGCCTGTGTTCTGGTGGTTGAGGCTGGATCTTGTCTTTCTGGTGGGCAGGAACGTGTCTGGTGGTGTGTTTTGGGGTGTCTGTGAACTTTTTATGATTTTAGGCAGCCTCTCTGCTAATTGGTGGGGTTGTGTTCCTGTCTTGCTAGTTGTTTGGCATGGGGTGTCAAGCCCTGGAACTTGCTGGTTGTTGAGGGGAGCTGGGTTTTAGCATTGAGACAGAGATCTCTTGGAGAGCTCTGGCCAATTGATATTACATGGGGCTGGAAGGTCTCTCATGGACCATTGTCCTGAACTCGGGTCTCCCACCACAGAGGCTCAGTTCTGACACCCGGCAGGAGCACCAAGACCCTGTCAGCCACGTGACTCAGAAGAAAAGGGAGTGGGAAAAAAAGAAATTAAAAAAAATTAAAGTTATTAAAATAAAAAATATTAAAAATATTAAAAAAATTAAAAAGTAATTTAAAAAAAAAGAAAGAAGAGAGCAACCAAACCAATAAACATATCCACCAATTATAACAAGTGTTAAAAACTATACTAAAAAAAAGAATTGGACAGAAAGTACCCTAGGGCAAATGGTAAAAGCTAACCTATACAGACAAAATCACACAAAGAACATACACACTCACAAAAAGAGAAAAAGGGAACAAAATATACATATATAAGAAAGAAAAGGAATAGACCAACCAAATCAATAAACAAATCTACCAATTATGATAAGCTCTAACTATTAAACTAAGGTAAACATAAGACTAGAAACAAATTATATGCAGAGAGCCAACCCCAAGTCTACAGTTGCTCCCAAAGTCCACCGCCTCAATTTTAGGATGATTCATTGTTTATTCATGTATTCCACAGAGGCAGTGTACATCAAGTTGACTGTGGAGATTTAATCCTTTGCTCCTGGGGCTGCTTGGAGAAATTCCTTTTCTCTTCCCTGTTCGCACAGCTCCTGGGGTTCATCTTTGGATTTGGCCCTATCTCTGCATGTAGGTCGCCCTCTGGCATCTGTTCTTTGCCCAGACAGGAGGGGGTTAAAGGAGCGGCTGATTAGGGGGCTATGGCTTACTTAGTCCAGGGGGATGGAGGGATATGGAATGCGGGGTGAGCCTGAGGTGGCAGAGGCCGGTGTGATGTTGCAACAGCCTGAGGTGCACCATGTGTTCTCCCGGGAAAGTTGTCCCTGGATCACGGGACCCTGGCAGTGGTGGGCTGCACAGACTCCCGGGAGGGGAGGTGTAGATAGTGACCTGTGCTTGCACACAGGCTTCTTGGTGGCTGCAGCAGCAGCCTTAGCGTTTCATGCCCGTCTCTGGTGTCCGTGCTGATACCTGCAGCTCGTGCCTGCCTCTGGAGCTCGTTTAAGTGGTACTCTGAATCCCCTCTCCTTGTACACACCAAAACAATGGTCCCTTACCTCTTTGGCAGGTCCAGACTTTTTTCCCGGACTCTTTCCTGGCTAGCTGTTGCACACTAGTCCCTTTCAGGAAGTACAACCTGAGTCCTTTCCCTGAGATCTGACCTTCGAAGCCTGAGCCTCAGCTCCCAGCCCCCAGCCATCTAGGCAGGTGAGCAGACAAGCCTCTCAGGCTGGTGAGTGCTGGTCGGCACCAATCCTCTGTGTGGGAATATCTCCACTTTGCCCTCTGCACCCTTGTTGCTGTGCTCTCCTCCATGGCTCTGAAGCTTCCCTCCTGCTACCTCCAGTCTCTGCCAGTGAAGGGGTTCCTAGTGTGTGGAAACTTTTCTTCCTTCACAGCTCCCTCTCAGAGGTGCAGGTCCCATCCCTATTCTTTTGTCTCTGTTTTTTCTTTTCTCTTTTGCCCTACCCAGGTACATGGGGAGTTTCTTGCCTTTTGGGAGATCTGAGGTCTTATGCCAGCGTTCAGTAGGTGTTCTATAGGAGTTGTTCCACTAGATGTATTTTTATTGTATTTGTGGGGAGGAAGGTGATCTTCACATCTTACTCCTCCGCCATCTTGAAGCCACCCAATCATACATTTTAAAATTGTAAGGGAAGGATAAAACCCTTTCCCTTATCCTTCTCAGCTGGGGCCTTGCAAATTAATCTGACAAATGAGAGATGATGGACAGAAAAGCAAACAGAATTTATGAATGCATCACACTTACATGTGAGCCCTCGGTGATGAGTAACTCAAAGTTTTGTTAGAACTTGGGCTAACATAGCCTCTTAACAAAGAACAACAAATTTGTATAGAAATGACAAGATACAGGAAAGGGATATCAGGATTTTAGGGGTGGCAGATATAGAAAGGTAAATATATGAGGGGAATTAATGGAAGATAAGATTCATCTTAGTAAGTTTTGTCACCTAGAATCCTCTCCTCCTCTCTCTGAGCTGATAAGATTCTGTGATGAAATAAAACTCTAAGCCTGCTTTTACACAAATGGTGAGGAGGGCAGAGACCTTTTTCTGGTGTCTGCTGTTTCTCAATTGTCTCCAGCTCAAAATAGTCCTTATGCTAAAGTGGTACATTTCAGAATGGTATGTTCTGATCTCCTATAAAATTTAAGATTCATGTTTAACCTGGAAGTGTGCTCATTTCATGTAAGATTCATGGGGAGTGAGAGGTGTAAGTAGTAGGTTCATCTTTCACTTCCCCTGATGTTCCTGGGACAGACATACTCTGGGTGGAAAGAGGGCAGAGCAATCCTGCTGGGGTGCTCTCTGCTGCCCTTGGGTTTAGTTACTGTGTAATTTTCGTTGAATTCACAAACAATCAATTCACATATGAATCTACTGTATTAACTGGTGGCATATCCTGGTAATTTTGGGGACTTTATTAATTTACTATTTTTAAACATGACTGGACCCACAGAAGTTCTACTCTACAGCTCCTGGGTACGAAATGGAATTTTAGAGACTCTAAGAAGAGCTGATTTGCAGCATTTTGCAGTATTGCTTTCAAATTGCTTTCAAATGCACATAACTTATATTGAGGAGGAAACTAACAATCTAGAAAATAAATTCTGATTTAACACTTCTGAGTGAAACATTTGTCCAAGAGCTCTTCAAAGGCAGGTTTGCATTTGTGATTCTATATTCCCTGTCTTCTTTATTCATCACAGGACTTCAGTGGGGGCCCTTGAACTGCAGGCAGTGACAGTCAAAAAGTTTACATTCCAACCAGCAACTTAGAAGCTCAAAATAGAGACTCAGAGGAACCTCAGTGGTTGATTATCTCTGTAGCATCTTTAGGTTTTTAATTACCTTAGTGTCTTATCAGGAGAAATTGATGGCAGTGAAGATCTTCTCTTTGCATTTCCAAAGCAGATGAGGCATCATCCTGCTAGATTTCATTTAAATTATATCTGACAATCTCTTCTTCAGGTTTTCCTGAATAAAGGAAGAATAGCACTGAGTTGTGTGTTCTCCATCTAAGCAGCGATGCTTGAGGCCTTGCAAGTCCCATTGTAACAAAACGTGAATATACAGAGGTTCTGGATGGGATGGGGGCTTTGTGGCTTCCTTGAAAAGCAGGCCACTGAAGTCTACGATAGCCTATAGATTAACAAATGCATTGTGCTTTGGACCTGAATTTCATACTTAGTTAACCAAACTAACTTAACAGAACTGAGCAAGCACTCTCATCATTGCGCTAATCTGGACACCCACCTTTCAGCCCTCCTCTTTGTCTAGGGCAGCCCTGGCCTCACATCAGCCCTCCCTGCACATGTACTCTACCAGCAGGGACTCTAGAACAGGATGAAACCCCTGGGATCCCCTGAGGACTTAGAATGGAAGCTACTGTATTTACAATGGAGTGAGCATTCTGTGCTCCAATGCAGGAGCTGGACCAAGGAGAAATGGATGTTTCTCATCCAAAAACACCTAATTTGTTAGCCACATACATCTTTGAACAAGTGCTGAGAAACAAGAGGCATCAATTTGTCTTTAAATATCTATTTAATTTTCCTCCAGTATCTGCTCCATATTTCCAGCAGGTACCAAAGCTTTGAAATTTCTTGCCTTGAGAATTTTGGCCTGGAAGAGAGGCAGCCTTTGGCAGCCTACCCTGGGCATAAGCCTCAGCCACAGAGGAGATGACACATGCAAGACATTCTGAATGGGTGAGGGGGAAAGAGATCAGCTGAGAAGCAGAGAGGGGCCTGGGAATTCTTCAGTATCAACAGCACTTGCAATTTTTTCTGCATCTCTTGGGAGAGAAGGTGAGATCTCAGAGATGCTGATGCTATGGTGGGCTTAGGGAGTCAGGGCACTAAGAATGGGGTCCCCAGCCTCAGCAAAGATTATAATGGCCCACGAAAAAGAGCTCTGGGATTTAATTGACTACTGAAAGCTTTCATAATGCTGATGCCTGCAGCAACTAAGATATATTGGATGTAGTAATACATGTGCATTGCTTAGTATAATGCCTGGCACATGATAACCAATCAATATATGTCAAAAGTCACTGTTTTTTTCCCTCTACAATAACTATTTGTCACCTATGATTTTTAGTCCTTTAAACGTCATCATAATAGTCATTCTAATCATCACTACTAAATGATGCCTTTGAGTGTTCAAATTTCTAATTGTCTAAGAAATATCATAACATATTTCAAATGTTTGTTTGAATCAGGATCAACATTGGGTGAATACATTGTGATTGGTGTCCCTTAAATCTATTTTAAGTTATAGATTCCCCCATATTTATCTCTCTTGGTTTTTTGCTTATGCTTTTTGTCTTTTATAGTAAACTGTTCCACTGAGTAATTTAAAAGCAGATTTTTGAAAGACAAGGACTCAAATCATTGTCTTATGGAATTTCTCATAGTGTGTGTTTTGCTGATTGCTTCCTCTGGTGTGTATGCTATTTTTATAATTGTTAGTTGGATTTAGAGAATTAATCATGCTCAAATTTAATTTCTTAAATAATTTCCTAGTTCTATGCATGGTAAAGGACTAGCTCTTTTCATGGTAAAGGTAAAATTCATGGCCAATTCAGTAGGAAAGAACATCCCTATGCCCAGATTCTGGTCTTGAAAGAGCATTTTCAATGAAAAGAAGCCAGACATCAGAGAGATTCTGGGGTGATGCTGGTAGCACTGGAAACTAGTTTAGTTTTTTAATCTTCTCAAATTCCCATGCAAGAATAGATAGTAAAATTGTGGGGTAAACTAGATAGGAAAACCACAAACCATGGACAACATTTACAACAAAGCTACATGACTAGATGTTTGTTCCCATGGATCTCAAACTACCAACAGCTACAAGACCTAGTTGTTTTCCATGTCTGTGCAGGAGAAAGCTGAGGAAAGCAGTAGAACCTCTGATGGACTTGCAGATAGAAGGACACAAAAGAGTCTGCAGGTATTCACTGCAAAGTGCAGCAGGCCAACTTGAGAACAATGCTGAGAGAACCACGAGTACTAAGAGAAAAAAAAAGAAATAAAGAAATGATGATGAAAGATGTAAAAAAAAAATTGAGGAGAAGTGACACTGATGAATGTAGGCAAATGAGATCCAACGCAGGAATAACAGGAATCCTTTAAGGAGAAACCAAAGCAAGGAGAACAGAACAAATAGTTAAAAATGTAATTTAATAAATCTTTTCTTAATTTTAAACAAAATGACTTTAATCTATGTCTTGAAACACCACGTATCTACACATATTAATCCAGAATGACCAATATAAAGATATTTCTAGTAAAATGTCTGAACTTAAAAAGCATCTAGGCAAAAAGAGCCTATGATTTGTAAGAAAAGTAAATTAGGCTATCATCACACCTGTTGACAGCACTGCCAGAAGAAACACAAACATATTAAAGATCCTCAGGGGAAAAAATGAGTATAATTAACCTACAAGAATCCAGGAAATGTATTTCTGAGTATTCCACTAGAGAAAGAGCTCCAGAAAACCAAACTATCTAGAGAGCATTAACAGTGGGGAACATTAAATATTTAATTACTTGTAGAAGAATAAATGAGGGTTAAAAGTGAATATTTAGATATATATCAGGTATGTGATCTGACAATGTAGATTTGATATGATCATTTTAAAAATAATGGAAAAAAGAGATATATATTTAAAAAATCAACTGTTTCCAGTAATTATAATCAGTAGCAGTAGAATTAACACTGTTATTCTGAGTTTGTTGTATGTGTAATATGGAGTAACAAATTAGCATTTATGAGATATTCTAATTCTATTACTTCTTGTGTTTTTGAATACCAAAATTTTCACTGTGAAAGAAAGGAAATACAGACATAAAGCAATGAAGATAAAGTGAAACCCTGTAGTCCTGAATTTAAACTGGGAATAGCAGTATGAACTCATAAATTGTTTTAACTATTTCTAGATATAATTACAACAGATTACACATTCAAATATATTTAAATCCATGAATTCATAATCATATTATGAAATATAATTTATGATTCCCTGAGGATGATAAAGAATCAATTTGCTAGGTTGGAAACTGGGAAATAGAATCAGCGTTTATCTTCTCTTTCCTAATGAGCTGTACTACTGGTTAAGTAAAGAATAAATGAGGGGAAACATACCCTAATAATTCTCATATGCATCGTGATGAAATGAAATGCCATCACTGACAGTATGACAGTCTTACCCAAAGGAATCCAACCTGAGTTTACTTGAACCTCAGGTCTAGTTGTCAATTGCCAAGAAATACACAGGACAAAGGAACATGCTGACCTGAATTTTGAGTTTGAATCAATGAAATCCAGGCTGTGGGAGACTACAGATCAAGTGGCCTGAGTTTTTCAATGGATAAATTATAAGAATAAGAAAGATTATATTAAAAAATAGTTGGAATACAAAGAAATGTAAGAAATCAACTGAACTGCAGTCTCTTGGGATGTACAACTAGCTGACAAAACTATAAATAGTCACAACAGTTGTGCAATTTCTATCCATTTTGAAGTTCAGATCTTCTGTCTTTTGGCCAGTGGGAGCCTGCATGAGTTGGCTCCATGCCCTATCGACATGATCCTAGCAATCTTTGACAACTTTCTTGCATTCTTATATGACAAGATGCTTCAGGCTTAACTTGCACAATTCCTGCCATAATCTAGGAATCAGCCATGTCTCCATAAAGCCCTGGTTCCTTGGGGCTGGCAATGCTATTTCAAGACTGCAATCCAGGTAATAGGTTCTAGAACTTTTCTGCGAGTAGAGCTAGGATTTTTGTTTATAAGATAAAATGCATCATGAGTTCATACTAATAATTTCAATTGAAATTCACAACTACAGGATTTTTGAATAATCTCTTCTGTCTGATATTTGTGTCTACTTTCTCCCATACCGAGTACCTTACTAAGACCAGTTTAGATGATGGTGAGCCATGCCCAGTAGAGAAGAGGGTAACAGAATATGCAGATTAAACACACAGGTTTTGGATTCAGACAGATTACACTCAAATACCCTGCCTTAACTTGGGCAAGTTATCAACATCATTTATAAAATTAAATGTAAAGAATAATAAAATGAAAAATACCTTTATCATAGTGTTGTTATGAACATTAAAATTAATCTGGAAAATAAATGCCTCTTTTGAGAGTATGTTGGAGGGACAAACAGCTGGGCTACATAGTTGCATCCAATCTTGCTTGGCCTGGATGGCTTTTTCACTTTAAAACATGTACCAGTGTTTCCCTAGCAAACAGGCAACCTTGGGTTAACTGTGAACTTCTGATGTGATAGGATGTGATACATCTTATTATCTAACTCCTAAACTTGCCATTCCATTGATTTCAAATTTCCAGATGAACTACAGCAAAATTATAATAATAAAATACATGAATGTGTACAACAATGTGAAAGTACTTCATGCCACCGAACTGTTCACTTAAAATGGTCAAAATGGTCAATTCTATGTTATATTTTACTACAAAAAATACATGAATGAGACCAGAAAATGAGAAATGTTTTAGTGGTTGGAAAGTTAAATCTTACATAAATAAAATAAAAGATAACTTCCATCATTTTCTTTTAAAAATGTGAACATTAATAAATATTGGGTGCAAAAGTGAAATGGGTTCAGGGCTGAAAAGAAAATAATACAGAGAAATTAAACTTTTAACAACCAAAGTGCTGTGATTTGAGTTTTTATTGTGTTAAATAATTAACCTCACCCAAATTCTGTCTCCATCTTTTTCCAGCATAAACATGCCTACTTATTTTCTGGTTGGCATTCCCCTAGATGGAGGAACGTCAACGTCAAATCTGTTCAGCAAAACCTGCCCTTAGTTCTACATGTCTGCTAGTAGGCCAAGTGGACTTTGTAGCAGGTAAGAATAGCCACTGCCCTGTGCACTCCCCATTCACAGAAGAGCAATTGAGTATGTGGAGAGAACCAGGACCATTGTCCTCCACCCAACCATCCCCACGGGGGACTCATACACTCCTGGGAGGAGAGTAATGGTTTCACATCAACCCCAGGAAATTCTCTGCTAAGGCTAAGCTTTTCTTCATGGAGCATTCCATTTCCAAGAGGCAAGCACAAGCTTAGCCTTCAGAAAGAGATTTTCAAGAGGCTGTGCTCCCTAGCGCTAGGCTGGTTTGTGTGTTGGAGAGGGGAGAGCAGGACACTGGGTGTTGCTTGACCAAAATGGTAATAAATAGGTAATCAGAAGCTACATCATTTTTTGTTTCCATTTTAAGAAGTACCATCCACAGTGTCTCTCAATTGTTCTTAATCCCAATGTGCTATTCCTACCCAGAGAGCACGTGGAAATGTGTGGTGAGATTTTTGGTTTTCACAGTGACTGAAGAGGAGCAAGCAGTGTTCACTAGGGAGGACGCTAACCATCCTGGAAGCATGGAAACATGCTAAGGATGGAAGGATAGTCCCTCGAAAGGAAGAATCGTGCCACCCAAAATGTCCCCAAGGCAACCTTGGTATGTCAACAAAACTTGAATCTCTTTTAGTTACTTGACACAAACCTTGATCTTTTAATGTTCTTTCCCACTGCAAGTTTTTCTGAAATCCTAAAGGACCGTATGTGTTTATCAGAATGCTTCATTTTAGGCAGATCAGAAGAACTGCACTAAGCCAGACATTATTGCACAGGAAGCAAAATAACAAGCTGGGTGCTTCTGCTGTCAAGAGGCTCAGGTCCCCAGTGGAATAATGAAATTATGAAAATTATTTTTTCCTCTTCCGTCTTCATTTCATAAAAATCTTCAATGGACAGAAGCAGTTTTCAGATATTATCTTATCGTGAAACAAACTTATGTTAGAAATTTGCAAATAAATAATATCCATAGTAACCATAATATCCATGATATCCATAGTATCCAATAGTATCCAAATTGATTAGTTACCATCTTTATATGGAAACCAGAGACAATGATGGAATGATTATCATTAAGTATTCAATTCCTTTTAGTATTGAGATATCAAACATTAGAACTAAGTTTAATATCTAGTTTTGTGAAGATGAATCATTTTATATTTGGTCCTACATTTATTATTTCCCAGTTTATAACGATGTCTTTACTTATCCTCCTACTGTACTTGTATGTGTATGATCTTTTCATTAGTATGTTGTGAATTTTAAGTGTATAGGCATATAATAATATACCAAGGACATGAAGAAATGTATACACTTGGTTTATAAAACTCATTGGCCTTTCAAAATAATTTTTGAACTTGAAAGTAGAATTGCCTTGTAAATGCCTACTCCTTTTGGTCAGTTAATGATCCACAGTGCTAGCCTGTATCATAGAACTAAATTTCTGGAAGGGCCAATTGAAACAATTTGACTAAAATGAGGCATCTATGAGAATGTAATGAGACTTCAGAATGAGAGGAGAATATTTCTAGCTGGAGGCACCAAAGAAGGGTTTGTGATGCCGTTCTTGATATCTGAGTAGAGTATAAGCTATCAGAGAAGCTGGCATAGTCATTCTAAGGAGAAGGAATCAAATGAAGCTTTGGAGACCTCTGATGTACTGTATCTCCTGGCATTCCTGTCTCTCTAGAATACGATCTTGCCTTGAGACCTGCTTTAGCCACTAGACTGTGCCAGTTCCAGGTCTAAATCTACTACTTAGCATCTTGAAGCTACTGCTTTTGCATCTTGGCCAAAGCCAGTCACCATGTAAGAAATCCTACTTCCTGAGACCACCATGCTGTGAGGAAGCCCAAGCAGACTACGTGGAGATGCCACATTCAAGAGAATCAGGAACCCAGCTGACTGTCAGCACCAAGGAACCAAGTGTGGGGTCCTGGTAGAGCAGTGCCCACCAGTCTGCAGCCTTGCCAGCTGCCTCGGCTGATGCCATATGAAGCAGAGAACTACCCCTTTTGTGCTCTGTTCAGGCTCCAGATCCACAGAATTGAGAGCAAACATAATGGCTGTTGTTTTAAGGTATTAAATTTAAGGGATATTTTGATAGGTGGAAATAGATAACTGATAAAGCTTAAGGCATATGGGACATTCAAGAAGCAGTAAATGCTTGTGTTTGGCTTGAAAGACTTCCTGGTGAGAGGAACAGCTTGAAATGCAGAGAATTAAGAATGTGGACATTAGCCTGCACACATGGCATAGAAGGTACAGGCTGCTTCTAGATATTTCTACAAATCCTTTAGGTAGTGACACATTCTTATACAGCTAGAAGCTGACCACGAGGAATACTGAGCAGTGAATGCCAGTGAAACCCTGAAATTGGTCTTGGGGATGATGTCACAGCTAACGCCTTCCTCGGAGACCCTCTCAACACAGCAGGACAACTCCCCGAGCACAGGGCTCTAAATATGAGGGAAAAAAATCTCAGGCTTGCCAGACATGAGTCATAGGCACCAATTTCTGACCTTTTATGACAATGTGGGTGGTGAGATACTGTGTACTGATATATGTCATCTCAAAAAGACAAGCAATTATTATGCTAAGGTGCAAATGGGAGTCTTAGGGAGAGAAAAACGGCCCTTGGGTTTTCTTTTGCTAAAGGACACGATTTGGGAATTGGCAGTAAGAAAAATTGGAGATTTATTTTAGGAGTTCCACAGTGAATACAGAGTCCTCAAACAATGATTTTACAAGAGGCTCTTGCTGTGAGAGCATGGATTTGATCACAGGTGACCATACTTTGCCATTAGGACAAGACCAATGTCCTACATCTGTGCAGTTCTGTGCATGTGTGTATGTATTTGTGTGTGTCTAAATCATATGGATGCAAATCGAGGGGTGATGCTGTCTTTAATATGCTGAATATACTACCCCTGCCCTGCCCCACCAGTTGTCTGTCTTGTTAATCCAAATATTACAGAGATAGCTTGCTTTCAAGGAAGAATGTTCAGGGCAGCACCCCCCCCCCATGTTGAGCCACTCAGCTTCTCTCTCTCCTGGTAAAACTTAAACCTTAAAGTGAAGCCTTTTCCAAAAAACTGAGTTTTCAGTCTCAAGGTAGAAATGATTAGAATTCATACATTTCCTGATGACCAAACTACTGAAACAGAGAAGGGAGCTTGCACTAGCAGGTCATCAGGACTGAGTCAGAGAAATCAAGCCCACAGCAAGAACCCAATCCAGAAGCTTAATTTTATCCAGATTGTGGGAACAAATATCAATGATTATTCATTCAAAAAAATTCTGCTTGTAACAACACATAATATTGCTTGGTGTACTATATGTACATTCATATTTAGAAAAATTATAAAATCATGGACAAAGAGAATCCAAGGCAACTTCAGTGTATTCATTACATCTCAGGGGAAAGAGAAGGGGATTGGAGAAGTTCACCAACTTATTAATTTTGAGAGGATTTATCAAACATCTCCAATTCTGTTACTGAGTCTGATCTTTGCTTAATTCTGGAATTACATTACCTTATTGCATTACTACCTTAGTATTACCTTACCTATGGGGAAGAGAAAATAGACATCAGGTGAATTGAAAAGCTAAAGTAAACAGTGCAGCCTCCAAGAAGTGATATTAATACAGCAAACACCAGAGAAGTAGATCCAGGGCCCTGCCGGTTGAGGAGAAAGTTGCTGCTGCTGGGAGTGGGAGTGGGAGAGGAGGCTGGAGAGTGGCTGAAACCCAGTCTCAGACTGTCAGCCTGTCCTGTTGCTCTGTTGTCTTGCTGTGTTTTGGCAGGAGGCACTCCCAGACAAACCACCATCAGGCTCCCTGAACCTTGGAGTGGGTGGTAGGGAAACGCCTCTGACGTGTTTGAGTATCTTTCTCTAGTGGGGCATTTCTCAACATTTTTTCCCTATTATTAGCACCTTCCTTCCACCCCCACCGGGAAGTGCAGGCCAAAAGCCTCTTTAGCTACTTTTTGCTTATTCGCCAACTTCAAGAAATTTTAATACCATTGATATACTATATATCTGCTTATGTGTTGTATACATTTGTGCTTCACACAGAAAAAAATAAGTATGAATCTTACCCATTTTATTGATTAAAGTTTAAAAATGACTAAATACAAATTTTATGTTAACATTTAAAATAAAAATTAAAAGCTATAACTTAAAAAAATTATTTATTTTTTAATTAAAGTACAGTTGATTTACAATATTGTGTTAGTTTCAGGTGCACAGCAAAGTGATTCAGTTATATACATATATATTTTTTCAAATTATTTTCCATTATAGGTTATTATAAGATATTGATACAGTAAATCCTTGTTGAAAAGCTAAAACATTTAATTTAACTTGATTGTCAGAATAACTTTTAATGTAATTTACTGATTTATATAAATCTCAATGTATCATATTAGTAATATATAAATCCATAAAATAGCAATGTCATACACATTTTAAAAATCATTCAAAACTGTTATTTTCCCAGCAAAAGTGAAATAATTCAAAAATTAAATTAATTTCTTAAAAATGTAGTGAAATGAACTTTTAACTCTTGTTTGATATGAAAGGATAACTTTAAACCATCATTCAGACATTACCAATATTTTTTTCTTTTCACCACTTGACATAATTAATGGTGGATTGAATAATATTTTTAGAAAAAAATTATAAAATATAAACATTTTAATTTAATTCTCAATGCCCTCAAAGCCAAAGTGACATGTAAGATCGCTGAGATCAAACAAAGAAGGTCCACAAAGCAGCCAACGGACACATGCTGCCTCTCACACCATGTGACTCTGATATGGAACAATTGATGGAGAGAAAGTCTTACACTCATAGACATCTATTTGCTACAGATTTGGGCCTGACTTTGCATATGTTTGGGATCAATGCCATTAACTTAATGTCAACACTGCTTATGTGTTATACAAGAAAACGCAATGAGAGAAATGAAATATTAAGGGATATGATTTTTCTGGGTAAGCCTGACTTTGAAGAGCCACAATTCATTGTAATATCTAAGAATTTTTCCCTCAAAAAACCAAGTTGTCACTCCTTTGGGAGTGATATTGCCCCTACAGAAAATGCATGCTGTAGTCATATCTGCATTATAAAACTAAAGTATTTGAGTTGCTTCTTATATTTATCAGAAATGATCACTCTTCTTTGGGTCAAAAGAAAGATTTCTTGAATGTTTTATATTTTTCCTATCTCAAAAAACAAAACAAATAAAATGCCTATTTGATCTGTTTATTTTTTTAAAAACTGATCTTGGATGCCATCTCCATTTGAATTATAATTTATTGATTAAAAAATAAATCTTCACCTTTATATTAGAGTTACCACCTATTCCCTTGGAATCTTGGACCATCGCATTGAACCATTCCACCCTGAACTGTTCAACTGAGCTATCTCTTAGAATCCAAACCCTCAGTCTTCCAACCATAAGTTCACTTATTCTCTCAACACTTTTGTTTGAAGGCCTTGGGCAACCACATTTTCTGTCCAGCTTGCATGTTATAGTTAAACACTTCACCTGTCTCCAGAATCCTTAACACTCTCAGTACCTTGTTTCCATAGCCCTCAATTCCGCAAATCCTAACTTGATACCAGTGCTGTCATCTGTTTCCTCATAACAACTGAACCCTACAAAAAAATTCACAATTCTACTGATGGATGCTACTGTTAATTTGGGGTTTCTATACTTGGTTGGGGCCTCAAACCACTATTCAATCCTTTTACTTGTGAATCAAGTTAAAACATCATATTATAAAAACATCCCATTATAAATGGACACACATATGAACTTATTTGATCTTGACTACAATCTATGAGATAGACGCTATTTTGTTTGTATTTTACCAATACAAAGACTGGGACACAGACAGGTTAGGTGATTTACCCAAAGTCACACAGCAAGTAAATGCCTGAGCAAGATTAGAATGAAGGCTTTCTGATCGTAAAGTCTTTGCACTTAACTGCACTGTGTATTTAGGTACTATTTACTAATCTTTTAAGTAATTAGACCAACCTATGCACCAATTTATTTCTCAGAGGGTTTATGGTTATCTATTGCTTAGAAGGCTGGGAAAGCTTACAAGGAGAATTAGGCTTTTGATTTCTGCTGATTTTGACCCCTATCTTTTTTTTTCCTTTTTCTTACAAAAAAATAAAACATTTTTTGGCTTTTGAAATCTTACATTTTTACAGAACCCAGATTTTGTATAGGAGTTTTGGAAAATGAAAACAATGAAAGGCTGTGAAGAGAAATTCAGCCCAGGCATTCCATCTTCATAAGATAAGAAAGTGGCCTCGGACGTACTCTTTCCCATTAGGAGATTAAAACAGTGAATAGAGGGTTCTGGCCAGCACATGAATCCCTTGTTAGAGCACAGGGAGACCCTTTCTTTGCCTGTTTCTTAGGATTCGTTGGTTCCTGATTAAGAGAAATTTGCATCCCCACTAACACTATAAAGTATTGTTTACATTTTGTTTTTCAAATAATGAATTGCCGGCTTCTAGGTTTCCAAGAGAGTGGCTGTTAGTTTGATAAATTGCCTTACAGGTTGCCAAATATAAAGAAATAGTGCTTGACTAAACTGTGAACAGATTTTCACCATTATTCAAAAAGAGTATATTGAGTAAAGAGAAGTAGCTAGTGGAAAATTCAAGTTTCCCTGCTGTCAATCGACACCAGATTGAAGGTCTGGTCCCTATACTGAGCACGGATCAAAAGACAGTTTCATCTGAGAAAGTTATCACATGACAGAAAGTCATCACATGACAGAAAGTCAAATAAGTTTCCAACTGCCCTCAAATATTATTAAAAAAATACTTCAGAGTAAATACTTCAGCCATCAGTGGCTGCTCAGGTGTGAGACTTCGGCAAAGTTAGGAGAGTTTGACTGAATGATCAGTGATTCAAAGAAACTCTTATACAACTAGATTAATAGACATTTTCCTACTTTACAACCTTCCTTCCACCCTCCAGATGAGTCCATAAGTTTGCTGCATGTACATTTTATTCATATATAGATATATATAGTTTTTATAAATGCAACTACACACACATACATACATGTTGTAAACATGTATACATTGTCTAAAGCCAGACCGAAAGGCAGGAAAAATATAGCTTATGATAAAACTGGCGAAGGAAAAAATTGAACACAATTTTTCTATGACTTAGACAGTAATAAGGTATTGTGGATTCCCTGCTTCCTCTCCTTTACTGTTATTACTATTGCTCCTTCCTGTGGGTATTTCTCAAGCTTTTCCTGGGCTGCCATTATCCTCATGACTACCATCCCCTCTTCCTTAAGAAAAGGAATAAGCCTGCTTGGGTAGTTCCTCCCTGTGGAATGGCCACACATGATTACTGAACACTTGGAATGTGTCTAGTGCCACATGTGGGAATGATAATGTATGTGTATATGTAATTACATTTCATATAAATATATTCACTACATATTTTATTTCATACAGACATGTACATTACATATGAATATGTTCATCAATATGTGTACGTATACGTACATTTCATTGGATATATTGGAATAAATGAAATAAATTGTTAAATTTAATTTTACCTGATTCCTTTCACTTTTTTAAAAAATGGAGTCACCAGGACATTTTAAATTACACATGTGACTCCCATTATATTTCTTTGGACAGCACTGCTTTAGAAGATGTGACTACTTTTTTACCTTTGGGGTTTTCTGATGAAACCCACTTGGCTACTGGGAGCCATTGCTGGGCTGGCCTCCAGTGGAGCATCCTTACTTGTACTTGATTTTAAAGTGTCTATCATATTCAACCTTTTATTATAATTACATTTCTTTCCATTTTATTTTTTATGAAAGTATAGTTGGTTCACGATGTTTTGTTAGTTTCAGATGTAGAGCAAAGTGATTCAACTATCCATATATATATGGATATATATTTTTTCTTTTTTGGATTCTTGTCCCTTATAGGTTATTACAAAATAATAACAGTACAGTTGAGTACAGTTCCCAGTGTTATACAGTAGGTCCTTTTTGGTTATCTATTTTATATATAGTAATGTGTATATGTAAATCCCAATCTCCTAATGTATCCCACCCTTTCCCCTTTGGTAACCATAAGTTTGTTTTCTATGTCTGTGGTTCTATTTCTATTTTGTAAATAAGTTCATTGGTATCATTTTTTTTTAGATTTCACATATAAGCAATATCATATGATATTTGTCTTTCTCTGTTTGGCTTACTTAGTATGATCATCTCTAGATCTATCCACCTCACTACAAATAACTCAATTTATTTTTATGGCTTCTTTTTATGGCTGAGTAATATTCCACTGTGTATATGTGCCACATCTTCTTTATCCATTCATTTGTTGATGGACATTTAGGTTGCTTTCATGTGTTGCCTATTGTAAAATAGTGCTGCAATGAACACTGGGGTGCATGTATCTTTTCTACTTATGGTTTTCTTCAGATATACATCCAGGAGTGCGATCCCTGGATCATATCACAGTTTTATTTTTAGTTTTTTAAGGAACATCTATACCGTCTCCATAGTGGCTGTACTAATTTACATTCCCACCAACAGTGTAGGAGGGTTCCTTTTTCTCTATATCCTTCCAGCTTTTATTATTTGTAGACTTTTTGATGATTGCCTTTCTGACCCATGTGAGGTGGTACCTCACTGTACTTTTGCTTTGCATTTCTCCCTTTCCATTTTATATCAGTGTATCTTTTTTGTGTCATTATGAGTTTATTATCTCATCAATTTAACTTGTTACCATTTATTATTATTATTACCATTACTATTACTATTACTGTTTTGATGCTCACTCAAATTGTCAGAATTTGGCTGTGTACTCTCAGCCTTACCAGTAACAGACTTAAAGGGTAGAAGCTCCATCTTTTCTGGAAACATCATGACTTTTCACTGCCATGAACTCTGGAGTAAAACACCCATTAAGAAGTTCTGATTTCTTTCAGGGGAGAAGAGGATTAGAGATGAAAACCTGAGTTCACGAGACTTGGAAAGTTGGGTGAAGTGCTGTGGTTGCTGCAGCTGCTGTGTTGGATTGGTTTTTGTGTCACTAAATTGGAAAAAGAATTCTTTTTAACATTTTTAGCACACATGGGTTTTATAATTTTAGGTACTATGTTTTATTTGTCAGAGAGTAAATGCCTTCTTCTGTGAAAAACACTCTCTCCTCTGCTGATACATGTGATGGTGTTGCTCCCCTCTGACATTTCTGTTTAAGGACAGAGGGAAAATAGGAGGCAGAGAGTTGAGGACACACACACACACACTCACACACTCTCATCACATTCATATACATATGCTCTTGCTGACACACTCATGTGTTCACACACATGCTGATATGTACACACTCACATACACTCATATTCACACATGACCATGCTCACACACACACACTTACTCACACTCATATACAATGCTACCTTGGCTACATTGTTTCTAAATAGCAGAATTTTGGTCTTTCAAAAACTGTAGGACAATGAGATATCATCTCACACCAGTCAGAATGGCCATCCTCAAAAAATCTAAAAACAGTAAATGCTGGAGAGGGTGTGGAGAAAAGGGAACTCTCTTGCACTGTTGGTGGGAATGTAAATTGATACAGCCACTATGGAGAACAGTATGGAGGTTCCTTGAAAAACTAAAAATAGAACTACCATACGACCCAGCAATCCCACTACTGGGCATATACCCTGAGAAAACCATAATTCAAAAAGAATCATGTACCACAATGTTATTGCAGCTCTATTTACAATAGCCAGAACATGGAAGCAACCGAAGTGCCCATCGACAGATG
Source organism: Balaenoptera musculus (assembly GCF_009873245.2). NCBI lineage: Eukaryota > Metazoa > Chordata > Mammalia > Artiodactyla > Balaenopteridae > Balaenoptera > Balaenoptera musculus. The sequence continues at coordinate 20,315,785 of NC_045790.1, read as the reverse complement.
AATGGATGAAGAAGATGTGGCACATATATACAATGGAATATTACTTAGCCATAAAAAGAAACGAAATTGAGTTATTTGTAGTGAGATGGGCGGGCCTAGAGTCTGTCATACAGAGTGAAGTAAGTCAGAAAGAGAAAAACAAATACCGAACGCTAACACATATATATGGAATCTAAAAAAAAAAAAAAAAAAAAAGTGGTCATGAAGAACTTAGGGGCAAGATGGGAATAAAGACACAGACCTACTAGAGAATGGACTTGAGGGCGCAGGGAGGGGGAAGGGTAAGCTGGGACAAAGTGAGAGAGTGGCATGGGCATATATACACTACCGAATATAAAACAGATAGCTAGTGGGAAGCAGCCGCATAGCACAGGGAGATTAGCTCGGTACTTTGTGACCACCTAGAGGGGTGGGATAGAGAGGGTGGGAGGGAGGGAGATGTAAGAGGGAAGAGATATGGAGATATATGTATATGTATAGCTGATTTACTTTGTTATAAAGCAGAAACTAACACACCACTGTAAAGCAATTATACTCAAATAAAGATGTTAAAAAATAAATAAATAAATAAACCTGTAGGAGAGCCTCAGGAATTTGAATTTATATTAAATTTCAGATTCAGTGGATAAAGTTTTTCACAAGTCAGGTAAGTGCTTCTGACTACAGAGTGTTAGTCATAGGAGTAGGTTTTATTATTTGTTCAGTCGTGATTAGAAGTGCTTCCTAGAATGTGTCTAGTTTTACCACAAATCACCTCCTGTCACACAGATTATAGAAAGCATCCAGGTTTTTGTCTGAGGTTTGGAAAATGTATCTCATTGTGGATGACAAAATGACGTCTGTATTTTATAAAGGCGTCTCTTCTTCATTTCTATCATACTGAATCCTTGAATCTGTATAACATTGTAGAACCTTTATTCTTTATCTCTAATTTTCTTGTCTATCCTCAGAGACAGATGTTACCCTCTCCATTTTGTACATGAGAAAGCTAGGATCAGGTAGGTTAAAGATTTGCCCAAGCTTGCATAAAGAAGAGCACAAAACACATTAATTTCATGTTCTTTGGCATTTTGTCCTCATCCTTATCTTTTTGGAAAACCAATGACACCTACCAGAACCTACCAACTCATGACTTGTTCATACCTGTGGAGCTTTAATCCTAGTAAATTACTCCTTTAGACAATTGAGAGAATCATTTCCAAGTGATTCACATCACATATTTTGTAAAGGAAAGTGTTTCTGGACATTCTCGGCCCAGAAAAGATGAGTAAAACAAACTTTAAGCCATTCACTGAGGCTAGTTGATTAGCTTGCCTTACAGTGAAATACCTTGGAATCAAATATTCTGGAACTCAAAATGTTACCTACCTGTCTGGGGAAGGAAGTTCCATTGATTCGTAGAAGATGGTTCAAAGGATCTGCCCAGAGCAAGTGTGCTTTTGAATGGGTTTCAATTTGTTTTTAAAATTGTCAGTTTTGCACAAAATGTACAACATTCAGTTCTGTAAACTTTTTAAAATTCTCCCTTATATTTTTCTATTATTATTTCATTTCTTAAGCTCATGATTTTCTTTTCTAAACAGTAGACTTTCCTGTTGTATTAATTTGCTTTCAGTCAAAGATATTAATAAAGAATACAAGACAGTATGGAAATGAAAACAACACAGATTTGGATTTATCAATTTATTACTTCACTTAACAAATATTTATTGGGTCCCTGCTGTGGGCCAGGTACTATTTTAGGTGTGGTAGCTTCAGCCAGCAATTAGTAAAGAAGACAGAAATTCCTGCCTTTATCAAGTTCCCATTCTGAAGAGGGGAAGCAGACAATAAACTAGATAAATAAGTAAAATATGTAATAGGTGAAATGTGGAGAACTAAAGCAGATAAGAGGGGTGAGGCATACTGAGAAAGAGTTTCTGATTGTAAATAGCTGGTCAGAGAAGGGCCTTATTGAGAATATGAAGCTTGAACAATGACTTGAGTTGTTGCGAGAGTGGACTGTGCAGTTATGTGGGGAAAGAGCTTTTCAGATAGAGGGAACAGCAATTGCAAACACTGGAGGTGAGAGGCTGACTGTTGTGTTCAAGCATCAGCAAAGAAACCAGTGTTGTTGAAATGGAGTGAGGAAGCAGAAGAAAAAGTAAGGCAGCTTGTGGGGGGCCAAGTCATGTGGAGCCTTGCGAAGTCATTGTGAGGTTCTTTGTCTGAGACGGGAAGACAATGGCTGGGTTTAAGGAGAAAACTGACTGTTAGAAACTGTGAAGGGTCTGAGATTTTACTCTGCTTACAAGTTAACAAGTCACCCTGCCACAGTGTTATCAGCATGTGCCGACTGAGTCACAGACCTTTATTACTTACAGGAAAATCAGTAGCTGTATGGGCTTCCCCGGTGGCGCAGAGGTTGAGAATCTGCCTGCTAATGCAGGGGTCATGGGTTCGAGCCCTGGTCTGGGAAGATCCCACATGCTGCGGAGCAACTAGGCCCGTGAGCCACAACTACTGAGCCTGCGCATCTGGAGCCTGTGCTCCGCAACAAGAGAGGCCACGATAGAGAGAGACCCGTGCACCGCAATGAAGAGTGGCCCCCGCTCGCCGCAGCTAGAGAAAGCCCTCGCACAGAAACAAAGACCCAACACAGCCATAAATAAATAAATTTATTAAAAAAAAAAATCAGTAGCTGTAGAAGAAGCATCTTGTGCTGGTCCCCATACCCAAAGCTCGGCAAGGCAAGGGGATGAGGGTTCTTTGTTACATGAATGGGCAGTAGGGTGCATCACAAAACTAGGCAGTTATGAGCTTTTATAGGGTTGCTATATATCCTATTTTGCCTTTCTTCCTGTCTGAAGGGAGAGACCATTCATTACCCTGAAATGTAAGCAGATGTCTTTGGGGAGGGAGTAGTAGGACTTTATTTTTATTACATCTCTGAGATGGTAGGTTTCTTAACTTTTTTTAAAAGTTTTTTTGATGTGGACCATTTTTAAAGTCTTTATTGAATTTGTTACAATATTGTTTCTGTTTTGTTTTAGTTTTTTGGCCAGGAGGTATATGGGATCTTAGCTCCCCAGCCAGGGATCGAACCCACACCCCCTGCACTGGAAGGCAAAGTCTTAACCACTGGACTGCCAGGGAAATCCCTGAGATGGTAGGTTTCTACATGCTTCTGGAGGAACCTCCAGGGCCCAATACTGTTTGTTTTTCAAGTGTGTCCTTTGCTCAGATGGCCCAAATTTTGCAGAAACACAAGCAACACTGAGAATTGCCTTCCAATAGTGACATGACATAACTTAAATTTTTACCTTCTGATTGTATGGGCTTTTTACTCAGCTACGCTGACGTATGGTTCACAAATAAAAATTGTATATATTTAAGATATACAAAGTGATGTTTTGATATACATAGACATTGTGAAATAATTACCACAATCGTGCTAATTACCACATCCATCACCACACATAGTTACACTTTTTCGTGTATGGGATCAACTCCCTCAACAAACTTCAAGCATATAATATGTTATTACTAATCATCATGAAATAAATTAGAGCTCCAGGACTTATTCATCTTATAAATGGAAGATTTTACCTTTTGACCAACATCTTCCTGCTCCACTCCCCTACCCCAGGCCCTGGTAACCACCAGTCTACTCTCTGTTTCTACGAGTTTGACATTCTTTGATTTGATGTATGAATGGAATTATGCAGTATTTGTCTTTCTGTTCCTGAGTTATTTCACTTAGCCTAGTGTCCTCTAGATGTATACATGCTATGACAAATGGCAGGATCTTATTCTTTTTAAGACAATAATATTTCATTGTATGTATATACCATAGATTCTTTATCCTTTCATCCATCAATGGACACTTGTTTCCATATCTTGGTTACTGCGAATAATGCTGCAATGAACATTAGAGTATAGATTATCTCTTCAAGATTATCATTTCATTTCCTATGGACATATACACCCATAAATTGGATTCCTGGATCATATGGTGGTTCTATTTTTAATTTTTTTAGGAAACTCCATCTTCTTTTCCATGATGGCTGCACCATTTTATAGTCCCACTGACAGTATATAAGGATTGCATTTTCTGCACATTCTCACCAGAACTTGTTATCTGTTGACTTTTTGATGATAGCCATTCTAACAGATGTGTGGTGATATCTCATTGTGATTATTTTTTAACATCTTTATTGGAGTATAATTGCTTTACAATGGTGTGTTAGTTTCTGCTTTGTAACAAAGTGAATCAGCTATACATATACATATATCCCCATATCCCCTCCCTCTTGCGTCTCCCTCCCACCGTCCCTATCCCACCGCTCTAGGTGGTCACAAAGCACCGAGCTGATCTCCCTGTGCTATGCGGCTGCTTCCCACTAGCTATCTGTTTCACATTTGGTAGTGCATATATGTCAATGCCACTTTCTCACTTCGTCCCAGCTTACCATACCCCCTCCCCGTGTCCTCAGGTCCATTTTCTATGTCTGTGTCTTTATTTCTGTCCTACCCCTAGGTTCTTCAGAAGCATTTTCTGTTTTTAGATTCCATATATATGTGTTAGCATATGATATTTGTTTTTCCTTTCTGACTTACTTCACTCTGTATGACACAATATAGGTCCATCCACCTCACTACAAATAACTCAATTTCATTTCTTTTTATGGCTGAGTAATATTCCATTGTATATATGTGCCACATCTTCTTTATCCATTCATCTGTTGATGGACACTTAGGTTGCTTCCACGTCTTGGCTATTCTAAATAGTGCTGCAGTGAACATCGTGGTACATGACTCTTTTTGAATTATGGTTTTCTCAGGGTATACGCCCAGTAGTACAATTGCTGGGTCATATGGTAGTTCTATTTTTAGTTTTTTAAGGAACCTCCATATTGTTCTCCATAGTGGCTGTATCAATTTACATTCCCACCAACAGTGCAGAAGGATTCCCTTTTCTCCACGCCCTCACCAGCATTTATTGTTTGTAGACTTTTTGTTGATGGCCATTCTGACTGGTGTGAGGTGATACCTCATTGCAGTTTTGATTTGCATTTCTCTAATGATTAGTGATGTCAAGCATCCTTTCATGTGTTTGTTGGCAATCTGTATATCTTCTTTGGAGAAGTGTCTATTTAGGTCTTCTGCCAATTTTAGGGTTGGGTTGTTTGTTTTTCTGATATTGAGCTGCATGAGCTTCTTGTATATTTTGGAGATTAATCCTTTGTCAGTTGCTCCATTTGCAAATATTTTCTCCTATTCTGAGGGTTGTCTTTTTGGCTTCTTTATGGTTTCCTTTGCTGTGCAAAAGCTTTTACATTTCATTAGGTTCCATTTGTTTATTTTATTTTTATTTCAATTTCTCTAGGAGGTGGGTCAAAAAGGATCTTGCTGTGATTTATGACATAGAGTGTTCTGCCTATGTTTTCCTCTAAGAGTTTTATAGTGTCTGGCATTACATTTAGGTCTTTAATCCATTATGAGTTTATTTTTGTGTATGGTGTTAGGGAATGTTCTAATTTCATTCTTTTACATGTAGCTGTCCAGTTTTCCCAGCACCACTCATTGAAGTGGCTGTTTTTTCTCCATTGTATATTCTTGTCTCCTTTATCAAAGAAAAGTTGACCATATCTTGTGGTTTTATCTCTCAGCTTTCTGTCCTGTTCCATTGATCTATATTTCATTTTTTATGCCAGTACCATACTGTCTTGATTAATGTAGCTTTGTAGTATAGTCTGAAGTCCAAGAGCCTGATTTCTCCAGCTCCATTTTTCTTTCTCAAGATTGCTTTGGCTATTTGGGGTGTTTCGTGTTTCCATGCAAATTGTGAAATTTTTTGTTCTAGTTTTGTGAAAAATGCCATTGGTAGTTTGATAAGGATTGCACTGAATCTGTAGATTGCTTGAGGTAGTATAGTCATTTTCACAATGTTGATACTTCCAATCCAAGAACATGGTATATCTCTCCATCTGTCTGTATCATCTTTAATTTCTTTCATCAGTGTCTTATAGTTTTCTGCATACAGGTCTTTTCTCCCCTTAGGTAGGTTTATTCCTAGGTATTTTATTCATTTTGTTGCAATGGTAAATGGGAGTGTTTCCTTAATTTCTCTTTCAGATTTTTCATCATTAGTGTATAGGAATGCAAGAGATTTCTGTGCATTAATTTTGTTTCCTGCTAATTTACCATTTTCATTGATTAGCACTAGTAGTTTTCTGGTAGCAACTTTAGGATTCTCTATGTATAGTGTCATTCCATGTGCAAACAGTGACAGATTTACTTCTTCTTTTCTAATTTGGATTCCTTTTATTTCTTTTTCTTCTCTGATTGTTGTTGCTAAAACTTCCAAAACTGTGTTGATTAATAATGGTGAGGGTGGACAACCTTGTCTTGTTCCTGATCTTAGTGGAAATGGTTTCCTTTATTCACCATTGAGAATGATGTTAGCTGTGGGTTTGACATATATGGCCTTTATTATTTTGAGGTAAGTTTCCTCTATGCCTACTTTCTGAAGGGTTTTTATCATAAATGGGTGTTGAATTTTGTCAAAAGCTTTTTCTGCATCTATTGAGATGATTATATGGTTTTTCTCCTTCATTTGTTAATATGGTTTATCACATTGATTGATTTGCGTATATTGAAGAATCCTTGCATTCCTTGGATAAATCCCACTTCATCATGGTGTATGATCCTTTTAATGTGCTGTTGGATTCTGTTTGCTAGTATTTTGTTGAGGATCTTTGCATCTATGTTCATCAGTGATATTGGTCTGTAGTTTTCTTTCTTTGGACATCTTTGTCTGGTTTTGGTATCAGGGTGATGTTCGCCCCTAGAATGAGCTTGGGATTGTTCCTTCCTCTGCTGTATTTTGGAAGAGTTTCAGAACGATAGGAGTTAGCTCTTCCCTAAATGTTTGATAGAATTTGACTGTGAAGCCATCTGGTCCTGGGCTTTTGCTTGTTGGAAGATTTTAATCACAGTCTCAATTTCAGTGCTTGTGATTGGTCTGTTTATATTTTCTATTTCTTCCTGGTTCAGTCTCGGCAGGTTGTGCATTTCTAAGAATTTGTCCATTTCTTCCAGGTTGTCCATTTTATTGGCATAAAGTTGCTGGTAGTAATCTCTCATGATCCTTTGTATTTCTGCAGTGTCAGTTGTTACTTCTCATTTTTCATTTCTAATTCTATTGATTTGAGTTTTCTCCCTTTTTCTCTTGATGAGTCTGGCTAATGGTTTATCAATTTTGTTTATCTTCTCAAAGAACAAGCTTTTAGTTTTATTGATCTTTGCTATTGTTTCCTTCTTTTCTTTTCATTTATTTCTGATCTGATCTTTATGATTTCTTTCCTTCTGCTAACTTCAGGTTTTTTTTTTTTTTTCTTCTTCTTTCTCTAATTGCTTCACGTGTAAGGTTAGGTTGCTTATTTGAGATGTTTCTTGTTTCTTGAGGTAGGATTGTATTGTTATAAACTTCCCTCTCTGACCTGATTTTGCTGCATCCCATTGGTTTTGGGGCGTCATGTTTTCATTGTCATTTGTTTCTAGGTATTTTTTGGTTTCCCCTTTGATTTCTTCAGTGATCTCTTGGTTATTTAGTAATGTACAGTTTAGCCTCCATGTGTTTTTGTTATTTACAGATTTTTTTCCTGTAATTCATATCTATTCTCATAGCATTGTGCTCAGAAGACATACTTGATATGATTTAAATTTTCATAAATTTATCAAGGTTTGATTTGTGACCCAAGATATTATCTATCCTGGAGAATGTTCCATGAGCACTTGAGAAGAAAATGTATTCTGCTGTTTTTGGATGGAATGCCCTATAAATATCAGTTAAGTCCATGTTGTTTAATGTATCATTTAAAGCTTGTGTTTCCTTATTTATTTTCATTATAGATGATCTGTCCATTGGTGAAAATGGGGTTTTGAAGTCCCCTACTATGATTGTGTTACTGTCAATTTCCCCTCTTATGGCTCTTAGCATTTGCCTTATGTATTGAGGTGCACCTATGTTGGGTTCATAAATATTTACAATTGTTATGTCTTCTTGGATTGATCCCTTGATCATTATGTAGTGTCCTTCTTTGTCTCTTGTAATAGTCTTTATTTTAAATAAAGGCTATTTTGTCTGATATGAGAATTGCTACTCCAGCTTTCTTTTGACTTCCAATTTTCATGGAATATCTTTTTCCATCCCCTCACTTTCAATCTGTATGTATCCCTAGGTCTGAAGTGGGTCTCTTGTAGACAGCATATACACAGATCTTGTTTTTGTATCCATTCAGCCAGTCTATATCTTTTTGTTGGAGCATTTAATCTATTTACATTTACCATGGTTATCGATATGCTTGTTCCTATTACCGTTTTCTTAATTGTTTTTGGTTTGTTATTGTGGGTCTTTTCCTTCTCTTCTCTTTCTTGCCTAGAGAAGTTCCTTTAGCATTTGTTGTAAAGCTGTTTTCCTGATGTTGAATTCTCTTAGTTTTTGCTTGTCTGTAAAGATTTTTATTTCTCTGTCAAATATGAATGAGATCCTTGCTGTGTAGAGTAATCTTGGTTCTAGTTTTTTCCCTTTCATCCTTTAAATGTGTCCTGCCACACCCTTCTGGCTTGCAGAGTTTCTGCTGAAAGATCAGTTGTTAACCTTATGGGGATTCCTTTGTAAGTTACTTTTTGCTTTTCCCTTGCTGCTTTTTAGATTTTTTCTATGTATTTAATTTTTGATAGTTTGATTAATATGTGTCTGTCTTGGCGTGTTTCTCCTTGGATTTATCCTGTGTGGGACTCTCTGTGCTTCTTGGACTTGATTGACTATTTCCTTTCCCATATTAAGGAAGTTTTCAACTATAATCTCTTCAAATATTTTCTCAGTCCTTTTCTTTTGTCTTCTTCTTTTGGAACCCCTATAATTCGAATGTTGGTGTGTTTAATGTTGTCCCAGAGGTCTCTGAGACTGTCCTCAATTCTTTTCATTCTTTTTTCTTTTTTCTGCTCTGTGATAGTTATTTCCACTATTTTATCTTCCAGGTCATTTATCCCTTCTTCTGCCTCATTTATTCTACTCTTGATTCCTTCTAGAGAATTTTTAATTTCATTTATTGTGTTGTTCATCACTGTTTATTTACTCTTTTGTTCTTCTAGGTCCTTTTTAAACAGTTCTTTTATTTTCTCCATTGTATTTCCAAGATTTTGAATCATCTTTACTATCATTACTCTGAATTCTTTTTCAGGTAGACTGCATATTTCTTCTTCATTTGTTTGGTCTGGTGGGTTTTTACCTTGCTCCTTCATCTGCTGTATATTTCTCTGTCTTCTCATTTTGCTTAACTTACTGTGTTTGGGGTCTCCTTTTCACAGGATGCAGGTTTGTAGTCCCATTGTTTTTGGTGTCTGCCCCCAGTGATAATGTTCGTTCAGTGAGTTCTGTAAGTTTCCTGGTGGCAGAGACTTGTGCCTGTGTCCTGGTGGATGAGGCTGGATCTTGTTTTTCTGGTAGGCAGGACCATGTCATGTGGTGTGTTTTGGGGTGTCTGTGAACTTATGATTTTAGGCAGACTGTCTGTTAATGGGTGGGGTTGTATTCCTGTCCTGCTAGTTGTTTGGCATTGGGCGTCCAGCACTGGAGTTTGCTGGTCATTGAGTGGAGCTGGATTTCATCATTGAGATGGATATCTTTGGGAGAGCTCTCATCAATTTATATTATGAGAGCCTGGGAGGTCTCTGTTGGACCAGTGTCTTAAACTCGGCTCTCCCACATCAGAGGATCAGGCCTGACACCCGACCAGAGCACCAAGGACCATCAGCCACATGGCCAGGTACATGGGGAGTTTCTTGCCTTTTGGGATATCTGAGTACTTCTGCTAGCATTCAGTACGTGTTCTATAGCAGTTGTTACACGTGTAGATGTATTTTTGATGTATTTGTGGAGAGGAAGGTGATCGTCACATGCTACTCCTCCACGATCTTGAAGGTCCTCCCTCATTGTGGTTTTGATTTAAGTTTTATCAGTAATTTAGCTGTTGCGTTTAGAATAGACTATGGGTAGCATGACCAGTTGGGAGGCTGTGAGTCTGTTCCAGAGCAGGTGTGATGGTTTCTTTCAGCTTTTCAATCTTATAATTATGTGTTCGTTTATGTGAAATAGGTCATGTGACTTAAGCTCTTGGACCCTCACTTTCCTTATCTGTAGAATATGGATACAAATACCTACATCCTAGAGCTGTTGTAATACATAAAGTAAAGAAAATGAAGTACCTCACGTATAGTAAGCTTGCATCTAATACAGAGTATTTCTGTCCTTATTCACTTAAAGTTGCAATAACTAGCATACCTAATGTTTAATTTTGGAAAACAATTCACACGAAAAATACTTGAACTGTAAATTAATATTGATAGTTATTTTGTTAACTCAAGCATTGTATTAAACCAACAATACTAGACTTACACATAATTAATTGATAAATTTTAGCCACAATTTTGATACTTAAAACACTGAAATACTTAAATATCTATGAATAGTAATTTATGTAGTCTTTTTTTGTGAAAAATAATTTTATTTGCATCTCTCTTTACCAGGGTAATATTAATAAAGGATGAACAAAAATGATAAACTCCTCAACAATATTTCTTTTGAGGTAATTATATTTCTAAGATTAAAAATATATGTTTTTAGGTTTATTTAAGATAAGGAGTGGAAATGATTCATCTGTCCGCCTTCTATAAAGCAACAAATCACTACCCAAAAGCATAAAAACAGAGGGTAAATCTACATATTCAGAAAAGTTTCAGTTATGCAATATAAATAATTTCTAGGCATCAGCTGTACAACATAATGCCTATAAGTTACCAATACTTTATTGTGTACTGAAAATTTTAAGAAAATAGATCTCAAGTGTTGTCACTACAAAAAATTTAAAAAATGAAAAAGGGGACAGGAGGAAACTTTTGCAGGTGATGGATATGTTTATATCCTTGATTGTGGTGATGGCTTCATGGGTGTATGCATATGTTCAAACTTATCCAAATGTATACATTAAATATGTGCAGTTTTTCATATATCAATTACACCTCAATAATGCTGTTAAAAATTTAATAAATAAATACTTCAATTCAAAACAAACAAGTAAAAAAAAAATCCAATAACGTAGGAAACAGTTACAACAAAACCCCAAATGTAAAAAGTAAGGAATATCTATGAAACACATGAAATTTGGACCAAATTTAAGGTTTACATTCTTAGAGGATGCATTTCCATAGATCAGGACTAATAGTTGTGCAGATATGAGCATCTAAAACATTGATCCCTTAATTGAAATTGCAAGGTATGGAGCATCTCTTAGCCCTGAATTTCAAAGCACCAAGGACGAAGAGCTGAATAAGGAATCACACAAACACACTAACCAAGGAAAACTGTCGTAGGCAGGATGAAAGAGATAAAATGGATGGCACTTAGCTCTGCAGCTGCTGATACTAGTCAGCTGGTATTGCCACTCAAATATGCAGTGTATAGGGGCCAAAACCTGCTGCTCACTCACAAAGGATAAACTTCTAGGTGTTCAGAACACCAAGGACATGAAGTGTGCTTAGATCTCCTGCACAGCAGAATGGATGAAGAAATAATCTGTTGTAACAATATTGAATTGAGATATTTGATATGCCCCTGCCATTCCCTCCATACTACTTTCTACTCTACTTCTGAAAACACAGGCCCAGAAAGACAACCCTTCTTTGAGTATGAGACAGAAAAGTACCACAGGGAGATAGAACCTTATATGTTTATCCTTTAGCATAGACAAAATGCAAGAACCTGATACCCAAGTAAAATTCCTGGACATAATCTAAAAGGGACACAGTGTCTCATTTCAGGAGAGGACTCTGCCAAGCATTTGGCCTTCTCTGCTGCAATAAATCAAAACAAAGCCCAGAGATGAGTGACACCAGTGTCTCAGGACTACTATCTTTGAGCAGAGCCCCAGACAAGAGAATGTTCTGGAAACCCTCCAATGGGCCACCCAGGCCATGTTTCTTCAGGGCCCACTGACCTATTTTACCATTTGGGCTACAGTCTTGTCAACCTCCCAGTTCACCTTTTAGAGCTTATAACAAAAACACCATCCCAGGCCAGAGGTACCCATTGAAATTTTAGATCTGTAAACTGCTGGAGTCAACTAAGAAGTACACAGCCTTTGAGAGACAATTATTGTCCCCTTATTGGGCTGTAGCAAATGCTAAGCACACGTCCCATGGCTATGAAATAATCTTAAAATCAAAAACCCCAATCATGTTGTAGTCTGAACAAGTCTCAAATTGCTGTGTGGGGGCAGCTCAAGAGTCCTCCACTATAAAGTAAAAACAGTAATTGCAACAGCAGGCAAGACCCAGCCTAGCCAGGTTTTTGCAATTCCATAGAAAGGTCTTGGGTGCCCTTCTGCCTCCCTGGCACCTTGCCCATCTACTGCCTCTACTGACTCACTGGGGGCTGGGATGTAGAGACCTCCCCTCTCACACATGGGCTTGGTTCACTGATGGCTCCTCCTAATTAACTTCCATCTGGCTGCAATGGGGTGCACCTGCCCTCCAACATAAGAGAGACCTGTCCCTAACTGAGTGTGGGAAGGGCACTCAGCACAGTGGACAGAGCTTCATGCCCTAGGGAAGGCTCTCCCGGCTACCCAGCAAAAGGAGCCCTGATATATTTTCAGGCTGTACTATCCAGGCCCTACAAGACCACACCTGTGTCCTGTTCAACTTTTCTGAACACATGGCATCTGATAACAGCCCAGTTATGAGACATGAAAACTCTCCATGATCCATGTCACCCACAAGCTGCTGGGGCATTGAATGTTTTCATAGACGGGTAAAGGGCAGTCTTAAGTGATTGATAAAAGGAGACAAATAATCCCAACCCAGACAGCACATCTCAGGTGACCAGATTGGGAGCTCAATACAACAGTTCCCCAAAAAAGGACTTCTCGTTTGAGCCACACATTGGATCAGACTGCCCCCCACTTCCATCCTTCCCTTCCATTTTATGACCCTTGTTTAGAGTTTCTGACATCTTGGTCTCCATGTGAAGGCCCTGCAAGGGACTTCTATCCACTTCCATCCCTTTCTAAGGACTCAAATAAATAGTACACTAAATGGCTTTTAAATAACAGAAAATGAGAGGTTATGGAAACTCTGGAAACTAATTTAAAATCTTTTAAAAATTCAAAATGTTATGCTAAGCAATTCTTCAACATGATGTGTTTTTCTTTTTAAGTTATATAAAAATGTTTTTCTGTAAAACCTTTTTGTCCCTCTTACACACAACCTTTCCAAACAAAAAGTCTAAAAAAAATTAAAAATTAATTTAGAAATTTAATAAAATTTTGATTGCTAAATAAGACACAAAAATAATAACAACTAACACAAAACGCTGACACTTAGAAAGATGTGGAGGAGGAAAAAAGACTTTAATGATCTTTGCTTTTGCAGAGCCACTCTTGAAAGCTTTTCGTTCCTCCTTAAAAACCAAACCAAACCAAACTCCCTCTTCTGCCTTGAGTCCTTTAGATTCAGGCTGATGGCTGAGCCTATAGTTAACTTGATAACACTGACTGAGACAGCAGATGATGACCCCGCTCTTGCATGTTCCACATAAAACACCTCCAAATGCTATCTATACTAGTGAGGTGGATAAACTGATGTCAGACAAACAGAACAGGTTCAAACTGACTGCCTCATGTGTGCCTCTAAAACTAGAGACTAAATATTCAGACTAGACAGAAAAGCCCGGGACAAGAGTTCCCATGACAAAAGGCCACATTAAAAACTGTGAACCTGACTACTTAATTAATACATGTTATATCTATGCTACTCTGACATTAAAAACTCTTTATTTCCAAAGAGAAGGCCCTGCTGTGACCTCTGGGATCAACTCCTTTTGTGTATACGTGACTGTCATGACATCAGTTAGCCCTGGGGGACAGTCACATCAGAACCAACCTTCTGATCAGCTCAAGCTTGGACTGTATTATTGCCTTGGACCAAGTAATAAAGGTTCAAACAATAGAATTTTAAAAGCTGCCTAACTCTGTACGGTAGACCCAGATAGTCTAGGAGACATATTTCCTGGTTTAGTAACCCATTAAGCCTCATGTCTCATAATGAGACTCAAGGCAGGCCTGATTCTAATTAGAGTGATTTTGATCAAAGCCTTGGTCCCTGTTGTCTCAAACCATTTACCTGGTTCTTAGAACAGCCCTTCAAAGTCTAACCTATTCAGGTCCATAAAAATACCCTGGTTTTTACTCAGGTCCCAAGAAAATCAGAGCAAAGTTAAAGAGTCCAACGATAGGCCACAATCCTGTGTGATTTCTTAAGCCTGATCATAGATAGGAATACACACCCCAGACTTGGTGCACAGCCAGTGCACTGAGGTCTCTGAAGGGTCAAGGCCTCAGAGCACCCTCTCCAATCAGCCATGCTTCTATCCATGTCTACACCCCAGACCAGAGGCTTCATTTGGAGGCTTTCCATGGTGGTTTTCCTCAGGGATCCCTGTAAGGGTCTCCTTATGGGACCCAGGGGAAGCCAGAAAACACTTTTCTCCACTCTGACTCACAACTCAGTCTTTTCTACTCCTAGTAATTTCCTCTCTCCCTGGCCCCTGTTCCAGCGTTCATAAAAATGCCAGAGCCTTTTGTTGGGGTCTCCTTTTTCAGTAGTGAGATGACTGCCACATCTGTGGTCTGTGCTGATCCACTTGACCTCAACTGGTGGGCCATTCCATGGGAACAAACAGAGTAGGGAAAAAATTGAGGTTTTTCTCTAGTTTAGGCTCTTGCTTATACTATTACAATAAGTAGCTAAAAGACTTGACTGATACTTTCATTTTTGCCTATTGCTTAATTGACTACTCTGACTCCCGGTGGCTTAGCTCCAGCTGAACTGCTAAGAGTCTGCTCTCACCACTCATATTCAATAGGGTCCTGGAAGTCCTGGCTGGGGAAATAAGGCAAAGAAAGAAAATGAAAGGTATACAGATTGAAAAGGAAGAAACAAAGCTGTCTTTATTTACAGATGACATGATTATCTACATAGACAATTCCAAGGGTTCTATTAAAACAAAAAAACAAACAACCCCCCAGAGTTGCAAAATACAAAGTCAACACACAAATATTAATCTTCTCTTTATATACTAGCAATGGAAAGTTGGGAACAAAAATTAAAAACACTATGCCTTTTACAATGACTAAAAAATAAAAAAGGAAATACCTTAGTGTAGATCTAACAAAACTGTTACAGATTCTGTAGGGTAGAGACTATAATATGTTAATGAAGTAAATCAAAGAAGACTTGAACGGACATACTGTGTTCATCTTCATAGTAAATATGTCAATTCTCTTCAAATTAATCTATAGGTTTAATGAAATTCCTGTCAAAATCCTAGCAAGATTTTTTGTAGATACAGACAAGCTGATTCTAAAATTAATATTAAATGAGAGAGATCAATTTTTTTGTAAAATAATGAACTGGGAAGAATCACACTAGCTGAATCTTTTTATTGTGAAATATATAAACAAGAAATTTGCCATTTAAACCATTTTTAAGTGCACATTTCAGTGGCATTAATTACGTTCACAGTGTAGTGACACTATCACCACCTTCTACTTCCAAAACTGTTTCATTGCCCTAAACAGAAACTCTGTACCGTGTAAGCAATAACTGCATTCCTCTCTCCCTCAGTCCCTGGTAAGCTTTAATTTACTTTATGTCTCTATGAATTTGCCTATTCTTCATATAAGTGGAATCATACAATATTTGTCCTTTTGTGTCTGACTTATTATACTTAGTATAGTGTTTTCAAGGTTTGTCCCTGTTGTAGCATGTTAATAGAACTTCATTCCTTTTTACTGCTGAATAATATTCCATTGTACATATATATCACATATTGTTTATCCATACATCTATTGATCGGCACTTTGGTTGTTTCTACCTTATGACTTTTGTGAATATGCTGTTATATACACATCTGTCTGATTGCTGTTTTCAGATCTTTGGGATATAACTAGGAGTGAAATTGCTGGATCATATGGTAATTCTATATTTAAAATTTGAGGAACTTCCAATTTTTTCCACAGTAGCTGCACGATTTTACATTCCAATAAGCAATGTATAAGGGTTTTAATTTCTTCAAATCCTTGCCAAGGCTTGTTATTTTATTATTTTTAAAATTATAGCCATCCTAGAAGTTGTGAAGTGGCATCGCATTGTGGTTTTGATTTCTATTTCCCTAAAGACTAATTATATTGAGAATTTACATGTGCTTATTGGCTATTTGTGTATCTTTGGGGAAATATCTGTTCAAGATCTTTGTGCAACATTTAGCTGAAGTGTCTTTTTGTTATTGAGTTGTAAGAGATTTTATATATTCTGATAAGTGATTTGCACGTATCTTTCCCCATTCTGTGGTTTGTCTTTCCACTCTCTTGATAGTACTGTTTGATATGTAAAAGTTTTTTATTTTAATGAAGCCCAACTTATCTAATTTTTCTTTTGTTGCCTGTGATTTCAGTGACATATTTAAGAAACTGTTGCCCAATCCAAAGTCATAAATATTTGCTTATATGCTTTCTTCCGAGACTTTTATAGTTTTGGCTCTTAAATTTAGGTCTTCTTTTTTTCTATTTTGCGTTAATTTTTGAAAATGATGTAAGGTAAGGATCTAACTTCATTCTTTTGCATGGGGATATCCAGTTTTCCCAGCACTATTTCTGGAAGAAACTGTTCTTTCTCTATTGAATTGTCTTGCAAGTCAAACTCTTTTTCCATGGTCAACATACGTAAGCTTTTGTCAATTTTGTTGATATTAAAAAAAAAAAAACAAATTTTGGTTTTGTTGATTTTCTGTCTTGTTTTCTAGTCTCTCTTGTCATTTATTTCTGATCTAATCTTTAGTATTTCTTCCTTTGGCTTGGTTTGAGTTTATTTGCTTTATTTTTTTACTTATCTTGAGGTGGAAAGCTAGGTTATTGATTTGAGATCTTTCCTCTTCTTAAAATATAGCTGTTTACATCTGCAAATTTTCCTTGAAGCACTGCTTTAGCTGCATTTCAAATTTTGGCATGCTGTGTTTTCTTTTTCACTAATAAGTATTTTTTAATTTCCATTTTTATTTCCTCTTGACTCATTAGTTATTTAGGAGCAAGTAGTTAATTCCCACGTTTGTGAAATTTTCAATTTTTCTTCTATCATAGATTTCTAGCTTAATTCCATTGTGATCAGAGAAAATACTTTGTATGATTTCAATCCTTTAAAACTTATTGATACTTGTTTTATGGCCTAATATATGCTCTATCTTGGAGAATATTCCATGTGTACCTAAGAAGAATGTCTATTCTTCTGTTGTTAGGTGGAGAATTCTAAAACTGTCTGTTAGATCTGGTTGGTGTGTAGTATTTTTCAAATCTTTTATTTCCTTGTAGTACTTTTCTCTAATTATTCTACTTATTATGAAAAACGTAGTACTGAAATCTCCAATTATTATTGTTAAATTGTCTATCTCTCCCTTTGATTCTATTAATTTTGGATTCATATATTTAAGGCTTTATTTTTAGATTCATATAGTTTATAATTGATATATCTTTCTGGTGAACTTATCCTTTTATCATAATAAATGCCTTTATCTCAAGTAATGTTTTAAAAAGTCTATTTTGTCTGATATATGTAGTCACTCCAACATTTTTATGGTTAATATTCACATTTTTCCTTTACATTATTTTACTTTCAACATATATGTGTCTGTGAATCAAATCTATGTCTCTTGTAGGAAAAATATAGCTGGATCATACCTTTTTTAAAAAATCCAATCTGACTATTTAGACTTAATGTAATTATGTTTAAAGTATGTTTTGCATCTGCCGTTTTGCTGTTTGTTTTCTACATGTTTTATGTCTGCTTTTGTTCCTTCAATACTACTGTCTTTTTTGTGTTAAACAGGTATTTTTTAGTGTACCACTTAATTCTTTTGGTGTTTCTTTTACTATATATTTTTTCAATTTATATTCTTATTGGTTGCCTTGAGGATTACAATTAACATAATTTATAACAATCTTGTTTTAAGTAATGCCAAATTAATATCATTAGTATGTAATAGTTTTGCTCCTATATAATACTGTTCCCCCTCCTTTGAGTTATTATCATCATACAAATTAGCTCTTTATACATCATATGCTCACCAACACAGTTTTATAATATTGTTTTCTTCAATTGTCTTTTAAATCAGGTAGGAGAGAAAAAAGTTACAAACAAAATAGGTTAAACTGTCTTTTGTATTTGCCTGGGTGTTATCTTTACCAGTGTTCTTCATTTTTTCATGTGATTTGAGTTACTGGCTAGTGTCTTGTTTTTGAAAAATAATTTGGTGAATATAGAATTCTTGGTTGATCTCTTTCCTTTCAGCACTTTGCATGTGCCATTCATTGCTTTCTGGCTTCCATAGTTTCCAATAGATCATCAGCTGTTAATCTTACTGAGGCTCCTTGTATGTAATGGGTCACTTCTCTCTTGCTACTTTCAAGATTCTTTCATTTGTCTTTCAACAGTTTAATTATTATGTGTCTTGGTATGAGTTTATCCCACTAGGAGTTCATTGAGCTTCTTGGATGTATAGTTTAATATTTTCATCAAATTTGAATAGTTTGTAGCCATTATTTCTTCAGCTATTCCTTCTACACTCTCTTTTCCTCTCCTCTCATTTCAAGCCTCCTATTATGTGTATGTTGGTCCACTTGAGAGTGTCCCACCAGTGTCTGAGGTTCTCTTCATTTTTCTTTACTCTTTTTTCTTTTAGTTTCTAGACTGGATAATCATAACGACCATATCTTTAAGTTTGATTATTCTTTCTTCTGTCATCTCATATCTACTATTGAGCCACTCCAGAATATCTATATTTTTTTCAATTTCTCTTTATCAATATACTCTATGTGAGACTTGTCTCATACTTTTCTTTAGTTCTTTAGACATCATCTCTCTTTGAAAATACTTATTTATAGCTGATTTAAAGTTTTTGGTAAGTTTGACATCTGGGCTTCCTCAAGGACTGTTTTTCTTACTACTTTATTTCTGAATATGAGCCATGGTTTACATGTCTCATAATTTTTCTGTTAAAAATTGGGCATATTAAATAATATAATATGGCCACTCTGGAAATCAGATCTCTCACCTACCCAGGGTTCCTTGTCACTGCTGTTTGTCAATGCTGTTGTTGCTACTGTTTGTTTGTTTAGTAGTGACTTTTCTGAACAAATACTATAAAGTCTGTATTTGTTTTGTGTGGCAGCTGAAGTCTCTGTTTAGTTAGTTTAGAGATAAGCTAATAATTGGACAGAGATTTTCTCAAAAGCCTTGCAAAAATAAGTTTCTTGGACTTTGCTGAGGATCTGTGTCTGAGGTATGTGTGTATTGTGACACACCATCAATATTCCTTCAGTTATAACTCTACCTTAGTCTTTATTTTCTGCTTTCATAGAGCCACAAGGTCATCCAGAGGTGAAATCTCAGGAACATCTCATGTCTCTCCTGGGCATGCACACAGCACTATATATGCATGTGGCCTTCTAGATTTCTGGTATATGTTGGAACTTTTCAAAACACCCTATTCCCCAGGTGTTTCTTATAAGTATTTTAGTCAGCTGCTCATTTGTCTTATGGTTACCAATGCCACTAGCAGTTGTGATATAAAACAGTTGTCATTAATTGTTTTGACTAACTGTCCTGGGCTAAAAGACAATTCTCCCTGAGTAGACTCTGAGTCAGATCAAATAAAGACAAGCCCTGTGAGTGAGGGTTTTTAGGTAACTGTCAGATAGGTCAAGTGGTAAGAATTTTCTGGGGATGGGCTTTTGGGGAACACCAAACCCAATTTTCTCCTTCTACTGGCTAGTAAGCCTCCTGTTTTCATGACTACCATGGTTACAAAACTGTTGGCATTCAAGGCTACAGTGAAGATAAGGAGAGTGGAATTTGAGTCAAAGAACCATAGACCTCACTGTTCTTATAGCAATTCCACCATTTCTTGAATAAACACACCTTAGATTGTTACAAGCATTTGGTTAATTTCTACAGATTGATCATACTGATTTTAACTATTTTTTTTTTGGCCAATATTCTCATTATTTTTATGGAGGAGGAGATTTTTGGTGGTTCTTACTCCACCAAAGAGTAATTCAAAAAATGTTTCTTTGTTTTGTTTTGTTTTTATTACTTCTATTTCATTGCTGAGATTTTCTATTTTTTATAGAATATTTATAATTGATTGTTTAAGTACTTTTATGAAAGGTACTTAAAAATTCTTGTCTGATAATTCCAATATCTGATTGCTCTCAGTGCTGGTATCATTTGATTGTCTTTTCACATTCAAGTTGAGATTTTTCTGGTTCTTTGTATAATGGGTGATTTTTTTTTTTTTTTTTTTATATCCTGGAAATTTTGTCTGTGATTCTGGAAGACTCTGGGTACTCTCTAAATGTTTTACTTTAACAGATAGTTACCCTTTTTTAAGCTTATCATGAAATTCCTTGTCTATTTTGTGGTCTGTGATTCTAAAATCAATTAAATTTTCAGAGCCTCTGTGATCCTATTTTAGTCTCCTTGATTACTTGGTGCCACAGGGGCATCCTTTTAGCTCTGCTGATCATGTGTGAGGGGTCAGATGGGGTTTTCCCCAGCCAGACCACCCAGTGTCTTTCAGTGTGGGAGGAGGTCTCCAGGTCTATGGAGGTGAAGAGATTCCTTAACTGGGAGCTTGCTGTGGTAGGATCCTCCCTACTCATGGGGCATGGAGAATGCATGCCAAGTCTTGGATTGATTGTTCTGGCAGGATACCTCTGGACAGTGCCTCTTGACTACTGTGTCCCTGGCTGGCAGAGTTAAGTATCAGGTCTATGGAGACAAAGCAGCTTCCTGTACTGGGCGCTTAATAGTTGTGCCTCTGGCCACCGTTGTACTTCTCAGTGGTGGAGGGAGTCTTGGGCCTGGCAGTGAAGAAGATCACTACCCCTGGCTGCTTAACATTAGTGGGGCTCACCCATCATTCCCTTTGCCAGTGATGCTGAGTGCACCTGCTGTTATGTTCAGGACTCCCATTGCATCTTGGGGAGGAATAAGCCTGTAGAAGCTGCCTTCTTTTGTTAAGAAACACTAGAATTGAACAAACTTCTTATGTTGGGTGGGGAGATGGAAGACCCCTGCTGCTGTGTTTTTCCTTTTCTTGGTATCCCAAAGCAGTTCACCTTCCTCATTCCTCCACTCAGAATTCACATGTAGTTGCCTCTTGCATTATTTCCAGAGCACGTAGTTGTAATCAGTGGGGAGGAGAAAAAAAGGAGTTTATAGAATCTTATCCAGACTGGAAGTGAGTGCTCCCAAATTATTATTGACATGGATGCAAAAATGATTCAGTGGAGGAAGGGTAATCTTTTTAGCAAATGATGTTGGAGAAACTAAACGTCCACAGTAAAAACAAAAAACACAAAAACAAACAAAAATACTTCAACCTAAACCTTTCTCTTATACAAATATTAAATCAAGATAGAGCACACCCTCAAATGTAAAATGTTAATCTATAAGTTTACCTAAAAAGACATAAGAGAAATTTTTCTGGAATATAAGACTGGCAAAGAAGTTTTAAACTTGACCCCGTATGCATGAGTCACAAAAAGAAAAATGATAAATTTATCACATTTGAATTAAAAACATTTGTTCAGTGACAGCTCATCTTAATAGAAAGAAAAGACAAGTTATAGGCTGGGAGAAAATATTTAGAAACCACAAATCTGACAAAGGACCAGCATGTAGAAAGAATGCATATAGACCTCTCAAAATTTGACAGTAAAAACAATCTTATTAGAAAATGAGATAATGACACAGTGATATACAGGTGATAAATAAGCCCATGAAGAGATGTTCAACATCATTACCTGTCAGGGAAATGCAAATTAAAACCACATTGAGATATCAATACACACCTATCAGAATAAAAAAGTGGCAACATCTAATGTTGGCAAGGATGCAGAGAAATGCATCACTCATAAATTGCTGATGCGAAGGTAAAATGGTATAACCACTCTGATAACATTTTGTCAGTTTCTTATAAAACTGAACACTCAGTTACCATATGACTTAAGAATTGCATCCTTTGGTATTTATTTCAGAGTAATGAAAACTTAGGTTTACAGAAAAACCTGTACACAAATGTTCATAGAAGCTTTATTCATAATAGCCCCAAACTAGAAACAACCCAGATGTTCTTCAATGGGTGAATGGTCAAATTATAATGTATCCATCCTTTGGAATTCTACTCAACAATAATAAGCAATACACTATTCTTCCTGCAACAACTTAGATGAATCTTCAGGGAATTATGCTGAGTGAATAAAAACAATCCAAAGAAGTTACATACTATATGATTCCATTTATATCATTTATATAATATTTTTGAAATGATAAAATTTTATAAAAGAAGAATAGAGTAGTTGTTTCCAAGGTTTAGAGAAGGAGGTGGGGCAGGTATACGGGAGGTAAGTATTACTATAAAAGGGCAACACAAGAAATCCTCATGTTGATGGAACTGTTCTGTATCTTGACTGTAGTGATGAATACACAAACCTACACATGAGATAAAATTGAATACAACTATGCACAGAGGTATATACACACACAGATAAGTACAGGTAAAAGTGAGGAAATCTGAATAAGGCTAGTGGATTGAATCATTGTCAACATCCTCTTTTGGGACCTTGTATTTTGTAAGATTCTGACATTGGGGGAAATTGGGTAAAGAATGCCTGGAATATTTATTTCTTACAACTCCATGTGAATCTACAGTTACCTCAAAAGTTTGATTACAGAAGAACATGTAGCATAATGTATGATTCATATACATAATATTATTGAGGTGACAATTACAGTGGTGGAGAACAGATCAGTGGTTGCCCAGTGTTAGGACTGGGAGTAGGTATGACAATTAAATGCTAACATATAGATTTTTTTGGTGTGTGTTGCTAGAACGGTATCCTAATTTTGGTGATCATGAATCTATGCATGTTATTGCAATATATAAAATTTCATAGAGCTATACACTTTCCTTCCCAACAAATGGTGAAATGTGAATAAGATCTGTATTGAAGTTAATAGTATTCCACCAATATCAACTTACTTATTTTAACAGTGTGCTATTGTTATGAACATACTATCATTGGGAGAAGCTGGGTGAATGGCACAGGGAACTCTGTACTATTTCTGTAAATATCTGCAAATTTTAACCTATTTAAAAATAAAAATGTATTAAAAGAAACACGTGGTATTGACACATATGAACTAAAAGATTAATCTAATTGAAAATTCAGAAATACAAAAAATTACACAGAAATTTAGTATATGATAAAAACGTCATTTCAAATCATGGATGGGCAGAAAAATGAATTATTCGATAAATGGTGCTGACATAAATGCATAACTACCTTGGGGAAAAACACAAAGGTTGGGTTCATGCATTATATCTAATATGAGGAACTGTGGAGACTTTTTTTAACCTATGATTGGACACATTCTAAGTATGAATAAGACCTAGAAATCATAATGTAAAAGAAAATATACAAATTATATAATATTCAAAAATTTCTCCAAGCAAAAGCCATTATATGTAAAACTGTAAAGCCAAAGACATAAATAAACTGAGAAAAAAATATTTGTAATTCACAAAACAAACCAAGAACATGTTGTGCTTCCCATGAACCCTTGTCTAATTTTCTTAATCTCCTCTACATTTATTTCCCCTATTCTGCCTTTTTAGATTCTTTCTGTTTGTCTTCTTGTCCTCTTGCTCTGTGCAGCTCAACCAGCACTTGCCTTGGGGGAATGTCTGTGTTGACTGTCTTTGGGACCTTGGCCTCTTAATTCCAGGTGGTTGTAGCAAACTGACTCCCAAGTGTTATCACCCTTTGCCCCCATCTGACTGAATATCTCTGACAGCAACTCTGACTCCTGATAGCCTCTCTTTGTCAGGCTTTTCAGTCTCTGGCTCAATGTCAGGACTTGGGAAATGCTTGAAAGAGGAAAGGGATTTGCATGCAGTTAGCTCACCTATGTGAGATGCCCAACCCTCTGGATCTGACTCCTTAAGTCCTGGCTGCCTCAAAGAGAAGTTTTGTACATTTTCATGCAAATTTTCTAGTTTTTCTCAGTGGGAAAGTTGCTCTACTGCAAGCCACTCTATTATAGCCCTATCTGATTGATTTTTGCAAAATGATTAAAATAGAAAACTTTAAAAATAACACATTTAGATGAAAATCAATGTTTTGTAAAATAGCTAATTGTCTAAGAAGTAAAGGTACCCAATTCCATTATCCTCATTTCCTCATATAACTTGAGGTTATATAACACATATGAAAGTAAGGCATCATGATTTCAAACATTATTTTCTCTTTGCCTAATTTTGTTTAAACTCCTAGCTTAGCTAGGAGACACCACACCACTTAAATAAAATCATTTTTCAAAGACTCTTGGGTTCTTGTTCAAATCTTCCATGGGATAAGATCAAATTGGCATTCAGGTGATTGACTTAAATGTTTTCTGTAAAAAAATAAAATTAACCAGGATAATTACTTTTACACACACACACACGCACGCACACACACACACACACACTATACCCACTGGCAAATACTTTCTGTGTAAGTAGCATTATACTGTAAGGTTGTTTTTAATGATACATTCAGTAACCATATTTAAGCAAATGCTAAAGACTTAATTTAATGACACCATCGGTCCATATTCCCTTAAATAAATTCCAGTTGCTTGAAATATCTTTAAATATAGATTACTTTAAACATAGATTTTTTTTGTCAGGATTCACCTATTCCTCTGACTTTCCACTCATACAAATGAAACATTATTGCTGCATTCTCCTGTAATATTTTTGAGAACAAGAAAACATAATTTTCCTCCTCTTTCACATTCCTCCAAATGCTAACTAGATGGAGGTCTCATAGTTAACACATTTTACTTGTAGTAGTGGGAAATCTATTCAATGGTTTTGCTTCACAAAACCCTGCATAGAATTTCTAGCAAAAAAAAGGAGACTTTAAATGATCTGATTGTCAAGATAAGTCAAGAATGATTAGCAAAGAAGATATGGGGTAGGCCATCGTGAAAATGCTCCATAGAGTTTTCTTCTTGTGTACAAGAGAGAATATAAAAGCAAAATTAATCATTTCCTTCTTTGCAGCATAAAGCTGGTGTTAAAGAAAACAGTTGGAGGTTTTCCCAAATCTATCCCACTTGAATTAATTGAATGACACTGGGCCAAGAACTATTCTGTCTTGCTTTCAATGATTAAAAAAGAAAGACTTTTCAGCTACTTAACGATTTACTAAGAATAGTACCCTAGTCTAAACTAAGATGAGTTGAAACATCTCTAAGGAAGCAGATAACCACAGCAACAACAATTAAAGTGAATGAATATGCCACATGAATCAGTAAAATGTACCATTTTGGGGGAAAAAATAAAGTGTTTTCAGAGAGCAGCAGCTTCCTAAAATAAAAGGATATGTTCATAGAAACATAGCAGCTGATCTATGTATATCATATAATCTGTTTAACATTAGTGGTGACAAAAGTCCACTGTTTAAGAAGATATAAAATAGCCAATGAGGTATCAGCATTGTTTGACTAATAAATAGTACACTGATTAAGGGCTTAGGGCTTCTGTTCAGAACTGGGTTCCAATCCTGCTCTGTCGCTCACTAACCTAGTCTCCCCGTGACACGGTTACTTCTCCCTGACCATAGATTCCTTTTCCGTAAAGTGAAAAATGGTACCACTAACTTTTCAGAGTATCTATGAAAATTCCCTGAGATACTGTGAGCAAAGTGCCTGGCATGGAGGTTGGTAAAGCGGCTAGATGGTTCCTAGCAATTTGGTGCTGTGGTAAATGGCAGGTTATTTTGGTAAGCATCAGCCATCATACAGCCTTGGCACCCCAAAATAAGCTACGGTGAAAGAAGGTTTCAGTGCACATTCTGTCAAAGATACAGATATGGAGTAGAGAGCTGGTGTAGGGTCCATAATGACTGCCCTTAGAATCCTTGAATACATGGTGTGAAAGGCTCCCCTGGAAGGAGACACCCCAGATGCTAATGGCAGGCTCAACTGCCAGGACTTATCCCTGGTCAGGTGGCAAGATGCAACCTGAAGGGGAGCTGCAGGGTCCACAGGCACAGTGCCTGGGAACATAGTTTCCTGTGTCCTATTTATGCAAAAGTGGCAAGATCTACCACCCCACTCCTTCCGGTAATGTTCAAAACAACTGCAATTGCACCAGTAAGGAAAGTATGCTGATTGTCTAAGCTTACGGTATTGATTCAGATGGGAATAGCTTATAAGGTGATTAATCACCAAGAAAGACTTCATAAGAATTCCTTTGTACACTATTTATACAGAATCATTTTCAGGTAATTTACTCCACAACAAATATAGTGATGGACAAGAGTACGAATAGCTTAAGTGCTTACCTTGTGTCAGGAATCTTCTGAAAGTTGCCCATGGATTAATTTATTCACACCTCACCACCACCCATAGGGCTAGATATGCTTGTCCCCATTTTACAGATGAGGAAAGGAAGGCTGAGAAGCTAAGTACCTTGTGAAGTCACATGACTAGTGAGTCAGGAGTTGAATTCAGGCAGTCTGGCTCTAAATGTCCTACTATTGTGCCAATTATTTTCATCAATCTAACTTGTGCTACAAATCTAAAAAAGCAGAATGTATCAAAATGTACCAAGAAAAAAAGAAAAAAAATATTAGTTTGGCCTAAATACTTGTGGAATGTCCTATATTTGTATGGTCCTGGTGGACAATTCTCAACTACTACCTAATTATAGAGAAACATAACAAATTTTATTTTATCTCTAATATAAATATCATATGCCTGCTATATTAATTGCACTAGTTTGAAAATATGTATGTATGGAAACAGTAAAATATCAGTCCTGTAAAACTATGTCCTTAATAGTAAAATTAACAATAGTAATAAAATTTTTGTTCATGTAACAAATCATAGCTCTCAGGCTATTTTGACATGATTTAGTTTGATAAAATTAGCATTTGTTTAGCAAAGTAGCAAGAATGAGTCATTAACACAGATGAAATCAAAAAGCAGTCTCATACCTGCTAACCAAATTCCCTTTCTACTGCTATTATTAGGCTAAACACATTTTTAACCAGAATTTGTTAATTAATTGTGATCATAATAATTGAATAACCAAAGTCAAAGAAATAATTTTGATTGTTAGGATGATTCATTCCACCAAAAGAAGGATAACTTTAAAATAATCTTGATAATTGACTTTTAAAAACAATGTATATTTAGTACAGCTATATCTTATTTAATTTTCTCTATTCATACCATTCTATATAGCAACCCCAAAACACGACTTAAGAAAGAACACTAAGTGTTAAGACAGAGGTAGCCTCAGAGAACATAATTTATAAAAGATACTTTTGAATCTGATCAACTGTTCCAGTTAAAGTCCTAATATTTTCTCACTCTGGCAGAAATTAATTTATGTTTTATTTTTAAAGAGCAAGTTGTTATTTGGAATCTGCAGATGACCTGCAACTAAAAAGCAGTTTATTGGAGGCAGGCATGGAAGCATAATACTAACCCAAGAAAAATGATCATCCCTTATTATTTCAGAAAACAGTGTCATCAGGTTTGTGTTTGGTATGGCTTATATTTGCCTGTTAACTAGTCATAGCTTAGAATAAAGCAGGAAACATTGTACAAAAGAGCAAGTTAATTGAATGCATGCAAATAAGGGAGAAAGGTATCTGCAGGCCAGTGACAGGGTGAATTTCTTGAAGTCAGAGGGACAACTGTGTGAAAAACCCACAGCAGAGGGATCCAGAGCCTAGGTCACTCTGTGCAGATGAGTCAGGGTGGAGCACACAACCCACAGCATGGAAAGCCAGAATGGGGGAAGAGACAGATATCTCGGCATTGTTAATGAACTCATTGCTGTACAGGCTGCCCTCTCCCACTCCAAACTGTAGCTGGAATCTGCCAGTCAATGAGCCCTGTCCACATACAAAGAGCTTTCTGTCAGGCCCCTCATTCAGAGAGGCTAGTGATATCAGAGAAAAGCACACCAGCTGTTCCAATCAAGCAGTAGAGCATTCATTTACAAATGAGTGGGCATTCCAAGGGGCATGTGAGTAAAGTCAACTACAGAAAAACAAAGCAAAAATTTGTAAATTAAAAATGAGAACTGCAAAAGAATCTTAATTTATATCATAGAGAACTGAGACAATATTTTATTCTTTAAAAGAAAACAAAAACCCAGACTGTTACTAGTTAACAATGAGAATACAACAGTTAGAGAACAAAGAAGGCTTCATGAAAACTAAGGATTATTTCTTAAATAAAATTGCAATAGGATAGCTGAAATAAATGTTGAGATGATATTTAGAAAGAGCAAAAACAAAACAAAAGAAACAAATATCAAAGAGTTAGAAAAAATAGAAATTTCTAGAGAACCAGGATGCAACTAATAGGTGTTCCAGAAAGAGAAGAAAAAAAAAAAATAGAGGAAATATTCAAAGACATAATAGCAGAAAGTATCCCAGAATTGAAAAAAATTGCCAAAATTTGTAGAAAGAAAGGGCTTATGCACTTGCCAACAGTGTGCACTGTGTTCTATAAATGCCAGTTAGATCTAAATGGTTGATGGTATGGTTAAAGTTTTCTATATTCTTACTGATTCTGTCTATTTTTCCATTAATTATTGAGATACAGTTGTTGCAATCTCCCACTATAACTGTGGATTTTTCTAATTCCCCTTTCAGTTTTATATTCATTTACTTTGGAGATCCATTATAGGTGCATAAATATCTAGGACTGTAATATCCTTTTGAAGAATTGACCTCTCTTATAACAATGAAGTAGCCCTCTATGCCTGTTACTAATATTTGCTGTTAAATATACTGATATTAACATAGCCATTCCAGCATATTTTTATTAAGTCTGTATCCTTTCACCATTCTTTTACTTTTAAAACATCCGTGTTTTCAAATGTAAAATGGATTTCTTATAAGCACCATACAGTTAGGTCTTGTTTTAACCAGTCTGACAGTCTTTGGTTTTTCAATTGGAGCATCTAAACCACTTACATTTTATGAGATTTTTATATGGTGAATTTAAGTTCACCATTTTGTTATGCATTTTTTTTGTTTATCTAATTGTTCATTTTTTCTCTTGTTTATTTATTTTTTTATGATTCCATTTTACCTCTATATTGGCTTATATCAAAACCTCTTTGGTTTTATTAGTGGGTGCTCTAGGTTTACAATATACAACTTTAACTTATCAAGGTTTACCTTCAAATACTATTATGCCACTTCCCATATAATGTGAGAACCTTAAAATAGTGTCATTTCATTTGACTCCCTCTAACCTTTGGGTTATAGCTGCTACTTGACTTCTATACATGTTGGAGATCTAGAACACATTGTAGATTATAATTTTCTTGTTCGTATTATTATTGTCCTTATTTTTTCTTTAAATAGTCAATTATCTTTAAAGAGATATTAAATAAGAAAATTCTATTATGTTTAACCACATATTTACCATTTCTGATTCTCTTTATTCTATTTATTATAGTTTTCCAGGGACAGAAGAACTTCCCTTAAGATTTCTTGTAGTGTGGGAATTCCTGGTGGTCCAGTGGTTAGGACTCCATGCTTTCACTGCCGAGGGCCTGGATTTAATCCTTGGTCAGGGAATTAAGATCCCACAAGCCCCGCAGTGTAGCCAAAAAAAAAATTTCTTGTAGTTCAGATCTGCTGGCAATGAATTCTTTCAGATTATGTATGTCTCAAAACATTATTTTATCTTGCCTTGATTTTTGAAAAATATTCTTGCTGGGTGTAGAATTTTAGGATAACTTCTTTTTCCTTTTATTACTTTAAAACTGATGCTCAATTTTCCTCTGGCTTATATTTTTTCTTATGAGACATTTTTATTTTTTAATCTGTGATTATTTTCCCCTCTGTACTAATATGTCTTTTTTCTCTGGTTACTTTTAATATTTTCCCTTTTCCAGCAATTTTCAACAATTTTATTAAGATGTGCCCTGATATGAGTTTCCTCTTGTTTCTTCTGTTTGGGTGCTTTTGAGCATCTTGAAACTCTGGGTTTATAGTTTTACTCAAATTTGGAAAAATAATTGGCCTTTATTTCTTTAAATATTCCCTCTCTCCTCTTTCTGGTACTCAGTTGTGCACTCACAGGCTTTGTTGCCTGCTCTTGTCCCACAGTTCAGTGATCTCTTTCTGGTCTTTTATTTTCATCTTTGTGTCTCATTCTGGATAATTTTAATTCCTGTGTCTTCGAGTTCACTACTCTTTTTGTCTGCAATGCCCCATGCTGTTTATTTCATCTAGTAGATTTTTCATTTTGGATATTGTATTTTTCATCTCTAGAAGTTTGTTTTGGGACTATTTTACAAGTATCGTTTCTGTCCTTATCTTGCTCATGGTTTTGCAACCTTGATCATACGCAACATATTGACAATATCTGTTTTACTGTCTTCAGATGTTAAATCTATCATCTGTGTCACATTAGGATCTGTCCCTTTTGATTGATTTCCTCAGATTTATGGGTCATGTTTTTCTGATTCTTTGTATGCCTAGTAATTTTTATGAGATTCTGAACATTCTGAATTATGCTGGCTTTTGTCATTTAAAAAATATTTTTGAACTCTGTTTTGCAATGCAGTTAAGCCACATTTACTTTATTCCTTTTGAGGCTTGCTTTTAAACTGTGCCTTTAGTAGAGAGAAAAATTGATCCCACTACTGACTACAGTTCTTGAGAACTTTACCCACTGCCCAGTCTATTAGGCAGCCCTACCAAGCTAGCTATAGGAACTGAAACTCTTCCCAACCTCCTGTGAGCTGTGGAGATAGTTTTGTCTGTTTCTCTATGGTGTTTCTTTCCCCACATGTGGTAGTTCCCTGACTTTCATGCCCAGGTCAGTGTTCAGTCAAAGACTTGCAAATTTTTGCAGCTGCCTCTGAAGTGCTATCCTCTCTAGTATTTTGCCTCGCAATTCTAGCTACCTTGGCCTGCCTGAAATTTGAATTCTGTCTTCTCAGTTCAGTGAATCCCTTGGGCTTTCACCTCCCTCTCTGCATCCTAGAAACACCCTTGGCAGGGGTCTGGGACATTTGTGGTCCTCACCTCATTTGTTTCTCTTCTCTCAAGGATCACTGCCTGTGCAATTTTTCTATATCTGACAATCATAGTTTCACATATTCTATTTAGATTTTTTGCTGTTTAATTCATGAGACATCCAGTCCTTCTGTTTCCATTAGGGCCAGAAGCAGAAACTCCATTTATTTATTTTGAAGAGTTATTTTTATGTGAAAGAAATTAATCTTTCAACACTTATGTACGGTATATTTTGTTTTTTCCCATTTATAGTCTTCTTTCAACCATATTTATGATGTTTTCTTGTTGCTGCATTTTTTTCAGCCATGAAAATCTTTATAAGTAAAATTTATCAGTTTTATAGTATGCTACTTAAAATCATTTCCATTTAGATGATAAAATTATGCATTCATGTTTTCTTATTGTATGTTTGGGTTTCTTTTCACATTTACATACTGCTCTATCTAGAATTTATGTTGATGTTAGAATAAAGTTAGGAATCTAGTGTAATAGCTAGATAGTTGCCTAAAAATCACTTATAGAGCTATCTTTTCCCATTTATTTGAATTACTTTCATTATCATATTTAACTGGGTCTGTGTGTGTC
Source organism: Balaenoptera musculus (assembly GCF_009873245.2). Taxonomy (NCBI): domain Eukaryota; kingdom Metazoa; phylum Chordata; class Mammalia; order Artiodactyla; family Balaenopteridae; genus Balaenoptera; species Balaenoptera musculus. The sequence goes on along the minus strand of NC_045790.1, from coordinate 20,283,929 downwards.
TTTTTATTCTGTTATTCTTTTTGGTCTTTAATTCTGTTTCATTATTCTGTCAGGAAATTCTCATACTAGTACCACACTAGCTTCATATTATATTTTATGAACTGGTAGGGGAAAAGAATCTCTCATTACTCTTCATTTTCAAGATTTTTCTTTTTCTCCCAACCTCATCCTGCCTCTCCTCTAAGGCTTGTTTGTTTGGGTGAACTTTAGAATGCATGTTATCCAAGGGGCAAAAGTATATCTTTGAGATTTTGACTGGAATTAGATTGGAGTTTTAGACTAATTTAGGGAGTATCAACATCATTGTAATATTAAATCTTCCTTTCAAAAGAAAACTAATGTTTATTAATTTTTCATGCATTTTATACATTTGTATCTTCATTTATTCATGTATCACATTGCTAATAGTTTCTGCACATAGTTAAAATTCTTTCTAGATATTTTCTTTAGTTTTGTTGTTATTTTATTTTATTTTGCATTTTTGAGTGTTTTATTTACAACAAACTGGGTAAAATGTGTGTGTTTCTCAGACAGAAAAGACATGTCAAGGTAGAAATGTACCTTTCAACTATTCACATGTACACAAGTACACTGGGGAGATTGTAAAAGTCCAGATTCTGATTCAGTAGTTCTGGTGGGCCTGAATTCCATTATTTTAACAAGCTCATTATTTTTTTTAACGTTTCTATTGGAGTATAATTGCTTTACAGTGGTGTGTTAGTTTCTGCTTTATAACGAAGTGAATCAGATATACATATACATATATCCCCATATCTCTTCCCTCTTGTGTCTCTCTCCCTCCCACCCTCCCTATTCCACCCTTCTGGCTGGTTACAAAGAACCGAGCTAATCTCCCTGTGCTATGCGACTGCTTCCCTCTAGCTATCTATTTGATAGTTGGTAGTGTATGTATATCAAAATATATATTACCACTCTCTCAATTTGTCTCAGCTTACCCATTCCCCTCCCCGTATCCTCAAGTCCATTTTCTACTACGTCTGTGTCTTTATTCCCGTCTTGCCCCTAGGTTCTTCATGACTTTTTTTTTTTTTTTTTGTAGATTTCATATATATGTGTTAGCATACGGTATTTGTTTTTCTCTTTCTGACTTACTTCACTCTGTATGGCAGACTCTACGTCCATCCACCTCACTACAAATAACTCACTTTCATTCCTTTTATGGCTGAGTAATATTCCATTGTATATATGTGCCACATCTTCTTTATCCATTCATCTGTTGATGGACACGTAGGTTGCTTCCATGTCCTGGCTATTGTAAATAGAACTGCAATGAACATTGTGGTACATGACCCTTTTTGAATTATGGTTTTCTCAGGGTATATGCCTTGTAGTGGGATTCCTGGGTCATATGGTAGTTCTATTTTTAGTTTTTTAAGGAACCGCCATACTGTTCTCCATAGTGGCTGTATCAAGTTACATTCCCACCAACAGGGTAGGAGGGTTCCCTTTTCTCAACACCCTCTCCAGCATTTATTGTTTCCAGATTTTTTGATGATGGCCATTCTGACTGGTGTGAGATGATATCACATTGTAGTTTGATTTGCATTTCTCTAATGATTAATGATGTTGAGCATTCTTTCATGTGTTTGTTGGTAATCTTTATATCTTCTTTGGAGAAATGTCTATTTAGGTCTTCTGCCCATTTTTGGATTGGGTTGTTCATTTTTTTTGATATTGAGCTGCATGAGCTGCTTGTAAATTTTGGAGATTAATTCTTTGTCAGTTGTTTCATTTGCAAATACTTTCTCCAATTGTGAGTGTTATCCTTTTGTCTTGTTATTGTTTCCTTTGCTGTGCAAAAGTTTTTAAGTTTCATCAGGTCCCATTTGTTTATTTTTGCTTTTATTTCCATTTCCCTAGGAGGTGGGTCAAAAAGATCTTGCTGTGATTTATGTCATGGAGTGTTCTGCCTATGTTTTCCTCTAAGAGTTTGATAGCATCTGGCCTTACATTTAAGTATCTAACCCATTTTGAGTTTATTTTTGTGTATGGAGTTAGGGAGTGTTCTAATTTCATTCCTTTACTTGTAGGTGTCCAGTTTTCCCAACACCACTTATTGAAGAGGCTGTCTTTTCTCCATTGCATATTCTTGCCTCCTTTATCAAACATAAGGTGACCATATGTGTGAGGTTTTATCTCTGGGCTTTCTATCCTGTTTCACTGATCTATATTGCTGTTTTTGTGCCAGGACCATACTGTCTTGATTACTGTAGCTTTGTAGTAAAGTCTGAAGTCCAGGAACCTGATTCCTCCAGCTCCGTTTTTCTTTCTCAAGATTGCTTTGGCTACTCGGGGTCCTTTGTGTTTCCATACAAATTGTGAAATTTTTTGTTCTAGTTCTCTGAAAAATGCCACTGGTAGTTTGATAGGGATTGCAATGAATCTGTAGATTGCTTTGGGTTGTATAGTCATTTTCACAATGTTGATTCTTCCAATCCAGGAACATGGTATATCTCTCCATCTGTTTGTATCATCTCTAATTTCTTTCATCAGGTTCTTATAATTTTCTGCATACAGGTCTTTTGTCTCCTTAGGTAGGCTTATTCCTAGGTATTTTATTCTTTCTGTTGCAGTGGTAAATGTGAGTGTTCTCTTAACTTCACTTTCAGATTTTTCATCATTAGTGTATAGGAATGCAAGAGATTTCTGTGCATTAATTTTGTATTCTGCCACTTTACCAAATTCATTGATTAGCTCTAGTAGTTTTCTGGTAGCATCTTTAGGATTCTCTAGGTATAGTATCATGTCATCTGCAAACAGTGACAGCTTTATTTCTTCTTTTCCAATTTGGATTCTTTTTATTTCTTTTTCTTCTCTAATGGCTGTGGATAAAACTTCCAAAACTATGTTGAATAATAGTGATGAGAGTGGGCAACCTTGTCTTGTTCCTGATCTTAGTGGAAATGGTTTCAGTTTTTCACCATTGAGGACGATGTTGGCTGTGGGTTTGTCATATATGACCTTTATTATGTTGAGGTAAGTTCCTTCTATGCCTACTTTCTGGAGGGTTTTTATCATAAATGTGTGTTGAATTTTGTCAAAAGCTTTCTCTGCATCTATTGAGATGACCATATGGCTTTTCTCCTTTAGTTTGTTAATATGGTAAATCACATTATTGATTTGTGTATATTGAAGAATCCTTGCATTCCTAGGGTAAAAGCCACCTGATCATGGTGTACGATCTTTTTAATGTGCTGTTGGATTCTGTTGGCTAGTATCCTGTTGAGGATTTTTGCATCTATGTTCATCAGTGATATTGGCCTGTAGTTCTCTTTTATTTGTGGCATCTTTGTCTGGTTTTGGTATCCGGGTGATGGTGGCCTCATAGAATGAGTTTGGGAGTGTTCCTCCCTCTGCTCTCTTTTGGAAGAGTTTGAGAAGGCTAGGTGTTACCTCTTCTCTAAATGTTTGACAGAATTCGCCTGTGAAGACATCTGGTCCTGGAATTTTTTTTTGTTGGAAGATTTTTAATCACCGTTTCAATTTCAGTGCTTGTGATTGGTCTGTTCATATTTTCTATTTCTTCCTGGTTCAGTCTCCGAAGGTTGTGCATTTCTAAGAATTTGTCCATTTCTTCCAGGTTGTTCATTTTATTGGCATACTGTTGCTTGTAGTAATCTCCCATGATTCTTTGTATTTCTGCAGTGTCAGTTGTTACCTCCCTTTTTCATTTCAAATTCTACTGATTTGAGTCTTCTCCCTTTTTTTTTGATGACTCTGGCTAATGGTTTATCAATTTTGTTTATCTTCTCAAAGAACCAGCTTTTAGGTTTATTGATCTTTGCTGTCATTTCCTTTATTACTTTTTCATTTATTTCTGATCTGATCTTTATGGTTTCTTTCCTTCTGCTAACTTTGGGTTTTTATTTTTGTTGTTGTTTCTCTTTCTCTAATTGCTTTAGGTGTAAGGTTAGGTTGTTTATTTGAGATATTTCTTGTTTCTTCAGGTAGGATTGTATTGCTATAAACTTCCCTCTTAGAACTGCTTTTGCTGCATCCCATAAGTTTTGGGTCCTCGTGTTTTCATTGTCATTTGTTTGTAGGTCTTTTTTAATTTCCTCTTTGATTTCTTCAGTGATCTCTTGGTTATTAAGTAGTGTATTGTTTAGCCTCCAGGTGTTTGTATTTTTTACAGATTTTTTCCTGTAATTGATATCTATTCTCATAGTGTTGTGGCTGGAAAAGATACTTGATACGATTTCAATTTTCTTACATTTACCAAGGCTTTACTTGTGACCCAAGATATGATCTATCTTGGAAAATGTTTCATGAGCACTTAGAAGAAAGTGTATTCTGTTGTTTTTGGATGGAATGTCCTAAAAAAATCAATTAAGTCCATCTTGTTTAATGTATCATTTAAAGCTTGTGTTTCCTTATTTTTTTTTCATTTTAGATGATCTGTCCATTGGTGAAAGTGGGATGTTAAAGTAACCTACTATAATTGTGCTACTGTCGATTTCTGCTTTTATAGCTGTTAGTGTTTGCCTTATGTATTGAGGTGCTCCTATGTTGGGTGCATAAATATTTACAATTATATCTTCTTCTTGGATTGATCCCTTGATCATTATGTAGTGTCCTTCTTTGTCTCTTGTAATAGTCTTTGTTTTAAAGTCTTTTTTGTGTGATATGAGAATTGCTACTCCAGCTTTCTTTTGATTTCCATTTGCATGGAATATCTTTTTCCATCCCTTCACTTTCAGTCTGTATGTGTCCCTAGGTCTGAAGTGGGTCTCTTGTAGACAGCATATATATGTGTCTTGTTTTTGTATCCATTCAGCCAGTCTTTGTCTTTTGGTTGGAGCATTTAATCCATTTACATTTAAGGTAATAATCGATATGTATGTTCCTATTACCAGTTTCTTAATTGTTTTGGGTTTGGTATTGTCAGTCTTTTCCTTTTCTTGTATTTTCTGCCTAGAGAAGTTCCTTTAGCATTTGTTGTGAAGCTGGTTTGGTGGTACTGAATTCTCTTAGCTTTTGCTTGTCTGTAAAGATTTTAATTTATCCATCAAATCTGAATGAGATCCTTGTTGGATAGAGTAATTTTGCTTGTAGGGTTTTCCCTTTCATCACTTTAAATATGTCCTGCCTCTCCCTTCTGGCTTGCAGAGTTTCTGCTGAAAGATCAGCTGTTAACCTTATGGGGATTCCCTTGTATGTTATTTGTTGTTTTTCCCTTACTGCTTTTAATATTTTTTCTTTGTATTTAATTTTTGTTAGTTTGATTAATATGTGTCTTGGCATGTTTCTCCTTGGATTTATCTTGTATGGGACTCTCTGTGCTTGCTGGACTTGATTAACTATTTCCTTACCCATATTAGGGAAGTTTTCAACTATAATATGTTCAAAATTTTCTCAATCCCTTTCTTTTTCTCTTCTTCTTCTTGGACCCCTATAATTCGTATGTTGGTGCACTTAATATTGTCCCAGAGGTCTCTGAGATGGTCCTCAATTCTTTTCATTCTTTTTTCTTTATTCTGCTCTGCAGTAGTTATTTCCACTCTTTTATCTTCAAGGTCACTTATCCGTTCTTCTGCCTCAGTTATTCTGCTATTGATTTCTTGTAGAGAATTTTTAACTTCATTTATTGTGTTGCTCATCATTGTTTGTTCGCTCTTTAGTTTTTCTAGGTCCTTGTTAAACGTTTCTTGTATATTCTCCATTCTATTTCCCAGATTTTGGATCATCTTTACTATCATTACGCTGAATTCTTTTTCAGGTAGACTGCCTATTTCCTCTTCATTTGTTTGGTCTGGTGGGTTTTTACCTTGTTCCTTCATCTGCTCCGTGTTTCTTTATCTTCTCATTTTGCTTAACTTACTGTGTTTGAGGTCCTTTTTTTGCAGGCTGCAGGTTTGTAGTTCTTGTTGTTTTTGGTGTCTTCCCCTAGTGGCTAAGGTTGGTTCAGTGGGTTGTGTAGGCTTCCTGGTGGAGGGGGACAGTGCCTGTGTTCTGGTGGATGAGGCTGCATCTTGTCTTTCTGGTGGGCAGGTCCACGTCTGGAGGTGTGTTTCATGGTGTCTGTGACCTTATTATGATTTTAGGCGGCCTCTCTGCTAATGGGTGGGTTTGTGTTCCTCTCTTGCCAGTTGTTTCACATAGGGTGTCTAGCACTGTAGCTTTCTGGTCGCTGAGTGGAGCTGGGTCTTGGCTTTGAGATGGAGATCCCTGGGAGATTTTCACAGTTTGATATTACTTGGAGCTGGGAGGTCTCTAGTGGACCAATGTCCTGAACTTGGCTCTCCTACCTCAGAGGCACAGCCCTGATGCCTGGCTGGAGCACCAAGAGCCTGTCATCCACACGGCTCAGAATAAAAGGGGGAAAAAAGGAAAGATAGAAAGAAAAAAAAAGATAAAATAAAATAAGATAAAATTAAAAATTTATTAAAATAAGAAATACAAAGAAAGTAGTAATAAATTTTTTAAGTAATAGAAAAAAAAGGAAAGAATGAAAGAAGAGAACAACCAAACCAAATAAACAAAGCCACCAATGAAAACAAGCACTGCAAAGTTTACTAAGAAAAAAAAACCAAAGACAGACAGAACTGTAGGACAAATGGGAAAAGCAAAGCTATACAGACAAAATCTCACACAGAAGCATATGGAAGCACACTCACAAAAAGCAAAAAAGGGAAAAAATATATATATATCGTTGCTCCCAAAATCCACCTCCTCAATTTGGGATGATTTGTTGTCTATTCAGGTATTCCACAGATGCAGGGTACATCAAGTTGACTGTGGAGATTTAATCCGCTACTCCTGTGGCTGCTGGGAGAGATTTCCCTTTCTCTTTTTTGTTCGCACAGCTCATGGGATTCAGCTTTGGATTTGGCCCTGCCTCTGTGTGTAGGTCACCTGAGGGCGTCTGTTCTTCAATCAGACAGGACGGGATTAAAGGAGCAGCTGCTTCGGGTGCTTTGGCTCACTCAGGCTGGGGGGAGGGTCAGGTACAGAGTTTGGGGCGAGCCTGCAGAGGCCAGTGTGACGTTGCACCAGCCTGAGGCATGCCGTATGTTCTCCCGGGGAAGTTGTCCCTGGATCTCGGGACCCTGGCAGTGGCGGGTTGCACAGGCTTCCACCAGAGGAGGTGTGGATAGTGACCTGTGCTTGCACACAGGCTTCTTGGTGGCTGCAACAGCAGCCTTAGCATCTCATGCCCATCTCTGGGGTCCGCGCTGATAGCCGCGGCTCACATGCATCTCTGGAGCTCCTTTAAGCAGCACTCTTGATCCCCTCTCCTCACGCACCAGGAAACAAAGAGGCAAGAAAAAGTCTCTTGGCTCTTCGGCAGTTCCAGACTTTTTCCCGGAGTCCCTTCCAGCTAGCCTTGGTGCACTAGCCCCCTTCAGGCTGTGTTCTCACAGCCAACCCCAGTCCTCTCCCTGGGACCCGAACAAAGCCGGATCCTCAGTTCCCAGCCCCCACCCGTCTGGGCGGGTGAGCAGACAAGCCTCTCGGGCTGGTGAGTGCTGGTCAACACTGATCCTCTGTGCAGGAATCTCTTCTCTTTGCCGTCTGCACCCTGTTATTGCGCTCTCCTCCGTGGCTCTGAAGCTTCCCCCTCCACCACCCACAGTCTCCATCCGCAAAGGGCCTTCCTAGTGTGTGGAAACTTTTCCCCCCTCACAGCTCTCTCCCACTGGTGCAGGTCCCATCCTTATTCTTTTGTCTCTGTTTTTTCCTTTTTCTTTTGCCCTACCCAGGTACGTGGGGAGTTTCTTGCCTTTTGGGAGGTCTGAGGTCTTCTGCCAGCGTTCAGTAGGTGTTCTGTAGGAGTTGTTCCACATGTAGATGTATTTCTGATGTAGTTGTGGGAGGAAGGTGATCTCAAAGTCTTACTCTTCCGCCATCTTGAAGCTCCTCTTGTTGTTATTTTAAATGAGTTTTGTTTTATCTTTTAACTGTGCTAGTGATATATATATATATATATATATATATATATATATATATATATACAACTGAGTTTTATGTATCAATTTTGTCATGTTATAAACTAACTTCTGGTTTATAACAATCTCAGTTATTTGTCTTGAATTTTTTCCCAATTATTTCATCCTGTCATGTACAAATAATGGCCACTTTACTATTTTCTTTCTAATATTATTCCATCTTATTTTATTCTCTTGCTAGATTTCATTGACATGTGGTTGGGAAATTCGTGGTGTAACTGGTGGCACTGGAAAAGCATTTAATGTTTAATTAAGCATAGTACTGTCTGTTGGTTTGTTCTGATATCATTTTAAAATAATGTTACAGATGTGTTGTTCTGTTCCTATTTTAATAGGTGTGGGAAATTCTGGACCATAGAATTTCAGATAGTAGACTCTGAAGCCATATTTACAAGATTCAAGTCCAATCTCTGTTACTTAAACCCTGAGTCATCACAGAAATTATGTAAGCTCTCTGTGCCTTATTTTTCTCATCTGTAAAATGGGGACAATGACACCTATCTCATAAGGTTTCTGTAAATTCATATTTATAAAACTCATAAACAGTCCCTGACACATAATAGGTACAAGATACGTGTTTACTATTATAACTTTCTACAAAGCATTTTGTTAGAATTAGTTTAATAGCTTCTGAACTTTGGTTACTTTAAGATTCTTATTCAACTTATTTGGATATCTATGTTATCTCTCTTTTATTATGATTAGTACTTATTTTCATTTAATTGTATTATTAAGTTTTCAGGAAAAGAAGTCCTGACCCTTTTTTCTGCCTGATGTCCTCTTCCATATATATATACATACATACATACATATATATATGTAAAATTTGTGAATGCATTCAAATTTTATAAAATAGGCAAAAAAACACAAGAGAAAAATACAGAAAAATGGAAATTCCCCCTTCAATTCTCACTCTTATTCCCTGGAGGTTTTCATAGTTATGAATTTGGCTTGCATGCTTCTCTTCCATTTTTGTACATCTGCACACATAGTGATGCATTTATACCTCTGTAGGTGCGTTTTACTCTAACAGATAAATTGTTCTGCAACTTACTCATTTTACTTTACAGTATGTCTTAGTAAGATATCTAGTCCAAAGCAAAGAGATCTACCCCTTTCTTTCAAACTGCCACCTAAGATAAGAGGTAGTGCCCACTCTATAAGAACTTGCTTTTTGATAGAAGCAATAAATATCCATGTATATGGCTCCATAGACTCATGTGCAATTATTTTTAAGGATAACTCTGGAAATTGAACTACTCAATCAAAAGGCATACCTATTTTAAAATTTGATGCATAGAGTAAAAGACTGCTTTCCCATGAGATTTCCACCATTTACAGAACGACTGATATTTTTTGAAGACAGTGCCAGTGTCTGATCCTTGCTGTTATCACAACTCATTAATGATTTTATTTTTTGCCAATAGGATGAGTGAAGAATGTTTTCTTCTTATTTAGTTTGCATTTCCTGTGAACACCAGTGAGTCTGAACATATGTTTTTAGACTTATTTGCATTTGGATGTTGTTTGTCTTTTGTTCCCCATTTCCAATTGAGCAGGTTGAGCTGGTAAATTTGGTTTAGAACAATTGCTCACAGTTCACAGGACTTTTACTTACTGGGTCAGTGAGTATTTTCTTCCACCAGGCTGCCTTTGGTCAGCAGCAGGATTGTTGGCTTGGATCCAATCTTATTTCTTTTAGTTTAGGGAGACACAGCAGACAAACACTCCTTGCTCTGTCTCTCCCCTGAGCCCCCTCATTGTCAGCCTGAGCTAAGGGGTATCCTCTAGTCAGGGCCTGCTCCCTGCTCACATATTGCATCTGTGCTCCCACTGCGGTGGTGGTGGAGATGCCTTCAGAGATTCATTAAGCTTATTCCTGTGATGCCAAATCATACTTGGCATCACCAGGATTTAATCAGCTCCAAACAGTTTCTTCCAATTTGTTCCAAAATATTATTATAGCAGGTGCAATGTGCTTTGAAGTTGTCAGTATGAGGTTATAATCATTTCCTAGTTAAACTAGAGGAAGTTGCCATCTTAAAAATTCATTTAAGGAGATTTGTAAATGGACATTTATGCTGGTATCCTTCCTAGAAGTCTTAAGTAAATTCTTAATCATTGACAATCATGGCTATCTTTATCAGAGCCTATTTTAATCTAATGGACTTTCCTGTAGTTTTATTACCTATCAGTTCTATGATTATTTCTTATTTTTAGTCAAAATCCAACCCTAAAACATGAAATAATTGTATATTACCTTTTTGTTAATGGAGAAATGTATAAATTTACAGTTTTCTGTAGTAGCAAGATAGTTCTGAGACACTCTCTAGTGACTTAAGCAATCAGATGTCTAAGTAAATCCAGTCTGGATGAGAGATCTAAGTGAATTGTATGCTTGCAGGCAAAGCTAGGGAAGGTGTGGGAGAATGGGGGAGGAGAGGGGCAGGGCCAGAGGGGGCAGTGGGGAGTGGAGTAGGTTTGTAGGTAGGGGGTTTGTTTGGAAGGTTGACCTGAAGGGGATAGAAGTAGGAGGAATTACTGGAGTGAGGAAAGGAAGGGGATACCAGGGCTGGAAGAAGGCAAAGTATCAGTGGGAAGGAAGCAAAATTATCTTTAATTCATAAGGAATATATAAGCACAACCTACTTAATTAATAAAGTAGCATATTAGTCAATTACTCTAAAATGTTACTAATAAACTTAATTGTTTGGGACTCTCAGCTACCCATCAGGAAGATTGCCGCCTTGTGCACAGAAAAACGTGATAGTGGAGAATTGAAAATTTGCTGCAAGCCAATCCTCTTTGTTACATGTTCTCTTTCATTTCGTTGGTCATTTGAGGCACATAAAGCAGGAGGCAGCTCACAGAGAAGGGAAGAGAGAAGCCTGAAGTCCGGCCTTCCTGAATTCAGCATTTACAGATACAAGCTTTCTCAAATGGAGTTGGCAGCAGGAAGAAAGCTGAGTGGGCAATCTTTAACTCAATGTAACACCAGGGAATGTGGACTCTCTCAGGACCTTAAGCACACCTTAAAACTCACCTGGAAAGGAGGTTTGTACGAAGTCAGACAATTGGTAGGTAGAGGCTGCCTTGAGCCAAGTGGACAAGAAGTTTAAGGCCAACTCAGGGAATGTGGTCATCCATCTATTACATGTGTCACAGGCTTTATGCTATTAGTGCCAAGACAGCTACATCTTTTTTAACTTCGTAAATTGTTTCCATTTAATGTAGCTTAAGGAGAATAAAATTAAATTGAGGCTAATAAGTATGGTGGGTATAAGAAAACTTATTTAAAATTTGAACATAAGACAAATATGAGCAGGTTGTCCCTCAATACCCCTTGGAGGCAGTTTTAAGCAGCTCAGCCAAGGATTACCTAGGGAAATGGGCTTTACTCACAGCTAGCTAGTGGTCCCAGAATTAATGAAGTCACAGCTAACTTGTAGATTTTTACCCAAAGAGATGTAGATAGTGTGGCAGAGAAGGTAGTGCCCAAGGATACAGTTTATTGAGCAACAGGATATTAGACAGTTTTATATATAACTTGGCATCATAGACTAACATTCCTTTATTAAATTGCCTACAATGAGCCTTCTTTTCAAATATTACTTGAACCCACTTTATAATCTTACTAGTTCTTACATTAATTATGTCAGTTATGTTTTTACTTTTGAAAGTTATACCTTAACATGAACAAGGTAGCAAATTGTAGATATTTGTGTTTCTTTGAATCTCCTTTAAAACTTCACTTAAAGAGGTTTTGCAAATGCTTAAATAACTGTTCATGACTTTAGGAATTTAATTTTTCAGCTGAAGCATAATTATTGACTTAAAAAAGTTTATTTCATTGCTTCTAGGAGAAACCTGGTTGTTAACCACATGGTTATAAATGTACAAGTAAAAGAAAATAAGTGGCCACTTTTTAATAGAGGAGCTTATAAACCTTACAAGAAATGGTGAAACATCCCGTTGGTGGGATTTGTAGATAGACTAAAAAGATTTAAAAATATGATTTTTTAAAAACATAATTTAAATATTTTAGTTCCAAAAATGCATTTTTCCTGCTTTTGGAGGTAAATGTGCCTTCTTCTCATTGCCGCTCAAACAATATTTGGATGCTTTAACGTGCTTTTGAATCAACAGCTCTACTCTACACAATGGTTCTCAATCTCTTGCGAGGCTCTGGAATCACCTGAGGAACTAACTTTTGATGCTTGGGATCCAGTCCCTAAAATTTTGTTTTAATTGATTTGGCACATGGCCCAGACATTGGTGTTTTTAAATGCAGGTGAGAACCAAGGTTGAGAACCACTGTCAACCTTGACAATCATCAGGACCTTATTAAAAATAAAAATACCTCATTCCCACCACTTGGATGTTCTGATTCAGATGATTTGAAGTAAGGACAAGTAACCCCACTTAATTCTGATGGCAAACAGGGTCTGGGAACCACTGGCTAAAAGAGTTCATTTTAGCAATTTTGGTAACACAATTACACAGATCAGAAACTTCTGCCTTATAATACGCAGCTCTAACTAGTCTCCCTAGCTGGCTTTGCTCATTCATGAGTTAGTAATTTAGTTTTTAACATTTAGTAGGGAAATCTTGTTTTGAGAAAAAATGAGGTTCAGTGTAATTTTGAAAGGAGTCAAGGCATTTTCACAAGGGGAAGTACAAATTATTCTATGACTAATGTGTAAAAGCTATATCTTATTAAACTTCTGTAATTTGAACTGACAAATATTTGTTAATTAGGAGGCAAATTTAACCACAAGTGGGGAAAAATCCTTTCTCAGTGTTCTAAATTGAAATCTGCCAAAAATACCGAAGCCTGATAAAACCTTGGCCCTGATACACTATCATGATGCAGAATGGAGCTTCCGTTGCCCTAACACTGGATGATTATAAATACCTCTCTGAAATATGCATAAAGCTCTCAACAAAGGAACCTGCTGCTGCTCTAAATCGGGCACTAAGAAGACTCCAGCTGGTAAAATGTGAGCTCCATCTAGCTTTCTCTTCACCTGCACAATTATTGATCTCCAAGAGGATGAAGATAAACGTTTACTTTCAGGAACAATACTACTTTTTAATGTTATATTCTCATAAAGAAATAAAAAACATTGTAAGTTGAATATTCTAACATAGATGCTAGTAAGAAAATCATTTTTTCCACTAAATTCAGATAAAAGATATAGAATTTTCAAACTGGAGCATTCACCTCTTCATTAGTTCTGGAACATTCTCAGATAGTATTGCTTCAAATATTGCTTTCTCTCAATTGGAGCTACGTTGCACCATTTCATTCTATCCTCTATACCTTCTAACTTGTCTTTAATTATTTATAATTTGTTTTCTCTGTGATGAATCTTGGGTAGTTTACACAGTTCTATTTTTTATTACACTAAGTGTTCCTTCAGATATATGTGAGCTGCTATTTAGTGTATCAATTTACTATTTAAATTTTATTACCTATACTTTTCTGGACAGAAATGGCCACAGGACTCATATTTTCTCTCACTGGCCTTTCTAATACTAGAGGACCATAGGGCTACAGGTGTCCCCATCCCAGCAAGTCCTACCTGTATGGTGGGCTGGGTAAAGGGTAAAGGAGGACCTCTGGCAGTAAGGACACTTGGATCCCATGTGTCTTCTAGCAGCAGACAAGGCCAGTGAGAGGAAATCAAACAAAATAATATGAACAAAAGAAGTAGAATAAATACTTAATGTAGATAAAGGCCAAAAATAATGAAATCTGAGAGAAAGTGAGGGTAGTTTTGTTATAAAACACAGAGTTTATTTGCTTGAAATAATCAATACAAAGAGGAAACCCTTGACAAGCCATTTAAAAATGAATGGAAACACATTTTATAAATAATAAAGGCCATTATTTATGGGATAACAGAATTATAAAACAAAGAGATTTTTGTGTAGCTATTGAAATAAACTTCAAATCCATGTGAAATAGATGATTTCTAACAAAATGTGCTGTCAAAATTAATTCGAAGATAGAAAGAACAAATGACTTAATAACCATATAGATATGATTTATGTAAATACAAAACAGTCAATGTGGTTAAAGTCCACAGTGTAATAAAAGAGGAAAGAAAGGTTGGACAGAGGTTCCCTGTGGAGAGAGAGAGACTGGAGATGGGGGCTGATTAAGTGGAACTTTATCAGCAGTAGTTGTGTTGTCTTTAAGAAAACATTGGGAGCAATATGATAGAGTCTTGGCAGTTCTTGTTTTGGGAGGGCTGGCGTTATGGTTGTCTGGGTCATTGTTCCTTGTATGTTCCCCCACACCCAACTCCATGCGGAATTTTCTTTTAAATGCCATGTGAGTTCCTACAGAAATGTAAATACCATTTGACAAAATTCAACACCCTTTTATGACAAACACTTATCAATTGGGTGATAGAAAGAGTTTAAAGAAGCATGTGGATAGCTTTAAGAAATATTCCCAGCAAAATAAGAGACAATGTGTCTAATATCACCACTTTGATTTTGGCTTTTATTTATTTCCCCAAAAGGCTCAAAACCATTCTTGGTTTGGAAGAATCTTGCTACAACTTTCCTTGAGGTGATTTTACTGAAACTGATCAGAACCTACACAGTTCAAGAACAGTGACATTTAAAACGCATCTTGAGATGCAGGAAATAGCCCTTTGGGATGATTTCCTGGGAATTCATTAATAATTTGTATTAGTGAGTTTTGTTCTCAGAATTGCAGCTTGCTTTGTGGACCATTGAGCACTGGCTGGCTGTCCAGCACACCCAGAGCTACTGGGTCTAATTTTACTGCACTCCTGGAAATTGGAGCTCTGGAGGGGAAGAATAAATAAGGAGTAGGCTTATTGATGTTATACTGATGTTTTTCAAGGCATTTTTTATATGATTTTCTGTAAGACTCATCATAGCCTTTTAAGGTGAGTGGGGTTTATTGATGCAGGCTACTGTAGGGAATTGAATCACCCAAGCTTCATGGGTGGGAATGGAGACTCAGGAGAATCAGGTCACTGGCCAGCCATGCCTAGTTCATGAGGCCTCAATCCACTCTCTGCTGAAGATTACATGGAACAGAGATCTGAGCAAGGCCAGGGAGCTGCCTGTTGCTGGTCTCTCCCTGGCCCAGATGCTCCCTACCTGTGCTCCACAGGGCTCATTTGGGCCAGTGGTTCTTCGGGTTCAATGTTACTATTACTTTTCTGACTTTATCAAGACAGTGCTGTTCTTTCCCTCCTCCTGCTTATGTTTCTTGATATTTATGTATTCCTCTGTCACACAGTGAGCTGATGGTAAAGAAGAATGGTTGTAACAAGTATGAGTTAATAACAACTATAATTCAACGAAAAAAATACAACTAAGAACAATGAGAGTTTCCATAATTGCAATCATGATTAAAATAGCTTTCAATTGATAGATTAGTTGTCATTGTTATGACTGCTGTAATTAAGAGTTAGGGAATAATCTTATGTTAACAAAGTGATGAATGAAGGTGGCCAGTGAATACTTGGGGAGTGCCTATCTAGAGAGTTGTCAAAGGATTTGCCTTTCTGAAGGAGGATTTACTAACAACAACAATGATGGAAAGCAACAGTAGCAGCAGGCAATACAACTATGATTAATACAGCTGTACAGTGTGTTGGCAGGCAGTGAGTACAGGATTTTACTTTTAATGCTCAAAAAATATGTGAAAATTTTCTTTTATTGTTCCCATTCTACAGAAGAAGCTATTGTGGTACAGAGAGGTAAAATAACTTGTCCAAGGTCACACAGATAATACGTAGCAGATCTTTGATTATTCAATTCCAGGGACACACTTCCCAAGAAAGACTTGTATGGAATTGCTATCTCTCAAGTTTCCTGAAACAAGCACTATTTTAACAGATGTAATGATGAGCACTCAGAATACCAGACCAGAAGAGATTCATCAAAGTCAGAAGGCACAGCTTCACTTGGACGAGGGGAGTATCAGATCTGCCAAAGAAACAGAGCTCTGATTTCAAATACTGTAACATGTTACTACACATAGTGGGAACTTTGCAAAACCCACGGTGTGTGTGTCAGGGATGCAGAAATTTTAAAGTGAGATATCATTTGAAAGACCATTTCTTTGATCTATAGCCAGTGTTATTTCTGCTTTGCCATGAACTTGACAGAGGCCAGCTAATCCTGAATGTGTCATCCTGTGGAACTAAATTGTGTACATGTGAGAAGCTGCATCTGTGCATTGGCAATGACACTTTGAGATTAGTTAGGATATAAAAGTGAAAATTCTGGGTCTGTTATATATTAGAATAAAAAATTGCTCTTCCTAGCTACAGGTTCAAAAATAGCTCTTCAGGTGGTAGTTTATGCTGAGGAAGAATCGTGTAGAATTCCAAGTTGTAAAGACAAATATCATTGAGAGTATTTTTGAGACAGTGTCAGCTTGTCCCACTGCAATCAAGATGTGACGAATAATTCTATGACATGTGTCGGGGGGTTCCTTACTCCCTTTCCCTCCTCCCAGATTCTAACAAGTTGAAAACTATGTGCAAATGTCAAGGATTAAAATATCTCCTTCATTGCTGATGAAGCCGAGTTTGAGGATTCATCTTGGATCCAACAAAAAATGAGTTTCTATTTCCCACCTGCACTGGACATACAGGGCATAGATGTCCTGCCAGGTGAACCAGCCACACTTAGCAATCACAGACCAAAGCCAGGGATGGAGACCCAGTGACTTCACAACATCCCCCACCCAGGAGAAGTAAACATCCATGGAGAGAATGGCAAGTCCTGGCTCACTTCTACTTGTGGGTGAGTATAAATCCTTATTTCGTGGGATGAGGCAGGAACACAGGGAGATGGAGAAAATCTTTCCTCTAGATTATGAAAACCTTGTTTCAAACAGATTAACTGGTGGTTCAAAGTATTAAACATTATCTTTCCACCTATTTATTTGGTTGCCTCTGGTATGTGTACCCTCCTGCTACTCATCATGGGTGATACACAGAAGTAGAAAAGATGACCGTGCTTTGGGACCTTCATCTCTAAAAAAGATAGGAAAGGTCAGTGCACACACACATTCAACACGTAAATAACAACACAACAAGCCAGATCACAACACACCCAGTTGCTCTCAAAAGCATACGGATTCCATTACATCCAAATAGATGAGAAGTTGAATTCTGAGGAGAACGAGATTACTGCTGACCGAAGTAGTTAAGGGGTCCTCATGGGGCAAGTGATTCCACAGAGAAATCCATTCTCAAAGAGCAGGCAAGGCTGTACTAAGAGGAAATAGAGTTGTCAAAGAGGAGGGAGCATGAGGGGTGTGTGTGTAGGTGTGTGTTTGTGTCTGTGTGCACACAAGGCCGTGAATGGCCCAGGCAAGTTAGAAAGTGAGTAATGAGGAGCAAGTTAGGACTAGGTTTTATGGAGTGCAAAACTGAGGGGTCTTTATGGATATTTTGTGAGAACAAAACACTTTAAAGCTGTGGGCAATCCCTTAGGGAGATCTGTTAAGCTAGAGCCTCAAGCATTGTGAGAGAGAGCCAACTGAGGCAAGGAGGCCAATGGAAGGGGTTGAGAGAAATAATGCAAGTGATCAAATCCTGAACTAAATAGGAGAAATGAATGGAATTAAAAGGGCAGAGGTAGAAGTGTCACACAGGCGGCTTCTACAAGATTCCATTTCCTTCAGAATCTGATGCAAGTGAAATGACTAACACACAATATTCAGAAAGAAAAGTGCCTGAAGTACCTACTGTGAAATGTAACTGTGGGTAAAGGGAGGAACAGCCTCTCTGTCCCAGAAAGGAATTTGCATTGGAGCCTCCAGTTTCATGAGCACATTCATGCTGTCTATGTTGATCTGCATTCTGATGACTGAATCAGTTTGGGACAAGCTAATCTAACCTTGCCATCTGCAGTTCAGTTGTCCATATAGCCCTCCAAGAAGGATACAGCATAAAACTGTACTTCACAGGTAATGGGGATTTTGCATATTTGTGGAATAATGAATGCATGTAATGGAAGGGAATGATTTTGACATCAGGGAATTCTGGGGTCAAATCTTGGCTTTAACACTTCCTAGATAGGTCACCATAAATAGATAAATATAATTTCTGTGAGTTTGTGAAATGGTGAAAATAATACTTCTCTCACTGGCTTGTCTTGAAAAATAAATAATGTGATGCAAAGTGCCACATGAAAAAGCGTCACTTGATTGTTATTCAGAAAACGATTGACTTCTGAATACCTTTCCTAATTATTCAATGATTTTTGCTACTTGTGGTCACCATGACTTTGAGCATAGCATCTGTGAAATCCCATCATCTCTGGGTATTTCAGTTCATTTTACCTAATTAGACTTTTAGTAAATTCTTATAATATGCCAGACATAGTGCTATGTATTCAGTACATAAAGCAGAGGAAAACATGGCTTCTGCTTTCTAGGAGGTTAAAATCCAATAGTGGAGATAGACATGGAAACAGGAAGTAGAGTATTGAGGGCCATGCTGTATAGATGTATGGACCAAATTGTGCAGCAGCACAGATGTGAGGTGTTTAATCAGAGATGGGGACAAGCAATAGAATGATGGGTGCAGTTTTCCTTAGAGAGAGAGGGCAGATGCTTGAGAGAAGATGAAGAATGGCTATACATTTTTCAGATAAATAAAAAGGGTGGGGTGGCATCTACTGACCACCATCACGTTTATATTCTATGCCAGAGGCCCTTGAAAGATAACCTTCATAATAAAAGTAAAAGCAAACACTATTAGTATTGAACACTGGGTCAGGCACTGTTTCAGATGTTTTATGTATATTCTTGTGTAATGTTCATTTAAAGATAAGGAAAAATGATTCAAAGAGGTAAAGTCAGTTATCCCATGTTATAAAAATGGTAAATGATCAAATAAGTATTTTAGTTCATGCTTTATGAGTCCAAGTCTAGAATTCTTTCCACAGTATTAGATCATATTTATTTTGGTGTTCAAATGAGACAATTTCTGTAAGAGGACCTGGAAAGCTATAATTTATCTTATTTTTGTTTGTAATACATGGATTTTATGTTAATGTATTTAAAAATTTTAAACAATTTATATACTTTTCTGTGTTATGTGATGGTCATTAAGGAGCAGCCATGAGAAAAAAGGCTCAGGAAAACAATATTTATTATACCCACAGATCCTAGAAACAGGAAACATGACATGACACAGAGAGCCATATGGGGAAGCACCAGAATCAGTCAGGAGGCAGAAGGGGTAGGATTTAGGGGAGAGCCCAGACCATGGTCTTCATGGAATTTTCATGGGAAAAGTAAGACAAGGCAAGGTGAAAATTTTAGGATTGGCTGATTGGAATAACTTTACTGGGATCTAAACTATACGTGTGGTCCCTGATTGCCAGGTACCTCAACTTGGGATAATTAAGGCAGAAGAATATGGCCTCCTGGGATGCACAGGTCAGATGCAGGCGGTCTGGCTCTGGATTGGTTGGTTTGCACATCAAAGGCAAGCTCCAGGCTAGGCTCTTTGCTCTAAGAATTCACTAGCACAGGGAGAGGCAGTCTCTCCTCAGTCAAAAGGATTTTCTTAAGATATTAAAACATATATCATAATACACAGAAAATAAAAAAATAAACAAAATATAAACATACCCCCAAATTCATTCACTGTAAGTGTACACTCAAAGATTTTCATTGCTTTGAGTTGTATAATTATCATCACAATCCAGTTTCAGACATTTCCATCACCCTAAAAACTTCCCCATGCACATTTCATTTGACCTCTGCTCACATCCCCATTCCTAAGCAAACACTAATCTGCTTTCTGTATCTATACATTTACCTTTTACAAATATTTCATATAAATGGAACTATACAATAAGTACACTTTTGCATAGTGCTTTTTTACACTGAGGTTTGCTGAGCTTCCTGTACATGTGGATTAATGCATTCATCAAAATCGTGAAGTGGTCAGTCCTTATTTCTTCAAATACCTTTCCTTCCCATTTCTCTCTCTTCTCCCTCTGGGACTCCTATTACACTTAAGTTGGTATACTTGATGTCTCCTATAGGTTATTGAAACATTATTCATTTTTTTCAATTTTTTTTCTCTCTGATCTTTATATTGAATCATTTCTACTAATCTTACTCTGAGTTTACTCATTATTTCTTCTACCATCTGAAATCTGTTGAGCCCTTCTAGTATATTTTTCATTTCAGGTTATTTTACTTTACAACTTCAGAATTTTCATTTGGTTCTTTCTTCTAATTTGTATATCTTTATGAGAATCTCTCTTTGTTAATTCATTGTTGTCATATTTTACTTCTTTAATTTCCTTTAGATCTGTGAATATATTTATAATAGCTACTTTGAAGTCTTTGATTTATCCAGCAATTGGGTTCTTTCAGAGACAGATTCTGTGACTGCTCTAACCCCATTACCTTGGTTAAACATCTCAATTCCTTTCCTGTCTTGTAATTATTTTTTCTTGAAAAGCAGACGTTTTAGGTAACTTTTTGTAGCAAATCTGGGTTCTGATATATTTTTCCCTGAAGGTTGTTGTTTATGCTGTTTGTTTATTTGTTTAGTAACTTGGCTGGACCAAAATAATCTGCATTTCCTGTGGTGTGCAGCCACTGAGTAATATTCCATTGTATATATATGTACCACATCTTCTTTATCCATTCCTCTGTCAATGGACATTTAGGTTGCTTCCATGTACTGGCTATTGTAAATAGAGCTGCAATGACAATGGAGGTGCCTGTATCTTTTCAAATTATGGTTTTCTCTGGATATATGCCCAGGAGTGGTGTTGCAGGATCATATGGTAACTCTATTTTTAGTTTTTCAAGGAACCTCCATACTGTTCTTCATAGTAGCTGTACCAATTTACATTCCCACACACTAGCAGTGTAGGGCATTTTCAAGTCTGCTAAGGTTTTACTTTCCTTAGGGCATTATGGAATCTCTGTGCACCTGTGTGTAGCCCCAGGGTCAGCCAGGAGTGTGTGAGTACTTTGAGCCCTCTGGTCTCTACTGCATAAAATGCAGCCTGAACCAGGAATATGTGTTTCGCAAACATGACTCAGGGTCATAGAGGCAATAGTTGGTTCTTCTCCACTCATCCACCTCTGAAAAGTTACTTTCACTCCAATGCCATTGCCTATGGACATTGCCCATTGCTCCAAACCAAGTGATTTTCCTCTGCCATGGTAGAGAAGCTATTGATCCTTAAGGACAGTCCTGCCCTAGCAGCGCCTCTATGGTCTGAAGTTTAGGGATCAGATCATCACCGGGTCAAAATGCCACTGATTACCACCTTCCGTACTCAAAATTGAGCACTTTATCAATTTCCAGAGGACCAAAATGGTGGTTTTTGAAGAGATTTTATTTTTTTATTATTTGCTTTTTGGGGGAGAATTTGCTGATCATCTCACTGGACCATAGCCACTCTTCCCTATTTTTCCAACCGGTCTGTAAGTCTAAAATTATCTCACAATAAATTTTAATTAATTATGACATTCTTTTATGCTCTTTTGGGTGATGAAATCCTGGAACTGAGAGCAAGCTGTTTTAGAACTCTATGTAAAATTATGCTTTGCATGGGTGAATTATGTCACATACATTAATACAGTAGTAATAATACTCATGTTTTATTCTAATAAACTTCTTATTTTGGAGAGTATAAGAGAAGGGTAGGTATGAGTAGAGCTGCCAAATTCTGAAGGTAAATGTCCAATTTCAGGGACACACTGGTACCTCAGAATTCAACAATATGAGATGAGAAAATTCAAAAGTATATAAAAAATTAGTGAAACTGTACAGCATTTCTTCCTGTCTCCTAGGAGATGAAACCCAATCTAGCCTATAATAAGATGGAAATGAAGAGGGCTGATGAATAATGAAGGAACACTGAAATGAGGCAGATTCTTATGGTGGGAAAGGGACCCACAAAGATACTGGAGAAATAAGGAGTGGTTCTGAACATGGGGGTTTAGGAGAATCCTTTTACTAGCTATGTGATTATGATAGAGTTACTTAAACTCTCAGTATCAGTGTTTCCACCCTGAAAATGGGGGTGAAATACTACATTTATCATAGGGAATGATTTTTTAACATCTTTATTGGAGTATAATTGCTTTACAATATTGTGTTAGTTTCTGCTGTATAACAAAGTGTCAGCTATACATATACATATATCCCCATATATCCCCATATCCACTCCCTTTTGCGTCTCCCTCCCACCCTCCCTATCCCACCCCTCTAGGTCGTCACAAAGCATGGAGCTGATCTCCCTGTGCTATGTGGCTGCTTCTTACTAGCTTACATATGGTAGTGTATATATGTCAATGTCACTCTCTCCCTTCGTCTCAGTTTCCTCTTCCCCCTCCCCATGTCCCCATGTCCATTCTCTACATCTGCGTCTTTATTCCTGCCCTGCCCCTAGAACAAGATAGAAAGCCCAGAGATAAACCCATGCACATATGGTCACCTTATCTTTGATAAAGGAGGTAAGAATATACAATGGAGAAAAGACAGCCTCTTCAATAAGTGGTGCTGGGAAAACTAGACAGCTATATGTAAAAGAATGACGTTAGAACACTCCTTACACCATGCACAAAAATAAACTCAAAATGGATTAAAGCCCTAAATGTAAGGCCAGACACTATCAAACTCTTAGAGGAAAACACAGGCAGAACACTCTATGACATAAATCACTGCAAGATCCTTTTTGACCCACCTCCTAGAGAAATGGAAATTTAAAAAAAATAAACAAATGGGATCTAATGAAACTTAAAAGCTTTTGCACAGCAAAGGAAACCATAAACAAGATGAAAAGACAACCCTCAGAGTGGGAGAAAATATTTTCAAATGAAGCAACTGACAAAGGATTAATCTCCAAAATATACAAGCAGCTCATGTAGCTCAATATCAAAAAAACAAACAACTCAATCCCAAAATGAGCAGAAGATCTAAATAGACATTTCTCCAAAGAAGATATGTGGATTTTCAACAAACACATGAAAGGATGCTCAACATCACTAATCATTAGAGAAATGCAAATCAAAACTACAATGAGGTATCACCTCACACTGGTCAGAATGGCCATCATCAAAATATCTACAAACAATAAATGCTGGAAAGGGTGTGGAGAAAAGGGAACCCTCTTGCACTGTTGGTGGGCATGTAAAGTGATACAGCCACTATGGAGAACAGTGTGGAGGTTCCTTAAAACACTAAAAATAGAACTACCATACAACCCAGCAATCCCATTACTGGGCATATACCCTGAGAAAACCATAATTCAAAAAGAGTCATGTACCTCAATGTTCATTGCAGCTCCATTTAAAATAGCCAGGACATGGAAGCAACCTAAGTGTCCATCTACAGATGAGTGGATAAAGAAGATGTGGCCCATATATACAATGGAATATTACTCCGCCATAAAAGTAAAGGAAATTGAGTCATTTGTAGTGAGGTGGATGGACCTAGAGTCTGTCATACAGAGTGAAGTAAGTCAAAAGAGAAAAACAAATACTTTATGCTAACACATATATATGGAATCTAAAAAAAAAAAAAAAATAGGGAATGATTTAATACATATAATTCCCTTAGAGTTTAGCATACAATAAATGTTCAATAATGTTGGCCATTATTATTGTGAGCCCAGCCCTGTTCTACATGGTATCCCAAAGAGCCTAGGTCCTCAGTCAGAGCTTGCATGCAAGTCATCAAGAGAACCTACAGACACACCTATGATATAACTTAAGGTACTGGTACAGGATGTGTCTTAGTTTCCCAAAGCTTCCATAACAATGTATCACAGACTTGGTGGCTTAAAATTGTTCTGGAGGCTAGAAGTCTAAAATCCAGGTGTAGTCAGGGCCATTCTCCTTTTGGAAACTATAAGGGAATATTTCCTTTCATCTTCCTGGCTTCTGGTAGTTTGCTGGAAAACTTTGGTATTCCTTGGCTTGCTACTCCATGACCCCAATCTCTATTTTATTGCCACATTGCTCTCTCCTGTACATCTCTGTCTCCCCATGGTCATCTTTTTATGAGAACTCTAGTTATATTGGATTTGGGTTCCACTCTACTCCAATATAACCACATCTTAACTAATTACATATGCAACAACCTTATTTCCAAATAAAATCACATACTCAGGAACTGGGAATGAAGACTTCAACATATCTTTTTTTTTTTTTTTTTTTTGGTGGATAGTAACACAATTCAATTCAAAACATGCTGTTGAAGGGACTAACAACCTTTACAACAGATGCAGATAGAAATCTTACCTGAACATCCCTTATCTGAGTAGAGCAGAGCTTCCAGAGAATTCAGCTGCCATAAGCCCCTCCCTGCCAAGAGAGTCTCTAAACAGGAAGGTGGCTGACTTTTACCACTGTGACATTCCAAGACAATTACATAGGTGAGCTCCATCAGAACTTTCCATACTTCCCACAGAGCCCCTAAACCCTCTTTCAACACCTTTAACCCCCACCAGTTCAGAAAGCCACTTCTTTTGTGTGCTTCCACAATTGTGTGAATAAATTTTGTTGTTTCTCCTGTTAATCTATTGTCAGATGCACGTATCAATTATGTTTTGCTGCACAACAAACCATCCCATCACTCATTTTGCTTAAAGCAATACACTGTTATTATTGCTTATAGGGTTCTGGGCAGCAAGGCAGAGCCTCCACTTTCCACTTGACTCACTGATATTAGCTGTGGGTCTGGTAAGTTGGGAAGATGGATGGTTCTGCTGAAATTGGCTGTACTTTCTCATGTCTGGAAGTCAGCTGTCTAAGGTGGAGTCCTCGACCATCTTTCTCTCTTCTCACCTTTCAGCATCCTAGCCCAGGCTTAGTCTAATGGGTTATAAGAAAGGGATCCGAAGTGTGTAAGGCCTCCTGAATTATATGCTCAGAACTGGCATTCCATCACTTACATCACATTTTATGGGCCAAAAGAAGCCCAAAGCCAGCCCAGATTTAAGGAGGTGGGAAATAGACTCCACTTCTTGATGGCAGAATTACAAATTCACATTGCAAAGGACATGAATATAGGAAAGGAATTGGAGCTATCTTTGTAATCATTTTATACCAATATTTATAGCCTAAAGTGTGCATCAGGGATTGGCAAGTGTTTCTGTAAAAGTCCAGATAGAAAATATTTTAGATTTTGTGAGGCACATACATTTTCTGTTGCTGCTGCTTCTACTTCTGTGTTTAGTTCTTTGAATATCTTAATAAAAGATTTTTTTGATCAGATGTGTCTTTTGTAAATATTTTCACCAAGTTGGTAGAGTAGCTTCTCATTGTATTGACACTTCTTTCACAGAGCAGAAGTTTTAATTTTATTGAACTCCAGTTTATCAGTTATTTCTTTCATGGATCATGCCTTTGATGTTTATCTAAAAAGTTGTCACCATATCCAAGGTCATCTAGGTTTTCTTCTAGGTTATCTTCTAGGAATTTTGTAGTTTTGCATTTTACATTTAGCTTTATGATCCATTTTGAGTTAATTTTTGTGAAAGCTGTGAAGTTTGTGCCTAGATTCATTTTGTGTGTGTGTGTGTGTGTGTAGATGTCCACTTGTTCCAGCAACATTTATTGAAAAGATTGTCTTTGTTCCATTGTATTGTTTTTACTCCATTGACAAAGATCATTTGCTATATTTATGTTTATTTCTGCACTCTTTTTTCTGTTCCAAAGGTCTATTTTTTTTATTCTTTAGCCAATGCCACATTGTTTTAACTACTGTAGCTTTATAGTAAGTCTTAAAGTCAGGTTGTGGCAGTCTTACAACTTTGTTCTTCTCTTTCAACATTATGTTGGCTGTTCTGGATTTTTTGCATCTCCATATAAACTTCAGAATCAGTTTGTTGATATCCATCTTTATCAGATACATAATTTGCAAATATTTTCTCCCATTCACTAGTTACTTTCTCATTTTGTTGATTGTTTCCTTTGCTGTGCAGAAGCATTTTAGTTTGATGTCATGACACTTGTTTCCTTTTGCTTTTGTTGCAAAATACTTTTGGTGTCAAATTCAAGGAATCATTGCCAAAACATGTTGAGGAGTTTACCACCTCTGGTCATGGCACTGCTCACCAGAGGTCCCAGAACACATCTTCACCCACCAGCAGACAGGCACCAGCCCTAGAATTCCCTGGGCCCTGGGTCTGCCCTCAGGAAGTCTGGTCTAGTCTCAAGACAAGCCTCAGCCACCAGAGGCAGACACCAGATGCAAGAAAACCACAGTCTCGGGCTTCCCTGGTGGTGCAGTGGTTGAGAATCTGCCTGCTAATGCAGCGGACACGGGTTCAAGCCCTGGTCTGGGAAGATCCTACATGCCGTGGAGAAACTAGGCCCGTGAGCCACAACTACTGACCCTGCACGTCTGGAGCCTGTGCTCTGCAACAAGAGAGGACATGATAGTGAGAGGCCCGTGCACCGCGATGAAGAGTGGCCCCCGCTTGCCACAACTAGAGGGCCCTCACACAGAGGCGAAGACCCAACACAGCCAAAAATAAATAAATTAAAAAAAAAAAAAAAAAAGAAAACCACAGTCTCACAGCCTGTGGACCCAGCCTGCCTACAGCAGGTCAGACCCTGCCTTTGGAAGAGCTGGACCCCGGCCCTGCCAACACAGCTTTGGGACACCCTGGGCCCCATATCCAACTGTATCAGGAACCCCCCTCTCCAAACCCACACACTAGCAATCTGACACCACCTTTGGGATCCTAGGGCCCTGCAACCAGATTCCAAGACACAGCTATTCCTGCCAGTAATCTGGCACTAACTCCAGGACCTGGCTTCCCCCACCAGTGGCAAGCAACAGCCCTGGAGTCTTCTGAACTCTGACTCTGCCCACCAGTTAGCCAGCAGTAGCCCCAGGGGCGTCTGGGATTCTGCAGTGAGCCAACTCATGACCCAGTCCCAACAAAGAGTGGCCAGCAGCCTCCACAAGGCAGAGCCTGGCAATCGATCAAACTGGACAATAAACAACCCCAAAGACTGCCCACATAGTCACCCCACCACAACAGAAGGACCCATACAGCTCTAATGAGGGAACCCCTAGAACATATAGCTTAAGTGATGAGAGGGGAGCGTGCTGCTGGGGTGCATAGGATGTCTTCTACAGAAGGTCCTTCTCTGAGGTCAGGAAACATAAATAACTTTCCAGATATATAAAAATACAAACAGCAACTTAGGCAAAATGAGGCAACAGAGGAATATGTTTCAGATGAAGGAAGCAGATAAAACCCCAGAAGAACTAAGTGAAGTGGAGATAGGCAATCTACTCTAGAAAGAGTTCAAGATAGTGATCATGATGATCAAAGAAATCAGGAGAAGAATGGATGCACAGAGTGAGAAGTTATAAGTTTTTAAGAAAGAGTTAGAAAATATAAAATGAACCAAACAGAGCTTAAGAATGAAATACTGAAATGAAAAATTCACTGGAAGGAACCAACAGCAGACTAAATGATACAGAGGGACAAATCAGTGAGCTGGAAGACAGAATAGTGGAAATTACTCAACTGAATAGGAAAAAGAAAAAGAAAGAATGAAAAGAAATGAGGACAGTTTAAGAGACCTGTGGGATTACTTCAGGTGTACTAACATTCATCTTATAAGGTTCCCAAAAGGAGAAGAGATAGAGAAAGGGGCAGAAAACATATTTGAAAACATAATAGCTGAAAACTTCCCTGTCCTGGGAAAAGAAAGTCCAGGATCCAGGATCCTGGGATCCAAGTCCAGGAAGTGTAGAGTCCCAAGCAGGATCAACCCAAAGAGGAACACACTGAGACACATTGTAATGAAAATGGCAAAAAATAAAGATAAGGAGAGAAGATTAAAAACAGAAAGGGAAAAACAACAAATAACATACAAGAAAACTCCCATAAAGCTACCAGCTGAATTTTTATCAGAAACTCTGCAAGCCCGAAGGGAGTGGCAATGATATATTTAAAGAGATGGAAAGGAAAAACATACACCCAGGAATACTCTACCCAGTAAGTCTCTAATTCGGATTTGATGGAAAAAAATCAAAAGCTTTACAGTAAAGCAAAGCTGAAAGAGTTCAGCACGACCAAACTTGCTTTACAAGAAATGTTAAAGGAACTTCTCAAAGTGAAAATGAAAATCACAAAATGAAAAAGCTCCTCATTAAAGGCAAACACACAGTAAATGTAGGAAATCATTCACACATAAGCTAGTAGGGAGGTTAAAATAAAAGAGATACACGAAACAATTAGATGTAAAATATAATATCAAAAACAGTGATCATGAGGAGAAGAGAGCACAAATGCAGGGTTGTTAAAGTGCATTTGAAATTAAGAGATCAGCAACCTAAAACAATCACACGTATATAGAGATTGCTATATAAAAACCTTATGGTAACCACAAACCAAAAATTTATAGTGGATACAGAGAGAGAAAAGAAAAAAGAGTCCAAACATAACACTAAAGATAGTCATCAAATCACAAGAGAAGAGAGCAGAAGAAGAAGAAAAGAAAAAAAAAAAAACACTACAGAATAACCCCAAAATAATTAACAAAATGGTAATAAGAACATTATTACCATTATTACCAATATATCAGTAATTATCGTAAATGTAAATGGACTAAATGATCCTGTCAAAAGACATAGAGTGGCTGAATGGATACAAAAACAAGACTTGTATATATGCTGCCTACAAGAAGCTTATTTCAGACTTAAGACACACACAAACTGAAAGTGAGAGTATGCAAAAAGGTATCCACACAAATGGAAGTCAAAAGAAAGACAAGGCAGCAGTACTTATATCATAATATAGACTTTAAAATAAAGAGTGTTATAGGAGACAAGAACACTACACAATGATCAAGAGATCAATCCAAGAAGAGGTATAACAATTGTAAATACATATGCACCCAAAATAGGAGCACCTAAACACATAAAGAAAATATTAACAGACATAAGGATAGAAATTGACAGAAACACAATAATAGTCGGGGATTTTAACATTCCACTTACATCAGTGGATAGATCATCCAGACAGAAAATTAAAAAGGAAACACAGGCCTTTAATGACACATTAGATCAGATGCACTTAACAGATATTTATAGAACATTCCATCCCACACCAGCAGAATACACTTTCAAGTGTACATGAAACATTCTCCAAGATAGATCACATGCTGGGCCACAAAGCAAGCCTCAGTAAATTTAAGAAAGCTGAAATCATATCAAGCCTCTTGTCTAATCAGAAAGCCATGAGACTAGAAATCAATTACAAGAAAAAAATTGCAAGAAATACAAACATGTGTAGGTTAAACAATATGCTATTGAACAATCAATGGGTCACTGAAGAAATCAAAGAGAAAATCAAAAAAAATACCTCTCTAGGTAAATGAAAATGAAAACAAAACCATCCAAACCTTCTGGGACATAGCAAAAGCAGTTTGAAAAGGGAAGCTTAGTGTGATACAAGTTTACCTTAGGAAACAAGAAAAATTTCAAATAAACAACCTAACCTTACTACCCCTAAAGTAACTAGAGAAAGAACAAACAAAACCCAAATTTAATAGAAGGAAAGAAATCACAAAGATCACAGCAGAAATGAATGAAATACAGACTAAAAAAATCGAGAAGGTCAATTAAACAAAGAGCTGGTTCTTGGAAAAGATAAACAAAATTGATAAACTTTAAGCCAGAGTCATCAAGAGAAAAAGAGAGAGGGCCCAAATCAATAAAGTCAGAAATGAAAAAAGAGAAGTTACAACTGACACCACAGAAATAGAAAAGATCATAAGAAACTACTGTGAACAAATATATACCAATAAAATGGACTACCTAGAAGAAATCCACAAATTCTTTGGAAGGTACAATCTCTGAAGACAACTGCAAGAAACAGAAAATACGAACAGACAAATTACAAGAGCTAAAATTGAATCTATTATTTAAAAACTCCCTACAAACAAAAGCCCAGGACCAGATGGCTACACAGGTGAATTCTACCAAACATTTACAGAAGAGTTAACACTTATACTTCTCAAGTCATTCCAAAAAATTGCAGAAGGAATACTTCCAAACTCATTCTATGAGGCCACCATTACCCTGATACCAAAATCAGACAAATATATCACACAGAAAAATTACAGGTTAATATCACTGATGAACATAGACGCAAAACTTCTCAACAAAATATTAACAAACTGAATCCAACAATACATTAAAAGGATCATACTCTATGATCAGGTGGAATTTATCCCAAAGGTGCAAGGATTTTTCAATATCCACAAATCAATCAATGTGATACACCATATTAACAAATTGAAGAATAAAAACCATACTATCATCTCAATAGATGCAGAAAAAGCTTTTGACAAAATTCAATATTAATTTATGGTAAAAACTCTCCAGGAAGTAGGCATAGAGGGAACATATCTCAGTATAATATAGGTCGAGGAGACCCTCAAGATGGTGGAGGAGTAAGACGTAGAGGTCACCTTCTTCCCCACAAATACATCAAAAATACAACTATATGTGGAACAGCTCCTACAGAACACCTACTGAATGCTGGCAGAAGACCTCAGACTTCCCAAAAGGCAAGATAATACCCAAGTAACCTGGATAGGGCAAAAGAAAAAACAGAGACAAAAGAATAGGTATAGGACCTGCATGTCTGGGAGGGAGCTGTGAAGGAGGAAAAGTGTCCACACGCTAGGAAGCTCCTTCGCTGCCGGAGACGGGGGTTGGGAGGAGGGGAATCTCCAGAGCCACAGAAAAGAGCACAGCAACATGGGTGCAGAGGGCAAAACAGAGAGATTCTCTCACAGAGGATCGGTGCCGACCAGCACTCACCAGCCTGAGAGGTTTGTCTGCTCACCCGGCGGGACAGGTGGTGGTTGGGAGCTGAGACTTGGGCTTTGAAGGTCAGGTCCCAAGGAGAGGACTGCCATTGGCTGCATGAAGACAGTCTGAAAGGGGCTAGTGAGCTACAAATAGATGGGCGTGAGTCAGGGAAAATGTCTGGAATGACATAAGAGGCAAGAGACAATTGTTTTAGGGTGCGTGAGGAGAGGGGATTCCTTCCCCGTGTGCCCACAGAAGGCAGAGTACTGCCTAAGCAAGCAGCAGAGATGGGCTCAAACCACGGATATCAGCTCAGACCCCAGAGATGGGCATGAAACACTAACACTGCTGCCACTGCTACCAAGAATCCTGTATGCAAGCACAGGTCACTACCCACACACCCTCCCCCCCGGAACCTGTGCAGCTCGCCACTGCCAGGGTCCTGAGATCTAGGGACAACTTCCCCAGGAGAACACACGGCATGCTTCAGGCTGTTGCAATGTCATGCTGGCCTCTGCCACTGCAAGCTCACCTCACGTTCCAATTATGACTACCATACCCTTCCTTCTCCTGAGCCTGAGAGAGCAAGAGAACCCTAATCAGTTGCTGCCTTAACCCCCTCCTGTCTGGGAGGGGAACAGACACCTGAGGGTGACCTACACGCAGAGGCAGGGCCAAAACCAAAGCTGAACCCCAGGAGCTGTGCAAACAAAGAAAAGAAAGGTAAATTTCTCCATGCAGCCTCAGGAGCAGCAGATTAAGTACCCACAAGCAACTTGATGAACACTGCATCTGTGGACTACCTGAATAGACAACGAATGTCCCCACAATTGAGGCAATGGATTTTGGGAGTAACTGTAGATTTGGGGTTAGCTGTCTGCAACTGATTTGTTTCTGTTTCTGATTTTTATGTTTATCTTAGTTTAGTTTTAGTGCTTGTTATCATTGGTGGATTTGTTTATTGGTCTGGTTACTCTCTTCCTTATTTTTATTTTTTTAAATAAAAAAACATTTTTAATTTTATTTGTTTTTACTGTATTTTTTTATTTTGTAAATTTTATTATATATATATATATATTTCCTTTTCTTCTGAGCAGTGTGGCTGACAGGGTCTTGGTGTTCCAGCTGAGTGTCAGGCCTGAATCTCTAAGGTGGGAGAACCGAGTCCAGGTATGGTACCACCAGAGACCTGCTGATCCAAAGTAATATCAATTGGCAAGAGCTCTCCCAGAGATTTTTGTCGCAACACTAAGACCCAGCTCCACACAATGGCCAGAAAGCTACAGTGCTGGATGACCTATGCCAAATAACTATCAAGATAGGAGCACAATCCCAAGCATGAGCAGAGAAGCTGCCTAAAACGATACTAAGTTCACAGAAACCCCAAAACACACCACCGGACATAGCCTTGCCCACCAGAAAGACAAGACCCAGTCCCACACACCAGAACACAGGCGCCAATCCCCTCCACCAGGAAACCTACACAAGCCACTGAATCAACCTCACCCACTGGGGGAAGACACCAAAAACAATGGGAATTACAAAGCTGCAGCCTGCAAAAAGGAGACCCCAAACACAGTAAGTTAAACAAAATGAGAAGACAGAGAAATATGCAGCAGATGAAGGAGCAAGGTAAAAACCCATCTGACCAAACAAATGAAGAGCAAATAGTCAGTCTACCTGAAAAAGAATTCAGAATAACGATAGTAAAGATGATCCAAAATCTCGAATATAGAATGGAGAAAATACAAGAAACGTTTAAAAATGAACTAGAAGAACTAAAGAGCAAACAAACAAGGATGAACAACACAATAAATAAAATTAAAAATTCCCTAGAAGGAATCAATAACAGAATAACTGTGGCAGAAGAACAGATAAGTGACCTGGAAGATAAAATAGTAGAAATAACTGCCACAGAGCATAATAAAGAAAAAAGAATGAGAAGAATTGAGGACAATCTCAGAGACTTCTGGGACAACATTAAAGGCACCAACATTCAAATTATAGGGGTCCAGAAGAAGAAGAGAAAAAGAAAGGGTCTGAGAAAATATTTTAAGAGGTTATAATTGAAGACATCCCTATCATGGAAAAGGATATAGTCAGTCAAGTCCAGCAAGCGCAGAGAATCCCATACAGGATAATTCCAAGGAGAAACACACGAAGATACATATTAATCAAACTATCAAAAATTAAATACAAAGAAAAAATATTAAAAGCAGCAAGGGAAAAGAAGCAAATAATACAAAAGGGAATCCGCATAAGGTTAACAGCCACTCTATCAGCAGAAACTCTGCAAGCCAGAAGGGAATGGCAGGACAATTTAAAGTGATGAAAGGGAGAAACCTACAACAAAGATTACTCTACCCAGCAAGGATCTCATTCAGATTTGACAGAGAAATTAAAAACTTTATAGACAAGCAAAAGCTAAGAGAATTCAGCATCAAGAAACCAGCTTTACAGAAAATGCTAAAGAAAATTCTCGAGGCAGGAAAGACAAGAAAAGGAAAAGACCTACAATAACAAACCCAAAACAATTAAGGAAACAGTAATAGGAACTTCTATATCGATAATTACCTTAAATGTAAATGAATTAAATGCTCCAAGCAAAAGACATAGACTG
Organism: Balaenoptera musculus; assembly: GCF_009873245.2. Taxonomy (NCBI): domain Eukaryota; kingdom Metazoa; phylum Chordata; class Mammalia; order Artiodactyla; family Balaenopteridae; genus Balaenoptera; species Balaenoptera musculus. The sequence goes on along the minus strand of NC_045790.1, from coordinate 20,250,495 downwards.
GCTAAAAGGTTACAAAAACAAGACCTGTATATATGCTGTCTACAAGAGACCCATTTCAGACCTAGGGTTACATACAGACTGAAAGTGAGGGGATGGAAAAAGATATTCCATGAATAGGGAAATGAAAAGAAAGCTGGAATAACAATTCTAATATCAGACAAAATAGACCTTAAAATAAAGACTATTACAAGAAACAAAGTAGGACATGACATAATGATCAAGGGATCAATCCAAGAAGAAGATATAACAGTTGTAAATATTTATGCACCCAACATAGGAGCACCTCAATATATAAGGCAAAGGCTAAAAGCCCTAAAGGGGGAAATCAACAGTAACACAATAAAAAGAGGGGACTTTAACACCCCACTTTCACCAATGAACAGATCATCCAGAATGAAAAAAAATAAGGAAACACAAGCTTTAAATGACATATTAGACAAGATGGACTTAATTGATATTTATAGCACATTCCATCCCAAAACAACAGAACACACTTTCTTCTCAAGTGCTCATGAAACATTCTCCAGGATAGATCATATCTTGGGTCACAAATCAAGCCTCTGTAAATTTAAGAAAATTGAAATTGTATCAAGTATCTTTTCCAACCACAGTGCTATGAGACTAGATATCAAATACAGGAAAAAAACTGTAAAAAATACAAACACATGGAGGCTAAACAATATGCTACTAAATAACCAAGAGATCACTGGAGAAATTAAAGAGGAAATAAAAAATACCAAGAAATAAATGACAATGAAAACACAATGACCCAAAACCTATGGAATGCATCGAAAGCAGTTCTAAGAGGGAAGTTTATACCAATACAATCCTACCTCAAGAAACAAGAAAAATCTGAAATAAACAACCTAACCTTACACGTAAAGCAATTAGAGAAAGAAGAACAAAAAAACCCCCCAAAGTTAGCAGAAGGAAAGAAATCATAAAGATCAGATCACAAATAAATGAAAAAAAAATGAAGTAAACAATAGCAAAGATAAATAAAACTAAAATCTGGTTCTTTGTGAAGATAAAAAAAATTGATAAAAAGTTATCCAGACTCACCAAGAAAAAAAAGGCAGAATACTCAAATCAATAGAATTAGAAATGAAAAAGAAATAACACTTGAAAGTGCAGAAATGCAAAGGATCATGAGAGATTACTACAAGCAAATATATGCCAAAGAAATGGACAAATACTTAGAAAAGCACAACTTTCCAACACTGAACCAGGAAGGAATAGAAAATATGAACAGACCAATCAGAGGCACTGAAATTGAAACTGTGATTAAAAATCTTCCAACAAGCAAAAGCAGAGGCCCAGATGGCTTCACAGGTGACTTCTGTCAAACATTTAGAGAAGAGCTAACACTTACCCTTCTCAAACTCTTCTGAAGTATAGCAGAGGGAGGAACACTTCCAAACTCATTTTATGAGGCCACCATCACCCTGATACCAAAACCAAAGATGTCACAAAAATAGAAAACTACAGGCCAGTATCACTGATGAACATAGATGAAAAATCCTCAACAAAATACTATCAAACAGAATCCAACAGCACATTAAAAGGATGATACACAATGATCAAGTGGGGTTTATCCCAGAATGCAAGAATTCTTCACTATATGCAAATCAATCAATGTAATACATCATATTAACAAATTGAAGGATAAAAACCATATGATCAACTCAATAGATGCAGAAAAAGCTTTTGAAAAAATTCAACATCAATTTATGATAAAATCTTGTCAGAAAGTAGGCACAGAGGGAACCTACCTCAACATAATAAAGGCCACATATGACAAGCCACAGCAAACATCATTCTCCATGGTGAAAAACTGGAAGCATTTCCTCTAAGAGGAGGAACAAGACAAGGATGTCCACTTTCACCACTCTTATTCAACATAGTTTTGGAAGTCCTAGCCAAGGCAATCAGAGAAAAAAAAAGAAATAAAGGGAATCCAAATTGGAAAAGAAGAAGTAAAACTGTCACTGTTTGCAGATGACATGACACTATGCATAGAGAATCCTAAAGATGCTACCAGAAAACTACTAGAGCTAATCAATGAATTTGGTAAAGTAGCACAGTACACAATTAATGCACAGAAAACTCTTGCATTCCTATACATTAATGATGAAAAATATAAAAGAGAAACAAAGGAAACACTCCCATTTACCATTTCAAAAGAAAGAATAAAATACCTAGAAATAAACCTACTTAAGGAAACAAAAGACCTGTATGCAGAAAACTATAAGACACTGATGAAAGAAATTAAAGATGATACAAGCTGATGGAGAGATATACCATGTTCTTGGATTGGAAGAATCATCATTGTGAAAATGATGATACTACACAAAGCAAACTACAGATTCAATGCAATCCACAGATTCAATGCAATCCCTATCAAACTACCAATGGCATTTTTCACAGAACTAGAACAAAAAATTTCACAATTTGTATGGAAACCCAGAAGACACCAAATAGCCAAAGCAATATTGAGAAAGAAAAAGGAGCTGGAGGGATCTGGCTCCCTGACTTCAGACTATACTACAAAGCTATGGTAATCAAGACACTATGGCACTGGCACAAAAATAGAGATATAGATCAATGGAACAGGATAGAAAGCACAGAGATAAACCCATGCACATATGGTCACCTTATCTTTGATAAAGGAGATGAGAATATACAATGGAGAAAAGACAGCCTCTTTAATAAGTGGTTCTGTGAAGACTGGACAGCTGCCTATAAAAGAATGAGATTAGAACACTCCTTAACACCATACACAAAAATAAACTCAAAATGGTTTAAAGACCTAAATGTATCAAACTCTTAGAGAAAAACATAGGCAGAACACTCTATGACATAAATCACTGCAAGATCCTTTTTGACCCACCTCCTAGAGAAATGGAAATAAAAACAAAATTAAACAAATTTGATCTAATGAAACTTAAAAGCTTTTGCACAGCAAAGGAAACCATAAACAAGATGAAAAGACAACCCTCAGAGTGGGAGAAAATATTTTCAAACGAAGCAACTGACAAAGGATTAATCTCCAAAATATACAAACAGCTCATGCAGCTCCATGTCAAAAAACAGAAAACCCAATCCCAAAATGGGCGGAAGACCTAAATAGACATTTCTCCAAAGAAGATATACAGATTGCCAACAAAGGCATGAAAGGATGCTCATCATCACTAATCATTAGAGAAATGCAAATCAAAACCACAATGAGGTATCACCTCACACTGGTCAGAATGGCTATCATCAAAAAATCTACAAATAATAAATGTTGGAGAGGGTGTGGAAAAAAAGCAAAGCACTGTTGGTGAGAATATAAATTGATACAGCCACTATGGAGAACAGTATGGAGGTTCCTTAAAAAACTAAAAATAGAACTACCATATGATCCAACAATCCCACTACTGGGCATACACCCTGAGAAAACCATAATTCAGAAAGAGACCTGTACCACAATGTTCATTGCAGCACTATTTACTATAGCCAGGACATGGAAACAACCTACATGTCCATCAACAGATGAATGGATAAAGTAGATGTAGCACATATATACAATGAAATATTACTCAGCCATAAAAAAGAAACAAAATTGAGTTATTTGTAGTGAGGTGGATGGACCTAGAGTCTGTCATACAGAGTGAAGTAAGTCAGAAAGAGAAAAACAAATACTGTATGCTAGCACATATATATGGAATCTAAAAATAAAAATAAGATGGTTCTGATGAACCTAGGGGCAGGACAAGAATGAAGATCCAGACGTAGAGAATGGACTTGAAGACACGGGGAGCGGGAAGGGTAATCTGCGATGAAGTGAGAGAGCAGCATTGCAGTACATACACTACCAAATGTAAATAAATAGCTAGTGAGAAGCATCTGCATAACACAGGGAGATCATCTTGGTGCTTTGTGACCACCTAGAGGGGTGGGATAGGGAGTATGGTGGGAGACACAAGAGGGAGAAAATATGGGAATATATGTTTACGTATAGCTGATTCACTTTGTTATACAGCAGAAACTAACAACATTGTAAAGCAATTATACTCCAGTAAAGATGTTTAAAAAAATAATATAGGTAGTATATGACAAACCCACAGCTAAAATCGTATTCAATAGTGAAAAGCTGCAAGCATCTCCTCTAAGATCAGGAATAATACAAGGATGCCCACTCTCACAGCTTTTATTCAAAATATATTGAAAGTCCTAGCCACAGCAATCAGACAAGAAAAAGAAATAAAATAAATCTAAATTGGAAAGGAAGAAGTAAAACTGTCACTGTTTGCAGATGACATGAAACTACATGTAGAAAATCCTAAAGACACCATCAGAAAACTACCAGAGCTCATTACCAAATTAAGTGAAGTTGCAGGATACAAAATTAATATACAGAAATCTCTTGCATTTCTATACACCAACAACAAACTATCAGAAATATAATTTAAGGAAACAATCCCATTTATATCACATCAAAAATAATAAAATACCTTGGAATAAACCTACCTAAGGAGGTAAGAGACCTGTACTCATAAAACTAAAGACACCGATGAAAGTAATTTAAGACAACACAAACAGATGGAAGGATATACTGTGCTCATGGATTGGAAGAATCAACATCATTAAAATGACTATACTACCCAAGGCAATACACAGATTCAGTGCAATCACTATGAAAATACCAATGGAATTTTTCACAGCATTAGAACAAATAATTCTAAAATATGTATGGAAATACACAAACCCTGAATAATGAAAACAATTTTGAGAAAGAAGAACAAAGCTACAGCTATCATGCTTCCTGCTGTCAAACTACTCTACAAGGCTGCAGTAATCAAAACAGTAATATTGGCCCCAAAACAGACACATAGATCAATGGAACAGAATAGAGAGCCCAGTAATAAACCCACACTTATATAGGAAATTAATCTATGACAATGGAGGCAAGAATTACAGTGTGGAAAGGATATACTCTTCAATTAATGGTGTTGGAAAAGCTGAAAAGCTACATGCAAAAAGAATCAAACTGGACTACTCTCTGACACCATGCAGAAAAATAATTAAAATGAATTAAGGTCTTAAGTGTAAGACCTGAAACTAAAAGTTTCTAGAAAAATACATAGGACGTGAGCTCTTTAACATTAGTGATTTTTCTTTTGGATATATCTCCTCAGGCAAGGGAAATAAAACAAAATATAAACAAATGAGACTAGAAAGCTTTTACAGAGCAAAGGAAACTATCAACAAAATGAAAACCCCACCTATTGAATGGGAGAACATATTTACAAATGATATATTCAAGGGATTAATACCCAAAATATACAAATAACTCATACATGTCAACATTAAAAAAAAAAAAAACTGGTTAGAAAATGGGCAGAGGATTTGTATAGACATTTTGCCAAAGAAGACATACAGATGACCAACAGGCACATGAAAAGATGCTCATGATCACTAATCATCAGGGCAATGCAAGTCAAAACCACAATGAGACATCACTTCACATCAGTCAGAATGGCTATTATAAAAAAGACAACAAACACCAAGTGTTGGTGATAACATGGAGAAAAGGGAACTCTCATGCACTATTGGTGGGTATGTAAATTGTTGTAGCCACTATGGAAAACAGTATGGAGATTTCTCAAACTATTAAAAATACAACTACCATATGTTCCAACAATTCTTTGGATAAATACTTCTGGATATTTCTCCCAAGAAAACAGAAACACTAATTAGAAAATATATATGCACCCCTATATTCATTGCAGCATCATTTACAATAGCCAAGATATGGAAGCAATCTAAGTGCCTATCAATGGATGAATGGATAAAGAAGATATATATATATATATATATATATATATATATATATATATATATATATATATATATATATATAAATGGAATATTACTCAGTCATAAGAAAGAATGAAATCTTCCCTTTTGGGGCAACATAGATGAACCTAGAGAATAATATGATAAGTGGAATAAGTCAGACAGAGAAAGACAAATATTGTATGATTTCACCCATAGGGGAATCTAAAACACAAAACAAAAGAACAAAAACAACAAAACAGAAACAGAGTTACAGATGGAAAACAAACAATTGTTGCTGGAGAAGAGTGTATGGATATGAGAGAAATAGGTGAGGGCGATTAAGAGGTACAGAGTTCCTATTGCAAAATAAATGAGTCATGGATATGAAATGTACAGTGTGGGGACTATAGTCAATAACTATGTAATATCTTTGTATGGTGACATGGTAACTAGACTTATTGTGGTGATCATTTTGAAATGTATAGAAATATAGAATCACTACGTTACATAACAGGAACTGACACCATGTTATAGGTCAATTATACTTCAAAAACAAACAAATGAATAAGTAAACAAACTCAGAAAAAGAAAGCAGATTTGTGTTTACCTGAGGTGAGTGGTGAGGGGAGGGGAATTGGATGAAGGCAGTCAAAAGGTACAAACTTCCAGTCATAAGATAAATAAGTACTAGGGATGTAATGCATAGCATGCTAAGTATAATTAACACTGTTGTATGTTATATATGAAAGTTCTTAAGAGAGTAAATCCTAAGAGTTCCCACCAGAAGGAAATATATTTTTTCCTTTTCTTTAATTTTGTATGAGATGATGGATGCTCCCTGGACTTACTGTGATAATCATTTTGTAATGTATGTAAATCAAATAATTATGTTGTATACCTTAAACTTATACAGTGCTGTATATCAATTATATCTCAGTAAAACTGTAAGAAATTTTTTAAAAAAGAATACCTCATGACCAAATTGATAAATTTATTCAGACATCAGTTTGCCAACACTCAAGTATCACTCCACTCAGGATATCCCTAAAGGTTCAGAGGGAGAAAATAAATACTTTTCTTCTTGCCCTTGACAACATTTGGCAACAGAGTTTCTAGGAGTTGTGGTCTAGTATAGGGAGTCACATTTGTTTAAATACTGGATTTTAAACATTTATCATGTGTCTAACTATTGGATAAATTGATATACTGAATGTTAGTAAAAGTGCCAAGCTGGATTTTAAGGGTCTTAAGAATATATACCTCACATAAAGACCAGGTTCCCAACGTTATTTGGTAATGAAAGTGGAGTGACCATATGCATGTCAAATTTCTAGAGCTTAAGTGTATTTTGGACTCAATAAAATTATTTAAAAGCAAAAAAACATTATTTAAATAAATAAAAAATTTATTTAAATAAAAAATAAATAAAAATAAAATTATTTAAATAAATAAAATTATTTAAAAGCAAAAAAGTATGGTATTAATAAACACAAAATGTTGGTTAGGTTGCAGAGACACAAGATCACTCATATATATTGGTGGGAAAGGTAAATGTTATAGCCACTCTGGAAAACAGTTTTGTAATTTCTTATAAAATTAAACTTGCAATTATCATACAGCTCACCAGTTGCATTCTTAAGCATTTACCCCAGAGAAATGAAAACTTATGTTCACAGAAAAGTCTATACATAAATATTCGTATCATATTTGTTTATAATAACCCCACTCCAGAGACACCCCAAATATCCTTCACCAGGTGAATGATTAGTCAGATGTCATACATTTGTACCTTGGAATACTACTCAACAATTAAAAGGAACAGAATACTGATACATGCAACAACTTGGATGGTTCTCCAGGGAATTATGGCAAGTGAAAACAGCCACTTCAAAAAATTTCTTACTGTATGATTTCATTTGTATAATGATTTTGAAATAACAAAACTTTAGAAATAGAAATCTGTTGATGAATGGTTTACAGGGTCTCTATATGTGTCAGGAGGGGGTTTATGTGGTTATAAAAGGGCAATATGGAGGATGCTTGCAGTGATGGAACTGTTCAATATGTTGACTTTTATGGTGACTACACTATGCTCTCCAGCCCTACAAACATATACAATGAGTCCACGTACAACTGGGGAAATCTGAAATGATTGGTGGATTGATGAATGTCAACATCCTGGTTGTGATATTGTGCTATAATTTTGCTAAATGTTATCACTGTGGGAAACTGAATTAGATTATATGAGAAGTCTCTGCTTTATTTCTTACAACTGCTTGTGAACTTACAAGTAGTTAAATAAAATTTTTTTAAAAAGTATTGATCTGAAATACATGTTGCCATTGGAAGGATAGAAATTGATATTTAAAAGTTGCATCCATGGAAAACAAACTTAAGTTTAAAAATTTTGAAACTAATTTATTTAAAGCTCTTATAGAACTTTGATAGTAAGTTTATTCCCTACTGCTTTCTATTTCATTTTTATTATACCTTTAAGAAAAATTAATAATTAGTTTCATAGGCCTCATATACCCACATCCATTCTACTTTGCTCCTATGTAACAGCCCCAAACCCTTGGAGCTCAATATGTTTTGGGACTTACAGTTCTCCAGATGGCAGAGAGGGAATATGGGGCATATAACATACATTGAATATCATCCCTGGAGAAGTCTGAGCTAGCACCAGAAATAAAACACATTGGTATTTCTGCATAAAACATACTGCATTCTAAGAGAAATGAATAAACCATAAAGAATCTCATGGACATTCAGTATGCTTTTGAACTTGTGTTATTAATTTCCATCTGTGCGATTGGAGGGAAAAAGTTTGGGAAACCATGGAGGTCAGAAGTATCTGCAACAGAGAACCCTGCAACATATTCCACACAATAAACAGAACGAGAACAGAAGAGAAACAGCATTGGTGGGGTTACTTCTGAGAAGTCAGGTTCCTACTGAGGTTTTCCATTGAATGGTCTCAGTTCATCTGAAAGCAGAAGGATCCAATTCCTAGAGGAGAAATTATTTCAGAGTAATAATATGTGAAAATGGTAGTAATCATGACAACATCCAATTGAAGAAACAGTGTCACTAGATCACTTTGTAAACCATTTTTCAGGGAACAAGATATAAAAACTATCTCTAAATCACATATGATCATTCAGTCTATTTAAGGAGCTGCTACTCAAAATTTATAGAAAAATCTTTCAACCATTATTCAACTATGTCCTTTTCTTAGAACAATATAATATCACATGCAATGAAAATTTCAGATACATCTATCATATTAAAATGTCTTCAGTGTATACACTTCAGAAATAATTCTTTTCTTTAGAGACGTGTTTTGGCCCAACAACAAAAGGATTTTAACACAGGGAAATAGAGGCTTCCACAGCAACTGGACCAGCCAGGGAAGCACTGATTATGGACTACACAGCCACTCCTATCACCTCACAGCACCAATGTCGGTGTTTCACAAGGTCACATGGAGGCAGCGGCAACCTCACAACTCTCACCTACCTGGTTGCAACTGTCCCCCAAGAATCCTGGCTTCCTCTTCATCTCCACTTTACAAATGTCACACAATTCTCTTTCAATATCTGACTCTAACCCAGAACCATGCCAGCAAGGGGATTCTGGAAAACATAGTTTATAGATACTTACTGTCTTATTTGTGTCACCAAGAGTCAGATTCTCTCTTTTCTCTAACAAAGTTGCAAACATGCAAAAATCTTCATTATGTCTAAAACACAAACAGATGTCCATGAGTTCCTTCTCCTTAACACTTTTTTTTTTTTTGTAATAATAGACATGGCCTTGTGGGGTAGAGTGGCCCCAGCTACTATGCTGAACTCTCCTTAGGGCAATTTACTGAGACCCTATGTCTGCAGGTGAAAGAAATGTTGTCACAGAGAGATGTCCAAACCCCTTTCCTCACCCATGGAGGTAAGGCTATCTAGTGCTCTCAAGCCACATGCTTCATGACACAAGAAGTCTTCTAATCTCAGATTAGCCCAGTAATGTTTACAGAAACTGAGTTTTCCTGACACACCAACCATGGTACAATTAATATTCAAGAAATAGAATAATTTTTATAGTCCCAGACTTCATTGTTATCATGGTTATGCTTTCCAACTCAAAATTAGTTTGCAAAATTTTAAAGCATGACATTATTTTTATAGTTTGCCTTGTCATTATGTAATTTCTGGAAATTCTATTACATGATACTCTGTAGGCTATTACAATTCTCTGTGGGTCATTATCTTCAGATAATGTTTCCCCATTCTCAATTATATTTCTTAGACACATCCAGAAAAATATTTATCTGGATAAAAGAATAAAAAGATTGGAAAAATGATTAGGTTAAAGTGATGACATTTTAGGGAAATCTTATGATTTTTTCTTTATTTTCATAATGTTTATCTGTTATATTTTTTTGAAGACTAGGAAAATTTGTACTACATTTGCATTACTCAAAAAAGTGAAAAAAATGCATTGGTTCAAAAACAAGACATTTTCTCCATTAGTAACCTTTCTAATCATGTGTTCTTTGTTTTACCTAAAAACACTATTGATTGGAAAAAGAATTCCCCACATACTGTTAGCCAAGCAAGAACAATCTTCCTTTAAAGAATCTGTAATATATCAGCATGTCTCTGCACAGATGCAAGTTTTTTCCAATTTGTTAACAGTCTTGGGCAGAAAACTAATGACTGAATTGGGGGAGCAGCAAATAATAATGTCTTCCCCTTCTGGGTTTGGGGCCAATTGAAATATAGAACAGAAGAGAGACACCTTGAGATCAAACCATCAGTCTTATTCCTGATAAACATGCTATTAAAAGGAAAGGGTGGTTTTATATTTTCAAACAGCTGGGCTTAAACAAATGCACTCAATACACATAGATAGAGAACTACCGGTCTTTGCTGCAGAGCGAAGAAGCAGAGGAGAGCTGGCTCTCAGAAAGGGGAGCCCAAGAGGTCTTGAACCAAAGTAGCTCCTTCTCAACTCACCAATCAGATCAATCCAAGAGAAAGAAAGTGGAGAGAAGGTGGGTTTCCTCCTGTAGAGTGTAGTGGGAATCCCCTCCCTCTAGGAGGAACATGAGGAAAGAAAATTAGTGGCATCTTAGACAGACATAGAAGCATAAGAAGAACCCCTTCAGAATCTATTTGAGATGTATGCTATATCTTAATTCTTCTCTCTTCATTCTACACATCCAGTTTGTCAGCAAATCCATCCCATTACATTTGTCTCCAACTCCATTATCACCATCCTAGTCCCAGCTGCCGTCTTCTCTCACCAGAGCTCTTAGAATAACATTTGCTTACCTGTATAATCCACAATGGAGCAGGAGAGAGTTTTAAAATAACTAAGTGGTATAACTCCCTGATCAACTATTTTCGGTAGCTGTCAATTGTCTTCAAATAAAATCTGAAATCAATATTATATTTCCTCTACATGAATTGGTACCTGACTTTTCTTTAACCTCATTACATACCCTCACTGCTTTTTCCAAGACATGTGAGAAACACTTTCTTTCTTTAACTCCATTGAACATGCCAACTCACCCTTGCCTTAGGGCCTTTGTTCTAGCTTTCCTTTTTACTCTAAATGGCATCCTAGGCAAGAATATATAAAGGGGAAAAGTCTCTTCAGCAAGTGCTATTGGGAAAGTTGGATAGCTGCATGTAAATCAATGAAGTTAGAACATACCCTCTCAACATACACAAAAATAAACTCAAAATGACTTAAAGACTTAAACATAAGACTTGACACCATGAAATTCCTAGAAGAGACAACATGCAAAACATTCTCTGACATAAATTGTACAAATGTTTTCTTAGGTAGGTCTCCCAGGGCAAAAATAAACAAGTGGGACCTAATCAAACTTACAAGCTTTTGCACAACAAAGGAAACCATGAACAAAATGAAAAGACAGCCTACAAAATTGGAGAAAATATTTGCAAACAATGTAACCGACAAGGGCTTAATCTCCAAAATAAACAAACGGCTCATACAACTCAACAACAACAACAAAACAACCCAATCGAAAAATGGGCAGAAGACCTAAATAGACATTTCTCCAAAGAAGAAATACAGATGGCCAATAGGCACATGAAAGGATGCTCAGCATCCCTAATTATTAGACAAATGCAAATCAAAGCTACAATGAGGTACCACCACACACCAGTCAAAAGGGCCATAATTAAAAACTCTACTAATAACAAATGCTGGGGAGGATGTGGAGAAAGGGGAACACTCCTACACTGTTGGTGGGAATGTAAGTTGGTACAACCACTATGGAAAACAATATGGAGGTTCCTCAAAAAACTAAAAATAAAATTACCATTTGATCCAGCAATCCCACTCTTGTGCATATATCCAGAAAAAACATTAATTCAAAAAGATATATGCGCCCTTATGGTCATAGCAGCACTTTTCACAATAGACAAGATATGGAAACAACCTAAATGTCCATTGACAAATGAATGGGTAAAGAAGATGTGATATGTCTATATACAAAGGAATACTGCTCAGTCATAAAAAAGAATGAAATAATGCCATTTGCAGTAACATGGATGCAGCTAGAGATTATCATACTAAGTAAAGTAAGTCAGAAAGAGAAAGACAAATACCATATGATATCACTAATATGTGGAATCTAAAATATGACACAAATGAACCTATCTACAAAACAGAAACAGATTCACAGACATAAGAACAGACTTGTGGTTGCCAAGGGGGAGAGGGTGGGGGAGGGATGGAGTGGGAGGTTGGGGTTAGCAGATGCAAGCTATTACATATAGAATGGATAAACAATAAGGTCCTACTGTATAGCACAGAAAACTATATTCAATATCCTATGATTAAACCGTAATGAAAAAAGAATACATATAAAAAAGAATGCATATATATATATATGAATCACTTTGCTGTACAGCTGAAATTAACACATTGTAAATCAACTATACATCAATAAAAAGTTTAAAATAAATTAAATAAATAAATAAACAAACAAATAGCTGGCCTCCCAGGTATATTTACATTTTTGTCATTTAGCTGTCAACTTGGATCACAGTTCCTTAGAGATCCCTTTCTTGACTGTTTAATCAAAAGTAACCTTCCAGAAGATCTCCAACGCACTACCCTATTTTAACACTGTACACTTAGAGCTATCTGATACTTTTATTGTTCATTTGATTTTTGCCTCTTCTTAATTAAATACAAATTCTGTAAGAGCAGTAAGCATGGCACGCCTTGCCCTTTGCTGAATCCCTAGCTAGTCGAACACTGCCAGGCACGAAGCAGGTGCTTGAAATAGTTTAACAGGTTGTAAAACTGTTTATCTCTGCTTCTACCTCCACCTGCACAAACCATGTGGAAGAGAGTGGTACCATTTGCTGCTTGATGAAGTTTATACCCCTAGGGAATGAGAATAATTGAAATAAAGAAAGGGATATAAGAAGTATTCTAAGCATTCTAAAAAGTTAATTGAGCTTAGAGTTTTATTAGAACCAAGAGGGTAAGGAGAAAGAAAGAAGCTAATAATGGATGAAGATTAAAATTTGATCTTCGATAACAGAATTAGTCATGTTGTGATTTTAATAGCAAGTGTATATTTTAGATGGCTTAAACCATCTCTGAATCCCATTGTTTGTGCATTTTTGTGGTATTCAGAACATAATAGTATAATTTCTTCTCCAGTACAAAGGCTAAATTTATGTTTTAAGCATGTTAACTGAAGAAATGTCATCAAAATTGGAAGGGGTAGTAATATCCCATTACTCTAGCTGTGACATTTTTGCTCTTTCTCATATTCTGATTAGTGATCAACTTTAGGAATTAACCAATAATCTTTTTTTCTATTTCTTAGTGAATATTGTGAGTCATGCCAAATTCCTTTCCATTCACAGGAAAAGTAATGATGACGTAGTTGAAAAAGAAATACTTCAATTCCACCAAGATATAGTAGTCCTATTCCTCATAGGTCCTCCTCTTACAGCTATACAATCTTGGACTTAACACAAGAACAAGCACAAGCAGACTCGGAGAGGTGGAAAGAAGAAGGTGGACAGTCTAGGAACTTCTGAACTTGAAAACTACACGACAGTGAGTTCCCTCAGCTTCCTTATTGGTTCCCATATATCCCAGACAGTGTTCTGCAGAAACCATCAACATGGAACCTCCAAAAGGCATAGGCAAGAAAGTTCCAAGAAAAGCCTGTTTCCCCCAGCCAAAGGACTGAGAAAAGGATGGCCTAACAACAGAAAACTTGTTTGCAATACCTGTCCAACACCAGCCAAACACCAACAGAAAACATACCTCTAGCTCTGTAGTTTCATGAAGTTGATCTTTCAGGAAGTTGATCTTCTACCCCAGCCAAGTCCCATGGGAGCAAGTGGTACTCTGATTCTTCTGCCAGGCATACAGCGGTGTTCAAAGATGCAGCAGGGAGGAGATCATTCATTCTTCTTCTAACAGAGACAGGAGTTGTTCTCTTTCCCTCAGCAGGGCAGTGTTAGCAGGATCCAGAGGCAAACTGAGATTCCACCCCACCCACCAGCAAGGAGATTTATCAAGACATTTTGAGGCAGTTCTAGTCAACACCAGAATTCATACCCTATCCCCATATCCCCACTCCCTGGTGACATCAGGGACCAGATGAGAGCTGAGCATCCTTCTTACCTGACATTAATAGGACTGGACAAGGTGGTGCAAGTTGGGGTTGGTAAATAATCCACCTTTCCCCCATACTGGTGTCAGCAAGTCCCAGTGGGAACAAAATTCCATGCATACTGGGCAGGGACAAAACAGAACTAGGCTATGTGCAACTGAACCAGTTTGCACTCCTGTTTCTCCCAATCTGGTGTCAGTGAGAGCTAGTGAACAACTGAGCTTCCACTCCCACCCTGCACCAAGAAGGCAGAATAGGAGGTTCAAAGCAGGTGGGGTAGTTGACAATCCTCTTATGCCCTTCCCTCTTGTCACTGGAGCTCAGTGACAAAAGTTGAACTTTCACCTCACTAGCTGAACAAACTAGTGTGAGTCAGTGCCCCTATTTCAATGGGGTGTTTCCCACAGAAGGCAACAGAAAGCTGGATATGCACACCAGATAGCCTTACGGCTATACTTCAACAGGACTGCTCCTTAAAATATTGACAAAATAGAGTGTCTTAATATAATGCCCCAAATGTGAATGTATGATGGAGCAATCTCTCATTACACCAAGAACCCGGAAAATCACAACATGAGAAAAGACAATCAACAGATACAATACTAAGGTAAATCAAATGTTGAAATTATCTGACAAAAATTTTTAAACAACTATCATGAAAAATGCTTTAAGAAGCTATTAAAAATTATCTTGAAACAAGTGAAAAAATAGGAAACTTGAACAAAGAAATAGATGCTAAAAAGAACTAAATGTAACTATAGACCTGAAAAATACAAGCACCAAAATTTTAAAAACAAACAAACAAACATAAAAACAACTTATGGATGGTCTCAACAGTAGAGTGGAGAGTCGACAGAATAAATTCAGTGAACTTGAGTGCATATTCATAGAATTGATCCAATGAACAGAGAAAAAGCAATAACAAAAGATTTAACATTTGTATTACCAAAGGACAAGAAAGAGAGAAAAGAGAGAATGGAACTGAAAAAGTATCCCATGAAACAATGGCTAAAGTTTCCCCCAATTTGGACAATGATAAACCTATAGATTCAAGAAGTTGAGTAAGATCCAAATGAGCTATTTCCTAGATCCAAATAGAGACATCATAATTAAAACCTTGAAAATTAAAGACAAAGAAAATCTCTGACAACAGCCAGAGAAAAATGGCACAATACCTATATGGAAATACCAATTCAAATGTCTATAGATTTCTCATCTGAAATCATGGATGCCAGAAGGAAATGATACTTTTTCTCAGTCCTGAAGGAAAAAGATAAATACAAAATAAGTTTTTCTCCTGAATTTCTTAAATCATATTTTATGGTTGAAGAAAAATTATATTACCTGATGTGGTGCTCAATGAATGAAGGATTACTTAAGATGATTATATTTAAAATTATGAAGAGTAAAGGAATCTAAATGGAAGTAAGGTGTCCATGCTGGACTCAAAGTAGTAAACTTAATACCAGTGTGTGCTTGTGTGTACACATAGATATAGTGTAATATTCAGAGTAACTGCTACAAAAACTATCTGAAGAGATACACACAAAAACACTATAAAAACATTAAGACAGAATCCTAAAAACATCTTTACGTAACTCACAGAAAGGCAAGAAAAAGGAAACAGAGACAGAAGCAACAAACAGGAGATAAATAATACAATGGCAGACTAAAGTCACAGCTTATCAATAATTACCCTATGTGTGAATGGGATAAATATAGCAATTAAAGAAGAGGTTGACTGAGTGTATAAAAATGGTCCAGCAATATGCTGTTTACAGATAAACCTGCTTTAAGTACAAGGACTAAGTTAGGTTGAAAATAAAAGGATAGGAAACTATATTATGGATACATTAACCAAAAATCACATAAGAGTAGTTATCTTAATATGAAATAAGTTATATTTCAGAGCAAAGAAAAATATTAGAAACGAACAGGTTCACTACTATAGTGTGTATATATATATATATATATATATATATATACACATATAAATTTATATATATTCTCTCTATCTATCTATCAACTAGCATCTATCTATCTGTCTCCATGAAGATCATAAATATGTAGTCACCAAACAACAAAGCCTCACAATACAAGAAGGAACCACTGATAAAACTGAGAGGAGAAATAAACACACTCACGATTATGTGTAGAGACTTATTCAAGCCACTCAAAGCAATTAATAGAAATATTGAACACTAGTATAGATCTGAACAACACACTCAGCCAAAAGACCTAATTGATACATATGGAACTCTCACCCAATAACAGCAGTGTGTGTGTGTGTGTGTGTGTGTGTATTTTTTTCAAGTGTTCAGCCTTCACCAAAATAGCTCACATCCTGGAAAATTAAAAAAAAAAATCAAATTCAAAAGGGTTGAAATCATACTTATACATTGTATAGAGTGTACAATGAATAGAATTAACAATAGAAGTTAACAGTAGAACAAAATACAAAACTAAAAACTTTGGAAAGCAAACAACGCAATTTTAAATAATACATGAGTTAAAGAGTAGGTTTCAAAGGAAATTTTAAAAATAAACTTGAATGAAAATAAAAATACACATTTCAAAATATGTGAGTGCAGCTAAAGCAGGAATGAGAGGAAAATTTATAGCACACATATTTTCACTGGAGAAGAGGAAAGATCTCCAATCAATCAGGGAAGTTTTTAATGCAGGAAACTAGAATAAGAAAAGTGAAATAAATCTAAAGCATGTATAAGGAAGGAAGTACAGGCATACCTTGGAGATATTGTGAGTTTGGTTCCAGACCTCTGCAATAAAGCAAATATCACAATTAAGCAAGTCACACAAATTTTTTGGTTTCTCAGTGCCTATAAAAGATATGTTTACACTATACAGTAGTCTATTAAGTGTGAATAACATTATGTCTAAAAAACCAATGTACATACCTGAATCTAAATATACTTTATTGCTAAAAATGCTAACCATGATCTAAGCCTTCAGAGAGTTGTAATCTTTTTGCTAGTGAAGGGTTTGAAATATTGCAAGAATTACCAAAATGTGACACAGAGACGCAAAGTGAACAAATGCTGTTGGAAAAATTGTGCCAATAGATTTGCTCAATGCAGTGTTGCCACAAACCTTCAGTTTGTAAAAAACACAATATCTGCAAAGTGTAATAAAGCAAAGCATAACAAAACAAAGTAAACTTGTAATAAAGATAAAAGTAAATATCAATGAAATTGAAAATAAGAAAAATAGAGTAAGCTAATGAAACAAAAATCTGGTTCTTTGAAAATATCCCGAAAAATCTGCAAACCTCTAACGAGACTGACAAAGAAAGAAAGAAAGAAGATACAAATGACTTATATTAGAAATGAAACAGGGGATATTAGTACAGGTAGACCTCAAAGGATGAGGGAATACCACCAAAAACTCAACACACATAAATTTGACAAACACAGTGAAATGGGACAACTTCTCAAAAAGTGCAAACTACCACAACTCACCAAATACAAAAAAGATTATTGTGAAATCCATAAGACAATTAAATTAATAATTTAAAATCTCTCCAAGAAAAGATATTCTGCCCAAGTGGTTTCATTGGATAATTCTACTAAAAGTAAAGAAGAATTAATATGATTTTTACACAATGCATCCCGAAAACAGGAGAAAAGCGAACACTTGCCAACTCATTTTACAACAACAATATCACCATCTAAGAAAAAAAGGACAAAAAGGTATAATAGAAAACAGATAAATATGTCTCATGAATTTAGATATAAAAACCCTCAACAAAATTGCTGAATCTAGCAATGTATATATAAAATACATACATATCTATATGTATATCTATATATAGATATATCTCATAACCAAGTGGTATTTGTTCCAGTTATAGAAGGCTGGTTCAACATCCAAAAATCAATCAATGTATCCACCAGATCAAAAGAAAACAATCAATGTAATCCAGCATACTACAGAAGAACAATTATAAGATCATATCAACTGACACAGAAAAATTTTGACAAAATGAAATATTCATTCATGATTAAAATAACTCTCATCAACTTAGAAACAAAGGTAGGATGATCTCAAATTGTTAATGAGCATCTACAAAAATCCCTACAGTAACATCATTAATAATGGTAAAAGGCTGACGCTTACCCCTAAGATCAGAAAGAAAGAAAGAATTTTCATTCTCACCTCTCTTATTAAACATAGTACTAGGAATTGTAGAAAGCACAATAAGGAAAGAAAGGAAGTAAAAGGAATACAGATTGGAAGAGAAGAAATAAAACTTTCCCTCTTTGCAGGTGACATGATTGTCTATGTACAAAATCCCAAGGAATCTACAAAAACAAAAACAAAAAACCTCTTAGAACTAACAAGTGAATTCAAGTATTCTCACTGGATACAAGATGAACACACAAAAATCATTTGAATTCTATTGATGAAGTAAACTTTATATTTTAAAGCTGGACAAGGAAAACATAGAATTCTCTCCGTGTGTTTGTTTGGGTCTCCTCCCTCCCTCCTTACTGTGCGGTGTGCATCTGCATTACACATTAACCAGAGCTCCTCAAAGTTGGGAGTGCCTGTTGACTGTAAAGATCAATTTTTCTTTTCTTCTGATACTAGCACTGTAACTTCTTTAAAAAAAATAGTGTCTTTGTCTTGAAAATGTATATGACTGTGCCTTTGACTTCTAACAGGCGGAACAGTTCTCAGAGCTTTCTGAGAAACTGCTTCCTGGGTTATAAACCTCAGTTTGGCTCAAATAAAATTCCCTTTTTCTTCTTAACTTGACAGTTAACTGAATTTTTGCTGACACTATAGACTAACAATAAACATGTAAAAACTGAAACTGAAGACAACACCATTTCAATTACTCCAAAATTAATGAATTACTTAGGGATACATGTAACAAAACAAGTACAGATCTGTATGCTGATTATGACAAAATGCTAATGAAAGAAATCAAACACCTAAATAAATGGAGAAACATGCTATGTTAACGGATTGGAGGACTCAACGTAGTAAAAATGTCAATTTTCCCCAAATCAACCTAATTTTTAACACAGTCTTATTGAAATCCCAGCAAGGACTTTTGTAGACATAGGTAATCTGATTATAAAATTTATATTGAAAAGCACAAGTTCTGGAATAGCTAAAACAATCTTGAAAGCGAAGAATGAAGTAGGAGTATATCCTCCAAAGAGGATACACAGATGGCAAATAGCATATAACAAGAAGTTCAACATTATTAGCCATCAGGGAAATGCAAATTTAAACTACAATGAGATATCACTATACATCTATAAGAATGGCTAACATAAAAAAAATAGTGATAATGCCAATTTCTGGCAAAGATGCAAAGAAACTGGGCCACTCATGTTGCTGGTGGGAATGTAAAACCATATAGGCACTCTAGAAAACAGCTTGACATTTTCTTACAAAAATAAATATGTGATTACCATATAACCTTGTAATTGCACTCTTGGGCATTTATATTAGAAAAATAAAGACTTATGCTCACTCAAAAATCAGTACACAAATATTTATAGTAGTTTTATGCATAATACTCAGAAACTGGAAACAGCCCAAATATCATTCGGTGGGTGAATGGTTAAACAATTGTCATAGATCTATACCAGGAAACACTATTCAGGATTAAAAATGAATGAGTTATTGATACATGTAATCATTTAGATGAAACTCTAGGGAAATATGGTGAGTGAAAAAGCCATTTCAAAAAGGTTATACAATGTATGATTCTACTGATATAAAAATTTTGAAATAATATTTAGAAGTGGAGTACAGATTAGTGGTTGCCAGGGTCAAGGACTTGGGTGTGGTTGGCTATAAAAGGGCAACACAATAGAGCCTTCTGGTGATGCAAATTTTCTGTACCTTGACTATATAAATGCTAATATCTTGGTTGTGATATTGTGCTATAATTTTTCAAGATGTTATCATTTAAGTAAACTGGATAAAGAGTACCCAGGGCCTCTCTGTAGTAATTTTTACAAATCCATGCAAATCTATGTTTACCTAAAATTAAAAGGTTAATAAAAAGGAAACTTGAACTAAACAAACACCAACATTTTTCATGGGGATTTTGCTTCTGTCAATTAGCGGAAATGCTTTCCCCAGAATCCTCTTTTAATTCCAGTGGCCTGAGCAAGCTTATTCTTGTATTCTTCCCAGGCTATTCTAGAAAATTTGGTCTCAGCTGGCACAGGTGATGGGACCACATTGATGGATGATAGCCATGTAGATGTGATTACTACAGCATGGATACAAAGAATTCTTGTGGTGGGAACATTTTCACATTCACAATAAACATTGAATATTGGATTTTAAACAGTATATAATGTGGAATTGGAGAAAGACCTCAGAGATAATTTGGCCTTCGGCTTTAATATGACAGATAAGGAAACTGAGGCACAAAAATCAATTAACTTGTCCAGGATCAAAGCACAAGGTACTGGAAAACTCAGAACTAGAACCCAGATTCAGGAATCTTAAACCTATGTTCCTATCTCTAAACTATATATAATCCATCTTAATTTCTTTGCTTTTCCCCTTTTCCACATTCTTGTACTGATAAGAGATCTAAAGATCTGGAAAACTACGCCCTCATCTCTACAGCTTACCCATGTTTAAAATTCTGTACAAATGCCAAATTTTATTCTCCCTGAAACTTTACTTCATCAACTTACTAGGAAATACCCCTTCTTCTTCCCACTCTTTCTTTAGTCAGTTATGAGGATCTATCATGTTGTCTTTTTCATCTATATTTTTACAGGTGTTTCAAGACTGTAATTTTGAAATTACATACCATATTATGTGGTAAATTGTTTAGAGATACGTAGAATAAATATTTGTTGGATGATTGAATTATCTTTAAAAGATCATCTATTCTACTCCACTTTCATGTTTTTTACTATGTTTCTGGCTGCTTCTCTAATTTTTCAAGTTAAATAAATTTTAATATTTATTATGTTGCTAGTTATCACCAAATTTGGAGTCACTCAGGAGCCAACTGAATCAATTTTCTATTCCATGATCTGGGTCTTTAGTGAGAAGGAATATGAATTGATCTGTCAGTAGACTGCCATGTATTCCTGCAGATCGCTGGGATGCTAACTCATCATCTAGCATGCACTATTTTCAGTCTGGAAGTTTCCTTCTATGAGCATTTTTTAAAGGAAAGAGAAGGAATACTTCCTGGTTTTATAGGGAAGTGAGTTAAGGATATGAAAATGTGTTTAGTAATGCCTGCTTGGATACAAGTTCTCACTCTGATACGCTACAAAAATGGGATCATAGGGTACTAAAATAATTATATCTCTGGTGTAATATTTTAACACCTCCATAAAGTATAAATACAAGCAGATTTACTTTTTTACTTTAAAAATAATTTAAAAGAGATTCTGGGATTCGGCCTAACAAAAACAGTTACAAATGAGGAATAAAGATAAATGTATATTTTTTAAACTTAGTCCAGCAGATGGAGTGAAGAAGGATGGGATTTCTCATTTTCTCACTTATCTCCTTTCCCTTCACTCCTCTTTCTGTTCCTACTCGTCATACATAGACATTCATAGACATTTAGCAGAAAACAAACACACATTCAAGGTTTTCTTCCTAATTCAAGTAATGTCATCTGTACAATATATACAGAGGTATAGGTATATTCAAAATAAATTTATTCTTACTTTCATAAGCCAGGGAAACGTAGCTCTATGCCGTTGCTAATACAACAAAACTTGTTTTGTTGAAAGCAAAGATTTTATGGACACGTGAATTTAAATAGGCAAACTTTTCTTGTGCGCGTTTTAATCAACCCCTTCCCCTGCCTCCAGTCCCTTCCAACAACTGCTCTGAATTCTATTCTATAGCTTTGCCTTTTTTGAATATCATATAAATGGAATCCTACAGGATGTAGCCTTAGTATAAAGAATTCGAGATTCATCTATGACGTTGTGTATATCAGTAGTTTGCTCTTTTTAATGCTGAGTAGTGTTACTTTGAATGAATTTACAGTGGATTATTCACTAGTTAAAAGACATTTCCAATGCTTCCAGCTTTTGGCAAGGTGAATACAATCACTATAAACATTTGCATATAGGTTTTACATAAACTAAGATTTTATTTTTCTTGGGAAAATACTTAGAAGAGGTATAGCTAGGTCATATAGTGTGTGCTTAACTTTATAAGAAATTGGCAAACTGTTTTCCAAAGTGGCTGCACCATTTTGCATTCACACCAGCAATGAATGAGGGTTCCCGTTGCTCCACCTACTCTTTGTCATCACGAGCAACCCTTGGGGTCAGGATTGTTGCCGTTCTCAAAAGTGTGTAATGGTATTTTATTTTATTTATTTTTTAATTTTAGTATTCATCTTGTGTACTTTTTGACATCCATATGTCTCTTTTTATGAAGTGTGTATTCAGATCTTTGGTACTATTTATAGTCGGATTGTTTGTTTTCATATTATTAAATATGAGTTAATTGTTTATGCATTCTGGATATAAGTCCTTTATTAGACATCTGTTTTTAGCAATATTTTTGCTCAGTCTGTGACTTTTTTTATATTCTTAACAATGTCTTTCAAAGAAAAAAGTTTTAAATTTTGGCTAAGTGCCCTTAATTTTTCTTATTCTTTAAGAGAATGGATTTGATAGCCAGTCTGTAATGCATGTAAAAGAATGTTAAAAGCACATGTAATAAAGATGTATATAACAGTGCTATGTGCATATTACATTGAAAACAGTGTTCCCCAGGCAAGGGACCTGGTGAGGGGCCTGCCTGGAATGCAGTTCCCCAAGATGTCTAGATGGCTTTCTTCCCATGTCCTTCAACATTGTACAAATGGAACCTAAAGGGAGTGGTGGAAAGTAATATTTGTTTCAACACAGAGAAAGATGATATCCAAAGCCATTAAAATGAGAGTAACTATAGAGCCATTTTTCTCATATTTAATTGCCCTACAGGGTTGGAGGGAGAAGAGATTGAGTCAATTTGGTTACAACTTAAACTGAGTTAGATGTGTTGTTGCTATGGTTTCCTATTGCCCTAGTGTTAGTTTGGCTTTAGGGTGGTGCCTGTTTGCCACTTTCAGCCTAGGACTTCCCTGTGTATTTGACCCTGAAAGGGGATCTCTATCCACAACTGCACCTGCAGCCCCTGTGGTGGACTGCCATAACCTAGTCTAGAATGCATTCAGCTGGTCCTCCATCCCTGGGACATAGGGGTGGAGCTTTGTCAGTAATCCCGCACCTCTGCCAGTAACAGGTAATCTAATTGCCGGGGGCCTAGAATGGTTTTTACCTGTCCCACAGGAGCAGAGGGTTTAATTTTTTCTCCCTCAATTTGCAATAAATCTTCACCTATACCTTGAAGGTAACAGGTTTCCCCACCTATTGGCCAGTGGCTTGTTTTGGAAGAGATACAAATATAAGTGGTACTTTTGTTGTGTTGTTAATTACCTGGATTTTTCTTGTTATGGTAGGAATGACATACTTTCTTTCCATCTTCCTACATCCCATTTTCTATGGGATTTTTATTTATTTCTGGTCTAATCTTTATTAGATTTATCTTACTTATTTCTGGTCTAATATTTATTATTTTCTTCTTTCTACAAACTTTGGGCTTAGTTTTTTTTTTTTTCTAGTTCTTTTAGGTGTAAAATTAGGTTGTTTATTTGAGATCTTTCTATTTTTTTTTGGTATATTTGTTTATAGCAATAAACTTTACTGTCAGAACTGCTTTTGTTGTATTCCATAAATTCTGGTATGTTATGTTTCCTTTTTTTTTTTTGGTTTCTTTTTTGTTTTATTTTTTGAATGAAAGATTCTTTAAATTCTATAATGCTTTATATTTTTCAAAAGTTTCACACATATGATTTCATAGAATCCCATAATGGCTTTTTTTTTTTCACGTACCCCTATATTGCCCCTCCTCCCTTTCCCTCTCCCCATTGGTAACACTAGTTTGTTCACTATATCTGTGAATTTGCTTCTTTTTTGTTATATTTACTAGTTTGTTTTATGTTTTAGAGTCTACATTAAGTGATATTAATGCATTTTTGTCTCTCTGACATATTTTATTTAGCATAATACCCTCCAAGTCCATCCATGTTGTAGCAAATATCAAAATTTCATTTTTTTATGGCTGAGTAGTATTCCATTGTATGTATATACCACATCATCTTTATCCATTCTTCTGTTGATGGAAGCTTAGGTGACTTTCATATCTTGGCAATTGTAAATAATGCTGCTGTGAACATTGGGGTGCATGTATCTTTTCAAATTAGTGTTTTCTTTTTTTTTTTTTTTGGATATATGTCCAGGATTAGAATTGCTGGGTCATATAGTAGTTCTGTTTTTAGTTTTTTGAGGAACCCCCCATGCTGTTTTCCCACAGTGGCTGCACCAATTTACATTCACACCAACAGTGTACGTGGGTTCCCTTTTCTCCACATCCTCACCATGATTTTTTTTTTTTTTTGATGATAGCCATTCTGACAGGTGTGAGATGATATCTCATTGTGGTTTTTATTTGCATTTCCCTGATTAGCGATGTTGAGCATCTTTTCCTGTGCCTGTTGTCCATCTGCCTTTCCTCTTTGGAAAAATGTCTATTGAATTCTTCTGCACACTTTTTTTAAATTAGGTTGTTTGTTTTCTGATGCTGAGCTGTATTAGCTGTTTATATATGTTGGATATTGACCTCTTACTACATATGTAATTTGCAAATATTTTCTTCCATTCAGTAGGTTATCTTTTTGTTTTGTCGATGGCTTCCTTTGCTGTGCAAATGCTTCCTTTTTTTTTTTTTTGTCTCAAGATACTTTTAATATTTTCCCTTTAATTCCCTCTTTGATTCATTGATTGTTCAAGAGAATGCTGTTTAATTTCCATGTATTTGTGAATTTTCCAGTTTTCCTTTTACTATTGATTTCTCGTTTACATTGTTTGGTCAGAAAAAAATACTTGGTATGATTTCAATCATCCTAAATCTGCTAAGACTTTTTGTGACCTCATGTATGATCTATCCTAGAAAATATTCTATGTGCCTTGAGAAGAATGTGTACTCTACTGTTGTTGTATGGAATGTTCTGTGTATGTCTGTTAGGTCTATTTGATATAGAGTGTTGTTTGAATCCCTAATTTGTCTTCTTTAAATGTGATTGTTAATTATCAATAGTACCAGTCATTTTCTTTATATATTTATAGAAAAGTTCCTATCTCACTATGCCCATCTGAATTCAGGGAAACAAATAAATTATAAGAACAGTTTGTAAAATGCAATACATGCCTTTCTAGGCATTGTCTCCAGGGGCAGGAGTTGGAAGCCTCTCTGCCTTTTCCCCAATCTTATTCTCACATTTGCCAAGGGATTAAAAATTCTTGAGCATGCCAGCCATTGTCACTCTCTTCTCTCTCTTTTACTCAGCTTGAGTGGAGCACTGACATAGGTCAACATCCTTGGAGCATGTCTATCAGGAGACAGGATAGGACCTGCTTTCCTTGTAGTGGTTTGTCAACTAAGGCCAAGGCTGGAGGGCCAAGAAGTTCTCTTTTCTTCTGAGTTAAAGGTCCATGTTGATGACAGAAGACCAATGAATTCAGCTATTTCTTCTATATTTATTGAGAGATCTGAAACTCATGGTCAGTAAGTAAATTGGGAGATTGGGATTGACATACATGCACTAATATGTATAAAATGGATAACTAATAAGAACCTGCTGTATAAAAAATATAAATTAAATAAAATTCAAAAATTCAACAACAAAAAAATGAAACAAATTAGAATTCACTGGCTTAGAGAAAATGTCTGCTCCTCAGTCCAGGTTACTGGAGCTCCAAACTAGAGTTGGGCCCAATTTCTAGTTACTGGAGCTTAATTTGACTTCCCTTTGCCTTTATTGTCCTTTGTACAGTGTTCTTTAGTATGGGGGGATAGGGTGGGATGAGAACAGGGTCCAGTAGTGTGCTTAATTGGGAACAGGGTGCAGGACATTCTGGGGTGCCCAGTAATGAGATTACCTCATCACATTCCAGTCTCCCCATTATTTTGGTGTGTGTCCTCCATATATATGTGTTGTGCTGCATTATGATTTCTCAATTTCAATGGAGATCATAGGGGATTCCTAAAAATGTAATCTCTTGAACATTGCTGGGTCTATCAGTTCTTTCTGAGTGCAATACCAGTTCCTTCTGAGTGCAATACCAGAAGATATTATTCTTGCACTGCAGTTATAAATTCCATTTACTTTCCCTTTTTTCACCCCATCTAAAAGATAATGAATCAGACCATGATGTACTTCAGAAGAAGGGGATAATTTTGTTATACTTGGTAAGGGAGACCCACTATGGGGATTGTTTTTATTAATTTAAGCTTTAAAAAACTGCCTTTAAATCTGGAATTTCAAGTTATCTCTACTGATAATAAGCTTAGATTTCCTGGCTCCTCAGTAGACCGACACTTTTTCTCTTTTATTTATGCAAGTTCCCTGTAGGGTTTACAGGAGGAAGAACAGATGACAGAGCCTCCAGACACTTGGGATTGAGGAGCAGCATTTTGGAACCTCTCATTCAAGCTGTAGAAACAACTTGCAAGAACGCCTGCAAAAAAGCAAATTAAGAAGTGAAGTAAATGTCACATCTGTTTTTATGACATTTCCCTTCATAGAAAATCTTTCCTATAATATTTGTTTCAAATATTCATATGAAAAAGTATAGGAATTATATAACTAGAAACTTGGAAACAATCTGAATGGGCTCTGTAGCCATTAGAAATACTCTGGATATGTATTTACTGGAGTGGAAAAATAATCACATGAGGTTAAGTGAACAAAGGAAGTTTCTGGACATTAAAAAAATGAATGAATGAGTTTGAGGAATGAATGAATGTTGAGTAAAGATCTGTATTGCCTCCTTGGCAAAAAGGGTATGTTTGAGGTTGAAAAGATAATAATAAATAAGCTTTCACCTGTCAAAATCCTGCAGCCGATATTTCAGATTTAAACTTTGAATAGTAAAACTCATCATTTTAGAATGATATTTAACTTTCCAAAATGATATAATTATTATGTTCTTAATTTCTTATAACTATTTCAAAATGAGACATGTCAATTGCATTAGAGGCCCTGATGAAGTTTTGACTACATCTTTATTTCAAAATATAACACAGATTCTGGAGCCAGACTGCCTGGCTTCAAATATTGGTTCCTCCACTTGCTAACTTTATGTGCTTGGGCATTTTATTAATTTATAAAAGAACAATGGTAACAGTTGCATCAGATGCTCTTGGTGCCATGCCTGTAATTCCTTGGCCTCCCCAAATATTCCCTATACACATTTCACATACCCACCTTCCCACATTGCTCTGCCTCAAGGTATTCTCTGGCCATGGCACTGTGCTTGCCTCCTCTCTGGGAAGGTTGGAAATGCAGGAAACACCTTCAGACAACAATGGTGGATGTTAGCAGGTAGATACCTGGCTGTCCCCTGACCCCATAGGGCAGTCCTGAGATGTGCTTCAGACAGTCTTTCAGAGGGTCCTCGAGGATTTCGGCCTTCATTGTCTATAACAGTAATAAGCTCATTATTGCACCTTTCCCTTCTTTTCCTTTTCCCACTTCCCAACCCACTCACAATTCTTCTTGTGATCACCTTTTACACCCAAAGCTCTTCTCTGAGAGGAATCCAATCTAAAATAATCATATTTAACTTCTGAAGTTGTAAAAATTAAATGAAATGATGCATGTAAAGTTTTTGCCTTATGTATTTTGATGTTCTGTTGTTAGGTCATACATGCTTAGAATTGGAATGTGTTTTTGGAAAATCAGTCCTTGTATAATACTTATCTCTATCTCTGATAATTTTTTCTTGTTCTGAAGTCTTCTTTGTCTGGTATTGATATAGCTAATCCAGGTTCCGTTTGATTAGTTTTACTATGGTAAATTTTTCTCTACCACTTCACTTTTAACTTATTTGAGATTTTATGCATAAAGCAAGTTTCTTATAGACAGCAGCTTTATTTTTTACCCACTCTGACAATATCTTTTTAATTTGTGTATCGTTAATATGATTGGAATATTTTCTATCATTTTTGTAGCCATTTTATATACATTTGTTCTTTGTTTATTTTCTTCTCTTTTTCTGCCTTCTCTGGTTTTAATCAAACATTATATAATTCCATTTTATCTTCTCTTTTATCATATCAATTGTATTTCTTTAAAAATATTAATGTTTTCCCTAGAGCTGCAATATACATGTTTAACTAATATAAGTCCACCTTAAATGAACACTAGCCAGCTTCTGGATAGTGCCTATAGTTTAGGCACCTTGTAATAGTTTTCACCTTGTAAATGCTTTCTCCCATCCCTTATGCCACTGCTATTAGTCACCCAATATAGGCATACCTTGTTTTATTGTGCTTTACTTTATTGTGCTTCACAGGTATTGTATTTTTACAAATCAAATGTTTGTGGTGACACTGTGTCAAGCAACTCTATCAGTGCCATTTTTCCAACAGCTTTTTCTCACTTCATGTTTCTGGGTCACATTTTAGGAATTCTCAAAGTATATCAAACTAATTCATTATTTTTATATTTGTTATGGTGAGCTGTGATCAGTGATCTTAGATGTTACTATTGCAAAAGGATTACAATTCCCTGAAGGCTCAGGTGATGGCTAGAATTTTTTAGCAAAAAAGTATTTTTAAATTAAGGTATATACATTGTTTTTTAGACATGAAGCTATTGCACGTTTAATAGATTATAACACTGTATAGTGTAAACATAACTTTTATATGCACTGGGAAGCCAAAAAAGTGTGTGTCTCACTTTATTGCAATATTTGCTTTACTGGGGTGGTCTGGAACCAAACCCACAATGTTTCTGAGATATGCCTGTACACTGATACTATTATTACTTTAAACAAGCAGTTATCTATTAGATTTATATGAATAAAAAATATAAAATATTTATTTTGTCTTTATTTATTATTTCTCTGATGCTTTTCCTTTCTTTACATAGATCAAAATTACTGAATAAAATAATTTTTCTTTTTCCTGAAGAACTTCTATCAAGACATCTTGTAGCAATTGTCTATTGGCAATGAATTCCCTGAGTTTTTATCTGAAAAAGTCTTTGTTTCTCTTTCATTTTTGAAAGATAATTTCTCTAGGTATAGAAGTCTAGGTTGGTGATTTTTTTCTTCCAACATTTTAAATATGTACCTCACTCTCTTCTTGCTTGCATGGTTTCTGATGGGAAGTCTTCTGAAACACTTATCATGCCCCTCTATAGGTTATATGCTAGGCTTCTTTCAAGATTTTCTGTCTTTTGTTTTCTGAAGGTTGACTATAATATATCTAGGTGTAAATTTTTTGATATTCCATCTGTTCAGTGTTTTCTGAGTGTTCCTGAGGTATATTTTGATGTCTGTCCTTACTTTTTAAAACATTCACAGCAGTTATTATTTCAAATATTTCCCTTGCTCTGTTCTCCCTTTCTTCTCATTCTGGTATTTCAGTTATGTCTATTTTATGTCTTTTTAAATTGTCCAACAATTCTTGGAACTTTGGATCTTTTTAAAAATATACTTTTTTTCTCTTTTTATTTCAGTTTGGGGATTTTCTATTGATCTATCTTCAAGAGCATTGATTCTTTTCTTAGCTGTATCCAGTAAGCTAATGAGTCCATCAAAGACATTCTCTATTTCTATTACAGTGATTTTCATTTGTAGCATTTCTTTTTGATTTTTAAAATATTTTCCTTCTTTCTATTTACATTATCCATCTTTCCCTGCATGTTGTCTACTTTTTCCATTAGTCTTTAACTTATTAATCATAGTTATTTCAAATTCCCTGTGTAAGTGTTCTAACGTCTTTATTGTATCTGAGTCTCTCTGCTGTTTGCTTTTTCTCTTTAGACTGTGTTTTTTCTTGCCTCTTATCATGCCTTAGCATTTTTTAATTGAAATCTGGACATGATATGCTAGGTAATAGGAACTGAGGTAAGCAGGCCTAAGTGTGAAGTTTTATGTTAATCTGACTTGGAGTTGGGCTGTATTTAATATTTGTTGTAGCTGTAGGTGCCAGGCCTTCAAATTCCTTCACTGTGCTCGCCAATGTCTCTCTTGTTATTGAGCTTACCTAAGTTCTCCTTCTTAGAGAAGCTTATTTCATGCAGCTCTTTCTGTTAGAACCCACTGTTGGTGAGGTGGTATATGGTGTGTGTGGGGAAAACAGTCTATAATCTTTTGATTAAGTTTTATTATTTTAGTAGACCTGTTTCCCTGGTCTATCACTTTACAAATATGTTTCTTAACATATTTTCCTCCCTCAGGTGAGACAGCATGGTTGGTGGGGTCTAGAATCAGGTAAATGACTTTCCCTTAGATGGGATAATCCTCTGGTTGTCTTTTCTCATAGAGAGTTGGTCTTTGTTAGGGAGAAAGCTCTGGGCATATTTCACATGGTTACTCTTCTCCTCCCCCTGCCAGAGTCTAGAGAGGATCTTTCTTTTCTCTTCTCCATGTTTGGGGATTTTTGTTCTATATTTTATGCAACATTGTGAGGTGTTTTGTAGAAAGAGGTCTTCAGATTATCTAGTCCATAATTGTACTAGAAGTGGAGTCACTCAATTCATTATTCAACAGCATGTATTGAGCATATACTATGTGCCAGCCATTGTGTTAAGTCACAGAAATAAACTAGTAACTAATTTAGACATAGACCTTGATTTTCCAAAATTTACAGTCTTGTGGATGAGAAGATTATTGCAAAAGGAATTACAATAATATGATTGTGGTATATATGAAGCAAAGGAAAAAAATGAGTGTTTACTGAAGTACCTATCTGCTGCCTTCTCTTAACAGGCTCTCCATTCTTTGATGGAGTTCTCTACTAAGAGTACTTGATTTCTTTATATATCTCAGGTCATTCTCACTCTGCCCTGAGCTCATAAATTTCCATGTTTCCTTCCAGTTCTCAATCTTTTGACTGACGTCCTCCATTTTCCATAGTCTACCTCCTATGCCTCATAGCCTTAGTTCCTTTCTATAAATTTTAAAGAATTTTTGATTAATTAAAAACAAATCTTATGGGAAAACTGGATATCCACATGCAAAGGAATGAAGTTGGACTCTTATCTTATACGATATACAAAAATTAACTTAAAATGGATTAAAGACCTAAACATAAGATCTGAAACTATAAAACTCCTAGGAGAAAACATAGTGGAAAAACTTCATGACATTGGATTTGGCAATGATTTCTTTGATAAGACACCTAGAGCACAGGCAACAATACCAAAAATAGACAAATGAGACTATACCAAATTTTAAGACTTCCTCATAGTAAAAGAACCAACAGAGTGAAAAAGAAAAGGGAACATATGGAATGGGGAAAAATACTTGCAAATCATATATCTGATAAGGAGTTAATCTTCAAAATATATAAAGAATACCTACAGCAACACCAATAACAAATAACACAATTTTAAAATGAGCAAAGGACATGAACAGACATTTCTTCAAAGATATACAAATGGCCAAAAAGCATATAAAAAGATGGTCAACATCACTAATCATCAGGGAAATGCAAATCAAAACCACAATGTGATATCATCTCATGTCTGTTAAAATGACCACTATAAAAATAACAGAACATAACAAGTGTTGATGAGAATGTTGAAAAATTGGAACCCTTGTACACTGTTGGTAACATTGTATAATGATGCAGCCAATATGATAAACAGTGTTTTCTCAAAAAGATTGCAAATAAAATTACATATGAACCAGCAATCCCAACAGATTTGAAAGCAGTATCTCAAAGAGATATTTTCACATACATATTCATAGCAGCACTATTCACAATAACCAAGAGGTAGAAACAACCCAAGTGTCCATCAACAGATAAATAAACAAATATCATATATACATACAATGGAATATTATTCAGTCTTTAAAAAGAGGTAAACATTGTCAGTGCTACAGTATGGCTGAGCCTTGAAGGACATTATGCTAAGTGAAATAAGTAAATCACAAAATGATAAAGACTGTATGATTCTACTTATATGAAGTATCTAAAGTATTTAAATTCTTAGAAACAAAAAGTAGAATGTTGGTTGTAAGGGGCTGGGTTGGGGAGGTAAAGGGGAGTTGTTCAATCAGTATAGAGTTTCTGTTTTGAAAGATGAAAAAGTTCTAGAGATCTGTGCACAAGGTGCATTTAGTTATCAATGCTATACTGTGCACTTAAAAATGGTTAAGATGGTAAAAAATACCCTTTATAAAATTTTACTTAATTTTTTAGCTATGAATTTATGACTTTCTATTTTTTTGAGTTTTCAGAGACACACATATTTGTCTCCATTATAATGTAAGTTTAAGAATTAAGTGCATACTCTTGTATAAATAATAATCTCTCCACTGATTAAAAAAATATAAAATTTTATACCACTACTATATTCCAAAATACATTTTTTGCAACTATTTCAGTAAATCTCCTGACAACCTGAGCTAATTTATACATCAAAGAGATTTTATTTTTACAATAATTTCAGATATCCCACACAAAGAAAATTAAGAACATGTCCCTTTTATCCAGAAAATTACTCTATTTTTCAGCCCCCCTTTAATTATAGGAAATTATACTCTTTCTATTTTCTGAATTTTACTAAATTAAGTGTGCAAAGTGCTAAAAAGAAGCCAGCTAAAAGCTTTGGTTCCAGATCATCAAATTTATTTTTTAATTATGAGCAGTTAATCAAAATAAGGCCCTGGAGGAAAGGCTTAAGCAGTGAGGATTAGATAGGAAAATAGAAGGCTCTGGATGGTGTGCAGAGGGTGATGATGAGAAATATTACAGAGCCTATGAGGAGAAGAAATGGAGCTGGGTTGGAGGATCAGGAATTTTAAGTTAGAATTAGAAATGGTATCTTTGGGGTTCTTACTGAATTATAAAAATGAATGTATTGGTCATGAATTTACTTGAATTTGTTATTATTCATCTTCATGAGAACACTGTGAGTGTTTTTATCTCATAGAGGCCAGGAAAAGCTGAGGAACTTTCTTGAGATCACACAGCTACTCCATAACTGGGCCAGGAATTTTGACCAGACTGCCTGATTCCAAAGCCTAAGGTTAATGCTTTTCACCAAACTTCTCATCCCCATATTCTGCCCAAAGGCCAGAGAATGGACTAGTGGCCTTTCCCAATGAGCCAGACTGTGTTCATTGATGTGGGTCCATCGTAACCACCTCAGGAACCTCAATATAGTTCACATGGTCCTGGAGAGTTGACAAATGGGGGACAGCGTACATGCCTCCCACTTTCACCCTAACCCTATTCATACCATTTGGGAAAAGACTGCGTGATGTTCTCCTTGGTCACTGAAACCCTCAGAATGAGAGGATAAAAAGAGTGAAAGTCCTAATACTTCATAAAGTTTCAGACTCCATAATGCAGAGTGATCAGTTTCCAACATAATGGTAAATAAGTGAAAATACCATTAAAATATAACACCCATTATCAGATGTTTGTTAGGGGTAAAATTATGGTCAACTGATTAATAGATGTAAATTAAAAGAAACCTATACACATCATATTTTATCTGCTATTGTATACTTATATACATACATGTATTTATGCCTATCCTTATATAAATAATGTGCTTAAATTAAATGCTACAGCAATTTCAAAAATAATTATTTTACTATAAATCAAAATGATTAGCAAATTCTTGCTCCATAATTCTTCTGAATACAAGTTTTCAATTCCAAAATAGTATTTCAACTGATGGTTTATGTTTTGACTCTTCCTAATGGAACTTGGTCTCATACTGTCAAGGGCTATGAACATAGCTTTCATGTCTTTGTAAAATCTCAACTCAATTTTTGTTTAGTTAGTAATTATCAACATTGGACTCTGAAAGCTGAAGAAATACATAATTTGTTTACAATAATATAATTAGGTTTTGCTAAGTTTTCACTAAGTGTTATATGAAAAATAAAGATATACACTGGTGGGAAAGGATACGGTGAGTTACAAAGAATTTAAAAACAGCCTGGTTGGCTAAAGGGCTGCCTCCTGTAGGGGGCGTTGTGCGGCGCGGCTCAGAGCCTCCTTCAGGACTGAGAGATTCATTTCCCAGGTCCTGGCAGCCTTCTTCGGAAATAACTCCATTAGAGAAAATCTACATGCTCATGGTCACATTCCCCTTTCCAGGTCCTTGTGGGCACATCAAAGCCCAGTGCCCTGCCCCAGCTTGTGACAACTCTGAGAAGCCATCACCAAGTGGCCGGCTGAGGTCTCTGTTGAGACAGATAACAGCTACCCTGACCCTTTACCCAATTCTGTTTTTTTCTTTCTCAAGATCATCTCTCAAGAAACTTTCAACACTCAGACCCCCATCTTAGGGATTTCTTTCTAGGAACCAATCTGCAACAATTCCACACTACTTGGCCCTTCTCCCTCAGGCCCAAATAATCAACCTCACTTTGTTGCCCATGTGAGGAATTGTCTCAAACACTTGGCAAACCTTTGTTGAGGGTGTCCTAAGTCTCAGGCACTGTGCTTCCAAAGAGGAATGCAGAGGGGAATGAGACAAAATTGTTGCTAGGGATGAGTGAAAGCTGTGGGCAAAAACACATATACACATGTTCATGGCTCACTATCATTCTCATCCATCTGGTACCCCACACTGTATTTTTCTTTTGCTACTGACAATTAAGGTTATTACATTTTTATATGGGCACGCAAATATCTTGTAACCCCCTCCCTACTTCCATCTTGCCCCTGATGGTAGCCCAGTAACCAATAAACTTCCGTTTTCTTTCTTCTTTCATTTCCTATGTAATTCTCACAAACATTCATAAGATGAAAGAAAAGGAAAGCCATGAGAATCTATATCATCAGTCTTGGAAGCCCACTGAGGGACCCCTTCTGGATTTCTACCAATATTGTTCTTCTCTTATAATTTCTATGTACATTTCTTTAAGCAAGAATAGAGAAAAAATATTTTTATTATTTGTTCACGAATTGTGTTTTGTTTTTGTCTTTTATCTTTAATACAAAACACAATATTTCACCATCATTATGCAACGAATTGACAACAGACTAGTCTGAACTTCCCAGACCTTGGAATATGTAATATCAGGTATATATGCATATGTGTGTGTGTATGTGTTTAAATAGACCAAATAATTTAATTTAAAGTAAATAATAGTAAAATGCATTAAGTTTTTAAGCAAACTAATCCTTATCCAGCCTTAGTGTGACCACCCCAGCTCTATAAAGGAGAATCAAAGTGTTGGGTATTGTGAGTTTGGGTTTGACTGTCCTGAATTTGAATACATATTGTGTATTGATCAGCTGTGGGACGTCAGGCAAGATCTAGCCATGTGACTCTGGGAGCTGTTATTTGGTTGTTCCCTTTTTTTTTAACATCTTTATTGGAATATAATTGCTTTACAATGGTGTATTAGTTTCTGCTGTATAACAAAGTGCATGAGCTATACATATACATATAACCCCATATCTCCTTCCTTTTGCATCTCCCTCCCACCCTCCCTATCTCACCTCTCTAGGTGGTCCAAAGCACTGAGCTGACCTCCCTGTGCTATGTGGCTGCTTCCCACTAGCTATCTATTTTACATTTGGTAACATATATATGTCCATACCACTCTCTCACTTCATCCCAACTTACCGTTCCCCCTCCCTGTGTCCTCAAGTCCATTCTCTACATCTTTATTCCTGTCCTCCCTCTAGGTTCTTCAGAATCTTTTGTTTTTTTAGATTCCATATATATGTGTTAGCATACTGTATTTGTTTTTCTCTTTCTGACTTACTTCACTCTGTATGACAGACTCTAGGTTCATCCATCACTACAAATAACTCAATTTCGTTTCTTTTTATGACTGAGTAATATTCCATTGTATATATGTGTCACATCTTCTTTATCCATTCATCTGTCGATGGACACTTAGGTTGCTTCCATGTCCTGGCTATTGTAAATAGTGCTGCAATGAACATTGAAGTACATGACTTTTTTTGAATTATGGTTTTCTCAGGGTATATGCCCAGTAGTGGGATTGCTGGGTCATATGATAGTTCTATTTTTAGTTTTTTAAGGAAACTCCATACTGTTCTCCATAGAGGCTGTATCAATTTACATTCCCACCAACAGTGCAAGGGGGTTCCCTTTTCTCCACACCCTCTCCAGCATTTATTTTTTGTAGATTTTTTGATGATGGCCATTCTGACTGGTGTGAGGTGATACCTCATTGTAGTTTTGATTTGCATTTCTCTAATGATTAGTGATGTCAAGCATCTTTTCATGTGTTTGTTGGCAATCTGTATATCTTCTTTTGAGAAATGTCTATTTAGGTCTTCTGCCCACTTTTGGATTGGGTTGTTTATTTTTTTGTTATTGAGCTGCATGAGCTGCTTGTAAATTTTGGAGATTAATCCTTTGTCAGTTGCTTCATTTGCAAATATTTTCTACCATTCTGAGGGTTGGCTTTTTGTCCTGTTTATGGTTTCCTTTGTTGTGCAAAAGCTTTTACTTTAAGCCTCTTTGGTAAATGGTTATAATAATACCTGTCTCATGGCATGGCCATGAGGGTTAAGTGATTGACAGAAAGAACAGGAAGCACTTGGGAGGTGTTTGTGGTAGATGCTCAGCAAACAGAAGCTATGTTATTTAGATTGAATGAGTTTAGAATTTTACATTTAAAAGCAAAAACATATTTCAATTACATAATAAAATAGAACCACGGATTTTCCAGCACCACAATGGTTTCCTCAGCTGAATTATGAAGAACTGTAAAGCATAGTGGTTGCTTGACATAGGCATGAATTTTATCCTCAACAATGCCTCCTTCCCACAGGGCTTCCATCCTCAAAAAAATACATTTGAGGTTTCATTTGCTGCAGGGATATTTCACTCTTATGGACATATTGTTAATAAAAGGAGTCAGAGTTTTTGATTGCCCAGGTACTTCTCCTTCCTCTTCTGAGAATCCCTTAGTAATACTGTGTTGCAGCATTTTGGACAAATATCTATCTTTTCTGAGTACTTAGTCTCCTTGTCACTGGTCTCTAATAGTATGACAACTTTTTTTCTGGTGGCTCAATTGTAAAATGTTTCTCTGGATGGGATCTGAATTATTTGTGGTCATCTTGTTCACTAGAGGCATTTTACATCACTGAACTTAATTCACTGGGTTTTGAGAAATTGTGTATGTAATCTGTTTTACATTCATGAACTTGTCTCCCTCAGTTTATTTTATACTGTCCAAAGAAATCTGAGGTTTATGGACAGGTGTTTTATAAACATATATGTCCTTGGTATTTTATCATTTATATTCTTCATGGCCCTATAGTACTTCTAGGCAATTTAAATAGTTTTCCTTGCCCTCATACGCTTGCCCTAATGTTCATTGCAGCACTATTTGCAATAGCCAGGACATGGAAGCAACCTAAAAGTCCATCAACAGAGGAATGGATAAAGAAGATGTGATACATATATACAATGAAATATTACTTAGCCATAAAAACGAATGAAATTGTGCCATTTGCAGAGATGTAGATGGATCCAGAGACTGTCATATAGAGTGAAGTAAATCAGAAAGAGAAAAACAAATATCATATAATATCACTTATATGTGGAATCTAGAAAAATGGTGCAGATGAACTTATTTGCAAAGCAGAAATAGAGACAGATGTAGAGAACAAACATATGGATACCAAGGGCGGAAGGGAGGGTGGGATGAACTGGGAGATTGGGATTGACATATATACACTACTATGTATAAAATAGATAACTAAAAAGAACTTACTGTATAGCACAGGGAACTCTACTCAGTGATCTGTGGTGACCTAAATGGGAAGGAAATCCAAAAAAGAGGGATATATGTATATATACAGCTGATTCACTTTGCTGTACAGCAAAAACTAACGCAACATTATAAAGCAACTATACTCCGATAAAAATTAATTAAAAAAATAAAATATATGTTCAGATACTTAAAAAAATAAAATAAAATAAAATACCATGTTTTCCTTGAAAAACCAGAATCTCAACTCCATCGTATTCCTAGATAATAGTTTTTGACTGAGTGCAAAACACATATTGTAGTTCTGTTGGATAAATGCTCAACAAAGTCATTTTAAATAAGTTTATGAGGTTTTTTTCCCCTGTGATATCTTCATCTGGCAGTTAAATATTTCCTGGGTCTTGACAGTAAATTCTAAAGAATGAATTTCAGAGTGACCTGTTTCTCTCAGCAGATGACTTGGCTTCCTATATTTCACAGTGAAAGTAAGATCTTGAGGGTTTTGTTTTGTCTTATCATGGTATGTTTAGGCTATATGGGTAATAAAGTGGGCATTCTCCTGTAGTTTTACAGGAGAGTGATTAATTCTAGGGCAGATAATATGATTGATCTGAGGATTATATGAAAGAAGCACTACGCTTTCCTGGAGGTCATGGGAAAACACCGGGTTGAGGACACAGACATATGGCTCCTGCCAGAAAAGCTTTCTAATATAAGTAGCATGGCATCAGTCATTCATTTATTCATCCATGCAACAAATATCTGTTGAAGACTTATCATCTTCTAGGTACTGGGACACAGCTGCAAACAAAACAGGGAAGATCACTTCCCTCATGGAGCATACATCCTGATGTGGAAGAAGGTGATAGAACAGACTTAGAAAAATAATTCAGATACTATAGCAATGTAGAGAAAACAACAAAATCATTATCTCTGGGCATGGAGATTTGGGAAAGCCTCCCTGAAGAGTCACATATGACTGAGTCTTAACTCATGGGCAGAAGTCAAGGGAATCTCAGGAAGAGCCTTGGCACTGAGGGTGCAGTACTGAAGAAGGCCTGGGGTAAGAAAAAAGCTTGGATGAACCACCAACAGTAAGATCAAGGTAGCTCTATTGTGTTGAAAGAGGGACTGACTATTGGGATGCTAATTTGGGGAAGTAGTGTCCATTCCAGATGGTGAGAAGCTTGGGGAGGCCATCAGAGGACGTGAAGCGAGGAGAGTCATATTATATTTTAGTAAGATTATACTGGCTGCAATATTCAGATATTGTAAGTGAGGAAACAGAGACGCTAGCGTAAGGTTTCTTTCAAGAGGCCATGCCAAGGTTCAGATGGCTGTGTGTCTGTTGAGAGAGCAGAGTGGGGAGGGGCACGGAAACAGTAGGGTTTCCCAGCAAATTTTGACAATAATTTGACCTAGTGCCAAGGGTAAAACCATCTCTTTGTTCCATGTTCCCTGAACCCTGTACCCTGATAAACCTTTGCATAGTCTCAGTAATTTACCTTTGACTTACTGAGATTGTTTGGCAAAAGGTAAAGACACATCAATGTTAGTTTGAGTACCCACAGATTACTAAGAAGGAGACTTCAAGAAAAGAGCAGATAATCCAATATTCTCAGTAAAAGCTTAAAGGCTATTTACATTTAAATATTAGCATTTGATGCATGTCCTAGTCTGTCAAATTAATAGATACTGTTTATGTATAACATCTGCCAATGGAAAGTGAAATAAAATCCCAATTTTAAAGAGCAGACTTACAAATGCATTTGGGAATACAATTATTTTTTATGCTAGGAAAGGCCGGTCTTACAACACACTATAACATGTAGTTTTCTATTCTTACTTTCTCAGTTATCACTTAAAAAATGTTAAACTATCAAGTGAAAGAAGTCAGTCTGAAAAGGCTACATTCTATATGGTTCCAAATATATATATTCTGGAAAAGACAGTGAAAAAAATCTGTGGTTGCCAGGGATTCATAAGAAGGGGAGTAGGATTGAATAGGTAAAATACAAGGGACTTTTTAAGGTGGTGAAACTATTCTGTATGATACTGTAATGGTGGATACCTGGCAGCAAGCAGTTGTCAAAACCCATAGAACTTTGTAGAACAAAGAGTGAAACTTAATCTGTGGACATTTAAATTTCATTTAGGAATTTGGGGATCTCAGGGTGGAATGCAGACTATGACAAAAAATATAAATTTATTACAAACATATAAAACAACCTTATTGAAGGCAGAGGGAATAAAAGATGTTGAATTAAGTAGCTTTGGAAAGGAGTCTGTGAGACTAAAGCCAAGGTAACTATATATAAGCATTATGCTCTATTGATAAAATTATTTCCTACATGGGTAGGGGTTACAAATTTTGCTGCTGCTATACAGTTATACTGGAATTGAATACTTAAATAAGTTCATGAGCAAAGGTGAGAGCCAGGTTTTTCACTGTTGGAATGGAGTTCACAGATAAGCATGGGGAGGAAGCTAGAATAATCCATGTGGTAAAAGACTTGGAAACCAACAGAACTCATGTTTAGTTAATATAGATAGAGGTTTAGATATAGAAATACTCATAGATATGTGTAAATACATAAGTTAATATACGCACATATATTTCCTTGCTCTGTCAACTGGGGTAGGTTAAAGGGAAAAATAGCCCAGTGAATGAACACATCTAGTGCCCAGATCTTGGTTTCTAATACTATTCTCCAATAATAGGAACCAGATATCGTTGGAAAAATGGCTGGTTCTAGGACTGGGACACAAAATATACACAATGAACCTAGAGAATCTTGCAGTGTCAGAAAACAAGGAAGTGCTCAAAAAAGAGAAACCTACATTGATGGAGGTATGCTGACATGACACAGGAGTCAATTCAAAGAACTCCTATTGGCTAAAACTGAAACAATTTGAGAAAACAAAATAAGTATAGAAATTTTGGGTCTTAAAATGTTTCCCATGTATTTGTGGTTTTTACAGCTTTTTTTCCTATAATTGATTTCCAATCTCACAGTGTTGTGGTCAAAAACATGCTTGATACGATTTCAATTTTCCTAAATTTTCCAACGCTTGATTTGTGACCCAAGATGTGATCTATTCTGGAGAATATTCCATGTGCACTTGAGAAGAAAGTGTATTCTGTCACTTTTGGGTGAAATGCTCTATAAATATCAATTAAGTCTGTCTGGTTTATTGTGTCATTTAAAGCTTGTGTTTCCTTATGTATTTTCTGTTTGGATGATCAATTGGTGTCAATTGGTGTAAGTAAGGTGTTAATGTCCCCTACTATTACTGTGTTACTGTCAATTTACCCTTTCATGGTTGTTAGCATTTGCCTTATGTATTGAGGTGCTCCTATGTTGGGTGCATAAACATTTATAATTGTTATACCTTCTTCTTCGATTGATTCCTTGATCATTATGTAGTGTCCTTCCTTATCTCTTGTAACAGTCTTTATTTTAAAGTCTATTTTATCTGATATCAGTATTGCTACTCCAGATTTCTTTGATTTCCATTTGCATGGAATATCTTTTTCCATCCCTTCAGTCTGTATGTGTCCCTGGGTCTGAAGTGGGTCTCTTATAGACAGCATATATATGAGTCTTGTTTTTGTATCCATTCAGCCAGTCTCTGTCTTTTGGTTGGGGAGATCACTGAATAAATCAAAGAAGAAAGTTACAAATACATAGAAACAAATGACAATGAGAACTCAATGACCCAAACCTATGGGATGCAGCAAAAGCAGTTCTAAGAGAGAAGTTTATATCAATTTAATCTCACATCAAGAAACAGGAAAAATCTCAAATAAACAATTTAACCCTACATTTAAAGCAACTAGAGAAAGAAGAACAAAGAAAACCCTAAGTCAGTAGAAGGAAGGAAAACATAAAGACCAGAGTGGAAATAAATGAAATAGAAACAAAGAAAGCAGTAGTAAAGATCAATAAAACTAAAAGCTGGTTCTTTGAGAAGATACACAAAATTGATAAACCTCAGCCAGACTCATAAGAAAAAAAGGGGGAGGATGCAAATCAGTAAAATTAGAAATGAAAATGGAAAAATCACAACTAAAACTGCAGAAATACAAAAGCTTATAAGAGACTACTACAAACAACTCTATGCCAATAAAATGGACAACCAGGAAGAAATGGACAAATTCTTGGAAAGGTCCTATTTTCCAAGACTGAACCAGGAAGAATTATAAAATATAAACAGACATATCACAAGTAATGAAATTGAAACTGTATTAAAATTCTTCCAAGAAACAAAACTCCAGGACCAGATGGCTTCACAGGTGAATTCTATCAAGCATTTAGAAAAAAACTAACACTCATCCTTCTCAAACTCTTCCAAAAAATTGCAGAGGAACACTCCCAAATTCATTCTACGAAGCCACCATCACCCTGATACCAAAACTAGAAAAAGATATCACAAAGAAAGAAAATTATAGACCAATATCACTGATGCACATAGATGTAAAATACGGAACAAAATACTAGCAAACAGAATCCCACAACATATTGAAAGGATCATACACCATGATCAAATGGGATTTATCCCAGGGATGCAAGTATTCTTCAATATATGCAAATCAATCAGTGTGATACACTGTATCAACAAATTAGGGAATAAAAACCATACGATCATCTCAATAGATGCAGAAAAAGCTTTTGTCAAAATTCAACACCGATTTATGATAAAAACTCTCCAAAAACATGGGCATAGAGGGAACCTAACTCAACATAATAAATGCCATATATGACAAACCCACAGCAAACATCGTACTCAATGGTGAAAAACTGAAAGCATTTCCACTAAGTTCAGGAAGAAGACAAGGATTCCCATTCTCGCCACTCTTATTCAACATAGTTTTGGAAGTCCTAGCCACAGCAATCAGAAAAGAAAAAGAAATAAAAGGAATACAAATTAGAAAAGAAGAAGTAAAAGTGTCACTGTTTGCAGATGACATGATACTATACATAGAAAATACTAAAGATGTCACCAGAAAACTACTAGAACTAATCAATGAATTTGATTGTAGGATACAAAATTAATGCACAAAAATCTCTGTCATTCCTATACACTAACAACAAAAATTCAGAAGGAGAAATTAAGGAAACAATCCCATTTACCATTGCAACAAAAAGAATAAAATACCTAGGAATAAACCTACCTAAGGAAGTAAAAGACCTGTACTCAGAAAACTGTAAGACACTGATGAAAGAAATTAAAGATGACACAAACACTTGGAGAGATATACCATGTTTGTGGATTGGAAGAATCAATATTGTGAAAATGACCATACTACCCAAAGCAATCTACAGATTCAATGCAATCCCTATCAAGTTACCAATAGCATTTTTTACAGAACTAGAACAAAAAAATCTTAAAATTTGTATGGAGACACAAAAGACCCCAAATAACCAAAGTAACATTGAGGGAAAGAAAAAAGAGCTGGAGGAATCAGACTCCCTGACTTCAGACTATACTACAAAGCTACATTAATCAAGACAATATGGTACTGGCACAAAAACAGAAGTATAGATCAATGGAACAGGATAGAAAACCCAGAGATAAACCCACACACCTAATGTCAACTAATCTATGACAGGGAGGTAAGAATATACAATGGAGAGAAGACAATCTCTTCAATTAGTGGTGCTAGGAAAACTAGACAGCTACATGTAAAAGAATGAATTTAGAACACTACCTAACAACATACACAAAAATAAACTCCAAATGGATTAAAGACCTAAATGTAAGACCAGATGCTAAAAAACTCTTAGAGGAAAACATAGGAAAAACACTCTTTGACATAAACCACAGCAAGATCTTTTTTGATCCAC
This sequence comes from Balaenoptera musculus, assembly GCF_009873245.2. NCBI lineage: Eukaryota > Metazoa > Chordata > Mammalia > Artiodactyla > Balaenopteridae > Balaenoptera > Balaenoptera musculus. Next base: position 20,206,312 of record NC_045790.1, on the reverse strand, counting down.
CTCCTAGAGTAATGTAAATAAAAACAAAAATAAACAAATGTGACCTAATGAAACTTAAAAGCTTTTGCACAGCAAAGGAAACCATAAGCAAGATGAAAAGACAACTCTCAGAATGGGAGAAAATATTTGCAAATGAAACAATGGGCAAAGGATTAATCTCCAAATTATACAAACAGCTCATGGAGCTCAATATCAAAAACAAAACAATTCAATTTAAAAAAATGGCTGGAAGACCTAAATAAACATTTGCCCAACAAAGACATACAGATGACAAAGAGGCACATGAAAAGATGTTCAACATCACTAATTATTAGAGAAATGCAAATCAAAACTTCAATGTGGTATCACCTCACACCAGTCAGAATGGCCATTATCAAAAAATCTAGAAACAATAAATGCTGGAAAGGGTGTGGTAAAAAAGGAACCCTCCTGCACTGTTGGTAGGAATGTAAATTGATACAACCACTATGGAGAACAGTATGGAGGTTCCTTAAAAAACTAAAAATAGAACTACCATATGACCCAGCAATCCCACTACTGGGCATATACCCTGAGAAGACCATAATCCAAAAAGAGTCGTGTACCACAATGTTCATTGCAGCACTATTTACAACAGCCAGGTCATGGAAGCATCTTAAGTGTCAGTCAACAGATAAACGGATAAAGAAAATGTGGCAGATATATAAAATGGAATATTACTTAGCTATAAAAAGAAACGAAGTTGATCTATTTGTAGTGAGGTGGATGGACCTAGAGTCTGTCATACAGACTGAAATAAGTCAGAAAGAGAAAAACAAATATGGTATGCTAACACATATATATGGAATTTACAAAAAAAAAAAAATGGTAGTGATGAACCTAGTTGCAGGGCAGCAATAAAGACGTAGACATAGAGAATGGCCTTGAGGACACAGGGGGGAGGGTGAAGCTGGGGCAAAGTGAGAGTAGAATCAACATATATACACTACCGAATGTAAAATAGTTAGCTAGCAGGAAGCAGCAGCATAGTACAGGGAGATCAGCTTGGTGCTTTGCGATGACCTAGAGACATGGGATAAGGAGGATGAGAGGGAGTTTCAAGAGGGAGGGGATATAGGGATATATGTATGCATATGACTGATTCACTTTGTTGTACAACAGAGAAAAACACTGTATTATGAAGCAATTATAGTCCAATAAAGATCTATTTTAAAAATAAAATAAAATAAATAAAACAATAACAAAAAATTTTCCCAGCTTTATTGATATTTAACTGACATACAAGATTTTGTGGTTTTAAGATGTACAGTATGATAATTTGATACATGTATATATTGCAAAATGATTACCCCAATGGGCTAGTTAATATCTCTATCTCCTTAAAAATTATAAACAAAAGTTTAAAATAAATATCTGAGTTAATACTGATATAAATAAATGATTAAATAATTTTAAAAATTGGGGGAGAAGAGACAAATCTCATATGAACAAGTATTCCAAGTAATTTATGTATGTTCTCTACCCCAAGGAAGGGAGGAGCTGGAACTTTCACAACCACTCCATGATAATGAAACCTCCTTTTACCCCAAGGAGGTTAGACGATCCACCTCAACCAACAGTAAGAGGCACTCATAGACTCATCTATGAACTGGTATCCGTAAAGGTCTATTTTAGAGGCTGAACTTCCATGCCAATCTGGCAATAATGAGACACCACTTCCCCTCTCCAACAGAGTGGTCTTAGTGGAGACAATACTGACCAGGATATCCAACCTCCTCCCAACAAGAGATAACAAGGTAACCCTTTTATACCTTATGGTGTCACTAGAGGCCAAGGGGAAAGTTTAGATTTCCAAACCTGCCTGCACTGTAACCAGACGCCCTTCCTACTCTCCTCCAGATTCGTCATCATGGAGAATTAATGGAGAATCTAAATTTCCACCTCCACCTGCCAGCAATGTTGTGGCACACCCACCTTCCCCCAGTGCTAAAACAGAAGGTTTAGATAAGATCCAGAGTCTCATAACATGCAAAATACCAAAGACAGAATAAAAATATCACTCGTCATACCAAGAACCAGCAGAACATAACTTCAGTAAAAAAAGAAAGAAGAAAATTTACAGACTCCAGTAAAAAGATGTCACAGAGGTTGGATTTATCTGACAAGGATAAGAAATTACAAAAATGCCTAAAGTAAATAAAAAATGGACAGATTTATCAAAGGAATAGAATATATAAAGAAGAACAAAGTGGAAATCTTAGAACTAAAAAATACAAAAATCTAAATAGAAGATTTTGATGAGCTCAGTAGATGGGCTAACTAAATGGGCTCAGTAGCAAAATAGCCATGACAGAAGAAAGAATAAGTAAAATTAAAGATAGAATAGATGAAATAATGTAATACAAAAAGCAGAGAGAAATAGATTGAGTTTAATAACAATGAAAATAGGAAATACATCATCAGAACTAGAGAGAAGTAGCTAAAACAGCGATGAAAGAAAAATATATGTAAATTTTTACATTAAAAAGAATTGGTCTGAAATCAATAATCTAAGATTCAAATTTAAGAAACTAGAAAAAGAAGAGAAAAATAAATCCAAAGAAAGCAAATGAAATAATAAAGATAAGAGCAGAAATCAATGAAATTGATAGCAGATAGAGAAAAAGAAACAAAGAGCTGTTTTTAAGAATCAATTAAATTGAAAAATCTCTATCAAGATTTATGAAGAAAAAAAGGGAGAAGACATAGATTACCAAAATCTGGAATGAAAAGAGACTATCATTATAGACCTTAAAGACATTCAAAAGTATAGGGAATACATACAAGGATCAACTCTACACATAAAATTTTATAACCTAAATGGCCCTTGAAAGCACAAAGTACCAAAATTCACCCAATCTGAAATAATTATAAAAACTGTTAATGAAATTAAACTCATAGTTTAAAAGCCTCCTCAAAATAAATCTCCAGGATAAAGAATTATATCTAACACTTAAGAAAACTAAGGACAATTTTATATATTCTCTTCCAAAAAATGCATGACAAGGAGGTACTTCCCACTTCATTCTATCACTGTATAACAAAACCAGACAAAGACACTGTGAAACAAAACAAAACAAAACAAAATAAAACAAAACAAATAACAAAACCCTATAGACCAATAATCCTCATGAATATAGACACAAAAATCTTTAGAAAAAAAGCAAATCAAATTAAGCAATATATGAAACAAATTATACACTATGCCAAGGTGATTTATTCCAAAGGTACAGCTGTTTCCGTACTCAAATATCAATAACTGTAATTCATTATATATTTTTTTAAAAATTGCATAACCATGTCAATTGATTCAGAAAAAGCATTCAGCAAAATTCAACAACCATTCACGATAAACAAGATCAACAAAAATAAATAAAGAGAAATTTCCTCAACCTGGTAAAGAATAACTAAATAAGACCTACAGGTAACATAATATTTTATGGCAAAAACTGCTTTATCCCTAAAATCAGGAAAAAGGCAAGGATGCCAACTGTCAACACTGTTATTCAACACAGGACTGGAAGTTCTAGTTAGTTCAATAAAGCAAGAAAAGAAATTAAATGCATGCATATAAGAGGAGGAAAGAAAACTGTGACTATTTGCAGAAGACATTATGGCCTGTATAGTAAATCTCAAGGAATATACAACATCCTCCTAGAACTAACATGTGAGTTCATCAATGTCAAAGAATATAAGGACAACATACAAAAATCAATCACATTTCTATATACTAACAATGAACATATGGGAGCAAAATTAAAATCATAATATTTTTCAGTGCTCAGAAAATTGAAATATTTTTGTACAACAATATATGCTGAAAACAACAAAATGCTGAAGAAAGCAATCAAGGATAATCTAAATAAATGTAAAGACATTCCCTGTTCATGGGTTGGAAGACTAAGCATAGTAAAAATATCAACACTCTTCAAATTGATAATGCAATTTCTTTCAAAATCACAGAAAATTTGTTGTAGATTTAAATAAGCATATTCTCTAATTTACAAGAAAGGCAAAATAACTGGAATAGCTGAAATGATTTTTAAAATGTATAAAGTGGGAAGAATCACTTTCCCCAATCATAAAACTTACTATGCAGCTACAATAATTAAATTTCTGTGGAATTGATGGAGGTATAGGCACATAAGTGAAAGAGACAACTAGGGAAATGCGAAATAAACCCACAAAGGAATGGCAACTGATTCTTGACAAAAGTGAAAAAGTTATTATTCTTTGACAGAAAGATAGTCTTTTCAACAAATGCTACTCAAGTAATTGATCATCTATATTTTTAAAAAAGTGAATTTCAATCTAAAACTTACACTGTATACAGTGTCTAACTCAAAATTTTTAAAATATAAAATGAAAAATATAAAACTTTTAGAAGAACATACAGAAAAAAAAACTTTAGGACCTATGGATAGGTGAAGACTTCTTAGATATGACACCAAAAGCACAATTTATAAAAGAAAGAAAATTGATATATTGAAATTCATTAAATTAAAACATTTGGGTGTGTAAACCATCTTGTTAACAGGATGAAAAGAAAATCTACAGATTAAGAGAACAACACATCTGAAAAAGTACTCATATGTAGAATATACCAAAAAAAATCCTCTAAACAATATATATATATATATATATATATATATATATATATATATATATATATATATATAATTGACAACATGAACAGATTTTTTGCCAAAGAGAATATATGGATGCCAAATAAGCATGTGTAAAGATAGCTGATGACATTAATTCCTACAGAATGCAAAATAAAACCCCAATCAATACATGTCTATGAGAATGGTTAAAATAAAAAATTGTGACACTGCTAGATGTTGGCAAAGATGCAGAGAAACTAGATCACTCATAGTATACCATTCTGGAAAACAGCTTGACAGTTTCTTAAAAAACTAAACATAGACTTACCATGTGATACAGAAATCACACTTCTGTGCATTTGTCTCAGAGAAATGAAAACTTGTGTCCACACAGGAAACTTTACACAAATGTTCATAGCAACTTTATACACAATAGCCAAACACTGGAAAAAAAAAATGTCCTTTATAGTGTGAATGATTAAACAAATTCTGGTACATTATATTATGGGATAACACTCAGCAGTAAAAAGGAACAAAGTATTAATACATTCAACAAATTGCATGGGTCTCAAGGAGATTATGCTAAAAAAGAAAGCCAATCTAAAAAGATTACATATGTATAACTCCATTTTTATAATATTCTCTAAATTAAAAAAATTTAGAGGTGGAGAGCAGGTTAGTGGTGCTAGGGGTTAAGGATAGCACATGGAAACTCTTTTTGTGATTATGATGGTAGTTACACAAATCTACACACATACACACACACACACACACACTGGTGAGATCTGCATGAGGTCTGTGGACTGTATCAATATCAATTTTCTAGTCTGCTATAGTACTAGAGTTATGTAAGATGTCACCATTGGAGAAATCTGGGCAAATGGTACAGAACTATTCTACTATTTTTGCAACATCCTGTGATTATGTCAACATTGAAATTGTTTAAAATGTCACATAGGACACTGAGCTTCCTCTTTGTAGAAAATACAACACTGTATTTCCATCAATCTGTCTTTATTAAGAGTTAACAGTTAAAAATACTTATGTAAGGTAACTGAATCATGTGTTTGTTGCTAGCAGATTGGATAATTTATTCTTGGACTTGAGGACATTTCCAGAATGAGGGTGAGAAGAAGCAATCTTGATTGAGCTAGTGGTCTCAATCCATGGTAATGAGACTAGTAGTGATATCCAAGGCCCAGGGCATCCCTGCGGAAAAGCACTAAAGATGAATAATGAGAAGAATCTGGAGATGGAAGTGTTGATAAGAAAGGTGACTATGTCTCGTAAGGTGACATCTTTAGAGATGGACTAAGCCCATAGGCACTGGTGACTGTGGAAAAGCCTCATAGAGTGTGGTGGCACCAGCTATGGTAGGTAAAGAGAGGGCACTTAAGAAGGTAGTCATTATAGCCAGAAGGAGAAAATATAGGCTACATTCTTATGAAAACATTTCTTTCATGTAATAAAAGAAAAATTTAAAAATTCTAACAAGAACTTGATTATTTTATAGAAAGCCAAAAAGTAACCAAAATCATATGTAAGAAAAAAGGAAAAAAGAAAAACATTTACATTTAAATCATTGTTCTTAGAAAATAAAGCAATTTTTAAAAATATATGTGAAAATACAATGCAGAGAATGGGAGAAATATTTGTAAATCATATTTCTGAAGAAGGCCCAGAATATATAAAGAACTATTACAAGTCAACAATAAAAAGACAAATCATCCACCTAAAATATGGATAAAGGATTTGAATAGACATTTCTCTAAAGAAGATATACAAATGGCCAATAATCACATGAAAATATGCTCAAAATCATTAGCCATTAGGAAAATGCAAATCAAAACCACGAGATATCACTTCATATCCACTATGATAATTATGATAATTTAAAAAAATAAAATAGCAAGTGTTGGTGAAGATATTGATAAAAATGAGATACTTGTACATTGGTGGTTGGATTGTAAAATGGTGCAGTCACTGTGGAAAACAGTTTGGCAGTTCCTCAAAAAGTTAAACATAGAATTAAATATGATCCAGAAATTCCACTCCTAGTTATATGCCTGAGAAAACTGGAAACATTTATTCACCAAAAAATTTGTACATGAATGTTCATAGCAACATTATTAAAATAGCCACAAAGTAGAAACCATCCAAATGTCCATTAATTGATGAATGGATAAACAACAAAAAAGTCATAATGTCCATATGAAGAAATATTATTTTTCCACTGAAATGAGTAAGGTATTGTTACAAGCTGAACCTTGGGTAAAACATAAGTGAACCTTCAAAAAATTATGCTATGTAAAAGAATCAAGACAAAAAAACCCCAAATATTGTATGTTTCCATTTATATGAAATGTCCAGAATAGTCAAATCCATAGAAATAGAAAGCAGATTAGTCATCAGAGGATGGAGAGTTTGGGTATATTTTGGAGGCTATGAAATGTTCTGGAATTAGTGGTGATGGATGCATACCGTATATACTAAAACCACTGAAGTATACACAATAAATGGTTAAAAAGTATATCATGTGAATTATATCTTAATAAAAGAAATAGAGGGTTTCTTTTGTTTTTAACAAATGGGTACTGAAGTTAAGAGAAATGAAGGGACATTACTAAACAACTGAGTCAGATATGAACAGCCTTGACTTTCTGAGAAACAAGAAAACAAGAGAAAAATTAGACAATTTAAAATTCATATAGCTTCTGCTCACTTTATTTTTGAGTGAAGTAGTACATTTCTAAAGAATATAGTCAATTCTTAATTATTTCATGGTTTATACACTCTGGGATTTTTAAAAAAGCCTTCTGTGTCTCTGCCTACAATGTCTCAGTTGTATAGCAAGGAATTGTGCCAGAGGATGGGTAGCAGACCATGAAATCAAATAAATTAATTTGGTTTGTAACTGATGTCATAAAAGTTCAATAATAGAAACATAAGTTGGCTTATATTTTGGATAAATTTGTACTTTCCCATTCTTGCAAGCTTTAGTCATTGTCATGGAGGACACATAATTACATCTGCCATTTGAGGTCTTGCCTTATGGCTGGTCAAAACATGATTTCCCCAGGCCCTTTGTGAGCACCATCTTCTACTGTCAGTTCCATCAGAGAGACCATGAAATAAAAACACCCATCTTATGTTAAATGTGCTGAGTCACAGTGATTTTCTTACTTTTCTCTCTACATGTGTAGACCTATGGACTAAGATGTTGGCATGTCAACTCTGTTAGAGGAGTCCATCCCAAGTTACTAATAAAAGATCTATAGAAGCACATATTTTAAAACCTTCACTATTGTGCTCAAAGGAAGAAAACTAAAAATCATATGCCACAATCTAGAGATAATTTCCACAGACTTTAGCCAAACAACAAGAAAAAAATGGATTGAAAGATGACACCATGGATTCTGCATGTTCCCCCAGGAACCCAAACAATCTCTTTAGGTGGCACTGAAAAAACACAGGTACGCTAGTCTCACCCTAAGAAGATGTCATATTCTGTAATTTCAAGTTTTTGAAGAAATATTTTGATGAGAATATATATATATATATGTATATATGTTAATCACCATGCTAAAGCTTTTAAGTTAGTGGATTTTGTTTAGATGGAAAAGGATGGTAAGAAGCTAAAACTAGCAAATAAAATATAATGGACTTTAGGGATAGACTGAAAAAAGAAACATTTACTGAAAAACAACAAGACGGTAGATTGAGCGGATGAGTTTACCTTCTTTTTCACTCTGAATCTCATAGAAAAAGCAGGAAATATCTAAGACAAGGAATAGACTCAATAACAATTTGAAAAATACTTTCAAAATTAGCAACAACATTTTGAGAAATTGTAAAAATATGAGATGGAATAGAAACCAGATAAAATTTAAAATATTAATTGAAATATGTAGAAATCTGTTGCAAACTATCAATTTTTATCAGGGAATCCCGAGATAAAAGTCATCAATATCATGGGGAGATGATAGTTTTATCAACAAATGATGGTAGGACAATCAAGTATAAATATCACTACACATTTATTAGAAAGGCTAAAATAAAAGGGAAACCTATGATACTAAATGTTGACAGGAATGCAGAGCAATAGGACCTCTCACTCATTGCTATGGGAATATAAAATGATACAGCCACTTTGGAAGACAATTTGGAAGGTGTTTTCTTTTGATAAGTTAAACATATATTTACCACAGAATTCAGCAATTGAACTACATGTTTGCTCAAGCAAACTGAAACATTAAATTAGAACAAAACTCTGTACTTGAATGTTTATAACAGATTTATTTGTAATTGCTAAAATCTGGGAGGGGGAAAAACACAAAACAAGATGTCTTTCAACAGGGAATGGAAAAACAAAGTGGTACCTGTGATTAAATAAAAACAGTTAAGGTATTGATACATGCAACAACATGGATGAAACTTAACTGCATTTTCTAAGTTAAATAACCCTGCCACAGAAGGTTATATATCATAAAATTCCATTCATACGATATTTGGGAAAAGGAAAACTTATGGGATGAAAACATATTACATATTGACACTGATTGACTACAAAGGATCATATTTACTGAAAAAAAGGAAACTTTAATGTATACAAATATAAAAATAAAGCAGGATACTATGGAATACCAGGATGGAAATCACACTGTGACAAATGAATCTAGCTGTATTACAAATATATGGAGCAATTTAATTTAAAGGAGAGTGGATAAAAGGAAATTTTGGAAAAGTATTTTGACTAGAAATCATATGTCTAAAGACTAAAATAACTATATGTAAACAATATACTCTAGTTGGTAAATATTAATTCATGGAAATACAAAAGACCAAGTCTAGCTAAAATAATTTTGAAAAAGAACAAAATTGGAGGCTCACATTTCCCAATTTCATAAGTTACTACAAAAGCTACAGTAATTGGGAATTCCCTGGTGGTCCAGTGGTTAATTAAGACTTCACCTTTTGATGCAGGGGTGCTGGTTTGATCCCTGTCCAGGGAGCTAAGATCCCACATGCCTCACCACCAAAAAACCAAACCATAAAACAGAAGCAATGTTGTAACAAATTCAATAACAGAAGCAATGTTATAACAAATTCAATAAAGACTTTAAAAATGGTCCACATCAAAAAAGAAAAAAAGTCTTAAAAAAAAACGTACAGTAATCAATAGAGTGTGTTACTGGCATAAGGATGGGCATATAGAACAGGGAATAAAAATAAGAATTTAGAAATAAGCCCAAAATTTTATGACCAACTGATTATTTTACAAAGGAGCCAAGACCATTTAATGAGGAAAGAAGAGTCTTTTCAACAAATGGTGTTGGGACAACTATACATTCACATGCAAAAGAATAAAACTTGACCCCACCTCATACTACATATAAAAACTAACTGAAAAAGATACAAAACCTAAATGTAAGAGCTAAAAATATAAAACTATTAGAAGGAAACACAAGTGTAAGTCTTAGGGACATTGGGTTAGGAAATATTCCTTATTTATAACACAAAGAAAATATATATTTAAAATATTAATTAGATTTTATCAAAATTATATTTTTTTTGTTTCAAAAGACATCATTAAGAAAATAAAAAGAGGGAGAGAGGAGAAGATGGCGGAAGAGTAAGACACGGAGATCACCTTCCTCCCCACAGATACATCAGAAATACATCTACACGTGGAATTGCTTCTATAGAACACCTACTGAAGGCTGGCAGAAGACCTCAGACCTCCTAAAAGGCAAGAAACTCCCCACGTACTTGGGTAGGGCAAAAGAAAAAAGAAAAAACAGAGACAAAAGAATAGGGACGGGACCTGCACCAGTGGGAGGGAGCTGTGAAGGAGGAAAGGTTTCCACACACTAGGAAGCCCCTTCGCAGGCAGAGACGGGGGGGGCGGGGGGAGGGTGGCAGAGGCGGGAAGCTTCGGAGCCACAGAGGACAGCACAGCAACAGGGGTGCGGAGGGCAAAGTGGAGAGATTCCCACACAGAGGAGCGGTGCCAACCACCACTCACCAGCCGGAGAGGCTTGTATGCTCACACGCCGGGGCGGGCGGGGGCTGGGAGCTGAGGCTCGGGCTTCGGTCGGATTGCAGGGAGAAGACTGGGGTTGGCAGCGTGAACACAGCCTGAAGGGGTTAGTGCACCATGGCTAGCCGGGAGGGAGTCAGGGAAAAAGTCTGGACTTGCCGAAGAGGCAAGAGACCTTTTCTTCCCTCTTTGTTTCCTGGTGCACAAGGAGAGGGGATTAAGAGCGCTGCTTCAAGGAGCTCCAGAGACAGGCGCGAGCCGCGGCTATCAGTGCGGACCCCAGAGACGGGCGTGAGACTCTAAGGCTGCTGCTGCCATCACCAAGAAGCCTGTGTGCAAACACAGGTCACTATTCACACCGCCCCTCCCTGGAGCTTGTGTAGCCTGCCACTGCCAGGGTCCCGTGATCCAGGGACAACTTCCCTGGGAGAACGCACGGCATGCATCAGGCTGGTACAACGTCACGTTGGCCTCTGCCACCGCAAGCTCACCCCACATCCGTACCCCTCCCTCCCCCCGGCCTGAGTGAGCCAAAGCCCCCGAATCAGCTGTTCCTTTAACCCCGTCATGTCTGAGTAAAGAACAGATGCCCACAGGTGACCTACACGCAGAGGTGGGGCCAAATCCAAAGCTAAACCCCGGGAGCTGTGCGAACAAAGAAGAGAAAGGGAAATTTCTCCCAGCAGCCTCAGAGGCAATGGATTAAAGCTCCACAATTAACTTGATGTACCTTGCATCTGTGGAATACCTGAATAGACAACGAATCATCCCAAATTGAGGAGATGGACTTTGGGAGCAAGATATATTATTTTTTCCCCTTTTCTTCTTTTTGTGAGTGTATATGTGTATGCTTCTGTGTGAGATTTTGTCTGTAGAGCTTTGTTTTCACCATTTGTCCTAGGGTTCTGTCCATCCATTTTTTTTTTGTTTTGTTTTTTGTTTTTTTTTTACTTTTAAAAACATTTTTCTTAATAATTATTGTTTAGTTTTTATTTTAATAACTTTATTTTATTTCAACTTTATTTTATTTTATTTTATTTTATCCTCTTTCTTTCTTTCTATTTTTTCTCCCTTTTATTCTGAGCTGTGTGGATGAAAGGCTCTTGGTGCTCCAGCCAAGCATCAGGGCTGTGCCTCTGAGGTGGGAGAGCCAACTTCAGGACACTGGTCCACAAGAGACCTCCCAGCTCCATGTAATACCAAATGGTGAAAATCTCCCAGAGATCTCCATATCAATACCAAGACCCAGCTTCACTCAACGACCAGAAAGTTACAGTGCTGGAAACCCTATGCCAAACAACTAGCAAGACAGGAACACAGCACCATCCATTAGCAGAGAGGTTGCCTAAAATCATAATAAGGCCACAGACACCCCAAAACACACCACCAGATGTGGATCTGCCCACCAGAAAGACAAGATCCAGCCTCATCCACCAGAACACAGGCACTAGTCCCTTCCACCAGGAAGACTACACAACCCACTGAACCAACCTTAGCCACTGGGGACAGACACCAAAAACAACAGGAACTATGAAACTGCAGCCTGTGAAAAGGAGACCCCAAACACAGTAAGATAAGCAAAATGAGAAGACAGAAAAACACACAGCAGATGAAGGAGCAAGGTAAAAACACACCAGACCTAACAAATGAAGAGGAAATAGACAGTCTACCTGAAAAAGAATTCAGAATAATGATAGTAAAGATGATCCAAAATCTTGAATATAGAATAGAGAAAATGCAAGAAACATTTAACAAGAACTTAGAAGAACTAAAGAGGAAACAAGCAATGATGAACAACACAATAAATGAAAGTAAAAATACTCTAGAAGGGATCAATAGAAGAATAACTGAGGCAGAAGAACGGATAAGTGATCTGGAAGATAAAATAGTGGAAATAACTACTGCAGAACAGAATAAAGAAAAAAAATGAAAAAAACTGAGGACAGTCTCAGAGTCCTCTGGGACAACATTAAATGCACCAACATTCGAATTATAGAGGTCCCAGAAGAAGAAGAGAAAAAGAAAGGGACTGAGAAAATATTTGAAGAGATTATAGTTAAAAACTTCCCTAATATGGGAAAGGAAATAGTTATTCAAGTCCTGGAAGCACAGAGAGTCCCATACAGGATAAATCCAAGGAGAAATATGCTAGACACATATTAATCAAGCTATCAAAAATTAAATATAAAGAAAACATATTAAAAGCAGCAAGGCAAAAACAACAAATAACACACAAGTGAATCCCCATAAGGTTAACAGCTGATCTTTCAGCGAAACTCTGCAAGCCAGAAGGGAGTGGCAGGACATATTTAAAGTGATGAAGGAGAAAAACCTACAACCAAGATTACTCTACCCAGCAAGGATCTCATTCAGATTTGACGTAGAAATTAAAAACTTTACAGACAAGCAAAACATGATAGAGTTCACTAAACCAGCTTTACAACAAATGCTAAAGGAACTTCTCTAGGCAAGAAACACAAGAGAAGGAAAACACCTACAATAACAAACCCAAAACATTTAAGAAAATGGAAATAGGAACATACATATTGATAATTACCTTAAATGTAAATGGTTTAAATGCTCCCACCAAAAGACACAGACTGGCTGAATGGATACAAAAACAAGACCCGTATATATGCTGTTAACAAGAGACCCACTTCAGACCTACGGACACATACAGACTGAAAGTGAGGGGATGGAAAAAGATATTCCATGCAAATGGAAATCAAAAGAAAGCTGGAGTAGCAATTCTCATATCAGACAAAATAGGCTTTAAAATAAAGACTATTACAAGAGACAAAGAAGGACACTACATAATGATCAAGGGCTCGATCCAAGAAGAAGATAAAACAATTGTAAATATTTATGCACCCAACGTAGGAGCATCTCAATACATAAGGCAAATACTAACAGCCATAAAAGGGGAAATCGACAGTAACACAATTATAGTAGGGGACTTTGACAGCCCACTTTCACCAATGGACAGATCATCCAAAATGAAAATAAATAAGGAAGCACAAGCCTTAAATTATACATTAAACAAGATGGGCTTAATTGATATTTATAGGACATTCCACCCAAAAACAACAGAATACACATTTTTCTCAAGTGCTCATGGAACATTCTCCAGGATAGATCATACCTTGGGTTAAAAATCAAGCCTTGGTAAATTTAAGAAAATTAAAATCGTATCAAGTATCTATTCTGACCACAATGCTATGAGAGTAGATATCAATTACAGGAAAAGACCTGTAAAAAATACAAACACATGGAGGCTAAACCATACACTACTTAATTACCAAGTGACCACTGAAGAAACCAAAGGGGAAATCAAAAAATACCTAGAAACAAATGACAAAGGAGACACGATGACCCTAAACCTATGGGATGCAGCAAAAGCAGTTCTAAGAGGGAAGTATATAGCAATACAATCCTACCTTAAGAAACAGGAAACATCTCAAATAAACAACCTAATCTTGCACCTAATGCAATTAGAGAAAGAAGAACAAAAAAAAAACCCAAAGTTAGCAGAAGGAAAGAAATCATAAAGATCAGATTAGAAGTAAATGAAAAATAAATGAAAGAAACGATAGCAAAGATCAATAAAACTAAAAGCTGGTTCTTTGGGAAGATAAACAAAATTGATAAACCATTAGCCAGACTCATCATGAAAAAAAGGGAGAAGACTCAAATCAATAGAATTAGAAATGAAAAAGGAGAAGTAACAACTGACACTGCAGAAATACAAACGATCATGAGAGATTACTACAAGCAACTCCATGCCAATAAAATGGACAACCTGGAAGAAATGGACAAATTCTTAGAAATGCACAACGTGCCAAGACTGAACCAGGGAGAAATAGAAAATATGAACAGACCAATCACAAGCACTGAAATTGAAATGGTGATTAAAAATCTTCCAACAAACAAAAGCCCAGGACCAGATGGCTTCACAGGCGAATTCTATCAAACATTGAGAGAAGAGTTACACCTATCCTTCTCAAACTCTTCCAAAATATTGCAGAGGGAGGAATACTCCCCAACTCATTCTACGAGGCCACCATCACCCTGATACCAAAACCAGACAAAGATGTGACAAAGAAAGAAAACTACAGGCCAATATCACTGATGAACATAGATGCAAAAATCCTCAACAAAATACTAGCAAACAGAATCCAACAGCACATGAAAAGGATCATACACCATGATCAAGTGGGGTTTATTCCAGGAATGCAAGGATTCTTCAATATACGCAAATCAATCAACGTGATACACCATATTTACAAATTGAAGGAGAAAAACCATATGATCATCTCAATAGATGCAGAGAAAGCTTTCGACAAAATTCAACACCCATTTATGATAAAAGCTCTGCAGAAAGTAGGCATAGAGGGAACTTTCCTGAACATAATAAAAGCCATATATGAGTAATTCACAGCCAACATCATCCTCAATGGTGAAAAACTGAAACCATTTCCACTAAGATCAGAAAAAAGACAAGGTTGCCCACTCTCACCACTATTATTCAACACAGTTTTGGAAGTGCTAGCCACAGTAATCAGAGAAGAAAAAGAAATAAAAGGAATGCAAATCAGAAAAGAAACAGTAAAGCTGTCACTGTTTGCAGATGACATGCTAATATACATAGAGAATCCTAAAGATGCTACCAGAAAACTACTAGAGCTAATCAATGAATTTGGTAAAGTAGCAGGATATAAAATTAATGCACAGAAATCTCTTGCATTCCTATACACTAATGATGAAAAATCTGAAAATGAAATTAAGAAAACACTCCCATTTACCATTGCAACAAAAAGAATAAAATATCTAGGAATAAACTTACCTAAGGAGACAAAAGACCTGTATGCAGAAAATTATAAGACACTGATGAAAGAAATTAAAGACGATACAAATAGATGGAGAGATATACCATGTTCTCGGATTGGAAGAATCAACATTATGAAAATGACTCTACTACCTGAAGCAATCTACAGATTCACTGCAATCCCTATCAAACTACCACTGGCATTTTTCACAGAACTAAAACAAAAAATTTCACAATTTGTATGGAAACACAAAAGACCCCAAATAGCCAAAGCAATCTTGAGAATGAAAAATGGAGCTGGAGGAATCAGGCTCCCTGACTTCAGACTACACTACAAAGCTACAGTAATCAAGACAGTATGGTACTGGCACAAAAACAGAAATACAGATCAATGGAACAGGATAGAAAGCCCAGAGATAAACCCACACACATATGGTCACCTTATCTTTGATAAATGAGGCAAGCATATATAGTGGAGAAAAGACAGCCACTTCAATAAGTGGTGCTGGGAAAACTGGAGAGGTACATGTAAAAGTATGAAATTAGAACA
This sequence comes from Balaenoptera musculus, assembly GCF_009873245.2. Taxonomy (NCBI): domain Eukaryota; kingdom Metazoa; phylum Chordata; class Mammalia; order Artiodactyla; family Balaenopteridae; genus Balaenoptera; species Balaenoptera musculus. The sequence continues at coordinate 20,190,272 of NC_045790.1, read as the reverse complement.
CTCCCTAACACCATACACCAAAAAAAACTCAAAATGGATTTAAGACCTAAAGGTAAGGCCAGACACTCTCAAACTCTTAGAGGAAAACATAGGCAGAACACTCTATGACATAAATCACAGCAAGATCCTTTTTGACCCACCTCCTAGAGAAATGGAAATAAAAACAAAAATAAACAAATGGGACCTAATGAAACTAAAAAGCTTTTGCACGGCAAAGAAAACCATTAACAAGACAAAAAGACAACCCTCAGAATGGGAGAAAATATTTGCAAATGAAGCAACTGACAAAGGATTAATCTCCAAGATTTACAAGCAGCTCATGCAGCTGAATAACAAAAAAACAAACAACCGAATCCAAAAATAGGCAGAAGACCTAAATAGACATTTCTCCAAAGAAGATATACAGATTGCCAACAAACACATGAAAGCATGCTCAACATCATTAATCATTAGAGAAATGCAAATCAAAACTACGAGATATCATCTCACACCGGTCAGAATGGCCATCATCAAAAAATCTACAAACAATAAATGCTAGAGAGGTTGTGGAGAAAAGGGAACACTATTGCACTGTTGGTGGGAATGTAAATTGATACAGCCACTATGGAGAACAGTATGGAGGTTCCTTAAAAAACTAAAAATAGAACTACCATATGATCCAGCAATCCCACCACTGGGCATATACCCTGAGAAAACCATAATTCAAGAAGAGTCATGTACCAAAATGTTCACTGCAGCTCTATTTACAATAGCCAGGACATGGAAGCAACCTAAGTGTCCATCAACAGATGAATGGATAAAGAAGATGTGGCACATATATACAATGGAATATTACTCAGCCATAAAAAGAAATGAAATTGAGTTATTTGTAGTGAGGTGGATGGACCTAGAGTCTGTCATACAGAGTGAAGTAAGTCAGAAAGAGAAAAACAAATAGAGTATGCTAACACATATATATGGAATCTAAGGAAAAAAAAAAAAAGTTCATGAAGAACCTAGTGGTAAGGCCGGAATAAAGTCACAGACCTACTAGAGAATGGACTTGAGGATATGGGGAGGGGGAATGGTAAGCTGTGACAAAGTGAGAGAGTGGCATGGCCATATATACACTACCAAACATAAAATAGATAGCTAGTGGGAAGCAACCACATAGCACAGGGAGATCAGCTCGGTGCTTTGTGACCACCTAGAGGGGTGGGATAGGGAGGATGGGAGGTAGGGAGATGCAAAAGGGAAGAGATATGGGAACATATGTATATGTATAACTGATTCACTTTGTTATAAAGCAGAAACTATCACACCATTGTAAAGCAATTATACCCCCCCAATAAAGATGTTAAAAAAAAAATGAAAAGAAAAGAAAGAGATGGGGGTTCAAGATGGTGGAGTAGAAGGAGGTGCACACACTCCCTTTTGCGAGAGCACTGAACTCACAACTAACTGCTGAACAATCATTGACAGGAAGACACTGGAACTCACCAAAAAAGATACCCTACATCCAAAGACAAAGGAGAAGCCACATTGAGATGGGGGGAGGGGTGCAATCACAATAAAATCAAATCCTATAACCACTGGGTGGGTGACTCACAAATTGGAGAACAATTATACCACAGAAGTCCACCGATTGGAGTGAAGGTTCTAAGCACTGTGTCAGGCTTCCCAACCTGGGGGTCTGGCAATGGGAGGAGGATTCCCAGAGAATCAAACTTTGAAGGCTAGAGGGATTTAATTGCAGGACTTTGACAGGACTGGGGGAAACAAAGACTCTACTCTTCGAGGGCACACACAAATTAGTGTGCACATCAGGCCTCAGGGGGAAGGAGCAGTGACCCCATAGGAGACAGAACCAGACCTACATGCTAGTGTTGCAGGGTCTCTTGCAGAAGCAGGGGGTGGCTGTGGCTCACCACGGGGACAAGGACACTGACAGCAGATCTTCTGGGAAATACTCCTTGGCATGAGCTCTCCAAGACGCCACCATCAGCCCCACCAAATAGCCTGTAGCCTCCAGTGCTGGGTCTCCTCAAGCCAAACAACCAACAGGAAGGGAATTCAACACCACCCATCAGCAGACAAGTGGATTAAAGTTTTACTGAGCTCTGCCCACCAGAGCAACACCCACCTTTACCCACCACCAGTCCCTCCCATCAGGAAGCTTGCACAAGCCACTTAGATAGCCTCATCCACCAGAGGACAGACAGCAGAAGTAAGAAGAAGTACAATCCTGCAGCCTGTGGAACGAAAACAACATTCACAGAAAGCTAAACAAAGTGAAAAGGCAGAGGACTATGTACCAGAAGAAGGAACAAGATAAAACCCTAGAAAAACAACTAAATGAAGTGGAGATAGGCAATGTTCCAGAAAAAGAATTCAGAATAATGATAGTGAACATGATCCAGGACCTCAGAAAAAGAACGGAGGCAAAGATCAAGAAGATGCAAGAAATGTTTAACAAAGACCTAGAAAAATTAAAGAACAAACAAACAGAGATGAACAATACAATAACTGAAATGAAAAATACACTAGAAGGAACCAGTAGCAGAATAACTGAGGGAGAAGAACTGATAAGTGACCAGGAAGACAGATTGGTGGAATTCACTGCTGTGGAATAGAATAAAGTAAAAAGAATGAAAAGAAATGAAGACAGCCTAAGAGACCTCTGGGACAACATTAAATGCACCAACATTCACATTATAGGGGTCCCAGAAGGAGAAGAGAAAGAGAAAGGATCTGAGAAAATATTTGAAGAGATTATAGTTGAAAACTTCCCTAACATGGGAAAGGAAATAGCCATCCAACTCCAGGAAGCACAGAGAGTCCCATACAGGATAAACCCAAGGAGAAATATACCGAGACACATAGTAATCAAACTGACAAAAATTAAAGACAAAGAAAAATTATTCAAAAAAACAACAAAGGAAAAATGACAAATAACACACAAGGGAACTCCCATAAGGATAACAGCTGATTTCTCAGCAGAAACTCTACAAGCCAGAAGGCAGTAGCACGATATATTTAAGGTGATGAAAGGGAAGAACCTACAACCAAGATTACTCTACCTGGCAAGGATTCATTCAGATTTGACCGAGAAATCAAAAGCTTTACAGACAAGCAAAAGTTAGAGAATTCAGCACCACCAAACCAGCTCTACAACAAATACTAAAGGAACTTCTTTAAGTGGGAAACACAATAGAAGAAAAGGACTTACAAAAACAAACCCCCCAAAATTAAGAAAATGGTAATAGGAACATACATATAGATAATTATCTTAAATGTAGATGGATTAAATGTTCCAACCAAAACACATAGGCTCACTGAATGGATACAAAAATAAGACCCATATATATGCTGTCTACAAGAAACCCACTTCAGACCTAGGGACGCATACAGACTGAAAGTGAGGGGATGGAAAAAGGTATTCCATTAAAGTGGAAATCCAAATAAAGTTGGAGTAGCAATTCTCATATCAGAGAAAATCGACTTTAAAATAAAGAGTGTTACACGAGACAAGGAAGGACAATACATAGTGATCAAGGGATCAATCCAAGAAGAAGACATAACAATAATAAATATATATGCACCCAACATAGGAGCACCTCAATACATAAGGCAAATGTTAACTGCTATAAAAGAGGAAATCGACAGTAACACAATAATAGTGTGGGACTTTAACACCTCACTTACACCAATGGACAGATATCCAGACAGAAAATTAATAAGGAAACACAATCTTTAAATTTCACAATAGACCAGATAGATTTAATTGATACTTTAGGACATTCTATCCGAAAACAGCAGATTACACTTTCTTCTAAAGTGCACACAGAACATTCTCCAGAATAGATCACATCTTGGGTCACAAATCAAGCCTCGGTAAATTTAAGAAAATTGGAATCATATCAAGCATCTTTTCTGACCATGACGCTATGAGATTAGAAATAAATTACAGGAAGAAAACGTAAAAAACACAAACACATGGAGGCTAAACAGTATGGTACTAAATACCCATGAGATCAGTAAAGAAATCAAAAAATACTTAGAGACAAACAACAATGAAAACACGACAATCCAAAACCTATGGAATGCAGCAAAAGCAGTCCTAACAGGGAAGTTTATACGAATACAATTCTACCTCGAGAAATAAGAAAAATCTCAAATAAACGATCTAACCTTACACCTAAAGGAACTAGAGAAAGAAAAACAAACAAAACCCAAAGTGAGTCGAAGGAAAGAAATCATAAAGATCAGAGCAGAAATAAATGAAATAGAAACAAATAAAAAAATAGCAAAGATCAATAAAACTAAAAGCTGGTTCTTTGACAAGATAAACAAAATTGATAAAACTTTAGCCAGACTCATCAAGAAAAAGGAGAGGACTCAAGTCAATAAAATTAGAAATGAAAAAGTAGAAGTTACAACGGACACCACAGAAATGCAAAGGATCATAAGAGACTACTACAAGCAACTCTATGCCAATAAAATGGACAACCTGGAGGAAATGTTTTTGTTTTTAGTTCCATTTAGTCCAACCTGGAGGAAATGGACTAATTCTTGGAAAGGTACAATTTTCCAAGACTAAACCAGGAAGAATTAGAAAATGTAAGCAGAACTATCACAAGTAATGAAATTGAAACTGTGATTCAATTTGTTAAAAAGCAGAAACTAATGCACCATTGTAAAGCAATTATACTCAGATAAAGTTGTTAAAATATATATATATATATATATATATATATATAATTTAAAAAAATATCTTCGAACAAACAAAAGTCCAGGACCAGATGGCTTTACAGGTGAATTCTATCAAACATTTAGAGAAGAGCTAACACCCATCCTTCTCAAACTCTTCCAAAAAATTGCAGAGGAAGGAACACTCCCAAACTCACTCTACAAGGTCACTGTCACCCTAATACCAAAACCAAACAAAGATACTACAAAAACAGAAAATTACAGACCAATAACACTGATGAATATAGATGCAAAAATCCTCAACAAAATACTAGCAAACAGAATCCAACAACACATTAAAAGGATCATACTCATTGATCAAGTGGGATTTATCCCAGGGATGCAGGGATTCTTCAATATACACAAATCAATCAATGTGATACACCATATTAACAAACTGAAGGATAAAAACCATATGATAATCTCAATAGATGCAGAAAAATCTTTTGACAAGATTCAACACCATTTATGATAAAAACTCTCCAGAATGTAGGCATAGAGAGACCCTACCTCAACATAATAAAGGCCATATATGACAAACCCACAGCAAACATCATTCTCAATGGTGAAAAACTGAAAGCATTTCCTCTAAGATCAGGAATAAGGCAAGGATGTCCACTCTCGCCACTATAATCCAACATATATTTGGAACTCCTAGCCATGGCACAGAGAGGAAAAAGAAATAAAAGAATACCAATTGGAAAAGAAGAAGCAAACTGTCACTGTTTGCAGATGACATGATACTATACATAGATAATCCTAAAGATGCCACCAGAAAATTACTAGAGCTAATCAAAGAATTTAGTAAAGTTGCAGGATAAAAAATTAATGCACAGAAATCTCTGGGATTCCATTCATTCACTAGCAATGAAATATCAGAAATAGAAATTAGGAAAAAATCCCATTCACCGTTGCAACAAAAAGAATAAAATACCTAGAATTAAACCTACCTAAGGAGGTAAAAGACCTGTACTCAGAAAACTGTAAGACACTGATGAAAGAAATCAAAGATGACACAAACACTTGGAGAGATATACCATGTTTGTGGATTGGAAGAATCAATATTGTGAAAATGACCATACTACCCAAAGCAATCTACAGGTTCAATGTAATCCCTATCAAGTTACCAATAGCATTTTTCACAGAACTAGAGCAAAAAATCTTAAAGTATGTAGGGAGACACAAAACCCAAATAGCCAAAGTAACACTGAGGGAAAAAAAAAAAAAAAAGAGCTGGAGGAATCAGACTCCCTGACTTCAGACTATACTGCAAAGCTACATTAATCAAGACAATATGGTACTGGCACAAAAACAGAAACATAGATCAATGGAACAGGATAAAAGCCCAGAGATAAACCCACGCACCTACTGTCAACTAATCTATGACAGAAGAAGCAAGAATATACAATGGAGAGAAGACAATCTCTTCAATAAGTGGTGCTGGGAAAACTGGACACCTACATGTAAAAGAATGAAATTAGAATGCTCCCTAACATCATACACAAAAATAAACTCAAAATGGATTAAAGACCTAAATGTAAAACCAGACACTATAAAACTTTTAGAGGAAAACATAGGAAGAACACTCTTTGACATAAATCACAGCAAGATATTTTTGACCCACCTCCTAGAGTAATGGAACTAAAAACAAAAACAAATAGATGAGACCTAATGAAACTTCAAAGTTTTTGCACAGCAAAGGAAACTATAAACAAGATGAAAAGAAAGCCCTCAGAATGGGAGAAAATACTTGCAAATGAAGCAACTGACAAAGGATTACTCTCCAAAATTTACAAGTGGCTCATGCAGCTCAATATCAAAAAAACAAACAACCCAATTAAAAAATGGACGAAGAGCTAAATATACATTTCTCCAAAGAAGATGGCCAAGAGGCACATGAAAAGCTGCTCAACATCATTAATTATCAGAGAAATGCAAATCAAAACTACAATGAGGTATCACCTCACACTGGTGAGAATGGGCATCATCAGAAAATCTACAAACAGCAAATGCTACAGAGGGTGTGGAGAAAAGGGAATCAACTTGCACTGTTGGTGGGAATGTAAATTGATGCAGCCATTATAGAGATCAGTATGGAGGTTCCTTAAAAAACTAAAAATAGAATTCCCATATGACCCAGCAATACCTCTACTGGGCATATACCCAGAGAAAACAGTGATTCAACAAGACACATGTGCCCCAATGTTTATTGTAGCACTATTTACAATAGCCAGGTAATGGAAGCCACCTAAATGCCCATCGACAGATGAATGGATAAAGAAGGTGTGGTACATATATACAATGGAATATTACTCAGACATAAAAAGGATCAAAATTGGGTCATTTAGAGAGACATGGATGGACCTAGAGACTGTCCTATTGAGTGAAGTAAGTCAGAAAGAGAAAAACAAATGTCGTATATTAACACATATATGTGGAATCTAGAAAAATGGTGCAGATGATCCAGTTTGCAAGGCAGAAATAGAGATACAGATGTAGAGAACAAACATATGGACACCAAGGGGGGAAAGCAGTGGGGGTGGTGGTGGTGGTGGGATGAATTGGGAGATTGGGATTGACATATATACACTAATATGTATAAAATAGAAAACCAATAAGAACCTGCTGTATAAAAAATAAATAAAATAAAATTCAAAAGAAAAAAGAAAATAAAAAGACAATCCACCTACTGAGAGAAAATATTTACAAGTAATATATCTGTTAAGGAACTTATATCCAGAATGTATAAAGAGCTCTTACAACACAGTAACGATAATTAAGGGGCTTCCCTGGTGACGCAGTGGTTAAGAATCTGCCTGCCAATGCAGGGTACACGGGTTCGAGCCCTGGTCTGGGAAGATCCCACATGCCATGGAGCAACTAAGACCGTGAGCCACAACTGCTGAGCCTGCGCGTCTGGAGCCTGTGCTCTGCAACGGTAGAGGCCACGACAGTGAGAGGCCCGCGCACCGCGATGAAGAGTGGCACCCGCTCGCCGCAACTGGAGAAAGCCCTCGCACAGAAACGAAGACCCAACACAGCCAAAAATAAAAATTAATTAATTAATTAATTAATTATTTTAAAAAAGATAATTAAAAGGAACAATTAACAGAAAAGACATTTCTTCAAATAATATATGCAAACTGCCAAAAAGCACATGAAAGGATGTTCACTGGTAATTAGGGAAAAGCAGATTAAACCACTATGAGATATAATCCACGACCTCTAGCATGATTGTAATCAAAAGACAGATGAGACCAAGTATTGACAATAACATAGTAAAAATGGAATTTTACATACATTGCTAGTATGAATGTAAAATGGAAAACAATTTGACAGTGTCTTAAAAGGTTAAGTTTGAATTAACCATACAAACCAATAAATCCATTTCTAGGACTCTTCACAAGTGGAACAAAAGTATAGGGTTACAAAAAGACCTGTATATGAATGATCATAGCAGCATTATTTATAATTGTCACTAACTGGAAAAAACTCAAATGTCTACCAACTGTTAAATGGATAAACAAATGCAGTATATCTATATGCTGAAATACTATTTGGCAATAAAAGAAAATAAAAGACTCATGTAAGCTAAAACATGGAAGAATCTTAAAACCGTTATGCTAAGTTAAAAAAGCCAGACATAAAATATCACATACTGTATGATTCCATTTATATAAAATTTATGAAAAAGGAAAATCTGTAGATACAGAATTTATATTAATGAATGTCTGGGCCTAGAGATAGGAATGTGGAGTGATTGTTAGTGACTATAAATGTTCTGTGTAGAATAATGTAAATATTCTAAAATTGGATTGTGATTACAGTCACACCACTCAACATTTACTAAGAATTTTTTTTTGAAATTTACACTTAAAATAGTAAGTTTTATGGTACATAAATAATGCCTCAATAAATTTGCTTTTAAAAAGTCAGCAAGATCATGGAGTAAGGCTATGGAACAATTATTAAAGTAATTAAATGAAATAGTGACTGTAGAATAACTGGTTCAGTAACAAAGTACTACACCTTCCTTTATCTATAGAGAGTCTACTGCTGGCATGAGTGACAGGGAAAAGTAAAAGATCAAATCTTTAGAGCATTCAAGTGTGATATTGAGACTGATAAGAGAAGCTGACAAAACCTTAGATACTTTCAGATCTCCACAACCAACAGGCAAAATGACTCCCAGATTTCCAGCTTAAAATCTTAGATGTGGAAAAAAACTGTTTTTGAGGGAAAATCAAGACTTTAGTTAGAAAATATTAAACTTGAAATAATCATGGTTATTCATGAAAGGATCGTATTAGTCTATTCAGGTTGCGTGGCTTAAACAACAGAAAATTTTTTCTCACAGTCCTGGAAGTCCAAGATCAAAGTGATCAACATGATCAGTTTCTGGTGAGGGCTCTCTTCTTGATTGGCAGATGACCACTTTCTCTTTGTGGGCTCACATGGTCTTTTCTCTGTGTGTGCACGAAAAAGAGTGAGGTTGTCTCTTCCTATAAGGACACTAATCCTGTCATATCAGGACCTCACTTTTAAAACTTTGTTTCACCTTAATTACTTCCTTATAGGCCCATATCCAAATACAGCCACACTGGCATTAGGGCTTCATTATATGAATTAGAGGGGTGGTGGTGGCATAAACATTAAGTCCATATCAGTCGTATCAGTATTAGACATACAAAACTGGAGCTCTGAGGACAAAGCAGGGCCAAAAATGTGTCACTTCTTTGCAGTGTTGGAAGCTATGAGAGTGAGTAAAGACACATGGAAGAGTTTAGAAAAAGTAGAGAAGGGAATCTAGGATTGAACATAAAGAAAGTTCAGTATTTAGAGACCAGTAGAGGAGGTGACAGGGACAAAGCTGTCCATGAAAGAACCAGCAAAGAAAACAGAATAACAGAGGCATCACACACCAGAGCACACCATGGGCCTTTCCCTAGCTTGGCCTTGCCTTGGGTCTCATCTTTCTAATCCAGGCTCATTGAATATGACATTAAAGACAGTGAAACTTACACAGAGAGAAATCTGTGTGTCCTGCTTGAGGTCCAAGGGTGCCTGTAGTCTTGTCTCAGTCTGGATGTCACAGTTCTTGGTATGGTTCATGATTGGTTGTTTGTGACCTGTTTCTTATTTCTTTGAACATACAGCTGATTTGGGTTTTAATGCCTATTATCCTTTTTTTCTAAATAATCTCCCATGCCTTTCAAGAGAGGAAGATGAAGGGAAGTATCTTGACTGTACTATCTTTTTACTTACCTCCTCTGGGCCTTGGTATCTTCAGATGTAATAGGAGATTGATCATTGTACACATGAGCTGGATTGTTGTAGAGAGATTAATTATATAATAGATATATAATAGATGTAAATTGTTTGGGAAAATGCATTGTAAATACTCAATAAATATTAATGTCAATTTACTTTATTGTTTTGGAGAAACCCATTCTTCAATAATTTATAACCAAATCTGTTTGGGGTACTATAACATAATATCATAGATTGAGTGGGTTAAAAACAATAGCAATTTATTTCTTACTGTTCTGGAGGCTGAAAAGTCCAAGATAAAGGCATTGGCAGATTCAGTGTCTGGTGAGAACCCACTTCCTGGTTCGTGGATAGCCATTTTCTCACTATTTCCTCATACGGTCGAAGAGGTAAGGGAGCCCTCTGGTGTCTCTTTTATAAGAAAGAGCACTAATCCCATTCAGGAGGGGCCCACCTTCATGACCTAATAATCACCCAAAGGCCATACCTCCCATTGCACAGGAATAGTATTTAAAATATTAATATTGAGGGGATACAAACATTCAGATGATGGCAAACATTTTGTAATTCTACCCTCACTCTTAATTAATATTTTGGATAGGCATGGAATTCTAGGTTAGAAAATATTTCCTCTATTAATTTGAAGACATTGTTCTGTTGTCTTCTAGTTTCCAGTAATTTTGTTTAGCTGTTCGATGTCATTATATTGCCTAAGACTTTGTATTTTCATAGTATGTAGTTCTTGCTTTGCTTTTTGTTTGCAATATCTTCCTTTTCTAAGAATTTTAACTGTATGTTTTTGAGGCTTCTTTTTTATTTCAGATAGTCTTGGTTTCCTCCAAGTTGATTTTATCTCTATTCTTTTGTTTTAGCCTCCGTCTTTCAAATGAGAGACATCTGTGAATGTCCAGTGATTGATGGCTGTCCATCAAACTGTGGATTTCTCTTTAGATCCTAGAGCATAGATTAGTCTGGCTGGGCCCCTACTGTCAATATTTAGAGTCTCTTCTCTTAGGCTGGTCAGTACTATAGAGAAAAATCTTTCAGGCTCCTGCTCACTTGTATAATCCTCATGGTCATAGTGATTTGATTTGGAAGAAAAGGGCTGGATACCTCACCTTTCAGTATGTGATCTTTTGCTGAATTAATACAGTTCCTTGCTCTCATGTGCCTGGTGGATCTCAATTCAAAGACCTCTGCTTTACCCCCTGCAAATAATAAGCCTCTAGTCTTATGCTGGGATGAGAAGAGCAGTTACCTATCATTCTTAGTGATAAGGTTCCCTGTATGATTCTGATCTAGGAGAAGGGATCTCAGGAGTATTTCCAGCACTTCAGGATCAAGAAGAAGATTAATTCTAAACCACATAGAACGCTATCAATATCAACACATAGAATAGATGTCTAGTTAAAGATGGCAAGTTTAATACACGCATTAACTTCCAGTCTCTCCAGAAACCTCACTAAAATAGCAGTAAAGAGTTGTTGTGTGATTTTTAATTGTAAATAAGGCACAAAAAAAAAAAATATGACAAAAGACCACACCAAGCTCATTTGGGTAGCTGTAAAGCAGATGGATAAGGAATAACTTAACAGAGCACCCCATAGATATTCTACAGTCAGCCCTATTTGCATATTTGTAGCCTGCCAATGATGTATTTGGGAAGGGGGGAGTTGGGGGGGGCTAAATACAAAGAGGATAGGGTGAAAATATGTTTAAGGAGCAGTTTGAAAATGAACATAAAATAAAGTAAAACAAAACAAAACAAAATAAAATATGTCACTGCCCGCATCGGTGCACTCTGGGGCGCAGCATAGAATTGAGTGGAAGGGAAGAAGTTTAGGTAAGAAAAAAGATAAACTGTTTAAAGTGGCAAATCCTTCTCAAATAATATGAACTTTATAGATTCCTGCATTTAAAAAAGTATAATTTCAGCGTAGTGTCAAAGACCCACTTTCTAGTTTCTCTTTGTGGTTCTAGAAATACACAAAAATTAGCATGACATTCACAGTGGTTGTACATGGAAGCTGAAGATCATTGTGCAATATTAAACAATTCACATATTACCCCAAAGTGTGTACATATGCAAAAGGTGTATATATGTATGGTATGCAAACCTACACATACCACACCTGAAGCATGATATTTATATTGGCAAGTGAGTGTTAATTGGATGCTAGAAGTGTGAAGATTTTTATAAGTATTAATAAATTTTAATTAAAATGTTAAACATTTTTTAAAAGAAAGGAGCAGTTACATTCTCATATCCTCTTTCCCACTCTGAAAGGGAGGTTACTGTAGCTTCCATTGGGGTGTAGACAGAGAGCTCATGCTTCCTGACAGATCCATTGAACACCCACAGAGAGGTACTCCTGGCTCAGGTTTTCTTTGGACCTCAGCTATTTTTTTTTTTAATTTCCCTTTTTTGTATTGCTAAGTTTATTAGAGGGACAACTCTTTCATTGTTTGTTCCCTAAAACATAAGAAAGGTTTTAAACAGACTAAATACTTAAGAGAACTAGCCACTGCCAATGTGAGAAGAAAATGTGGGTGAAATTCAGTAAGTGAATATGTATATTACTTAATCACTCTGAGCCTGTTTTGTCCTTTGTTAACTAGAAATAACAAGTGATGTTTGCTTCATTGGATTAATGAGAGGCTCAAACACATTTAAATGAAATAATGTGTGTGAAAGGATTTACTTCTAAAGGTGTCACGTGGTTGAGGCTTTGGCTGAATTGGAATCTGAAAGCATGTCAGTAATATCACAGTACATCAAGGATGTCTGCAAATTCTTTGCTGCTTCTTCTCCTTTTGTAAGGCAGGGTTTAATTTCTGTCCCTTAAATCTGGGTAAGCTCCGTAACTGCTTTGACCAATAGAATAAAGCAGAAATGACAGTTTCCAGGCTGAGGCCTTAAGACAGACTGCTTCAACTTTCTGTCTCCTGAAACATGGACTTTTGGATCACAATGACCACTCTGTGAGGAAGCCTCACTCTGTGAGGTCCCTGGCAGAGATGAGCTCTCAGACAAGGACCAGCACCACCTTTGCCACCCAAGTGAGGAGCTATCCTAAAAGTGGATCCATTGGATCTGTCCTTCCCTGAGTCTGTGAAGAGCAGAGAGGGGCAGAGGTGAGAACAAATACTTCATCTCAAAAGCTGAGCTTTTAAAATAATTATTTGTATAATATCAAAAATCACTTAAAAAAAGAAATTAAAACAGCAATAAAAAACTCTTGATAACAGAAGATTGAAAGAATATAATTCAAATTTTCAAAGGAAGTAACTCTGTGTCTGCTAGCATTTCAGTGATGTCCACCAATTGTCTTACTCTAGGTTCTAGGCCAAGCATAGGAGTTGTTGGTCTAAGTTTGATGGAGTGAACTTGGCCAAGCACTTTTGCTTTCTGGGACTTAGATTTTTCATCTGTGGATTTCTTTAAGATTATAAGGGAATTTTTTTGAAATTATAAATGAAATTTATGAATTATAAAGAAAACGTAAAGCAAGTCAGTTTACACCAGCAGCTGTTCTTTAGTAAAAGCCTCACAGAAGCACATTTTAAACAGGCTGTTAATGCTGTGATCTATCTATTCCTAAATTTATTCATGGGTTTGCATTTTTTCAGTTCTTTCTATACACGTTTATACTTGCAATGCATGTGAATAGTGGGTCAGTGACAATTCCAATTGCTACTTTCCAGTATAATGAAAACTGTCATTTGTTGATGAAAGCTGAAAAAAAAAAAGATTAAGCCAGGGTTTTCAGGGTTATTCTATTCCCTCCCCATTGAGATTGATTCAAATTTTAATGCATTCCTTTTCCAGATTTAAACGTGGCAATAGATTAGAAAAAGTGATATCCGATTGCTGCATCTGGGTTCAGGACTTTTACATCGAGTGTTCTGGAGCCATCTGTGGACACCACCTCTGGATAAGTGCGGCTCCATAGGGCACGCCTGTGTTATGCATAGTATTATTATTTGATCTTTTGAGATGACTCCGATTTTTTTCTTTTTTTATGACAGTCATAAAAATAGCAGGGCCTGTGTTGAAGCTGTAGGGGCAGGCAGCCAGGGCCCTGCTGATAGTGAGGTTTTGTCGGGTCCAGATGGTGTGCTGCTTTTCAGATCTGGCCCCGCTTCATTTTGTGAGCCTGGAGTACAGTGCCTCCCACTCCCTGATGCCGCCCAACTGCCTCCTGACCTCAGACACAGAGGATCCTAACACTGAGTTTACTTTCACCAACAAGTCATGATTATAATGGGGCAGCGTGAAAGCCAACTAGGGCAGCCCTTTAACTTAAGATGGACTTTCTGAGCTCCTGCTATGTGCAGACAATTCATAGCTCAGATCACGATGAGTAAACCCTGGTAACCAGGAGTTTATATGTAGTCTAAAAGGGAAGAAGCAAGTGCTGAGCATATGTAAAGAAGTGGGGCCAAAGGGTCAAGACTATGCCTGGAAGGTCCAGAGGGAACTTATCAAGGGTCACTGTGGACTGCTGGCTTCCAGGCAAACCAAGTCTGGCCAGAGTTTCTCTGCTGCTTCTTGAACATGGTCTCTTCACCTTTAACTTAGAGCAGCCTATGGCTACCTGCTCAGCTCTGCACCAGACCTTCAATGTTCTCAATTCCAACAGATCTCATGAGCTGCTGACCACTGTGGGCATCTTCAAGCAGGGGCTGTCAGGAATGTTCCCCACAAGTCAGCAGCTGAGAAACACAGCTTATGTCCTCCAACATCCAGTAAGGACCTCATTCATAGTAAGCCTGACAGGTATGTAGAACTCTGTACTAAATCCTGTCCCCTACTGATTTCAATTGTATCTGCTCAGAATGAAGAGATAGTGTTCTTACCCAAAAGACAAGAGAATTTGCTTTCTTACCAGAAAAATAATTAACACTCAAATCAGTTATGCAATTTTTTAAAATGTGCATTAAAAATAAAATTGATGAAATGAATTACATTTCCTTCAAAATTTTTGGTTGGTTCATTTTTTAAATGCTAATATTAAGCTATGAAAGATCATTTCATTAACAGCTGAGTGAGCTTATATATTTAAAGAATCAATATCTTTCCTTATCTTAGAATTAGCAAAAAAGTAAAAGGGCATGCCATATATTTTTTAATGACAAAAAAATATATATATATGGAGAGAGAGAAAGAGGGTCCTAAAAGCAGGAGAACATGCTATGGGGTTTCTTTGTTTAGCAGATGTGTCCCACGGATGTGGCTCAGCTTTAGTCTGACCAGAAGCAAAATTTTTTCCTATACCATTACATTTTTCCCATGGTTTTATCTGTGTTGATTTGAACAAGCATATATATTCTAAAAATTATTACAGTTCTTTGAGTGATTATTTCATTGTTTCTCCTACTGCATTACACTGTGCTATGAACCATTTCTTCTATGTATGTTTTAGCCTGTCTTATTTCAGCAGGTGAAGTGTACAGGTAGACATTCTATGCATATCTCAATATGAGAGAATGAATATAATCGTGGTGTTTCCTTCTGGTCCCCAATCAACTAGAGCTGGAGGGTGGTCATCCTTTGCACCACTTGTTGAGTTTTCTACAATGATTTTTTTTTTTTAACATCTTTACTGGAGTATAATTGCTTTACAATGGTGTGTTAGTTTCTGCTGTATAACAAAGTGAATCAGCTATACGTATACATACATTTCCATATGCCCTCCCTCTTGTGTCTCCCTCCTACCCTCCCTATCCCACACCTCTAGGTAGTCACAAAGCACTGAGCTGATCTCCCTGTGTTATGTGGCTGCTTCCCACTAGCTATCTGTTTTACATTTGGTAGTGTATATAAGTCCATGCCACTCTCTCACTTCGTCCCAGCTTATCCTTCTCCCTCCCCATGTCCTCAAGTCCATTTTCTCTATCTGCGTCTTTATTCCTGTCCTGCACCTAGTTTCTCCAGAACCAATTTTTTTTTTTAAGATTCCATATATATGTCTTAGCATATGGTATTTGTTTGATCTTTCTGACTTACTTCACTCTGTATGACAGACTCTAGGTCCATCCACCTCACTACAAATAACTCAATTTGGTTTCTTTTTATGACTGAGTAATATTCCATTGTATATATGTGCCACATCTTCTTTATCTGTTCATCTATCAATGGACACTTAGATTGCTTCCATACCCTGGCTACTGTAAATAGTGCTGAAATGAACATTGTGGTGCATGATTCTTCTGAATTATGGTTTTCTCAGGGTATATGCCCAGTAGTGGGATTGCTGGGTTATATGGTAGTTCAATTTTTAGTTTTTTAAGGAACCTCCATACTGTTCTCCATAGTGGCTGTAGCAATTTACATTCCCACCAACAGTGCAACAGTGTTCCCTTTTCTCCACACCCTCTCCAGCATTTATTATTTGTACATTTTTTAATGATGGCTATTCTGACCAGTGTGAGGTGATACCTCATTGTGGTTCTGATTTGCATTTCTCTAATGATTAGTGATGATGAGCATTCTTTCATGTGTTTGTTGGCAATCTATATATCTTCTTTGGAGAAATGTCTATTTAAGTCTTCCGCCCATTTTGGGATTGGGTTGTTTTTTTTTTGACATTGAACTGCATGAGCTACTTGTAAATTTTGGAGATTAATCCTTTGTCAGTTGCTTCATTTGCAAATATTTTCTCCCATTCTGACGGTTGTCTTTTTGTCTTGTTTATGGTTTCCTTTGCTGTGCAAAAGCTTTTAAGTTTCATTAGGTCTCATTTGTTTATTTTTGTTTCTTTTTCCATTTCTCTAGGAGTTGGGTCAAAAAGGATCTTGCTGTGATTTATGCCATAGAGTGTTCTGCCTATGTTTTCCTCTAAGAGTTTTATGGTGTCTGGCCTTACATTTAGGTCTTTAATCCATTTTGAGTTTATTTTTGTGTATGGTGTTAGGGAGTGTTCTAGTTTCATTCTTTTACATGTAGCTGTCCAGTTTTCCCAACACCACTTATTGAAGAGGCTGTCTTTTCTCCACTGTATATTCTTGCCTCCTTTATCAAAGATAAGGTGACCATATATGCATGGGTTTATCTCTGGGCTCTATCCTGTTCCATTGATCTATATTTCTGCTTTTGTGTCAGTACTATACTGTCTTGATTACTGTAGCTTCGTAGCATAGTCTGAAGTCAGGGAGCCTGATTCCTCCAGCTACATTTTTCTTTCTCAAGATTGCTTTGGCTATTTGGGGTCTTTTGTGTTTCCATACAAATTGTGAAATTTTTTGTTTTAGTTCTGTGAAAAATGCCATTGGTAGTTTGATAAGGATTGCATTGAATCTGTAGATTGCTTTGGGTAGTAGAGTCATTTTCACAATGTTGATTCTTCCAATCCAAGAACATGGTATATCTCTCCATCTGTTTGTATCATCTTTAATTTCTTTCATCAGTGTCTTATAGTTTTCTGTATACAGGTTTTTTTTTCCTTAGGTAGGTTTATTCCTAGGTATTTTATTCTTTTTGTTGCAATGGTAAATGGGAGTGTTTCCTTAATTTCTCTTTCAGATTTTTCACCATTAGTTTTTAGGAATGCAAGAGATTTCTGTGCATTAATTTTGTATCCTGCTACTTTACCAAAATCATTGATTAGCACTAGTAGTGTTCTGGTAGCATCTTTAGCATTCTCTATGTATAGTATCATGTCATCTGCAAACAGTGACAGTCTTACTTCTTCCTTTCTGATTTGGATTCCATTTATTTCTTTTTTGTCTCTGATTGCTGTTGCTAAAACTTCCAAAACTATGTTGAATAATAGTGGTGAGAGTGTGCAACCTTGTATTGTTCCTCATCTTAGTGGAAATGGTTTGAATTTTTCACCATTGAGAACGATGTTGGCTGTGGGTTTGTCATATATGGCAGTTATTATGTTGAGATAAGTTTTGACTATGCCTACTTTCTGGCTAGTTTTTATCTTAAATGGATGTTGAATTTTGTCAAAAGCTTTTCCTTCATCTATTGAGGTTATCATATGGTTTTTATCTTTCAGTTTCTTAATACGGTGTGTCACATTGATTGATTTGCATATTTTTAAGAATCCTTGCATTCCTGGGATAAACCCCAGTTGATCATGTTGTATGAGCCTTTTAATGTGCTGTTGGATTCTGTTTGCTAGTATTTTGTTGAGGATTTTTGCATCTATGTTCATCAGTGATATTGGCCTGTAGTTTTCTTTTTTTGTGACATCTTTGTCTGGTTTTGGTATCAGGGTGATGATGGCCTTGTAGAATGAGTTTGGGAGTGTTCCTCCCTCTGGTATATTTTGGAAGAGTTTGATAAGGATGGATGTTAACGCTTCTCTAAATGTTTGATAGAATTTGCCTGTGAAGCCATTTGGCCCCAGGCATTTGTTTGCTGGAAGATTTTTAATCATAGTTTTAATTTCAGTGCTTGTGATTAGTCTGTTTATATTTTCTGTTTCTTCCTGGTTCAGTCTCAGAAAGTTGTGCTTTTCTAAGAATTTGTCCATTCTACAATGTTTTTGATATTGAAGAAGGTACATGATTGGCAAACAATGTTAAGAGTCTTTTTAGAATCACTAACAATAAGAAATTTACATCTGAAATCATTGGATTAAGAAGTTTTGAATAACTAGCTTAGAAGCTTTTCTTAGAGTATTTCTCAGGAATCCAGGAACGCAGTGGTGGTTAGTGATGCAGATAATACATTCCCAAATACGGGGAGATGTATGAAAATGGAGAAAACTCAGTCATAATCACTGCCCCTGCATGTGGTTTAAGTTGTGTATAGAAAGAACTTAAGAGGTAATGAAGATGGGGGTGTGAGTGGGGGACACATTGTGTCTGGGGACAGGGAGCAGCTTTTGAGGAGGAGTTGGGAGAACACTATGAAGCCCAAAGAAGAAGGAAGCAGGCACAGCTGACTGGCAGGTGGAGTGGAAACTTAGGCATAATTTTGAATACTGCCTGCAGGTATATAAAGAAAACCCAGTTTGTCGCTCTTTGGTAGATTAGGGTTTTGTTTTTTTTTTTAAGACATGGAAAAGTAAAAGACTATGTTAGAAACAAAAGAAACCTCACGGCTCCACATTTTAGCATGTAGGACAATGCAATGTAGGGTTTTTGAGCAGCTGAGATTTCAGAACGATGATAAAGGGCACAGCAGAAAGACTGATTCTCTTTTTTTTTTTTAAAGATTTTTTTGATGTGGATCATTTCTAAAGTCTTTATTGAATATGTTACAATGTTGTTTCTGTTTTATGTTTTGGGTTTTTTTTGGCCGTGAAGCATGTGTGATCTTAGCTCTCTGACCAGGCATCGAAACTGTACCCCCTGCATTGGAAGGCAAAGTCTCAAACACTGGACCACCTGGGAAGTCCTCAGGAAGACTGATTCCTTTTAAAGAGTATTGAACGAGTTCTGTGAAAGAATTATTATTCAACAATATGATTGAGAGTCTGCTGATAAAAGTGCCTCCCAAGTCA
The DNA here is from genome assembly GCF_009873245.2 of Balaenoptera musculus. Classification (NCBI taxonomy): domain Eukaryota; kingdom Metazoa; phylum Chordata; class Mammalia; order Artiodactyla; family Balaenopteridae; genus Balaenoptera; species Balaenoptera musculus. Next base: position 20,170,812 of record NC_045790.1, on the reverse strand, counting down.
ACCAGGTTGACTGTGAAAACAGTGATAATACCTCAGAATTAAAATCCATCTTTAGTCATTTAATTATAAAACTGACATGATAGGGCGAACAGTCATAAGGCTTTATTACTTACGGTATTTTTAAAATTTACCACTGTAGTTCTGGAATTACTCTCTCTTGGATTTGTTGTTTTTTTGGATTAAAATACAAGGAATCTAAATTTTATATAAGTAATAAGACCATCACGGGGGAGAGAGAAGAATAAATGGGTGAGATTTCTGTTTGAACTTGACAGACTGGATCCCTGCGCCCAAATCCTTGTCTTCTAATCTCTTTAGGTAAAGTAGGAGGAGGAAAGCATAATAGGAGAAGTGACTACATATGGAAAACGTTTGAAAGTTAGAAATCAGAGGGAGGTTTTAACTGAGAGAAAACTAGAGCTCAGGATTGCCAAGGAGAGCCTGGAAGAAAGTTGACTCAAGCGATGGAACACAAGATGGCTCAGTAATGGAGGCTCCAGGTTTTCCACACCTCATTTAAACATAAGAGGATAATGTTTGATCACTAGACATTTGGAGGAATGTCCTAGCATGAAGACAGGCCTGTACAAGGTAACAGAGTGGAGAAACTTAGAAAAACAAACTGTGCATGAAACAGAATAAAATGATTTTTTTTATTGTAATGACTATCTTCAAAGTAATAAGAACAGATTGAATTCATGAAATAAGAACATGTGGCTTATAAAAGTAAATATTGAAAGAATAAAAATTACTTTTTAACAACCAGAACTTTAAAAAACAATCTAATTGAATGATTTCAAGCCAAAGTTAAGGAAATTTACCAGAAGTCAGGGCTAAAAGAAATAGACATAGAAAATGTGAGAAAACTAATAATAGTAAGCAATCTTTCTAAAAGGTCCAAATAAACAATCAATATTTTATAAAGTAAAAACAACAATAAAGGAAAAACAAAAGTTAAAGAACATTTTTTTTTAAATAATAGAAGCATACGTGTTTCTAAATTTTTTCAGATTTAAAAGTACCACTGGAAAATGCAGAACAAAGATGTAAAACATGCTTCATACAAAGCACTCAGTGTAAAACTTCAGGAAATTAACAATGATGATTAGGTCATAATTATTATTATGAGAAAGGAAAAAATGAACGCATAGATAAATTTTTGAGAATCCGAATGGTATAGGACTTCTCAACAACTCAAAAAGACAATAGTTTAACATAACTATATATAGCTTAACAGCATTTACAAAGTCTTTGTAATGTAAGCCCTGCATATTTATCCAACACCAAAAAAGTAAGTATGATGTAATGATAACTTAGAATCTTAACACTAAGGTATAAAGGGCATTGGAGAAACAACTTTGTGGAGATGGTTTTGGAGGACAGGAGCAGTACCCTTCATGTGGGAAGAGAGAAGTTGTGACTTCCACTTGATTCAACCTAGTGAGAAAGGGTGTGAAGAGATCAGGCATAGAGCTTGATTGGCTTCTTTGGTCCTACCTAGATACAGTCGGCCAGCCTGGCTTACACTTGAACATTTTCAGGATGAGACCTGTAACCATTCATTGGTTTAAGGACAAAGAGGAAAGAATTACTTTATGTGGAGTGTGTGCATCTCTGGGTGCAGGTCAAAGGTGATACAGGATAATTTTCAAAAAGTTAAAAGCAGAACTCCTATACAAGCACGTTGATGAGCACATGTCAATGATTTAATTCCTGAGGGAACCAGAAAGATGATACGGCTGACTCAAAGAACATTCAAAGAGCTGGGTCTATATGTACAACATGATATAATACATGAATGTGTAGGTAAGATTGCTGGGTCAACACACTGGTTAATGCTCAACAGGGCAATAAACTCTAACCTTTGGGGTTACCTTTTAAAAATCATTTGCATCTCTACTGGACAAAAATCTACAGGTCTACATGTAAATTCACTAACTCTGGGACCTTTAGAAAATAACAAAGAGTAAATCAATCAAGGTACATTCCCCTAAATGATTACGTAATCCTCAGATAGGACTGTGCTCCCAATGTGAAATATGCTGCCCACCTCTTTTAAAAAAATTAATTTCCAAGTTTAATTTTTTTCTTAATATGAGTGTATGTTTCGCATGGACTCGATGTGGGTTATTCAGGCAGAAGCCAGTGCAATGGGGGTTTCAAGTGGGACCCATCCAAGAGGAAGGTTATTTTAGTAGAAAAAGCTGGAGGCTGGAAGGATCTGGGGGCACAGACAGGAGGAAGACCATTGCCTACATCAAAGGCCTGAGTTAGGGAAACATCACCTCAGAGGGGAGAGAGAGAGAGAGAGAAAGTCAGAGAGAGAGCAACAGAAACTCAGAGACAGAGAGAGAGCCTTGACAACCCTACAAAGCAGCCACACCACTTTGTCACTTGTAGGCAGTGTCTGTTCAGCAAGGCCTCTTAGTTTTCACCCCTTACACATCAATCTACCTCTCCCCAACTGATTAAATAATGCTTTAATCCTTTAATCCTCAGGGAAGTCAAATTTCATCCTAGTTTCACGGGTGTTAACCCAGGGTAAGAAAAATGAAGGATCAGAGCTGTTTCCCTTTCCACTGCAGGCTTGCTGTACTGGGACAGCGGTCTTAAGAGGCAGGAATTTTGTACAGAACTAAACATATTAATTGTGAATTTTGTTTTGTGGCAAGGAATAACCAGAATTCATTTTATTATCTAAAAATGACATGCAATATATTATGGTTACCCTAGGTTTCATCAAGGAGTAGATAGGAGCAAATTGCTATGTAGGATGAAGAAGCAGTGATGGGAATATAAAGAATTCATCCCCTGCTCTCACCAGATGCAGGCCCACTCATCCAAATATAAAGATCACATTTCTTAAGGTCTAGAAATGGAAAGGGATGGGGGCAAAGGAAGAGTGTGTGTTCTGGGGTGCAAGGGGCTGAATAGTGTAAGAGAGCAAAATATTTAGCTTAAATACCAGGAAATCAGCAGATAATATCTGTATATGTATAACTGAATCACTTTGCTGTATACCTGAAACTACCACATTGTTAATCAACTCTACTCCAATATAAAATAAAAATTAAAAAAATATGTATCTACAACTCAAACACAAGAAATGATGAAACAATGAAGGCAAATACCAGACAAAACACCTAAGATAGTTTGTTTCTGGGAAATCAGGGTAGGGGTGGGGTGGAGGGAACTTCAGGGCTTGTAGACTCATTTCACTCATTTAACCAAATACTCCTGGCATTGCAATATTTAGTTGAGGTGTATCACATTAGTGCAAAAAATGTCCACAGTGGGAGAGGTGCTAGGATGGGGGAAACTATTTATGATAAAATAATACTCTTCCATTAGCAACTTTTAAAATGTTGACTAAGTGTCATGCTCTTTCTTCATCCCATTGTATAAAGCACAGAAGTTTGAGAAAGGAGGAAAATAAATTTATATATATATATATATATATATCATAGTATGGAAGGAACAGGGTCTTTGAATGTGTTAAAACATTTGACTTAATAATTTGTGAACAAAACAAATTAGATACAATATTTACTAATGTAATTTGACATTGAAAAAAAGACTGAAAATCTATTGACAAAATACCATCAACATTAGCTAAACTATTCACCATTTCACTTATTGCTTTGACTTTTTAAAATTGAAGTATAGCTACTGTACAATATTTTATGTTACAGGTGTACAATGTAGTGATTCACAATTTTTAAAGGTTATACTCCATTTATATTTATTATAAATATTGGCTATATTCCCCGTGTTGTATAATATATCCTTGTAGTTCATTTTATACCTAATAGTTTGTACCTCTTACTCCTCTGCCCTTATATTGCCCCTCACCCCATCCCTCTCCCCACTGGTAACTACTAGTTTGCTCTCTATAGCTGTGAGTCTGTTTCTTTTTTTTACATTCACTAGTTTGTTGTATTTTTTAGATTCCATATGTAAGTGATATCATACAGTATTTGTATTTCTCTGTCTGACTTATTATATTTCACTTAACGTAATGCCCTCCAAGTCCATCCATGTGCTGAAAATCGCAAAATTTCATTCTTTTTTATGGCTGAGCATTATTCCATTGTATATATATATACTACATCTTTATCCATTTATCTATTTATGGACACAGATTGCTTCTATATCTTGGCTATTGTAAATAATGCTGCTATGAACATTGAGGTGCATGTATCTTTCCAAAGTATTGTTTTTGTTTTTTTCAAATATATACCCAGGAGTGTTCTTAAAACATTTTGCCTAAGCTTCCTCAGTGTGTTCATGCAGGCTTGGCATATCAGTCAGCTTTACATTCCAAATGATTTTAATGCCTCCAAGAAGAAATCTTTTTTACTTTCTAAACTACTGATCCTCTGTATCTTCAGTCTTATTTATTTATTTATTTATTGGCTGCGTTGGTTCTTTGTTGCTGTGCGCAGGTTATCTCTAGTTGCGGTGAGCGGGGGCTATTCTTCATTGCGGCGCTCGGGCTTCTCATTGCAATGGCTTCTCTTGTTGCGCAGCACAGGCTCTAGCCATGCGGGCTTCAGTAGTTGTGGCTCGCGGGCTCTAGAGCACAGACTCAGTAGTTGTGGCGCACGGGCTTACTTGCTCCGCGGCATGTGGGATCTTCCCAGACCAGGGCTCGAACCCGTGTCCCCTGCATTGGCAGGCAGATTCTTAACCACTGCGCTACCAGGGAAGTCCCAGTATCTTCAGTCTTAAAACAAGATAAAAGGATTTGTCAAAAGTAGAAATGTGGCTTTTGGATAATTCTGATAATTCTGAAATAAATCACCCCAATTCACTCTCTCCAGTGCTGGACAGAATTTAACAGGGAGCAAAGAGGAACAATGTCATACACTACAACAGTGGAATCCAGAATCTTGTGCCAGAAAATAACACCATTGGTGGGTTCTGCATTTGGGGGAGACCTAGTGGAAAATGGCTACTTTATAGAGGGGAAATGTGACTGCTAAATCTGTTCTCTGTCCTCGTGGAATTTATGTCCCAAATTCATACTCATTCTTTCGCCTCCAGACAAGTAGGGTTTAGGTCCTCTCAGATTAGGTTCCACAGAGTCTGAACCACTGTAGATGGTGAATCCTCTGTCACCAAGCCAAGTGTGCACAGCTGACACTGCCCAGATGAAATAGGTCAAATCCACTGATGCTTATACTGCAATGAATACATGAGCTTAGCCTTGGCTTACTCTGCAGCTATGAACATAATGGGCTCCCCATTATGGGCTGAAGTATGGTTTAACTTTACGGGTGCTTTGACTTTGGTGTTCTATTATTAATTGTGTTTCTATTCCTTTCTCATAGATAAATGAATTAATCGTTCTTTTTTATTTTCTGTATTTTTGATGCTTTGATATCTTGATGACCCTGGAGGGACTGCCCTTCCCAAAGCTAGATAATTCCCAAGGCTAATAGTAAGGGATTTGCCCAGGAGCACACCTTTCATATGCAAACAAACCAATCCAAAGCTCACCCCAACCACCTCCTCTATTGAGGTCTAACACTCCAGACCATTATCACCTGCCCTAATCACCATCACCCCTATGTCCCAGAGCCTCCTGAAATTATTCAAACTAGCCTATCCTAAGTCTACTCATCCTGCCTCACTCCTTGCTTCCTGCAGAAACCACAGTGAAGGCTCTGGTCCATGTTTCCTCTATGCTGTCTGCCTCCAGATTGCTTCAGTGTTTTCCCTGTGGCCCCCTGAGTGTGGCATGGACCCTGCTCTTGGAAACTGTGACTACTCAACCATCTTTTTAATGCCAGTTGTTTCCTTATCTGTTAGCTTTACTGTACTGTACCTGGATAATAATAAAACCTACATTTTAACACAGTAAACTTGGCCCAGTCCTTTGGTGACATGTAATGCACATGCACAGATGCTGAAGATGAAATTTTCACCCCTTTCCCTAATCCACAGAAATCTAAATAAAACATCAAACATTTACCAACCAAAGGTTGGATTCTACCACCACCAGGGAATTGAGGGAATCAAAAACAGCAACACCAACAATAATTATTGTTCCAAGAACTTTGTGTTACACATTTTGTTGATGTTTTACACACATTGTTGTATTTCATGCTCATAACAACACTATCATGTCAATTTTATCATCTCCATTAAACAGAAATTAAGAACTTGCCAAAGACACACAATTAATAAGGGGCAGATCATGGAATTTTATTTGAGTCTCTATGAAGTCATGAGACTGTATGACTTACACATGATGCTATGGGCCTCTGGAAACTTTGGGTCAAGAGAACCCATTCCACAGAACTGACCATTAATCCATATCCCTATAGGCTGTGTGCACTTGTACTAGGACATCTGGATATAAGAAATATAAGAGCTAAAGGGAAAGAGGTAACTATAGGTCAACAGAAAAAATATGTATATGCCTCTCACATGTTGGGTGCTTTTTGCTATATATAGCAGTCAGGGTTCAACCAGAGAAGTGGAACCAGTAACATATTCACATATACATGTACGGAAGTGTGATAAAAAGTAAAGGAACTTATTACAGAAGGGGACTTATTCCAAGGAATTGGCCTGTGCAGTACTAGGTCTAAGACCAGACAGCAGAAGGGAAATGTCATTGGCAGTCTGGACCCTGTAGATATGAGTTAACATGACCCACAGGCAGCAGTCAGAAAGCAAATCCAGAGGAAGAAGAAAGATTATAGACCCAGCTGCAGTTCTGAGTTTCTAGACCAGGGAAGCCAAAACTCTCTTTTCAAGATCTTTCAAATGATTCAGTCCGGACCACCTAGGGTAATCTCACTTTGAATTAATTTACAGTCAAGTAATTAGGGATTTTAATCACATTTGCAAAGTCACTTTACAACAGCACCTACTTTAATGTTTGATTGAATGACCGGGAGATATGAGTAGGCTACAAAATGGCACTGCTTCCCTCCATCCTCCATTTCTCACTGGGGAATAGCCCTCATAGAGCACTCTAACCAGAAACATACTAACAAGGTGATTCTGGGTATTGTACTTCAGTAGAGCCAAAGTGACACATCATAAACTACCATACCATGTGCTTAGAGCTGTGTTTCACACAGCTCACGCATAATCTGTTATCTTTATAAAAGCCCATGAAGTAGTGATGGACAGATTATGAAACTTGCTTACAAACTGGAAACAGCCAAGCTAGGAAAAGAACAGAGCTGTGAACCCTCTGCTGAATAAGGATTCACTTCCCAAAACACAACTGGGATTGGTCATTGGTCTCTACTCTTTTCCACATCGGATTCCTTTCAAAGCTACACACAATGATCTGGTCCACATTTTCAGACCACTGTTTATGAAGGAAGATTTATAGCCTTCCTACAGAGAAAATAAAAATTTCTTGGATTTACAGAGGGGGAAATATCTGGATACTCTTGTGGGAGTTTAAATTACTTTCATCTAACTCTTGAAGGGAGCAAGATCAAAGAAAACTGTTTTCCACCCATTTCCAGTCATTTCTAGCTATTTTTTTGCTTGTTTCAAAAAACCATTTCTACCTGAACATGCTTTTGTTTCCAGTAAACATTATGTGGGGGAGTAGGGACTTTGAAGAGAGAGAGAGAGATGCTTTAAAATGTAGTTCCAAGCACATTCTCTGCCTGCAGTTCATTTTATAGTTTCTGTCTATAGTAGAAAATTTGTTCTGAGGTGTAACTTATAATGAGTGATGAATCATGCAGCCCACTCATAATACAGACTGTCAACCCCCTGTCAGACACTACTATATTTTTATTTTTTATTAGCTACTGAGTTAACTTTTTAAATTCCTGATGTGTATTTTTCAAAATTCCATACATAGTCAAAGCCTGCAGTGACCACTTGGGGTACATACATCTGTGGGGGTTTGATTTTAATGAGGGGTTCTCAGTACAGCAGCCTTCTCCAAAGCTTTTAGTAAGAGAGATGGGATAAATATTTTCCACTGTGGAGGTGTCAGCTCGTAGTTTCTTCATCTGCTCCTACAGTCTGAGGTTGAAGAAATATCCCCAAGGAAGAAATATCAGGGACCTGGTAAACATTTCCCAGCTGGCAACCCTGGGGATGTGCCCCCTGCAGATTCTGCTTATTGATCATGGGAAGGATTTCTGATACTAGCAGAAAAGTGATAGTGCTGAGAAGGGAAGATCTTCCCTGTACCTGACTCCTGTGCTCTGTGTTGTACTGCATGGAGTTCTATTTAGTGGTGATTGAACTGACCCTGCTGCGTGTGATTCAGGATAGTCCCTTGTGCTCCAGCCTCACTGGTTTCCTGGCTCCACAGACTGTTATCAGAGCTGTGTGGACCATGGCAGTGGATGACTGAGGTCATGTGGAAGCAAACATTGTTGGCAATAAGGAGGTCCAGGAAAGAGAGGTCACAAGCTGGATGCCATCAATATTGATGTTTGAATGACATTATGTGGCAGATAGTGTCTAGGAGAACAGTAAGATAGCCACATGTTAGGACTGTAGATGATAGAAGGAAGTGGCCTGTACCTGAAAGCAGCATTGTTTGATGGTGAGGGAGGACCATGGAGTAAAAGTAAACCTCAACCTCATTTCCTGTCCCAGAAGTAGGGAAAGTGGGGGAGATCAGGTCAGCCTCCACTGAGAAGGCTGCAGGAGAGGTGTGTCCTGGAGGACAGTCAGGACCCATGAAGGCCAGGAGGTGAACCCTGGGAGAAGGCATGGAAAGCAGAGGAGAGTTTGTAATGACAAGAGTTCAGAGGTCATGGTGCAACAATTTGGGAGAAATTGGAGAGCAACTGTGCTGTTGGGTCTAATTCAGAAGGCTTGCCACATTCAATTGTACCCCAGGCAGGAGAGGAAGTTACAAAGACCCTATGAAAGCCGTTTTCCCACTGAGAGTAAGGACAGTGCCCAAGAATGTCCACATCCTGCATTGGGATCCTCACCACCTTGTGGTCAGTGAAAGCTACATCTGAGAGTTGTAGGTAGGGCTATAAGGATCCATGTCTCAGCACAAAGGGAAGGTTCATTTTTCCTGGATGCCAGGACAGAGATGGAAGATAAAACACTATTTCTTCTTCAACATGTGCTTCATTTGAGTTGTGCCTATTAATAACAAAATTCACATATAAGTATAATAGCTTTATGAACTCATTTGGGGGGGCACCAGCAACGAAGACAAAAAGAACTGGTTCCAGGATCATTTGAGAAACAAGAATACTCAGTCGAGGATAGAAAGTCCTAAATAAGAATGCTAGGCCACTTATGAAACTGGTTAAGTTTCTCAGGACACTAACTCCATAGCAACATTGGGATGACTTGTCTACCAGGCTATTAAAATACCAAACCTCTCTGGGTCAACCTCTAATCTGACAGGCTGTAATCCAACTGTGCTTTTTGGTTGTTTATTGTAGTCAAATACATTTATACTTCAATTGTCTCCTCCTGGAAATCCTGCTGCTAAGTGAAAAGCCATTCAATGAAAAAAGAGTTCCACTAATTTTAACAGGAAAAAATTTTGAGGCATCCTAAACCATCTCCACAGAGAAAAAAATAAAACAACATATATTGGTTGAACAATGGAAAGAAGCTCATGGATGTAATAACAATAGTGAGTAGTAAACCCCAACATGAAGTCTTTTTGTTCAGTGCTGGAATGTAATGAAGTTTTCTTGTGTTCTTCACAGTGAGAAAACAGGATAGTGGATGGGGAGTGGTGTGTGGTGAGTCAGCCTTTGGAAGACATATTCTTCTTCCTGCACCATTTCTTAATAATTTTCCATCTTCATGCAGTTTGCGATTATCTTACACTCAGACTGAACTTAAGTTATAGCAAACAAAAATGCTTTCAGCACCTGAAAACTTATGTCAATATTACACTTTGCACACAGCCTAAAAGTCCTAGAAGATTCCACCTCTTCATCACTCTCTGAGCTTACATAAGCAGAGCAAAGTACCTTGTGTTCATCCAAACATGGCAGAAACTCAACTTGGTTCCACACAGTGTGTTCCAGCTAGAAAATATTGTTTCTAGTAAAATGGTAAGTATGTCCTCACCTGAAACTATAATGTTGAAATATCAGTTCCTGTAGAGTATTCATTTAGTGTGATTTGTATGAAAATGACATTGTATTTGCCCAAAATAATCATCCAGAGCGTGGTGTAGGTTTTCAAGAGCTGTTATGCTAAATCGTGGTAGTATAACTTAGTCACTCTTCAAAGGAATTCTGTGTACTCTGATAACACAGATACATTTCCTAGGGTGCTCACTAGGGGTCAAACAGGCCTGATAGAAAATGCTCTCACATATCAAAACATCTAATAATCAGCCTTTGACTCATCCCAAGTTTGAGCAATTTTTCCTTTCTTTCACATGTTTGAGAATCTGTTTTTGAGATTCAACCTGAAGGCAGGGTGGAGGTTCTGTCCCTGGGGAGGATGATCACCTGACCAAGGAACTTCCAGAAGGGGTCCTACCTAAGGCCCAGGTTTTGAAGGGGTTTGTGGTTCAAGAAAACTAGTGCCTTTGCTAGAACTTCAAACTTCAACCTTTCTTCTTTACACCTTTCTTTACACATCTTTGGAGCTGGTCATCAGCAGTGGCCCATCACTCAGAGTATACTGAAAAAATCCCAACAGGAAGAAAGTAAGCAAGTCTTCCCGACTGATAAACTAGCAAAGCTACAGTCTGTGAGAGAAAAGGGTCAGGGGAGTGCAGCAGCACCCATGTTACATGTCAGCAAGTTGTGAACAATTCATGAAAACAGGAATCTCAAAGCAGTTTTGCCATGAGACTCTCAGTGTTTTTGTACCTCTCATAGGGGTGTGGTAGACAAGGATAGATGGCACAAGCTTTGCTCTCTGCATAACCTGCAAGCCAGTCTCTGTCTTTAGACTTGCTTACTCCTTCTGGGTACCAAGATGTTGACTGATCACTTATCCTACAACCTTGGTTAATACCCTCCTCCAAAACCATATGCTAAATAATGTCCTGGGGGAAAAAAATCTACCTAATTGAAAAATTTCTCTCCTATCCCTTGAAAAACTATAAAAATGTAATGTCATACAAATAGCCAATTTCTGATTTTTCTGATTGCTGATACAAGATTCTGTCTGTTACCATGACAACTAAGAGCTTTATAAATTTGTTCTAGTCTCTGATATTTTCTAGAATGTATCTACATTTCTGTACTTCTTTAATAATTTTGAGCTAACCCTAGTCACACAATTCTATCTGGATTGCATATGTGCTTGCTGTTTGTGTCAGGGAGATGTAATTGATGTCTTTGTTTTTCAATGTGAGATATTTTTAATAAATTCTTATATGTAATATATATTAAATGTCCTATTCTTTCTGCTCAGTATCTATTTATATCATTGCCTACTCTCTCATCATTTTTCCCTCCAAACTGAGAAATAATCACTAGTGTGATTGTTCACTCCAAGCACTTGTGATGACCACATTGAGTTCATCAAAACTAGCTGGGTTAATTAAAACTTATGGAAACAATAAGAGCAGGGCTTTAAGCAAAATTTAGAGCCTTAATAAATAAACCCTAAGAAAGCATAAAGAAGGAGATAAAAAGCATGGAAATAAAATAATTGAACAGAAAATCAACAAAGTAAAAAGTTACTTCTTTGAAAATAAGTACAAAATTTGGGTAATCATATACCCGGCTTATCTAAGATAGACCCAGTTTCCCTCTACTGTCTGGGATCACCTTCCATTTAGCTTATGTCTCAGATTATTTATTGTTAATTAAATATAATTATGAATAGTTGAATTCTGTTAATCCAGCAGAAATTTGGTGAACCTTCACTTTGTATTTCTAGCTTCTTCCATGGTCTCACCTAGCAGTGTGTGCAACTGAACATAATTCTCACTTTAACATGTATTTATTTAAATCTGAAATATGATCTGTGATAACTTGCTTCTCTTTGACTATCTTTCCAGATATGACATGACTAGTTCCTCCCTCAGAGGGACAACATGCAATGTTTGCTGATAAGTCCAAGTGTGCCTGGACACAAGCAGTAAGGGACAGCTAACTTCTTCTGATGATGGGAGAGATACTTGTCCCTATGTTCCTGCCACCCATTTGGTATACCAACTAGTTGTGATATGGCCACCAGGCTGCCTGTTGGTGGGGTCAATGATTAAACATGGGAAGTTAAAGTTTAGGTATATGTGAAATATGTATGACAAATGGAAGTAGATCAATCCTTCCATGGAGTGTATATAGTCTGAATGTTCTGGTTACAGCATTTTTCATTTATAATACATGCACATCTACAATTATTTATTTTATTATTTAGCAACACTTTAATTTTGCAGTTAATTGTTTTGTTTTGCAATTATTTTGCAGCAATGAACTAAAAAATTGAAAAGTTCATGTTTAATTAAAATTATATACAGAAATTGTATTTCTCAAGAAGATTAATGTTTATTGGCATTTATCACCATGGGAACCATAGTGACCTCATGGAAATGAGAAGTGACAACATGGGAATCAGTTTAGGAGTTATAATAAGAAGACGATGCCTGAAAGTGAAAACTGAGCACATCTTGAGAAAATGTGTTTACATCGCATGCTGTGAAAGAAGAATTTTTATTTAGATCAAATAACTGTTTTCACTTTGAATTTCACATTTTCTTGGCATATATAAAAATTGAGGAATAGCGATTAATGAGGAAAAATCATAAATTTCTCTATGGCAAGACAATCAAACTAAGTCAGAATTACAAAAACATGTAACAATGCCCCAACATGCCCCCATTTGCCAGGCCTCTTGCAATGTGCAATGTGCAATGTGCATCTACATTATACATTAATCAAACTTCCTCAAGGCAGGAGAATATAATCAACTTTTATGAAGACTGGTGCCTTTCTTCAGATGCCAGAATTGTAATTCTAAGGTTATTTTCTTTTTCATCCCGTACAAGGGGTTGCAATGACCTAAAAGCTCACTCTATAGGTGCACACCTGACCAAAACATCTTGGATGAATTTTATGTATAATGTTAACCTGTCAATATGATATATAATTCTTGGTGTCAAGAAAGTATGATACTGCATCTCTAACTCCTGACCCATAGAACAGTTCTCAGAGCTTCTGAGGGTCTGTCTCCTGAGTTATAATCCTCTGTTTGGTTTGAATAAAATTATCTTTTCTTCTTAACTTGATTTTTATTTGATTTTTTGTCATTGGCTTCAGTTAGCAGACAAACATGGCCAGTAAGTAAATGATGCCAGATTTCTATCAATGATTTAAATGCTTGAAACAGAAAATTATTTAATTCTCGTATTGATTTGATCTTTTTATCTCATCCATATAATCAATGTTGGCCTTTGGAATTTTATTGTATTGAAGGTGAAGCATCTGATATAGTATCAGGATTTCAGTTTAAATGTTCAGCCAGGAGGATAAATGTATTTGTATTTGTAACTATAATAAGAACAATTTTGGTGGTGCCAAAGTTCATGGTAAAAAAAAAAAGCCCGCAAGCAGAAATATAGTAGAAATTGATTGGAGGGCACACATAATTCATAATTTTGTCCAAATAAACTGCATTGTTCTGCCAATTGGAATAAAAATATAGTTTACAAATTTTACAAATATTTTGTATATACACAGCTGAGTAACTGAACTACAAATTTTGGGAAAAGCTATTTAATTTTTTAATAGAGCAATGGAATGTGTTTTATACCTCTTCTTCATCTATCACATATCCTATTTTTGTTGTCTGAACCTTTGAAGAGCAACTGTGTAAAGTAATCCATGTGATCAACAATGATGTTGATTTTCATGACTCTTCTAAATTTAGTTTTGCATTTTATGCCAAATAAATGAGAAGTCTTGAAAACACAAGAATATCTAAGAAAATGCTGAATGAAAATGGGATGACTGACAATTTTTCAGAATCTAAATTTAGAAAAATATTCCAAAAATTATAAATACAGACTGGTTATTTGACAAGTTTTGTCTTCTCAAAATATTTGTCAATGACATGCATTCTGAATTAAAGCAAAACGGTAGCATCTGTGAAAATATTCTGGATAAAATATTTAAAATTTTAGTACAAAAAATTAAAAACAAAAGTATTCTTCATCAAGTTCTATACTGTCCAGGTGCTTCAGCTCTGTAGAAGTATTTTCACAATGAAAAAATATTGTCTACAAAGGAAGTGCCAAATTTATTAATCATAAAGTGTAACTTTGAAGGAGATTTGTGGGGATTTTATATTTAAAATTTAAAATAATAAGGCCATATATTTAAAAATATGTTATTCCAAACAATTTCAATGACATTTTATCAGAGAAAGTTACAACTAAGAAACTGAAATATATGAATACTTCCCAAGAATAATCACTCTTCTTTTATAATTTTTAATGTTTGGATATTCATTACTAGGAAGTACATTTGTTTCTAAATTTGCTTTAGCAGTCATGTATTTTTTAAGGAAATATGTTTTTAAAGTGTTTTTAAAACAGAGTCTTTTAGTCTGTAATACAGAAACATTTGTTATATTGCCATATTTTATATAATTTTAATTATGTTGGGAGCTATCGTTTCACTCTCCTGGATTGAAAGATAAATTATACAGTCATCTTATATCAAAGAGAAAAAATCTAGTAAGATTGATAAAGAAGTAGAGAAAAGACACAAATGAATAATATTATGAATGGAAAAAAGGACATGACTACAGATGGAACAGTGATTAATAATATTCTAAGATAATGATATCAGTAACTTAGTCCAACATTTGAAAATTTAGATGAAATAGAACATTTTTTTAATATGTACCTTAAAACAATCTAACATAGGTAAAACTAGATTGCATGAAGAGTCTTAGGATGAAAAAAGAAACTTAAACAAAGGTCAAAACTTTTTGACAAAGACAAACACAGCTGCCATATGGTTTTCTAAGTGAGTTCTACTAAATTCTCATCTGATAGATCATCCCAATTTACACAGGCTTTTTCAGAGAATAGAAAAGGATGACTTGTCAATTTATTTTGTAAGACCAAGTACAATCATGGAGCAAAACATAAGTACAAGAAAGAACATTAGAGGCTTATTTCACTCAAATATAAATCTGTATAGTTCTAGATAGACTATAATTATCCTAAATAATATTTTAATGACCCAAATCCTACAGTGCATAAAAATGATGGTACACAGTACGTTGTGACCAAGTAAAGTGGAGAAACCTGGCAAACAATAATTTAGCCAAATGATCAAGGTCAAAATCATCTGTGATATGTCATTTTGACAGCATGTACCCTTGATAGGATATGTTGAGAATGGCATTTCACTTCTGTGATCTTCCTCCCCCAAACCCCATAACCCCAGTCTCACCATAGAAAAACATGGGACAAACTCAAATTGAGGGACCTGCTACAAAATACCTAATCAGTACTCTTCAAAACTGTCAAGGTCATCAAAAACAAGGAAAGTCTGAGAAACTGTCACAACAAGGAGGAGCCTAAGGAAACATGGTGATTAAATATAGCGTAGTATCCTAGATGGAATCTTGGGACAGAAAAAAGACTTTAGGGAAAAAAAAACTAGGAAAGTGTGATGAAAGTATGAAGTTTAACTAATGATAAGTAAGGAGCTCATTGAAACAAAAATAAGAAACTCAAGGAAAGTAAAAATTTGAGTTTAAAACTATTAGAAGGTATTTGTGACACTGTAGTCAGCAGAGATCCAAGATGGCACCAGAATTCCCAGTTCCTGATAGACACAATTCTTCTTCAGCTAGTCAAACACTAATGTAAGTGCTGCAGTGAAGGGATTGTTCTGATGTGATTAAAGTCCCCAATCTCCCTAATGGTGGGGAGATTATCCAGATCGACCTCACCTAACCAGGTGAGCTCAGTTTCCAGCTAGTTGTAGAAGATAGGAAAGCAGACATGCACTCCAGCTGTCCTGGACAAAAGTGTACACCCTCCTTGTGAGCTTCCTGTGGGTGCTGTATGGCAAGGAACTGTGAACAGCTTCTGGGAGCTTATAGAGTGTTCCCTGGTGAACAGTTGACCAGATAATGGGAACAGCCATCACACAGGCACAAAGAGTGAATTCAGCCAACAAGTGAGGTTGAAAGAGGACCTGCGTCTCTACTGAGAAGGGCTGACACCTGGATTTCAACCTGTGAGACCCTGAGCAGAGAATTCAGCCATGCCCTGCTGCTCTTTGGACCTACAGAAACCGTGAGGTGGTAAATTTCTGATGCTTTAAGCCACTGAGTTTGTGGTAATTTGTTATGTAGCAAATATAGAAGTAATATAATAAAATAATAAAGGGTGAGATACAAATAGTTAAAGGACAAAAATCCTCCAAAGACAAGAATGGCATTCCATAAAGGAGAACACATACATAGTTAATAAATATGTAAACAATTAAAAGATATCTTTAACCACTTTAATGAGGTATGCAAATGAAATTATAATGAAATAATATTTTACACCTATTAAATTACCATTACTTAAGAAAATTTCCAATACTAAGATTTATAGACAGGGATATGAATGAAGAATCTCTTATTCTTTGTAGGTAGAAATGTAAATTGGTATAATGACTTTAGGAAATGATTTAGAATTATGTTATAAAGTTGAATATTTGCATATCTTACTATGACTAGGAAGTTCCATTTCTGGGAACATATCCAAAAAAACTCTTGCAAGTGCTCATCAGAAATCATGTATAAGAAGTTCATAACAGTCCTGTTTTTATTAGAAAGATCTTGGAAACAACCAAAATGTCCATCACTGAAGAATGGATAAATTAACTGTGGTGTACTCACACAATGGAACATTATGTAATAGCAAAACAAGTACATCAAGCCATATGGATCAATTTTAGCAATATAGTATTGTGTGGGCAAATCCCAAAAAGTTACATATAGGTTACACAATGCCATTCATATAACGGTAAATAAAACGACTGCCAAAAATAAGTTTATAAAAGATTTTAAGACTGTTTTGACATTAAAATTATACTTTACAAGAACAGCAGAATGATAGCCACACATTTCTAGACAGTGGCTGCCTCATATGGGGGTAAGTAGCAATTTGGGGTAGGGAAGGAGCACCTGGAAGATGTCAATGATCAATATTCTAGGGAATCACTTACACATGGGTCCATGCTGCTTGCTGGTTATATTGAAATGAGAGAGAAGATGGGAGGGAGGAGGGAAGGGAAGGGTGAAAGATCATGCATGGGCGCATAATGAGAGTAGGGTAATGAATAAATGAGTATGATTGTAATTCTGTTCGCTTGTGGTCAGAGGGAGAGAAACTGAGAGAGGCACGGCTTTGTCCATCTTGTTTCTGACCTAGGGAGAGCCCCTTGTTGAAATCCTTTCCAACCAATATACTCCAACTATTTCAGTAGGCCAGAGACTTTGACCAAGCCAGTTCTTTTCTTCACAGTCATGCAGGAACTTGCTGCCCCCAGGATTAAGTTACTGGGTTGATGCAACAACCCAGTAAAAGTGTTGTACTGTTTAGATTTTGATTCAAGTGAACCAACTATACAGATATTTGGGAGATGATTGAGTACATTTAATATTAGATAATATTACAAAATTAATATTAAATTTACTGTGACGACTATTTAAGATAATTCCCATATTTCTTTCCTATGCATACTTTTCTGAATTTATAAAAATGTTCACAATAAAAAGTAAAAGAAAAAAGCAATTAAAAAGTTGAAATAGAAAGGAGGCTCCATTTTAAAATTATATTTCCTTTCTCTTTTTCCACAGGTCATTCCATTCTAATTATGATTTTAAAATAGTTGCCTATTTAATTAATAGTGACATTTTTTTATTAAAGTATTCATAAAATATATATAACTATCACTCACACATACATATAAATTTTTAATTGAAGGCACTTAGTAGGCACCTTAACAATCAATACCTTAGAAATATTAGGGAAGTCTTAGATCTTAATTATCTGAAAGAAGAAAACTAACCATCTATTGAGGCATCATTATGTATAATTGTAGGTATCAATTCTGTTACTCATGTCTTCATGGAGACCAACTAAGGCTTTCAGATGCATACACAGTATCTCAAAATGTTGGGAACTTTAAAAAAGAGTCCAAGATGACTTACAGATTAACATAACAGTGTCTGGAACGGCTTTGAGAATTTCATAAAAACTATGGACTCTCCACCTAGAACAATGTACATTTGTATGTACCCATAAAAATTAATTTGCTATGTTCTTGGAGGATTCTTTTCAAGAGATTCAACTCTTGAAAACGGAGTTAAGAGAAGAGCAATTCTCACCCTCTCAGTCCCATTATCCTTCCCAACCAGGATGAAAATTTAGGATTGTGCTCAGATTTCTCCAGCTTATCTAGGGAAATATAGCTTGCTAATTACCCTGGAGCCCAGCCAGGAAAAGCCAAGATGAGAAAGAAATCTTCTAGAAATAGATCATCAAGGCCATTTGAATAGATCTTTACCCCCCATTCCTGGCCCTCTTTTTCCATAAACCTTACACAACCTGCATAAATCATATTTTCACAGAAAGGTACTTGGCAAAGCTGGGATAGTTTTCTTTTCCTTATACTTGATATCAATCTATTATGAGTTCCATAAGAAAACAAAAAACCCAAATAGATTCTTTTGCTGTATCACGTGGATTTTCCACATAATTAGGATAAAAGGTGTTTCTCTCAGCATGGTGTTTTAGGAGCAGATGATAGCATTTTCTTCTCTGGTTTTTGGAAGCAAATTCATTTTCACTTGCACGAACTTGTCTATGTTTTTCCAAAAAAAAATAAGTTTAGGAAAAGATAAAGGGAATATATCTCATTCACCTGCCAAATAAATATGAAAATACCTAAGTACTTGGCTTTCATCATCCCTTATACAAAGTCCCTTAGCCACTCCCTTTTTTCAATTCCCTCAAAAGATTTAAAATATTAAAGAAAGATAGTGAGAAAAGTTTTTGGAAATTTTCATGGAATAAAATCCATATTTTTCAGACTATTCAGCAGTTGATTTGCTTCAAACTATTCTGTTTCTCTACTTCTTAGGTTTAATCAGAAGTAAGATATTGGGGAAAGAGGAGCAGAGAGAGAGGATATCAGACTTTTCTTTTCTCCATACTTTGTATTGATCATAATTCTCAAAACAGCGAATGCTAACTCTAAGCAAAAAAATCTCAAAAAAGAACAGAAGTGTAAATTACAGATGGGGACTGTGCTATGTAAATTACAATGGCACACATAGACTTTAGGGGTGTGTGTGTGTGTGTGTGAATTTTATTTTTTTCCAAAAAACACTTTCCTACATTTCAATATTCCTGAAATTGGGAATGACGTACATTTTATAACTGTGGCAACTTGGATTTGATGGAATATAATAGATACAGTACGGGACAGATATCACACATTCTTTTTTTTTAGCCCTGAGCACCTCACATAAGTGAATATGCCAGGCACCCCATGAACAAGCTAGGTGCTCAACCCTGAAGTTGGGTTCATTCATGCCTCGCTACTCAGGTTGTGGTCTGCAAGCCAGCATCATCAGCATCACCTAGAGTCTGTTGGAAATACAGAAGAATCTCTGGTCCCATCTCAGATCTACTGACTCAGAATCTGCATTTTATCAGGATGCCCAAGTGATTCATGGGACTTTGAGAATCACTGCCAAAATAGTTGTAAAGTCCAATTTAATGATTCATGGAGTCTCTGGGCCACCTCTAAGCCCTCCCCCAGCAAGTCTTTTTCTGGAGGGCAGCTATGAGTAAGGTTGTCCAGACCTAGGTACCCCCCAACTTGCTCCCATGATCGTATTGACAACACCAGAGTCTTTATCAACCTTCCAAGAGTTTGTCCTCTTTGCAAACGCAATTATGGGTAGAATATACCAGTTACTGAATCATGAGGATGATAAAAAAGCAGGTACCCTTAGGACAAACACTGGTTCTAATCAAGATTTATAGTTATCACCAGGGTTTCCACAGAAATTACATTCAAGGTCTCCATATCCATATGCCCTCTTGTCAGATCAAATGGGGATCTGCCTAAGGCAATTCATAGCAGATGGGTGTTAGAATTACTTGGAGAGATTTCTGGGCGGTTTTCCTCCCCATTTCTGCTTTATCTCTAAGAGGCAGGCTAGGAATCTGTATTGTTAATGAGCTCTTGTGTATATTAAAGTTTGAATCTCTAGAATCTAGAAAATCCTTTACCATGACTTGACAAAGGAGTCCCACCATCCTTGAAGAGCTTCATGGTGGCTCATCTCTGTAGAAAATCACAGTGGGAACTACTGCTATCAAACTGGGTGTCCCTAAATGCAGTGGGAATGGTGGAATTCTGAGGAAACAGAGGCTCCACACTTAATCCCCAAAGATGAGGTGGGCTGGTAACTGTAGTGGACAAGGGAACCAAAGCAGTAATCAGAAGGTCTGACTCGTGGAGACCTATGACATTGGCCAGTTGATTATCGTGTCTCTAGAACTGAAATGGAGGGGCAGTCTGCTGAAGTCCTACAGACCAAGGGAAAGTTAAGGCAATATTGACAAATTGGACAGTTACAATAACAGGACTTAGCCAATAAGACAAAATATGTGGTCATTATTTAAACAAGGAAACTCACTGTGCTCCTCAGGTTAAACAAGCGTTGGTTGGGGGCAGAGATGGATAGTTTAGTTTCACAAATTTGAAATATTGTCATACTTGGAGATTAAGCTTTCATTTTGTAATTATGAAGAGAGAATTAGAACCAATGGATAGAATTAGATAGGTAAATATTGAGTATCAAAAATTTTAAAAAAACTTTAAATATTAGACTAGTTCCAAAAAGAATTAGTTTCATATGAAGTGATTGTAATAGAAGTTACATAATTATCAGAATTTGTAGAGATATATTTTTCCGTTGGCTTAGAAGTCAAATGAGATGACCCTGAATTTCCTTCCAATGCTAAGATTTGATTTCTTATATTCTTCTAACAACAGAACACTAAAACAGAAAATAAAATTTTCACCCTCTTCACTTCTACGTATAAAACTAAGAGAATACATCTTTTATATAATTCCATAAATGACATTTGTGTTTTGTTTTTCAATTTTGAATACTCACATCTCTTCCAAAAAGAAAAAAAAAAAAAAAACCCTCAAAGGTCAAGTCTTTCCCTTTGAGTTAACATGAAGCAGATTTAGTGAATACTCCTTTTCTTAGGTTTGTGATTCATTTTTTAAATTGTGGTGAAAAACACATAGGATAAAATTTATCATCTTAACCATTTTTTAGGGCACAGTTCAGTTGTTCTAAGTATATTTACACTGTTGTATAACAGATCTCTAGAACTTTTTCATTTTATAAAACTCATGTCAATTGAACAACAATTCCCCATTTATCCCTCCCCAAAGCTCACTTTATTTTGTGTTTCTATGAGTTTGGCTACTTTAGATACATTATATACATGAAATTATACAGTATTTTTGTTTTTGTGACTGGTTTATTTCACTTAATGTCCTCAAAGTTCATCCATGTGGTAAAATGTGACAAGACTTTCTTCATTTTTAAGGCTGAATAATATTCCATCATATGTATATACCTCTTGTTCTTTCTCCATTCATCCATTGGGCATTTGGGTTGCTTCCACCTCCTTACTATTATGAATAATACTATAATGAACATGCATGTGCAAATATCTCTTGGAGATCTTGCTTTCAATTATTTTGAATATATATGCAGAAGTGGGAATACTGAAGTATATGGTAATTTTTAATTTTTTGAGGAAACTTCATACTGTTTTCCATAGTGACTGTACCACTGTATATTCCCACTTACAGTGCACAAGGGTTCGAATTTCTCCACCTCCTCTGCAATACTTGTTATTTTCTACTTTTTTTCATAGTGACCATCATATAGATATGAGGTGTTATCTCATTGTGGTCTTGATTTGCATTTATGATTTAAAGATTAGTGATGTTTAGAATCTTTCATATAATTGTTTGCTATTTGTATATGTTCTTTGGAGAAATGCTTATTTAACTCTTTCCCACATTTTAATTGGGTTATTTGTTACTTTGTTATTGAAAGGAATTCTTTACAAACTCTTTTTTTTTTTTTTAATATATTTATTTATGGCTGTGTTGTGTCTTCGTTTCTGTGCAAGGGCTTTCTCTAGTTGCAGCAAGTGGGGGTCACTCTTCATCGCGGTGCACGGGCCTCTCATTATCGCGGCCTCTCTTGTTGTGGAGCACAGGCTCCAGACGCGCAGGCTCAATAATCGTGGCTTATGGGCCTAGTTGCTCCGCGGCATATCGGATCTTCCCAGACCAGGGCTCGAACCCGTGTCCCCTGCATTGGCAGGCAGATTCTCAACCACTGCACCACCAGGGAAGCCCCTTTACATACTCTTAATATTAACTCCTTATTAGATATATGATTTGAAAAAATTTTCTCCCATGCTTTTGGTTGCGTTTTCCTTCTGTTAATTGCTTCCTTTGCTTTGCAGAAATTCTCAAACATGATATATTTGTCTAGTTGTCTATTTATGCTTTTCTTTGACTGTGCTTTTGGTGTCATATATAAGAAATCATTGTCAATTCAGTGTCATGAAGATTTTCCCCTGTGTTTTCTTTTAGAAGTTTTATACTTTCAGACCATATGTTTACATCTCTAATCTATTTTGAGCTATCTTTTGTATACAGTATAACATAACACTCCAACTCTATTTTTTGCATGTTTATATCCAGTTTTCCCAAAACCATTTGTTAAAGAGTATACTTTCTTCATTGTTTCATCTTGGCATCACTGTAGAAGATTATTTGACCATATACACAAGGGTTAATTTCTAGGCTCTCTATTCTATTCCATGGTCTATTTATCAGTCTTTGGGCTAGCACCCCATTGTTTTGATTACTGTGGCTTTGTAATGTTTTGAAATTAGAATGTGAAACTTCCAACTTTGTTCTTCTTTTGCAGGATTGTTTGGGCTATTCAGAGTCCCTTGAGCTTCCACATGATTTTTGAATTTTTTTTTTTTTTTCATTTCTGCAAAAGTTGGCTTTGGAATTTTGATAAGGATGACATCGAATTGGTAGGTTGCTTTGGGTGGTATGGACATTTTCACAATATTAGGTATCCCATTCCATGAACATGGGATGTCTTTACATTTATATGTGTCTTCTTTAGTTTCTTTCAGCAATGATTTATAGTTTCAAAGTACATCTCTTTCACTTCCTTGGTTAGGTTTTTTCCTAAATATTTTATTCTTTTGATAATATTGGAAATAGAATTGATTTCTTAATTTTATTTTTGGATTGTTAATATATAGAACTGCAACTGATTTTTGCATACTGATTTTGTATCCTGAGAATTTGCTGAATTTATTAGTTCTAACAGCTTTTGTGTGTGTGTGTGTGTGTGTGTAGTTGTTGGATTTTCTACATATAAAATAACATCATCTGTGAACAGATAAAAATTTATTATTTCTTGTCAGTTTGGATGTCATTTATTTCTTTTTCTATCTGATCGCTCTGGCTAGAACTTCCAGTACTACTTTCAGGAGGAGGGGTGAGAGCTGACGTCCTTGCCTTGTTTCTGATGTTGGAAGAAAGGATCTTTCAGCCTTTTATCATACAGTATTATGTCAGCTGTGATTTTTTTTTTTCATACATGGTCTTTATTTTGTTGAGGTAGTTTCCTTCTATTCCTAGTTTATTGAGTGTTTCTTATCATAAAAGTGTGTTAAGCCCTGTCAAAATTTTTTATACATCAAAAGAGTTAACCATTTGTTTTTTCCTTCATTCTGTTAATATAACAAAGTTCATCGACTGGTTTTCTCATGTTGAACCACCTTTTCATTCCAAGAATAAATCTCAATTGGTCATTATGTATAATTCTTTTGATGTGCTTTTGAATTTGATTTACTACTGTTTGTTGACGATTTTTGTTTTTTTAAATATTTATTTATTTATTTATTTATTTTTGGCTGTGTTGGGTCTTCATTTCTGTGCGAGGGCTTTCTCCAGTTGCGGCAAGTGGGGGCCACTCTTCATGACAGTGTGCAGGCCTCTCATTATCGCAGCCTCTCTTGTTGCAGAGCACAGGCTTCAGATGCGCAGGCTCAGTAGTTGTGGCTCATGGGCCCAGTTGCTCTGGGGCATGTGGGATCTTCCCAGACTAGGGCTCGAACCTGTGTCCCCTTCATTGGCAGGCAGATTCTCAACCACTGCGCCACTAGGGAAGCCCTGTTGATGATTTTTATCTGTAATGTCTTGTTGATTTTTTCTTGTTATGTCTTTGTCTGGCTTCGGTATTGGCATAATGCTAGCCTCCTAAATGAGCTTAGAAGTCTTTCCTCCTTTTCAAATTCTTGGAAGAGTTTGAGGACATTTGGTGTTAATTCTTTGAATGTTTGGTAGAACTCTCCAATGAAACCATCTGGTTCTGGGCATTTTTGGGGGGAAGTTTTTGATTACTGATTCAATCTCCTTACTGGTTCTAGGTCTGTTCAGATTTTCTATTTCTTCATGATTCAATTTTTATAAGTTATATGTTTCGAGAAGTTTATCCATTTCTTCAAGTTATCCAACTTGTTGATGTATAATTGTTCATTGTATTCTCATAATCCTTCATATTTCTGTGGCATCAGTTGTAATGTTCCCTATTTTATTTCTGATTTTACGTATTTATTTGAGTCTTCTTCTTTTCTTAATTTAGCTAAAGATTTATCAGTTTTGTTGATTTAAAAAAAACTCTCAGTCCTTTTGATTTTTCCATAGTTTTTCTATTCTCTATTTTATAAATCTCTACTCAAAATTTTCTTATTTCCTTCCTTCTTCTAACTTTGAATTTAGCTTTTTCTATTTTTTTTCTACTTCTTGGAGGTGTAAAGTTAGACTGCTGATTTGAATTTTCTTCCTTTTTAATATAAGTGGTTAAGAATGTAAATTCTTCTGTTATATGGAGTGTTCTGTGTGAGTGTGTTAGATCCAGCAGGACTATTGTGTTGTTATATCCTCTGTTTCCTTATTGACTTTGTGTCTGATTGTTCTATCTGTTATTGAAAGTGAGGTATTGAAGTCACCTACATTTATTTTGTTGCTATTTATCCCTTCAATTCTGTCAATGTTTGCTTCATATATTTGGAAGTTCTGATGTTAGGTGTATATACATTTATAATTGTTATATTGTCCTGGTGAGTTGATCCATTTTTCATTCTATAATGCCCTTCTTTGTCACTTATGATAATTTTTCTTTTGGTGATGGAAAGGAGGTGGTAAAAAGCTATTTTATTCCAGTGTACCAATGTTTTTTTTTTTTAATGATGTGTAATTGACATATAACATTATATTAATTTCAAGTGCACAACATAATGTTTGCTATTTGTATATATTACAAAATGATCACCACTCTAAGTCTAGTCAACAGCTGCGACCATACATAATTACAAAATTGTTTTTTCTTGTAATAAGAACTTTTAAGATACACCTTCTTACAACTCTCAGATATGCACTATAGTATTATTAACTATAGTCATTTTTCTGTACATTACATTCCCAAGACTTACTTATTTTATAACTGGAAATTTGTACTTTTTGATCTCTTTAACCTATTTTACCCACTCCCAAACCCTGTCTCTGGCAACTATCAATCTGTTCTCTGTATCTATGAGCTTTTTTGTTTGTTTGTTTATTTGTTTTTAGATTCCACATATAAGTGAGATCATGCATTATTTGTCTTTCTATATCTGACTTATTTCACTTAGTTAGAATTATGTCCTCAAAGTTCAGCCATATTGTCTTAAATGGCAAGATTTTTTCTTTTTTTATGACTAAATAATATTCCATTGTGTATGTGTATATATATATATATATATATATATATATATATATATATATCTCAATCACAACTTTCTTGTGACAGTTTTTTTAGTCCATTTTGTCTGATATAAGTATGGACATGTTATTGGACAGTGGAGAAAAGGTGACCCTTGTAATAAAGTAGCACAGAACTTGGCCAAATTGTGTTTGTGTTCTAGAGTTTTGTGGAAAGTAGAACTTATGAGCAATGTAATTGGATATTTAGCTGAGGAAATTTCCAAGCAATGTGTTGAAGGTATAGCTTGGCTATTCTTGACTGCTTATAGTAAAGTGAAAGAGGAGAGAAATGATTTTAAAATGGAATTTTTACACAAAATGGAAGCAAAACTAAAAGATTTGGAAAATTCTCAGCTTAGTCATATTACAAAAAATAAGAAAGCAAGTTTGTAAAGCAGTACTAAGGGTATGGCCAAATGATCATTTAATGAGGAAATTAGTATGAACATGAATCATTGACTTAAGCAAACATCTCAACAAAATATGGGAAAAGAGATGAAATTAAACTAGCAGAAACACTGCCAGCTGTAACTAAAGGAAACAGAGAATGGGACAAAATGAATGAAAACTGTTGGACTTTTTAGGGCCTACAGGACTGAACCATAGAACTATTTAGCTCTGAGCCTATACTATTCTTTAAGACTAAGGGAAAAGTACCTGAAAGGCAATTCAAAGATCATCAGGTTGCCACTCCACCACAGAATCTGTGTGCATAGGCTTGGAGCAGAGCTGCCTCCACCTTAGTTTCAAAGGGTTGGATCAACGCCCAAGGGCAGGGCCCCACACAGTGCCCTCAGGGTGCACCCTCACTCTAAAGGAGAGCCATGATGTCATGGGCAGAGACATCACAGAGAGGCACAACATAGGAGAAGCCACAGCATGGGTAATACTTCACTGAGCTATGGGGATGGTGTTGCCACCCCAATGGGTCCAAGAAGGTCATATCTTCACCTCAGTGTGTCTGAAAGATGGGACTGACACTCCAGTGGGACTGTAGGACAGAATATAAAGTCAAATAGGATTATTCGTGAGCTTTAAATATCATAAATTTTGCCTTGCTAGGTTTTGGACTTGATTGTGACCCATCACCCCTCTCTTCTTTCATATTTCTCCATTTTGAAAAGGGGATTTTTATCTTATGCTTGTTGTACCATTGTATTTTTGGAAAAACAAAATGTTTGGTTTCACAATTTCATAATTGGAGGGGAATTTTGCCCCAAGGTGAATAGTACCTTGTGCCTCACCCACACTTGATTTAGCTGATAGTTACATGAAACTTTGAATTTTAGACTCTAGGGTTGATATTGAGTTAACAATTTTGGAGTTGTTTTGATGAATGTATTTTGCATGTGAGATGGACATAAATTTGGGGAGCAGGGGCAGAATGTTATGAATCAAAAATGTGTGTCCTCCAAATATTTATATATTGAAACTCCATCCCCAATGTGACAATATTAGGAGGTTAGGTCTTTGGGAAGTTATAAGGAATAGATGGGGTGATAAGCCTGGAGCCCTTATTAATGGGATAGTGTCCTTATGATAATCACAAGAGAGATTGAATCTTCTCTTTGCTCTCCACCATGTGAAAATACAATGAAACAATGGCAGTCTGCAATCTGGAAGAGAGTTCTCACCAGATCTCAACCATGCTGTGTCACTGATCTCAGACTTTCTGCCTCCATTACTGTAAGAAATATGTTTCTGTTGTTTATAAGCCACCCAGTCTATATTTTGTAATAACAGTGTGAACACACTAAGACATTTACACACCAACATTATAATACTATAAGACTGTATATCTGCCTAAATGTTTACTCATACCAGAGAACTTCATATTTTTATATGCTTTTATGTTGCTGATTAGCATCTTTTCATTTCAACTTGAAGGGCTCTTTTTAGCATTTCTTGTAAGGCAAGTCTAGTGGTGATAAACTCACTCAGCTTTTGTTTTTTTGGGAAAGTGTTTATTTCTCTTTTGCTTTGCAAAACAGCTGTACCAAATATAGTATTCTTGATTGGGAATTTTTTACTTTCAGCACTGGAATATATCATCCCATTTCCTTCTGGTCCATAATGTTTCTGCTAAAAAAATCTGCTGATTATGTTGTAGTAGCTCCCTTGCATGTGATGAACTGCTCTTCACTTGCTATGAAAAGATTCTGTCTTGATGAATGGATAAGGAGGATGTGGCACATATATACAATGGAATATTACTCAGCCATAAAAAGAAATGAAACTAAGTTATTTGTAGTGAGGTGGGTGGCATTGAGACTGTCATACAGAGTGAAGTAAGTCAGAAAGAGAAAAACAAATAATTTATGCTAACATATATATATATATGTAATCTTAAAAAAAAAAGTTTCTGAAGAACCTAGAGGCAGGACAGGAATAAAGACAAAGGCATAGAGAATGGACTTGCGAACACAGGGAGGGGAAGGGTAAGCTAGGACGAAGTGAGAGACTGGCATGGACATATATACACTACCAAATGTAAAAGAGATAGCTAGTGGGAAGCAGCCGCATAGCAGAAAGAGTTCAGCTCGGTGCTTTGTGTCCACCTAGAGGTGTGGGATAGGGAGGGAAGGAAGGAGATGCAAGAGGGAAGAGATATGGGGATGAATGTATATATATAGCTGATTCACTTTGTTATACAGCAGAAACTAACACACCATTGTAAAGCAATTATACTCCAATAAAGATGTTAAAAAAAAATCTACCACAAAAAAAAAAAAAGAAAAGAAAAGATTCTGTCTTTGTGACTTTTGAAAGAGTCTTGGTATGGGTCTCTTTGAGTTAATTCTAGTTGGAATTCTCTGAGATTCTTAAACTTGTATGTTCATTTCATTTCATAGAGTTGAGTAATTTATGGCCATTATTTCTTTAATTGGGATCTTGTCCTTCCACTCTTACTCCCTTGGGACTCATGTAATGCACTACAGGTTTTCATAATGGTATCACATAAGTTCATTAGGCTCTCTTCTCTACCTTTTGCTCTTTTTTTTTTCTTACTCAAATTTGGTTAAAGTGATCTGTCTTCAGGAAAAGCTTCAAGATGGCAGAAGAGCAAGACGTGGAGATCACCTGCCTCCCCACAAATACATCAGAAGTACATCTACATGTGGAGCAACTCCTACAGAACACATACTGAACGCTGGCAGAAGACCTCAGACCTCCCAAAAGGCAAGAAACTCCCCACATACCTGGGTAGGGCAAAAGAAAAAAGAAAAAACAGAGACAAGAGAATAGGGATGGGACCTGCACCAGTGGGAGGGAGCCATGAAGGAGGAAAGGTTTCCACACACTAGGAAGCCCCTTCACGGGCGGAAACTGTGGGGGGCAGAGGGGGAAGCTTCTGAGACACAGAGGAGAGCACAGCAACAAGGGTGCAGAGGGCAAAGCGGTGAGATTCCTGCAGAGAGGATCTGTGCCGACCAGCACTCACCAGCCTGAGAGCCTTGTCTGCTCACCACTGGGACGGGTGGGCACTGGGAGCTGAGGCTCGGGCTTCAGAGGTCAGACCCCAGGGACAAGACTTGGGTTGGCTGCGTGAACACAGCCTGAAGGGGGCTAGTGCACCACAAGTAGCCGGGAGGGAGTCCGGGAAAAAGTCTGGAGCTGTGGAAGAGGCTAGAGACTTTTTCTTGCCTCTTTGTTACCTGGTGCATGAGGAGAGGGGATTAAGAGCGCTGCTTAAAGGAGCTCCAGAGACGGTCGTGAGCTGCAGCTATCAGTGTGGACCCCAGAGAGGAGCATGAAACACTAAGACTGCTGCAGCCACCAAGAAACCTGTGTGAAAGCACAGGTCACTATCCACACCTCTCCTCCCAGGAGCTGGTGCAGCTCACCACTGCCAGGGTACCGTGATCCACAGACAACTTCCCCAGGAGAATACACTGCGTGCCTCAGGCTGTTGCAATGCCTCGCAGGGCTCTGCCACTGCAAGCTTGCCCCGAACTCCGTACCCTCCCTCCCCACGGCATGAGTGAGCCAGAGCCCCCGAAGCAGCTGATCCTTTAACCCTGTCCTGTCTGAATGAAGAACAGATGCCCTCAGGCGACCTACACACAGAGGCAGGGCCAAATCCAAAGCTGAACTTAAGGAGCTGTGCGAACAAAGAAGAGAAAGGGAAATTTCTCCCAGCAGCCTCAGGAGCAGCAGATTAAATTTCCATAATCAAGTTGATGTAACCTACACCTGTGGAATACCTGAATAGACAATGAATCATCCCAAATTGAGGAGGTGGACTTTGGGAGCAATGATATATATATTTTGTTCCCTTTTTCTCTTTTTGTGGGTGTGTACGTGTATGCTTCTGTGTGTGATTAGGTCTGTAAACTTTGCTTTTACAATTTGTCCTAGTGTTCGGTCTGTCTGTCATTTATTTATTTATTTATTTTAGTATAGATTTTAACACTTGTTATCATTGGTGGATTTGTTTTTTGCTTTGGTTGCTCTCTTCTTTCTTTTGTTTTTTTTTTATTACTTTAAAAAAAGTTTCTTAATTTTTATTTTAATAACTTATTTTACTTTATTTTATTTTATCTTCTTCTTTCTTTCTTTTTCTCCCTTTTATTCTGAGCCATGTCAGGGTGGTGCCTCTGCGGTGGGGAGCCTAGTTCAGGACATTGGTCCACAAGAGACCTCCCAGATCCACGTAATATCAAACGGCAAAAATCTCCCAGAGATCTCCATCTCAATGCCAAGAACCAGCTCTACTCAACGACCAGCAAGCTACAGTGCTGGACACCCTACACCAAACAACTAGCAAGATTGGAACACAACACCACCCATTAGCAGAGAGGCTGCATAAAATCATAATAAGGTTACAGACAACCCAAAAGACACCACCAGATGTGGACCTGCCCACCAGAAAGACAAGATCCAGCCTCATCCACCAGAACACAGGCACTAGTCCCCTCCACCAGGAAGCCTACAAAACCCACTGAACCAACCTTAGCCACTGGGGACAGACACCAAAAACAATGGGAACTATGAACCTGCAGCCTGTGAAAAGGAGACCACAGACACAGTAAGTTAAGCAAAATGAGAAGACAGAGAAACACACAGCAGATGAAGGAGCAAGGTAAAAACCCACGAGACATAACAAATGAAGAAGAAACAGGCAGTCCACCTGAAAAAGAATTCAGAATGATGATAGTAAAGATGATCCAAAATCTTGGAAATAGAATGGAGAAAATAAAAGAAACATTTAACAAGGACCTAGAAGACCTAAAGAGCAAACAAACAGTGAAGAACAACACAATAAATGAAATTTAAAATTCTCTAGGGGGGATCAATAGCAGAATAACTGAGGCAGAAGAACGGATAAGTGACCTGGAAGATAAAGTAGTGGAAATAACTACTGCAGAGCAGAATAAAGAAAAAAGAATGAAAAGAATTGAGGACAGTCTCAGAGACATCTGGTACAACATTAAACGCACTAACATTTGAATTATAGGGGCCCCAGAAGAAGAAGAGAAAAAGAAGGGGGCTGAGAAAATATTTGAAGAGATTATAGTTGAAAACTTCCCTAATATGGGAAAGGAAATAGTCAATCAAGTCCAGGAAGCACAGAGAGTCTCATACAGGGTAAATCCAAGGAGAAACATGCCAAGACACATATTAATCAAACTATCAAAAATTAAACACAAAGAAAAAAAATTAAAAGCAGCAAGGGAAAAACAACAAATAACATACAAGGGAATCCCCATAAGGTTAACAGCTGATCTTTCAGCAGAAACTCTGCAAGCCAGATGGGAGTAGCAGGACATATTTAAAGTGATGAAGGGGAAAAACCTACAACCAAGATTACTCTACACAGCAAGGATCTCATTCAGATTTGACAGAGAAATTAAAACCTTTACAGACAAGCAAAACTAAGATTATTCAGCACCACCAAACCAGCTTTACAACACATGCTAAAGGAACTTCTCTAGGCAGGAAACACAAGAGAAGGAAAAAACCTACAATACCAAACCCAAAACAATTAAGAAAATGGTAATAGGAACATATATATCGATAATTACCTTAAATGCAAATGGATTAAATGCTCCAACCAAAACACACAGGCTCACTGAATGGATACAAAAACAAGACCCATATATATGCTGTCTACAAGTGACCCACTTTAGACCTAGGGACACATACAGGTTGAAAATGAGGGGATGGAAAATGATATTCCATGCAAATGGAAATCAAAAGAAAGCTGGAGTAGCAATTCTCATATCAGAAAAATAGACTTTAAAACATAGACTATTACAAGAGACAAAGAAGGACACTATGTAATGATCAAGAGATCAATCTAAGAAGAAGACATAATAATTGTAGATATTTATGCACCCAACCTAGGAGCACCTCAATACATAAGGCAAATACTAACAGCCATAAAAGGGGAAATCAACAGTAACACAATCATAGTAGGGGATTTTGACATCCCACTTTCACCAATGGACAGATCATCCAAAATGAAAATAAATAAGGAAACACAAGCTATAAATGATATTAAACAAGATGGACTTAATTGATATTTATAGGACATTCCATCCAAAAACAACAGAATACACTTTCTTCTCAAGTGCTGATAGAACATTCTCCAGGATAGATAATGTCTTGGGTGACAAATCAAGCCTTGGTAAATTTAAGAAAATTGAAATCGTATCAAGTATCTTTTCTGACCACAACACTATGAGACTAGATATCTATTACAGGAAAAAATCTCTAAAAAATTCAAACACATGGAGGCTAAACAATACACTATATTTAATAACCTAGAGATCACTGAAGAAACAAAGAGGAAATTAAAAAATACCTAGAAACAAATGATAATGAAAACTCAATGGCCCAAAACTTATGGTAAGCACCAAAAGCAGTTCTAAGAGGGAACTTTATAGCAATATAAGCCTACCTTAAGAAACAAGAAACATCTCAAATAAGCAACCTAACCTTAAACCTAAAATAATTAGAGAAAGAAGAACAAAAAACAAAGTTGGCAGAAGGAGAGAAATTATAAAGATCAGATTAGAAATAAATGAAAAAGGAATGAAGGAAACGATAGTAAAGATCAATAAAACTAAAAGGTGGTTCTTTGAAAAGATAAACAAAATTGATAAACCATTAACCAGACTCATCAAGGAAAAGGGGGAGAAGACACAAATAATAGAATTAGAAATGAAAAAGGAGAAGTAACAACTGACACTGCAGAAATATAAGGGATCATTACAGATTTCTACAAGAAACTATATGCCAATAAAATGGAAACCCTGGAAGAAATGGACAAATTCTTAGAAATGCACAACCTTCCGAGACTGAGGCAGGAAGAAATAGAAAATATGAACAGACCAATCACAAGCACTGAAATTGAAACTGTGATTAAATATCTTCCAAGAAACAAAAGTCCAGGACGACATGGCTTCAGAGGTGAATTCTATCAAAAATTTAGAGAAGAGCTAACACCTATCCTTTTCAAACTGTTCCAAAATATAGCAGAGGCAGAAACACTCCCAAACTACGAGGCCACCATCACCCTGATACCAAAACCAGACAAAGATGTCACAAAGAAAGAAAACTACAGGACATAATCACTGATGAACATAGATGCAAAAATCCTCAACAAAATACTAGCAAACAGAATCCAACAGCAATTTAAAAGGATCATACATCATGATCAAGTGGTGTTTATCCCAGGATTGCAAGGATTATTCAATATATGCAAATCAATCAATGTGATATACCATATTAACAAATTGAAGGAGAAAAACCATATGATCATCTCAATAGATGCAGAGAAAGCTTTTGACAAAATTCAACACCCATTTATGATAAAAACCATTCAGAAAGTAGGCATAGAGGGAACTTTCCTCAATATAATAAAGGCCATATATGACAAACCCACAGCCAACATCATCCTCAATGGTGAAAAACTGAAACCATTTCCACTAAGATCAGAAACAAGAAAATGTTGCCCACTCTCACCACTATTATTCAACATAGTTTTGGAAATTTTAGCCTCAGCAATCAGAGAAGAAAAAGAAATAAAAGTAATCCAAATCAGAAAAGAAGAAGTAAAGCTGTCACTGTTTGCAGATGACATGATGCTATACATAGAGACTCCTAAAGATGCTACCAGAAAACTACTAGAGCTAATCAGTGATTTTGGTAAAGTAGCAGGATACAAAATTAATGCACAGAAACCTCTTGCATTCCTATACACTAATGATGAAAAATCTGAAATTAAGAGAACACTCCTGTTTACCCTTGCAACAAAAAGAATAAAATATCTAGGAATAAACCTACCTAAGGAGAAAAAGACCTGTATACAGAAAACTATAAGTCACTGATGAAAGAAATTAAAGATGATACAAACAGATGTAGAGATATACCATGTCTTGGATTGGAAGAATCAACATTGTGAAAATGACTCTACTACCCAAAGCAATCTACAGATTCAATGCAATCCCAATCAAACTACCACTGGCATTTTTCACAGAACTAGAACAAAAAATTTCACAATTTGTATGGAAACACAAACGACCCCGAATAGCCAAAGAACTCTTGAGAAATTAAAACGGTGCTGGAGGTATCAGGCTCCCATACTTCAGACTATACTACGAAGCTACAGTAATCACGACAGTATGGTACTGGCACAAAAACTGAAATGTAGAACAGTGGAACAGGATAGAAAGCCCAGAGGTAAACCCACACACATATGGTCACCTTATCTTTGATAAAGGATGCAAGAATATACAGTGGAGAAAAGACAGCCTCTTCAATAAGTGGTGCTGGGAAAACTGGACAGCTACATATAAAAGAATGAAATTAGAACACTCCCAAACACCATACACCAAAATAAACTCAAAATGGATTAAAGACCTAAATGTAAGACCAGACACTATCAAACTTTTAGAGGAAAACATAGGCAGAACACTGTATGGCATAAATCACAGCAAGATCCTTTTTGACCCACCTCCTAGAGAAATGGAAATAAAAACAAAAATAAACAAATGGGACCTAATGAAACTTAAAAGCTTTTGTACAGCAAAGGAAACCATAAACAAGATGAAAGGACAACCTTCAGAATGGGAGAAAATATTTGCAAATGAAGCAACTGACAAAGGATTAATCTCAAAATTTACAAGCAGCTCATGAAGC
Organism: Balaenoptera musculus; assembly: GCF_009873245.2. Taxonomy (NCBI): domain Eukaryota; kingdom Metazoa; phylum Chordata; class Mammalia; order Artiodactyla; family Balaenopteridae; genus Balaenoptera; species Balaenoptera musculus. The sequence goes on along the minus strand of NC_045790.1, from coordinate 20,135,809 downwards.
TCAATATGAAAAAAACAAACAGCCCAATCCAAAAATGGACAGAAGACCTAAATAGGCATTTCTCCAAAGAAGATATACACATTGCCAGGAAACACATGAAAGAATGCTGAACATCATTAATCATTAGAGAAATGCAAATCAAAACTACAATGAGATATCATCTCACACTGGTCAGAATGGCCATCCTCAAAATATCTACAAACAATAAATGCTGAAGAGGGTGTGGAGAAAAGGGAACCCTCTTGCACTGTTGGTGGGAATGTAAATTGATACAGCCATTATGGAGAACAGTATGGAGGTTCCTTAAAAAACTAAAAATAGAACTACCATATGACCCAACAATCCCACTACTGGACATATACCCTGAGAAATCATAATTCAAAAAGTGTCATGTACCACAATATTTATTGCAGCTCTGTTTACAATAAGCAGAACATGGAACCAGCTAACTGTCCAGCAACAGATGAATGGATAAAGAAGATGTGGCACATATATACAATGGAATATTACTCAGCCATATAAAGAAATGAAATTGAGTTATTTGTAGTGAGGTGGATGGACCTAGAATCTGCTATACAGAGTGAAGTAAGTCAGAAAGAGAAAAACAAATACTGTATGCTAACACATATATATGGAATCTAAAAAACAAACAAAAAAAATGGTCATGAAGAACGATTACGGGAGAATAGAGGCAAGATGGGACTAAAGACGCAGACCTACTAGACGATGGACTTGAGGATACGGGGAGGGCGCAATGTAAGATGGCACAAAGTGAGAGAGTGGCATGGACATATATACACTACCAAATATAAAATAGATAGCTAGTGGGAAGCAACCGCATAGCACAGAGAGATCAGCTCAGTGCTTCGTGACCACCTAGGTGGGATAGGGATGGTGGGAGGGAGTGAGACGCAAGAGGGAAAAGATATGGGGATATATGTATATGTATAACTGATTCACTTTGTTAAAAAGCAGAAACTAACACACCATTGTAAAGCAGTTATATTCCAAAAAAGATGTTAAAAAATAAGTAAATAAATAAATAAAGTGATCTGTCTTCAATTTCGCTGATTCTTTCTTCTATTTCATGTCTGTTCATGAATCTCCAGTGAATTTTTCAATTCAGTTATTGTATTCTTTAGTTCTTATTTTTTATTTGGTTCTTTTTTATAGTTTCTATCTCATTGATATGCTCATTTTGTTCATGCATCTTTTTCCTGATTTTATTTAGTTGTTTATCTGTATTTTCTTTTAGCTCATTGATCAGCTTTGACAGATATTTTGAATTCTTTGTCAGGTAATTAATAAATCTCAATTTCTTTAAAGTCAGTTTTTGAGTTTTATGTTGTTCCTTTATTTGGTTCATGAAAGTACAAAGTTGTTTCTTTGTATGCCTTGTGATCTTTTGTTGACATTTGGGCTTTTGAAAAAACAAAAACAAAAACACTTCTTTCTGTCCTTACACAGTGGATTCAAACAAAGAAAGACCTTCATCAATCATCATGCCTAGAGATTATCGGGCCCCTCTGGCCTTTTCAAGGGATGTATCCTCTCTTGGTTACTGCATATAAATTCTAGTTAAAGATGCTTTTCTTGTTCTCAGTATCCCATAATCTCTTGCTCTCCTGGTGTCTGCCTGTGGTACTGCAGTTTCTCTTGTGCTTTAACAAGCTGTGGCACTAACCTTTGTTCTCAATGCTCCTAACCTGGCATCCAAATTATACCTCTCTTCCTTTCAACACTTCAAGTGAGACAGAAACCAGTCCCTTCACAGGTCCCCAGAGTCCCAAACATTGATGTACATTCTACTCTTCTCTTTTCCTCCCAAAGTAAAAGCCAGGAATTGGGAGTTTTTCCCCAATTTGCCACACTGGTTTAGTAAAAAGGAGAGACTAATATGGGAAAACACAGCAAACTTTCTTACATTTCAATGTGACTCTTTTTTGCTTTTGTTATCTGAGAAGCTGCCACCTCTTATCTGAAATTCTCACAAAGAAAATTGAGTCCAGGTATTAAGTTTCTGTCTTCATGGGGCAATGAGGGCCTGGGACTTCCTATTCTACCATCTTGCTGATATCAGGCTACACTTTTATTTAATCAAGGTCTTTATTACTTGGTATTTATTATAAATTATCATACTGGAACTTTTTTACCATCTTATTTTATGAATTCTGATAACTTTATTTTTTTTTCTTTCCTACTTTGCACTGGGTATATTTATTTTTCTACATTTATGAAAACTATAATTCTATTTTTATTTTTCTCATAATTATTTCTAAATTTCTCAGATGGGCTTATATATATTTCTAATGACTTCAAATGGATATTAATATCTATAGTTTTACCCTGAATTAAGTGATTATTTTAGTATGCCCACACCTCTCGTCTCTCTCTTGTTACCACCAGAATACTCTATGGCTATATTCCAAAATTTTCATTCTGGATTTCTATAGATATATCTTTGAGTTCAGGATCATCTTGTCATTTTAGAATATAGACATACCTCATTTTATTTCAGTTCACTTCATTGTACTTTGCAGAAATTGCATTTTTTACAAATTGAAGGTTTGTGACAACCTTGTGTTGAGCAAGTCTATTGGTGTAATTTTTTTCAATAGCATGTCTCTGTGTCATATTTTGATAATTTTTGCAATATTTCAAAACTTTTCAAGGCAAAAATCCTCCGCCAGCAAAGATATTATAACTCACTGACCGTTCAGAGGACAGTTAGCATTTTTTAGTAATAAATTATTCATAATTAAGGTATGTACATTTTTTTTAGATGTGATGATGTTACACACTTAATAGACTATAGTATAGTGTAAATAAAACTTTTATATACCCTGGGAAACCAAAAAATTCATGTGAATCACTTTATTGTGATAGTCTCTTTATTGTGGTTGTCTGGAACTGAACCTATAATAACTCTCAGATATACCTGTAATCCTATCAAAACTTGTTTAATCATAAATATCTATCAGTGTAGATCACATTTATTATTTATATATTTGCTACTGCTTTTAATAATATAATATGTAAAATAATAATACATTCATCAAAAAAAGAAATAAAAAATCAGATTATAAGTATGAATTAAATGTTTTTCTTTTAAAATTCAATGGCTTTTTTCTATGCCACTCTAAGATGAATAGAGTCCACTTTAGAAAGCTGAATAAACTTCCCTAGGTTATTTATGTATCCTTATTCTTAATTATATTGTTCATACCTCATTGTGTCCTCAAGAATGTGTTTATCTTCTTCCTGAAATACTTCTCCCAAGGGTATTTTTAATGGCAGTATATTTTCTCTTTGTGTTCCATATTGTTGTTGAGAACTCTGATGTCAATCTGAATATTTTTATTTAGCTAGTTTTAATCTCATGAAACTCTCTAAATTCTTTCTATATTTATACTTTAAAATTTTCATGAATATATATTATTTTTTCCTTATTTATCTTATTTTTTTTTTGTCTTAACAATCAGAGATCTTATAAAATGTTAAAGAGAAGTCACAGGTGAAACAGAACACTAATTTTCTGGTAGAAAAGAATGGTAAAAAATATTAATAGACAATTTTCAGAAGAGTAAAAGTAAATGTCTTAGAAACAGTTGAAAATATTTTGCTCATCTGTAATTAACAAAAAGCAAATTAAAATGAGATAAATTTTTTCATTCATCACATTGGCAAAAATTATTTAAGTAGAACACTTCTGTCGGCCCTGGCCAGGCCTTTTACTCTCATGGTTATTTTTTGTGAGGATAAATTAACAAAACTGCATTAGAAGATTATTTGGCAGTATATTTCAAAATGAAAAAAATTCATGTGACCTTTGGACAAGCAATTCTCCTTTTAAGAATCCATTTAGAAAAAACAAAATTGCACCAACAAAATTATATTAAAACTTCCAAAATAACTCAAATGAATTATAGATCTAAAATTATAAAACTCACAGATAAAGAAGTATAGGTGTAAATCTTTGTGACCCTAGGTTAAACAAAGCCTTCTAAGATATAACGCAAGAAGCACAAGCAAGAAAAAATATATAAATTGGACTTTATAATATTATTAACAATTTAATCTTATCTTCATCAAAATTCTTAAAAATTTAATGTTTAAAGGATACCATCCAGGAATTGAAAAAAAACATAGAAAATGGGAAAAATATTTGAAAATCATACATCTGATAAGTGATTCTACAATGATCCTAACATTTATAAATAACACTTATAATTCAGTAATAGAAGAATATATCACCCAATTAAAAATGGGCAATGAATCTAAATAGATATTTCCCCAGATAAAATATACAAATGGGAAAAATTCCCGTGAAAAGGTGCTTGACATTATTAGTCATCAGGAAAATACAAATCTAAGTCAAAATTAAATACACTTCACACCCAATAGGATGGCTATTAAAAAAAACAAACAAACAAACAGAAAATAACTAGTTTTGGTGGGAATCAAAAATAGCACAACCATTTTGGAAAACAGTTTAGCTTTTCTTCAAAAATTTAAATATAAAGTTACCATATGACTCAACAATTCCATTCTTAGGTTTATACCCAAGAAATTTAAAAACTTATGCCCTCAAAAACACTTGTACATATATGTTCATAGCAGCATTATTCATAGTAGTCAAAAAATAGAAACAACCCAAAAGTTCATCAATGCATGAATTGTTAAAATGTGGTATATCCATATATTGAAATATTATTCAGCAATAAAAGGGAGGTACCGATACATGCTACAATATGGATGAAACTTGAAAACATTATGCCAAGTAAAGAATGAAGACGAAAGAAAAGCATATATTATTTGATTCCATTTATATTAAATGTCCAGAACAGGCAAATCTATAGAAACAGAAAGTGAATTAATGGTTGCCTAGGTCTTAAGGGCTTGAGGCTAAGGAGTGACTGCTCAGATTATTAGGTTTATTTTGTGAATGATAAAAATGTTTTAAAGTCGATTTTAGTGATGGTTGCACAATTCTATAAATATACTAAAAGCAAGTGAATTGAACACTTTAAATGGGGAAATTGTGTTATGCAAAATATATTTCAATAAAACTGTTTTATGAAAAATTTACATACACAAATTTTCATAGCTGAGTTGAGAAAAAAATGTAAAACCAATAAAAATATATGTCACTGATAACTAAATTAAATGGCATCCTTCTAATGGTATACTACAATGTGGTCCTCCAAAAGAACATGGTAAAGACTGCTATATATTTACTGATAAGGCACAATCTCTGAAACACAATGATTAAATGAAAAGCCAGTTTTATATAACTATATATATGCCATACTCCAATTTTTTATTCAAAGTGTATTATTTTTAATTTGTGCAAGAGTACTAAAAAATAAAAGACACATATCCATTGTCAACATTGTTTTTGGAGAGTAGGGGAGAGAAAAAAGGATATGAGATTTGCAGGATATATGAACCCTTTCATGTTTTAGTTTAAATAATCTGGTATTGCTGGAATCTTTTGGGATAAAAATGTATTTCTGTATTGTTTGAATAATGAATAACCAATAAATAGATAAACAATTAAATAGAAATATCAAGTGCATGGGAATGAGGAGTTTAAAGTTCTGTCATTTGTTTAGTGTCCTCTTAGCCAACTAAGCATGAACTGCAGCTGTTTGTATGAATGGTTTCCACAGAAAAACCTTATCTGTAGTAAGATTTAATCATGGCTTTAGTTGTATACATGGTTTCGAAGAAGGCAGAGTTTCCAATTTAAGAAAGGAAAATAAGGGAGAATCCAAGTATTTTTTTTCTTCTCTTTACATCCTATTAAATTATTTTCCACTTCATTTCCATTCTATTTCCTGTAATTAATTTCTATGTTTAGCTATTTATATCTATTGATAAAAGATAACATACCAGAATGTGTCAGTCAGGTTCCAAAGTAGGATAAATTGAAGATAATTTATTTTTAAAGGGCTGATAATATACAGGAAGTTTGTAGGACTTGCCACAGGGATAGCACAACATAAGTACTATTACCAACCTTAAACCCAACAAAAGGAGGAAGACCTGGTCAATAGAAATTGAGATGAGTGCTTGAGAAGAACAGTAAAGTCCAGTGGAGGAACTCAGCCCGCCCAAGTCTTCCTCACCTCGTGACTACCAGTGAAGAAACCCCCTGACCTCTGTCTGCCTTCCCTCTGACCTTCTGCCAGAACGTCCCACTGGAAAACCCAGTGGGAACCACACAGCCACAGGAGCCCTTTCGGGTAGCTTCCTGGAGCAGAAAGCTGAATAACAGTCTGAATTTTGAAAATGGAGTAAAGAGCTGGATAGAATATTTTTCATCCTTGTTTGTTGCACAATGTGACAACCTTCCACATGAACTGGACAGTTTTTACAATTCCTCTGGTTTCTGACTATTCTGATTGGCGTTTTGTCATAATTTTTTTTCTGATTTGTTGCTATCGAAATGTCATGAATAACTTTAAAATGTGTTCAACACAATCGCTAAACAATAGAGTTCAATGTTGAGTTTATGCAGGGTCCCTCATGACTACAATTTGTACAGCACTCTCTTATCCAAAATAGCTTTTGAGAGAACTCTTGCAGGCTTAATTTAACCTTTATCTCAATAGCTGTAGAAATAAAGCACTCTTTTCAAATACTGCCCACAATTCATTTTTACTTGCTCTTTAAAAAGCAATACTTGAAAAATCTTCCCACAGCAATAACCGAATTATTTTCTTCTATTCATAGAAGAAAATGGGGATGGAAGAAAACTAGAGCAGGAAGGAAATCTTCTTCAGGATTGACACATGATCTTGAGTATTCTGGGAGATGTTGCAGTTGCTCTGTTTTTCCAAACCAAGTTTTTTTTTTTTTTTTTTTTTCTGGTAGGTGAACTGGGGCTGCACTTTATCCTACATGAAAAATAAACATCATCCTCACTTCATCACACACAAGTAACTGAGAACTGTTTATGATGTCTACTTCATACCAATGTAAGTTATGGGTGCAATTCTAATAGAACAAAAGAAGTTCCACTCTTCTTTAGATTTGAATCATTACTTTAATTATGCCCATTCACCAACACCAACTATGCATATATAGTTGCCTAATATGGGAGTGAATTTTGGGAAAATGCATATCTCTTTGGAACCAGCATCTAGCTCTTCTGGTTAAAACAACGCTTGATTGAGATTCAAGTAACATAAGTCACACATAGTGTGCTTTTGTGTTGCCATTAACATTTAAATTTATTTCAGAGTTCCTTAAGGCATTTTTTTCCAAAGTAGAGTGTACCTCAGAATCACCTGAGAACCAGATTCATTCTAGAATCAAGTCTAGAATCTGAAGTTAAATTAAACTGAATCTAGAATCTGTTTTTTTAAAAGAGATCCTCGTTTGATTCTAATACCCAGTCATGTTTGGAACACAGCAGCATAGAATAAATTTTTATCAGTAAAGATATTTTATTTTCTAAGTAGATAAGTACCATAGAAGAGACAAGAGAGAAAGAAAGAGAGAGAGAGAGTGTGTGTATGTGTGTGTGTGTATATGTGTGTGTGTATACACACATATTAATATATATATCAAATTGAGGCAGTAGCTTGGGAAGTTTATAACAGGAAAACTTTGGAGGGTTATTTTCAATTTTCTGGTGCTTCCTCACATGATGATGGTAGGTATACAACCTGCAGTAGGTGGATGATTATAGAATAATTTTTAACATTCTTTGTTATGACTAACTTTAATTTCAGGAAACTGAAAAAAATGTGTTGATCCTATTTTATTCATTAAACTTTCTCTCTGATAACTCGTTTTTATGACTTCCAATTTGACTTGAAATCAATTTTCAATTTCCGCTAAGATGAAGATTATTGTCCTCAGAGAATATAAAACAGGCAGGTAGATGGTAGATTTAATCTGAAAATACCACTGATTTCATTAGCGCTAAAGAGGATGACCCATTAAGTGAAAATGGAATACTTCAATTAAAACCAAAAGATTGTCAAAGTAGATAAAGAATGTACATATTTATCTACAGCTTATGAAACATATGCTTTAAATATAAGACTGTAATGAGGGTATCACATTGATAGAATAAAGGACCATCTCAATACATGCAGAAAAAATGACAAAAATTGACATGCATTAATAAGTACTCTTAGCAAACTAGAATTAGGAGGAAATTTTCTGAATATGATAAAAGGGATCTCCACACACAAATGAAATTTCAAGCAAGCATAATAATCAAAGATTATTATTAGTTCAAAGTAGCTTTTTGAACTTTCCCTCTGAGATCAGAAACAAGATAAGAATGCCTGCTGTCTCCAATTTTATTCAACCCTGTAGTGGAGATTTCAGTGAGCACAATAAGAGGTGGTGATAAAAAAGAAAAATTGAAAAGAAAGAATTGTTATTATTCTATATGTGATTACTCTTTGTAGAAAATTCATGAGAATCTATACATAATTTAAATTAATAAGCAAATTTTTCAAGGTAGCTTGTTATAGTATCAGTATATAAAAAACAATTTTATTTCTATATATTAGTCACACAATATTAGAAAATAAAATTTTATGAAAAGAGACCATTTATACAAGCATCAAAAACTTAAAATATGGAATAAGTCTAAACAAAGCTGTGCCAGTGAACTCAATTCAGGCAGTCAAAACCTGTGCTTTTAACCCCTAGCCTGTCTGCCTCCAAAAGTAAACAAAAGTAAACAACTCTACCTATGCCAGCTACTCCAGTGGTGTTTTCTTTGTTAAAACAGATTGCTAAAGCCTCTAGGGCTGGGAATGGAGCTATCAATCTGTTGGACCCATTTTCTTCCCCATTGCAATACCCCAAAACACCAGAAAAAAAGGACTTTCACTGAGCTAGGACAGCAGCTTGGTTTTCCCATATAATCTTATATATGGGTTGCCATATAGCCTATTTGTCAACACTTAAACTGTGTGTGAACTTGACTACATCATCATCCCCATTTATCATGTTGATACAATTTACTGAAAGGACGTGGCATGCAGAATGTTCCTAGGTTTTTAAGAGGGAGAGACCAAATCCCATGAAATCCTGTGGTCTAGGACTTATAAGGACATCCTCTGTAAAGGTCGGAGTCCTTGTGGTCCAGCAACTCCTAATGCCAAGGAGTCCTCTCTGGATTTTACAGGAAGCATATATACAATTGTGTGTTTTGCTCTGATCTGAAAGGCTGATGGATTTGAGTGTTGCTGTAAGCAAGAAACTGCTTAGGTACAGTGTTCCTCTGCCTTGTTGTGTGGCCCAAGCAGAACCCTCAGAAAAATAGCAGCAGTCAAGTAGGACCCTGTCTCTAAGGAGGCAGTGGAGGTCCCAGCATTTTTAAACAAAACCTATTCAGTTATGACTCTCTTCCCTTTGAGAAACAGTCCCTAGCTTATTAATCTAGTGGAGACTGAATGCTTGACTATGAGACATGGGGCAACCAAGGGACCCAAGAGGCCATCATGAATGGCTTTGTGTCTGATTCAGCAGCAGTAATGTCAGAAGGCCCAACAGCATTCTACTACCAGGAGTGTCATACCTAGGACCTGCTTCATGCTGGCCCTGAAGTGCCAGTGAGGTGCCTCATGACACTGCCAGCTGCTCTTCATCCTTACCTCAGATGTCATACAGAATTACCTATGGCCACTTGGTACAGAATTGTAAACTTTAAGTCTCTTTTACAGATGGCTCCGATCAGTATCCTGGGTGGGCTGGAGAGCATGATGGATATTCACCATTTCCATAGCAATTCAAAAGCACCTTCTCAGAGAGGCCTTATTTTCTTAATCTTTCTACCCAAGAACCACTAACATCTCCTTTCTCTCACATCACATAGTTTTGCTCTCATTATACAACTTACCAGTATAGAAAATTGTCTCGCTTGTATATTTTTCTTTGTCATTTTCTCTTTCCTTTGTTTAGAATATAAAATACCTAAGTACAGGAAACTTATTTGTCTCAGCACACAGAAAAATACATTTTGAACCTTCATTGTTTAACTGAAACATAATGCAAGCCAGATAATTTTAAACTTTCTACTAGATACATTAAAAAAGTAAAAAACAAAGCAGATGAAATTAATTTTTATATTCTAATTAACCTAATATATTTAAATGTTATCGCTTAACATGTAATCAATATTAAACTTTATTTAAATGGGTTGGGGTGTGTTGAGGTGTGATGTGCAGTCATTGCACATCTTAGTGTGGACTGCCTACATGTGGCTTAACAGCTATTGTAATGGGCAACACAGGGCTGATACATCATAGAAACTCAATAAATATTTGTTGAATGAATGCACAGAGCTCTTTGTACTGTTGCCCCAATCAGAAGAAATCTTTAAAGAAAATGAGACAATTTATACCCTAGATATTGTTCCTTCTATATGATTTTATAATAATAATGTTATATTTTGTCTTTTTTCATTTTTTCTTTCACTTTATATTTTTGTTTGTTTCATCATGTTTCTGTTCCCTCCTGCTTTCATTTTGAGTCTGACTCTGCTTTTAAGTTCTATCAATGTTTGTTTCCATTCTCAGCAATTTCTTTATCAAAAGGTAAAAATAAAATAATTATTAGGCCACACACTAAGATAACTTATTTCTCTCTCCACAAAAAAAGTAGCTTTTTGAACCCTATTACATTTTCTACTATTCTTTACACACAGGAAAACTTGCTAGGAGGCTTCCCTTCTCCCCTCATACATATTTGTAAGTCATGAATTATCTAACAATCTGCTTCCTTTCAAAAAGCCATAATGGAACTTTACATCTGAATCCCAGTCTCGTCATCACCATCCACTAACTGTACTTTTTGGGGCAGTCTTTACCTATCACTATTTCCTCTACTAGCTATCTACTACTGTTTTGACATTTATTCTGCTCAGGTTTCCATTTGGGTAAAGATCTTCAAGTATCCTCTTTAAGACTGAATCTGTTCTGAATCCCTGCATTAGAAAAATGCCTTCATTTTTCACTAACAGTTAAAAGGTATCTTTATTTATTTGTCTTTTTAAATTTTTAACCATTTTTAAATTGAAGTATAGTTAATTTACAATGTTGTGTTAGTTTCAGGTATATAGCAAAGTGATTCAGTTATACATACACATAGATGATAGATAGATTGATAAATAGATAGAAATACATATTCTTTTTCAGATTTTTTCCATTATACATTATTACAAGATATTGATTATAGTTCCCTGTGCTATAAGTAGGTCCTTATGGTGTATCTATTTTATATATAGTAGTATGTATATGTTAATCCCAAATTCCTAATTTATCTCTCCTCCCCTCTCACCCTGCCATCTCCTTTGGTAACCATAAGTTTGTTTTCTATGTTTGTGAGTTTATTTCTATTTTGTAAATAAATTCATTTGTATCAATTTTTTAGATTCAACATATAAGTGATATCATATGATATTCATTTTTCTCTGTCTGACTTACTTCACTTAATATGATAATCTATAGGTCCATCCACGTTGTTGCAAATAGCATTATTTCATTCTTTTTTATGACCAAGTAATAATTCCATTGTATATGTATATACCACATCTTCTTTATCCATTCATCTGTCGATGGGCACTTAGGTTGATTTCATTCATTGGTTATTGTAAGTAGTGCTGCTATGAACATTGGGGTGCATGTATCTTTTTGAATTAGAGTTTTCTCTGGATATATGCCCAGGAGTGGGAGTGAAGGATCATATGGTAACTCAATTTTAGTTTTTTCAGGAACCTCCATACTGTTCTCCATAATGGCTGCACCAATTTACATTCCCACCAACAGGGAAGGAGGGTTACTTTTTCTCCACAACCTCTCTAGCATTTCTTATTTGTAGACTTTTTAAAGATGGCCATTCTGACTGGTGTGAAGTGATAACTCGTAATTTTGATTTGCATTTCTCTAATAATTAACAATTTTGAGCATCTTTTCATGTGCATATTGGCCATCTGTATATCTTCTTTAGAGAAATGTTTATTTAAGTCTTCTGCCCATTTTTTGATTGGGTTGTTTGTTTGTTTGTTTTTATATTAAGCCATATGAGCTGTTTGTAAATTTTGGAGACTAATCCCTTGTCGGTCACATCATTCGCAAATATTTTCTCCCAACCTGTGGGTTGTCTTTTCATTTTGTTTATGGTTTCCTTTGCTGTGCAAAAACTTTTAAGTTTGATTAGGTCCCATTTGTTTATTTTCGTTTTTGTTTCCATTAGTCTAGGAAATGGATCCAAAAATGTATTGCTATGATTTATGTCAAAGAGTGTTCTGCCTATGTTTTCTTCTAGGAGTTTTATAGTATCCTGTCTTACATTTAGGCCTTTAATCCATTTTGAATTTATTTTTGTATATGGTGTTAGAAAATATTTAAATTTCATTCTTTTACATGTAGGTGTCCAGTTTTCCCAGCACCACTTATTGAAGAGATTGTCTTTTCTCCATAGTATATTCTTGCTTCCTTTGTTGTACATTGAATGATCATAAGTGTGTGGGTTTATTTCTGGGCTTTCTATTATGTTCCATTGGCCTATATGTCTGTTTTTGTTTTACCATTATGAGTCTGGCTAAAGGTTTATCAATTTTGTTTATCTTTTCAAAGAACCAGCTTTTAGTTTCATTGATCTTTTCTATTGTTTTCTTAGTCTCTATTCATTTATTTCTGCTCTGATCTTTATGATTTCTTTCCTTCTATAAACTTTGGGTTTTGTTTGTTCTTCTTTCTCTAGTTTCTTTAGGTGTAAGTTTAAGTTAAGTTGTTTACTTGAGATTTTTCTTGTTTCCTGAGGTAAGAAAGTATTCCTATAAACTTCCTTCTTAGAACTGATTTTGAGGCATCCCCTAGGTTTTGGATCATTGTGTTTTTGTTTTCATTTGTCTCTAGGTATTTTTTGGTTTCCTCTTTGTTTTCTTCAGTGATCCATTGGTTGTTTAGTAGCATATTGTTTAGCCTCCATGTTTTTGTGTTTTTTGCAGTTTTTTCCTTGTAGTTGATTTCTACCCTCATAGCATTGTGGTCAGAAAAGATGCTTGATATGATTTCAGTTCTCTTAAATTTACCACAGCTTACCTTGTGGCCCATCAAGTGATCTATCCTAGAGAATGCTCCCTGTGCACTTGAAAAGAACGTGTATTCTGCTGCTTTCAAATTGAATGCTTTATAAATATCAATTAAGTCCATCTGATCTAATGTGTCATTTAAAGCTTGTGTTTCCTTATTGATCTTCTGTCTGGATGATCTGTCTATTGAGGTAAGTGGGGTGTTATTTTAATTATTTTGTTACTGTCAATTTCTCCTTTTACGTCTGTTTACATTTGCCTTATATATTGTAGTGCTCCTATGTTGGCTGCATGTATATTTACAATTGTTATATCTTCTTCTTCAATTTATCCTTTGATCCTTAGGTAGTGTCCTTCTTTGTCTCTTGTAACAGTCTTAATTTTAAAGTCTATTTTGTTTGATATAATTATTATAACTCTGGCTTTCTTTTGGTTTCCATTTGTGTGGAATACACTTTTCCATCCTCTCACTTTCAGTCTGTATGTGTCTCTAGATCTGAAGTGAGTCTCTTGTAGGCAGCAAATATATGGGCCTTGTTTTTGTATCTATTCAGCCAGTCTGTGTCTTTTGGTTGACACATTTAGTCTGTTTACATTTAAGGTAATTATCAATATATATGATCCTTTTGCCATTTTGTTAATTGTTTTGGATTTGTTTTTGTAAGTCTTTTTTTCCCATTCTTCCTTTGTTCTGTTCTCTTTTGATTTGTTGACTATTTTTAGTGTTATGTTTGTTTTCTTTTTTCTGTGTATATCTATTATAGATTTTTGTTTTTCAGTTACCATGAGGTTTTTGTATACGAGTTTATATTTATACGTGCTTGTTTTAAGTTGCTGATCTCTTAATTTCAAATGCATTTTAGATACCCTGCATTTGTACTCTTATCCCCTCATGATTAGTGCTTTAGATTTTATATTTTACATCTAACTGTTTTGTGTATCCCTTAACTGCTTAGTGTGGATACAAATGACTTTACTACTTTTGTCTTTTAACCTCCCAACTAGCTTTGTGCATGGATAATTTCCTACCTTTATTGTATGTTTGCCTTTACCAGTGAACTTTTCCATTTTGTATTTTTCTTGTTTCTAGTTGTGACCTTTTCTTTTCCACCTAGAGAAGTTCCTTTACCATTTGTTGTAAAGCTGGTTGTTGGTGGTGAATTCTTTTAGCTTTTGCTTGGTTGTAAAGCTTTTGATTTCTCCATCAAATCTGCATGAGACCCTTGCTGGGTAGAATATTCTTGGCTGTAGGTTTTTCTCTTTCATCACTTTAAGTATATCATTTCACTGCCTTCTGGTCTACAGAGTTTCTGCTGAAAAATCAGCTGATAGCCTTATGGGAGTTCCCTTATGCATTATATGTTGCTTATCCTTTGCTGCTTTTAATATTCTCTCCTTATCTTTAATTTTTATCATTTTGATTACAATGTGTCTTAGTGTGTTCCTCTGTCGGTTAATCCTGTATAGGACTCTCTGTGGTTCCTGGACTTGGGTGACTGTTTCCTTTCCCAGGTTAGGGACATTTTCAGCTATTATTGCTTCAAATATTTTCTCAGATCCTTTCCCTCTCTTTTCTCCTTCTGGAACCCTTATAATGCGAATATTAGTGTGTTTCATGTTGTCCCAGATGTCTTTTAAACTGTCCTGATTTCTTTTCATTCTTTTCCCTTTTTCTCTTTGGTAGCACTGATTTCCCTAATCTACCGTTGATTCCTTCTAGTGTATTTTTCATTTCAGTTATTGTATTCTTCAATTCTGTTTGGTTGTTCTTTATATTTTCTAATTCTTTGTTAAAAACTTCTAATTTCTTGCTCTATAAATCCATTCTCCTCCTAATTTCTTTGATCTGCTTTATGATCATTATTCTGAACTCCTTCTCAAGTAGATTACCTATCTCCACATCACTCAGTTCTTCTGGAGTTTTATCTTGTTCTTTTGTCTGAAACATGTTCTACTGTTGCCTCATTTTATCTAAATTTCTATGTATTTTTATGTGTGATAAGTTAGTTATATTTCTTGACCTTGGAGAAGTGGTTCTCTGTAGGAGATGTCCTCTTTGTCCCAGCAGTGCACCCTCCACTTGTCACCCAAGGGCTAAGGGCCAACTGATCCCAGGGTAGTATCTGGCCTGAGTTTGCTGACTTTGTCTGCAGGCTGTGGGACTGAAGCTTTCTTGCTTCTGGTGCCTGCCCATTGGTGGGTGGAGCTGGGTCTTGGTCCTCTGGTGGGCAGGGCCATGTCTTGGGGCATGTCTAGAGGCAGCTGTGGGCTCAGGTAGTCTTTAGGCAGCCTGTCTGCTGAGGGATGGGGCTGCTTTCTCACCCAGGTTGTTGTTTGGCATGAGGTATCCCTGCACTGGAGCATACAGGCTGTTGGGTGGGGCCATGTCTTGGTGCTAAGATGTCAGCCTCCAAGAGAATTCATGCAGATAAATCCTCCCTGATATGCCTGTTACCAGTGTCTATATCCCCAGGATGAGTCACAGACACACTCCACCTCCCCAGGAGACCCTCCAGGACCAGTGGGTAAGTCTGGTCCAGGCTCCTATCAAATTACTGCTTTTGCCCTTGGTCCCAGTGCATGTGAGATTTTGTGTGTGCCCTTTAAGAGTGAGGTCTCTATTTCCCCCATTCCTCTGGAACTCCTTCCATCAAGCCCCAATGGTCTTCAAAGCCAAATGTTCTAGGGACTCCTCTTCCTGGTGCCAGAACTCCAACCTGGGGGCCTGATGTGGGGATCAAAACTCTCACTCCTGTGGAAGAACCTCTGTAATATCATCATTCTCCAGTTTGTGGGTCACTTACCTGGGAGTATGGTATTTGATTAAATAATGAGTCTGCTCCTCCTACCCCTTTATTGTGGATCTTTATGTCTTTAGTTTTTGAAGGTCTTTTCTGGTAGGTTCCAGTCATTTTCATTATGATTAATTGTTCTGCAGTTAGTTGTGATTTTGGTGCGCTCATGAGAGAAGGTGAGCTTAGGGTCCTTCTACTCCACCATCTTGGCCACTCTCCTAGAAAAAATTCTTGACTTCATGAGGTGGCCAAGCTGGAGCACGCTTGTGACTCAGGTCATCAATGGAAGCTGGACTCAGGCCACTGTGCCTCAGGACACCTGGGGAACCTGGCACAGTGCAGTGCATGGATTAGGAGGCTGTGAGCAGTGAGGCAGGAGTGTGGGGTGGTCAGTGTGACAGATCTGAGCTGCAGTACTACAGGGGCTTGGCCACCAAAACTGCAGCCACAGCAGGAACCCAGAGCAGGCATGGGAGGCAGGAGTGCAGCAGTGGCAGAGGCTCAGTATCTCTATTTTTTAGCAGCCTTATTGAATTACAATTAACACAGTATAAAAATCATCCATTTAGAGTTACAATTCAATGAATTTTAGCATATTCACAGAATTGTGCAACCATTACTACAATCAATTTTAAAACATGTTTACCACCCTACAAAGAAATCTTGTGTCCATTACCAACCACCCTCCAGTCCCCTAGGCAACCACTAATCTGCTTTCTGCCTTTGTAGTTTTTCCTATTCCAGAAATTTTATACAAATGTAATCATACAGTTTGTGTTCTTTGGTGACTGGCTTTTAATTACCATAATATTTTCCAGACTTAGCCTTGCTGTAGAGTATATCAGTACTTGATTTTTATTGATAAATAATTTCCATTGTATGAATATACCATATATTCTTTATTCATTTCCAATTGATAGATGTTTCAGTTATTTCTATGAATAATGTTACCTTGAACATTTGTATACAAGTTTTTGTGTAGACATGCTTTTATTACTCTTGAGTATATACCCAGGAGTGGATTGCAGGTTATATCATAACTCAATGTTTAAACTTTTGTTAAAACACCAAACTGTTTTCCAAAATGTCTGGCAATTTAAAGTTCCCAGTAACAATGTGTGAGGGTTCCAATTTCTCCACATAATCACCAACACTTATTTTTGACTGTCCTTTTCCTATAGCCATCCTACTGGGTGTGAAGTAGTATCTCATTGTTTTTGTTTTTTTCTTTTTTGTCTCCCTGATGACTAACAATTTGAGCATCTTTTCATGGGTGTATTGGTCATTTGTATTTCTTCTTTAGAGAATGGCTATTTAAACACTTTGTCCTTTTTAAAATTAGGTTCTTTACATTTTATTATTGTGCTATAAGAATTTTTTGTACTTTCTGGATACAATTGCCTCATAAGATATAGGTATCCCCTGTTATTGAAAGTCTGCTTTATGTCACTTCACTTTTATGAAAGACCTACATTACTACCTGTTTTTTGTTAACTGAAAGAAATCTGAAAAGCATTTTCACTTTTACAGAAAAAAAGGCAAAAAGTGAAAATAACATATTTCAGCATTTGTTTTGCAATGAGTCCTTACAGAGGCAGTAAACACCCTGAGCAGCGACAGTGGCACTGACAAGCTCTTTCCCAGAAACTACACTCAGCAACTCAGCATCAAGCATCTGTAGCTTTGACCTGTGTCCCTGAGCATCTGTGCTTTTTCTCACTTTACTTTGGCAGCTATCACTTTGGTAGGAGGTGGAGCTGGAGATAGAGAGGTAGGACCAGAGCCAGGTGTGAGCCAGAGCTTCTCCTATGTTCAGTGGCCATCACTGCCCCAGGGTGCAGGGTCAGTTCCCAAGTTGCTCTCAGGAGCAGAAGCCTTGAGAGTCGGCCCAAGCCAGCTCAGTTCCCTTCAAGTGTGCGCTCTCCCCACTACCAGCATCAGCTCCCTACCTGCCAGAAGGAAGCAGTGTTGGAGCAAGAGGACTGGCATGGGCACTCAGCAAGGGACTGTGTGGGCTGTGTCAGTCTGGTCTCTGTCAGAGATCTGGACTGCTTCTGATGTGCTGCCTGTGTAAACACCAGTAATGGCTGCCCCCTCCCTGCTCAGATGCTGTTTTGGGTTTGAGCAGCCTGAGCATCTTGTGGTCAAGATCTTTCTTCATATTGCCTTTGCTCCAGTGTGTAGGTGCAAAGTGAGGCAATCAGGGCTTCAGTGGTTTTATGGCTCAGGCTGGGGCATGGGCTGAGGCAGTCACAGAAAACACAGCAGCCACCTTTGCATTCTCAATCTACCCTCTCCACCCTGCTTTGGGTGTAATAAAGCATTGGCACACTCCTCATGAGCAGAGACTGGGCTTCCCATATTCCTCCTGTTAGTGCCATAGGCCCTCCAACCAGCCAAGGGGACTCATCTTCCTTTTGTTGGATGCCAGGTCTGGGGCACCCAATATGTGGCTCAAACTGCTCACTCCCCAGGGAGGATTTCCATCCATGTAATCTCCCTTTTCCTCTGATTCCCCTCCCTGGGGCACTAGACCTGACCTGATCACTTTTCTTCCCTTCCTATCCAATTATGTGTGGATCTTTCTTACAGCCTTGGTTGTACAAGAGACTTTCTGCAAATCTCCAGTTAGTTTTCAGTGACAATTTTCACATGTAGATATATTTTTGATGTGTTCATAGGGGGAAGTGAGTTCCAGGTCCTCCTACGCCATCATCTTGATCCGAGTTCTGTCTTGATTCATTTTAGGCATCCATTAGCAAGATGTATCTTAAGGTAATTGCTTCTTTGCTTTACACCATTTTGGCTTATTAAAAGATTTCATAGGAATGCTCTACTTTTGGATAGCAGGGAAAAACCTATATATGATTTGCAAATATTTTCTCTAATTATATAAGCTATCTTTTCACTTTCCTGATGGTATTATTTGCATGCAGCTCAAATATTTTCAATTTTGATAAAGTTTAATTTATCTATGTTTTCTTTTAATGATGTGCTTTTCCTGTCATATATTGCATGACCCTAGATTAGTAAGATTTGCAGCTAAGTTTTCTTCTAAGAGTTTACAGGTTTAGCTTCTTCATATAGGTATTGGATCTATTTTCAGTAAATTTTTGCATATGGTATGAGAGAAGAGTCCCAAATATTTTTTATTGTTTGGTGTTTTTTTTTTTTTTTTGATGTAGATATGCAGCTGTTCCAGCACCACAAGTTCAGAATACTATTCTTTCCTCATTGAATTTTCTTAGCACTCTTGTCAAAAATCAATTACCTGTAAAAGTAAATGCTTATTTCTAGACTCTCAATTCTATTTCATTGATGTATGTATCTATTCTTTTGCCAGTAGTACACAGTTTTCATTACTGTAGCTTTGTAGTAAATTTTAAAATTGGGAAACATGAATCTTCTAACTTTTTCAAATTTGTTTTGGTTATTATGGGCACCTAGAATTTCCATGTTAATGTCATGATAAGCTCATAAATTTCTGCCAAAAAAAATTAGCTGACTGGGATTTTTATAGGTTTTATGAGGAACCTATAGATAAATTTGGGGAATATTACTACCTTAACAGTATTAAATCTTTCAATCCATGAACATAGGATATCTTTCCATTTAGTTAATCATCTTTAATTTCTTTCAACAATGTATAGTTTTCAGTGTATAAGTGTATAAGTCTTGTTCTTCTCTTTTAAGTTTAATCCTAAGTAGTTTGTTCTTTTGATGAAGTTGTAAATTATTGTATTATTGTTTTCTTAATTTTATTTTCAGGTATTTCACTAAAAGCATACAGAAATGCAATTGATTTTTGTAAGTTAATTTCACCCTTCAACCTTGATAAACTCATTTATGAGTTCTAATAGTTTTTAAGTGGAATCCTTAAAATTCTCTACTTTCAAGATCATGTTATGTACAATTGGAGATAATTTTGCTTCTTCTTTTCCAATCTGGATGTGTTTATTTTTTTTTCTTGACTCATTTTCCAGAATAGAACCCCTAGTATAATAAAACTGGCAAGAGCACACATCTTTGTCATGTTCTTCACATTAAAGGGAAGTATTTAATCATTCACCAATAAATATGATGTTGACTGTGAGTTTTTCATGATAAAGGATACCATTTATTATGTTGAAGATAATTTTGTTGAGAGTTTTTACCTTGAAACGATATTTTTGTCAGACTTTGCAATATGAGATGTTCAAGTGGTTATTTTCCTTTATTTAACTACTATAATGCATTGCATTGATTGTTTTTAATTTCAATTGTTATAAAATAAAATTTATAATCTTAAACATTTTTAAGTGAACAGTTCAATAGTGTTAAATATGTATACATCATGTATAACCAATCTCCATAACTTTTTATCTTGCAAAACTGAAACTTCATATTCATCAGATAGTAACTCCTAATTTTCCCCTCCCCACAACCTCCAGAAACCACCATTTTACTGTCTATTTCTATGACTCTGATACTATAGATACCTCATATAAGTGGAATTATACAGTATTTGTCTTTGTGACTGGCTTATTTTACTTAACATAACATTCTCAAGGATCATTCATGTTGTAGAATATCAGAATTTCCTTCTCTTTTAAAACTGAATAATATTTCATTGTATGTATATGTTACATTTTGTTTATCCATTCAGTCATCAATGGATGTTTGCAGTGCTTCCACCTCTTGACTATTGTGAATAATGCTTCAAAGAGCATGAGTGTACAAACATCTCTTTGGGACCCTTCTTTCAATTATGTTGGATATAATCCCAGAAGTAGGAATGCTGGATCATATAGTAATTTTATTTTTAATTTTTTGAGGAGCAATCATACTATTTTCCAAAGTGGCTGTGCCATTATACATTCTCATCAACAGTGCACAAGTGTTCCAATTTCTCCACATCCTCATCAACACTCTGTGTTTTTGTTTTGTTTTGTTTTGTTTTATATAGCAGCCATCCTAATTGGTGGGAGGTGATATCTTATTTTGGTTTATATTTGTATTTCCCTAATAATTACTGATGATGATGAGGTGTATTACATTGATTGATTTTCATATGTAAAACTGCCCTTGTATTCTAGGAATTAATCCCAGTTGATCATAGTGTATAATTTGTTTTATATGTTATTGAAATCTCTTTGCTAGTATTTTGTTGAGATTTTTTTCCATCAATATTCATCAAGGATATTTGTCTATAGCTTTCCTTTCTTGTAAAATATTTTTTGGATTGTGACATCAGGGTGATGATGGCTTTGTACAATGAGTTTGGAAGTGTTCCCTCCTATTTATTTATTTATTTATTTATTTATTTATTTATTTATTTATTTTGGAAGAATTTGAGGAGGATTGGTGTTATTTCTTTAAATGTTTGGTAGACTTCTCTAGTGAAGCCAGTGTAGCCTTGTTATTTTCCTTTGGGGGGAGGCTTTCGATTACTGATTCAATCCTTTTACTAGATCTAGGTCTGTTCAGATTTTCTATTTCTTAATGATTCAGTTTTGATACACTGTGTGTTTCTAGGAATTTATCCATTTCATATGGGCTATTCAATTTGTTGTTGTACAGTTGTTCATTGTATTCTCTTTTTCTTAAGATTTTTTTGATGTGGACCATTCTTGAAGTCTTCATTGAATTTGTTACAATACTGCTTCTGTCTTATGTTTTGGTTTTTTTGGCTGTGAAGCATGTGGGATCTTAGCTCCCCAACCAGGCATCGAACCCTCACCCTCTGCATTGGAAGGCAAAGTCTTAACCACTGGACCACCAGGAAAGTCTCTGTATTCTCTTATAATCCATTTTTTCTGTAAAATCAGTTGTAATGTGCCCTTTTTATTTTTTTTTATTTTAGTTACTTGAGTCTTCTTTCTTTTTTCTTACTCTATCTAAAGATATGTCAATTTTGATTATCTTTTCATTGATTTTTTTATTGCTTTTCTATTCTCTATTTTACTTGTCTCTGCTCTAATCTTTATTGCCTTATTCCTTTTTCTAGATTTGGTTAAATTTGTTCATTTTTTCATCTTTCTTAAGGTGTAAATTTAGGTTGTTGACTTGATGCTTTTCTTTTTAAAAAATATGTTTATAGCTATAAATTTTCCTCTTAGTACTACTTTCACAATGCCCCAAAAGTTTTGGTATGTTGTGTTTCATTTTCATTTGTCTCAGGATATTTTCCAATAAACCTGTAATTTCTTCTTTGATCCAGTGTCTATTTAAGTGTATGTTGTTTAATTTCCATATATTTGGGGGTTAACTCATTTTCTTTCTGCTACTGATTTCTACTTTCATTACTTTGTGATCAGAAATGATACTTCATATGATTTTGAACTTTAAAACTTATTTAGACTTATTCTGTGACCTAAAATATGATCTATCATGAAGAAAGTTCCAGTTGCACTTGAGAAAAATGTGTATTCTGCTTTTGTTGAGTGGAGTGTCCTGTACATGTCTGTTATATTCAATTGGTCTGTCATGTTTTTATGTCCTTATTTCCTTATTGATATCATCCCTAGTTGTTTTATACATTATTGAAAGTAGGGTATTTAGTCCTTTACTATTACAGTAGAGCTGTATATCTGTTCCTTCAAGTCGATGTTTGCTTCATATATTTCAGAGCTTTGATGTTTGGTGCATATATGTTTATAATTGCTATATCTACTTGGTGAATTGATTATTTTACCATTATATAATGCTTTTTAAACAAGTTTTATCCATTCAGCCAAATTATGTCTTAAAAATATGGAAAGCTTCACAAATATAAAAAATTCTTGTGCAGGGGCTATGATAATTATTTCTGTATCATTTCAATTTTAGTTGATGTGTTGCTGAAGCAAACACTCTGTTCAGATATTTTGCCCAATTTTTAATAGGGTTGTTTATTTTCTTCTTGCTAAGTTCTGTGTATGTTTTGAATATAAGTCCTTTATCAGTTATGTGTTTTGCAAGCAGTTCTTCCCAGTCTCTTGCTTGTCTTTTTGTTCTCCTAGTAATGACTTTTGCAGAGCAGATGTTTTAAATTTTAATGAAGTCTAACACCAATTTTTTTCTTTCCTGGACTATATGCTTGATGATGAGTTTTATATACAATACCAAAAACAAGATCACCTATATTTTTATCTATGTTATCTTCTAAAAGACCTATAGTTTTCTGTTTTACATTTAGGTCTATGATCTATTTTGAGTTAATTTTGTAAGAAGCATATGATCAGTGACTAGATTCTATTTTTTGTTTGATTATCTGTGAATGTTCACTTCTCTAGCACCATTTGTTGAAAAGTCTATTCTTTCTCCATTGAATTGCCTTTGCCCCTTTGTCAAAGAACAATTGACTATATATGTGGTTCTATTGCTGGTCTCTCTTTTATTCTATTTATGTATTTGTTTATATTATTTCACCAATGTTGCAATGTTTTGACAATCATAGCTTTATAGTATGTATTGAAGTTTGGTAGTGTTAGTCCTCAGACATTGTTCTTCTTCAATATTGTGTTGGATATTGTGTCTTCTGCCTTTTCCACATAAATTTTAGGTTTATTTTTTTGGTATCAGGGAAATAACTTGCCATAATTTTTATTTGCAATTCTTGTAATCTGTAGACAAAGTTGTCAAGAACTAATATCATAACAATATTGAGTCTTTCTATCCATAAATGTGGAATATCTCTCCATTTATTTAGCTCTTCCTTGATTTCCATCATCAGTGTTTTGCTGTTTTTCTCACATATACCTTACACATATTTTAATAGATATACACCTAAACATTTCCTTATTCATTGCAAATGTAAATGATACTGTATTTTTAATTTCAAATTCCAATTTTTCATTGCTAGTGTATAGAAAACAATTGTATTTTATACATTAACTTTGTAATATGTATAAGCTTATAACCTCACTATAATAGCTTATTTCCAAAGCAGTTTTTGGTCAGTGATTTTCTGCATAGACAATCATGTCATCTGAAAACTAATACTGTTTTATTTTTCCTTCCAAATCTGTATTTTTTAAAAGTTTCCTTTACTTGTCTTATTGCATTAACTAATTACTTCCAATATGGTGTTGAAGAGGAGTGGTGAGAGGAAACATCCTTGCATTGTGTACCTGTTCTAAGCAGGAAATCATCTAGTTTTTCACCATTAAATATGATGTTTTCTGGAGGGTTTTTTGTAGATTTTCTTCATCATTTTGAGGAATATCCCCTATATTACTAGTTTACTGAGCATCTTTATCAATAATCAGTGTTGGATTTTTGCCAAATGCTTTTTCTGCACCTATTGCTATCATCATATGATTTTTCTTCTTTAGCCTAGGATGATAGATTACATTAATTGATATTCAAATGTTGAATCAACTTTGCATACTTGGGTTAAATCCCACTTGGTTATAATGTATAATCCTTTTTATACATTGTTGGATTCAATTTGATATTTTCATTTTTACAAATTTTGCATTTATATTCATGAAAGATATTGGTTTATGATTCTCCTTTCTTGAAATGTCTATCTGGTTTTGTATTAAGGTAATGTTGTCCTCTGAGTGTGTTAGGAAGTTTTCCTCTACTTCTATTTTCTCAGAGATATTGTAGATAATTAGTATCATTTCTCCTTAAATGTTTGGTAAAATTCCTGCAAAACCATCTGGACCTGACACTTTTTTTTCTGTAATGTTATTAATTATTCATTCATTTTCTTCAGTAGTTATAGGCTTATTCTGATGATCTATTTCTCCTTTTGTGAGTTTAGGTAGATTGTGTCTTTCAAGTTTCAGTTCATCTAAGTTATCAAATTTATGGGCATTGAGTTGTTCATAATATTCCCTTATTAACATTTTAATGTTCATGGGAGCAGTAGGGATGGTCCTTTTCTTTCATTTCTAATATCAGTAATTTGGGTCTTCTCTCTTTCATCTTGTTTGCCTAACTAGAGGTTTATCAATTTTATTTGTATTTTCTAAGAACCAGCTTTGAGTTAATTAATTTTCCCTATTGTTTTCCTGTCTCAATTTTGTAATTTTTATTCTCATTTTTATTCTATCTTTTCTTCTGCTTGCTTTAGATTTATATTGTTCTCTTTCCAGTTTCCTAAGATGAAAGCTTAGCTTGTTGATTTTATGTCTTTCTTATTTTCTAATATTATGTATGCAATATGTTCCCATCTTAGCACTGCTTTCCCTGATTCAGAATTTTGATAAGTTATATTTTCATTTCCACTTAATTCAAAATATTTTTAATTTCTCTTGACACTTTGACCCATGTATTATTTATAAGTATATTGATTAACCTCCAAATATTTGGGGATTTTCAGCTACCTTTCTGTTATCGTTTTTAGTTTCATGCCATTGTGATTTCAAGAGTACTTCATGTGATCTTTATACTTTTAAAACTTTTATGGTGCATTCTGTAGCTCAGAATGTAATCTATATTGGTAAACATTTCATTTGAGTTTGAGAAGAATGTGTATCCTGATATTATTGGATGAATTATTCTATAAGTGTCAATTAAATCCAGTTGACTGATGGCCCTGGCAAGTTTAAATACAGTCATGTTCTTGATCTTCTTTTTTATCCACTCTGTGATACTCTGTGTTTTAATTGGTGTATTTAGATCATTCACACTAAAGTAATTGTTGATACAGTGGGTTTGTATATACCATATTTATGACTGCTTTCTCTTCATTGTTCTTGCCTCTTTTATCTTCCTTTTTCACTCTCTTCCTCCCTTCCTTCCTTCCTTCATTCCTCCTTTCTTCCTTCTTTCCTTCCTGCCTTCCTTGTTTTTTAACTTCCAGTTTTTTCTCACCACCTTGGCTTTGATTCCATTTTCTCTTCTCTCTTAGCATGTAAATTATACTTATTTCTATTTTTGAGTATTCATCTTAGAGTTTGCAGTATATATTTACAACTAATCTAAATACACTTTCAAATAATACACTCAAACACCCACTTCATGAATGTTGCGTGTCCCTTCTAACAGAATATCCTCAATTCCCCCCCCCGCCCCCAACACACACACCTCTCATAACATTGTGGCATTCATTTCACTTATGCATAATCTCTAATCACCCAATGCACTGCTCCTATTGTTATATCGAACAAACATCATCTAATAGATCAGGTAAGAATAAAAAATATTTTATTTTATCTTCATTTATACCTTTCTAACACTCTTTCTTTCTTTATGTAGACCTGAGTTCTGATGTATGCAATTTTTCTTCTCTCCAAAAAACTTCTTTTAACATTTCTTACAAGACACATCTACAGATGACATATTCCTTCAGTTTTTGTTTGTCTTAGATGGTCTTTACTTCTTTACTTTTCTTAAAGACCAGTTTTTAAGAGCAGTTTTACAACAAAATTAAGAGGAAGGTACAGAGATTTCCCATATACTTCCTGCCCAAAATATCCTCTGTGCTCTGCCAATTTACCCCACACCCCCACTCTAGCAACCACTGGTCTTTTTGTTGTCTCTACAGTTCTGCTTTTTTCCCGAATGTAATGTAGTTGGGATCATACAGCATTTTCAGATAGACTT
The DNA here is from genome assembly GCF_009873245.2 of Balaenoptera musculus. NCBI lineage: Eukaryota > Metazoa > Chordata > Mammalia > Artiodactyla > Balaenopteridae > Balaenoptera > Balaenoptera musculus. The sequence goes on along the minus strand of NC_045790.1, from coordinate 20,109,427 downwards.
CTTTCACTTAGTAATATATATTTTAGGTTACTCCATGTCTTTTCATGGTTTGCAAGTTCATTTTTTTAATGTGCTGAATAATATTAGACAGGATGCTCCATAGTTTCTCCTTCACTCTTGAAAAATAATTTGCCAGATACAGAATTCTTGGTAGCTATTTTCCTATCAAAACTTTTAAGATTTCTTTCTAGTCTTCTTGCTTGCATGGTTTCTAAAGAGAAGGCTGGGGTAATTCCTACCCTTGTTCCTTTATAGGTAAGATTCTTATTTTTCCCTCTGGCTTCTTTCAAGATTGTTCCTTTGTGTTAGGTTTTTTGCAATTTGAATATGCTTAGATTTAGATTTTTTGGTATGCATCCTACTTGGTGTTCTCTCAACATCCTGGATCTCTGTTTTGGTATCTGTCATTGATTTTGGAAAATTCTCAGCCATTATTGCTTCAAATTTTCTGCTTCATTCTTTCTTTCCTTCTTTCTTTCTTTCTTTCTTTCCTTCTTTCTTTCTTTCTTTCTTTCTTTCTTTCTTTCTTTCTTTCCTTCTTTCTTTCTTTCTTTCTTTCTTTCTTCTCTTTTCTTTCGTTTCTTTCTTTTCATTTCTTTACTTTCTTTCTTTCTTTCTTTTCTTTCTTTCCTTTTCTTTCTTTTTTCATTTTCTTTCTTTCTTTCTTTCTTTTCTTTCTTTTCTTCTTCCTTTCTTTCTATCTTTCTTTTTCTTTCTTTCTTTCTTTTCTTTCTTTCTCTCTCTCTTCTCCTTCTGGTGTCCCATTGGGTTGCCATTAATGTATGTTACATTGGGTAATTTTCCCACAATTCTTGGATATTCTCTAATTTTTTTTCTCATTGCATTTCAATTTGGGATGTTTATTTTTGACATATCTTCAAGCTCACTGATTCTTTCCATGGCCTTTCTGAGTCTATTAATAAGTCTGTCAAAGGCATTCTCCATTTCTTTTACAGTATTTTTGATTTCTCAAATTTCTTTTTGATTTCTTCTTAATGCACATCTCTGCATACATTACCCATCTGTTCTTTATTGTTGCCTACATTTTCCATTAGAAACTTAGCCTATTAATAATAGTTATTTTATATTCTGATCTTATAATTCCAAAATCTCTGTCATATTTGAGTTTAGTTTTGATCTTCACACACTTTTTTCCCTGCCTTTTCTCATGCCTTGTAAATTTTTGTTGAAAGCTGTAAATGATGTATCCAGTAATAAAGGCTGAGGCAAACAGCCTTTAATGTAAGGTTTTATGTTTATCTAGGAAGGAGCTAGGCTGTGTTTAATGTTGACTGTAGTTGTAAGTATGAAAGGCTTTTATTTCCTCTAGTATTATTGGTGTTATCTCCTCTATTGTCTTTGGGTTTCCATCTTAAGTAGAGTCCATGTCCTGAAGCTCTCTCAGTTGTAATCCACTGTTATGATATTGGAGTTCTGTTGATGTGGTGTTAAGATATCAGGGAGGAGAAAAAGCATTCTATAATCTTATGGTGAAATCTATTTTTTAATGGGCTCAAGTCTCTGGGCTGTGACCTTCAGAAGAGTTTCCTAGATGCTTGTTTGTCCTTGTTATGCCATAGGAAGCCAGGAAAGGCCTTGAGACAGACAATTGTCCTTCTGTGAGGTCAAGTAAGGTTCCACCAAAGTATTTTCTACTAAGGACAAGTTCCTACCATGGAGAACAAAGTTCTCTGGCCATATTTTTAAATGGCTATTTTTCCACTTCCCCTTCCTGGAGCACAAGGGAGTTTTTCTACTGTCCTTACCATGAGATTTGGTCAAACTCATGAAAGTGTGGGACCACATATGACTGGGTTCCCAGAAATTTTTAACTTCCAATTTAGTTCACATTTAGCCTCCCATAATTTTTTAATTACCATTTAATTGTCCCTATCAGTTTCTATCCCCAGTGGCAACTTCTGCTCCTGTTAAGCTATGGTTCTCTGTATTCACTTATCTCTACGTTTTCACATATCAGTTTGCCCTCTCTTTTCCAGTTGATCTAAGAAGACTTGCTGGTATTTTTTTGTTGAACATTTTTTCTTGTTGTGAGGATGATAGTGACAAGTTCCAAGCTCATGTTGGAGTGGAAAGCAGATGATGATTTTAAACAATTCTACTTCTTAATGTACTAAGATAAACCTATTGCCAAATTATAAACTTAATGTTGATGATTCTTATAAGTAAATGTTAAATAATAACAATTTTTAAAATAAAATATCTAATATAAGTATTAATTCTCTGTATATGTTATGTTGGGATAAAGTAGATTGGTCCTTGACCTCTATTTCACTCTTTTTTTCTATTGTTTCTTCTGGTACTGCAAAGAATGGAGAGCAAAAATTACCATATCCTAGGCTTTCTTGCAGCTAGAATACTGCATGCAATTTCGGTTTAGCCAATAAAATGCATTCCTTCCAGGTCTGAGAGGGGAAAGTGAAGCCACTTTTCTGCACATTTTGATCTTTCTGCTCTAAGTTTGGTCATGGAGGCATCTGGTGTGTGTGGTGGGGAGGGGGTGTGGGGGGGGGGGTTCTGTTTTTAAAATAATTGAGTTCTAACATCATTTACTTTTGAGATGTCAAGGCACAATAAATCTGTTCTGCTGGTGCAGACCATGCTGGCACCAGCTGTAATATCAGAGGTTTAGAACTGCATGGCACTGATCATGATGATAGCAGTTAGATTACAGAACCAGCAGCTTCCTGGTTGTAGAGCAACAGCAGTTCCCTTGGTGACTTGATTCTGTAGTATGGTTCTTGGAACCCTGAGTACTCAACTTGAAGCAGTCTCAATTTGGCTACACATAACAATCACATAAATGGGTTGTAAAATTACCGCTGCCTGCAGCCCAGACAGTCATTATCATCTCAAAGAGTGAATTCAGGACATGGATATTTTCAAAATCTCCTCAGGTGATTCCCATGCAGAGACAGGGTTGAGAACTTCTCATCTAAAATCTGTCCTTCCAGCTCACCCAACAAATATTTAAACTATTTGCTTTCCTGAAGTAAATATTTTCTTATTGAAACTAGCTACAGACTCTGTTTTCTGCAATGGTACCCAGACTAATACATGTTGTTTCTGAATCTGGCAGCCTTCCATCTTTTGTAAAATGAATGACTAAAACATGAGAGGTTACAGAGAAGGCATTAATATTGAGGCATGTTTCCATTTTCCCTTTGTCAAGGATAGGACTTGTATTATAGTTTATATCACTGTGTTTACTGCAATTTCACTCCATTGTGGCTTAAGGATAATAGCATAAATTGCTATTAAATAACAAAATTACAAGACATTTTCAGTGCAAAGGTATAATTCCCAGGATGAATGAAAGGAATTGAATCTGGCTGTTGTCCAGATTGGAAAGTGATCCCAAATGTCTCCATTTTGTTCTTCCATGGTACTTCCTGATTCCCAGGGCTTACTCATTTTCCTTCAGTGGTCATCAGTTTAACCACTAAGTCATTAGCTAATCATGATCTGTTAACCCTGCTAAAAACATTGAGGGAACATTTATAGAAATAAAATAAAGCCATAAAGAACTGACTCTACTTAATAGAATTTTATACCTTGGCAAGCCAACAAAAGAAGTTCTTTTGCAAAATTGAGACTGAAGAGAATAAACACTTTCAATTTCTTTTCAGAGTATGTTCTGGAAGTAGCTGTTTACTTTAGTGAATGATAAATTGTCATCAATTTACATCAATGGTCCTTTTGACAATAAACATCAGTGGTTCCTATAACAGAAATAAAGAGTTTGGTCTATGTGACGTGAGTTTTCCAAAATAGTACACATAAGATAGGACTCTTGGGAGGGAGATAGAAGAGGGAAGAGATATGGGGATATAAGTATATGTATAACTGATTCACTTTGTTATAAAGCAGAAACTAACATACCATTGTAAAGCAATTATACTCCAATAAAGATGTTAAAAAAAAGATAGGACTCCTTTGCTCAGCGTATAATGCACAGAATAAAGTCACTTCACCATCTGCCCCTTGACTACATTTTCAGTATCAATATTATATTGTTCAAATCTTAATGAAAATGTAATGATTTATAATTTCCCTTTTGCTTCTTTGTATCATTTCACATGCTGCTCTCACACCTTACAATACCTTGCTTGACCACCTGGGACATTCTGACCTGATTCAAGTTGGGTCGGCTCCAGAATTTCTATCTATCTTAATGGCAGCTATAAGTTGTGAGATTGGGACAGATGCTGAATATGTTTATGGGAAGGAGACATGGAGGAGGTTGGTGGAGATGACAGGCAGTCTGTATCCCCCTAGATCTTCCTGAGAGCCTTCTGAAATTCCTCCAAGCAGAAGTCACTTTGTCCTTGGTGCTGATATAATTCTTTATTTGTGTACTATTACAGTAAAAAATTACATTATTTGTATTATTACTTTATATAAATACCTCCCATTCTAGGAAGGTAATCTTATGCTCTCTGGAGGCAATTCATGCCATTTTTGTAATCCCAGCACAGATTCGAATGCAGACTTTTCTTCTCAATACATCTTGCACGAGTGAAGGAATCTGTAGAATCTCATCATAGGCATCAATTTGTACCCTTTGAACTATTAAGGGAGATGGCATGAGAAGCACATTCACACTGGAAAAGCAAGTGCAAGAATGAGGACAAGCAGTACTAGTCAATAATGAATCCCTAGAGTCACAAGGGGAGTGGTGTATGTCATAAATCTAAAGAGAAATGCTGTTATATAGATTCTGTGACAAAAAAGAGAAAACAAAAGCCAGAACAAAATGGGCTTCACTTCAATGAGATTTAAATAAGTTGAGAACATTTCAGAGTGAATTGTTGCTAACCCACTAGATTCTTGTTAAAATGGACTGCACTATTATTTTTGGTGGCTAATCAGCTTGTGCATAACCTACAGGCTCAGCTTCTGCACACCAGTCAGCCCTACCTGAGTTTGGTTTTTCAGTTGGCCGCCAACCAGTCAGTGGAATAACCTTCAAAGAATTAACTGATGACATGAGCTGCTTGCAGAATTCCACTGCAGCTGCCATGAAAGCAGAATCGCATTCATAACCAATGGGAATTTCTAAATAAAAAGAAAAGACTTCGTGACAACACAGCCTGCAGCAGTTATGAGTTTGCATTTCACTCCATGCAGCAGATGTCAAGAGAGCTGTGATAATTTTCTTCTTATCCATCAACCCGACATTATTGTGTAGCAGAACGGGGGACTGGAATTTGTGAATTAGCCTCACTCTCTGGATTGCAAAACTTACTTGAATAAGGTAATGTGGTTGGAACAACTGTCTCTTTAAAATTGAATACTTATTCGTGTACTTTTAGTGTCAGCATTGACCAGCCTCTTCCCCAAAATGATAGAAGAAAATATGGCTTAGGTGCGGGGAGGGCAGGAATCCTCCACAGGGCACAGAAAACATCTCACAAACAGTGCAAGGGACTGTCTCTGTATAGTTCCAATGGGATGTTTTCCTGCACCATTCACTTTCAAACACGCCACCTGTGTTGGATGCATCTTCCAGAAAGCAGACCTGAGAAAAAGGGAGAAGACTAAGGGGGGAACGCCCGTGACAGATAAAAGGTAGGGGAGTAAGAGTAGGCAGGACAGCTTTCTGGCCATCATGCTGGTCCGACATTTGCGAAAGAAGAAGGAAGGAGGGCTGGGTGGGAAAAGCTTCAGGCTGCAGTGTGGATCTGAGAAAATCTTAGACAGCTAAATGGTGAGCTTGGATGCAAAGAACCCCACATCACACAGAAATAGCCAGGCCCAAGGACACAAACCATACTGAATCCCCAGCTGGAGGCTGCCTGGGAGGTGTGTCCTCAGATCAAATGCTGCAAATAACTGCATCCCTAACAGCTGAACAGACGGTAATTTCCTGACAGGAGATCCAAATGGCAGGTGTCCATGGCTGCTTGCTTTTGCCTTTCCCCTCACAAACACTATACTGTCAGTTCCTTGAAGGAAGATTGTTTTTTTGGTTTACATTATTCTCTGAGCGAAGAACTGTCCTTGGCAAACACTGGGTGCTCAATAATTACTTGCTGAATGAATGCAAAGAAAATGCTAGTGATTGAGTTCCTGCAAGGGGCCTGGGAATGTAATAATACTCCATTAACACTCCTACAGCTCACAACTACCATGCCAGGAAGGCATTTTAATCCATTGAACAAAGAGGAAAACTGGAAATCGTGAAGATTAAGTAACTTGCCCAAGGTCACAGGGTATCTGAACACAGGTGAATATTGCCTCTAAATCCCAGAGCCTTTCCACTATTCTAGGTTGGCACACCATCAGTTTTTGTGCTACAATGCAGCAACTTGTGTGTAGGTTTTTCTCTATAATGGTTCATTCCTTTAGAAGAGGAATATGTGTTTCGTACACATTGAGGGGGACTGGATTATTTTCTTTTAATTTTGCAGACTGACACTTGTTCTCAATTTTTCCAGAAGCCATGGAAGCAATTTGTTCACTGAATCCAGAATGCTAGGGATTTTTAACCATTTACTTGCCAGTGGTCTAAGAGCCACTCTTGGGTAGTTTTATTTTCTGCCACAATTTCAGCTTGCCTCCAGTTTAATCCTCTGGATTCAAAGCTTCTAAGAACGTTCAAATTTCTGGACCTGCCATATCCACATGACTCTTTTCTCACCTAGATAATTGCTTATTTAAATAGTGTTTCAAGCAAGGGACAGATGAAAACTATATTTCATACTGATTTGAGACTTTAGTTCTAAAATGCTTGTCTCAGGACATATCCAAACATTTCTTTTTCCTTAGACATATGACCATGTCCTGAAACTTCATAATAAATAAAATTAATGGATGATTCAAGATTGATTAGTTATAAAGAGTAGCCTACACAGGCTACTTTGTGCAAGTAGCTAATATGACTGTATTTCAGCAAGCATAATAATTTATGAATCATTGCCATTGTCTATGAAGAGCAACCTGGCACCAAGGCTTATATTTAAATGCACTGGGAAGAAATAGCTTGTTTTCTTTCCAGTCTTTTAGTTAAATTTTTTAATTCAGATTTTTCATCTTATTTCCTGCTACTCCACAGAACTTTAATTTTTTTCCAGGTTCCCAAATATTTATATCACCTTCTTGTATCTTTTAAAGGTCTCTTTATTTTGATTTCTATAATGAACAGACTAGGAAGTGACATTTGCTCTCATTAGACATTGGTCTGTTTCACAGTAAAATCTGTTTGGCAGTAAAATCCTGAATAATACATTATGATTTAGCATGTGCATCAAAAGTCATAATAAAACAAAATCATGCCAGTGTTATTCATAATAAGCAAAACCTCAAAAAAACTTAATTGTCCATCAACAGAAAAGTTAGACCATAAAATGTGGAATGTTCATACCATGAAATTCTATTCGGCAGCGAAAACCAACAAACCACAGCTAACGCCACAACACAGATGAATACAAATACTGAGTGAGCAAAGACAGACAAAAGTATACATATTTCATGTTACCATTACAAAGTGTATAAAAAGGCAAAACTAAAATACAATATTTAGGGATGCATGGATGGTAAGAAGACTATTCATTTTAAAATGCGGACGTTAATATCATAAAAGAGAGGCTGGTCACCTTCAGAAAGATTGAGTAGTGATGGAGATGGGGCAGGAGGGAGTGCTTCTGGAGTGTCACCAGTGCTTAATTTCTCCACCTGAGGTTTTGGTTTCACATGCATATTCACTTGGTGATAATTCACTGAGGTGCTCATTCATGTTTTGTGTAGTTGTCTGTTTGCATGTAATGCTTTAGAATTTTAAACAAACTGTGACATGGAAACATACAACTTCAACTGCAGGCTCCAATGTAATCACTCTCTTTCTTACTCTCCCTCTCTTCTCCCTCTCCCTCTCCAATTGTTTTGTCAATTTCCCCAGTCATGACATGAAAGAGATAGATTAGATGATTTCTAAACTCAGCTCCAGTCCTAGCATTTTCTGATTCTAATCTGCTGATAATTTGTAAGATATTATTCTGCAAGAAAATTATTCTATTTGTTTCCTAAAACATACTTTAAATTTTTTGGATTTCCTTTCTTGATTTTTATCGTGATGCTTCTAGATCAACCACTCTGTCAGCTTGCTTGACAGTTGGTGCAATAATGAACAAAGGTGGTGAGGGAGAAAAACTATTGGGGACAAAGGTCAAATTTATAAAGTGTCCTTAAAAAAGTGGCTAGTCAAAAAAAGATAGGGAAATAGAGTTTTAAATTTTGCTCAGTTAAATTCTTTGAGATAAAGAGAGGCTCTAGATTTATTAAAGGGCCTGTTGCCATTTGAAGAAGAAAGATAATGAAATAGACAGGGAGCCATCAGGGGAAAGTCAGAGGATCCTGAATCACCATTCACCTTGGGGGAAGAGCCACAGTCCAAGCACCATCCTCAGTCTTGGAGGCTTGACACCTGGATCGTCAGCACTCAGAGTAGTTCCATTTCCCAGGGCAGACTCACATTAAGGGGGTTCTCAGAGGCTGATGTGTCAAAACCAGAAATATCTCATTTCCTTCTAGTGAGGACTGCAGTTGTCAAATAGACCAGATGGTCACATCCACAGATGCCACGTGGAAAATACAAATATCAGCAGGTCAACTTAGAGATTTCTCTCAGTTATACTACTTTGAGACCCTGCACTCACTTTGGCAATAGGTAGACCAGATTAATGGGGAAGTGTTTAGAGTTACTTTTGTTGAGTGCTTGTTTTTTTGACCCTCCTGTTCTTTGCACCCCTTATCCTGACAGTCTCTTCCAACACAGGGACAGTGCAATTGAACAGGCTTCTGGATTCCTAAATCACAGCCATATTCTGATCTTGCCCCCTCACTTTCCCCACTATTGTGATTGGACTTTAGATCAGACCTTTACAGTAGTGTCTCACTCAGCTCTGGCTGCCATAACAGGATACCACAGACCAGGCAGCTTGAATAACAGAAAGTTATCTTCTCACATTCTTGAGGCTGGAAGTCCAAGATCAAAGTGCCAGCATGGATGCGTTCTGGTGAGAGCTTGCTTCCTGGCTTGCAGACAGCCACCTTCTCGATGTGTGCTCAAATGGAGAGAGAAAGGACTCTGGTGTTTCCTCCTCTTCTTATAAGGGCACTAATCCCTTTTCACAGGTGCTCCACTTTCATGACTTCATCTAACCCTAATTACTTCCCAAAGGCTCTATCTCCAAATACCATCACTTTGGGAATTAGGGATTCCACACATGAATTTTGGGGAAATATAATTCAGTCCATAGCAAGTAGATTAACTTTCAGAATGTTCTGGAAAGGGGGTAAGAGACATCTTGTGGTCTAGTCCTAGTGCCACCTCATCCTAACCATGGCTTGTCCCTGCAAACAGCCTGAGGCACATGATGGGGATGTAGGCTGTCTCCAGGAGACAGACGCTACAGCCTTGATGCTGACACTTTACAAAGAGATGGTCTTTTATGAAGAACAGTCAGGGAGTCTCACTTCTTTCTCCTAGCTGGAGCTGCAGATGTGATTCTGGCCTACAAACTCATTTGGGGGCCTCCCCTATGGAAGACACCTGAAGTCTTTCTCAACTGTACCCAAAGGCAAACAAGATAAGAGACCATCTTACTCAGTGGAGACGCTACGCTAGTGATGTCATCCTAGGTCTGTGTGTGAGCAGCCAGTGCCAATCACAGAGATGCCCTGACCTCCCACAGGGAAGGGGTACTGGAGAGGGGAAGTGTAGGGGAAGAGTTCACAGATATTTCCAGGTTGCAGTCCCCAGTGACCTGAGAGGGACAGGGGGTGCCAGAGAACACCCCAGGACCTCAAGGATAGAGGGTTATGTCAACAATGGGTCTTGATTCTTGAGCCTTTCTAGATCAAAAAGGCCAGAGTGGTGTCATGGAATAAATTCAATCCTCGGGCAATCTCTCTAAGCCTCGCTTTTCTCATCTAAGACCAATGCTGCTATTTTCTAGATATTAGGCAGAATGGAGTCACTTTCATTACTTTTAGACTTATGGTAGATTAAAAAAAAAAACAAAAAAACCAAATAGGCTTACAAAAATTGTGTTATATTTCAATGATTTACATGTAACGAGTTTTCTCTTTCTCTGTTCTCATTCCCCTTGGCATATTCAACCTTCAAAGGGTTACATATATACCTTCTAATAAACAGCAAGCAAATCAAGGGCAAGTGCTTATCTTTGATTCAAATTCATATTGACAATGCCTAGAATATATGTAGGACATATACTCAGTAAAATTAAGGTTGTGAAATGTAACAAATGAAAATATAGGATGCTCAGTTAAAGTTGAATTTCAAATGTTGAACAAACTTTTAAAAGTATAAATATATTCCATGCAATATATGGTACATACTTATACTAAAAAAATGCACTTTTTTTTAAAACTTTAAATTTAACTGGGTATCTTTTATTTTACCTGGCTATCCTAACATGTTTATTTGTTAAAAGAATAAATAAGTGATTTTACCTATATATTCATTTATTCATTCATTGATGTTAGATTCAGACTTTAATACTTTGATTTCCTCTCCTTACCTTATCACATCTTAAACTAATTCTTCCCTATGAGGTTCAGCTTAAATGATACTTCTTTCTCAATATCTTCCAAGAGGCTCCAGTCTCTCAATTTTATGACACTTTAATTTTTCTTATGTAATTTACATTTATTCATGTTATTATTATTCATATACATCTTTTTATATTGTATGACCATTGAGATTATAAATGGGCACAAGATGTGCTTTGGTTCTTTTTGGAGTGAAGAAATGTGCTTGATGTCTTCTACTCCACTGATCTCTACGACTGCAAATTCGTAACTGGATATGAAGTACATTGTAGAAATATAACAAAATGAAAATGCTGATCATAATGGTCTTTTAATTTTGCAGTTGACCTCACTCCTACCGCTTTCTGGTTTGTCTGGAGAAGGATAGTCACAAACAGAAATATGGACTTGAAAGAAAGCTTGCTTGAAATCCAGAGCCAAAATTTTATTACAAGACAAGAATGGAGAACATGGTATGAGAGACAGTCCCACCACAGAAGAAGAAGAAATAGGAATCCTTTTGCCATGGATAGAAGTTGTATGGGGGATATTTGGAGGGTTATGAGAGTGAGTATGGTAACTGGGTCCTTAAGAAGGGACTACATACACAATCAGACTCTAGATATCATTGAAAGTAGGGGTGGTAAAATAGCCAAAGCATTAATAGAAGCCTCAGAGAGATGGAAGAAGAATCCAAGAATCCCTGGGAAAAGTGTTTTGTTTCATTTCTATATCCAGCCTGGGGCAGGAATAAAGCAGGTAACAAGGAAAAGCATAGTACCTGCTCTCATGAGACTCATGTTCTGGTGGGAGAATAAACCCCCAAATAAACAAGTGACAAATAGATGTTATAACATTTTAATGTGACATACATGATACAACAAAAATGAATCATGATGATTAGAGGATAATGAGAATGAGATTTTTTTAAAGGGGTCAAATTTGAGCAAAAGACCTGACAGAAATGAGTGAAGAAGCTAAAGGAAGATCTGAAGGAAAATACAGCAATTGCAAAGATACTGAAGCGGAATAATTCTTAGACACTTGAGGAGTATCAAAAAGACCAGTGCAGGTGGTACAGAATAAGTGGTGAGAAGAGGGATAGGAGATGAGGCAAAACAGATAAGCAGAGGTAAATTACTTAGGGTTGAGTGGCTCCTGGTAAGAATGCTGAATAATTTTCTTCATTGTAATGGAAAAAAACTGCCAGATTTTGAAGGGAGGAAGTGAATTTTCTTATTTGCATTTCTAAAATGTCACTTTTTCCAGAATATAGAGTGAGGTAAGATGTGAAAGGAGTCTGTTTTGGAGGCTATTTTCATAGCCCAAGTGAGAGAAAATGTGGTTTGAGTAGGTTGAGAACAGTGAAGTTGGTGAATAAGTAGTTGTATTTGAGATTCATTTTGAAAATGGAGCCAATAAGACTTGCTGTTGCATTGGGGATGTATAAGACTGGACAACCAAGTGAAAATGATGCCATTAACCAAGATGTAGGGAAAGGGGATTTGTGAAGGAGAGGGGCTGTGTGGATAAAACCAAGAAAATACCTAAATGGAACTGTTGAGTAGTCATTTGGTAAAATGAGCCAAGGCTCAGAGGAGAGGTCAGCCTCGTGGTAAAATTTGGTAGTCATTAGGGCATTGTTGGTTTGTAAAGACATGAAACTAAATCAAATCACCCAAGGACTGTATGCCAACAGCAAAGAGAAGACAACGAGCTGATCCCTGGCACCATCCGACAATCAGATAGCAGATGCAAGATGTTGAGTGTGCAGCATGAGAGAAGGGGAAAACCAGAAAACTGTGCTACTTCAGAAGGCAAGAGTAAAAAACATGTCTGGAAGAAAGGTGTAATCAACTTTTTTCATGCTTTCATTGCACATATATCTTATGTAAGGGAAACCTATTTATTGGCCAATGTGTGTGACAACCCAGGAGTCACTGGTCATCATCATAAGAGTGATTTCCATAAAGCGGTGAGACAAACCACTTACTGGAGTGAATTCAAGGGGAAAATGAGAACAGATAATGTGAAGATAGGAAAACAGACAAAGCCTTTGAGAATTTTTATTATAAATGGGAATGGAATAAAAGAGCGATGGCTGGAAGGAGATATGGAAGTCAAAGAAATGTTTTCTTAAAGATAGAAGATACACTGCAGATTCTATGGCAGTGAAGTTGAAGTCTTCAGAGGAGACTGAAAATTGTATAATGCAGGAGACTGTGGAGACAACGCAAGAGCAAGGTCCTTGAGAAAGCAAGAGGATAGAATCATTCACATTGGTGATGGAGTTGGTCTCAGGAGTAGAGACAATTTATCTGTTGTCTCTAGAAGAAAGAAAATACATAGATGTATGAATGGAGATGAAATGTTAGGGCTGGTGGAGATGAGAAATTGTTCTTCTTTGACTGCTACTAATTTCTCAGTGAAATAAATAAGGAGAGCACAAAGCACAGAGTGAGAAAGGAGCAGGTATTGGAGAGTTGAGCAAAGTGGAGAAAGGATAAAATAGTTATATCAGGGAGTAGGAGAGAATAATGTTTAAGGAAATATAGTATTTTTGCTGGGCAGCACCAAGCTTTCTTAAGGTTTGGTCATAAATAGATTGTGAATTTGGTAAGCACAGTTGTGTGTTTTTCTCCTTCCATATTCACTTACTTGAGTATAAACTAGACTAGAAGAGAAATTGGATTTAATTAAAGTTGAACTTATGCAAGAAGGTTTAATAGAGGTTGGGAGGATCATGGGATTTGAGGTTGTGTTAAGAGGAATAATTAGCAAAACAGAAAATGGAATCTTCTGTGCTTAAAGAAATTGAGGTTATGATGGCAGAGATGAACAGTTAAAAATTGGAAGCCTCAATGGATTGGAACTCTGTTTTTGAAAATTGTTGAAATAGGGATATTATAAAGAGTGAACTGGAAATATAGGTGGTGGAGCTCAAAAAATTGAATACCTAAAATTGATATTTTTGAGGTGACTTAGATAATGGTAATGATAAGTTTTTGTGATATTTCTAAGGGAATGAATGGTTACGGTGGTATAGAGAAAAAGATTAGAAATAAGAAGATCAAGGTATTTGATGAATTGTCCTTTGGATTTTGAAGGCACCAAGAATAGTGTAACAAGAGTCCCCACCATGATGATGATGTTTTTCTATATAGCTTATGAAATAGCAAATTTTCTTAAAATAATTTGCAAAACATTTGTTTTTATAAATAATTTTTTATTATCTTATATACAGTTGGTGTTTTCTCAGACCTGTCATTTAATAAAACAATTTTATCTTTTTGAATAACATCTGGTTGTTCCAAATAACTGAAACTGAGCAGACCTTTGTAGAGACCTCTGTTCTTGGTGACAGAACCCCAGAGCCCCCTGTTTAATGATGATTAGGAAAAAGACTGTGGCAATAAACTGTGGTCCCCTAGGCCATCCATGAATAGAGAAAGAAACAAGCCCCAGCGTTCCTGATTAGAGAAAGCAAAGGAATGCAGAAACAAAGATAGGACAGTCAGGAAGGGATATAACTATAGCTTAAGAAATAAATCAGCCCAACAGGCTCCTAGTTCTGTGTCAAAGGTAAAGACAAAGTCTAATGCACATTCCTCAGTTGTTTTGTGGAAACCAGACCCCAACCAGATGGAGAATAATGACCATGAGCACATATCTCCCAGACCAGCTGGAGCCTGAAGATCGATAATGCTAACCCCTGTGACCTCACCTGGTTACCTCACCACCCACTAATCAGAAAATTGTGCATTAGCTGATCACATTCTTCACAACCTTCTCCCTCACTTTTTCTTTAAAAACCCATCCTTAAAAGCCACCGGGGAGTTCAGGACTTTTGAGCATGAGCTGCCTGTTCTCCTTGTTTGTTACCCTGCAATAAACATTGTACTTTTCTTCACCACAACCTGGTATCAGTAGATTGACTTTGCTGTGTGTCAAGCTGGTAGACCTAAGTTTGGGTTGGAAACATAACTATTGAACCTACAGATTATATCTTATTTTTATTGCCCCTCCAGATTTTCCATATGACCCAGATTCTCATACTAAACTTAGAAGAGAAATTTAAACACCTCTATTATTCATCACTATTGTGACAAGAGCCACAATATTGATATTAAGCATCTTTTGATCATTATAACTAGTATGGGCTCACAAATGAGAGATTCCCCATGAAAGACAAATGTTGTTACATCACTAAGATGGAAATAAGAGGGTAGAGTCTGAGTGCTGATAGCAGGGAAAACTTCCAAGTGTTGGTTTTGTTATCTGAGAAATCCAATATGATGTTTAGAGCATATCAACAGGAGTTGTCTGGTTCCATTTTGGTAAGGTTTATGATCCTTTGGGTTGAAATAGCAATCTAAACTATTGTTAATAAGAAAAGTGAAAGAAGGGAGACAAGGTTCATCTCACAAGTACAAGGAATTGGTAAGTACCAGAATGACTGGTGGGAAACCCGGTGGGCAGTTTAACTTAAGGTTGGTACTTGCCCTATGTTCTGCATAAAACTATATCACAAATCAGAAGTTAGAAAGAGTCAACTGTTTACTTCAGAATTAAGGGGAAGACTGCACTTCTCTGAAGGGTAGGTTCATGAGACCTTGAATTTATGGTAACAATCTAATTTCCAGATTCCATCATCTCTTGGGGCAAGGCATTGGACCGAGCTCCCGTGATTAGTTAGGATTGGTGTAGATACCACTGGATATTGGTATTGCCAGTGGATACTGGATGTTGGATACCAATGTTTCTTTAGCTTTCTTTCACTAAGTGTATTTTTTAAACCCCAACTCATTTCATCAGGAAATATATTTTGTATCACACCTTAGTAGGAGAAAAAAATTCAATGGTAGAAGCTACTGTCTGATCTCAAGGAGCTTGGAGCAACATGTATTCATACAAAACTCACTTTTTCTTCTAAATCCAGTGAGTTCTATGTGCCAAGTCTAAAATCAGACATTTCATTGTAGAGGTTAGAAGAGGTATCAATCATAGCTGAGCAAAGTGGACATAGAAAGATTCCAGGAGGAGGGAGCATTTGAAGACACTTTCTCGGGAGATAGAAGAAAACAAGAAGAGAAGAAAGAAAAGGAATAACAGAGTTAAACTTTCTGTGAAAACAGCTGCCAAAACCCACTGTAATATTGGCATAAGTATCTATAGGCTTTCTTGTTCAGAAACTCTCCTGTTCCTATTTGTGCATCTATGGGTAGATTTTTCCTTCTCATAATTTCTTGCTCTGCTGACGGTCTCATGTTCAGGAACCATGTTCAGCTGTGCAGAGTGGCATGTGGAGGCTCTGTCCAGATTCCTATAGTGTAATAAAAGTTACAGAATGCCCATGGAAATAATATGCAAGAATGAGGTTGTCTTGCCATTCTCTTCAGCCTATCTCTAGACAATAGTTCAAATTCTCCCTCTTCTAGCTTGGAACAACTAACAAAGAGAAAAGAGACAAGATGATTAGCATAACAGTAGACCTGAGTTCTGGGAGAACAGGCAGTCCTGCAATAGAGAGTTTTGTCTTTGAACTTTGCCACCTTGAGGGGAGGGACTGCTGCCTGTATCCCGTCCTCTATTCACTGGACCTGAAACTTACCTCCTTTCCCATCCCCAATCCTTGCTCCATGAAGGAGCAAAACAGATGAATTTGAATGACTGTTTCTCCGGACTTTTCCACCCAACGAATGCCAGCCTTCTCAATTTCCTAGAATGGATCAATCTATTTGTCACTTTAGTGCCTTTGCTGTTTTTTTCCCCTTCCTGAAACATTCTTCCCAGTGCTCTTTGCTTGTCCTCCAGCTTCTACTCACTTTCTGATATTGCTCTTGATCTCAGCCTCCATGTAAATTGTTAGGGGAACTATGTAATTAAGATAACCTTGTATTAACTTTTATCCCAGCACATTTTTTTCCCCCTTATTAGCACTTAGCACTTATGAAATTGTTTACTTGTTTGTGGTCTTTCTAACCAACTAGAATGCCATGTCCCTGAGAGGTTTAATCAGGTTAGTACCCATTTGGAACAGTGTCTGGCACAAAGTTCATAGATAATAAATATTTATTGGATAAATAATTGCATTTGTAAAAGAGACTTCTTCTTTTAGGGATATTATAGCTACATTCCAACTCTGCTTTTCCAAGGCAGAAACTTTTCCCCACTCTAGAACCCAGCCACTCTGCTCTGTTCACAGCAGAATTCCACAATCCATAAGAAATCTCAGTAATATAAAGTGTGATTTCACAATTCCTTCATTCTTTAACAGAGTTTCTTCTCCCATTTCACTTCACATATATCCACCCCCAGAGAAATCCTAAAATATCAGAAAAGTTACATGCCATTTCCTTCTAAACTTAAAATCCATGTCATCTGTGACAGTGACGATAGAAGTTCACACTTTAGGCGAGAGCCTCCAAATCATTAGTGATCGACACTGAAATGGCTTGAAACTCTCTCCTCTACATTATATTCCTAAAAAGAAAAAAACAAAAGCAAACACACACAAAAAAGCTTTTCTCTTTTCAGATGTTTGAGAACTATGTTTTGTTCTTTTTAGTTCAAGATAACAACTGCTTATTATCCTATATTTGGTGCTTTATGCTTTTTCATGTGATTCTCAGAACAAGTCAACATTGTACATATTAGTATCTATTTTGGCAGTAAGGAAACCAAAACTCACAGAAATTAAATAAATTATTCAAAATCAGAAAATAAATGACAGAGGATTTGAAATGGGGCCCATCTGACTTGAATACCTAGACCTTAAACTTGAGGTACACATCAGAATAACCTCATCTATCTGATCTCTCTTGTTTCAAGTACTCTGGGATATTCTGTATAAATCTCTTGGTAATGTGTATTCACAAAGATAACATTTATGAAGTGCAAGTCTATGAATCCCCTCCTTCACCTCAACATGAAATGCAAAAGAAAAGATCTTATTGCTTTTGCTCTCAATCATGTACAACACGGCTCTGAGTTCTCCCTTGACAAAAAGTCAAGATGTCCAACATCAGTCATCTTTGGGGGCCCATGGAAAGAGACATTTCCACAGGTCAGTACACCTGACAGTCTCTCTGCTATCGAGTGTGCATTTTGGTCACTGATATCATCCAAGCCCATATGGTACATTTAAATAAAGGTGATATAAGCAAGGCTTCTATCCCTTTATACCAAGCTGGAGCACAGGGAGTTTTACTCAGCCTCCTTATCAGTAATGCAGAAGTTCAGCCTTCCCTCGGTGCTTCACACACTATTCTTCCATCCAATGACCTCCATTGGATGCTGAGGTCCAAATTTTTCTAGTCTTGGCAGACACATCCTCTCACTCTACATTGGGCTACTTTTTGTCCTTTTACCTCCAAACTATTACTTCAGTTGCATTCTCATTTAGAGTGATCCAATTAAATTTTTCTCAGTGAGATTGAATCCAAAAAGCTGAGAGAGTAAGAACATAAGGTATTTTTATATTTTCAAGGAATATTGTCTTTTTGTTCTGCAGATGGTGAGGGGAAAAAACAGACATACGTTATTTTGATGTAATGAAGACACAGCATTAAAAAAAAGATAAGATATTGGAAAAGTTTTATTAATAACTCCATATTTTTAGAAATTATATGTATAAGAAACTACATGGGATGCAAAAAAAGGACGAAATATTCTATCAGAGAGTTTAAAATCAAATTACATATATTTTAAATTTTGTATTACATAGCATTGATATAGCCTTCCAATTTTATCTACGTTATTAAATGTTGTCAGATACTATTCCTTTATTGTCTTTATAATGTCCTTGTGCTCAGTAATGATGACCTTCTTTCATTTCTGATATTTAATAATTTGTGTCTTCTCTCGTTTTTTCTTGCTTAGCCTCACTAGAGGTTTATAAATTCAATGATCTTTTTAAAGAAACATATCTCGTTGATTTTTCTCTATTATTTTCCTATTTTTAATTTCATTGATATCTAATCTAGTTTTTTAAATTTATATTCTTCTGCTTGCTTTAGGCTTAAACTGCTCTTTTGCTCAAGATTTTACATCTTTCTTCTTTTCTAATGTATACTTTTAAAGTTTACATTTCCTTCTGAGTGCCGGCTTCACAGCATTCCAAACATGTTGACAAAAATTTATTTTCATTTAGCTCTAAATATTTTTAAAATTCTCTGGAGACTTCTTTGACTCACATTTTATTTAGAAGTAAGTTTTTAATCTCCATATACTTGTAAGTTTTCTGGCTCTCTCTCAGGTTTTCATTTCTAGTTTAATTTCATTGTTGTCTGAGAACATAGTTTATATGAATGATTTCTGTTCTTTTATATTTGTTAAGGTGGGTTTTATGGCCAGAATGTGGTCCACCATGATGAATGTTCCAAGTGAATTTGAGAAGAATGTATGTTCTGTAGTGGTTGGATGGAGCATTTGGTCAATTAGACCACGTTAATGAAAGTGCTGTTTAAGTAATCTACATCCTTACTGACCTGTCAAATTTATTTGTAAATTACTGATAGAGGGGTATTTATATCTTCAACTCTAATAGTGGATTTGTCAATTTCTCCTTTAAATTCTATCTGGTTTTGCCTCATGCATTTTGGCATTTTAGGATTTGTATGGATTTTTTTGGAGAATTGGCCCCTGATAATCTTTCTTGTTCTTAAGTTTGCTTTATCTGAATTAATATAGCTACTCCAGCTTCCTTTTGATTATTGTTATTTTTTCCACATCTTTCATTTCAACCTGAGTCTGTATATTAAAAATTGATTTCTTGCAAACAATATGTCGGTTTTTTTTCAAGTGAATTCAAGACAGTCTCTGTGTTGTAATGGTGTGCTTAGACCATTCACAGTTAAAGTGATTATTGATATATTTGGATTAATGTATACTATGCACATAATTGTTTTTTATTTGTTGCATTTGTTCTTTGTTTCTCCCTTTTTCTGCATTTTCTGATTTAAACAGAGATTTGAAATGACTCCATTTGATCTCCCCTCTTGGTGTATCAGTTATACTTCTTTTTAAAAAATAAATTTTAGGCCCCGCCCCCGCGCCCCTCGCGCTTCCGCCTCCGCCAGCCCTGCGGCGCCACAGACCCAAGGGACGGCAGCGCCCAGCCCTCCGACCCACCTCGAGATCCCTGGCTGTGACCAGTGAAAGAAGTGGCACCGATATGACAGATGCAGCTACTGCCACTCAGGCCCAACATTTGAGCTCATCTAATCACCCAGATGCTAAAGAAAACACTCCAACACCAAAACCAGGGCAACTCTTTGGAATCCTGAAATCAGATTTTCTCATCCCAGTTCTGATGAACCCAGAAGACATGAAAGACCAATTTTTGAGTGAGATCCAAGAAGTCTTAAAGCTTACATTAGGTCATGAGCAATTCAGATTGAAATGGGTTGGCTCTGAAGTAAACAAAAAATAGCACACGTCTACTGTGACCTGGAGTCTCCTCACACAATTTTCTCTGGATTTTGAGTGAATTTTAGTTTTTTAATTCATAGTAAAACAGGAGTAGAAGTCACTAGATATGTGAAGAGGCTAACTGGTGGTATTTCAGACCTATACTTAGCCTTGTAAGAAAACTACTTATGAGACCTGCATCCTGGGGTTTTAAAGAATGAAGGTAAGCAGAAGATGGGGGTATTTGGAAATAACCTCGAGAATTACAAGCAAACAAGAACAAAAAACCCCAACTAGACAACAAAAATCCTGAAACAAACCACATTAATCTGTTGGGGAATTAAGAGAGGATAGTACTGGTCTGGAGAGCTGAGTGGGGCCATACTTTCAATAAAGTGGAGGACATTTTCTTCACCAGTCACAAGCTAGTAAAGAGATTTCCAACTCTCCAGAATGAGGAGCTCTCTGAGGGTGTTATTACAATACGATATGTGTTAATGCTAGCTCTTTGTCCTACAGCTAAATACTTTTTACCTGTAAATTGGGAAATTCTAAGACGCATTGTTCTTAATGTTAAAATATACCTTCAGAATAATGTTCCTGCGTACATTTTATTTCTGGTTTTTCTCCAAGTGTCCTAATCACCCAGATAACATGCTAGAAGTCAAACAGTAATATGTCAAATACAGTAGCAACTTTAGTCTGAAATGTTTAAAGTTAAAGTTTATTTGTATTCTTTGTAGGAATATCAATAAAAGACCTCAAACGTATCTATATCTGTACATGTACAAGAACCGTCAAAAATTATTCACAGAACAAAAATAAATCTTCTTTTAGAACAAATCCAGGTAATGAAATGCAGATATGGATCTCACATATGGAACAATCTAAGTGCCACTAGCACAAAAATATGGCTTTAAAAATAAAATCAAATCTTGGGTTTTGTTTTTCTAATGTGTATTTCTCTTTCTTGAAATAAAAAATAAATTATTTAGAAAAAAAAATTTTAGTGACTTTGCCTTATAAAATATGCATTTTTAAAGAATTTAAGTCCATCTTCAGATAACACTATACTGCTTCACATGAATATGGTATCTTATAACAGTATTATCAACTCCTTTCTTTTTCTGGTCCCTTGTAGCTTTGCGCCTTTCTTTTCACTTCTCTCTATGCTAAAATCATTTAATGCATTGCTACTTTAACCAAACAACTATGTTTTAGATGAGTTAATAAGAAAAATGAAAGATATTATTTTACCTTTATTCATTCTCTTAACTCTTCTTCATGCAGATCTGAGTTTCTAAGCTATATCATTTTCCTTCTTTCTGAATCAAATCTTTTAATATTTCTTACTAGGAAGTTGTGCTGAAATAAAATTTCTAAGTTTTTGTTTGAGAAAGTCTTTATTTCTCTTTCACTTTTGGAGAATATAATTTTTCTGTAGTATAGAATTATAGGTTGGTGACATTTTAAGACTTTAAGTATTTCACTCCACTCTCTTCTTATTTGCATGGTGTCTGATGTAATTACTTTCCTTGTTCCACTACAGATAAAGCTTTCTTTTTTCCCCTCTGGCTTTCTTCAAGACTTGCTCTTTCTGTGTTTTTATGCAGTTCGAATAGGATGCGCCTAGGTATGGATTTTATATATTTACATTTTGCTTAGTGTTCTTTGAGTATCCTGGGTCTGTGTTGTGGTGTCTGCCATTTATTTTGGAAAGCTCCTGTCTATAGTTAGTTCAAATATTTCTTCTGTTCTATTCTCTCCTTCTGCTTCTGGTAGTGAAATTATATTCTGCCTTAGAAGTTTGTTCACATTATTTGGATGTCTTGCTTTTTCAATCTTTTTTTAGTCTTCAAATTTCAGTTTGAGAAGTTTCTATTGATCTATTTTCAAGCTTATTGAATCTTTCTTCAGTTGTGTTGAGTCTACTGATGAGCCCATCGAAGGCATTCTTCATTTCTGTTGCAGTATTTTTGTTGTTGTGGTTGCTGTATTTTTTTTTATTTCTAGCATTTAATTTTGCTTTTTTATTAGAGTGTCTTTCTCTCTGCTTACATTATCCATCTGGTTCTCTACTTTTCCATTAGAGTCTTTATTATATTAAACATATTTATTTTAAATTCCTTGTCTGGTGATTTCAACATCTGTGTCATATCTAGGTGTAGTTCTAATGATTGCTTTGTCTCTTCAGATGGTTCTCTTTTTTCTTGCCTTTTAGCCTGACATAATTTCCTGTTGAAAGCCAGACATGTTGTACTAAGTAATAGGAAATTAGGTAAATGGACACTTAGCATAAGGTTTTATGTTAATCTTGCTGGCAGATGTGTTGGTTTAATGTCTACTGTGGGTGTGGGAGCCAGAAACTTCATATTCCTCTATTGTCTTCATTTCTCTCTCTGCTGTGAACTTTGGATTTCCCTAAGTACTTGCCTTCAGAGTGAGAATACATCTTACAGTTATTTCATCTGTAATCCATTGAGCCATCACTGACCCTTCTCTTTTTCTCATATTCATATCAAACATGTCAGAACATTCCACTGGCCTCATCTTAAACATACATCCAGTCTGATCTTCCCTGCAGATACATTAGTGTGATTACCAACATCTGCTGCCTGGATTTTTACAACAACTTCTTAACTGGTTCTACTACTATTTTCCTTGTCCTTTGAGGCAGATATCTATTTGGCCCTCAAATCTACTCTCTGCTTTTCACCTGACTGCTTTGTGCCTCAGATTGTGAGCCGGCTTATGCTCTGCCACCCACTTGGCTCTACACAGCAAGGACTCCTGGCAGGAAACCAGTGGGACAGAGGACACTGTGAGGGCTTATTAGGTTCCTAGGGCTGATGTAACAAATTAATCACAAATTGAGGATGTAAAAAAACAGAAATTTATTTTCTCACAGTCTAGAGGTTAGAAATCCAAAATCAGTATTATTGGACCAAAATCAAGATGTCAACAGGGCCATGCTTTCTCCAGAGGTTATAGGGGTATATTCCTTCCTGGTCTCTTCCAGCTTCTGGTGGCTGCCAGTGTGTCTTGGCTGTGGCAGCATCACTCTAATTTTCAAATTCCCCTGCCTTTCTCTTATAAGGACATTTATGACTATACCTAGAACCCACAGGGATAATCCAAGATAATCTCCCCATCTCAATATTCTTAGTGTAATCCTATTTGAAAGGACCATTTTTTCATATAATGTAACATTAATGGGTTCCAGGGATTAGGACCTGATATCTTTGACTATTATTTTCATCCTACTACAGGGTGTCTCTGTCCCTCAACCAAAGGTTGTAACTCTTATCAAGGTTGCCTTCTCCACACAACTCTCTTCTCCCTGATTCTAGGAAGACTTCTGGAGAGGCGCTCCTGCCTCTTCAGGTCTAAGAATGATAGTATGTGCCACCAGCACCACCACCATCATGTTGCTAGAACTCATACTTGCCCTATGTCTTGGATTTTCCCTCTTTCCTGCTCATACTACTTACATTTTAATTTTTCTCAAATTACTAAGTTATGTGTGCCATCTCTTTTCTAACAGGATCCTGACAGATAAATCCTTACAAGTAGTCTCAACATAACAGTCAAAGTAATACTTTTCAAACTAAAGTCAGATCTATGGTTCTTCCTTACATTAAGAATAAAACCCATTAAACCTAGAGGAACTAGAAAAAGAATAACAATAAAGTTAGTAGAAGGAAAGAAATAATAAAGAGCAGAAATAAATGAAATGAAGACTTAAAAAATAATTCAAAATATCAATGAAACTAAGAGGTGGTTCTTTGAAAAGATAAGCAAAATTGATAAATCTTTATCCAGACTCATCAGACATAAAGGGAGAGAGCCCAAATAAATAACATAAAAAATGAAAGAGTAGAAATTACAACCAACACCACAGAAATAAAAAAGACATAAGAGATTAGTACAAACAATTATATGTCAATAAAATGGACAGCATAGAAGAAATGGATAAACTTCTAGAAATATACAATCTCTTAAGACTGACTCAGAAAGAAATATAAAATATGAACAGATCAATTACCAGTAATGTAGTTGAATCAGTAATTAAAAAAAATAAAACTACCGACAAACAAAAGTCCATGACCAGATGACTCCACAGGTGAATCTTACTAGAAGAGTTAACTTCTATCCTTCTCAAACTATTCCAAAAAACTGAAGAGGAAGGAATGCTTCAAAACTCATTCTATAAGGCCAGCATTACTCTGATACCAAAACCACATAAGAAAACCCCACGAGAAAAGAAAATTACAGGCTAACATCACTAATGAACATAGATGCAAAAATCCTAAACAAAATATTAGCAAAACAAATCCAACAGTACATTAAAAAGATCATATACCATAATCAAGTGAGAGTTATCCCAAGGATGAAAAGATGGTTCAGTATCCACAAATCAATGTTATATGTCACATTAACAAATTGAAGAATAAAAACTATACACTCATCTCAATAAATTCAGGAAAAGCTTTTGACAAAATTCAACGTCCATTTATGATAACTCTCAACAAATTTGATGTGGAGGGAACATACCTCAAGATAATAAAGGCCACATATGACAGACCTATAGCCAACATCATACTCAACAGTGAAAAACTGCAAGCATTTTCTCTAAAATCAGGAATAAGATGTGAATGATCATTCTAACTATTTTTATTCAACGTAGTATTGGTGAAATCAAAAACTTTCTTTTGAGAAGTACTTCTGTAACACTATCTTTGCATAAGTAGTGAGGATAAACATCTGGGGTTCATCATGGATAAAGATTTGGTTCATGAACTCTCCACTTTTGTCTCTCCCATGCCACATGGTCACAGAGTGGGCTATGTGCTTGACTTAGGGGTAAGGAAAGAAGGAAATTAAAAAAAAATAAGTTATTACCTCAAAATATTATCCAGGTACATACATACTAGAACCACATTTTTCAAGGTAACAACAACAAAAAAGGAATTTAAACATAAACTAGCACTCCCATTATTATCCAAGTGTTGCTTGTAGTTGAAAGTGGATCCAGACTTAGTATTTCTCATCTTAAAATAATTTCTTGAACCTCTCAGCTTGTCAACAGCCCCAGTTCTCTGCTCCCACTTGTATACCAAGTTCTCAAGATAGAAATCTGCACAAAGTGCCTCCAGTTCTTTACCTTTTAATCATTCCTCATCTTACTCCAAATAGGGTTGTATGCTCACCACTTATCTAAAATCCCTCTTGTCTGTGTTGCCAATGACACCCATGTGGCCAAGCACTATGGGCTTCATTCCATTCTTATTTTACTTGACTCTCAGCAACATTGATCACTGTTGACTACTCCTTACTTGTTGGAGTTTTTCTATATCCTCCCTAGGCTACCAATACAAAGGTGGTTACTCTTCCCAACTCCTTTACTTAGTGTGTAAAGCTATGTCACTAAAATGAACTATGAGGTGAATTCAAAAAGATTATTTCTCCATTCTTTTTAAAAAAGATAGATTTATTTTCCATTCTTTTATTATGTTGCATATATTACTAATTTGAGATGCCTTTGATTATGAATATGATCCCCACAGCACATATTTCATGACCATCTCAAGGAAAACCCCTAACAACGTCTTATAGAGACAAGACTCTAGTCTGGGTTCAAATCTTATCTCTTCCCCTTCCAGGCTGCACCTACACCACTTTTTCCTCATGTGAAAAATATAAAAAATAATTTTATCATTAAAAATAACAACTCAAAGTTGTTTAAAAATTAAACGAGTTCTTATATGTAAGGATGCAAATGGTGTGTGACCAAATGTGTGTTCTATTGTTATTTCCAGTTTGTCTAGGCAATTTTACTACAGTAATTGATTTTGTGCCATGGGCTCTTGATTTCCTTGAACCAACAGCTGGTGATTATACAAGAGTGTACAATTAAAAATTTCTCCATTGAAACATGTCATACCTTAGAAAATCAGCGGTAGAACATGGCAGACTTCAATTTTCTCAGCTGGTGGAAGGATAAATCAAGCAAGAGATTAAAAGTAATCACCAGTATTGTTAAGAAGATATCACAAATTACCTTCTTTTATACACATTTACTACCAGGCAGTGTTGAATTCCAGGTATTTAAAAAGGTGTCTAGATGAAGTAGCACAGGAATCAAGACCATCAAGGATTCTCTTCCATTCAGGAAACAAAGTTCAGTTTATATATCATGCACTAGTTGTATGGATGAATCTAACAGAAAATCTAATTGCTGTGTATATAAGGTCTTAATGTAACTACAGAAGGAAAGTGCATATTTTATTGCATTTGTATGATAACTAAACAGTTAAACATAATGAATATTGTCTGCATAAATAATATGGAAAAACACTAGCTAATATGAATCTAGTGCAGGTAAAAATTATTATAATATAAGACTGTGGCTTAGCTCTGGGTGGTATCAAGTATTCTAAGATAAGTATAAAATAGCAGAGGGTATCTCATAAGCCTCAAAATCTCATTGTACTCTTTCTGAGTTAAAATTTGCTGTAGAAACAGATGCCCAACTCTGCCCTCCTCCTCTCCCTCCTCTTCATTATTTCACCATGTTCTGCTTGTCAATGTGATTCTGTCAAACAAATAAAGCCATAAGAAATATAGAAGGTACAATTTCATGCTTGTCCTTGAGAAATAAATCTTCCTTATGATTAAAAAATAAGGGTTTTAATTGTTAATTAAATGAGAATAATAACACTTGGGCCAGAAAACCCAAGGTGCTATGCTAAAATTTATAGATAACCAGATTCAAGCTGCAAAATATTTTGAAGTTTAAAAATAAGTAATAGCATGCATTTTTTTCAAACAAGAGGAAAAATTTTGCTTCGTACCTTCAGAAGTCATATGGTTGAGTGATTGTAACTTGAGTGTCTAGTGTCAGCTACATATTTAGTAATGGAATAAATGGCCATGCGAGTTCCTGTTTGATAAACCTTGAGAAAGAAAGTCTAGTTAAAGTAAGGCATATTGATTTTCAGGGTTAGCTGAGACTGTGGATGCTAATATAAATTCAGACCCCACAATATCTGGAGCCACTTCTACTAGAAACGTACTTCCACAGCCACATAAAAGCCCAAAAGACAGTGTCAAGTGACATTGAAACATTTTTGATATTGGAGACAATAACATTCCACCCAGGAAGCATGCCCCCTGTTGAACTATCTGTAAGTAAAATATAAGTATTGTTTGTATAAAATAATGAAAGTAATAATACTGATGTTTAATTCATGGGAATAAAAGAATACAGAACTAAAACACTGGAAAATAACATGTATATGTGGAGGGAGTTGAAGTAAATTTAATGTTCTTGCACTGTAGAAGAGGGTTTAAGATACTGACTACTTTTAGAATAGTGAAGTATGCACTTAGTGCAAAGATAAGCACTAAGAAATACAAATAAAAGGTTTTAACTTCCAAATGAGAAGAGAAAATGAAAAAAGAAAAAAATACAATTCTAGTTGTATTAAAGATTTGTTAATTTTTTTAAATATAACATTTAGAAAAAATATATAAGGGAAATGTCTTTATGATATCATAAAGGGGGTAAGGGGGTAAAAAAAATTTTCCTTAACAAGACACCAATAATAAAACCACTTATAAAACTGATTAAATTCGATGTAAAACTTGAATTTTAAAATACACATTAAAGAACATGAAAATTAAAAGTCACAAATGGTGAGATGTTTGCAACATGTCTAGCTCAAAAAAGAAATAAAAAGGAGTTTCTATGAATCAGTAAGAAAAGGAGAAACAACCCAACAAAAATTGCACCAACCTGAAAAGTGATTTTACCTAAAAGTAAACATGAAAAGACCAAGAAACAAATCAAAAGATGCTTAACCTCATTTTTACTCAAAGTCTTACTAATAAAAATCACAAAGAGATACCATTTTCCATCCACCAGGCTAGCTAGATTTACCGGTCAGTCCATAAATTTGGATATTATACAAAGCAATGGAAACACTTGCCAGTAGTTGTTGAAAGATATAATCCCCTTGGAAAACAATTTGCATTGCATAATAATCCCACTCCTGAGTATTTAACTTGGCAAACTCCTGTACGTTCACACCAAGATGAAGTACAAAAATACTCAGACATCTGCATACAGTCTAAACTAAAATAAAATCAGCTATGGATATTTTGGCGGAAAGGGGATAATTCTCTTCAAGGATGTTATGAACCTCAGTGAATTTATGAAAAACTTTCAGAAACAGACAAGAGTCAAACTTACAGGAAAGTCAAGAGAGACATATACTGAAGAACTCATGAGGGAGGCAGCAAACACTGCAGAAGCACACTGCGGAACCGGCCAGGAAGAAGCTGAGTCACTTGCCAGCTCCAGAAGCCCATAGCGGATGGGTGGGGGAAGGGCTGCCGCCACCACTTAGCCATCACTCAGACAGCAGAAATGGTTGCTTCCTGCCTGAGGCCTGACTGAGCTCATTTTGTAAGGGAAGTCTGTCACCGCCCTATACTTGCTGGAATCCAAGGCATATACCTGCACTGTATCTGCAAGAGAGACTTTTGGAATACAAAACAAGCACTGTGAAAAAATTCCAAAATATGACAGAGGAAGAATGTTATTAACAATAAAAACAGAATAAGAAAAAAGCATGTGATCATCTTAATTGATGCAAATAAAACATTTAGCATAATCCAGTACCCATTCATGATAAAAATTCTCAGCAAAGTGGGATAAAAGGAAACTACTTCAACCTGATAAAGGGTACCTACCAAAAAACCCAAAGGTAAAAGCATACTTAATAGGAAGAGACTGAAAATCTTTCCCTAAGAGTAGGAACGCAGCAAGGATGTCAGTTATCATGGCTTTTATTCAACATTGTACTGGAAGTTCCAGCCACTGCAATAAAGCAAGAAATAAAAGCAAAAGATTGAAAAGGAAAAAGAAAAAAATGTTTCTATTTGCACATGATGTTCATTGAATACATAGAAAATTCTAAAGAACATTCAAAGCAGCTACTAGAACAAGTAAGCAAATTTATCAAGGTTGCAGGATTCAAATTCTGTATATAAATAATTATATTTCTACCTAATAGCAACAAATGACTGAAATTGAAATTTTTAAAAATGTCATTTACAATAACAAAATGATACCTAGGAGTAAATTTTTAAAATATGTGCAAGTCCTGTAAAATAAAACTACACAATATTTCTGAGAGAATTAAAGACTTAAATAAATGGAAACATACATCACATGTCTAGTTTGGAAGATACAACATTGTTAAGATTTCAGTTTCCCAAATTAATCTATAAACTTATTATAGTAGACTTTTTTTTTGGTAGAAATTGACAAAGTGAGTTAAGAATTTGTGTTATAGGTGACCTAGAAAAGCAAAGATAATCTCAAAAAATAAGAACAAAGTACTACCTGATTTCAGACTTACTGTAATGATATAGCAATCATGACAGTGTGGCAGTGGTGAAAGGATAAACAAGTAGGTCAATAGATCAGAATCAAAAATTGAGATAAAGTGTGACCGACAGATCTTAGAAACACAGGCAAACACATAATAAACGATTTATTACTATTCTGTAACTGAACATTTTAAAATAATATTATATGTGTCCAGACTTTATAGACACCTTATAAATCTACACAAATGCAATTATTATATTTTCAACAAATACACTATGATACTTCAATGAGGAAAGTATTTTTGAAAACTTGTGCTGGAAAAACTAGATATCCATAAGGAAAAAGTAAACCATGAACTGAAAACAAAAATTAATTTCAGATCAATCATAGATCTAAGAGTTAAATCACAAAGATAAAATTATTAAAAATAGAAAATATCTTTATGATTTTGTAAGATAGAACACAAAAATAACTAACCATAAAATTCAAAAACAAAAAAATTAAATTTTAATAAAATTAGAAACTACTGTTCATCAAAAATCACCATCAAGAAAATAAAAATACTAGGCAAAGACTTAGAGAAAATATTTGCTATGTATAAAGGCACCAGGAATGGTATCCAGAATACATATTTTTACAAAGCAATAATCAAAAGAAGAATAACCCAACACAAAAAAAGAAGCAGGGGGTGAGCAAAGACTTGTACAGACATTTCATAGGATGAACAACTTCATTAGTCATCAGTAAGATGACTTACACAGTGAGTTATCACTTCACTTACTAGAATGGCTAAAATTTGAAAGACTGACAATTTCAAGTGTTAACTTGGAAAATGGAACTTTCATGCAAACTCGTTCAATGTGGGTGCATGCTACAACCACTTTGGAAAACCACTTGGCTGTTTCATATGAAGTTAAACATCAACTAAAATTTGAGTCAGAAGTTCATTTCAAGGTAATTATCCAGGAAAAACAAAAGCATATGCTCACAAAATAATTTGTACAAGAATGTTTATAGCATTTCCAGCCCACAACTGGAAACCACCAAAATGTCTATCTGCATGTAAATACATAGAGGAAAATGCAGTGCATCCATTTAATGGAATACTGTTCAGCCATAAAAAGAAACAAAGTTTTATCATAAGACTGTAGCAATTCAGTCACATCTTTGGGCTCCTCTTCTACTTCTCGTTCTCTTGCTATTTCCACCACATTTCCATTTACTTCCTCCACTGAAGTCTTGAACTCCTCAAAGTCATCCAGGAGGTTTGGAATCAACTTCTTCCAAACTCCTGTTACTGTTGATATTTTTACCTCTTCCCATAAATCAGAAATGTTTTTTTTTTTTCCTTTTTTTTTTTTATAAATTTTATTTTTATTTATTTATTTTTGGCTGTGTTGGGTCTTCGTTTCTGTGCGAGGGCTTTCTCTAGCTGTGGCGAGCAGGGGCCACTCTTCATCGCGGTGCGCGGGCCTTTCACTGTTGCGGCCTCTCTTGTTGCAAGGCACAGGCTCGAGACGCGCAGGCTCAGTAGTTGTGGCTCACGGGCCCAGTTGCCCCGCGGCATGTGGGATCTTCCCAGACCAGGGCTCGAACCCGTGTCCCCTGCATTGGCAGGCAGATTCTCAACAACTGTGCCACCAGGGAAGCCCCAGAAATGTTCTTAATGGCTTCTAGAATGGTGACACTTTCCAGAAAATTTTCAATTTATGCTGTCCAGATCCACCAAAGGAGTCACTATCTATGGAAACCATAGCCTTAACAAAAAATTTTTTTTAAATAATAAAACTTGAAAGTTGAAATGACTCCTTGATCCATGGGTTGCAGAACGGATGTTGTATTAGCAAGCATTAAAACAATATTACTCTTGTACATCTCCATCAGATCTCTTGAGTGACCAGGTGCATTGTCGATGAGCGTATATTGAAAAGAATTTTTTTTTCTGAGCAGTAGTTCTCAACAGTGAGCTTAAAATATTCAGTAAACCTTGTTGTAAACAGACGTGCTGTCATCTAGGCTTTGTTGTTCCATTTCTAGAGTACAGAGTAGATTGAGCATAATTCGGAACAGTCCTAGAATTTTCAGAATGGTAAATCAGCATTGACCTTAACTTAAAGTCACCAGATGCATTAGTCCCCAGCAAGAAAGTCAGCCTATCCTTTGAAGCTAAGCATCGACCTCTCTCTATCTTATGAAAGTCCTGGATGACATCTTCTTCCAATATAAAGCTGTTTCATCTATATTGAAAATATGTTGTTTAGTGTAGCCACTTTCATAATTATCTTAGGTAGATCTCCTGGATAATTTGTTGCAGCTTCTACATCAGCACTGATTCTTCACCTTGCACTTTTATGTATAGAGATGGTATCTTTCCTTAAACCTCATGAATCAACCTCTGCTAACTTCAAACTTTTCTTCTTAAGCTTCCTCCGCTCTCTTAGTCTTCATAGAATGGAAGAGAGTTGGGGCCTTGCTCTGAATTAGGCCGTAGCTTAAGAGAATGTTGTAGCTGGTTTAATCTTCTATCTATATCACTAAAACATATCAGCAATAAGGTTGTTTCATTTTCTTGTCATTCGTGTGTTCACTGGAGTAGCACTTTTAATTTCCTTCAAGAACTTTTCCATTGCATTTATAACTTGGCTAAATGTTTGGCACAAGAGAAGAGGTCTAGATTTCAGCCTGTCTTGGCTTTTGACATGCTTTCCTCACAAAGCTTAAATCATTTCTAATTTTTGATTTAAAGTGAAAGATGTGTGACTTTTCTTTCACTTAAACACTTAGAAGCCATTGTAGGATTATTAACTGGCCTAATTTCAATATTATTGTGTTTCAGAAAATAGGGGGGCCTGATGAGAAGGAGATAGATGGGGAACAGCTGGTCAGTGTAGCAGTGAGAACACACACAATGTATATCAATTATGTTTGCCGCCTTATGTGGGCACAATTTGTGGCAACCCCAAAAATTGCAATAGTAACATCAAAGACCACTGATCACAGAACACAATAACAAATATAATAATGATGAAAAAATTTGAAATATTTCAAGAATTACCAAAATGTGATACAGAGACACAAAGTGAGCAAATGCTGTTGGAAAAAAATGACACCAATAGATTTGCTCTATGCAGGGTTTCCACAAACCTTCAATTTATAAAAATGCAATATCCACAAAGTGCAATAAAATGAAACAAGGTATGTCTGCCTGTGTATTATCATTTCTACATTGCCAAGGTTCAACGAATATCCTATGTCCTCATCTTACTTTACATCTCAGGAGGCTTTGAAACAGATTGCTAAATTACTCCACAAATGATTAAATACTTCCTTCTTGAAGCACTCTCTTATGCTGGCTTCTGAATCAACACAGGCTCCTAACTTTCTTTCTACATCTATAGCCACTCCTTGGTCTTCTTTGCTGAACCATCTAATTTTTCACAACCTCTAAATGATGGTGTGTCCCAGAGTCTAGTCTTTGGATCTCTTCTCTATCTACTCTTACTCTCTGTGTGATACTATCAAGTCCTTCGGATATAAGCACCAAAAGAATTGCATCACTCACAAATATATGTCTCTAGCCCTGATTTCTCCCTCCGAAATACTTTCTGGGATGGCCCTATCTAAAACAACTCTTTGCCACTCTCTTTTTTTTTCTTTGTGTTTTATTTTTTATTATAGCTCTTATCACTGCCAGATATTTTATATATATTGTGAGGATATGGATTTAATATCTGCTCCTACCCTATAAATACATGCTACTTGAAGGTAAGCCTTTATTCACCGTTGTATTCTCAATGCCTAAAATAATAACTGGTACATACTAAACATGCATGAATATATATTGAGAGTGAAGGGAATGACTAGATTTACAAATACCCAGAAAAATGACTTGGAAGGATAGCTGGGACAAGAGTAATTATATTTGACAAGGGGAATTAAACTTATTAACACTAGCTAACTTGGAATTGGGGAGTGATCAGTGAGAACATAAGCTGTATCTTTAAGGCTGAATTTTATACAATTATATTTTTATGTAGCTCTTATATTACAAAACTAATTTTATAAAAGAATATGTTAATGAAAACTCTTCAAAGTTCTGAGAGTAAATGGTTTTGAAATGAGAGTTTCTTAGCAGCCAAACCATCTTTCAGGACAAAAAAAGTACTTATTTTGGATATACATCTAGATGTAAGAAATGTCTTCTTAAGGAAGACATGAAAAACAGAAGTAATGAATGGAAATATTTAAATTTAAAACTCTTTTATGCAAAGAGTTAATATACAAGATTAAAATAAAAGCCACTAGTCACAGACATTAAGAAAATACTTGCAAAAAACTATTAAAATATAAATTCTGAGAAACACTGTTCAATCTTTCATTCATTTAACAAATATTGAGTGATATGCAAGGCATTGTGTTAAGAACTGGGCAGTTGGAGGTGAAAGAGAACAAACTTCTTGCTTTACGGCAACTTTCATGCAAGTGGGAAACACAGGAATCAAACAGACAAACAAATTGTTATATAATATATTGTTGGGAAGTGATAAGTAATACAAAGGAAAATAAAGCAAAGCAAGATTAGGAAACAGTGAGTGACAGAAGATACAGTTTTAGGTAAAGTGCCTCTCTAAGTGTTGATTAAAGAAACAGAACCACTGGGAGCTATGGAATAAGGTGTCTTCATAGGGATTGGGCCCTGTGCAATCATGCAAGCTGGTGGAGAAATCTGTCTGAAGCTTTTGCATGTGGCTCCAGTATCAGGACTGAAATCATCAGAGGTCAGTTGGGGAAACCTGGATGTGGAGTGGGAAAGGGCAAGGACAGAATGGAAACCTCAAAGACAAACTGGACTCATATGTCTCTCCCAACCTTGATAAGGTAGATGACCTGCAGGAAGAGATTAAGCCTTTCACCATGGAACTGCACAGGCACTGGGCCCAGGACTGAAGGAGCTGAGTGCATAGACATTGCCCTGCACCAGTGAGATGAGCTGATACATCCGCAAAAATGTGCAAACCTGCAGCAGTGTCTGGGCCTTACGCCATTCTTCACAGAATCGGGATGGCTGTTGTTTCATGTCATCCTTCACATTTTACACACATTGCTTTTGTGCCTAACCAGTACCTGGAAAAACAGGGGAGAAAATTCTAGGCAATGTAGTTCCAGCTTCTCTAAGTCGACACAGTGCAGTTACCATATGGAGTATTTTCCTTCTTGGAGAAAGTGATAACTCAGCAGAAATCAGAATAAAGGAGGGAGTAAGGCATACTGAGATCTGAGAGCAGAGAGTTACAGACAGAGCCAACAGTAAGGGTGAAGGCCTGACTTGGAACACGCTTAGAGTGTTCCCAGAACAGGAAGGACTCCAGCATGGCTGCAGTAGGGTAAGGGGAGAGAAAGATGTAATCAAACAAGCACCTAGGACGTCAATTGTTTGGGGCTTCTGTTCCTCATCATACTCCAGGCAGTGCACATAGAAGACAGTCAATAAATATATTTTAAACAATTAATAAATACACAAATGAATAAT
Organism: Balaenoptera musculus; assembly: GCF_009873245.2. Classification (NCBI taxonomy): domain Eukaryota; kingdom Metazoa; phylum Chordata; class Mammalia; order Artiodactyla; family Balaenopteridae; genus Balaenoptera; species Balaenoptera musculus. The sequence continues at coordinate 20,074,514 of NC_045790.1, read as the reverse complement.
TTTCTTCATAATATTGGAGCTAAAGGAAATTGAGTTGGTTTAGGAAGAGCTCTAATGTAGAATATTTGAGTTCATGGATTGTGACTTTAAGCGTCTGCGTGGTGGCTACAATGTCTTTTCAGCATCAGCATATAAGGGTTGCCTTATTTGCATCTTGATAAAACTCGTGGAGACAGGGATGTGGATAACACAGCCAACTCCTGTACACTAATCCTCTCTAAGGTCAACACTGCAGAAGATATAGAAAAGTACTGAAAATATCAGAAGAGTTAACATGATATGACCGATTAAATTCTGATATAATGCAGATCCCAGAGAGGTTACAATTGTTATCGAGATGGATATTTACAGGATGAAGGAGCAGATGGCTAAGTCCAGACAATAGCTACACAACTAAACCGTGCAAAGACTATAGAGACACAATATAATGATTATGAAGTTAAGAATGAAAGCATGGGCCTATGCTGATTGACACATAGAATATAAATTTTTACCTGACTTATGTGTGGATGATATTCTCATTAAAACTCATATAAAGACAACACCTCTCCTGGAAGGAGCTACACTGATTGGGACACTTGAGATTCCATTAAATAAACTACTCAAAGCATTAACAATTTCTATATTACATATAGAAAATATAAATTAAAATTATAGGTGGAAGGCAATCATACTCTAGTCATTATAAACCAGGGTAAATCCATACTTTAGAATCTTAAAAACCTGAAATCAAGATAGCTCAGAATCCAGTAAGCACACAGAGAAAGTTTTTAGCTGAGAAAATAAGAGAACACTAATTTTATTGCACTTGAATCATGGAAACATCTGCCATACGGACAAGTGACCTTCATAAGAGAATAACAGACCACACATGAATATATCACACAGATACAGGCCACACACCAAGTAACATTTAAAACACAAACAAAAAGAGAAACTCTACCCAGAAAAGAAAACCTAAAACCTAAAAATGGCCAGACTAGTTAGTAATTATGAAAAAAAATAAGACTTTAAATGAGCATGTAAACAACAGATAACCCTTTGGACAGAAGGAGAGAGGCAAATCAACTAAGTCAAAAATAACGTAATTGATAAAGAAACGTGACATACAGGAAAGTCACTAAGAAGTTATCCATAATTGTTCTCAAATAATATTCAATGGTCTAACAATTTGGTCCTCAAAGTGGAAAACAAATGTGGAGAAAAATAACTGGAGAGGAAATACATCAAATATTAGAATAAATTCACATATCAATCAGACATATTTCAACACCCCAGAAAGGTAAAACTCAAAAATCAAAATAAAATGAGGATATGAATAAAGTAACTAGAGTTATAACATCATAAACTAGTCGACTGTAGAAATAGGTCTATCAAATATTAGACATTTGGAATAAGCTTGTCAATTACATAGCCAAGGGAGAGAAGTACTCATAACAACAAAATATGCCATAGAAATAGTGTGACATGTGTTCACTAACCAAGGGATATTTAATGACCAACCAGGGAGATACACTGGGGGAAATCTGGCAGACTGACTACTTTGGGCTTGTGATTGTACCACAAAGAAGAGATGTACTATGACTTGAGACTAGGATTTGCACATCCTCCAGTACCCCAAGACACCATAGTCATTACCTAAAACATGAAAGAATCAAACCAGGCAACATAATTACAGCTAATAAATGCAGGCATGAACCAATTAGAACATATCTTATGTATCTTTTCTCATGAAGTTTTTAATCAAGTACAGAGAAAGAGTTGAAAAGTTTAATGACCATAAAAGATACAACTACCCAAAGAACAAAGTATTGAAATAAATAAAAAATGTAGTAGTTTATGTCCACTCTTCAGGGATCACCTTGCTACAGTAATAGAAATATTAGCCAAAATATATTCCCATACCTGTGTTGGAAGATGTCAAACTTGAGGCTTTTGGAGGTAAGAGGGTATGGAATCCAGGTGATGTCCCCCAAAAGGGTAAATAATAACCTCCTAACAAGATATATATATATATTATTTTGGGATAAAATTTTCTTAATACTTTGTAAACATCTTAAACTAAAGAGACTCAAACTCAAACTAAGAGGAGACTGAGAATGTATGAAATGACAAATTATTGACAAACATCTTGATTTAAAGTACCCATTTTTATTGCAAGTTAAATAGAAAAAAAGAAAACAAAATATAATATACCCAGGATGTTAGTGGTATAATCTGCTATCTTGAAAATAGAGGACAAGCATGGACTATTTGGGGACCAATCTATACTGACATGGTAGAGCACTGCATTAACAGTAGACCCAATAGGAATAATACAACCTTTAATTTCTCAAGGATATAAAAGTTTTGCTAAAACAGCATCACTGAAAGATACCCTAGGCCACACAAGAAACAAAAAGCAAACCTAAAGAATATCTAAATCTTCATAGACATTGAACATGGACTTATCAAACTGAAGAGACATTTGGAATAATTAAAACAAAGATATAATATATAAAGTTAATGTCTTTTTCAGAATTAGAGAGTGTGTTGAGCATGTATCAGACTCTTGCTAGGAATTGAGTCCTTGGACAGAGTAAAACATTATATAATTAAAAAGTATATGATTGTGATAATATGAATGTGGATCTAGGAAAAAGCATAACATATTGGAGTGACTTTGAGACAGGGATGAATTTTAAAGTGTGTGAATGCTCTAATTGTAAGTCTAAGTCCCAGCGATTTGGTAGCCACAATATTTTTTAAGCATCAACCCATGAGTTGTGTATTTTTTTTCCCTATAAAATCTACAGCTAGTTGAGTGAGAGAGGCAGAGATAACATCTCTGCACTGATCATATCGAGAATCAACAGCATAGGCTAGATTGCACATTGTCAATCACAGTCAAGGAATGAAAAGTAACATGCATTACGAAATCAATCCCAGTGAGAGTTCAGCATGCACATATAAGAATCTAAGCTTTCATAAGTCAATACCACTTGCCCAATTGCAAGGATGAATACAGTTGTACTGATTTCCTAAGACCAAAGTTTGAATCTATGGCCAGAAGTCATCTAGATGTTGCTCTGATGAGTGTCTTTATATAGAATCAGACCAGAGTGAAACCTTAGGCAAACTACCAGGAGAGAGGAGGCCAACTGACTGTCATGGACAACATCTAGAAATTAGGGTACTATTGTAACTGAGTAGGAACCTATGAGGGTTTCCTATAATAGACATTCCCCCCTTCATGTCCTCCACCTGTCTCTTGTATGTAGAAAAACTTTATCCCCCAGACATTCCCCAAGTTCCAAAGAATAAATTTAATCACAGAAGTGAGAAAATGCAGAAACAAAGGAAAACAGTCAAGCAAGACAAAATAATAATAGCTTAGCCATTAAACAAAGTCAAGGGCCTTTAGTTCTTCCTCAAAGGCTATATATAGCAATATCCTTGAGCTATTTTGCAGATATTGAAATCCCCACCAGGTGGAGGAAGTTAACTGTATGCTGACCACAAGAACTTAGACCCCAAACCAGTAGAAACCAGAAGGTTGATGATATTGACTTTCAATTACCTTACCACCAACAAATCAGAAAAATATCTGTAAGCTGATCATGCACCCCATAACCCCCTTCCTAACCTTGTCTTTAAAAATATTTCCCTGAAAGCAACTGGTGAGCTGAGGACTTTTGAGCATTAGCCACCCATATTCCTTGCTTGGTGCCTGCAATAAAAGCTGCACTTTCTTTCACCACAACCCAGTGTCATTAGATTGGCTTTACTGCATGCAGGAAAGTAGACTCAAGTATGGTTTAGTAACACTGTGATCCAAAGAGATGTGTGTGTGTTGTATGTATTAGTGGTCCCTATTCAAACTATCATTATTCCTTTCTGGCTCATTTTAGATTGAGATATATTTACTTTAGAGAGCAAAGGTACTGGTGAAGACATGATCTACTGTTATTCATAGCCTTGCTTCAGACCACACTGCTCTGCATTGCTCGACTTATATAATAGAAGCTGGTATGGACCACCTTTCTAAAATGCAGTAAAACTCACATAAAATTTCCTGCAGACACAGGGAGGGAGTTGATTAAGGCTTTGCAAAAGTTGGAATTAAATATGAAGAGAAATTATTAAAAAATTAGAAAATTAGACAGACCAAAAAATTCTCCTTAACTGAGATCCTCTAACATATTTTTCAGAATTGGCTCTAACATCTTAGAAACATTGAATAAATATGCAAGTTGTCTGCCAAGCCACCTGATTGCTGCTGATTGCCTTATATTTACAGAAGAGCAAGATTTCTAAGTGGAGGAAGGTGAACTTTTAATTATTATTCACACTTCATCAAATTCAATGGGGGATTCTAAAATTCTTTCAAGTCTGCTGCCAGTAGGAATTACTTTTTATGCTAGAAACATCTTCTTAATGGAAGTTACAGGTTACAGAGAAAGAAAAGGCATGAACATAGATTAAAGTAAGGCTGTTAGGAAAACATTTTTCATCAAAAGCCTGAACATCACTTTGAAAGATAAAAGAAATGGAGAATACATAGACCACAGCCAGAAAAGAAAGACAAATAAGAAAATCAAGAAAGAGTTATAGGTTCTTCAGAAGTCCATTGAAAGAGATAGTATGTGGGTGTGAATGTATGTGGGCATTCATGCATATACAAAGTTACAAAGTTTGTCATGTTTCAGCAGCCTGATATGAGAGACAATGCTGGAAATTCCTTGTTTTGAATGTTGAGTGTATCCATGTCAGATTCACTTGCATAATTTACTTTGATTGTTCCAAAGGTAAAATTATCTTTTAATGACCAGTATGTCTGAATCAAAATAGTGAGAAATAACAAGCAGTCACAGTATGCAAACTCTTGGAAGCTATGAAGGCAAAGGTAACATGTGCAGTTATATGAGAACATCAGCAGAACAGTGAAGTGGGGGAAATCTCCAATGGAGGTGAGACTGAAGAGAGATCCATGACATCAGAGGGCCCTCTTTATGAAGAAGGATATACTGGGTACAATGGAAGTTGAGTTATACTTGAAATAAGGACAGAAACCACACAGGAAGAATCTCCTGATCCTGACTTTATTCACATCTTTTAATGAGTTATTTGACTTTATCCACTAACAGATGCCATTCTCACACTGTTTGAGGTCCATTCTCATAACAGTCAACAGCTATCATTAAATATATTTTCATTTGATACTTACAGTGGGAGCAAACGCAGTAGATACAAATTCTAGATTGACTCTGCAAGTAACCAAAATTCTCATGTTGGAAGAAGAAAGGAGAAACACACAAAGTCTGGGAGCAAATGACTGAACTCCCAGTATTTTTTAATACTTTTCTGTTACAATTGTTTTCTATAGTGGGCACATGCTATAATGGACAAATTCATTTACTCCAGTGGTATGATAGTGGGTGTAATCCATTAGCTGTCTTTACATGTGTGTGGCATGAGCATCAGTCCTGTTTACTACATTGTCTCATAAGGATAGCAGTGATGGCAAGGGCTTATGTGTAGCTCCAGTCATACTTAGAGACTCCTCAAATCCCAAACGTCATTGATTTGCTGTGGGCAATATTACTCAGACTCTACTCATGGGATCATGCCAATCTTTTCTGTGAAATATTTGAAATCTGCTTTCTTAAAATTTACAGTATATGAGAAAAATGAATGTCCGAAATGTCCCTATTTTTATGATGTGTTATAAGATCCAAAGTGCAAAATTACTGACATAAAGATATTCCTCAGTATTATACAACTCTTCTTAAAGATGATAGGAATTTTTCTTTTTCAACTACTGCATGCAAAAAATGACTGTCACCACAGAAAGTGAAGAGTGTAACAGAATTTTATGCCAAATAAATATTTCACCATTATTCCTTTTTGAATACAAATTAATCCTGTTCCTGAGCCAGATTTATAATCTGTAAAGAAAGCATTATTCATACCTCCTTTCACGAAGAAACACCAGTTTCTTGTTCCTTGCTCTAATAACGTCTCTTCTACCCTCAAAAGTGTGTTTATATAGAAGAGACTATACCTCAAATATATAGTATTATTTCCATTCCCCTTCCATTGTAAATGCATTTTTCTATTGTGTAAACTCCCATTGTAATATTCAGCATGAGTTCAATTTTATCAGATATCAGAGATCCTTAGATTGTATTTAATTCTTTGAGTTACCATGTTGGTTTCATTTTATTACTACGCACTCTGCACTGGAACATAGAGACCTGAAGCCAAAATGAATGTTTTTAGTTCACACTCCTATAGTTTTCTATTAATGGCTACTGATAAGCTAAATGAGGAAATCAAAAAAGGGTTGATGGCTTTAAGCAATAGAGTCTCTTTTTATTAACTTTTCCCAAATGTCCCTGTAAAGTTCCTCAAGTGAGAGCATCAATCTCATGACAACGTGTTCTTCCCAGTTTTTGTAATGCACTGTACTGTCTCCAAGAACCCATCATTCTAGTATGGTAAAGTGTAAATCTGAAAACAAAATATTTTATACAGTCTTGGTGGGGAATCACTTTCTACATCCTCCTTCCAATAGTCCAAAAGCAAGACTTCTAATTTTAAAAGAAATAAAAATGGCAACTGTTCAATGTATAATGAGATTTAAAAATCTCTAGAAATAAACTTCATATTTTTATTATTGTGTTTATTCTCATAGATCCCCATAAATGTGTAGTGATGATTTTGCTACTGATTATCTGTGAGAATTTGGAGTCTTTTAGTGATAATTTTTAGGGGAACATAGTAAAGCTTCTAGTTGTAGTTATCAAGAAATGATTGTAGAATGAGACGTGGACAAATATATCAAGACTGTGAAAGAAAAATTACAATCTCACCTTTGATGAGGCATTCAAGAGCCAAGGTGGTGGGCTCCCAACTATGTTACAGACACTTTAGACACTATTATAATATAAATGTATGTGTTGTTTAGCAACACTTAGTATATTATGATAAATTTACTAAGAGGATGTCATCTGAACAGAGGCTTAGGAAATGGAATTAATACATCTGAAATATTTTAAATGAGTACAAGACAACTAAAACTTAGAAAATGTGGTGTTCAAATGGAAAAAACAAATGTGGACCCATATTCTTTTCAAAATATGTCATTTCTAACTTTGCCTCTAAAATGACTGAGGAAGGATACCAGCCACTATCTGTGCTCAAGTAAAGTTATCTGATGTTTGTTTCCACTAAAAGAAAACTATAACTCTTTGGAAAGGGCTCTAAGTATTTCAATAAACAAAAATCTCAAGTCAAGACTAGACAACATTTTATTGCCAGAATTAAGACTGATTTGAAAGATATCCAGCATAATGCTGGAATGGACAATGGAGCTACTCAAAGAGACATGTCTACCAAGTTCAAACAATTTAAGCAATACAAAGAAAATAATAATGCCGTGAAAATCCATGTGCTCCTAATGAGGTTTTAAAAGATCAACTACTGTCAGATACGGTAAAGAGCAGGTATACAAGGATGTCTAATTTACAGAAATACTGCATATTAATCAACTTATGGTCACAAAATGTCTTCAACAATGCCAGGCTTTACCTCCAGAGCCCAGGCAGGAAGGAGGAGGAAGGGTAATGTCAAAGGGCCATCTTTCTCTCAAAGTGGTTTTATGTTCCGTGACAACGTTAAGAAGAAAACCTCTTTCCACCTTTGAGCTACCCTTTGTGAGAGAAGAGACAAAGCATGGATGCTTTTGCCCTATGTTTTATGCTGCTGTAACCACAGAGTTCTTTCCAGTTTTCCCTGCATCCTCTATGAAATTCTTAGGCAGGGTCTTTGGGAGCTTGATGAGAAGATAAATATTCCTAGAAATAAACTCCATGTCAGAAACAGTGCCTCATCTCCTTTAGCCATCTAAGGTTTGTAATAGAGCTGATATTGCAGCTTTTCTTGCATGATAGTTTTCATTTCTGAGAAAGCTTCTGTTTTCAAGTAAATAGTTTTGGTGCAGGCCAACCTCACCATTTTGCTCAATGAGTACTACTCTATGGTAGACAATACTTAAGATGTCATTTCATAAACAGTGGTAATTTGTTTCAGTTGTATTTTTAAAAAATTTATTCTAATTTAATGGGAGATTATATATATATATATATATATATATATATATATATAAGTAAGTTTTTCATAACTTTTTTTTTCTAACATCTTTATTGGAGTATAATTGCTTTACAATGGTGTGTTCGTTTCTGCTTTATAACAAAGTGAATCAGTTTTTCATAACATTTTTAAAAACTAATGATGCTGCTGGAAATATGGAATAGATGCATTACCCCTATTCCTTCCATTAAATAGAAATTTTAAAATTATGAGATTATATACAAAATAAACATGAGGAAACTCTGAAAGTGGGCCAGTATAAGGCAGATGAGGACATAAGGCTCTATGAAACACAGTGGTGAATTCCCTAGGTTTTATTTTTGCTTCATACATCTTACACTAGGTAATATAAACCCAACAACCTGGAAACATGAACAGGTGCAGACAAGAAAATCCCCAACAAAAGATTTCTATCTCTAGCCAAAGGTACATAAAAAGGCACCCTGACAAGAAAGAGAACTTTCAGATAATAATCACTCTATTCTAGTCAAAGACATCAGAAAACAAAAAAGGCACATGTCTAAAAAGAAAGAATAAACTGTCCTCATTGTCAATGACATAATAGTTTACATGACAATCAACCCTCTGAAACAATAAGGGATTGTTCAAGAGATTCATCAAGATCTCAGGATACAAGATAAACACAAAACTCAACAGATTTCTATATATTAGCTATGAATACGTAGACACTAAAATAAAAATACAATATTATTTACCATCATTTAAAAAAAGAAAAATACTTAGCTATAAATCCAAGAAAACATGTATAGGGCTTATGTGCTCAAAACAATATAATGCTGATTTTTAAAATCAAGAAGATCTAAATACATGTGGATACATAACATGTTTGTATTTTGAAAGATTCAACATAGCAAAGTTGCCAATTCTCCCCCAAATAAATGTGCAGGTATTATGTAATTTCATTAAAACTTCAGCAAGAGTTTTTTGCAGATAAGGACATTATTCTAGAAATTATATGGGAAAACAAAGGAACTAGAATTGCTAAAAGAATTTTGAAAAAGGAGAATAAATTTGGATGAATTAGTCTACACAATTTCAACATTTCTTGTACAGCTACAGTAATCAAGATATGTGGTATTGGTGACTAGACAGTGATAGACACTTAGTTCACTGAAATGGAATAAAGAAACTTTAAATTGACTCACATAAATACGCCCAACTTATTTTTTTTTAAATCAAAGGAGGAAAGATAACCTTTCAACAAATGATGCTGCAGCAGCAATTATACAGCTATAGGCCAAAAAAAAAAAAAGGAAACTCAACTGATTTCTCACATTTTATTAAAAAAAAAACAAAAACCCTGAAAATGGATCATGAACTAAAACATAAAATATAAAGCTATAAAACAATTAGAAAAACATAGGAGCAAACCTTCAGCATCTAGAGCTAGTCAAGGAGTTCCTTAACCTTGACACCAAAAGCACAGACCATGGAAAGAAAAGTCAGACATTTGATAAGTCAGAATTCAACAAAATTTATAACATTTTCTCTATGAAAGACCCTGTTAAAAAATGAAAAGACATTCTTCTGACTAGAAGAAATTATTTGTAAGTGACATATCAGACAAAGTACTAGTATTGAGAAAATATAAAGAACTTTCAAAACTTAATATTAAATAAGTATATCATCAAGATGGTAGAATAAGAAGCCCTATAACTATGTTCCCCTATAGGGCCACAGACTCAACAATGATATGTGGACCAAACTGCTTTGTGAGACCTCCAGAATCCACTTAAGAGGCTGCAGAATCTCAGGTGAGTACAAAGCCAAGAAAAGCCTTGTCAAAGCAGGTAAGAAAAGTTATTGCATTTTGCCTACTCTAGCCTCGCCTACTCCCCAACACAGTGTGGTGCCATCAGGGGGAGACTCCCAACTCCCAACTTTTCCATCAGGAGGGACATAAAAGTGTGGAACGTGCATTCAACATTCTGAATTTTAGGCAGCTGCCCAAGGAATTGGTTTCTGTTTCACCTAACTTGGAGTGCTATTGGAAACTGGTATGGTTTGGATGGCAGATTGGGGACCAATGAGAACAAAGTCAAGTCTTACCGCTAGTTTTATCACCAGAGTGACTGCAATATTGTAGATAGATACAAAAGGATCAAGAGATTACAAGACCCCGAGAAGCAGCATATGCAAACCTCTATAACTTGGAAATTACACACACAGCTCAGAGAAAACACATTCCCAGAAAAGGTTTGGGAGTTCCTCAGAATCTCTAGCCAGGCTGATGGGTGAAGTTTTTCCCATGTCTGAAACCAGACTGTAAAGACTGGGAGAGGCAGTTGTTTTATCATATGGTGAAAACTCAACAGAGATCGCAAGGCATACAAAGAAACAGAGAAACATAGCCCAATCAAAGGAACAAAATAAGTTTCTAGAAACCAACTCTAAAGAAACAAAGATTTATGAATTCCCTGACAAAAAATTTTAAATAATTTTAAATATATTCAACGAACTGAAAGAGAACAGAGAGACAACTAAAGGAAATCAAGAAAATGCTAAAATAACAAAATGAAATTATCAACAAAGAGATAAAAACTATAAAAAAGAACCAAGCAGATTAATCTGGAACTGAAGAATATAGTAACTAAATTGAAAAATGCATTAGAGAGATTCAACAGCAAACTTGATTAAGCAAAAGGGTAAGAAAGAATTGGTTACCTTGAAGACAAGTCATTTAAAATTATTGAGTCAAAGGAGCAAAAATAAAAAAGAACGAAGCAAAGGAGAGCCTAGAGAACTTATGTGACACCATTAACCAGAAAGTTCATTGCATCTGCCCACCCTACTCTCCTCCTTTCCAGAACAATGCAAAATAATTGGAAGAAAACTCCCAACATCTGGCTTCTTTCTAAAGAGGGAAATAAAAGAGTAGAATGTGCATCAGTGTATGGGGTCTGTTTTATTTCTCACTTGATTCAGAGTGCTGAAAGGAACAGAGGTATAATTTGGATGCCAGTTTGGGGGACTCTGAGAACAAAGGCTAGCCCCATAGCTTGTTACAGTAACAGGGAGACTGCAGTACCACAGATAGTCACCAGGTGGAGTAAGAGATTATGGGCCCTTGAGAACAGGGCAAACATCTTCAACAGGGAATTTACACACAAGCCCAGAAAAGACACATTCCAAAAAATGTTAAGGAGTCCTTCATAATCTCTAGCCATGCTGATTTGTGAAGGTCTTCCCCTATATGAAGCCAGGACGGGGAAAGGTGGCTGTTTTTTCAAATTCCCAGATCTCAACAAAAGATCATAAGGTGTAAAGAAACAGGAAAACATGGCCCAAACTGATGAACAAAATAGATCTATCAGTTACCTAAGAATTCAAAATAACTGTCTTAAAGATGATCAATGAGCTTAAAGAGAGCACAGATAGACAACTAAATGAAATCAAGGAAATGACAGATGAATTCAATTGCACATAGAAAAAGAGAATATCAACACAGAGACAGAAACTATGAAACATAACTAAATAAAAATTTTGGAAAAAATATAAAAAATAAAAGTTCATAGAGTCCACTAGACCTGCCTTATAAGAAATGCTAAAAGATCAACAAAATTGACAAACCCTTAGGTAGATTAACTAAGAAAAAAGGAGAGAAGACTCACATAATTAATAAATGAGAGAAAGGACATTATAACTGATGCCACAGAAATAAGAAAGATTATAAGAGACTACAATGAACAATTACATGTCAACTAACTGGATAACCTAGAAGAAATGAATACATGTCTAAAAACATATAAACTACCAATACTGAATCATAAAGAAATAAAAATATAAACAGACAAATATATTAAGGAGATTGGATCAGAAATTTAAAACTTCCTCCAAACAGCAAAAATTCTTGGACAAGATGGCCTTACTGAAGAATTCTACCAAGTATTTACAGAAGAATTAACACCAATCCCTTTTAAATCCTTTTAAAAAATGAAGAGAACATTTCCAAACTTATTTTATGAGGCCAGCATTACTCTGACACCAAATCCAGACAAAGATACTAAAAGAAAAGAAAACTACAGACCAATTCCCCTGATAGATAACGATGCAAAAATCTTCAACAAACTATCAGCAAAGGAATTCAACGACTTATTAAAGAGATGATAGACTATAACCAAGTAGGATTAGTACATGTAATGCAAAGTTGGATCAACATATGAAAATCAATGTAATGTGTTGTGTTACATTATTAACGTGGTATACCACATTAACAGAATAATGGATGAAAATTACAGGAGCATCTCAACTGATGCAAAAAAGCATTTAACAAATTTCAATATTTTTATATCATGAAAACACTAAAAAAAACAAAAACAAAAACCCTAGGAATAGAAAGAAACTACCATAACATGAAAAAGGTCATATCTGAAAAGCCCACAGCTGACATCATTCTCAATGTTGAAAGCCTGAAAGCTTTTCCTCTAAGATCAGGAATACCAGCTAGGCCCACTCTTACCACTTTTACTCAATGTAGTATTGGAATTCCTAGCCAGAGAAATTAGTCAGGAAAAAGAAATGAAAGGCATCCAAACTGGAAAGTAAGAAGAAAAATTATCTCAGTTTGCAGATGACATGATCTTATATATGAAAAATTCTAGTGTCTCCATACACACACACACACATACAACATGTTAGAACTAATAGATTTAGCAAAGTTGTAGGTACAAAATCAACATGCAAAAATCAGTTGTGCTTCTATACACTAACAAACCAAACATAAAATAAATTAAGAAAACGTTTCCATTTACAATATCATCAAAATAACACAATACTTAGGATAAACTCAAACAAAGTGATGAAAGACTTGTACACTGAAAACAACAAAATATTGCTGAAATGAATTAAAGAAGTCACAGATAAATAGAAAGATATCCCATGTTCATAAATTGGAATATATAATATTGTTACAATTTCTATACTTCCAATGTATTATAATATCTATCCAAAAAACTATCTACAGATTCAATGCAATTTCCATCAAAATGTCAAAGGCAATACTTGTAGAAATAGAAAAAAATCCTAAAATTCATAAGGAATCTCAATGGACCCTAGGTAGCCAAACAATCTTAAAACAGAGGAAACCAAGTTGGAAAGCTCACTTCCTGATTGCAAAACATATACCAAGCTACAATAATCAAAATAGTGTGATTCTGGCATAAAGATGGGCATGTTTACCAACAGAACAGAATAGAAAGTCTAGAAATAAACTTTTGTTTATATAATAAATGATCTTCAATAAGGGTCCCAAGACCATACAATGGGAAAGAAAACTTTCTTAAACAAATAATTTTGGGAAAATTGCGTATCTCCATACCAAAGAATGAAGTTGGATCCTTACCTTGCACCTTATATATAAATTATCTCAAAATGTGTTAAAGACTTAAATGTAAACCCTAAAATTCTAAAACTCCTATAATAATATAGGGGGTAAGCTTTATGACATTGGATTTAGCATTGATTGCTAAATGACTGACTAGGAAAGCACAGGAAACAAAAGTAAAAATAGGCAAGTGAAACTGCATCAAACTTCAAAATTCTGTGCATCAGAGAAACAATTAACATAGTGAAAAGGCAACTTATGGAATGGAAAAAAAAAGATTTGCAAATCACATAGTGAAGAGGTGGAAGCAACGCAATTGCCCATCAATGGATGAATGGATAAAGAAAATGTGGTATATGCATACAAAAGAATATTATTCAGCCTTGAAAAGAAAGGAAATTATGACACAGGTTGTGCCATGGATGAACCTTGAGGACACTATGTTAAGTAAAATAAACCAGTTTCAAAAGGACAAATACTGTCGGATTCCAGTTATATAATGTCTCAAAATAATCAAATTCATTATGGTATATGAATCAGATCTCAGTAAAGATGTTAAAAGAAACAGGAAAAAACCATAGAACCAGAAAGTGGAATGGTGGTTGGCAGGGGCTGACAGAGAGGTAGATGGAAATATTTTTCAAAGGGTAAAGAATTTCAGTTTCACAAGATGAAAAATGTACAGAAATATGTTGCACAACAATGCAAATATACTTAATCTTAATAAATTGTACACTTGAAATGGTTAAGATGGTAAATTTTATGGTATGACTCTTACCAAAATTTAAAATAAAAGTAAATTAAATAAATAAAAAGTATATATACATCTTATATGTCTGAAAAAAAGTCAACATTAAAAAATAAAAAATCCAATTAGAACATGGTCTATAGATATAAAGAGATATTTTACCAAAGAATGAATGACATAACAAATAAGCACATAAAAAGATACATAACAGTATAAGCCATTAGGGAAATGTAAATTAAAACTCTAATGATATATTACCATGCACCATTCAGAATGGTTAAAATAAAAAATTAGTAACAATACCAAATGCTAGCAAGGATGAAAAGTAAGTGGATTACTAACATATTGCTGGTAGAAATGTAAATAGTACAGCTACTCTAGAAAACAGTTTGATAAAAAGTTAAAGTTAAGTTACTCTTTAAAAAAGTAAACATGATCCAGCAATTGCATTCCCCAGCATTTATTTATCTTAGAGAAATAGACTTTTATATGCACAAATACCTGTAAGTGTGTATATAGCACTCTTAGTTGTAGTAAATAAAAACTGGAAATAACCCAGATGTTCTTCAATGGGTGAATGATGCTCCTATAGCCCATGTCTGTCATGGGATATTACTCAGATATCAAAAGGAATGAACTACTGATATATGCAACAACCTGGATGAATCATCAGTGAATTACACTGAGTGGAAAAAGCCAATCCCAAATGGTTGCATACTGTGTGATTCTATATATATAACACTCTGAAATGAGAAAAATATAGAAATGGAGAACTTATTAGTCATTGCCAAGGGTTAAGGAGAGTGTGGAGAAGGATAAAAGGGAAGTGCTTATGGATATAAAAGGCAACATGAGGGATCCTTGTGGAGGTGGAAATATTCTGTATCTTGAATGTCAGTGTCAATATTCTGGTTTGATATTGTACTTTAGTTTTACAAAGAGACAAACAATTCTAAACATTTATGCAACTAGTAATAGAGCTTCAAAATACCTTAGGGAAATACTGATAGAACTGATAGAAATGGACAAACTAACAGTTGTCAGAGATTTTCAATACCCTTCTCTCAATAATTTATAAGGTAAAGGAAATAGAATGTGAATAAGAAGTTTCTATGAAACAAGTAGGCAGAAAGTCAGTAAGGATCTAGAAAACACGACAACATGATCAACCAAATTGACATAGTTGGTGTTATTTAACACTATCTCACAACAGAAGAATACACATTCTTTTCAACTGCACATAGAAAATTGACCAATTCATCTGTTGATGGACATTTAGGTTGTTTCCATGTCTTGGCTATTGTGAATAATGCTGTTATGAACATAGGGGTGCACGTAAGTTTTTGAATTATAATTTTGTCCAGATATATGCGAAACAGCAACAGACTCACACAGAGAACAGACTTGTGGTTGTCAAGGGGGAGGGAGAATGGAGGAGGGATGGACTGGAAGTTTGGGGTTGGTAAATGTAAACTATTACATATTGAATGGATAAACAACAAGGTCCTACTATATAGCACAGGTAACTATATTCAATATCCTGGGATAAACCATAATGGAAAAGAATATAAAAAGGAATGTATAGATGTGGGTATAACTGAATCACTTTGCTGTACAGCAGAAATTAACACATTGTAAATCAACTATACTTCAATAAAAAAATAAAAATTAAAAATAAAGAAAATTGACAAAGATAGACCATGTTTTGAACTGTAAAATGTCTTAATAGGTTTAAAAAGGTTGAAGTCATATTTTGTTCTAGCCACCGGTTCTAGGCCTCAATGGAATTAAATTTGAAATAAGTAACAAAAAGATTCCTGGGAAACCTACAAGTATTTGGAAACAAATTAAAATACTTTAAAATAAGACTCTTGAGTCAAAAAGAGAAATCAAAAAGGAGATCTCAGCCAGTATAATAGGTCAAGGAAAAGAAATAAAAGGCTTCGATATTGGAAAGAAAGAATAAAGCTGTTTTGTGAATGGTATGATCATCAACATCCAAGTAGTAAATCTATAGAATCAATAATCAGTCTTCTAGAACAAATACATGATTTTGATAAGGTTGTATAATACCAGATCAATATAGAGAAAAAAAATATTTCTATAAATCTGGCAACTAACAACTGAAATCTGAAAAAAATAGATAATGCCATTTACAATAGCATAAAAAAGTGAAATACGTAGTGATAAATTTGACAAAAGTAAAAGACCTATAACACTAAAAATGACAAATCTTTGATGAAAGACATAAATAGATTGTTTTGGGTCATTCTCAGCCTATCGATAGTGATGCCATGGGCTAGAAATGCCTGAGCACTAACCTGGGCCTGTATTACTGTGGCAGCCCCATAGACATTTCCCTGACCAGAGTCAGTGTTGTGGCTGCACTGGCTGATGTGGTTCTTATTATGATTTCAGGATACACCTCAGCAAAAACCATCAGGGAACTCTGAAAAAATCAAGGTTGTTTACCTTCACGTCCTGGCGGGTACCTGACATGCTCCACAAAGCAAGGTCATAGGTAGAGAAAGAGAGAGAAACAGAAATAGAGCCCATGAACCTGGAGTTCTGCCTTTATTGTGGTCACAGGTGGGGTTCCTAGGGTTTCACAGTTTTACTCTTTACTGGTGAATTTAAAACTAAGAGCAAGAACTAAAGTGTGGGAAGGGAAAAGCAGGGTCTCTCAAGTGGTCAGTTATCTAGGTTACCCAGGGCTACAAGGGGAACTTCAGGGGTGGGGTGGCACAGCTTGACTCTTTATCTAGTTGTGTAGTTAGCAATGTACTTATTCCAGATGAATGTCTTTGAAATGGATGCCTCAGTAGTCAAAAGCTTAATGTCAAGCACTTACATTATAATCAGAAAGGTTAATTGCCAGGCACTTATGCTACAGGATATACATGTTCACAGGTCAGAAGTTTCAATACTATTAACATGTGGATTCCTTCCAACTGTAACTATATATCCAACACAATCCCTGCCAAAATCTCAGTGAGCTTTCTATAAAAATTGACCACGTGATTCTAAGATCCATGTGAAAATGGGAAAGACATAAAATAACCAAAACAATTTTGAAAAAGAACATAGTTAGAGGGATAACATTACCTAATTCAAGATTTATTATAAAACAACAATAATCAAGACAATGTAGTTTTGTTGTAAAAATTGGAAAATAAATCAATGAAATGGAATAGAGTCCAGAAACAAACTTACACATATATAGACAAATGTTTTTCTGGTTTTTTTATTTGTTTGTTTGTTTTTTACTATGGTGCAAAGGTCCTTCAATGGAGAAAGGGTAGTCTTTTCCACAAATGGTGCTGGAAAAATTGGTATCTATATGCAAAAAACAAACCAAAGTAAACCAAACCAAACAAACATTGATCCATACTTTGCACCCTATATAAAAAATAGCATAAAATGGGTCACATGCCTAAATATAAACTTAAAATTATAAAACTTCTAGAAGAAAACATAGGATAATTTTTTTAGCATTGGCTCAGGCAAAGATTTCTTAGATCTCACACCACAAGTATGATACACGAAATAATAAATTGACAAATTAGACTTCATCAGAAGTAAAAGCTATTGCTCTTTAAAAGACTTTTTTAAGGTAATAAAAAGATATATCACAGGCATGTAGAAAATATTTGCAAAGCATATATGTTTTAAAGGGCTTGTACCCAGAATACATGAAGAACTCTCAAAGCACAATAAATAAATAAATACATAAATACATAAATAAATAAAAATTTTAAATGAGCTAACAATTTGAACAGACACTTCATCAGAGAAGGTACATGGACAGATGTTCAGCACATGAACAAATGTTCAACGTCATTAGCCATTAGGAAAATGCAAATGAAAAGCTCTATGATAAACTACTCCACATCTATTAGGATGGCTAAAATTTCGAAGACTGACCATACCATGTATTGGTGAAGATATAGAGAAACTGAACCTCTCACATGTTGCTGATGGGAATGTAAAACAGTACAATCATTTTGGAAAACCATCTGGCAGTTTCTTAAAAATGTAAATATATACTCCTAAGTGTTTACCCAAGATGAAAGAAAACATATCTCCATACAAATACTTACCCACGAATTTTCACAGCAGCTGAATTTGTAATAGTCAAAAGGTGAATGGATAAACAAACAATGGAATAATACCCTGAAATAAAAAGGAATGGGCTAATGATAGTTCTACGGCATGCATGAATCTCAAAATAATTACACACAGAGAAGGAAGTCAGGTGAAAAAAAAGGATACATCTTATATGGTTCCATTTATATAAAATTCTAATAAATGCAAAATAAGATATAGTGACAAAAGCAGATGGGTAGTTGCCTAGGGCTGGATGGGAGTCATAGCATGAAGAGATTACAAAGAGGCAACAGGAAACTACTGGCGATGATGGATGTCTTCATTATCTTGATTGTGCTGATGTTTTCACAGGTGTATACATATGTCAAAACTCATCAAATTATACTCTTTAAATATGTACACTTTATTATATTTCAATTATACTCTAATGTAGCTGTTTGTTTTTTTTTTGAGTGTTAGGAAGTGCAATTTGTGTTGTCCTAATAGTGAAAATCCCCTTACCCAGCCACAATCCCCATGGGTAAGTTAGAATTATGAAATGAAACTTCCTATTTCACAAACATGGGTACAATGAACTAATCTGATTTTTACAACTTCTGAAACAAGAGAATAAACATACCAAAAGTGGAAAAATGTATTCTAAACTGACTTTGGGGTTTTACATGAGGGTTTTTTGCAAGTGTACTTTGTAAAGTGGGCTTTTCTTAATTTTAATGATGCCCTTAATTTCTTCAAGAGAAAACAGTGACTTTTGAGTGTGGGAAGTTAATAAAAACATTGATTACAGCAAATATCTGAAATTAACATAATTAAACAATACTTGCTTTTTTGCAGGTTTAAAATAGCACCAAACTAGTCTTGTTAAATATGTGTGTATTTAAGTTTTTTTAAAAAAGAAGTGGTTGATAATCAGTAGTAGTAGTTTAATTCGGGGCTTCTAGTGAAAAGAACAGATCTCTAAAAGAAAACATCTTTTAATCAGCCCTCCACCTTCTGATTACTCCATCCTCACAGCATACTCTTAAAATTATCGGTGGGGGGGGGGGGACATAATGGATCAACAGGAATCTTTATGGTTTATTCCTTCCATAAGTAGAGAACATTCTTGTATGCAAAAAAGAAAAGAAAAAATTAAGGGCAAAGAGCTGGCAACGTTGAATTCAGTTTGACCTGTTGCCCACCTTTGAACTACTCCTCTGAGGCAAGGTTGATTGACATGCAGGAAGCTATAAACTGGTAAGATATAGGAAAGAAATCCAGGAGATAGGAGCATAACAAAGAACCAGTTACCAGGAAGTAAATCAATGCTGCCAATGGAAAGAGGTTGCCGTGAATATGGGGGAAGGGTGAGAGCACTCTAGCCTGGTTAAAAAGTGCTTGGGAGAAATGTCTATTTAGATCTTTTGCCCATTTTTTGATTGAGTTGTTTGTTTTGATATTGGGTTGCATGAGCTGTTTGTATATTTCGGAGATTAATCCCTTGCTGGTCAATTCTTTCGGAAATATTTTCTCCCATTATGTTGTTTGTCTTTTCGTTTTGTTGATGGTTTCCTTTGCTGTGCAAAAGCTTTTAAGTTTAATTAGGTTTCATTTGTTTAGTTTTGTTTTTATTTCCATCACTCTAGGAGACAGATCCAAAAAATTCTTGTTGCAATTTATGTCAGAGGGTGTTCTACCTATGTTTTCCTCTAAGAGTTTTACAGTATCCGGCCTTACATTTAGATCCTTAATCCATTTTGAGCTTATTTTTGTGTATGGTGTTAAGGTGTGTTGTAATTTCATTCTTTTACATGTAGCTGTCTAGTTTTCCCAGCACCACTTATTGAAGAGACTGTCTTTTCTCCATTGTATATTCTTGCCTCCTTTGTCATAGATTAGGTAACCATAGGTGTGTGGGTTTATCTCTGGGCTTTCTATCCTATTCCATTGATCTGTATTCCTGTTTTTGTACCAGTACCCTACATTTTGATTATTGTAACTTTGTAGTATAGTCTGAAGTCAGGGAGACTGATTCCTCCAGCTCCAAAGAAAACATACAGAGGGCCAAGAGTCACATGAAAAGATGCTCAATATCACTAATTATTAGAGAAATGCAAATCAAAACTACAATGAGGTATCACCTCACACTGGTCAGAATGGCCATCATCAAAAAAATCTACAAACAATAAATACTGGAGAGGGTGTGGAGAAAAGGGAACCCTCCTACACAGTTGGTGGGGATGTAAAGTGGTACAACCATTATGGAGAACAGTATGGAGGTTCCTTAAAAAGCTAAAAATACCATATGATCCACTCCTGGGCATATATCTGGAGAAAGCCATAATTTGAAAAGATACATGTACCCCAGTGTTCATGGCAGCACTATTTACAATAGCTGGGACAGGGAAGCAACCTAAGTGTCCATCAACAGAAGAATGGATAAAAGAAGATGTGGTACATATACATATTATGTGGTACATATACATTATATGTGGTACATATTGTATTCTATACAATAGAATATTACTCAGCCATAAAAAAGAACAAAATAATACCATTTGCAGCAACATGGATGGACCTAGAGATTGTCATACTGAGTGAAGTAAGTCAGACAGAGAAAGGCAAATAACATATGATGTTGCTTATATGTGAAATCTAAAAAATTGGTACAAATGAACTTATTTACAGAACAGAAATAGAGTCACAGATGTAAGGAAGAAACTTATGGTTGCCAGGGGGAAGGGAGGGGAAGGATAAACTGAGAGATTGGGATTGACATATATATATACTACTATGTATAAAATAAACATCTAATAAGGACCTACTGTATAGCACAGGGAACTCTACTCAATACTCTGTAATGACTTATATGGGAAAAGAATCTAAAAAAGAGTAGATATATGTATATGTATAACTGAATCATTTAGCTGTACAGCAGAAACTAGCATGATATTGTAAATCAACTATACTTCAACCAGGAAGGAATGGCTCCAGCCTAGGGTTTCTGGGAGAGAAAGTTTAATTGGAGATGCATTGCAATAGGAAATAATAAAAGGGGAGCAGCAGCAAGGAGAACATATTGCCTTGTGATAAACAGGGACAGGCTAATCATCTTGTTGGACCAGTAACATTTGACACTGCAGTTACCTGTCCATTCAACACAACATGTGCTATGTGAGTATGTGTGTGTGTGTTAGAAAAACTGTTGAATCTCGAATATAGGCATACATGCCTTCTGACTAGACTAGATGCATCACATATTAAAGAGCAAGATGTGTGAACAGATAGCAAGGTGATGAGGTAAAATGCCAGCAGAGAGGAGACAGGCTGCAAGGGAGCATGGAAAGTGGCCATCTGACCCTTCAGACTCAGGAGGCATAGGGAGTAGGACTCATAATATTTTTAGGGACCCATGAATATGTTAAATATGCAATTTTAATTTCTTTGAAAATATGAAGAAAAATGAAGATGATAATGTAACAATGATTTTAACCTACAATACATTTGTCTTTATATGACACAGTCACAATTTTTAAATGTATTTTCTTTGTTTCTCATGAAGGAGGAAGCTTGCAATAGCAATAGTGCCTCAGGCCCACAAAAGTCATAATGTAGCCCTACTTGAAGGAAGCTACTCACAAGCCTTTGTGTCTTATTAAACATTAAGCCTATGCAGTGTCAGGGTGACCCTCAAGTTCATAACATGGACAGCAGTAGAGAACAATGTAATTTTCCTGGGCTAGAAAGCAGCAACGAGATAAGTCAAAGAACTGTGTTTGCTGTGGAGTCCCCCAAAGGTGCCTAAACACACCCTCCTCAGGGCAGGTGCATCTCTGAGAGGGGCCAAGTAAGAATCAGCAGTATCTACTCCAAGGTGGCCTGCAGTGTCTTTCTAATCAGGTCCTCCTCCTGCTAAAAACATGTGGGTGTTACCTTGACTACAGGCTAAAGTTACTAAAAAGACCATAGGAGGACTTTTATTTTCTATTCCCAACTTACCTTTGTTTCCTTATCTCCAGGGAAAAATAAAAAAATCAGAAGAGAATTTTGGTTAGACAGTAAAATGGTAACACTATTCAAAAACTCACCAGGGGATAAGGAGGTAGACCTTAATACACAGAGAGAGAACAGTGTCAGCATGCACCATTAAAGGTCATTCCTATCAAGATACACTATTTATCTAACCTCTGAGAGATCACCACCAGTACTGTATTACATAATGGCAGCATTCACAAATAATATTCTGATAAATGTCCATAAGTCTCTGAAGACTTTTCATGCTAAAACATGCTGTTTGTGTCATATTGAAACCTTCTCTACTTTTTCCTGATATGATTGCATCTCTCAACCTTGATTCTCATTGCAATTGGTAAGGATGCTCAGTTGTGCCCCCACCTCATTTCAGGGTTGGTGGGTTCTTTCTGTTGTGAGAGTCTCAAGGTGGGCAGGACTGGAACTCAGGCTTGTACAAACAGAAGCATTAGTGGATTGCTTTCACCAGCTGAGTGTGAGTGTAGAAGGCCTTGCTTGTAGGAGCCCTACAAGGTGCTTGAAAGGGTCATTGGCTTTTGCAGAAAAAGTAAATGATTTGAAAAAAAAAAGCCAAGTGTGGTGGAATGAAACCCACTCCACTACAGTGACACAGATGAAAATCCCAAAAGTAATGATTAAAGCCACTGCTGATATCTGTCAACCCTCACGGCAGGTAGAAGAAGAAATGGAGTGACCAGAGGAAGAACCAACACTACTGCCTTCCGGTGTCTGCATGCCTCTGCAAGGGCACAGGCTGGTCTATGAGACATATGTTGTAGGTACTTATGATACTGGATAGGCATTTCCTGAATAGGAAGCACAGATAGCTAAAGGCATAGACATGATGCGTAATCTACTTTTATCACTTTTATCATCTATATTGTGTTACCTGCTCTTTTTCTCTAGTAATTTGTACTGTTATAAACAGATTCTTAGTCTTAGAATGTTTTCCTTTTTTTTTTACCGTTTTATACATCCTTGAAAGGGGAAGGTCTCTCCAGGTCACTAGGGTGAAGAGAGTTTCCTTCCAAAGGCTTTATGGACCCTTTGATCTTGTTTCTGCTCCCCTCTCTCAGATGTGGCTGAGTCTGGCCACTGGGCACAGTGCTCCTTGCTCAGGACAGGGTACCCCACAGCCTGGGGCTGAGGGAGGGCTTCAGGGTACCACCCACCTTCTCCTAGGTGGTGGTGGGCTAGTGTCCACGTTAGGGACATAGTTGATGTTTTAAACCTGATGCTCTTGGTGAGGGGGGATATGAAAAACATTGATCTTAAATTCTTCTGCATTATACCTGTACAACAGATTTTATTTTAACTAAAGGGCTATGGATTTCAAATTTGTATCTGAATCTGCTGAGACAATTAAGTGGTAGGGGTGATATCCCTTTCTGTCCAGGTGAGGGCATTGGGTAAAAGGGAGTCAGGAAAAAAGAATTTGAGTTAATACATGACAACTATCTCCCATTTCTTATGTGCATAAATATTTTCTAATTAAAATCCCTCTCGGGCTTCCCTGGTTGCACAGTGGTTAAGAATCTGCCTACAAATGCAGGGGACACGGGTTTAAGCCCTGGTCTGGGAAGATCCCACATTACGCGGAGCAGCTGGGCCCGTGAGCCACAATTACTGGACCTACGCGTCTGGAGCTTGTGCTCCACAACAAGAGAGGCCACGATAGTGAGAGGCCCATGCACCGTGATGAAGAGTGACCCCCACTTGCCACAACTAGAGAAAGCCCTCACACAGAAATGAAGACCCAACACAACCATAAATAAATAAATAAATAAATAAAATTAAAAAGAAAAAAAAACTCCTGAGATTTAAAAAAAAAAAAAATCCTTCTTTTGCAAATTATTCTGCAAAATTTACCATAAAAAGCATTCTATCCATACTGATTCTGCTTCATTTACCAATAGCATAAACACACAACTTTTGCTAAAGTTGTTAGAAAATCAAAATGAAATAGTTGGCAATTAAATGAGTTTCCTTGGAATATTAGCATATTATTTCTACAGTGGGTCATTTGGAAAATACTATAAGATAAACCAGAATTACACAACAATTTGTATAATTTACATAAGTTTTGATAAAAAATAGTGAGGAGGGGACCTTCAAGATGGTGGAGGAGTAAGACATGGAGATCACCTTCCTCCCCACAAATACATCAAAAATACATCTACATGTGGAACAACTCTTACAAAACACCTACTGAACGCTGGCAGAAGACCTCAGACTTCCCAAAAGGCAAGAAACTCCTCCACGTACCTGGGTAGGGCAAAAGAAAAAAGAAAAGCAGGGACAAAAAAATAGGGGTGGGACCTGCACCTCTGGGAGGGAGCTGTGAAGGAGGAAATGTTTCCACACACTAGGAAGTCCCTTCACTGGTGGAGATGGGGGGTGGGTGGGGGGGAAGCTTCGAAGCCATGGAAGAGAGCACAGCAACAGGGGTGCAGAGGGCAAAGCAGAGAGATTCCTGCACAGAGGATCAGTGCTGACCAGCACTCACCAGCCTGAGAGGTTTGCCTGCTCACCTGCCAGGGAGGGTGGTAGCTGGGAGCTGAGGCTCAGATTTCAGAGGGCAGATCCCAGGGAGATTACTGGGGTTGGCTGTGTGAACACAGCCTGAAGGGGGCTAGTGCTCCAGAGCTAGCCATGAGGGAGTCCGGGAAAATGTCTGGAACTACTTAAGAGACAAGAGACCATTGTTTTGGGGTGCACGAGGAGAGGGGATTCAGAGCACCGCCTAAACAAGCTCCAGAGGTGGGCATGAGCCACGGCTATCAGCGTGGACACCAGAGACAGGCATGAAACACTATGGCTGCTGCTGCAGCCACCAAGAAGCCTGTGTGCAAGCACAGGTCACTATCCACATCTCCCCTCCTGGGAGCCTGTGCAGCCCACCACTGCCAGGGTCCCGTGATCCACGGACAACTTCCCCGGGAGAACACACGGCATGCCTCAGGCTGTTGCAAGGTCACGCAGGCCTCTGCTGCTGCAGGCTCACCCTGAATTACATACCTCTCCGTTCCCCCGACCTGAGTGAGCCAGAGCCCCCTATTCAGCTGCTACTTTAACCCCGTCCTGTCTGAGCGAAGAACAGACACCCTCAGGTGAACTATATGCAGAGGTGGAGCCAAATCCAAAGCTGAACACCAGGAGCTGTGTGAACAAAGAAGAGAAAGGGAAATCTCTCCCAGAAGCCTCAGGAGCAGCGGATTAAATCTCCACAATCAACTTGATGTGCCCTGCATCTGTGGAATAACTGAATAGACAACAAATCATCCCAAAATTGAGGCTGTGGAATTTGGGAACAACTGTAGACTTGGGGTTTTCTTTCTGCTCTAATTTGTTTCTGGTTTTATGTTTATCTTAGTTTAATATTTAGAGCTTATTATGATTGGTAGATTTGTTTATTGATTTCATTGCTCTCTTCCTTTTATATATATATATTTATTTATTTTTCCTTTTTCTCTTTTTGTGAATGTGTATGTGTATGCTTCTTTGTGTGATTTTGTCTGTATAGCTTTGCTTTTTCCATTTGTCCTAGGGTTCCATCTGTCCGTTTTTGTTTTTGTTTTTCTTAGTATAGTTTTTAGCACTTGTTACCATTGGTGGATTTCTTTATTGGTTTGGTTGCTCTCTTCTTTCTGTCTGGCTTTTTTTCTTACTTTTTATGTTTAATTTTTTATTTTAATTATTTAATTTTATTTTATTAATTTTTTTCTTTCTTTTTTTTCTCCCTTTTCTTCTGAGCCGTGTGGCTGACAGGGTCTTGGTGCTCCGGCCAGGTGTCAGGCCTGAGCCTTGTAGGTGGGATAGCTGAGTTCAGGACTTTGGTCCATCTCCCAGCACCATGTAACAACAAATGGTGAAAGCTCTCCGAGAGATCTCCATCTCAAAGCTAAGACCCTGCTCCACGCAGCAACCAGCAAGCTACAGTGCTGTACACCCCATACCAAAAAACTAGCAAGACAGGAACACAAACCACCCATTAGCAGAGAGACTGCTTAAAATCATAAGTTCACAGACACCCCAAAACACACCACCAGATGTGGTCCTGCACACCAGAAAGAAGAGATCCAACTTCATCCACCAGAACATAGGCACCAGTCCCCCCCACCAGGAACCTACACAACTCACTGAACCAATCTTACCCACTTGGGGCACACACCAAAAACAATGGGAACTATGAAGCTGTAACCTATGAAAAGGAGAACTCAAACACAGTAAGTTAAGCAAAATGAGAAGACAGAGAAATACACAACAGATGAAGGAGAAAACTAAAAAAAACACCAGACCAAACAAATGAAGAGGAAACAGGCAGTCTACCTGAAAAAGAATTCAGCGTAATGATAGTAAAGATGATCCAAAACCTGGGAAATAGAATGGAGAACATACAAGAAACGTTTAACAAGGACCTAGAAAAACTAAAGAGCAAACAAACAATGATGAAGAACACAATAAATGAAATTAAAAATTCTCTGGAAGGAATCAATAGCAGAATAACTGAGGAAGAAGAACAGATAAATGACCTGGAAGATAAAATAGTGGAAATAACTACCACAGAGCAGGAAAAGAAAAAAGAATGAAAAGAATTGAGGACAGTCTCAGAGACCTCTGGGACAACGTTAAATGCAACAACATTCGAATTGTAGGGGTCCCTGAAGAGGAAGAGAAAAAGAAAGGGACTGATAAAATATTTGAAGAGATTATAGTAGAAAACTTCCCAAATGTGGGAAAGGAAATAGGCAATCAAGTCCAAGAAGCAAAGAGAGTCCCATACGGTATAAATCCAAGGAGAAACATGCCAAGACACATATTAATCAAACTATCAAAAATTAAATACAAAGAAAAAACATTAAAAGCAGAAAGGGAAAAGCAAGAAATAACATACAAGGGAATCGCCATAAGGTTAACAGCTGACCTTTCAGCACAAACTCTGCAAGCCAGAAGGGAGTGGCAGGACATATTTACTTGATGAAAGGGAAAAACCTACAACCAAGATTACTCTACCCAGCAAGGATCTCATTCAGATTCAATGGAGAAATTAAAAACTTTACAGACAAGCCAAAGCTAAGAGAATTCAGCATCACAAAACCAGCATTACAACAAATGTTAAAGGAACTTCTCTAAGGAGGAAACACAAGAGAAGGATAAAACTGACAATAACAAACCCAAAACAATTAAGAAAACGGTAATAGGAACATACATAGTGATAATTACCTTAAATGTAAATGGATTAAATGCTCCAGCCAAAAGAGATACTGGCTGAATGGATACAAGAACAAGATCTGTATATATGATGTCTAAAAGAACTCACTTCAGACCTAGGGACACATACAGACTGAAAGTGAGGGGATGGAAAAATATATTCCATGCAAATGGAAATGAAAAGAAAGCTGGAGTAGCAATTCTCATATGAGACAAAATAGACTTTAAAATAAAGACTATTACAAGAGACAAAGAAGAGCACTACATAATGATCAAGGGATCAATCCAAAAAGAATATATAACAATTGTAAATATTTATGCACTGAACATACAAGCACCTCAATACATAAGGCAAATATTAACAGCCATAAAAGGGGAAATCGACAATAACAAAATCATAGTAGGAGACTTTAACACCTCACTTTCACCAATGGACAGATGATCAAAAATGAAAATAAATAAGGAAACAGAAACTTTAAATAACAGATTAAAGGAGATGGACTTAATGTTCATAGTATATTCCATCCAAAAACAAGAGAATACGCTTTCTTCTCAAGTACTCATGGAAGATTCTGCAGGATAGATTATATCCTGGGTCACAAATTAAGCCTTGGTAAAATTAAGAAAATTGAAATTGCATCAAGTATCTTTTCCGACAACAACGCTATGAGACTAGATATCAATTTCAGGGAAAAAGTTGTAAAAACTACAAACATGGAGGCTAAACAATACCCTACTAAATAACCAAGAGATCACTGAAGAAATCAAAGAAGAAATCAAAAAATACCTAGAAAAAAATGACCATGAAAAGACAATGATGCAAAACCTATGGAATACAACAAAAGCAGTTCTAAGAGAAAAGTTTATAACAATACAATACTACCTAAAGAAACAAGAAACGTCTCAAATAAACAACTTAACCTTACACCTAAAGCAATTAGAGAAAGAAGAACAAAAAAAACCCCAAAGTTAGCAGAAGGAAAGAAATCATAAAGATCAGAACAGAAATAAATGAAACAGAAATGAAGGAAACAATAGCAAAGATCAATAAAACTAAAAGCTGGTTCTTTCAGAAGATAAACAAAATTGATAAACCATTACCCAGACACATCAAGAAAAAAATGGAGAAGATTCGAATCAATAGAATTAGAAATGAAAAAGGAGAAGTAACAACTGACAATGCAGAAATACAAAGGATCATGAGAGATTACTACAAGCAACTATATGCCAATAAAATGGACAACCTGGAAGAAATGGACAAATTCTTAGAAAAGCACAACCTTCTGAGACTAAACCAGGAAGAAATAGAAAATATAGACAGACCAATCACAAGCACTGAAATTGAAACTGTGATTAAAATCTTCCAACACGGGGCTTCCCTGGTGGCGCAGTGGTTGGGATCCGCCTGCCGGTGGAGGGGACATGGGTTTGGTCCCTGGTCTGGGAGGGTCCCACATGCTGCAGAGCGACTGGGCCCATGCGCCGCGGCTGCTGAACCTGCGCTCTGGAGCCCGCAGGCTGTGGCTGCTGAGCCAGCGTGCCGCAACTGCTGGGGCCCGCGTGCCTGGAACCTGTGCTCCGCAACGAAGAGTGGGCCCCTCTCGCCGCAGCTGGAGAGGGCCCGCGCACCACGGCGAAGACCCAACGCAGCCAGAAATAAGTAAATAAATAAGTATAAATAAATAAATATATAAACTTACTTACTTCAGTACAAAAAAAAAAATTTTTAAAAAAAAGTCTTCCAACAAACAAAAGTCCATGACCAGATGGCTTCACAGGCAAATTCTATCAAACATTTAGAGAAGAGCTAAAACCTATCCTTTTCAAACTCTTCCAAAATATAGCAGAGGGGGGAACACTTCCAAATTCATTCTTCAAGGCCACCATCAGCCTGATACCAAAGCAGACAAAGATGTCACAAAAAAGAAAACTGCAGGCCAATATCACTGATGAATATAGATGCAAAAATCCTCAACAAAATACTAGCAAAGAGAATCCCACAGCACATTTAAAGGATCATACACCATGATCAAGTGGGATTTATCCCAGGCATACAAGGATTCTTCAATATATACAAATCAATCAATATGATACAACATTTTAACAAATTGAAGGAGAAAAACCATGTGATCATTTCAATAGGTGCAGAAAAAGCTTTTGACAAAATTCAAGACCTATTAATGATAAAAACCTTCCAGAAATTGGGCATAGAGAGAACTTACCTCAAAATAATAAAGGCCATATATGACAAACCCACAATCAACATCATTCTCAGTGTTGAAAACCTGAAACCATTTCCACTAAGATCAGGAACAAGACAAGGTTGCCCGCTCTCACCACTATTATTCAACATAGTTTTGGAAGTTTTAGCCAAGCAATCAGAGAAGAAAAAGAAATAAAAGGAATCCAAATCAGAAAAGAAGTAAAACTGTCACGGTTTGTAGATGACATGATACTATACATAGAGAATGCTAAAGATGCTACCCGAAAACTACTAGTGCTAATCAATGAATTTGGTAAAGTAGCTGCATACAAAATTAATACACAGAAATCTCTTGCATTCCTATACACTAATGACAAAAAATCTGAAAGAGAAATTAAGGAAACACTCCCATTTACCATTGCAACAAAAAGAATAAAATACCTAGGAATAAACCTACCTAAGGAGACAAAAGACCTGTATGCAGAAAACTATAAGACACTGATGAAAGAAATTAAAGATGATACAAACAGATGGAGAGATATACCATGTTCTTGGATCGGAAGAATCAACATTGTGAAAATGACTATACTACCCAAAGCAATCTACAGATTCAACTCAATCCCTATCAAAATACCAATGGCATTTTTCACAAAACTAGAACAAAATGTTTCACGATTTGTATGGAAACACAAAAGACCCAAATAGCTAAAGCAGTCTTGAGAAGGAAAAACGGAGCTGGAGGAATCAGGCTCCTGGACTTCAGACTGTACTACAAAACTACAGTAATCAAGACAGTATGGTACTGGCACAAAAAGAGAAATATAGATCAATGGAACAGGATAGCAAGCACAGAGATAAACCCACACACATATGGTCACCTTATCTTTGATAAAGGAGGCAAGAAGATACAATGGAGAAAAGATAGCCCCTTCAATAAGTGGTGCTGGGAAAACTGGACAGCTACATGTTAAAGAATGAAATTAGGGCACTCCCTAACTCCATCCACAAAAATAAACTCAAAATGGATTAAAGACCTAAATGTAAGGTCAGACACTATAAAACTCTTAAAGGAAAACATAGGCAGAACACTCTATGACATAAATCACAGCAAGATCCTTTTTGACCCACCACCTCCTAGAGGAATGGAAATAAAAACAAAAATAAACAAATAGGACCTAATCAAACTTAAAAGCTTTTGCACAGCAAAGGAAACCATAAAGAAGACGAAAAGACAACCCTCAGAATGGGAGAAAATATTTGCAAATGAAACAACTGACAAAGGATTAATCTCCAACATATGCAAGCAGCTCATGCAGCTCAATATCAAAAAAACAAACAACCCAATCCAGAAAAGGGCAGAAGACCTAAATAGACATTTCTCCAAAGAAGATATACAGACTGCCAACACACATATGAAAGGATGCTCAACATCGCTAATCATTAAAGAAATGCAAATCAAACTACAATGAGGTGTCACCTCACACCTGTCAGAATGGCCATCATGAAAAATCTACAAAAAATAAATGCTGGAGAGGGTGAGGAGAAAAGGGAATCCTCTTGCACTGTTGGTGGGAATATAAATTGACACAGCCACTATGGAGAACAGTATGGAGGTTCCTTAAAAAACTAAAAATAGAACTACCATACAACCCTGCAATCCCACTACTGGGCATATACCCTGAGAAAACCATAATTCAAAAAGAGTCATGTACCACAATATTCATTGCAGCTCTATTTACAATAGCCAGGACATGGAAGCAACCTAAGTGTCCTTCGACAGATGAATGGATAAAGAAGATATGGCACATATATACAATGGAATATTACTCAGCCATAAAATGAAATGAAATTGAGTTATTTGTAGTGAGGTGTATGGACATAGACTCTGGCATACAGAGTGAAGTAAGTCAAAAGAGAAAATCAAATACTGTATGCTAACACATATATATGGAATCTAAAAAAAACAAAAGTGGTTCTGAACAATCTAGGGGGAGGACAGGAATAAAGGTGCAGACGTAGGGAATGGACTTGAGGACACAGGGACGGGAAGGGTAAGCTGGGATGAAGTGAGTGAGTGGCATGGACATATATACGCTACTAAATGTAAAATAGATAGCTAGTGGGAAGCAGCCACAACACAGGGAGATCAGCTCGGTGCTTTGTGTCTACCCAGAAGGGTGGGATAGGGTGAGTGGGAGGGAGATGCAAGAGGGAGGAGATATGGAGATATATGCATACGTACAGCTGATTCACTCTGTTATACAGCAGAAACTAACACACCATTGTAAAGCAATTATACTCCAATAAAGATGTTAAAAAAAAAAAAAGTGAGGCCCTCACTCCAATTATACCCATACTTCACTATCTACATATGTGTAAATAAGAGATCTTCTGAGAGCTCTATGGTATCATATAAAGGATAGTTCCTTTATTTCTGTAAAGATTTAAAGCTCCTACATCCAATTCCAATAACATTATGGCACAATCATTGATTCTTTTATGATTTCCAGTATTTCTCATTTTCAATTAGCCTTTCGAATTTTAAAAGATACATTTACAAATTGTACATTTAAATTAATTGGCAGGTGGCAATAAATGCTAGATCTGTATGTGTGCCAGTTGCAATAAAGGAAAGGGAACAGTAAATAAAGGACACTGTTTATTTAGGCATAAAATCATTTGATAAAAGGATCAAGGCAGGTGCACTGAAATATGAGGAAATAGGAAAACTTGGCACTAGCATTTTTAGGAGTATAACTCTGAGCCAAACAGGAAATCATGGTTATTTCCTAATCCCTATGGGCCATTTAAATATTTTAAACTGTTATGAAGGTACAGGGGAAATTGGCCTATGTGTGGATTTGCATTGTTCAGCACAGATTGTCAAAATGTAGTATTTTATTGATGTTACAACTTCAGTAGATTAAAATCGTCCATATTTCATGATGAGTCTTGATTAATGAATGTACTTCATCACCGATACAAGTTTTCACTGCTTAAACTTTTGCCTCTCTCTTTCCTTCCCTGATTTACACAGGGTTGATATGACATCCATATAGGTACAAAATAAAAGTAGAAGCTCATGGGATGGTTCTGAAGGAACTTCCTGTGATGGCTATAGATGTGTTGGGCTCTCACCACCCCAATGGCTACATTGCATACTCCACTGAATACTTGGGACCTGCCCATTGGAGAAGGCATCTCTGATTTTACTACTTTCTCCCTCTGCATGTATTTTGTTTTATATGTTTTTGATCATTCAATTTCTTCTAAGAATCATCCCAAGAGACCATGACTAGCATTTCCTCTCTTTGAGCCAATACCTTGGTCATTTATGTAATGAGAATTTCCTCAGAGATTTAACAGATGCCATTCAGCTCAAGTTTATTTGCATATCTATTTTGCTATCATAAAGTTCATGACAACCCAAGTCTGAAGCATATTTTCCTGCTAGTGGTTGGAGTGAGGACTATAAGATATTTGTACTGTCAGAAGGTTGTGCCTATGTGGGGTTAGAGGAGTTGGTTCTGAGGACCAGGGCCATGCTAGAATGAGGGAAGTCTATGAACCTTAATTCTGGCGTCTGCTGAGGTGTGCTAGTACTGGCAGATATCATAGATTATAGATAGACAAGAGGACCAGGTCCAAAAATGAACTAATTCAGTAATCAGGAAGCATTCAAGAGTTACTATAGGACTAGAGAAACAGAGGTTACATTTTAGGAGACTGAAGACTCAGTGGGAAAGACACATATACAGGAAAACCCTAAAGGTGACTTCCAAACATGCACAGCAGATGTTCAGCCCTTTCCTGCATTGGTAACCTGCATGCTCAACGGCTTGTACGTATCCTTTTGGCCAGAAGAGACAGAAGGGAGAGGGATGTTCGTTGAGGCATGCTCGTTGATGGATGCTCATCTTAGAATTGATCTAGTCCTGGGGGAAGGCCCACAAACAGGACAAAAGCCCTTCCAAGTGCTCTCCCATCTTAATTAATCTTAATCTCCATCTAGGATTCCATTCGAGATCTGCCACATTAGATTTAGCACATCTCTCAGGGTGTGTGAGAAGGATGATTTTCCGTTGCACTTACGTTTGCAAACCACCGAGCTTCATGTAAGTGCTGCTTTTAGCTTTATGTCCAATTCAGTAATTGACCTTGTGCTACAGTTACCTCAGTAATCAAAGAAGTATAATTATTTATATCCTACCTATTGGTTAAAATAACATGAAATATATTTTTAAATTTGAAAGTCCTATCCAGAGATTATGATTAACTTCCACTGGACCAAGGCGAGCTTTCCTCTGGCCTCCAGTTGTCATTAACATCCATATTCTTATATGTGTAGTTGATGTATTGAAACTTGTCTTCCTAAGAGTGTTGGGTTAATTTCCTTAATCACCACAGCAAATCACTGACTGTTATATGCAAGGTATTCTGTGCAGGATAAATATATTGAGCAAAATGCATTTCTCCAGGAATCTCTGCCAAAGAGCACAGAAAACACACATTACATATTGCAAGGCAGGTCATGTTCATCAATGGAAAGTGGGTTTTGAGTGAGACAATGCAAGTAAAGCTTCTTTCTGACAAAGGCTGCCTGGGAGGCTCCACAAGCAAGATAAAGATGTGCTGGGTCTTTCATGGTGTTCAAATACAAAGAGCACAAATTGTGTACATACAGCTTGTGGGTGGGAAAATGCAGCTGTGTGTTCCAATAACCCATGAGGTCCATACAAAGTCTGTATAAAGTGCAGAGTGGCTGGTAGGATGATAATGGTAGTGACAGAGAAAAACACTAGAAAATAAGGCAAGATTATTTTCTTACACAAAAAGTAAGAAGTTTATTTTTCTTAACAGCATTTCTCTGAAGGAGAAGAGCATGCCGTATACTTTTACAATCCATAAATGTTTTATATCAAATCATAGCTTAGGTTACTATATCAAAATAAAATAAGTCTAATAAAATGTAAATACAGAAAAGACTGTAGACCCTTTTTGTGTGTATAGATGTTCAAAGAAGTCACCTGTGGCTTGGGTTCTCCACACAGCTAGCCATGTTGCACTCTGTCAAAGACAGGAGCAGTCACATTCCTGGGCATTTCCCTGCACCAGAACCCACTGCACCCACCCCCATCAGCAACAGAACATAGGGTCAGTGCACAGGACACACAACTGTGTGGGAAACAAGCAAACAGCCATGTCAACGCAGACCAGAACTCAGATTTTTTGGATATGCTACTTAAAGCCCAACCAACAAAAGCAAAAATAAATAAGTGAGACTACATCAAATTAAAAAGCTTCTACACAGCAAAACAACCAACAAAATAAAAAGACAACTTACAGAACAGGAGGAAATATTTGCAAACCATCCATCTGATAAGGAGTTAATATCCAAAATATACAGGGAACTCATACAACTCAATAGCAAACAAACAAGTAAATAGCCAAACAATCTGATTTTTAAATGGACAAAGGAGTTGAATAGATATAGCTACCACCAGCTAGAACAACACCTCCCATCTCCTCACCAGACAACCAACTCCCAGACCAACCTTAGGAAAGCAACAGCAATAGATCCCCTTCTCCCTTCTACTAGATACATGTTTGGGGACTTGGAATTTGAATTGTTTTTCCAAAAACAAATCAAGTCCTATTCATGATTTAAGGTCTTAACTAGTTGTATAGAAGTATATCTGAGGCGGCATACAATTCACTGCACTGAACTTAAAAATAGTTTAAAAAATCAGCTCATTGGTGAATTAATATTATACACATTTTTTGTGTAACAGGTTTTCTGTTTTTACCCTTAAGATCTTAGGAAGGGAAGAGAGAGGAAAGGAAGAAGTAGAAAGTCGGTTGAAAAAAAATGTTAAGAAAGAGTCCAGACCTCATCTCTCACCAATGATGTGTCACACAGCAGAATAGATTCAGCCAAAAAGCCAGATTGATCCTGGGAGAGTATTTCCCCCACTCAAGAAAATGTTTCCCTCCTGTGCCAGCCTGGGAATCTGTTTCTCCCACTGTGCACACCCAACCCCAGCACCCCACTCAGGGACAGAGGGTTGAACTATGAGTAAAGGATGATTAGTATAGGTTTAGTTCAACTAGTCATGCAGAGCTATGGACACCTTTCCTATCCAATAATCTTAAACATAAACTGTCTTTTAGAAAGAACAGGGGGTATGGGAGGAACTGGAACTCAGTTGCGGGCTCTGCCAGGGTCGGCAGACAGTGGGGCAAGAGGGAGTGGGCGGAAACGTTCAAGTGTGGGAGAGATCACTTCTCCTAATCAATATGAGGTAAAACCTCACTATACACTGTGGATGACAGACAGCCAGGAGACAAAGGCTGACATTGTATCTTGAGCTCAGGGAAATGGGAGAAGAGTGGTATCCTGGACAAAAATGGGGGTATCTTCCTCAGAAACTTGACAGGGTAATGGGAAAGGCTAGAAAGATATTGTCTTGTGAAGCACCTGCCTCCAAGAAAAGAATTGTGATACAGAACTGTGATGAAATTGGACCCCTATCTTATACCACTCATAAGAATTAACTCAGAATGGATTAAGAACCTAAATGCAAGACCAGAAACTATAAATCTCCTAGGAGAAAACATCGGGAAAAGCTCCTAGATATTAGTGTTGTCAAAGATTTTTTGGATATGCTACTTAAAGCCCAACCAACAAAAACAAAAATAAGTAAGTGGGACTACATCAAATTAAAAAGCTTCTACACAGCAAAACGACCAACAAAATAAAAAGACAACTTACAGAACAGGAGGAAATATTTGCAAACCATCCATCTGATAAGGAGTTAATATCCAAGATATACGGGGAACTCATACAACTCAATAGCAAACAAACAAGTAAATAGCCAAACAATCTGATTTTTAAATGGACAAAGGAGTTGAATAGATATTTTTCCAAAGAAGATAAACAAATGGCCAAAAAAGTACCTGAAAATGTGCTTAATATCACTAATAATCAGGGAAATGCAAATCAAAATCACAAGATAATCACCTCATACCTGTTAGAATGGCTGTTATTAAAAAGACGAGAAACAAGTGTTGGTGAGAATGTGGAGAAAGGTGAACACTCGTGCAGTGTTGGTGGGAATGTAAATTGGTGCACCCACTATGGAATACTGTATGGAGGTTACTCAAAATAATGAAAATAGAACTACCATATGATTCAGCAATCCTACTTCTGTGTATATATCTGAAGAAAATAAAAACGCTGTCTTGAAGATATATATATATATTCCCATGTTCATTGTAGTATTATTCATAATAGCCAAGACTTATAAACAACCTAACTTCCTGTTAATGGATGAACAGGTAAAGAAAATTGGTGCATATATACACAATGAAATATTATTTGGCCACAAAAGAAAGAAATCCTTCCTTTTGCAACAACTTGGATGAACTTGAGAGTAATATGCTAAGAGAAACAAGTCAGACAGTGAAAGACAAATACTATATGGTTCTTACTTATATATGGCGCCTTTAAAAAGCCAAACTCTAGAAATAAAAAGTAGAAATGGTGATTTCCAGAGGTTGGGGGGTGGGGGAAATGGGGAGATGTTTGTCAAAGGGTACAAACTCCCAGCTATAAGGTGAATAAATTCTGGAGATCTAACATACAGCATGGTGATTACAGTCAACAATGCTATAGTATACACTTTAAAGCTGCTAAGAGGGTAAATCTTAAACGTTATCACCACACACAGACACAATTATAATTATGTGAGGGGATGGAAATGTTAACCAACCTTATTGTGGTAGCAATTTTGCAATATACACATTTATCTAATTATCACATTGTACACCTTAAACTTACATATGTTTTATGTCAATAATAACTCAATCAAGCTCGGGGGAGAAGTCCTGAAAAAAAAAAGAAAAAAATTGTGAGATTTTGTTGAAATTAAAATGGCAGTGAAGAGGTCTAGGTGTCATTAGGAGTAGCTGGTTATCTGTCTTGCAAAGTACCCTGTCCAGGTGACATTTTACCTCAGTAAAGATACATCAGTCTAGAACTGGCACACAGCAGTAAACCTAAACTCTATTAACCCACTAAGCATGGGTTGTTGTCAGGATTGGATGATACAGTCCAAGTTCACAGAAGTGGAACTAAGAAGGTCAGTTGGCTAAGTTGTTCTGTAGACCAGACTTGGGCACCTTTGTAGAGGTAGATATGGCCAGGAGTGGCCAGGGCAATGATATGTCTCGAAGTTAGATTGAGGATAATATTCCATTGGGTGGATTTACCATTACTTATGTAACAAATACCCTATTGGTAGATATTTATCTAGCTTCCAGTATCTTATTCTTATAAACACCAAGTATACACTCTTGCACACTTGTGTGTGTCTATATGATGATAAATGAAAATGCCCATTCAAACTGTGTCCAGTAAAGGGAACCCTCTTGCACTGTTGGTGGGAATGTAAATTGATACAGCCACTATGGAGAACAGTATGGAGGTTCCTTAAAAAACTAAAAATAGAATTACCATATGATCCAGCAATCCCACTACTGGGCATATACCCAGAGAAAACCACAATTCAAAAAGACACATGCACCCCAATGTTCATTGCAGCACTATTTACAATAGCCAGGTCATGGAAGCAACCTAAATGCCCATTGACAGACGAATGGATAAAGAAGTTGTGGTATGTATATACAATGGAATATTACTCAGCCATAAAAAGGAACAAAATTGAGTCATTTGTTGAAACATGGATGGATCTAGAGACTGTCATACAGAGTGAAGTAAGTCAGAAAGAGAAAAACAAATATTGTATATTAACGCATGTATATGGAAACTAGAGAAATGGTACAGATGAACCGGTTTGCAGGGCAGAAGTTGAGACACAGATGTAGAGAACAAATGTATGGACACCAAGGGGGGGGAAACAGCGGTGGGGTGGGGATGGTGGTGTGCTGAATTGGGCAATTGGGATTGACATGTATACACTGATGTGTATAAAATTGATGACTAATAAGAACCTGCAGTATAAAAAAACAAACAAACAAACAAAAAAAAACAACTAATACTAAACTTTCTTTGGGTTATTTGTATGGAAATATGTTAATATAAATGTTTAAAAAAAAAAAAAAACTGTGTCCAGTATACACTCTTGCACACTTGTGTGTGTCTATGTGATGATAAATGAAAATGCCCATTCAAATTGTGTTCATTTCACATTTAATGCGTATGGTCAAATTGTCTATGCAATCGTTCCATAATTTTCTTTCTACCAGATTGCATGTTTCACTTAACCTACATCAAACCTACGAGTTAACAAACTTTTAAATCTTAGCCAAATCTATAAATGAAAGATGATCTCTCATCATTGATTTAGTATGTATTTTATTAATTGTGAATGAGGTCCAATGCCCTTTCATGTGTTTATTGACCATTTCTGTGTCTTTGCTTTAAATATCTGCTCATTCACTTTATTTATTTTTCTATTGGCTTGTTGTGTCTATTTTAATAGTTTTATATGTCATGGAAATTATATCTTTATCATTTGCCTTTTAGCTTGGGCTATCCTCCAACTCCATCCCAATCCAGACAAAACATACTTTTAACAGGGAATGATTTAGCTGGAAATGTCTAAGGCACTTTGGGAGTGTTTTCTACAATGTATTTTGGCTTTTCTTTTCCTGAGCAAGACTATTTTCTACACAGATATAGAGAATAAACTAGTGGTTACCAGTGGGAAGAGGGAAAGGGGTAGGGGATTAATAGGTACAAACTATTAGGTATAAAACAAGCTACAAGGATGTGTTGTACAACATGGAGAATATAGCAAATATTTTATAATAAATTTAAAAATGGAGTACAACCTTTAAAAATTATGAATCACTATATTGTACCCTTGTAATTTATATAACTTTATACATCAACTATACTTCAGTAAAAAACAGCAAAAAAAAAGATTAAAAACAGATTCTTTCTAGTCTATGATAGGTATCTTTCATTTAGTAATTACCAAGAACACAATCCCATCAATTTAGGTGATCATTATTTATAATTGGGATTTCAAGCATACGTCTCATCAGTAAGTTTGGCTAAAATTAAATATTTTATTAAATAATTTCTAGAGTATATTGTTTTCTTCACAATCATATTCAACTTATGAAATACTTTTAGAATAGGGGAAATACACCAGAAGAAATTGTTTGTAAAAAAACAAGTATTGGACACAGCAATATCTGGGAGCTGAGAGGATTTACAAGGGAAATACTCACTAAGGTTGTCAAGGACCTATGGCCTCACATGGAATACTGCACACACTCAAATAAAAATGCATAAGAGCATTTGTAGCAGAAAGAGAGTTACACGCTGTCTTAGTCACCGGGACTTAACTCTCTTCAAAGGTATAACTGAACTAGGTATTGGTCATCTAAAAATAAAGTATTTAGGCTTAATCTTACATTAGGACTTGGATTTTGGAGAAATTAATATATTAAAATCCTAATACAGCTACTTCAAAACTTCCTGAAGAAGGTGAGCCTTATTGTTCAAGTGAAAAGTTCTATAATTGATCATCCCAGAAGAGGAATTCTAATGAATCCTTAGCTTAAAGAAAACAGCATTAATTTTGAGCAACCAGTCAACAGGGACAGGTGACAAAAAGAATAAATTAAAAGATTATTTATCTAATGAAGTGATTTTATATCAATAGCATATTTCAGTTTTTCTGCCTTTTTCTGACCCATGCAGCCCTGATACATTCACCCAATGTGGAATAAGAGGTTCTGGAAACCTGGAGTCATAAATGTGATATGACATGCTACTGGGCTAACAGGATCTTGGTCTGATGATGTTGAATGCATGCTCTGTTGACTTTCCCCTTGGTTGTAATCACCTAATCACCTCCCAAAGGCCCCACCTACTAATATCATCACCTTGGGTATTAGGTTTCAACATATGAATTAGGGGGGAGGGGACACAAATACTCAGACCATAGAAGTGTTGAACACATTTGCCTTAATATGGTAATTCGGAAATCTGTTTGACCTGTCTGGCATATAGTAGGCACAGAGTAGAGGTTCAATTAACACTGGTTGACTCTACTGTTTCCATCAGTGCTGATGTGATATTACAGTATTTTCCTATGCTGCACTCTCCTTAGGGGGCCTCTCCCACCCCTGGACTTTAAATAGAATCCAGATCATTATTATATATCATATTAATATTAATAGTATTCCAGAAACATAGGCATTTTTAGGCTAGGTTGGGTTATTCTGATTCAATAGGCGAGGAAGGAGACATGGTGAGGATAAACGATAAGTTCCTTCTTCCCTTCCTCTCTCCCTGCCTTCCTCCCTTCCTTCCTTCCTTCCTTCCTCCCTTCCTTCTTTCCTTCCTCCCTCTGTTTATTTTCACAAAAAGGCTGAGCTTTCTGACATTGGTCTTATTGAAGAAAGACTAATCCAATGGAAAATAACATTAGTGGAGTGGACCTGAGTAAAGGATTTAGTTGGGATACAGTCATGACTGATGAGGGCAGTACACAGGTCTTTCCTTTGGCTTCTCAAACAGAGAAATTGAGAGTTAAAAGATAGTGTGTGTGTGTGTGTGTGTGTGTTAAGGTGTTCTATGGAGGAAAGGGTTGGGCCCATAAACTCTAAGAACAATCATATTTTATGGTTGGCTTTTGTTGTACTTTACATCATAATTTCCTTCTGTTACCGAACCACACTTGGGTCCGCTTGCCTGCACACAGTAAAACCAATCTACTAACACCAGGGTGTGGTGAAGGAAAGTGCAGCGTTTATTTCAGAGCTCCAAAGAAGGAGTCCAGGAAGCTATTGCTTGAAAGGCCTGAACTCCTTGAAGGCTTTCAGGGAAGGGTTTTTAAAGACAGGGTGAAGGAGGTGGGGCTATGGGTATGCGATCAGCTTGTGGACATTCTTCTGATTTGTTGGAGGTGAGGTAATTGGGAGTCAACATCACCAACCTTCTAACATCATCAACCTTCTGGTTCCAACCAGTCTGGGGTCTATGTGCTTGTGGGCAGCATATAGTTAACTTCTTCCATCTGATGGGGGTTTCAGTATCTGCACAACAGCTCAAAGGACATGGCTCAGAATATTACCTACAGCCCTTGAGAGGAAACAAAGGTCCTTGACTTCTTTAAATAGCTAAACTATTACTATTTTGTTTTGCTTGACTGTTTTCCTTTCTTTCTGCATTTTCTAACTTCTCTGATTAAATTAAATTAAATTAAATTCCAACTCCTTGGAACTCAGGGAAGGCCTAGGAGGCTAAAGTTTTTCTACAGACAAGAGGCAGGCAGAGGACATGGAGTGGATGGGTCTGTTCCAGGAAGGCCCCACAGGGTCCTGCTCAGTTACATTTCCACTAATGCCAAAAATTAATTGATGTTACTGATAACTACTTCAGTCAGGCATTACTTGCATGGTGGAGAATTCTGGAAGGGGCCTGCACCCACGATTGATGTGGTGCAGGGAGGAGGGAACAGCTTTCCAACACCACCCTTCACAGCCAGTGGGGGGGTAGGACCTGTGGGGTGGAGAGCACCAACACAAAGCAGTGATGCTCAGCTAGGTGTGGGCTTCGTGCCCACAGTCAGCATCAAGACTGGGGAGGTGACTGATGCACAGACTGTGGAGTCAACTGCTGTAGGAATAAATGAAGCACTTCTTCCCCACGTCTATCCCAAACGGGAAGGAGAAAGGAACCGGCAAGGATGGATGCAGGTTGCAAGAACCTAGCCAGCAGACTATGAGTTGCCTACATGTGAGAAGAAGCAGTTAAGGTGGTGGTTAAATGGGCCCAGGGTTCAAACACCTGGCTTTGCTGCTTACCACCTAAGTGATATCAGCCAAGTTACCCTCTCTGTGCCTCAGTAAAAAGACAAAAATAAAGGTGTACTATCTTTTCAGATACTTATGACCAGTAAGTGAGTTAACACACAGTAAATCACTCAGAGCAGTCCTGGTGCACTATTAAGTGTTTAGTATTATTGTTTACAGTTATCTCTCTGATTGCAATTATTTATTCATAAACCAGTCTCAACTTATTACATTGTGATCTCCTCAAATGAAGGAACAATTTCTTATTTTTCTTTGTGTCTCCAGATTCCAATTACTGCCAGCATTTGGAAAGTGATCAATGTAAATTGACCAAGTGCCAATTGTATTATTGTAATATTGTGATATATATTGTGTGTATATGTATGGAATATGTACATATTACAAATATAGAATATTATTGACTGTA
The DNA here is from genome assembly GCF_009873245.2 of Balaenoptera musculus. Classification (NCBI taxonomy): domain Eukaryota; kingdom Metazoa; phylum Chordata; class Mammalia; order Artiodactyla; family Balaenopteridae; genus Balaenoptera; species Balaenoptera musculus. The sequence continues at coordinate 20,031,496 of NC_045790.1, read as the reverse complement.
ACATTTCAATAACAGATGACCACCAATAGGTTAATCTCAGGTCTGCCTTGTTTCTTCCTTCTAAATGATGGACCCTGAGTTAGCCAGTGCAGTGTAAATACACCCTCCTCCTTCAACATCTGCCATCACCCCCATGGGTGTTCTCACTTTCTGAGACAAGACCAGCCGAAATGACCCTCAAGGTCCCCATCAGTGATCAGCGCTGTAGGTCTTTCCTTGATATTTTGTTCTAGCTTGTCTAAGATTGATATCTCTTGAGCTCTGTATTTAATGCCTCCTTTAGGAAAACAACAACAAAACCAGGAAGAAGCAAAGACAATTAACTGGTCAATTATCTCCCTGGTTGAGATGATGCTAGACCCTCAGGCATAGAGTGCACATTTACTAATACCTGAATATCTGCAGATGTGCAGCTCTTTGTTTCCCCACATGAATGAGAACGAGATTTAGAGCTTGTCGCTACAGTGTGCCTGTCCTCATCGCTCACTCTTTACAGACCCCGTGTTTTAAATTCAATCTTATTGATTTTTCTTTGCCCACCACCTGCTAAAAAATTCCTTAGAAGGCCACAAATCCATTACTGTACTGTCTTGGAAATCAACCCTATTGGATCATACAGCAACTCTCAGAGTGTAAAAATACAAAATTCTTGCAATGCACCTTTTCCATTACTATATTTTTAATGAGTAATAAAATGATTTTTGAAAGAACTTTGCATGTTTGCATTTTGCTCCTGATACAGCCTACAGAACTAAGGAATCAGAATCTCTAAGGAAGGAACCAGATACAAAGAGAAAGACCAATGAATGGATGGATAGATAGATAGATAGATAGATAGATAGATAGATAGATAGATAGATATAAATAATGTGCTCATCACATGAGTCTCAAAGTCTGGGAGGGACAAGAAAGAATTTCTGGACTGAAAAGACTCTCAGAGTCCATTATACAAAGTGTAAAATTTATCTCCATATGGATACAAACATTGAAACTTGCTTTTTTCTGCAAGTCTTTATGGACAACTTAAATATCTTGTTATTCTATTCATAAAACTAATGGCTATTGTAAAAATAACAATAATTTGATTTTCTCTTTTAAATGTTTATTGGAGTAATATAATTTGATTTTCTGGTTAACAGATTAGTGTAGGTATTTAAGAAATTAACTTCCTCTAAACAATCAACTTTGATTACAAAAGTATTTAAATTTTCTTAAAATATTAAAATTGCATGAAAGTTATGTAACATAGTGATGGAAGACCAGTTTATTTCTCATTAAACTTCCTACCAGACAGAACTAGAAAAACTGAGCAAAGGGATTTTTTAAATACCACTTTAGCATCAGTTCCAAGGATGGAAGGAATAGCAGGGATTTGGAGCTACTGGAACTCATTCTGTAGTAGAGGTGTATATTGCTACAGCCCCTTGGGGAAACTATGACAATACTTATACCCTACCATTCAGAAATTCTTCCAGGTACACATCCTCTAGAAATGGGTACATGTATACCAAAAACATGTATAAGAAAACTTACGTTAGCATTATTTTAAATATTCATAAGTTGGAAATAACTAAACATCCATCAACAGTGGAATGGATAAGTCAAATTGTATATTGTCATAGAACTGACAAAGCAATGGCAATGAGCAAAACTTGATGAATCTTATAAATGTAATATGGTGGAAAACAAAAATGAAAGAAAAACTATATATGAAATAATTCGATTTATATGATCTTGGGACTTTTCTGGTGGTCCAGTGGTTAACACTCCGTGCTCCCAATGCAGGGGGCCAAGGTTCGAACCCTGGTCAGGGAACTAGATCCCTCACGTCACAACTAATAGCCCAAGAGCAACTAAAAGAGCCCGCATGCCACAACTAAAAGATCTTGCATGCTGCGCCTAAAGGGGCCGCACGCGGCAACAAAGATCCTGTGTGCCGCAACTAAGACCCAGTGCAGCCAAATAAATATTTAACAAAACAAAACAAAATGTAGTCCACCCATGCAATGGAATATTTTTTTAAAAAAGCGGGCAAATCTAATATATTGTGTTAAAAATCAAAACGGTTGCTGTGTTTTGGAAGACATGTGGGGGTGTGTCAGGAAAGGGGAACCACAGCTGTTGGAGCTCTGCTAATGTTCACGTCTTCACTTGAGTGGGGCTTACACAGCTGCATTCATTTTGTGATAATTCATTGGTCTGCATGCTTGTAATTAGCGTACTTTTCTGTATGTATGTTACACTTCAATTTAAATTTATTAAAAAGAGTACCACATAGGCAAATTTAACATATCTGATTCTCTCAATTACTAAATGCATATTACTATACTATATACTATACTATACTATACTATACTATACTATACTATACTATACTATACTATACTATACTATATACTTGTAGTTTAGGTGCCTGACAACAAACTTTTTATTATTATAATGTAAGTGCCTGACATGAAGCTTTTGACTTCCCAGGCATCTACTTTAAAGACATCCATCCTTAATACACACACTGCCAGCTACACAACTAGGTGAAGAGACAGACTGTGCCCCCCCACCCATGAAGTTCCCCTGTAGAAAGCCCTGGGTGACCTAGATAACTGACCACTTGAGAGACCCTGCCTTTCCCTTCCCACACTTTAATTCCTGCTCATACGTTTTAATTTTGCCAATAAAGAGTGAACCTGCTAAACCCTAGGCACCTCACCCTTGACCCCAGTAAAAGCAGAACCCCAGGTCCACACTCTCTCCCTCCCTCTCTACTTGCAACCTTGCTGTGTGGCCCTCAGATGTGCCATATACCCTCTAGGACCTGTGAGTAATAAATCTTGTGGGTTTTGTTTTTCACAGTTCCCTGATGGTTGTTGCTGAGGTACATAATAAGAATTATAAGGACCAGTGCAGCCACAATTTTGGCTGTGGTTAGGGAAATGTCTGTGGGTCTCACCAAAATATAGTACAGACCCAGATGAGTGCCCCAGGCATTCCTAGCCAAGAACAGCACTATTGATAAGCTGACACCAACACAAAACCATATTATACTATACTTACTATTATATGCTATTCTATATTACATACTGAACTGTACTATATACTACACTATAATGCCTATACCTATACTATTTATAGACCTAATAGGCAAATTTTTTATGAGCATGTAAACTAAAATTGTAAATTTAAAAACTCAAATATAGAAATACATTAACCAAATTCCTTAATTTACAGACTTTACTGGTTTCTTGAGGTATATCACTTCTTTGGGCTACAAGCAGGAAACTTGTATTCTTGATAGTTTCAATAATCACTTTCAAATATGCTTTGTCAAATTGCCCTTCTTTACTGGGCAGGTGGTCGACCCATCACCAATATCTTGGGATCTTAAAGTTTTCTATCGTTTTAGAGTTTCGGAGTTGTCTTACCGCATGATTTAAGATTCAGTATTATTCATTTCTAAGGCACCACACCACCCTCCTATGCTGTTCCACACTCTTCTCCTCCAGCCTTAACTGCTGTCCTGGTACAGGTCTTGGGGATGGGGGTTCTGATTTACTCTCAGGGTGACTTCCCCTGCTCCCCTTGCTCCTCCAGTTTAGGCACCACAAGAGAACCCGAAAGGAGGCAGCGCTGCCTCATGTGACTGCTCATCTGCTGGTGACATGGAGGTGGCCTGGCCCCACTCTGGTACCAACTGGTTCCACGTAACATTCAAGCATCTGTTGCAGAGCAGCCCAACACCCACAGTGCTGGCCCCTCCACTGCCAGGACACCCTGGGCGAGGCAGACATGGCTCTCTTTAGCTTGGTCAGATGCACACACAAACTAATCTCTTTTCCAAGTTGGAAATCCCATTTGTGTGTCCAGTTGGGCAGAGTTAAACTTCTGAGGGTCTCTCCTGAACTCTCTGATGGTTTCATAGAACTGATGGGAGAGGGAGATGCTACCTGCATCTTCTTCTCCAGCACATACCCCACCCCTATCTTTCAGGACCTCTAACACAGGCTGCTCCAGCAGCCCCCAACCTTCAGCAATCTCCAGGCAACAAGCTGGCAGCAGCCTGTGTTTATGTACCTCTTCCAAGCTCCAGGGATATGTGTCAAATCTTTCCCAAGAACTCCATCTCTACACACTCCTGTCACTATGAGGTTTAGGACAGCAGGACGATGCTTTCAGTTATTCAAGCTCTCATAATGTGACTTCTCTCTATGGCATTTCCATTCACTTGGAGCAATGCCAAAATTTCCCCAAAAATTCCCAAACAACGCAATCGACACCACTTTTTCACTGGATTTACCTGGATTCCTGATGTTTTGACCCATTTTACTAGATCCTGCTATATCGTTAAGAGGGGAAATTGTAGTTTTCATGCCTATGCTACAGAGAAGATGTGACTTAAGCACACACCTCAGATTTTCTACCTAGAACAGGTGTAAGCCTTAGAGTCATGGTAGAAGAGGACAATACTTCACTAAGGAAGGAAGATCTGAAGAAATAAAGACCTTGACTCATTATTGGTCTTGGCATCTTCACAAGCAAAGTACTGAAAGTCCTCAGTAAACTGGCCAAGTGTTTATAAATATAACACAGCCAAGTGTTAAAATTTGAACATTATCAATTTTCCAGACACATGGATTCCTGCTAAGCCCCTAGTTGCATTTTGTTAACTTTGAGCATTTTTTCTTACCTAACAATTCTTCCTTACAGAATATTTACATCAAAATCAATCATTTCTTAGAAAGAAATTGTGGCAAGACAGAAAAAAGTAATCATTTTTTATTTGCTTTTATTTTAATTCTAGGGTGCCATCTGCTGATCATTACTCTTCTTCTCACTATTTTTTTTATTGCTCAAGTTAATTACACTGGATTCGTAATCAACAAAAACAATTTGGTTATGTACAGCGGCCTCCATTTGACCAAACCGATTTGTCATTACACCTTTGGAAGTAAAGTCATGAGAATAATACTTCTTTAATATGAAAAAGAACACATCTCAATTTGGCAAGAAGGCAATGAGAAGGGCTTGTTCAGATACAGGTGTGACCAGCAACTATGTAACTAGGTAAGCAGGTAAGTAACTATGATGTAAGTAACTATGTATGCATAGAACAAGAGCCTTAAAAATATGTATTCCTTTTAGCCCCAGAATTTAAATTCTATGAATATATCCTTGGAAAGACCAGAGATGTGGGCACACATTCATGTGCATGGCTACTTACATTGGCTGTTTATATTAGTCTTTCCTATACTTGCAGACAGTGGTATAGACATATATAAAATATGCAACCATTATAATTTTAAATTAAAATTTAAAATTTAAAGAATGATATGGGAAAATGTCTATGATACAATGGTAAGTAAAATAAATCTAGAAACTAAACAGTATATTCAGTATAATCCCAATTAGGTGCAAAACTTAATTTATAAGAAACAATTTAAAAGAAGCTATGGATGTAGTACAGAGATTACCTTTTAATTATAATTTCTTGTTTTTAATTATTTATTTCAAAAAATATATAAATGTCTTTCACTTTTGTAATCCGATAACTTGCATATTTAATGTAAGCACACATTTTTAATTGAAAATAAATATTACAATGGCTGTGGAAAAATTAAGTTGCATACTTTGCTTCCACCTAGTGGACATAGGAGAAATTGCACTTAGACTCTAATCGTTTTCTTTAAAAAATAAAATATTTAAGAACAAAACCAAGAAATGGGAGGAAGGAGAACAGAGGGAAAGAAAAAAGAACCAAAGAGGACTAAAGACCATGTGGGCAACAACTGAATACAAATGCACAAAGCCTGAAAACATGTTATATTTTAAGCGAAATTTCATCCCTAGTGTTTACATACAAACTCTGTTCAAATAACTAATCTCAGTTTGGCTTCTTTAACACTGAATACCTTCTACTTTTTCATCCATGACTACCACCTCCCCACCACCCAGTGTCTGCACCAGCGAGCTCCCCACTGGCTTCCCAGTCTTCCCTGACCTAAACAAGTATTAGCTGAGCTATGATGCCCTCTAGCCCTGTCCTGAAGTATCCCAGTGGTCCTTTTCCTGGGGTGCCTGACCTCCTCTCATCTCCTCCAAATACATTCTCCTCCCTGCTGCCTGCATGAGTTTCCTTTTGTACATCCTCTGAGACCCTTAAAAAGGTCACATCTGCATTCTAACATGAATCTTTCCAAGTTACTCCATTGCTGAAAAATCTTTACATGCTTCTTATCATGGAAAATAAAGGTGAAATTCCTTTTAGTTCTGTTAGTATTTGCTTTATATATTTAGGTGCTCTTATGTTGGGTGTGTCACTATTTGTAATTGTGATATCTTCTTGATGGATTGACATTTATCATTATATAATGACCTTCTTTGCTTACTTTTACCACTTTTAGTTTAAAGTCTATTTTGCCTAATATTAAGTATAGCTACCCCTGGTCTTTTTTGTTTGCTGGTTTGATTACCATTTGCTTGACATATCTTTTTCCTTCCCTTCACTCTCAATGGATGTGCATTTTTAAAGTTAAAGTGAGTCTCTTGTCCAGCAGATTGTTGGATCTTGGTTTTTTTTGTTTTTTGTTTTTTTGGATTTTTTCCATTCAAATTCCAAGTTCCTTACAATGGCAGAGGGGTCATGTCATGACCAAGCCTTTGCCTCCTGTTCAGCTTCCCTCACTCCCTACTCCCCACCTCATACTCTCAGTTTTCTGGAATAACCATGGGCTATTCCCTTTACCTGGAATACTTTTCCCACTTATGAACCTGAAAAACTACTATATATATCTGCCTTCTCTGTGAAAACTGAATGTCTAGAGAAATGTAGATTTTTTTATATGATAGAACCCTAAGACATGATCTTTCTAATTACTAGTGCTTAGGCAAATTTTATGTGCATATTTGTATCTAGATAGAGATCTCTAACTAGATGTAAATATATATATATATATATAATTCTGGAGATAAGACAATAGACATCATGAGAAATTAAGTAATTTAAGTTCAGATTTGGAAGCTATACTGCTGAGGGTGTAAATATTTAGATATTTTGGAAAGCTGCTTTCTAATTATTGCTAGAGATGATATTAAAATCTCCGGCAAAGAAATGTTGTTCTGTTAGTTTGTTTTACATCTGCAGTTTATGCAGGAGTAACAAATGAAAGCCAAGGACAGAAGTTTGAGTTAGTTGTACCTAATAGGGGGAAAATTCAGGACAAGTGTTCAGAGTAGAAGGAGAAGGAACAGGGGCTGTCGGAGCTGTGAGGCCAGGGCAGGGTGAATTTCAGGAACGAGAGAGTGTGATCCCTGACAAAGCCAGGGGCCAGGAGGAAAGGGCTGAGAAGGAAGCCCTTTTAGGCAGCTGGTGGAAACAGGGGTGACTGAGAGAGGACACCTGGCAGAAAGGTAGGGGTAGAAGCCAACTTCAGGGATGGGGGAGTGGGCGCTGAGGGAACCCAGACAGTTCATGTAGGTCCTCTTTCATGAAGCACCTGCAAGAACACTTAGCTCCCTTCCAGACTGACGCATCTGAAAGGGCAGGTGACCAGCAAAGGGGCTCTGATCTCTTACTTCCTTGCATCAGAACCCTGGGCCTCCAGCCTCACTGGTGGGGGAGAGGTTTTGCACAGGCCAAGGTCAGAGTCAGCAGAGGCAGCTGCAAAGTCCCCAGCCCTAGCTAGGTGGACCTCACCCCTGCCCCACACTAGGCATAGCCAGATCTCAAATCTTTGAGATCTGAAAAAAGAAAAGGCCTTTCACACAGAGCACGCAGACAGAAATAATGTCCCTGTTAACAATGCCTCACAGCCACCACAAAGGAGAAAAGTAAAAAAAAAAAAAAAACAACTCTTGCTACTCTACCCCAAAATCCTCTTCGTTGCATAGTAAGACCCAGTCTCCCTGTCCAGAGATAAAAAAAGGAAGTCTGTCTTGCGTAGAGAGTAGAGTGGGGCCCAGGGAAACATGGACCAGGATCACAACTCAAAATTAGTCTCTGCCTCCATTTTCATTTTGTTTAATCCAACCAACGTGTATTCACCAATCCTCAGTCAAGGATAAGACCTGGGAAGTCACAGGGGCCCTCCACTCAGAAGGGCACCCTCTTGGCATAATGCACTGCTGTCGTCACCTTGAAATTCTAAACAATTTTATCTTTGAACTTCGATTTTGTAGGTGAAGTCCACGGGACAATGGAGCGTGCGAGTGAGCAGAGATCTGTGAATCGTGCATATCCTCCGTTCCCTGCCGCCGGTAATCATCGTTTGCAATACCCTGTGGGCACAGAGTTCTGGTGGAGTTCAGAGAGGCTCAAAGTGAGTATCAGGTAAGTGTGGTATGTCTTTACTGAGTAACAGAGGAAGGCTGACAGCGCTGAGAGGACACATGCTATGTTCCAACCAGAACTTGCTTCATCAAATGCAGAAGGCACTGGCCTTCTAAGAAATGTGAACAACCACAGCATCCGATCCTGTCCTATCCTTTCTTACCCTCTATTAGCCAACCACTTACTCTACAAATGATGACATAGAAAGAAAGAGAAGGACAGAGCAACCCATAGTTCCTTCTTTAGTGCTCCTTTACTCATCAGTAAACAAAGGTAGAGTGCTGGTAGAATGTGCCTATCATGGAGTGAACTCGTTTTGTGCAGCATTTCCAATGTAAGAAAGAAATATATGTATACAAACTACAAAATGCAAGTTGTATGATCCAGTGATTCTATATACAAGTTAATGTCCTAATATTTACCATTAATACTGGCATTACCAATTTTATATAAAGGTGAATGGTAAAATTCATACAAATATTTTAAAATGTTAATGCTTCTTTAATTAGCATGACATTAAATAGCAAATTTTTAAAAATCATAATAAGTTAAGGGATAAATTATGGAAGAAAATAAAAACATATTATATGTTAGTACCTTTAACAGCACTTTTATCCTTGCAATTTGACAAAGGACCCACATTTTCATTTTGATCTGGAAAATTGTGTATCCAGTCTTGTCTATAATCAGCTGCCTACCAAAGCCACCAAGAGCCACACTAGGTTCTTTTAAGGATGAGAATATGGAACATCACAGACAAATTCTCTCCCTTGCTATTTAAACGCTGGTCACAAATCTTCATCTGGTCTTTGGCTGTGAATGTAGCTGGACCATGGATGATCTTCAAAAACTCCTTTAGATTAAAGGCTGTATAAAAACAGTCTTGCACACGGCATGCCCCATGCCTACTTTATTTAGAGCTCCACAGTTTCCACTTAGCCTCCAAAAGATGAGTACATCTTGAATGTGAGAGGTATCTCCAGGTCCTTACTAGCTGCAAAGATGTCAGAACCCATTTGAATAACCTAATGACAAAGTACCCAAGAGAGAAGTTGCTGCTGACCATTTCTATTTATAATTCTTTTTCTCTTTCCACTAAAAATACCACCACATACCAAATCAGCTACATTATACATTCCTTTTAAACATCAATTTTATTTATTTTTAAATAGGTAATACATAAACATGGCTCAAAATTAGCAACATTAGAGGGAATTTTCTCTGATCACAGTAAAATAAGCTAAAAGTAAATTTTTAACTAATAAATTCCTTTACATTTGGAAATTAAGTAATACAATAGTTCTGTTTTGAATTCCAAAAAAAAGCAGAGCTGGATGCAAGAACATTGTATAGTTTATTTGGGAAGGGTTCTCAGGAAGGAGAAGTAAGAGAACGGAAAAATTCAGACAGGAAAGTTGGAAAAGTCAATAAATGTAAAGGTGTCTGGTTTATCCAATAATGACTTGATTTCTCAGAGACCTGTGACAAGCACAGTAAAAGCCTCCTAGAACTTTCCACTGAATGAGGGAAGGCTGGGACATCTGTACACTAGCTTCAATTGGCCATGGAGGTGTTAAATTTCCTGTATTGGGGAGCTGGATTTGTAAACAAGTCAAGCAATCTTCCAAAGAATTGGGGACATCTGGAGCAGAAATTACAAAGCATACTTGGCTCATACTTGAGGCAGGAGGCTGTCAGCACAACAGCATTCACTGCAGCTGGGGCTGAAATCAGAGTGAATTGGGAGATGAAATGTGAGTACCAGGAGCAACATATAAAAAGAAAATAATCACAATGGAAAGTAGAAAGATGTTGAACTGAACAGTGATAAAATATGACATGACTAATCTTTGGGGACACAGCTAAAGCTGAACACACATGCATATATTTAAAAAAAGAAAAAATTGGAAATCAAAGAGCTTAATACCCATCCCACAAAGTTATAAAGAGGAAATCAGATTAACCCAACAGATAATAGAAAAGAAGAATTAGAAAGGTACAAACACAAAAAATAATAATATAGAAAATAGAGCTTCCCTGGTGGCGCAGTAGTTAAGAACCTGCCTTCCAATGCAGGGGACATGGGTTCAATCCCTGGCCTGGGAAGATCGCACATGCCACGGAGCAACTAAGCCCGTGAGCCACAACTACTGAGACCATGTCCCACAACTGAAGCCCGTGCACCTAGAGCCCGTGTTCCCCAACAAGAGAAGCCATGACAATGAGAAGCCCATGCACCGCAATGAAGAGTAGCCCTCATTCACCACAACTAGAGAAAGCCTGCACACAGCAACGAAGACCCAACACAGCCAAAAATTAAAACAAATTAATTAATTAATTAAAAATAATAAAAATATAGAAAATAACTACATGCACATACACAATAGAATCAACAAAACCAAGAATAAAAGGGGGGCAACATTGATCGAGAGAAAGGAAATAATGCACGAGTTACCAATATCAAAAATAGAAAATGGGATACTGCTACAGACCCTGTATACTTTAAAAGGATAAGTGGATCTTATGCAAAACTTTATACTGATGAATTTGAAAAGGTAGGTAAACCTGATTAATTCCTAAAAAACCTAAATAGCCCAAATAAACACAAGAAGTAAAAACTCTGAATAGTCTTATATCTAAGAGAGAAAGTGAATCAATAATTAACATCTTTTCCACAACAAAAACAAAATTTCAGGCCTAGATGGCCTTACCAATGAATTGTACTAAAAGTTCAAGGAAGAAATTATGCCATATTCATACATCTTCTAGACAATAAAAAATAACAGACTACATCTGTACTTTTTATGAGAACAACATAACTTGATATCAACTCTGACAAAGGTATTACAATAAACGAAAATCACAAAACAATCCCCTCATAAAATAAATGCACAAATACTAAACAAAACTATTGATAATCCAAATACAGTTATATATAAAAACAACAGAAATCATAACAAAGTTGAGTTTATGTTAAGACTGCATAAATTAGTCAATGTAATTCATCACATTAATGGAATGAAAGAGATAAATCATTATCGTCATCCTAATACAGACAGAAAATGCATGTGAAGAAATTCAACATCGATTTATCCTTAAAAAACAAAAAACAAAAAAATAAAAAACCTCCCAGCAGGCTAGTTGTCCATTTCTAATAAGTGGCATCTACATATGCCTACAGCAAATATCAAACTTAATTATAAAAAGTTAAAATCTTGCTCCTTTGAGATCCAGAAGAAACAAGGATCACTTGAATTTGACATTGTTCTTAAGGCTCTTACCAGAGCAATATGGCAAGAGAAAGAAATAAAATATATTTATAAATAAAAAGTATATTTATAAATAAAATATGTCATAAAAATATGAGAATTAGAAAAGAAGACATATTATTTGCAGACAATATGCTTAAGTAGGTAGAAAATAGAGGCAGTCTACAAATAAATTATTAGAATTTATCAGTGTACTTAGCAAGAAGGCTGAATATAAGGTCAATAAGAAAATCTTCACAATATTGTCATGAAAGAAAGATTTTTAAAAAAACAACAGAAAGAATTGATAAATTTGATTACAGTTAAAATTAAGAAGTTCTCTTCATCAATAAGAGAGTAGAAAGGCAACAAACAGGGTGTGGGGAAAACGGAACCCTCTTGTACTGTTGGTGGGAATGTAAATTAATACATCCACTATGGAGAACAATATGGAGGTTCCTTAAAAAACTAAAAATAGAACTACCATATGACACAGCAATCCCACTACTGGGCATATACCCTGAGAAAACCATAATTCAAAAAGAGTCATGTTCATTGCAGCTCTATTTATGATAGCCAGGACATGCAAGCAACCTAAGTGTCCATCGACAGATGAATGGGTAAAAGAAGATGTGGCACATATATACAATGCAATATTACTCAGCCATAAAGAGAAATGAAATTGAGTTATTTGTAGTGAGGTGGATGGACCTAGAGTCTGTCATACAGAGTGAAGGAAGTCAGAAAGAGAAAAATAAATACTGTATGCTAACACATATATATGGAATCTAAAAAAAATTTAAAAAAAAAAGGTTATGAAAAACCTAGGGGCAGGACAAGAATAAAGACACAGATGTAAAGACACAGATGTAAAGAATGGATGTGAAGACATGGGGAAGGGGAAGGGGATGAAGTGACAGAGTGGCATGGACTCATATATACTACCAAATGTAAAATAGATAGCTAGTGGGAAGCAGCCGCATAGCACAGGGAGATCAGCTCGGTGCTTTGTGACCACCTAGAGGGGTGGGATAGGTAGGATGGGAGGGAGAGGCAAGATGGAGGAGATATGGGGATATATGTATAGGTATAGCTGATTCACTTTGTTATAAAGCAGAAACTAACACACCATTGTAAACAATATACTCCAAAAAAGATGTTTCAAAAAAAAGAGAGTAGAAAGGCATGTCACAAAATAGCAGAAGACATTTGCAACATATGAAAATAGCATGCAGAATATATAAAGAACTTCTACAAATCAATTGAAAGACAACCAAGTAGATAAATAGGCAAAGGGGTTGAACAGGCACATGACAAATGTGAATATTCAAATAATAAACCTTGTTAATCTGCAAGGAGATGAAAATTAAAACCACAGTGTGATATTAATATATCACATGAAATTTGAAATTATAAAGACTCAAAAATGACAAGGATGTGGAGCAACTGGAACCCCAAAAGACCCCTGGTGGTGAGGCAAATCAGTTCAACCACTTTGGAAAAAAGATTTGCATTACCTAGTAAATTTGAAGTGTAACGTATCATAAAACACAGCAATTTCACTCCTTGTAATATGCCCTAATGTTGATTGAGGCATACTATACGTCAGGAATGCTGCCAGGAATTTTGTAAATCTTAACTCATTAATACTTCCTAAGAACTGTATAGGTTTTATTTTTCCCATTTATGGAGCAACTAATAGCTAGCTTAAAGTCACACTGCTAACAGCAATAGAGAGGAGATTCCAACTTAAACCTGCCCAAATTGAAAGCCCAAGAAGGAGCACACACTGCACTCATTTGGTGTGTATGTAATTAATGAAACAGTCACTATTCTAACATACTGTATGTAACGGTGCTACAGTCCCTCACCCACATCCTCTCTCAGTCTTTCCTCAAGCCTCTGCAGCTGCACACCTGAGGGCTGTCTCTTGGTCTTCAGGTGGAGTAAACAAGCAGAGCCAAGGAGCTGATGCCTTTGTGAGCAGCCCTCAGCAATGTGCGATGGAAGTTAGAGAACAAATATTCTCTCTTCTTTGTCTGGAGTAGATTGTTTTAAGCTTGTTCCACACTGTCTCCCTGAACTCCCCAACAAAACTGAGCCCTGGCTTCCTGCTTTCCTCCCATTCCTGTCTCACTTTCCACTCTCTTACTGGGGCTAACTGGGATCACCTTCCAAATAAACCACTTGCTCTGGAGTTCTTCTCTCAAAGTCTGTGTAGGAACCCAACTCAAAAAAACAAATTTACATAAAGATAGTAACCAAGTCCTTAGATGACAGCATTAAGTATCTTAAAATACTGTGAATTATTTAATATTAATGATATCAGGACCACATTATGCATTGAAGGAATCAATCATATATGAAATTATTTCCCTTCTTTCCTAAAATATTCCTCCAGAAGTTTGCCAACATGCCTAAAATTTCTACAGCTAAAATTTATTATTTTGGCATTAAGGGAGTAGTTTTCAAATTTTTGAAAGTAACACAGATCTTTTTAAATTAAGTAGAATCCCAACATGTTATCAAGAGAAAAGCAGAGATTCTGTCTTGGAAGAGGAGGTGGGGGTTCAGAATTTCATGCACTGGACTTTCACTCCTTTAACATCCATAAGAGAAACCATAAGCTCTAGGATATAAAGTCAGAATAGCTCTGAGTTTTGGAATTAAATTTCCAAGAAATTTTTTTTAGTGGGATAGGGCTGGGAGAGGTAAAACCTTCACTTGTTAAATACAAAACTCCAAAGGAAGAGGAGAATGCTTTGACCACTGTATTGATAGGATTATAACCAGAAGCTTTGTTCTTCCTCTGCACCTAATAATCCTACAGGATCAGTATTATCATTAACCAGTTCCAGATAAAAAACAAAGGCTAAGCGGGTTAAGAAACATGTCCAAGATAACACAGGTGATAATGTAGCAGCTGAGATTTGTTTCTATTCTTTGCAGTTTAAAAGCTCATATACTTTACATAATTCACTACAAGAAAGCCAGCTCTTAGTGAAACCATGGGAAAAAGAAGCAATTAGAGTTATCTTTTTATTAAAGTGATTGAGCAAAGATGGAACCAGAATGTTTCCACCAAGGAGAATGCACCAAGAAGTTAGAGTGAACATCTAGGGATATCCCTCCTCTCTCTCTACCCAGTCCCATGATAGAAAGGTTTGAAAGGTAATTAAGACAAATGAGAGCACAGTAAGTTAAATGATAACTTTTTCATGTGTTTGCATTCATCCAGTCTATGTATACCTGGTCTGTATACCTTGTCTACACCAATCACTTGATCTTTGGCATACCCTGCCCTTGTTGCAGTGTTTTGAATGAATAGGTAAGAAGCAGCAGAGAAAGCAGAGAGAGAAGTGGAGATACCAATTGCTACAGTCCAGGCAAGAGGCTATGGTAGCTTGGGTGTGAATGTGGAAATGGAGACAAATGGGAAGAATTGAGATATAATTTGGACAGAGAATTGCGAAGACTTGTTGATGAGATGAATGGGGGGGTGAGGTAAATGTAGGAAACAGAGGTGATGTCGAGCTTCTGGTTTAGTCAAGGAGGTGTATGATGGTGCAGATGGGAAGGCTGAGGTGGGAAGATTGGGGAAAGAAAAGGTGGGGAGAGGTGAAAATCAGAGTTCTGTTTTTTTCCAAATGCCCCCAGCATACATGTAAAGATACCAGATAGGCAGTTGGCAGCAGCTGCAGAGAAAGGAAGGTTAAGTGAGAGTTTGTTGTTAAGATGGGAAATCTCTAACCATCAGAAGAGGGTAAATTGATGATGTGGGGAATAAAGGAAGTAATTGCTGGAACAAAGCCTCTCAGGAGAAGTTGAGGATTTAGAGCAACCAAAACACAAGTGCACCCGAGCAACAAAAATGGAGGTGCACACAGTACATCTATAATGGACTTATCTATTATACCAGGAAATAGGTGAGAAGGCAGGTAGCTGGTGGATTTAGTGGTGCAAGCTGAGGGAGTTTTATCCTGTTGCTTCACATTCCTCATAGGTAAAAGGGCAAGGTCATGAGCCTAGAATGAGGAGGGGTGGGTGAAAGTGATGTCTGACAACTGAGAAACCTGAGGTGTGGAGAATCATTTTGGAAAACAGCAGAGCATGCACACTAAGGTGTGTAGTAGAATGGCCCGGCAGTCTGAGAACTCATTTGAGATTTGCAGTCAAGAACTTTAAATTGGTTTGGTTTTTCTCACAAGGCCAGATTAATTGGATGCATATTTGGAACAGTTGCACAGTCAACCAGTACAATAGGAGGAGAGTGGAGGAAGGGAGTTCAAGGTGTTTTTCAGAAATGATTTAAAAACAGCACCATAGATTCATCTGAGTAAAGAAGAGGTGGCTATATTGGTGGGGGTTTATGGATGATGAAGAAAGTGGTATGTCCATGGATTGGAAATCCAAATGAGGTTTAAGAACTGCTAGTGAAGTTATTAGGATAAGTGAGCTGGAAGACTAAGAACCAAAGGTGTGAGCAGGGATTGCAGCTCTGCTCTAAGACATGGTGACCTGACGGTGGGAGGTGTGATACTGGGAGTGAGGTGTTGAGTGGGAGGAGAAGAGGCACTCTACCATTGTTGTGTGGGCCACCAACCTGAGGATGCTGAGGCTGTGAAGGGTGGTGACCAGGGTATCATAAAGAGGGAGACACTGGGAGAGGGGGACTCCTCCATCCCTCTGCCCTTCCCGATCCCACCTCCTCCTCCAGCCTTCTTACTACGTGGTTCCCAAGCCTCTTTCCTTCTGGAACCACATCTTGAATATCTTCATGAATGGAATCCTGCCAAACATTTGTCTCTCCCTGGATTTCTTCCCTGAGCACCCAGTCAGGCCTTTCCCACTGACTTCATCATCTGGGTTTGCCAAAGCACCACAAACTCACACATTCTCTCCTCCTGTGGTTCCCCATGAGTCCCCAGATTGGGCCACACGCCAGCAACTCTGGCCTCTTTACTGCTCTGAAATATGCCCTCTTCTCTTCAGCTTCCTGAACTTGATCCATCTTTCTTTTAGATGTGGAAGCCTGAAGACACATCCACTTCCACAGGCCAAAGGCCCCTGCCCTTGAGATGAGTGGCCTCTGTGTTCTTTGATCCACATTAGCACAGCACACGCATTAGCACGTGTATGAGCAAGATTACATAGATTTGCACTCAGCTCACTTCTCCACGCTAGTCATGACTGCTGAAAGAACTCAGCACAGGTCCTATGCAATTTGTAAGTGTAGATTTGAAAGACTTTAGTATTTCCAGACAATCAATCCTGAGGAATTAATCAATCCCCTGGCTATATGAGAAGGCCATACCAATCAAGGACCTTGGTCAGATGGGAGGGACATCTCTTAGGCAGACCTCTGGAATTAAGTCAGAATGAGAGAACAATTAGGCTGTGGCTTGTTATATAATCACAAATAAAGAGGAACAGATTTCTAACCTGACATAAATAGCTACTGATAGCAAATATGTCAACTTTGATTTCCGGGGAGATATTGTGCTTTTAATATGCCATTTATTGTTTGCTCCAAAATGCGCACTTGAAGGCATTTTTAAAGGGAATTTTTTTTGAGTAGTCTGAACAATGTAAAACTGAATCTGTTCTATTTTTGAGTCCCCACACATAGCTGCAATAGGAAAAATCTTTCATGCTAATCCGTAGGAGTCTTCCAGTTCAAAAAGAAACGCTATTCCTTTTTCTATGGATTGCTTTTTATAGCTCATGGTTTACTAGTTACATGGGCTATGAGAACAGTGGTCCACACCATGACAAAACACCCCGCTGCTGGCAGCAAGGACCCTCATGTCTCAAGTTCCTCTTTATTTATTGTGGTGAGACAGCAATGGAGCTTTTCTCAATTCATGAGGGCCAGTCCCACTGAACTGGGCACATCCTCTTGCCCTTCCCTGCTCTATATCTGAGGTACTAGCTAGAACTATGCTGTTTATCAAAATTTAACCCTTGGTATCAACAACCCAAGGAACGCTGAGAGCCCCCTAGTCGCATTAGTAGGGAGTTCTCATTCATGCAGAACAAAGGGACCACCTCCGGATGGCACAGTGTGATCAAGCTTTAAACCCTATCTCCCCCCATACAAATAACAGAAAAAATAAAATAAGGCCACAACAAACATGTGTAGCTTCATGGACCAGAAATGGGTCAGAAACACAGTCAGAAGGTTGGGGCCTGAGACTGAAAGTTTCAGCCACAGGCCTCTAGGCTTCAGAGGTGGAAACAGATTGGTGTTCTCTTACACTCTTCATGTGTTGGAGGACTGGAGCCAGGCTTTCTGCCTGACTCTAGGCCTGTGATGAGGCTGCTGAGGCTGGCATAAAGGCCATACCTGGGCCTGAGGGAGTCAGTTACTCATCAGTCACATGCATCTTGCCAGGACCTGGACAAGCCATGCTGCCTCAAGAACCTGGTTTTATAAACCGATGATGTCACTGCAGGCAAGGAACCCCAAGCTGTGGCTATGGCAACCATGGCCCCTGTGAAGCCACAGGCAATGAAAGCAATAGCAAAACTGCTACAATAGTGATTTTAGAGAAAAAACTAAAATTTGCTATTCAAGATGCATTTGCAAACTAAAGTTCAGAGCACACAGAAGAAGCGAATACTAACCAAAAAAACTCAGCAATTAGAATGTTCACTCCTGACTAATGAAGTAATACAAAATACTAAAATGGCTACCATAGAAATATGTTTGTATCTTTGGAGAGCTAAAGGAAGGTGGGTGAGCACTAAAAAATAAGTAATTATGAAGGAAAGCACTGGTAACATGTGTGCATTAAAAAACAAAACAAAAAAAACAATCTTGAAATCTTAGAAATGTCAAATACAGCCGTTGAAATTTTAAAAAGCTATTGGAGGATAGGATAAACATTATCGAACACTTTCTTTCTGTGGAAGAAAATGGAGTAAATCAGAAGATAAAACTGAGTACTTCCTGTCTAGAACATAGGACAGAGAGAGAAAACAATTGAAGATATTAATTCATGGTTGAAAAGCTCACTGAGAAATTTCCAGATTGCAGGAAGAACTGAAAAACAGATTAATTAAAAATTAGCCTAATCATACTGAAGTGAAACTGAATAATATCAAAGGTAAAAAGAAAGTTTAAAAAGCTGCCAGAGAAGACAGCTCGACAAATAGCTGATAATTAGGTAACAGATTTTTCATTAGTAGCAACAGATGCCAGAAGACAATGAAATAACTTTAGTCTTAAAATCACAGCTTCAAATCTAGAATTCTGTATGTTGAGTAGGAATCATTAGTCAGAAAGGAAATTTTTGAATAGGAGAAAGGAAAAGGAATCAAAATAAGACAGGTGAAATTGATAGCTAAGATACATAAATTCAGGAGAAGCTAATTTTGGAAAGGATGGAGAAAACAAGAAGAGCTGGACAGAATTGGGAAGGGGCTTCCATTTCTTTAAGCCCAATAGTGATGTTCCCACACACCCAAGAACACAGTAGCATCTGACAAATCTTCTTTCCCTCTTACTAGACTTTGATCTGATAATTAGACCCTTCACCTTAGTGTAAAGGCATTACAATAGGCAAATCCACATGAAATGAACAAGACAATACCTGGGAATTAAACTCTACTCTAGAGAAAGGTCTACAGTGAAATTTGAAAGGACTTTATTTCATAGACCCAGAAGGAAGTAATACAATTTATGTAGCAAAAGCGTTAATTTGATTCTCAGTGCTTGCAAAAAGCAGATTTGCTCACCTGCTTCATGTCTGGAAGAAAATCTCAGGGCTCAGGATTAGGAAAATCCAGTTTCCCTATTCTGAGGCTCTATGCAGGATTCAGAGAAATCCAAGCAGCTTGTTGTTTGGATTTCTTTCCCAGGGCCAGGGATCACCCAGAAATGCAGCAGAGAGTATCAACCCCATACCCAGTTAAGCTATCATTCAATAAGGGTGAAGCACAGATGTTTTCAAACATACAAAGACAAAGTAGTTTGCCATTCAAAAACGTTTCCTTAAAACAGGGTGGGAAGGATCTAGAGAGACAGAAGAAAAACTAGTAAGCAAAAAATTTGTAAATCTGCTTATAAAATCTAATGAGCTTATTACAATTAAGAAAAGTAATAGCTATAATTTTTTTCATTTAAAAGAAAAGGTAAAATTAAAATACTACAGTAATAAAACAGTTGGAAACAGGAGATTTAGAGGGTAGTAAAAGCACTTAAAGATTCTTATTTTATTTAGGAATTCACAATGTGAGGACCAGATTGTGAACTAACAAGAGCAATTCTTATATAATGGTGATTTTAAAAATAGTAATAAGTCTAATTGTAGTGAGTTCAGTACAAGACAAGTTTTTCAATTTTGTTTCTCTATAATCATGAGTTGATAAATGGAAAAGAAGCTGGAAGAGCAGAAAGAGTATTGGGGTCCCCAGGAGTTTATATTTATTAATTTATTTGATGGACTGTATTATAGCATGTTTTTTTTATCCAAAGGTAGATGTGATTGCACTTAATTTTTTTAGAGATAGAAGAAGCAAGCTTAGAGAAAGCAGGAAGGGGTGTTTTGGAGATTTGGGGGGAGAAAGAAGAATGAGCTGTCTCAGAAAGAAGGAGAAAAGATTGATGAAAGATTCCTGGCAACCTGGCCAGACAGGCTGAGTGTTCCACCTGACACTGGAGAAGACAAAGTGAAAATATGGCTGAAAGTCATGGCTGTGTGTTCTGCTCTGGTTGTGTTCAGCTGCTTGGATTCTGTCACTAATTAAGCAGATTGTTTAACCATAGCTAAGTGTTTCAAGAACAGGTATACTATTAGGAGAAAGGGGAAAGAACACTGAGATTATCTACAAGGAATGGTTGTTGTGAGACCAGGATATTTAAGCCAGGAAAGGAGGGAAGATCAAGAAAATGGTGGTATGATAATTAATGGCTTGGAGGGCTCCACAGTCGAACTAGAGAAAGTGAGCTGGGACACCAAGAGCTTGTGGTCATAGAATAAGATGCTCACAATTAAGATTATGAAGGAAATGCTGCTGTTGACAAAGATCAGCTCTAGAATTTAACAATGGGAGGGGATTTCTGAGGTGACTTGGTAGAAAAGGGCATTGGTAGGGAGAAAGTGCAGGGATGAAGGGGCCTGGGTGTGGGGTGTGTTGGTCTACATGAATGTTAGAGTCACCAAATACAGTGACAGAAGTGATGGAGATGAAAGAGAAAGCCAGATGCTAAACTCTTTCAGGAATAATAGGGAGTACGAGAGTCACAAGAAGGACCTGAGCTTCAAAGTAGGGGGAGGTGGTTAATGAGGAAGGAGGAATGGTAGTCATGAAGTCATAATAAGGAAGAAGAAGACACATTTTCCACATCTAGGCTTGGGAGTAAAGGACTGCGGGGGAAAATAGCCACCACTTAAGATGGCCAAAGGTAAAGCAATGTCCTTAAGGAAGAAACAGTTTTCAGTTAGAGTGTTAAAGTAAATGACCCATTGAGAGGAGAGAGATGTGGCCCTAACCACAGTCTCTATGGGGCACAACTGGGAGATCTGGGGGGAGTTGGAAATACCTCTAATGACCACAAAGTTGGACCTGGGATGAGGCCTGAGGTGCACTGAGCTGCAGAGAATTATGAAATTAGCACTAATAATCTGTTAAGAGTATGTGAGTCAGTAGTTCTAATGATGGCATCTTTTGAGAAACTAGGCTGTATTGTACACGGCCAGAGGAGGGGTTTGGATGAACAAGCAGGAACCAGTGTAGAGCCCAAGTTGGGGAGGCAAAAGCAGGGCAGGGTATATGGCAGTATTTCTAGACTGAGTCCTCAGCTAAAGGGACCGACAGTGGCCTGGAGGTCCACAGAATGCCAGCCCACCTGACTTGGTGAACAGAATAATGAGCTTGTGATACAAAGCATGCATTTGCCTGGTGTGTTCTCTGTGTTGCATACTCCTCAGAATCTAGGATAACATTAAATGTTAAGTCAAGTGTTTGGTGTTTGTGATGTAGAAATCTTTCTCTCCAATGGGAAAATTGATTAGTCCTGAAGTCTTTATCCTCAGATCTTCTTTAAGGTACCTCGTGAATGGTATGAATCGCGCCCAGTCCCAAAGTCACATTTACTCCAATGGCTTTCACTCAAGCTATGTCCCCTCACCTCCTTTCAGTTGCTGCTGGGAAATGATGGATGGCCAGAATAATTGGGAGCCCCAAGATAGCCCTGGCTGAGTCAATAGGCATGTAATATCTCAAGGCCAACAAATGACCAATTCATGGAATGACTGGGTAGATTTCATCATGCTTCACACATCCAAGCTATGAGGAACCCATTTGTAGAACACTCTGGACCATTACTAATACCTCAGATCAAACCTTGAACCACTGAGTTGAACTACCCTGGCACAAGAAATCATGTATGCATTCATCAGTTCAACACCTCTCCACACATGTCTTTTTGTTCTGGTAAGTCAAAGACTGTGACATACATGGGTCATGCTTTCAAGAAGGGGGACGAGTTGTCCAATATCCTTTCCAGTGCTGCAAAGAAAGTACATCAGATCCTTTGCAGTGACCTGTGGATGCAAGGTGATGACAATCCAAAGACTGCTTGGCTGGAGACAGTAAGCCAGTGTTAGTTGTTCATTTTAAAGGCCTTTTTGCTCAGCCTTGGTTGAGTCAGCTAACAGGGACCGTCTCAATATTTTTCCTTATTTTCTCTGTGCTCAATAAATATGTAAAAGTTCATTTAGAATTTGTGCTGTCTGAGCTCTTATGCTGCAGAGGGTACATCCAAACCTCTGGAACATTCCAGGCACATGTGCTGGCTTGGCTAGAGAGCTCGTGTTCTCTTAACTATGCCACGTGAAGCGAAACTTATGCTCAGTGATTTCCAGCTTGTCATTTTGCTCATTTCCTAGAGACTGTACATGCATATCAAATCAATGGACTTGCTTAAGATTTGCTGAATTCCTCCTTCTTAATGTTGACATTTTTATTCAAAAAGACAGAATGTATGTGAGCCTTCTTATTCTTAGCTCTCCAAATCACTATCTTACAGCTTTTACATTTCCTTGTCTAATCCTTTCACTGGATTTAGGAAGGTGTCACTTATTTGGTTGAAATGCTAATAATTATCTTGGATGATGCAGATTTCGTGATGTGTTAAAAATTCTCTTTGATCTGTCAACCTCTTTCTACGTATTTTGACATCAACTGCAATGCGTGGTACACAATGAATATGTATTTAGAATTTTCTCTCTCTGTCTCTCTCTCTCTCTGGCCCTCTCTCCTTTTCTCTCTAACATACACATGCATGCATGTATGCATCCAAACTAACGTAAGCATGGACATGTTCTTGGCAATAGACGGTTATACCAGAAATTGTGCAAGTCTCTCTGAAACTAGTAACAAAGGAAACAATTGAAAGAGTGTCAGAGAAAAGGTGTTTACTATTCGTATATGATAGGATCTAAGAAGGAAAGAGATGACCAACTCAAACAAAAAAGTTTAATTAAGTGTTTTCAACAAATGTGTGGGCAGGGTTTGGGGAAATCAATGCAGAGGAATGGCTGCCCTGGGACTAACAGTCCTATCCTGAAGAAGCAATAGGAGGGTGTCGTTAGCATCACCTGGTATCCAGCAAGGGTGGTTGTTGAGAGAAGGCTGCCTGACAGGGCTTGTGGGACAGGAGTTGGGCATGGCCAGCCGGAAGTGACACAGCTGTGAGGATTCAGCTCCAGCCATCAGTGCTACTCACAGTGCCACCCCTTCGCCACACCTGACAGGGAGTCAGGGGGCAAGGGAGCCTCCTAGTACTCAGAGAGAGAGAAGAGGATCCACAGTGACAGACGTGGTGCCCAGCACACTTTCTCTGCTCAGGGACTGTGTTCTGTTGTATCAGTTAGTTATTCGTTAACACCCTAATCTGGCTCTAAGAAGATTATGCCATACTTGGTGCATTCAGAGGAAATTACACTCAAGGTTACTGTCACCTGCAGAAGCAAGTTTACAAAAGAGAATTCCTGCCTCTCTCTGCTGTACTCAGGGTATCAGATCTGTTAGGAGTGCAAGACATCTCAGTAGCATGAAACCCCTAGTAGCCAAAGACTACTCTTGGTCTCTTGGTCTCTCATTTGGTACATCCAAATTCAGGATAGAAATTGATGTTCCCAACATGGTGTTCTCTTGTTTCCATCTGCATTACTTAGCACAAAGGCATATACCATCTGGCTGTTCACACACACACACTCACAGTCTCATCACTTATGTTATTTCCATGGTTACTGGCAATAAGACCCAGGGCACTGGATACTCTACAATGACTAGAAGAATACTGAGTATATATTGAAACTCTGTCTCACCTTTATAAAGAAATACTGATTCCCAAAAGTAACCTCTCCTGTATTTGGAAAGTAGTCCAAAGCCTGAGAAGAAGACCCTAAAAGTGATTTTTCTCTTTGTAACTAAGAAGTATGCACTCCCTAGCAAGAAATTTGCATTAAATTGGCAATGTGTTAAGGGATAATAGGAAATTTATTTGTTTGTTCATTGTTTTACTTTTCTGCCATAAATGCATTCATTTTTAAGAAAGGCCAAATTTCACCCTGAATCAGAACAGCAAAAACCACTGAAGACAAACGTTATGGCTGTACCCAATCCCAGAGTCACAATGAAGAAATAAAGAACCTTCATTTGGTGTAATGTACCCACCTAAGGTGGTTCTGCTGTGGCCCCTGCCAGAAAATGGGGGGAGATGGAGACCTCAGGAGGGTCCTCTTGGCTAATGATGCTAGATGAGCAAGTCTCAAAGTAAGCTCTGCCTATTGTTAGTGATGCCAACAGATGTTACATAAAAAGAGGAACCATAGTCAGACAGGTTTGAGAAATGTCAGGTTCCATGATATTAAAATGAATTACTTTAATTGGGAACTTTGTGAATCTCCAAGAGACTGACATGGTACACACAAAATTATTCAAAATAATTTGACAATGGAGTCCTTTTTAAAAATTTTTAAATGAAACATCTGAGAAGGAATAATGTTCCCTGAAACATACTTTGAAAAATAACAATCTGAATTTTTCATATCCCTAATATGTGTGCCAAGAGCCTGCTCTTCAGAGATAACCAAGATAAAGAAACCAGCACTTACTGTTTGTGGAGCTAAAGATAATGCTATCAGAATCAACTTCTCAGAATATCTGAGATACAAGCATTTTGAACGATGTCACTCATGAAACAAGGACAAAAACATGGGCAATGTGTGTAAATTTTATAAATGAATGGATTAAAATTTTAAATGAAGTATAGTTGATTTACAATGTTATATTAGTTTCAGATGTACAATATAGTGATTTGATATTTTTGTAGATTATACTCCATATAAAGTTATTACAAAATGTTGGTTATATTCCCTGTGCTGTACGTTACATCCTTGTATCTTATTTATTTTATAAGTAATAGTTTGTACCTCTTAATCCCCCACTCCTATCTTACCCCTCTCCCCACTGATAGCTACTAGCTTGTTCTCTGTATCTATGAGTCTGTTTCCATTTTATTATATTTATTTGTTTATTTTATTTTTTCTTCAACATATAAGTGAAAACATACAGTATTTGTCTTTCTCTGTCTGACCTATTTCACTAAGCATAATACCCTCCAGGTCCATCAGTGTTGTTGCAAATGGAAAAATTCCATTCTTTTATGGCTGAGTAATATCCCATTATATATATATATATATACATAGAGAGAGATATAGAGATAGATATAGATCACATCTTCTTTATCTATTCATCTTATGATGGACACTTAGGTTGCTTCCATACTGTGGCTATTGTAAATAATGCTGTGTGGAACATTGGGGGACATATATAATTTTGGTTTTTTTGTTATTGCTTTTTTTTTTTTATACAGCAGGTTCTTATTAGTCATCCATTTTATACACATCAGTGTATACATTGTCAATCCCAATCTCCCAATTCATCACACCACCACCCCCATGCACAGCCGCTATCCCCCCTTGGTGTCCATACGTTTGTTCTCTACATCTGTGTCTCAATTTCAGCCCTGCAAACTGCTTCACCTGTACCATTTTTCTAGGTTCCACATATATGCATTAATATACAATATTTGTTTTTCTCTTTCTGACTTACTTCACTCTGTATGACAGTCTCTAGATCCATCCACATCTCTACAAATGACCAAGTGATCCAATTTCGTTCCTTTTTATGGCTGAGTAATATGCCATTGTGTATATGAACCACATCTTCTCGTCTGTCAATGGGCATTTAGGTTGCTTCCATGACCTTGCTATTGTAAAGAGTGCTGCAATGAACATCGGGGTCCATGTGTCTTTTTGAATTATGGTTTTCTCTGGGTATATGCCCAGTAGTAGGATTGCAGGGTCATATGATAATTCTATTTTTAGTTTTTTAAGGAACCTCCATACTATTCTCCATAGTGGCTGTAACAATTTACATTCCCACCAACAGTGCAAGAGGGTTCCCTTTTCTCCACACCCTCTCCAGCATTTCTTGTTTGTAGATTTTCTGATGATGCCCATTCTAACTTGTGTGAGGTGATACCTCATTGTAGTTTTGAATTGCATTTCTCTAATAATTAGTGATGTTGAGCAGCTTTTCATGTGATTCTTGGCCATCTGTATGTCTTCTTTGGAGAAAAGTCTATTTAGGTCTTCTGCCCATTTTTGGATTGGGTTGTTTGTCTTTTTAATATTGAGCTGCATGAGCTGTTTATATATTTTGGAGATTAATCCCTTGTCTGCTGATTCATTTGCAAATATTTTCTCCCATTATGAGCGTTGTCTTTTCGTCTTGTTTATGGTTTCCTTTGCTGTACAAAAGCTTTTAAGTTTCATTAGGTCCCATTTGTTTGTTTTTGTTTTTATTTCCATTACTCTAGGAGGTGGATCAAAAAAGATCTTGCTGTGATTTATGTCACAGAGTGTTCTTCCTATGTTTTCCTCTAAGAGTTTTAGAGTCTCCAGTCTTACATTTAGGTCTCTAATCCATTTTGAGTTTATTTTTGTGTATGGTGTTAGGGAGCGTTCTAATTTTATTCTTTTACATGTAGCTGTCCAGTTTTCCCAGCACCACTTATTGAAGAAACTGTCTTTTCTCCATTGTACATTCTTGCCTCCTTTGTCATAGATTAATTGACCATAGGTGCGTGGGTTTGTCTCTGGGCTCTCTATCTTGTTCCATTGATGTATATTTCTGTTTTTGTGCCAGTACCATATTGTCTTGATTACTGTAGCTTTGAGGTATAGTCTGAAGTCAGGGAGTCTGATTCCTCCAGCTCCGTTCTTTTCCCTCAACATTGCTTTGGCTATTCAGGGTCTTTTGTGCCTCCATACAAATTTTAAGATTTTTTGCTCTAGTTCTGTAAAAAATGTCATTGGTAATTTGACAGGGATTGCATTGAATCTGTAGATTGCTTTGGGTAGTATAGCCATTTTCACAACATTGATTCTTCCAATCCAAGAACATGGTATATCTCTCCATCTGTTAGTATCATCTTTAATTTCTTTCATCAGTGTCTTATACTTTTCTGCATAAAGGTCTTTTGTTTCCCTAGGTAGGTTTATTCCTAGGTATTTTATTCCTTTTCTTGCAGTGGTAAATGGGAGTGTTTCCTTAATTTCTTTTTCAGATTTTTCATCATTAGTGTATAGGAATACAAGAGATTTATGTGCATTAATTTTGTATCCTGCAACTTTACCAAATTCATTGATTAGCTCTAGTAGTTTTCTGGTGGCATCTTTAGGATTCTCTATGTATAGTATCATGTCATCTGCAAACACTGACAGTTTTACTTCTTCTTTTCCAATTTGTATTCCTTTTATTTCTTTTTCTTCTCTGATTGCCATGGCTAGGACTTCCAAAACTATGTTGAATAATAGTGGTGAGAGTGGACATCCTTGCCTTGTTCCTGATCTTAGAGAAAATGCTTTCAGTTTTTCACCATTGAGAATGATGTTTGCTGTGGGTTTGTTGTATATGGCCTTTATTATGTTGAGGTAGGTTCCCTCTATGCCCACTTTCTGGAGAGTTTTTATCATAAATGGGTGTTGAATTTTGTCAAAAGTTTTTTCTGCACCTATTGAGATGATCATATGGTTTTTATTCTTCAGTTTGTTAATATGGTGTATCACATTGATTGATTTGCATATATTGAAGAATCCTTGCATCCCTGGGATAAATCCCACTTGATCATGGTGTATGATCCTTTTAATGTGTTGTTGGATTCTGTTTGCCAGTATTTTGTTGAGGATTTTTTCATCTATATTCATCAGTGATATTGGTCTGTAATTTTCTTTTTTTGTAGTTTCCTTTTCTGGTTTTGGTGTCAGGGTAATGATGGCCTCATAGAATGAGTTTGGGAGTGCTCCTTCCTCTGCAACTTTTTGGAAGAGTTTGAGAAGGATGTGTGTTAGCTCTTCTCTAAGTATTTGATAGAATTCACCTGTGAAGCTATCTGGTCCTGGACTTTTGTTTGTTGGAAGATTTTAATCACAGTTTCAATTTCATTATTTGTGATTGGTCTGTTCATATTTTCTATTTCTTTCTGGTTCAGTCTTGGAAATTTATACCTCTTTAAGAATTTGTCCATTTCTTCCAGGCTGTCCATTTTATTGGCATAGAGTTGCTTGTAGTAGTCTCTTAGGATGCTTTGTATTTCTGTGGTGTCTGTTGTAACTTCTCCTTTTTCATTTCTAATTTTATTGATTTGAGTCCTCTCCCTCTTTTTCTTGATGAGTCTGGCTAAAGGTTTATCAATTTCATTTATCTTCTCAAAGAACCAGCTTTCAGTTTTATTGATCTTTGTTATTGTTTTCTTTGTTTCTATTTTATTTATTTCTGCTCTGAACTTTATGATTCCTTTCCTTCTGCTAACTTTGGGTTTTGTTTGTTCTTCTTTCTCTAGTTCCTTTAGGTGTAAGGTTAGATTGTTTAACTGAGATTTTTCTTGTTTCTTGAGGTAGGCCTGTATAGCCATAAACTTCCCTCTTAGAACTGCTTTTGCTGCATCCCATAGGTTTTGGATCATCATGTTTTCATTGTAATTTGTCTCTAGGTATTTTTTGATTTCCTCTTTGATTTCTTCAGTGATCTCTTGGTCATTTAGTATGTATTGTTTAGCCTCCATGTGTTTGTGTTTTTTATGTTTTTTTCCCTGTAATTGATTTCTAATCTCCAAGGGTTGTGGTCAGAAAAGATGCTTGATGTGATTTCAATTTTCTTAATTTACTGAGGCTTGATTTGTAACCCAAGATCTGATCTATCCTAGAGAATGTTCCATGCACACTTGAGAAGAAAGTGTAATCTGCTGTTTTTGGATGGAATGTCCTATAAATATCAATTAAATCTATCTGGCCTATTGTGTCATTTAAAGCTTGTGTTTCCTTACTAATTTTCTGTTTGGATGATCTGTCAATTGGTGTAAGTGAGTTGTTAAAGTCCCTCACTATTATTGTGGTACTTTCGATTTCCTCTTTTATAGCTGTTAGCAGTTGCCTTATGTATTGAGGTGCTCCTATGTTGGGTGCATATATATTTATAAGTGTTATATCTTCTTCTTGGATTGATCCTTTGATCATTATGTAGTATCCTTCCTTGTCTCTTGCAACATTTTTTATTTTAAAGTCTATTTTATCTGATATGAGTATCACTACTCCAGTATCAAAAGAAACTCCAGGTTTCTTTCGATTTCCATTTGCATGGAATATCTTTTTCCATCCCCTCACTTTCCGTCTGTATGTGTCCCAAAGTCTGAAGTGGGTCTCTTGTAGACAGCATATATATGGGTCTTGTTTTTGTATACATTCAGCAAGCCTGTGTCTTTTGGCTGGAACATTTAATCCATTCACGTTTAAGGTAATTATCGATATGTATGTTCCTATTACCATTTTCTTAATTGTTTTGGGTTTGTTTTTGTAGGTCCTTTTCTTCTCTTGTGTTTCCCACTTAGAGAAATTCCTTTAGCATTTGTTGTAGAGCTGATTTGGTGGTGCTGAATTCTCTTAGCTTTTGCTTGTCTCTAAAGCTTTTGATTTCTCCATCAAATCTGAATGAGATCCTTGACGGGTAGAGTAATCTTGGTTGTAGCTTCTTCCCTTTCATCACTTTAAGTATATGCCACTCCCTTCTGGCTTGTAGAGTTTCTGCTGAGAAATCAGCTGTTAACCTTATGGGAGTTCCCTTGTATGTTATTTCGTTTTTCCCTTGCTGCTTTCAATAATTTTTCTTTGTCTTTAATTTTTGCCAATTTGATTACAATGTGTCTTGGCGTGTTTCTCCTTGGGTTTATCCTGTATGGGACTCTCTGCGCTTCCTGGACTTGGGTGGCTATTTCCTTTCCCATGTTAGGGAAATTTTCAACTATCATCTCTTCAAATATTTTCTCTGGTCTTTTCTCTCTCTCTTCTCTTTCTGGGACCCCTATAATGCGAATGTTGTTGCGTTTAATGTTGTCCCAGAGGTCTCTTAGGCGGTCTTCATTTCTTTTCATTCTTTTTCTTTATTCTGTTCCGCAGAAGTGAATTCTACCATTCTGTCTTCCAGGTCACTTTTCCGTTCTTCTGCCTCAGTTATTCTGCTATTGATTCCTTCTAGTGTATTTTTCATTTCAGTTATTGTATTGTTCATCTCTGTTTGTTTGTTCTTTAATTCTTGTAGATCTTTATTAAACATTTCTTGCAGCTCCTCAATCTTTGCCTCCATTCTTTTTCAGAGGTCCTGGATCATCTTCACTATCATTTTTCTGAATTCTGTTTCTGGAAGGTTGCCTATCTCTACTTCATTTAGTTGTTTTTCTGGGGTTTTATCTTGTTCCTTCACCTGGTACATAGCCCTCTGCCTTTTCGTCTTGTCTATCATTCTATGAATGTGATTTTCGTTCCACAGGCTGCGTGATTGTAGTTCTTCTTGCTTCTGCTGTCTGCCCTCTGGTGGATGTGGCTATCTAGGAGGCTTGTGCAAGTTTCCTGATGAGAGGGACTGGTGGTGGGTAGAGCTGGCTGTTCCTCTGCTGGGCAGAGTTCAGTAAAACTTTAATCTGCTTGTCTGCTGATGGGTGGGGCTGTGTTCCCTCCCTGTTGGTTGTTTGGCCTGAGGCGACCCAACACTGGAGTCTGCCCGGGCTCTTTGGTGGTGGACTCTGGGAAGGCTCACACCGAGGAGTACTTCCCAGAACTTCTATTGCCAGTGTCCTTGTCCTCACAGTGAGACAGAGCCACACCCCACCTCTGCAGGAGACCCTCCAACACTAGCAGGTAGGTCTGGCTCAGTCTTCTATGGGGTCACTGCTCCTTCCCCTGGGTCCTGATGTGCACACTATTTTGTGTATGCCCTCCAAGAGTGGAGTCTCTGTTTCTCTCAATTCCGTTGAAGTCCTGCAATCAAATCCCACTAGCCTTCAAAGTCTGATTCTCCAGGAATTCCTCCTCCCATTGACGGACCCCCAGGTTGGGAGGCCTGACGTGGGGCTCAGAACCTTCACTCCAGTGGGTGTACTTCTGTGGTATAAGTGTTCTCCAGTTTGTGAGTCACCCACCCAGCAGTTATGGGATTTGATTTTATTGTGACTGTGCCGCTCCTACCATCTCATTGTGGCTTCTCCTTTGTCTTTGGATGTGGAGTATCTTTTTTGGTGAGTTCCAGTTTCTTCCTGTCAATGATTGTTCAGCAGTTAATTGTGATTCTGGTGTTCTCGCAAGAGAGAGTGAGAGCACATACTTCTACTCTGCCATCTTGAACCAATCTCTCCTATCTTTTTGAAGTAGTGTTTTTGTTTCCTTTGGATATATACCCAGGACTGTATTTGCTGGATCAGACAGTTGTTCTATTTTTAATTTTTTGAGGAACACCCAAACTGTTTTCCATAGTGGCTATACCAATTTACATTCCCCCTTTCTCCCTATCCTAGGCAATATTTATAAGTTTTTTGTTTTTTTGACAATATCCATTCTGACAGGTGTGAGGTGATACCGCATTTTGGTTTTGATTTGCATATTCCTCATGATTAGTGATGTTGAACATCTTTTCATATGCCTGTTGGCCATCTGTATGTCTTCCTTGTAGAAAGATCTATTCAGGTATTCTGCCCATTTTTAATTGGGTTGTTTGTTTTTTTGAAATTAAGTTGTATGACATCTTTATATATTTTGGATATTAACCCCTTGTCAGACATATTAATTGCAAATATCTTTCCCCATTCAGTAGGTTGTCTTTTCATTTTATTGATGATTTCCTTTACTGTGTAAAAGTGTTTAAGTTTAATTAGGTTCCATTTATTTCACTTTGCTTTTATTTCTTTTGCCTTAGGAGACAGATCAAAAAAAAAAAAAGTACTGCTAAGACTTACGTCGAAGAATGTACTGTCTATGTTTTCTTCTAAGAGTTTTGTGGTTTCAGGTCACACAATTAGATCTTTATTCCAGTTTGAGTTTATTTTTGTATACAGTGTGAGAAAATATTCTAATTTCATTCTCTTACATGTAGCTGTCCAGTTTTCCCAACACCACTTATTGAAGAGACTGTCTTTTCCCCATTGTATATTTCTGCCTCCTTTGTCATAGATTAATTAACCATATGTGCATGGGTTTATTTCTGGGCTCTCTATTCTTTTCCATTGATCTATTTGTCTGTTTTTGTGCTAGTACCATACTTTTTAGATTACTGTAGCTTTTGTCCTATAGTCTGAAGTCAGGGAGCATGATACCTGCAGCTTTGTTCTTTTTTTTCAAGATTGCTTTGGCTTGTCAGGGTCTTTTGTGGTTTCTACAAATTTTAGGATAATTTGTTCTAGTTTTGTGAAAAATATCATGGGTATTTTTATAGGGATTACATTGAATCTATGGATTGCTTTAGGTAGGATGGACACTTTAACAATACTAATTCTTCCAATCCATGAGCATGGGATATCTTTCCATTTCTTTGTGTCATCTTCAATTTCCTTCATCAATGTCTTAGAGTTCAGAGTATAGGTCTTTCACCTCCTTGGGTAAGTTTGTTCCTAGGTATTTTATTCTTTTTGATGCCACTATATATGAGATTGTTTTCTTGCTTTCTCTTGGTTCATTTTAGTGTATAGAAAAGCAACAGATTTCTGTATATTAATCTTGTATCCTGCAACCTTGCTGAATTCATTTATTAGTTCTAGCAGTTTTTGTTGTTGTTGTTGTAGACTTGAGTGTTTTCTATATATAGTATCAAGTTATCTGCAAATAATTACAGTTTTACTTCTTCCCTTCCAATTAGGATGCCTTTTATTTGTTTTTATTTTCTGACTGCTGTGGCTAGGACTTTAACAATACTATGTTAAACAGAAATGGTGAGAGTGAGCATTCTTGTCTTGTTACTGATTTTAGAGGAAAAGCTTTCAGTTTTTCACCATTGAGTATAATGTTAGTTGTGGGTTTGTCATAAATTGCCTTTATTATGTTGAATATGTTCCCTCTATACCAACTTCGTTAAGAGTTTTTATCATGAAAGGTGTCTTGTTTGTAGTGTAGTTGTATGGACTTTGAATAAGGGTAATAGTGGCCTTGTAGAATGAATTTGGGAGAGTTCCCTCCTCTTCAGTTTTTTGGGGTAGTTTGAGAAGAATAAGTATTAACTCTTCCTTACATGTTTGGTAGAATTCC
Organism: Balaenoptera musculus; assembly: GCF_009873245.2. Taxonomy (NCBI): domain Eukaryota; kingdom Metazoa; phylum Chordata; class Mammalia; order Artiodactyla; family Balaenopteridae; genus Balaenoptera; species Balaenoptera musculus. The sequence goes on along the minus strand of NC_045790.1, from coordinate 19,998,287 downwards.
TTTGTGAAGCTGTCTGGCCCTGGACTTTTGTTTTGGGGAGGTTTTTGATTACTGATTCAATTTCAATATTATTAATTGATCTTTTCAGATTATCTATTTCTTCCTGACTTAGTTTGAAATACTATATGTTTCTAGGAATTTATCCATTTCCTCTAGGTTGTCCAATTTATAGTCATATATCTATTCATAGTATTCTCTTATGATTGTATTTCTGTGATACTAGCTGTAATTTCTCCTGTTTCATTTCTTATCTTGTTTATTTTGGTCCTGTCCCTTTTTTTTTCTTAATGAGCCTGGCTAAAAGCTTATCAATTTTGTTTGAAAAAATCCAGCTCTTTGTTTCTCTGATCTTTTCTATGATTTGTTTGGTCTCTAGTTTATTTCCTTCCTAGTCTTTATTATTTCCTTCCTTCTTCTGACTTTGGACATAGTTCTTTTCTTCTTTTCTAATTCATGTAGATGGTAAGCTAGGTTGTTTATTTGAGATTTTTCTTGTTTCTTGAGTTATGCCTGTATTGCTGTAAACTTACCTCTTCAAACTGCTTTTGTTGCACCCCCTAGGTTTATGGAAAGTTGTGTTTTTATTTTCATTTGCCTCAAGGTATTTTCTGATTTCCTCTTTGATTTCGTCATTGACCCATTGATTTTTTTAGTTGCATGTTGTTCAGTCTCCATTTATTTGTGATTTTCCCATTTTCCTTTTTGTAATTGATTTTTAGTTTCACACCACTGTAGTAGAAAAAGAAGCTTAATGTAATTTCTGTCCTCTTAAATTTGTTGAGACTTGTTTTGGGCCTAGCATGTGATCTATTCTGGAGACTGTTCCATGTGCACTTGAAAAGAGTATGTATTCTGCTTTTTCTTAGAAACAATGTCCTGTAGATATCTATTAAGTCCTACTGATATAATGTGTCATTTAAGGCCATTGTTTCCTTATTGATTTTCTGTCTGGATGATCTGTTCACTGATGTAAGTGGGGTGCTAAAGTTCCTACTATTATATTGTCAATTTCTCTCTTTATGTCTGTTAATACTTTATATATTTAGGTGCACCTATATTAGGTGCATATATGTTAATGGGTGTTATATCCTCTTCTTTTATTGATCCCTGTATCATTATATAATGTATTTATTTGTCTTTTTTATGGACTTTGCTTTAAAGTATACTTTGTCTGATATGAGTATTGCTAACCCAGTTTTCTTTTCATTTCCATTTGCCATCCTCTCACTTTCAATCAATTCTCACTTTCAAGAACTCTGAAGTGAGTTCTTCTAGGCAGTATATAGATGATTCTTGTATTTTTTATCCAATCAGCCACCCTATGTATTTTGATTGAAACATTTAGCCCATTGATATTTAAAATGCAATCAGTGATAGGTATGTACTTACTGCCATTTTGTTATTTGTTTTCTGATTGTTTTTGTAGCTCTTCTCTGTTCTTTTCTTCTTCTTTTAGTCTCTTCCCTTGTGGTTTGATTTTCTTTAATGTTGTGTTTGTGTTCCTTTCTCTCTAGTTTTTGTATATCTATTGTAGGTTTTTGATTTGTGTTTACCATGTAGTTTATATATGTTGACCTATAACTATATGTACTTGTTTAAAACTCATAGTCACTTAAGTTCAAACACATTCTAAAAGATCTATGTTTTTTACTACAATCCCCCCACATTTTGTGTTTTGATGTCGTATTTTACATATTCATGTCCATCCCTTAACTGTTTATTGTAATCATAGTTCATTTCACAATTTTGTCTTTTAACCTTTACACTAGCTTACTTAAGTGGTTGATCCACAGCCTTTAATATGTATTTGTTTTTACCATTGGAACTTTTTCCCTCCTATAATTTCTTATTTCCATTGTAGCCTTTTCTTTTTCACTTAAAGAAGACTCTTTAATACTTCTCAGGAAGTCAGTTTAGCATTGATTAACTTTTTAAGTTTTTGCTTGTCTGGGTATCTTTTTATCTCTCCTTCAATTGTGAGTAATAACCTTGCTGAATAGAGTATCCTATGTTGTAGGTTTTTTCTTTCAGTGCTTTAAATATATTATGTCACTCCCTTTTAGCCTGTCTTTAGAAGTTTCTCCTTATCTTTAAATTTTTCCATTTTATTTATGATATGTTTTGTTTGGGTCTCTTTGGGTTCATCTTGTTTGGAACTCTCTGTGCTTCTTATACCTTGATATCTGTTTCCTTCTTAAAATTTTGGAAGTTTTCAGCCATAATTTTATCAAATACATTTTCTACACCTTTCTCTCTCTCTTCTCCTTCTGGGACGCCCATAATGCCAATGTTAGGTACCCTTGATGTTGTCCAAGAGGTCACTTAAACTATTTTCATTTTTAAATTCATTTTTCTTTTTGCTGTTCTGAGTGAATGATTTCTATTTTTCTATACTCCAGATTGCTTTTATTTTTTTTTCAAGATTTATTTATTATTTATTTATTTATTTAATTTATTTTTGACTGTGTCAGATCTTACTGCCCATATGTAACCAGACTTTTGAAGCCTCTTGTCCATTACCAGCAGTTGGTCAATCCCAGTGCTGAAGAGAAGGAGGGGCACTGTCAGGCCTATAAAGAAAATTTCCATGAGGGCCTTCCAGGAGTGAAGGCTCTGAGGCTTAAGGAAAGAATGTTCTAAAGATACTTCCACCACATGTCTTTTCCTACTAATCCTCAGGTCCTCATAAACAAGGAAACTTAAAGCTCTCTAAATCTTCTATTTTTCTAAAATTAAAAACACAATGAAATGTCTTTAACTTGCTCCATGTGTCTGAATGCACAATTGGTTTAAGAAGATTTGAGATTGGGAAGCACATGTTGCAATGACTGTAAGGCCCATGCTTGGGGGGATGGGGGGAGAGGGGGACGGGATTGAGGAGGTACCGGACAGAACATGGTTTGGTGGGTAGGGGCAGGGCTCTGAGGGGTTGTGGGATTACCACCTACTGAAGCAGATGCCACACTGCAGTCTGAAGATTCTTCATCTGGGGGTAAGTGCTGGGATCTCAGCTATGCCTGAGAAGAGCTTGATGAAAAAGGAGAATTGAACACCCAGAGCTACACAGGACTGTGTGCACAAGGCATTTCCTGATAACTCTGAGGCTGATGCAGATTTGTTTTAGAATGAATTTGTTTAGCTCTCAATATTTTAATTCATTCAAAAAAGTTGAGATCAAGATGGCAGAGCAGTAGGATGTTGGGCTCACCTCTCCTTAAGAACACATCAAAACTACAACTACATATAGAGCAACTCTCACTGAGATTGACCTGGGAAGTAGCAAACCAAGTCTTCTACAACCAAGGCTGTAAAGAAGTATACACATGGAGTTTGGTAGGAAGGGAGGAGAAACAATATGATTGGGACACACACCCGTAGTGGGGGACACAGAAGAGGAGGGGGATATCACAGGCTCCAAGGTCCTCCCTGGGGAGCAAGAGTTCGAGCCACATGTTAGACACCTTAGCCCTGGGGTCAAATACCAAGAAGACAAACCCCCTTAGCCAGTTTGAAAACCAATGGGGCCTACTAAAGGGTGGTACAAAGCTGAGACTCCACACTTGAAGAGCATGTGCATAGTCTTGCTTACTCCTGGTCACAGCATGGAGGCAGCAAATTGAAAACTGCCTGGGGCTCTGGCTGGCTTGCCAGGACTGCCCCAGCATGCCCCCAGGCCTGCAGTGGACTCCTGCTCCAGCCCTTTTTGCTCCAGTGCTGCTCTCCACAAGGGTGGAGGCTGTCATTATCAATGAGAGTACTCACACTTGGAGGGAATGGAGCTGACATAGACCCTGCCCCTGCCTCTGACCAGGGATGAGGTAGCCATTGCCAGCAGGAGCATCCCTGTGCACAGTTGGGAGGGGTCAGGTCCAGCTCAGTAGTGTGGCACCCACCCTTCCAGCCCTCACTCAGCCTCTATCCAAGGCATGCACAAGGGGGGAATAAGTAAAACCAGCACAGAAGTGCAGCCCCAAGCCCTCAGACCCCTGCCACTACTCCAACAAAGGCAGAGACTACCATCACACACATGGGAGAAATCCAACTCCCTAAGGGCTTCTGCTTCAGCCCATTAAGCCCTTCCCCCAATAGGGCAGTGACAGTCACTGAGCATAGGAGAAGCCCCAGGAAGAAACTGGCTATTGCTCTAGCCCCTCCAACTACAGCCCTACCTCCCATCAAGGTGGTAGCTAACAGCAATACCCAGGGGAAGACACAGCTGTGCTCACTTCAGATTCAGCTATCCCACCAAAGCCACTGAGCATATGCACACTGCATAAGGATGCTCTCACACAAGGACATACATTCAAGACTGGTGTAGGTAACTGCTTCACCCAATTTCATAAAGACAGAGAAAGTTAAACAAAATGAGAGGATAGGTGAGAATATGTTTCAAATGAAAGAAAAAGAAAATGACCCTGAAAAAAAAATCTCTAATGAAACAGAGATAATTTACCTGATAGAAAGTTCAAAGCAATAGTAAGAGGAATGCTAACTGAACTGGGAAGAGAATAGATGAACACGGTGAGAATATTAACAGAAAACTAGAAAATATAAAAAAGAACCAGTCAGAGATGAACAATACAATAACTGAAATAAAAAATGCATGAGAGAGAATTAACAGCAGATTAGGTGATACAGAAGAACATAAAAGCAGGGCTTCACTGGTGGTCCAGTGGTAAGGAATCTGACTTACAATGCAGGGGACACGGGTTTGATCCCCAGTAAGGGAACTGAGATCCCACATGCTGCGGGGCAACTAAGCCTGCACGCCACAACTACTGAGCTCGCACTCCTCAGCTAGAGAGCCTGCGTGCCACAAACTACAGAGCCCAGGCACTGTGTAACCCATGCACCACAACTACAGAGCCCATGCGCCCTGGAGCCTGTGCACCACCACTAAAGAAGAGAAAACCCACACGTCACAACTAGAGAGAAACCTGTGCGTCGCAATGAAGAGCCCGCACACTGCAACAAAAGATCCCACATACTTCAACAAAGATCCCTTTATAGAGGTATACAGAAAATGCGGTGAGAGTACAGGTGAAGGAGTGAGAAACTCAACGTTGAGTTATGGGTAAGACTTCCTGAAAATGTGAATGTTTAGATGCAGCATAGAGTCCCTAGCATTTCATGAGGCTAAAGGAAGGCAGACGTGCCCCTGGGAGTGCAGAGAATATAGGTCAGGGGTGAAACATGTTGAAGAAAAGGGAAGGAAGGCAGCTGGAGAAGAGGCGTATGGTAAAGCCAGTTACCCACATGAGCAACTGTAGTGAATTCTGCAGGGAACCTGGAAATGATAAGGAACAGACATCTTGGAGTGAGGGAGCTGGGGTATTTACATAGTCTTGGGCTGCAGGCTACTGGAGAGTGTGGTGGAGCCTGGGCTACCATTGGAATGGCAGAAGAGCCTTTGGCTCAGCTTTGGAGAATTCTTGCAGCCTCATACAGGCAGGCGCTGGCAGTCACAGATTAGTGGATCTTTCTGAATAATGAAGCCCAAAAGATTTGGGCAGTGTGAAGACAGGTTCTGCTACACAGGGTTGTTGGGGGAGCAGTTCCAAAGGCTTCAGCAGGTGACCTGGATGAAAGAGTCAACTATTGAGAATGTGGAAAAAGAAGAAGAGGTGATAACAAAAAGTCTAGCTGAAGTGGATAGTTCTGGTATAGCCAAAGGAGAGACTACAGAGAAAGAAGCAAGTTTAACGAAATGACAAGTTAAGTTTTGGACTTTTGTGTCTGTGCTAAAACTGAATGGTTATATTTAGTAAGCAATTTGGATTATGAAATTGTTGCTGAGGTCTTAAGTATGTAAAAAGTCACAGAGCCCGAAATGAGAAGAGAAGAAGAAAGTCAAGGGCATTCTATTGGTGTCTCTATTGTCAAACATAATTCTCTGTAATAGGTCTGTGGCTGAAGAGAGATAGACACATATTAACTAGAGAAAAAATAACAATATTGAGCATCATGCCATCAGCACTACTCTGTGTCATGGAGATGTTTGTTGTGTTGACAGGGAATGAAGCTGTTAAGACTTCAAGAGAAGGAGAGGACTGAAGAACACTGCTTTTAAATTTGTTTTCTAGGAGATTCATGTTATGTTGCTAATCAACAGTTCTGCTTTGACAGTTTTCATTTCCTATAAATATAGATCCCAATAAGAGTGTCCAATGTTTCCTGACTCAAATCCAGAAGGAGCAGGTGTGTTCACTGGGTGAGTCATGCCATTAGCAGCCAAGACTAGGACACGGCTGCAGAGGCACTGAAGGGAATAAAAGCAAGCTAGAAGGAGGGCCAGGCTTCTGAGATCACAGTTATTTGGAATTTGGGGATTCTGATAGGTGTGGTTCTTGTTTTTCATTTCTGCTAAAAGCAATAGCACCATCCGGTGTTCCACGGAAATTTTCTACATAAATAGATGAATATGTTTTTTATCGATTCATCTATTGATAGACATTTAAGCTGTTTCCACATTTGACTGTGGATAAAAAAATGAGAGAGAGATGGAGATAAAAACAATGGAATATTATTCAGCTTTTAAAAGAAATCCTACCACATATGACAACATGAATGAACCGAGAGGGCATTGTGCTAAGTGAAATAAGCCAATCACAGGACAAGTACTTTATGAGTCCACTTACATGAGAAGCAGAGAGTGACATACTGGTTGCCAGGGGCTGGAGGAGGGGGAATGGGGAGCTGCTGTTTGATGGATATCAAATTTCAGTTATGCAAGATGAATGAGCCCTAGCGATCCACTGTACAACACTATGCCTCTGGTTAACCATACTGTACCACGCCCTTAAACATCTATTAAATGAGTAGATCTTATATTAAGTGTTTTTACCATAATCAAATAAAAGAAATAGATGAATATTTGATCAATCTAAAGACCTTTCTTATTTCCTTCAAATTCACAAGATACATGGGCACTGATATGTTGTCCATATCGGTTTCCAAGTCAAAATACCCACTTTACCAAAAGCACCTCAGAGGAAGCTCTTTCATAAAGAAGTAACATATACATATAACCATGTTAAGGACACTTCATTCTAAATAAACACATTGACAAATTAGTTAAAATAATGATGAAAACACATGTAATTTCACATGTTTCATTTGAAGGTCTCTGTCTTAAAACAGTGATGCAAGAGAGTCTTAAAATACTTTTGGAGATAACAGTAGTTTCTGGGGCTAAGGTCCATGTTCATCAATCTTGTAAACCACAAAGTTATGTTTAGACACAATGTTTAGACAATTAAAACAAAGGTGCTACAGTGCCAGGCCTAGAAATGGAAGGAGGAATTTGGACTGCTTTCTCAAATGATTTTGTTCATTAATAAGACCGTACTCATATAACAGGAAAATAGGCTGTGCATTCTGATTTAGGACACTATCTAAAAGTTATATTCTGTAGTTAATACAGGCTTTCAATATCATTGCAAGCTGATTAAAATGCTAAATAAAAACAGGGGAAATTTTTTTTAACTACTGCTAGGAAAATGGTAAACCCAAAATAGAGGCAACACCACAGTAAAGAGCTATGCTGGATGAAACACTGAGTCACATTTGTGGGAAGTATAAACATGGTTTCATGTTAAGAGGGTCATATTAATCATCACCCTTCTGGATTCTATCCTACCCCCTAAATAGTTTTTCTTCCCCTGCCCCTCAGCCCTGCCTCTCCCACAGGGTCCCTGGCATCAGGCACATGATAGTTGAGGCTGCTGGGCTGTTGACCCCTATGCAGCAGCTGCTCTTGCCACAAAAAGAAGGAAGCTGCTAGGTTGCAACAGGACCTGCCCAGTGCAAGTCTCTCTGAAATAGCAGAGCTGATGTCATTCTTCCTGCAAAAGAGGTCACTAGAGACACAGTAAGATGACAGCAGCTTTCAGGGGCTATATGAAAATTTTCCCTGACCACACATCCCTGTTATACATCAGAAAGCAAACTCGTTCATCCAGATGAACAAAGGATATAGAAAAGGATAATGATTCATTCCATTTATTCCCAGCTCTTTTTACTGTGTGACAAAGGCTTTCACTCATTCCTTTACTTCTATGTGCATTTCACCCTAGAGAGAATTTCTGAGACTAGATGGACTTTAGTGAAGGTCCTAGAAAACTGTGTTAGATATTAACATCATTATTTTTAAATAATGTGCATAATAATGTTTCATTTATGATAATCAAACTGTTCATGAAAAGTTGCAAACTAAATAGTTATATGACTTTTGGTGGGAGATTGTACTGTTGCTCAGAAAATATTTATTCCCTTTGTCACACCTCCAACCTGCCCCTGGAAGATGGACATTCTTGTCCCATGAACGATGGACTGAATGACTTGCTTTGGCTTATTGGATTGTGAGTGGAGGTGGATTTGCCTCTCTGAGCAAAGACATAAACACACTTGCTTGTTTTGGCTCACTCTATGTGCTCCTGCTGTCTGTCCCAGAGAGTCATTCTTCCTTCAGTCTGAAAATGCACAAGAATCAGATCTCTGCATGCCTACAGCCTGCAGTAGAACTGGCAGAGCCTATCTGCAAACCCAGGAGTGAGAAGTAAAGAAATGCTGCCTATTTTAAGTCACTGAGAAAGGGAGTTGTTTGTTGCCACAGCAAAAGCTGACTAATACCTGTTTGTGCAATGACTTACAATATCATTTCAGAGTGTACTTTTTATTTTGCTGATCTTCAACTGGCAGTTATCAGCTAGCTATTACCACAATAATGCTGCATGACAAACAACCACAAAATTTCAGTAGCATAAAAAATTATAGATATCTCAGGCATTTGTGTATTGAATGAAGAAAACAAACATAGGCTGGGCTTGACTGGGTGAATTGCCTGGGGTAGCTCTGTACCATGTGTCTGACATCCAATTCCTGGACCAGGAGCTTATCCCAGGTGTGAGAGCCCAATTGTGCAACCACTCTTCAGGCCTCTGCTCTGTCATGAATGCTAACATCCCAAGTCAAATGACCAAGCTGAAATCAATAACTCTAAGTAGAATAAACTCAAAAGGATCCCCACCTTAAAGAGCTTCTTTATGTAAGGCACATCATAATCAAACCTAACAAAAGACAAAAACAAAGAGGGAATCTTGAAAGAAGCTACTCATCATGTACAAAGGACCCTCAATAACATTGGCTGACTTATCATCTGATACAATGGAGGTCAGAAGGCAGTGGAATGACATTCAAATTGCTGAAAGAAAATATAAACTGTTGGGGAAGAATTTTATATTCAGCAAAACTACCCTCCAAAATGAAGGAGAAATTAAAGCATGCTAAGATAAGAAATAACCTGAAAGAATTTTTCACTAACACATCCTCTCTATAAGAGATACCAAAGGGAGTGCATCAAGTGGAAATGTAAGAACACGGGACAATAGCTCAGAACTACACTAAGAAATAAACAGCACTGATAAAGGTAACTACATAGGTAAAAATAAAAGACAGCATAAATGTACTTATTGTTTTAAACTTCTTTTTTTCCTATCTGATTTAGAAGAACACTGCACAAAGCAATAATTATAAATCTAAGTTGATGGACACACATTGTGTAAAGATGTAATCTGTAACAATAACAGGGTAAAGGCTGGGGAAGGAACAGAGATATATAGGAGGAAAGTTTTTATAGACTATGGAAATTAAGTTGGTCAGGTTCCAAGAATTAGGATATGGACATCTTTGGGGGCCATTATGCACCCAGTAACATCAGGCACCAGTGATTTTGAGATATCCCTGTAAATTACTAAAGTACAACCAGGGTTGAGAACTACCCAGGTAGGGTGCAGGGCGTTCACATCTAATGATGTATTCAAGTCACCCAGGGACCTCATACAATCACAGATTCTGTGACTGTGTCCCTGCCAGATTTCCAGAATCAGGATTTCTGAGGGTGGGGACTGAGCCTGTCATTTTTTAAAGTTCTCCCACATGATTTTTATGTACTTCTTGGGTTGTAAACCACCTGAGTGGAGTCATCAGCAGTCCCATGAGCCCCAGGCATCACACTGTGTAGTATCCTGAGAAGCTTCTAGAAATCCCTGGGATTCTTGGTCACATTCAGAGGCCAGAGTCCCAGCTAGAACTGCACAGAGACTTCCTCAGGAATCTGTCTTTTTGGCAGAACATCTCAAGTCATTCTGATGTGCATGGAAGTGTGACCCCCTGCCCTGTGGAGGGTGGCAAGGGGCCTGGAGGTGGACAATAGCTGTGGCAGATGAGACCACTTTTGTGGAAAGCTGACAAATGTTCCCAAGGAGACAGAGGGCATGTATAACGGCTTTGCTTAGGATTGAGCTCTTAAAGGAAGTGATTTTTTTCAGAGTCAAACTCAGACACCAAATGGAAAACAGTTTGGAGATATGCTAGGGCTGCCATACACAATACCACAGGCTGGGGTGGGGTGCAGGTGCTTAAACAGCAGAAATTTAATTTCTCCAAGTTTTGTAGACTGGAAAGTCTGAGATCAAGGCATGGGCAGTGTTGGTTTCTGGTGAAGTCTCCCTCTTCGGCTTGCAAACCACTGCCTTCTCGCTGTGCCCTCACATGGCCTCTTATCTGTGCACATGGAGAAAGAGAGATCGCTGGTGTCTCTTCTCACAAGGACCCCCGTCCTATCAGATTAGAGCTCCACTCTTATGACCTCATTTAATGTTCATTACCTCCTTAAAGGCTCTATCTCCAAATACAGTCACATTGCGGGTTAGGGCTTCAATGTATGAATTAGGTGAGGCGGGGGCAGGGTGGTGAGGGGCACAGTTCAGTTTATAACAGGAGGCCAGCAAAGATCTGACTCTTGGGAAAAGACATGGAGACTTCAAAGATGGAGACATGTCTTAAGGACTGGATTGTTGCAACATCACTAATATCTTTTCTAATCTAGATTGAAATGATATCAAAGTGTGTTGCTGTAATTAGTATTATTAAAGAAAAAGTTATATGAAGGGAAATATATCTCACAATTACAATGACGTAAACTTAAGGAACAAAGTTTCAATCCATCTTCTTTATGGAAGAATTCAGTAGCGCATTCAGAAAATCGTGAAATTTTAAAATATTAGTGATGGAAGGAACTCTGCGGTCATCTGGTAAAAAAGTAACCAGACTCATAAGGCTATTTGGTAGCCCCTCAAACTTCTCTTATTCTGTCTGAAAGTGGAACCATTACCCCTTGTCACATGTATTCATACTGAGGTACAGTGAAAATTAATGAAGACATACAAATTGACCAAGAAAAGTAATATTATAAGCAAAAGTCCAAAAAAGGTGCTTCTAATTTGAAAAAAAAAAAAAGAATTGATCAGAGTTAAATGAAGAAAATTATGTTTCAAAAACCTATCTGTTTATGTCCACATTTTTGAGTTGGTTGAATGAAAGGTGCAGTTAACTATCATTGTTAAATGATTGTTTAACATTGTTCAACATTGTTAAAAGTTGACTAAAATCCTCAAAACAAAAAAGTCTAATAGTACCTAGAGAAAAAACTCAAAGTACATGGTTCTCAAACTCCAAACTTAAGCAAGCATTCACATCTCCACCCCTCACAGCCTGACACATTAACCATGTATAAATACTTCTAAACATTATGCTCACATTACCATTACCTGCAGACTTCATTTAGGAGGCATACAGCAGCAAAATATGTCTCTACAACGTTCTTGATCTTTAAGTCTTCAAAGCAACACTCCTAGACTAGAAAAGAAAGGGAAAGATCACAAGTAACCCATCTCCAAATTGTCACTCTAATCCCTTCTCTGAGCCTTAGATTAAAGGATGCTGTTGTCTGGATGGTCTATGGCTTCCAATTATGGATGAAGTCATCTAGAAGCTTAAACTGCAACTTAGCTTCACTATTCCCCTTGGTGGAAAAAGAAATAGTTGCCTATTAGATATGCCATCAAGAATGAGACTGGATCTTGTGTATACATAAAAATATCAATAATAAAATACCAATAACCTTGTTTATAACATTACAGAGCACTGATATACTGTAGTAGTGAAAAATCCAGTGTAAATTTACACTAGACGTAGAGCTTTGTGCTGAGTCAGTGACAGAAATCGGAGGTTGGCAAATTGCAGCCCATGGACCAAATCTACTGCAGCCTGTTTGAGCATGGCCTGTGAGCTAAGAATAATTTTTTGGGATTTTTAAATGAATGAAAAATATATTAAAAGAGAAAGAATATTTCATGACAAATAAAAAATACATGAAAGTCAGGTTTCAGTGTCCTTAAATAAAGTTTTGTTGGAACTCATATGGACCATGGTCATTTGTTATGGATCTTCTGTGGCTACAAAGTCAGAGCTGAATTGTTGCAACAGAGACAGCATAGCTCTCAACGCTGAAAATAGGTGTCTGGGCTTTTCCAGAAAGAAAGGTTCTGCCCCCTGACGCTGACCATTGTCCTCCACCTTGGCTGGACAATAGGATCACCCAGAGAATATTTAAAAGAATCTGCTTTCCAGACAGAGCTTTATTTACACGAATTGGTAAGGGTTTCCAAACTGATTGATCTGGAAGGTCGAGCCAGGTTATTTCATGAGCTCTCAAAGGGTTCTACCTCATCCTGAATTTACAGCTTCAGGTTGTCCGTTTTTCTTCCTGCACCCTTCTCCCAAACTTCCGTGACTTTTGGCCATCTCCTCTGGCTTGTATTTTTGCTACAGGAATGTCTTCTCAGGAATGACACACACACACGTTCACACACATATATGTGTGTACACACATGCATACACACAACACACAAGTCTCTTTCACATGCACACGTATGCACATACACACACCTATAAACAAATACACACAGATGCATATGATTTTCAGAGCTCAAAAGAGTGCGAAGTAGAATCTATTAAATCAAGGTTGCAGATACCTTATCAAATAACACACGTATCTTTTCCCTAATTGGAACCTCTCTGGCCCTTGCTTTGGAAAAATAAGCAGTTGCTCTTGGATGCAGAGATTGATCATATTTTAAGATCTTAAGGTGGTTTCATTCTTTGATCTGCTTCTTCCATAGCTGAACCTCTGGGTGGCAGCAGAAACTCACAGTTGAATGCCTTCTTATTAAGTAAGTGTGTGTGTGTGTGTTGTGTGTTTGTATGTGTGTATCTGTGTATGTGTATATGTGAGGTACGTATGTGTGGTGTGTGTCTGAGTGTGTGATGTGTATATGTGTGGGGGGGGGCGGGGTGTTTGTGAGGCACAACTACTTTAGATGGCCGGCTGCCCTGGAGATGCCTCTTCGAGGAACACTCTTTCGGGGAAGTTGGGCCGCATTCTGTGCTGCTTACATGGGAGGAGGGATAACCGCAGGGACAGTCCTACCCACCTGTTGACCAGGGTGGAGCAGTGTGGAGACCGCGGCGCACCTGCAGACCCCAACGCTGCCTCCCACCCCACTCCAGTCGTAGGCTCAAGTGCTGCCACTGGGTCACTGCTGGGGGCATGCGCCTCCTAGAACGACCTTCTTTCACTGGACACTTTCCTCCGTTGTCTGTTTTGCTCCACTAGGCTCCTTTGCCTCCTGTCATCCACACTGGCCAAGGGGGCAATGTGTCCTGCCTTTTAAATCTATTTGTATGGATTCCTGTTGACTGGGGAAGGCAGGTGACCGCACACACGCAGCAGCCCCTCTACCTAGGGTGTGGTGGGTGGAAGTGCCCCATTCTTTCCAATCCCTTTGTGCGGCTGTCCTCAGCCTCCACACCCGCCCTGCTAGCACGGGGTGGGGAATGGGGGTGGTAATCATGACTCTTGCTGATCTTCCCAGGTAATGATGGCAAACCCTGGCTGAATCTTCTTTGCCTGGGGCATGTGATAAGAATGTGATGGGAGGGGGAATGGATAATTAAATTCTTCCAGATTAAAATAGTATTGGGTTTGCAGACAAAAAAAGGCCTGGAAATAAAGGAAGGATATGGATGCACACAGATCCCTAGTGAGAGGGTCTGGCACCCCCCCTCACCCCAAAAGGCCTGACCTACTGCTTATAGGCCTCTCTGAGCTTCAGTTTCCTCATCTGTAAAATGGGTCCATGTTGTCTCCCCTACCACTAGGAGATTAAGTGAGACAGTGTGTCCAGGAAGGTTTTGTAAAATAAGCAGCAAATACAGTTTCTGGATCCGATGACAATGACAATGTTTCCAAGTGGATGGTGCCCGGACATCTCAAAACTGCAGCTCCAGGCCCCTCATCCTGGCTGGTACCCTGCTCTCCTCCTCTTCGACCTTCATTAGCCCTAGGAGCTTGGCTTGCACTCCTGAGGCCCTGGGTCTTTCTGCCGATTGCGTCAAGAACTGGGTGAAATGCGGAGCAAATGTGAAAGCTCCCAGCCCCGTTGGCCCCTGTGCAGCCATCCTGCAGGCTGGCGGCTGCAGGGCCCCTGGGATTGCAGCTCTGGCAGAACCAGTTGTCAGCCCTGAACCGCTCTCTGATGGGAACACACGGAGAAATTTGCCCTGGTGTGGCCTCTGCATCCGTCCTACTGCCTTTGTTTATTTGGGTGCCTGGGAGACAAGCACCATGCTCACTCACCCACATTCTGGGCTGGGGCCACTGTACCCACACATTGCCCTTTTACCTCGGAACAGGCCTTCTTGTACCAGTGTTCCTCCCATGGTGAAAGATGCCAGCTTCTCAGCCCTGGGGACGCAGCTTTCTTCACTCCCCAGCCAGACCCAGAGCCAAAGCTGGAAATAGGGGCCACCAGGTCTCTGAGACGCCCCATGCTGCTCCCAGGGAACATGACCTTGGCCCTTAATTATTTGCATCACATTAACAGTCTGTATGTATCCGGTTTCCTTTTCCCCAGGCTGCAGGTGAGATCCTCCAGTTTGGACACATCTACATACACTGAAGAATTCTTATTAGAATCTAGATATTGGGGTTTTTTTTAAGATATTTTATTTATTTACTTATTTATTTATTTAGCTACTCCGTGCAGCATGCAGGATCTTACTGCCCTAAGGAGGGATGGAACCTGTGTCCCCTGCAGTGGAAGCATGGAGTCTTAACAACTGGACCACCAGGGAAGTCTCTAGATACTGTTTTTAGTGGAAGAGAAGCTTGTTCTCCCACGAAGGCTGCTCCTGACTTTTTGCCCTCTGTCCCCTCCCCTCCGCCCCCCCTCCTGGGGGTTGCCATGTATTCAGGTCAGCATGAGAGTTCTCTTTAAGACAGACACCCATCTACAGAAACTGCCTTCACATAACTTCTCACCCTGATCAGGAGCCAGACAGAGGCAGGCCTACAACAGCTCCAAGTTCAGTGGCAGCACTGGATTCAGACAAACTGAAAAACCAAGGCGATGCTCGCCGCACGGATCTGCATCTCCTTCAAGGATAAAACTATTGAGCAAAGCCCAGTCTATTTTCTCTGCTCGTGCAGAGGAAAGTAATTGTCAGAAAGGCACTGAGCCTGAAAGATTTCAGAGTAAGTTTGGTATAAAGTAAGATATTGGAGTTTTCAATAGCTCTGAGTTCTCTTGCCCGTGTGTGTGTGTGTGTGTGTGTACAGGCCCGAAGTCACACAGGTCAGCTTACAAATGGTCCGTGCTCTTTCTCAGAAAAATCAGAACAACCTTGCTAGAATATTAAACAGAAAAAGAAACTGTGTCCTTCCCTCTTGTTCAATCTTTTTTCACCTGTTCAAATAATAATAGTGTGTTAACAATAATAGTGTGCATGTGACCTCCAGCAAACCAATCAAAGCAAAGGTGAGAAAAGATGGCCAAGGTGTGCCCCAAACACACAGCTGCTGCGTGCACAACAGCATTCTCCAGGCATGCTCCCGAATGCCCTCTGGATCAGGAAGAGTGCAGAGCCCTGGGCTTCTCACGTCACAGACCCCAGCGGGTGCTGTGCATATCCAAATGTACTCAGAGGGCACTTGCAGATTGGGCTCGATTTGAAGACATCTCGGTTCAATGTTTGACACTAAAAGAGAACACTGACCTTGCACAGGGTGCAGTCCTCACTGTAACGAACAATTACCACAAAAACAAGTATAAGTGCAAATCTTCCTAGGAGTTGACTAAGAGCAGCAGAGCCTTTCTGTGCAGACATCTCTGTGAGCACTCACAGGTACTGGCTTGGAGGCGGAGGAGAAGGACCTCGGGGGTGCTGGTGGCACCTGTCAGACTTGCACTGGCTGCAGAGACAGAGCGGAGGCCAAGAGGAGACATTTACGGCTGCTGGCTGAGTGATTTGTAAATAATGAGCTCCTGGTGGGAGGCCTGTGTGCTTCAGAGCATATGCTCTGACAGATGGGATGGACATCAGCAGGTTTGGGGGTGTACTCTGGGGACCTGCCAATCACCAGCATCCCGCTCCTGGGAGGGGGATCAGACTTTGGAAAAGGAAAGAGGTATTAGATAGCAGCTTCAAACACATTTCAGTGCAGGCTGACCTTGACCACAGTGATCTTTTTACCCAAACCACCCCCTTCCCCTGGAGCCCAAAGAGTCCCAGCTAAACTTCAGGTCAGTCTGGAGATGCTTCATGCGGGGAACACTAACTACATCTGTGGTTCTCAAAGCGGGGTCCCCGGGCCGGCAGCAACAGCAGCAGCTGGGATCCGAACAGATAGTTTGGGAAGGAATAGAAAAAGAAAGGAGGGACTCATATAATTTTAGCTTCACTCGTTAAACTTGGTTTCTGATTAAAAAGCTGAAATCCCAGGCAAAGAGCACCTGTGTGTGGGTTTATTTTACACGCTCCTCCAGGAGCAAGATGCAGTGCCTGGGGTCAGAGCCTGCCCCTGCCAGACCCTGGAAAGAGCAGATTCTTCAGAGAAATGAAGGACTACTGTCTGCCCAGTCTTGAATTTGGGAATATTCCATTTGAAACAACAGGATGAAGCCTGCAGTGCTGTGGCCCTTGCGCTTTAAAAAGCAAAGCAAAGCAAAAACAAACAAACAAACAAGCAAACAAACCAAAGCAGCTACTGAAGAATCTCTTGACAGATGCTTGGATTCGCAGTGTTTCCAACAGTGATGCTCCCAGCTTAGATATGGAGAGGTTGCTGCTAGAAGACTGCACAGCATTCTTGAGTCCAGACTTTGGAGGAGTGACTACTGCCAGCAGAGACCCCGTGCAGACCCAGCTCCAGGGAACTCCTGGAGAGAGAGAGTGGAACAAGAATGGGCTTTTATTAGGCAAAGAATTTCTCCAAGTCACTTACACTGACTGAGCTTTCAGTTTCTTCATTGGCAAAATGGAGCTATTAATATCTTCCTCAGATACGTTTTGTGGGTGTTAAATGAGCCATGCCCGGCATCTAGCATCTGGTACGTGATTACGCCAGTGATTTGGAAAAGTGGGTTGCCACCCATTAGAGGGAAGGAGAATCAATTCAGTAAGTCATGATTCTAAATGATTTGCGTCGTTGTTGATTCGAAATAATTTATTGGGAACTTGAGCTTAAATCTTCTCAAAGTCATACATGATATTAATCTTTGTTATATTTTTCTTTATCATACATAGTAAGAGTAAGCTTTTTCATGAAACTTTTATTTCAGTGGTATCTATCATACTCATGAAGTGCAATGTGAAATATACTTCTTACTCAGAATTGTAGACCAAAAATTGGAAAACATTGTATAAGCTGATCAATATGTATTCATCGTTTTCCTCCTTCCTGCTTTGTCCCTTCATCTGTCTCTCGGAAGAACAAGGTGGCCACCTTCAATCATCTGGGTATCTAAAAGGGCTCTGCACCCAATTCTGGTGTGTGTGTGTGTGTGTGTGTGTGTGTGTGTGTGTGTGTGTGTGTGTGTGTGTGGGGGGGGTTGGGGGGTTTCCCACACTGCCAAGCACCTCAATTCTGACACTATCTACCTGGAGATAGCATCAGGTCACACAGGTGAAGGGCTCAGTCCTGCAAGACTCTCCCACCACCTCCACACCTCACACGCCAATCACCAAGTCACACGTGATCACCAAGATCACGTTGCCATCTGAGCTTTGGGACAATAGATCAGAGGTTCCAATGACCTCCTCCTTGGGTCTGATTAATTTGCTAGAGCAGTTCATAGAACTCAAAGAAACATTTTATTTACTAGATTATCAGTTTATTATAAAAGGATATAACTTAGGAACAGCCAGATGGAAGAGATGCACAGAACAAGGCACGGGGAAAGGGCACAGAGCTTCTATGCCCTCTCTGGGTGTGTCACTCTCCCCACACCTCCACATGTTCACCACCCCAGAGCTCCTGTCCTTTTGACTTTTTACGGAGGCTTCACTACATAGGCATGACTGATAAATCTTTGGCCATTTGTGATTGATTCAACTTCTAGCTCCTCTCCCCTTTCTAGAGGGGGTGATGGGAGTTCCCACCCTCTAATCCCATGGTTGGTTCTCCTGGCAACCAGCAGTTAACCTTAGGAGGTTTCCAGAAGTCACCTCATTAACATAACAAAAAACACCTTTATCACTCTTACTGCTTAGGAAATTCTAAGAGTTTTAGGAGCTCTAAACGTGGACAAGTTTTAGGTGCCAGAAACGCAGACAAGTACCAAATATATATATTAATATGTTTATTACAAATCACAATATCACAATGTCAACATTAATGGTCGCCACAAATGAAGCAGAGGGACAGGGTACAGACCATTACTTCAGCATGTGGTATGGCCACCCTGCTCTCTGGAAGGGAAATCCTGGCCCAGCAGGGTTTGCGTGCAACCAGCAAGCCCTGGAAGAGCCAGTGGGACCCCAGGGGCCCTGGAGGGACAAATCGGGGCCTGATGGCAGCTTGTGAAGAAAGAAGAGAGCAGAGTACCCTCCTTGCTGGTTCTTCTTGCCATGCAGGTAATTAGAGAAGGAGCCAGAAACTCAGAGAGCATGAGGAGGTAGCGAGTAGTGTGTGTGTGAACAGAGAGAGACAGAGACAGAGAGACAGAGAGAGACAGAGGCATGTATACATGTAGGTGGCAGGAGGGGAGTTCCCAGCCAGAGCTGCGCCTGTCCTAGTATTTGAAGAGAAAGCAGATATAGTGACCTGATCCCTGGCTGCAGGGGTCAAGCTCGCCCACTCTGTGCAGCTGGGCTGCTGTGGGGAAATGCACATGTGAGGACACAGGCCCAGCTGGTGCAGCACAATGGCAGTCACTCCACTGAACAATGACCTTGACTCCCCAGGGAGCAGGAGCCACATAGATTTACCATGTGCTATGCCCCCTTCGTTGTGCAGACAGACATCCAGCGTGGACACCCTGCCCAGACCTGTACCTCTCCACCATCTCTCCTCTTTTCAGTTCAGACACTCCTCTGCTCTCTCATTGGGTTTCTGAGCAGAAGTGCTCAGAGCAATAGGACAGCAAGCATGTTCCCAGCTCACCCTCTGCTGGCCCATGGTGCCATTTCCCAAGTCTCTTTCTTAAGAGCTAGAAGGTTCTGGCCTGAGATTCTGGGAGGGAGGCCTGCTTCCTGGAAGCTGCTAGCTTCCCCTCTGTGGCCCTGCTGAGAGGCAAGACAGTGATAGGGTGTGAACAGCTGGGCAGGTGCCTCTGGGGGTTAAGAGCATGCCCTCTGACCTCAGGGCAAGCCGTGCTTTCAGACTGCTGCCAAGCACTCTCTTTTTTTTTTTTTTTTTTTTAAACATCTTTATTGGAGTATAATTGCTTTACAATGGTGTGTTAGTTTCTGCTTTATAACAAAGTGAATCAGTTATACATATACATGTGTTCCCATATCTCTTCCCTCTTGTGTCTCCCTCCCTCCCACTCTCCCTATCCCACCCCTCTAGGTGGTCACAAACCAAGCACTCTCTTGAGGGCAGTGTTGGGAATCCTGCTAAGAAGTTCCTCTCTGCTCTCTCCAGGGTGAGGGGGGGCACTTTCAGAATTTCTGCGTCACCCCTTTATAGTTGCCAGCAAAACCTGGGAGACACAAGATGTCTCAGCAGATGGGGACAATGCATGTCTTGTTTCCTTTCTCTATTTTTTTTTTTTCCTTTTTTGTTGTTTTTGGCCCTTTGGAATTCAACAGAAATATCTTGCTGTTCATCTAAAGATGAGGTCTTACTCAATAAATTTTCTTTACAAAGGTATTCTGAGAAATAATTTTAGGGGGAAATAAAACACCAAACTGTGATAGATTTACATTAAGCATTTTTAGAAAATGATCTGAATGAGTTAGATTCATATGTTTCAACTAGCACTTTCCCTTTTCTCACCCCCATCAAAGTATGATGTTGACTAAATTGGCAGCAAACTGACTTAGGCTTTGTGATGGAAGATAAATCTGGAAGGAAAGGATAAAGACAAAGCTGGAAGGAAACTTTGCTTTTAGGGCTGCAAGTAGCACACTGATATTATGTCTACTTCCAGAAACCCATTGTCAAAATACCTTCAGCTTTGGGGACTTCCCTGGCAGTCCAGTGGTTAAGACTCCGTGCTTCCACTGCAGGGGACACAGGTTCGATCCCTGGTCAGGGAACTAAGATCCTGCATGCTGTGTGGCCAAAAAATAAAATAAAATAAAATAAATTTTAAAAAATAGCTTCAGCTTTAACTGCAACTCTATTTTTTCCAGAAACATGAATTTTTTGAGTGACATTCAAAAACTCTTCATTTTGAATTCATCCATTCAACAATTATGAATGGAGTGCCTTTGACCACTGGAATGCCAGCCAGCCTCTCCTCTTAGTAATGTGATAAAGCACATGGGTTTACAACCTTGGCTGTACATTCAAACTATCTGGAAAGTCACTTAACAATCCCAATGTTTAGGCCATCTCACTTCTGACACTTCAGAATATTTATCCAACATAATTGAAATCAGGGAATCTACCAGGTATTTGTACACTCATGTTCACAGCAGTATTACAATAACCCAAAGGTAGAAACAACTCAAATGTCCATTGACAGATAAATGGAAAAACAAACTATGGTATATACACACAATGGAATATTATTCAGCCTTAAAAAGGAAGGAAATTCTGACACATGCTACAACATGGATGAACCTTGAAGACATTACACCGAGTGAAATAAGCCAGCCACAAAAGGACAAATATATATGATTCTACTTATATGAGGTACCTGGCTAGAGTACTAAAAGTCATAGAGACAGAAAATAGAATGGTGATTGCCAGGTGCTGGAGAAGAGGGGAATGAGTTGTTTAATAGTACTGAATTTCAGTTTTTCAAGATGAAAAAGTTCTGGGGATGGCTGGTGTAGACATTTCACAATAATGTGAATGTATTTCATGCCACTGAACTGTCCACTTTAAAAGGATTAGAAAAGTAAATTTTATGTTATGTATATTTTACGAAAAATTTTTAAAATCTCAACGTTTAGACACCATATCAGCCCAATTTGATCGGTATCCATGGAAGCAGATCCCGGGCATCAGGTTCCAATGTGCAGCCCAGACTGAGCTAATGTTTAAGGTGACTCCAGTGCTAGGGACATCAGCAGATTTCTCTAAGATTTCCATGGAGTGGCTGATGCTCGTTTGAAGAAGCTGATGTGCTGAAAACATGGGAAACAGACAAATTCTGGTCACTTGTCGAGATTATAGAAGTACAGAGATCCTCTTTGGGGCCCACTTATATGAAATAGACATCTGAATTCATATGGATCTCCAGGCTCAGTTACTGGTCCTCACTTCACTTCATGTGTTGATAGCTCTGTGTGCCAAGAACTCTGCTAGGTGCTGGGCCACAACAGTGTATAAAACCTACAAGGTTCTGCACTCTTATGGAGCTTCCATCCTGGTAAGGGAGATGGACATTTTTTAATAAATATACAAAATTTGTATAGTGTATCTGAATGTGGTAACTGCTAATAGAGCAAAGTAAAGGAGGGTTAAGAAGATGGGAATAGGGTGTGAATGGGGGGGTATCATTTTTAAAAGGATCTATCTGACTGGATATGATAAAAAATAAAGACATAAAAAGGCATAAAGACACCCCCCACACACACACAAAAGACAAAGGCAAACAAAAATACATAAAGTCTTTACTCTAGTGGGTAAATTTGTTTCTCACAGGAATAGTGGTTAGCAATTCTGGAACTACTTTTTTGTATTGAAGTATCGTTGAAGTACAATATTATATAATTACAGGTGTACAACATAGTGATTCACAATTTTTAAAGGTTATATTCCACTTATAGATATTATAAAATATTGACTATATTCCCTGTGTTGTACAAAATATACATGTAGCTCATTTTATATGTAGTAGTCTGTACCTCTTAACCCCCTACACCTATGTTGTCCCTATGTTCCCTCAAACTAGTGGGAAAACTAGTTTGTTCCTCATATCTGTGAGTCTGTTTCTTTTTTGTTATATTCACTAGTTTCACTTTTTAGATTCCACATATAAGTGATATTATACAGCACTTGTCTTTCTCTCTCTGACTTATGTCACTTAGCATAATGACCTCCAAGTCCATTCATGTTGTTGCAAATGGCAAAATTTCATTCTTTTTTATGGCTAATATTCCAGTGTGTGTGTGTGTGTGTGTGTGTGTGTGTGTGTGTGTGTATCACCTCTTCCTTCTCCATTCATCTGTTGATGGATACTTAATATCAAAATAATGAACAACCCAATTAGAAAATGGGCAGAAGACCTGAATAGACATTTTTCCGAAGAAGACATGCAGATGGCCAACAGACACATGAAAAGATGCTCCACGTTGTTAATCATCAGAAAAATGTAAATTAAAACCACAGTGAGATATCACCTCACACTTATCAGAATGGCTACCATCAAAAAGAACACAAATAACAAATGCTGACAAGAAAAAAGAACACTTGTACACTGTTGGTGGGAATCTAAATTGGTGAAGCCACTGTGGAAAAGAGTATGGAGATTTTTTAAAAAACTAAAAATACAACTACCATATGATTAAGCAATTCCACTCCTGGGTATGTATCTGAAAAAAATGAAAACACTAATTCAAAAAGATACATGTACCCCAACGTTCATAGCAGCATTATTTACAATTATTTATAATTGCCAAGATATGGAAGCAATCTAAGTGTCCATCAACAGATGAATGGATAAAGAAGATGTGCTATATACATATATATACACATATATGTAAACATACAATGGAATCCTACTCATGCCTCAAATCCGAATCATGGCTTAATCACAGCTTCTTCCACGGGTGAATTCCAACACCCAAACACATTTCATAGATTATCTCTTTGTCTGAAAAGAGTCAGCTCAGACTGGAGACACCTGCTAACTCAAGCTGATTACAGATCAGAACTGGCTGGTTCTGGACCCTTGAAACTGCTGCGGTGGTCTTCAATTTGGTCTTGGTGTCTTCATTTTCATTTACCCATTATTCAGCCTCTGCACACCAGTCAGAATGCTCTTTCACAAAGAGCAGAGCACATCAAGATGCACCCTGTCTTCTTGTAGAGAGATGCTCTCACTCATCAAGATGGAAAACAAAACTGCAACTGAGGACTTCTGCTATTTTACTCCAGTGCAGTCAATATAATCATGTTTAAGGCTGAGCATCAGTTTTATCTACATAAATTTTATGTAGAAATGACCTTGTAGAATGACCTTGTGGGGGCAAGGGAGGGCAGCTAGTGTTGGGGGCAGGGAAAGAATGGCTTTTATGACCTTCAAAGAGACACACTGATGATTCTAGCATTTAGCAAGTTTCCCTCTTTCTTCTTCCTTCCAAAGAGATTTGTAATGTATGTTTGTGTGTGTGTGTAGAGTGTGACACAGACATTAACATCAATGTCTGCAATGAAAGGAACCCAGGACCAGTAGCCAAGGGATCCGGTAATATTCCCAACTGTACTACGGACTGCGTCTGGATAAACACCTGGACCTCTCTGCTCTCACTTTCTCACATATTAACCAAGGGATTTGAACATTAGTAATGTCGAGGGCTTTTATCCTATTATCTCAGATACAATTTCAGGAGTAGTGACCTGACTCCGTAACATTAGAAGTAGAAAACCGTTGAGTATTATGGAGTCTATCTAGAACCATTCTACCTGAACTAGCTCATACACAAATGCAAAATGGAGATGAGATTATTTCAAGTGTTCTTTCCACTTAAAATATCTCAGTAAGCCCTTGATAAAAGTTGACTGAATGTTTATAAAATGTTTCCAGATGATGTCAACAGTCATCCATTTCATAAAATGGAAATGCGTGTTTTGATCCAGTAGGTCAATTTATTGCTGTCTGACAGTATACCAAGACTGACTTCATTGTGAGCAATGTCAGACCTCTAGTTTCAAAGAATGTGGTTCAAATCTAAAAGATCAGCTATGCTCTCCTTTCTTTTCCAAGTCAAGAGACGGTTCTCTAATTATAGCAGACTACAATAAGAATATCTGTGTAACTAATTCAGGTGAAAATTAATTAGGTCTCTCTTCCCAGGATAGGCAGTAAAAGCCTTAACTCTCTGATAACCAACCTCCCTTCCCAAAGGCTCCACTTGGATAAGCCCCCAAAGGCATGTCCTGCTGGGCCATGCTGCCACCCAGTGCCATAAAGGCTGGAAGGACTTCAGTGGGGTAAACAGATGTGAAACACAGGAGTCCAGCTAAAATGTGTGACGGGGCCCAGCCTGGCTGTTGAGCTGAAAAGTGCTCTGTGCAAAGCAGCACGGCAACTTGACTGAAATCAGGGCAAACTCAAAAGACACTTTCTTAGTGACCTGTTTTACCCTCCTCACAACGTGAATTATTGTTACCAAGGGTCTCAAGGGCATTCTCTGACATCAAACAGTGCTCAGTCAGCAAAACCACATTTTGACAAATCTAAGGAGAAACAAACCAAAACCATTCATGGATTTAATTGTTCATAAAACACAGATGGATTGAGAAGATTAAGAGGGAAAATATCTGGGCAAAATAAACTTGGAGTTAGTAAACACAACACATGCAAAAACTGCTTGAGACATTGGGAACAAAAATACTAGGGTCAGATCACCCAGCCCTGTTATTAAATCTCGTATCTCAGCCTCAGACAGCCAACAGCAGTGTAAGCCCCATACAAGGCACTATATACTGCCCATCTAATGAAAGTAAGCCCCAGACTCAGGCTGCCAAGGGGCAGGAAAGCGCTCCAGAAGCACAGTGCACTGTACAAAAGAGCACTTCCAAATATGAGAGCAACAGTTTTCTACAGCCCACCACAGCTACAAATCATTTGTGTTGGCTGCATTCCCATTCGCTTATGGCCTTTCTAACCAGGATAGATGATAGATAGATAGATAGTTAGATTGATAGATAGATCAATCTACATATGTAAATTGGAGAGGATCCAATCACTTTTAGCTTGAAACTGGAATTAGGTAAAAAAGGTGAATACCTGGATTTAGAGCTCACCCTTCAAATATACCTCTTTTGAAAAGTTGGTGGCCTTCTTAAATATTGTCCATTGTCTCCTAACATATGAATCTATAATTTAAAACTCCCTTATTGGGGCTTACTTGCCTTCATCAATATTTTAGCCATTCTGAAAATAGAATTTGGAGGACATTTTCCCAAATATCCTTCAAGACATGCTATTTTATCAGTTTTTCACTCACAGTAATTAAACCAAGGAATTATAGTCCTCCATCAGTTTACCCTGGTTAACAGCAAATGCATAGCTTCATTTTGGAAGGATGTCTCAAATTGCATAGTGGAGAAAACTTGAACACATTAGTGACATCAATATTTACTCTTGGTAAATCCTATGCCCCCTACAGATTAACTAAAACTGTATGGTGGCCTAAGTTTGCAAATAATTTGATTGTTGATGAATGTTTTCCTGCAACAAAAACAAACCTATATATGAAAAATGATGTTCAATATAGTAGTCTGAAAGTTATTCTAAAAGTAAGTTAAGTACAATTACAACTGTACTTTCTATAAACAATGTCTTCACTATTTGCTCTGAAATTTGAATTACCCTCTGTTAGCATCTGTCAACAATGAGGTAGCTTATTAAGACTATAAACCAGCAGGAGGGCAAGATGGTGTTTAAGTTAATCACAACCTCCCCACAGAAGTACACACATATTATTTTCTATTCTTCTTAGTAAATATCTCAGATATTTATTCTACTGTATGGACTAAAATTATTTTTGTTCAGGGCTGCCCCATCTCCCTGCCACAGAAACCTAACAAGAGATTAGGGTTCTGATTTAAATTGCATTTGACTCTAAGGAGTACCATATGAAAATGCATTCTAAAATCCAATGTTCAGATTGATGTTGTTGACAGTTTTGTTTATCTCCCTTTACAAATGCCAACTCCTACCATTCTCCTCCCTCCACTTTTTAACAAATATTTCTTATACTGCAAGGAGCAGTTCAATATTTGCCTCTTCTCAGAACATTTTCATGGTTCTTGTATCATCTTATTCTGTCAGGATTTTTCTCATGTGCTCATATAGGATCTAGTGCTTACCTCTATCCCAATACTTACATCATTTTGTAATCAACACATTATTTGTCTATCTTCCCACTAACTTCAGTGAAAGTTTAAAAATAGGTCATTTATTTCCTGGAAATTAATGTATATCAATAGTTCAATTCCTCTGAACAGTAGACCAAAAGCCTTATGAAGGCAGCCCTCTTCTCTGCTTTACTCATTGCAATATCTCCTGAAATATGACAGACACTCAGTAAGATTTTGTCCAGGAATTAGTCTAGTTTCAATTTAGTAGAATAAATATAAATATATATACTTAGTAACATAATCATTCAAATCTCTGGGAGCAAAAGCTGTCTCTCTAAAGCAGACATAGGAAAACTACAGCCCATTGCCTGCTTTTGCACCCTTACCAGCCAAGAATGGCTTTTAAATTTTCAAAATTTTTTTAATCAAAAAAAGAATACCATTTCATGACCTGTGAAAATTATGTGAAATTCACATTTTGGTGTCCATAAATCAAGTTTTATTGGAAAGCAGCCATATTTATCCCTGCATGTACTGTCAGTGGCTGCTTTTACACGACAACTACAAACTGAACTAGTGGTGATGTGACCAGCTATGGGTTCTCCTTGCTTTGCACTCCATTGCGCTAAAGATTGCAAGGATGCCATTGTAATTTGTTGGCTTTCCCAGTATCACTTGTACTGCTGCACTGCAAAATTTTATTTATTTAATTTCACTGCACTTCATCATATCAATCAAGAGAGGAGGAGAAAAGTGGATAGGGAATATCAAGCTTTCATGGCACAGGGGAGAGTAAATTATTTATTATCAGATTAGATGGCAAAGCATGTCTTCATTATGCGATGACACTGTAACTGTGCTAAAGAATACAGTAGACATCTACTTTACCAGACTAAGCACTCATCACCACATCCCCAACTAGAGGCAGAAAAATTAGAACATTTGAAATGGGATACCTTATCACAGCAGAATTTCTCACAAAATTTTTTATCTCTATGTATTTACCTATCTATCTATCTATCTATCTATCTATCTATCTATCTATCTATCTATCATCTATTATCTATCAAGAGATAGACATGGTTACAACCAAAATGTTTCCAAGTTATTCATTTGCTAACCAAGCAACAAAGCCATTTACTGATGTTTAGTTAATTATACTGTTTCATTGCAGCAGTTGAAGAAATGTGTCCAGAGAAAATAAACTTATTTAAGATTATTCATTTTTTAGTAAGAGCACTTGTTTGAAGAGTTGAGGACATTGGGAGGAAGCTCAATCGTCGATTTAAAAGCAAAATTATTACAAACAATTATAAAAGGCAAAATTATAATTCATTAGATGATGGTATAAGAAGTTACCTTTATCACTTTGGGAATGGGAAAGATTTTTAAACAAGGCTAAAGTATAACAAACCCATAAATTGAAAGATTTTAAATTTCTACTTCATTAAATTAAAATTTATATCATTTAAAAGATATCATAATCTTATGAATGAAAGAATGCAAACTAAAATTGCACCTGTTAGATTGGCAAAAATCTGAAATTTATTTCTCAGCAAGATGGCAAGGTTAGGAAGAAATAAATCCTCTCTTTCACTACTGATGGGAAAATAAATTGGTCTAGCCAAGTCACCTTGTAAAGTGAATTTCACAATATCTATAAAAATCTCACAGCATTTCCATTTATGGGATTTTAGCCCTCAGTTATTTGTACAAAAGTATTTACTATAGATTTTTTACAGTAGCAGAAAGTTTAACAACCTGGACGTCTATCCTAAGGGGACTCATAAAATGAATTAGAGAACACACGCAATATGAAACAACTGAGATGCAATTATAAAAAGTTTGTTAAACACCATATGTACAAAAAACAGTGACCAGTTTAATTTTGAGGTGTATGCTAGAAAAAGCTTAGATTTTCTTGCAAAGACTGTTGATAGAAGAATGGGTGCTAAGACTCTGCAAGTGAGGGCTCAGGAGAAAGTGAGGAACACAATAGAGAAAGCTTCTATCATCTTAGAGAATGCATATGTGGTCATAAACAGAATGCTGGTAAAAATATGAACACTAAATGTGCTTTTCATGAAGACTTAGAAGGAAATGAAGAACATGCTATTGGAAATTGAAGGGTATCACTATGTCCTTGTGATACAGTACAGAGGATTTAGCTGAGTTGTGTCCTGATGTTGGATAGAAAGCAGAACTTTTAAGCAATGAACTTGAATATTTAGCTGAAGATATTTTAAGTATTGAAGGTGTGATCTGTTTTTTCTTTGCTGTTTATAGTAAAATGCAAGAGGAAAGTGATACATTGAGGGAAAACTGTTGGGGAAAAGTAATAAAGAAAAAAAGGATCATTTGAGAAATTTGCAAAAGATGCTAATATTAGGAGATTCACTGTTCAGAAAGTGTGCCAAGGGTGCACATGGACAATCTTTTGCTGAAAGAATTATGTGTGTCTTGTCTATGCACTCAGTCATATCAACAGAGCCAGGAATTGAGATAGTATTATTCAGGAAAGATTTGTGGAAGACTTGTGTAATGGTGTGTGTTTCCAGGACATACATGGGAGAACCACAAGGTTTTTTGACAATGTTATATCAGCAGAAAAACTGCCAGCTTATAGTGAAGGGGACATAAAGAGGATAAAATGAGGGAGGGCTGTTGGACTTCTGGAATTCTACTCGTGGGAAATGAACAGATAGAGCTACTCAGCTGCAAACATGCACTAGTCTTCAAGAAAAGGAAGATGACTCTGAGAGCAGAGTCTTAGGCACAGAGGATGGTGCTGTGTTTACAGAGAACAGATCATCAAGTAAAAGAGCGTTATTTCCAGGCATTAAAAACTAATGGAATTTTCCCTTATGCATTGTGGTATTACTTGGGACTGGAGACTTAGTTCTGCTTTCCATTTTCTCTCTTTTGGAATAGGAATGTCTATAAACTGTTATACTACAGCTGTCTCATCATTGTATTTTGTTTTCTAGTTTAACAGGTCAACAGACGGAGACAAATTTTGCCTCAGCCAGAGCCAAACCCATTCCTGATTTACATGATTAGATTATGAGATCTGGGACTATTGATCTGATGATATTTAGATAAGATTTTAGACTTAGAGTTAATACTTTGGGAGATGTCATGATGAGGTGAATGTATTTTGCATGTAGGACAGATATTAATTTGGGGGGACCAGTGGGTGAACTACAGGGTTGAGCTGAATGGTAGACTCCAGAAATATAAGTATACATCTTAATCTCTGGAACCTGTGAATGTTAGCTTATTTGGAAAGAGGGTCTTTGCAGACGTAATTAAGTTAAGAATCTTTTTTTTTCTTTTATCCTTTTTATTGTGGTAAAATATACATAATGTAAAATTTACCATTTTAACTGTCAACTGTGCAATTTCAGTGACATTAAGTATATTCACATTTTTGTGCAACCATCACCACTTATCCATTTCCAGAATTTGTTCATCATTTGAAATAGAAACTCTGTACCCATTAAACAATAACTCCCCACTCATTTCAACCCAAAGGTCTCTCATAACCTTTCTTGTAGAGCAGGTCTAGTACTAACAATAAGTTAAGACTCTTGATATGAGAAAAGCATCCTCAATTAAACAGGTGGGTCCTAATTTCAATGACAGGTGTCCTTATATATACACAGATGAGAAGGCAATAAGAAGGAAGCAGAAATTGAAGTGGTGTGGTACCAAGCCAAGAAACCTGACAAATACCAGAAGCTGGAAGAGTAAGGGACAGAATTTCCCCTAGAACTTCTGGAGTAAGCCCAGCTCTGTTAACATATTGACTTAGGATTTATGGCCTTCAGAGCTGTGAGGGAATAAATTTATGTTGCTTTAAGCCTCCAAGTTTGTAGTAATTTTTTATGGCGGCTCCAGGGAACTGAGATGTTTTGGAAATGCCATCAAACCTCAGATAGGAGACCCATGGATTGTTAAGACACTGACCCTGGGAAGAAAGCAGCAGCATATAGCAGCCTCTCTAATGCAGTAATCATGGGTTTCTAAGCTAACAGTAAACAGTCATAGAAGTATTTCCAGTGCAAATAAGAAAATTCTTCTTTTAACCAGTACCTTAATGAGGCTGCTTTCAAGCATATTCAAGCAGTGAATTAAAACTAAGTTGTAGGAACTAAGAAGTAGGATAAAAATAAATTTTACTTTATTGGACTAATTTCATTTTTAATTATTTGAATGTTAATTCATGTACATCTATATATTAGATAAAATACTTTGGCAGTTTATCTTTTGGTACTAGAACCTACAACGAGTTTTTCTCTTAATTAAATGAAAAATATAAACTCTATTTCTAAATTTCTACGTGATTGTTTCCTTTATTTGTTGGCATTAGGAATTTGCTTTGGGGAATCAAAATCCTTAAAAATTGTTAGCCTTCATCTGCAAGGACACAGAGATAACCATGTGGCTTACTATCCTGAAACTAGATGGTTAACACACTTCCCAAAATTACAGGTCATAACTTGTTAGGGCTGTAATAGAAGAGACACAGACATTATATGTTAGCAAATATTCATGAAAATAACAGTAACACAGCAATAATAGTTAACATGTATTGGGCTGTTACCAACAGCTAAGCATTTCACAGTGGGGTGAGAAGTGGTTGGTTGTGGTTTCTTGATGCTTACGGCTCTCCACTATATGTCACAACCATCTCCATCCTGCAAGTCTTGAGCTTAATGGGGTTGACCCAGACAGCGTCTGGCTTTTCTTTATCTTTGTTATCTGACAGTAGTGTTTGCTGAAGGTGAAAAAAAAAAAAATCAATGCACAGGTAAAGATAAAACATAACATCTGAAGAGAATGAAAATGTGGAACAGACATACTGATAATTTTACATGTCAGTATGTAAAATTTACATAGTAATGTAATGTTCAAAACCATCCTCTAAAATTGGGACTACTATAATTGTCATTGCAAGTAAGGCATTTGATGTTTAATCCCTTCTCAGTCTAAAGCTTATGTTAGCCCCCCTCAGACCTGACATCCACAAGGGCTTTCTTAAAGCAGCAGCTTTCGTGCATGTACCATTTTCACTTCTCTATGCGAGGGGCAGTCCCACTTTCTCCTTGAGTCACATCAGCAATTATATACATAGCAACAGAATCCACAAAACTCAAAGAAGAACACACTCTCCACCTTGTAAAAGAAGACAATTTGTATCAATGTTTTAGATCTTGATTTCTTGTGAGCAATAAATTTTAATCACAGCACGTTAAGAAAGAATTTTGCCATCTGCTAAGAACAAAACAGCTCTTTCCTTTAAAGTAAGCGGATTAGGTCTGCTACTTCCATTAAGGGTAGGATCTTGGTGTTTTATTGGCTTTTAGAGTTGCTTGCAATTCTAATTCCACCATTTTATCATGCAGAGTCACTTCTATAAAGCTAAAGGTTATCATAGGAAAGTCTTTGTGACAAGCCTCTAAACTAGCCTGCCTGTGGGCTCCCTCCCTATAGAGGGAAACACCCAAACTGAAAAGAAACTGTGGGAATCCCCACAGAGGTGACAGGATCTGCTGGTGTGGAGCTTCTGATGTTGGCGCAAAGGGGAGGCAGCCAGGCTCTACATCATGAGGACAAAGTAGAAAGGGAGCTTTGGGGTTTTCCCCTTTTGCTCTGCACCGCTGCTGTGTTGGGTCTTCATTGCTGCATGCGGACTTTCTCTAGTTTTAGCAAGCAGGGGCTGATCTTCGTTGCGGTGTGTGGGCTTCTCATTGCGGTGGTGGCTTCTCTTGTTGTGGAGCACGGGCTCTCGGCGTGCGGGCTTCAGTAGTTGTGGCATGTGGGCTCAGTAGTTGTGGCGTGTGGGCTCTAGAGTGCAGGCAGAGTAGTTGTGGCACACGGGCGTGGCTCATGGGCTTAATTGCTCTGCGGCATGTGGGATCTTCCCAGATCAGGGCTCTAACCCGTGTCCCCTGCATTGGCAGACGGATTCTTAACCGCTGCACCACCAGGGAAGTCCGCTTCCAAATTTTTAAGGAACAGATACTTCTTATACATATTATATTATTGTAAATTTAAATATATTATTTGTGTATGATATTATTACATATTATATTTATATTTTAAATAATTAATTTATTTAATTAACATTTGATTATCAAATATTACTTTATATAATTAATATTTAATTTAATTATATAAATTATATATACATATATAGATAGAGATAGAGACAGAGAAAAAATTCCAAGTTCATTATTCTATGAGACTATTGTAACTTGAATGCTAAAAATATATAAGTATAGTACACAAAAACAAACTATATAGGCAAACTCTACTTCTTAAAATATAGGCAAAAATCCTAAACTAGATGTAACAACAATAACAACAACAGCAAATAGCAACGTAGTAAAACATTCATACGTCATAACCAAAAGGGCTTATTCTGGGAATTGAAAGTGTCTCATCATTAGAAATTGTATTTAAAAAATCCACTATACTAAGAGATAGTAACATCTTAATAAATACCAAGAAGGGAATGGATAAAATTTACCAGCTATAGTTATGATATAAACAAACTATCAAACAAAGTAACACAGAATATGGATTCTACCAAACATTTGAAGAAATAACACCAATTCTTCTCAAACTTTTCCCAAAAATTTAAGAGGAGGGAACACTCCCAAGCTCACTTTGTGAGATGTGCATTGCCCTGCTACCTGAGCCAGGTGGGAACACCATAGGAAAAGAAAACTACAGGTCAATATCCCTGATTAATATAGATGTATTCTCAACAAAATACTAGCAAACACAATTCAACAGCACATTGGAAGGATCATGCGTCAGAATCAAGTGGGATTTTTTCCTGGGATGCAAGACTGGTTCAACATACACAAACCAATAAATGTAATACATCACAATAATAGAATGAAAGATAAAAATCATATAACCACCTCAATAGATGCAGAAAAAGAATTTGACAAAATACAACATTCTTTCATGATAAAAATGATCAATGGGTCGGGTATGGAAGGAGTGTACCTCAATATAAAGAGGGCCATATATGACAGGAAAACAGGTGGCATCATACACAGTGGTGAAAGGTTGACATATTTTCCTCTAAGGTCAGGAACAATACAAAGGTGCCACTCTCACCACTTCTATTCAGCATAGTGCTGGAAGTCCTAACCAGTGCAATCATACAGAGAAAGAGAAATTAAAGGAATCCAAATCAAAAAGGAAAAAGTAAAACTGTCTTTGTCTGCAGATGATATGGCCTTATATAGAGAAAGTCCTAGAGACTCCACCAAAGGACTGTTGGGACTAATCAATGAGTTCAGTAAGGTCCAGGAAACAAAAATCAAAATGCAAAATTCAGTCCTATTGCTATAAACTAACAATGAACAATCTGGAAAAGGAGTAAAAAAAAACAACCAAAACATTTACAATAGCAGCAAAAACAATAAAATTGGGGGTAAATTTAACAAAGGAAGTGAAATATCTGTACAGTGGATACTTCAAGACTTTGATGAAAGAAATCAAAGATGACACAAAAAAATGGAAAGATGTTTCATACTCACTGATTGAAAGAATTAATATTGTTAAAATGTCCATATTACTCAAAGCCCTCAATAGATTCAATGCAACCTTTATCAAAATTCCAATGACACTGTTAGCAGAAATAGAAAGAGCAATTTTAGGATTTGTATGAAACCACAAAAGACCCTGAATCTCCAGGACAATCCTGACAAAGGACAGGCTAGAAGTACCACACTTCCTGATCTCAAACATTACTACAAAGATATAGTAATCAAAACAGAATGGTACTAGCATAAAAATATACACATGGACCAATGGAACAGAATTAAAATCCCACAGATGAGCCCATGAATATATGGTCAACTGATATTTGACAAGGGAGCTCAGAATACTCAATGAGGAAAAGATAGTGTCTTCAGTAAATAACATTGGGGAAACTGGATAACCACATGCAGAAGAATAAAATTGGACCCCTACTTTATACCATTTACAAAAATTGACTCAAAATAGATTAAAGACTTAAACATGAGAATTGAAACCATAAAACTCTGAGAAGAAAACATAAGAGAAAAACCCATTTGCCATTGGTCTTCCAACAATTTTTCAGCTATGATAACAAAAGCACAAGCAACAAAAGAAAAGATTAATAAGTGGGACTACATCAAACTGAAAAGATTCTGCACAGCAAAAGAAACAATCAACAAAATGAGGGGGCAACCTACAGAATGAGAAAAAAATATTTACAAATCATATATCTGAGAGGGGTTATTATCCAAAATACATAAAGAACACATACAACTCAATAGCAAAACCAAACAAACAAAACAAAAAACAAACAATCTGACTTAAAAATGGGCAGGAAAACTGAATAAGCATTTTTCAAAAAATCACATACAAATGGCCAACAGGTATATGAAAAGGTGCTTGACATCAGTAATTATCAGGGGAATGCAAATCAAAACCACAATGTGGTATTACCTCACACTTGCTAGAATGGCTATTGTCAGAAAGATGAGGTAAGTGTTGACAAGGATGTGGAGAAAAGGGAACACTTATGTGCTATTGGTGGGAATGGAAATTGGTGTAGCCACTATGAAAAACAGTATGGAGATTTCTCAAAAAATTAAAAGTAGAACTACCACAAGATCTAGCAATCCCTCTTCTGGGTATGTAACCTAAGGAAATTAAAACAGGATGTTGAAGAGATATATTTCTATGTTTATTTCAACATTATTCACAATACAGAAACAACCTAAATGTTTATCAACAAATGAACAGATTATATATAATATATAAATTAATATTTATATTATATATATTATATTATTATTATTTAGTCATGAAAAAAGAAATTCTGCCATTTGCAACAACAAGAATGGAACTTGAGGATATTATGCCAAGTGAAATAATACAGAGAAAGACAAATACTGTATGATCTCACTTACATGTGGAATCTAAAAAAGTTAAACTCATAGAAAGAGAGACTAGAATAGTGGTTACCAGTGGCTGAGGGGTGGAGACAATGAGAAGATGTTGATCAAAGGGTCCAAACTTCCTGTTTGAAAGTGAATAAGTTCTGAAGATCTAATATACAGCATAGTGAGTGTAGTTACTCTAGTACTTTATGATATATTTGAAAGTTGCTAAGAGAGTAAAATCTTAAATGTTCTCATCACAAAAAAGAAATATTAATTATGTGTGATGTGATGGACATATTATTTAACACTGTGGTGGTGATCATTTTGTAATATATAGGTGTACAAAATCAACACTTTCAGTTTACCTAATGTTATACATCAACTGCATCTCCATAAACCTGGAGAGGGAAGAGAAATCCAGGATAATAAAAAAATCACCTCTAACCTGATAAAACATATATCCTGGAAATGTCAAATTAATGGAATTTTTAAAATTTTTCAATAGAGACAATAACATGAAAAGTGTTTAACCTAGAGACAATAACATGAAAAGCGTTTAACTTAGAATGGGGGACATATTTGTACATTTAAAAAATTTTTTTTATTGGAGTATAGTTGATTTACAATGTTGTGGTAGTTTCAGGTGTAGAGTAAAGTGAATCAGTTTCACTCTTTTTTAGATTCTTTTCCCATA
The DNA here is from genome assembly GCF_009873245.2 of Balaenoptera musculus. Lineage (NCBI taxonomy): Eukaryota > Metazoa > Chordata > Mammalia > Artiodactyla > Balaenopteridae > Balaenoptera > Balaenoptera musculus. The sequence continues at coordinate 19,962,265 of NC_045790.1, read as the reverse complement.
TAGTCCATTACAGAGTATTGAGTAGAGTTCCCTGTGCCTTACAGTAGGTCCTTATTAGTTATCTATTTTATATATAGTAGCGTTTATATGTCAATCCCAATCTCCCAATTTATCATTGGAAAGAATGAGACAAAAGATCATGATTTGTAGCCAATATTACACTTTAATGATTTAAGAGGGTCAATTGAATACCTCTTAGAATAATTTACTAATATGACTAGATAAAAGATGAACATAAAAAATCAATAAATTTCTAATATACTAAAATATAAGATGGATATTCCTTCCCATTCATAATAGTAAACATCCTATTGACTACTTAGTAAAAACACAACATAAATGTACATGACCTATTTTGTGGAAAAATATAAATTTTCTGGACAGCACAGAGAAGAGAAGGCATATCATGAGGCTGTGAATATATGTGGGGATAAAACTTCCAATTAAAAAAAAAAAAAAAAACTTCCAGTAGTGACTTCATTTTCTGACAAAATGTCCAACAAGAAAATTTCCCTTCTACTTCACTAGTTCTCACTTTAAATGTGTCTAATTTCTGTTAAAGCCACGCACTGAGTTCTCAATTTCAGTTACTATATATAATATTTTTATTTCTAGTATTGCTATCCGATGTTTAACAGTTTTTGTATTCTGCCAAAGCATTCAATTCTGTCTTTTAATGCCTCATTCTTATTAATTACATTTATTTTAGTGTCCATGCTTGATAGCGTCATTACCTGGATCTTCTGAGGATCTCTTTCTATTGCCCTTTTTTTTTCTTGGTCAGGTTGTCTCTTCTCAAGTTCCTGAATATTTCTGATTGAGTTACAGTCATTGTATATGGAAAATTGTAGCAGTAATTGCAATCTCTAGATGTTGAGATCTTCCTGCAGAGAAGACCTTGCTTCTCATGGAGCTAAAAGGATCATTAGCATTTCTGGATCACCTTGATCCAACCAAAGAATCAGGGACTGAGGAAACTTGAATCTTGTCTTCAGGCCTTGACAAGCCTAATGTCTAGTTCATTTGAACCCCTAGGATGTAGACATCTGATTTTCAACCAAAAGCTTGGGGTATTTACCACAGTCTCTCCTGCTTGACAGTTTCTGAAACTTGTAAGCACTTATAGAAGTTCAACTTTGTACTACACCATCATTATGCCAGTTAAGGGAGCAGTTTAGAAATTACCAATGACTCCTTATAGTCTTTGTATAGTAAAATCTCATGTTAACATGGAACTCTGGCTTAGGTCTGGTATAGTGCTGCACTGTTCAATACAATATAAACAAGTCACATATATAGTTTTAAATTTTCTCTTAACTGCATTGAAAAGAGAAAGAAACAGGTGAAGTTAACTTTAATAATACATTTTGAGAGACCTTCAAGATGGCAGAGGAGTAAGATGTGGAGATCACCTTCCTCCCCACAAATACATCAGAAATACATCTACTTGTGGAACAACTCCTACAGAACACCTACTGAATGCTGGCAGAAGAACTCAGACTTCCCAAAAGGCAAGAAACACCCCACGTACCTGGGTAGAGCAAAAGAAAAAAGAAAAAACAGAGACAAAAGAATAGGGACTGGACCTGCACTTCTGGGAGGGAGCTGTGAAGGAGGAATAGTTTCCACACACTAGGAAGCTCCTTCACTGGAGGAGACAGGGAGTGAACAGGGGGGAAGCTTTGGAGCCACAGAGGAGAGCACAGCGACAGGGGTGCAGAGGGCAAAGCGGAGAGATTCTGGAATAGAGGATTGGTGTCGACCAGCACTCACCAGCCTGAGAGGCTTGTCTGCTCACCCACTAGGATGGGCAGGGGCTGGGAGCTGAGGCTCCAGCTTCGGAAGTCAGATCCCAGGGAGAGGACTGGGTTTGGCTGCGTGAACACAGCCTGAAGGGGGCTAGTGCACCACAGCTAGCCAGGAGGGAGTCCGGGAAAAGTCTGGAACTGCCTAAGAGGCAAGAGATCATTGTTTTGGGGTGCACAAGTAGAGGGGATTCAGAGCGCTGCCTAAATGAGGTCCAGAGAGAGGTGTGAGCCGTGGTTATCAGCGCGGACACCAGAGATGGGCATGAAATGTTAAGGCTGCTGCTGCAGCCGCCAAGAAGCCTGTGTGCAAGCACAAGTCACTATCCACACTTCCCCTTCCAGGAGCCTGTGCAGCCCGCCACTGCCAGGGTCCCGTGATCCAGGGACAACTTCACTGGGAGAACACACGGCACACCACAGGGTGTTGCAATGTCACACCGGCCTCTGCCGCAGCAGGCTCACCCCACATTCCGAACCCCTCCCTCCCCCGGGCCTGAGTGAGCCAGAGCCCCCTATCAGCTGCTCCTTTAACCCTGTCCTCTCTGGGCAGGAACACACGCTCTCAGGTGACCTACATGCAGAGGCAGGGCCAATCCAAAGCTGAACCCCAGGAGCTGGGTGAACAAAGAAAAGAAAGGGAAATTTCTCCCAGCATCCTCAGGAGCAGTGGATTAAATCTCCACAATCAACTTGATGTACTCTGCATCTCTGGAATATCTGACTAGACAATGAATCATCCCAAAATTGAGGCGGTGGACTTTGGGAGCAACTGTAGACTTGGGGTTTGCTTTCTGCATCTAATTTGTTTCTGGTTTTATGTTTATCTTAGTTTAGTATTTAGAGTTTGTTATCATTGGTAGATTTGTTTATGGATTTGGTTGCTCTCTTCCTTTTTTATATATATATAAATATATATATATATTTCCTTTTTCTCTTTTTGTGAGTGTGTATGTGTGTGCTTCTTTGTGCAATTTTCTCTGTATAGCTTTGCTTTTACCATTTGTCCTAGGGTTCTATCTGTCCGTATTTTTTTTTTTTTTAGTATAGTTTTTAGCGCTTGTTATCATTGGTGGATTTGTTTCTTGGTTTGTTTGTTCTCTTCTTTATTTCTTTCTTTTTATTTTTCCTTTTGTTATTACTTTTTAATTTTTTAATTTTTAATATTTTTTATTTTATAATTTTTTCTTTTCTTTTCTTTCCTTTTCTTTCTTTCTTTCTTTCATTCATTCATTCATTCTTTCTTTTTTTCTCCCTTTTCTTCTAAGCCAGGTGGCTGACAGGGTCTTGGTACTCTGGCCAGTGTCAGGCCTTTGCCTCTGAGGTTGGAGAGGCAAGGTCAAGACTTTGGTCCACCAGAGAACTCCCAGCTCCATGTAATAACAAATGGCAAAAGCTTTCCCAGAAACCTCCATTACAATGCTAGACCCAGCTCCACTCAATGACCAGCAAACAACAGCGCTGGACACCCTATTCCAAACAACTAACAAGACAACAACACAACACCACCCATTAGCAGAGAGGCTGCCTAAAACCTTAAAGGTCACAGACACCCCAAAACACACCACTGGACATGGTCCTGCCCACCAGAAAGACAAGATCCAGCCTCATCCACCAGAACACAGGCACTAGTCTCTTCCACCAGGAAGCCTACACAACCCATTGAACCAACCTTACCCAATGGGGGCAGACACCAAAAACAATAGGAACTATGCAACTGCAGACTGTGAAAAGGAGAGCCCAAACGCAGTATGTAAATCAGAAGACAGAGAAACACACAGCAGATGAAGGAGCAAGGTAAAAACCCACCAGACAAAACAAATGAAGAGGAAATAGGCAGTATAACTGAAAAAGAATTCAGAGTAATGATAGTAAAGATGATCCAAAATCTTGGAAATAGAATGGAGAAAATACAAGAAACGTTTAACAAGGACCTAGAAGAACTTAAGAGCAAACAAACAATGATGAACAACACAATAAATGAAATTAAAAATTCTCTAGAAGGAATCTATAGCAGAATAACTGAGGCAGAAGAATGGATAAGTGACCTGGAAGATAAAATAGTGGAAAAATAACTACCATAGAGCAGAATAAAGAAAGAATGAAAAGAATTGAGGACAGTCTTAGAGACCTCTGGGAAAATTAAATGCACCAACATTCAAATTATTGGGGTCCCAGAAGAAGAAGAGAAAGAGAAAGGGAATGAGAAAATATTTGAAGAGATTATAATTGAAAACTTCCCTAATATGGGAAAGAAAGTAGTCAATCAAGTCCAGGAAGCACAGAGAGTCCAATACAGGATAAATCCAAGAAGAAACACACCAAGACACATATTAATCAAACTATCAAAAACTAAATACAAAGAAAAAATATTAAAAGCAGCAAGGGAAAAACGACAAATAACATACAAGTGAATCCCCAAAAGGTTAACAGCTGATCTTTCAGCAAAAACTCTGCAAGCCAGAAGGGAGTGACAGGACATATTTAAAGTGATGAAAGGGAAAAACCTACAACCAAGATTAGTCTACCAAGCAAGGATCTCATTCAGGTTCGAAGGAGAAAGGAAGACCTTTACAGACAAGCAAAAGCTAAGAGAATTCATCACCACCAAACCAGCTTTACAATAAATCCTAAAGGAACTTCTCTAGGCAGGAACTACAAGAGAAGGAAAAGACCTACAATAACAAACTCAAAACAATTTAGAAAATGGTAATGGGAACATACATCTTGATAATTACCTTAAATATAAATGGATTAAATGCTCCAACCAGAAGACATAGACTGGCTGAATGGATACAAAAACAAGAACCATATATATGTTGTCGACAGAGACCCACTTCAGACATATGGACACATACAGACTGAATGTGTATGTGTGACGGGATGGAAAAAGATATTCCATGCAAATGGAAATCAAAAGAAAGCTAGAGCAGCAATTCTCATATCAGACAAAATAGACTTTAATAGAGATTATTTCCAGAGACAAAGAAGGACACTACATAATCATCAAGGGATCAATCAAAGAAGAAGATATAACAATTGTAAATATTTAAGAACCCAACATAGGAACACATCAATACATAAGGCAAATGCTAACAACCATAAAAGGGCAAACCGACAGTAACACAATCATAGTCGGGGACTTTAACACCCCACTTTCATCAGTGGACAGATCATCCAAAATGAAGATAAATAAGGAAACACAAGCTTTAAATGATACATTAAACAAGATAGACATAATTTTTATTTATAGGAATTCCATCCAAAAACAACAGAATACACTTTCTTCTCAACTGCTCATGGAACATTCTCCAGGATAGATCATATTTTGGATCACAAATCAAGCCTCAGTAACTTTAAGAAAATTGAAAGCCTATCAAGTATCTTTTCTGATCACAACGCTATGAAACTAGATATCAATTAGAGGAAAAAAATCTATAAAAAATACAAACACATGGAGACTAAACAATACACTACTAAATAACCAAGAGATCACTGAAGAAACCAAAGAGGAAATCAAAAAATACCTAGAAACAAATGACAATGAAAACACGAAGACCCACAACCTATGGGATACAGCAAAAGCAGGTCTAAGAGTGAAGTTTACAGCAATAAAATCCTACCTCAAGAAAGAAGAAACGTCTCAAATAGACAATCTAACCTTACACCTAAAGCAATTAGAGAAAGAAGAACAATAAACCCAAAGTTAGCAGAAGGAAAGAAATCATAAAGATCATATCAGAAATATATGAAAAGAAATGAAGGAAACAATAGCAAAGATCAATAAAACTAAAAGTTGGTTCTTTGAGAAGATAAAAAAAATTAATAAACCATTAGCCAGACACATCAAGAAAAAAAGGGAGAAGACTCAAATCAATAGAATTAGAAATGAAAAAGAAGTAACAACTGACACTGCAGAAATACAAAGGATCGTGAGAGATTACTACAAGCAATTATATGCCAATAAAATGGACAACCTGGAAGAAATGGACAAATTCTTAGAAAAGCACAACCTTTCAAGACTGAACCAGGAAGAAATAGAAAATATGGACAGACCAATCACAAGCACTGAAATTGAGACTCTGATTGATCAAAAATCTTCCAACAAACAAAACCCCAGGACCAGATGGCTTCACAGGCAAATTCTATCAAACTTTTAGAGAAGAGCTAACACCTATCCTTCTCAAACTCTTCCAAAATATAACAGAGGGAGGAACACTCCTAAACTCATTCTATGAGGCCACCATCACCCTGATACCAAAACCAGACAAAAATGTCACAAAGAAAGAAAACTACAGGTCAATATCACTGATGAACATAGATGCAAAAATCCTCAGCAAAATACTAGCAAACAGAATCCAACAGCACATTAAAAGGATCATACACCATGATCAATTGGGGTTTATCCCAGGAATGCATCCTTATATATAGTGTGTGTATATGTCATTCTCAATCTCCCAATTTATCCCTCCCCCTTTCCCCCTTGGTAACCATAAATTTGTTTTCTACATTTGTAAGTCTTTTTCTGTTTTGTAAATAGGTTCATTTATACCATTTTTCTTAGATCCCACATATTAGTGATATATGATATTTGTCTTTCTCTGTCTGACTTACTTCACTCAGTATGACAATATCTAGGTCCATTCATGTCACTGCAAATGGTATTATTTCATTATTTTTTATGGCTGGGTAATATTCCATTTTATATATGTACCACATCTTCTTTATCCATTCCTCTGTCGATGGACATTTAGGTTGCTTCCATGTCTGGGTTATTGTAAATAGTTCTGCAATGAACATTGGGATACATGCATCTTTTCAAATTATGGTTTTCTCTGGGTGTATGCCCAGGAGTGGGATTGCAGGATCATATGTTAGCTCTATTTTTAGTTTTTTAAGGAACCTCCATACTGTTCTCAATAGTGGCTGTACCAATTTACATTCCCACCAACAGTGTAGTAGCATTCCATTTTCTCCATACCCTCTCCAGCATTTATTGTTTGTAGATTTCTTTTTTTTTAATGATGGCCATTCTGACAGGTGTGAGGTGATACCTCATTGTAGTTTTTATTTGCATTTCTCTAATAATGAGCAATATCAGGCATCTTTTCATCTGCCTCTTAGTCATCTGTATATCTGTATGTCTTCTTTGGAGAAATGTCTATTTAGATCTTCCACCCATTTTTTGATTGGGTTATCTGTTTTTTTGATACTGAGCTGCATGAGCAGTTTGTATATTTTGGAGATTAAGCCATTGTCAGTTGCATCTTTTGCAAATATTTTCTCCCATTCTGTAGGTTGTCTTTTCATTTTGTTTATGGTTTCCTTTGCTGTGCAAAAGCTTGTAAGTTCCTTATCTTAGAGGAAATGCTTTCAGTTTTTCACCATTGAGAATAATGTTTGCTGTGGGTTTGTTGTATATGACCTTTATTATGTTGAGGTATGTTCCCTCTATGCCCACTTTCTGCAGAGTTTTTATCATAAATGGTGCTGAATTTTGTTAAAAGCTTTTTCTGCATCTATTGAGATTATCATATGGTTTTTATTCTTCAGTTTGTTAATGTGGTGTATCACACTGATTGACTTAGATATGTTGAATCCTTGTATCCCTGGGATAAATCTCACCTGATCATGGTGTATTATCTTTTTAATGTGTTGTTGAATTCAGTTTGCTAGTATTTTTTTGAGCATTTTTACGTCTATGTTCACCAGTGATATTGGACTGTAATATTCTTTTATTGTGATATCTTTGTCTGGTTTTGGTATCAGGGTGATGGTAGCTTCATAGAATGAGTTTGGGAGTGTTTCTTCCTCTGCAATTTTTTGGAATAGTTTGAGAAGGATAGGTTTTGACTCTTCTCAAAATATTTGATAGAATTCTCCTGTGAAGCCATCTAGTCCTGGACTTTTTTTTTTTTTTTCAGATAAAGTCCTTCAATCAGTTATTTATTTATTTATTTATTTATGGCTGTGTTGGGTCTTCGTTTCTGTGTGAGGGCTTTCTCCATTTGCGGCAAGCGGGGGCCACTCCTCATCGCGGTGCGCAGGCCCTACACTATCGTGGCCTCTCCTGTTGCGGAGAACAGGCTCCAGACATGCAGGCTCGGTAATTGTGGCTCACGGGCCCAGCCGCTCCGCGGCACGTGGGATCCTCCCAGACCAGGGCTCGAACCCGTGTCCCCTGCATTAGCAGGCAGACCCCCAACCACTGCACCACCAGGGAAGCCCTAGTCCTGGACTTTTGTTTGTTGGAAGTTTTTTAATCACAGTTTCAATTTCAGTACTTGTGATTGGTCTGTTCATATTTTCTATTTCTTCCTACTTCAGTCTTGGAAGGTTGTACCTTTCTAAGAATTTGTCCATTTCTTCTAGGATGTCCATTTTATTGGCATATAGTTGCTTGTAGTCGTCTCTTATGATCCTTTGTGTTTCTGTGGTGTCAGCTATAACTTCTCCTTTTTCATTTCTGATTTTATTGATTTAAGTCCTCTCCCTTTTTTTCTTGATGAATCTGGCTAAAGGTTTATTAATTTTGTTTATCTTCTCAAAGAACCAGCTTTTAGTTTCATTGATCTTTGCTATTGTTTTCTTCTCTATTTCATTTATTTCTGCTCTGATCTTCATGATTTCTTTCATTCTACTAACTTTAGGTTTTGTTTGTCTTTCTTTCTCTATTTGCTTTTAGTGTAAGGTTAGGTTATTTATTCTATCTTTAACTCCTGACACTTTAATTATAATGTGTCTCAGTGTGGGTCTCTTTGGGTTTATCTTATTTGGTACTCTGTGCCTTCTGGACTTGAATGTCTTTTTCCTTAGGTTAGGGAAATTTTCAGCCATTATCTCTTCAGAAAGAGTTTCTGTCCCGTTCTCTCTCTCTTTTCCTTCTCAGACCCCTATAACGTGAATATTAATATGCTTGATGTTTCCCCAGAGAGCCCTTAAGCTATTCTCAATTTTTATATTCTTTTTTCTTTTCTGCTTGGGTGATTTTTAATACCCTGTGTTCCAGATTGCTGTTCCCATCTTCTGCATCCTGTAATCTGCTGTTGATTCCCTTTAGCGTATTTTTCATTTCAGTTATTGGGTCCTTCAGTTATGATTACTTCTTTTTATATTTTCTGTCTCCTTGTCAAAGTTCTCATTGAATTATTTATTCTTTTCCCGAGTTGAGCATCTTTATGACTATTGAAGTCTTTATCTGGTAAATAGCTTATTTCTGTTTCATTTAATTCTTTTTTTTTTTTTTTTTTTGCAGGGTTTGATCTTGTTTTTTCATTTGGAAGGTGTTCCTTTGTTGCCTCATTTTGCCTAATACTCTGTGTATGTTTCTCTGTATTAGGTATATCAGCTACATCTTCTGGTCTTGAAAGAGTGACCTATATAAATGTCCTGTGGGGCCCAGTGACAAAATCACTCCTTGTCAATAGAGTGCTTTAGGGGTATCCCTTGTGTGGGCTGCCTGTGCCTTCCTGCTGTACTTGGGTTGCAATTGCTTCAGGCACACTAGTGGGTGGAGCTGGCTGCTGGTGGGCAGACACCCTAGTGGGAAGGGCTGGTTCCCAGCTGGTTCCCTGGATATCCACAGACCTGGTTGCAACTGCTGTGAGCATGCTGATACACAGTTCTAGCCCCTAGTATGACTGGCTGCAAGGCCTAGCTGCTATTGTTGTGGGTGTGTTGGTGTGTAAGGATTGCCTTCAGGAGCAGGAGCTGCTTTGGGGGGATGTTGGTGCTGGCTGAGTCTGCCTGCTAGGTGGAGAGGGGCTGGCCACCTGGAGCAGGAGCCATTTTGGAGGGTAGCTGATACCAGACAAGGCTGCCTGCCAAGAGGTGTGGGGTTGAAACTGCATTGGAGGGACCAACTGGGGTGGGTGAGCTAAGCTGGGTGAGTTCTCAGGGGAACACTTGGGCAGGGCTCATGGCGTTAGGTAGGTTGATTGAGAGTGACAGAAATATCACCTGCCCATGCCAGGCCAGCTAGTTGAAGGGAAAGTAAAAAATAAATAAATATACAAATGTCTCTTGCTAGTTCCTCCATCCCCAGAGAAAGTTCTATCAGATTCCTGCCCCTTCAGTACCCACCTTAATATTAGTCAATGTATCTCCTCAAATGACTCAGATGCTTTTCAACTGTTGCTTCTGCCCTGGGACTTGGAGTGAGTAGGTTTGTGTGTGAGTCCTTCAAGAGTAGAGACTTGGTTTCCCACAGCACTCCGACTCTCCCAGATATAAGCCTCACTGGTTTTCAAAGTCAGACATTATGAGGACTCATCTTTCCAGTGCAGGGCCCCTGGACTGGGAGCCCAATGTGGGGCTCAGATCCCTCACTCCTCAGGGAAACTCTGCAATTGTAAGTTATCACATCGAGGGTATGGGTTGTGATTAGACTGCATCTCTGTCCCTCCTACCCATCTCAATGTGGTCTTTCCTTTGTATCCTTAGTTGTAGAAAATCTGTTCTGCTAGTCTTCAGGCTGTTCTCAGAGGCAGTTGGTCTCTATGGAGCTGTAGTTTTGGTATGTTCATAGAAGAAGGTGAGCTCAAGATTTTCCTACTCTGCCATCTTGAACTGTAGTCCACAATACAATACTATAGTCCATGGAATACAATACTGTCATCCACAGAATTTTATAAAAGTCAACATTTTCCCCAAAAATATGACATTTGGGTGTTACTGAAAAAAGGAGTAAATGTTAACCTTTGTGGCAGGAGGGATAGGAGGAAGCAAAGAATTAGAGGGAGAAATAGAATGAGCTGTGAAAGAAGATTTTGGAGGTGGAAAATAATTAAAATACACACTTCTGGAGATAGAAGGGATTTTGGTAATTGTTTGAGAACCTTTTATTCCTTAGATGAAAAAATTTGGTCAGATGATTGCAGTGTATCTCATGATTACTCAGTAGTGGGCCCATTAGAAAACCAGTGAATTTTGACTTCTAATTCAGAGGTGTTTTTTTTTTCCAGTTAAGGGAAGCTGTAAATTTTTCCCAAGGAAGTGTCTTTCATTGGCTACCATTTTTTTCTTTGGTCATTCAAAGCTATGTCAAAGCTATATGTTCTATGAGACTTTGGCTCTTTTTCCCTTTCTGTCTCACTGCACTGGCTGGGGAAGATTGTATTTTTCAAAGACAGACTCAACAACATTCTGTTATGAACTGAATGTGTCCCCCTAAAATTCATATTTTGAAGTCCTAAACCCCAGTGTGGCTGTTTCTTGAGATGTGGCCTGTAAGAAAGTAATTAAGATTAATGAGGTAGTAAGGGTGGGGCCCACTTTCAATGGGATTAGTGTCCTTATAAAAAGAGACACCTGAGAACTCTCTCTCCATGCACACATATTGAAGAAAGGCCATGTGAGGACACAGAGAGAAGGCAGCCATCTGCAAGCCAAAAAGAGAGTACTTGCCAGAAACTAAATCATCCAGAACCTTGATCTTGGACTTCCAACCTCCGGAACGGTGAGAAATAAATTCTAACTGTTTAAGCCAACCAGTCTGTGGGCTTTTGTTATGGCAGCTCAAGCAGACTGATATACGTCACATCCCACAATATTTTATATGTTGCAACCTTCCTATTTCCTCATTAAAGCAGGGTGTAATTGTCTCCCCCTGAAGCTGACTGGCCTTAGGAACTTGCTTGTAACCAATAGAATGTGGTAGTGAGAATGTACCAGAGACATTTGCAGTTATGTGCTGTGAGACTCCTGAGGCCTGGTCAGAAAAGGCCATGCACTTCAGACTGTTCTCTCAAAACACTGGCTCTTCAGATGCTTCCTCTTGAAGTGCTCCGTTTCAGAACCCAGCCTCCGTGCTGTGAGAAACCCAAGCCACATGTTGAGACCATGTGTGGGCACAAGGGCAGGGAGCCCCAGCTGAGTTCAGCCAATCTGGGAGCCAGATGGGCCCAGATGGTTCCAGCTCACAGCCAGTCAAGCCACCCCCAGTGTTTCAGATCCTCCCAGCTGAAGACCCAGAGCTGTGAGCTCTAGAAAAATGTCTGAATTTCTAACTATAGAGTCTGTGAGCATAGTAAAATAGCTGATTTAAGTCATTAAGTTTGGGGTGGTTTTTGTGTGCAGCCATGGATAATTGGAACATGGAATTTCTTGCTGTAAAATTTCCTTAGTGGTGGTTGTCTGACTAGCCCTGTTAATTCTACTCCTTATGACTTGTGAGAGTCAGGAAGAGCCAAGATGAACATGGGAGAGAAATCTTCCCATGGCTAAGCTAAAGACAACTTTTGAAATAGTCCATAATCTTTCTTACTTTTATTCCTTTGCCCAACTTTATACTTGATGATGAAAGATTCCGAATTGCTGACTTTAACTACAAGTGTCTGTGAGCTTCTGACATTTGGTTATTTATATTCAAGACTAGTTTAATCGTCCTAGCCATATTGAAAGTTGAAACTGTCAAAATGATCAAAGTGCTCCTTGCTAGGTTAAACCAGCCCAAGTTGTCATTGTCACCAGACAGAAATCAGAGTGCCTACTAGGGCGTGAACACATAAGGTAAAACAAGGGTAGATTTGGTCTCCCATTAGAAAAAGATAACCTGGGCTCAGAAACACTTTTGCAACTAACTCCTTGCCTGTTAATAAGTTGATTACAGTATAGTTAATTGCCCAGACTGGAAAGGTGGCACTATTCATAATTACACTGGAACAATAGATATGCATACTGTATCATTCCATTTATGCAAAATTCTACAAAATGCAAAATTTCCTGGTGACTGAAAGCACTAATGACAGTGACTGAAAGTATATTAGTGTTTGCATGGGGTTGGGGAGGGGAAATTACAAGGGGAACAAAGAGACATTTGAGGGTGATGCATGTGTTCATTATCTTGATGTGGTGATGGTTACACAGGTGTATACATATGTCAAAACTTTCCAGCTGTACACTTTAAATATATGCAATTTATTGTATGCCAATTTTCTCCATAAAGCTGTTTGAAAAAATCTCCATCATAGCCAAGATCATTGAACTTTTTGCTAGTTTTTTTGGTAAAAGAAATAAAAGTATTGCAGAAATATTCCTACCTCTCATCCCTCCCCTTTTACTCCCTCCCCCTTTGTCGTTTTCACAAAGCAACCCCTGTCAAGATGTCAGTGTATTTCCCATGCAAGATTTTATACATTATCTCTGAGTGTATACATTAAATTTATTTTCTTTCATGAGTTCAAAATATTTGCATAAATATTATCATATTGGGAAAAGTACCTATTTGTGATCATTGAGAGGGGAAAAGAAACTCTCCTTTTCCATCTTCTTTTCAGGCCTAGTGTACAAGCTGCCAGCCTTGTATTGCTTTACATGCACACTTTGCTTATGATCATTATTTCTTAAATGCCATGTATTCTCTTTTGTTGGATTCTTTTTATGTTTGTTTTTCTATAGTGTGTTCTCAAAGAATCTTATTTTATGAAAGGTACTTTGGTAGGAAGTAACATTTCCAATCCTTCTTTGCATGTCTAAAAGTGTCTTTTTTATTTTGTGCTCATGTTTGATGGATAGCTTGGCTGGGAATAGAATTTTAACTTAAAAATCATTTTCCCAAGAAAATTCAAGCATTGCTCCATCATATTCTAAAAACTAGTGTTATTGATGAAAACTCTTCTGCCAATCTTGATCTTCTTTCATTGTAGTTCATACACCTTTTGCTTTTAGAAGATTTTACTGTCTTTGTTTTATTCTTAATTTTCTGAAATTGCTCTTATTTTTCTCTCATATTTCTCATCTCTTTGTACTTCATCAATTTTTTCTTTCACTCAGTTCTATTAAACTGTTTTATTCAGGTAGCATGTTTTAATTCCATGAATTGATTCTATTTTCTGATTTTTTAATCTGTCTGAACAGTAATCCGTTCTTAGATTATGGATGTAATTTTTTCTCCTCTTACTTGATTAGAGATTTAAAAATATCTCTTTTTTCTCTGGATTATCTTTGTTTCCCCTGGGGTCAGTTCTGCTTGGCAAATCCTGCCCTGCTCCACCTTTTTTCATTCTTTTCCCCTTCTGATTTTTTTTCTTGAACTATGTATTTATAAATAAATCATAGGTTTGATTAACTTAGACAGTTCACAAGAATTTACTCTAATGTTACTCATTTATGACTTCTCCCCAGAACTTGAGGACTTCTTGCAAGCCTGAATATAAGTGAAGTATGTCACCTGGCAGGTTTCTTTAAGGATATAAATAATGGTGAGGGAAAATTGGCAGACATCCCCAAGCCTAAAATGTCAAAGAAAAAGAACGCTATCTTAAGCACCTATTATTTTAGGAGCCCTAACCCCTCCTACTCAGGTATTTCTGCCTTCACTCTGGGAGTAAATATAGGTTCTGGGAAAGAAAGTTGGGAAAAGCCTACCATGACCCCTACCTTATTCTCAGCATTGCTATAAATTTATTCTACTTTATATGTTTCAATCTCAGGAGTACAACCCATGTAAACCACATACATTAAAATCTGTCATTGGGTCTACTTTGAGGTGAACCCAAATTAAGTTAATCTCCTGAGTTCAACACTTAATCCCAGAATCTGAAGATTTTCTTTCTTTGATTCATCAAGTATGTGCTTGTAAAGATTTTACCCACAACTTTGTATTTTTACAGGAAAATAGATGTAGACTTTAGTGCTGCCAGAACCATTACTGTCTATTTTGTGACACTTTTCTAATGTAGACATTTTTACTTAGCGTGATTTACAATCTTCCTTCTTAACCCTCCATGCACTAATCCTAAACCTTCTCTCCACAACAGATCCAGAAGAAATAATTCCATAACCTAATAGAGTCCAATTACCTTCGACTTCTGGACAGCTCTGGTTTTTGTGGAAGATTTTCCCTCTATCCTCCAAAAACAAACTAATGAAATGTCATACAACATTTGCTCTCTCCATCAAATTAGTCATTAATGAATGACTGAACATCTATTTGATGTCAGGCAGTTTAAGAGATATAAAAAAATCTATAATCACAGTGCATATTATCACAAAGTTTACAGTCTAATGAGAAATACACACAAAGAATAATTATGATTTGTGAGATAAAGGCTATGAGAGAAGAGTACAGTGTGCCATGACAGCTCATGGGAGGACACTGGTCCCAGTCTACAGCAACTGGGAGAGTTCCTGAAAGGAAGTGACACTATTCTGAACCTTAAAGGGTGGGAAATAGAGTTTTGCTAGTCAAAGGGACCAGGTGTTTCAATCAGAGAGAAGAACATTTCTGAAATATCCCATCTCATCTGCTAGATCCGTGATTTTCAATAAATTTTTTAAAGGGGGCAGAACACTTACTTAAAGGAGAATCTTCTTGGGATACCAATTAGGTACAACCAAGATGCTCCGGGACTCTAAGAAGCAGAGCCGAGAGACACCATTCAGTTCTGCCAGCTCTGACATATCACCTTCTCCCCATCCCAGGCAGCCCCCACACAAGGGTGACCCATAGGTGACACATACAGTGAGTCGACAAGGGTGACCCAAGGGTGACTCATACAGTGAGTCCATAGGATGCAGATATGGCTTCATAAATTAAAGGGAATCATTCCTATTACAGACAGTCACTAGATGGACCACTCTAAAATACTGTAGAAAGAACTTCAATGGCTGGTACTAAAATGCCCTTTTGAAGGGGGGCTTTCCTTGATTAGTCACATACACAGCTAATGCGGGTCAGAGAGAGAATGGATTGGCAAGAAATAGGAAAGCAAAGATTGTCAAATTATTTTCCTCAGGAAAATGAGATTTTGAAAACGTATTTTAAATTTTATTTACTATTCCTGAAATGATGGGGACAGAGAAGTCAGAAATGGGGAAAAAAGATGACTTGTTGGTCTGGAGGCAAAAGTCACAGATGGCTGAAATGGCAAAGAAACAATATTTTTAAGGAGAACAGATGTGTAACATTTAGTTTTAAGTTATTTGTAAAGCATACTGGTGCCAGCAGTGGTGGCTGGAGTCTGCTCGTACTGGGTCACAAAAACCAATTGTTAAATTGTCAGGAATTTCACAAGCTGGTCGTTAAATTTAGCAATTATTAGATATTAAATAACAGAAACTCACAATAAGTAAAACATACTAAAAACAAATGTAACATATAGTCAGAACTTATCACTTCCTAATTAGTTTACTACATTGTACACCTGTGTTCCTGAGGTTGCCTATATCTATGGCATATGTACCATATAACACTGTAAAGTATCATGTGGTGACATAATACACAGTGATCTCTTCCTGACTGAGCCAGGGATGGCATGCTGGTGGCTTGAAGTATTTACACCACAGGATTTGGCAAATGCTTCACATCAGGGCGTTTCTGTTTGGAGAGCAGGTTGTTAAACTTTTACCAGAGCACCAGCTGGTCAAGGGCACATTTGCCTGAAAGCAGCCACTCAGAGTCCTTGCTCCGTCACTAAACAGCTGTGTGACCTGAGCAGTTACTTAATCTCCTTCTGCCTAACTTTTCTCTTGTGGTTATTTTGAGAAGTAAATGAATCAGAATGTAATTGTTATCCATTATTGGTGTTTTGTTGTTGTTGTTACTTTTATTTATGTAATAATATTAATAATATGCATATCCTATATAAATGCCTGCCATCTTCCTAAACCCTCAGAAACACACAAAATCCTGGCTTTCCCCTAGTATTCATTTACCCAGTCTTCATAGTTAAAGAACAAAGAGCTGTTAGCTGTGCATATAACCCCTATAACAAAGACAACATTCCTCGGCTTCCTTTGTTTGTTCTGAGTAAAGTTTTGAAACCCTAAGTGTCACAGAACAGCTGTTTATAGCCTTCCTTAAGACTTGCCTCTGCTTCTTCAACCCTTCCCCCTCTCTGCTGGTTGGATGTAGACACAATGGTAGGATCTGCAACAGGCATTTTGAACTCTAAGGAATGCAGGCTTCATGATGGAGCAGCAATATGGAAGTTGCCTGGGTCTCCTCACACTCCATGGAGCAGAATTTCCACATCAACCCTTTCCTGGGAAAGAAAACTAAGTGTCTGTGCTATTAATGCCCTTCTACCGCAGAGTGTGTTCCTTGAAACAACAGATCTTGTCAGAAATTCAGAATCTCTACCTCAAGGCTGCTGATCTGCGTATTAATAAAATCTGCATTTAACACAATCGTTGGGTGATTCTTTTGCATATTAAAGTTTGAGAAGTGTTGGGGTAAGTCGTTTTATTTTGGCCATTCTTACTTTCAACTGAGTCCATCCTAACTGCTTTTATTCTTGTGGGATCAAATCTGTGTAGAACAACCAATGGGAGGCGTAGTGTGCATACTTGGGTCCTCAGGATGAAAAGGAACAACAAAACATGGTGTGGTAAGGAAAATGGATGAGCGGCAGGAAACTGGAGCCTCGTGCCACTAGCAGATACAAAGTTCTTCTTGGGGGAAAATGGGGGATTACTCACTTTTACCCAGATCTTGAAATAAGATTGCAGTCTTATCCACCAGTCTGCCCCAGCTGATAGCTAAGTAATAGATTTAACATCTCACTCCTTTTTACTCAACTAGCAGTTCTTCCAGGATCCTGGATCCTGGAAATCTGATTCCAAGGATTGAGCTATTTCATCTGGAACCATGTTTTAGGGCTATCAGATCAGAGTAAGTTCCTTATTCATTTTCTCTCTCCCCTCTCAAGTCTGTTATCTGGCCTTTCTTGGGAGTCTCTCACTATCTGTCTTTAGTACAATTTAAATTAGTTATTCTCACCTTCATATTTTTCATTTCTACCTAACAACAAACTGTGGCCCTCTCCATCATTTCTTTTTCTTCAAGCCTTCTCAGAAATAGTAATGCTGCCATCTTGGTTGATTGTCTTGTTTTCCCCACAGTTCTTTGCCTCCTCCAGTCAGTGTCCCTATCAGCTTCCTTTACTCTTTTGAATCCAAGGTTTCACAAGACATAAATGCCTGGGAAAGGAAAATCCCACTGGTTCCCATTACTGCTAAAGCTAGCTTGGAAAGTGTTTTAAAATGTAAGCTTTATTATTATTTAACTATAGTGAGGCCAACAAATGAGATGGAGACAACTGCCATTGAAAAGAGAGTTTGTTACTTACAGTTCTCCAGAGGAGGTGTCATGCCATGCAGGGCCACAGGGGGAAGCATCAGGGTCCGTCAGGAGACAGAGGGAAAAGGCAAAATGTGGGCAAGAACCTGTATTGTGATGTTCATGGGAAGGAATGGGCGAGACAGAGTAAGCATGATAAACAGATTTAAGATTGGCTAGTTTGAATAATTTCATAGGGCTCTAGGGTGTAGAGGCTGCCCCGAATTGGCTGGTACCTGGCCCTGGGGTGATTAGGGCAGAGAAATATAGGCCTGGAGAGTGAAAGCGTTATAGAGGAGGTATGAGCTGGATTCGTTAGTTTGCATATGAATGGCACCCTCTTGAGTAAATTGTTTGCTATCTCTAGGAATTAACTAACCCTAGGAGGAGCAGTCCCTTCCTGGTCTGCAAGGTCTCAGTTGCCAGAGTATCAAGAATACAGAAAATGAGAAAATATAATAAATCCAGGGAGGCTTAGAGGAGACAATAATTTGGCCTCAAAGGAAGAAGATTTGGTTTAGAGATAGAGAATATTCTAAGTCAAGTAAAAACACAAAAGGCTGACCTTTGGGAAAGATGGCATTGAGGATGAGGAAGATGGTTCAAGACAAGAGCTGTTAGCTGCCTGCTAAGAGCTGCAGCAAAACCCTTGTACCCTTATGGTAGCGAAGGAAGGTGGGCAATGCTGGAGGGGTGGAGCCTGAGGCCTTCACGCCATTGCTGAGTGGCTGAAATAAACTTGGGATGGTCTAGCTCCAGATTCAGCTTCCATGACAGTGAGGTGTTACTCTTGCATAAGGCACAGTTAGGTTTGTTCTCTGACACCTGTCCTGAAAGCTTGAAATCAGTAAAATGAAAGCGGGAGGCTGGGGGGATAATAAACAGTTTGGGACTGGTAAAATCTGACCCGAATACTAAAGGGTTGAGGGAAGAGCTATGATCATAATATTTTTATAAGATTATTGTGTCAATCATGCATAAGAGAGGAAATAGAACAAAAGAAAAATATCCAAAAAAATAAAAAATAAATAGCACGAGTGGAGGAGGATCCAGACAGTGAAAATACAAAAGAATAAGGAAGTCTGAGAACATTTCATAGCATGGCCACTGAAGTTGGTGACCCTGGGTAAGAAGGGAAACTGTTTTGGGCCCCTGTGAGCAGGACAGTGCTGGGGCCTCCCAAGGAGAGTCATCAGTAGAACAGGCTTGGGGAGCAAGGGCCCCACAATCAAGCAGAGGCAGCCCAAGCCCAGGTCTCCAGGCAAGCCCACAAGCTCCTAGATGCATATCACATGCCACAAAAGACCATGCAAGTCTTTTACTCATGATAAAAAGGAAGGCAATATTTTTGACCTTTGAGAACAAACATGATTTTGGAGTAAAGGAAGGTTGCTAATTAATTGAGCACTGATTCTCTGCCTTCCCAGAGCGGGGATTACATCGTCTCATTTTTTCTTACCATAACCATGTTCAATTATTGTCATTGTTTTAGTCACAGTTTAAATATGAAGAAATTGAGGCTCAGAAAGTTAAACTTACTTATAGTCACACAACTGAAAGTGGGGGAGCTGGCAGCAAAGCAACTCAGTAGCCACGATACGCATTTACTGTATGACAAGCACGCATGATGCTTTAAGAGGATCTGAAAGTCTCTTTTTCAATCTGGCATTAAAATCTTTACCTACTGTTTTAATGGTCTTAAAGCACCTCTGGATTTAGCCAGAGACTCATTTTACTCCAGAATTTATAAATAGCACTGACAATTTTTACCAGGATGAAATATAGAACAGAACAGATAATCTCTGTAAACACAGGGATTAACTTTTTATTTTATCTTTATGGCAGGATCTGGATCAAAATTTTTATGAATTTAGGGTCCTACATTTCAGAGAAGAGCTGGGAAAGAATGCAGGGGAGAGTCAGTGGGAGTTTGTGGAAGATGGTGGGAGAGACAGCGTTGTTTATGGGCAGGATGGAGCATCCATTTATTTATTTACCGTCTGTAGCCTTAAACGTTACAGACGGAGAAAGGAACCAACCCACACAGGATCAGGTCAGAGAAGCTGGTTAATAGCATGCCAAGCAACTCAGGGCACCCATCTGTCTAGACTGAGGGTCCCCTATCACCCCAGCAAACACATTGAGTTTTCTCTCTGTGGATCTGTGCAGGAGAGGATGAGGAAGCTGGCATCCACCTCATCAAGACAAGTCTCTACTGGGGCTTGTTCTAGGTAAGCAGCTCACCTGGCTAGTCAAGACCAGGCAGCCCTCTTTGTTCCTCTCTGTGGTGCAAGGGACCTTTTGCCTGGGCAGAAGGCACTGTGTTTTTATCGTGCGTTATTCATGAGACCTTGCTCAAGCATCAGCCTGCGGTGAAAAACACAGGCAAACACATCCAGAGGCATCCTGTGATCCACACCCTCTGAGCATTGGCTTTGGCAACCAGTGGATGGCAACTTAAACCAAGAGCACTAAACACTGAGTGAAAACAGAAGGCAAAGTGTCCTTTTATAAGGAAATATGAATCAAAGGCCCTATTTCTAGATGAGCTATGTGAATTGAGCATGGACTTCAGAATATAAAATGGATGACTCTGGATAGAGATTTTTAAATATCAGCCTGCAAACATCTCTCTAAGACCTTTGGCTTCAACTTTGCCTTGCTCCCTGACTTTGCAATGCTCTCATTCCTGAAGCCGCTTCCAGGCCCCACCCCCCTCACTCCCTGTCCATCCCTGGCAGGCTGCTCCAGACCTTCCCAGAGCTGGCTCCTGCCGTTCCCCCAGTGATTCCAGCCGAACCGCAGCACATGACATTGCCTGATGCTTTTGGCCAGCAAGGCCATATAAGAATCCTCTCAAACCGCTACAGGACCCTGTGTTTTCCAGAACCCAGAGGAGTTTCCTGTTGCATGACCCAGATGGTTCTTGCTATCTCCTACCCAGCTTGTGGGTCAGCTCCTGCCAGGTTTAATGTATCTGAGTAAGAACTTAATTCCCAGGTGCCTGTTATCAGATCTGCCAATTTTAGCCCTGTGTTTTCTAGGTCAGTTGGATAATGGACCTCATTTACTGGTTGATCATTACCGCTTTGTTTTTGAGGTGCTATTATTAGTTTCCTAGGGCTGTCATAACAAAGAACCACAAACTGGGTGGCTTAAAACAATAGAAATTTATTGTATCCCTGTTCTGGAGGCCAGAAGTCTCAAATAAGGCTGTCAGCAAGGCCATGAGCCCTCTGAAGACCCTAGGGGAGAATACTTTCTGCCTTTTCCAGCTTCTGGAGAGCTCCGGTGTTCCTTGGTTTGTGACTGCATCACTTCAGTCTCTGCTTGTCTTCACATGGCCATCTTTTTCCTGTGTGTCTGTGTCTTCAAATCATGTGTATATGTCTGTGTATATGTGTATACGTGTGTGTGCAGGTAAATGCATATGTGTATGTAGGTATGCATACATGTCTCTATGTGTATGTCTGTGTGCATGTGTGTATACATGTGTATTTGTGTGTGTATGTATGAATATGTGTGCATGTGAATATGTCTATGTGCATGTGTATGTATGTATATGCATATGTGTGCCTGTGCACTGTGTGTTTAGTCATAACCCTAAGTAAGACAGAGCACGGGGAGAAGGTAAGGACTAGGACATAGGAAAGGTGAACCACAGGACAGTACTGCCTGCAGCCTGCCCTGAAGAGGGCAAGCCCAGGTGCAGACCACCTGGCCTCTTGCAAAGCAAAATAATGAGATAAATTATTTTATGTGGGACTTGGAACCCCCAAGGCCAGGTCTGGAAGGAAGAGACTGAGACGCCCAAGGGGTTAAGAAATTTAGGAACCACAAGGAGCCTAAGAGAAAGGTGATCACTGGATGTCCCATCAGTGGTCTGGCTGGAGGACTTTGAGAACAGAGACATCAAATCTCCATCCTAAGTGATGTTTATTTAAGTGGTGTGACTGGTGCTGGTACGAGTAGAGAAATCAGATCACTCTGCCTCCTGGGAGGGTGGCCTGATAAAATACAGGCTGCCCAGTTAAAATGTGAATTTGAGATAAATAATTAATTGATTAGTATATGTCCCAAGCATTATGAGACATACCTGTACTAAGACATTTTTCAATGTCTATTTGAAATTCATGTTTAACTGGGCATCTTGTACTTTTATTTGCTAAATCTGGCCACCCTACTTGGGAGGACCCTCAGGGTTCAAGAAGACCACCAAGATGGGGTAGGAGCCAATTTCATTGGATTCTCCAGACATCCGGAGTTTTAACATATTTAGTACTAACACAGTGAGAATGAAAGAGGGAAAGAGACAACGAACCCCATCTGATACTAGGCATTCACTAAGGAGTATCCATGGAGTCCTCGCTCAGGGGAATCCTAAGTACAGGTGGGGAAATGGGAAGCTGGTTAATGGGGTGTAGGGATTAAGTAATTTGTCAGTAATTAGTAAGTGAAGTGAAGGGACCATTTGTAAGTGAAGGTGAGGAAGGGACCAGGGTGTCTCTCCTAAAACCAACTTTATCTACCTATGTATCACTTTTCTCCTAGAGTCACATCAGCACCATCTATCTGCCCATCCTCCAAATTTGCCCAGGTTGAAGCTCAGCCTAGTTCTTAGCTCCTGCCTTGCTCCTCCACCCATCAGTAATTCCCTGAACAATGCTGCAGTCATAAACAGAATGCACAGAGTCTCGGCCTTCACTGGGGGAGGAGTGTATATGGGGCTGGATGCTCTAATGGGAAAATGCAGAATTACTTGATGGGAAAGGGGCAATTAACTTTAGTGGGGTGGGACAGCAAAATGAAAGGATTTTCTCAAAACTCGACATTTAAGCTGAGCATCAAAATTGAATAGGAGTTGCTTGAGCAAAAGCCTGGGAGAAAGGGATTGGGGGAGTCCCAGGTATAAGGAACAGCAGGTACTAAGGCCTGGAGGTGGGGAAGTCATGGTGTATTCCAAGAGCAAGAAGACCACCCCCACAGCTGAGAGAAGGAGGAGGGTGAGGGGTTGGAATGAGCCTGAGCAAAAGGCAGAGGCTCAGGACTGAGGTTGCTGAAGCCATATTTATCTAACCGGAACCTAGTCCAACAGTTCCTCTGGTTGCCTTTCTGGAGCCTCTGCATTTGCCCAGCCCCCAGCTGCTCAGTGTCCTCTTCCAGGGCCATCTGCTAGGGTCCCCCTGCAGACCTCTGCAGGGAGGGGCATGATGCTCCCAAATGGTTTGAGGATCCTGGATGAGGCCTTGTGACAGGGTCCCCTTGTCATCCCCTGCTGTTCTGTCCTGCTCCAGCAAGCGGGTTTCTATCCCACCTGGCACACTGTCTCCTACAGTTTCCAATATGACCTCATTCCCTGCCTCATGCCTTATGCCTACATCAGACTCCCCATTCCACCCCTTAAAGGCCCACAGAATACCTGCTGATTTTGTATAGTTCAGGGCAGAGAAGGAAAGAAACATAAAGAAAACCCCTGTCTTGTTCCACGTGATTCCTGGAAAAACAGTCTTTCTAAAGTGGGAGGATGGGGCCTCAGCCTACCTGGGTGCTTTTGGAAAGTCATTGCTCTGGTAGCTGATGGCAGGGTGGGCATAAATTCCAGCAATGCCATTCAATGCTTGGGTGACCTCCTACAATTATTTAGCTTCTCTGTGACTCATTTCCCCACCTATAAGATAAGGTCAACCACAGTGACCAGTGCACAGAGTCATTTGAAGATTAAGTGCAGTGACCCATAAGGACCCGTAACACAGTCCTGGCCTGTGGTCTTCACCCTCAGACAGTGAGCAGAAACAATGGGGCTCCTGCCAGTACCAAGCCTTGAGTGAGGATGGGAGAGGTAGAGCTGGGGCTGAGACACTCCTAATCCACTCTGCTCACCAGAGAGGAGTTTGCATCCTTGAGCAGAAATCTGAAGGGTGGAACGGGACAGAGAGAAGCTGGGTCTTGCAGAGAAGAACAGGAGATGATAAATGTCTTTCAAGTTAAAGAAAATGGGAACGTTGAAGAGATGTTGGATGTGTGAAAACATATCCTTCGATTGAAAATGTACAAGAATCACAAAAGTGTGAAGGAAAGGAGCAAGGAGACTGAACTCTGGATCACCAATAGTCAGTCCATGAGGTTGCAAGCAGAGATTAAACCCTTGCTCTCAGTGCCTTCCCCATGACCGACAGGTGTATGGGGTCTCAAATCTCCCAACACTCCTGAACAAACACCACTCAGACCCATGGTGCCCTTTTGTTTCCGTGGTTCACATCCAAAGTGGACCTTCTTCCTTAGGGAATACTGTCTATTGTTCACCTAGGTGTGGAGAAAGGGAAGGTAACAGACCAATTTACCATGGCTTGTCCTGCTGCATTTTTCTAGGGGTGGAATTTCTAGGCTGCACTGAAGATGCAAATGTTTATTGAGACATATTCTATGCCAGCACTTTAGCTGAGCAGCTAGGGATAAAAAGACAGCTAGGAACATAGACATGACCCTCATGCAGCTCACAGTGTAGTGAAGGAGGCAAACTTCTAAACTTATCAGGAGGAAGACCACCCCAGGAATGACCAAGAATGAGGTGCATGCAGAAAAGTTGCTTGCCCACCTTTCCCCAGGACCCAGACATGGCATGGACCTGACAGCAGAAGCTGATGCAGTTAACTCTGATAAGGAAAGGTAAATGTTGTGTGAGGTGGAAAAATGTTTGACTCCATGATACCACTGAGCCAAATGCAGAGTCAGGGGGCAGGAGATGGTGTGCAGGCAACAATACATCCTGCTCCCTCCCAGCTGCAGCAGGACAAAGTGCATGGCAATATCTGGCAGGAGAGGAGGAGAGAAGATGCAGGGAAGGCAGGCCACGTGGGCCCTGCAAAGTGAGATGGGGCTACAGACCACATCAGGGAAAGGAGCCAAATGGACACATTAGCATCTTTAGAAAGCTCCTGTCTACAGTGGTAACAATGTATAAATTTTTTTAAATGATCTAAGCCATCTCTCATCTGGCAAAAATCAGAACTTGGAAAGGGTGAAGGGACCAAACATTTTGATGAGGAAATATACAGACACAGTGGGAATGCCAGAGGCAGACAAGGCTGGCGGAGCCCATGGTGAGCAAGAAAGTAATATGGGATGCAATGGTGGCCTCAAGTGGATTGACCCTCTTATGCACTAATTGTGTCCCCCCAAAATTCATATGTTGAAGTCCTAATCTCCACTACCTCAGAATATGACAGTATTTGGAAAAAGATCTTTACTGAGGTAATTAAACTAAAATGAATTCATTAGAGTGGGCCCTAATCCAACCTGACTGGTATCCTTAAAGAAGAGAAGATTAGAACACAGACATTCACGGAGGGAAGACCAAATGAGGACACAGGGAGGAGGTGGTCATCTGCAAGCCAAGGAGAGAGCTTTCTTGATCTCAGACTTTCAACCTCTAGAACTGTGAAAAAATATATTTTTTTTTGCTTAAGCCCCCCGGTCACTGATATTTTGTTATGTCAGCCCTAGCTGACTAATATAGACTTTCTCCTACTTGTGTCAAAAGCCAGCATGACACCAAGTTGAGTTCATAAAAGTGTATTTTTAAGATTTTATTTTGTCTCAGAATATCAGTATTTTTATTTGACTAGTAAAACAGTTGTTCTATCCTTTGTTACATAACCAATGTATGATTGATTAAATAAAAGTATATTAATATGAACTCTCAGAACATATTTTCCAGATGAAATAAATAATAAAATTCCCCTTAAGGGGTTGGAGGAGAAATAGAAGCTGGTAAAATTCACTGTCATTTGAGGACATTACCTTGAACAGATCAAGCTCTCTTAACGATTGTAATCTCTTCTCCAACACAATTTAATTTGCTCTGTTGGCTTTACTAATCATACTTTAATAAATAGATTGCCCAGTTCCCAGTTTCACTCATTCCTTTTCATTTCTCCTATTGAGATATCCAGCCACAGAAACAAATACCCTAATGGAAATGTGTTTGTGTACTGGGTTTTGGTATTGGTATGTTGGAGAATTGTGCCATCTCCCAGTTTCTTCTGCTTTGTGACATCTTTTGAAACTCCTCCTTTGAGAAAATGTAGTCCCAGGGCTGTGTGGTTTTTTTTCCTTGGTTTCAAAGTAAGCTTATTTAACTTCTGCTTCCAAGAAGATGGAGTAGCTGTATGTTTCCCTGTTCCTCCCACCAGGTACAACTGAAAACCCTAGACATTATATAAACAACAACCTAAGAAGATTCTGAAAGGTGGAGAGAAGAAGGCAGGCCAGCTAAGGACCTTGGGACGAGGGAAGCAACATGGTAGTAGTTTCTGGGTTTTCTTTTTGCCTCATACAACTCCAACTTGAAGCTGAATAATATGCAGACAAAAATACCTCAACAAAATTATTCTTTCTCTAGCCAAAGGACAAGGGGACCCAGAATAGCAAGACAGAAGCTTTCAGATGAAATTCTCTCCTCTTAGCCAAATCGCACTTAAAACTGTGGCCTAACACTCACTCATGCCAGCAACAGCCAAGTGGGAAGCGTTGACTTCCATGCCCTCCAGGCAGTAAAGAGGCATCCTAAAAGACCCTGCATCCCATTCCTCCACAGTGTCATGAAAACCAATTGAAACAGAAAACAAATAACATCCAAATTCTCATACCATAGTCCCCGAATTTCCAAGTTTCAATAAAAAATAACTCATCATTGATAGATTTCGAACTAAATGAAAAAAGATAATTAATAGATCCTAACACCAAGTTGTCAAATATGTTAGAACTCTGTGACAAAGACTTTAAATGTATCAACATAAAAATGCTTCAATAAACAATTATGAACATGCTTCAAACTTATGAAACATTTGAAAGTCTAAGCAAAGAAATAGAAGATGCAAAGAAGACCCAAATGGAAATCTTAAAACTGGGAAATACAGTAACAATAATAAAAAATAAATGGAAAGACAACAGCAGAATGGAGGGTACAGAGGAAAGAATCAGTGAACTGGAAAAAAGCCCAATCCAAGCAATAGAGAGAAAAAAAGACTTAAAAAATGAAAAGAGGCTCAGGGACCTGTGGGACTACAACAAAATATCTAATATTTGTACCATTGGAATACTGGAAGGAGAGGAAAAAGAGTGAAACTGTAAGACTACTCAAAGAAATAATTGCAGAAAATTTCCTGTATTTAGAAAAAAATACCATCTATAAACTTACAGGTTTGAGATCTGAGAGAATCCTAACAGTAAAAACTCAAGGAAATCCACACCAAGATACATAATAATAAAACATCTGAAAAATGAAAATAAAGAACATGTATTGAAAGCAGTGAAAGAGAAATGACACCTTACCTATAGGTGAAAAATAATTCTCATGACAATGGATTTCTCATCAGAAACCATTAGAGAACAAAAAGAAGTGGCACAACGCTTTGCAAATGCTTAAAGAAAAGAACTGTCAATCCAGAATCCTGTATCCTGTATATGAACCCCTCATATAAACTAATCCTGTAAATGATTCCTATATATATGAATAAAGAAAAAATAAAGACATTTTCAGATAAAAGAAACTAAGGTAATTTGTTGCAATCAGAATTACCCTAAAAGAATGGCTAAAAGAAGTTCTATAAACAGAAAGGAAACAAACAAAAAATGAATCTTTGGCACATCAGGAAAGAAGGAAAAACAGGATAAGCAAAAATATAGGTAAATATAATAGACTGTCCCTCTCTTTAGTTTTCTAAATGTTTGACAATTTAAGCAAAAATGATACCACAGTCTGAAATGATTCTAAATATATTTAAAGGAAATATTTAAGACATTCATGTTATATGAGGGGGAGAGGGTTTAAGGTTTCTACATTTCACTTGAACTGGTAAAATGACAACACCAGTAGACTGATAAGAAATGTATGTATAATGTAATATCTAGAGCAATTATTTTTAAAAAAAGCTATATCAAGAGGCATACTCAAAACACAATTGTTATTTCAAAATGAAATCCTAAAAAAATGTTTGAGTAACCCACAGAAAAGCAGGAAAGAAAAACAGAGAAAGGGACAACTGAGAGAACAAACAGAAAAACTAATAAAATGGAAGATTTAAGCCCTAACATACCAATAATTACATTAAATATAAATGATTTAAACACATCAATCAAAAGATGGAAATTAATAAAGTAAATTAAAAGAGATTATTTAACTATATGCGGCCACACTTCAAATAGTTGATCTAGACATGTTGAAAATAAAAGGATAGAAAAATTTTTATCATGCAAACATTAATGAAAGCAGTAGTGGCTATATTTATATCAGATAAAGCAGACTTCAGAGCAAGGGAAATTTCCAAACACAGAGAGAGTCATTACATGATGATAAAATTATCAATATAACAATCTTAACTTTCTATACAATCAACAACAGAGGTGAAAAATATGTGAAGCAAAAACTGACAGAATTGAAAGAATTCCACAATTATAGATACAAATTCAAACATCCATCTCTCAACAATCAATAGAACTAGACAAAACAAACCAGCAAGAACATAGAAGAAAAAACTCAATAACACCATTAACCAAGAGGTCTAATCCATATTTATAGACTCCTCTGCCCAACAACAGTAGAAAACATATTCTTTTCAAGTGCCCACACAATATATACCAAGATAGCTAACATCCTGGGCCATAAAACAAATCTAAGAAAATTTAAAAGAATTTAAATCATGCAGAATATGTTCTGTGACAAAAATGAAGTCAAGCTAGAAATATATAACAGAACAATAAGAAGTAAATCTCCAAACACAGACTAAAAACATACTTTTAAATAATCTATAGGTCAACAAAAAGTCTCAAGGAAAGTAAAAATGTACTGAATTGAATGAAAATGAAAATACAACATATCAAATTTTATGGACAACCACTAAAGCAATAGTGATAGGAAAAGTTATAGCATTAAATGTATACATTAGAAAAGATAAAAAGTATCATAGTAATAATCTAAGCTCGCATGTCAAGAACCTAGAAAAAGAAGAATAAAATAAACCCAAAACAAGCAGAAAGAACTGTTATGTAACTATAGTTACAGGCTGTGTGGTATTGGTGGGGGGATAGATCAATGGAACAGAGAGAGAACCCAGAAATAGACCTGGGGAAATACATACAACTGATTTTTGACAAATGTGGAAAAAGAATTCAATAGAGGGAAGACAGCTTTTTCAATAAATTGTTCTGGGGTTTTTGGACATCCTTAACACAAAACATGAACCTTCACTAAATTCTTACTCTTTATATAAAACAACTCAAAATGGTTTATGAACATAAAGCTTTAAAAATTTTAGTTAAAAAAAAAAAAGGAAAAACATACCTTCAGGATCTAGGGCTAGGCAAAATTTTCTTAGACTTTACACCAAAACATGTTGCAGAAAAGGAAAAATTGTTAACTTGGATTTCATCAAAATTTAAAACTTCTGTTCTGCAAAAGTTTTGCAAGAGGGTAAGAAGACAAACTATAGACTGGGAGAAGATATTTGCAAACCATGTACCTGACAAAGGGCTAATATCTAGAATAGATAAAGAATTATCAGCACTGAACAGTTAAAAATAATCCTTAGAAAATGGGCAAAAGAAATGAAGAGACATTTCACCAAAGAAGGTATACAGGTGGCAAATAAGCATATGAAAAGATGTTCAACATTAGCTTTTGGGGAAATGTACATTAAAATCACATAAGATATCACTACACAACTGTCAGAATGACTAAAATTTAAAAAAAGAAAGTGGTGACAGCACCAAATGTAGGTGAGGATGCAGAGAAACTGGATCACTCATACATTGCTGGTGGGAATATAAAATGGAACAGAACGCAGTTTCTTAAAAAAAAATTATGTGACTACCTTATGACCCAGAAATTATACTTCTTGGCATTTATCCCAAAGAAATGAAGACTTAAGTTCACAGAAATACTTGTACATGAATGTTCATGCAGTTTTACCTCTAATAGTCAAAAACTGGAAATAACTCTGATGTCCTTCAATGGGTGAATGATTAAATAAACTGTGGTCCTTCCATACCATGGAACACCACTCAGCAACAAAAAGGAAGAGATTATTGATACAGCAACAACTTGGATGAATCTCCAGGGAAATATGAGTGAAAAAAGATTGAAGTCACTGTCTTTCTATAGTCCAATCTAAGAAGTGGCATCCTATCACTTTGGCTATAATTTATGGGTTAGAAGTGAATCATTAGGTCCAGCCAACACTCAAATGGAGGGATTTTTACAGGGGTGTGAGTTCCAGGAGGCAAGACCATGTGGGGCCACCCTGGAGGCTACCCACCAGAGCAGATAACCACACTGCCCTGCTGAGGCAGGTCAAAGGATCCGAGTGCTTCTGGTGGAATTGATGGGATGTTTGGGGGAGAGACAGCTTGTCTGGAGATGCCTTAAGTCTCCCTAGAAGGATCACCTGTCAGGGGTCCAGTTCCCTGAAGGCAAGAGTTAGCAAGTACAGTGGACAGCTGGCAAAACCAGGGCCTGAGGGAGAGCAGCTGCCCTCCGAGAAGAGGCACCGCCCTACCCTGAAAACCACAGCTGCAGAGCCCAGCAGTGGAACATCGCTGCGAGAACCGCAGAAAGTGCCTCAGAGAAAATCCCAACCGTACCTGTCCCAGAGGCTCCCTCAGCAGATGGAAAATGAACCCACACATCAGACTGTGTTTTCTTCCCTTTCTTTCCTTCCCCAGGCTCACCCTGGAGGATCCAAAACTGCAAAGTTGGATGGAGAAAAGAGAAAAATAAAAGGATGGGAAGGGGGGAATATATGGTTCCTTCTTCAAGCAATCAGCCCACAGTGCCAGGTGGGCAGATGGAGGTGGAGGGGAAGATTGATTCCAGTCTGGGATTGGACACCTTAGGTGTGGATGAGACCCCGAGACAGTGTGCATGACTCCACCCACTCTAGGACCCTCCATTAGGTGAGAGGGAACACAGAGGTCAGGGGGCCAGCTGGATTTTCATCCAGAGGTGGGGAAAGTATTCCCATCGTGTAAATTTCATAGGGACCACAGAAGATGAAAATAAAATCAATTGTGATTATATCCTGTAGGCAGAGTTTGAGCAATGTCCCAGTTACGATAAGGAATAGTCTGCCCCTGCTTGGCCATGCTTCACCACTGGGAATTGATAGCTACAAAAGAACACTTTCTATTGCATAAATGTAAGCCACAACTGTCCCTTAAATCTCCAGCAACCCTTTCTTGTAACACTGTATCCAGGTCACAAATGCACTTGCTTTGTGCGTTTCACATTTGTCCAGTGTGGTGGTGTGTTGAAGGATGTACCTACCAGAGCACGTGAAGGGGTGCTTCCACAGCCCTTAGAGCACTGTTGGGACCAACTAAGGATAAAAATGGGGCATAAGAGTCTTCCCAGAGGATGCCTTTCTGTGGAAACCCCTGGGATTCCAGGAAGGCCACTCCAGCCTGACACCTCTCACAGCCCTCAGAGAAGCTGGGAGGCTGCACATCAACCTACATTCACCTCCGACTCATATTAAGTGACATTCAGTTTCAGAAACAGCTGATGCGGTTACCTCTCTTGGATGTGCCTTGGAATTTTTTAAACAGAGAAGTGAAGACTTTGGATCCAGACAAGCCATGAAATCTGGGTCCTGCCACCTACCGGTCCCAAGTCCTCCAGCAGATGGCTCAATCCTGTAGCCTCAATTTTCCCAGATTTAACACTGGAGGTAAAACAGCACCCCCTCCATAGAGGTCTTATGAGGGGTGAGTGAGGTGACACAGGGAAAGCACTCAGTCTGTGCCTGGCTTGCAGGAGCATTCAGCAGCTGTCACCTCTTAATTTAAAAGCCAGGACAGGCAAGCCAGGCTCTGCTGGCCATGCTACCCGGTTACTGACCACAAGAAAGTGGCTGCCTCTGTCCAGGAACCGGCCCTGGAGAAGGGTCTCTTCTCAACTCACCCCCCTCCATGCCCATTCCTTGAATCTTTTCCCCTGAAGCAATCCTGGGACACCCTTGGAAACCAGAGATACCAGCTTCTGATAGAGACACAGACCTGCATTTGTCCCTGCTCTCAGTAGAGAGGACTTTGTCCTGGTCAGGTCAGTGCTCCCTCAGGAGGACCATGCTGATTGGAACCTAGATCTGCGCCTACCCACTACTTCCCCTCCACCCATTAAATAAGATGACACATTCACGGGGCAGTTCCTTGTCAGAAAAGAGGGAAGCCAAGTCCTAAGGCATGTTCCAGCTGCTAAAACTCACTGTGAACATTTGTTTCCAAGGATGTCAGCTAACATCATTCTTTATCTTGATGCTGATAGGCAGCTTCTAAAAGGGAACCCAGGGCCTGCTGGAATCCACAGCCTTGTGTCAACCCCCTCCTTGAGTGAGGGCTGGACTTAGTGACTTGCTTCTACAAAGTGATGGGGTGTCACTTCCATGTTTAGGGTACAAAAGATCTTGCCTTCTGTCCCTGCATTCACACTCTCTTGCATTTTGCTAACTCACTCTGCAGGAAGCCAGCTGCCCTGATGTGATCTGCCTCACAAGAGGCCCCTTAGCCAAGAACTGATGATAGCTCCAGCCAGCGAAGAACAGAGGCCTTCAACCCAACATGTGCAAAGACCAGAATCCTGCCCAGAACTATGGGAGTGAGCTTGGAAGAAGCGCCTCCCGTTTCCCTCCAGTTTTGAGAGAACTGCAGATTCTACAACACCCAGATTGCAGCTTCTGCGACCCTGAACCAGAACCACTCGTGGAAGACACACCTGGATTCCTGACCCCTAGAAGCTGTGAGATAATAAAGATATGCCATTTTAAAGCCACTGAGGTTTGTTAGGCAGCAACAGACAACTAAAACCACTGTGTTAGGTTTTAAACCATCCTAAAATCTTCCTCGAGTTAATCCTTCATTCCCATTGAAATACTCTCATTAACATCAATAAATAACGCATGAGAAATTGACAGGCAATTCTAATGCCTACACACCAATCATGAGTGAGTGTCTGATACTGTACCTTGGTTACAAAATGCTTACTGTTCACCTTTCATTCACAGCCCATGCGGCAACCTAATGCTTCCTTAATCTACTTTTCTACTTTATAAAAATTTTTTAATGGGGTTAGGCTTTTGAAAAAGAAATACTGAGTGGCGCCTCTTACAATACTGCCAACCATCAATGAATTAGAACTAGGTGTGTGGTTCCGATGCCAATGTGTTTACAGGCTTGTACCCACAGGACGCGGTAGAGTTTTTCTGGGTGAATCACCCCATTGCCTTTCTCCAAAGCTTTGGGGGATGATTGAAAGTGTCCTCTGCCTTCAGGCACATGGCAGAGGGAGGCCGTTGTCTCTGGGGACAAGTCATGGTTTTTCTTTCATTGTCTTCCCCAGACTTAGGTGTTCCAATTTATCCTTTTCATGAGTTTTTTATCCCATTATTTGTTGTCATTTCTGTCACTTCCTCCTTGTTGTCACAGCACAAATGGAAGCTCACCAGTCACCAGGGATCTTTCTGTGTCTCCTGTCACCTGGGGTCCACACTTAACAGACTTTAAATGATTAATTTTCTGTTTTCAGTCACAAAGGAGGACAAGAGAGTGCTTAGTCACCTTGTAAACCAGGGTCCAAAGATTATTTTTACAGTCACTTTTTTTTATTTGTGGTAAAATATGCATGACATAAAACTTACATTTTAACCATTTTCAAGTCTTCAGTTTGGTGACATTAAGTGCATTCACATCATTGTGGAACCATCAACCACCATCCATCTCCAGAACTTTTTCATCTTCCCAAACAGAAACTCTCTCCCCATTAAACATTAACTCCTTCCCCCAGCCCCTGGCACCCACCATTCTACTTTATGAATTTGACTATTCTGAGTCCCTCATATAAATGGAATCATACAGTCCTTTTGTGGCTGGCTTAGCTCACTTAGCATATTATCCTCAAGGTTCATCCATGTTGCAGCATGTGTTATTTGTATATACCATATTTGGTGTATTCAGCCATTAATGGGCATTTAGGTTATTTCCATCTTTTGGCTAATGTAAATGATGCTATTATGAATATGGGTTATTTTCACAGACATCTTGACCAGAAATAAAAGCTGTTTGCTCCACCTACCATTCCCAGGACACAAAGTCCCCCTTCAGCCCTCATTGCTGACTGAGGAATAATAGCAACAAGGCAGAGGCCATGTGGAAGACGGACTTAATTTGACTTTTCTCTTCCTCCCTTTCTTCCTTCTTTCTGTCTATCACCCACTTATAGTCCAAGGCACTGAGTTGGGCACCGGGGTGTAGAAATAAACATGACAGCACCCTGTGTCATGCACTCCAGGCCAGGAGGAGAACCCCACATGTACTGTGGGGCTGTTGGGCCTATGGGGTGGGGCTGAGTCCTACAGAAAAGATACAGCCTGACTCAGAGCAGATCTGGGAAGACTTGGTCCAGGACCTTGACAGACAGATTTAGAAGCAATGTAAGGCAGAAAACAAGAATGTGGCATTGGCACAGTACAACTTGTCCCAAGTGGCTGAAGCACCAAGAAGGTATGTAGAAAGACTGACCCAGTTAGAAAGGGAGAATGAGGCACATGAAGAACGACCTTGAAAAGAAACCTGACCAAGCATGATCAAATCATTAAAATACTTTTTACTTTATAGCAAACTTATATTGAAGTAAATGCTGAAGCCCTAAAGATAATAGAGAAGCAGCTATGACATCACAACCCAGTTAAGTTTAAAAAAGCCATCATAACATGACAACAAATGCAGTGTGGTACCCTGAGTTGGACCCTGGAACTGAAAGAGGATATTAATAGAAAAACTGGTGAAATCCAAATAAAACCCACAGTCTAGTTAATAGTAATGTATCAATGTCAGTTTCTTAGTTTTGACAACTGTACCATGATAACGAAAGATATTAATGATGATGGGAAGTCAGTGAAGGGTATATGAAAATTCTAATATTTTTGTAACTTTTCTGTTAAATCTAATATTTTTTCAAAATAAATTTTATTAAAAAATTGAAGTCCCAGAAGTTCACAATCCTATCCTTTAATTGAATCTCTCTTCCCTTTTCCTGTGCATATTCATTTTTTTATCTGTAAAGAAAGATACTAAATAGACTTACTATAATCAGCAGTTTTAGTTAACATTGCTCATGCTTATGTTTCTCCATTTTGTTTCAGTCTCTTTATTTCTTGTCTCTCTGTCCCTCATCCTTTTAACACCATCATGGAACAGGTGTTACACACTTTTCAGCATGCCCTGTACCTCATATACAAATGTGTAAACACATGTACATCAATGGCAAATGTCTTTGATGAGTTTTATCATAAAGGAATCATATGGTAGATGATAGAAAGATAGGTAGATAGATAGATAATCTGTGCATCTTCTTTCCTTACTTCACAACATAGACATCCCTACAATTCAATAGATGTGGATCTAATTCAAAATGTTTAATAGCCAAATAACATTCCATGTAATGTATGTTGCCATTTTATCCAAACATTTTGCTTTAGGTTAACTTCTGGTTTTGTGCTGCGATATGTATCATTATACATGTTATATTAGAATGGATGTCCCATCTTTCTTGAGGCAGGGTTTCCTAACCACCATGGTTCCAGGACTGACCCTCAAAACCCACCCTAGGGAAGGAGCAAGGCCTGACTGTTTCCCTCTGGCATGTTCCCTGTGTGGCTTAGGTCTCCCGGGGTGGGCAGGTTGGAGGGACAATGTCTTACCTTTTTCTTATCTCACTGGTGATGTTTTACTTGGACATTGGTGCCACTTAGGTGACATTAAGTATAGTCACATGGCTGTGCAAGCATCACCACCACCCATCTGCAGAACTTTTTCATCTTCGCAAACTGAAACTATGTATCCATTAAACAACAACTTTCCATTCCACCTACCCCAGCCCTGGCACCTTCCTTTCTCCCCTCTATTTCTGTTTATTTGATCTGAATCTTTATTTTTGGGAGTTCCTGTGGGTTCTCAGAAGAGGCCCTATGTCCCTAGGACACTAGTAGAGTCAAGGACAACCTGGGGCTGTCCCTACCTGTGGGGCACTGTCTCCCAGGGTATGTCCCGTGGGCTCACTGCCTTGATTTCCGTCTGCTCTCACGAGCCACGCAACTCAGCCTCTACCCTTCTGCCCTCAGAACATCCTTAGCCAGTTCCTGACTCTCAGATTTCACCAAGCAGGGGTTAGACAACAGCTCGGGAGTGCACACACCCGGTTTTCTAGGGATTCTCTCAAATCATTCTGATTTGGCAGGTGCTGAGGAAAACAGCCCCTGCAAAGGCAAAGCACTCTGCAGCTTCTTCAAAGAGACTTTCCCTCACCCTCCTCACCACACTGGCCTTCCCTTCCGGCTCCATCCGAGGACACAGACAGGTTCTGATGCCTCCTTGGCAGGTGTCCCTGGAAAGTTTGCCCTCTTTTAGAAGGTATGAGCCCTCTGTTCTCAGGGCAGCCTGAAATCGGAGGAGTCCCCATGACAGTCTGCTGCACAGGGCTACATCTTCCCTTACAGATATAAAATGAAGATTCCAAGAGTCAAGACAGAGTGTGGGGCTGGGTGCACAGTAGGGAGGTGACAGATTCTCTCTTTGGCCAAATTTTACTCAGGATTTTCTGAGCTTCTTTTAAGCGAAGCCTCCACTTGGGGACTCTGCATTGTCCAATTTTAGCAAGCATTCTGAGAAGTCTGTTTAGCCATCCCTCCTCCCCATCCTCCATATCTGATCACACTCAGTATCTGATCAGCTTCCTCATCCTCCACCACCTCCCCCCCAACCCCATGGTGATGTCCAATCACGCTGGCCTGCCTTCAGCAGGAATCCTGTTTAGGATGGTTTAGCCAGAATCCCCCCTCATCCCCAATGATTTTCATAGTGATTTTTCATCCACTGACCCCCATCCTCCTCCTTGACCATAAATCCCCCCTTGCCCATACTGTATTCAGAGTGAAACCTGATCTCTCTCCCACACTAGGAAACCCCATTGCAATAGCCCCTGCCTTGAATAAAATTGATCTTACAATTCTTTAACAAGTGTCAGGAATAAGATTTTATGTTTTTAATGAAATATAGTTGACATACAGTATTAAGTGAATCTCAGGTGTACTACAATAGGATTTGACATTTGCATAGGTTATGAGGTGATCACCACGATAAATCTAGTAACCATCTGTCCCCATACAAGTTATTACATATTGTTGACCATATTCCTTACACTGTGTATTGTATCCCCATGACTTATTTATCATATAACTAGAGATTGGTACCTCTTAATCCCCTTCACCTACTGTGACCAAACCCCCACACCTCTCCCTCATGGTGACCATCTATTTGTTCTCTGTATCTATGAGTCTCTTTCTGTTGTTTTGTTTATTTTGTTTTTTAGATTCCATGTATAAGTGAGATCATGCAGTATTTGTCTTTCTTTGGCTGACATATTTCACTTAGCATAATACCAATTCGATCCATCAATTTTGTTGCAAAGGCAAGATTCCCTTTTTGTGGCTAATAGTCCATTACGTCTGTGTGTGTGTGTGTGTGTGTGTGTGTGTATGTATACACACAGCTAACATATTCTTTATCCATTCATCGGTTGATGGACACTTAGGTTGCTTCCATATCTTGGCTATTGTAAATAATGCTGCTCTGAACATTGGCATGCATATATCTTTTCAGATTAGTGCTTTTGTTTTCATCAGGTAAAAACCCAGAAGTGAAATTGCTGGATCATATGGTAGTTCTACGCTTAATTTTTTGAGGAAACTCCACACTGTTTTCCATAGTGTCTGCATGAATTTACTTTCCCACCAAGAGTACAAAAGCATTCCCTCTTCTCCTCATCCTTGACAACACTTGTTATTTGTTGATGATAGCCTTCCGACAGGTGTGAGGTGGTTTCTCATTGTGGTTTTCATTTGCATTTCCCTGGTGATTAGCAATGTTGAGCATCTTTTCATGTGTCTGTTGGTCATCTATATGTCTTCTCTGGAAAAATGTCTGTTTAGCTCCTCTGCCTATTTTTAAATCAAATTATTTTGGTTTTTCTGATTTTGAGTTGTATGAGTTCTTTATATATTTTGGATTTTAAACTCTTATTGAATATGTCATTTACAAATACCTTCTCCCATTCAGTAGGCTGCATTTACATTTTGTTGATAGTTTCCTCTACTGGGCAAAAGTGTTTTACTTTGATGTAGTCCTATTTATTTTTGCTTTAATTTCCCATGCCTGGCGAGACAGAGTCAAAGAAATATATTGCTAAGATCAATATCAAATAGCATACTACTTATATTTTCTTCTAGGAGTTTTATGTCAGGAATTACATTTAAGTCTTTAATCGATTTTTAGTTTAGTTTTGTATATAGTGTGAGAAAGTAGACTTGTTTGATTCTTTTGTATGTAGCTGTCCTTTTCCCCATTACATATTCTTGCCTCCATTGTTGTAGATTAATTGACCATGTAAGTGTGGGTTTATTTCTGGACTCTCTATTCTGTTCCATTGATCTATGTGCCTGTTTTTTATGCCAGTACCACACTATTTTGATTATTGCAGCTTTGAGTATAGTTTGAAATCCAGGTGTGTGACACTTCCAGCTTTGTTCTTCTTTCTCAAGATTGTTTTGGCTATTTGAAGTCTTTTATTTCTATACAAATTTTAGAATTATTTGTTATACTTCTGTGAAAAAAATGCCACTGGTATTTTGATAGGAATTGCATTGAATCTGTAGATTGTGTTGGGTAGTATGCTCATTTTAACAATATTAATTCTTCCACTCCATGAGCATGGTAAATTTTTCCTTTTCTCTGTGTCACCTTCAATCTCTTTCAACGATGTCTTATAGATTCTGAGTTCAGGTCTTTTACCTCCTTTGTTAGGTTTATTCCTAGGTATTTTTTTTCTTTTTGGTGGCATTGTAAACAATATTGTTTTCTTAATTTCTCTTTCTGATAGTTTATTGTTAGTGTATAGAAACACAACAGATTTCTATATATTAATTTTGAATCCTGAAACTTTTCTGAATTCATTTATCAGTTCTAATAGTTTTTTTGGTGGCATCTTTAGAACTTTCTATATGTAGTATCATGTCATCTGCAAATAATGATAGTCTTACTTCTTTTCCAATTTAGATTCCTTTTATGTCTTTTTCTTGTCTGATTACTGTGGCTAGGACTTCCAATACTATGTAGAATAAAAGTGACAAGAGTAGGCCATCCTTGTCTTGTTCCTGATCTTAGAGGAATTGCTTTCAACTTTTCATCATCAAGTATGACATTGGCTGTTTGTATGACATAGGTTTGTCACATATGGCCTTTATTATGTTAGGGTATGTTCCCTCTATATTCACTTGGTTGAGAATTTTTGTCATAAGTGAATGTTGAATTTTGACAAATACTTTTTCTGCATCTATTGGGATGATCATATGATTATTATTTTTCAATTTGTTAACATGGTGTATCAAGTTTCACAGATATTGAACCATCCTTATATCCCTAGGATAAATTCTACTTGATCATGGTATATGATCTTTTAATGTATTGTTGAATTTTGTTGGCTGACATTTTGTTAAGAATTTTTGCATCTATGTTTATTAGGGATATTGACCTATAATTTTCTTCTTTTTTTGTGGTGTTTTCGTCTGGTTTTGGTATCATGGTGAATATGGTTTAGTGGGATGAGTCCATAAGCTCTCCCTTCTCTTCAATTTTTTGGAATAGTTTGAGAAGAATAGGTGTTAACTCTTCAAATGCTTGGTAGAATTCACCTGAGACCAATCTGGTCCTAGACTTTTGTTTGTTGAGGTTTTTTTTCTAGTACTGATTCAGTTTCATTACTGGTAATCCATCTGTTCATATTTTCTATTTCTTCTGATTCTGTCTTGGAATATTGCAGATTTCTAGGAATTTATCCATTTCTTCTAGGTTTTCTATTTTATTGGTATATAATTGTTTGTAGTAATCTCTTATGAACCTTTGTATTTCTCTGGTGTTGTTGCTAATTTCTCTCTTTTAATTTCTGATTTTATTGATTTGGGCCTTCTCTCTTTTTTCTTGATGAGCCTGGCTAAAGGTTTATCAGTTTTGTTTATCTTTTCAAATAATCAGCTCTTAGTTTCATTGATTGTTTCTGTTGTTACTTTAGTCTCTATTTCATTTATTTTCACTCTAATCTCCATTATTTCTTTCCTTCTACTAATTTAGGTTTTATTTATTCTTCTTTTTCTGTTTCCCTTAGGTGTAAAATTGGGTTTTTATTTCAGTTTTTTTCTTGTTTCCCGAGATAGGCTTGTATCACTATAAACTTCCCTCTTAGAACTGTTTTACTGCATCCCATAGATTTTTGAATCCTTGTGATTCTATTTTCATTTGTCTCCCAATATTTTTTTATTTTCTCTTTGATTTCTTTAGTGGCACATTGGTTGTTCAAGAGTATATTGTTTAGTTTCCACATGTTTGTGGTTTTTTGCCATTTTTTTTCCCTTGTAGCTGATTTCTAGTCTTATACCATTGTGGTTGGAAAAGATGCTTGATATGATTTCAATTTCTTAAATTTATTGAGACTTGTTTCATGGTCTAGCATGGTCTAGCATTTGATCAATCCTGGAGAATGTTCCATGTGCACTGGAAAGGAATATGCATTCTGCTGCTTTTGGATAGAATGTCCTCTCTCTCTCTCTCTCTCTCTCTCCATATATATATTGAGTTGGCCAAAAGGTTCATTAGGTTTCTTCCATAAGATGGCTCTAATAGCACTTAGTTGTCTTTAATTTCATTCAAAACAATTTTGTTAGATTGTATGCGACAGCTGTCATATCAGCGTGCATTTAAAAAAAATGACATCAAAATTGGTGAATTTTTGTGTAGCCATTTTAATATTGAAGATGGAAGAAGAAAAGCAACATTTTTGGCATATTATG
Organism: Balaenoptera musculus; assembly: GCF_009873245.2. NCBI lineage: Eukaryota > Metazoa > Chordata > Mammalia > Artiodactyla > Balaenopteridae > Balaenoptera > Balaenoptera musculus. The sequence goes on along the minus strand of NC_045790.1, from coordinate 19,921,454 downwards.
CTTTATTATTTCAAGAAAGGTAAAAACACAACTGGAATGCAAAAAAAGATTTGTGCAGTGTATGGAGAAGGTGCTGTGACTGATCGAATGTGTCAAAAGTGGTTTGCAAAGTTTTGTGCTGGAGACTTCTCACTCCATGTTTGGATAGACCAGTTGAAGTTGATAGAGATCAAACCAAGACATTCATTGAGAACAATCAATGTTATACCACACGGGAGATAGCTGACATACTCAAACTATCCAAATCAAGTGTTGAAAATCATTTGCACCAGCTTGGTTATGTTCATCGCTTTGATGTTTGGGTTCACATAAGTGAAAAAAACCTTCTTGACCATATTTCTGCATGTAATTCTCTACTGAAATGTAATGAAAATGTTAAGTTTTTAAAACAAATTGTGATGGGTGATAAAATGTGGACACTGTACAATAATGTGGAACAGAAGAGCTCGTGGGGCAAGCAAAATGAACCACCATCAACCATACCAAAGGCCAGTTTTCATCCAAAGAAGGTGACGTTATGTATATGGTGGGATTGGAAGGGAGTCCTCTATTATGAGCTCCTTTTGGAAAATCAAACGATTACATCCAACAAATACTGCTCCCAATTAGACCAACTGAAAGCAGCACTTGACAAAAAGCGTCCAGAATTAGTCATCAGAAAATGCAAAGTCTTCCATCAGGATAACACAAGACCAACATGTTTCTTTGATCACCAGGTAAAAACTGTTACAGCTTGGCTGGGAAGTTCTGATTCATCTGACGTATTCATCAGACATTGCAACTTCAGATTTCCATTTATTTCTGTCTTTACAAAATTCTCTTAATGGAAAAAAATTCAATTCCTTACAAGACTGTAAAAGGCACCTGGAACAATTCTTTGCTCAAAAAGATAAAAAGTTTTGAGAAGACGGAACTAAGAAGTTGTCTGAAAAATGGCAGAAGGTAGTGGAACAAAAGGGTGAATACGTTGTTCAATAAAGTTCTTGGTGAAAATGAAAAATGTGTTTTTTATTTTTACTTAAAAACTGAAGGCACTTTTTGGCCAACCCTCTCTGTATATTCCATTTGGTCTAATGTCTTGTTTAAGGTCAATTTTTCCTTATTAATTTTCTGTCTGGATGATCAGTCTATTGAAATAATTGGGGTGTTAATGTCCCCTACTATTTTTGTGTTACTGTCAATTTCCCCCTTTATATTTGTTAATATTTGCTTTAACTATTCAAGTGCTCCTATATTGGGTGTGTATATATATTTATATGTTACAGTTATAAATTATAATAAGATATTACAATTGTTATACCTTCTTGTTGGATTGACTCCTTGATCGTTATGTAATGTCCTTCCTTGTCTCTTGTTACTACCTTTGTTTTAAAGCTTACTTTGCCTGGTATAAGTATTGCTACCCAGCTTTTTTTTCATTTGCATTCGCATTGAATACCTTTTTACATCCCTTCACTTTCGGTCCGTGTATGTCTTTGTAACCAAAGTGGGTCTGCACAGACATAGAGAACAAACTTGTGGTTGCCAAGGGGGAGGGGTCAGAGAGGAATGGAGTAGGAGGTTGGAGTTAGCAGATGTAAGCTATTATATATGGAAAGGATAAACAGCAAGGTCTTACTGTATAGTACAGAGAACTATATTCTATATCCTATGATAAACCATAATGGAAAAGAATATACATATAAAGAATGTATGTATATGTATAACTGAATCACTTTGCTGTACAGCAGAAATTAACATAATATTGTAAATCAACTATACTTCAAATTTAAAATGCTATAAATAAATAAATAAAGTGAATCTGTTATAGGCAGCATATATATGGGTCTTGTTTTTTTATATACATTCAGCCATTCTGTCTTTTGATTGGAGCATTTAGTCCATTTACATCACAAGTAGTTATTGATAGGTATGTACTTACTGCTATTTTGTTTTCTAGTTGTTTTTATATTTCTTTTTTTGTTCCTTTCTTCTTCTTTTGTTCTCTTCCCTTATGATTTGATGACTTTCTTTAGTGTTATGTTTGGATTCATTTTGTGTGTGTGTGTATCTATTATAGGTTTTTGGATTGTGGTGACCATAAGGTTCATATGTAACTGTTTATATCTATCTATCTATCTATCTATCTATCTATCTATCTATCTATCTATCATCTATCTATCTATCTATCTATCTATCTATCTATCTATCTAATGATTACATTAAGTTCATGATCTTTTAAGTTTGAATACATTCTAACAACCTTGCATTTTTTTACTTCTCCTCCTACATTTAATGTTTTTGACATCATATTTTGATCTTTTTGTTCTGTGTACCCCTTAACTACTTGTTGTGGGGTAGAAGATTTTACTACTTTTGTCTTTAAAATCTTCCTACTAGCTTTATAAGTGGCTGACTACTACAGTTGTTGTATGTTTGTCTTTACCAATGAGATTTTCCTTTAATAGTTTTTATATTTCTAGTTGTTTTCTTTTCTGCTCAGAGAAGTTCCTTTAATATTTCTTGTAAAATTGGTTTACAGTTGCTGAACTCTTTGCTTTTGCTTATCTGTAAAACTCTCTCTCCTTCAAATATAAATGATGGTCTTGCTGGGTAGACTATTTTTAGTTGTAAGTTTTTACATTTCATCATTTGGAATACATCTTGTCTCTCCCTATGGCCTGCAAATTTTCTGCTGAAGAGTCAGCTGATAGTCTTATGGGAGTTCCTTTGTATATAACTAGTTGCTTTTCTCTCACTGTTTCTTAAGATTTTCTCCTTATTTAATTTTTTCAATTTTAATTATAATGTGTCTTGGTGGATCTCTTTGAGTTCATCTTGTGTAGGATTCTCTGTGTTTCCTGGACCTGGATGTCCATTTCCTTTCCCAGATTAGGGAAGTTTTCAGTTATTATTTTTTCAAATATATTTTCTGCCCCTTTCTCTCTTCTCCCTTTGGAACCACTATAATGTCAACGTCCGTATGCTTGTTGCTGTCTTAGAGGTTTCTTAAACTGTCTTCTTTTTTTTAATTCTTTTTTTTTTTTTTTTCTGTTCAGCTTAGCTATTTCCACTACTCTGTCTTCTAGTTCATAGATCCATTTCTCAGTATCATTGAATTTACTGTTGTCCCTTCTAGTGTATTTTTATTTCAGTTATTGTATTCAACTTTGTTTGGTTCTTCTTTACATTTTCTAACTCTGTTAAAATTCTTGCCATGTTCAATTTTTCTTCCACTGAGTTCATTAAGCATCTTTATGACAATTACCTTGAACTCTTTATCAGGTAGATGGATTATCTCCATTTTAGTTCTTTTTCTGAGATTTTGTATTGTTCCTTCTTTTGGCCAAATCCCTGTGTTTATTTTTCTGTATTATGTGTGTCAGTTACATTTCTTGATCTCAGAGAAGTGGTCTCCTGCAGGAGACATCCTATGAGGCCCAGCAGCACACTCCCCTCTGTTCACCGTACTTATATGCTCTAGGGTTGCTCCCTTTGTGGGCCTTTCTGTTGTGGTGGGGATGACTACTGTGGGTGCCTGGTAGGCAGGGCTGTCCTGACCTGCTTGGCTACCAGGTCCTGCCTCATGTGATAGCTGCTGGCCCATTGGTGAGAGGGGCCGGGTACCAGAGCAGCTGGTTTCATGGCCTGGTGGGTTCCCAGGACTGGTGCCAGTTTGCTGGTGGGCAGGGTTGGGTCAGGAATGCTGGCTGTGGGGCCTAGGGGAGCCAAGGCTGGTGCTAACCTACTGGTGGGAGGGCCTGAGTCCCAGGTTGGCAGGCTGTGGGGTCCAGGGGGCCAGGGTCTGCTACTGGTCTGCTGGTGGATAGGTAAGCCCTCAGCACTAATAAGCTAGAGAGAGGACTCCGAAGTGGTGCTCACCAGAACCAATATCCGCATGGTAGAATGAGCTCCCAAAAATGGATGTCACCAGAGTCTATGCTCCCAGGGAGAGTCCCAGTTGCCTCCTGCCTCTTCAAGATGTTCCCCAAGATGAGCAGGTGGGTTTGACTCAGGGTCATCTCAAATTGCTGCCCATATGCTGGGTCTCAAAGTGTGTGAGATATTGCATGCATTTTTAAAAGCAGAGTCTGTTACCTACAGCCCTCCAGTTCTCCCATATGCAAGCCCTGCTTGCCTTCAAAGGCAGATGTTCTGGGGGCTCTTCTTCTTGATGCAGGACCTCTGGACTGGGGTGTCTGATGTGAGGCTCAGACCCCTCACTCCTTGGAGAGAACCACTGCAGTTGTGATTATTCTCCTGTCACCTACCTGAGTATGTGGATTTTGATCATACTACATCTCCACCCCTCCTACCCATCTCATTGTGATTTCTTCTTTATATCTTTAGCTGTGGAAACTCTTTTCTGCTAGTGTTCAGGTTGTTCTCATTGATAGTTGCTCTGTAAATACTTGTAATTTTGATGTGCCTGTGGGAGGAGGTGAGCTCAGGGTCTTCCTATTCCGCTATCTTGACCACACTTCCAGGAATAGTATTTTCTTTAACAATGTCCCAGATGTCTCTTCTCTTGAATGTGGTGGGCCGAGGGTGGGTTTCAGAGTGACTGGGCGGTGCAGGGAGGGCAGGCAGGATAGTGGCTAGGAGACTGTTGCAAATATCCAGGGTTTGTGGGAATTGCACAACCATATTCCGGAAGATCATTGTTTAATTTTTAATTTTTAAATTATACTATAGTTCCTTCAGAATAATTTTCTATTTCAAGTATCAATCTGGCAATCTTGGAAAATGCTAGTTATGAGGACATGGAAGATGAAGCCCCTGCCTGCTCTGGAAGAGACAGATAGATAGGGCAATATTGGTCTTGTGTTTTGGATTGACTTTACCTCAGGCAGAATCACTGGAAGATGTTCAGTACTAAGCCCCATTTCCAGAGGTGTTTCTAAAAACCAGTCTCTCGGTTTGATGCATAGGTGGGTTCCCCAAACTGATTGTACCAGGCTCCTTTCAAGCACTAGGCCTGCAAGAAGGGTGAGTTAAGGCCGGTGTTTTAATTGAGAGATAATAAATGTCATTGAGGGGAAACATGTGAGCTGCACATGGCCTCCGACTCTACCAATTATCTGCTGAAGGCCATGCTGTGCTAGCACCTGGAATCTCACACACCTGTCAGACTGTCTCGACTATAATGCACACCCACTGAGAAGTGAGCTCAGCAGGCACCCAAGAGCCCTCATAAACCTTTAAGCAGTCTTTCCAAAACTCTCACTGACAGCTATCTTTAGCTTCATATGAAAGTAAAAGTAGAAAGTGTGTGTGTACATACATGTATGTGTGTTTGTGTATTTGTATGTAGATCTATCTATCTGTCTATCTATCTATCTATCTATCTATCTATCACTGATTTTTATTCTGCTACTGAAAGAAGCAAACTTCACCTCTCTTCATCCAGAAGCTGGCATAAAAGATCCTGTTCTACCAATCCCCACTGTGATCTCAAAGTCGTCAATTTTACTGGCTTCACAAAACTGATCTTATGAAATTTAGTCACACTTTGTATATTCCTATTATTAATACCCCACAGGGTCAGATTATATATATATATACATACAGGGATAGAAGCATTCCATAGAGCGGAACATCCTCAGTTTTCATTTGCATATATCAGCCATAACTAAAAAAAAACTAAAGGAGAGATAGAATTTGTGAATGGTTAGGAAATAGTTACTTTGCTCTCTCTTTAGCTGAGAGAGGCGTCATACTCCCTTCCCACCCTTTACAGATGTGGAACACAGAGATGCTATGTGACCACCAGGGTGTCACAGGGAGGGCACATGGCCTCATGGCCAGCCTGACTTCTCTCTGCATGGCAATGTCCTGCTTCTGCTGTCTCCTGAAACCAAGGGAGGGAAAGGGGAGAACATAGAGGAAGATCTATCCATTGTTCCCATTCATAAAACGCACAGTTAAAGTCCATGGGTTGCTATCTCTGGGGCAGGAGACCTGGAACCACCCCACCGGCACCGTGCTCTCTTTGATCAGCCCTCACATCCCTCCAGGTGTGCTCCTGGCTCTGCTCAGACTGATTCTCAGTCATCTCACCTCTGGAATTGAACCCCATCAGCTTAGTGTGGGACAAATGCTCTGACATTAACAAAATCTTTTGAGTACTCTGATGTTTTTGCACAATCAGTGATGCTTTCTTGCATCTCAGATGTCAACTCCACCATTATTCTCATATGTGCACAAAGGACTTTAACGAAACAGCAGATTGGCTGTGAAAATTCCATCTACCTTAACGCAGGGGGGAGTTCTGAGCAGAGACAGAAAGAAAGAGCCAGAGCCAAGAACCTCACAGGGTCATCCCTTACAGATAGAAAACTCGAGTGAAGGGAAAGACTGGGGGACCCAGCTGGGGCCAGGCTTCTTCAGGGGTAGGATGAAGCATCTGCTTAGTGGCCTGAGGAATACATGAGCGGTCTGTGCCACTCGATGCTGGCAGCAGACAAGGAACACGTGAATTGAGACACCGGTCTATTCCGTACATTGGAATCAGTCATCATCCTCAGGGAGTAAAGGATTTCTGGATCACAGTGGCAAACAGATCAATACAGAACTCGCCTCTTGCAAAGGTGACAGAACGGAGTAGGTAGCTCTCGACTTCCTGTTGCTTCAGTGCAGGCAAAGTGGCTCTGAAGTTTTAATGCCCTGAGGTTGGATCAGCAGTGCAAACAGAGCCTGCTTCTTTGAGAGGGCCTGAGGACCACACTGCTCTCGTGTTACTTACAATAGACCAGAGCTCAGGTTCCAGGCAAGTCCCTCAGGGATGTGTTCACCCATTTCCCTGTGGGCGGGCAAGAGAAGTTGTGGAGGCAGAACCCGTGGATTCACTGTCACTATTTACAAAATGGTCTGATTAAAGACCTGCTTCTATATTATGTCCATATTCAGAAACTTATCTGCTTATACCCAGGAGGTATATCAGCTCACACAGCTATAATCTTTATCCATAGTAGTAAACAAAACCACCAATGTCCAGTTTGCCATCAGTTAGAACAGGACCAGCTCCCCAGCCCCAGCATTGCAGCTCCAAGCTGATTGACTTACACAGTGTGTCCTAGTTTCCCTCTAGAAAAGCAGGAATAATAATGTCTGTTTTCTCCTGGGTAAAGCAACATGAGATGTGATCAACAGAAGTGTTTGTAGCTCTTCAAAAGAAAAATTATACAGTGCTGTACCAGTCCTCAACCTGGTACTTAGAGACTAACTTATCTGCGTCTGAAAACTCCACACAATTTAGGAGACCAAAACCAGTCTTACTTGAGCATTTTAGATAAACTTCTACTTAAGAGCTTAAAAACAAGGTGCAAAAATTCTTGTATTGGTTCCAAGACTTGATTAAGATAAGCTAATTGGGTGTGTATATGCATCTCTGTGTGTTGCATGTGAGTCTGTCTGTGCATACATGTGTATGTGTGTATGCACACATGTGTATGTTTGTGCATATATGTATGTGTTCCTGTGTGGGAATTTGCATATCGCTGTGCATGAGTGTATGTGTGTGTGAATGTGTGTCTGAGTGCCTGTGTGTGTATTTTCTCTAGTAGCAATCATTTCTGGTCGACTTTCCTTACCTGTCCAAGTCAAGCACTGACTTCCAAGTCATCCTCTGAGATCTGATAATCTTTTGACTCTAATAGGTCTCTCTCTCTTCTTTTTTTTTTTTTTTTTGGAGGATATATCTTCAGCTTTCTTCCTGTTCTTTTTTAAAAATGTTTTATTGAATTATAGGTAATACAATGTTGTGTTAGTTTCAGGTGTACAGCAAAGTGATTCAGTTTATATATATACATACATTCTTCTTCAGATTATTTTCCATTAGAGGTTATTACAAGATGTTGAATATACTTTCCTGTACTATACAGTAGGTCCTTGTTGTTTAACTATCTTATATATAGTAGTGTATATATATGTTAATCCCAAACTCCTAATTTATCCCTCCCCCACCCCTTTTACTTTTAACAAATGTATGCTTTTACTAACCTCTCCCTATTCCCTCCAACACCCAGCCGCTGGCAAACACTTTTTGCTCTGTTTCTATAAACTTGACATTTTTTTAGATTCCACATATAAATATCATACAATATTTATCTTTCTTTGTCTGGCTTATTTCACTTACTATAATTCCATCAAGTTCCATCCATGTTGTTGCAAATAACAAGATTTCTTTCTTTCTGGTAGCTGAATAATATTACATTATATATGTTTGTGTGTGTGTGTGTGTGCCTGTGCATGTGTGTGTATGTGTAACATTTTCTTCATTCCTTTGTTAAGGGACACTTAGGTTGTTTCCATGCCTTGACTATTGTGAATAATGTTACAGTGAACATGGTGGTACATATATCATTTTTTGTGTTTTTTTTTTTAAACAATAAATGCTGGAAAGGGTGTGGTGAAAAGGGAACCATCCTGCACTGTTGATTGGAATGTAAACTGATACAACCACTATGGAGAACAGTATGGAGGTTCCTTAAAAAACTAAAAATAGAACTGCCATATGACCCAGCAATCCCACTACTGGGCATATACCCTGAGAAAAGCATATATTATTTTGAGTTAGTGTTTTTGTTTCCTTTGGGTAAAAACCTAGAAGTGGGTATTGCTGGATTATGTGATAATTCTAATTTAATCTTTTGATAAATCTCCATACTGTTTTCCATACTGGCTGCAACAGTTTACATTTCCACCAGTAGTGCACCAAGGGTCCCCTTTACATCTCAAGGAACTAGAAAAAGAACACAGAAATTAAGCCCAAAGTTCGTAGAAGGAAGGAAATAACAAAGATGAGAGTGGAAATAAATGAAATAGAAACTAAAAAGACAATAGAAAGGATCAATGAAAATAAGAGCTGCTTTTTTGAAAAAATAAACAAAATAGACAAACTTTAGCCATCATTACCAAGAAAAGAAGATAGGACTCAAACAAATACAATTATAAAAATCTAGATCTCTTTTAATGCAGCTTTTTGTGCCCTATGCAAAAATACCCTTCATTATTGATGATGCTGACCTAGTTCTGCAAAATGCTAGGACTATAGATCTTCAGTGGGAAGCTCCCCACTCCCTTGACTGTCTCTCCTGCAGGTAGCACAGGTAAGCATCCTGGGGCAGAATTATCAGAAGCTTCACAAGTGATTGGCTGCCCACAAATGTTGCCAGTCCACTGAGTCTGCTATAACCCCATGCCTTGCCTGTTCTGCTTCATTTTTGAGTTCCAGCTATTGAAAAAAAGGGCCTTGGCTGATAAGGGCTTCTCACCCTGACCTTCAAATCTTCACTAAAGCCCAACTGGGAACACTGACCTGGACGACATGGGTGAGAGTTCTCCAGTGATAATCAGATTCCAAGGCATGGGGACAACACTCTCCTTATAGGCTTATAGCACTATAATGAGAGAAATGCAATTGTACTTGGAAACTGAGTGTTGCTCTATATCAACCAGATATATGGGATTAAATTACTAACCTTACTAACAGGTGCCATTTTGTATTGCAGAAGCAAAGTTAAGCTTTTTAATTAAAGTCAATCTCGATTAAAATCAGTCGGGGCGGGGGAGGGGTTAGTTGAATTTTAAAACAACTGATAAGGATTTTTCTGAAAAGACATGAAACCTACTCTTTGTTATGTACAGTTCTTGAAGATGAGTCCAAGAAATCTTATTCCTTATGATTAATTAAGGGCATGTCAAATACTTGTTATAGAAGGAATTTGTTTAAAACACAAAATTTGCTCAAATGAATAACTGGCTATAGCTGACCTTCAGTGGTACACGGAACTGAAGACGAGGGCTAATACAGATTACAGAACAACAGTAACCATCTTTATTCACATGATAGTTTTAAATAAAAATGTTTTAATAGCTAATATTATAAAAATTTTAGTTTCAAATATTTAGACAACTGCTTTCTTTATTTCAACCTACTTGTTTGATTTGCCCCTTAAAGCTGTTACAGATGTGCATTTCAAAGGCACACAACATGCCAGAGTGAGCAGGGACTTAAAAGTCTGAACACCTGAGTTGTGAGCCTGAACGCCGAGTGACCTTGGCCACCTGTGACCTTGAGAAAATCACTTCACTTCTCTGAGAATCAGGACCTCTTCAATAAACAAAAACATTGCCCCCCCATTGAGTTTTCAGGGTGATCCAGTGAGATAAGGCATGGGAAAATATTATGTGTTGTGAATATTATTAGTTGTGATGTTATTAGTCATGGTAATATTAATAATTACATTTTAAACATGATATATTTAACTCCCACTAAAAACATCCAGTCTTGGTGGCAAATACAGACATGTTAATGTCCCACCTTGCTAGTCCTGAAATGAAAACAAAACAAAGCCTGCATTTAGCTCTGAGTAACCACCTTCACTTGGAGCACTTGACATGTTGACAACAATCAGTTTAGTGAGTTTATGGGAGGAAAAAAAAATCAGTCATGCTGTTTGGATTTACCAAGATAAAGCAGCAGGTCGCCTGTCTGAACTATACACTTTCTAGTGGGGTATTTTGATGTCACAAAGGCACAGGTCTGAAAAATGTCTTCCTTTTAAAAATTCTTAAAGATCTGCGAAATGTGTTTGTTCAATGCATAGACCTAAATCAGGAGAAATTAACTGTGGACATTACTACAACTGAATGCAATAAAAACTGATTTGTATGATGTACAGTTGCCTGGAGGTTTTGATTCTTTTGATTACCTCCTGATATTTTCTGTTCCTTTTTGAACTTTTGTGAATTTTTGCAGGTTTCAACAGCTTAGGTGAGCATCAGAGGTACCACCCAGCAGTGGGATTTTAAGATGACCATCAGGAAGGACAACAAAGCAGACATAAGTGTGCTTTTCCAAGGATATAATATTTCCTTTTATGAAGATCCAGCAAAAGATATAAGATAGTACTGCTGACTAAGGAAATGTGAAGAAGAGAGGGTTTTCTCTTTCACCTTCATCTACTCTTTTAACCCAGGAGTGTGAATGGTATTTCTATGTGTTGAAAATTGATTCATCTCAGCAGTTTTATTAGTTCATGAGCTTTATACACTGTCCAAGAGGCTGGGCCTTACAAATTATGTGGGGCCATGTGCTCATTTTACAGATGATTAAACTGAGGCTGCAGGATCATGTAACTTAGAAACCTGAGGGCCAAAAAGGATCCAGGATCCATTCACCACTCTTAGCCCAGCACTGCTATGCTCTGAGTCTCTGACTGTGCATAGTCAAGTTCAGTCAATACAAAGTCAGTATTTGAATTTTAATGAGACAGAAGTAAACAAAGACAACAAAACCCTGGAAGACCTGAGTCATATAGACTCAAAAAGGAAGTGGCAGGTGTGGTAGAAGGCCCAGGGCTTACCGTGTAACCTTTGCTCTAACGCCACGCCCTCCTGGAGCAGGCCATAGAACTAAGGACTGTTGTGCACATTCATACATTCAGACGCTGTATCCTCCCAGCATCAGTGGCTCACCTGAAGAAGTCCAGGTGGAGATCTGGGCCGCTGACTGCTGGATCAGCTGGAGTTCTCATGCCGTTTGCCAGGGGAGCTGCAGGGAGAATATTGGCAGCTCTACTTAGTGTCATGGAGGGCTGGATGGATGGGCAACTTAGAACCCGCTGCCAGATGGCCCATTGTCTAGACTGACAACAACCTGTATCCCTCAGAGGAAAATAACGCATATCTTGATTAGTTTCAAATCCGGTCTAACTGAGACAAAAGCAACCTTCCATTGGTCCTGGCGGAGAGCCTACATGATGGAGAATTGCATAATGATTTTGGGCAACCCAGCAGGCCAGCGTCATGGGAAAGCAGCTGGGCTGGCCAAAGCCAGAATACAACCCACAGTGCAAGGCCCAATTGCTCACTCACGACGATTTCCCTTGGCCTGATGCATTCTCTTTCTTACTCTGCAGGTTTCAATGGCTCCCCCTTGTAGTTTTGTGGGTAAATGAGATAGTGGATTTCTTTGTATGAGTTAGGTTTGAATTTTTATGTTTTGGACAGGCAAGACTTTCTTTGCTCTTCTGACCAAAGAAAGGCTAGGTCTTCATCTATGAAAAGGTTGTATTCCTGAAAAGCTTACAGTCAATCACATTAAAAGGAAAGATTATTTTTAATAATACTGGCTGACTTCTTATAGGGACTTGGAGTAAGTCTCCAGGAAGCTCCATTCTCAGGGAGAGAATCAGTCCTAATCATTTAGGTTACTCAGTTAGCTTTCTGTCTATTGAGTTTTCTTGAAGCAGGACACCCCTGAAATATAACACTCTGAATCAGCAGTGACCTGCTCTAGGAACCCTGCTCAGTTGTCCAGCAGAGGGAGGGCAAATGGACCAAAGCCGCTTCCAGGAACCAGACACATCCTCACATGGGGGAAGCTGGGGAGGGGGAGGCCTGGGGAGGGCAAGGCCAGTTGTATGAAGCAACATGGCCTCAGCAACCCCAAACAGACTCGCAACTAAACAACACAAACACTGATCCGCATGGCAGAAAGGAGATTTCTATCTCCTGTGAAAACAGGCAAACAGCCAGTCACGCTCTGAGCTTTCTATTTGCAAGATCGCCATCCCAGCAAGTGGCTAATTGGCACTTGGTGGCAATTCTCAGCGTTCAACCCGCCGTAACACCAAGAATCTCACCCCTGGCTGAGACAGGTGGTGACCCAAGGGGAAGCCAGATGCCCTGAAGGGGAGAGAATGCACTTGGACTCCTTCTCACCTCAGAGGAGTGCCACTGGGTTTACTCCCTACAGAGGTTTTCATTGTTATTAAAAGAAAATAATGATTAAACATAAAAATAAAAACAAAGCCTGCAGCACCTCAGCTGTTATCGCAGGATCGTCGTACAGACATGCAGTGGTAGCAACCTAGCACTATTTACCCTGTGGTTCTTTCATTCTGTGGGCATTTAACAAATATTTACTACATGCCGTGGAGACACAGATAAAAAGATGTGGTGTCCTTCCGCTGAGGAGTGTGCAGTCTAATGAGAAGAAAGGCATTGAAAAATGTCAACACAGTGTCAATGTGCTGTAATAAACACAAGGACAACAGGAATGCAGGGAGGGCAGGGGTGTCAGGAAAACTGCACAGGGGATGTGAGAGGGGACATGGTCTTGGGAAGACAAAAGGGGTCCCAGGAGCAGTAATGCTGGGAGCACACAGGGTTGCTCGGGAAACCATGGGCCTAGCGTGTTTCAGAACTAGGGCATAAAGGTGGCTGGGAGGTGGGAAGGTGTAAAAGGCAAACAGATGTGGGTCCTGACAATGGAGTTTATGCAAGGGCTTTGAGCAGGCAATGCTCATGCCAGCCAGAGCCCTCTGGTCCAGGGCTGGAAGGGGTGCAGGCAGCTACAGGGGAGGCAGAGTGCCCAGAAAGGAGGTTATTCTAAACAGGAAGGAAAGGTTTGGACCAGGGCCCTCATTCTGTCTAGAACTGCCCTGATCACCAGACAGGGTACAAGAGACACATCTGTAATTGTACATTTTCTAGAAGCCACATTTAAAATATAAAAAGAAACATGTGGAATTAATTTTTATGATAAAAGTCATTTTAGCCAATATAGCCAGAATAGTATCATTTCAACATGTAATCAGTACCAAAAAAAAAACCCATTAATGAATTACTTTTCATTGTTTTTTCTACACTAAGTCTTCAAAACTTGGTATGTATTTTACTCATACAACACATCTCTATTGGCAGCGACCATATTTCAAGTGCTCAGTAACCACATGTGACTGGTGACAGCTTTGTGGGCCAGTTCTGGACTCTCCAACGTGCGTCAGAGATTCCCTTTTTGGGCCATAATTGCTCTGAGTGCCATACTTGCTAATACTTCTTTCTCAAAAGATAGATCAAAATGAAACAGTTTCCACTGCCAAAAGGCATATAGTACTCCAAGACTTCCACTGCAAGCCACAGGTCTAGGTTGATAGGAAAAGTTGTCTTAAAATAAGTACGCACTCCATAATTCTCTTTGATTTCCAAAGCTTGAGGGGGAGAGGGTGCCTAGGACAATTTGCATCTTAATAAACACTGTCCCTTGCAAAATGATTCTCAACATCCTTAACGAATGCCTCCCAATAACAATAATTAACATCAGAAGGTGCTGTGCCAGCATTCACTAATGAATGCCCTCCCAGGCAGACCCTGTTTTGATTGACTTAAAGCAAAGCTTTTAAGTAACTCAACTGGCATGGGGCCATACAAGGAGTTGGGTTTATGTAACTTGTTTCCCAGAAAGAAAGAAGCTTAAGGAACTCATATCTGGCCACAAGTGGGATTGTCATTAGAAGCAGGACTAGAGCACAGGGTATCTTTGGCCAAGTTTTCAGTACTTAAGATCTCAGGAGGGGCACTTATGTGTCCTTGTTAAAAGTGCTAAGCAGGCAGTGGGGACACTAGCAGCCTCACATGGGTGTGTTGGCTCTGCCACATCAGTTTCCTTGTCCCATGACTAATGCTCCACCCAGCCCAGGACACGTAAGTTTAGTTGAGGATTTGGCCATATCCAAGGGGTTCCTCCTCCCCTCAAGTCTTGGACCTGGCTTGCAGAATTTCCATCCATAGCTCCCTAAGGTCCTTGGCTCCTTTCCAATACTCAGTTTTGACAACAGTGTAGTGGGATTTGCATGCATATGATAACCTTCTTACACATGCTGCCATGGCCCTGTAGTAACTTTGGAAATAACAGTTGTGAGAGAAGCTTAGTCATGTTGACTTAACATGTATGTGCCAAGCACTGAACCAAATGCTTTGTGTGAATGAGCGCAGTAAGTCTTCTCTACAACTCCATGAAGTCCACGTCCTCAATATCTGCATCATACAGAAAGGGAAACCAAGGAAGATGAGTAACTTGCTTTGGTAGTTCAGTAAAACTTGCTAAAGCTGGCTGATTCCAGGGGAGGATCTTTAGATTACTAGACTATTCAGCCTCCTTCATTTAGCTGTGGTAAATCTCTTGTCTTGTATTGTTATGGGAAACATACACTGTGGCAGGCAGAATTCTAAAATGACCCTCAAGATTCCCACTCACTCGTATGCACTTCCTGAATAATTCCCTCCTTGTAAGTGAGGGCAGAGCCTCTTAATATCATGGGGCAACATTCTCATGATTAGATTTCTGGTCAGTTGACTTTCAGTTAGTCAAAAGGGAAATTATTCAGGTGGACCTGACTTAAACAAGTGAGCCTGAAAAGGACTGGGCCCATCCTGAAAGAAGAGAGATTCTGAGTATAAGAGAACCTATAGAAGGGACCACATGGAAAGGGCCTGAGGACATCCTGTAGGAGCTGAAAAGACCCCCAGCTGACAGCCAACAAGAGAACAGAGACCTCAGTCCTACAACCACAGGATCTGGATTCATCCAACAGCCACATGAGCATGAAAGAGGACCTTGAGCTCCAGAAGGAACACAGGCCAGGTGACAGCTTGAGAGCAGCCTTGGGACACCCTGAACAGATGATCCAACCTGCATTCCTGACCTATGGAAACTGAGATAAATATATATTTTTTAATTATTTTATATTGGAGTATAGTTGATTAACAATGTTGTGTTAGTTTCAGGTGTATAGCAAAGTGATTCGGTTATACATATACATGTATCTATTCTTTTTTCAAGTTCTTTTCCAATTTAGGTTATTACAGAATATTGAGCAGTTGTTTTAAGCCTCTAGGTTTTCCTTTCCTTGTCTTGTATTAGCTAGGACTTCCAGTACAATATTGAAAATGAGTGGTGAGAGGGTTCATCCTTACCTTGTTCCTGATCTTAGCAGGAAGGATTGAAGGTTCTCACCATTAAGCATGATGTTAGGTGCAGGTTTTCTGTAGATGACAAGGAAGTTTCCCCTTTATTGCTATTTTGCTGAGAATTTTTAGCATGGATGGGTGTTGGATTTTGTCATCTGCTTTTTCTTCATCTACTGATGTGATTATGTGATTTTTCTTCTTTAGCCTGTTGATATGATGGATTACATTAATTGATTTACAGCTGTTGAAACAGATTTGCACATATGGGATAAATTTCAGTTGGTCATGGTGTATATACCTTATACATCTCCTTATACATTGTTGGATACAATTTGCTAACATTTGTAGAAAATTTTTGCATCTTTGTTCATGAGAGATAATGGTCTGTGGTTTTGTTGTAATGTTTGGTTTTGGTATTGGAGTAATGCTAGTCCCAAAGAATGAATTAGGACATATTACTTCTCCTTCTGTCTTCTGGAAGAGATGATAGAGAATTGGTATAATTTCTTCCTTAAATATTTAGTAGAACTCACATGTAAACTCATCTGGACCTGGTTCTTTCTGTTTAGGAAGGTTATTAATTGTAGATTCAATTTCTTTAATAGATATAGGACTCTTTAAATTGTCTATTTCTTCATATGTAAGTTTTGTGAAATTGTATCCTTCAAGGAATTTGTCCATTTTATCAAGGCTATCCAATTTGTGGGCATAGGGTTGCTCATAGTATTATTTTATTATCCTTTTAAAGCCCATGGCATCTTAATGATTTTTGATAATAGTAATTTATATCCTCTGTCTTTTTTCTTAGTTAGCCTGATAAATTTTACAGATATTTTCAAAGAACCATCCTTTGATTTTGTTGATTTTCTCTACTGATTTCCTATTTTCAATTTCATTGATTTCTCCTCCCATTTTTGTTATTTCTTTTATTCTGCTTACTTTGAATTTAATTTGCTCTTCTTTTTCTAGTTTCCTAAAGTGGAAGCTTAGGTTGTTAATTTTAGAACTTCTTTTCTAATATATGCCTTCAATGCTATAAATTTCTCTATAGGCACTGCTTTTGCTACATCCCACAAGTTTTGATAAGTTGTATTTTTATTTTCATTTTGTCAAAATATTTTTAAATTCCTCTTGAGTTTGTTTGATCCATGTGTTATTTAGAAGTATGCTGTTTAGTCTCAACATATTATTGGATTTTCCAGCTATTTTTCTGTTATTAATTTCTAGTTTAATGCCATTGTGGTCTGAGAACATAAATTGTATGATTTCTATTCATTTAAATTTGTTAAGGCATGTTTTATGGCCTAGACTGTGGTCTTTTTGGGTGAATGTTCCATGTAAGCTTGAGAAGAATGTGTATTCTGCTGCTATGGGATGATGTAACTGATGTCTTCTTGCTGTATTAATCCCATTATGTAATGCCCCTCTTTATCTCTGACAACTTTCCTTGCTCTGAAGTCTGCTCTGTCTGAAATTAATACAGTCACTCACACTTTCTTTTGATTAGTGTTAGCATGATATCTCTTCCTCCATTCCTTTACTTTTAATCCGTATGTGTCTTTATCTTTAAAGTGAACTTCTTATAGACAAGGTATAGTTAGACCATGTATTTTTATCCACTCTGACAATCTCTCTTTTAATGGTTCATTATGATTATTGAATTTCAGTGTTATTATTGATATAGTTGGATTAATATTTACCATATTTATTACTATTATCTATTTGTCGCCCCTGTTCTTTGTTCCTATTTTTGTCTTCCACTCTTTTTCTTCCTTTTATGGTTTTAATTGAGTATTTTATATGATTCCATTTTCTCTCCTTTCTTAGCATATCAGTTATACATTTTTTTAACTTCTTTTAGTGGTTGCTCTAGAGTTTGCAGTATATTTTTACAACTAATCCAAGTCCAGTTTCACTTCACTTCATGGGTAATGTGAGTATCTTATAACAACAAAATAATCTTAATTTCTTCTTCTTGTACTTGGTATCATTGCTGTCAGCCATTTCACTTATATATAAGCATACATAAGCATATATATATATTTATAATATACATAATCAATTACATTATTGCTATTATTATCTTGAACAAACTGTCATCTGTTTGTTAACAAACTTTTATCAGTGAAGAATAAGAAAAATAAAAGTTTTTATTTAACCTTTACATATTCCTTCTTTGATGTTCTTCCCTTCTTTATGTAGGTCTGAGTTTCTGATCTAAATATTTTCCTTTTCTCTAAAGGACTTCTTTAAACATTTCTTGCAAGGCAGGTCTACTGGTAACAAATTCCCTCAATTTTTGTTTGTCTGAGAAAGTCTTTATTTCTCCTTAACTTTTGAAGAATAATTTCACCAGGTACAGAATTCTAGATGATTTTTTTCTCCCAACACTTTAGATATTTTATGCCACTCTTTTCTTGCATGCATGGTTTCTGAGAAGTAAGATGTTATTCTTATATTTGCTCCTCAATAAGTGTAGCGATTTTCCCCCTCTGGCTTCTTTCAGGATATTTTTCCTGTAGTCTGAAAATAATACACCAAGGTATACTTTTTTTGACATTTATCCTGATTGGTGTTTTCTGAGCTTCCTGTATCTGTGGTTTAGTGACTGACATTAATATTGGGAAATTCTCAGTCATTGCTTCAAATAATTCTTCTATTCTTTTCCCTCTTTCTTCTACTTCGAGTGTTCCCATTACATGTATGTTCCAACTTTTGTAGTTATCCCAAAGTTCTTGTTCAGTAATTTTCAGTCATTTTTTTCTCTTTACTTTTTTGGTTTTGGAAGTTTCTATTGACATATCTTCAAGTTCAGAGATTTCTTTTCCTCAGCGTGTGTCCAGTCTCCTAATAGATCCATCAAAGATATTCTTCATTTCTGTTAAAGTGTTTTTGATCTCTACATTTATTATTGATTCCTTCTAAAAATTTCCTTGTCTCTGCTTTCAAAGTCATTTTTTGGATGAATAATTTTAGATTCACAGAAAAGTTTCAAAGAGAAACACCCTATTTTGTTTGTCAAAACTAAGAGACCAGCATTTATGCATTACCATTAACTACTTCCCAGACTGTGTTCAGTCTCTGTTCAGTATTCCTATTAATGTCCTTTTCTGTTCCAAGTTCCAAGACAGAGCACCACATCACATTTAGTCATCATGTCTCCTTACATCTGTGATTGTTTCTTACCCGTTCTTTATCTCTCACAACCTTGACAACTTTGAGAAGGTACTGGTCATATATTTTGTAGAATGGCCTTCAGTTGGGGTTTGTCTGATGTTTTTCTCATGACTAGACTACGTTTATGGGTTTGAGGAAAGAATATCACAGGGGTGAGGTGTCCTTCTCACCTCACTATATCAGGGGGTACATGAAACCCATGTAATATCCCTGTTTATCTTAATCTCCATCATTTTCTTAGGGTATTTATAGAAAAGTTTTGTGCTAGATCAATTTTTATGAATTCTGTGATCACGTTCTCCTTTCTATGATTTTGGTGTCACTACAATTATTATGACTATTAAACTCATGAATCTAATTTCACCACTTGTCATTTCTATAAGGAACACATTTAAAATAGGACCATGAAATGTACATAATCAACTGATCCACCAGTTGACTTTGGAGCTCATCCCCACAGTATGTACATAGATTTGGGATAAATTGATACTACTAATGGGCATGGCTAGCCAGACCTTGAATGAGATGTAGTTGCAATAAGGGTACTCAGTGTTTGAGTTTCCACAGTGCCCCCACTGTGGCTACAGGGCTAGTGGACAGCCTGGTCCATGCATGAGCTGTCAGCGGTCAGCAGACCCTCAGCACATCTGACTATAGGTTTTACCCTTGATATAAGTTAGAAAAACACAGTGTTGGTCTCCAGTGAAACCCATATCTGCCATTTCTTGGCTCTTTTTTCTCATCTAAGAATTTCCTTACATTTTAACCTCCTGTCACCCAGAACAGCTGGGCTTTCTCCCCCTTTTGCGGAAAAAAAAGTGCCTAATATTAATCATTGACTCAGTCTCAACTGAAATCAGGTTTCTCTCTCACAAAGCCACATCTTAAACTGGAAAGTGAGACAATTTCAAGTATCACAAAGCAGATGGGCATTTTAGGGGAATGAGGAGTCTTCTGGCTGACCTGTAGTCATCACTACATTGGATGATACTGGAAGCTAATGTGTAAGAAGTTGACAAGGCTGGTGGAGAGCTCTGACCTCTCTTGGACCTTTGCATCTCCTGCAGGTGTCTCCTAGCAGGATACTGGGGGCTCAGGGACCCCATGACCCTGCCCAGCACACTGCATGGAATGGCACAAAACCCGAGATAACATTGGTCTCCTGCACTCATAGACCTCACCTGCTATGCAGTTACGCCTTTTGCCACTGTGACTTGCTGGCCATGACCTCTCAATGACCCCAATCCTGGTCTTCAGGGGCCCACTGATCTGCCTAGTCACAGGCTTCCTGAGCAACTCGGTGACTGGACCATGCCAAGATCCATCTTAGTTATCCCTTCTGAGTCAGTGCAAAGCCTGGATGAGAAGCAATGTGCTTGGTTTGTTAGCCTAGTAGTACCTGCTCTTCCTTATTTTCTCTCTACTGTGCTGGCCAACAATGGCTGATGAGTCTTCCCCAGGTCAATGTGGCCAGGGGACTGCGCCCTTGTGTGGGTATCTTGCCCTACCATTGGTTACACACAGGCTAACATATGTGTCACCCCTTGCAGGGCTCAGAAGGTTGGAACCATGCACTTGAACTGTGTGGTCCAGTTACAATTTATGGGGCTTATGTTTAAAAAGTCCTTTGACTTGGTTAGATTTGAGAATTTAGTAGGTTAAATGAGTTTTTCGATGGTTTCAACCATCCTTGGTACTTCACCAAAATATGCCTTTGGCATTTTAATCCTCCCAACTAATTTGTCTTATTATTCAGTTATTGAAAAAAGAAAATTATATACTTGGTTCTCAGAAGTATTAATAAAAAGCTATTACCCAGGGTCGGAAGAAGTCACTTTATTTTATGGAGAGGGAAAAAGGGCGTAGCTAAATTCAAAGTTTTCTTGTTTCAACACAGAGCATAGGGAATGTAGAATTAAACAGGAACACAGAAATACTTTTACACCTGTGTTCACAGCAGCCTTATTCACAATAACCAAAGGTAGAAGTACCTCAAGTGTCGGTCAATAGCTGGATAGATAAACACAATGTGGTCTATCCACCTAATAGAATATTATTCAGTATGAGAAAAAGAGGAAATTCTGGCACATGCTACAACATGGAAAAACCTTGAGGACATTATGCTAAGTGAAATAACTCAGTCACAAGAGGACAAATGTCTTATAAGTCCATTTATATGAGGTCCCTAATGTAGTCAGATTCATAGAGACAGAAAGCAGAAGGGTGGTTGCCAGGGTCTGGGGGAGGGGGAATGAGGAGTTAGTGTTTACTGGGTCCAGAGTTTCAGCTTTGCAAGATGAAAAAATTCTGTAGATGGATGGTGATGATGGTTGCACAACAATGTGAATGTACTTAAAGCCATTGAACTGTACACTTAAAAAACGGTTAAAATGGTAAATTTTATGTATAATTTACTACCACAAGTTTTAAGTAAATAATTTTAAAAATTAAACACAGAAAAAATAATGGAGAATTGAAACAATTACCAGAAAGTGTAGCAATTCATCTAATAAACTGAGAAGACCCCCAGCTTAGAGGATAATCAGACCAGGCGCCCACTCCCTCGGGCCGTGGCTGCAGCCCAGAGCCAGTCTGGGCGGCAGAGTTTAAAGCCTGGGTTGTCCGTCAGGGAGATGTGTCCAGACACAGAAAGGGCTCAGCTAACCCACCAAGAGCTCCCATGATCTCTGCACCCAGTTCAGAACCTCTGTGTGTACAAAACCATGGGGGGCCTTTAGTGGTGAGATCGTTGTGTGCTCACAAGGCTCAGTTCCCTGTAATTGGCCTCAAAGGCACAGAAGCCCCCAGCAGAAGAGCTGAGGATGAATTTCTTGAGTGTTTATCATTTGAAAATTCACACACCCTTTTCTCCCTGCCCCTCATGCACGGCTCTCCAGCAGTTACCATTCTGTGAGCTCATGACCCCCAAGGGAGAGGCTACCACTGGGGCCAGCCCAGCCCTGGTGGCTGAGCAAAGGTCTTCAGGGGCACTTGTGGGCCCAGGGTGGGCACCAGCAGCATCAGGTACCCTGTGAGACGCATGTGCTGGGTTTCCTCGCTGGCTGCTTCCCAGAACTCTTTTTTTAAATATATTATAGAAAGATAGATAGGTATATCTATATATATAAAGATTTTATATATATATTTTATATTTTATAAATATATATATATCTTTGTTCCACTGCATTTGTTTAATTCTAATAAGAAAACTTTAAAAACTCACTAGCGTTCAAGTCTTTCTTCCGCTTGCACTAGAGTCACATTTCTGAGTTCACAGTACTTGATAAAGACCTCGAGCATTCAGGTCCCCTAGTATTCACTATAGGAGCCTTTAGCATACAGGCAGAAGTAAAACACAGTTGTGATTTGCAGGATATGGAAGATGTTGGATCTCAAAGTCACTAGTTTCATTTACAAACTGCTCTTACATTTTGGATCCCCAAATGCCTTCTTCTGACTTCTGTTCATAAATATGGGACCAGGGGAACCCCAAGTCAGGATGCATGCTTGAGAGTTGTCCTCTCGCAGGGTCGGATGCTTCCTTTTCAAGCCTGCCAGATTCACATAGAACTGATTTGTCCTCTTAGCAGACACTGAATCATGGGGTATCATTTAGTGAGGAGAAAATTATGACCAGGTGCTATCACAAAGTTAAGCGATTATGAAATTCATGGGATGTGTTTCATGGACCCAGTGAGGGAGAATTTGCAAAAACAGGATGGCCAAGGAAAGCAGTGGAATCTACCTCTGGACATTTATAACTAGAAGAGTGAAATTGACTTGCACCTGCCCCACCGCTCCCCTACCCTCACTTTCCTAGACCACTGGAAGCTTACAGGGAAGAAAAACAGAATATTCTAGGTTGATCTAGATAGTTCCTTGAGGGAAAGATGCAGGTTCTCAGTAAAAGAAACGTTAACAGACTGTAGACCATATTTTTCCCACCCACATTTCCCTTTAAAAAGCATACATTTCTGAATCAGTCCTGGGTTCAAACCCTGCTGAGCAGCTGGGCAATTTGGACAAGTAATTTACACTTTCTGGGCCTCTGTTTCCTCATCCATTAACTCAAGATAATATAGGATGAACTTGAGATTTGGAAATAAGTAAAGTGCCTGACAAATGAGATACACTCAAATCATTTTTCTGATTCAGCTAATTTTTACCGAATTATTTAATTCAGTATCTACTTTGCACCTGACTTTATGCTTGGCACTTCCACACCATCATCTTCTGAGGTTAAAGAGCCCCCAAAAACATAAAGAAAAAAAGGGAGCTATGTCTGTACCAAGAAAGCTAGGAGACGATTAAAAATGCCCTTAGTAAACAAATTACAATCCTTGTAGTTTTTTGCTCATTTGTTTTGTTCTGGTTTGTTTTCGTCAAGATAACACTGCACGATGACTATGAATGAATGTGCTGCCCAACTGCCTCTCAGTCTGCAGACCCGTTGTTACTGTGGCAGGATTCATGTCAGGCTTCTATTCTGCTTCCCACTCACTCACAGCTTGAAGTGTGGATGCTGCCGTAACAGTCCTGGGCAGCCCAGGCAGACCCTTCCATCCCAGGCAACTCTGCTTGTCTTTCAGTTAATTAAAAGGACAAGGCCAGCATTTTGGACAGTATATCAGGTGTCAACCACTGCCACCTAGATTCTGTTTTTCTGACTGATGTTAGCACCCACCTTCCTCTTTTCAGACTTCGGACTGTCTTCTGGGCTTGGGTTCACCCACAGGTCTAGATCAGATGGTGTCTCTAGGTCTCTCCCATCTGTGCTTTCCACCTGGGCACAGATACCCACCCTGTGGCATGCTGGGGTGTGAGACCCAGGCCACATGCATGGTGGCCCCCGTAGTCGGTGCCCACCCAAGGATAGCTGCCCCATCACCCCCTCCCAGAGGGTTCAGATCCCCTCATCAGTGTGAGCTGACAAGCTTTGATCGCCCTAAGAGATGTTTTTAAGCACACACAGATATAAGATACTAATGTTGGAACTCCAGGCACCTCGGGAGTCTAATGAAAAGGATATCTGATGGAAAGAGGGCTGTGTCAAGGCCTTTAAAACCATTCTATATGAGCTGTCAACTCCTTAGAAAGAAATCTCAATAGACACCCAAAGGATTACAGACTCCTTCTCTACTCTTGGCCTTTTTGGTCAGAAAGGACAGCAGAGTCTATGTTTGAAATGCCCCCAACCAGAGCTATCTGGGTACTGACACCCTCATCTGCTGCCACAGCAGCTACTAGCCTCACCACAGGTTCCCTGCACACTTTCAGTTTCTTTGAACATGTCTCTAAACACAGCACTGGCCATGCCCTTCTCCTCTTAAAGTCCTTCCGTGGCTCCACTGTCTCAGAGTCCAGACTTCTCAGTGGAAGAAACCAGGTCTTCAAGGCCTGACTTCTGCTTGTGTCTGCAGCTCTCCTTTCCTCTGCAGCCAACTGTTCCCCCAGCTCCATTGTGAGAAACCACAGTGCTTCCCAAACACACCATGCTCTGGTCCATGTGTTTGTGCAAGCCCTTCCATGGGCTTGGGACACCCTGACCCCTCCTGGCCCTTCACCCATCAGACTCCTCTTGGCTTGGAGACTTAACCCAGCTGCTCCTCCAGAGAAAGCCTAGGGGACACTCACAAGTCCTTCTCCCAGTGCTCCCAGTGCAAATTTCCGTCTCAGCCTTTATCACCATTCACATATTAAATGGAGGTTCCCTGATAAGACCTCAAGCTCTATGGGGACAGAAATTTGAGCTTTCATCTTTGTTTGAGACCTAGCATAATACTGGTACATAAGACATATTGATTGAATAAAAGAAGGAGGGAAGGAAGGAAGGAGGGGAGAAGGGGGGAGGGAGGAAGAGAGGAAAAGAGGAATGGGGAGGAGGTATAGGGATAAAAGGAGAAATGGCAGATAGCATATGGATGGATAAAAGATGAATTTGGTACCTGAAGCTATAGTTGACAAATTTCCATTGTTAATAATACGTTTTGGAGCCATTCTTTTTGCACATGTTCTAGACACAATGTTTGAAGCCTGTCTAATTCTCCAATTCTCATCTAGGTACAAATCAAGACAGGAAAATCTACCAGTTCAGTTGCTGGTCCAATTTAACAAACTAGTCCCAAATTCTAGAATGGAACACAGATCTCTTTAGTATTATCTTAGAACCACTTATGGTTGGTAGGTTTGACCATTGAACTTGGTTTCTTAAATGAAGTGATGCTGACCTGCACAGGTGTCTTCCAGATAATCACACCCTCACTGAGACTATGTTCAGAAAAGAAAGGGAAAATTAGTGGCTTGTGCTCAGCAATTAAGCAAATTAACTCTACTTTGAAGATCAGGCCACATCTGTGAAAAATGTTGGCAGTGCTGGTGTCCGTCCAGGAGAACAACCGCCTAATGTGCTGTGGGTTTACCTTTTGTGTAGCAATGCTGCCCCGGAATGAGTAGTCCTAATGGGTCAGCTGCATGACATTGCAAAATGTGTTACCTGTGACCATGAAGTGGGAAATATGGTTCCCACAGCAGTGGACTCTGTTCTCTTGTTTCTGCTAAAACCCAGACCTCGAATTTAAGGTGTCAGAGTGAGAATGTGTGAGCCACCTTTTCTTATTTGACACTTCATCTTGGCAGTCAAGAAGGTTGGCTTGGCAACTTTGATCAATAAAATCCTTTTGGGGCCAAAATAGAGGCTTCATCTTCCTCCTCGTATTTAGCCAGAGGGTGTAATTGCTGAAATGAACTGCAACAGGAGGGCCATGAGAAGAGGGAAATGTGGATTTGAAGCAGGGAGGAGGAATGGAGGGCTGTATGAGGGCCATTTGAAAAGTACAATGAAGGGCATTTTCCAAATCTTAATCTTGCTTTAAGAGCCGATGGGGCAGGGTCCTGATGCCCCACCTCTCCTTTCCTCACTCTGAGTCCAGCTCCTGCCACCCTGTTTCTGTCTGGGCCCTGGTCCTGTGGCCCATATGGCAGCACCATGCCCAGCTACCATTCACTCAACTCTGCATCAGGATAAAAGAAGGTAGTGAATGAGGCAAGGCATCACCCACTCAAGGCAGAATCTTCTAGAATCTTCTAGGCTCAAATGAGTAGAGTGGTTAAGGAAAAAAAGTGGTATCACTGGGAGAGAGATCTCCAGATGGGAATTTATTTCTTTCTGTTCCCTTAACTCCCATGGATTAAGTAAGTGGCCACGTTACACAACTTACCACTGGAACAGCCTTGTTCCAAACATGGAGAGGTCAGATATGCGAACCCAGGAGATTCATGTGGTCAGCTTTTACCCAAAGGATTTTCACAAGCCCCCAATACTAGAATGAAATAGAAATATAATCTGTCAAAGTTATATGAATCCAAAGGGAAAGACAGCAGCCTAGGTCTCTGTCACGGGCCTCAACAGGCGACACCATATCAGCTTGTCTGAACACAGCGTACTGTCCTCATGATGACATGTAAGATTCCCTACCGATTTTGACCCAGGCCTCACCAAGAACATGAAAGGACTGGTACCCACAACAAGAGGAAAAATGAATAAAAATGAATCAATGGTGATCAACAATGCCAGGCACACAGCAAGTGATCACTAAATGGGGAACTTATTATTAGAGTTATTGCAATTATCATTAGTAATCCAGGCACCACATGGAGACATAAGCTTGCTCATGTATTGGGCTCCCATAACAAAATACCATAGACTGGGTGGCTTAAACAATAGAAATTTATTTCTGTTTTTTCTGGAGGCTGGAAGGTAGGTTCCATTCTGAGGCCTCTTCCTTTGGCTTGTAGGCAACAGTCACTTCACTGTGAGTTCCCATGACCACTTTTTTGTGTGCATGGAGAGAGCTCTCCAGGAGCTCTTCTTATATGTACATTAATCCTGTTGGATCGGGACCCCCCCCCCATGACCTCATTTAATCTTAATTACTTCTATAAAGATTCCATCTCCAGATTCAGTTGCAATGGGAGTTGGCTTCATCGTATCAGTGGGGGCACACAAACATTCATTCCATACATGTAGGCACAGTCCAGGAGCACTAATCCAAGATTTTCTGATGATGGGTATCTTTGTCTATATGATGATGTCTCATTCTTGGCTTATCCCTGGGACTGAAGACCAACAAAGCATGCATTGTTAAAGAAAATCTGTCTTGTTCAGTAAAATCTTGGATACAATGGGATTCTGTGAAGGCTATCAACTGGATTTTGATTACAGAGCCATCTTTTAAACTTGTAAAAAATATTAGGGAAAAATATGTGGGGAAAAATCTTTAGATGAACTCATGGGGTCCCTTTGGAGATCCAGATCACAGAGCATGTTTGTGGACATGACACTCAAGTCTCGTTCTACCTGTAGGTGCCCTTGGGAGAGGGGGCGTCTGGAGGACTGTCTGCCCACACATCCCAGCACTGAGCCCTTGTGACACTCAGTACCTTGTCATCCAAGCCTCATGTCCCCCACTCGTTCAGTGTAACTAGAAATCTCCCAGACAAGACAGAGCTGAATGAGATCTGCACTGGCTCTTTCTATAAATATATCTTCAGGTTCTCATGTCTGTCTTCTTGAAAACATTTCACCCTTGCTTCTTGGTTATTTCCATCAAGATTGTGTTTTTCTGGGAGTGAATGCCCAGAAACATTCTGTACTTTGTGTTTTGTTGTGATTGTTTGTTTTGTAAGTATAGCTCTCCTCAGCCTTAACACACAGAGACCTCAAATGTGGAACTCCCTGCATGTCAGCCACTGTGAGTTCCCTAAGCATGAGGAAGGGAGTAACTCACTCACTTTCCCTCCTGACGTGTGCCCTGTAGGCAGGTTTAGATCAGCTCTAGTGCCAGCAGGAGGCACAGCTGGGAGCACATGATACCAAGTGCTTCACCTCCAAGTTAGAAACCTTGACAGAAGAGTAACAAGACCACTTAGACCTTTCTGGAAATAATGTCCTTGGAGGAGATCCAGGAAGGACTCACAGTATATTCTACCACACGGTGTGTCCTCAGGTCATGAGATGTTTAGTCCAATCAGGTAGCCTTGTATGTTCTTAGAGGATATTTCCACAACCTGATTAGGCCCTCAAGGAGCAACTTCAATTGGAAACTGGATTTTTTCTTCCTCCAAAGTATTTTTGTCTCCAGATTACTCTGGACCTTGTTTTGATCCCACACGCCCACCATGACAGCCTGCTTTGTTGTCCTTCCCGATGGTCATCCTAAAATCCCACTGCTGGGCGTCACATCTGATGCCCACCTAAACTGCTGAAACCTGCAAAAATTCACAAAAATGCAAAATGAAACAGAAAACATCAGGAGGTAATGAAAAGAATCAACACCTCCAGACAACTGTACCTCATACAACTCAGTTTTTATTGCATTTAGTTGTACTAATGTCCACAGTTAATTTCTCCTGATTTAGGTCTATGCCTTGAATAGACACATTATCGCAGTTCTTTGAGAATTTTTAAGAGATGCTTGTTGTTGATTTTCTTAAGCACTCACCAGATAACTGTGAATAACCTGACTGAATATGTTGCCAAGGAACAAACAAGAAACATGCCTAAAATAGAGGCTCTGGCAAAGGTCTGGGGCGACGTGTACTGGTGAGAGGGGAGAGCTCACTTCTCAGAGGTGACTAACACCAAAGAGACAGCCAGTCCTGCCGCCTGGTGTGACCCAGTCACATTTCTCCTTTCCTGTGCAGAGAGCTCCAGTAGGCATATAATTTAACAAAAAATCCTTTAATTCTGATTTTGGCAAGGAAAGAGAAACAAATTGCTAGAGCTGCAAACTTGTGAGGCAGGACGCACTCGGGCATGTTTATGTAACATTGGGATTCTCTGAGTCACATGGGACGTGAAAAACAGCCATGCTGTGCACTGCAGT
This sequence comes from Balaenoptera musculus, assembly GCF_009873245.2. Classification (NCBI taxonomy): domain Eukaryota; kingdom Metazoa; phylum Chordata; class Mammalia; order Artiodactyla; family Balaenopteridae; genus Balaenoptera; species Balaenoptera musculus. The sequence continues at coordinate 19,892,655 of NC_045790.1, read as the reverse complement.
GAGAATAACCTGAACAGCCCACACCAGGCGGGGTGCAAAGTTGCTGATGCAGCAGCACTTTCAAAATAAGAAGGAACACAGCTGTCACTGTGAGAGGTGCCCTGAGGTCACCAGCAGTGTCTCCCAGGACTGCTTGTGAGACTTGGGGAAAGCACTGTAAGAAACCCCTTGGAAATGAAACCAAATTATCCTCATTACCCAGCATTATCAAACGTATTTGGCCACAGATTCTCTCCTTTTATTTTTCTAAAACTCCTATGACGTGTTCTGAACTACAGTCCCAGGGTACATACGTGGGAATTCTAGTTTTGTACCCTTGGAATCCTAATACAATAGTCAAGTTCTTATTGAGAAGGAACCCTGAGTTCTGAGTTCATCTGTGATTCTTTAAAAATGTAATTTAATTCCTTTAAAAAGGAAAGAACTTAACACTTGAGGTTTATTTTGTTAGAAGGTGACAGTAGCACTTAGAAATGTGCATATTCCCCCACATATATTTTGATGTGGATGAAACAGGGCCTGGCCAGTGCAAGCCTTGTATTAGACACTAACCATTCCAGCAGCTGGTCTGACCCTCTGGCAGGCAAGTGCCAGGATGGCATGCAGCACATTCCCCTGCACAGAGCCACAAACAATCCAGAAGGGCAGCCATCCACCCCAGCTCTCTGATGACACAGCTCTGGAGGCATTTCTGGGGAGGTTCCAGTACTAGTCACTGACTCCCCAATATCCCATGGAGAGTGATCATTTTGTTGACCCTCTACATCCATTCTGGCCCCAAATGACTGGTTTAATCATGGAAACCCAGTCTTCTTGTTGGTTACTGGTTGAGGAATGGACGTATGACCCAATTCTATCCAGTCGGATTGGGGAGATGTTCCCTTAAGGATATTTGTGGGTAGGATTTATGGCTTCTGTGGAATTCCCTGGAAAGAACTCAGAGATGGAGTTTTGCATGCATGTGATTTATTGAGGAATATTCTTGGGAACAACAACTATAAGAAAGTGAAGGATCCAGGACTGGGCTGAAAGAGAAGTTCACTCAGGGAATGGTCTGCATGAAGACCTCTGCCAACTCAGTGGTCACTGTGGGACTGAGATGACCCCTCAGAGATCATCCCAAAAGGAAGTCAGGGACTGAGGCATTCTCCTCCTGCATCTGGTCCTACATGGGCACCACCTGCTATGAGACCCCTTTCCTAGAAGAATGCAGCTTTGAGCCATCAGCAGCAGGACCGCCAGCAGCCAGCGGAAGGAGCACCTGAGTCCTGAAGGGGTTGTCTGGGCACCACACTGCCATCTACTACAGTGTATCCCTGCTCAGCTCAGAGTCACCAGCTACGTGTCGTGAGTTCACTCCATGAGGAGCAGCTCCTCCAGTATTTTGCTTTGTCTTATTCCCAGGGAAACAACCAAAGAAAATTGGTGGAAGGGACCATAGCCCCAGCCACTGCAGCTTGTCTCCAGGCCATAACAAATATGTATCATCTCCATCCCCCACTATCCATCCTAGCTTCTGCTCAATCTGGGCCATCACCTCTGCTGGTCCAGGGGTCACACCTCATGTGCTGACCCAGACCCTCCTTCTTGAGGGTCCAAGCTTCTGTTAACCAGGCCCTTCTCAGACTATGGTTGCAACAGTGTCTGTCTATTTACCATCAAAGTCAGGCAATTACCAACTGGACCACCTGGGTGTACACATCCTGCTCTCACCGTGTGAAACATCCCTACCTCTCAGACAATCAGGGTCAATGATCCTGCCAGGATGCCAACTCTTCATCTTACTTCCTAGTTTCTTGGCATGAAGAAATCAAAGTGACCGGGCAATAAGCAAAGCTTAAGTTTAATAGGATCCTTGCTATGATCTCTGGTGAAAGCATCCCCTCTGGGAATAAGGTCCCTAGATTCACAGAACCTAAAGGTGTTGAGCAGAGAAACACAAACTATTCCCCAAGTGGGAGTGATGGTAAGCAGGTATATACCTACTTCCACCCACTGGTTCCCAGACTTGTATTCCCAAGCACCATATTGGGGACCCAATACTATAAAATGATCATGCATCCTAGAAGATGGTACCTATCCCTGCAGAGTATGTTTCCAAGTTGGCACTACTGCTGGGCCTTCTCAAATTTTTTTAATGATCCCATCAGGCCATAAGCTTCTGGTTGATATGGTAAGGATTAAGATCAGAGGATCCCATGTCCATATGCCCACTGCCACCATACCTCTTTTACTGTAAAGTGGATCCCTTTGTCTTAAAAGATGTAGGGCAATATTATCTGTAGGTCATCAGAGGCTGAGGCTTTACAAACAGAAAAGTCAAACCCTTAACTAGAATTTAAATCAATTTTAGTCAAGATAAATTCCTTCCCTTTTTGGGTGGAAGGGATCCAATGTAATCAACTCACCACTAAATGGTTGGTTGGCCTATTGAGGTCTGCAGTGTTTTCAAGTATCAGGTTGGTGTTTTGGCAGCGACAGAAGCTAGGTCAGCCTTGGTTAGTGGAAGCCAATTCCATGAGGCTCATGCAGGAGCTCATTCCCACCACCACCGCTACTCTCCCTATGCACCCAGGGTGCCAACACCAGGGTGGCCCATATCAGAGACTGGCTGATGCCAACTGGCAAATCCTCTGTCTAACTGGTCATTTATGCCCTTTATGTGACAAGTGCTCTTTGCTGGGTGTCAGCACATGACTGAGTTTTTCCACACTTTATGACCACACCCACAGACCTGTACACTTGTCTACCCTCCAGACCTCCTCATGCCCAGTGTTTGAAGCATTCTCTCAATGCTCCTCATCAAAAGCCAAGCCATACAAAATGGCTCATGATTCCATATATATTCTTTTTTTTTAAAATTTATTTATTTTTGGCTGTGTTGGGTCTTCGTGCCTGTGCGAGGGCTTTCTCTAGTTGTGGCAAGTGAGGGCCACTCCTCATCGCAGTGCGCGGGCCTCTCACTATCGCGGCCTCTCTTGTTGCGTAGCACAGGCTCCAGACGCACAGGCTCAGTAGTTGTGGCTCACGGGCCTAGTTGCTCCACGGCATGTGGGATCTTCCCAGACCAGGGCTCGAACCCGTGTCCCCTGCATTGGCAGGCAGATTCTCAACCACTGCGCCACAAGGGAAGCCCCCATATATATTCTTATAAGCTACTTCTTTCTCTTCACAAGGTAAACTTCCAAGGAAACTACTCGAAATTCTGACCCCTGGGAGAATTGCCAATCACCACTATATCCCCGGACTACCCCTGATGAGGTTGTAGTGTAGTAGCAGTCCATTCTGGGCTTGAATCCACAAACCAATCTATTGGTTTTTATTCATGAATCAAATCTTCTTCCTCTACCAGCTGAATCTCCCATTTGTGTTGGGTGGGAGCTGAGGGAGAGGTGTGGGTTCAGCAGTTGGGATTATCATGGGGACCTGCAATGCATCTTCATGCTGCTTACTTAGTTCTCCATTCAAGCCTGTGTCCATTTCCAGAAACTCCACCTTCATCTCATGGTGGAATGCTGTTTGGCCCACCCAACCACTGATGTGGTGAATCGGACAGAACCAAGTACTTGGTAGGCAGTGCTGACCATATGATAAGGCACTCGACATCTACCAGGGCCATTCAGCATCTTAGGAGCTGGTTTTTGAAAGGCATATCATTCTCTGCAGTAAATGGCATGATCTTGCTCCAGGACCCTAAGGGGTTTATTCCTTTCTCGCCACAAGATGTCTTTTCCCACCACAAATACACCTACATGGAGAGTTGTGTGGCACAAGTTTCAGGCCATTTGTACCTCATCTTGGACCTGATGCAGAGCTCTTTCCTGCTTTGGAACTCACTCAAAACTGGCAGCCTTTTGTGTCACTCAGTATGTGGGTTAGAAAATCATTCCCATATATGGCATATGCTTCCACCAGAATCCCTTGAGGACTACCAGACATTGTGCTTCCTTCTTAGTGCTGTAAAGTTCAAGAATCAATGATTCGCCTACTTTAAAGAGATCTCTTGGCATATCCCAGTCTTTCAGAACCCTAAATATCTCACTCTGTGGTGAGCCTTTGAATCCTCACCAGGTTTATTTCCTCTTCTGTGGCACGTGTGTCTCGCCAAGGTTTCCAGCATATTTGTCACTTCTTGCTCATTCAGGCTGGTTAACAGGATGGTACTAATATAGTAGATCAGTGGAAGGTCACAGAATGTTTTGTTGGTCTTAGTCCCTCTAGACCAGGGGTCCCCAACCCCCGCAACCCCGGGCCGCACAGCAGGAGGTGAGTGGCGGGTGAGCAAGCAAAGTTTCATCTGCTGTTCCCCATCACTCACATTACCACCTGAACCATACCCCCACCTCATCTGTGGAAAAATTGTCTTCCACAAAACCGGTCCCTGGTGCCAAAAAGGTTGGGGACCGCTGCTCTAGACTATATTATGACTGAAGGAGGGAAAGCTAACGCAGCCACAGGGCAACATTGTTTATGTGTCCTATTGTTCATCCCACTTGAATGGAAATCGCTTCTGATCTTCCTTTGTAATAAGAATGGAAAAGAATGCATTCATCCTGACAGGCCTGAGGGAGCACCACATGACCAACTTGGGTTGTCTCACATTGGTGCATGTGATGCATGTGGCAACATGAACAAGTGGTCAGACTTGAAGGAGTGTGTTCTGAATGCTTACATTGATCAAAGCAGCACAAAAACATACATCTTTAGTCATTCACTTATCAGCATAACCTGGAAATGGTTCGCTTTCATACCTCATGAAAGACTAGGGCAGGCTTAGAAAAAAAAATTTTCTCATCAAGTTCACAAAAATGAAAAGAGAAAGAAAGGATGTTGGTTGGATTTTATGAATGAACAACTTTATTCTGCTTTAAAACTTTCATATTTTAAATATTTCAGTGCAACACAGTACTTTCTATGTTGTCAACTTTTTCTTTTGTGAATTAAAATGTATCCATCTCTCACTATTTTGCATTACTTGTGAATACTGAACTACAATAAAAATATTCTTTATTGTGAAAAAAGAAAAAAAAAAAGAATGCATTCATTCAAACAGTGGCTGCATACCCTGTACCTGAGTCCATTTTAATCTGCTCCAGAAAAGATACTAAATTTGGCACAGGAGTTTCAACTAAGGCTATTATTTGGTAGAGCTGGGGATATTCCCCTGGCATCCCCCAGGAGTCATCTGATGTTTGCAGGGTACAGATTGGTGAATTAATGAGGATGTGATGGTGATCACCACTTTTGCATCCTCTAGATCCTTCAGGGTGGCATCTGTCATTCTCCCCAGGATGCAATATTGTTTAAATTTATATCTTCATCAAAATAGGGGGTGATTCTACTTGGCCTTCCCCAATATGATAGGTCTTATACCACAGGCCAAGGACCTAATATGATAATTCTGCCAACCATCCATTTCAAAATTATACCTTCAGGGGTTTGTGAAATGCCTACCAAATGGATTTGCCAACCCAGTGGACCCACCGTGAGACTGACTTGGGGCAGGAGTTCATTTATTTACCAGATATTCCTACTCTGATAGGAAGGTCATGAAGATGCTTCAGATTTTGGTTATTCAGCTCAGGTACTGGGTCCAAAATTCTTTAAAATGGCAAGGTCTTCTCTTTTCCCCAGAAGAGAGTCAACTGAATAAATTATCACAAATCACTTTGGGGAAGGATTAGCACAGGGGTCAGCAAACTTTTTCTGTAAAGGTCTAGAGTGTACATATTTTTGGCTTTTCAGGACATATGATCTCTGTTGCAACTATTCACCTCTGCTGTCATAGCACAAAACAGACATAAGCAATATGTAAATGATCGGGAGTGGCTGCGTTCTACTGTCATTTACGAAAACAGTCAGTGGGCTGGATTTGGCCCACAGGCTATATTTTCCCAACCCCATAGCTCTCTGCTGGCCCAGCCCCCTGGCTGCCATTCCAACCTCATTGTTCATTATGATAATTGCACCCACCTTGACTTTGGCAATTCAGCACCTCCACCTGGTTTCTGTTATTTCTGAATCCTGTCATTTCCATTACTATCAGAGAGCTTGGTTCTGTAACAGCATCTCCTCTCCTGAGCCCCAGGTGACAAAAAAAAAAAAAAAAAACAGTCTTTAAAATGTCATCTCTGAGCTCTTCAGTGATGCCCTTTTCACAGGGCATTTCTTACTGCTTTTGAAAAGGAAGTTCTTTCCGGACTCTTCCATGGATAGCATTCGGCAGGTGGCATTCCCAGCCTTACTTATTTATATCCACTCCAGTATATGACTTCTCCCAGCCTCTTGGTCTCTTCTTCCACTTCCTGCCAAGGCAGGGCTGGCATTTCCACATCTCTTAGTGTGGGCACTTTTTCAATCTTCCAAGAGAACTCCAACAGAAGGTTAGCATCATATCCCAGAGTCCTCTGACAGGATGTTAGATCCTGGATCAGGGAGATTATTTCTATAACAATAAACTCTTCTTACCCAACATTGTGTTCCCCCTTCCTAAGCCAACACCCTCAGGATCTACCCACTATATACTCTTTGTGTCGTGACGTTACATGTTGGTGAGATCCCCCAGGTCCTGCAGCTCACGATCTCTCTCGTCCTTTGCATCCCAGTACTTCCCAAGCCACATGACACTGTGACTTGACCCTTCATTATTTGTCTGGTGGCCAGGAGGATAGGAGCAGTAGATCCTGAGAGGGCCATTTGTTGTCTTGCGTTCTCTTCCCTGGTATCTCCATTCTACTTTGCCACTGATAAAATTTTTAACAATTGCACAGCTACAGATTGCCAAGGGCTACTACCAGTGATGGGGTCCTTCTCACCAGCTGGCTGGCAGTTAGTCTATATCCAAAATATCATTTTAAATCAGCTTCTTAGGACCACTTCTCATGTGAACTCTTTTGGAGTGAGTTCTATGGAAGAAAGTTTCAGAAGCAGAGTTTTAAATACAAGAGATTTATCAGGGAGTGCTTTACAATCTGTAAAGGAGCGAGGAAAACAGCATTGGGAAGAGTGGAAAGTTGAACTCCACTTGGTTACAACAGGGTGTCAGCCTGTCTCATGGGGAACTGGGACTAGGCACTGGTTATGAGATGTTTTAGGGTTCATATCCAAGGAAAGGGATATGCGCTTGTGCAAGGAAGCCTCCTTCAGACAAGTGCAATTCCTGAGGAGGGACGCAGCAGTGAGACACCATCAGCCAGTACTCCTGGAGACTGGAGAGTAAAGTCTTCATCCCAAAAGGAAGTTTTTGGATGGCATACCCCAGTGTCCGCTCCAGATTCCTCACTCTTTAGAGGAAGGTACAGCAAGAAAGGGTCCCTATCTTCCTCTGGAAATTGCTGTGTCTGGGTATGGTGCCTAGAATGACATGACCTGCATTGCCCCCATGAAGAAAGCTGCTGAGGGCAAAGCTGAGGATGTCAGAGACAGAGAAAACCTGAGCCCTGCAATTCTGTTGAGCTGCCCCAGCAACATTGCTGGAGCTGGAAGGCCCTCTTGTTTAAATCAGTTTGAATTGGTTTTCTCTTTCTTAAAGAGGCTAGCATTGTGACTGCTATACCCGGTTTCAAAATTGAATTTACAGAAAGTTCAAGTGATTGATGGAGGAAATGGAAGAGAGAATAGGCAGGATTGATTGAATTTCTTTTTGACTGTGGTCTTGCACTTTGAAAAAAAAAAAAAAGACTATAATGAAATAGGGAACAATATTGTTGAAATATATTAATGTATTAATGTTCTTTTCTTTTTTGCATCTGTTTGTACTGATCTCACTTTACTCTGCCATAGGCATTCATTTGCTTCAGGGAATGAATATGAAAAGGGAGAATGAGTCAATATTGGATTCTAACATCCAGAAAAGAATTTTCAAATCCACAGCAAGACATTCATTCTGAAAGCCAAGGATTTGCTTTTTTTTTTTTTTTTTTAAGTTTCCATTAAGAGCCAGACCTGGGCAATGTGACATTCAAGTTTAGCATTAGCCAGGGCTGGAGAAAGAAGGAATTGATATAAAGTAAAGTCTATTTTTTCAGGTCTTCATGGAGAGAAATTAGACAGAAAGAGAGAGGGAGAGAGAAGAGAAGTGGGCAGAGAGACAGATGTGTCCCATCATTTCTCCCGAGGTACTCAGGGATCTGAGGGGGGCATGGTAGGTGGATGAAAGAGAAAGTCAAATCAAAGACACATTCCCCATTTGGAATGCTGGGCCCTGCTCACTCATCTGTGCGCTAGTGCAGAAATGAAATAGCCTAAATGTAGTGAGATGAATGAGTCCAAACTAGTGTCCCTGCCTCCATATATGTGTCCCCTAAGGGACCCAGATATTCCCATGTGCTCTGGAGAAGAGATACAGCTGGCCTCAGGAGGTTATGAGCCATAGACCCTAGAGATCAGCCAGACATGTTCAATGATGCCAAGGCCTGGGGACCAACAGAAAAGGCTGGAGCCAAGGACTCCAATGGGAGGTGTGGACACAACACCCCAGGAAGCCGGATGAAACCAGAGTTCACTGACAAGCCACATAAAAGAGAAATCAGATGGATTTAAAGGACATCAGGTCTAATGCTCTGTCTCTCCTATCACTAGGAGGCCTCAAAAACGTATTGCCCACTGTCAGATTGGAGAGAGGAACAAAAAAGAGGAAATCTGGAAAGTGAAACAGTTTTTAAAAGAGACTCTACTATCATCAAAATGATGCAATTTAAATCTCAAGAGGCAGTGATGTTTTAAACTTGCATTGTACAGTCTGAGTGCAGAAGACTTGGGCAGCACTCTGCCCATATCCCCTCAGGCCGTATTCACAACCTACGGACATCCCCTCCAGCAGGAGCCCACCATGAGCACATAGGAGCAGGTGGGAAGTGTCAGAAAACCAATAGGAGCAGCCCTCATCAGAGACTGTCAGGAATCAGCATGTTAATACTCCAGCTCCTCCTTCAGGTTGGGGTAGTTCTTAGCACACATGTTATACAGGCTCCCTGATCTCCCCAGTGGGGCTAAGCTTCAGTCCCCATGATGGTCAAAGTGCTTATAACACATATCTCACTAGCTGCCTGCCCTTCTCAGCTTCTTGGGATTCCCCCTCTCATATAAACTACTTGCACTCATATTATTTTTCTGAGTTTTCCTTTTGGGAACCTAGACTAAGATGATTGAAACCTATCTCCCCTTTACCTATTGAGATGAGAGCCTATGAGGACCATTAGATCTGCTATTAAAAAAAAGAAGCTATATTGGCTTTACACACCCAAGGCAACGAGAATAAATTTTCACAGTATTTTCATAATGGCCATACTTAAAGCATTTTTTTGTATTGTGGAAGCATCATTCATTTAGGAAACAAAGGTTGATTTAGTTAAAATTAGGTGCAAGGAATTATGTAGGCCAATTTGGAATGTTCTGTAGTAACATGAAATTAGAAGACACAAAAATCTCATGACTGTATTCAATCTTTTCCCCATCGCTGTCTTCTGACCTAATCATTCAAGGTCACTTCCTCTTGCTTTTCCTGTTCACCTCTGGTAAAGATTCCAACAAGATATTCAATCTTAAAACCCCAAAACAAAGTAAAAAGAAAAGTAAAAGTATGGAAGGTCATTAATTAATAACGCAATCATGCCGTACACAGTCATTTATCAAAGATCTATCCTGTGACAAATTTTCTGTGGTGAGTGAATGAATGAATGGATAAATAAATGGTAGGGTCTCTCCTCTCTGGACTCACATCTTTAGATAGATGTAAGCATTAACTGTAAATCAATTCAATGTGACAGGTGCTTTAATATGTGGCCCACAGCAGAGAGAGAGACCTTCCCCTCAGAATTTAAAGGTTTGTTAAGGAAGAGGAGACTTCATTCAGCTATTCCAAAATTTCATTGCAAATAATCTTCCCAAACTCAGTGGCCTATGACAATAGGCATTTATTTTTCTCACTCACAGGTGAGTAGACAATGGTTTGCCGGCTTTGGTTCAGGCTATGGCTTCAGTCCAGGTCTGTTCTGTTTCTCATGATCAATGAAGCATCTTCTCACTGTGAAAAAAGAGTACAGTACCCAAAAGAGAACACAGAAACCTGCAGTGCCTCTTCAGGCATCAGAGCTGGCAGAGTGTCACTTCTGCCCACATTTCACCGGTCCCAGCACATGCATGGCAAATCCTAAAGTCCCTGAGATAGGAATGTGAACTCCACACCAAGGGTGGAAGGAGGTCTGGATATCTGTGTGCAATAATACAATCTATCCCAAGGAGTGAAGAAGGGAAAGAACATTCTAGGCAGAGACAACAATGAAATGCAATTACCCTAAAATGTCCAGGTCAGTTGCTTAGTAAGCTCATGGGTATCTATAAATCAGCAAGGCTCAGTTATCCTTTAGCCTACTGTGAACCAATGGCTACCACATCAGTAGACCCTGAAAGACTTTGATGTAGCTTCAAAGGTCACCTGGAAAGTCAGAGTAGCAGAAATAGGGGCTCATCCCTACTGTCCTGCCAACTTAACAGTGGGAATTTGTATATCAGACTTTAAGAAACTCAGTATTTTCATAGAAGGTCACTGTGATACAATAAAAAATATACATGTGGTTGTTATCCTGGTTCCTGGAACACAGCTCCTAAAACACTTGGAATCTCCAGGGTGATAAGAGTGCTGAGATAACTGGGGCCCCTGGATAGCTTCAGGATGGGGGCTATTTTCCAGAAAGACCAAGACATAATCAGAGGGTTAGAACTTTTAACTCCAACCCCTGACCCCACTCCAGGGAGGAGAGATTGAGTTCAATCACCAACGGTTGAAGATTTAATCAGTGCTGCCTAAATAATGAAATTTCCATAAAAACCCCTAAACAATTGGATTCAGGGAGCTTCCAAGTTAGTGAAAACATTGAGGTGCTGAGAAGGCATGGGTGCCCTGTGCTCCTTCCCCATGCCCTGCCCTACACATCTCTTCCATCTGGCCGTTCCTGAATTGTATTCTTTATAATAAATTAATAATAGTAAGTAAAACACTTTCCTGAGTTCTGGGGGCTGTTCTAGCAAATTATTAAACTGGAGAAGGGGGTCATAGGAACCCTCAATTTATAGCCGTTGGTCAGTACAGGTGATAACCTGGGACTTGCAACTGGCATCTGATGGGGAGCAGCCTTATTGGGCTGAGCGGTTAACCTGTGGGAGCTGCACTAACTCCAGGTAGTTAGTGTCATAATTGAATTGAATTGTTGGACACCTAATTGTGTCCATAGAGAATTGGATTTGCTTGGTGTGAGGAAAAAAACCTATACATTTTGGTGTCAGAAGTGTGAGTAAAAGCAACTCAGAGCCACTTTATGAAGGTGAAGACTTATGAATGGGGCCTAGGAGAGAAATGGGTGCAGCCAAACAGAGGGTGCCCATGATGGAGACAGCTCATGGCAGATGATCTTCTTGTTTTCCTGCACCAGCCAATGAAGTGCCACCAGCCAAGCAGCCAAATCCTGGATATGGACCACAATCAGAGGCACATTAGCCAGGACAGCAGACTTGAAAACTTTCAGTGAATGGGGCGTTTTCTCTAGAATTGTCTTAGGAACTGACAGCTCAGCTTCCTGGCCCCTACCTCTGTGCCCCTGCAACCACCAGCCACCTCACAGAAGGGAAAAGGCTGCAGATTGAAAGTCGCCACATGCTGAGCCCTTATATCTCACTAGGAGCTGGTCTGTGACAGTGCTGGGAGCCCAGATGGCCTGATGGCTACTCCAGAGGATCTGGGATTTGTCCAATCCTTCCTTTAGCTTTGGGCCCTCTTGCTGTGTTTTATCAGGCTTTCTCCCTCATGTTTCCTCATTCCAGGCTTGCATTTTGCCCACCGCCTCTAGAGTGAAGCCTCAATGGGACCACTGGCTTGGTTTCCAATATGCATTTTTGTCCTTGGTGCCACTTCCTGGGTTGCCCTTCATCCACATGACTTTTATCCCCCTATCCCACCCTGCCGACTCCACACCAGACTCCCAGGCTGCAGCTCACAATTCTCCATCCTCCTGGGACCCTGTAGACATAGGTTATTAATAGTGGTCACCAAAGGTGTTTCTTTAATCATCTTGTCTTCTGGAAGGACTGCCCACCTCAGCCTTCAGAGCAGAAAGCATGTTTTTTAGTTTGTATTCTTCAGTTTAATTTGTCCCCCCTTTAATAATTATAAAATTTCACATCTTACTGTTTAAATTTTTATTGGAGTATAGTTGATTTACAATGTTGTGTTAGTTTCAGCTGTACGACAAAGTGAATCAGTTATACATATACATATATTCACTCTTTTTTAGATTTTTCTCCCATATAGGCCATTACAGAGTGTTGAGTAGAATTCCCTGTGCTATACAGTAGGTCCTTATTAGTTATCTATTTTATATATAGTAGTGTGCATAAGTCAATCCCAATCTCCCAATTTATCCCTCCCCTCCTTTCCCCTCTGGTCTTTCAAAAATTATTTTTGAAACTTTTAAAGTTAATCAAATACCATGATTGAAAACAAACTAACTTATGCCTGCAACTTACTCTGAAATTTAACAACAAATAAGACAGATTGATGAATGGATAGTGGAACAGTTAGAGGATAAAGCAGACACTGTAGAGCAAAATGTTGTTTTAAGGTACGGGAAAATGGGTCCTTGCTGTTAAGTATCCAAGGGATGCTTCTGGATCTGAAAGGAAAGGATCTATATGGAGGGAAGATTGGCTCCTAGGGGTTCTCCATGGCCAGAAAGTGTTGTGGTCCCGGGAGCTCTCCATCCTGGCCAAGGTGGTGATTGCTGACCACAGGAATCATGTTACCTGGCCTGGGAGTGCTTGTCCAGGGACAAATGGTAGGACCAGAAACCCAGAAACCAGTGTGGGAGAGTCAGCAGGGCCTGGTCTCCAAAGGGTCAGAGCATAAATCCCCATGGAATGGGAGAGACAAAAGGGAGGTTGCTCTGTTAGCTCCAGGATGATGTCATTAGCAGCAGGAGGTAGAGAAACAACTACTGGATCCAACAAAGCCCCACTTCAAACATCAAAGCCTCACACTAGTCAGAACAACTGCAAACCCCTGGCTGCCAGTGGGTGCTCAGGACATGTGAGCAGCACATATGATGCTCTACATGGGCGCTCCCTGCCCCCAATGAGGGACTGCAGATGGCTTACAAACACAGCATTTCCAGTGTGAATAAGATACAAATAAACAACATAAACACAGCTGAAGCAAAACAAGGGCAGGATGTGGGGGTAGAGGAGGAATGAAGGCAGTATTTAAAACTTCAGAAGCACCAGGACACTTGTTACAAACTCAGGTTCCCTGGGAAATGGAATTCCAGTGCCCAGACCCATCATTCTAAAACCCGAGAACCACTCCACTGGGAAAAGAACCAGGAATTTACTCAGCTATATGATCTTAGTGTAGACTTTGAATCTTCTGAAATGATTTGGAAGTCTGTGTTTACATTCACTTTTATTTTCTAGTTAGAGAATTTAAATGATCATCTGATTATCAAAACACCCCAGGACACAAAACCTGCTAACCTTTAGCACCATTGTTCAGCTTTCTGCAAAGCCATAGGAAAATGGGACCATGATCAGATGAGATCAGATTTGAAATTAACAATAGCTACTAAATACTTACAAAGGGCCAGTGTCTAGGCTAAGCCTGCCCCGTGGACGATCTCATTAGTCTTGGAGGCAGGCATTATAACCACTGACATTTTATAGATGAGAAAGCAAATCCTTGGAGATGAATTTCCCCAAGGTAATGCAACTGGTCAACTACAAAATTAATTCCCAGGCATTCTGGCTCTAAAGTATTGATAGTAGGTGTAACGATCAAACATCCGTCTCAGCCTCATTGCAGGAGAGAGTTTCCAGATGCAGAAACCCTCCAGGATCTCAGAGGAAGCTCCACTGCTCTGCACTCTGAAACCAAAAAGGCAAGGTGAACCACTGCCAAAGAAAATTTTTCTCCTCTATTCTGATTTGTGTTGTATCTGCACAGTTCTTTGAATAAAATGGCTTTATTGATTTTATAGCAGCTGGCATATTTTTAACATTTCTTAAAAATCTTCTACAAGGAAAGGCTTATCTCCAGAACAACTCATTCAAAGAAATATCAAAGTTGCAGCTCTGCCAATCGCTGGCAGCATGACTCTGGGTAAGCTGCTCAGGTTTGCTGTTCCTTTTTGTATTCTTTATGTTATTATTATTATACCAATGCTATAAGGGAAATCATATCACTTCATTTTATGAAGCATATAAAACCCAAAAACCAAACTATTTTTTTTAAAATGGGAGGATAAATATAGATAGACCCCTTTAAATAAAAAGCATACATATAAGATTCATACCAAAATAAAAAGGAGATCAAATTATGTAGCTCATTATAAGAGCAATCCCTGGAGATTAAGTCAGATATATAATAGAAACACAAGATTAAGAAATGTGTTAATATAATGCCCCACATCAATAAGTAAAATGATATATTGATATGATAAATTCTGAAAAAAAATTTAATATTCAATCCTACATTTTAAAAAAAATGAGTAAATTATGACTCTAGGAATCCTCCCTTAAAATAACAACAACAAAAAAAAAATTAGCTCAAACCCACAGCTTATCCATTTGTTCCATAAACATATTAAGCTCCAGGTATTGTTGTGGGTGCTTATGATACATCAGTGAGCAAAACAAAGATCTCAGCCCTGTGGAGGTTGCATTCCAACTATGAGGAGAGTCAAGGGGAACAGATGATAAATAATAAGCATAATATGTACATAAATTACATAGTATCCATATTAGTTATCTATTGTTATGCAAAAAACACCCTCAAACTGGGTGGCTTAAAAAAGCAACCACTCATGCTTCAATGGGTCAGCTAGGCTCAGCTGGGCACTTCTTCTTCACACGCCAACATTGGTACCATGAGTGTCTGGGAGCTCCTGGAACCTGATGTCCAAGGTGGGCCACTCTCGTGGCTGCAGGTGGATGTAAGCTGGAAGTCAGGAGCTCAGCTGGGGCTGTCGAGTAGAGGCATATATGGGGCTTTTGCGTGAGACTGTAGCTTCCCAGGGAAAGGAGGCTGAGTTCCAGTGGAGATCATCTCTCAGCAAGTTTTCCATGAGGAAGGAAGCCAAAGCTGCCAGTCCTCTTCAAGGCTTAGCCTGAAAGTTGCATAGCATCACTTCTGCCATACTTTACTGGTCAAAGAACTCACAGACCTAAACCAGATTCAAGATGTAGAGAAATGGGCTGCCTCTGGATAGGACACATGACACCTATGGGATAAGTTGGTGGTGCTACGGAGAAAAGTGAAAAGAAAGCATAGTCAGAGGAATCAAGATGCAGAGGTGATTTTAAATAAGGTAGAGTAGGTCCCATTCAGAGGCAATGTTTGAGGAAAGACAGGAGGCAGGAATCTAGGAAGGGCAGGGCCCTTGTTATATTCTGGCGGTTGAGATGAAAGGATTTATCGATTATTGGCTGGGGATGGGGGTGGTGAGAGGGAAAACCTCCAGAAGGATGCAGCTACCATCAACAAGAAGCAGATGGCAGAAGACAGAGGAGGTGGGCTGGTGTGGCAAGGAGACCCAGTGTTTAGCCTTGGTCACGTAGATAGGCACCAAAAGGAGATGACCAGAGTCATCTGCAGGCCTGAAGTGGAGCCAGGATGCAGCTGTAGAGCAGGAGTCTTTAAGCCATGAAGCTGGTGAACTCACCATGGGAGTTCGGGTCCCACCCCCACCCCCTGTAAGGAGGGCAAACCAGAAGTTCAGGGGAGCTTGCTCTCTGAAAACCGGGCTCCAAGGCCCCTCCCAGTCTATGACCCCCACCAGGCCACTGGTCATCAGTGGCCTTGCATCCACAGGGTGCCCCAGCCAAGCCTTCCAGCTGCCCGGGGGGTGGATAGAGATGTCACTGTTCATCTCACAGATCCTCCTGCCTTTCCCGTCTCCACCTCACAAAATATGGGAGGATGCTGAGGGCAACCACTTGTTTCTTGTGGAATCCTGGAAGCTTTTGAGCTCCAAGGGGAAGGGTGGCCTCCAGGGGGGAGGGACCCTTCTGTGACCCCAGTCCAGAGTCCCCATGGGTTTTCTCCTCAGTTCCCTGAGAAACAGATACTCTTCCCAGGCAAGCACTAAGGTTTGATTTTTTTCTAGTTTACTCTGATAAAAACAGATTCTTCAAGCACTTGGTTTCACCAAGAGACCTCACCAATGGCCTCAGCCCTGCTGCTTGTGAAACACCCAGCCAAGCCGTCTTCTCTTTTCTCATTTTTGTTTTTTTGTTATGATATCCACTCTATTATACATTTTTAAAATTTTTATTTTATACTGGAATATAGTTGATTTACAATGTTGTGTTAGTTTCAGGTGTAGAGCAAAGTGATTCAGTTATGCACATACATGTATTTATCTATTCTTTTTCAGATTCTTTTCCCATATAGGTTATTACAGAGTACTGAATAGAGTTCCCTGTGCTGTACAGTAGGTTCTTGTTGATTATCTCTCTTTTTCTGACCCTGGTTGTCACCACAGCTCAGCCAGGAGGTTTGTCATGATCCCTGAGTCTCTCCCCTGAGAGGAGTTAACACACCAAAATATGTAGAATCATCATTTTAGGTTGGGATAATATATATATCAATTATGCATATTCTTAGTTACTTTCCTATGCTTTCCTGGTTTTCCATGAATTTGTGGCATTTTTACATTTGAAGAAAGAAAACATATATTTCTGCATCACCCAAGTGGCATAAATAGCCCCTTGTCAAAAGCCCCAAGAACAAGAAAACCTGGGTCACATACAACATACGAGACTTTGTGGGAGAATCTGAGCTTTGAGTAGGTAGAAATATTATAAAATGCTGCTTTTTTGCTATTAAAACTTCCTTCTTGACTTAAATAGCAGGATGAGTAGCACCCAAATGAAGTTTTTCTTCACCAGAAGTTTCTCCCAGAATAGAAACTGCCCACAGTATTTTTCTTGGGAATAGATGTGTATGGCAATGTTCACCGTTGACATTTTTAAGTTAACACACTCTGTTATGCAAAGTTAAATAGAAAAAGCAGGTTCTATTTGCCACTTTCATTGTTACCCAAACTCTGCCAACTGGGGTAAACATACATTCACTAGTCAAATGCATTCAACACTTGTATTCTTAGTGTGTACATTCCTGAAATGCCAGCAGCTCACACGCTGGCCTGGTTGGCTTAGCATTTTGGTCTCAAAGCTGAGGCAAGTGGCCCAAATCCTTTTCTTATCCTTCTCTGTGGCACTTGAGGCCCACAGCAAAAGGAAAATTCTGGTAGTGTTCTTTAGGTGAGGGTAAGGTTTCAAATGTACCAATCTCCCCAGAGGGCCACCGTTCCATAGATGAAAAACAGCCAAACAAAAATTAAGCAGCTGGCCCCCCTGTAAATCCAGGTTCTGGGGTTTGGGTCTTAAAACAGAGCACCTGTTGCAAGTAAGCAGGTGTTATGGGATGGCAGCTGTGAGATGCTGTTATGTAGCTGGCTTGTATCAACAAACACAGGGGGTCTTGTCAGTCTGACATGTGAAGATAGGGTGATAAATGAATTTTGTTACAGCTCCTGCCACCCCAGCAGAGAGAAACGGGAAGAATTTAACAGGGTCACTGCAAGCAGTAAGGAAAAACATTCATTTGCCTGGGTCGGCCAGACTCTTGGTTGTCTTTCTGCTGGGTTTCTATGGTAACGATGTTCATCGTAAGTGCAGAATGGTAACTAGTTCAATCTCTGGACCGCATGCCCATCAGAGGTTGAGAGTCCACCCTTCCCACTTTCCTTTGGCGTCAGTGATCACAAGGAAAGGAATGTGCCCTGGAATGAAATAGCTAAGTATTTAGGCACTTGGCCTTTGTAGTCCCTCCCAAAGAGAAGCACGCAAAGTGAGGGGTTCTGGGGGGTGGGATAGGGGAGGCGAGGAGGTTGGTATTGGACCCAAACCAATGGTAATAACCCAGATGTTCAGCTTGTCTCAGGATACAGAGTAATTATTTTTATCCTTTCCACCATTGTTGGAATTTTGGTTAGATTAATTTCCTAATAAAAAGTTTTACTAAAGAATTTCTTTTGTAACAGAATCTTGGAACCACCTCTGTGCATGTTCCAAACAAACACAGGGCAGTTTTGCAAAGACAGACCATGAATCTCTGTGAAGGATACGAGTGTGTATTATCAGTGTCTCATCTGTTACTTGAATACAGACACAGAAAACCCTGCATAGTCGCCCTGGGGTCAGAAGGAACCACTAGGCACGACCCTGCAGAAAATGATCCTGACTGCAGCACCCCAGGTTCACAGCTAATGCAAAACACCTGATGACACCCTGATATCCAGATGGCAGGGCTTCACTCTGCTGCCTGGGACTCTCCAGACAGGGCCCATTCCTTTGGCTTCTACATTGTCAGAAACGTGTCACCTGGAGCAAGTGACAGGGCAGCCTCGTCGTTCTTACACAGGCCTATCCTCATTATTGTTACTATTATTTCATTAATATTAACACTAAAAGGGTTCTGACTTTTTATAATAATTAAATTGTTCCTTCTTCCCTGTGTATCTTTAGCTCCATATAGGAAAATGAAATACTTTATCATGTTTTTAAGCCTCTATTTGAGTTTACTTTGGTAAAGTCAAACTCAAGCAAAACTCAGAAGATCACACCGTCAGAATGTCCAGGGGGAAACGTGTTCTGCACCGCATCGCAGGGGTAGAATAACCTGGGCATTGCACCCAACCCTCTTCTGACATAACCCGTGGTTGGCCCAGGGCCTCTGGTGATAACAGGGACCTGTTGCAAGCAGGAGGATTATAAGATGAAGGGTGTATTTGCTGCAATGTTTGATCTTAGAAGGTCAGGCTGTGCGTATGAGGAGGCAGAGGTCAAGCTAATATTTCTGGTGCTTTTCTTGCCAGTTCTGAGCAAGCATGTTCTAAGAAGCCGGTTTGTTATTTTGACCAGTGACTGTTTATCATGATGCATTTGGGGGTCAGGTTTTTGGTTGCAGGGAGTCCTGACAGTCCCTGATATTTACATAAATAAGCCTTCAAATATTGACTAAAGGTGTAATGTGGGCAAGTGAATTTCAACCCACTGGGGTTGAAAGACAAAAAATAGTAATTATGAGGACACAAAGTTGAGGAGAATGCAGTTCATACTCTGTGACAATTCTTTGAATCCACGCGTAAGAATTTGCCGTCTGGATTTTTCCTCCACACCAAATACTTAAAGTTCCAAAAGCCAGATAAAATGCTTAGAGATGACCTATAAATTCTAAAAACAAAATATCTGGCCAAATCAATGGTGAAATAGAAAATTATTCACCTGCAGAATTGCAGATGAAATAAACTAGCCAAAAAAATAATTCAAAGAAAATTACTTGTAAATATTGTGGCCTATTAGAACACCAAAATGTTATTCACCTCACCTTCAAAAAATGTTGAAACAACACTATCTTACTCTTTACAGGAACCCTGAAAAGCTGGCAATACAGATACAATCCCTTTTACAGGAACAGTCAGGAAAAGGGAAACTGCCTTATTTAAGTTTACACGTGGCTTAAAATAGATCCATAATCCCTGGCGCTGTCCAGTCGGCCGGCACAGCTCTGCCACGGCCTTTCTGCTGAGAGACTAGTACTGGGATGCCACCAATGGGCCATGCACCAGGCAGGACCTCCTGAGGGCACCCTGCCCACCCAAGTTGGTGTTGACAAAGTTCTTCCCTTGGGGATCTAACAGGATCCCTTGATCTGATTCTTATTTGATTTTCCAGTGGCCCATAGCCCCTTCTCAATCATTTTTGGTTTCTGGGCAGGACAGCAGGAATGTTTTCCCAGCCCCCAAACACAGCTGTCCCAGCCAGGCCTAGAAAGCAAAAGCTTGCTCCTGAGAACTACTGCTTGCCTTACAGGAAGGAGCCGGAGGTTTCCTTGAGCCCAGACCCCTTTACTGGAAAGCAGCTGCAGACGCCAGTGTGTCTCTGGTGCGCTCTTCCTCGGGCCCTTCCCCTGGGTAGGACCAGAAACACAGGCAGCCCACGGGGAGCTGCTGCTCCCGCCCCCAGCCTGCTCCCGTGCACATTCTAGAAGAAGGCCCGCTTTCAGGCAGGGCAGTCTATTCTCAGATTTGCTAGGTCAGAAACCCAGCCAGACCCATGCTTGGTAATTCTGCAGGGAGGGAGGCGTAAGCTGATTCTGCTTCTGAGATGCCCACTCTGGCTCTGCCCCAGGAGCGGCAGGGTGCCTTTTGAAAGGGGAGCACTGGGACCAGTGCTATTAGGCAGCACCCCATCAGGCATCCCAGGGCCCCTCATTCAAAGAAGGCACCTAGGCACAGCCTGGCAAGGCTCCAAATCCCCTGGACAAACTGGTTACCCCAGCAGGTCCCTGCAGCAAAACCTTCTGCCAACTCAGATTAAATAGAGACAGTGTACTTATATAATGTGTGTGCGTGTATGTCTGTGTATATATATACATACATACATACATATATACATACATACCTATATACACGTATATAAGTATATATAATAGACACATATAAATATAACCATATATTTATACATATGAATGTATGTACAATTAACAATTTAACTATTGTTAACTACACCACAAGTACAGAAAGCTGCATAAAGCAAACATGAAGGCTAATGAAGTATTTTTATTTTTTTTAATCTCCTGGGGTTTTTTGTTTTGAATTTTATTATTTTTTTTATACAGCAGGTTCTTATTAGTTATCTATTTTATAAATATTAGTGTATATATGTCAATCCCAATCTCCCAATTCATCCCCCCCACCCCACCACTTTCCCCCCCTTGGTGTCCATACATCTGTGTTTCAATTTCTGCCCTGCAAACTGATTCATTTGTACCATTTTTCTAGGTTCCACATATATGCGTTAATATACAATATTTGTTTTTCTCTTTCTGACTTACTTCACTCTGCATGACAGTCTCTAGATCTATCCATGTCTACAAATGACCCAATTTCATTCCTTTTTATGGCTGAGTAATAGTCCATTGTATATATATGTACCACATCTTCTTTATCCATTCGATTGTCGATGGGCATTTAGGTTGCTTCCATGACCTAGCTATTGTAAATAGTGCTGCAATGAACATTGGGGTGCATGTGTCTTTTTGAATTATGGTTTTCTCTGGGTATATGCCCAGTAGTGGGATTGCTGGGTCATATGGTAATTCTATATTTCGTTTTTTAAGAAACCTCTATACTGTTCTCCATAGTGGCTGTATCAATTTACATTCCCACCAAGAGTGCAAGAGGGTTCCCTTTTCTCCACACCCTCTCCAGCATTTGTTGTTTGCAGATTTTCTGATGATGCTCATTCTAACTGGTGTGAGGTGATACCACATTGTAGTTTTGATTTGCATTTCTCTAATAATTAGTGATGTTGAACAGCTTTTCATGTGCTTCTTGCCCATCTGTATGTCTTCTTTGGAGAAATGTCTATTTAGGTCTTCTGCCCATTTTTGGATTGGATTCTTTGTTTTTTTAACATTGAGCTGCATGAGCTGTTTATATATTTTGGAGATTAATCCTTTGTCCGCTGATTTGTTTGCAAATATTTTCTCCCATTATGAGGGTTGTCTTTTCGTCTTGTTTATGGTTTCCTTTGCTGTGCAAAAGCATTTAAGTTTCATTAGGTCCCATTTGTTTACTTTTGTTTTTATTTCCATTATTCTAGGAGGTGGATCAAAAATGATCTTGCTGTGCTTTATGTCACAGAGTGTTCTTCCTATGTTTTCCTCTAAGAGTTTTATAGTGTCCAGTCTTACATTTAGGTCTCTAATGCATTTTGAGTTTATTTTTGTGTATGGTGTTAGGGAGTGTTCTAATTTCATTCTTTTACATGTAGCTGTCCAGTCTTCCCAACACCACTTACTGAAGAGGCTGTCTTTTCTCCATTGTATATCCTTGCCTCCTTTGTCATAGATTAGTTGACCATAGGTGCATGGGTTTATCTCTGTGTTTCCTATCCTGTTCCATTGATCTATATTTCTGTCTTTGTTCCAGTACCATATTGTGTTGATTACTGTAGCTTTGTAGTATAGTCTGAAGTCAGAGAGTCTGATTCCTCCAGCTCCGTTTTTTTCCCTCAAGACTGCTTTGGCTATTTGGGGTCTTTTGTGTCTCCATACAAATTAAAAAAAATTTTGTTCTAGTTCTGTAAAAAATGCCATTGGTAATTTGATAGGGACTGCATTGAATCTGTAGATTGCTTTGGGTAATATAGTCATTTTTGCGATATCGATTCTTCCAATCCAAGAACATAGTATATCTCTCCATCTGTTTGTATGATCTTTAATTTCTTTCAACAGTGTCTTATAGTTTTCTGCATACAGGTCTTTTGTCTCCCTAGGTAGGTTTATTCCTAGGTATTTTATTCTTTTTGTTGCAATGGTAAATGGGAGTGTTTCTTTAATTTCTCTTTCAGATTTTTCATCATTAGTATATATACTAATCTCTTGCATATAGGAATGCAAGAGATTTCTGTGCATTAATTTTGTATCCTGAAACTTTACCAAATTAATTGATTAGCTCTAGTAGTTTTCTGGTGGCATCTTTAGGATTCTCTATGTATAGTATCATGTCATCTACAAACAGTGACAGTTTAACGTCTTCTTTTCCAATTTGTATTTCTTTTATTTCTTTTTCTTCTCTGATTGCTGTGGCTAGGACTTCCAAAACTATGTTGAATAATAGTGGTGAGAGTGGACATCTTTGTCTTGTTCCTGATCTTAGAGGAAATGCTTTCAATTTTTAAGCATTGAGAATGATGTTTGCTGTGGGTTTGTCATATATGGCCTTTATTATGTTGAGGTAGGTTCCCTCTATGCCCACTTTCTGGAGAGTTTTTATCATAAATTGGTGTTGAATTTTGTCAAAAGCTTTTTCTGCATCTATTGAGATGATCATATGGTTTCTATTCTTCAGATTGTTACTATGGTGTATCACGTTGATTGATTTGTGAGTATAGAAGAATCCTTGTATCCCTGGGATAAATCCCACTTGATCATGGTGTATGATCCTTTTAGTGTGTTGTTGGATTCTGTTTGCTAGTATTTTGTTGAGAATTTTTGCATCTATATTCAACAGTGATTTTGTTCTGTAATTTTCTTTTTTTGTAGTATCTTTGTCTGGTTTTGGTATCAGGGTGATGGTAGCCTCATAGAATGAGTTTGGGAGTGTTTCTTCCTCTGCAATTTTTTGGAAGAGTTTCAGAAGGATGGGTGTTAGCTCTTCTCTAAATGTTTGATAGAATTCACCTGTGAAGCCATCTGGTCCTGGGCTTTTGTTTGTTGGAAGATTTTTAATCACAGTTTCAATTGCATTACTTGTGATTGGACTGTTCATATGTTCTATTTCTTCCTGGTTCAGTCTTGGAAGGTTATCTCTTTCTAAGAATTTGTCCATTTCTTCCAGGTTGTCCATTTTATTGGCATAGAGTTGCTGGTAGTAGTCTCTTAGGATGCTTTGTATTTCTGCGGTGTCTGTTGTAATTTCTCCATTTTCATTTCTAATTTTATTGATTTGAGTCCTGTCCCTCTTTTTCCTGATGAGTCTGGCTAAAGGTTTATCAATTTTGTTTATCTTCTCAAAGAACCAGCTTTTAGTTTTATTGATCTTTGCTCTTGTTTTCTTTATCTCTATTTCATTTATTTCTGTTCTGATCTTTATGATTTCTTTCCTTCTCCTAATTTTGGGTTGTGTTTTTTCTTCTTTCTCTAGTTCCTTTAAGTGTAAGGTTAGATTCTTTGCTTGAGATTTTTATTGTTTCTTGAAGCAGGCTTGTATAGCTATAAACTTCTCTCTTAGAACTGCTTTTGCTGCATCCCATAGGTTTTGGACCATTGTGTTTTTGTTGTAATTTGTCTCTAGGTATTTTTTTATTACCTCTTTGATTTCTTCAGTGATCTCTTGTTTACTTAGTAACGTGTTGTTTAGCCTCCATGTGTTTGTGTTCTTTACATTTTTTTCCCTGTAATTGATTTCTAATCTCATAGTGTTGTGGTCAGAAAAGATGCTTGATATGATTTCAATTTTCTTAAATTTACTGAGGCTTGATTTGTGACCCAAGATGTGATCTATCCTGGAGAAAGCTCCGTTTACACTTGAGAAGAAAGTGTAATCTGCTGTTTTTGGATGGAATGTCCTATAAATATCAATTAAATCTATCTGGTCTATTGTGTCATTTAAAGCTTGTGTTTCCTTATTTATTTTCATTTTGGATGATCTGTCCATTGGTGTAAGTGAGGTGTTAATGTCCCCCACTATTATTGTGTTACTGTCAATTTCCTCTTTTATAGCTGTTAGCAGTTGCCTTATTTATTGTGGTGTGCCTATGTTGGGTGCATGTATATTTATTATTGTTATATATTCTTCTTGGATTGGTCCCTTGATCATTATGTAGTGTCCTTCCTTGTGTCTTGTAACATTCTTTATTTTAAAGTCTATTTTATCTGATATGAGTATTGCTACTCCAGCTTTCTTTTGATTTCCATTTGCATGGAATATCTTTTTCCATTCCCTCACTTTCAGTCTGTATGTGTCCCTAGGTCTGAAGTGGGTCTCTTGTAGACAGAGTATATATCGGTCTTGTTTTTGTATCCGTTCAGCAAGCCTGTGTCTTTTGGTTGGAGTGTTTAATCCATTCACATTTAAGGTAATTATCGATATGTATGTTCTTATTACCAAGCGATTTTCTTAATTGTTATGGGTTTGTTTTTGTAGGTCCTTTTCTTCTCTTGTGTTTCCCACTTAGAGAAGTTCCTTTAGCATTTGTTGTAGAGCTGGTTTGGTGGTGCTGAATTCTCTTAGCTTTTGCTTGTCTGTAAAGTTTTGATTTCTCCATCAAATCAGAATGAGATTCTTGCCCAGTAGAGTAATCTTGGTTGTAGGTTCTTGTCTTTCATCAGTTTAAATATATCATGCCACTCCCTTTTGGGTTGTAGAGTTTCTGCTGAGAAATCAGCTGTTAACCTTATGCGAATTCCCTTGTATGTTATTTATCGTTTTTCCCTTGTTGCTTTCAATAATTTTTCTTTTTCTTTAATTTTTGTCAGTTTGATTACTATGTGTCTCGGTGTGTTTCTCCTTGTGTTTATTCCTCCTGGGACTCTACGTGCTTCCTGGACTTGGATGGCTATTTCCTTTCCCTTGTTAGGGAAGTTTTCGACCATAATTTCTTCAAATATTTTCTCAGGTCCTTTCTCACTCTCTTCTCCCTCTGGGACCCCTATAATGATAATGTTGTTGTGTTTAATGTTGTCCCAGAGGTCTCTTAGTCTGTTTTCATTTCTTTTCATTCTTTTTTCTTTATTCTGTCTGTGGCAGTGAATTCCACCATTCTGTCTTCCAGGTCACTTTTCCATTCTTCTGCCTCAGTTATTCTGCTATTGATTTCTTCTAGTGTAGTTTTCATTTCAGTTATTGTATTGTTCACCTCTGTTTGTTTGTTCTTAAATTCTTCTAGGTGTTTTTTCTATAATTCTTTTAGGTCTTTGTTAAACATTTCTTGCATCTTCTCAATCTTTGCCTCCATTCTTTTTCCGAGGTCCTGGATTGTCTTCCCTATCATCATTCTGAATTCTTTTTCTGGAAGGTTTCCTATCTCCACTTCATTTAGTTGTTTTTCTGGGGTTTTATCTTGTTCCTTCATCTGGTACATAGCCGTCTGCCTTTTCATCTTGTCTATCTTTCTGTGAATGTGGTTTTTGTTCCACAGGCTGCAGGATTGTAGTTCTTCTTGCTTCTGTTCTCTGCCCTCTGGTGGATGAGGCTATTTAAGAGGCTTGTGCAAGTTTCCTGATGGGAGGGACTGGTGGTGGGTAGAGCTGGGTGTTGTTCTGCTGGGCAGAGCTCAGTAAAACTCTAGTCCGCTTGTCTGCTGATGGGTGGGGCTGGGTTCCCTCCCTGTTGGTTGTTTGGCCTGAGATGACCCAACACTGGAGCCTACCCAGCTCTTTGGTGGGACTAATGGCAGACTCTGGGAGGGCTCACGCCAAGGAGTACTTCCCAGAACTTCTGCTGCCAGTGTCCTTGTCCTCATGTTGAGCCACAGCCACACCCCGCCTCTGCAGGAGACCCTCCAACACTAGCATGTAGGTCTGGTGCAGTCTCCTATGGGGTCACTGCTCCTTCCCCTGGGTCCTGATGAGCACACTACTTTGTACGTGTCCTCCAAGATTGGAGTCTCTGTTGCAGTCCTGTCAGAGTCCTGCAATCAAATCCCGCTAGCCTCCAAAGTCTGATTCTCCAGGAATTCCTCCTCCCATTGCTGGACCCCCAGGTTGCGAAGCCTGACGTGGGGCTCATAACCTTCACTCCAGTGGGTGGACTTCTGTGGTATAAGTGTTCTCCAGTTTGTGAGTCTCCCACCCAGCAGTTATAGGATTTGCTTTTATTGTGATTGTGCCCCTCCTACCATCTCATTGTGGCTTCTCCTTTGTCTTTGGATGTGGGGTATCTTTTTTGATGAGTTCCAATGTCTTCCTGTTGATGATCGTTCAGCAGTTATTTGTGATTCTGTTGCTCTTGCAAGAGGGAGTGAGAGCATGTCCTTCTACTCTGACATCTTGAACCAATCTCCCTAATGAAGTATTGTAAGACAAACACGCTATAACCACCACCCATGACCTGTGATAAACCCTTCCCAGATAATCCATGGGCCTACCCCCCAAATCACATCCCCTTCCCTTCTGCAGAACCCATGAGGCTGAGTTTTATGGTCATCACTTCTCTATTTTTCTTTGTAGTATTTTTACCCAGGTACATTTCTACACCATGAAATTTGGTTGCCAGCTTCCACACCAGATATAGGTATACATATACATGTATGTGTCTGTGTGTGAGTACACATACAGATGTCCGAACATGTTTAGAAAATAATTAAGGTTTCCCCTCTCACCATCATGTCAGTGTACTGCACCTTTTAATGCCATTAATGGGATAAACAATAAACAAGTATTAGATGTTAATACCACAGTTTTAAAAAATGAAACTGCACATGAGACCTCAAGTATAAGCCCCAGAGACCAATTCCACACCCAAAGCCACTAGGATCCTCATGTATGCCCCCAAACACTCTTTTGCAAATTTCACCTAGGGGGACCCCAGTGAAATAGTCTTCATCTCCAAAAAGCCTCTCATTTTCCTTAGGACAGAGGCCAGTGTCAGGGTGGAGGGGAGCTCACCATACTACACAGCATGGCCAGCCAGGGAGACCCTGTGGCAGCTTGGGCTGGCTTGTGTCCATTTGTTGGAGCTGATTGCCAAATGTTCATGAATTTGGGGACTAGTTGTTAGGCATGGCTATTATTAAATATTTAAATGTATATAATGATCATTAAATAAATGATATTAAGATCCAAGGTAATAAATACTGATAGCTCTTCCCCTCTATTTCACCATGCTGTATCATCTGTGATCTTCAGGTTATTTGCATCTGTGGCATCTGTCTGGTGGAAAGACTTTATAATGGTGACCCTTGCATATCTTGTTCCAACTCTGTGTTTTGTGACATCATGCTGGTAGCTGGAACTCTGGCATGATGGAGGAAACTGGTAAATGCTACAAACTAGGAACCCATCTCACACACACACACACACACACACACACATGCACACATGCACACACACGCACACACACACACACACACACACACACACACACACTCACAGAGTCCCAGTTTGTCCTCCCAAGCCCCCAAATATTAAGAACTGGAAACCAAGCATCTTCCAAGGTAGCCTTCCCGATGTGAGACCTTGAGTGGCTTCCCATGTTAGTGCCTCACCCACCACTCCAGAGAGAAAGTACAGGCAGGCCCAGAGCCTGAGGCAGGACTAGTGGAGGCCAAGATGTGACCAGACCTAAGCAAGGGCTGGTGGGGGGCTGAGGACCCCTCTGAGAGGGCCAGCTGCTCACCCTCAGGGTCTCTCAGGCAGGCAGCAGGGGCTCAAAGTCCTCTTGGACACTCCCTGCCCTTTGCAACATCTGTTTCCCCTGGAAATAAGGGTGGGCCTGCCCAACCACCAGCCATGCAGCCCCCTCAATCACACTGGTAACAAAGGGGCTTACCTAGTGCTGGGGTGAAAATCAGGAAACTGCCTTCTGCTTATTGGGCTTCTGATCTATTCTGGATATAGTGCTGTGGTATAATAAGAAATAAAATTAAGAGAGGGGCTCGATATTGAGTTATGTAACAATGCCTAATGATTTAATCAATCTTGTCCATGTGATAAAACCTCCATAAAATCCCCTAAGCTAAAGGGTTCAACAAGCTCAGGGTTAGAGAACACATTGATGTGCTGGGACGGGGGTGTGCCTGCACAGGGCGTGGAGGCCCCATGCCACCGCCCACCCACACCTTGACCTATGCATCTCTTCCATAGGGCTGTTCCTAAGTTTTTCCTTTACAATGAACGAGTAATAGTAAGAAAAGCACTTTCCTGAATTTTGAGAGTAGTCCCTGTGAATTATTGAACCTGAGTAGAGTTTTGGGAGCCTCCAAATTTATAGCTGGCAGATTAGAAGTGTGAGTGATTCCTGGGACTTGTGTCCAACATCTGAAGTGAGCACAGTCTTGTGGCTCTGAGCCCTCAGACTGTAGAGTCTGTGTTAACTCTAATTAGTGTCAGAATTGAATTGAATCATTGGACACACAGTTGGTGTTGGAGAATTGAGAACTGTTGTTTGTAATGACACCAAACAAGCGCAAAGGCAGAGAAAGTGCTGTGTCCTCTCTGAGAATGCCAGTGTTCCTTGTCATTCTCTAAGCCTGTTTCCAAGGGAGCGCACAGTACCTTCTGCTTGACTTTGGAAGGCGGTCTTGCCCACCCCCCCCGCTCCATTGCCTGGCAGGCTCCCGAAACTTCCCTCCCATCCATCATTACAGGGCTCAGCCATGTCCAGAAAGCTATATCCCACCTCTCCCAGCTTCTCACATGTGCTCCACCCACATCTCCAAGTCTCCAGGTCCAGAGCCTCTTCTGATGGTGCCCTGTGCCCCAGCCTTAGCACACCTCCTGCTGTGTCTCCCTGGCAGCCCTCCCTTCCATTTCTATTCTGGGGCAATTCACTGCAAATTCATCCTGACCACAGGCATGGGCAGCAAGGGGACAGGCCTGGAGCAGAAATGAAACCCCAAGCCTGAAGTTGATCTGCAAAGGAGGTTCCATCTACAGGGAAGTCAACAGGAGCAGATTCCAGCCAGTTCCAATGAAAGAGAATGGAGCGATGGCTTACCCACTCCCCTCTCCCTGAGCAAAATCACTCAGTGTTCCTTTGAAGAGCCCAAGGTCACATCCAAAGTGCTTCTGGTTATCAGTGTGTAACTCCCATTCCCAGCCCTTGGCAGAGACCTCAGTTTGCGTGGGAAGGGGGAAGAGACAAAGTAAATCAAAGAGTTTGAGGGGAAGGAGAATTGTAACAACATAAAAGCAAGATTCGAGCCAACATCATCTACGGTAGAGGCTGAACTCGGCTACTAACTAACTGTGTAAACATAAGCAAGTCACTTACTTGATTTCACAGATTCTCCTTAAAATAGAGGCAACATAAAATCCTTATTTTGAAGATAAAGTGAGGAGACCCCAAGAGAGACCCTTGTAAATGTGATAACACACAATGACAGGAAAGGCAAGATCAACAGGGGAAGGCTGAGGCCACCCAACACCTAGGGTCACCCCAGACACACAGGACTCCAGCTGGCCCTGCCCCCTCTTGGCAACCCCAGGGGTAGCCAAAGATGCCAGTCTGAAGCAGTGGCCAGAGGGAGCTGGGACCAGAAATTGGAAATGAAACAGAACAAAAAATTGAAAACAACGCAAATAAAGACGTGAGACTACAGAGGCATCTTGTGTTCACTGAAGTGATGAGGCTTCAGCCAAAGAGAAGGGGATGCAGCCCAGTGATACTGAGACCTGGTGTCAGACACCTGACCATCTGTAGAGCGGGGATAAAATACACATTTAAAATGTGTTTTCTCCCCCATCAGCTATTCCCTTACACAGGGAAGGCAGGCTTGAAGACATGTTTTCAATCTTTTCAATCTCTTTCGGTTCAAGAGAATGGGACTTTGACAAACAGAAAGAGAGCAAAATAGTCCCTGGAACTCACAATCATCTAGTATTTGAATGTGTCAGAAACAGCTTGTTTTTGTCTGAAATGACGTAGCTGCCCCTACAGGTCTGTCCACCTGTATGTTCTGTTCCTTTCACTCTGGGAACAAAACAAATGGTGTGATCAACAGTTGACAGTTTTCTGCGGAGCATTCTGTGTGCCGGGTCCAAACAGAGCGGCTCTCACAACTCACCCCAGGTTCTCTATAATTGATTCTGGACAACTGGAAACATGTTCCAGGGCATGCTGATTTCATCAAGGTTTTCTCACAACCAAGCAGCATGCGTGAGACAAACATTCAGAAAACAGACCCCAGGGAAGGCTGAAGAGGGCCAGCGAGCACCCCAAAGGTGCCGCAGGTGGGGGGCTCGGGGATGCCGCTGCCGAGTCAGGCGGCACTGGGTAGGATCCCAAAGCGTGCATCCCTTAGAAATCAGATGCAGACAACATACGTAAAAATGAAGGCAGGTTTCACAATACAGTGATCTCACTCTCTAAATAAAGCTGTGGTTCTCCAAACTGAGGTACACAACCAACCCTCTGGGGTGGTGGTTAAAATGCAGTTTCCCATGCCCCTCCCCCAGAGGTGACTCTGGATTGGGACCACACTCAATTAATTCTTACCTCCCCCACTGACTAGCTTGTTACTTTGTCACCTTTGTGTGCCTGAGGTTACCTAAGTTAGGGGCCTCATCTAGACCCCTGGGACACTAATGTCTTTTTTATTAGTTTTTCAGGGGCTGTAAGAGTTCGGTGATGTAGTGTCATGTGTCTGGCACACAGAAAGTGTTCAGAATACATTGCTTTTGATAATATGATAAGGCATCATGTGCTTCTCAGATTCCATGGAATTCTTTGCTCTAGGTATCCATCCTTCTCCATTGTCACCCTGGTTCTTGGATCAGTCCAATACACAGACTCGGGGAAGGAATCTTGTTGAGTCAATGTCCTTGCAGGTTCTGTCTCTTAGCAACAGCCCAGGCTCTTGCTCCTCCACCAGTTGCAGCTGAGTGACCGAGACCTAACCTGCCCTTTGCCTGCAGGCCACAGCCGGGGGGGTGTTCTATGATGGGACAACAGGGGCCCCTCTTCAATACAGTTATTTAATTGAGCCTGTATTTACAAGCAACCCTTTTCACCCTCACTGAGTCAAACAGGAAAGGCATTTGTAAAATGGCATTAGGAAGCATGCATCTCAGGAAGGGCCTGAGGACTAGATGGGATAGCTCTGAGCCATGACAGTACAGGTGGCACAGGTGGCTCAGGTATGGGATGGAAGGCTCTCCTCTGGCCTCTGCCACTACTGCCTTTCAAAGCTGCATGCCTCCCTGCAGCCTACCAGAGGGCAGGTACAGAGGATCCTTGCTCATGGCACCTGTGTCTTCCAAAGCCAGGTCGATGGACCAGGCATATCGGGGGGAACCTGCCCCTCGTTGCAGGCAGCCATGAAACTAGCTTCCAGCTCCCTTGGGGTCAGGGGTCCTGAGGTCCCTGGGAATTCTGAGCATGGACAGAGTATGGAATGCATCCGACGCCCCAAGGCAGAATGGCACGGGAGCACTGGGGAGGCACTCAGGATCTGGTTTCTCCTCAGTCCAATCTCATCTCTGCCGTGTCCCCCTCCCGAGGAGAGAAGTTAGCACCCATCCAGGGGCACAATTCGCTGCCCCTGAGCCCTCTCAGATGCTGACCACAACCATCTCTCACAGGGCAAGTAGCTGTATGAGCCCAGGTTCCTGGGAAAGCCCTGAAGGCCTTGGGAAACAGCTGACACATCCTAATGCCCCTCCCCCTTTCTGCAGAACTGCTGCTCTCCCGACTCTGCCTAGCACAGTGTCACTGTTCTCTTTACCAGATAAACCGCTGCTAAGCAGCTCCTAACTATAGCCCCAATCTTCTCTCTCCTGAGCAGAAAATTCCACAAGGATATTCTGTGTCTTACAGCCCTCCATCTGAGACTCCATATCAGTCAGGGTAGGAGCCCTGTTCATGCCTCCTGTTTCCCCAAGTAGCCACTGTGGCCACGGACAGAGGCACTGGTCAGCCATCCCAGCCCCAGGGCCCAACCCCAGCTCCCTTCTCTGCCCATGTGGGGTCAGGCCACCTTGACTGGCAGCTCTGCAGGAACCGCGTAGGGTGTGAGGATGGCACCCCCAAGGAAAACAGCAACAGGATGATGTTGCTAGAGGTGTTGATACCACACACACACGTAAGCACTCACTCACACACATTCACACACACACACACACACCTGCACTCACACTCACTCTGATACACGCACACAATACACAGTTATACACATGCAATCACACACATATACACCAATAGTCACACAAGCACACATGTTTACATACACACACCCTCATACATACACATGCATTCACACACATATGCACAGATGGTTGCACAAATACATGTATACACACATACAGATTCCTATGCACTCACACACAACCTACCCTCACAGATACACACACACACATACACACTCACACATATACACTTGTGCACACACTCTTATGCTCACACATGCTCACACACTTACACACTCACACACACTCACCCTCTGATATCTCCCAGATGCAGGGCCTCGTGGTAGCACTTGTGACTAGAAACGGGGGGAGGAGGGCCACAGAGTGGTACCCAGCCCATCAGGATGATGGAAGCTCCCCATATTTCTAAGAAACAGAAACAGAACCAGAGAGGAGGGATGGGTCCCACCTGCTTTGTCTCAGGAGATGAGAGGAGGCACACAAGGGACTACTGAAAGTCCCAGTTGGAAGACAGCAGGAGTCGGGGGTCGAGGCCCAGCTCTGAGGTCAGCTTGGTCTAAGTGTGGATGAAGTAGCCATGAGGGCTCGTTTTCTGCAGGGGGATTTCTTCTTCCCCATGGGGCAGGGTGCAAATGTGAATCATTAATTGCGGAAGCGGCCCCTGGAGGGGCAGGGGAGTGAAGACAGACAGGGAATGGGAAGAAAACAGGGAACAGGCTTGTTAAATTTTCAGGGTTTTGCAAGCCAGTTGTTAAGGTCAGCTATTATTAAAAATTGTGATATCAACATGCAATTACATAAACTGTATCAAAACAAAGGCACTGCTAACACTCCTGGCTCCCTATTTTAGCACGTTTTCCTATCAGCCAGCTCCCGAGGCTGCCGACCCCCTAGGGTGGCGCTGACACAGCTGCCACCTCCAATTCAGCCAGGGTGGGAGCATTTGCATCGTGGGAACCAGCAAAGGCTACGAATGCAGATACTTGTGCTTTTCTGGAGAGCCAGTTGTTAAGGTTTTATCAGTACATGCCTGGTTGGACTGTGCATTATTGAGTAGGTTACCTGGGGAACCCTCTGGGGAACCCTCTAGAACACTTGCCTCTGAGTCATTCCAACCCAAGCAATTGTCCACCGGATCCTGTCACTCATTGGCTAAAGCCAGTTCCCAGGGTATTGGAAGGGGGGGCATGTGTGCCCTGTGGTCCCAGGAAAGGAAGACATCACATTGTGCAGGGGGGATGGGAAGAATAAAGCTCTGGATCCACCGAGTGGTTTACAGATCACAGTGGACCTCAGCACAGAAAAGCCAGTTCTTTCTACAACCTTCTATCCTTTCATGCTAAAATGCTCTACAGCTCAGCATGCTCCAGGGACTCTGCCTTTGAACACACTCCTGTAGTCAGGAGACAGCAGACACCACGAGGAAAGACTGTGTGAGAAGAGGAGTATGGGACATTCCTGGCAGCTCCTGGCCCTTCACAGCCCATCCTGCCTCTTCTCACATCATCTCAGGACCTGGGGACCCAGCCGTCGGCCAAGTCTGACAACTCAGACTCAGTTAGTAGAGATCAAGTGTGCGCTCTTTGAATGTATTTCTCCCTCATCCAAAAGCATGAGTTTAAGATAATTTCCTGACTCATCCATGACTTCCCTTGCAATCTTCCAGTGTACTGTGTTAGTGAGCCTATTCGGTTGACTAATTTCCTTTTTTGTAAAGAAATACAGTACCCTGAAAAGAAATAAAAGGATGAAGTGGTTGACTCAGAATGACCCCACTTGGGCTTTCTTTCAGTGTGACCCTAGGTAGCACTTAGAGAAAATAAAGCCGTTGGACATGTTTGCCGGGAACAAAAAAAAGCGATTCAAATTTCTTGTATTTCAGACTTTGTTCTCAGCTCTCCAGGCAGGGGAATGAGTCACAATGACAAATTAATCACATGTGAACTCCTAAAACCCAACTCCCAATTCAAAGACACAAGCTGCCGTGAAAGTATCATTACCTGCTGCAAACCCAAACAAGCCTGAACTCCATAGCCCATTCCCTGGGCAGGTGCAAGTGCCAGACAAAAAGTGTCAGGGAGCTAGCCTGTCAGAATGTGACCTCTGTGAGTTCACACATACCCGGGCCCCAGACAGTCCTCATTACTGTAACAGCGGCGACAACAGAGCCTGTCTCTGTGGCTCTCTTGCTCCACCACACCCAACGTGCATTAAATCACTGTTTGCTGATCAGGCCTCTATAGGTGTGGAGGTGAATGCCTCCATGGCCATTTTACAGATAGGAAAACAGAGGGAGAGTAATCTGAGCATCAATCGTTGATTGCATTAGAATGATTAGAAATTTGGGACTGGTACACATCATGCCTAGACTTAGCAGTAGTTCAAAATATTTGGGGAGTAAAACTGGCCACTGAGAGGCCAGTGCTTGATTTGTATAAGGACTGTCATACATGGATTACTCCCATCAAACTCCTTTTCATCCCTGACTTCAGATTGCAAGAGGTCAGATATCTGTTTACGAGCTATGTCTACCTTTTTTTATATAACTGTGATATAGTGAAACCTATAATAATTTTTACTTACTTAAAAGACAAACAATCAGTAGCATAAGTTGTCTTTTCATTGAGACCATTTTTCTCATAAGTCATGCTACTGCTGTCAAATATATCAAGACATTGTCTATACATCCATCTGGTAGGTTCTGATTTCCTTCTTTCCCCCACATCGAGATCAAAACCCTTCCATTTTAAACCTTTTTGTTTTTCCACTTTACCTTCCATTCTCTGGGCATGGTAGCAACCATCCTGATAAGCCAAATGTCAGAAGCTTTCACCACATTTCCTGGGCATAACAGGAAGCCCAGAGATATGCATGATATTTCCCTGCTGAATTTCTTACCAATCAGCTTAGTGGCACTTGAAATTCATTTCTCATTGATTTAGAAAAATAATGTGATATTTCCTGCACTTGAGTGCAGTGGAGCATATCAGCTAGTATTTAAATTGAACTCCATAAAACAGAAGTCGTATGTCAGCAGCTTAAAGAAGATAGGGATTATTTTTATCCTGCATAAACAAGTTTAAAGAAGCAGTCCCAGGCTCCTTCTAAAGTTCCAATTCACCATCCTTGGTGAGTGGCTTCCAACTTCAAGGCTACCTCCTGGTCCAATATGACTGCTGGAGTGTAGCCATCATGTCTGCATTCCAAGCAGGAGGAAGGATAAAGGTGAAAGGGCCAGAAGTAGTATGCCAGTCACTCTTCCTTCCTTTAAGGTGCTTTCCTGGAAGCCCCACCCATCATCTCCTGCTTAAATCTCAGTGTCTAGAATTCAGGCACAGCCACACCAACTTACAGTGCAGGCTGAGAAATTTGGATTTTATAACTGGACTTATTGTTATTCCCAGTAAAATAAGGGTTCTGTGGCTAAGGAAGAAAAGAGAGGTGAGTATTGACTGGGCAAATTGTAATCTGCCACATAAAGTAAAATTAATGATTAATATGTGTTCCTACCCACAAATTTTTGCTTACAATTTCTTAGATACCTGAAAGTCTATTTTCCTCAGATTCAAAACTCTTGACTTAGAGACTGATAGTTCTTCATTACCTTTCTTGTATTGTTATTTCAAAACCCCTTACATTACGGTGGTATTATAAAAAATAATCATAACATTTACTTAGCAGTTGACTGGTGGAACTGACAAACAACTCTTCTAAAATATCCCCAGGACTCTATGTGTTTCTCAGTAAAATGAAGTTACATTTAACTAGCACAGAGCCAGCCACGGAGGACAAGATCAAGACATATTTTGTACCAAATATATAAAAGAAGATATTTTTCATTCCTAACATTCTTCAAAAGGGTGTGCTGCTCTTCTACTTAAACCATAATAGGAGTAAAATTTTGATTCACAAATAGAATAGAATAGAAAGAGAAAAAGAAGAAAGGTTTTGCTAAAGCATTTGAACGAGATTTCAAAGTGAAAACAAGAGAGAAGAAAAGGGTGACAGAAGATGCTTTTGCCCAGATGAATTTTTGGAAGTGAAGTTAATTTAGCTGTGACAGATGTACCACAAGGGGAAATAAGAACCAATTTATTATGCCCCTGAGGGGGAAGGGAGGACGTGGGAGGACAACCTTCAGGCAGGATACCTATGGAAACCAGAAGGTGGTGTGAACCACCAGGAAGATTTGGCTGCCCTCCCAGGTGAGAGGGCAGCATTAGGTCAGGAGAAAGGAAAAGCCAAGATGTGTTTATATCTGACCAAATGACTTTTGTTAATATATACCTTTTGCATTAATTTTCAGGCATCTCATCTACTTTTGAAAATTTCCAAATAGATTGAGGGTAGTGATATTCCTGCCCATTGGGCAGTCCTCTCTCTACTCACAGAAGAGTGGCAATAGCTTCCTTGTCATTGGGGCCATGAGAGGCATTTCCTACCCACGCCCCATCGCCATCAGATCTTTCAGTGAGAGCCATCTGTGAGAAGGCATGGGCATCTATTCCCACACCAAACACAAGCAGGTGTGTGTGGGGAGACTGAAGCCTCGCCATGTAGAGACCCCATCAGCTCTCATCCCTGTGGGTTCCTTCGCCTGAACCCACACTTCCTCTTCCCTTGTCAGGAGATATTTTGACTATGAAAGTGTGTTTTGGTATCCATGATCCTTGTCCCACTGGCTCATTCTAAGTCTTTTTGTTGGGATAACTCTCTACTCTGATGGAAACACTTTATTATCATCAGCACAAGATAGGAAAGCAGAAGCATGATTATATCAAGACTAAACAGGAACATCTAAAAAAAATGCTGAAGGGTCAGGAAGGACAAACTTCAGCTTGCCCTCATTATAAAAAGAACAGGTTGAAATTCACAATCAGACACAGGGTGGAAAGGGTTACCTGGAGCACGCCCATCCCTAACTTTTACTGGACCCCCTGAACAAAAGTACAAATGGAGGCCCATGTATAATAGGTTAAATATTTTAAAGTTATCAATTAAGCTTACAAACTGTTGAATAGAATATGCTCTATTCTTCCACCTTGACAAATATACCTCCATAATGACTTGGAAGGCCAGACTGGAATCTAGAATTCTCTTTTTCCTTGGAGGCATTGACATGAGAAGACTCAGCTTCCAGCCCTAGAGCGCAATCATGGCCCTCCTTTCCCCTTGGCTGGCTCTGTCCCCCACCCTTAGGGCCTCCCATGCACGTCTACACAGCCTAACACCCATGCTCTGTCCACCCCCTCCAGCATCCCTTGACCACTTTTAGGTCTGGGGTAGAGACCCTGGTGGTGAGGTTCACTCTCAGGAGGATGATGTAGGGTGGGACCTGGGAGCAGACTGAGGTCTGTTGGGGGCAGGAAGAATACTCTAGAAGGTGATGCAGTCTCTGGGCAGTCTTGTACCCTTGGCTCTGTGGACTTCTCATCCCATGGGGAGGACCCAGAGCAAAGGTTTTTCTTGCCCAGGTAAGGTGTGTTAGAGCCCTGCCAGATAGAAGAATTACAAGAAAGTCTGCGGATAGTTCCCCAAACTGTAGTACATGCAAAAAGCAAGATCAGTAATTACCAAGGGTTGGGGGAATCCAGGAAAACCTCCATAAAAGCAATTTAGTTAGGTCTTAAAGGATGGGTAGACATGAGAAAGAAGACAGTCTCCCAGGCAAGATAGTATTTGAGCAGTCTGTTCAGAATAGGCACGGTCAGAAAGGAACTCAAACTTTAGAGTACAAGATGGTAAAGAAAGGATGGAAAAGGTGCCTTGATTGCTCAACTAGGAGAGTGTTATGAGCTGAACCCCATCCTCCCCAAAATATACGTTGAAGTCCTAACCCCCAATACGTCAGAACATGACCTTACTTGGAATTAGGGTCTTTGCCGATGTAGTCAATTTAAGATGAGGTCATTAGGGTGGGCCCTAATTCAACATTACTGGTGTCCTTATACAAAAGATAAATTTGGGCACAGAGACAGACACACAGAGAAAGAGAAGCCTATGTGATACTGAAGGCAGAGATCAGGGTGATGCTGCTAAAACCAAAGAACAACAAAGTTCACCAGCAAACCACCAGGAGCTGGGAGAGAGGCCTGGAAAGGATTTTCCCTCACAGCCTCAGAAGAAACCAAAACTGCTGACAACTTGATCTTGGACTTCCAGCCTCCATAACTGGGGGACAGTAAACCTCTGTTATTTAAGCCACACAGTCTGTGGTTACAGAGCCTGAGCAAACTCAGAGAGGGAGTTTGCCTATGTTCTGCAGAGGGTGGAGAGCCATGGAATATTTTGGAGCCAAGACGTAACATGATCAAAGCAATGTTATCGGAAGATTAATGTAGCAGGTGTGAAACGTGGCAGGTGATAGAAGGTGCATGATTGGTGTTCACAATGGTGTTCGGCTGCTCTCTTAGCAGCCAGCTGTGGGCAGGTTCTTCAGTCCTTGCAGGCTGATGAATGTGCATGCCAGCCGTGGACGGCATGGTTCCCGTCTGCTTGTTGTTCT
This sequence comes from Balaenoptera musculus, assembly GCF_009873245.2. Taxonomy (NCBI): domain Eukaryota; kingdom Metazoa; phylum Chordata; class Mammalia; order Artiodactyla; family Balaenopteridae; genus Balaenoptera; species Balaenoptera musculus. The sequence goes on along the minus strand of NC_045790.1, from coordinate 19,853,728 downwards.
CTATCACGACTGTAAGCTCCCTAGGACTGGCAGAGCTGGCATTGATGGTTTGTACAGCAAGATGAGAAGGGCTCACCTCACCCAGGCAAGACAGCCATCCACCTGCTCTGCCTATACATCATCCTCTCTGTGGATTTGGTGATAAGGAGTGGTCCAAACCCACCCATTAAGCCAGCCACTGAAGAGGGGCCCATATCTTCAGCGGGGGGTCCCATGACTTTAATGGCACAGAATCTGGGGCTACTTTATTGCAAGGTTAGTGAAATGAGAACAGACATAGGGACGAGGAGGGACCCATCCACAGTCATATTTTACCTGAATTTGCATTGTCACAGGCTTACCACAAGGGCTTAATTTAACTTGTCTCCATGCAATAACCAAATTACTTGTGTTGCCTCTAGGTTCCTATTGGAAAGTCAATTTTGTTTTCTGTCCTCACACGACCTTGGATCTACCAGAGCCTTCAAGAGAGGAGGGTACCTAAGGGCAGATGGTAGTGTAAGGAGAGAGTTTGCAGCATTCTCTAAAAGATAGGAGATCAATTTCACAGCAAAAGCAACAGTAGCATGTGTGGCCTCCTCTCCTAAAAGCCCCCTGACCTCTTTGACTGTCTTATGCATCTGACACAGCAGAGATTAGGCTATGCCATGACAATGCACAACTGAAAATCTCAGTGCTTGGAACATCCAAGGTTTAGTTTCAGCCCATTGACATAGATATCTCAGAGCAGCAAGGCTCTCTGCTCATCTCTGATGCTCAGAGGCCAGGCCCCTGGGGCAGCTACCAACTTAAAAACCGTTCGGTACCACGTAGGAGGTCAAAGAGCTCTGCGAGGCCTTGAATTGAAAATCAAATATTCAGCATGGAGGTGATGTGGTTCACTCAGCTTCTAACTCATGGCCCACCTAGACCTAATGAAGCCAGAAGAAAGGGCTGTTCTATTCTTGGACATGGATTTGAGGACAGCAAGACTTGGTGATCAGCGTTGGTAACTATCACATCCCCATAATCCTACAACTCAGTGTTATCCTCCCATTTCACAGATAAGGCTCAGAGAAGCTGCATGACTTGCCCAAGCTTACATAGTGAAGATTGGAACTCAAGCTAACGGATTCCAAAGATTATGTCTTTTCACTCTCATTTGCCTGTTTAGCATTCTCCTTCTCCCTGTCTCAATCTCTCCCTCTCCCCCACCATCACACACACACACACACACACACACACACACACACACACACACACACATACACTTCACACACATATCTCTTCACCTCTACCTCCTTTTATTTTTCAGCTTTTAAAAAAATGAGTGCTTGGTACAAACAGGATTCCTGAGCTATAGATAGCCCTCATTCAACTGGAGGTCGTTCTGCACTCAGATGTTCATCTTTACAATTTGAAACTGAATGCAAAATACTCAAAACTCAGTTCAAAGCTCTGTCAACATAAGAATAAATAAAAAGACTAATTTTTGCCCCGTGTCTAGGACTGCCATTATTTTGCGTAACATCAAAAAATTTAAGAGGGAAAGTAGGAAAAAGCTTAACTCTTGTAAGAATTCCACAAACAGTGAGAATTTGGAGGTTTGTTCTTTGCCTTTGGAATTTAAAGGGCAATGTTCTCATTCCCTACATCACTGTGGTATTCCAGCTATGTATCAAAGCTAAGGCTTCCGTAGACGTGAGCAGCTTTAATTGCAAGGATTTCAACCGTTTTAACAAATAGTTACAAATGATAAAATGCCAGCTGGGGTATGAGATACTAGTAGCATTTGTGCTTTAATGTGTAAAACTATTATAGCTCTATTGTCAAGGCACCAAAAGCAATGAGGGAGTATGACTCAGAAAATAAATATTCTGAATAATCCTGACATCAAAAACAGCTGACAGGAAAATGTCTTTGATTACAGGAGACACTTTGGGAAAGTATCAGTTGTTGTCAACTCTTGCCAGAATTGCAAGTGACCTTGAAAAGACCAATTTTGGTGGAGCTGTGTGAGGGGAAAGAAAATTGCAGTGAGTTGATGAGAGAAAGTCTCTTATGAAGTGGGGCTGTGAAACGACAAGGAGAATTGGAGAAATAATGAAAGGAATGGAGTATTGAGAAAGGAGTTTTATTGAATGGGTAACATTAGACCTTCTATTTTACCACTTCAAGTGAAATGTGGAAGTCTCACTCCCATTTAGATCCTTTTACGTTCTCTGTTTTTATCTTTGTCATGAGTATCAGATGGTGTTATAATGTTTGCTTCACTCATCAAATACGATTTTAAAAATTCATGAGCTCATGAACATGAGACCTGTCTCCATTTATTTAACATTGTTTAATAGAATTTTCTGGTTGTCTCCATAAAGTTCTTGCATATTTTTGCTAGATTTATTTTTCATTGCCACACTAAATGACATTTTTAAGTATATTTTATAATCATTTGTAGCTGAATATTAAAGGTAGATGATTTCTGGGTATTCATTTGTATCTAGCATCCTTGCTGAACTCTCTTATAAAAGTTATAAAAATGAGTCTCCAGATAGATTCTCTTCAGTTCATTTGTAATCACATCATCCATGAAAAGTGAGAGTTTTATTTTTTTTCTTTCCAATCCTGTACTCTGATCTATTCTTCCTGTCTTAATGAACTGAATAGAACCTCCAGGACCATAACAAATAAAAGCAATGATAATGGACATTCTTGTCTTATTTATGATTTTAAAGGAACTGTTGTTGGCATTTCACCCTTAAGTATATTTCCTAGAGATTTCTGATAGACACACTTTATCAAGTTAAGGAAATTCCCTTTTATTCTTAGTTTGACAAGATTTATCGTAAATGAATGTTGAATTATATAGAAAAAAAGGGGAAAAACTCATGAGCAAAAGTACAGTCTAGTTTGTGTGCCCATATGTCTGCTCTTTCCACTTTTCCTTCCACCATCCTGATGCTCCAAGATTCTTTCTTTTAGAGTCTCCTTTCTGTTTGAAGAAACTTTCAGGGTGGGTCCTCTAGAGACAAATTATTTCAGGTCTCTTTTATGATTAGGAAAAGGCCTTTATTTTTCTCTTCATTCCTAAATGATAGTTTTGTTGGATTTAGACTTCACAGTTGACAGTTCTTTTCTCTCAACCCTTGAAAAATGTTGTGGCTCATCCTTCTGGCCTCCCTGGTTTCTGATGAGAAACCCACTGTCATTTGAATCAGTGTTACCTTATAGGGAATGTGTCGTTTTTCTGTGTGTGTGCGTTTAGATTTTAGAAGTTTAATTATGATGTGTCTTGGTATGGACTTCTTTGTGCTAATCCTATTTGGGATTTGTTCAGCTTCATGAATCTATAGGTGTGTGTCTTTTGCCAAATGTTGGGTGTTTTAAGCCACTATTTCTGAAAGTATCCTTTCACTTTCATGCTCTCCTCTCCTTCTTGGACTCCAATAATATGAATGTTGTATCTTTGTTATGCAGTCCTACAGGTCATTGAGGCTGTTCTTTTTTTCTCAATCTATTTTTTTTTTTCTGTTGTTCAGATGGGGTAAATTCTATTGATCTGTTTTCAAGCCAGTTGCCTGCACACTGGTAAACTGCTGATGAAAGAAACTAAATAAGATTGATTCATAGGATTAATGTCCATTTGGGGTCTGTGGCCATGATTTAAAATGAAACCAGTCAGTCCAGTTGAATAATAGTTTTTACAATCAAGTTCTGCTTGGACACAGATGGGAAGAAGAATGATATTTAAATTGAAGCAGATTAGGGTTTTGGTAGGTAACTGTAATGAGGGACAGAATATCAAGAGTTGATTGTAATGAGAACTCATGGAGGGAGGTGAGATCATTGAATGGATGGTCTTGGTGGAGGTCAACTGTTTTGCAACTAAAAAAATAGGAGTCATTGTTCATGTTTTGGGATGCTCAGAGTTAAGATTTTATGTAATGGTTAGCATACCTTTCAGGATATGATGGAGGATTGACTGGCTGAAGTGAGGGAGAGGAGAAGGTAGATGAAGGTGAAAAAGTAACAGAAGGGTGACATATGGTGATATATGGGTCATCCAGAAGATGATCTATTTATTGTCCAAACAAAACACTTTTGAGAACACTCTTGAGAGGTGTCAATACTAATTATTCAAGAACAATAGATCTAAATTTAGGCTGTTCCAGAGAAACCAAGATATATGACCACCCTAGTCACCCACAAGGTTGGTGACCCCACTGTGAGTGGTCACTGGAATACAGTAGGGTACAAAGCTGTGGCTGGGTCTCATGTCTTCAATGACTAGGGAGATAGTGGCAATAAGCAATAGTAGAGGATGGCAGAGACAGATGGAGTACATCCTTAAGTATCAAGGAGTTTTGCTTAGGAAGGAGGGAGAGGAAAAGTTTGGGAGAAGCAATAAGAAGGAAGAGGAATCAACTACTTCCTGGTCTTAAGGGAGGCAGTACATGAGGAAAAATCAACATCATCTTGATATGTCTGTAGCGAGGATGGTGTACCTGGAAGACTGGCAAATGTCCAAAGGTGAGAGCAAAGGTCAAAGGAGAGCTTGAGGGCACAGGATCCAGCACATGGTGTGGTGGGAGAGGAGGATGTACCATAGGGTCACATTGGCTCTTGCAAGGCTGTTAGGGATGGGGAGGTAAAGGATCCTTAGACACTGGATCTTTGGACAGCTATCAGTGATAAAAGCAAACAGAGATAAAACATGATGGGCAAAAGACAGGATCAATCTACTTTAAAGCTGAGCTCGATCATAAGGCCCCTCATTACAACTCATCACACTGAGAAGGGAGGGGTAAGGGCAGGGCAGGGGTGGAGAGGCGAAGTTCCCACCACAAGAGCCAGTGGTGGTGTGAAGACTTCAGATGGTGTGTGCGAAAATAATCCCTGCCTTGTTAGTGCTGTCTCTTGACTTGGCATTTCCCTTTATATTCTAAAGAAATGTTTCACTTCCCATTTTACCCTCTGGACTTATTTTGCTCTACATTTAAATGAGCTATTGTGTAAAACATATCCTCCTTTTCCTCAAGCTTCATTTTCCTAGAATTTGGAGATTTAAGAATCATGTTATAGCAATTGAACCAAAAAACAAAATTTAAATAAGCCTATTGGATGACAATTGTCTGGTTTACTCAATAATCAATAAGTGTTCTGAGAAACCTTTACATTACTCTCAGGCATAAGACCACTAGGAGAAATTGGGAAATGGGAAAGTGTTGATTAAAAAGAGTTTAGCATCTTGGGCTGCATAATAAAAGGAATATTGATGTTCTCCATCTTAGTGCATTTTCCCAAGAGAAATCAGAAATTCTCTTACTGGTTAAAGGTAAAAATTCCCAAGTCAATTTTAAAGGGCCAGTAAACAGGAAGCTAAGTTCTGCTGATCCATATAACGTGAATAGGACGTAGTGAGTGGTTTGAAAGAAGGGGGTGCAGTTTCCAGGAAGTGAATGTAAAATCCTTATCACCGATGTTCAGCCTATGTGTATGGCAGCCTCTCGTGCAGTGGTCACACATGAACTTAGTTTATGACCCCATGTTGGTCTCAAAACGAATTATCTTCTAGCTGCTGATCCTTCTGGGTCACTGAGAACAGTTATTAATAGATAGTTTCCAATACTTCATCAGACTGTTTTTGCTCACAACACATCTGACACCAAATGTGTGAGGTTTTTTTCACACCAACAATCAGTGTTTTAGTCTCCAGTCACCCACTGGGTGTGGTAAAATTCAATTGAATTCTGACACTAACTACCAAGACTTAGCCTAGATCCCACAGGTGTAAGGTCCCACTCAGTCCTACAGGACTGTCCTCACTTCAGATACCTGTCACAAGTATTAGATGCCCCATGTACGCACACTCTGTCCAACTTGACTGCAATGTCAGGCGTTCCCACAACTGCTCTACCTTCAGGTTTGGTGATTGGCTAGAGTGGCTCACAGAACTCAGGAAAATAGTTTATTATAAAGCATACAACTCAGGAGCAGCCGGGTGAAGAGATGTGTGTGACAAGGTATGGGGGAAGGGAGGCAGAGCTCCTATACCCTCTCTGGGTGTACCACCCTCCCAGCACTTCCACACTTTCACCAACACAGGAGCTCCCAAAACCCCATCATATAGGGGTTTTAATGGAGGTTTCATTACATAGGCATGATTTGTTAAGTCATTGGCCGTTGTTAATTAACTCAATCTCCACCTTCTCTACCATCTCTGGAGGGAGGCCCGGGATTGGGACTGAAAGTTCCAACTCACTAATCAAGGCTTGGTCTTTCTGGAGACGAGCCCTCATTTTTAAAGCTATCTTGGGGACCCCAGCCACCAGTCTTCTCATTAGCAAGTAAGACACTCATCACTCTGGAGATTCCAAGGGTTTTAGGAACCATGTGCCAGGAAGCAGAGGTAACAACCAAATATGTATTTCTTATTATGCCACAATTTCCTAAACCCTGAGTGTTCTTCTGCTAACTATGTTTAAAAAAATTCAGAGAAACTGGAAAATGTGCATAGTTAAATTTAAAAAGTTACTTTGGGGATTCCCTGGAAGTCTAGTGGATAAGACTCTGCACTTCCACTGCAGGGGCCACGGGTTCAACACCTGGTTGAGAAACTAAGATACCACAAGCCACACAGTGTGGCCAATAAATAAATAAATAAATAAATAAATAAATTTAAGTTATTTTGGTTAACTTTTATTTTTCTTTATGTTTATTTGATTTAAAAGACCCTCCATTATTGTTTTCATTTCCAGTCAACTCCAGGATGCAAACTGTTGAGACTGGTTTAGCCCATTCAGTAAGAATCTCTATAGTATTTTTAAAATACAAGAGTTACAAAATTAGTTGCCAACTTTTAAGAGCCAGAAAAATCTCACATTTAAAATATCCCAGCATCTTTTTTTCTCTTGGAAAGCTGTATAATTTGACAACTCTGTGCTTCCCGTTCACAGAAGGCATGGACTCTCCTTGTCACCAGAGGCCTGCCAGTGCCTCATACCTCCTACCCCTGATCAGTCTTACTAATTTCTGTTGAAGATTGTCCCTGTAGACAGCTGAGTTAGTGACTACAGCTTGCAGATAACACTCATCCCTCCAAATGATTCGGTGAGTCTAACATATGTACCATTTTCATTCTAAAGTACACGAGTGAGGTTGCAATTCCTAAAGGTGACTAATATCTTGAGTATCCGCTCCAACATCCACCTGTACCAAGGAGGTCCCAGGCCCTGGGGATGTAGAGGTGAAATATACAGCCCCTACCCACACTGTTTGCTGGAGAAGAAACTAACCTTCTTTGTGGTCTCTGATTCTCAGTGTCTACCTGGGGCCCAATTTTAATGACCACATGAAATCCCATAGCCTGCATATCTAATTTCCAGCATTCCCCTCTTTATCATATAGTCTAGCTACACTTTGCTTTATTCTGATTTTTATCTACTTACAGCTCTATTTCTATTGTATTTTATCTATACAACCCCTTTGCATAAGAAGGCAGGATCTGAATAATTAAAATGTAAATAGACACTTCTATCATAGCCTGATAGCTGCCATGATAAATGTACAACCAGAGTGATTTCAGAATGCTGGGGACGTGAACTGAACTTAGGCTGGGGGTGAGGGAATGATCTCCTAAAGGATTTGATTTAAATGAAAAATCACATGTAAAGGGCCAGATCTTGATGAGAACTGTTGTGTTTCAGTAGCTGCAAGCACTTCTGTGTGGGTGACTGATAGAGTCGAGGTGTGCAAATGGCAGAACTGGAGTCTGGAGAGGTGGGCAGAGGTCTGACCACAATGTCATTGTTAGAGAATTTAGATGTTGTCTAAGACCAAGAGGAGCCATGGAAAAATGCTAAGTAGAAGAGGGGCATCACCAGATCTGCTTTTTGAAAATTCCTTGGTATGAAAGGCAAAAGGAAGGAAGTCATTTGGAAAAAGAGAGAAATTGATCAGCTATTGCAAAATCACTTCCAAATTCATGTCATACTTCCACTCCAGGTAATGATGAACTGCTTAATTGGGACCAGTACCCACCCCACACCAAGGAAGATACCCTGGGACCCTTGGGCATGCACACCAAGGGAGGGGCACTGAGTGTGTCTGCAAGGAGGGCACTATGATCAGCTCAAAACTAGGACCCTCCAAGTGTCCACCAAGTGAACAACGGGGAAAAGCGCTCCCTATGTATGTCGTGGAGCACCACACAGCACTGAACATGACCAACAACATGGGTGAACCTCAAACTCATATTGGTAAATGAAAAAGTAAAATAAAATAAAAATCACAGAATAGAAGAGTACACACAGCTCACCCACAGGCAAGTCACACTCCACAGCTTAGAGATGTAGGTATTGGTGATAAAACTGAGGAGAAAAGCAAAGAGTGATCCCCCTAACATGAGCTTAGTGGTTACCCCACAAGGAAGTAGGAAGGAGGATGTGGATGTTATCCCAAAAAGACAATTCAGGGGCTTCTGGAATTCTAGAATGTTCTTTTCCTTGACCCAAATACTGGTTACATAGCTTTTTAAAAATATACTGTATATTTGAGTTTTATGCTATTTTCTTGTGTGTTGTATTTCACAGTTATTGTAAATGGTTTCTAAACATGGGTGGAGGCATGAACTAAGGTAGTGATTTACGAGGTAGAACTTGAGGGTTGGATGATTGATGGAAGGGGGAAACCAGGAGCAGGTAGCATCCAGGATGATCCTTAGATATCAGGTTAGATGTGACACCACTCGCTAACATGGGTTCCAGAAGGAACAGATCTAGTGGGCTTGGAAGAGAGGGGGTAACTTAAATTTTAGACTCATTTAAATGAAGATGCTCAGATCCACCAATAAAGTGGATATTGGGCTAGGGCTCAAAATAAAAGTATAGTTTGGAGTTTCTGATTCCAGAATCATCAGCATCAGCAATTAACTTAGGATGTCAAGTAATGTAAATGTGTAAAATTGTGTGTGTGTGTAGATTAAGCAGAAAATAAAATAGGCCTTTGGAGAGCTTCTTGAATCTAAACTTCTAGTTTTAGTGAAATGGTGGGGATGGACGCCTTGTATAAGAGCTAGAAATAAATGATAAAAATGAAAGAGGAAAGTGAAGCAGGTTGGCTTCTTTCGAAGAAAGTTTATAAAGGGAAAAAGGGAGCTCAGTTGTTCTCCATGGAGAGGCTTGTACTCACAGGGGGGTTTCTTCCTTCGTGTCTGTTTGTCACTATGGTGGGCGCTCTTTCTGTGAAGCAGAGGAGGTACTGACACAGCAATGTCTGCAAAAAGAGATGGGATACAGCACTCAAATGCTGGAACCTGTCTGGAATAGGAAGAGAAATACCCTCCCGCAGCGAAGGGAGGGACAACCAGCCATGAAATGGTGGATGTAAGGCAGGAAATGGAATCCAAAAGATTTCTGGTTTATTTTAGACTGCTATAAAAGCCCAGAACTTAGACGTTCCAGGAGGTAAAGTAAGTGACTTAAATGACCTCTCTCGACTTTACTCCCAATCTCAGGTCTGTGAGCTTCCAGCATTACAATTTATTCAGAATTTATGTTTTGTAAGGGGACCGAGTATCTGGGGAAAGAAACAGTGCAGCATCAACTGACCTCTTAGCTAGTGTTTCTGTAATTCAGCTTAAGATTTGCAAAAGACCACAGTTTGGTCAAAGAGCAAATATCCCTTGTAAAAGGCAGCAAGGTTCATGTTAAAAGATGAAACACTAAAGGAAGGAATGCCCAGAACTATACCTTCTTCTCTTTTTTTTTTTAGAAAGTGGTCATGGTTCCAAGTTTTCCCTTGGAGACTATCCTCTGGCTAGTAGTTGGAACATACAGAAAAGGAATAAATAACCTGATGAGACTACAGAAAAAGAAAATAGATGCTTACTACTGTCTTATAACCACTGCTGTGCCAAACCCATTAGACTAGGTGAGTTGTAGTCACACAGCGTATCTACCTTTCAACTCTGACTGGGACAAAAATAAAATTCCGTTGTATCAACGTTGCTACAGGTACTAGAATTCCTCTCAGAAAACATGAGCAAGCATACCATGGAACAAATTTCTTATAACCTACCATTTAATGTTACCAAAAGCACCTTGCAATATTTGATTGGCCTCAGATGAAATGTGTTGCAAATAGGATACATAAATTTAACTGTTAAAATCTCTATGGGATTTGGGGCTAATATTTCATTGATCATCTGCCATGATTTGGAAAAACAAAAATAAAATACTCTAGTTCCAAATACAATTTAAAAGCCAAAATGGATCACATTTTCAAAAAGCATATCCGCTGGTAGAATTAAAGGTAATTTTAACTTTCTTCTTTATGCCCTTCTTTATTATTTGATTTTATTGTACAAGTCATGTTTTACATGTATAATGCAAAGAAAGAAAATGAAACAGCTACAATAGACATGCTCTCGATTGCCTTCCAGTCAACCAGTCTTGGAGATAAACTACACTGATGCTCCAAAATGACCACACACTTGTGTTCTAACCATCTGGGATGTTGACATGTATCCAAATTGTTGGGCTCACACACACACATGAATTTAAGCAGCTAAATGGTTTGCTTAGTGTGAAGGATATCGGTACAGAGGTATAATGGTTGCCAGGGAGAGCCATAGTCACAGATAGAACCTCCTGCCAGCTGATGACACCAGATGAGTTGGCAGTAAAGGCAAAGTCACACCAAAAGCCCCGATGGTCCTAGGATGATATTCTCCAGGACATGCCACCTGCCTTTCAAACATCTGGCTGGGGTATAGAGAACACGTATCTCACCGGAGATCACGTCTGAACACATACAGCTTATATCTGTAAAGGACTATCCTAAGAGGGTTCACAGTCTGGCCACATTTCCACATCAACACCCCATAAGCCCTCATTTTAGCCCTTACCATGAGTCAGCTGTGTTTTTGCCAAGCCTGTTTACGCCAGTTTTATTTGTTATCTTTATTAATTCAGATAAACCAATCATAATGATAATATCAGTTGAGAGCTTACTGTGTGCCAAACATAGCAAAACTCACTTAACGCTCTTAACAATTCAATCATTAAAATACTATTATTTTACTAATAGTAAAATATACTAATAGAGGGATAATTTAGGAGTTTGGGATTAGCAGATACAAACTGCTGTATATAAAATAAACAACTGTATAACACAGGGAACTCTACTCAATGTCTTGTAGTAACCTATAATGAAAAAGAATATAAAAAGAATATATATATGTATAACTGAATCACTGTGCTGTACACCAGAATCTAGCACATTGTAAATCAAGCATACTTCAATTTTTTTTTAATGTAAAAGATTAACATCAAAGAGATGACATGTCATGTTGATAGTATGTATCCTTGGTGTGATGTGATGAGACTATCTCTTTACCTCTGTGGTTTTCTTTCCCCAAAACCATAATTCAAGTCTAATTATGAGAAAAAGATCAGACAAGTCAAAATTGAGGGATATTCCCCCAAATACCTGATCACTACTCTTCAAAACTGTTAAGTCATAAAAAAACAAGTTGAAAGTCTGAGAAACTGCCACAGCCTATAGGAGCCTAAGAAAATATGCTGACCAAATGTAAGGTGGTAACTTAGATGGGATCCTGGAACAGAAAAAGAACATTTGGTATAAACAAATACAATTGGAAAAATGTACGGACTTGGGTAAATAATAATATATCAATATTGGTTTGAGTATTGTGAAAAATGTACCATAATAATGTGAGATGTTAATAAGAGCAGACACTTGAGTATGGGCATACTGGAACCCTCTGTACTATCCTCAAAATTGTTCTGTAAATCTAAAACTATTCTAAAATTAAAAGTTTATTTAAAAAATACTATTATTACTTCAATTTTTTTCAGAAGTAGCACAGATAGATTCAGCCCAAAAATTCCAGTTTAGAACACAAGCGGTCTGATTTTGAGTTTTCTCACTTAAACACCAGGGAGAAAGCAGTCAAAATAGTTGGCCTGTGATGCATTTTTCTTTCAGTTACTGTGGGTGGAAGTGTGTTCCTAGAGGAAAGATAATAAAGCAAAACTCTGGACTTTCAGGTAAACACTCTCCAGACAGTCTCCGACTTATAATGTTTCCAACTACAATTTTTCAGCTTTACAAGTGATATGTATACATTAGAAACCTTATTTTGAATTTTGAATTTTGATCTTTTCCAGGACTAGCGATATGCAGGAAAATACTCTCCAGTGATGCTGGTCAGTGGCAGCCAACACAGCTCCCAGTCAGCCACGCGATCACAAGGGGAAACAACGAATCCACTCGCAATCATTCTGTACCCAGACTTCCATTGTTTTTCGCTTTCAGTACAGTGTTCAATAAATCACATGAGCTATTCAACACTTTGTTATTAAATAGGCTTTGTGGTGGATGATTTTGCCCAACAGTAGGCTAATGTGTTCTGAGCACATTGAAGGTAGGTGAGGCTAAGCTTGGATGCTTGGTAGGTTAGGAGTATTAAATGCATCTTCCACTTACGATATTTTCAACTTACAATGGGTCTATCAGGACATAACCCCATCATAAGTGGAGGAAGATAATATTTTTATGGAGGAAAATCCCTGTGGATGGACCACTTTGAGCAAGATGTCCATGGATTACAATTGCTTGCCTGTGTAAACTATTTACATTTGTGAAGCATGCTGCTGGGGAGATGTCACATAGGTATCTGACTCAAGACCATCACATGGAGTTGGTTTGTATCGACGCCCCCTGCTATGTGACCTCTATTTTACTTCTCAGCAGCTTCCTGCTATTTATCTTAGTCTTCTTCCTGTTCAGTTTAACAGTTTAGGAAACACTGTACTTCGCCATACACTGTACCGTCCCACACTGCTGCCTCCTCAAACCTCGACTGCCTTCACAGTCCTGACGTCCAATGCTTATGTCTCAGGTCTGTGAGATTTCTAAACTCTCTGCTGGTTTCTCCCATGCCATACCAAGAGTTGGAAGATGCTCCAGGGTAACAATCAGTGGAAAATTGCCTCACTTAACTGCATTTGTCTTCTGGCCAGGATTTTGGCCCTAGAATACGGTTCCCTTGAGGTGCCTTCCTGACTCTCCCATGCATTCAACAGACTTACATTTTATCTGGTTTTTCAGTGGTTCTTAGCAAGAACACTGGTGTACTCCAAACTATCCCATTGTATCCAGAAGTTGAACTTCTCTGTTTCAATTTTGAAAAGAAAAGAAATGCCTTATAACTACTGTGATATTTCTATACTCATTATAAGTTCCATACATGCAAAGATATTTAAATTTCAGTTTCAGATTTTTGTTGGTAAAGGGGTGTTATTCGTGTTTTGAAAAACTGATGTTACTTTATTGTCCCCAAAAGTAGATAATTACTGTAAGAAGTCCAAAACTGGTGGGGCTAAAAGGGACTTGGAAAATTGAATAAAATCTTCTATTTTCAAGGTAAGGAATTAGGGCCCCCAAAAGAAATATAGCTGTAGGAAGGACTAGAACTTTTCTTTTACTTCTCTAGTTTTTACTTTGTTTCTCTCTCTTCATATCTTATGACTTAAAACATTTGAAAAAAATATTTCATGTGGATAATAGCTTGCGATACAGCTTAGAAAAAAGGGAAGAAATACAAGTGCAAGTTCCCCACACTTCTTGGCTGTTGTCCACATGCTGTTATCAAAGCAGTTTTTTGCTGGTCAAGCAGAGCTGCCACTGAGCCCACCAGCCCAGAGACAGCTGCTTAAACAAGAGAGCAGGTTAGGGGAAATTAAAGGTGCTGAAGCAGGCCTGCGTTCTGCAGCTGTTGAAAGCGGCAGCAAGAGGAGGGCTCGGTTCCATAAAAAAAACACATTGTCAAATGCACTGAGGAGGCTGGGTCTACCAAGCCCACTAGACTCAGGGATACTGACCAAGCATTCAGGATCAAAGAAACTGAAAAGAAAAGCATTATCTTCATATTTTTCTCTCTCATCTCCTACATCTAATCCACCTGCGATCCCCATTGATTTAACTCCAAAATATATGTCAAAGTCATCACATTTCCCTAATCCCACAACTGCCACCCCAGGTCTAGCTTCCTTTATCTTATGCTTGCACTACTGCAGTAGCCACCTTCATGGCCTTCCTACTTCCCGTCTTGTTCTCCTTTAAACTATTCTTCTCCCACAAGTGACCACTTTACAATTTTTTGTATGTAACTATGGTCATGCCACATCCTGGCTTAAAACCTTCAAAGGTTTCCCTTTGCACATATATTCCAAAATCACACCTGGGCTCATTCAGTTCTTTCCATTCTCATCTCCTGCCACCTTCCCTCCAGCTTACCGTATACCTGCCCTAGCTGCCTCCTCACTGTGCCATCTCATACCAAACTCTTTTCTGCTACAGGGCACTTTCTAATGATAAGCCTCCTTTTGCCCCAGTTCATTCATTTGCAGGTCTGGCTCTAAATCCCAGCGGTCTTAGCTTAACCATCAATTTCTCAGACATGCCATCCTGACCTTCATAGTTGGCCCCTCCCTTGGTCTCTATCATTGACTTGGCTTGTTATTTTCATAACCTGTTTCACAGTTTTATTCATTTCCTTCCTTTTCTGTCTGAACCATTCAATCATGTGCTCCATGAGAGCAATCTCATTTCCATTTTATCTCGGCCTGTGTAACCAGCACCTGATGGGATTGCCTGGCAGACTCTAAGAACTTAGTAAAAGAATGCATATATGGATAAATAAATTCATGAATATACAGAGAATACGTTCTTCATTTCCTGAGTTAAACGGACTGGGTAGAAGTTTTCTTCCAGAAATACTGTTCAAGGTGGAAGCAACCCAAGTGTCCATCAATGGATGGGTGGATGAACAAAATGTGGTGTATGCATGCAATGGAATACTATTCAGCCTTAAAAAGAAATGTTACAATATAGATGAACCTTGAGGAAATTATACTAAAGGAAATAAGCCAGTAAGAAAAAGACAAATACTATATGATTCCACTTATATGAGGTCCCTGGAGTAGTCAAATTCCTAGGGACAGAAAGTAGAACGGTGGTTTCTAGGGACTGTGGGATGGTAATGGTGAGTTAGTATTTAATGGAGACAGAGTTTCAGTTTTACAAGATGAAAAGGTTCTGGAGATGGATGGTGGTGATGGTCGTAAAACAGTGTGAATGTACTTAACACTACTGAACTCTACATTTAAAAATTTTATGTTATCTATATTTTACTATAATTTAAAATAAAAGTTTTTAAAGTACTGAATGTGATAGGAAGATACATTCTATATATGATATGTTTGTACAAACAAAGATAAAAACATTGATCTCATTTCCTGGAGAGGAGTAGGGGAAACCTTCCACTTTTTTTATAGCTGTCTATATTGTCAGACTGATTACGATTTTTTTACATTACTTTTATAGTAAGGAAAAATTTCAAAAAAAGTTTTAAAAAGAAGCAGCAATTTGACCTAAATCCTTCCGTAAAGCTCTCTGTGAATGAAGAGAGCAGACAAATCTTCAGGGAAATCTGACAGGGCTTACATGAAGCGCTGGGTACCTCTTCCTGACACTGTTATAGGATCATATACATACGGTTCTTGTTGTTTTAAAAAAAGTCCTCAATGTGGGGGGGAGTGAGAGGAGGGATAAATTAGGAGTTTGGGATTAACATATACACACTACTATATATAAAATAGATAACCAACAAGGACCTACTGTATAGCACAGTGAACTATACTCAACATTTTGTAATAACCTATTGTATAATGGAAAAAATCTGAAAAAGAATAGATATAGATATATATGTATAAATGAATGATGTACACCTGAATGTGTCGTGATGTTGTAAATCAACTATACTTCAATTTTTTTTAAAAGTATTATATTTGTATCCCCCCACAAACAAAGTCCTCGCTGAAGCCACAGATCCCACGAGCAGGTGGGAGAGCCACAGAGGGAGTGAAAATGTAGGAGTTTAAACATGTTCCTTTAACCCCCTCACCAACAGAACTCCTCAAAACTAATTTTTCGTAACGGGAGCATCTCACAACTCTAAATGAGATTCCTTGGCCGAAAAATGCCTATTTTGACCATATATTACAAGAGACCCTTTAGTAAAGAAGAGGGACCACTCATCCCTGTAGGAAGAAGCACCTGCACAAGACCATTGGGTGTCAGTCCCCATTCTGAAAAGTCACCCTGAGCAGGAATTTTGGCTGCAGACTATTTTTGCCCCACTTCCTGATTAGAACCCAACGCCCACGAAAAATGCACAGACGCCACTCCACCAAATGAATGAATCTCATACCTCCAGAGAGCAATGTTACCTCAAATGCAGAGGCTCTGGAACAAATGGACAGCAGGATTTTTCAGCCTGCCAGATGAGTTTATAAGTGTGTTTCCTTGACCAGCAGTTGGCAAATGCACATCCCACACTACCATTTCAAAGGCAGTTTCAGGATGGGTGGATTCTCCTGTTAAACCACTAGATGCAATCTGCATACAGGCTGCTGCCTGCCTGCACGTAGCTCCAACGTAGAGACGACAGCTGTGGGTCTGCCTGAGGCACCACTCACCTCGTGATTAGGGAGAAAGATTCCCAAACTGGCAGGCGTCCATCTCGTTTACCAGAGGGTGTCACTTTTGATAGTGTGTGGGGTGGCAGTGGGGCTCTGATTTAACCAGGGACAAGAGGTATAAACTGGGACACTACAGGGCAAAGTGGCCTATATGGTCATTTTTATGTATGGGGTTGCATCATTTTCCACATGAAAGAGAGAGAGACAGAGAGAGAGAGAGAATGAAAGAGAAAGCTAAAGTAACATAAGCTGAAGTAAGTAGCTTGTGCTACCAAACCACATGTACCAAGTAAGGATGCTAGGGAAAGGGTGTGCTTCTGTACGGACAATTATTAAGATCTTCTAAGAAATCTAGTAGTAGAAAATAATTACTGTCTACCATAAGAAATGTGGTAGAAGAGAAAATAAATTAAACGAGAGCTTTAGATCCATGCAGTACACATGAAGTACAGATTTGGTGGAAACAATTTGTTTTGAAAATGGCAAAAGAACAATTTGTAAAAGTTAGGCAAATAAAAGCAATTTGGAGTCTCAACTTTGAATCAGCAATTGTTTTATATAATTAGGTAAAATTAGAAATTTTAAGTAATTTTTTTATTCACAGATTTTTAGGTCCTCAGGCATCTGTTCATTCTTATATCAATATTGAGAATTTGATTTTTTCAAGAAATGTGTTTGATTTTGTCCATTTTCAAGATAGATTGTATTTTATTTATTTTTTCTACAAAGTTTTTATTTATGAAATTTAAAATATAATAATAATAATGAGTACAATTTTTTTCCAGTTTTATTGAGATATAATTAACATAAAGTATTGTGTTAGTTTAAGGTGTATAAACTAACAATTTGATATATGTATATATTGCAAAATGATTGCCACAATAAGTTTAGTTTACATGCAGTATCTCACATACTTAAATTTCTTTCTTGTGATGAGAAATTTTAAGATCTACTGTCTTAGCAATTTTCAAATATACAATACAATATCGTTAACTATAGTCATCGTACTGTATGTTACATGCCCAGAACTTATTTATCTTTTAATAAATAATGATGGAAGTTTGTATCTTTTGACTACCTTCACCCATTTCCCCCATCCTCCACACCCTGCATCTGGTAACCACCAATCCGTTCTCTGTTTCTAAGAGTTCATTCTTTTTCGATTCCACATATAAGTGAGATCATACAGTTTTTCAGTATTTGTCTTTCTCTGTCTGGTTTATTTTATTAAACACAATGCCCCCCAGGTTCACACGTGGCAGGATTTCCTTCTTTCTCATAGCTAAATAATGTTCTATTGTATACACATACCACATTTTCTTTACCCATTCATCCACGGATGGACACTTAAGTTGTTTCCATGTCTTGGCTATTGTGAATAACGCTACAATTAACATGGAGGTGCTGATATCTCTTTGAGATAGTGATTTTGTTTCCTTTGTATAAATACCCAGAATTAGAATTGTTGGATCTTATGGTAGTTGTATCTTTAATTTTTTGAGGACCCTCCCATACTGTTTTCCACAGTGGCCACCCCAATTTACTTTCCCACCAACAGTGAAAAAGGATTCCCTTTTTTCCACCTCCTTGCCAACACTTGTTATCTCTTGTCTTTTTGATGATAGCCATTCTAACAGATGTGAGGTAATATCTCAATGTGGTTTTGATTTACATTTCTCTGATGATCAGTGATGTTGAGCACCTTTTCCTTTACCTGTTGGCCATTTGTAAGTCTTCTTTGGAAAAATGTCTATTCAGTACTTCTGACCACTTTTAAATTGGATTATTTTTATTTTGGTATTGAGTTTTATGAATTCTTTATACATTTTGGATATTAACCTCTTATCAAATAGATGATTTGGAAATATTTTCTCCAATTTCAAAGGTTGCCTTTTCATTTTGTTGATTTTTTTTTCCTGTCAGATGCTTTTTAGTTTCATGCATCTCACTTGTTCATTTTGTTGCCTTTGTTTTTGGTGTCAAGTCCAAAAAAATCATTGCCAAGATTGGATGTCAAGGAGCTCACCCCACTATGTTTTCTTCTTGGAGTTTTATGGTTTCAGTTTTATGATTTCAAGTTTATTTTTGTATAAGGTATAAGATAGGGGTCTAGTTTTATTCTTCTGCTTGTGGCTGTCCAGTTTTCCAAGCATGAGTTATTAAAGAGACTGTCCTTTTCCCATTATATATCTTTAGCTCCTTTGTCAAAAATTAATTGACCATATAAGCAAGGATATTTTTTCTGGGCTCTATTTTGTTCCATTGATCTATGTGTCTGTTTTTATGTCACTGGCATACTGTTTTGATTACTATAGTTTTGTAATATAGCTTGAAATCAGGAAATGTGGTGTCTCCAGCTTTGTTCTTTCTCAAGATTGCTTTTGCAATTCTGAATCTTCTGTGGTTTCCTACAAATTTTAAGATTATTTTTCATATTTCTGTGAAAAATGTCACTAGTATTTTGATAGGGGTTGTATTCAATCTATAGATTGCTTTGGTTAGTATGGACACCTTATCAATATTAAGTCTTCCAACCCATGACCATGAATATCTGCTCCAATCTTTGGTATTTCCTACATTCTACTAACATTGGGCTTAGTTTGTTCTTTTTCTAGTTCCTTGAGTTATGACTGGTTTATTTGAGGTCTTCCATTTTTCTTAATGTAGGTGTTTATTCCTATGCAATTCTTTCATATAACTGCCTTTGCTGCATCACTTAAGTTATGGTATGTTGTATTTCTATTTTTATTCACGTGATTTTTTTTTTTTAATTTCTCTTCTGGTTTCTTCTTTGATCCATTGGTTATTCAATAGCTTGTTGTTTAATCTCTACATATTTGTAAAATTTCTGGTCTTCTTCAATTGAATTTTAGTTTTATAGCATTGTGGTCAGAAAGGATGCCTGATATGATTTCAGTTTTCTTAAATTTATAAAGACTTGTTTTGTGGCCTAACATATATTCTATTCTGGAGAATTTTGAATATGCACTTGCTAATAATGTGTATTTTGCTGGTATTGGATGGAATGTTCTGTAAAAGTTAAGTCCATCTGGTCTAACATGTAGTTTAACTCCAATGTCTATTGATTTTCTGTCTGGATGATCTATCTAATCTTGAAAATGGTGTATTGAAGTCTCCTAATATTATTGTATTGCTATCTATTTCTCCTTTCAGGTCTGTTAATATTTGTTTTATATATTGAGGTGCTCTTATGGTAGATGCCTATATATTTACAAATATTATATCATTTTGTTGAACTGACCCCTTTATCATCAATGCAATGACCTTTTCTGTCTCTTATTAAAGTCCTTGGTATAAAGTCTATTTTGTCTGATATAAGAATATAAATAAGGCAGGCAAGCTATGCCTGCCTTCCTCAGGTTTCCATTTGCATGGAATATCTTTTCCATCCCTTCAATTTCTGCCTGTGTGGTCTTAAAGCTTAAATGAGTCTCTTGTAGGCAGCATATAGTTGGGCCTTGGTTTTTTTGTTCATTCAACCACCCTATGTCTTTTGATTAGAGAATATAGTCCATTATATTTAAAGTAATTATTGAGAAGTATGGACTTACTATTGATATTTGTTCATTGTTTTATGGCTGCTTTGTAATTCCTTTGTTCCTTTCTTCTGTTTGTCTCTTCCTTTATGATTTAATGATTTTCTGTAGTGGTTATGTTAGATAACTTTATCTTTTGTGTAGCTACTGTGTGTTTTTTCTTGTGGTTACCACAAGGTTTATATAAAACATCTTAGAGTTAATAATAGTCTATTTTAAGCTGACAACAATTTAAGTTCAAACACATACTAAAGGCATCCGTTTTTACTCTCTCCCAACATGTTTTACATTTTTGATGTTACTATTTACATCTTTTTAATTTGTATATCCATTAATAAATTATTGTAGTTATATTTATTTTTATTAATTTTATCTTTTAACCTTCCTACTATACTTATAAGTGATTTACCCACCACCATTCTGAATTTAACTATATATTTACCTTTATCAGTGAGATTTATACTTTCATGCGTTTTCCTGTTACTAATTGGCATGCTTTTATTACAGCTGGATTAAATCCCTTTAACATTTCTTGTAAGGCCAGTCCTGTGGTGATCAACTTTTTCTGCTTTTGTTTGTCTGGAAAATTCTTATCTCTCCTCCAATTCTGAAGAACAACTTTTCTGGGTAGAGTATTCTTGGTCAGCATTTTTTTTTCCTCTTTCAGCACTTTGAATATATCATGCCACTCCCTTCTGGCCTGCAAAGTTCTGCTGAAAAATCTTCTGATTGTCTTATGGGTTTCCCTTGTATGCAATAAGTTGTTTTTCTTTGCTGTTTTTAAGGTTCTCTCCTTGTCTTTAACTATTGACTATGTGCTTCCTAGATCTGGATGTCTGTTTCTTTCCCAAAGTTAAGGAAATTTTCAGCCTCTATTTCTTTAAATAAACTTTCTGCCTCTCTCTCTCTCTCTTCTTCTGAGATCCCTATAATGAATACATTGGTGTAGTCAATGGTGTCCCTTAAGTCCCTTAAGCTATCTTCATTCTTGAATTATTTTTTTTCTTTTTGCTCCCATGATTGGATGAATTCCATTGCCTTGTCTTTGAGTTTGTTGATTGTTTCTTCTGCATGATTTAGTCTGCCATTGAATCTCTCTAATTGAATTTTTCAGCTCAGCTACTGTATTATTCAGCTCTGTGATTTGTGTTTGATACTTTCTTATATTTTCT
Source organism: Balaenoptera musculus (assembly GCF_009873245.2). Classification (NCBI taxonomy): domain Eukaryota; kingdom Metazoa; phylum Chordata; class Mammalia; order Artiodactyla; family Balaenopteridae; genus Balaenoptera; species Balaenoptera musculus. The sequence continues at coordinate 19,832,455 of NC_045790.1, read as the reverse complement.
ATTTTTTTGTTGAAATTCTTATTTTGTTCACGCATTGGTCTTCTGACCTCAGTAAACATCTTTAAGACCATTATTTTGGGCTCTTTATCAGATAAATCACTTATCTCTATTTCATTAAGGTCTATTTCTGGAGTTTTTCTTGTTCTTTTATTTGAAACATATTTCTCTGTTTCTTCTTTTGCCTTTATTCTCTGTATTGGCTTCTGTGCATTAGCTAAAATAGCTACCTCTGTTAGTCTAGATGGAGCTACCTTGTGTAGAAGATTAATCTTATCATTCATCCCAGTCCTCCTCTTGGTTGTCGCAAACCTTTGTGATTGCCCAAGTAGCAATCTCTTTTTTTCATTGGCTCCCAGTAGTTGAGAGTGTGCTCCTTTTCAATGAGTTTTGTTTTGTTTTTTTCCCCTCATTTTCCTATTGTGTAGGAGTTGCTCAACTAGTTTCTGGATTTCTTTCAGAGGAAATTGTTTCATGTGTAACTGTAGATTTGATACCAGAGGAGGTGAGTTCAGGAGTTTCCTATGTTGCCTTTGTGAAAATTAATAAACAGAAACCTCATTTAAAATGGAGTTGGGAGGTCAGAAGGAGGAGCTCTCATGCTCTACCACTTCATATCAACTGCAGACCCAATATGAAAAGATGAACCTTATATTTCCAACAGAAAGGAGGTTACTGCTTTACTACCCAGCAGAAGGAAGGAAGGTAAGTTTTCTCCTTGCCTGGCAACAGCCCAGCCAATGAGACACTGTCACAACTCAGACAAGGAAAAGCCACTATACCTCAAACTCCCAGTTTCCTCCAATGGACTCTCTCATTACAACAGCCACTCACAATTCCCCAATCTCCTCTATAAATGAACGTTCCTCTCCTTCATTCTCAAAACTTGCCTAGGATTTGTCATTGATTGCATATCCTATATTGCAATTCTTTACTGTTCCCAAATAAACCCATTTTGCTGATAAAATAAACTAGCTGTTCTATTGTTTTAGGTCAACATCATCTTGGACTGGAAACCTGATTGTATTTTAAAAACCTCCATCAGTAGTTATATTTGCTTTTCCTTTCTACTATTGTTTGTTTGTGACTTTCCCCTTTATAAATCCCGTCTTGCTAGAGTTTGGCCCAGTGAGGTTTTCAGCAATAATCTTTAATATTTCCCTCCTCCTACGTTTCCTAGATTTGCTCATTTGTTCTTTTTCTGATTTTCTCAGTTAAATCTTGGCCTGGTAATTTTCCACCTATTTTTGCTATGCATCTCTTATAAATACATAACTTTATTTGCACCCCATATGCTCTGACATAGTAGCATTTTCAGTGTTATTCAGTTCTAACATTTTGCTCTCTTCAGTTATTGCATTGCATTTCTAGTTTTATTTTAATAAAATCTATATCTGAGAATGTAGACTTAATGATGTCAAATTTTGGTATCTGTGGAGACTTCCGCTTGTTTCCTGTGTGCTTGAAGGAAGACATATTCTTTAAGAGTTCAGCCTATCATTCTTACTTAGTCCTAGCCTTTTCCTTTGGCATTGTGCTATTTTCCCACTCAGATGCCTCATCAGAACCAAGAATTTATGTGATATCCCTGGCCCACTGGGCAGAGGTTTTCACTTCCCATCACTGAGATGGCAGCCATCCATTGCCCTTTGTTTAGGGGGATGCATCTCCCCTTACTAGACAAGGTGGCTCTCTCCCTCCTTGAAGTCTTTGCTCACATGGACCCACACCCAACTCTGTGTCCTAGAGCATCTAGTTTTCCACTCTAGCTCTGAGTTCCCTTTCTACTTCTAGAACTAGGATCTTAAACATGTTTTTTAAAGCCTTACATTTTACCCACCTCTTGATACATTTACAATGGGAAGAAAGAAAGCCCATGTGAGTTCCACATGCCCTATTCTCCTGGAAACCAAAGTCCTAATGATCAACTTCCTCTGCCTGTCTGCTTGAGATTTCAATGAGTTTGATAATATCTCCTTACTGGGAACAGAATTTCCAAATTATTGATGTTTTTGATAGATGAAGAGAAAAGAAACAATCATAATGTATGTGTGTGTGTGCTTGTGTGTATGAGAGAGAGACACTAAATCCCAATATGTGTCTAGAGAGAAGGAACACTGGAGACATAGAGTAATTGGGGCTTAATTCTGTATCCCTCTCTCTTTTTTAAACAGTTTTATTGATACATAATTGACATACCATAAAGTTTACCCATTTAAAATATACGGTTCAAAGAGTTTTAGTATATTTACAAAGCTATACAACAATTGCCACACTCTAATTTTAGAACATTTTCATCATCCCCAAAAGAAACCTTGTACCCATTAGGAGTCCTTCCCTCTAATTCCCGACTTGTGCCCACCTCTCAGCCCCTGACAACCACTAATCCACTTTCTGTCTCTATAAATTTGCCTAGTCTTGACAACCATATAAATGGAATCATACAATAAGTGACTTTGGGGACTGGCTTTCTGGCTATAATAAATAATGTTTCTATTAATATTCATTCACAGCCTCTTGTGTGAATGTATGTTTTCATTTCTCTTGCATATACATTTAGAAGTGGAATTGCTGGGTCATATAGTAGCTGTTTAACATCTGAAGGGTCTGCCACACTGGTAGACTCATACACTGCTGGTGGGAATATAAAAGGATGCAGCTGCTTTAGAAAACAGTCTGGTAATTTCTCAAATGATTAAACACAAAGTTACTACAAGACCCAGCAATTCCACTCCTCTGTCTATACCCAAAAGAAATGAAAACATATGTCCACACAAAAACGTGTACATTAATTTTTATAGCAACATTATTCATAATAGCTGAAAAGTGCAAACAACTCAAATACCCATTAGCTGATGAATAGATAAATAAAATGTGTTATATCCACACAACAGATTATTATTTGGCATAAAAAGAAATGAAGTACTGATGTATAAGGACAAATCTTGAAAACATTACACTAAGTGAAAGAAGCCACACACGAAGGACCACATATTGTGTGATTCCACTTATGTGAAATCTCCAAAATTGGCAAATATATAGAGACAGAAAGTAGATTAATAATTGCCTATGACTGGGCAGGGGTTGTAAATGAGGGGTGAGGACTGAGGGGAACAGGGTTTCATTTTGAGTTAATGTAAATGTCCTAAAATTAATTGCAGTGATGGATGCCCAGCTCTGAGTATACTAAAAGCCATTGAACTGCACACTTTAAATAGGTGAATTTATGATGTGTGAATTATATCTCAAAACCACAGTTAAAAACAAAGAACTTTGCCATTAAGTACACTAAGTCCTGAGTGCTGTTACCCTTCTGTGGATAAACTGGTCTGGGTGGGACATCCTTTCTTCCTCTTCCTTCTCTCACACAGGTAAACAGAATTTGCTTTCTTTACCCCCCACTTTTTTCCAGTATTTACTTGCCTTGCTGGCTAACTATGAAGGTAAATCCAGTTTATCCTGCAGGAAAGAAAAATTGACTCTAACCAAGGCCAAGTTAAAGAAAACAAATCTATGTGTAACTGAACCCCTCTCAGCAATTGGTAACAGTCTTGCTCTAACAGGGGGCCTGCCTTGATTTCCCCGCACAGTGAAGTGTGACAGTGTGTGCCTATGTGTGCCCTTGAAACATGTGGCTTCTTCTTGGTGCCCTGGTGGAAACTGGTGCAGATGAAATGGCCTGAAAGTGCCCCAACTACCTAATCTGGCAGATTCACACTGGGGGCGGGGAGGTGAGCTGGGGTCCACTCACTGCTTATGGCTCAGGTATCAAGTACCTGTCATCCTTTGGCATGAAGGAATGAAAGACGAATGGAAGAGCTGATAGAGGGAAATGGATGGCCAGGGTCACCCAGGTTCTCTGCTAACTCCTACAACAAACAATCATGGGCCGCAGACCCCTCTTTCCAGACTCTAACTTTTCTGAAGAAGAAACTGAGGCCCTGAGAGTTGACCTGAGGTACTGGACACGCTTTTCACTTAGCTCTGTATCCCAAAGAGTGGTGGCAAAGGCCAGCTCTGAAATGCTAGCGAGGTTAACAGGCATTCCTTTTTAACTCTGAACATGAGTGTAAGGCTATCTCTTTTTTTCACCATTTCCAGGGGAATGATCATTTTACACTAAGTAGCTCTGCAAAATTATGAAATCTGAAATGATTGAGGGTAGCTAGGCCAGATCAACAATAATCTTTTAAACAACTTTATTGAAATATAATTTACATACCATACAATATATCCATTTAAAGTGTAAAATTCAGTGGTTTGGGGTGCATTAAATTATTGTTATTTTTCACATTGTGAGAACATAAAATTTGCCATTTTGACCATTTTAAGTGTACAATTCAGCAGGATTAATTACATTCACAGTGTTGTGCAAACATCACCACTATCTATTTCCAAACTTTTTCATCACCCCAAACAGTAAGTCTGTAACCATTAAGCAATAATTCCCCATTCCCTCCTCTTCCCAAGTCCTAGTAACCTATAATCTATTTTCTGTCACTATGAGTTTGCTTATTCTAGATATTCCATATAAGTAGAATAATATATTATTTTTTTCTTTTCTGTCTGGCTTACTTCACTTAACATTATGTCTTCAAGATTCATCCATGTTGTCAAATATATCAGAACTTCATTCTTTTTATGACAGAATCATATTCCATGGTATGTATAGAGCACATTTTGTTTATCCCTCATCCAACCACATATACTTGGGTTGTCTCCTCCATTTTGGGCTATTATAAATAGTGCTGCAATGGTCATTGGTATACAAGTATCAGTTTAAGTCCCTGCTTTTAATTCCTTTGTGTATATTCTTAAAAGTGGCATTTATGCATGATATGGTAATTCTATGTTTAACTTTTTGAGGAACTGCCAAATTGTTTTCCTAGCAGCTACATTATTTTAAAATCCCACAAGCAGTGAACCTTCATAGTCATCATAGTAGGTGTGAAATTGTTTCTCACTGTGATTTGATTTGAATTTCCTCTATGTCTAATGATGTTGAGTGTTTTTTCATGTACTTATTTGCTATTCATATATCTTCTTTGGAAAAATGCCTGTTTGCATCCTTTGTCATTTTTTAATTGGGTTGTTTGTCTTTTTGCTGTTGAGTTTTAGAAGTTCTTTATAAATTCTAGATGGTAATCCCTTATTAGTTATACGATTTCCAAATATTTTCCTATCCTATGGGTTATCTTTTTACTTTCTTGATAATGTTCTTTGATGCACAAAAGTTTTTAATTTTGATGAAGTCCAGTTTATTTTTTTTCTTTTGCTGCTTATGCTTTTGGCATCCTATCTAAGAATCTATTGCTAAATCCAATGTCATGAAGATTTATCCCTATGTTTTCTTCTAAGAATTTTATGATTTTTGTTCATATTTAGGACACTGATCCATTGTTAGTTAATTTTTGTACATGGTGTGAGGTAGGGGTCCAACTCCATTCTTTTACATGTGTATATGCAGTTGTCTCAGCACGATCTTTTTTTTTTAACATCGTTATTGAAGTATAATTGCTTTACAATGGGTGTTAGTTTCTGCTTTATAACAAAGTGAATTGGCTATACACATACATATATCCCCATATCTCCTCCTTCTTGTGTCTCCCTCCCACCCTCTCTATCCCACCCCTCTAAGTGGTCACAAAGCACCGAGCTGATCTCTCTGTGCTATGTGGCTGCTTCCCACCATCTTTTGAAGAGAATACTGTTTTCCCCTTGAATGGACTTGGTACCCTTTTTGAAAATTAATTGACCATAGTTGTGTCTGTTTATTTCTGAACCCACAATTCTATTCCATTGGTTTCTATGTCTCTCTTCATGCCAGTACCACAATATTTTTATTACTATACCTTTGCACTAAATTTTGAAATCTTGAAATGTGAGTCCTCCAACTTTGTTTTTTCTTTTTAAGATTGTTTTGGCTATCCAGGGACCACTTGTCATTCCATATTAATTTTAGGATCAGCTTTTCCACTTCTGCAAAAAGGGCCATTGGAACTTTGAGGAGGATTGCATTGAGTCTGTAGATAGTATTGACATCTTAACAATATTGAGTCTTCCTATCCATTAGCATGGAATGTCTTTACATCTGTTTAGGTCTTCTTTAACTTCTAACAATTATTTTTAAACACATTCTGTGCATTTTGAAATCAGAACATTTTCTCTAATATAGAATTTGAAGCCATTGTTTGTCTCAATTATTTTTTGTTTCTGTTTTTTAAGCTTCTTATTTTAGATCAGTAGTCAGTAATCATTAAAGAGTAGAGTATTGAAGTGTTAACTGAAGATAGCTTTTCTGGCATTGGAAGAGGATTAATTAGACAAACAATGAGCCTAAAAACAAGTTCTCCCATCATTAAAATCAGCAGCCCTAAGCAAAAGCCAATATGGAAAAGATTTTTTAAAACTTAGACTATGTGAAAAAATTAAATTCTGTGTAGAGAAACAAAGTTTTGAAAAATGATGACCTGGAAAGAAATATCTGTCATATTTGACAAGTGACTAATTCTTTTCCAAGGGGCTTACATGGATCCCTATGACAAAGATGAACCGTCATACAGAAAATTGAGCAGAAGCATTTTGCAAACAAGAAGTAAAACTGGGTAATAAACAAATGAGAGATTGTAAACCTCATTCATGATTTAATACAAGCACATCTTAACCACAAAGTACCTTGTTTTAACTATCAGATGGGCCTTGATTAAAAATTTGAATAACACCCAATATTTGGGTGAGGCTGTAGGGAATTAAGCAGACTCATAACCTGAATATGGGGATATAAATTAATGTGATTCTTTGGAAGGTGATTTGGCAATATCCATTGAAGTTTTAAAACAAAATCTCCTCTGACTCAGCAATTTCCCTGTTAGGAATTTTTCCTACAAGTATGGTCACAAAAATTATGACTAGATAGATGTGGAAGGATAGTCTTTTCATTATTGTCTATAAGAGCAAAAATAAAGCAAAGCAGAGAAACAACCTAAATAGCCATCAATCAGGAATCATTAACAGTTATGCTATCCATTCCAGAAAACATTCCACATTTTTATATGATAACAATTAAGCCATTTATCAACATATTTATTGAACACTTTGGTCAATCTGTATATGAGAATGTAATAGATGGAGATGAATGATATATTTAGTGAAAAAAAGCAAGGACCTAGGGTGTGTGAATAATGGTATAAAATGATTCCATGTGTACAGATTTTAAAGGCGTCTATACACAGCCATGTGCATAGCATTCTTCTGGAAGTTTTCATAGGAGACTGCCTAATAGTGGCCCCTTCCAAGTGGAGGGCTTAAAACTGAGGGTGGAGGGAAGTGTGTGAGGGAAACGTACATACTTTCTTTCATTTCCTTCCATACACTCTGGAGTTTCGCCATATTCACTTATGATACTTTTACGAAACAAAACTTTGTTTTGAAAAGTCAGAAATCTAGCTTAAAATGAATACTTTTTAAACTTTTTGCCAAATAAATAGAATTTTGGGTTAATTAGCTCACTTCTTTATATGCAAAATGTCCTAAAATAATTAAGCCCTTTTAGTATGAATTATTTCAATTATTAAAAGACACATACATGCCTGCATACACACACACACCCCTGTATTGTTTTCTGGTTGTGTTTGATCTGTGGCAAGAAAGAGGTCACATATGTGTGTGTGTGTGTGTGTGCGTGTGCGTGCACACGTGTCCCTGTGCTTATAGCTGGGGATGACCAGGGGTCAAGTCAGACCCACTGGGGAGGGGCTTGAGGGACCCAGGTAGGATTACTAGGATCACTAGCAATCCAGGGACGAGGGCTCCCAGCAGAAAGAGAGTACCCAGGGAGGGAGGAGGGTGTCTGGGAACATGCCCCTACTGTCCAGGTTGGCCTGGGGACCCTGGCACAGCTGCCACTGTGCTTACCACTAAAGTTGATATCTGTGTCATCCCTGGACATCTGGTGGGGATGCTAGATGCACAGGAAAGCAGTGTAACGGGAGTGTTGTGAGATGATGCATGGCCGGTCATAAAAGATGAGTAAGTTATCTACCAGATCTTTCTTCTGCCAAAACAAAGAAGTGGAGCACAAGAATGGGGGCCTTTGTAGAGGACATCTTACCCAGGGCAGACTCATGGTAAAAGTCCCATATTGGTTTCCAATCCTTTTATTAAAGGAGAAGTCAGACTAGATGGTTTCTAAAGTCCCTTTAAACACTAAGGACAGACAGACACACAGACAACACCTGGAACTTTCTAAGGAGTACAGTGACCATTCTACAGTCAGTGGATGGGTGGAGAAGGGACGACGGAGGATGTCCTGGGCCACCTCTGTTTGTTTGGCAACAACTTGGCCCCGGGGCCCAACAAGAGCCCTGATAGAAGCTACAGCATCCCAGAGCCCACTACTCCAGGAGATCCCAGTATTTCTCTCTCTGGTAGTCACCTCACCCAGAGTCCACATGGTATAGAAACTGATTCCCCTGAAGTAAGGGAGTGTATGAGTTTGCTATGGTTGCTGTAACAAAGTACCACAGTCTGGGGAGTGAAACAACAGAGGTATATTCTCTCACAGTTCTGAAGGCTGGAAGATCAAAGTATGGGCAGAGCTGATTCCTCCTGAATCCTCTATCCTTGGCCAGCAGACGGTCATATTCTCCCTATCTTCACGTGGTGCTCCCTCTGTGTGAGTGTCTCTGTGTCTTAATTTCCTCTTTATATAAGGACTTCATATTGGACTAGGGTCCACCCCAATGACCTCATTTTAACTAAATTACCTCTGTAAAGAAGCTGTCTCCAGGGCTTCCCTGGTGGCGCAGTGGTTGAGAATCTGCCTGCCAATACAGGGGACACGGGTTCGAACCCTGGTCTGGGAAGATCCCACATGCCGTGGAGCAACTGGGCCCGTGAGCCACAACTACTGAGCCTGCGCATCTGGAGCCTGTGCTCCGCAACAACAGAGGCCGCGATAGTGAGAGGCCCGCGCACCGCGATAAAGAGTGGCCCCCGCTTGCCGCAACTAGAGAAAGCCCTCGCACAGAAACGAAGACCCAACACAGCCAAAAATAAATAAATAATTTTTTAAAAAAAGAAACTGTCTCCAAATAAGGTCACATTCTGAGGTGCTGGGGGTCAGAACTCCCACAAGCCCTTTTATGGAGACAGTTCAACTGTGATGGGGAGACAGATTCATCTAGAAGCAATTAACATTGTAGAATGCATGTAGATAGCACAGAGGAAAGGAGACTTCCTGCAGATTAAATAACCTGCTCATACCCATCCCAGGGATAAAGCCAGGGGTGTGTGGGCCTGAGCTGCTCCATCACTGCAGCTCTGTGGGCCTGAGCCCAGGGACAGGAAGGAGTGAAGCTGACTCAGCCAGGGGAGCTATAGGAAGAGGACGGGGACCATGCTAGAACTCAACAAGCCAATGTCTCTGAGTTCCAGCAGCCCCAAGAGCACAGGAGCACAGGTTGCCAGGAGCCCTGCCAGGTGGAATTGATGATTTCAGACTAACCTGGGTGTCTCAGCCCTTCTCTTCATCTTCAAACTGAAGGGTTGATCTGGATTTTCTCCAACACTCCTTCCAGTCAGGTCTGCTGCATATCTATGAATTGGTGTCATTGTCCCCACAACATGGCTTAACATGTCACTCAATGGAGTGGGCACGGCCATGGGCTTTGACATGGTGCAGCTGGTGCCCCTTTATACCCTATAGGCCCCTCACTGTGAAACCAGCCATTCCAAATACTAGTGAGAAATGTCCCATTTTTAGGCTGCTAATATTTTCAGCAAGAAATTACTGGAAAATGTGAGATGACAAATTTCTTTTACCTTCAGATATCCATGGAGACAGAGCCATTACATCACCCTCTTTTTGTAAACTCCCAGCAGCTGGATAGTGCTGGAAACACAATTAGTCATGAAAGTGAAATTGTATTTCAGCTCAGCTGCTTGGCACTGAACATTTGTTCTTTAAGATATTTTCCCCTTATAATTTCCAATCGAGTTGCCTGTTTTAGAAAAAAAATCAGATCTAGAATGTTATCCAAGGAATACCTTCAGTTAAATCTGTGGTTTAGTCAATTAACTTTAAATGAAATATGACCACAAAGTATTCAAACAGATGCAAGCCAGGTCAGATCCTGGATATGTGAGGTCCTGGTCAAAGCCCACATCCAGTCCTGAGTCTAGACACACAGGCCTGGGGGCTCAGAGCTCAGAGCATGTCCTTTTAGACTTTGACACCTCAACAGCAGTTTTTTGTATTTTAATTAATTTTTATTGGCGTATCGTTGCTTTACCGTGTTGTGTTAGTTTCTGCTGTACAGCAAAGTGAATCAGCTATACATATACATATATCCCCTCTTTTTTTGGATTTCCTTCCCATTTAGGTCACCACAGAGCATTGAGTAGAGTCCCCTGTGCTATACAAATACAGTAGGTTCTCAATAGACCTAGAGAATGTCATGAAGAGTGAAGTAAGTCAGAAAGAGAAAAATATCGTATAATATCGCTTATATGTGGAATCTAGAAAAACGATACAGATGAACTTATTTGCAAAGCAGAAATAGAGACACAGACATAGAGAATAAACGTATGGATACCAAGGGGGGAAAGGGGGATGAGATGAACTGGAGATTGGGATTGACATATATATACGACTGTGTATAAAACAGCAGCCTTTCTTAACCATTGGTAGCCCTGGCCCTTCGAGAATCCAAAGCTTAATGCAAATGTATACATACTCACTTCATATCCTACTTTAGATAGTAAAGGATGTTCTGTTGGAGACAGCGTTACACCCACATGTGCCAAACAAATCGGGAATTCTTGATTTAAAGATGACTTTCACTCCCTCTCCTTCTCCCTCCCTCCTCTCTACCCTCCGTGGGGACCAGTCTCAGTCCAAAGTCAACCAGGGTCCGAGACTGACACTGCTTGCAGTGGCACAAATGTGCCTTTGCCTCGGGATTGCAGAAAACACAAAAAAAATTTCCCTGGTCCTTTCTAGAGCCATAGGCAGCCAGCGTTGAGGGACATTGGAGAACTAAAGCAGTCAGGAGTCTGATGCACACACACAGCCTGGTCAAAGCTTGGGAGTGTTCATTTTATGTTGACGCCCTCCACATTCAGGCACAGATGGGCTGGGAGCTATGTTGGAGCATCACAGATGTGCTTCGCCCTCTTGCCTGAGTCCTCCATGGTCCCTGAACTCAGGTCAAGGGTCCACTGTGTCCTGCATGACCTCCTACCACAGCCCCGTACAGAATGCTGCAGGCACTCTGGGGTAGGGGCAGAGCATAGGTGTTGTTAAGCTCTCTAGCTGACTACAGTGGAAGCCAAGTGTGAAAACCAGCGTTCCGAAGGGTTACTTACCATCCCCCCACTTCGAAGAGAGTCACTCAGGCATTATTGAAAATAGTGGGAATTTGGAAACATCATAAATATCCCTCAATAAAGGAAATGATAGATAACGTTTGTATTGTTGCATAATAGAATATTTGCATCAGTCAAAATAAAAAATCATATGCCAATATGGAGAAATCTCTAAAGCATTGCGCTTAGTGGAAAGAGCAAGTTGAAGAATGATACATACATTTAAGTGTCATTTGTGTAACGTTTAAACCACATACTACAGTTCTCTTACATGTTGGGGATAAAAACATGGGAAGAGACACATCATACCCATGGAGGAGAGGTGGAGTCATGTATCAGGGACTTACCAAGGGAGCATCAATTCTGCCGGCCACACTTCATTTCTCAAAAGGAAAACATCTGAAAGCAAAAATGGCAAAATATGAATTCATGTGAAACTGGATGGTGGGCACACGAGTGCTGATTATATTCTCTCTACATTTTCACGATAATCTTTTCAAGAGACAGTGACATTTACGGGTGGAATCTGGGTGGAGGAACAGCTGTGAGTTTCCAGATCCATGGAAATAAGGGACCCCACCTGACCCCAGGGGCTCATCCTATATGTCTTTGCACAGCCTTTACCCCCGGGCCCACCCATGGGATCCAGCAATCACAACAGCATTCTTCCTGAATGCTGTGATTTAATTGGGAATTGGAATAAACTCAGAACTCTCTATAGGCATGCACTGTTTCAGCATCCTGAATTTGGTAATACCCACATCTCCTTCTGACACTCTGCCTTGGATCCAGGGACTTCGCCTTCTCCCTCCCCCCTTTCCTTCTGAGCCCTTCTCCACCTGGCCCTCATTAATTCTTCTTGGAAATGGCCAAAGTCAGATATCATTTCTTCTGTGAAGCCTGTGTGATCCAAAAGTCAGGTCCATCCTGAGTGGTTTCCCCATAGTTGATAATGACCTATTTAGGTATCTATCACCATTGTACCCAAGCCCTCAGCAGAGCACATTCAGTGCATATGTGTTAAATGTAAGGACTGCCCCACTCTTCAACTCCTGTTGAATGTGTGTCCATCTGTCAGATGTATTTCAAATACATCTGTGGTCTGTACTGAGTGAGAGCTGACACCATTACCCATTTTCTACAAAACGCCGCCTTCTCCTCCAAGGAACAGGCTTCAGGAGGTGCTGTTTGCTAGAACCCAACAGACCCTTCTAACTGCAAGCAACCTCACATTACAAGCCCCCATTTGGCCTGGGAAGCTGCAGCCCTGCCATTATTTCTTGTCATTTCAGATTCTGCTCAGCAAATGGTAGAAGTCCTTCTGTGCTTGCAGCCCCCAGGAGTCCCACACTTTTCTGCTAGTCTACACAATTCATCCACACGTCTACTTTAATGTTTCTACTGGCTTCTTTGGTGGTTTCTACGTGAGACAAGCAATGTCTAGCTGCCGTGTCTCCCTGCAGACACCTGTCTGTCTTCACAGTGGCATTTGTCCTGTGACCTTAGTTCTCTGATGGTTTCACAGAAAGGTGTTTCTACATGTCCAGATTCTGTCTTGTTGTAAGGAAGGAGCTCACTATATGTGACATCAAAACTCTACCTAGATCCAATCATGATTTCAGATCACATTAAATAATCTATGTGAAAGCTCTTTGAACAGCACACTGCTCCACATACTATCATATTAATGATAGTATTCTGTGTAAAAGCAACAAAAATTCCCTTTGGCTCTCCAGGCATTCACCCTTCTCGTCTGTGCTCACAGCTTTGTCATGCCAACTATTAGACAAATCACGGGCGGCAAATGCAAATGTCAGCAGGTGCCTGCCATGTACATGCAATCCACCTACTTTGGAAAACAATTTGGCAGTTTTTTAAAAAATTAAATATACCTACCATATGATTCAGCCATTCCTCTCCTATATATTTACCCAGGAGACCTGGAAGCTTGTGCTCACACAAAGAATTGCGCACAGATGTTCACAGCAGCTTGATTTGAAATAGTCCCAAACTGGAAGCCACCCGGATGTCCAGCCACAGAGAAATGGATAAACAGACTGTGGTATGTCCATACAATGGAATACAGCTTAGCAACCAAAAGGAATAGAAGGGAACAAAATGGGTACATCCTAAAGTAGTGATGCTGAGTGAAAGAAGCCAGATAAAAGGGTATATACTATGTGGTTTTATTTACGTAAAATTCTAGAAAAGGTGAAATAAACTACAGTGACAGAAAGTAGACCAGTAGTTGCCTCGGGGTGGGAGGGAAGGATGCAAAAGGGTGCAGGAAAGTTTGGGGATGATGGATATGTTCATTATCTTGATTGGTTTTACAGATGTATGCATATATCAAAACCCACCAAACTGTATCCTTAAAAATGTGTGATTATTTGTATGTCAATTGTATCTCTAAAAAGCTGTAAAAAAGAGCAGGAGAAATGTGTGAGTGGCTGAGGGTAGGGAGGAACGGGGTACACTGTTTAAATGCAGCCTCGATTCTCAATTCCACCACATAAAAAAATGTGCATAGGGTTGCCAGGGACTCCCATCTTTCAAGAAAACCTGGAAGTGAGAAAATACTACTTTTCCCCCCAAAATTCTTTAGGCCAAAAAAATGAAAAGAAAAAAAAAAGAAAAAGAAGGCAACAGGCCACTAGTTTATGACTACTGATATACACATGAAAGCACATAAAACATACTAGTATTATAAATACTGCTCACCAACCAGGGAAGCACCCGTCTATCAACATACCTCTCAGAGAAGGTGAGAGGTAGGTGATCCCAGGTCTCTGGGATCACCTCCCAGACATTCTGAGGGGCAGAATATTAAAATTCCGGCAACAGAGCAGGTGGACAAGTCTTCAAACTTTGGAGTCCACACCTACATTTGAATCCAGTTCTGTTTCTTAGTGGCTGTGTGACCTTGAGCAAATCACCTAACTTGTCTGCTTCAGTTTCCCCATCTGTAAAACAAGGATAATAGCCGCACCTACCCCAGGGAGTTGCCGTCAGCTTAGAATGCATAAATACACACCTATTATTTGGAAATGGGCCTGAAATATTTAACATGCTTCGTGATTATGATCTGCTTTTGCTATATTATTATTGTTACTACTGCTGTCCTTTCTCCCTGCCGGCCTCTATTCCTCCTCAAGAAAATGCTATGCTCCCCTTTCTCTCTACATCAGTAGGAGGTAACATTTTCAGATATCGGGAATTTGTGTCATTGTGCAAAATCTGCAATACTAAATGAACTGTAAATTGCCTTTCTGATCAATTTAAGCCCTGTTTTTCATTTGTCGTTGGGAAGTGTGGGGCGGGAGCTGTTTGCTTTTTGGTGGTGACTTTACATTTTGACCCACACTTGTGAGCTAAATTCCAGCAACACAAAGCAGCCCCTGAGACAGACTTGCTCTGGGTCTGAGGATCCCCCTCACTTCTCAGGCCTGGTTCCTTCTTCCCATGGCCAGTACTATTGCATGTCGGCTGGCTCCCCACTGCGCTCCATGAAATTGGCTCAAACATTGGCAAGGGCACATCAAGCATCCGTCATGGCAGTCAAGCATCTGTCTCTGATTTGTTGGAGTTTAGGGGTTCCTCCCTATCTGTGACCATGTGGTAGACCCGCCCCACAGGGCACCTGATGAGTTCTAGAAATGCTCCTACCTGACTCAGGTGGGCAGGCAGGTAAGCAACACCTCCCTGTCCATTTGCTTCTGTCTAGATCAGAGCTCTCCAACAGAGCTTTCTGCAAAGATGATGGAAATGTTCTGTATTGGTGACGGCCAGCATAGTAGCCACTAGCCACATGTGACTATTGAGCATGGAGGAACTCAATTTTCAGGCTAATTTCACTTTAACAAATTTAAATTTAACATAAGTGGCCACATGTGGATAGAGACTGCAATGTTGGACAGCGTAGGTCTAGGTGAGCGTGTGAGAGCAGCTCACACAGAGGGAGCACTGTGGTGTCCGGGCACAGCAGGTTGTGTGTGAGGTCTTGCCCAGTAAGTAACAACAGCTGATGACATCCATTAACACCCCCATGGGTAAGGTCATCGGTCCAAGCATTTCACATAGTTCACTTAGTCCTCCTAACAATCTGGGTAATTATCTCCATTCAATGGGGGAAGAAACTGAGGCAGAGTGAGATCAGCCACTTTCCCAGCATCACACAGCTTATCAAGGTGGAGTGGGAAATTCCAGTCTAGCCAGCCCCATCTCAGCATTGTAACCACTGCTGTCTGCCACTCATCTGGAGTGAAGCCAGCCAGCCTCATGTTTTCTTTTACAGCCTCCTGCCTCATATGCAAAGCTGTCACTCTCTCTGAGCTGTCCTCCCCTGAGCATGGCCCAGGCTTATCTGGGCATCATCTGGACACATCTTTTGCGGGTCACTTTGTCCCCTTGGAAACCATGGCTTCCACCCAGAGAGTCCCGGCAGAGCTTTCAGAAGGCAGGCATTCAGCTCCCAACTCAGCCTCAGGGGTGTCTGTGGCTCTCAAAGAGAGACAGCCTGGCTGTGGCAGCCAGAAGTGTCTGGAAGCAGGGAGGGTGAAGGGTAAGCTGGGACGAAGTGAGAGAGTGGCATGGACTTATATATACTACCAAATGTAAAATAGATTGCTACTGGGAAGCAGACGCATGGCACAGGTAGATCAGCTTGGTGCTTTGCGACCACCTGGGGGTTGGGATAGGGAGGGTGGGAAGGAGACACAAGAGGGAGGAGATATGGGGATATATGTATATGTATAGCTGATTCACTTTGTTATAAAGCAGAAACTAACACACCATTGTAAAGCAATTATACTCCAATAAAGATGTTAAAAAAATTTTTTTAATTAAAAAAAGAAGAAGTGTCTGGAAGCATCCTTTCTTCTATTGTTGGGAAAAGCAAGGAGGGAAGGCCTGCCGGGGCCATGGGCCCGACCAAAAGGACTTCTCAAAAGAGCAGATGTCCAATCTGGGTCTTCCCAATCAGCTCCCTTTGGCTTGGCACCTGTCCCCCCATGGGGGGCCTGATTATGTGGTGGTCATGTCCATCAAGAGGCAGATGGACATGACTCAAGGCAGGCCAGCAACTGCAATTTGTGACTAAGTGCATTGCTGTGGGCACCACGCCCCAATGGCGGAGTGAAGCAGCTGCAGATCCATAGCTGGGCTATGTGGTCAGGACCCATCCTGGCTAATATAGATGAGCCTGAAAAATCACTTTTGAAACCATGTTTTCTTCTTCCAAATGGTTTTGGTTTGGGACTGTTTGTTTGTGTTTATATTTGCCTTTGTTTCCTTGTCTGTTTATTGACACATCTGAACTATAGATGCTTTCTAGATTTGGGAGACTAGGCTGATGTGGCAAAAATGGCTAATTTTCACCAGTACCTGTGCTCTCCTTTCTTCCTGGCACTTACCTGTACAGTATTTATCAGCTTCCCTCGGAGTCGCAGGAGATCACATGACTAAGTTCTGGACAGCAGAGTGTAAGCAGAAGTGACATTCACCCCTTCCCAGACCTGTCTATAAGATCTACATGTAATCCCAACTGTTCTCCGACCTACCAGGTGAATGGAGAACATTCCAGGAACCAATATAGGAGGAGCTGGGAGTCCTGCATGATCCTATGGAGCAGAGAATCCCCTCCAGCTCACACAGGACTCACACAGGACTGAGCTATGTGTGAGAAATACATTTGTATTGCATTAAGCGCCTGCAGTTTGGGGTTGTCTATTATGACAATTAGCCACCAACTGAGAAGAGCTCATTATAGACAAGCAATATCAATGTCAGATCAATGTTGGCTAATTTTATTTTTCTTAAGCAAAGTATATTTACACATGATCTTAACAGCAGCCAGAATGTTAAAGAACTGTGAAGCACATCAGTGGTAAGTAACAAGGAAGCAATTGGATCCCAGCCAAAGCCAAGGAAAGATGGTGCTTCCAAGTACTTCATCCATCGCCTACTCTGTCTCCGGCAAAAGACCAAATGTCTTTCTGTTGACATGGTTTTAGGTAAACATTGTGCAGGGATATATATAAATGGGTTTGGGTGGCCTTCCCTTTTATAAAAGTGTCATAGCTATAATATCCATATAAACCACATGAGGAAGGACATTTCTGCATAGCAAATACATGCAAGTTCCTAAGAAAGAAAGGACCTGGGGTCTTCAAGCTATCAAGGAGGGTCAGGGCGGGAATGTAGCAGATGCAGGGAAGGGGACACTGATGTGGGGTGGGGGCAGATGGAATAGGTCATGCCATGCCTTGAAGGTCAGCCTTAGGAGCTCAGAAGTTTTATCTGAATGTCAAGGAGAAACAATAGAAAGGTTTTAAACATGATTGATTTATGATTACAAAATCCACATGGTGGCACCGGTATAGGGTAAATTGTGAGTGCTGTAGGAAAGTGTCCCATGCAAGGGGCTCTTGGACTGTGGGAGAGCAGCTGGAGAAGCCATCGGTTGGGAAATATTGTTATTTTTAGTGGTGGGAGATACTAAATTGCTTTTAAGGAATTGAGAATGATCCCATAGAGAAAGAAGATCTGAAATGAGAGAGAAGGTAAGAAAAGACATGACACAGGAAGCACACTGAGGACCTACACTTTGGTAAGAGAGAGAGAAAGTTAATTGCCCCAGAAAAGGAAAAAGAGAAGGTGTGTGCAGAAGAATTCAGCGTTGAGGGTCTGGTGATGAGGAGTTGAGGGAAAGGGAAAGTCATGGACTAAGAGGGCAGGAGGTGAGGATGGGAAGATGGTTTGAAGGGAATAAAGGTACAAAGTAATCAAATAAGAAACCAGGCAACCTGGCTTGATCGGATAACTCCCCAGGCTGACACACAGGGTTGCTGTAATAGGTTCAGTGCCCCCTTCCTTCCTTTACCATGTGGCACATCCAGGCTCCTGGTGTGGCCCCTAGCGCCCATCTAAGTCTCTGCTGCCTGATCCACTCTGCCTGTTCCCGCAAGCTGGAGGTGCCTGAGGGATTGGGCCTCTCCTCACTCCAGTCCTCAACCCGCCAGGTCTCCTGTCCCGTCATGGGGACAACTCTCAGGTGTACTATGAGAGCTCTCACTGGGACTCGCTGGATCCCACAGCCTTACCGTCCTGCTCCCACTGCTTCCTTTGTCTCACAAGTAAAATGGGAGGATGGATGAGTATAAACAGATGAGTGTGTGACTCTTACACAGGAAGAGCAAAACACTAAAGTCTAAGTTTCTGTTGGCTTCAAATTCACTGGAAAGAATTTCAGTTGCCAGCTGGTGTACAGGAAAGTATTCAGGGGTGGAAATAATTTATATAGTCTATAAAGTTCTGGGTTTGTTGAGGCATTATTTTAGAGTCCTTTTAGGGAAAAGAAAGTCACCTTCAGAAAGTAATTTCACAAAATCACTGAATACTTGCAAAGACATGCTGAGAAACCCAGAACACATGTGAGGGATCTCATCTTCCTGCACCTGTCAAGCTGAGAAATGGAAAATCATTTTTTGAACCATTTCTTGCATTCACAGCGTGGAGTCCCAATGCCAGGAAAGAGGAGATCCAACTAAGCAGATCATAGCTAGGAGTCAGCATGGCAGAACTTCACAGAAGTAGGGAACGCTTGGCTCTAATTCATTAAAAAAAAAAGTGTTTTATACAACTATCATCTATATATTAATTCTGTCCCACACTCTGAGAGCACAGGAGCTTGTATACCCATTTTATAGATATGTAAGGTAGGAGGGCTTTCTCAAAATCCAGGCAGGTCTCATGGGAGCAACTGGGGACAGAACAATCATCATATACTCACCATGGTAGATTGTCCATGAGTCCACTTCCCCAGCTAACCTGTGACCTTCCTGGGCAAGGACCATCCCCATCCATTTTTGCAGCCCAGGACCTAATCCAAAAGGCAGGAAGGACTCACTAGGAGTCCCTAGGGAGGCTGTGATCATGTGGGGTGCCATTCCCCTCTTTGTCACATGGCCCTCCTGGATACTCCATGGCAGAGCCCAAACCACCACACTCCAGGATATGACATCATGTATGTTTAATTATGAACTATCCTGGCATGAACATCTTTGGATTTATTCTATTTGCCAAATTTGGGAAGCTTTCAGCCATTATTTCTTCAAACACTTTTTTTAGTCTCACTCTCTCTCCCCTCTTGGGACTCTGACGATACCAGTGTTAGGTCTTGTCTTCATGCTTCACGGGTCCCTGAGATAGTTTCTGTCTTTTTTTTTTTTTCTTCCCCGGTCTATTTTCTCTCTGCTTGGGTAAATTCCTGGACTCTGTCAAGTTCATTGATCTTTTCTTTGTCATCTCCTTTCTTGTACTGAACCCATCCTGTAAGTTTGCTGTTTGTTGCTTGGTTGGTTTTTGGTTTTTGTTTATTTTCACACTTGTAATATAGTTCTATAATTTTCATATGATTTTGTTATATCATCTGTTTCTTTGTTGACAAAATATTTTAATTTGTTTCAAGAGAATTCACAGTTACTTGTTGAAGCACTTTGATGATGGTTGCTTTAAAATCCTTATCAGATGATCCCAATATCCGCTTCATCTCAGTTCTGCTGTCTGTTGACTGTCTTCTCTCATTCAAGCTGTGGTTTTCCTTGTTCTTGGTGTGACAAGGGATTTTCAATTGTGTTTTTTCAGCACAAAAAAGCTGTTGAGCTTTTTTTCTCATTATAAGAAAAATTCTAATCCTAGATGTATTGAATAGTAAATACGCAAATTTTATTTTTTATTTCCACTTGGAGAGTTATATTTCATTTGAAAGTTAACAAATAACAGTTTTGATTTTGATTTTTTCAGTATAAAAAAGTTGCCAATGGCATATGAGACATAATGCTAATTGTTTGTAGGACAGTTAAATGTCAGTATTTAAACCTAATCTTTAGCTTCCGTTTTGTAGATAGAAACTAATGTTCACCAAGAATATATTTTGTGTTGTGTTGCATTGTACACTGCAACTAATAAGCTATGAAATCAACATATATTAAGTGCATGTACTGTTTGTAAAAACCACAAAAGGAGAATTATAAATTACAATATAGTTTAGCATTTGCTAATTTTACTAGTCTTTTGTTATGTATATGTAGGGAAGTCATAAGGATGGTAAATTCAATTGGAGTAAAATTTAAAACCATATATCTTATGATAAAGGGTCTTTAAGTTAAGATGGTCAAAGTACTGATATACTCACTGTAAAGAGAATTACTCTAAGAGTTTTATTTTTCTGATATTAAAAGTTACTTAGGGGCTTCCCTGGTGGCGCAGTGGTTGGGAGTCTGCCTGCTAATGCAGGGGACACGGGTTCGAGCCCTGGTCTGGGAAGATCCCACATGCCGCGGAGCAACTAGGCCCGTGAGCCACAACTACTGAGCCTGCGCGTCTGGAGCCTGTGCTCCGCAACAAGAGAGGCCGCGATAGTGAGAGGCCCGCGCACCGCAATGAAGAGTGGCCTCCGCTTGCCACAACTAGAGAAAGCCCTCGCACAGAAACAAAGACCCAACACAGCCATAAATAAATAAACTTTTTTTAAAAAGTTACTTAATAAATACCTGTTTCCATTAACTTGAACAAACAAACAAAAAAAACTGTCCTGACCCTGGACATTTGGTCTTATGAGATTCTGGATCTCCTTTTATCTTCTGTTAGCAGGGAGTCCCCTGTTGAAGTATGGCGTAAGGACTGGGGCTGTGTAAGTCCAGCTTCCATCTGGACCTTCTCCCTCTGCATGGGGAGGGAGGAAATTCAGCTCCCTCCTCGCCCTGCTGACAACTTCCTTGAAAAAATTGGGAGCAGGTGAGAGTACAGCTCAGTTCCCCATGGGATGCTGCCAACACTGGGGGAGGGGCCAGAATGCCAACCAGCCCCTCCTCTCACCACCTTGTTCTGATTCATCACCTATGCTAAGTGGGAGGAGAGGGTCAGCTCCCTCTGGGAGACTAGCTATTGAATCCAGCTCAGGACCTGCTCCTATATAACCATGGGCAAGTTCCTTAAAGTCCTTGTGTCTCAGTTTCCTTATCTGACAAATAGAAGAGAGTAATAGTATTTAATCCCTAGTTCTGTTACGAGGATTATATGGGTTAAGCATGGTCCGCGGATCCTGGGAGCGTCTTAGAAATTCAGAATCTCAGGCTGCTCCCCAGACCTGGGGAATAATACTCTGCATTTTGATAAGATACCCAGAGGGTTGAAGGGCATAGTAAAGTCAGAATGCCCTGATTGAAAACATTTACAACTGCAAGTGAAAAGCAATGATCTAGGTTAAAATATCCACAACTGCCATGCCTTTTTTTTTTCTTTCTTTTTTTGGCCGTGCCATGTGGCTTGCAGGATCTTAGTTCCCGACCAGGGATTGAACCGGGAGCCATGGCAGTGAAAGTGCCGAGTCCTAACCACTGGACCACCAGGGAAGTCCCATGCCATACCTTTTCTGTAAACAGTACAAGGAAGCCCCAGCCTCAGACATTTCCCTTACCTGAAGAATCGTTTCAACTGAGGAAGTTGGGAAAGCTGCCTCCAATCTAGATGTCAGTGGGTATTACAGAGGTTGATGGGCCTCTGTCTCTTCACCCATTCTTTCAAATGATGGCATTTTTATTAAAGGTGACATTTCTTCAAGAACACTTTCTGTGAGGTTTAACGTTTACTTTTTTGTTAAACTTTATATCCAGTAATGAATGAAAAAAGTACTTGAACAAAATGAGTCAGAATTTGTCAGACCCTGGAGCATGGATTAATGTATGCATCACCATCGCAGCATTCATGGTAGACCTTCCGTGTACAGTTAGAACTGTATTACGCATGCCCCCCCAGTTCCTCCACGATCCTTGGATTCAAGAACTACTGTCAAACAGCATTCTTCCTGTCTCTTACACAAAGAAACCTGCTTCGAATTAAACTCTCTTTGAAAAAGTGTTTTGAATGATCATAGGAATGCTTTGTGACGTACACAGAGAAAAGACGGCACAGAACACAAATAATTCTGTTCTTGCCTACCTAGTTCCTCTTTGCTGTTTTGCCTTGAAAATATGGCAGCCAAGTGATTCACGTCAGGAAACTTCACACTAGATAACCCTCAGGAGCCAATGCTCTTCACTCTCTCTTTCTTGCTCAAATGATTGAAACAGCGTCAGATAAAATTCAGAGCCCAGAGAGCAGGAGAGAAAAGCAGCTCCTTGGCTTTTGTGTGCTGAGGCTTTTGAATCTGTTAGTACCACTCCGTAACCTCTGTTTGCTGCTGCATAGCACCAGGAAATCTTTGGAAAGAAGATCTGAACAGCAGAACCCATAATAAAACCAACGTCTTAGCACAGCTCGAGGTGAGTGCGGGTGTACATGAAGCTTTCTCCCACAAGTAAGGGGAGAGCCATGAAGGAGGGCATCAGACACAAGCTTGGAACTAGAGCAACAAGAGGCCACTTGCACCATCTCCTCTTGTCGGCCCCTGCCCTGTCTAACAAGCGGCCCTCTTGTCCGTGAGATTCTAGAAAGAACATCCTGACAACCTCTCCCAACAAACCCTCAACAAGCTCTCAAAAGCTCTCGAATGCCTATGTCCTGGGTTGAGTTTTTTCCCCCTGGCACCAAAGTCTAATTATTCTGCTGCAGTTGAGAGTAATTTCTTCGTGTTCCTTCTTTTGTGGTGTCCAACCATATACTACCCACAATGTGGAGGTCTTTCATGTACATCGCATCTCAGCTTTCTACCAGAGGCAGAGAGTATCACTTCTCTTAGTGTCCTATTGGTTTTTGCAGGAAATAAGACCATGTGTACCATGTCTTGGGGCCCCATCACCCACCTCTGCAACCTGCTCTGTCTTAGGACACAAATGCTATATTTTAGCTATCAGGGCCTGATTTTCCATTTGTAAAATGCCATCTATACTGTCGTATGTACCTCCCAGAACTGGTCTACCTTTTCAAACAAAAATAGAATAATGGACTTCAGGCTGTAGGGCAGCACATCCAAGGGTGTGACTGGATAAAGGCAGGGGCAGGGGGAGTTCCTCGAGGAGGTGACTAAGGAATCCTATGTCATTAGGAAGAGGAAGAAGAAAAATGGAACACAGCAGGCTTGGGTGTGGCCTCTGTTATCTTGCCTGTGTGCAGCTGTAGGCTTTTCAGAAGGCTGTCCACTGAATATGCACCCCCTGCACCTGGGGAATGCACGTGCGGCATGATCGCCATCACTACTTCCAGGTGAAGGCTGCAGTGGTCACTGCCCATTGTCTCACTTTGTTCTCACAGGAGCCGGGAGGCAGGTAGCACCAGCTCCACCTCTGACAGTAAAGGACCAGCTAGCGGCCTCAGCCTCTGCCATCATGCAGCGCAGGGAACGAGACTCAAGGGGAGAAGGCAGGACCAGGCAGAGTGACCAGGAAGGTGAGAAAGCTGCAACTCCAGCTAGTCAGACATGCCACTGACCTTTGTGGGTTTCAAACCATGCTCTTCAGAGTGGGGAGACCTTCAACCTGTGAGCGGGGTAGTAAGGAAGACAAAGGCTCTAGATTCCCACTCCATCTTTACATCTGAGCCGCTCGGCCCCTGTTTCACACACAGGACCTCTGCATGAGTTTTCACCTAAAACAAAGTTTCATTAGTTTTAAAAAAAAAGTACAAAGTGCCTGGCCTGCAGGATAAAATCCAACGTCCAAGCATAGCGTGCTGCGTGCCCATGACATGGCCCTTCCTCTCCAGCTGTCCCTCTCGGGCACCGAAAATGGCCCGTGTCCCCACCTCTGCACCTCCCGGTGTGTCTGTCCTCTCTCCCTGGCCAGGTGATCTCCCGCTGCAAGGCTCTCTCTCTTGCCAGGATTAGGTCCCGCCTTCCTCTCCTCTGCCATCCTGGCTTTGTGGCTTCCTCACCACGGCCACCCTGGCTTTGCAAGCTCCACCGTGCAACCAGGGCTCTTTGCTGTCCAGAGTGCGTGCCTTCTGTATTCCTGCTCCCACGGTGGCCCAGGCTCTGGGATAAAGCAACGGCCAATGACAGGCAGCCAGGCGTGGATGGGTAGATCTAAGTGGGGAGGGGTAGAGGGACTCCCAGGAGAGCGGGTGGGCCTTCTGTTCAGGAAACAGGAGAAATGGCCAAAACTTGGCTGTTCATGACCAGGGCTTAGAAAAGAGGGTGCTTACACCCTCCACAGGCTTGGGGTGACTTGCTGGTTTGATCTCACCTACCTTTTAATGTTACTTCTGAACATAGTTGGTTTATCCTGAGGGAGGAACTGAAATCATGGGAGAAACATTTTATCCATCATGGTTTAAGAAACATGATACATTAAAATGCCTTTGCAATATTTCAATCTTTTGTTTAGAAGACCGGTATCCAGATAAAAAAAAGTATTGTAAAAGAGAGGTATCAGTTGGTGTCAGAAGCCAAATATTGAATAAAGGTTAAGAGTTATAAAATAAACATTAAAAAAAACCCTCTGCTGAGTCTGCAAATGTCACACTCTCAAAAGATCACCTGAAACACTCCAAAAAATGGAAAATGTGATCTTCAGTTGCCTCCAAGGGGAACAAGGGGGTCAGGGACAAATTAAGACCCACCGGCCTGATGGGTCTGATTACCCAGGATGCGTGGGAAGGGCAAGCAACATGTGAGTCCACAAGAGATGCAGAGCCCTGAACACAGCACCAGGTGGATGCCCTGGAGTCAGGACCCTCCCCCACCTCACAAGTGAGGAAAGGAGACCAGAGAGATGAAGCACCCAACCCCCCTCCTCCAGAGAAGAACACAGTCTCGAGCACCAGATACCAAAGGGAACCAAGTCACCCCGTGGGTTGACAGTCAGAGAGAAAGACCCCCGACCTCTTAACAGCCTTCTTTCTGTAACAAGTGCCCCTGGAAACTAATCAAGAAGAAAAGTCATACACTTAGTTTCATGTGAAAAAACAGAAGCAACAACTCATGCAAGCCTTTCTCCACATGAGATGGAAAGGGAAAATGTGTGTAGAAATGTCTGGGAGAAGAGAAGTTATAGAATATAAGGTATTTCTTCATTTGTCTGTTTATTCATCCAATATTTATGGACCACCTACTATGTGTCAGGCACTGGGACAAGTATCAAAGACACAATACTGACGCAAAACCCACCTAGTCTGTGCCTTCCTGGAGCTTACGAGCCATGGGGGGAAACATAAATGCATCAAGTAATTTATGCAAAAAAAATGTGAAGTTGCAAAGAAGACAAGTGCCAGGAATAGGAGGAATATTCTTCCTTAATTACCTGTAGTTGGGCCTACGGGGTGACCTCAGGTGGGAGGTGGCAGAAGATGCACCAACAACCAACATGGCGGCCGGCAGTTCCGGCTAAGCCACGGGGCCGTGGTGGTTAGCACGGGTGTTCCCACAGATCACCTGGGGAGAGGGAAAACGAGGCCACCCCTGGCGCCACCCTCAAGGGACCCTGACGTAGTTGGTGTGGGTGAGACAAGGGCTCCCCAGACGATTTCAACATGCAGCCAAGTTTGGGAAGCACTGCGCTAGCTGGAAGGAGGGCATGAACCCCTGTGTGGGTGGAGGAGGGGTTGCAGGGCCTCCAGGAGCGAGCACAGAAGACTGCCTATCCTCTCACTTGGGACAGGGAGAGGGCACATGATCAGAGAAGCATTTTCCAAAAATCAGAAGAGTCTTCTGGAGTCTAGACTGCAGAGGGGAGACTACAGCCAGATTCCTCATGAGTTTTCAGTCCCATAACCATCAGGGGCAGCCAAGGATTTCCATCTAAGATGCGGGCAGAGACACACCCCCAAGGGAGGGGCACCCACCAGCTTCCTGCCCATTTCCCTTTCTGGCTCCAGATCCGGTGCGTCCAGCTGGGGTACACAAGAAAATCTTGGGATTCTTTAGTGGGTGTTTGTTTGCCAAGGAGGGTGGCCTGATTCGGGAGGTCTTAGGGGTGTGGACAAATGGAAATGCTATAATAAGTCTGGCAGGCAGTTGAAACCACGTCATGGCAGGAGCATCTATAGGGCCCTCCAGGCAGCCACTGTCTTTTGTCATCCTTTCCTCTCACTGGCCTGTTCTAACTGCTCCTTACTTGTCCTCTGGGCCCTTCGCACACACACACACACACACACACACACACTGAAGTCTATCACCAGGTAGCCACACTGTGGGCTCCTCCTAGAGTATCTGGTTTTTCTCCTCACTGCTTAGAAATGTCTGCTCCATCCGCGCTGTCAAAGAGGAAGATCCCGCCCCGTGATCTGCAGGACATTCTGCAAAAAAAGTCCGGCTGCTGAGCTTGGGAGAGGCTGGCTACCACCCTGCCATTCTAAACCCTCCTCCTCAACTTCCATTTATCCACAGTCAGCTCAACCGCTCTCTCTGCTCTCAAACTGCCTGCCGGCATCCTCTGATCTCTGCCACTGCCCACCAGTCTGCTATCTTTCCCCCCTTTCCTGCTCATCCCTCCCCATGGCATCACTCACTTCTGGACGTCTGCACACAATGTCTTGGCTTTTATTGTTGTTGCCTCCAAGGAGTATGGGGATTTCCTGCATGACCAGCCTGTATCCTGTTTCGTGTTATCTCTGGCTCTTCAGTCGTTTCCGGATCGGCTTCCTACTTTCTCTGGGGCCAAATACCTTTCTTTTTTTTTTTTCCTTTATTTAGAAGTTTCTGGCTTCTGAACCCTTGGGTTTGCTAGAAAGCTGACTTCCAGACGGCTGGGGGGATGATAATAATATCTCAAATGTATCTGGTTTCTTTCTCTTAGAGGTTTGCATGCATTCCATACATGTGATCTCATTAGTCTCCCAGCATCTCTGCAAACCAGGGAAGTGACAGGTGTTTACAGGGAGGGCACCAGCCTTAAGTAATATCTGCTCAATCATAGGGTGAGTCATAAGGACTTAAATAGAAACTGCTTGAGTTGCACTTCAGTTCTTTTTCCACTCAGTTGATTGGCAAAGAGTTATAACTGTTTTTGTTTTTTTTTTTTAACCAACAAATGGATGTTTACACTACCCAGATAAGCATGTTCCAAAATCTCTGGTGGTTCACCCACTGGGACCAGATGAAATCAGCATTCTTTTGCCTGGTATAGTGGGTTCCCCACATAATAGCTGTTTTGTGCATGACAGGCCAGCCCATTTTTCTTAGCCTTTCACCCTCCCTTGAATTATGTGTAATTTTCAGGGCTTGTTGATGCATCTAGATGTGCTGTCCCTGGCTTGGGAGTATGGCAAACTTCAGCTCCAATGCTAAGTATGACCTTTCTCTTCCAGACTCATTCTCCTTTGCTCCCTCTATCTATCTCTGTACATGATCCCCAGAAAGTCACAATCATTTTATTTGATTATAATTCTTTCTTTCCATTGTTCTCGTTATTAAGCTGAGAGGAGAGAATAATCTGTATTTCCAGCTTGAGTAGTGTTCAACTACAGCTGTATTTAATCTGTATTTCCAGCTTGAGTAGTGTTCAACTACTTTTAATCTGTATTTTTAATCTGTATTTCCAGCTTGAGTAGTGTTCAACTACAGCTGTATAACACAGTACTTACATGCTTAAAGCCACCACGATTTCTGAGGCAGGAATTTGGAAAGAGAGGGTCTCTTATGGGGCCAGAGTCAGATGTCATTCAGTGGACTGGCCATTCATGAAGTCTCATTCACATGGCTGGCAGGTGATGTTGGCTGTTGGGTGACAGCTGAGATGGGCTGTCAACTAAATTGTGTACTCATGACCACTTTGGCATGGTGGTCTTGGCATAATCATACTTCTTACATGGAGCCTGGCTTCCTGTAGAGCTACGGTCCCCGAAGAACCAGGCAGAAGTCATGGCTTTGATGGTCTCACCATGGAAGTCAAACAGCATCACTTCTACCACATTCTATTGGTCACAAGTGAGTCATGAGGGCAGCCCAGATCAAGGGCGGGAATTAGACTCAACCTCTGGACAGGAGAAGTGTCAAGTTCACCTTGCAGAAGAGCGCATGGGATGGGAGATATTGTTGCAGCCTTCTTTAGTAATTCAACCTGTTACAAGTGGCATGGTACTTTTGCTAAGAACTACTCCATAGATAATATTGAATGACCGTGAATGAAGCTGATCTCTACTGCTGGCACTCAAAATGACTTAAAACCATGGTCACAGCAGTCCCAGAAGGTGCTTGGGCAACAGTTCTCAGTGTTGCTCCTTGAACCTCCATCAGTAACCCCAAGATGCTTGTTAAAAAGGGAGATTTCAGGGGCCCGATCCAAATGGAATCTCTGAGGGTAGCATCAAATGTGTGTATTTTAAGCAAGCCTCCACCCCAGGACAATGCTAAAATGTTGTACAAGAAAGTTGGAGAAAAAGATCTTAAGGGGTTCTATTAGTTACCGTGCAGAAAACTTCCCACCAGAACTCAGTGATTGAAAACAACAACCATTTATTACCTCACTGTGCCTGTGGGTCAGGACTCAGGGTGTGGTGTTGAGGTGTCTCTGACTCAGGATCTCACACAGGCTGCAGTCCGAGTGTTGGCTGGGCTGTAGTCACCACAAGGCTTGCTTTGGGAAGGATCAGCTTCTGAGATCATGCATGTGGCTGCTGGCAGGTTCACAAGCAAGTTGTGAAGACCGAGAGAGAGAACAAGATTTAAGTCACTGTCTTTTATACAACCTAATCTCAGAAGATTCATCCCAACACTTTTGCCATATTCTATTGGTTAGAAGCAAGCCACCAGTCCCGCCCACACTCAAGGGGATGGGATTACACAGGAGTGTGAATAGCAGATGGTGAGTGTTATTGGGTCAACCTAGAGGCTACCTGTCACAGGTTGCAGAAGTGGGGATTGAGTGCAGACCATCAAGATGTTTGTAGGAGACTAGAGGGATGAGCAAAGGAGGGCATGATGGAGGGCACACTTGATCAGTTCTGATAACAAAGCACTGAGGATCATAGAAACTGCCCCATCCAGGGCATTCCCACAGCCTCAAGTTACAAGGAAGTCTTGACTGATTTCGAGAAGAAGTAAGGACTTGAATAGGCAGAGAGGAGAGAGAAGAAAAAGGAGCAGTCTCATTCATCTTATTAGGACTGCTTTCCAGATCATAGGTGGGAAGTTTATTAAAATGGAAACATTTCATTGAATTGTTAGAAATATGACCCAGCAGCTCCTTTGCCAGGAGGAGGCCATTGTATACGAAAATTTGTGGTCCAAGTACCCCATCCTCTACAGTCTAAAATAGATCCCATGAGGAATTTACTATTATAGGGTAAGATAGTAAAGTGAAGCCAATCTCAAACTTAACCCAACCTCTTAACCTAGCACCATGAACAACAAATGGCTTCAGAAAGAGAGACGAGAGTCAGAGAGAGAGACAGAGTGAGTGCAAAGAGAAATGGCTGTTTCCAACCTGCCCAGCTTGAATTTGTGGAGTTCAATGCAACTGTCAACTTTTTCTCAATATTGTTCTCAACATCATTAAAATATTATTATAATCCCCAATTGGAGAGAAACAGCTCAACATGCCATTTGTTCAAACTTTCTACAGAAGAGGATGGAGAAAACCAAAGGGAAGAGCAGAGGGAAAGAAAAATGCATGCCCAAAAAGCCAAAATAATCTAATCTGGAAGAAAAGACAATCTGAGGACAGGTTTTGTCATGAATATTCTGGACCACATTTAACACATTTAGTTCGCAACGAGGATTCAGAGAACACACACCTTGCACCAGGAACATGCCAGCCATCGTGGAGAATAAGAATTATACAACATGGACCTGTGCTCATCATGTTAAAACTCCACTTGACCTGCCCCACCCCACAGGGTCCTGAGCGAGAGCAGAGCCTGGCTGCTGGCTGCTGCTCACTTCCTTCTCAAGCTCATCCAAGAGAAGAAACTGCTCTGTGACTGTCCCCATGCAGAGAGAGGAACCGGAAGCCAAGGATGATGCAGGTGCTTTGCACATGAACCCTTCTCAAGCTTTGGGCCCCTTGGTCCTCCATCCTATACACCTTGACCTCAGAAAGAACCAATGAGGAAATGTAGGGCAGGACATGGACCTCACCGACCTTCCTCAACTTACTAATCATTAAGAATGACCAACTTTCATCAGGAGAAAAGTAGACCCCTTCCCTCAATCTGCAGCCCCCACAAAGCTCCCACCTTTCTGGAAGATCTATCATAGATTGCAAGCTTCTCAAGCATTCTCAATCAATATTCAATATTAAGGTCATTCAGACTCCCAAGTGAGTTCTTAGGATGTGCCTTCCTCCCTGCAGATGGATCATCCGGAACGGACAGAGCTGCCCACCACTTTCCGTCGTGGCCTGAGATACCCCAGGTCAGGAGCAACCTCTGCAGCAGATGTCAGAGGAACAGAGAACTGCTGGGTAGCCCCAGCTTCCTCCAAGGAACAGGCACGGTCCTGGCTCCTCGCCCCTCTGCTGCCTTCCTCTGCCCTCTGAATCCAGGCCACCTGCTTTCATGAGAGCCTGGAGGGATCTTTCCATGTCTTTGCCTATGCCGTGATAAATTATACTCAATTTCCATTTGTTCTTTTCATCACAGTACTTGACTTTCTCCAAATAAGAAACCTAAGGTCACTTCAGTTTAAAGCTGATGAAAAATTAGTTCCAAACACACATCGTCCTTTATCCACCAAGTCACAACCAAGGTTCAGGAATAAAAGTTCCCTCCTTGGTGAGAATGGGTCAGTTAAGATGTGTTGCTTGACTCACGGATGGTGTCAATTTATGCCAGGGGTGCATTCTGTTGGTTAGAATGAGCATTGTTTCAGAAGACAGCAAACTGCGTGTGGTTTCTAGCGCCCAGTGATGGAGGGAACACCTGTTTCTCTTCAACTCCGCGTTCCCAGCACACACCTGCTTCAGGCAGAACTGCCGTCGCCGTGGTGTTTGTCCCCACGAGGCAAGAATTAAGGAAACAGAACAGTTTTCTGCACATCTTAGGGACCCACCCCATATTCTGTTTCATCTCCAGTGTAGAATGGATACATCTTAAAGTGCCTCCGCCACTCCAAAGACAAGTAAAAGGAAGAAACATGAACTGGGAATAAAAGACTCTGTAAACTGGAGTAAAAATGTCTGTGGATACCTTGCCATTTGTGTTACTTTGAGGATCAAATGAGGTGATTGGGTAAACTTGCCAGGGAATGATAAAGCACCACACAAACACAAGCTAACGTGGAAACACCACCTGGATTTCGGAAGAGCTGGGCTTGGTCCTAGTTCTGTACCATCATGTGATCTTGGGCAAGTTCAGTACAGTCTCCAGGGCCCCAGTTTTCTCAGCATGTGGTTCTCCTGGCTGCATGATGCCCACCACTCTGGTCTCGCTGGAGTGGGCTCTTAACACATCTCGGCTTTGGCACTTGGCTCTGAACCACCCTCTGTTTTCCAGCTACAGATTTCATAGAACACATGGTGTCCATCAGAGGCCCTCTCCGGGTGCTGGCACTGACAAAGAGATGCAGCTCCAGGCCCCAGTGTCCTTGACCATCTTCACAAGGTCACGAAAGGAAACAACATCAAAGAAAGGGTCCATTTAAAGAGCTGTTGCGGGGCTTCCCTGGTGGCGCAGCGGTTGGGAATCCACCTGCCAATGCAGGGGACACGGGTTCGTGCCCCGGTCCGGGAGGATTCCACATGCCGCGGAGCGGCTAAGCCCGTGAGCCACAACTACTGAGCCTGCGCGTCTGGAGCCTGTGCTCCGCAACAAGAGAGGCCGCGATAATGAGAGGCCCGCGCACCGCGATGAAGAGTGGCCCCCGCTTGCCACGACTAGAGAAAGCCCTTGCACAGAAACGAAGACCCAACACAGCCATAAATAGATAAATAAATAAATAAATTTATTAAAAAAAAAAAAAAGAGCTGTTGCTACTGACTGGAACGGGTCCTTTGGGATAGAAGCAGACTTTGAAAGCAGGGTCCTCACCTGACCAGGCTCCCTGTTAATGCATGTTTCACCCATACATTAACCTGAGTTACTCTCTTAACCTGCTAGATCTCTTGCTTTTACAACTAATTTTTTGCTCTCTTGGGCAGTTGCCAACTCTCAAAGCACATGGCTCCCTGCCAGGTGTGATCACAGACAGTCCATTTATTTCAGTGAGTGATGGAGGTAAAACATCCCCTCCCACTGGATTTCAACCACTGGCACCTAAAGAATGAAGACCTCTCAGTCCAGTGGGGTCCAGTGGGGTCCAGTGGGGCGTCTTGGCCAAAAGAGCAGCTGGGGCCGGGTCATTCCCAGAGTGGGCTATGGACCTGGGAGGGCCAGCAGGGAATGGCTCCATGATATGGAAGCTGGCAAAATCACAATTCATTTATGTGGGCCCTAAAACCCTGACTATGATGACTTGGTGACGTGACCTTGAATCTGGGGTTTGGAAGATGACATTCCTGAGATACCTCACAGAGATATGCCTCCTTGTGTTAGCCTCACTCGCCCTCTCTGTCTCCTTCCCTCTCTTCAAATGCTGCCTGTTTCTTGTATGCTCAGGGCATCAGGGTTCCCCACAATGTGGACAGTCCCTGGAACAAAAGATCAATGGGCATCTGATCTGAATTTAGAGTTGAAACAACCCAGTGGCAGGGAGATGGGGTTGGGGTGAGGGGGTGATACAGCAGCTAATGCAGAGCTAAGCAGGGAGGATAAACTCTCCCCACCCCCCGAAGGGTATGGGGTTGCCTAGTTCACATGTGACCCAGTGCTTCTCCGGGGGGGCCAGGTGACAAGGAGGAAAGTGCACCGGGCAACGGGTAGAGGCGGAGGATGGTTGCATTTCCTTGGATTACTCAAGGTCTCATCCATCAGCCTTTCCCTGGGAATGATCTATGCTGCATTTCTGTGTGTAAAATAAATTCTGAAATTGGAGGAGCTCTCCCTCACCAGCCACAGGTATGTCTCACAACAGCTTCCCCCCACCATGGAGAAGATCCTGCAGGTAGTAATGCCCAAACCCACTCAGCTCACAATGCAAGCAAGAATGTGACTTGTTCCCTCCCATTTAGGACACCACAGTGCAGTGAGTAGAGTTCCCTGTGCTATACAGTATGTTCCCCTCAGTTGACTATTTTATACATAGTATCAATAGTGTTTTTGTGTCAATCCCAATCTCCCAATTCCTCCCACCAAAAGGGAGGGGATATATGTATGTGTATAGCTGATTCATTTTGTTGTGCAGTAGAAGCTAACGCAACATTATAAAGCAACTAGAAATTAATTTAAAAAAAAAGAATGTGACTTGTTCATTCAGGATTTACAGAAAAATGCCAGAATCATTTTCCCCTTTTGTCACACCCTTTTTAGAAATGTTTCTCTGTACTTGGCCACTAGTACAGAAAGTGAGCTTCAGTCTCAGACAAGAAGATGCTATGAGTACCAAAGTCTTTTTATATTTGGACAGTAATAAACAAACAAACACAAATAAGTAAATAAATAAAGTAACCAGTACTATAAGTTACGATAAGAGCAAATTGCATCTCAGTCAGCACGAGTGCAAGCGTTTGCGGTCAATGACCCGAGTTGTTAGTAAAACAGAAACATTTTGTACCAGCACATGCTCAGGCCAGCTCAGTCCACTCACTTGTTTTGAGGAAAATTTGGTCAGAGAGCAAACCCCTGGGCTCCGTGGGTGCTGCTTCGCTAGAAATGTGCCTTGGCTTGAAACCAAGGAAGAGATTTGGGCAAAACCTTCTGTTGAATGAATGTGCTTATCCAAGCTCTACAAAGCATGAGAGAGGAAAAAAATGTCCTTGCTTGGGGCTTAACTTCCCTGCCCTTCTCCAAAGCCCCAGTGTTCCCTTTCTGATCACCAGCAAACTACCCCATAGCCTCAGGCACTTCTTTCTTCTGTGAACTTTCTCTCCTCTTCCCTTTCTTAAATTGGCTGTTCCCTGAGAACACCACTCCCCCTGCACCCATTTCCAGTTGCAGCTGTGAATGTTCTCCCTCCTACTCCTGACCATGGACTGGGAGGTAGAGCTGGTGTTTTCCAAGCAGGTGCTTTGGTTCTCCTTCCAGATGAGTAGTTAGCCTTTAGCCTCTTGGGAAAGCCTTTGATTCACACCCCATTCATCTCCACAACTCTCCCCCCTTTTTATGGTATCAGACACCCCTCCTTATAGTATAATCTAAACAAGGCCACCTAAGGGCCTTGGTTGGTGGTGGGAGGATAAGGAAAGGGATAAGAGAAGGATGAAGTCAGTGACTAGCGCTTTCTGTGCCTGGCTCAGGTCATGAGGCCATTTCTCCCTCCCCGGGTAAAGCCTCCAGAGCACACGCACACTGAGAAAACCCTCCAAAAGAGTTGATTTCACTGCCAACCAAATAAAGACAATGAAAGCAAGATGTGGGACCAGTGATACCACACACACAAAAGGCTCCATCCAGGGATGGGCCTGCACGCACGTAGGTGAAACACACGTCTCATCTGGTGTGTCACCTCCGGTAGGTAGGTAGTGGTTGTCCAGGGTCCTATGCTGAGGATTCAAGGACACCATGGCCTTCAGAGGGTTCAGGTAGTGAGACTGTCCTCTGGTAAGATAGGACGACGGGGACATATGGGCTTGTGGTCGCTCTTCCTGGTTTAGAGACATGTAAGAGATGTTCCAGACTGATGGTGTATCCCGCCCACTCCCCGCAGTCCCCTCCTGCCCGAATCCATGTCAGTGCACAATCCCTTCTTTTCCACTCCCACCCTATCTGACTCCAGGCTCACCACGCTCCGAAATGTGCCTACTGGTGGGATCAATAACTATTCTGCATTATGACTTCAGCTATTTATAGTAGAGTGGCTGGCTGTATGGAACGATGATGACAAAGCTACTCGCCATTGCCCTTAACCCGTGTCTGTTTAGGGAGAGGACACGACTCCTTCACTTGTTCCCAGTCGGTCTGGCCAACGTGATTCCAGAACCAAGACAACGGCAGGGCAGGACGGCAACGGGAATCCCAGACACATAAGAAGCACATCCAGGACAACCTGTGAGTCTAGCCCCTACCTCATCACAGGGCCAATAATGCTGCTGCCCTGGCCACCTCCTGTTTCCAAAACAGAAAGCTGGACAGGGGCTCCTCATTTCCCATGGGACAAATCAACATGCTGCGGTCTGTCAGGCTCTGACTTCCAATCGCCTTTTGTGTGCACTGCCACAAGACCAAACTGTCTGAAATGACACTTTCTCTTGGCCTGTCTGTGCCTTTGATGCACACCTGCGTGGCTTTGCACAGAATTCCTCTTTCCACTCTCCCTGTTGACCATCCTCTCTTCTCCTGTCTGAGAAATGCAGACCTTCCTCTTGACTCCTACTGCCCCTGTTTATGTGTCTCCATGTAGGGGACTTAGTTTATCATTTTACACATCTGTGCCCCATTGGCCTGTGATGGCAGGGTCTATGGAATTTTCCCTCTCCATATGACCGGAGTGCTTGATATCTAGTAAGTACCCAATGGTTAAGTAATTGGACAAGATACTGAATGCATCAATAAATCAGTCTTTTCAGTTGTGGAAGAAACAGATGCAAAATTAAGCCATGTTCTGGTATTAACTTCCTGTGAGGTTTCTCCCCCAGGTGCACACACTGTGGAAGGGAACAGCTCTGGGATGACCGACAGGTCTTTATTGGTACTTTCTAGGGGACAGTACAGACATAATGGTGGATGAAAACAGACCTGGTCAGGGGGGTCATGGCGATCACTACCTAGGGGGAAAGGCTGGCATTAATAACAAACTTTAGATCGAGAAGTAGAAAAAGTGCCAGAAGAAAGGAGGTAATAGCATATAGCAGATGACAGGCAGTGAGAAGGAGTGAAGTTAAATTAGAGATATTTACTAGGATGAAGAGAGAAGGAAAAGGAGATATAAGGACAGTGTCTAAGTTTCTATTTTCATACTTGCTGGGCATGGACACCACTCACTGCAGTACAGAAGGTGCAAGAGTAATAGGTTTAAGGGGACAGATTATAACTTAGTCTTTATGCATGTTGAATTAAAGGAGTCCTCCAGATAACTGTGTAGTGATTCCAAGTCAGCCCTTAGCTTTATGAATCTGAAACTCTGAGGATTAGTCAGGCATAGTGACATTCAGGTTTGTATGCTTTGTAAGTAAACACTAATTGAAGCCAAGAGAGCATAGAAATATCTGCAAGTAACAAAAACCTCAACTTAGAATGATGTTGACAATAAAAGTATCTATTACTCATATTACAAGGAGGGTGATGGCAAAGCAGTTACAGGGTTGGTTAATCTCACCATGGCATAAATAACCCATCTTTCTATATTTCTATTCTGCAGTCTCAACACTTCAACTGGATTTTCAGGAGGCAAAGGAGTCAGGGTGGCCAGAGTAGAACAGGCTTCAGATCTCAGGTCAACTCATCCTGGTATCTCTTATTAAGAGTGAGAAAAAGAGCTCTCAAAACATACCCAGCAGAAGGATCGCCACATCTCATTGGATAAAATCAGATCCCATGCAAAGAGAAGGGAATTACTGTGACTGGCTTGGATGAATTGGAACTGACTGCCAAGTCACTTGAGGGGGTGGGCCAATTTGGAGCCCCAGTGAAAAAGAAGAATGAGGAAATGGATGTTAAGGGAAAAGTGTTTGCTCCATCTAAGGAGAATATGCAGAGTGAGTAAAAAAGGACTTGAGAAATACACATGCTT
The DNA here is from genome assembly GCF_009873245.2 of Balaenoptera musculus. NCBI lineage: Eukaryota > Metazoa > Chordata > Mammalia > Artiodactyla > Balaenopteridae > Balaenoptera > Balaenoptera musculus. The sequence continues at coordinate 19,795,458 of NC_045790.1, read as the reverse complement.
AATGGTTGGAGGATGAATCTGCAAAGGGATTAAGGTACAGCCAAAGAGCAGGAGGAAAGCCAGGAGAAGGTTTTTACTGAACCTGAGGGTAGAACAGGTCTCATGAAGTAGGTCGTGCTCATTTGCAGAATGCAGCTGAAAGATCAGACAACAACATGGAGATCATGAGTTACCTGAGCCAGAGGTGTTTTAATGACATGGTAAGGTCAGAAGCTGGATTAGAAAGGCTGAGAAGTGATTGGGAGGTGAGAAGTGGAGACATAAAATATAGGCAAGTCTTGTGAGAAATTTCTATAAATGCAAAGTGAAATGATAGACAATAGCTATAGAGTTTTATATTTTTGTTCATGTTTTTGTTCTGTAACAGAAACTTGAGGCTGTTTTATATTTTACGGCAAGAATTCATCTGATAGGGTGAACAGAAAAGAGATCCAAAGTATCTGTGGGTATTCAGCGGAATGGAGCTGTGATTTGCTTTAGATAGGGAGAGGGCAGCTCTTCACTGGATAGCTTGGGAAGAAGGGCAGGTTGTGAGATTTATATAGTAATGTGTGTTGGATGTTTAGGGGATGGAAGATTTACTGTCTGGTGGCTTCTATTTTTCTCTGTAAAGGGGAATATGAGGTAATCAGCTGAGACCAAACACTGTTGGGTTCTTTGCTAGGGCTCCCAATAAATGCCATCCACGTTTCCCACCATGAGTTCTGAGTCATCTGAGAAATAAGTCAGAGGTATAAGCATATGGAAGCCAAAACATCACATATATTACTGATACAGCCGACCTTGAGAATGTGGTGTATATCTGCAGTCAAGTGGGCTCACTGATTCTCAACCCAAGAATTGTTGACTTAAGGAGACAGTGCAGTGCTGGCCAGGGCCAACACACACCAAGATAGTCATCGCAGACAAGAAACCTCTAGTCATCAAAATGGACAAACCACCTCAGTAAATGACAGAAACACAAAAAGTTTGACCCCCAACAAACTCTGAAACGGTTACATAATTTATCAATTAAATTATCTCCAAAACCACCCTGTACCCAAGACAGAACACTTATTCTTGGATCTGTTTTTCTTTCACCAATTATGTATACTTCCATCATTCAATATAGTTCAGCAGGAGTCCTCAATAAGAGTAAATGGAAAAATTAAATGCCCCAAATAATTTGAAAAAATCTAGGGGTGTCTCAAATTTAAGGAAACATTTTCTCCCATTGCCAAGTCCCCAGAGAGAAATTAAATTCTCTGGTAACTTCAAATCCAAAGACCAAAGGAAGTAAAGGGCAAAATCAAATGATCCTGCCCTTGAATGTTAAAAGTTTAAAGAAATGAAAGTCCCTCTTGGTTCTTACTCTGCTTGGTATCAGCATCATGGCCTCTGGATACCTGGGTGACATTCATGTTTCTGTAACCTGGGCTGTCTTTCACGGGAAATGGGTAGAACCTTCAAGACCTCAGAATTTGAATTCCCCCCGTGCCACACCTGTGATGTGGCTCCACTGTTAAAGTGGACAAGCGTATGAGATGCAGGAGATGATCAAGAGCCTCACACAGCCCACACTTAGTAATCCAGCCAATTGCCAGCCCCTAGAACAATAATCTGGGCAAAAAATAATAATAGCAGACTTGTTATTACCAGGAGACGTGAGTCACCCAGATAAAGCTTGGTTCTCACCTTACCAGGAAGCCAGTCAATTGATACCAGCTAGCCCTAACATACACTCTGTGAACTTCGATCTAACTGAGAGAAATCTCTCAGCAATTTTGGCACAGTGCACTTATCCTCTCTGGGAGAAAAATTCACCTGTGTGAAATTAGTAGCGAGCCTTCAAGATGCCCCTGTGATCTTTACTATGTATGTTAATAGTTCCTTCCCATGATGAATCAGGGCTGACCTATGTGACCAATAGAATATTTGTAGAAGTGATAGTATGTGACAGTGATGGTGACTTCCTCAGAGTGACTTCTGAGTCTAGATTAAGGACATTGCAACTTCTGCTTGACCTCTTGGACTATTTGCTCTGGGGGGAGCTAGCTGTTGTATCTATTGAAATAGCTGAAATCCAAAAAACTGAATCTATGACATGCTGGTGAGGAGGTTGAGCAGCAGAAACGTTTTTCCATTGCTGGTGGAAGATATCCACAGAAACATGGTATTGCTGGGTACAATTTATTTTTTATTCAGATATCATTTACATGGAGTAAGATGCACAAAACTTAAGAGTACAGTTCCATAAATTTTGACAGCTGTATACACCTCTGTAAGTACCACCCCGCTCAAGTTATAGAACATTTCCATCTCTCCAGAAAGTTGTCTTATGGCTCTGCCCAGTCAACCCTCACCCTGTTCCCCCACCAGCAGTAACCATCACTCTGAGCTGTCTATCAATTTGTTTGCCTGTTCTTAACCTTCACACAATGGACTCATACAGGGCATGCTGTTTTGTGTTTGGCCTCTTTGATTTAGGTATTCATCCATGTGGCTGTTGCACGTATCAGGAGCTTATTCTTTTTTTCTTCTTAATTTTGCTTTGCATTCCGTTTAGTGAATTGGTTTATCCATTCTCCTGTTATTGGATGAGTTGTTGCCAGTTTTTAATTACAATGAATAAAGCTTCTGTGAGCATTGTGGAACAAGTTTTCATGAAAATATATATTCTTTTCTCTTAAGAATACACCTTGGAGTCAATTGCTGGTTCCCAGGATATACATGTGCTTACTTTAATGGAAACTGCCAAAGAGTTTTCCAAAGTGGATCTAGTATTGTCAGACTCCCCGTGTGAGATCCATTTTTTTCCTCCACCCTCACCAGCACTTGATACTGAAGCCTGTTTTATTTCAGCCACACTGGCAGGCATGTAATGGGACCCACTAGGCTTCATTTGTCTTTCTCTGATGAGTAGCAGTGATGAGCACTTGTTCATATGTTTATTGTCCATTTGGATCTCCTCCTGCATGAATGACTAAGTCTAAGTCTTTTGCCCATTTTATAATTGGATTTTTGTCTTTCATGCATTGAATCGTGGAAGTACCTTGTCTGTTCTGGGTATGATCCTTTATGAAATACATGGCAGGGTGGATTGAACCTCCAGGAAGACTCCTTGGAGGGAGCAGCCCCTAGGTGGGAGTGGGTGGGCTTTATCTCACTCCACAGGCATGTGGGTGGGCCTAAAACAGAGAGGAGAAAAGGACAAAACCCCTCTCTTGTCCCACCTGCCCCCGTTTTCATCTGCTCTATCCCTGGTCATCCTGGCACAGGCCCGGTGTGGGGACAGGCTATCTGTGGGGAGCATATGTGAGGCTGGGATTTCTGCATTCTCCCAGACGGCCGGCCTCACCCCTTGGCCTGGCTGCAAGTGGAGTCAAAACAGGTTTATTCCTCCGAAGCACCCTTTGCCCAAAGCAGATGGACAATTACGCATCTTTATGGATCATATTGATCATTAATGACACTTGGTGGGAAAGCTGGCAGGTCCTTCAGAAGAGCTACAGAGAAATGGCTCGTGTCCTGGCTCCTTCTAGGAGTGCTCAATCCCAGAAATAGGAGCGGGGGAGCCCAGCCTTTGTCAGACGTAGCCTTTGAGTATCTTCTGAGCGTCATCACAGTGAAGAGTGGAGGCAAGCAGCACTGTGGGGAGGCAGGCCCAGTCTCAAACATCAGTTCCCCATGTCACCATCCACGGGGCTGGGACCATCCACATTCTCCAAGCCCTTGTTTTCTCCCCTATACAACAGGAAGAGAAGCATTAACAATGCCTAGTATGAAAGTTGTTGTGCCAATTCCATGAGAGTAACAAGGCCGTATGTGTGCAAGTCGCCTTGACATAGAGACACGGGGAGCCTCCTGATCCTTCTCCTTGTTCACGCATGCGTGTCCTCTGCCTCCCTCAGATCTCAGTGGAGTTCTCATCTGAGCTGAGACCGTGTGAGTGAAGGTGGTGCCAGCCTGAGCCCACGGTCACTCCAGCTGTAAATTCTCAAAGCAACAGCGGGCTGCACACCCTGAGCCCTCCCTGCTGATCCCAGGACCACATGGAACTGACCGCCCCTCCTATAGACTTCTCAGGAGTGACAGATTCTGAGCACTGCCTTTGCAGTAGTGCATAGAGTGGCAAACAGGACAGCCACTGTGATAATGTAGTTTATAATAAGAAACATATATTTCTGTCTTCATCTCTGTTTCTGGCACAGAGCTCCTAAAACCCTTGGAATTTCTGAAGTGAGGAAAGCATAAAGATGTCTTTTGTTGTGTTAATGAGGTTATGTTTTGGACCACAGCTAAGCACTGGGATATTCACCAGAAGAACCTGATAAGAGGGTTGGAACTTTCAGTTCGACCTCCAACTTCCGGGAGGTTAGAGGGGCTGGAGTTTGGATGAATTGCCAATGGCCAATGGCTTAAATAATCACACCAGTGTCATAAAGCTTCCATAAAACTCCAAAAGGAGAGGGCTCAGAGAGTTCCTGGGTTGGTGATTTGGGGAGGGTGGTGCACTTGGAAAGAGCATGGAAGCCCCCTCACCCTTTCCCCAAACCTCACCCCATCCAGCTCTTCCATCTGGTCATTCTTGAATTATATCCTTTTATAGTAAATCAGTAACCTAGTAAGTAGAATGTTCCTCTGAGTTCTGTTGAGTCATTCTAGCAAATTAATTAAGCCCAAGGAGGGGGTCATGGGAACCTCTGATTTATAGCCAGTCGATTAGAAGCCCAGGTGACAACCTGGACTGGCAATTGGTGTCTGGAGTTGTGTGTGTCTGGGGTGTTGTTCTCGTGGGGCCAGGCCCCGAATCCGTGGGATATGATGCTACCTCTATGTGGGTAATGTCAAAATTGAGTTGAATTGCAGGACGCTCACCTGCTTTCAGAGAACTGCTTGGTGGTGTGAGGAAACCACACACGCATGTTGGAATGGGGCACAGAACACTGAGTCACCAACCTCTCTGTGTTTACATGTTGGTGGAGGAGACAATGAATCCCCAGAGGTCACAGTTTAAGAGCAAGGAATATTAAGAGCAAAGACCTGCACGTCTCTGAGAACATTGCATTTGAGAGAACCTTCCAGAAGGCTGAGGGAAGCATTCCCACCTGAGAGCTGGGACACAAATGAGTCCATGGTCTGAAGAGGAGCAGGGAGACGGGCATTCCTGAGAAGGAGTAGATAGTGGTTAGAAGACCGGTCAGCAGGGCCAGACTTCAGAGTTTGGATTTTATTCTAAGTATGAGATGGAGCAGGTGAGGCTCCAGGAAGGAGGGGCCCTTGGGCTGCGGGGTGGGTGGGAGTGGACTCCGGGGGGCTGTGAGGAGTCTCGGCAGGGGTTGGGGGCTTTGGAGGAAGAAATGGTGTCAGGGTGATTGGGGTCTCGTGGCAGTGACAGACCCAACACCTTGACAGCGGAGATGACAAGGTGCATTTGCTGTCCACACTGTCTATTGCCATCAGTGGGGGCGCCACCCTGTGTCCTCTGTTCTCTAGGACATAGCTGACAGCAGCTCAGATCTGGAACATGCCCAGTGACCAGGCGAGGGGCTCACTGCTCTCCCACTCCCTGAGCACTGGCCAGAGCTAATGGTACCACCACCCCAAGGGGCAGGAGGTGCCCAGGAGCGGGACTGAATTCATGAAACCCCATCCGTCCTGGTGTCAGTGCTGAGGCCAGAAATGGGAGGAGATGAGGTCCCCGGTGAAGGCAGTGGTGACAGCACCTGCTGGGACTGGAGTTAAGCCCCGGACTCCTGGGCATAAATGTAGGTGTTCGGGGGTGTTGGGTTGCAACCCCAGATGGGCACCCACAGACCCACACGGGGTGAGTGTTCAAATGCACCAGGCGTGACAGCTGTGTGACACAGTACTGCTTCCCAGGAACACGCGGCTGGTAAAGAATCCCTGCTCATCAGGTCAGGCACAGGCCTCTGTGTGTGCTCGCCCCCATTCAAATGAGGCTCCTTTTGGTGAAAGCAGCCTTGCCCAGGACCGCAGCCCCCTGGGCAGGTTCCACGCACTCCCTGGAGGTGCCTGCTGACATCTGCTGCCAACATTCCACTCTTCTGGGAGGTTTCAAACTGCTTCAGGTGAACCATAGTTTCCCTCTGAAGACACTGTATTTAAGTTGTAGTTAAATGAAGTCATGACCATTTCTAGTTGGAGACCCTTCCCTTGCTAGATTCCTCGAGAACCTCTGTGGGCTAGGTTGTCAGAAAAGGAGATTTGGCCCAAGAATCTTGTTGTTTCAGAAAGACTGTGACTTCCTCTGCCTGCTTGGAAATCAGTAACAAGACCATCAGAACTTCCTGTTATGTGGCTTGAACCTGTGACCTCTGGGTCCTGCATCGACAAGGACTTCTCCAACAAGCATCCTGGGGGACTCTGAGAGAGGGAAGCAGGCGAGGCGCTGCCGTGGCCCAACTCAGACCAGGTCACCTCTGTCCCCCGAGCCTCCTCTGAGCACGACACACGCCACAGGCTCGACCTTTATTGTTTCCCTGGACCCACCTTCAGAGAGCTCTCTTGTCTACACACCTGAAGCATGCAAAGTGAGCATTTCCAGGGAAGCACCAGGGTCGTCCTTTGGAAAACATTTTTGTTGAAGTTGTGGGTGCAGTGGCGGCTGGTGGGGCGGGGAGGTGCAGAGCATGACATGCTGAATTTTCACAAACTGGACACACCTGTGAATCCAGCACCAGATAAAGAAACACAAGACTCAGATCCCCCGCCTGCCCCCTTCCAGGAACCAAGCCCAGAATAATAGCTCTCCTGACTTTGAATGGCATGGATCTGCTTTGCCTGTTTTGCAGTTTATATAAATAGACTCATAGAGTATGTGCTCTTTCCCGACTGACTTCCAACAATTGCCTTTCAATGCAATCTATGCTGTTCCCTTCTTAAAACAATCCACGTCTTGATTCGGGAGTGGTCACATATGGGGTCTTGCCGTCCAGGTGCTCGGGCTCTGGGGGCACCACTCACATCCCCTGCATTGCAGTCCATCGCCCCTCAGAGTAGGGTCCTGGGGTGACCCTCTTGCTCACTCACAGAGAAATCTGGATAGAGTCGTAGAGCCAGGGTGGCTTCATTGTTGTTTCAAGACCCTAACCCGAAGTGAGACCCTAGGGCACTGTGGGAGTTGGAACCCAGAGAGGAAAAGAGTGAATATAAAAGGATATGCCCAGCCCCCCAACGGCCCCCTGGATCACAAGGTTAGAACAACCCGGAGCCCCAAACAAGAAGACTCACCTCTTTCCCTCCCTCCTTCCAGCTCAATCCAGTCCCCTCCTGCTCTGTCCCTTCTCCTTCCGGACTTCCTTCCTTCCTTCATGGTCTCCCTCCTGGCCCAGCTGCCATAAGCCCTACACACAGGCTGCCCTGCTCCAGACCTGTCCCTCTCCGGTCCATTCTCCACAGTGTGCCCAGACAGATTTTTTAAGACAAAAATCTTACCGTGCTACTAGACCATTAAACACTTTAATAGTTCCCCTGGCCCTTACTTGTGACCTCACCATCTTTAAGTGATCAGGTCATCACGGCTTCTGTGTGCTTCCCCTGCCTTTTTCTCTCCCAGATGCCCCTCATGCTCTATGTTCGGCCACACTGAGCTCCTTGGCCCTCATTTAGGGCCTTGGAGAGGCCACTTCCTCTGCCCAGCAGTCTCCCTTCCCTCAGCTCCTCCCTGGGAAGCTCCCTGCCCACCCCACCCCTCCCACAGTCTCTGCATTCTAGGGGCCCCGAACCCAATGCTCACCATGTGGGGCTATACCTGCGAATCTCCGATGGACCACACACTCTGTGAGGGCAGGGACTAGGCTTCTATGGCTCATGGCTTTTTCCTCCAAGAAAATTTCTGATGTATATTAAACAGGAAAGAAACATTAATTGAATGAATGAATGAACTACAACAACCCATTGTGGTAGATCAGTACCAATCTATGCCCAATCCAATCAGACCTTACTCCACGGGCCTTCTACCTAAGAAGGATTCCATAAGGTGCACCTAATTGCACCAAAAGTTATCAGAGTGAAATCAGGACCTTGGTAACAGAAAAAGAAGTAGTCTTGAGATAGCTGCTGATTTCCAAGAGACAGAGGAGGCCCTGCGTGCTGAGATAAATGGAGTAAGGTTTGTTCCATGACTTCCAAAGATGACCAGCCAGCCAGTATCTGTGGGCACCCTTCCTGTGCAGTGGCACCACAGACGCAGGCAGAAAGGACATCACACAGGATGACTGCCAGGGACAGGAAGGGGGTCAACTGCCCCTATATTGTGCAGCAAGTGGGGCGTGAGTCCCAGAAAAGCTTCAGGGAAGAAAGGGAGAGAACAGACACGCATTTCTACAGTTGCATGCCTGTGACCAATGGTAGATGTCTGGCCCTATCCTTTTCCTAGGATTTCATCTCATTTTCTCCAATTTTCTCCATTCCAGGAAGCAGGACTTGCAGCCAGAGGTGGTGGCACCTGGGCATTTCTTCCACCCAGCTCTTTTTTTCCCTAAGGATGGCATAAAAGCAGTGACTATTCCAGCAAATAAGCTAACATCAAAAGTCAGGTAAATGTCTCAAATTCATGAGCAAATTCAGAGATCACCCGTCCCGGAAGGTCATTGCGGAAATCACAGATGTGTAGCGGAAGGCTGAGCGGTGACTTCTGTGCTAATGCTGCCCTCCTCCCTTTACCACCCCCTGCTCAGTTTGACCTCTGCTGGTATTTGAGACCTGGATGTAATGAATCAATCACTTTTGTAGACAACAATCTTAGAGTCTTTGCTTGTGATCAAAGCTCGCCTGTTGACCTCACCAGTACAACAAATTACCTTAAGATCCGAAGCCTGGAGTTTATGGCAACCCCTGATCCTCTTTCCCCAGACTCTCTTCAATAAAGAGCAAGGCCCCCAGCCCCCAACGCCTACACAAACACTCTGCAGCTGGTTCTGTCTTTCCTGGGAACCCTCACCCCACGAGTGAAAAAGTTGGGAAACATTCCAAATGGTTGGCCTGTGTCACTGGGGCACCTTTTTTTCTTGGGTTGGGTTTGCATTTGGAGGAACACTTTTCAGAGCCTTTGAGTCTTGGCCTGGTGACTCTCCAGGGTGGTGGTCACATTAATATTGACCTCCTCAGAGGCGGATACACAGCCCAGTCGCTCTCTAGCAGTGAAGACACACAAGGGAAGAGCACCCACACCTTGGCCTCATCTCTCAAGGGGTGACCCAAAAGAATACTAAGAAGCAACACGCTACGTGGTGCAGGGGTCGGGGGCAACTTCTGGGAGGCTGTCATTCTAACTTACACCTCTGCTTGTTGTGCAAGCAGGAACCTGACAGTTTACGACAAGACTGGAAGACTGCCTAGCCCGCGAGGGAAGACTGGTGCCAGGCCCAGCTCCCTACACCAAGCACCACGATGCTGTGCTGCTCTATGCTCAGCTTGGTCAAGCTGGAGGCTTCTGTCCCAGACTACTCTTCTTCACATGGTTTGGGGGTGAGCTGGCCACAAGTGACCCTTGGCCTGAGATCTGGGAAGCCAAGAGCTACGCACATTTCTGGCGGGCAATGGAGAAGGTCCTTGCTCTCCTTGGGTCGGTGTGCGGCAGCCCCAGGGTACCACTGGACATCCACTGCCCCACCGTGGGGCTGCACAGAAGCGGATGCTGCCATGGCCTCCCCACCTGTGCACCTTTGAGAACACGCCCAGAGTTCTCTGCAAGCTCAGATGTGGCCACCCGAGCTAGCAGTTTGGCAGGTCTAATTGGTGATCTCTTGACTGTCCCTCTTCCCAGCTTCTTCCCCACCATGAGTCCAGGTCCTGTCAGCATCCTTCCTGTGTGATTCCATGGTTCCCTCTTCCCCAGAGTGAGCTCCAGTTCCCACGAGCATGGTTCTTTTGAGCATGGTTCTTTCTTCTTCAGTGTGAGCTCCAGGTACTGTGGCATCCTCCTAGTGTAGTACCTTCTTCCACAGTGTGCGCTATAGTTCTATAAGTGCCCTTCCTGCATGGCCCCCTTCTCTCCAATGTGAGCTCCAGGTCCTATAAGCACCTTCTGTGTGTGGTTTGCTTGGGGCTCGGCTTCCTATATTGCACCTTGATGAAAATAGATCCTCACCCATCACTGGAGATGAACAAGTGGGGACTTTGGGGGATTGATTGGATTATCTTGGATCCATTCTGCAAGACGGGCATCCTCTACCTCCTTCCCATGCACACTTTGGTCCACTTCTCCCAAAACTTGCTTCTAAAACCTCAGGCTCTTTGCAGGGGTGGTTCTCTGATCTTGGGCTTCTCTTGGCCAGGTACTTGTGTGGTTCACACTCCCATATTGTCAAGTCTCTGCTCAAACACAGCCGACTAGAGCTGGACAAGAGATGTCTTCACTTCACCAAAGCTGAAGGTCAGGGGAGGTCAGGGGTGGGCACAGAGCTGCCCACACCACTGTCAGCCAGGAAGCCCGGAGGGCTCTAACCTGCCCACAGGCTGCACCCACGCCTTCTGCCAGCTCCCTTCCTGGGACCCCATACCCAATGTAACCCCTCCAACCTTCTGTGGTGGCCAACCTCCACAGTCTCTTTGCAGCCTTTTAAAATGTTTTGTATTACTATTTTTTCAAAATAGGCTTGAATTTGGAAATGATGAGTGTCTGGGATTTACTTCATTTGATATGATATGGTCTACAGATGAGTGCTCTGAAAGGCCATTCAAAGAAATTGTTCACTCTGAAAGGCCATTCAGAGAAATTGTTCACTTTGCCTAAAGTTTGCTTCATTTAATGTTCTAATGCTCTGCCATTTCCTTAGCCTTCCCATCCCAGGCTGCAAAGTTACCCAGATAAGAGCAAAGTATGTCCCCTGCTAGTTGTGTCTGAAAAGGAGGAAAGGTGGCCAGGATCCAGAATCCTGAAACCCTGAAGGAGCCAAAACACAGAAATTGCAGGAAATGCACTCACTGCTTGTAGCAGAGGCGTCGGTATTCCTTCCTGACCCCCTTGCCTGGTTGGCTGCTCTGGACCTGCCTGATTCCTCCAGCCTGTGTCCAGTCTTGCTACTCCAACCAATCAGCATTGGCATTCATCTTCCATTCACTCTTTCTCCCCAAAGTGGCCCCCGTGTGTGTCATGGGTCTCCCCTCTTCCTAAGGCAAGTTTGGGAGGGGGCAATTGGTGGGGTAAGGGCTGCAGCCTCGATGTTCCCATAAAGATTCCTCTCCCCGCACAGGCACTGTCTCTCCTCTGATGGGAAGACAGTTGGAGGGCATGATAATGAGAATACCAGAAGGGAGGACATGGAGAGAGCCATTCCAGGAAGCCCCAAAGATGAGCAAAGCATGGGGTGCAGACTCACAGACTCGAAAATGCTGAGTTGAGCGGGAAGGGCGATGAAACCAGGAGCCTCTCAGTAGATACTGAAAATAATGGCCAAACTGTCCATGACCCTAAGAGCTGAGGTTTCTAACAGCCCACAATCTCTTACCAATTAAGTTCCCCAGTGGAGAATGGCAGCTCTATCAGAACCAACAGAGAACTGCTGTTTCCTTTCTCACCTTGTGACAAGGGCTCCCAGGCCTTCTGAGCTGCCCGCCCCTGCAGGGAACAGCATAGCTGTCACTCACCTCAGGAATGAGCAGTGTTAAGTGTTAGAACTCTAAGCAACCTGTCACAAAAGCATTTTCAAAGAGAGGGTGACAGATGGAGTGGTATGGCCCCAAGGAACAAGAAGGGTTTCCTCCCAGTTCTGGCAGCATAAATACAAAACTCTATTGGCCTGTCTCACTAATAAAAAGGCAACACAAAATCCTGCCAGAAGACTTTCACTGTTTCTAAGCCTCTGGGGGCTATGTGTACACATTCTTCTACTCTCCTTTTTGCTGTAAAATCTTGTTTCTATTTTTAGCAAAGTACATCCACATAGTAAAATCAAAGAGTTCTAAGTAGCTTATATGGAAAAAATATTGGGCCCAGTGCCCAAACCTCTACTGCTGCTTTAGAGGAAGGCATTATCAACTTCTGAAGATTTTTTCTGATATTTATTTCTGTATTTTCATGTAACATAAAATCCTGCTATTTCTTGATTAATCAATACTCTAGAGTACTGCATGGACTCTCTATTAAGGAAGGTGAGAAGTCATTCTCTCCATCACCCCCATGCCCCACCTCCCCACGTCTTCCCCTCCCAACAGGCAGAGTTTACATTAATCACATGGGGTACATATGTTCCCAATGCTTGGAGTGAACATACCTCCTTTCTCACACAGCTTTTACGGGTTTTATGGGTTTTTTTCCAGAAGCTAAAAATTACCTTATGTTTTCACTTGCTCAGTGTTCCATGTGCTTCTTAGTAAAAGTTTTTAAAGTTTGAACACATGTATTAAATACCTCAAAACTTTTCCAAGTATTCAAAGAGCATTTTTCTCTTAGAGACTTTTGAGCTTTCCCCACCTCCCTCCTGCATTGGGCCCTCTGTTTCCAGAATTCCATCTTATCTAGTTTTCTTCCTTATTTTACTGAAGTGTGTTATCCAGTAGTTTTAAAAGAAAGAGTTCAAGGGAAAGATAGATAGATAATAGATTACCGACAGAGAGATAGGTGATAGATGAACAGACTATATAGATAGATAAGTAGATAGATGATAGCTGGGTGAATGAATGGATAGATGGTTGGATGGATGGCTGACTGGCTGTCTGGATGGATGATGAATGGATGGATGGATGATGGATGATGGATGAAAGGATTGTTGGATGGATGGGTGGATGCATTGTTGGATGGATGGCTAGCTGGGTGGATGGATAATGGATGGATAGGTTGATCAACTGATTGATCAGTAGATGAGAGATGGATGTGCAGATAGATTGGTCTTGCTTTCATGTCTAAAATATCTATATTCTACCTTCCCTCTTGACCAATAATTAGTAATTCTTTTCTCATAGCCTATTGTTCTTTATATATACATGCAATCCCATCTTGATCTCTAAGAATATTAACTCTTATTTTTCAGTCCTCTTTTAGCTCCCTGGTAATTGTTTCTTCTGCATATTTGCTTTCTGGTTTTTCTCTTCTGAGTCTCAGTCTTCCATGTAGACACTCTCTCTCCAGTGTCTGTGATCCTTGGCTGTCCATTCATATCTCAGAGGGAAGCACTAAACTGCTGGATGCGATTTGGGCAGATGGGAGCTGGGTAGGTCTTGCAGACTTATGCAATGAGATGATCCAGACACAACTGAGAAACCACCAAATACCAATACCTGGTGACATTTTCTTTGGGAATGTCTAATCTTCTCCCTGGGTGAGCACAAGGTGGGCCTGGCTGCTCTCCCTGTGAAAGTAGAACAGGAAAGAGGACTGAGGACGCAGAGTCCTGTAGGCTGACATTCACTCAATCCTGCCTTTTCAGCCCCGCAGCGCTCTCCAGCTCTCTGCTAGGTCTGGTGTCCCTGAGGTGAAGATTCTCTGTTCTTTCAGCCAGGAAACTCCCCACCAAATTATAAGTTGAATTTTGTGCCCCCCAAATTCATATGTTGAAGTCCTAACCCCCAACACCTCAGAATGTGACACTATTTGGAGATAGGTTCCTTGCAGATGTAATTAGTTAAAATGGGATCATTAAGATGGGTCCTAATTCTATGTGACTGATGTCCTTATAAAAACTTGGACACAGACATGCACATGAGGAGAACACCCTGTGAAATTTGGAGTTATGCTGCCACAAGCCAAGGAACTACCAAAAACTGGAGAGAAGCCTGGGACAGATCCTTCCTTAATGCCTTCAGAGGGAACCTGGCCCTGCCAGCACCCGATCTCAGACACCTGGCATCCAGAGCTGTGAAACAGTACATTTCTGTTGTTTTCACCTACCCACTCTGTGCTCCTCTGTTATAGCAGATCCAGGAAACTAATACCTACTTCGTTTGGGTGATGATTGCCAGAGTAACCCTTCTCTGCACAGGGTGGGAGAGGAACGTGAGATGCTGGAGGGTCTCCATGTAGACACTCGCCCCAGCCCTGTTACGGGCCCCTCCAGCCCCCTGCTCCATTGGCCTTCGCACTGCTTTGCTCTTCCCAGTAGGACGGCCAGAAAGGGGACCACTGCTTGTCAGTAGCCACTCAGCTGAGTCATCCCAAAATGTGTGAGGTTACTTCATCCCTGGCTTCAACCTGCTCTCTTTATCTCTATGAGGTAATCAGGTTTTCATTCCTTTCCTGTTATTTTAGTGGGGCAAGTAGAGAGAAGCGAGTCATGAGAGTGGTCAGTCTGCTATCCCTGACTGCAAGTCCCCTTGGGTCTTTGTACAGTACAGCTTTCCATGGCTGTTAATGAGCAGTCCCTCTAGTTTCATATCTGGATGGGGCAGACATATTCCCTGAGAAGACTGTCAAAGGTGTTACAGATAAAAATGTCACCTCCTTATAGAAGGAAAGGCAACCTCCTAACTAGTTTAATAATAATAATAATTAGCAATAATGCTGTGAACAACACTTTCTAATTAGTGTGGTAAATTTAACATAACCTCACGAATTCTGGGACACTTGCCCCTCCAGGAGTTGGCATTTCACTTCTCTCCTCTTGAGCCTGGGCTGGACTGAGTGACTCTTGTAACAAAAATATGGCAAAGGAAAAACAGTCACTTGCCAGTGGAGAAACCTGGCAGACACCGACTTAACCGACAGACCCAGGTGAGCATCACCAGGAAGAAACCTAGTTGAGGTCATACATGCCCTGATGTGGAGTGAGAAGGGTGCATCACCTCTGTGATATTCTGCACAGAAATCTCTAACCATAATCTAACCATGGAAAAACATCAAACAAACTCAGCTGGGGGAAATTCTACAAAATAACTGACCAGCACTCTTCAAAAGTGTCAAGATTATAAAATACAAGGAGACACTGAGGGGCTGTTGCAGATTGGAGGGGACCAAGGAGACAGGACATCTTTTTTTTCTTTTTGACAGGACATCTTAATGTGACTTGGTGTCCTGGATTGTGTCCCAGTGGAAAAGGGGGTCCAAACAGAGCCTCTGGTTTAATTAACAGGATTTTACCAATGATCATTTCTCAGTTTTGACAAATGGACTGTGGTTATGTAAAATGTTAACATGAAAGGAAACCAAGTGGACTGTATATGCAAACTCTATCCTTGCAGCTCTTCTGGAAATCCAAAATTATTTCAAAGCATTAGTTTAGAAAAGTAAAATGAAAAGCAGAACATGACCCTGATGCTCTTTCACAGTCGCTGCTCCCTGTGCAGGCCCAGCACCCTCCCCTTCCAATCTCCCTCTTCCGGACACCCCTCCATCCCCACTGTGGTCTCCTCTCCTCTGTGGTCTAGAACCCCTGATTCTTCTGCTCTTTCCGGAGTTTCCTGGCACCCCCTGCACACCTCCTCATCGTCACCTCTACATTCAGGGATGGAATATCTTGCATATAAGACCTGCAGACTCCTCACACCACTCTGATCAGCCCACGGGCCTCGTCGTCTTGGACACACCTCCGTGTCCCCACCGCGGTCCTCCCTGCCGCTCTCCACCCTCTGCGGGCATAGTCACGGGCTGGCGTTCCTCTTGCCATCAGCCGGTCTCCTGCTCCAGGGTCCTGGGTCTTTGCTCCTCCCGGGTTTCCATCACTGTGATCGTCCTCCTCACCAACATGTTCTCAGCATCCTGCCAACGCAGACCCCAAGCCCCATGAAAACAGGGCTGTGTCCACTCTTTCAGTCCCCATCCCACACCCTCTTCCTTGCAGGACTCGGAAGAGCTCCTGGTGCATCACAGACGCCAGAAATGTGGTGAATGAACAACTGCCAGAAACAGAGACTGACATGTTCTCTCCTTCTCAGTGTCCTCAGGAGGGGCCCTTCCTGAGGAGGAAACCTCGAAGGCTTTGCTTCAGGAATCCCTTTGATGGTAAGGATCAGGGAAGTCACTAAGAAAACACTGGTTGGACTGCAGGTGTGGGGTATGTGTTGGTGGAGGCGAGTGGTGTGTGTGTGTGTGTGTGGTGTGTAGGGTGTGTGTGTGGCACAGTGTCTGTGCATGTGGGGTAATGTGTGTGTGCGTGTGTGTGTGGTGCGGTATTTGTACATGTGGTGTGGGAAGTGGGGGGAATGGGATGCGAAGCCAGGGACAGTGTCGCCAGGTGTGGTTGCCTGGGGTCCCCCATGGACTCACTCAGCCAAGGAAGAGTTAATCAGAAACTCAAGGATGCTGCAGCCTCCCCAGAGACCTGCAAGGAACAGGCCAGTCTGGCTCCAAGAGCAAACAGACGTGGGACAAGCTCCGGCCCGGCAAACATTTCTGTCCTCACTTCCAGCTGGACTTGGGATTACCCAGCCAGGGATGAAGCACGCAGGCTTCGCCTGGAACGAGGGGCCTGAGAGGATAAACAGCCCAGCCATCTGCTCCATCTGCACCGGCACTCGAAGCCCATCCCATTAGGAGGGAAAAGAGCTGAAGACACCCAGATACAAAGGCGTTTCTCAGGCACCCTGGCAAAGCTGCATCCTGCTCATTAGTTGCAAACTGCCTTTGTGGAATGGTCTGGATGGTGACCACTTGGATTAATCAAAAGATGATACAGTTACTGAATGTGTTGGCCACACCTCATTTATTTTGCTAAAAGATTTGTAAAAGAATATGCCATTTATGTTGAACAATACCTTGATGATTATTGTATCTTTTTATCATTCGAAGGTGTATCCATACCTGCAATGCCTGAAGTGCGTTATTATGAACGTCACATCCAAGGACTAGCAAAAATTCTTGGATAAATGGGAGGGCAAAGAGTTTAACTAAAGTGTCCTCAAGATACCAATGCACTTTCAAAGCAGGCTTAAACAATAAAGTTTATTACTTGCAAATAAAATATTGTTTTGATATTACCCACTTTAAAGCCCAATTCTTGAGGAAAAGATTATTTTTTTCAGTTTTTAAAGTGGAATCCAAAAAAAGGAAGGAGGTAGTGTTTCCATACTTGAAAGCTCTTGCATCCAATCAGAAATAAATGTATTTTGCAATTCCCACTTCATTTGAAACACCTTTTTTTAAAAGAGTATGAAGGATGCAAATACGCCACATCTCTAAAGGACCCCACATTTTCACCTGTGCACGTGGCTATAATCCTGGACTCTACCTGACTGGACAGGCTAAACCCACCTTGCAGTGTCTGTTGCTAGTGGTAGAGTGCCACTTCCTGTGCCATTACTTTTGGTGGTGCTCTTTCTGTCGACATTCAGAAGGGAACGTAAAATCCACGGATGCGGTCTGAGAACGAGAGGACAAGCATACGTGGACCTCCAGTTTGGCCTCTCAGAGAGAGGCTTTTGTTTGAAGAGGAAATCACACGTCTCTTCACCCCTCATCCTTTAAAACAAAGCACCTTCTGCACACCAGCCCTGCCATCTTAAGATAGTGACCTCAAACACCCACGGTATATACTTGTTTCCAAAAGCAAAGTTCGACCAAGGCCAAGTAAAGGCCAAGTAGTCCTTTCATTGCCCTCCTGCTTTGTAAGGATTGAAAATGCTCCATCCCCAAGCAATATGGCATTTGTTCTCAAAAGCAGGACAGAACCCTCCCCAGTGGGAAGACCTGTTTCTGGGACAGCACCCCAAGAGTGTCTGGAAGCATGGCCACCACATGAGCAGAGCCACAGCCGTCAGCAGGGACAGCTTAGGTGGAGATAGTCTGGGTACTTTCATACTGCTTGCCTCTCATCAGTTCACAAAAGTTGTTTCACGAACAAATGTTGGGTCAGTGGAAGTTCAAATAGGAGGCTCAGGGCCATCCCTGCCCCAGGGATATTTCCACCATTCCTGGAATTAGTCTGCTCAGGCTGCCATAACAAAACTCCACAAACTGAGGGGGTTAAACAACAGAAATTTCTTTCTCGTAGTTCTGGAGGCTGGAAGTCCAAGACCAAGGTCTTCCCCAGGTTGGTTTCTGGTGAGAGCTCTCTTCCTGGCTCGCAGACGGCCGTCTTCTAGCTGTGTGTTCACTTGGTGGAGAGAGAGCTTTGACGTCTCTTCCTCTTCCTTAAGGTACCAGTCCTAGCGAATCAGGACTCCACCCTTATAACGTCATGTAACCTCAATTACTTCCTAAAAATCTTGTCTTCAGATACAGTCACATTGGGGGTTAAGCTTCAACAGATGAATTGGAAGGGGCACATTCAGTCCATAGCAGTGATCGTGTGATCTGCTCCGTTTGGCACTATTAACCACACCCCTTTTCTCTACTCACTCCACCTTGGCTTCTCAGACCACACTCTCCCCAGGTTTCCTTCCTATCTCTCCAGCCCCTCCACAGTTTCCATAGTGGACACTGGACATCCTTCCTGCTCTCTGTCCCCTGCTGTCTCCTTGTCTCACCCTTCACTCTACCTCAGATGAGGTTATCCCTATGCACAGCTTTATTGATGACTGGTTCCCAGTTCACAGAAGGAATGATGAGCCTGGGAGCCAAACGTCAGCTCGAGTCCCAGATCTGCCACTTTCTAACTCTGTGGTCTCCGGCACATCACACCCCTACACCCAGTGTCTGTACCAGTAAGACGTTCAGGATTTACTCACCAATCATCCAGCCCAGTTTCCATCCCCGCTATTCTACCTGTCACCTGCCCAAATCCCTGGGCCGCTGCTTTCTTTCCGTTTTATTTCCCAAATGTTTGGTTTTGCTATCATTCCCTTGTTTTTCCTTTCTAATTTTTACTACAAACATATACATCCCTAAAAGTATATATTGTTTATTTTTGCACACTTTTGAACTTGAAAAAAATGGTGTTACCGAGTATACATTCTTCTGTGATACTGCGGGGCTGGGGCGGATGGATGGGGTGTCCATGCAGGAATGAGATTAGAGTGAAGAATGTGTGCTGAAGGGTGTGGAAAAGGCAGGGCCCACATGACAGCCCGGGATGGTGGGAGGGGAGGGGCCGAAGTGGGCTGGGCTGGATTTCCACTAACTGCAGAGGCGGCAGCATCCCAAGAGAGTCTGGCACAATCGTGTTTGTACTTTAGGAACTTTCCTCCGCACTCCAACTGCCGCATTGAGCATAGGCTTGGTGGGGGATTGGAGGTGCAGGAGGAAGACCTCCCTCCCTCCTCAGTGGGGCCCTGAACCTAATACCTACTGCTTGCTGTTGATGGAGCTCCTTCTGTGTGCTGGACACATACTCATATCGATTATCTGTCTTGATGCTCTTAGACAGTCTCCACGTTCATATAGAACTCTTCCTCTCCCTACTTTAACAATGGGGGTGGGGCTGAGTCTGAGAGTTATTCCACCTGTAACCCACACCCCGTAACTGGTACATGGGGGACTAGGAACTGGTTGTAAAGCTTGAATTCTGAGCCTCTCTTGAATGCACTCCTCTGGTTAAGGAAAGAGGGGTGGATTTGTGAGATATGAGGGGCTGACACAGACGGGCTCTGCAGCTGATAGAGAAGGGAGAGGGAGGGGTTTCGCCTGCCTTGTGTGGCCGATAGTGATTTATCAGGAGAGAGAAGGGGGCGGTTAGAGAATGGGATGATGAATTTGAGGGGCCTGAAAGCTTCTCCATTAAAATGAAGAATGTATATATATATGTACAGCACAGTGATTCATATATATATATGAATCACTGTGCTGTACACCTGAAACTAACACGACATTGTAAATCAATTATACTTCAATAAAATATAAATTTAAATAAATAGTTGAAAAAAATCAAAAGAATAGTAATATTTCGTGACATCAAAATTAGAATAAATTGATATATCTATGTATAACTGAATCACTTTGCTGTACACCTGAAACTAACACAACATTGTGAATCAACTACACTTCATTTTTCTTAAATTAGAATAAATTGAAATTTGTGTCAATTTAAAAAAATAGAAGATTCTGGACGTGAGACCTGTGACCTCTGTGGCCTCTCCCTCCTCCATCACTCTGGTGGTATTTGGATGCAGTCTTTGCACAGCAATGCTGGACTCTTCACGGGTGTCACTTTACTGAACCCCACATCCTAAGAGAGAGGCCTTGCCCTCCATTCATTCATTCATGCCACAGTATGTGCTGGCCGCCCGCCATGCGCCAGGCACTGCTCTAGGATCAGGGCACAGAGCTATCAACAAGGCAGGCAGGATCCGAACTCAGGCTCTTACAGCTCTGAGGGTCCCGCTGTGAGAACACCAGCCCCATTGCAGCTTCATCTCTAAAGGCTGTGTGTCACTGTAGATGGCATGACAGCAATAACAGGAGATTTTCATTCAAAAAATCTGAAATACTGACCTTCACATTTTTTCTAAACCTAAAATCATAGAAAATAACGCAGGTTTCCTATCTCCATGCATGTTACCCTAAAAGGAAAACACTAAACCCCTGCCCTGGCAGAATCACCTTTGGAGATGGGGGCAGGGCCCAGGGTGGGGCAGCCAGTGGGAAATAGTGCTAGTGCCATGGCAGAGTGGACATGGCAGGGGTCAATAAGAACCACGAACTTGGGGCAGGGTGCAAAGGAGATCCAAACTTGAATGCATGCTATCACCAGACTCCACACTCCTACCGAATAAAAGAAACAATTTGAAAGAAGGAATTTGCACATTATGTGAGAAAGTAGACTGGATTGATAATTCTGGCACTTTTTCCCCCTTATTTAGAAAAAAAAAGAGCGCCTTCCCAAAAAAGTCCATGAATTTTCCAAACAGCCTTAATACAGGAACCTGTTCCATGAATTCTTTTGTTTATGCATTGCCTGGAAGAATTCAACAGTGGAAGGAGCAGCCACACATAGTGACTTGGTCCTGTGGAAAGAAAATTCAAAAGGAATGAGGTCACACCCTGATTTGTCCTGTCATTGGTGGAACTGCAGAGAACAATCATCTAGGGGTACCCCATCCTGAACTGCATCATCCTTGTGTGGATCACGCAGATGTTACTGAGAAACTGGACAACTGGACGCCTAGAGAAACTGGCTGGACGCTTAGAGCACAGCATAAACCCAGATACAGCACTTGGGCATTACAAGCTAAGATCAAGTAAATAAATGATAGGAGAGGCTTCCTAACCCAGGTATCATGTAGGAAAAACTGGACATTTTTTTTAATTTAAAATTTTAATAATTGAAAGAATTTAACATTTTAATAATTCTTTACACCAAAAACACAATAAATAAAATATTTTTTAAAAGCTTGACTGAAAACTCCTCTTGCACATTGAATAGAGAGAGAGTTGGTGGTATAATAATTCACTCCTACAACATTAATAAGAAAAAGTGGGCAAAGGAGAGCAGTCTGCAAATTCACAGAAGCAGGGCAAATGCTCCATTAACTATGCTAACCATCCCATGCAAGGATGATTAACCTTGCAGTGTCCACAGAAGTTCAAACTGAAACAATAGTGAGGCATCATTTTTTGTTAATCAGATTGGCAAAATTTTTCAATATTGTAACAGCCTATGTTGGTGAGACTTATGAAAATAAGTCTTCATGTACCATGTGTGAGAAGATCAATTATTGCAACTTCCCAGGGTATAAATGGGCAAAATTTGCTAAAATCCCCTGACTCAGCATTCCTACTTCTAGAAGAGCTTTTTAGAAATAAAAGGGGCTGTTTCCTAGAAATAAATAAGAATGGTCCTCATACGAATGTTGCCAACAAAAAGACCCTGGCAACACGTTAAGTGACCATTGATGGAAAGATGGTTGAAGGAATTATGACAACCCATGATATGAGATTATTTAATCAGGAAAAAGAGTAAGGAAGGCTTATATGTATTGAATTGGAAATATTTCCACTATATATATATATGTATATATTCACAATATATTTTTAAGTGTGAAAAATTCTCAGAACAATTTATATATCAGGCCTCTATTTTTGTGAAGAAATAAATGGCTCTATCAACATCTCTCTGTGTAAATCTACATACAACATGTGTGGAGAGGTAGAAATGTTTCCTTTGGGACAAGAAGAGAAAACTTATGGAAGGTTCACACCAACCTGTTGACTTTGGCAGCCTTAAGCATTTAAAAAAGAGAAAGATAGAGACAGTGATTAATATTCATTAATGCTCCCTTCTGCCCCTGGGTGGCTCACACTATTACCACAGCCATATATTGCTTTCATCATTTACCACCATGAAAGAAACTATGAAGGAAAACAGTATATGTGCATACAACTAAAACCAGAGACTCATGTTCCTATCTGAGAGTGGCATCTGCTGGCCCTTCCTGGTGCTAGTGAGCAGAGGACATCAGGGGACTTTATTGTCACATGGCCACCTGGTACCTGCAAACACCCCACAGTTTCCAATGGGCTGGGGGTGGTGGAGGGCAGGTGTCCTCATTCATTCACCCACCTTTGCTCAGACAATGCTGTGCATGTGCTCGCTGCTAACACCACGCTTGTTCCTTGAAGAAGACGGCAGACACATCCTCAGGTGCTGTGCAGCCCGCTGACAAGCAGCCCTTTCCAGGCAGTTCCAGGTTTCCTCACCACTGAAGACAAGGTGCTTTTGAAATAGTCTTCACCTGCTGCAGCACGTTTGGGCTGACTCAATATTGAGCTGGTTCAGGGAACCTCTTCTGGGAGCAGAAAACTAGTAGACTTCTGAAGAGCAGTCCTACTCTACAAGAAAGGGTGCTTATAGACAGAGGAATCAGGAAGGATCCTAAAGCCTGTCCAGTCCAGTCCTCCATGTTCAAAAGCCCAAGAAACAAGACTTGGAGAGATGAAGTCACCAAAAAAGGTGCAGAACTAGTATTTGCACCCATGTCTCCTGCCACCAGACTTATTTCCTTCTGCTGCCCGTGGTCAGGCCACCCTCCCAGGCTCCTTTGCAGTCTGGAATGTGAGTGGGGTTGTGCCCACCACTTTTAGAACTGGTCCATCGAAAGCCTCTACACAGTCTCCTCCTGCACTTCCTCTGACTTGTCCTTGGAAGGCAGGTGTTCAAGATGGCAGAGCACAACTTCACATGAGCAAGAAAGAAACTTGTGTGGGGTCAGTGCTGACCCTGGAGAGTTCTTCGGGAGTTAGCCCATCATGACTGCAACGAATCCCTCCATATTTCCCCCAGACTACACCAGGTCCCTTCCAATATGACATTTCTTGCTTTATTCAAATACATGCTTTTTACATGAGCCATTATGACCAGTAAGAGGTGGGATGACAGAAGAGGTGTTGACTGTGGTTATAGAAATGATTCTGACTGTAGAAGCAAAGAAGGCCAACTCAACCACTCTAGAGACGTGGCCTCAGGCTCATCAGCAACCACATAGACACTGACATCTACAGCATGAAGGAATATGGTGGCAAGATGGGCCAAACTGAGACCATTTGGGTATACTTATAAAGAAGGGAAGCAGGGGAAATTTGGTGGAAAAATCCTCATCAAACAAACAATGATGAATATGAGAATAAATACTGTAGCACACAAGATTAAGAAAAATACCAAACAACACTGTTACCTTGGAACCCCCATATTTCATGACCACAAGTTGTTTCGGGAGGTGGGAAATGAGGTCAGAGCAGCGGAGTTGTCATGTCTCCTGGGGGCACACAGATAGGCTCCAGCAAGGATACAGAGCGCCCAGGAGGGTAGCTTATTTCTTTCTCTTTTCTCAATCCAATAACACCAAGAGGGAGGAATTAAGCCCCTCTGTTCTTGCTCCCTAGTGCCCTCAGCTCCCTGCCATGGGGTCCTCCTGGTTCCCAGCCATGACTCACTCCCTTCCTTCCCAGCAGAATGTAAAATGAGAGTCAATGAGCTGAGAAAAGTCCTTATTTCCAGAGCTGGACAAGACAAAGATAAACAATAAAAGCAGGAACTAACAAGAGTGCTGGGAGTGACCCCCAACAGGAAGAGGTATTGGATGGACAGAAAGGGAGTGAATGCCAGGATGGGGAGCTGTGACCTGCTGTGACCTGTTGAACTATGACCTGGCTGTTGCTGACCCCAGCATCACAGAGGGGAGGCGGGACTGTGTTCCCTGGGTGAGATCTGCCCCAATGGCCAGTGCTCACACATGTGTGGGTGAAACTTCCTAAGCAGTACTTGTTACCTGAGCATATGTGACTTGCAGAGCTGCCGTTGGGCACCTCAGTCCACTCACAGCCCCACAGGAGGAATGACCAAGCGTTCTGTGGTTGTGGGCTGTGAGGTCCGGTCTATAGCAGCAGACGGAAGTGGCAGAAGCAACTCAAGTTTGTATCAAAGCAATAATCTCCAGGGCTGCAGAGTCGATCTCCTCCCTCTGGGTCCCTGTCCAGTCTCCCCTTTCCCACCTTTCTCAGGGCACAAGTGGACTCAAGGAAAGGCATTCCCATCACTTAGCTAACAGTTATTTCAACTTCTTCCTTCCCCCACCCTACATGGTTCTTGGGGAGACAGTGAAGAGAAACATTTGGAGAGCTGCAGGAAGGGTATTTCTCCGGAGCCCACACCAGGCAGTAGGGAAACCAAGGGTGGCAGTGTTACCAGCTTGGCTTAGACCAACTCTCCACTCTGAGAATTCTCACCTGGGACCCCACCAGCCCAGGGTACCAGCACCCAGATCAACTTTGCATTGGGAAACAATGTCAAAGTCACCATTCATTGTTCTTTCATCAAGAACGTTTTCCAATATTTCCAAGAATATATCTTTCTACTACCATATTGAAAATTCCCGGCAGACATTGAAATGGATAAGACAGATGTGCTTGAACTGACTAGAAAGATATTCAAGGTCCATTGTTCTTCGACAAAAGAGGTTTGTAGAACAGCATGTGTAGTATCATTTTGTTTGAGGATAGGTAGATAGACAGACAGACAGATAGATAGATAGATAAGTGATAGCTTGATTATGATGATAGATGATCAATCAATCAATAGATAGATAGTCTTTAATGTGTAAAAAAAATGTGTGGAAGGAAAATGTATCACACTTTACACAGTAGGCAGCTGGAAAGACATTTGTTATGGAGTGAAAATGTCACTTATGTCAATCACTTCCAAATACTTTATATTTTTTCTACTATATTTGCTATCATGGCTTATAAAAGCAGTAAATACTGGTTGTCAAAAATTCAAAAGGAACATAAGATTGTAAAGTGAAAGATAAAATTCTCCTTTCCTCCTAGGTAAAAGCATCACTAACATTTTCTTGTGTGTCTTTTTATAAGATATACATCATGCAATCTTTACATACACACATCCTTTAAAAAATTGAGTATTTGGTTATATATAATACATACTGTTCAACTTTCTATTTTAACTAATAATATATCTTAAGCATTTTCCAAATCAACACAAAAAGATCAACTTCTTTTTTTTAAGTTGCTAATATTTCATTTTATGGATGTAATAATTTATTTAATCAGTCCCTTAGACACAGACATTTTGATGGTTTCCAGAATCTAATTTTTCAAAAACTTATGGAAAAAAAAGCCTTACACTTAACCATAGGGTTTCAGGAGGAGAAGGATTTGCACAAGTCAAATACATTTCAAATGTATTTTAATTCATGGAATCTGCGGGATTAAAGTAGTACACATTCTTAAATTTGATAGCAATTGAAGAATGCTCTTCCAAAAATGTTACACTGAATTACATCCCACCCACACTATATCATGTGTCTTTGATTTCCAGTTGTTTAGATTTAAATGTAGATCTGTGCCTCTTTAGGTATTCAGTGACTATATGCATTGCTTTTTCAACAATATTTTGGCACCCCAAAAGAAAATCTGAGTGAGATGTAACTCAGTATTATCCAATGTCTGTGTGTGCTTGTATGTGTCTGAGACTTTCCTCAAGTTTTACAGATAGTTTTACTCTTATTTGTGGTCACATTTACAACTTTAAATAATCTACTACAAGCTCTTTCTTGATTTGTAAAATGTGAGAGCCCTGGGCCAGGTAATTGGACAAGCTCATAGAAAAGGACTCCAGTGCCTTCTGTAGGTCACCTGGGTCCTTGGGGTCAGATGCAGTGAAAGAGAGGCATGGATGTCCACTTGGCCCTCATGAGTCCCAGTTTTTTCCTAGGGGTCCCTGAGTTTCCCCTCATAGGTTCCAGTGTGTCTTATTCTCCCTCTAACCATGTTTGAAGCTGTTCCTTCAAAAGACCTGCAGGCCAGCCACCAGCCTGAGCCACAGAGGTGACATGGGAACACAGACTTCTTCCTTGTGGTCCCTGTCTAATATTCTGATCCTCAAACTGGACTCTCCCAGACTATTATTATTTCCTCAGTGACTCCTACAAGTGCCTAGGGTCCAATGCTCACACATACACACATGTTCCTTATTTCATATCACTCCAAGCAGTTCTGTTTCTCTGATCAAACCTAACTAATAAAGATCATATATTATTAATCACAAAATGCATCACCTTAAATCACAAAGCTCTGTCTGGCCTCTCAATCGTGGTGCCTTCCCAGTCATACTATGAGCAAAGGACACACTCATATTTACAACAGCCATAGAAACCCCAATTTCCTTCATCACTGTGCTGTGAAGTTGGGTGACATCACACTTCAAGAGGCCCACTTGAATGCCTCCCAGAGCAAAGGGATGAGGGAGTGGGGAGAGATGAGTCACCCTCTTGTGCTCTCTCTCCATCCTTTCCAGCCCACCATCTTCTCCCACCACTGCTCTCAGTGGGAAGTCGCCCTCTGCCTCTTCTCATGCTCCTCCACATCACCTGGAACCAAACGGCTCTCCATATCGCCAGCTGGGCAGGAAAAACATAAAAATCAGACCTGCTCTAAAGCAGATTCGGCCCAGGGGCTGATAGAACAGTCCGATTCTTTCTGGGGAACACCAGTTTCTATGCTCACTTTTTGTTTTCCCATTTATTTTTAAGCCTGTAAACATTTAGTAAGGAAATAAAAGTGAAAAAGGAAGGATGAGCAGAGGGAGAGAGACTAATATCAGAATGAGGTCATTGCTGGTCAGCAATCATTAATCACATGGCACTCTCACCTACAGACCTCAGCCTATTTCCAAGAACATTTTCTCAGGCTGTCAGTTTCCTTGAATTGTAGCTTTGGTCATGTGACCTTGATACTTGAGGAGAACCATATCTTTCCCAAGTAGGAAATGTCACCACATCTCATAAAATATGTAAGGGATCAAGAACCGCATGGAGAAGCCCCAGAACAGGGCTGGGGAGGTGGGAGCAATTCTGGGTTTCCACTTCTTAAGCTTTAACAAAGATAATGACACAATTAAACAGTATTTTATGGAGGAATGTTTAACAACATAGGAAAATATACACCATACACTAAGTTTTAATAACCTAACAAAATCATTATAAAATTTATAAATAATGTGCACAATGTGTATGTTGTTTATAAGGCCTCAAATATTATTATTCATTATTTCTGAGTAGTCAGATTCGACTTATTTTTTTTCTTTTTTGGATTTTTCAAACTCTTTATGATAACTATATATTGTTTTTATGATTAGAGAAACTAAGAAATAGAGCTACCATATGATCCAGCAATCCCACTCCTGAGTATATATCCAGAGAAAACCATGGTTCAAAAGAATACATGCACCCCAGTGTTCATTGCAGGGCTGTTTACAATAGCCAAGACATGGAAGCAACCTAAATGTTCATCGACAAATGAATGGATAAAGAAGATGTAGTACATATATACAATACAATATTACTCCACCATGTAAAAGAATGAAATAATACCATTTGCAGCAACATGGATGGACCTGAAGATTATCATACTAAATGAAGTAAGTCAGATAGAGAAAGACAAACATCATATGATATCGTTTATATGTGGAATCTAAAAAAAAATGATGCAAATGAACTTATTTACAAAACAGAACCACTCACAGATTTAGAGAAAAAACTTAGGGTTACCAGGGGAGAAGGGTTCTGGGAGGAGGGGTAGACTGGGAGTTTAGGACTGACATGTACACACTACTATATTTAAAATAGATAACCAACAAGGACCTACTATATAACGCAGGGAACTCGGCTCAATATTCTGTGATTAAGTAAATGGGAAAATAATTTGAAAAAGAATGGATACTTGGTATAACTGAATTACTTTGCTGTACACTTGTAACTAACACATCATAGTTAATCAACTATACTCCAATATAAAATAAAAAATAAAAAATATATACCATAAAATACTCATCAGAAAAAAATAGACAAAACATACACTGAGTTTGAAAAAAACAAATATATAAGAAAAAAATCCCAAAATTTTACTGCAAAATACACCAAGATATAAAGGCATTAGTAGAAAAAAAAAATAGGACATTACATAATAAAAGAAACAATTTCCAGGATATCAATATCACAAGTTTGTATACACCTAATAACACTGCCTCAAAATATACAAAGTCAACTCCATGGATATCTAAAGGAGATTTTAACACATTTCTATCAGAAACTTATAGATCAAGCATATGAAACAGCACCAATTAGCTTAAACTAATAATTATTTATAGACTCTTGAGCTAAGAGAACATACAAACGTTTTGGAGCTCACATAAAATATTTACAAATTTTACCAAGTAATAGCTCAGAAAAAGAAGTCTTAGCATATTTCAAAGAGTAAAAACACACAGAACATACTTATCACAATGCAATTAAATTAGGAATCAACAACTAAAATGTGGTAGCATTTTTATGTTTAGAAATTAAAAGTGATCTTCTAAAAAGCAATGAATTAAAGAGGAAACCATAATAAAATTACGTTTTAAACTTAACAATAAATATTTTTTTAAGAAAAGAAAGAAAAAGTAATATGTTCTCTTTTGTAAAAGAGAGATGTTTAACTGGGTAGAAATAGGACCTCACCCCTAGTTTGGGCTTAGTATCACAATAATGTATCCTGAAAATGCCAGAAGCCATGCTTTGAACTCAACTTGTTCTAAGTCAAATTCATGTTCATTCCTCCCAAACTTGATCCTCTTCAATTCTTTTCTATTTCAATGATTACATTTCCACTCACTGAGTTAAGCCAAAACACCTCGTTCTCCCTACTGCCCCTTAGTCAATACAACACCATCCTGGAAGTTGACATCCTAAAATATCTCTCAACTCTATCCCCTTCTCTTCTTACCTCCAGCCAGCACACTCTTCCACCCCCTGCTCCAAGTGCAACCCACATCATTCCTCTATCCTAGACTACTCCAAGACCTTAAAATCTGCTTTCTCCACTTTCCTCTGCTCAACTTCATTCCCAAACCATTCTGCTTCCCAGGTTGAGGCCAGTACTGATAGCCATTCTCTACTGAATAACCATGTCCAATAGACATGTCAAATATAATCCAGAATTGAAAATCTGGATTTCCACCCATCAAATCTGTTACTTCCCTGGCCTTCACCATCTTAGGAAATAATAATATCATTCAATTAGCTCATCATCAAACCCTGGAGGCATCCAGTTTATTCATCAGTGGAAAAGCCTTGTCAACCACAGCTCCACAATATAGCTTGAATTCTTCATTCCACCTACATTGCTACAACCAGAGCCCCAGTCAGCATCATCTCTTGTGTACAGTACTGCAGTCACCTCCTGACTGGTCTCCCTGCTTTATTCTTCACCCTACAATCTATTATCTGCAATAATCGAGAGAGATTTTTAAATCAAAGCAGAACAAACACCTGGTAAAATTCCCTGGAGGATTTGTACTGCACATAGGAACAAAATGAACTCCTTCTCTTGCACAACTTATGGCTACCCACTTCTTAGAACTCATGTCTTAATCACCCTTTGGCTCACCAGGTTCCTAACACACTGGCCACTTTCTATTGCTCAAGAAAACCTCAGGTGATTACAGCTCAAAAACTTGGCTCTTTCTGTTTCTACTGCCAGGAATGTTTCCCTCTGGCTGTTGTACAGTCTGTCCCTCCTTATCTTGCAAAGCTCAGAGCATACATAACTTTCTAACAGAGGCTTTCCTGGTTACCAGTATAGACAAGTAACCAATCCCAGCTTGGTATCCCTTTGATCTAGTTTTATTTCCTTCTTTGCATTTATCTGAAATAGTCATCTTTACTAATGACCTTGGATGTTACTTATCAATCTCCCTCCACTGGAAAGTAAATTCCACTGTGCTTTTTTTTGCTTGTTTGTTTTTTGTTTTGTTTTGTTTTTACTGCTGTTTCCCAGTGTCTAAGAAGGTGCCATGGTTATTAAATTTTTGTTGACTGGATAAATGAATGAATCTCCAGGACTTTCTCATAGTTTCTACATGAGTATATATCACTGCCTCTGTGAGATTAAGTCCCTGCCATAATCTAAGATTTCATAGTTCACACTTAAATTAACTATTGATAAGATGATTACCTTGCCAAGTTTGCTAGAAATTAAACTGCCCCACTGCTGTGGGAGTGGGTGAAGGCCCTCAAATTATGATGGTGCATTCGTGAAAGCACGCTCAGGCTCCATGAGAGCGTCAGAGCTGGGCAGTCCTCTCTCCGAGTGGCCTGAGGACACCATTTGCCACTCTCTGGCATCTCTGGTACGTGCTGGAGGAAGCAAGCAGCTGCCACATGATAGATCAGGAAGCAGAGGAAAGGCCTCACTTTCTGCCAGTGTGCTTCTGTCCTGATCTGGGAGAGCCTCTGTCCTTCAGAGTAGAAAAATTCAAAGGCTTTCCAAAAGAGGGGAAAATATAGATAGGTGGGAGTTGTTAGGGCAGAACTACATTACTTCTCTTCTGTCTGATCCATCCTCACACTCCAATCATCAAAGTATTCATGTTAGTGCTAGCAGCACACACCCACCAAACAGCTCTGGTCCCGCCCACACTCAGATTGTACAAGCCGTGTGTAACCTGTAACTCAGGGACACTGACTTCCCATGTCCTGTCTGTCCTCAGGGAGCAGCCCTTAGAGGGGTACTCTTGACAGCAATGATCACTGTTCAACTGCAGCGTATCGAGTTGACATGGTTAATCATGATACACACAGCCCAGATGAACGAAGCCCATTTTTTTTTAAATCATTTTCTTCCAATGTCTTACAGTGTAGTTTTTTTTTTAACATCTTTATTAGAGTATAATTGCTTTACAATGGTGTGTTAGTTTCTGCTTTATAACAAAGTGAATCAGTTATACATATACATATGTTTCCATACCTCTTCCCTCTTGCATCTCCCTCCCTCCCACCCTCCCTATCCCACCCTTCTAGGTGGTCACAAAGCACCGAGCTGATCTCCCTGTGCTATGCGGTTGCTTCCCACTAGCTATCTATTTTACATTTGGTAGTGTATATATGTCCATGCCACTCTCTCACTTTGTCACAGCTTACCCTTCCCCCTCCCCATATCCTCAAGTCCATTCTCTAGTAGGTCTGTGTCTTTATTCCCATCTTACCAGTAGGTTCTTCATGACCTTTTTTTTTTTTTCCCTTGGATTCCATATATATGTGTTAGCATGCTGTATTTGTTTTTCTCTTTCTGACTTACTTCACTCTGTATGACAGACTCTACAGTGTAGTTTTTAACCCCAGGTGTTCTGGGCTCTCTGTCTCTCTCTGACAGTGAGATAGTCTAATGTAAAAACTGTGAGAAAGTCCTGGGGATTTAGAAGGTGGCAGTGGCCTGGTGTGTGAGAACAGAACATCCGTGGCAGAGAACCAGACACTAAGGTCAGAGAATCATCTGGGTGACAGACTTGCCTCATTCTCCAGAGTGAATCAGATCTTGCCTTGTTGGTGCTGTGAATCATGAAATTAATCGCTCTGCTTGCACACCATTGGAGGGTGGGAGCGAACATTAAGGCAGCATCAGATGCTACAGAGTAAGAACTTGTGGATAGATCAGATGGCCCAAAGGGACTTTCTTTTCCCTGTTCTACCTAGTATACCCCAAGGATCACAGCCAAAATACAAAGAGTATCTCTTGGAAAAGTAGATTGAGGAGCAGGGGTAGAGGCAGTTTTCCTAGATAGGCAGGGTTACCTAAACTCAAGCCCACACTTGGACACCAGAGCCTCTCCCCCAGGAGAATTTTAGCTCCTTTTTAAAATCACCAGGACAGGCAGAAACCCAAACCATGGCCTCATCCCATTCTCCGAGACAAATAATCTCAGTCAGGGTAGCTGGCCCTTGAAATCTGAGTTCACAAGGTGGGGAAGAGGAGACAACTGAGCAGAATAACCAATAATAAAAGTAATAAATTGAACAATCTACATCAGATGAAGGCAAATTAAGAGACTAAGACAGATAAAGAACTTAAAATATAATAAGTATTCTTGAAGAGATAAAAGAGGATATTGCTGCCATGAAATAGAGACAGAAGAAGTTTTTAAGAAGAACCAAGTAAAAATACTGGAAATGAAAAAATAACTAAATTTTTTAAAAGTCAGTATATGGGATTAATTGTTGAATGGATAAAGCCAGAGAAGGAATGTGTGAGCTGAAAGACCCAGTAAAGAACGTCTCCCAGAGGCATCTAGGAGCAAAAGGATAGCAAATCTAAATGAAAACTGAATAAGTGTGGTGGCTATATAATATTCATAAACTACAAGTCTAATAAAAAGAGAGGGAGATTTATTAGAAGAAATAAGAAATTAAAATTTTACTAAATTAGAGAAAGACGAAAGCCTTCAAGTTGAAAGGCCTAACCAGGTACCAAAAAGATGGATAAGGAAAAATCTATAGTAGAAACATTATAGGGATATTTAACAATATCAGAGACAAACAAAAATTCTAAAAATATTCAGTGAGTAGGGGTTAATAATTTCCAAAATAAAAAAATCAGAATCTGAATGTCATCAATGTTTTAATAACACGGAGAATTAGAAGACAATAGAGTGACATTCAAATAACTGAAGAAAAAGAACTTCAAAACTAGAATTTTATGTTCAGCTACATTGTAGCTAAATGAAGAATGAAGCCAGGAAGAAACAGGTGATAAACAGAAGTAACATTAAGGAAATAGCAAGAAATTGTTGTTTTCTAATAAATTGGGTACACAAGATTACCTCTAATATTCCAAAGCTAAAATTGAGAGATACTTGATGGATTTCAGGCAGCCACTATAACAGGCCACAGTACCTGTGGTTTCTGCAGGCCATACCGATCTTCCACCTCACCTCCATCATACAGAAACACGAGGCAGCAATCCAGTGCTCCCACTCAGCAGTGTCCGGAGGGCCGAGCCTGGAGCTCACCTTCATTTTCTGTTCAGCAGAAACATGTGGTGGCACTTTGCTTTTCCTAGAAGGTGGAAGCAGCAGTACTGAGAGGCAGCTGAACTTTCATTCCACACCAGGCAGAAGTAGGTGATGCTCTGATTCCTCACCAGGATGGTGGGGTGGGGCAGGGAGAAAGGAAGAGTCCAGCAAGCTGAGCCTCCACCCCTGTCCAATATCAGCCAGACCAAATGAGGCCATGCAAGTGAGGCCTAGCCAGCACACTATTTTCTCCCACCCCTGGTCTCAGCAGGTTCAAGTGGAGAACTGTGCCTCTACCTTCATCCAGCATTATTGAAGTGAATTGAAATAGTGGATAGCAGGGTTGGTTGTCATCCCCTGGGGTCTGTGGAGTCATGCAAGGAGCTGAGCTTCCGTTCCCCATGTGCAGCAGCAAATTGGTAGGGCTCAGCCCTCCATGTACCCCTACCTGGTGTCAGCAGGGTCCAATGGGAGCTGAGCTTACTCCTGCCCACATAAGGGCAATGAGGTGGTCCCAGTCAGTGACCCCATTGGTCAGACTGGCCCAGAGAAATGCTGAACTTTCACCTCATCATTCTACAAAGAAGCTGTGTAAGTTAGCACTCCTTTTTTGCCAGAGTGGTGTTAGCTGAGCCCTGCAGGAAGCTGGATGTACACATCCACCCATTCCTCATGCACACCTCACCAGGGGACTAGCTCCAGATTATATAGGTCCCAGGGTCTCATGACACAATATGTCCAGGATACAACTGAAAACCACTCATCATACAAAAAATCAGGAAAATCACAACTTGAATAAGAAAAATCAATCAATAGACACTGACACTGAAATGAATCAGATGTTCATTTTATTGAAATTCTGACAAGAATTTTTAAGCAGCCATCCTAAAAATGTTGCAATAAGAAATTATGAGTTCTCTTAAAACAAATGAAAAAAAAACCCAGAAAATATCAACAAAGATTCAAAGATACAAAGAACCAAGTGGAAATTATAGAACTGAAAAATGCAATCACCAAAATAAAAAACTCAGTGGAAGGGCTCTATAGTAGAGTAGAAATGACAGAGAATCCAATCAGGGAAGTTGAGGACAGATCAATAGAATTTACCCAATCTGCACAACAGAAAGAAAACAGACTCAAAACAGTACAGTACTGATACAAAAACAGACACATAAATCAATGGAAAAGGTTAGAGAGCCCAGAAATAAAGCCACACACTTATGGTCAATTAATCCATGACAAAGGAGGCAAGAATATACAATGGAGAAAAGACAGTCTCTTCAATAAGTGGTGCTGGGACACCACTGTCCAGGTACAAATAAAGGACAAGTAAACTAGACAGCTACAAGTAAAGGAATTAGAACATTCTCTAACACCATATACAAAAATAAACTCAAAATGAACTAAAGACCTAAATGTAAGACAGAATATTATAAAACTCCTACAGAAAAACACTTTTTGACATAAATAGCAGAAATATTTTGGGGGTCCATCTCCTAAAGTAAAGGAAATAAAAGCAAAAATAAACAAATGGGACCTAATTAAACTTAAAAGCTTTTGCACAGCAAAGGAAACCATCAACAAAACAAAAAGACAACCTACTACTGAATGGGACAAAATATTTGCAAAGGATATGACCAATAAGGGATTAATATCCAACATATATAAACAGCTCATACAACTCAACATCAAAAAAACAAAAAACTTGATTAAAAAACAAACAGAAGAACTGAATAGACATTTTTCCAAAGAGGAAATGAAAATGGCCAACAGGCACGTGAAAAAATGCTCAACATTGATAATCATCAGGGAAATGCAAATCAAAACCACAATGAGATATCACCTCACACCTGTCAGAATTGTTATCATCAAAAATAACACAAATAACAAATGTTGGTGAAGATGTAGAGAAAAGGGAACCCTCGTACACTGTTGGTAGGAATGTAAATTGATGCAGTCACTGTGGAAAAGAGTATGAAGGGTTCTCAAAAAACTAAAAATAGAACACCACATGTCCCAGCAATTCCACTCCTGGGTACATGTCAAAAAAAACTAAAAACACCAATTTGAAAAGATAATGCACCCCAATATTCATAGCAGCATTATTTATAATTGCTAAGATATGGAAGAAACCTAAGTATCCTTTATAAGATGAATGGATAAAGAAGATGTAGTATATATATACAATGTAATACTATTCAGCCATAAAAAAACAAAATTTTGCCATTTGCAGGAACATGGGTGAACTTGGAGGGCATTATGCTAAGTGAAGTAAGTCAGAGAGAGAAAGAAAAATACTGCATGTTATTGCTTGCATGTGGAATCTAAAAAATAAAACAAACTAGCAAGTATAATAAAAAAGAAACAGACTCACAGATATAGAGAACAAACTAGTGGTTACCATCGGGGGGGGTGTGTGCAATAGAGAGATAGGAGATTAAGAGGTACAAACTATTAGGTATAAAATAAGTTACAAGGATATACTGTACAACATGGGGAATATAGTCAATACTTTAAAATAACTATAAATGGAGTATAATGTTTACAAATTGTGAATCACTATATAGCACACATGTAACATATGATATTATACAGCTACTATACTTTAATTTAAAGAAAGAAAGGAAAATAATAGAATGAAAAAAATCAACAATCTCAAAGATCTGGAAATCAACAACAAAAGAACTCATGATATCATCAGAGTCAGAGAAAGAAAGCAGAGAAAGAGTGGGACTGAATAGGTATTTGAAGAAATAATGACTACACATTTTCCAATTTAAATTGTGAATGATGTAAGCCTACAGATTCAAGAGGTTGAATAAACCCCAAGAAGGATAAATCCTAAGAAATACACATTAATACAAACCAAAATTAAACTTGGAGAAACTAAAGACAAAGTCTTTAAAAAACAGCCAGAGAAACACAACATATTCTTTATAGGAAAATGCCAATTAAATGCAGTGGATTTCTCATCTGAAACCATAGAAGTAAGAGGGAAGTGACACCATGTTTTTCAAGAACTGAAAGGAAAAAAAAAACAAAACTTGTCAACCCCAAATTCTGTATCTGGTGAAAACACCCTATAGTAATCAAGAATATTCATAAACATAAGAAAACTAAACGAATTTGATGCTGTGATCCCTACCTTTAAAGAGTGGCTAAGGGGGAGACCTTCAAGATGGTGGAGGAGTAAGACGTGGAGATCAACTTCCTCCCCATAAATACATCAAAAATACATCTACATGTGGAACAACACCTACAGAACACCTACTGAATGCTGGCAGAAGACCTCAGACTTCCCAAAAGGCAAGAAAATCCCCACGTACCTGAGTAGGGCAAAGGAAAAAAGAAAAAACAGAAACAAAAGTATAGGAATGGGACCTGCACCTCTGGGAGGGAGCTGTGAAGGAGGAAAAGTTTCCACAGACTAGGAAGCTCCTTCACTGGCAGTGACAGTGGGTGGCAGGGGGGAAGCTTCAGAGCCACTGAGGAGAGCGCAGCAAAAGGGGTGCAGAGGGCAAAGTGGAGAGATTCCCGCACAGAGAATCGGTGCTGACGAGAACTCACCAGCTTGAGAGGCTTGTCTGCTCACCTACCAGGGTGGGTGGGGGCTGGGAGCTGAGCCTAGGGCTTCGGAGGTCAGATCCCAGGGAGAGGACTGGGGTTGGCTGTGTGAACACAGCCTGAAGGGGGCTACTGCACCACAGCTAGCCGGGAGGGAGTCCGGGAAAAAGTCTCGAACTGCCTAAGAGGCAAGAGACCATTGTTTCTGGGAGTGCAAGGACAGGGGATTCAGAGCACTGCCTAAATGAGCTCCAGAGATGAGCGTGAGCTGCGGCTATCAGTGTGGACACCAGAGATGGGCATGAGATGTTAAGGCTGCTGCTTCAGCCACCAAGAAGCCTGTGTGCAAGCACAAGTCACTATCCACACCTCCCCTCCCGGGAGCCTGTGCAGCCCAGCACTGCCAGGGTCCCATGATCCAGGGTCAACTTCCCCGAGAGAACACACAGCACGCCTCAGGCTGTTACAAGGTCATGCTGGCCTCTGCTGCTGCAGGCTCGTACCGCATTCCGTACCCCTCCCTACCCCCAGCCTCAGTGAGCCAGAGCCGCCTAATCAGCTGCTACTTTAACCCTGTCCTGTTTGAGCAAAGAACAGAGGTCCTCAGGTGACCTACATGCAGAGGCAGGGCCAAATCCAAAGCTGAACCCCAGGAGCTGTGCGAACAAAGAAGAGAAAGGGAAATTTCTCCTAGCAGCCTCAGGAGCAGCGGATTAAATCTCCACAATCAACTTGATGTAACCTGCATCTCTGGAATACCTGAATAGACAACGAATCATCCCAAAATTGAGGCGGTGGACTTTGGGAGCAACTGTAGATTGGGGTTTGCTATCTGCAGCTAATTTGTTTCTGGTTTTATGTTTATCTTAGTTTAGTATTTAGAGTTTATTATCATTGGTAGATTTGTTTATGGATTTGGTTGCTCTCTTCCTCCTTTTTTAAATTTTTTTATATATAGAGATATAATTTTTCTTCCTTTTTCTGTTTTTGTGAGTGTGTGTGTGTATGCTGTGTATGCTTCTTTGTGTGATTTTGTCTGTATACCTTTGCTTTTACCATTTGTCCTCGGGTTCTGTCTGTCCTTTTTTTTTTTTTTTTAGTACAGATTTTAGAGCTTGTTATCATTGGTGGATTAATTTTTTGGTTTGGATGCTCTCTTCTTTCTTTCTTTCTCTTTTTTTTAAATTACTTTTTAATTTTTTTATTTTTAATAATTATTTTTTATTTTAATAACTTTATTTTATTTTATTTTTTAACTTCTTTCTTTCTTTTTTTCTCCCTTTTCTTCTGAGCCATGTGGCTGACAGGTCTTGGTGCTCTGGCCGGATGTCAGGCCTGTGCCTCTGAGGTGGGAGATCCAAGTTCACGACATTGGTCCACCAGAGACCTCCTGGCTCCACGTAATATCAAACGGTGAAAGCTCTCCCAGATATCTCCAACTCAAAGACCCAGCTCCACTCAAGGACCAGCAAGCTACAGTGCTGAACACCCTATGCTAAACAACTAACAAGACAGGAACACAACCCCACCCATTAGCAGAGAGGCTGCCTAAAATCATAATAAGGTAACTGACACCCCAAAACACACCACTGGACGCGGTCCTGCCCACCAGAAAGACAAGATCCAACCTAATCTACCAGAACACAGGCAATGGTCCCCTCCACCAGGAAGCCTACACAGCACAATGAACCAACCTTACCCACTGGGGGAAGACACCAAAAACTACGGGAACTACAAATCTGCAGGCTGCAACAAGGAGACCCCAAACACAGTAAGTTAAGCAAAATGAGAAGACAGAGAAACACACAGCAAATGAAGGAGCAAGGTAAAAGCCCACCAGACCAAACAAATGAAGAGGAAATAGACAGTCTACCTGAAAAAAGAATTCAGCATAATGGTAGTAAAGATGATACAAAATCTTGGAAATAGAATGAAGAAAATACGAGAAACACTTAACAAGGACCTAGAAGAACTAAAGAGCAAACAAAGAATGATGAACAACACAATAAATGAAATTTAAAATTCTCTAGAAGGAATCAGTAGCAGAGTAACTGAGGCAGAAGAACAGATAAGTGACCTGGAAGATAAAATAGTGGAAATAACTACCACAGGGCAGAATAAAGAAAAAAGAATGAAAAGAATTGAGGACAGCTTTACAGACATCTGGGACAACAGTAAACGCACCAACATTCGAATTATAGGGGTTCCAGAAGAAGAAAAAGAGAAAGGGACTGAGAAAATATATGAAGAGATTATAGTTGAAAACTTCCCTAATATGGGAAAGGTAATAGTTAATCAAGTCTCGGAAATGCAGAGAGTCCCATACAGGATAAATCCAAGGAAAAATATGCCAAGACACATATTAATCAAACTATCAAAAATTAAATACAAAGAAAAAATATTAAAAGGAGCAAGGGAAAAGCAACAAATAACATACAAGGGAATCCCCATAAGGTTAACAGCTGATCTTTCAGCAGAAACTCTGCAAGCCAGAAGGCAGTGACAGGACATATTTAAAGTGATGAAGGAGGAAAACCTACAACCAAGATTACTCTACCCAGCAAGGATCTCATTCAGATTTGACAGAGACATTAAAACCTTTACAGACAAAAGCTAAGAGACTTCAGCACCACCAAACCAGCTTTACAACAAATGCTAAAGGAACTTCTCTAGGCAGGAAACACAAGAGAAGGAAAAGACCTACAATAACAAACTCAAAACAATTAAGAAAATAGTAATAGGAACATACATATCGATAAGTATCTTAAGTGTAAATGGATTAAATGTTCCAACCAAAAAACATAGACTGCCTGAATGGATACAGAAACAAGACCCATATATATGCTGTCTACAAGAGACCCACTTCAGGCCTAGGGACATATACACACTGAAAGTGAAGGGGTGGAAAAATATATTCCATGCAAATGGAAATCAAAAGAAAGCTGGAGTAGCAATTCTCATATAAGACCAAATAGACTTTAAAATAAAGACTATTACAAGAGACAAAGAAGGACACTACATAATGATCAAGGGATCAATCCAAGAAGAAGATATAACAATTGTAAATATTTATACACCCAACATAGGAGCACCTCAATACATAAGGCAAATGCTAACAGCCATAAAAGGGGAAATTGACAGTAACACAATCATAGTAGTGGACTTTAACACCCCATTTTCACCAATGGACAGATCATCCAAAATGAAAATAAATAAGGAAACACAAGTTTTAAATGATACATTAAACAAGATGGACTTAATTGATATTTATAGGACATTCCATCCAAAAACAACAGAATACACTTTCTTCTCAAGTTCTCATGGAACATTCTCCAGGATAGATCATATCTTGGGTCATAAATCAAGCCTTGGTAAATTTAAGAAAATTGAAATCGTATCAAGTATCTTTTCTGACCACGGTGCTATGAGACTAGATATCAATTACAGGACAAAATCTGTATAAAATACAAACACATGGAGGTTAAACAATACACTACTTAATAACCAAGAGATCACTGAAGAAATCAAAGAAGAAACCAAAAAATACCTAGAAACAAATGACAATGAAAACACAATGACCCAAAACCTATGGGATGCAGTAAAAGCAGTTCTAAGAGGGAAGTTTATAGCAATACAATCCTACCTCAAGAAATAAGAAACATCTCAAATAAACAACCTAACCTTACACCTAAAGCAATTAGAGAAAGAAGAACAAAAACAAAACAAAACAAAAAACCCAAAGTTAGCAGAAGGAAAGAAATCATAAGGGTCTGATCAGAAATAAATGAAAAAGATAAAGGTTCTTTGAGAAGATTAAAAAAATTGAAAAACCATTAACCAGACTCATCAAGAAAAAAAGGGAGAAGACTCAAATCAATAGCATTAGAAATGAAAAAGAAGTAACAACTGACACTGCAGAAATACAAAGGATCATGAGAGATTACTACAAGCAACTATATGCCAATAAAATGGACAACTGGAAGAAATGGACAAATTCTTAGAAAAGCACAACGTTCCGAGACTGAACCAGGAAGAAATAGAAAATATAAACAGACCAATCACAAGCACTGAAATTGAGACTGTGATTAAAAATCTTCCAACAAACAAAAGCCCAGGACCAGATGACTTCACAGGCAAATTCTATCAAACATTTAGAGAAGAGCCTACACCTATCCTTCTCAAACTCTTCCAAAATATAGCAGAGGGAGGAACACTCCCAGACTCATTCTACAAGGCCACCATCACCCTGATAGCAAAAACAGACAAAAATGTCACAAGAAAGAAAACTACAGGCCAATATCACTGGTGAACATAGATGCAAGAATCCTCAACAAAATACTGGCAAACAGAATCCAACAGCACATTAAAAGGATCATACACCATGATCAAGTGGGGTTTATCCCAGGAATGCAAGGATTCTTCAATATACGCAAATAAATCAATGTGATAAACCGTATCATCAAATTGAAGGAGAAAAACCATATGATCATCTCAATAGATGCAGAAAAAGATTTTGACAAAATTCAACACCGCTTTATGATAAAAACCGTCCAGAAAGTAGACATAGAGGGAACTCTCCTCGACATAATAAAGGCCATATATTACAAACCCACAGCCAACATCGTCCTCAATGGTGAAAAATTGAAACAATTTCCACTAAGATCAGGAACAAGACAAGGTTGTCCACTCTCACCATTATTATTCAACATAGTTTTGGAAGTTTTAGCCACAGCAGTCAGAGAAGAAAAAGAAATAAAAGGAATCCAAATTGGAAAAGAAGAAGTAAAGCTGTCACTGTTTGCAGATGACATGATACTAAACATAGAGAATCCTAAGGATGCTACCAGAAAACTACTAGAGCTAATCAATAAATTTGGTAAAGTAGCAGGATACAAAATTAATGCACAGAAATCTCTTGCATTCCTATACACTAATGATGAAAAATCTGAAAGAGAAATTAAGTATACACTCTCATTTACCATTGTAACAAAAAGAAAAAAATACCTAGGAATAAACCTACCTAGGGAGACAAAAGACCTGTATGCAGAAAACTATAAGACACTGTTGAAAGAAATTAAAGATTAAACAAACAGATGGAGAGATATACCATGATCTTGGATTGGAAGAATCAAAATTGTGAAAATGACGATACTACCCAAAGCAATCTACAGATTCAATGCAATCCCTATCAAATTGCCACTGGCATTTTTCACAGAACTAGAACAAAAAATTTCACAATTTGTATGGAAACACAGAAGACCCCAAATAGTAAAAGCAATCTTGAGAAAGAAAACTGGAGCTGGAGGAATCAGGCTCCCGGACTTCAGACTATACTACAAAGCTACAGTAATCAAGACAGTATGGTACTGACACAAAAACAGAAATATAGATCAATGGAACAGGATAGAAAGCCCAGAGATAAACCCACACACATATGGTCACCTTATCTTTGATAAAGGAAGCAAGAATATACAATGGAGAAAAGACAGCCCCTTCAATAAGTGGTGCTGGGAAAACTGGACAGCTACATGTAAAAGAATGAAATTAGAACACTCCCTAACACCATACACAAAAATAAACTCAAAATGAATTAAAGACCTAAATGTAAGGCCAGACACTATAAAACTCTTAGAGGAAAACATAGGCAGAACACTCTATGACATACATCACAGCAAGATCCTTTTTGACCCACCTCCTAGAGAAATGGAAATAAAAATAAAAATAAACAAATGGGACCTAATGAAACTTAAAAGATTTTTCACAGCAAAGGAAACCATAAACAAGACAAAAAGACAGCCCTCAGAATAGGAGAAAATATTTGCAAATGAAGCAACTGACAAAGGATTAATCTCCAAAATTTACAAGCAGCTCATGCAGCTCAATATCAAAAAGAACAAACAACCCTATCCAAAAATGGGCAGAAGACCTAAGTAGACATTTCTCCAAAAAAGACATACAGATGGCCAAGAAGCACATGAAAAGCTGCTCAACATCACTAATTATTAGAGAAATGTAAATCAAAACTACAATGAGGTATCACCTCACACCAGTTGGAATGGGCATTATCAGAAAATCTACAAACAACAAATGCTGGAGAGGGTGGGGAGAAAAGGGAACTCTCTTGCACTGTTGGTGGGAATGTAAACTGATATAGCCTCTATGAAGAACAGTATGGAGGTTCCTTAAAAAACTAAAAATAAAACTACCATATGACAATTCCACTACTGGGCATATACCCTGAGAAAACCATAATTCAAAAAGAGTCATGTACCACAATGTTCATTGCAACTCTACTTACAGTAGCCAGGACATGGAAGCAACCTAAGTGTCCATCGACAGATGAATGGATAAAGAAGATGTGGCACATATATACAATGGAATATTACTCAGCCATAAAAAGAAACGAAACTGAGTTATTTGTAATGAGGTGGATGGACCTAGAGTCTGTCATACAGAGTGAAGTAAGTCAGAAAGAGAAAAACATATACCATATGCTAACTCATATGTATGGAATCTAAAAAAAAAAAAAAGTTTCTGAAGAACCTAGAGGCAGGACTGGAATAAAGATGCAGACATAGAGAATGGACTTGAGGACACAGGGAGTGGGAAGGGTAAGCTGGGACGAAGTGAGAGAGTGGCATGGACTTATATATACTATCAAATGTAAAATAGATAGCTAGTGGGAAGCAGCCGCATAGCACAGGGAGAGCAGCTCGGGGCTTTGTGACCACCTAGAGGGGTGGGATAGGGAGGGTGGGAGGGAGACACAAGAGGGAGGGGATATTTGGATATATGTATATGTGTAGCTGATTCACTTTGTTATAAAGCAGAAACTAAAACACCATTGTAAAGCATTTATACTCCAATTAAGTTGTTTAAATTAATTGATTAATTAATTAAAATAAGAAAAAATAAACAGAGTGGTTAAATGAATTCTCTAAACAGTAAGGGAATAATAACAGAAGAAAGCTTGGAACTTAAAAAATAAAGAACATCAGAATGGATAAAAGTAGGGATGAATGTAAGAGACTCTTCTTGTAAGTTTCTTAAATCGTATTTGGTAGTGGAAGCAAACATAGGGTTCACATTAAATTGTGCATATAATATATAATAGAATTATACAAAAAGGGGGCAGGGTAAAGTGTCCTAAATGGAAGTAAGGTTTCTACACCTCATGCAAAGTGGTAAAACATCAACTCCAGCAGATTATGATAAGTTATTAATGTATATTGTAATACCTGGAACCATCACCAAGAGATGATAGAACTAAACAAAGAGATATACGAAATCACCCTAAATCAATCAAGATTAAATCCTAAAAAATGTTCAAGTTACCCAAAGGAAAGTAAATAAATAAAAACAGATGAAGGAGAAATCGAGGAAACAGAAAGTAAGTAATAAATAAAAATGACAATCCTAACATATCAGTTCCTTAAATATTAATGGACTAAATAACGACAATGAAAACACAGAGCTTGGCAGAACAGAGTAAAAAAAAAAAAAGAAAAGAAAAAGAAAAAAGAAAATTTAATGCTATCTACAAGAAACTCACTTCAAACAGAACCATATAGATTTAAAAAATCAGCACTGGATATATTAATATCAGGTAAGGTAGATTTCAAAGAAAATAAAATTACTAGATACAAATAGGGATGTTACAAAATGATAAAAGTATCAATCCACCAGTGATTGACCAATTATTCTAAATATGAATGTACCAAAAAGCAAGAACCTCAAAATACAAGAAATAAAAACTGATACTAGTATTAGGCATTGGGGAAATGCAAATTACAACTGCAATGAGATAGCACTCCACATCCACCAGGATAAATAACATTTTTAAATGATGATAACACCAAATGTTAGTGAGTATGTGGAGAAGTAGGATCATTCATA
This sequence comes from Balaenoptera musculus, assembly GCF_009873245.2. Lineage (NCBI taxonomy): Eukaryota > Metazoa > Chordata > Mammalia > Artiodactyla > Balaenopteridae > Balaenoptera > Balaenoptera musculus. Next base: position 19,750,909 of record NC_045790.1, on the reverse strand, counting down.
CATAGCTGGTGGGAATGTAAGTAGATACCACTACTCTGAGAAGGAGTATTTTCTTACAAAGAGTAAGAAAGAGTAATTTCTTACAAAACTAAACATGCTCTTATCATATTGCTCAGCATTTGTGTTCTTGGACATTATCCCAGACAAGTGAAAAATTGTTCTCACACTAAAACCTATACACAAATGGCAAAGCAGCTTTATTTATAATAGCTCAAAACTGGAAACAGGGCTTCCCTGGTGGCGCAGTGGTTGAGAATCTGCCTGCCAATGCAGGGGACACGGGTTCGAGCCCTGGTCTGGGAAGATCCCACATGCTGCGGAGCAACTAGGCCCATGAGCCACAATTACTGAGCCTGCGTGTCTGGAGCCTGTGTTCCGCAACAAGAGAGGCCGCGATAGTGAGAGGTCCGCGCACCATGATGAAGAGTGGGCCCCACTTGCCGCAACTAGAGAAAGCCCTCGCACAGAAACGAAGACCCAACACAGCCATAAATAAGTAAGTAAATAAATAAATAAAATGAAAATGCTTTATAAAAAAAAATAAAACAAACTGGAAACAATTCAGGTGTCCTTCAGTGGGTGAATGGTGGTCCATCTACACAATGGAATATTAAAAGGAAATGAACCCAAAACAATTTGGATGGATCTCAAGGGATTTATGTTGATTTGAAAAAGCCAATGTCAAAAAGATGCATATTATATGATTCAATTGAATAGCATTCTTGACCCGACAAAATTACAGAAATGGAGAACAGATTAGGGGTTTCCAGGGAAAATGGGAGGCAGGAAGGAAGAGAGGTAACTGTGTCTACAAAAGGGAGCACAAGGGATCCTTGTAGAGATGGAACTGTCCTGTATCTTACTGTAGGGTGGCCACAGGAATCTGCATATGTAATTAAGCTGCATAGAACTAAACACACACATACACACACACACACACACACACACACACTGGTATTGATACATGCAAAACTGATTAAATCTGAATAAGGTCAATGGATTGTTTCAATATAAATTTCCTGGCTGTGATTTTTCTACTATAGTTATGCAAGATGGTACTATTAGCAAAAATTGAGTGAAGGGTATATGCGATCTGTATTAATTCTTACAACTGCATGTCAATCTACAATTATCTAAAAATAAAATGTTAAAGAAGTGAGTATATAGGCATCTAATGATATAGCCTCAAAATACGTGGCTATATAGTTTAATTAATATAACACCATTCTTATAACAAAGAGAATAATGATTCATAAAATAAGCAAAGATATGAGTTGAATAATATGATGACTAAGCTCAGGCTAATAGTTGCACATAGAATGTATATCAACAGCAACAAAAAAGAAGACATTTTTTGGTTCCCTTTTATCCACCTGGTATTCAGTGTGCTAACAGAATTCATTAACTCTAATTGTCTATCTGTGGGTAACAGATGGCAGAAGATATTGGCAAAATGTAAAACTGACCATGTGTACCTGGAATATACAAGGAGCTTCTACAAATGGGCAAAAGATACAAGTAGGCAGATCATAAATGGAGGAACACATGGCCAACAAGTATTTGATGAGATGCTCAAATTCTCTATTAATCAGAGACATGCAAATTACAGTAGTGGTGAGATCTATATATATATATATATATCTGTCCACCTACCTATCTATATCTATATATACCTCAGATTGGCAAAAACTAGCAAACTGAGCGATATCGATGAAAGATCTGGGGAGATGGGAACCATCACACTCATGTGCAAAGCCTACTAGTGACCTTGAACAAGCATACTGGAAGTACCCAGGCATTGCTTGGTAAAGCCAAGCTCTTTATAACCCATGAGCCTTCAATTCCACCTCTGGGGATGTACCCCGGAGATGTCACCAGCAAGTCCCTGCCCAGGAGGTCTGAAGATTTTCATGATTGCCTTGTCTGTGATTGGTGAAATTGAAGGGTGCGGGGGAGCAGACTGTATAATACCTGCTGCAGTTAGAAGCATCAAGGCAGATGTGCAGAGAGCCTGGCAGAGAGAGCTTGACCCAACACTGACTGCCTAAAAAGTGAGACAGAACAAGGATCTAGCACACACATTCTATGTGGATTAAAAACAAACAAAGACACAAAACATTTTACAAACACACCTCTGTCTTTAAGGCATGTGGCATATAGGCACATGTGACTCTGGAGGGGGGATTGAAATAGGAGTAGAGTAGAGAGTTAGAAATAAATAGGGTAAAATATAAAACCAGAAAAAGCCTCTTCATGAACTGATGAAAAGAATGATAATGCCTTAACCTACAAATAAAGAGAAACTAACATAAGACTATCACGTGGCAGCAGGGTGGTGAGAGAAATAAAGCTGGAAGCTTTCTTAGAGGTCACCTCTGGGTGGAGCTGAGGTGGACAGGTCGGACAGGAAAGGACCTGCTTCCATTTTCAGAGCCTCTTTTCTTTTTTTAAAACCATGAGCGTGTATTACTTTGGTAAAAATAGAAAAAGAGAGAAGAAGCAGAGAATGGTAAATGCAAACAAGTTGAAAGCTGGTAACACTCTCAGGACCAGCTTCTGCCTCGACTTCCCCTCTACTCTCAGGCCCCCACTGTCTTGTGTTTTTAATGCCGCCAACTCCCAGGAGCCAGGAGTGCAGGCATCACCTGCTCTTCCCAGGCTGCTCCTTCCACTGGGTGTTTTCACTTTGGTCCCAGCAGCAGCGTGTCCTCTTCAGGATTTCTGTCAGGTAGAGCAAGGCTAAGATGCTGAGTGGTTTCTAGCCCGGCGTCCAGCCTCTCTCCTGAGGCTGCTCATTCTCTGGGGCTCAGAGGACGTGCTCTTTCCGGGGAAGGGAGCCAGGCAGCTGGGGTCAGGGCTTGGGGGTACAGACTAGCTGTGGACCCGCGTGGAGCGGATGGGCAGGCCTGCTTCACGGCCTTTCCCATCCTCACTGATAGGGTGCTCGACAGACAGCCCCAGTGTGGAGCCCGGGCGCGTGGGCATGTCTGCCCAGGGATGGGGGGCCTGCCAAAGCTAAGCTGCCTGGGATCCCCATGTTGCTTCCTGGGGAAAATGCAACCATTGTTCCTACACAAAACAGTCCTCTGTCCCTGATCAGGCCGGTCCCTAGAAACTTATTTCCACAAAACCCTGAAGGCTGCAAAAAATGCGCTCTGGCTCAGTCTCCCGTAGAGAGCTCTTAGCCAAGTACAGTGACACACTTAGCATAACGGTCAAAAGGTCCTCGGGAGGGACAGTGGGACACGGCCAGCATGAGCTGCCCACTGAGTCCTCGTCCTCTGGCTTGGGAGCCATCCCTTGTCACAAACCCACACGAAGCCTTGGCAGCCACTTCCCCTGAGTTTAGTTCTCCCCAGGAGCCAGACGATCACAATCAAACCTTTGGGCAAATGGGTCCTGGTCATGCCCTCCCCAACCTCAGGCTTCTCCAAAGATTTCCAGGGTCTTTGAGTCCCCACTCAGCCCCTTGTCCCCAAGCCTCCCTCCGTGACCCCTTTGACAGACCACGGCCTCCACCAAATCTCCCGAGAGGATGGAACTGTGCTTCCCTCCTCCTGGACAGCCTGGTGGTGGGTGAGAGGCATAAGGCAACACTTCTCAGCCCCAGCCAGGCCAGCAGGCTCCTCTCCACCCTCGTCCCCATCCCTGTGGGCCCCTAGCCAAGCAGAGCCCTATGAGCAATCCCTATGATCTGGAAGTCTCCTGCTATCATGACGAGCCAAATAAACAAAACTATTATTGAGTCCCACTAATAATTTTTACTTTAAATACTAAATCTTAAATTAGGAAAGTTTGCATTTCAGTTTGGAATGAGATATTCTAGTAGCATTTTGTAAAAGACCTTGGCGTTTGGCAGTCACTCCCTTCTCTTACAACCACCAAGGCCGCTTTTCATTATGTAGGTCATGCCTCAAACGGGACTTCCACTGTGACTGTGGACGCCACTCCCTAACACACAGGTGCATGCTGCATGCCCTGTCCTGCCATTCCTGGAGCTGTGGGACCCACAGACCCCCAGATGCCCGGACAGACAGAGGGGTTGAATCTGGAGCCATGTGACCTCGGGGCCTCGGGATGTGTGGCATCAACCAGGTGGAACCAGTTTACGGGCAATCAAATATGGCCAACTTGTCCTTCCCCATCTGGTAGTCATCTTGGAGGGGCATTTGAGCCATCCTCCCTGGATATGGCCAAAGACTTGGCCGGAGCCTAAGCAGGGGTTGGGGCATTGAGAAGGGCCACACTGTGGTTGGCAGGGCTCCCCACCTGGGATGCAGCAGGCACTCTGGGCTGGGCCCCAGTAGCCTCAGAGACAGGCACACAGAGGGGCTCCCGGGGGTTGGAATGGGGCCATTCGGGGGCTCTTGATCCTCTGCTTACAAGAGCAGCTTGTAAGTTAGATTCTCAAAAACATCATAACCCTGGAAGCACTGATGGATTATTTTGTTCTTGAACGGGCTACTCTGCTCTCATGAATGCCTGGGCTGGAAGCCTGCACAGCAGAAACCTCAGCAGCCGGCTGTTTGCTTTTCTAATGACTCCAGAGTTTGGACAATCAGATCCTCTGACGCCAAGACCCAGCTCCTGTGCTTCTCCGGCAGGACGTCTGCCGCCTGAGCTGATGACTGGGGCTCTCACCCATCCTGGGGCATTCCTTGAGAAAACGGCTCCTGTGAAAAATGTTAAGTGTTTCCTTTTGCCCACCTTGGTTTTAATGCATATTTTCCGCCTTGTGGAGTCTGGGAGACATGTTTTCCTCTCAGTCTCATCTCTACAAACTCTTTCTCTCCCTCTAAGTTGTTTCTTTTCACCGCAGAGGCATCACCTTCCCAGAAAGAGCTGATAAGCCAGTAGGGCAGCTGCCCATCTAGGGCCTTGAAGGAAAAAGGAAGAGGAAGAAGGGTTGGGGCTTACACGGCTCTTGTGGGGGCAGCTGGTGAACAGCATCCGTCCCTTACGCTGCCCTGACCATTTGGAGTCTCCTACACTTGGGACATAGCAGGTCTACTAGTTTGTTTGTACTGCCGTAACAATGCCACAGACTGGATGGTTTAAACAGCACCAATCTATTTTCTCACAGTCCTGGAGGAGAGAAGTCCAAGATCAAGGTGTTATTTAGCAGGGTTGGTTCCTCCTGAGGCCTCTTTCTTTGGCTTATAGACGGCCGTCTCCTCCCTCTGTCTTCACATGGTGTTCCCTCCATGCATGTCTGTGCCCTAATCTCTCCTGATAAAGACACCAGTCTCGTTGGATGAGGGCCAACCCTAACGGCCTCACTTTAAAGCCCTGTCTCCCAACAGAGTCACATTCTGAGGTCCTGGTGGTTAAGACTTCAGTGTATGAATTTGGGGGACATGACTCAGCCTATAACAGATGGTGTCTTCCAGCAGCACACCCTGCTGTTCTGACCTCTCCAGTAAGGTGAAAAGGGCTGGAGCAGGACGCTTTAAAATCAGTTTAAGGGTGGAGACATTCTGCAAAGTCATTGAGAAAAAAATGAATTTGGCAGAACTTGACCCTAGAGAGTCTTTTCTCATCTTGTTCACTAGGGTAGGGATCAACAAACTACTACCTGGGCCAAATCCCACCAACAGGCTGGCCACCTGGTTTTGTAGAGGAATCTGTACTGGGCATGGCCACCCCACTGCATGAGTGTCGTGTCTGTGGATGCTTTTGCAGAGTTCAGTAGCTGCAACAGAGACCACATGACCCTCAAAGCCTAACATGTTTATGGAAAACATGTGCCAACCCCACACTAGAAGTCAGCTCCCTCTGGCAGGGACTTTTGTCTCCTGCTCGGAGCTGTATCCCCAGCACCTACAACTCTGCATGGCACCTAGTAGGGCTGAAGCAATGCCTGTTGGATGAGCAGGTGAACCTGTGCTCATGGAACTGAAGGTGTGGTGAAGTCAATCCCTGGAAACCCCTGGAATAATCCAATAAAATACATCAAGCTAACGTTCATCCCTTGTGCCCAGCAAGATCACAGCAAGGACGAGCAGGCCTTTCTGTCAGGAAGGGCCTAGCCATTGCCTCCCTTACCCAACTGCCCCTTTGTCCACAGGATCTGTTGTTGAAAGTTTCTGTCCTACTTAGTATAGAGGACTCACTACCCCATGATCATCACCGCTGCCTTTCTGGCTTCTGACACAGTGATGTTGGCTGTACTGTGTATGTTCTAAGACACCACTGAGAACCCAAATCAAAGTGTGAAAGGTGTTGGCCACATCATCAGCCTGATCAAGCACTTGCAACAAGGGGCCTGACCAACCTTCTTCCCACTAAGGAGTAAGGTCCCCCTGCTTTCTCCCTAAAATCCCAGTCTCACAGTGTCCTTAGGACTTGTCACCACTCCCAGAGAAAACCACGGCCAGGGGGACATAGTGCTCTGCCCTCCCTGACCCACAGCTTTCGTTAGGTTTGAGTGGTCCTGACGCCCCCTTGACCCCAGGTGGGCTCGGAGTTCCTAAGGATGCCCTTTCATTTCTAGGGAGTCTGGGACACCCCACTGCAATAACAAAATCCTCCCCATACATCCATGCACTGACACAGCTGTGCAGCTGCAAATCAATTCCCAGGCATAGCCTCAGGCATCCCATAATTCCCCAAAGTGCAATTGCAAAATAAACTCTGATGTGCCCTGGTTCCAGGAGCCTTTGGGCACGCTTTTGAGAGACAAGAGGAAGAGGAGAGAGCAGGCAGAACAAGCAGTTCCCCAGGCTGGTGTAGACATTCAGCCTCCTGGAAGTGGGATGTGGATGTGGTCCAGATGTGCCCCCTGGATCCTGCAGTGCCTCCCATCACTTCCCTAGAAAGTTCTGTAGAAGTGAGGCTGCGAGCCGGCCTTCCAACATCGGAGACCTGAGTGGGAACACTGGTTCTCATTCTTCCCGGGCGAGGAACCACTGGAAAGCCTCACTGTACACATATGTAAAATGAACTAAATAATACTGACTTCATAGACCTCTTGAGAGAATTAGCAGCAATAAAACACATAAGCACTTATCACAGGTACCTGGCACGTAGGAAGAGATCAATCAATACCAAACCTATGTGAAACCTGGGGAACAGGATGAGAGGGGAAAACAGGCAAAAAATACTAAAGAATAAAAGGAAAGGAAAAGTGTATATTTTCTAAATGTCCTAGAGCTATTTTTTTTTCAAAAGTTCTAGGAGGAAAAGTAGAAACAAAGAGTTGAGTTTTGTCCCCCAGGCTGACACTTACACAGACAGAAATATGCATAGACTACGTAGGTGGATGATTGTTCCCATAGTAACAGGATGCAGACAATATTCTGGTTGGGATGCAATCTACCTTGATACTTTGCCATAAAGCCTGTCTGCCACACACATCCAAGAGATCAACCTGAGAAATATTTTCTGTTTCAACTCTCAGATCGACCCCATCTTAGCTTAGAGAACCACACAGTGACCTTATTTTAGGACATGGTTTAGACTGATGATGAGTGGTGCCAACTGTTCCTGCCAAGAGTGCCAGGAGTGTGCTGGGGCACCTCAAATGCAATCTTCAGATACCTTCGCTTCTACCTGGCTCCTTCACAGGTAAAGTACCTCATCTTTGGAGACCAAGCCATGACTGCATTGTTAAGTTTAGCATGAATGTGTGAATGCAAAGTGCTTCTATTATTAAACTATCACAAGAGAGAAATATTTCTCCAGTGACATCTAGCAGCTCCTGGCATCCAGGGACTCCTTTCCCCAAATCCTTTCCAAATAGGGAACTAGCAGCACTCTAAAATTGAACCAAGGGGACCCCAAAGAATTTGTGGATTTGAAAATATTCAATGCATACTCGAAATACCTTTCGCCTTTGGTATTCAGAAAGACCTGTGGACTCTGAAATACGAAGCTCTCATGACCACAGAAAGTGCAAAAGTGCCAACTGCACTGAAATCCCTCTCAGGATCCCTGGCCATGTGTGTTTTGGGAAACTGCATTAACACCTTCCGTCAACTCGTGTATTCTCAGGACACTTACATTTTCAGTTTCAGCTTTTAAAAGAACTATGATTCCATCTCAGAAACTCTCACTCATTGGGGAACACAGGATATATTTCTTTTCCAGGAAGATATATTTTAAAATGTCAAGAGTAATGAATGCCCTGAAAATTCAGAGAAAGTGAAACAGTATAATACGTAGCATCTATTGAGTGCTATGCTCTGGGCATTGGGTTTGGATTATTTTATTTGATCTCACCACAACTCAATGACATAAGGATGGTTATCCATTTCATTTTTCATTCATTCCTTCAAAAATAACAAATATTTATTGAGCGTCTACTGTGTACCAGGCTTCATTCTAGCTGCTAGGCAGATGGCAGGGAAGTAGACAATGGCCCTTCCCAGATGGAGTTGATACCCTAACGACAGAGGCAGAACACAGCGAAAATCACATAGCTATAATATGACATCGCATAGTGATGAGTATCTCAAAGAAAGATGAAGCAGGGTTAAGGGTCCAGATGAAAGGAGCAAGGTCAAGAATGACTTCTAAGAGAAGCTGACATCTGGGCATCAACCTGAGTGGAGGGAGGGCGTGGCCAGTCGAAATTCGAGGAAAAGTCCTCCACGCATAGGAAACAAAGCAAGGGGGTCACTGGGGGGTGGAGGGCAGGGAGGAAGGTACAAGGGGCTATTGACATCAGAGAGGTAGGCAGGGCCTGAGCATCAGGACCTGATGGGAATGCATAACATCTTGGTTTTGAAGTTGGATGGGAAACAAATAGAGGGTTTAGTGCCCTCTGATATCTCCTATTCCATTCCTAGTTCACATTTTTAAAAAATGCTAGTCACACTTCACTAAATTGATTTCACAACCCATTGAGTTTGAAAGCCACACTCCAGTGGGTATCTCTTACTTCTGAATTATCCTTATCAAAATAGAGATAGTAAAAAAGACACCAATCATCACAAGGAAAAAAAAAAAATTAGCTATGTGTGGTGATTGGTTGTTACTAGATTTATTGTGGTGATCATTTCACAATATATACATATATCAAATCGTTGTACACCTGAAACTAATATAGTGCTATGTTATGTATATCTCAACTTAAAAAGCATCCCCCAAAAAAGAAAAAAGAGATCTAGCAAGTTTGACTGTACTATCTACACCATCTAAAGAATTAACTGCAAAGTGATTGTGTAAGTGGAATCAAATAGCAACCCTTCTGTATTTTACCTTTTGTGTGTTTATTTTATCTTATAGTTAAGGAAGCCAAAATACCCATGAATGGCAATGCAAGGTTGCCTGTTTCCCCAGGAAGCCATGAGCCGTTGGATCCACCAGCCCTGTCTCTGAAGGCAGCTGACTGCAGAACTGCTGCCCCCTCGGCTGCCAGCTGGCGTGCAATGCCGGGCATGTGTTGGCACCAGCCCGCAACAGCAGGGCAGAGGAATGCAGATTCACAAGGCTCTTACGGGGAAAGACTCCCTTGAGTCTTACATGTCCAATTCTGGTTGGGTTTGTGGCTGCTCTTCTTATCTCAAGATGGCATTCCTGTCTGTGCCTTTTAATCACAGAATTCCTGGGTATTAAAAGCACGTGAGAAGTCACGTCCTGGGTCCCCACGCCACCATGCCATGGAGGATCGCGCCTCAATCCCCTGCAGCAGGCAGACAGACACTGTCCCCAGACAGGGTCACAGCACCCCTCAGGGCACGGGTCCGGTGTCTCGCCACCCTGTCATAAAGTCTTTTCTAGAAATGGAAGCTGGTTCTGCCACTCCCCCATTAAATCTGTTCCCACTTCTGGGACCCAGGCAGTCATAAGCCCCCATCCTCCCCTTTCCAGAACGACCCAGTTCTCGCTCCTCTCATGGGCAACACGCAGGGCTTCAGTTTAGGCCCAAAAGACCTGTGGGTTGCAGCCCCCAGGCTCATGACCTTGACCTTGCAGGTCTCCTCCAGCACGGAGGAGCCTGGGGCCTGAGGTGTCAGTGGCTGGCTGTCATGGAGCACTCTCCCTTGTCTGGGGGTGGTGACCAGTGCTGGGAAAAGCCAGGGAGCAGGCTGTTGGCAGAATTGTCTCTTCTTCAGATTCTTCAGCCATTACTGCATCAGGCGAAGCCGCCAGCAGACCTTGGGAACACGTCATCCACTTCGGTATTTTCAGACACAACTTCCACTGGACCTGCCCGCGCTCACGCTCAGCCTTGATTCACCCTCGCTGTTAACCCTGCTCTGGGTGTAGACCCCCGTCCTCTGTCAGCCGGCCTCCAGAACACACGGGGCTTCCAAGCTGCTGCCCCACTCGCCTCCCTGCGAGAGTCTGTGTCTTAGCAATTCACGAGGAACGAATCGTCCTGGGTATGTCTTGACCCTGCACAGGTGACTGGCAGTGGGGGCCTTCAGCACCCTCCAGAGCCCCCCTAGCCCCAAATTGGGGTGTTGTTGTGACTGCAGCTGCACCCCTACTCTATCATGTTCTCCCTGCAGCCCCACAGCAATTTCCCTATGTGTAAGGACACGGTGACAACAAAATAAAGATCGTCAGTTAAGATCCCGAGTAAAGGAGGAGGAGCATATGCTGCCTACTTGTTCCAGCGGTGGGAGGGATCAGCTGCCCGCCTGCCTGGAGGGAGCAGGGCCCATGGGAAGACTGTTCTCTTAATCGCCAGGGCTTTGCTCCTGCTTTCATTTGGTGATGTTGTTCAGGGCTTACCAAGTTATTTTTAAGAACTCCTCCTGGGTTTCTTTGGATTTTTTTTTTCCCGCTTATTTAGTAAGTTGATTAGTTGTAATTATCAGCCCTGTGGAGTTTCTCAACTGGATACCAAAATGAGCATCTAACGTGGTAGTTGAACTGAATTCCCAAGAGTCTATATGTGCGTATCTTATCAATGTGGGTGTGCAAGCCTGTGGGGTCAATATTATCACTTTTTTAATACCTACATGCACATAAGCACGTGAAGTGCAGGACAGAATATATATGTAATGCCCATCTCTCACGTGTCATATTCTAATGAAAACTTCCTGGGAGCCTGTGTGTGTGTGTGTGTGTGTGTGTGTGTGTGTGTGTGTCTGTCTGTCTGTCTGTCTGTCTGTCTGTCTGTCTGTGTATTGGTGAATAAATTACTAAGCCTCTTTTCTGAACACACTGGATGACGCCAGCAGTCCTTGAGTTGGAAAAAGTAAATTCAAGGGCTGGAGGGAGAGCGGTACTTCCTTTCCCATCCTCAGAATTGTCTCCATTATCCACCCCAGAGGGTACCTTCTTCTGGCAGGCCCAGGCCGAGCTCACACCTTGTGTCACTGTCACTCTTCTTACAGCTGCCTTCACAGACCTCTTCAGTCACTCCCTGCAAGCCCTTGGCTTTATGTCCTCATGGTCAAGAATGTGGGAAATTGATTATAACTTAAAAAAATGTTCTCTTATAAAGCAGATTACTTCTCTTCAAGATGGTACCTTGGACTCATACTTTAAACTCCCTCTTTTATCCCAACTACATTGGCATACTTTTTAAACAAATTACATATATATACACACGCATGTATACATGTGCATATGCACACACACACACACACACACACACACACACACACACCAGCCCATCTCAGGGTACAGAAATCTGGAACCTTCCCAGAAAAACTTGTGTTTCTGAGCACATCTCTGATTGCCCATGTAATGTAGTGAAGTCATACCTTGCATGGTGCAAATCTGCACCGGGGCTTTCAGGAGCAGCCCCAGCACCCCTGCTCCCCACCACAGCTCTCTGACCACAGACTACTGCATCGCCAGGGATGCTGGTCCAAAGGATGCTGCCCAAGCCCCAGGCCACACTCTCCAAACAGAACCCCTGGGGACTGGGCCATGAGTCTGAGCTTTAACAAGCTCCTGATGGGTTCTTGGGGCCACTGCTTAAGCTCCAAGGGCCTCCACTACATCCAGAGGCAAATGTCACAGTCAACCCCTGGGAAGCTCAGCAAACTGCAGAGAAGGAGGAAAGTCCTGTTTCTCACTTTCCCTAAACCTGAAGGAGAGTGGGCCCTACCCAGACTGCATGCTTTAGAGGGGCACCATTCAGGGTCCCTTCATCATTTGCAGCCCACACCCCATCTTTCTAAAGAAGCACTCCACAATTCTCTGCATAAATGCTCTCTGGCTGTGTCCTGACCTGTTCAGGCCTTTTCTCTGTTCAGACGTGCCTTGGGCATATACAGTTATAGATCCATTGGGTGATCAAGAGGCAGCTGTTTCCAGGGGTGTAGACAGAGCTTGGATGTGTCCATAAGGTACCCCATGGTAAGGAGTGCAGAGGTCAGACCCAAGGCCAGAATCTAGAAACAGGAAGTCCCCATGCCACCACGTTCCAGCAGGATGACCAAGGGGTCTAGGGAATCTAAACGTAACTTAACATCCAGGACATAACGAAGGTATATTATTGTTATGGACTGAATGTTTGTGTCCCCCCAAAATTCATATGTTGGAGCCCTAACCCCTAATGTGATGATGTTTGGCAGTGGGGCTTTGAGGAGGTGATTAGGTTTAGATGAGGTCATGTGGGTGGGACCCCATGATGGGATTAGTACCCTCATAAGGACAGGAGAACAGACCAGAGTTTCATCTCTTTCTGTCATGGGAGGACACAGTGAGAGGTGGCTGTCCACAAGTCAGAAAGTGAGCTCTCAGGTGGGACCAGTTCAGTCAGCACCTTGATCTTGGACTTCCAGCCTCCGGAACTGCAAAAAATAAATGTCTGTGGTTTAAGTCTCCCAGTCAATGGTGGTTTGTTATAGCAGCCTGAGCAGACTAATACAGCAGTCAAGGTGGGAAGACAGAACCAATCTTATCGATCACATTATGAGACCATTGCATCATTGTTAGGCACTTGGGACTGTGGTAGGAGAGCTCTGTTTGCTCTCTTGCACAGGCCTTGTTTGGGACAGACTTTTGGCCCACCCTCCTCACCTTTGGACCCCTTGAGAAACATGGCCCTATGCTTCTCTTAGCTCTTCTTCCCAGACCATTTATTCCCTTAGAGTCCTGAAATATTTCCCCAGTGGCTTCCTAGGCTGCAGAGAAGCTGGGTGGCACCCCCGCTTATATGTTCGTAGACAATGAACAGCCTGCACTGGCTTTATGGGGCCAGGCCTCTCTTCTGAGGAATGAGTGTCTGGAGGGCCGGGCCAAGGTGTTGCATAACAGGGAGAATTGGTGGGATTTACTTAGAGGCCCAGCTCTGCTTCCAGGCCCAGCTGTGGATGTGGACATGACCCACCACTGCTCCCAAGGGTGCTGTTACAGGTTGAATTGTGCCTCCCCAAAAAGATATGTTCAAGTCCTAACCCCACAGTACCTCAGAATGTGGCTTTATTTAGAGATAGGATTTTTACAGAGGTAATTAAGGTTAAATGAGGTCATTAGGGTGAGCCCTAATCCAATATAACCAGTGCCCTTATAAAAAGGGAAGATTTGAACACAGAAATGGACATGCACAGAGGGAAGACGATGAGAAGACATAGGAAGGAGGTGGCCTCATGACTGGAGTGATGCTTCCACAAGCCAAAGATTGCTGGCAATGCCAGAAGCTAGAAGAGGCGAGGGAGGATTTTTCCATAGAACTGCTGGAGGGAGCATGGCCCTGCTGACACCTTGATATTTATTTTTCTTTTTTTTTTTTAACATCTTTATTGGAGTATAATTGCTTTACAATGGTGTGTTAGTTTCTGCTTTATAACAAAGTGAATCAGCTATACATATACATATATCCCCATATTTCCTCCCCATTGCCTCTCCCTCCCACCCTCCCTATCCCACCCCTCTAGGTGGTCACAAAGCACTGAGCTGATCTCCCTGTGCTATGCGGCTGCTTCCCACTAGCTATCTATTTTACATTTGGTAGTGTATATATGTCCATGCCACTCTCTCACTTCCTCCCAGCTTACCCTTCCCCCTCCTCGTGTCCTCAAGTCCATTCTCTACGTCTGTGTCTTTATTCCTGTCCTGCCCCTAGGTTCTTCAGAACCTTTTTTTTTTAGATTCCATATATATGCGTTAGCATACCATATTTGTTTTCCTCTTTGTGACTTACTTCACTCTGTATGACAGACTCTAGGTCCAACCACCTCACTACAAATAATTCAATTTCGTTTCTTTTTATGGCTGAGTAATATTCCACTGTATATATGTGCCACATCTTCTTTATCCATTCATCTGTCGATGCACACTTAGGTTGCTTCTATGTCCTGGCTATTGTAAATAGAGCTGCAATGAACATTGTGGTACATGACTCTTTTTGAATTATGGTTTTCTCAGGGTATATGCCCTGTAGTGGGATTGCTGGGTCATATGGTAATTCTATTTTTAGTTTTTTAAGGAACTTCCATACTGTTCTCCATAGTGACACCTTGATTTTAGATGTCTGGCCTCCAGAACTGGGAGAGAATAAATTCTTGTTTTTGCCCACCTAGTGTGTGATATTCTGTTACAACAGACTGAGGCCAACCCACATGCATGGGCTCTTCTGCCATTTCACATGATTTGTCCTGCTCCACAGCAACAGTTCTGGAAAATGTGGTCCCAGACCAGCACCATCAACATCACCTGGGACTCTGTGTGCAAAGCAAAATGCAGGCCCCACCCAAACCTACTAATTCAGAAATCAGGTGGATGGGACCAGCACCTGTCTTTTAACCAGCCCTCTGGGGAGTCTGATGTTGCTCCATTTGGAGCATCCCTGGGGGGGAGAACAAATATCAAGGAATGGGGAGTACTGAGCACCAGAGGATCGGCCTGCAATGGGTCCACTTCTCCTCCCAGCCTGCATCCCTGGACAGCCCTGGTAGGTAGGATTGTTGGCAAATGCGTGGTGGGAGAGCTCAAGGGGGTGTGAGCGCACCCCCGCAATGTGTGACCCACAATGTATCTTGGGCCCAGAAAGCTGGGGAACCCCAAGATTGAAGAACTCCTGTGATCTCCCTTGTGAGAACTAGAGAACAATCACAGCCCACAGCTGCTTTGCAGGGCAGGCAAAGTGGTGTCACAGCCAAGGACTGCCCATGCCCTTCCCAGATGATCTCTGTAGGATAAACGCCCAAAGTTCCCACAGCTCCGATGGCACACCTGGGCAGGCATCACTCCAGCTGGTGCCCAGGCCGCCATGCCTCTGTACACACTATTCCCGTCCTCTGGAGTGTGCTGTCCACACTGACTCATCCTGTAAAACCGTGCTCCCACTTCACCCTCCTAATCCTCTCCGCTCTCTCTATGCACACAGCCTTGGGTCCTCACTCTAACAGCCTCCAGCACATGGCCCATTATTGACCTTTGACACATGAGCCTCCTTCCTGCACTGCTTCCTTGTGGAACATTCCTGCATGTTCCATTGTATGGATATACCACATTTTGTTTATCCATTCATCTGTCAGTGGACATTTAAGATGTTTCCATTTGGGGGCTATTGTGAATAATGCTGCTGCAGACGTGGCTGTACAAGGTTGTAACGAAGAGTCAGACTCCTTTATTGATGTTTGATCACTGACAGCTTTTAAGCCCACCCCTAATCTCTGCTCCAGAGTAAACACCAGGTTTTTAAACCATTAAAGCTATTTCCAGCCCTTCACCATTCATGTAGCCCTCTTCTCTGTCATAACTGATATTTTACATCACAAGTCCCATTTTTTCCTCTCGCTGGGACTTACTGGAAGAACAGGGGTCTGTAAGAAAGGCTTTCTGAAACTTGAGATGATCCCGCCAACCAGTCACAGGTCAAGGCTGTGAAAGGCCATCACCCCTGGTAGTCCAGGGCAGACGCGCTACCCACAGCCCTCCACATGACCCATCACTCGGGGCCCAGGCAGCAGGCACTGAACATCCAGCCTGTGTCCCAGGCTGTGGGGAGGAGGGTGTGGACAGCTTTAGCTTGGTGACAAAAACGACTCTAAATGTCCTCTAGCTTCTTCCAACTTTAGACTGAAGAATCTGACAAGACTACATGGAGCGTGAGACCCAGTTTTTACCAAAAAAAAAGTCTTTTAATTGTGAAGATCTCGTATGAAGAGACACACACAGGAGAGCAGTCCCACAGGGCACTCAAACCCTTGGTAACCAATGGTGGGAAAAATGGGGGCAGACGGCCCTGTGAGGCCTCCTGTAGGAGCCTGGAGGGAGAGTCTCCTCCCCTACAGGCATTGCTATCGAACGTGGGGGGAGGGAGATAAATTAGGAGCTTGGGATGAACATACACACACTACTATATAAGATAGATAACCAACAAGGACATACTGTACAGCACAGGGAGCTCTACTCAGTATTCTGTAATAACCTATATGCGTAAAGAATCTGAAAAAGAATGAATATATATATGTGGGTATAACTGAATCACTTTGCTATATACCTGAAACTACCACAACATTGTAAATCAACTATACTCTAATTTAAAAAACAAAACCAAACAAACAGGAACAGAGCCAAGAGTTGCTGGGCCCCGGGATGTGCCGGACCCTGTCAAGACTAAGCCATGAAGGGCTCACAGCATCCCGGGTGCTAGCTACTATGTGTGTCTCCCTTTTAAAGGTGGGGAAACTGAGGCAGAAAAGTGTGCCCTGGCTAGAGAGAGGAGCTGGGTAGCACCCGTGTAGGACTGCAGCCAGGAGGGGGCGGGGGTGGCGGGGAGGTTCCTCCTGACATGCGGACAGCAGTCCCCACCCAAACACGTGTGTTTCCTGGGGAGGACTTGGACCCGGAGCGCCAAGAGGGATGAAGGAGAGCTCGCTCCCAAGGGACTTGGTTTTCCATTGGAGGGAACTTGTGGTTTTCTGTTTGCTTTTTAACTCATGTTTATTATTATTATTATTATTACTACTATTATTATTATTATTTTAATCTTCTGTCACCTTGCTGCTTCCCTCTGGTTATTGTTATCTTAGTACTTAGGGGCCCCGCTGGCTCCCTGGTCAGTTGGTCCGAGTGCCTTTTGTTCCCCTCTGGCCCTAGTCAGGACTGCTGGGCTGTCACCTCACCCAGGTTCTGCTGTCCCTTCCTCCAAACCCATTATAGCAACATGGGTGCCCAGCAGCCCAGGCCTGAACTTCCAAGGACACGCCCACTGTCCTCCGTCAAACCAGAGGGAGGTGACCCCCCAAGGGGTGTTCCCTGCTGAAAGGTGAACCCTTTACGAGCAGAGACCACAAAGCATAAGCATGGAAGGACCCTGGCCTTCCACCACAGAAGTAGCAATTGTGAGACAGCTTTGGGGAACGTTAGGCTGAATTTCTTTGTCTGCCATCAGCGTGGACATGGCAGATGGGAAATCCAGCCGGCTGAGGTTCTTAAACAAAAATCTGATGTCTCCTGGAGGTAAGAGAGCTTTGCAGGCAGCATGACTCTCAGGGCTGGTGGCTGCCTCTTAATGGAAAAGATAGAAGAAATAAAAAGAGTGAGGCCCAAAAAAAGATCTGTGTGGAAGCAGCTCGGCAGCTTTTCTCTATGTTTGCAGAACAATAGAAGAGGGAAGAGTTTCCATTAGAAGCAGGATTTCGGGCACACGGAAGGACTCCTTGGTCTGCGTGATGCTCTCACTGGGAAGGGAGCAGGTGCTAAACGCCGAGCTGGGCGCAGGGCTTCGGGCAGCAGTGAGGGGCTGGATGCCCGGGGCTGGGAGCTGGCCGGCCCACATCCGTCTAGACACGGGTGGCTCCAGGACGCCCCTGCTTGCAATGTTCCCAAGGTAAACCTAAACAAGCCTGGGGTTGAGGGAGGTCACGTCCAAGTCCTAACAGAAACTTGGCAGTCAGAAGACGGAGTGCTGAGCCCTGGGAACTCAGACCCCGGGATTTACACAACAAAGGGGATGTGCCCAAACCTGGCTGTCTGGTGTGTCCTTTGAAATGTAGAATTCAGGCTGCAGCCCAGAGGGCTCCAAACACCCACCCCCGCCCCCGGGCCGGCTCACTCTGGGGAGGAGACACCACCCCTCCTGGCTTCACCTTCTCCCCACCCTGATGCTGAGAGCAGTGGTCTCCGCGTGCTCTGCCCTTTGCTTTCACTAGGTCTTCCCGGAGTTGGATGACTCGAGGTACGGCTTTCCTGCCAGGTCCCGTTGCCCAGATCCCTCTGCCAGCGGCTTCCCGGAGGGGAGGGGAGTGAGGGGAGGAGAGGGTTCCCGGAAAGCCCTCAGCAGGAGGCAGGATTGGTTACAGGTATGGACCTTGCCCTGCGTGCAGCCTCTGTTCCTCCTGCACGTGGCTAATTATAGCTGTTTACTGAGTGAAGGATGGGTGTCAGGGACTGCAGGAGATGCACGGGTGGGAGAAGTAGTCCCCGGCTCTCCTGCTGTTTACACAGGAGTGGGAGAAGGGAGGAAGGCAGTGCCAGGCCGGAGATGCCTAGCTACAGAGAAGGGAGGTGTCAGCGACCACAGGGGGTCCAGAGGAGGCAAGGCAAACCCAAGCTGCCCCTGTGCCAAGGCAGACTCAAGTATTTCTTCTGAACTGACACCTCCAGGTCAGCGTTCAGGCCAATGAATTCTGCAGAACTTATTCCCAGAGGTCTTCAGAGCTTTCAGGCAGGGCTGGGGTGCCCTGAGTTCACCTGGTTTGGCAGAGACGTGCCGATGCATCAGGATGGGGGCATCAGACCTCGTGAGCCCTCACAGGATTAAAGCCACGAGGTCCCAGAGAATGCTCCCCGCCCAGCCAGGCATACACTCAATTTACCACCTCAAGGTGCCTCTGAGTGGCACGATAAGCACTGAGGAGGGGTATTCTCCCATAACACAGACAGAAACCTAGCTCAGAGTGGTCCAGGCAAAGCTCAGGGGCACACAGCCAAAGGGCTCACAGCCAGAGCCCATGATGGCTCTGCCCCAAGGAGCCACTCTCAGACCACCCTGGGATCAAGACGGAGCTCCAGAGAACACACTGGGTGGCCTGCTGGTCCCTACAAGGCTACAATCCTATGAGATAAGAAATGTTTACAGACTGGGAAACTAAGGTGTAGTGGAATTAACTGACCTGCTCTCATCACCCAGAAAAGGATGTTTAGGAGACTGGAGCCCAGGAGTCTTGGGGACCACAGTCCGCACTCTGCCCTCCCAGAAGACACAGACGTGGCCTGTAGCGGCCGGGTGGGAGACCTGGCATTTCCCCCAACAGACCCTGACACCCTTTGGCACAGACCTGTGGTTCTCAAAGCCCAGTTCCCAGACCTGCAGCATCAGGTGAGACATGTAAACCCCAGGCTCCAACCCAAATCTACTCAATCTGAGACTCTGGGGTGGGCCCAGTGGTCTGTGTGGTCGCAAGCCCTCCAAGGGCTGTGACACTCCTCCAGGTGGGAAGGGCAGGTGCCCTGGAGGAACAGTCCGTGGGGCTGGGGCAGAGCATTCCTAAAAAGGAAAGGCGCAGCCTGTGCAGGGCCCACACGGACCCCTCCCTCAGCCTTACCTTGGGCTGCAGAGAGAACGGGGCAGGGTCTGCGTCCGCCTCAGGGTGTGCGCGCCTGATGGGTCAGCACGGGTGGGAGGTGACAGAGAGAACTGAGAACTGACCTGCATGTGACCTGGCCTGGGGGCCGGGCTCCACCGTCACCTCGGCTGGGCCCTGGAGGGGAAGGACGCTGGCTCGAGGCCCCAACTAGGGATATTTGATCATCTCTGCTCTGTACTGCCCACAGGGTGGAGTGTAGGACAGACAATTCCAGGGAGGTGACCTTTCCAATTAGGCGATGAAGTCAATGCGAACTTCAAACAGGTTAAAAATAGGATTCTAAAAGTAGCTCTGTGGAAACAGGAGGTGCAGCGGGAAAGTTCCTGGTGAGGCTGGGCAGGGTATTTCCCACACAGCCTCCATGCCCAAGGAGAAAGCTGTGTCTGACCCCCAGCAGGCCACCAGATGGAGAGAAATGCAAAAAATCTGGGTGGAGTGTGAGGAGTGTTGTGATGGGGAAAGGGCCTGGGGCTTGGGGATGTGAGCCTGCCTCATTTATGTTACCTCCGGGTTCATTGATTGACTGTCCTTTAAATTCTGCATTTAGGTTTGGGTATGCTCCTGTGCGTATGAGCTAGCTAATATGTATATAAACATACATGTTCATCATTTTTTATCAGGTTTTATTTCCTGCCAGACCTTCCAGACCAGAACATCAGCTTCACCACCCCCAGACCCTCTGAGTAAGAATCTGCATGTTTCCACGTCCCTGGGCGTCTCGGGGTCCAGGAAAGTCTGAGAAGCTCTGCTCCAAGTTCCTGGAGGCCTGCCCCAAATGCCAGGGCAGGATTGAGCGTTCTGCAGGAGTCTTCCTGGGGTCAAGGTCTCAGCACACGGGGCTGCTATAGGTGAGAGGGCTTCCTGCAGCCGCAAAGGACGGCAGGTGTGAAGGCTGTTGACCGAGTGAGGTCCAGAAGTCACTCTCCCTGGACAGAGCACACTGAGAATCTGGCCCAGACACCTCCTCAGGGCTCCCGTCCACACTCGGGCAGGTGCCAAGCAGTGCTGTGTATGCCTGCCATCACCGCTGGGACGCCTGAGGTCACTGTGACCATGGGGTCTCCTCCTGCCTCCCTGCCCCTGTCCACCCAGAAAAAGTCCAGTTCCATGGGTCCCTCCACGACACTTCATAAAGCTCCTACTCTGCTCCAGGCCAGGGTCCCCACAGGGAGTGAGAATTGGTCCTGCCCTCGAGGACTTGCAGACCTGCTGGGGACAGATACACGAAGCAGGAAATGACAAAGTAACGTGGAAGCAGAGGGGCGAAGCTGGACTCAGGTGTTGCCGGCACACAGAGAAGGACCAGCCAGGTGACGGGTCCCGTGTGGACATCCGGCCAGCCTGGAGTTGGTGAGTCCATATAAAAGGGTTAAGGGTTATTTCTCTAAATCGATCTTTCTCCTTTCTTGGATTTATTAGTTTTTTAAAGTACATTTACATACAGAACAGAGCACTAATCTTAAGGGTGCAGTTTAGTCTAGACAAGAATATACGCTTGTGTCACGGCCCACACATCAATGCGTGGAACATTTTGCCACCCCAGAAATTCCCTCCAGAGATGGTCGCTATTCTGCTTCCACCACCACTGGTTGTTCTTGCATGTTCCTGACTTTCATATGAACGGACGCACATGGCGTGAGCATGCTGTGTCCCAGCACAAGGTCTGTGAGATGCACCCATGTTTGAATTTACATACATTGTCCTTGCTGTGTAGCATGTCAGCATGTGGATAAAATACACTTTATTCGGAGACTGGTGGACATTTGGGTCATTTCCAGTTTGGGACTACTATTAATAAAGCTGATGGGCAGTTTTTTTAATTTATTTTTTTTTTAATTTATTGAAGGGAAATTCACATAACATAAAACCCTCTATTTTAAAGTGAACAATTCAGTGACATTTAGTACATTCACAATGCTTTGCAATCGCTAACTTCTATTTAGTTCCAAAACATTTCCATCGCTCCAAAATGAAAGTCCTGAGCCATCAGGTAGTTTCTCCCCACTCTCCCTCACCACCAGCCCCACCTGAAGCCCCTGGCCACCACCAGTCTGCATTCCGTCTCTGTGAATTTACCTATTCTAGATGGTTCACATCAGTGGAATCATAGAATATGCGACCTTTTATGTCAGCTTCTTTCATTGAGCATCGTGCTGTCCGGGTTCATCCACGTGTTAGTGTGTCAGCACTTCACTCTTTTTACGGCCCGAGTCTATTACATAGCGTGGAATGACCACAGTTTGTGCTACAGACACTTGAGTTCATCTTTTTTTTTTTTTTGGATACAAGCGCTCATTTCTCTAGAGTACGTATCAAGGAGCTAGATGGCTGGGTCGTGGAGTGTTTGCAGCAGGTGTTTGGTTAGCCCTTACTAGACACTACCAAACAGCTTTGCCCCGAGGGGTGCACAGTTCTGGGGTCCTAAGCAATGGGGAAGGTTAGGGGTGGGTCCTGTGAGGGCTGGTTGGCCCTCATGGTCAGTGTGGACATTGTGCTCCATTATCCAAGCCTACAGGCTCCCAGGCTGGGAGCCTGTCCTCCAACCTCCTGAGCCCCACGAAACCATTACTCTCTGAAGCCCTGTCCCTTTCGGGACCCCTTGCGGGTCTTAGGAATCACCCTGAAAATTTGAACAAAGCAGCACCCGGGCCCCAGCTCAGAGGTCAGGATTGAGTTTAATGTGTGGTCAGGGCTTAGACTCCCCACCTTGCTCCAGCCTGCTGGCTGTATCCTGCAAGCATCCTTGCATTAATGCCTTCAACAGACAGCTGGTCCCGCCACCGTAAGTAGGGCGACGAAAGAGCCATCGCCAACCTCCTTGAAGAGTCAGCACGTAATTCCTCGCCCTCAGCCAGAGGCCCACCTCCCTGGCCCACTACAGGGCCCTGTCCTGGGTTACTGCCCTTCACCACAGGGCCTCGCAGCAGGAGACCGTTCACAGGGAAAAGGTGATTCAAAGTGGCCCTGCGAGGGCTGGCCAGATTCTCTCACCTCCTGCTGCATTTCCTTGGTTGTGTGTTGCTTTCTGGTGCGGCTCCAAGGCAGGTGATGGAGATGCCTGCTGCACCGCCACACAGTTAGTGCAGTGCTGCATCCGGGCCGTGGCAGCTGGCACCTGTCTGCTCAAGTAAGGGGGCACCGAGCAGGTCCTTCCTGACAAGAGCGCCTCTCTCATTGTGCAGGTTTGGGAATGCACACGCTCTTCCAATTCCTCGTATTCCCTGAGGGTCCAATTCTTGGATTTCCTTCTCAGTAGAACATATATTCCAAGGAAACAGACACACATGGTCTAATACAATACAAGGTGTTTTCTGCATGATTTCTTTGGTAGTCCTTAAGTAAATAAATCATCAGCCTCTAATGTACTTTCCACTGGGGGAGAAAATAGCTAAGTAAATACAGCACCTGCCACAGGACAGGAGGAAGACAGGGGCGTCCGGCCAAGTCACAGTCATTTATCACTGATACCCAGAAAGGTTCCCATGCTGAACAATCCCAGGGGCTGTGGCCTGCATGAAAAATCAACAGGACTTGGGTTGGTTTTTAAGGTCATTTAGAGAACTGTTTTCTCCTCCTTCTTTTATGTTTTCATGCATGTAAGACCATGCCTACACACCAAGAAAACAGAACACAAGTACAATAGAGTCTCTGGGGGCTAATTTGTCCCCTACAGAGAGGCAAAGGGTTGGACTGAGGTGGACAATTCCAGGCTGACATCACCAGTTCATTCTTCCCGAGAAGCAGCTGGGATCTGTGTTGAGAAAAGGTGTCCAACCAACATTTCCTGAGCATCTGAATGACGCACAGCAGGGAATTTGATGTTCAGGGTTTCATGGCCCAGGATCCTTACCTCCCAAGATGAAGCAAAATCAAAAGGAAAATAAATCAATTTATGAATTACTTTCTAATGGTCTAAAGGATCATTCAAGGTTGGTTTCAAAACTAGAGAGATGCCCCCTCAACACAATCTCACATTTACTGAGTACCTTCAGCCACAGACATTTTCATACCAGTCTCCTACTTCCCGGGGAAGGGGGCTTTTCTTAACAGGTTACGTGTGCAACGCAGAAGTCTGAACCATATGTCACCGATGGGACCGATAGGATGGAAAGTTAAATTACTGATAGAGAAAATTATTCTAAAATGCAATTATCAAAGGAAATATAAAGTACTTTTTAAAAAATAGCTAAAATTCATCAAATATTTTCTCTGTGTGAAGCTCTTTAAGTGCCTTACCAGCATCATGTTTGAAATAACATCTGGAAGGATGCTTTTCTTCCAGCCATCCTCAGCATCCCAACATCTCCTAAATGTCTGTGAATAACTCTGGGAGCGATGACTAGCTCTGCAGGCGTCTTTACATCTTTGTGCTACATCTTTGCTTGTAATCTCCCCTCCAGAAGATGATCACTGGCCATGTCGAAAGTGAATTAAATGACCAGAAATAGCTTTACTCCCAAGATGGATCTGTAGGGAGAGTGCAGTTTATCTGGAAGCCTTAGCAAATCAGGCTCGAGGAGGAAGAGAGAAGGGAGAGGAACTCCAGGGCAGAGACTGAAGCAGAGTCCTAAGGACCCCTCATGTGTGGGAGAAACAGGAGGGCCACAGATTTCTCCTTGAAGGGGAATCTGATGTCAACACACTTCAAACCATCGCATACCTTTAACATGAGGGGTTAAACAGGAGCCGTGGGCCTTCCTGCCTACATTTCCTGGCTTCCCCATTTGGCCTATTCCTAAGTCCCCATGAGTCTTCTCAACAGTCCTGTTGGCCATGAAATGCTGAGGATCCCTTGTGAGGAAGCAGGAGGTGTAGGTGCAGAGCTGGCTTGTTCTAGAACATTCTACCTCCCTCCACACTCTCCATCGGGGGCTCAGGCAGAACCATTCTTACCAAACTGACACTTGATAAGCACAGTCTGGGCCAGGGAGCCATGTCACTGTGGACTATGGGGACCAGACTCTGCTTTGCCAGCTGTTCTGTAATCAGGAAACCCGTGCATTAATGTGCAGTGAGGGGCACAGGGTGGCCGCCAGGAAGAAAGGAATGGTGAGGCCACCCACATGGAAAAGGGACTGCCACAGAGCTGGACCACTTACCCGTGCCATGATCTTCATCACCAGGTCACTCCTGCACTACTGACATCCTGGCACTGCCTTCCTCAGAACTTGGCCATTCCAGAAGAAGAGAGAGGCACATCTGGCTCAGTGTCTGGACCTCATTACCCCTAACATGCCTCCCATTCACTCTGGGATGAAGCTGGAGTGGGGGGGATTAAAGATGGTTCCCATTTCTTTGACACACACACCCTCCCATAGACAGGTGGTTGTCTGTGCCCCCTCCCCGGTGAATCTGGGTGGCTCTGGGTCTCCTTTGACCAATAAAGTATAGCTGACATGACAGGACATGATGCCAGGTTCTGGGCTCAGGAATTATGAAATAACTGCATTCTCTTCCCATCTCATGGGACCCTCCTGGGGAACCCTGAAGCACTATTAGGCAGCCTGCCACCCTCAGGTGCTCTGCTGAAGCCCTCTGAGCCATTGCCCTAGCCGGATCCAGCCTACAACCACCTCCACCAATGTGCCAGGTATGGGAACAAAGAGCTCGGGTGCCCAGACACCTCTTGGCCAGTAGATGACCACCAAGTTAGCTCAGCCCATGCTACCTGGAGCTGAAAAGTCACCCAGCCATGCCCTGCCAGAATCCCTGACCCAAGATAGCCATAAGATCTAACAAATTGTCTCCAGTCGCTGAGTTCTGAGGAGATGTCATCCAACAGATAACGAGCCAGAGCACAAGTGACTGTGATGTCTTCCTCACACTATTTCCAGCTCCCGTTGGACTGACCATGAAGTCCCCCTTCACCGCTTTAGAGCAGAATAGGGTCCTCCTCACAGCCCCTGGGGCAGACCCACACACCTAGTGCGCCTGGAGCTCTCTGGTGCTTGGGGTCCAGTCTTTGGGGACATAGGGAGCTACACAAGGAGGAAGGGCGGCAGCTGGGGCCAATGAGCCAACCCTCAGAGCTTTGGCAGGACACCCAGAGCTCTCCTCTCCTCCATAGAACCTCAGCATGAGGCCCGGCCATATGGAAACTCTCTCAGTCCACTAAGTAGAACCAGCCCTCCAGGCGGCCACCCAGAACGGAGTTTCTCGACCTCGGCACCATGGACCTTTGGGGTCGGGTGATGTCGTGAGGCTGCCTTTTGCACTGGAGGACACTTGGCAGCTTCCTGGCCTCCTACCAGTTGTGACGACCAGATGTGTCTCCAGCATCGCCTAATGTTCCCTGGGGACAAAATGGCCCCGGGTCCAGAACCTGTGCCCTTGAGTGTTCTGACGTGGCCAGAAAGAAACAATCCCGACTGCACTAGAACTTGCAACCCCAGCAGGCCATATGTCACTCGATTTATTCCTTCAGATGCCACCTTGGGGAACATCTGCCCTGTTTGGATCACCCGACTATTACAGATTTCCCCTTTGCATGTGGTCCTGGAGGGAGAGAGATTCCCAGTGACCGCCTTCCCCTGGGTCACAGCCAGGGCCAGGAGGGGACGTACACTCACTCACTGTGGCCTCTCTCCTTCCACCTGCACCTCTGAGCTGGGAGTGAGGACGCAGATGCAGGGAGACGAGCGTCCAGAACCCAGAGCCCCAGCCCAGGTGCCAGCATGCCCAGGCCTCTGCTCACCTGCCACCAGCCCCCAGGCAATTCTGCTTCCAGGGAGGTCGCTCCAGCTTAGGTGAGGCTCTCCCAGCACATCCCGTGGGTACTACTCCTCGTCAGGAGGCAAAAGGCAGAGAAGACCCATCCCCGGCCATTTAAATTTGTAGTGGCAATAAAAATCCTCCAACTCAACCTGAGTAGATAAAAGTTGTGAGAAATGCATCCTCCCTGCCACAAATAAAAGAGAACAACCTGTTGGCCTTCAGAATAATTCAATTGTTCAGCAAATATGTAACAACTACATCTCTCAAGCCAGGGTGATAGCCTGAAGGGATCCTAAGAGAAGGTGCATCATGAAGAAATGGGGGCCATGGGGATGCCCTGAAGGTGCCTACTTGGATGTAGATGCATGAAGTCCCAGGTGGCCTGAGTAGGAGCCGAGTGTGTTCTCTCTTGGGGGTGGGAGGAGCTGGATGGGAGTGGGCTGGGGAGGGGAAGGTGCTGAGAAAGTCCGTTCTCTCACGAATCTCCTGAGAATGAGAGAGAAGAGATGGGGAGCAGATGTGGGGCAGGCTGGGGGAAGGGAGGTGTTTGTTTAAAAGGAGACTCTTGATTATATTTAAAAGCAGTGAGAAAGACCCAGTGGTGGGGAGAGTGGGGCGTCCTGGTGAGAGGAGTCATGTTGGAGATGGAAGGGCCTGTAGACACAAGTGGATGGATAGATGGATGGATGGATGGCAAGTCTAGGTGAGTAGCTGCCCTGCAGGGTACACCCACCCGTCCCACAACTGGCCTCAGGTTCAAGCTGGTGGCTCCATCTCTACCCCTCATGTGGGGTACGGTGGCCTTTGTAGCCGTGGGGACAAAGCCCAGGATGTCTGCCCCACCTAACCACCGTGATGTACTTTACTTGCCTTTTGATGGTGGAAATAAAAACTTAGGAATATCTTTGCATCCAGTACTTCTTCATCTGAAACTCAGCGCCCCAAGCAAAGTAGCCATTGCCAAGTCCAGCCGGAGGAAGGACCACTCACCCCTTTAGTATCTGTAAAATGCGTGCCTGGGAGGAGCTACAGGAGGCATCCAGCTCAGAGCCAGAAGAAACGAACACACAGGGGACGGGCTTGTGCATGCAGGGGCTTCAACAAGAAGTTCCGGTGCCCTATGCTGAGCACAGCTGAGGGGGTGTCATGGAAGAGACTAAGGGAGTGTGAACCAGGCCCCCTACCTTATCTAGAGGGTCAGGGAAATGACACCTAAGCCACATTCCTAAAGGACGACATGGGTGGCCAGTCACAGCAGGGGCACCCACATGCCAGTCCACTCCAGCATTGGCCTTGCTGGTGTTCCCATGAAGGAAGGCCACCCAAACTTTTGTCACAGTCTCCTCTGCAGCCATCTCAGCACATCAATGTCACAAAGCTCTTAATAGCCAGACAGGATGCTTCCTGCCCAGCTCCAGGGCTATTTCCTCTCAGTCTTTTTTTATCTTAATTTCTCTTATCGCCATTGACTGCACAGAACTTGATCCCTGACTCAGGGATGCTACTGAAGGAGGAATTTTGTGAACTGTGATATCACAGCATGATAGGGTGCCATAGTTTTCTACATGCAGGTTCTCTGGACAGAGGTATATAAACTCACGCCCTCTGCTTTCATCTGAAGGTCAGTTACTACTCCAGAAATAAATACATAGCCAATTTCAAAATCCAAAATTTACTTACAAAGTGACACTTAAAATGATCTAACATAAACTGTGAAATCTCAAATAAAAATGGTGCCTTGATCAGTAACCTAAAATTGTCAAAGGATTTTTTCACAGCTTCATTTACAATATTGATTATATTCCCCTGAGACAAAAGTACATTTATTTCGTGCATTCAGGATTTAGATATAGAGCAATTCCAAGGTATAAGTTGACTGAAAATGCATTTCCACGCATATTCGAATATTTACACACTTGTGCATTGAAGTATCATCCCCAGGTATTCAATTTCTTTGCTTTTCGTAAATACAAAACTGAGATTCAAATGTATATTTTTTTATACTCCAAGTATACATTTGAGTAGTTTCCATGCTAATGAAGACAGAAGACTGAATTTGCCACGTTCAACATTCAGCACCTCCCCCTCACTCTGCACTTTATACCACTTTACAGGGCCTTATATGCCCCCCACACACACACACACCAGTCCACTGTGCAGTGGAAAGAGAGGGGCAGAGGGCATGCTGCTCACTTGACCTAAAGAAAACTCCACCTAGTCATGGTGGCAGCTCTTGCAGGGCCCTGGGCTCCCTCCTCCCCCCCCAGAGATGGCCTTGTCCTTAGTGCGCCACCTCTAGCCCAGGCAGGTCCGTCCAGAGGTGGGGCCATGCATGACACCATGCCCAGAGACACTTGGCAGTCAAGAGCCATCTGTCACAGCACCTGAGGCCATGAACCACCCAGGCACCTCCTTTTCCATGTGGAGACTTGCATGTTTAGAGGCAGAATCCAGAATTTGGGACACCTTAGTCCTCTTTCCACAGCTTTGTCATCCAGTTTCCATCTCCCCAGAAGTAACGCAGTTTCCACAGGGAGACAGTGTCAGAGGCGTTGTATTTCATCACCTTTGATTCAGTGTCGGCTGAGAAAGCCTGTTCTTTTCAAATAGCAATAGCTGAAGCAGGCGCACTCTCTCCAAGTCAGCTTTCCCAGGGCTAAAAGTTACTTGTTTTTTGCCAACAAGTATTAATACTGTTTTCCTGGTGCCATCAGGGAGTGGGAAACTGCCCCCAGGAAGCAAAGCCACGCTCCTCTCCTCCTGATCCCTAACTGCACTCCGTAATCATCCAACATGAAGAGTGTCTCGGGTTCTCCGAAGAGAAAACAGGCAATTATTTCTCCCAGTGAGCTCCTCAAAGTCATGGATGCACCTTTCAGCCCCACAAAGAGCTCAGGGCAGCCTGGGGAAGGACCAGCGAGCTCCCCAGGCCATGGTGTCATGAGAGTGATAATAATAGACATTTTTTGAGCACTTACAATATGCCAGGTGCTGGGTGCTCTTCTGTGACAACACATCACTCCCTAGAGGGGAGATGCTGTCCAGAGGAAGAGAGTCATGTAACCAAGATGCTTCCTGGAGCTGGGGTCCACTCACATGCTGCCTTACCCAGATCTCTCCGGCTCAACGTCCACTCTCCTGCCTCGCTAGAGCCCACACCCTGCAGAAAACCATGGGGAGACACAGCCATCAGGCAAAGATAGTGCCATTAAGAATAGGAAGACATCCCCACAGCTTCGGCACAAGGGGCAGTGGCAGAATGGGAGAACAAGAAGGAAACCAGGGAGGAGGGACCCTTGGGCCCCCAGAAGCTCAAGGCCAACGCCACAGAGACCAGGAGTCACCTGCTGGTGAGAGGCAGAGTCAAAAGGCACTTTGCACTGCTCTCTGGATGCCCATGGGTCCATGATCAGCTGCTGACAAGATGGCCTTATTTGAGGAGATGGATTGTATCTGCAAGCTCCCCAGTGCTGAGGACCAGAGGAAACTGCTACACACACACTCGTGAGCCAGAATCCCCCCTACCCGCAACTTGATAGATGCCCAGAGAAAGGGACTGATGGTTCCATGGTACCAGATTGAAGGCCAAAAATGACTAGCCCTAGAACCCCAGCCCCAATATCTTGTCCAGAGTATGCTCCGGGTGTAGAAAACCCCAGAACACACTCTGCTATCTTCCCCGCTGCTGTGGAGGCCGTAGCAATCATAACATTTTTCCCGGATGGGAAAGAAGGAAGCAGCAGCTGCCTGCATCTCCTGGAAACCCTGCCAAGGGCCAGATGTTGAAGCAGACTTCCCAACACAAAGTCAACCCTCCCCGGGGTGCAAATCCCAGCTTCCAACTTGGAGAATTATTAACTCTGTGTTTTGAAAAGCAGCCGCTTGCATTCAGCCCTAAAAAGCATCACAGCATGGAGCTCACAGTGTACAGACTGCTATCTTGCCAGGTCACGTGATAGACAAGAACACAATCATCAAGGTCAGAACCCATATCACAGAGCCCATAAAAGAGGGCAATTAAAGTATAAGGAAGCCTCTCTCAGAGAGGCAGGTGGTTTCAGTTTTGCTGAACCTGGGGCAGGCAGGGAGGGAACATCCAGGAAATGGATCGTTTGAGGTTGTTTATGCAATGATGCTGGGCTTATGAGTGGGTAGTAAATCTACCTCAGGTGGCTTCTTGTAAACCTTGCAGCACAAGTGTAAACAGACCAGACCAGGTGTCCAGACCCCACAATGGACACAGACATCACCCTGCCGGCCACAGGCTAGCTGATCACTTTGCTTCCAGTACCTATTGATAGCCCCCTGCCTTTTCCCTGGAACTCGAAGTGGGGTCCAGGACCAGCAGCATTGGCATCACCTGTGAGCTTATTAGGAATGCACATTCTCAGGTTCTTCCTAGACCCACTGAATGTGAGTGGGTGGCGACAGCCTACACCTACACACTAAATAAGCTCTCTAGCTATTCCAATGCCCCTGGACCTTTGAGAACCATGGATCTCTAGGCTAACTCCTGAGTCTCTGCCCCCAGAGAGTCCTTCCTTTAACCCATGCTTTCTACATACAAAGAATTACCACTATCAAACCTCAGAGGCCAAGTCATTCCCTCACTTGGATTCTGGAGGTCTTTCCATTGCCTCCTTGATAAATTCCCTCATTCCCATGGCTTTGTTGGGCCTTCACTTTTTTTTAAATTTTTATTTTACATTGGCGTATAGTTGATTAACAATGTTGTGTTAGTTTCAGGTGTAAAGCAAAGTGATTCAGTTATACATATACATGTATCTATTCTTTTCCAAATTATTTTCGCATTTAGTTAGTTTCAGGTGTAAAGCAAAGTGATTCAGTTATACATATACATGTATCTATTCTTTTTCAAATTATTTTAGCATTTAGGTTATTACAGAGTGTTGAGCAGAGTTCCCCATGCTATACAGTAGGTCCTTGTCGGTTATCTATTTTAAATATAGCAGTCCTTCACGTTTTTTTAATTGTGGTAAAATACACATAACAAAATTTACCTTCCTTACCATTTTTAAGTGTAAGTTTCAATAGTATTAAGTGCATTCACATTGCTGTGTTAAGCATAGCCGTCTTCCATCCTAGAACTCTTTTCACCTCAGAAAACTGAAAGTCTGTACGCATTTAACAATTCTCCATTCTCCTCTCCCCTCAGCCTCTGGCAACCGCCATGCTACTTTCTATCTCTATAAATTTGACTACTCTAAGTCCTTCATATGAGTGGAATCATACGGTGCATGTCTATTGTGGCTGGCTTATTTCACTTAGCATAAAGTCTTCCGGTTCATCCATGTTATAGCATGTGTCAGATTTACTTTCTTTCTGAGGTTGCATAATATTACATTGCATGTATTTACCACATTTTGTTTATCCATTCAGTCAATGATGGACACTTGGGTTGTTTTCCACATTTTGGCTACTGTGAATAGTGTTGTTATGAACAAGGATGTATGAATATCACTTTGAGAAACTGCTTTCAATTTTTTAGTTATGTACCCAAAAGCAGAATTGCTGGATCATATGGTAATTCTCTTTTAATTTCTTTAGGAAATGCCATATTATTTTCCACTGGAATTGTACCACTTTACATTCCCACCAGCAATGCACAAGTGTTCCACTTTTTCCACATTCTCACCACAACTTATTGCCTATACTAAATGGTGGCCAATCTAGTTGGTGCGAAGTAGTATCTCATTATGGTTTTGATTTGCATTTCTATAATGATTAAAGATGCTGAGCATCATTTTGCATTATATATCTTCCTTGAAGAAATGTCTATTCAAATCCTTTGCCCATTTTTTAAATCAAGTTGTTTGTTTTTATGTCTTTGGGTTGTAGTGTTCTTCATATATTCTAGATATTAATCCCTTTTCAGATATATGATTTGCAAGCATTTTCTTCCATTCTGCAGGTTGCCTTTTCATTCTGTTGATTATGTCCTTTGGTGCACAGAAGTTTTTATTTTGATGTAGTCCAATTTATCTGTTTTTTTCTTTTACTGCCTGTGCTTTTGGTGTCATAGTCGAAAAATCATTGGCAAATCCAATGTCGTGAAGCTTTTCCCCTGTTTTCCTCTAACACTTTTATAGTTTTAAGCCTCACGTCTAGGTCTTTGATCCATTTTGAGTTAGTTTTTGTGTATGGTGTTAGGTAAGGTTGAACTTCTTTCTTTTGCATGTGGATATTTAAATTTCCCAACATTTGTTCAAGACTGTTCTTTCATCATTGAATGATCTTGGTACTCTTGTCAAAAATCACTTGCCCATAAATGAGGGGGCTTATTCCTGGGGTCTCTATTAAATTCCATTGGTCTATGTGTCTGCCTTTATGCCAATACCTCACTGTTCTGATTACTGTGTTTCTGTAATAAGTTTTGAAATCATGAACTATGAGACCTCCAACTTTGCTCTCCTTTTTCAAAATTGTTTTGGTTTGATTGATTGAGATTGATTCCATACGAATTTGGGGATGGATTTTTCTACTTATGCAAAAAAAAAAATGCCATTGGGATTTTAATATGGATTGCACTATATCTGTAGATAACTTTGAGTAGTGTTAACATCTTAACAAGATTACATCTTCCAATCCATGAACAAAGAATATCTTTTTATTGATTGGTGTCTTCTTTAGTTTTATTCAATAGTATTGTGGGGTTTAATGTACAAGACTTTTACCTCCTTGGTTAAGTTTATTCCTAAGTTGTTTATTCTTTTTAATGCTATTGTAAAAGGGATGGTTTTCTTAATTTCTTTTTTGGATTGTCCAATGCTAGTATATGGAAATGCAACTGATTTTTGTGTGCTGATTTTACATTTATAAACTTTGCTGAATTTATTTATTAGCTCTAAGTGTTTTGCAGACTTTTTAAGATTTTCTACATATAAGTGCAAGGTTTTCTACATATAAGTCGTCTGAGAACAAATAGTTTTGCTTCTTCCTTTTCAATTTGGATGATTTTTATTTCTTTTTCTTGTCTAATTGCTCTGGCTAGGACTTCTAATACTATGCTGAGTAGAAGCAGTGAAAGCAGTCATCCTTGTCTTTTTCCTAATCATAGAGGAAAAGATTTCAGTCTTACACCATTAGTAACATGTTACGTGAAGGCTTTTTATATATGTCCTTTATTATCTTGAGGTAGTTTTTGTCTATTCCTAGTTTGTTAGGTGTTTTTCAAATTATTATTATGAAAGGGAACTGAATTTTATCAAATGCTATTTCTGCATCAGTTGAGTGATCATATTTTTTCCTTCATTCTGTTAATGAAGTGTTTTACATTGATTGATTTTTACATGTTAAATCGTTCTTGCATTTCAAGAATAAATTCCACATTGCCATGGTGTATAATCATTTGAATGTGTTTTTTTTTTTTTTTTTTTTTTTTTTAATTTATTTATTTTTGGCTGTGTTGGGTCTTCGTTTCTGTGAGGGCTTTCTCTAGTTGCGGCAAGCGGGGGCCACTCTTCATCGCGGTGCACGGGCCTCTCACTATTGCGGCCTCTCTTGTTGCGGAGCACAGGCTCCAGACGTGCAGGCTCAGTAGTTGTGGCTCACGGGCCCAGTTGCTCCGCGGCATGTGGGATCTTCCCAGACCAGGGCTCGAACCCGTGTCCCCTGCATTAGCAGGCAGATTCTCAACCACTGCGCCACCAGGGAAGCCCTGAATGTGTTTTTGAACTTGGTTTGCTAGTATTTTTTTGAGAATTTTGGCATCAATATCCATATAGAACATTGAACTGTAGTTTTCTTTTCTTGTAGTGTTTTTGTCTGGCTTTGGTATCAGGGTAATTCTGGCCTCATAGAATGAGTTTGGAAATGTTCCTTCCTCTTGAATATTTTGGAATTCTTGTTAATTCTTCCTCAAATGTTTGGTAGACTTAACCAGTAAAGCCATCTTGTCCTGGGTTTTACTTTGTTGGAAGATTTGTGATTACTGATTCAATCTCCTTACTGGCTATAGGTCTGTTCAGATTTTCTATTTCTTTATGACTCAATCTTAGTAGGTTGTGTGTTTCTAGAAATTTTTCCATTTCATCAAAGTTATCCAGATTGTTGGCATACAATTGTTCACAATTTTCTCTCATAATCCTTTTTATTTCTGTAAAATTAATTGCAATGTCTCTGCTTTTATTTCCATTTTTAGTTATTTGAGTCTTCTCTCTTTTTTCCACTGTCAACTTTGTTGATCTTTTTGAAGAACTGACTCTTGGTTTCATTGATTTCTCTATTGTTTTCCAAGTTTTTATTTTATCTCTGCTCTAATCTTCATATTTCCTTCCTCTGTTAGCTTTAGATTTAGTTTGTCCTTCTTTTTCTAGTTCTTTAAGTAGTAAATTTAGATTGTTGGTTTGAGATCTTTCTTCTTTTAAAATGTGAACCTTTACAGGTATAAATTTCCCTCTTTGCACTGTTTTTGCTGCATCCCATAAGTTTTGGTATGCTGTGCTTTCATTTTTACTTGTCTCAAGATATTTTCTAATTTCCACTATGATTTCTTCTTTGATTCATTTGTTCTTTCAGAGTGTATTGCTTAATTTCCATATGTTTGTGATTTTCTAGTTTTCCTTCTGCTATTGATGTCTAGTTTCACTCTATTGTAATTGGAAAAGATAGTTTGTAAGATTTTATTCCTTTTAAATGTATCAAGACTTATTTTGTGATCTAAAATATGGTCTATTCTACAGAATGTTCCATATGCACTTGAGAAAAAAATACATAAATTCTGCTACTGTTGGTGAAGTATTTTGCATATGTCTGTGAGGTCCAATTGTTTTACAGTGTTGTCAAGTCTTCTTTTCCGTATCGATCTTCTGTCTGATTCTTCTATCCAGTATTGAAAGTGGGATATTGAAGTCTTCTACTATTATGGCTCTTTCTCATGTGACTCTTTCTACTATTATTCTAGAGCTGTCTGTTTCTCCATTCAATTCTGTCAATGGCTGCTTCATATATTTAGGAAATGTGATGTGTGGTACATATATATTTATACTTGTTATATCTCTGTGGTGAATTGACCCTTTTATTGTTATATAGTATCCTTCTTTGTCTCCTGTAACAGTTTTTGATTTAAGTATAATTTAGCCTGGTATTAGTATAGCCACCCCTGCTCTCATTTGAGTACTATTTACATAGAATATCTTTTTCCAACCTTTCACTTCCAAGCTGTGCATGTCCTTAAATCTAAAGTGAGTCTTTAACTGGTTTCTAGAGTTCCCACAAGGTCGCTTTGGTCTGCATGTTGTTATTTACTTGATGTTTCTGTAGAAGAGTGAGGACCTGGAACTAGTTTGCCATCTTGCTGACATTGCTTCCACCTAGCCCTTGATTTTTACTAAGTCAAATATTGCCCTATTTCACCCCCTCGGATTTAACCTGCACCATCTCATTCCTAGAGCCCTGTGAAAACATCTTTTTCATAACACATGCCTTGTTTTGTATGAGAATAATTTCTCTTCCTCATCTGAATATGAGAATCCCTGTGGACTTGCTGGAAACTGATTCCCAGGATCATCTCCTTGTGAATCTGGGTCAGAACATCTCAGGTGGAGCCCAGGAATTTCTATCTTTAACAAGTGCCCTAGGTGATGCTTAACCAGACAACTTTGAAAAATAACGTAGTACAGGCTGCCATTGATATGGGAGCTGCCACTAAAATTTTCAGTGTTAGTATTTCCCGCACTTAATGAAATGCTACTAGATAAAATAGTAACATCTAACATTTTTTTCCACTTACTGCAGGCCAGACACTGTTCTGTACACTAGGTATATATTAACTAATTTCATCTTTCAATTACCTATGAGATTGTTCTTATTATTATCACTCCATTTTACAGATGAGGAAACTGAAATATGGACAGTATAAGCCATTTTCCAAGGTCACACATATGGTTAGTTGTGGAGCCTGATTTGAGCACAGGTCATATGGCTCTTCACTCTTTGTGCAGGTGCCCAGGCAGCTGTCACTTTTATTATCTATGTTTTCAATGTTTTATTACTTGAGGAAGTCTCCTCACAGACAACATGACGTGCAAACTGGCATTAGCCACCTGAACTTCAGACACGCCTCAACTCCATCTTTTAGCTTTACCCTTGACGATTTCCCAAAATATTCCCATAGGACTTTCCTGCATGTAAACCAAGGGTCAGTTTTAATTCCTTCTTTATCCTTGTGTAGCATTTGGCACTGTTGGCCACAGGCTTCTCCAGAGAACTCTCACGTTCAGACTCTGTGTTCTCTGGCTTCTCTTATTGCTCTGTTTTTGTGGGTGCTCTTCACCCATTAAATGCTGGAACACCTTGGAGCTTGTTTTCAAACCCTCTTCTCCTGGGCATCCTCACTAGCAATATGCTTACAATTCCCAGTCCTAGGTCTTCATGCAAGACCCAATTACTGGGCCATTTATCTACATGCTATTTCCCTTTAGATAGCTCTCTGGCTCACCCAACTCAGCACACACAAAGCTGAGCTGGTCATCCACCCCACAGAACTGCTTTCTTCTGAGCTCTCCACTACATTATACAGCCAGGTGCCCAACCAGACCTGCCTGGGTTCTTAAGGCTCTGAGAGCCAGTCTGTTCCATAAGTACTTATAATCAATCAGGCTAATTTTCTACCAAACACCCAACTTGTAGTGTCTGGACACAACAAAACTTCATTTCACATTCACATAGTCTCCTATGGATGATTCTTGCCGTGGGGCCCTGTCTCAACAAAGTGCCAGTGGTCCTGGCCCCACCTCCCATGCCCCTCACCCTGGCCCTCCTCCAGATCTCCGGGATAACTTCTTTTCATCTCCAAAGCTCTGATCAGATGCCCCCTTCTCTAGAGGTGGCTTCATGGCCCCTACATCAAAGTGGTGAGTTGTGAAACAGGGACAATAGGGGCCACTTTGCAGAGCTGCTGGGATTTTATGAAAAGAAAATGGCTGTACATCCCCAGGACGATGCTCCAGGAGATGTATGCTTCTTTTCTCTCTGCTCCACCTGTACTAGCACTCCACGTTCACAGCCCTGACCCCGCACAACAAGAGTTGGAGTGTTTGCCACCCTCCCAAGACTGTCGAACTTTCAAAATCAAGGATTTTGTCTCTTATCTTTGTCTCTCTAGAGCCCAGCATAATGCTGCTCTCATGGTGGAAGCTCAATAAACATGCATTCAAGGATTAAATGCAGAGGATAGAATGAGAAAAAATGGAAGAAATTCTAGGCCAATAGTTCTCAAAATTTAACGTGCATCAAAATCCCCTGGAGAGCTTGTTAAAAAAATAGGGTTCTGATTCAGTAGGTCCTATGGGACCATCAGCTGCTGGTTCTCCCACCTCCCTTTGAGACCCCCACTCTGAGGACTGTCTGCTCCAAGCCACCCATGTGATAGATGCTGAAGTAGAAGGTATAAGATGTTAAGAAATCTTCCTAAAATCCCTGAGTCACTTTTGGTCACCCACCTTCAAGTTCAGCTAACGCTGCTGTGGCCAGTTCCAGAAAGTTCAGAGTCTTCTTGCGCTGGACAAGTCCCACCTGAGCCCTACACATCTTCCAGCTTCCTAATGGCCTCCAGCAATGGCCAGTGGTCATGACTATTCTCTAGGAGGGCCAACCACCACCCATACTAACAACTCTAACATGGAAGAATGGAAACAAAAGCAGAAGCTCTCTAGGAAAAAATGATCCTGAATTGGTTTGGTGCATGACTCACTGACATTTGCTAGGTACCTACTGTATACAAGCACGGAGGTAAGGGTTAAGGGACCAGAGAGGAGTCTGAGTTCTGAGGACCCCGACCCCCACCCCATCTACAAGGGAGGGAGAATGTAAGTAAACGACGTGTTCAGAAAAGCACTAGAAGCACAATGGGAAAGGTGTGAGCAAGACACAGGAGTGGGAAATTAACATTTGTTTCCACAAAGAGGGGAAATCAAAGAGACACTCTGGGCACCATGACTTCCAGCCTGGACCAGACACATGAAGATGCTGGGAATGCTGGTCACAAAGACACCTGGAGCAACCCCAGCAGCAGCTCAGACCTACCCTATCACTTCCTGCCACGGGCAGTCTGGCTCCAGGCATAGAGGGACAGTGTCTTCCCGTTTGCTTTGCTGTCTTCTCAGAAATACACTTCATTCTGAGATGCCTGCTAGATCTAGGGATTTAATAAAAAATATATTTGTTCAAAGCCAAGAAGGTGAATTTCCTATTTCTTGTCTGTTTTAAAATTTTTTATATTGCATTTTCCCTTTCTTATTCCTCAGTCAAAACCCATGCTGTGGAGAGACTGAGGTCTTCATCTTATGAGGTTATTTCCAAGAGGTGTCCAGCACCCCCAGAGGAGGTGGTATCCTGCTAACTTTTACGTTATCCGTCCATCTCTCCCAAAGCCACTGACTAGCGTTGATGAGACAGGATCACCAGCTCGATCATAGACCCAGGTTGTTCTGCGTTCTAACCTGGCTGCAAATTCCTATCACCCAGTTAAGTTTCTAATCCTCCAATGCCCATGCCTCACCCCAGTGAATTAAATCTGTATCTGTAGGTTTAGCATCTAGACTTCGGCATTCTGTAAACTCCCCCGATGATGGACAGTCATGTGTAGCCAGGGCAGGAGAGACAGCTCTTTCCCAGGGATGACCACCATGCCACAAGTGTGTGCAATGGGTCCCCACAGGGACAGGGCAGGGAACACACATCATTTAGCAGAATTCCGTCCTTCCACACACAGAGACCAACTGGAGCATCTTTGTGTACCCACCACAGACTCACACAGCATTTTTCAGCAGATCACCCAAGCAGTGTTTGCCAAACCTGAACAAAACAACATTCCCTTTAAAAGAAAAAAAACTCATCATGGATCTCCTGTCTTGACTTAATTATTCTCATTGTAATGTGACTTAAATATGTAACAACATGAAATTACGTATAAATTTCGTGCACTTTTCAGCTTTTATATAACTATAATAATTTTCAAATCAAGGACTATAAAACTGCAGACTCCATAAAATACAAATAGGCCACATTAATTTAATGAGACAGGTGATGTTGTTTGGCAGAAACTAATTTGCCAGTATTGGGTTTAGAGCAGGAAGCTGTCACCTCTGGGCTCATTTTAGAGATGATATTTCTGGATTATAATTTCAATTAAAAAAATACAGGGGATGTCTGTCCCATAACAACGCTGTTCTGAAGATATTAATAATTCCAAGGCCTCGTTTGCTGGCTCAGAACAGCCTATCCCTTCAAGCCCGGGCGCATCCTCTCTGGAAACACTTCTGTCTTAGGTCTTCAGTCAACGATCTAGGCGGCACCCTTGGTTCTTCTCTGCCCTCACTTAATGCTGGGCAAGTCCTGTCAGCTCTCTTTCCAAAATATGCCCCAGCATCTCCATGTCTGTCCTCCATCATCCCCTGCTGCACTACGGCCCTGTCTGCTCGCCAGCCTCCTGTCTCCCACGGCTGCTGGCCACCACCCACTGTCCACCTACACCTCAGCCATCCTTCACACGTGTAAACAGAACCCTGCCCTGTGGCACCCTGTAGGAGTCCCAGTGCACACTTGGAATAAAATCCACTCTCCTCTTTGTTCTACCCAACCCCCCTGCTCTGACCCCTGCCCACTTCTCCATCTTCTTTAGCTACTGCTCTACGCACCTTGGCTGATAACAGCACAGCCCTGGCCTCTTTCTGCTTCTCAAACACTCCAGGCACCTCAAACCTCGGGCCCTTGTGCCAGCCCGTGTCTCTGCCCGGAAGGCTTATGTCAGCTTCAGGCTGCCTCCTGGGAGAGGTGACAGAAACACCCACATGGCCAGCCAGTCACTCTCCAGCTCCCCGAGGTCTACGTAGCACTTGGGCTCTCTGCTATTGTGCATCTTCATTTCTTTGCGTTTTGGGGGAGGTATTTATTTAGCTAATGCAAGCTACTGTAACAAATAAGCCCCCAAAATCTCCTGGCTTAGCCAGCTATAATTAAAGTTTACTTTGCACCCATATGAAATCAAAAATGATTGTTCTGATGGGCAGGTAAATCTCCTCCAGGCAGTGGCTCAGGGACCCAGCCCCGCCCATCTCAAGCTTTCTCCACCTTGACTACGTGCCAGAGACAGGAAAGTGGACCCAACATCAGCCCTCAAGCAGCAGCCTCTGTTTTGGGCATGCCCACATCAGCATGTGCCGTGTGCAGAGTTCATTCCCCCACTACCACTCTCTTTACTAAATTCTTGTCAGCTACTCACTTTCCCGGCCTTTCGGTCTTCATTTAGTGGAGTAATGACATAAGTCCACATTCAGATGCAGGTATAGAAGTCATGGTTCATGTTTGTGTGATGGACAGCCGGGTCATTCTTGATATGCTTCTATTAACCTTTGAAAGTTATTATCAAACCCAAAGCCCAAAATGAGTGTGTGTGTGTGTGTATGTAAAATAAATGAAGTCCACCCAAATGAGAAGGACCAAATGTTGTTTATTCGAAGCTTGCTTTGGCAAGGGAGTCAGCCACCATTGCTGCCTTTGACAGAGACTCAAATCCTCATACAGAACAAGAAGGGAAAGTGTTAAGTGCGCTGAGCTGAGACAGTGGGCCTGGGGAAGCTGGGGGTGGGCTAACAAGAAGGGACATCCCGTGCGATTGGTTAGGGAGCACATTTGACTTTCTCTGGTTGGTCCAGTGTTAGAAACAGGACAAGAAAAAGGGAAGCCAGTGGTCATCAACCAAGTTTCAACCATCCTGGGCTGGTTGCTATGGAGATCCCAGGTCAGAATCCTGCTGCTGTATGTGGTCTAGCCATTGTCTGTTTGCATATTCAATATATCACTGCTTATTCAGTGTATCAATACCTATGCACATGTACATGTACAAATATACACACCCTTGTCGTCTATCGATGGACCCTCTACTTAAAAAACTTTGCATAGAAAAAAGTCGTATTTCTCAGCACCTGTAATATTGTGTTCACTCAACTGGTATTTATTGATGATCAGGATATAAGGGCAGCAAGAAATTGGGCTACACTCTAAGTATACAGAAGCAAATGAGACACACATTGTCTCCAACCTCAAGAAGTATGTGGTCTTATGGAAAAGCCTAATTGCTTAGATTGTAATGACTTATGATGTCACAGTACAGC
Source organism: Balaenoptera musculus (assembly GCF_009873245.2). Lineage (NCBI taxonomy): Eukaryota > Metazoa > Chordata > Mammalia > Artiodactyla > Balaenopteridae > Balaenoptera > Balaenoptera musculus. The sequence goes on along the minus strand of NC_045790.1, from coordinate 19,709,613 downwards.
GGCCTGTCCTCCAGGTGGGCAAGTGTCGTCTGCTGTGAAAGCACTGCGGGCAGGGGCAGGGGTCAGGAAAGGCACAGAACCAGGCCAGGTCGAGTGACCTCCTGAAGATGAGAACTGAAGGAGTGGCTCAGGGCAGGTGCATAGCCCAGAGGTGACCCTCCGGGGCCACTGGGGGAGCCTCATGAGTGCCAGATGCAAGGAGAGAAGACTTCCAATGAAAAGGTGTCAAAACAGCCTAAAAAACAGAGACAGAAAACCGTTCACACTGACCTCTGAGCAGAGGCTTCCCTCCTGTCCACCGGGTCATCCATCCCACGATATTTAGTCCTGAAGTCAGTGTCCTGAGCCAGGGACCAGAGGTTGAGGACCAGCTGTGGCCAAGAGACAAGAGATCTAAACTTTGATGGAAGGAATACTCATAGGGTGAAACTGACAGCCAACCAGTACATTTAAAATACACACACTCACATCCGCATGCACTAACTCACACTCACACACACTCATATCACCATAGACACACATACTTACCCAGATACATGCACTCACAAAAACTCCACACACACATACACACACACACACACAGTGCTGCATATGGTGACAACCACTGTGGAAAAATGTAAGAGAGGAAGATAGAGAATGGAGGGTTGGGGCAGATCACAGTTTTCAATCATGTGATCTGAGAAGACGAGATCCGACACATGATCTGAAGAGGCGGGAACAAACCAAGACCTGAGACATGTGCTCCAGACAGAGGGAGCAGCAAATGAAAAGGGCTGGAGGCTCAGCTTGACATAATGAAGGACGAGCCATGAGGTCAGAGTGGCTGGAGCAGGGCAATCACAGGGGTCAGGTGAGTTCAGGAAGAAAACAGTCAGGATGTGAAAACCCAGTCAGGTCTTGTGAACAACTATAAGCACGTGGTTTTGCTTGGGGGGAAATGGGGAGCATTGGAGTGTTTGGGGCCAAGGGGTAACATGACCTGTCTTTGGTTTCCAGAGGCTCTCTGTGAGTGCTGCGTGAAGCACTGAAGGTAAGGGAGCAAGGGCAGCCTCAGGGAGCCCGTGGGGACGCTGTTGCACTGATCCATGCAGGACATGGCGGTGGCCTGGCCCAGGATGGCAGCCATGCAGGTGGGGAGGGGAGCCAATCCGTCATGAGGTTGTGGAGATCCGACCTCCTCAAAGTCCCTTACATCTGCCCACCTCTCCCACCTGGACCTCCTCAATGCAGAGCAAGCTCACCAGGGCTGCCTCCACACGGAGCTGCTCTAGCCATTTCCACTCTGGCCAGGAGGATCCCCTCAAATTACACGTGGCCCACCAGCCAGGCCCCAGCCCCCAAACTCTTCACACAGCAGACAATACTGGCACCCATGGCATCCCCTTATCATGTGTTTGGCACATACAAGGTATTCAGCAAAAATATGTGGAAGGAATAAATGAATTTCATATAAGGGTATCAAATCAGCTAATAAGAGCAACAGAAGCCAGTAATGTCTAATCAATGCCTATAACCAATAAATATAATTTACTGACTCAGCAAAGTAGTAAAAATCCATCAGCAGTCTTTAGCCCTGTGTACATAGTCTGAAGTAGAGCAATCCCTCTGACAGCAGTAACAGGAGGTTCCATAAGGCAGTCACCAACTCTGGGAACATAGGTGAATGTATGCTCAATGGTTCATCCATGTTACTTTCTAAAGAAAATAACGTTATCCTTATTTCCGGACTTTACGACCACCCTGCAGATATCCAAGTAACAAGGTGACTTTAGATTCTAATTTCACACCGATTCCAAACAATGTAAATCAGCTAAGATCCTCTCTTTCTGTTGAAGAAAGGACATAAATACTTAATCTGACCAAGTATCAAAATCAGCCTAGATGAACTAAGGACAGGAGTACAGGATGACATAGACCAGTGAATTCTATGAGAACTCAGGGTTAAATGTTCATTCCATGCAGTTAGATCATTGCAGAAGTAAGCTGCTAGGTGTCTTAGGTACCTCTGGCTGCTGTAACAAATTACCATAAACTGTGTGGCTTAAAACAACATGAATGTATTATAATTCTGCAGGTCCAAAGCCCTAAGTCCATTTCACTGGGCTAGAATGAAGGTGCCAGTAGGCCTACCTTCCTTCTGAAGACTCCAGGGAAACACCTGTTTCCTTGCCTTTTCCAGCTTCAGAGGCTCTCCCTTTTCTTGGCTCATGACCCCTTCCTCCATCATCAAAGCACATTGCTCCAGACTCTGCTTCCATCCTTGCATCTTTGCTCTCCAGCTCCACCTCAGACTCTCCTGCCCCCTCTCTGATAAGAAACCTGGTGATTGGGGGCTTCCCTGGTGGCGCGGTTGAGAGTCTGCCTGCCAATGCAGGGGTCACGGGTTCGAGCCCTGGTCTGGGAAGATCCCACATGCTGCGGAGCAGCTGGGCCCGTGAACCACAACTACTGAGCCTGCGCGTCTGGAGCCTGTGCTCCGCAACAAGAGAGGCCGCGATAGTGAGAGGCCCGCACACAGCGATGAAGGGTGGCCCCCACTTGCTGCAACTAGAGAAAGCCCTCGCGCAGAAATGAAGACCAAAACAACCAAAAATAAAAATTAATTAATTAATTAATTTAAAAATTATGAAAAAAAAAAGAAACCTGGTGATAACATTGGGCTCACCCAGATATTCCAGGGCAATCTCTCCATCTCAAGATTTTTAAGTTAATTCCATCTTCAAAGAAACTTTTGCTATGTAATGTAACACATCTGCAGGCTCTAGGTGTTAGGATGTGAACATCTTTGGGGGGGCCATTATTCAGCCAACCATACTAAATAAATTCCAAATAAAAGCGTGGTTTAGATCAATCTGCACATTCCTTGGAGAATCACTATTTTCCTTAAAACTCTTCAGGGACTCCTGCTGGAGGTAAAATGAGCACTTTAATCTCCTGGCAATTTGATTTCCACCTGGGGAGTTAGGAGCAAGAAGCAATCGGAAAAAGGCTCCAGTAGGTCCACAGAGCACTCAGCTCCTGGACGACAGCTGAGCCGGCTGGCGGGCACCGTGGAAACACTCTTTCTCTGCAGTTGCTTGTGAGGCACCTGCTCAGTGGATTAAGGAATGACTAGATTTCCTTGGACTTGGAAGCCTCTCAAGCCCTCCTTAAAATAGATATTTCCAGAAAAGTAAAATGGAAAAAAAGTGTGTATCTATTAATATTTTATAATGGCCCTAAGACATGGATCACTGCCTGGATCCATGGGAACAACAAGAGGAGACGCCAGAAAGATGAATTAATACCGTGTGACATCTTTTTCCCTTCAACTTGAACCTCTTCCCACACCTCCCCACCAGCCTCCATTCCAGTGAATTTTAAAATCTCTAGGTTTTGAGCTCTCCGAAACTCAAAGGAAGCCCCTGCAATCTTTATTTAAGTGACTTTTCTGCACATCGGTTGTTATCTTCAAGATATTCTGGCCATTGTTCACAACAGTGGCCACCCAGAGGCAAATGTGCGTGACTCCAGTGCAGTCTTCCCTGGTTCTTACCGTTTCCTTTTCCACATGCAAAGTCCATCACAAAGCCTGCCAATTCTACCTCCGAACCACGTCTCAAACCTGCCCCAGGCTCTCCATGCCCATTGCCAATGGGCCAGTGCAAGCTGCACTGCCCTTGCCTGGACCACGTGACAGCACCCTAACTGGCCTCCCCCAGCTTCCTCCCTCGTGGCCTCTTCTCCACCAGCTCCATCTGGGGTGACCCAGCCCCAGTTCTCCAGCCTCTACTCCATCCTTCCTCTCATTCACTCTGCTGTGATCTTGGCTTTCTTTATGTTTCCCAGCACATGCCACCACCTTCTCTCACACTGTACAGCCCTGCACACGCTGTTCCCTGCACTTCAACACCTTTCCTTTCACTCTCAGCAATGACAGCTCCCGATCCATCAACCTAAATATTTCCTTAACTACCCCGGGTGAAGCAAGGGCTCTCCAACAACTCTCCTCCTCCCCTGTGCACTGTTTGTTTCCTTCATGCTGCTTATCACAACCTGCAATTGCGATCAACCAACTGATTGATTCTCTCTTTCACTTGTTTCACTTCTGTGCCCCTAATTAGACTCTGCAGGGAAGGGCGTGCTACTTCCTTTTCCTGAAGCTTGCTCTCACATGCAAGGAGCTGCACCAGGAGTGACACTCTTGGTGACTCTCCATGTCTCCTGACTCACCCCTTCAAAGGGAGAATGAGGGACTTTTACTGGGAGAGAAGTTAGGAATGCTTCGTGTCAGGAGCCCACCCTGTCGACAGAGGGCCCGTGATCTGCTCTGTGCCCCTTTCACAAGCATTGAGGGTACAGCTGGTGTCTGGTCACAGGTGAGTGAGTCCATCTCCTGGGTGTCCAGGACCAGCATCTCTTGCCTCACATATAACTTAGACTTGTCACTTACGAGACCAATATTCTTACTATCATACGTGTGACTCTTTGTCTTAGTTGTCAAATACTGTAGTTGAGATAGGATCCCCTGAAGTGTTTTTTATTACCCACTCCTCATGCCAAAACAACAACCAACCAAGCCCTGGCTGAGAGCTCAGCACATGCCCACCACAGGTCTTGGCTCCTTGTGGTGATCAACAAGTCGGCATTGAACAAATGCAGTGATGGTTTGAAAGGATTCCTGAGCAAGTGAGTGGGTGAGAAGTAATGGGTAGCAATGCTTCTTGAGCAGGACAGCAGCCTTGAAGGCAGAGAGAACATTCGGAGCTTACACAGAAGCGTGGGGTGGGGTGGGAGGCCTGCTGCCCTCTGGAACGGGTTGCTTTACTTTTTCATCAATTGTGCCCCCAGGGAGGAATCCTGCACCTGCTAAAGTGGGTGGCAGCCCCATGGGGTCCTGGCCGGCTCAGCCAGGTCAGAAGCACCTGGCTGTGGGCCTGCTTCCTGTGAATGAGAGCCTGGTGTTAGTGGTCAGTGGGAGCTGATGAATGTCTTCACTGCCCCTCACCTCTTTATTGACTTGGTCCTGTGATAATATTTGATTCCATGTGTCTTAGTCAATGCCGGCTGCCATAACAAAATGCCACAGGGTAAGGTGGCTTAATCAACAAACATTTACTTCTCACAGTTCTTGATGCTGGAGGTCTGAGATCAAGGTGCCAGCAGATCCAGTGAGAGCCCTGTTTCTGGTTTGCTTATGGCCACCTTCCCGCTGTCCTCACATGGTCTTGCCTCTTGCATAGGCACAGAGAAAGAGAGCAGGCTGACTGGGTCTCTTCTCATAGGCCCACCAGTCCTGTTGGATTAGGGCCCCACCCTTATGACCTCACTTAACCCTAATTACATCCTTAAAGGCTATATCTAAATACAGTCACATTGGGGGTTAGGGCTTCACCAGATGAATCTGGGGGGACAAAATTTGGTTCATAACACCACATGAGATGCCCTCACTACCTTTCCTCAACCTGAATCAAATGAAGTACAGCCCACGAGCAGCTCCATTACACCACAGGAATGTGATAACAAAGCAAAGACAGCTCTTCCCATGGAAACCAATCAGAGCATACTCCGAAGATGACATTTTAGATGGAAACCAATCAGAGCATACTCCGAAGATGACATTTTAGATTCTTTTTAATTGTCCTTGTACTTCTCCTTGAGACCAACTTGAACCTAAATTGGAAAATAGGCCCATCTGCTCCTCCCTTCATTTCTTTGTCTGGTCTAATTTCACCACAAGGATCCAGGAAGCTTCCATAGAAAACTACACGGATAATGATTTGTTCTTAAATACCACATCCTCAAAGAAAAATCCAATTTAAAATGGAGAGCAATAACCATATCCTCAGGAACTGGGAACTGACCTCCGATGAATGTATCTTTTTCAGATTATTATTTTGCCCTGAAACTTTGCATCCCTGCCCCTGTCCTCCCAAGGGACCAGAGTGCAGCCATGGATGCCTGTCCCACAAATAGAAGCGGAGGTGTTCCTCCAGCCAGGGGTCAAGCGAACGGGCCAGCAGTCCTGCGGTCAGGAAAATAGCCCTGCAGGGCAGGTGCTCATAGGATATGCTGCTTCCATAATAAGGTTCCCACGAGCATGTCAGGGTTAAAGCCAAACTCTCCAAGACGATTTCCTTAAGCAAACCCGTTCCAGGAAGTCAGAGATGAAAAAAACATTTCAGGAGAACAGCTCAACCCGTGCAGAGCAGGAACTAGGAGATCCTGGATGCTTTAAGAAGACAAAAAAGTGCATTTGAATCTCTAAACTCTGTCTAAATATTTAAGGATATGAAATAAAGCTATGTGACTTTTAAGACATTTACAGAGAGATGAAGCTTTTCCTCCATTTTTACTCGGTGTTCTATTGATGTTTGTACTACAAACGTTTTTAAAGAACTACTAAATCCTTTTCCATCAGAGTGCGAGCTACAGTTGGTCTCCTGAGCATACAGGATCAGGCTGGTGTCAGGGTGCTCATCAACTCATAAGAGTCACCCCTGGTAGGGCATCCATGGTGCAATGTTCACAGGTTGGGCTGTTAACCTAAGTCCATACGGTGGTCCCCAGACTCTTCCTGCTTCCTTCCACCCCACTGACCATGCTCCAGAGTCCCTGAGAATCTCTGCTCTTCCTCCAACGTTCCAAGCGAGTTCCCGCCTCATGTCCTTTGCATTCTCATATCCCCTTCTGGAACACTCTCTCCCCAGAAACCCACATGGCTGTCTCACTCATGTTACTTATGGTCTCTGCTTAAATACCTCCTTTCATGAGGCATCTCTGACCATACTTTGACACTCTTCCTCATAGATCTTATCACCATATGCCATGTAGATATGCCATGTACTGTTGACTGTCCTGTGTCCCACCCAGGAAGTGAGAGCTTCAGGACAGAGTCTTCATTCAATCGATTCTGTTGCCTACTGTATCCCAGGTGTCCGGAACGTAGCCTGTGCATAGCAGACACTCAATAAATACTTGCTGAATGAATGAATGACCATATCACAGGCCCCATCGTATCAAGAACTCCTAGAAAGCAGGCATTGTCTCATTTATATTCACATGCTCAACCTGTGGATCAGCATTCAACAAATGCTTGGATTTGATTGCCTGCAGCTCTTCTCTAACTGCATATGTGATGGCTTTGGGTGTGTTCGTCTTATCTCAGCTAGAGACAGGACTGGACTCTGCCTTGGACCTCTGTAATCAGCCTCGTAGGTAAGACATGTGTCGGATACGTGATGGACACTTGCATACAGAGATCAAATGTTAGTGAATCTTTAATGCTTTAGAAGTCACATCCAGAATGTTTAGGGACTCAGGATCTTCATTTTCTATTGTTCTATACTTGGGGAGCTGGAGGTCTGGGAGTGTGGAAAGGTTCCTATCTGCTTAGATTGAGGGGGAAGAAACAAATATGCCCTATTTTTCTGAAAAGCTGTCTTAGGTGTTACATATGTCATGACAGGCCGATTATGCTGTGGTAACGACCCAGCTCACATCTCAGTGGCTTAGCACAGCCAGCATTCATTTTGCAGTCATCTCAAGCCTGCCAGGGGACCAGGTATTTCTCTGCCTGTGGGACTGGCATTCTGAGCCACCAACGGTGTCTCCACATCAATACATGCTTCCTGGATCAGGGAGGCAGGGGAAGGAAGAGAGGCAAGCACTGGTAAATAAATACCTCCAGGCCTGGAAGGGACACGTCACTTCCACTCATGTTTCACCTGATCACAGTAAATCCAAGAGTCCAGGAGGTACCACTCTCTCAGGCAAGTACAATGTAGATCTCCACGTTTGGGAACAGCAGTGAGATCTGCCATGGGGCCATTCCATTTCTCTTTAACTTTAGAGAGACCACCCTGGTGTACAGACCCCTCTTAAATCCTTTGGGGAGGAAGCCCCATCCTTCTGAACCACAGAATAGTTAGCTACAGGTGCATCCACGATAGCATTGCCTCGTGGCAACTAGGACCCCACCCGACCTGCCCCAGGCCTTGACATCTGTGTGCCACTCTAAGCCACAGTACTAGATCAGATGATCTAGAAGATGCTGTGGACAGAAAAGAGCCAAGGATCATGCCCTGGGAAGTGACAATGTGTAGACACTGGGTGTGTGGAAGGATCCAGGAAAGGTGATGAAAACAAGCAGCTAGTGAGATGGGAGATGCAGAGAGTGCGTCCGGGAAGGCACTGAAGACTGTGTTTCAAAGGGGAGGGAGGAACCCACCATGCCAAACGCTCTTCTACAATGCGACCTTGTCACCCTTTCAGAGGCAAAGTTCATTTTTCACCCTCCCTCTTGAATCCGAATGGTTCCAGTGACACATTGACCATCAAAACCCAGCAAAAGGAGCCCGTACCTGCTTAGGTGGAGCCCATAAGTGACCTGGCAGTTTCTGCTTTTTGTCTCCTGAATGCTCACCTTTGGAATACTCTCTCGTGGAACCCAACGCCACTCAATGAGAAGCCCAAGCCACATGGAAAGGCCATGTGCAGGTGCTATGGTCAAGGGTCATGCTGAGCTCCCAGCCCACAGGCAACACCGACTGCTAGCTGGATGAGTGCGCCATCTTGGATGCACAGCCCAATCTCGCCTTCGGGGGCCATCTGACAGCAACCACACAAAAAGCCCATCTAGAACCATCCACCTGGGCCCGGTCAACCAACAAAATCATAATGATTCATAGCAATATATTGTTGTTTAAATTGGGGGGCACCTTGTCATGCAGCAATAAATAGCTGGAGCCAGGACTGACCACTGGATTTAGCTATGTCAAGGTCAATGGTGACCTTGAAGGGGAAAAAAAATAGGACTGGAATGGACTCAAGGGAGAATGGGGAGAGAAGTGAAAACAGAATCATTCAAGGAGTTTTGCTGTAAAGAGGAGCAGAGAAAGGAGCTGGAAAGACTGGTTAGGAGATTTATTATGGCATGTTTATACGCTAATGGGAATGATTCCGCAGATAGGAAAATTGATAGTGCAAGAGTAAAGGGGAAATTGCTACAGCAAAGTTAAGGAGAGCAAATGAGTGTGGAAGATGATGGAGACTCTGTCCTTCGGTAGGAGCACTGATGACTCACCCCAGTGATGAAGGCTGTCCTCACCCCATGGGAGGCTGAAGTATCACCCAGGAGAGAGGACAGCACCCAGGGCTACACACAGAGGCTGACCGATGTGGCAGGGAGCTTGTGCAGGTTCATATCTGGAGGCTTGTGTTTTCTCTATGGAAGATACGTCATATCTTCAGTAGAGAGTAGGAAGAAAAAGGAAGGGTGGAAAGTGTGAAGAGAGAGAATTTCAGGGAGCCAGGCAGGGAAGCAGAGGGGACTGTGTGTGCTGTGAGTGCTGGAGGAACACAGGCAAGGGCTCCCTGCCCATGAGGATGCTGGAGGGCTTCACAAGGAAGTAACTTTTACAGGGAATTTTAGACAAAGAAGAAGAATTTGCTGGGTGGATGCAGGTGGAGGGGTGGGGTGCAGATTTGAGAAAAGAAAATGTGGAGAAACATGGAAACAGGAAGAAACAAAAGTGCTATAATGCAGGGACTGACAAGATCAAGTGTGCTGGGTCAGGACCTTTCCCAGCCTTAGGGACAGGCAGGATTTGCACAGGTGCAGAGGACAAACACTGGTGTCAAATATACTGCAATAAATCTACTATTTTGGTTATATGGCAAGTGTTAATGAACCAGGGTATTTATTCATTCATCCAACAAACAATTATCATGTTCTATCGTAGTTTAAATTAGTTTGGGCTTTAAATACAAAGAAATATAACATTAGCTTAAAAGAAATAAAAGTTTCTCTTTTGTGTAAAAGACAGCAAAACTAGTAAAAGAAGTGTTGAGGTCAACAGTTCAGTTAACTAGTAGTGTAATTTCAAAATGCTATCAGGAACACAAGCTTTGTTCTAGAGTACATAGCCATTGTTAACATTTTGCCCTCTTCCTTGGGCTTCCAAATAGCTACCAGAGCTCCAGCCATCACATCTGCATTCCAGGGCACACTCACTCCTTTTAAAGAGATGTGCTAAACCCAGCTTTTGTCCTTCCCTAGATTTGCTAGGGCTTGGCTGCTGCTCTATCACTTCCTCTCCTAGACTGGCTGTCTCAACTGACTCTGAGGTAAAGGCAGGCGGCATCACAGCTTCTATTGTTCCCACCACAGAGGATGATAGCAACTCTGGTACCCACAAAGGCTATGACACTTCTCCTCACTTCTGGGCTCAGATGAAGCTCCACACCATCAGCGGTGGAACCTGGCCTTCCCCAAGGCTACCTCAGGAGTGATACAAACAGGACAGGAAGTAAGGAGTTGTATCCCATGGGTCAAAATTTGAAAATTATGAGGTTTGAGACAGGACGCTGGCAGATACACTGGTCTCCCTCCCTCCCTCAGATGGACTGTTCTGTTGGAGAGGAGTTCCATATGACCAAGTAAGTTGCCACGCTTCTCTGGGAAGCTGTGGACAGCTCAGTAAGGCATCTCCCATGTTTGCCATCTGTCTCTCCCGCTGCAGAGTCCATTTTCCTGACTCTCACTGCCCTGGGATGACACGTCCCAATAAAGCCTCTGTACGTATGCTTTGCAGGCTGTTCCGCAGGGAAGCCTGGCTGAGCCAGGGGCTCCTCCAGAGTCCACACAATGCTTGGGGCCACATCTCATGGAGGAGGATGTAGGAACACGGTCACACGTAGCCATAAAGAAGCTGAGAAACATGGTCTTTCACTGACTGCCGTAATGAGCCCAGATAAAACTTTGAGCTCTTGTTACTAAGGAGGAATAGAGAATGGATGTCGGGGGAGGTAACCAGCAGGCTCTGGCAAAGCACATGTTCAGTGAGTGAGCCTGCCTCATCTAGAAATTTAAGACATTACAAGGAATTTATGCTATGGACTGATATTTAACACAGCGAACTCACGCCAGTAAGCATGTAACTGGGCTTTCAATTCAGACCTCCCTTAATTTATAAATCAACATCAAGACAAATCTTCCTGTAGCCCTGTCTGGTGGATGCCAGAGTGACCCTGGTGATTTCCGAGGAACCAGTGAAGGAGAGAGAGCTGTAAACAGACACAACAGCTCCACAACCATACCAGGCATGACACATTTCCAGGGAAAGCTTAAGGCACAAATTCCTCGTATTTGCTGGCAGTTAAACCCTCGCTAATATCAATCCCCTTTTCAGGAAAAGCAATCCTGTCCTGGTAACAGGAAGCAGGAGCTTGTGAGCTCCCACAGCTCTGCACAAACACAGGGTGCCCCCCTCAAGAACCTCTGCACACCCCCAAACACAGGAGACCCCCAGTAACCTCTGCACATCCCCAAATGCAGGGTGCCCCCAGTAACCCCTGCACACCCCCAAACACAGGGTGCCCCCAGTAACCTCTGCAGACCCCCAAACACAGGGTGCCCCCAGTAATCCCTGCACACCCCCAAACTCAGGGTGCCCCCAGTAACCTCTGCAGACCCCCAAACGCAGGGTGCCCCCAGTAACCTCTACACACCCCCAAATGCAGGGTGCCCCCAGTAACCTCTGCACACACCCAAACGCAGGGTGCCCCCAGTAACCCCTGCACACCCCCAAACACAGGGTGCCCCCAGAACCTCTGCACACCCCCAAATACAGGGTGCCCCATGATAACCTATGAGACAGCCAGTGTTCCTGGGGAGAAAAAAATTCCTGGTAAAAGCCAATCGAAATGCATTTAGAAGAAGGAAGGAGAAAAAGAATCAAGCAATTAACCAGCATTTTTACTCTTCTGCTGACCAAATTACATGCCACTTGCAGACAAACTCTGAAGCCTGTGACATTCAACTTTCTGGGATAAAGTGCTGCTCGACGGCATCGGTTGATTTAACTGTTTCTGGATTTGAAGCTAAAATCTCTTGACAGTTTTCTCTAGAAGTCCTTTATTGGGACTTGGAAGTTTTCTAGTCAGATATAATAAATACATGAAGTCTCCATTCATGTAAAACTTGGAGTCCGTGAAATGGGAGCTGAATAAAATTACTTTCAGTGTACTGGGACCTAACTGCAGAGGAAAATATGTAAGATGACCCAGGCTTTCTGTTCCACAGGAAAGGGCATTTCAGGGAAGCTGGACAACAGTGGTGGAATAAATCCATCTGGTGTCAACCCAATTGTGGGGAAGGGATGAGCAATGCTCACCAATTATCATCATTTCACAGACCCAGCAAGCAACTTTGTCAAGGAAAGATTCCCATCCCCTATTTACAGATGAAGAAACCGAGTCTAGGAGATGCAAGGAGCTTGTTTGGGCTAGGCAAACACAAATTTGCCGTTTGGTCACTTTTAGTTGAAATCCAACAATCTTTCCACCGTGATCTAAAAACAAGCTTTAGGCAAAATAAATTCATTTGTGTCCATCTCTTTCCAAAGGGGACCACTGACCCATATTTCTGCAGGATCCGTGGAGTATTCTTAGAAGTTTCAAGCTCCGGCCCCAGGAGAGTTCAGACCTTTCTTTTGTGTCTCCATTTCCAGCAACAGGAAAGTAGTCCAGCAAGTAGTAAGTGGTCAGGACAGGGTATCCTTCGCCATCCAAACTTCAGTATCGAAACAAGAACCAAATATCATTAGCCCCTGAGGGACAGATCTGCCCATGTTGAGTGGAAGGCATAGGTGTGAATGCTGAGGAAGAAAGAATAGAACTTCCCATGCACAAAGAGGTCTGCTTTGCTTGCCTGCATCGATTGACATATCATCAGCTTCAACGCAGTGTGATTCTTGTATTGAACCAAAAGGGACAATGTCAGGCTGGTCACGGTCATATTTTGCATCGGACCCCTGCTCGCCCATGAACAAGCCGTTATTGAGAACCTAGCAGGTGCCACATAGGATGGAGGGGAAATGGAGGTGAGTCTGAAAGAGCCTGGCACGGAGGAGAGCTGGTGATCCAAGAACCGTGCTGCTTGGAACCACAAAGCGTGTCTTAAACAGCCATTCTAGGAGGTCTGACCTGCTGTCAAGTTCATTGTCTAGCCTCAGGTGCTGGATGCTGAGCATGTTCCCACCTCTCCTCCTGGGGGTATCCTTTGCTCCACAGCGCATTCCCACGAAGTAGGCATCCCTGAATCCTGAGCTGGCCTGCTGAGGAAACAAGGTTGTAATAAATTCAAACAAATGTACCGGGATCACACCCCAATACTGGGACGGGGACTTTCACCTACATCTTTTGTATCCAGGTCTAGTGTTTGTTCCCTTTCACCAACGCCCTTTCCTGAATTCTAGGTTTTGTGACGTCTCTAAGCAACAGTTACTAGGTCAGAAAATCTCTCGGGATTTTTTCTTGCAAATGCACCATTTATACAGAGCTGTGATGAGCACATCACCAGCTGGCTCCTTAGAAACCATATGCTGGGTGAGGCCACAGGACACATCAGCATCCGCTATGGATATGCATAGTCCATTGCTACTTGACACCTACATTTGAGAAGACCTTTGTACTATTAAAATTAGAGGGAAATGTGATCTGCCAAAGTCCCACTTAAGTGGCCCTTGTTCCCAGGAAGAAGTATGGACCACGGTACGAGATTTTGAATCTGTCTGCTAGGGCCTCTGCCTTTTTAAGTTTGGGGGAAAACAAAATAGAAACGTGGAACATTTACATACACCCACTTTTAAGTCTTTTTTTTTTTTAAGTTTAATTTTTATTTATTTATTTATGGCTGTGTTGGGTCTTCGTTTCTGTGCTAGGGCTTTCTCTAGTTGTGGCAAGTGGGGGCCACTCTTCATCGCGGTGCGCGGGCCTCTCATTATCGTGGCCTCTCTTGTTGCGGAGCACAGGCTCCAGACGCGCAGGCTCAGTAGTTGTGGCTCACGGGCCTAGTTGCTCCACGGCATGTGGGATCTTCCCAGACCAGGGCTCGAACCCGTGTCCCCTGCATTGGCAGGCAGATTCTCAACCACTGCGCCACCAGGGAAGCCCCATACAACCACTTTTAATTAAGAACAGAGGGACCCATCAGTCCCTAATCAGTACTAAAACATGTCAGAGGAAACAGCACACACTGAAAAGAAAAGAATACAGGCCTTTGAGTTCATGTCTGGGAAGAGTCCCAGAGAGCTTCATTGCTCCATCCACCCGGGCTCACCAGTGGGTCAAGTGTTATCCCAAATGACCCCAGGCACTGCTTGGCACTGATATCTCTGAAGGCAAGTGTCTGCGGTTCCTTCAGGGGACAATAGAGTTTGATGATAAGGAAGCATGAGTTATTTAGTAGTAATGTTCTTTAAAATGTGTTTTTAAAAAAGTGACCTGGTAAAGAATGGGAAGATGGCAGAGGAGACTCCAGCCAAGACACCTGGCAAGTGCTCAGGAGGAGACACACCTCTCCCTTCATGAGGGCAAAGCCACACACCAGGAGCCCACATCACGCTGAGGCAGGTGTTTGAAGAATGGACACAGGTCACCCACCCAGCCTCTTGGAAGTAAGAAGGTCCATGCAGGTCACTGTACCTGATGTGTGAAATGTCACGGAGGTGTCTTTCTCCCACATGGGGAATCAGCTGGGAGCTAGCACCCCAGGAGAAACACCTGTTCCTCACACCCCACTCTCATGGATAAAATGCGACCCTATCAAAGATACAAAAAGCTAGAGACCGTAGAATTTTATGGTGCCCTCGTTAATAAGAAGGTGGAAGGAGGAACAGATTTTTAAATGCTGCATATGACTGTCTCAAAAACCTCTAGCCCAGTTCAGAAGAGAGAAGAGTCAGTCCTTAGGTACCAGAAATGAAGCAGAGACACTCAAACAGGAGCAAAAACCTATGCTCCTCCATGCCCCACAACCTGGAAACAGGCCCAGTGGTATTCTGGGTGGGAGGTGGGATGTGGACCCACCCAGGCAACCAAGATCCCAGCATCTAGCTGTGAGAATGGAAGGGCTATCCATAAATGACCATCCCTCCCTGTGAAAAGAGGAGGTTAGAGGAATTCCAGCTGCCAGTCCTGGGATGTGTCAAGCAGGATTGCCATCTGCCTGGGGCTCTGAATGGGAAAAAAAAGGTTTCCCATGAGAAATCAAACCCTCAAGCTGTACCACATGCATGTAAGGATTCCAAATTTGCACTGTTCATATGGTTCAGGGGATCTTAAGCCAAGAAATGAATGTAAAAACTTGTCCTGGATGGGTGAAACCTGGGGCCCCCCAGCAGAAGAAAAACAAAGCCATTCCGTGGGAATATTTTCACAACCCAGGATACACGTGCCTCAGGCCTCCCACATGTGATCTGGGCCCCCGGTCTGCTCAGGCTTGGTCTCCACATGCCACTTCCATTTTCTTGTTAAAACTCTGCTAAGCATGCAGATTGCAATCTCTGAATTTCCCACTAAAAAGGACCAAGGCTCCTTGAGGAATGGCTGACTCCACACCTGGGGCAGCAAGTGTACAAGATGCAACAGGAACAATTGCTCTTATCTGAAAGCAAGGATGCTAATAAAACTATGAGGGTTGTGCAAAAAAGAATCAGGAGCCACTGAGAATGGGATCTCATGGGCATAGAAGGGACAGTAAGAGCAACAGCAAAGATCATAAGGGCTGTAGATTAAAACACAACAAGGTATTTAAATCCTTGGATACATAATGGTATTTTTTTTCAAAAGTTATTACAGGAATTAACTCATTATCTGAAAAACTGGTAAATAAAGGGAAAGCATCAAAGATTTATCCTGCCTTCCCTATATAAACTTTTCACTGGGTATCAAGTAGCTAATGAGAGAAAATTTCCTCTTTATAGAAATATCCCAGCTAATGAATGATGAAACAATGCTGGAAATAGACATCAAATTTTGTACCATTAATGAGATTATGTATTGGGGAAATGAACTTCAGTGGCTTTTGATATCACAAAGAGAGACAAGTAGATATCATGTACTGTCTGATGTAAGTACACACCATCTGTGAAATAGCCTCTCCCCCAAACAAATCGATCAATCAATTCAATCTAAAGGTAAAATAATCCTCTGAATTCAACTACCAATATATAGGAAATACCAAAGACAGAAGAACAAGGTAAATAAAAATATGGGGAAGAAATCAACAAGATCCTAACTGTTGGGAATTCTATAAGGCAAATAACTAAATTTGAGAAAATAAGCAAGAAAGATAAAGAGGGAAGCTATAGATTAAAAGAGAGTTATAAGGCGTAGCAATCTTTTCCAATGTAAGAATCTTATTTGAATAGTCATTCAAATAATTGATAAAAATTTTAATTATAGAACATGGCCAAGTGAGACTGTGAGGTACATAAGACTGATTCAATATTAGAAAATCAATTAATATAATCTACCACATCAACAGGCAAAAGAAGAAAAATTATATGAACATATCAATTGATGCAGAAAAAGCATTAAAAAAAACACATCTGGGCTTCCCTGGTGGCGCAGTGGTTGAGAATCTGCCTGCTAATGCAGGGGACATGGGTTCAAGCCCTGGTCTGGGAAGATCCCACATGCCGCGGAGCAACTGGGCCTGTGAGCCACAACTACTGAGCCTGCGCATCTGGAGCCTGTGCTCTGCAACAAGAGAGGCCGCGATAGTGAGAGGCCCGCGCACCGCGATGAAGAGTGGCCCCCGCTTGCCACAACTAGAGAAAGCCCTAGCACAGAAACGAAGACCCAACACAGCCAAAAATAAATAAATAAATAAGTAAATTTTTTTTTAAAACACATCCATCCATGATAAAAAAAAAAAAAAAAACAATTTCAGCATAGTAGGAGTAGAGTAGAACTTCCTCACCTTGATAGAGAACATGTACCAAACACACACACACAAAAAACAAAAAGCCACTATAGCTAATATCATAGTTAATGGTGAGAAACTAGATGCTTTCTCCCTAAGATGTGAGATAAGGCAAAGATGTCTCCTCTTACCACTCCTAATCAATATTGTATTGGAAGTGCTAACTGGTGCAATAGGAGAAGAAAAGGAAATAAAAGATATATGAATTAGGAAGAAAGAAATAAAACTGATTTGCTCACAGGTAACATAATTGTCTATGTAGAAAATCCCTAAGAATAAACAAAAACAACGGAAAAACACACCTCTTGGAAGTAATAATTGAGCATAGCAAAGTTTCAGGGTACAAGGCTAATATAAAAAGTCATTCACTTTCTTATACCAGCAATGAACAATTAGAATTTGAAATTAGAAACACAGTGTCATTTACAATAGCAATAAAAATGGATTTAGATATAAATCTAACAAAAATTTACAGGATCTGTATGCAGAAAACGACAAACTATTAGGGAAAAAATAAAAGATCCTGGTTGGAAGATTCGATATTGTTAAGAGGTCAATTCTTCCCATCTTGATTATAGATTCGATGAAATAGCAATAAAGTGTCAGCAAACTATAGTGTCTGAGTCTAAAGTTTATAGGGAATAGCGAAAGATCTAAAATAGCCAAAACAGTATTTAACACGAAAGAGGAGGAAGAGGAAGTAGAGGAGGAGGAGGAGCAGAAGAAGGACAAAGTTGAAGGACTGATAATTCTTGATTTAAATACTTACTCTAGAGCTACTGTAATCAAGACAGCATGGTACTGATGAAAGAATAGACAAAATCAATGGAACAGAATAGAGAGCCTAGAAATAGCTGACACAAATACAGTCAACTGGTCTTTAATAAATTACCAAAGGGATTTAGTGGAGAAATGATAGTCTTTTTTAACAAATGATGCTGAAACAACCGGATGTTCATTAATGAAATCTAACATGCACAAAAAATGATGAAACTAACACATACCTTACACCTTTCACAAAAGTGAACACAAAGATCAAAGACCTAAAATGTAAGACTATAAAATTTCTAGAAGAAAAGATAAGAAAAATTCTAGGTGATTTGGGGTTTGGTAATGAGTTTTTAGATAGACCAAAAGCACAACCTATGAAAAAAAAACTTAGACTATATTAAAATTTAAAACTTCTGCTCTGCAAAAGACATTGTTAAGAGAGTAACAGATAAACCGTTTGCAAAACACATGTCTGGTAAAGGACTCAAACCCCAAACATAGGCATACCCTGGAAATATTACAAGTTCCATTCCAAACCATCCCAATAAAGCAAATATAGCAATAAAGTCAGTCACATGAATTTTTTGGTTTCCCAGTGCACATAAAAATTATGTAGTCTATTAAGTGTGTAAAAGTGTTTTGTCTAAATAGAGAATATACATACTTTAATTAAAAATACTTTCTTGCTAAAAATGTTATCATTTGAGCATTAGTGAGTCAATCTTTTTGCAATAGTGACATCAAAGATCTCTGATCACAGATCACTGTAACAAATATAATAATGATGAAAAAGTTTGAAATATTGCAAGAATTACCAAATTGTGACACAGACACATGAAGTGAGCAAATGATGTTGGAAAAATGGCACCGATATACCTGCTAGAAGCCCAGTTGCCACAAACCTTCAATTCATAAAAAACGCGATATCTGCGAAGCTCAATAAAGTAAAACACAATAAAATGAGGTATGCTTGTATACCCAAAAATGCTCTTAAAATTCAGTGTTAATAAAACAAACTACTTGTTTAAAAATGACTACAGAATCTGGACAGACATCTCACGAAGGAAGATATACAGATGGCAAATAAGCATTTGAAAAGATGATCAACATAATTTGTCATCATAGAATTACAAATTAAAATAACAATAAGACTACACACCTATTAAAATAGCTAAAATCCAAATGGTGGTGAGGATGTGGAACAACAGAAACTCTCATTCATTGTTGGTAGGAATGCAAAATGGCACAGCCACTTTGGAAGAGAGTTTAACAGTTTCTTACAAAGCTAATCATAGTTACATGAGCCTGCTGGGGCTCCCATAACAGAATACCACAGACTGGGTAGCTCAGACACTATAGACAGAAAAGCAAAAGAGTAATAAAAAGTCTTAACTTAATTATAAAAAGAATAACTTCCCAAGAATTTATAATACTACTATCCTTGGGAAGAGCTAACAGCATAGCCTCAAAGGAATTAAAACAAAAACTAACATAATTTCCAGAAGAAAGTGAAAAATATACAATCATACTAAGAGATTGTATTACTCTCTCAGAAAATGAAGCAGACCCCAAAAAAAAAAAAAAAAGTTAGGATTTCGTTTTGAATCCTGCTGAGTATACCAATCTAGGAGACATATGCAGGACCCTGCATCCAACAAACAGAAAATGCAACATGCATTTCAAGTATGCATAAAATGTTTTCTAAAAGAGACCACCCCCTGGACCACAAAAGAAGTCTCAACACATACTCCAAAATCAATATCATGTAGACCACATTCTCTGTCAATCAGATGACAAAATCAGAAACCAATGCCAATAAAATAACTGAAAATATGCCTTATATCTAAAAATTTAAAAGCATATTTCAAAAAAAAATATGTGTATCACCAGGTCATCTTGCCTTTTGCCATGTCAACCCACCATAGGCTTGCTGACTTTCAATTCTAAGCTCCTCTCTCTGTTCCCAGCGAGATGAATGGGAAACTTCTACAACTCACTCATGATGCTGGGACCAAGGGTACAGTGGGCAGGCGATGGGTGGGTGGGATGTGGTATTGCGCACACCATCTCTCACGGTCTAAACATGCAAACCTGACATTTCCCCTCTACTGAAGCTTTCCCAGCTTTATGCAAGGTCCTCCTTGGATGGTATCCTCCAAAAGACCCCAAAGAAATTGGGATCCACTCTTCTGAGAGCCCCTAACCTGCATCATCTTTGTCTGGAGAGAACAAAGCCAGAAAACACACAGCTGACCAACTGCTCTTCCTTTTCCCTCAGGCCATTTTCCTGGAACCAGGTCTATCTGATTCTTCTTTCTGGCAACTGGAAACTTCTCTATGCCATGCCCTCTCTTGAAACAATTCTCTCCTTTCCCAGTGAAAAAGACTTATAGCTTAAAATTAATGTGTAAGCGCTACAACATGATTAATAAGAATTATTAGTTTTACTAATATTAATTAGTAGAAATTTTTAAATCTCATTCATGTTTTCAAAATATATCCACATTGTACATATCCATACTGGACAGGGACAGAAGTCTACACCTGGTGATGGAGGAATGAAAGATGAGAAGGGGTAAAGGTGAGCTAATTTGCTCATGCTTTTTAGTGAGGTTTCAATAAATACTGTTGTTCTTGTTGCTGCTTCTAACAATGGTAACTCAAAATATAGACATTTTTTGACATCATTTAAAGATAACCAGAATAATAAAAATGTATTCTGAATTACCAAAGTAAATGGAAAGACAAAGAAGACTATGTAACAAAAGACAGAAAGCAAAAGAAACATTTTTAAGTAAACAGTAGATATGAGATAAAATTAAGACCAAATTGATTTGATATGTTCATAAACATGAGATAAACTTATTTGCTTAAAATAGAAAGAAGTTCAGAATAGGTTAATAAAGAAAACCCAACTATATGTTACCAAAAAATCATACAAAATAATATTCAGACAAAAATTTGTTAGCCATTCATATTTGTATTACTAAACAGAAGTAATAATTTTATGAGATGGATCAATTAGTCTACTCTAGAATAGACTATTATTTAGGTAAACATATATTTGCCAAGTTGACATCAAAAGAAATCAGAAACCTAATAAGTCAATAACCATGGAAGAAATTGCAGAAGCTAGCTAAAAGCTACCTGGACCTCAAAATGCCTTATTTAGATAGTTTTATGTGGGAAATCTTGAAATTTTTCAAGGAATAAATAAGTTCACTAACACTTAATCTTTTCTAGAATACAACAAAGAAAGAAATCTTCCAGATTCTTTTTCTCAAGGTCATCAAGACACTAATACTTAAATTGGACTAATATGAAACAAATAGACCAGCCGTACATAAGAAAGCAATGTCAACATCTTAGCAAATATAATTCAGTAGTATTTTAGAAGGAGAACACACTCTACCCAAGTTGAGTTCATTCCAGTAATGCAAAAATGGTTCAGTGTTAGGAAATCCACTTATGTAATTCACTGTATCGGTCAGGGTTCAGTTACAAAAACTAGAATCCTCTCTAGCTGGTTTAGTACACAAGAAGATTCATCGTGGGCTGTTGAGTGGCTCACAGAAGCCCAGGCAGGACTGGAGAAACAGAAACCAGGATGAACTTTTGGGAACAACTCCCAAAGCAGCGTAGCTGACTGGGCCAGGGACGGACTTCTGCCCCCTCCACAATCAGAAAGCACCACCCTGCCACCGCCAAGACGGAGAAGGCCACAACCAAGAAGCTGCCTCCATCGGAAAGCCACTAGGATCAGGACGTGGTCTGACTGGGAAGACAGCTGCCACCTCCAGGGTCACACCAGCCGGCTGTGACCTGTCGAACGGGTGCCCTGTGTCCTGCTGGTCAGTCTTCACAACCCCAGAGACTGGATCCTGCCCTGCTCATCCCTCCGCTAGCAAGGCAACGTCTCCACCACCATGTTTCTCAGCAGAAACAGCAGATGCAGCAGAAGTGCAGCCTTCACAGCCCTCTGTGTTGCAAATCTAAGGTCAAAGTGTCTGACATTTAAACCTAAGTCGAACAGAGAAGCCCGACTCGAAAGGGATCTCAGAATCATTCTTTCCTGTCTCTGCTGTGCAGGAAGACAGTCTAGGAAGGGAGAGTGGAGTCATAATATCCACCCAGCCACCCTGCGGCTTCTCAACACCCTTCTGTGCCATTCCCACAGCAGTCACACTCCAAACAACAGCACTGATCTGCCTCTCCTTTGAAATGCGACCCTCCCCACATCAAGGGAAGACACCCACCTCTCCCATGCAGTGAAGACCCCGGTCCCATCTGTCACTGCATCGATGGCTGAGAGATGTTCTCTCCTCGTCTAGCTCCATAAAAACCCAGACTCAGTATCCTGTAATAATCTAAAGGCTAAATCATAGCATTAACACCAATAGCACACCCTAAATAAAACAGTAGGGGGAAAAAAGCAGAGGAAAGCTGGTAAACATACATAAATATAAACCATCCAAACAATGACAAAACACGTATGGGAAACAGTCTTAAGTTCAGCAACTGGTCATGAGGCCAGTGTTGACATGAGATGGATAGATAGACGACAGATTGATAGACAGAAATAGATAGATGTTAGAGTAGTCTATTATTAATTATAATGTATAGCAACTTGTTGAGATATAATTCACATACCATATAATTCACTCATTTTAACTGAACAGTTCAATAGTTTTTAGTATATTCACAGGCTTGTGCAAACATTATCACAATCACTTTTAGAACATTTTCATTATCCCCAAAAGAAATCCCATATCTATCAGCAGTCCCTGCCCACTTTGCCCTAAACTCTCCCATCCCAGCCCTAGACAACCATTACTCTATTTTCTGACTCTTTAGATTCACCCATCCTGGATGTTTCATATAAATTGAATTATCCAATATGTGGTCTTTCTGGACTAATTTCTTTCACTTAGCATAATCTCTTCAAGATTCATCCATGCTGTAGCGTGTATCAGTGCTTCATTAATTTTTATTTCTGAATAATACTCCATCATATGAGCATACCACATTTTACTTATCCATCCATCAGTTGAGTCACTTCCCCTTTTTGTCTATTCTGAATAATCCTGCTACTAACAGGGGTGTACACATTTTTGTGTGGACATGTGTTTCCTTTCTCTTACATGTAGCCTCAGAAGTGAAATTGACTGGTCACATGTTAACTCTATGTTCAACCTTTTGAGGAACCGCCAGACTGTTTTCCAGAGCAGCTGTACCATTGTATATTCCCACTAGCAGGGAATGATGATTCCAATTTCTCTGTGTCCTCACCAACATTTGTTATTATCTGTCTTTTTCATGACAGTCATCCTTATGGGTGTGAAGTGATAGCTCATTGTGATTTTGATTTGCATTTCCCTGTTAGCTAATGACATTGAGCATCTTTTCATGTGTTTATTGACCACTTTTATATCTTCACTGGAGAAATATTTAGTCAGATCCTTTCCTCATTTTCTAATTGGGTTGTTTAATGTCTTTATAAGAAGAAGGGAGATCACGTATACAGTAATGGAGTGGTTCTATTAACCCTTTACTCCCCATTTCATGTTTCTGCATTTGTTCCTGTGGATCTGAGTTACCATCTGGTGACATTTCCTTACTTCAGTACAATTTTGTGATCTTACTGTCAAATATATCACATTTCTGCTGGAGACAAGTAGACAGACATCCATCCGGGGAAGACTGGATAAACAAATCACAATCCATACTATAGAATACACTGTGGTCTCTTAAGAAACCAGATGAAACAACATGTGCTGATGTGGAACCGTGTCCAGCACATATTGTGATGTAAAAAAAAGTGCAGGGCACAAAACAGTACCCACCTATGGCTTCCAGCTGTGCAGAAGTACATACACACCAAGACATCCCCTAAGTGCTATACACTGAGCTAGTAAGTGACTCCCTCTGGCCATGGCCAGACGCTTATATACCCTTCATGGGAATCACTGCTGTTTCTGGGTTTATAAGGAGCATGAAATTCATTTATTTATCTTTTTAAACCTGATAGATAGAGACACAGACAGTCATGTCCTGAAAGGCAGGCCTTCTCGGTGATGAGAGAGAGACCACACTGCCACAGACTGTGTGCTGAGCTCACGAGGGGCCGTTCAGAGTCTCAGCAGGAAAAAAGAGTCTTCAGATTTGTGATCCTGATGAGAAATGACCAGTTTCTTGGGGAGACTTGGGCTTCCCTTCCCAGGACAGCTGTTTCAATCAGAAGGATTGAACAGTAAGGTCAATAAGAAAAGAGAACCAAGGTCATTTCACTCACAAGGAAAAGCTTCAAGGGTAGGGGATGGCCCAGAGCTGGCCTTCCCGGTGCCTGCCAAGGGGAGAGCTCTTGCTTCTTACAGGATGCCACGCCCCTCTGCAGGTCCCCACAACCCAGGCTCCCAAATCCATCCGCTCTCCTCCTGTCCCATCCCATGTGCTCCTGGGTGAAGCCGCTCTTGGGCGAAACGACCAGTTCATTCATTAGAGTCATTCACAACCTTGTGAAAATGAGAGACTCAACTCCTCCAGGACATATATTTTACTATAAAAAAACTCAACTCAGAAACTACACCAAGACGGTAAAATGGGCATTTGTGAGAGCACACACACATACACACACCTTTGGAAAACACACAATGGGTCCTCCAGGTGCACTTGAGTTGTGAGAAATTCTCCAGAGGTAGAAGCCATTGGGGTCCGAATGTGAGGAGCCGCGGAAGCCCCACACCAGAGCACAGGCAGGACGCAGCGGCTGCTGGGACAGAGGGGACCACAGGCTGCCCCGAACATCAGCAACAACAAAGGCACTTTCTCGGCTGCATAACAGGCAGGACACAGCCCCGGACTAAAACTGGGAAGAAAATGAATCCTCTGCCTGAGAGGGCGGCCAGACTTCAGTTAGCTGTCAGTTGACACAAGGGACACAGAGAGCAAAACAGACGTCCCAGCTTCTCTGCTCTTGGCCCGGGGTGGTGGGGACGGGGGGCGGAACACGGGGGCACGTGCAGGCCAGGCCCTCTGCATCTCTCCCTGATCCAAGCGGGGCCTGCTCACTGCACAGTGAGGCCTGGCCCAGCCCACAGGAGCCCGGCAGTTCTGTCCAATGCTGGGGCCCATTAGAAGGCTCACAGGCTGTCACCCCAAGCCTCGTCCCTAACGTAGCCTTTGTCAGGAGGAAGATGGCAGTGAGGTCCCCATCAGCCGCGTCTGTGATTCCTCAATTTCAGAACCTGGATAGAGAGGAGGGTGGGCCCCTTGGGGACCTGACACTTCACTTTCACGACCTCCTAAAAGAGGCAGGGCCCCTGGCCCTACTAAGCTGGCAGAGAGGTGCGCCCTGGCCACAGAGGAAGAGGCCCTTATTCCAACCCCCGAGACACCTCCTGAGGGACAGGAAGCGCTGGCCTAAGTCTGCAGTTTTCAAGTGTGGCCTCGAGTCCCTGGGGACTCCCCGAGACCTTCTCAGGGCCGGATAAAGTCAAGACTGTTTTCATAATAATAGTATGTGATATGCCCCTTTCATTCTCACATGAGCGTGCACAGGTGGGCAGTGGGCACTTCCACAGGCCACATGATGCGTTAACAAGCCCATCACTCCAGCAAGCAAGTGCATGTAAGTGAACTCTTGTGTTTTAAGATTGTTTTAGTTTTGATAGCTCATGTAGTAAATATCGTTAGATACACCCACACAAACAAAAGTCTCGGGGTTCTTCATGGTTTTTAAGAGTGAGTCCAAAAAGTTTGAGAGTCAAGACATGCAGATGCCTCTACCTGGGCATCCTCACCTCCTCAATGTTCGCTCCTCAGGGAGATGGGTGAGTCCAATTCGACATCCCCGTGGCCCCTGCTTCAACTCTCACACTCCATTCTCAACAAGAGAGACCATAAACGTCTTGAGTCAGAGCACGTCTCTCTCCCATTAAAATCCATTTAGAACAAGATTCAGATGCTGATATGGCTGAGAAGGTCCTGGAGGTGCCATCCACTCATTCACTGCAGGAGGCCAGGGGTCCTCAGCCCTGGATCTATAAGAAGTGCCTTGGTTTGATGTCACCCGCCTGCTCCTGTGGTGATGCCTGGGGACTCTGCCCACCGCTCCCACCTCCTTGAGCCGCCCTCCTTCTCGCCAACTCTAACCCACCACGCCGGCCCTGTTGGCACAGCTGAGATCAGGTGGGGCCCAGGCTCCATCGCTCCCCAACTGTGCCCTTGCCGGGAGTGCACATGCCCTTATGGACCTGCTCAGAGGTCACCTCACCAGGGGGCCTGCCCTGACCCCTCACAACTCTCTAACAGTCTGAATTACATCACCCACACCTGGGCCTAGTCACGGCAATATGCTCAGTGAGGCAGGGGGTCTAACAAAGGGGTCAGCATGCTCTGGTTTGGGGGGAACTGAAAAGGGATGGTCCCATGAAGAGGATGCATTTCTTATGATCAGAACTAAAGACTGGTGTATCTTCTCTTACAGAACCTGCTGAGCTTTTCCAGCAAATTAATTTCATCCAAAAACTATTTAAATTTTTTATTTTACCAAGTTAAAACATGCATGTAGTATTTGGAAAAGAAGACTGAAAGCTACAAAATAATACTGAAAGAAATTGAAGAAAAGTTAAATAAATGAGAGATATACCAGATTTTTGGGACAGAAGACTCAACATTGTTACTGTGATGACTCTCCCCAAACTGAAATGTGGATTCAACGCAAGAGATTCCAGAATTCTCCATCATGAGCCCTGATTTCTTCTTGTAAGTCATCTCCAAATTCCCCACGGTCTGCAGGCAGCCCACACTGGCACAGCCCACCTGACCTCGACACAAGTTCCCACGGCTCCCACCATCAGCTCCAGCTCCACTGTCACCCTGTGGGCCTGAGGTCACCCTCTGGGGTCTTCCTTCTGGGAAGCCCCGGTCATCCTGAAGCTGCCCCTCCTGCTCCTATTTCCACAGGCGCTAAGGTCTGTCCTTTATTTTCCTGAAAGTCCTTTCCCATGACCCTTCCTCAGTATTCCCACCGGTTCACCAAGACCATGTCTGCCAGACTGAACCCCCCAGAGCTCTCCCTGGTATGCCTGCCCCATCTGCAGAGGGCCCACCTCACTAACTTCTGAGAACTCCGCTGTGGGTATCCTTTAAGTAAAGCACTAAGCATGGTCCCAGTATCCCTCCGAAATCCCTGTCTTCCCAACTCCCCCAACACATGCCCTGTCCTCCAGAAAGGTTGGTGCCCCTATAGCCCAATCAGCCCACAGCACACTTTCGCCCAAATTCTGGCTTGGTGCAGGCAGTTCCTCCTGTCATTTTTGCATCTTTTTTCCTCTTCACTGTCCCCCTTATGCAAACCTTCCTTGGCCTTGAAGGCCTAGCTTGGACGTCAGCCTATAGGTCTTTCCATTTCTGGAATCCTGATCCAGTTTCATTCTGTAGCACATGCTTTGGAGTCAACGTTCCTTTAGTGATAACACGCATTGTGCCTTTGACATAAGATTTTCTTACATGTAACAATGGCCAAGAGAGGGAGACATGTTTTTTTTTGTTTTGTTTTGTTTTTTTGCCCCTGAGGAACAGCCCCAGGGTGGCATTTTTATTTGCAAAGGGAAATGTTAAATGTGCCACTAATGTGTTTGTACGTGAAAATTAAAGGATGCTCAACATCACTAATCATTAGAGAAATGCAAATCAAAACTACAATGAAGTATCACCTCACACCGGTCAGAATGGCCATCATCAAAAAATCTACAAACAATAAATGCTGGACAGGGTGTGGAGAAAAGGGAACCCTCTTGCACTGTTGGTGGGAATGTAAATTGATACAGCCTCTATGGAAAACAGTATGGAGGTTCCTTAAAAAACTAAAAATAGAACTACCATTTGATCCAGCAATCCCACTACTGGGCATATACCCTGAGAAAACCATAATTCAAAAAGAGTCATGTACCACAATGTTCATTGCAGCACTATTTACAATAGCCGTGACATGGAAGCAACCTAAGTGTCCATCGACAGATGAATGGATACAGAAGATGTGGCACATATATTACTCAGCCATAAAAAGAAATGAAATTGAGTTATTTGTAGTGAGGTGGATGGACCTAGAGTCTGTCATACAGAGTGAAGTAAGTCAGAAAGAGAAAAACAAATTCTGTATGCTAACACATATATATGGAATCTAAAAAAAAAAAAAAAAATGGTTCTGAAGAAACTAAGGGTAGGACAGGAATAAAGACGCAGATGCAGAGAATGGACTTGAGGATACAGGGAGGGAGAAGGGTAAGCTGGGACGAAGTGAGAGAGTGGCATGGACATATATACACTACCAAATGTAAAATAGATAACTAGTGGGAAGCAGCCGCATAGCACAGAAAGATCAGCTCAGTGCTTGTTGTGGTCACCCACCTAGGGGGGTGGGATAGGGAGGGTGGGAGGGAGATGCAAGAGGAAAGAGATATGGGGATATATGTATACGTATAGCTGATTCACTTTGTTATAAAGCAGAAACTAACACACAATTATAAAGCAATTATACTCCAATAAAGATGTTAAAAAAAAAAAAAAGAAAGGCCCTGACTCAGGACGAGGATACAGAATTGAACAGGAAGTAAGCTGTGGCCCAAGCTTGCTTACTTGACGATCTCCATGTAAAACCCGTATTTGGGTAACAGACCCTTCTACGAGAGCAGTTTATGACACTGCAGACCACAGGGTGAGCGACAGGAGACTTTGGGGGTTTTGGTGACACCACAGCTATCAGAGAAAAGTGAGCCTGAGAACCGCCAGGATGAATGCAAAAGTCAAAGTGAGAGCCAAGGGCTGGCTCCATCTTCAGTCAGATCAGAATGGAAAGCTCTGGGCATTTCCGTGTCCAGGCCTGTGGCTTTGCGGCCATCCTCAGAGCACCCTCCTTCCCTCCCTCAGGGCATTTAGTTCCCTCTCACTGACCCAGAACTACTACCCTGAGAGCTGCGGTCTGCCCTTTATACCACTGTTTTTTTTTCCCTGCCTTGTGTGATGGAAAGGAAGGTCCCTAGCATTTATTAGAGGTCTCTAATAGAAGGGACATTGGCTAGGTGAGTTACAGGCACTGCCTGCCGTCATCCTAGCCACGGCTCTCCGAAGCAGAGTCTACCTCCAAACTGTGAATGAGAAACTAAGAAAATTCACATATGCATTCATCGTCAGAAAATATGAGCACGCAATCTGTGCCTGGCAGGGCATGAGGTGCCAGATAAATATTGGCGACTGAGAGACAGCCCTGCCGCCCTTTAAGCTGATGAGCTTGTAAGTGAGAATCAATGCAGTTACCGTAGAAAATGAATACGAATTGTGATCAGTCCTATTAAAGAAATAAGAATGCGGTGAACCAGTACAAGAGAGGAAAGCTAACAGATAGGGAGACAGCTAGGCCTCTTCAGGAAAGGGCTTGGTTGCGGGGCAGGGGTGTTCTGGGCTGAGGAAGGGCTGGCAATGCGAAGGTCCCAGCCCCACCCCTGAGGTTCCCACTCAGCAGGTGGGTGGGTCCAAGAACATGTATTTCTAACCCGTTCCCTCCCCCGGACCCACTTTGAGAATCAGTTTGCCATGCCACATCAAATGCCCCTCTCCGGTCTCCTCTCCAGTTCAGGATTTCCTTCTTAAATGTCAAAAGGTGAACAGCAGTGAATGTGGACTGGAGATAAGTCATCTTCTCCCTACAGAAGCCTCCGCCCCGTGCCACTTCCACAGGTGGCTGGGCAGTGGCTTCAGTGCAGTGAGGACCGTCCCTGGGGGCAGCGGCTTCCTGGAGTGATTGTTTCATCTGCCTGACATTACGGCTGCCCCAGCTTTCCAGGAACTGGCCTTTTCTCCTCACATAAAAATAGCCATTTCTCATAAACTATTTAGTGGGACTCGGTGCACAGCAGGAACCAACGGCCTCACAAAACAGGAGCTTTGCTGGTGGCTGGAGGAAGTGGCCAGAAGGGCACAACCAAGGCCAAAGTCAGGCTCCCCTCTTGTTATATTTCAGGGACGGAGGCATTTTAGCTCTGGGTCAGTGAGAGTGAACTAAATGCCCTGAGGGAGGGCAAGAAGGTGCTCTGAGGATGGCCGCAAAGCCACAGGCCTGGACACGGAAATGCCCAGAGCTTTCCATTCTGATCTGACTGAAGATGGAGCCAGCCCTTGGCTCTCACTTTGACTTTTGCATTCATCCTGGCGGTTCTCAGGCTCACTTTTCTCGATAGCCGTGGTGTCACCAAAACCCCCAAAGTCTCCTGTCGCTCACCCTGTCGTCTGCAGTGTCATAAACTGCTCTCGTAGAAGGGTCTGTTACCCAAATACGGGTTTTACATGGAGATCTCACAAGTTCCCAGACTCACATCACCGTGTGCCTGCAAATTTCAAATGCTTTTAGAAGTGCAATACCAACGCATAAATAGTGTAGGTGGGCTATGTATGTGTGCATGCATGTGTGCATGTGTGTGCATACGTGTGTGTGCATGTGTGCGTGTGTGTGTGTTTGTGAGAGCGTGCGTGTGTGATTGTGCCTGTGTGTGTGCATGTGCGTGTGTGCATGTGCACACGCGTGTGTGCGTGTGTGTGCATGTGTGTGTGTGTTTGTGCGTGCATGTGTGTGTGCATATGCATGTGTGTGTTTGCGTGCGTGTGTGTGTGTGCGTGCACATGTGTGTGTGTGTGCATGCATGTGTGTGTGTTAATGTCATATACAGCTCCTCCTGAAAGGATTTCCAAGCATATTCTTTCTAAATGTGAAGGCTGTTGGGCCTGCCACCCCCACAACCCCAACTTTCAGGTTCAAATATACATTTTTTTGTTTCCTTTGCTTTTAGACAGATCTTGTCTCAAACTCACGTGGTGCATTAGCACCTCTTTAAAATAAAAATTTTTGTCAACCCCAATCATTCCCTTTCCTTTCCACCCGTCCATACCCAGGAAATAACATGACGAACACCATCTGAGACTCAAATTGTGCAGGAGTAAAAGCACACTCAGCTCTCCATCCAAAATACATCTAAACTCCTCTATTAAGCTATCCTGTTTTAGGCTTCTCCCAAGAAATCCAAATTAACCTTAGGTCATCAGTTAGTGCAAATGTCTTTGCTAGGATTTAAAAGGCTCTATAAGCCCTTAGACACGCAAGGGTGTCAGCTAAGTATTGCTCCTGCCACGACTGGGCCTGCAGTGACCTCCCACATAAAGCCGTGCCTTGTTATGGGGTGACCAGGCCTGTCCACTGTCCCATCCTAATGCCTGAGCATAAAGGGCAGCTTTGCATCTTTGCCCAAAGTCCCAGCAGGGAGCAGGCATGAGGGCCATGAATCTCAGTGATGGAGAATATTGAGTGCATTAGCCAGGGATCTTCAGAGAAACAGAACCAATAGGGTATAGGCACACATACAGAAAGAGTTTTATTATAAGGAATTGGCTCATATGATCATGGAGGCTGACAAGACCCAAAATCTGCGGACAGCTAGCTGGAGACCCAGGAGAGCTAATGCTGTAGTTCTGGTCTGAGCCCCAGGAAAAGTGATGGTGGAAGTTCCAGTCTGAATGTTGACAGGCTCAAGACCCAAGAAGAGCCAATGTTTCAGTCCAAGTCCAAAGGCCAAAAAAATAGACTAATGTCCCAGCCCAATAATCAGGCCAGAGAAATTCTCTCTTACTTTGCCTTTTTGTTCTATCAGGCCTTCAGCTGATTGGATGAGGCCCACCCATACTGGGGAGGGCAATCTGCTTTACTCAGCCTAGATTCAAATGTTAATCTTATCCAGAAATACCCTCCCAGAAACACCCGGAACCATGTTTGACCTAGTATATGGGCACACCCTGGCCCAGTTAAATTAACACATAAAATTAACCATATGTGAAAGATCACAAGAGGCTCCCTTGTGCAATGCCCTGGGCAGGGCTGTGTGGGCAGCTCGACGTCTGAGGGCAGCTGGTGTATTCGCTGCTGCAGACTCTGGTAAGGGAGCAAAGGGCCAAAAGCACATGGCCCCAGATAGTGCCCATGGAGCTGCAGCCACACACCCATGGCCACCTCACCCAGGCCCAGCTACATTTACACAGATGTCCCAGCCTGTTCACTGGAGACAGGCCAGGAGCGCTTGCATTACCAGGTGCTCCTCTGAGCCGTGCTTCCGCCTGAAAGTGACTGCAGACCACGTCAGCACTCAGATCCCAGAGGCCGTGGCTCAGCTTGGAGCCAGAACTCAGCTCCATCAGAATCTGACCACACCCATTCGTTTGCTCCCCTGTGCCCAGCCCTGGCCCTGGAAACATCAGGCTTGGGGGATGCTCTCTGCCGCTCTGCCTGAAGGTGCTCAACCTCTTACGGAATTTGGAGCTTTTCAGGTCCAATCCCTTCCTCCCAGTCATCTCCTAGCACAGACCTCTCAGGGCCCGCCATGTATGTTGTCTGGATGAATGAGGATCTCACCTCCCCAGATTTCTTTGAGGCTCCACCCCGCATCCAGCAAAGGAGTGAAATTTACCCTGCAAAGGGGACAGTCGTAATTCAAGAGGCAGCATGGCTTTCCCAAACCTGGAAAGTTTCCTCCCAAGTGGGGATGAACTCATTGAGAAGGACACCGAGGGCCCACTTTCCTCCCGGGGGGGGGGGCCAAGCTGCTTCTTGTCAGTCAGGAGGGACACCTACCCACCTGTCCTCCAGCAGGGCGCGAGGTCAGAGCAGCACCACAAAGCTGGGCCACGACCACCTGCAGCCCTTGTACCGTGAAGAGAACCACCGGCCTCTGTGGCCAGACCCCAGGACATCAGGGCCACCTGCAGAGCCCATGCCCGAGACTCACTGAGTCTGGGCACAGCAGAGGCCCATGGGTCAGGGCAGGTGGGCTTTCTGCAGAGAAAGGATCCAAGCCTGAGCCTCCACCTCACGGGACCACCACCTCACCCACGCCTCAGCTGTCAATGAATGTGAAATCTGCTTCCCTTCTGTGCTGTCCTGAGAGTTTTGAATCTACTTTCCCAGTTGCTCTTTAAGTCACAGAACATGAGGGTGGAAAGGAAATGGAGATTGTCAGGCTTGTCTTAGACAGGGCTGTCTTGCCTGGGCCTAGAAATGCCCCCACCCTGCCCACCTTCCTCCCCCCATCCACCTCCCCTACCTCCATCTACGCCCCCATTTCCCTCCCCTACCTTCCCCACTTCCCCCCAATTTCCCCCTCCCCTCCCTCACTCTACCTCTCCCATCCACCTCCCCGACCCTGTCCCATCTCCCCCACCCCATCTTCTCCATCCCCATCCCACCCCATCACCTCCCCTAACTTCCCCTTCCATCCACTTCCCCCACATTCCCCATCTCCTCTTCTCCATATCCCCCTGCCCCATTCCATCTCTCCCACACCCACACCCACACCCCACAGTATTGGGTTCCCTGCCAACCACAGTGGCAAAACTGCTAGAGAAGAAAGGCCACGCTGTGCCCACATCTTGGGATTCCTGACTGTCCACAGGGCCAGCCTTGCTCATGCTCTGAAAATGGCACTACAGAGACTCCTCTTCAGCCACCAGGCCCTGTGTGCTCTCTGCAGTCAAGGACCCTGGTGAGAGGGCCACCCGACCTCTGTGGTGGCCTCCAGTGGCGGCCCTTGAAGGCAAGGCCTGCTTCCCCCAGCTGTCACTCCCCCAAGTCTGAACTGGCCCTTCTCCATGCATGTTCTTCTAGTGCCCACGCCCTAAGCCAACCTGCAAGTTCCTCTGGGGCCAGCCCCTGCCTGGCTCCTGGCCACTTTCCCAGAGCAAGGCCACATCCCCACAGAGCCCTCCTTCCCTAGAGGCCAGGCCCATGAATTGCCCCCTCAGCTTAGCCCTGCAGCCCTGGGAGACGCGGCCCCTCCCAGGGCAAATCCCAGGCCCTTCCCCGGAATTCAGGAGCTGCTTGAGATGATTCAAGTGGCAGTCCATCCATCTGGGAAACTCACTTGAGTTCCAGTCTTCACTAAGCAACCCCAGAGGAGGAGACCCAGAGCCAGAGGGGAGAGGCCGTTTGCTCAAGACCCCACACTCAGGGAGCACAGGGCAGCTCCGGCCTCAGTTCAGGCCTCTCTGTGACTCCCCAGCAAAGAAACAGATCTCCCACAGGGATTCAAACATGTGTCCCCAATTCAGGGGAGCAGGGGCCCCTCACCTGACTGGAGATGCTGAATATGGCTGAACAGACAGACTCACTCCTCCCAGATCACCCCAGCCGGCGCCACACGTGGGATTTGGCTTCGAGACGCTGGCCATCCTGTCCCAATGCCGATGATCTGAGCTACTTATTACAAAACTAAAATAAAATCAAGACAGGTTTCCTAGCACACTTCAGAGTGGGTAACTCGATCCATCTTCCATTTGTCAGGCGTCATTCTCCAGCTGCTGGGTGGGCAAGAAAGCTTAATCTCTTTGAACCTACATAATATCCACGCCCTATGACTATATAAAGGTACAGCTGGGCAAGATGTCATGAAAACTTCAATTCTAGGTAATGGGGTGTCAGATGCCTTGCATGCTTTCTCACATTTCCTGGACACACTCCAAGGAAGCCCCTGGCACGCTGACGCCACGTGCCGCGAGGAAGACACAGCAGCCAGGCCCTCGGAAACATGAAGCGTTTTCAGTCTTTATCGTGGGGGTGGGGGGCGCAGTGGTGGGGGAGATACAGAATGTCTGGAAATGTGGTGATGGATGTAACGAACTAGGAAACACTTGGGGCCTAAAAAGTTGCTTGAGAGGTGGGGATTCTTACGGATCCCTGCATTTCTTTGAATCCCTATGGAACTCATATATCTGTGTTTCCCCCCAAAGCTCTCCTTCCTCCAACCGTTTGCTTTTTCTTTGTTATTTCTAGAGGCAGGCCTGACTACTGCTGTGAAGAGTTTTGACAAATCACTGTGGAGCTAAAACTAGCAGAGGGAAGACGTGCCCAGGAACAGAGGTCCTGCTGCCCTTGATGACAGTCGTGTGCTTCCTGTTCACCGAGTTCCTTCCACACACCAGGCTCTCATGCATCCTCCTTTAAAGGAAGACAAGAAAGGGTCATGCTAGGGGTCATGCTGGGGCCCATGGCCAGTCAGCTCCCACTACTTTAGATAAGATGGTTGAATGAGTCACTTAGTGATTTAAAACAACAATAATCCTTTATTACCTCTCCCAGTTCCTGTGGGTCAGGAGTTCAAACAGGGAGCATCAAGTGGCTTGTCTCTGCCCTGTGGTGTCTGGGGCCTCTGCTGGGGACTCAAATCGGGGCAGGGACCACGTGAAGACCATTCCCTCCTAGGTCTGGTGGTCCACGCAGACCCAGCAGGGCTTTCAGCTGGAACCCCCAAACGTGGCCTCTGCATGTGCCCCCAGCTTCCTCCCAAGATGGTGGTGAGGCTTCTAGAGCAAGTGTCCCAAGAGCAAGAGAGCCAAGAGACCAGGGCAGAAATTGTCAGGACCCTTGCGATCTGGTTTCCAAAGACACCTGGCACCACTTCCACCATGTTCTATTGATGGAAACAGTCACAAAGGCCTGCAGGGTCCAAAGAGAGGGAACACAGAGGGGTCCCTTCAGTGCAGGAGCCCATGTCTTACTGTAAGAAGGGTGTGGAGGACGGGATGTAGAGAGATGAGCATCTCTGGAAAATATCTTCCACGATGATGGGGAGGCAGGTGCTACTGAGGATTCCATCCTCTGCAGTCAGCACTGAAGCCACAAAGCCTATCAAGCTTTCTTTCATTTCTTTCCATGTCTAGTTAGGAAGCCCAGCTCTGAGTCAAGAAAACAATTCTTTATATGATTTCATCCAATTAAGTATGCCTCACCTGGGCTCTCTCTTAGGATTGCTTTTGTGTTTTCTCTAAGATTCATATCCAGAATTTTTTAAATGGAAGAACAATAACCAGGCCTTCAAGGTGGCCCCTGTCAATCATTCCTGACAGTTTCTTGGCTGAGGATGGCAGCCGGTAAACTGGGATTCCTGCCAGTTTACAGCAGGAGCCATCAGGAGTGATTCCTGGCATATTGCTTTACCAAGCTCAAGGTTGATTCAGAGGAGATGGCTCATCAAGGGCTTGTCACCCACTGAGAGAGGCCCCTGATGACCCACGGTGGGGAGCCGCGTCTGCAGCAGGGAAGGAGCTGGCTCTGGGCTAAGCTGTTCTGTCGGCACCAGCCCATCAGCTAAAATTATTGCTTACTGTCCTTGCCGGGCGTGGATCAGGAGGGCGGGCTGGCATGACCCAAGGCGCCAGGCCCACTTCCTGTGGTGCTCCGTGCACACTGGCCATGCCCAGCTGATCTGGAAAAGCCCAGCCCCAGGTGATGAGACTTTTCTGTCCACCCACTAATTGCACTTTTCCGTTAACTGTATCTGGCCACAGTTCCATTCTGACACCTCCACCGAGTCCTCCAGCTCCAACGCAGGGGTCTTTCTGTACTGCTTGTCAGTTTACAGGATCCACTACACAGGCAGACAGATCGCAACCACGTACAGTCTTCATGAAAGTCGCCGAGGCTGGAGGCCTCCTTCTTGCATGGGGCAGACTGCACTTGGGCCACTCTGGGCCCTTCACGGAGGCATGGCTCTGGGTGCACAAACACTCAAATTATGACTCCGCATTCTACAGAAGCAAGTCTGAGAGACCCAAGGTGGAGGGCCCAGTGCCAGGGAGAATTTATCATTCTTTCTGGCAGATTCTTATTTGCCTTGAAGAAGCCAACACAGGGCTGCTGCATGGAGGGACCACATGCTGTCAGGCATTAATCTGCTCTCCAGAAAGCCCACCAAGGACACACTCTGTTGCAAGGGGACAGCTTTGAACTCCAGCTGCCACAGCTGGGGGAACATTTGATAGCGGAAAACGATCTGCAGCCAGAGAAGGGAGGTCATCTGGCTGAGAATATTCATGAACGTTCCCCAGGAGGCTTTAGCAGGAAAAACACTTCTATCTAATCGTCTCCCTTCCTGAATTGTCAGCTTCTGCAGGATGCAGACTAGGAGCAGGAATAAGGAGGACGGGAACGAGAGAGAGACGAGGCTGAAACCCTCTGTTCTTTTCTGTTTGTTTATTAGTGAGGCAAGGCTGACGTCCAAAGTTATGTAAGTTTCAAGTGTACAACATGGTGATTCACAAATTTTAAAGCTTATACTCCATTTATAGTTATTATAAAATATTGGCTATATTCCCTGTGTTGTATAATATATCCTTGCAACTTATTTATTTTATACATAGTAGTTTGTACCTCTTAATCCCCCACCCCTATCTTGCCCTACCCCCTTGAAACCCTCCATTCTTTAAAGGGTTTTGAACAACGACCCAGAGCCACAAAGAGTTCCCTGTGATTCTTCTGTCGGGAAGTGACTGACCTGCATAGGTTGCAGAGAAAAGTCATACAGGGGCGCAAGACCAAGCCCAGGCCCCACCTGCCTCAGGTTCATTGAGCTCCCAGAGGTGGAGTGCTAAGATGCTGGAGGGTCCAACAGCACATGCTAATGATGGTAAACAACACAGTACTGTGTCTACAAAGTGGGATTTCTTTCTTCTTTCTGGGCAAACTGCATTGTTGGCGGGACATTGGCAGAACAACACCCTCTTGCGCGCAGTTCGCTGTTTTCCGAGGGGTTACTGAGGTAAACAAGACCTGTCCTCCACTCTCTGCAGGAGAGGCCCCAGAGAGGAGGAGGGTGATGAGGGTTCTAACGCAGGACTGAACAAGTACCGAAGGAGCTCTGGGGAGAGACAGTAAAATCCAGTGGGGGTGGTCCCGTCCCCATGCCAAAATCCCACAGCCCTGATCTTAGAACCCGAGGTTCATCAACAACTTATAGTTTACTGTCAGCAATGTGTTTTCTCTTACTGTATATATATTTATCGTTTCTAGCAATTTAACCTGTAGACTTGAAATAACCTGATGAAGAGCATTTTAAGAGGCAGTTTGTGGCCAGCACAAGGGCACATCTCCTTACTCAGGCATCCTTTCCCACGCGATCTGATTTGATGGCATAAAGACATCACCACTTTGGCACCAAAGGGTCTGCAGTGCAATCGTGACACACTAGCTACCCGGGATGAGGTCAGACTTTACAGGCTGAAGCATGGTCTTCCACACAGCTGCCCTCACTGCAGTCAGCAGCCGAAAATTCAGGGGTCCTCAGGGCCCCTGACAGGCCTGCTACAAGTTCAGGAGTTCCCTCGACCCCCTCACTTTTTATAATTTACTAGAACAACTGGCAGAATTCAGGAAAGCACTATACTTAAGATTACAGTTTTATTATAAAGCATGTGAATAAAGACCAGCCAAAGGAAGAGATGTATGGAGCTCCCAGATGGGAAGCTTCTGTGTTCTCAGGACCTGTCCCCTCCCAGAACATGGAGGTAAGTCCAAGCTTCAGGTGAGTAGTTTCTACTGGAGTCTCAGCATGTAGACATGATTGAGTGAATGGCCCTGAGGTTGAACCAGTCTCCATCCACCTCTGTTCCCAGAGGTTGGCCTGCTAGCCTGGGGCTTAAAGCCCCAGTGCTCTAATCCTATGGTTGGTCTTCCAGGTGAGAACACCCACCTCCTGAGTCACCTCATTAGCATAATCTCAGGTGTGGGGGCTTCCCTGGTGGCGCAGTGGTTGAGAGTCTGCCTGCCAATGCAGAGGACATGGGTTCGAGCCCTGGTCTGGGAGGATCCCACATGCCGCGGAGCAACTGGGCCCATGAGCCACAATTACTGAGCCTGCGCGTCTGGAGCCTGTGCTCCGCAACGGGAGAGGCCGCGATAGTGAGAGGCCCGCGCACCGCGATGAAGAGTGGCCCCCGCTTGCCACAACTAGAGAAAGCCCTCGCAGAGAAACGAAGACCCAACACAGCCATAAATAAAATAAAGAAAATTTTTAAAAAAAAACATTTATGTTTAAAATAATAATAATAATAATCATCTCAGGTGTGGTCAGAGGCCCACCTCAAATAAGAAAGACACTGTGGAAATTCCAAGGATTTAGCAGGTACTTCCCAGGAAGCCGGGAGAAAGGTCAGCCAAATCTGCCATACAACAAATTTCAGGTTTCACACTCAGCGGCTATAAAGTCAAACTCTTCTTTCTTGCACTCCTCTCTCCCATGATCATAGAGAAGAAAGAGCCTGACCTGGATTTCCCCTGTCGCCCTTCTGAGGCTGTTCCAGCAATCCTAACACCTCTGTCTGTGATGTCACCCATGTCTCCCAGTCCCTCACTGTCCACGCCTACAACCATCCTCAAGCCCATCTGTCACACACCCCGCTCCCCAAGTCAAGGCTGCTGCTTCCTGAACACCAGCTTGGACTCACACCTCTGCCTTAGTCTGCTGGGGGTCCCATGATCAGCTGTGACCTCAACCCCTCACACAGTTATCACTTGACCTCCCCCTCAGCCCTCCTTCCTGAAAAGGGTTGTCTGTGGCCCTCTATGTCCCACCATTCTCTAAGGCTTTCTCAACTTCTTTTTCTCCACTTGGTGAATTTCTGGATCTCTCTCACCTGCCACTGAAGCAGGAGTCTTCCTCACGCACTCGGCAGCCCTCACGCAAATTCTGGAATCATCACAGGAGTCCTAAGCCTGATGCCGAACCTGGACTCTGTACCCCAACACCAAATTAAATCTCAAAGGCAGAACTTTGGGTGAAGTAGAAAAGAATAGCTTTATTGCTTTGCCAGGCAAAGGGGGCCACAGTGGACTAATGCCCTCAAAACTGTGTATCCCAACCTGGAGGGGCTAGTGAGGAGTTTTATAGTAATGGTTCAAAGAGGAGGGCGTGGCCAGCTCATGGACATTCTTCTGATTGGTTGGCAGCAAGGCAATTGGGAGTCAGCATCATCAACCTTCTGGTTCCAACCAGTCTGGGGTCTACATGCTTGTGGGCAACATACAGTTAACTTCTCCCACCTGGTGGAGATTTCAGTATCTGAAAAACAGCTCAAAGATATTGTTATGTGTGTCTCTTGAGGAGGAACCAGGACCCTGCCCCAAGGCTGCACTACTGTTTCTTGACTGTTCCTCCCTTGTCTCCACATCCCCTCCCTTCCCTGATTAGCAACTGTTGGAACCTGCCCTTTGGAACTCAGGGAAGGTTATGGAGACTGAATGAAGCCTATTTCCTGCAAACAAGAAACGGGGTGCAGAGAAAGACTTTTGTGCCCAGGAGACTCACAGGGTCCTGCTCAGTTTCAAGCCCCATGTGCAACCTCAGATTGGACTTCTATCTCGGGCTTTTTCTGTAAGAGCAGAAATGTACTTTCTCATACACTGGCTGCCTCAGTTCCCAGGGAGGTAACTTCCACCTTGATAGAGCCCATGAGTGACTCTCAGTACATTACGGCTGGTTTTGTTACTGAGTCCAAGCTTGCTCTGCTTGCCACACGACAGGCCAATAAATTGGGAGACAAGGTGTTGAGGCAAGGAATAACAACTTTATTTGGAAAGCCATCAGACTGAGAAGATGGCAGACTAGTGTCCCCAAAAAACCATCTTATCTGGGTCAGACGCCAGTTTCTTTTACAGAACAGAAAGAGGGAGGAGGTAAGGAAGTAAAGTAAAAAAGCCATTAGTTTTGCAAAATATCTCCTGGCTAGGCCAGCATAGGGGTGGGGATGTGTTGATTTCTTCTTTTCTGCAGCCATTCACAGGTGGGCAGGGTCAGAATGTCTCCCTGTGAGCTGAACAAAGGCACTTTAATTCAGGCAGTAGACAGGGTTCCCCGAGGCAGGCCATTATGTATGCTTACAGCTATAGACAGCATCTTTCTAGTGGTTATAGTAACAAAAGCAACAAAAACAAAGGTTAACGTAAAAGAAACAGATCTAATATGGAGTCAGATTCCGTTCTTCCCCATTGCAGTTTTACTTTGTAGACAATCTCATCTTTTTTTTCTGAGAAAACTCCTGGTCTTTTTGGAACCCCATTAATATTTCTACATAAAAGTAAATGCAAAGTAATCAAATTTATGGTCACCACCAAAAATAAAATAAAATAAAAGCTTGATTTTGCCTCTAAGATTTGACATAAGGTTTGAGTTATGTGTCATTTTCATGTCTTCATTTGTGAAGGTATTGATTAATCCATTCTCAACTGGCTGTGGTTCTGCCATATGTCACGGTTAAACATCTCCATCTGACAAGGGAGCAAAACTCCAGAACATTAATAAAACAACCAGAGGATCTGATTAAACAAAACTAGGACATAATTGTAAGCTCCCTCAGCACTTTCTTCTAATGGCACCAAGCACCCCAGTGTGTGACCCCCATGCCTCATTACCTAGGTTGAGATAAAAGGACAGGCACAGTAAAGGGAATGCCTGAGTTCACTCAATATTCATTTTGCTGGATGTTTAAGCTGCTTTTATTTTTTTTGTACTTAACTTGTCCTCTAGAAACATCTTTTTAACCTACTTTGTACCATGAATCTGAAACCCAGCAGGACCCTGTGGGCGCCCTCCTAAATACTAATCTTTTCCATGTCTCCCATTTCCTGTGTGTAGGAAATGGCTTCATTCAGCCTCCTTGACCTTCCCTGAGCTCCAAAGGGCAGATTCAAACAGTTGCTAATCAGGGAAGGGAGGGAATGCAGAAACAAAGGAGGAGCAGTCAAGAAACAATAGTGCAGTGATGGGACAAAGTCCTGGTTCCTCCTGAAGGAATATACATGACAATACCTTTGAATTCTTCTGCAGGAACTAAGACCCCAACCCAGGTGGAGGATGGTAACTTCAAGCTGAGCACAAGATTCCTGGAATACCACCCTGTTACCTCATCACTAACCAATCAGAAGAAAGTTACACACCCTGTGGCCCTCACCCCAAATTTTACCTTATAAAAACTTCTCCCTGGGCTTCCCTGGTGGCGCAGTGGTTGAGGGTCTGCCTGCTAGTGCAGGGGACGCGGGTTCGAGCCCTGGTCTGGGAGGATCCCACATGCCACGGAGCAGCTGGGCCCGTGAGCCACAACTACTGAGCCTGCACGTCTGGAGCCTGTGCTCCGCAACAAGAGAGGCCGCGATAGTGAGAGGTCCGCGCACCGCGATGATGAGTGGCCCCCGCTTGCCGCAACTGGAGAAAGCCCTCGCACAGAAACGAAGACCCAACACAGCCAAAAATAAAAAAATATAAAAATAAATAAGTAAATAAGACCCGGTGCAACCAAATAAATAAATAAATATTTACAAAAAAAAAAAAAAAAACTTCTCCCTGAAAACCATCAGGGAGTTTGGGGTATTTTGAGCATGAGCCACCCGTTCTCCTTGCTTGGCCCTATAATAAACCTTTCTCTGCTCCAAACTCTGACGTTTCACTTGTTGGGCCTCACTGCGCTTCAGGCACACAAATATGCGTTTGGTAGCAAATCTTTGACATGAAATAAAAGAAAAGATGTGCCAACGTCTCAGGTTTGTTGCCATCAACCAGAAATGAGATATTGCTTTATAAATTCTCCATCAAATCTTTGCATCACGGCCTGCTCTGCTTCCAGGGCACCCATCATATGTTGGTATCAGTGACACCACCCTGCCTGGGAAAACCTCCACATGCCCTGCGAGGCCAAACACAGTGGAACTCTAGTTGAGACTCGTGGGGAAATGGCACAGGATCACAAAAGCCATGATGCTTTCTGGAAAAGGTGACACTCAAAATATATGTACTTCCTTCCAGTACTTCCCTCCAGAAAGCTGTTCTCTAGAAACTGATACTTATCTGATTATAATTGCAAACCATTGCACACTCCAGCAATGCATTATTTTTTTAATTGAAAATTATGTAGAAACCCCTCTGTTTCATCTCTTATTGTCCAAAGCAGCTCTAAAATATGCCAGAAAGGAATGTCCTGAGCCTAAATGTATTTCCAGTAGCAATCAGGGACATTGCAGGAGCCCTAGAACCTTTTCATTGAAATAACAAATCCCCGTTTTGTAATCTTAGAGTCCCAGAAGGTATGGGATGGGTGACAAGCCTGGGACATCCCTGGAAATTCTCTTCTTTGCCCTTCACATCCTTCCAAAAATAATGAGACTATCCCAGGTCATCTCAACTCACTCTGATTCTTAGTGGTGATGTATACTCTCTGTATTGCTTTAATACAATGCAGAGATTTAAGAATCAGGCCGCACCCTGAGGTATCACTGTAATTAAAGTATCAAATGCATAGGAAGAAGGTGTGAGCTTTGTTTTCAGTTACAGGACACATTTGAAAGAATATTCAGAATTTGAGTTATATCTCATTCTGCCTCTCACTCAGCCTGCGATGTGTGGAATATGCCCTGGAATCTGAGGTCCACCTTTCTGAGCCTCCATTTCCTGATCAGTTAGATGGGTTTAATGAGAATGCCTACTGCATGGGTCAGTTGTGCAAACAAGGGAGATAAATATAAAAACTGTAACTCCAAGTAAAGATAAGGAAACAATAACTATTGATAAAGGCAATATTTATCCTTGAATGCTGATTTCCCCCAACAAAATGACTGGCCTTCCCTGTCCACACTATTTGGGCAGCTGACCCCAAACTTACCCAGGCAGACATTGGAATAGATGAGGCGGGAGTGGAGCCAGGGAACACGTGGGCTCTGGGGTCAAAAGTACAGGTGTGGATGAGGCACGAGTATGCTTGGTCTCCAATGCGGGGATCCTCAGGTCTTGTTGCCCAAAGAGTCAGGAGTGGGACTGCTCTCTCCATCAGCTCTGCCTCCACTGGAGCCCCCAGATGTGGGGACTGGACTGTCAAAATGTCGGCCAGCCCACAAACGAGTTTTTACTTTAAAAAAATCCTTTCTCACCCGGAGCATAGCCATGTGGCAAGTCTCAGTGTGATACTGTGATTATAATTAGAAATATATTCGTGGTCTTTGTCTCGGTCCCCTTTTCTAACACTGGGTTCTGAGAGCAATAAAGATATTGTTGTTATGTTAATGAGGTGACTTTGGAAAACCCCTCGGTCGCCTAAGGATGCTGGTCTAGGGGGTGGGAAGAGGGGCAACCAAGTGATTAGAGGATTGGAGCTTTCAATCCCACCCCCTGACTTGGGAGGGCAGAGGGGCTGGTTGGAGGCTGAGCTCAATCACCATTGGCCAGTGATTTACTCAATCATGCCTGTGTAATGAAGCCTCCATAAAAACCCAAAAGGAGAGTTTCCAGGAGTTTCCCAGTTGCTGCACACCTGGAGATTTGGGGAGAGTGACGCACTCCGAGAGTGCATGGAAACTCCACACCCTTTCCCACACATTCCTGAGTTGTATCCTTTTATAATAAATCAGTAACCTAGTCATTCCAGCAAACTAATCAGACTCTAAGAATGGGTCTTGGGTTGGTGCAAAAGCCCAAGTGACAACGTGAACTTGAAACTGGCATCTGGGGAGAAGGGGAGGCAGTCTTGCAGGACTGAAACCTTAATGTGTAGAATCTGATGTTATCTCTGGGTCAACAGTGTCAGAATTGAGTAGAATTGTAGGGCTCCCGTCTGGTCTCAGAGAACCGCTTGGTGGTGTGGGGAACCTCCTCCCTCACATTGGAATTGGGTGACTCAGCTGTGAGCACCACCTTGTCAGAGCCTGGGGTCCATCCGTCCATCCATCCATCCCATACGGGGACATGGACTTCTGTGTAGCCAGCTCCAGGGTCTCTCCTGTGCCTGGTTCCTGTGTTCTGACTCCCAATTGCCTTGTTCACTAGGCAACCTACAGACAACCAGCGGCTGGTCACTGGTGTCACCCTTCTTAG
This sequence comes from Balaenoptera musculus, assembly GCF_009873245.2. Lineage (NCBI taxonomy): Eukaryota > Metazoa > Chordata > Mammalia > Artiodactyla > Balaenopteridae > Balaenoptera > Balaenoptera musculus. The sequence continues at coordinate 19,665,372 of NC_045790.1, read as the reverse complement.
CCATTGTGCCCTGAGATCCAGCAGTCTTTATGACCACCTTGGAGGTCACGACTTTCCAGACAGGTCAGTAACACTCTGTTACTTCACTGACCACCCTCCTAGGGCATGGCCTTTTTTTCTGATGCACACTGGGAAAGAGTTTAAAAGAATATGGACACAGAAGACACTGTCATGAACCTTTCCCAGGGACTTGACCCCCTTGCAGCTTCCCAGGCTTACCTTGTGCTCTCAGAACATGATGCAACCCATGGGAAACCGAGTCACATGCCAATCACAGGAAGGCTTCCTCGCTACTCAGCCAGCACAGAGGTCTCTGCACAAGTTAATATGGCCACAGTGTCTTGCTTCCCAAAAAGAAGCAAGCAGGTGGAACAAACAAAGAGAGTGAAAACAGGCGGAAGCTTGTCGAGTGTTTTCACGCAGAGAAGGCAGGGCTGGAGCATTAAGACACCAGCATAAACGGAGAAGGCTGCAGGCATCAAGACTCACTCACACACCCAGCACTCTCTTCCGTGGGGCTCCGGCGGGGCAGTGGGGAGAAGGAGAGCAGGAGCAGAGTGGGGGGCTTGAGCCAGGTCTAGGTTACGCACACAGGTCTGGCCAACAGGTAGCTGCAGCTGTGATGCCGCCCGCCCCAGGGCAGCAGAGATGCTTGAGTGGGTGTCTGGCGGAAAAGCAGGAAGGAGCGAAGAGAGGAGATGTTAATCCGCTTAAAGAGAAGGGTAGTCAAATCCAAGGTCTTCCTGCATCATCTTTTCCAAAACTCCAGAACCCCAGGATTGCTAATATTTCAGGAGTCTGCATTTGATTTCCCCCTTTTTTTTAAAGCCAACATCAAAGTACTGAAATTGACCTTCAACTCCTCCTGGAATAGGACTCACGCCACCCGCATTCAGATGCAGAGCCAGGCTAAGAATTGAAAACAGTACCCTGCCGTCTGCTCCAGCCCAGCCCCTGCACACCAGGCTCAGTGAGACGCTGTCCCCAGAACTGTGGTCTGGGAGACTCCTCTGGTTTCACGAGCACGCCCTCTTGTAGTCACAGGCTCTTTGGATTAGTATTGTGGACAAATTGAAAACGGCACATGAAATAGTTCTGTGCCTTTCAAAAAGAGGGGGTCTCTAATGAGCTTTGAAAGGAAGCATGTCACTGCCCAGTGGAGAGACGCCCAGTGACCACCCAGGCTTTGCACACCACGCTCTGCCCTGAAGCCTGGATGTGAGTCTCTAATTCCACCCAGTGTCAAGTTAGTTCTCTGAGTCACGCTGCCTCCTGATGACCCTGGGAGCCCAGGCAGAGGGAGAGGGTGCCTGCAGGAAGCCAAGGTGGCACCGAGTTTCTCACTATGGTCCCATTTATTTCCCCCTCCCCCATGTCCAGTGTCCCCGGCTGAGAGCCTGCCACCCTCTTGACTCTCATTCATCTGGGAAGCCCATCCTCAGCTCCCACTTGGAGCACAGTAAAGAGGACACTTGCCAAGTGCTTCAGCAGCCTTGGACGTGAAAAGCCTGTGCAGATGTGAAATAGGGCACAGAGTCTGACAAAAGAACATGTTCTTACTGAGGATCATTACGTGAATTGCATTATTCAGGGGCCCAAAGCAGCTTTGGCAAAGCGCATCCCTCTTTCCGTATTTGGCCGAGAACATGGGTTAACAGAACAAATGCTACTATGTTGAAATACATGGGATGCTCTTTTACTTTGTAAGATAGTCTACCTTTGGTCGTGCGTTCTGAAGCTGATATTTAATCCTCTTAAGTGTCAATGTCAGAAAATTTTAAACTGAAATGAGGGTGGTGGAAATTAAGTGATACTGCCCCTGACTCCTCACACTCGGAGGCAAGTGTGTTACATCAGTTTAGGAGCAAGGGGGACTTTGTGACCAATACTGATCCTGTGACTAACCCACCAGGCTCATGCTAGAGAAGGAAAAGGAGAAGCCCAGGCTGGAGCAGAATGTGTGCAGAGGGCTCTGTGCACGGCCTGCCTAGAAGCACCTTCTTATTCTAGGATGTCCTATGGGTAGCTTGGCTGGTGGGTGGAACTTTACAGCCAAGGAATATGGAGTTTTGTGCATTCTTAGACACATTTTTGGACCATCTGAGTCCATGTGACCTGCATTTTGTTTTTTTGTTTTTTGTTTGTTGTTTGTTTTTGTTTTGTTTTGTTTTAGATAAGCAACAAGGATTCACTGTATAATACAGGGAAGTACATTCAATATCTTGTAATAACCTATAATGGAATATAATCTGAAATATGTATATATCTGAAATATATATATATGTATATATCTGAATCACTCAGCTGTGCACCTGAAACTAACACAACATTGTAAATCAACCACACCCCAATTAAAAAAAAACACACAAAATAATAAAATAAAATAAAGTTAAAAAAAAGAAGGAATATCTCTCTGCATTTTGCACATAGTAGGAACACATAGAACAATATCTAGAATATAGTAGCTACTTGGTAGGTACTTGTGAAATAAATGAATAAACTTGTAATAGGGTGTGTGTGACATGATTTTGGAATGCACGGGCTGGAGATTTGTATGTGACTTGCATTTTGGAAGTCCACTTTTTTAGATGGAGCTACTGAAGGAAATTCACATGCACAATTTTCCCAAGGCAAAAATGTAGCCTGATAGAAAGGGACTGGATGGGAGGAGGGTGACCTAGCAGATAACCCTGGGCTTGGGTGTGGGAGGTGAGGTCAGGTTTTGGCATGTAGACTTCAGCCAGGGCCAGCTAGCTCTAGAGCCAGTGTGGACAAGGCAGCTCTGGACTGCAGCCCTGCTATCTGTCCCAAGACATGACCCACATCGACGACATAGTGTGACAACATGACCGTAGTTTTTTAGCCCTTTTTCAACACATGAAGAGACTTGGCTGCAGATCAAAAGTGTAAAACCGGAGGTGGGTGGAGCAGAGAGTCAGGTGCCTCGCCTCCCCTGTCCTGTGAGGAGGTCCAGGGTCTTGGCTGTGACCCCCACTCTCTGCAGGGACAGTGAGGACCTTGTGAAGCTGTTGTCTAGTCATGGATCTCCATGCTTGATGACGGTTTGTTTCTGGATAAATAGGCATCACACAGAGTTTGGGAACATTCCTAATTCACCTTTGAAAGAGATACATGAAGGTCTCTCCCGAAAGACAGCATCGCACACTGAATGCAGTAACAAAGCCTGGCCCGTCCGGAGTGAGATTCAGACTTTAAAGTGAAAGCCACTGCATCCATCTGCCTAAGTAGGAACGTGTGATCCCACTGCGGGCTGGAAATAGCCAACACTTCTGAGAAAGCAGGGCAGGGGGACGAGCAGAGCACCGGTGCAGGAGCCACAGCCCGCAGCCCACACCCCCCAGCGTAGGGGGCCCAGACCTCTGAAAAGGACCGGACTGCTCAACGCCCAGCATTCAAGGGCGGATGGAAGTCCTCGGGGGCTGTAGGTGCAGAGGGGCGTGATGGAATGCAGTGTGACTGGGACAGGCAGAAATGGGTCAACGTGGATTTCTTCATGACTTGGAATATCACGTTTGTGGAGCAGACATTCTCAAGCCCGGCTGACAGCAGGATTCCCCGGAGAGGCACTAGCTCTGCCCTTCTCACCTGCACAGTGATTTCACGGGGAAGAGAACAGCTCTTCCCCGTGAAAAGTGAATAAGCAGGCTGAACTCTCATCACTCATGTCCCAACCCAGAGGAAGCAGATGACCGACACTGCCCACTCTCCAAGCCCCGGCCTTTTTCTTCCTCACATGAGCCACTATCACCTAGCAAGTGGCTCTCCATCCCCACGCGCCCTCCCACGTCCTCAAGGGCCTGCGCGTAACAGCCTGGCCTGTCCTCCTGTGACACGTGGGCGTGGACAATGGCTGGAGGTCACCTCTGCCCAGCCTGCTTCTGCCCTGCCTCTGTGGAGGACCCTGTGTGGGCGTGCCCATCGCCCACTGCACATCAACCTCAGGCTCATACTAAAGACCCACCTGAGAGCAATGCCACAGGGTACCAAGCCTCTGCTCTGCGCTCAGGAAGCATTTAATCCAACATCTATACCTCTGCTCTGTACTTTCTGGCCCACACACTAACTGCCATACAACCAGTGGGTAGGCAACAGCCGCCACCGTTTGAGCGCATCCTGTGTGCCAGGTCGAGACTCGGTGATCTTACATTAGCTCGAGCCACCCAGCGACTCCAGAGGAAGTGTGCACCCCCCCGCCTCCCCGACCGCTGACCAGCAGAGGGACAGAGGAGGGAAGACCTGCTTGCACACTGGGAAGCAGCCTCGAAGTCTGGGCCGCTGATGCCACACCAGCATTCTATCATTTGCCCTTGGAGCCACTGTGCAGCTGGTGTCATGGTCCTGACGTCACAGTAGGGGGCCTTTACGGGCCGGGACCATCTCATCTGAGTGAATGGATTGTTCGGGAGCCTTGCAAATCCCTCATTTGGCAGGGCTGCCTTTGCACACTGACAAGGGTGAAAGAGGCATCCAGTGGCCAACACCAGGGGTGGGCTTTGCAGTTGGATTAATCCAAGTGATAAATTAAATGCTCTGTGGTCATGATACCTAGCTTAGACTCAAGAGGCTAGGATTCAAATCCTGATTGAGGATATACGACCTAAGCCTCAGCTTACTCATCCAAGACAAATGAGGCAGGGCCTGCATGTCCCCTGAGACTCTGGGGAGGCTCCAATGGGGAAACACCCCAAACACAGAGGACGGTAATGACCCTGACACTCAGAGCCACCTCTCCCACCTCACACACCTGTGCTTTCACTCCCAGCCCCTCTCCTGCCCCACTGCTAACTTCCTCCTGCTACTTGACCAGGGTTTCCCAAAAGCCTCCAGCCCAGGCAGATTCTTGCACTTGGAAATTTCCGTTTCCATCCCTTTCTTTTTTTTTTTTTTTTTAATTAATTAATTAATTTTTTTTTTTTTTTTTTTTTTAATGTCTGTGTTGGGTCTTCGTTTCTGTGCGAGGGCTCTCTCTAGTTGTGGCAAGTGGGGGCCACTCCTCATCGCGGTGCGCGGGCCTCTCACCATCGCGGCCTCTCTTGTTGCGGAGCACAGGCTCCAGACGCGCAGGCTCAGTAATTGTGGCTCACGGGCCCAGTTGCTCCGTGGCATGTGGGATCTTCCCAGACCAGGGCTCGAACCCGTGTCCCCTGCATTGGCAGGCAGATTCTCAGCCTCTGCACCACCAGGGAAGCCCCTCCATCCCTTTCTTTAATCTGAGTGTCTGTACTGAGTCTCACCCCCCGAAAGTGACTCTAGGGACTATTTACACTGAGGTGTTGATGACTGATGGCAGTGATGGCAGAGGACCAGGATCATCACATGGGTTGACCCTCTGCAGTTACAGCTGAGAAAACTGAGGCCCGCTTCACACGCCCAGTTGGAACCTCACCCAGTCTAGAATCTGCCCCTCACCACTCACAGTTCCAGAGACATTTTCCCTACGTGCCTAGCATGTCATCCAGCTGAAACCATCTCAGCTGGAGAAAGGAACATGCCCTCTTGGGGAATGCATCTTGGACAGGCTCTCCAGGTCCAGGGCAGCCAATGAAACCCTTTTGGGGGGCCTCTCAAATCTCAATCCCTCATTCCGCCACAGATAGGCTTGCTGGAGCACCTGCAGCCCTTTCCCCAACCTCCCGTCCAAATACAAGGGGATCTTCGGAAACCTGTGTCTCTTTCCCACACCAGAGTCTTCCCCGCACCCCCCACAGTCTCCAGGCAGGGGCGGCAGGCAGACTCAGATCTCCATACACGGGCTCCCCTCCAGCTGGAAACAACATGCTGGGCACCCTCGGAGAGCAGCAAGCCCTGAGGTCTGGGTACTTGGTAGTGGCACTGGCTTCATGCCAAGCCTCCTGCTCAGACGATGAGGACTCGGGGCTCTCGGGCCAGTCTGCTCCCAAAGCCTTTGCTTTGCAAACTGAGTCTTTCCACTTGCAAGCATGTGGTCTGCATGTGTTTGCAAGCAGGGGTGTCTGCATGGAACCTGCTGATCAAACACATCTTAAGACATTTTTTTTTTTAAACTAGAAACTGTCATTAATAATCCTATTTTTATCTTTATAAGGCTTTGGCCCTGAGGTATCAGGCTTCCATATTATCACATTTCAGTCAAGCTTCCAGCGCTCACTTGACGTGATGTTTAATCTTCTCACATCAAAGGAAAGGACGAGGCTACATTTGTTGTCATTGTTGCTCTTGCCCACATCCATCTGCTCTGGACAGAGAAGCCTGCTGCACCCAGACAGAGGAATTCCACCCCTTCCCACCTCAAGGCTCCAGGACACTTCAAAGCTCTTTCCTACATTTCTAAAATGGAAAAAAAAAAAAATTAAATGAATAAAAAGTAAGGGGGAGGGAAGATCAAGGGTAAAGATTTTGTTCGTTTGTTTTCCAAAATGGTCCATGCTATTACAATTGTGGAAGTCGATTCAATTGCCTTGGGGTGTCTACCCGTGAATGTGTCCACCCCATTTCACTCCTATAATAAAAGCAGAACATGTTATATTAATGTAACCTCTTTACTCCAAGGGGGTCAGAATAACCTTGGAACTTTAAAAGGCTAGGAAGCTGTGGTCATTCCATTAGGAAACACGGGGCTCAGAACCGGTGCAGGGGAGCCAGGCCTCGCTCCCTGTTACCCTACTTGGTGGCGGCTAATGTCGCTGCCACCCTTCCACCCCCTGCAACAACCCGCCTAGGCTTCAGGGGCCTGGGTCTGTGTGTTCCCCCACGGTTCTCAGTTCCTGCCTCTCTCTGCCACTCTCTTCTCGTGCAACTGTGAGTCCAGGGCCTCCCATATCCAAGGCCAGCTGGAAGATTCTCCCGCCTCTGTCCACATGCCCTCAGAGCACCAGCCATTGTCTACCCTGGATCTCGTTCCTATGCATCATTAACATACAGCCATGTGTCCCTCTGAAAATGAGATGTTAACGCCTCAGTATTCATCCCATTCATCAAGATGTAACAGGTGTGAAACATGTGGGCCAAGAGACATACCCACCACTTTCTCCAAATAGTCAGGGAAACAGTAATGAAGTGGGATAATGGCCATCACAGCTTCTCCCCTACTCTGAGAACAGAGAGATCTGATTGGGGACACAGTGGCCTGCCTGATGAGTGAAGGAAGAGCGACACTGCTGGAACCTAGGCTCAGAGGGGCCATGCTGAGAGCATGACAAGTGTTCCCTACAGTCAGGACTGGGCCTGTGCCCCCCACCAAGGAAATTTACATGGTGAGAGATAGAGGGCCATCCTCCATGCTGGTGGAAGGGGAGGGGCATAGGGGCCTGCAATCCCATAGGTCAGCTGCATCACGGGGACTGTAGGAACCATCTGAAACCAGCCTGCAGAGAGCTGCATCCGCGCAAAGCTCATCCAGGAGGCGCAGAGATGGGATTGCAGAGAGCCCCAAACCCCAGCAAGGGGCGGCCACCTCACAGGAAGACCCTTGTTTCCGTCCTCTCTCCAGCCACACTTACCCTGGAGATTCAGGAACTCTCTAGCGAGCTCGGGGGCTGGGGAGGGTGTGGAAGGCACCCACTGCCACTCCACACTGACACAGCCCAGCCAGGATCGGGTGAGATGCTACATCAAGTTTACAGTCCAACGATCTTAGGCCACACCTGCTCAGTTTTTAAAATCCAGATCAATTGTTCTTGTGGACAAAACTGACTGAGGACCGTTTATGACCTAAGAGGATGCAGGTGGGGGGAAGAGACAGAGACATTTTCCTCCTGGAGGGGAGGCTCCCTGCTCTGGAAGAACCTTTAAATGGGAAGTGGAGAGCGTGCAAGCCACATCTTCATCACAGTTTGTTTGGCACAGAAGTTACATTTATTTCAGGTATGAGCACCAGACAATACCTGCTCATAGCTGAAGCTCAGTTAATGCTTGTGGAAGGAACAGGTATATTCACATAAAAACAAAATTTCTAAGTTAGGTCATCCACAAAACACCACTGCAGGGTGGGCAGTTCTGGGGTGTCAGGGCCCTGACTTGCTCCCTTGGTCTCCTCCCACGGGGACAGCCCCCTTATCTTCCTTCACAGGCAGAGAAAAATACCCTTACGAGGCAGGAGGGCTTCATTCCCCCCTAAGGTAATAATAATAACAGCTGGGCCTCCCTCTGCTGCGGCTCTGGGTTCATCCTACACACCAAACATCAGACACCATACACCTCCGCCCCGGGACCAGGACCCATTTCACAGCGAGAACATGGGTCACGGATGTGAGAATGTGTTTACAGCTCTGTTCTCTATGATAAAAATATCAGAAATAATCATGACATGGAGCAAATCCACTAAAATCTGCACTTAGGCCTGAGATTTTGCTGTCACTGCAAGTGCCCTTAGGACAGAGCTGCAATAACTCTAGTTCTGTTTCTTTAGGGTTTTTTTTTACCACCAAGTTATCATTGTTTATTTCAAATGACTGTTTAAACACAAGGTCATGTATGACCGTGGGAGTCACACATCTCATGCAAAAGGAATGGAAATGATTCTGAGCCATTATGAGCTTCCTCTTAAAAGAAACGTGTGTTGGGTCAACCGTGTCACCAGAGTCCTCCAAATTAACTTCCATGTAGAAGATGATCTTGACTAAAGCATAAGTAGTATTGCATGTCAATTTGACATAGATATTATTACAACTCAACAGCAAACAGAGCCATTGTTTGGAACAAGCATGTTTTTCCGGGGAGCAGTGTCTAATCACCGCACTGTTTTGAATCCTAGTGCATGGTGATAATAAACAGCCCACGGACAGCTGGATTCCCTGAGACATTGAGAGCCCTCCTTGCCTAGGGGAAGCACCTCCCCTTAGTGGGCCGTAGCCCCAGCTCACCCAAGCACAGGGCAAAGGCTGGCCTGGACCCAGTAGTGTAACCAGGCGGTAGGCACCCACTTTGTCCCTGGGCCTTTCCTTCCACCCTCACAGTCCTTTTCAGGATCACGTCCCAAGCAACCTTCTGCACCCAAGTCACCATCTTGGGTCTGCTTCTGTGGGAAGCTAAACCAGGACAAGTGGCTTTTCTAGCTGATGTCCACAGATCCTTTGTCTGAAGATGTCTTCACGAAGACCAACAGGTACTGTTGACATTTATAACCTTTAGCAATTATTAAAAGCACATTTTGCTACCATAGGATCCAGTAATTCTATTTCTGGGTGTTTATCCAAAAGAATTGAAAGCAGGGTCTCAAAGAGCTATCTGTACACCCAATGTACATAGCAGCATTATTCGCAGTAGCCAAAAGGTGGAAACAGCCCAAATATCCATTGAAAGACGAACAGATAAACAAAATGTGGTATATCCATACAATGGAATATTATTCAGCTTTAAAAAGGCAGGAAATCTGACACGCTCCAACATGGATGAAGCTTGGGGACATTATGCTAAGGAAAGAAACCAGAGACAGGACAAATTCTTCTTATATGAGAGACGTAGAGTAGTCAAATTTATAAAATCAAAGAGTTGAATGGCGGGTGCCAGGGGCTGGGGAGAGGAGAGAAGGAGGATTTAATGGGTTTTGTTTTTGTTTTAATTGAAGTATAACAATTAATTTACAATGTCGTGTTAGTTTCAGGTGTACAGTACAGTGATTCTGTTATATTTACATATATATATACACACATATATGTGTGTGTGTGTATATATATATATATATATTCTTTTTCAAATTCTTTTCCCTTATAGATTATTACAAATTACTGAGTATCATTCCCTGTGCTATATAGCACGTCAGGATTTAGTGTTTAACAGGGACACATTTTTGTTTTCCAAGATGAAAAGAGTTCCAGAGATGAATACTGGTCATCACCACTATTGCACAATAATGTGAATGTACTTAGTGCCACTGAACTGTATACATAAGATGGTAAATTTTATGATATGTATATTTTATCACATTTTTTAAAGTTAAAAAAAAAAACTGGATTAGAAGGAAAAAAAGAGAAAGCACATTCTGACTCATCTGCTGTAAGTGGGCCCCTCTGGCCATTTTCCACGTGAGTCATGTTTAGGTTGAAACTTCAGTTAGTACCATAAAGTCCCACTCTTATTGTCACCCTCAACAGCAGGGTGCAGAGGCAAACTTAACATAGCAGTGACATGTCAATGTCAACCAGAGGCCAAAAGATGCTATCAGTGAAGGACATGAACAAATGCTTCCCCACAGTTCAAAGCCAAGGTGGGGAATGCATGTCATCTGTAGTCCAGTGTCTTATTTGGGTTCCCCCAAAGCCCACTGAGACACCAGTCTGGATGCTGAGGAAAGTGGGGAAGTGGGAAAGGAGAGTCCGGAAGGCCAGAGGCCGTGAAGCAGATGTGAAGGAGAAGGTGAGAGCCCTGGACGATGGGGCTGCATCCTGCTGGGGACCCTCTGAGAAGCTGCTCAGAGTGGTGGAAGCCTCGACCACAGTTGGGTGACTCGCAACGGGGTGGGCTCAGGGCAGGTGTGCATGATCAAGGTCAATCATATTAAACAGACTCTGTGTGAGACCGAGAGTGCAGGGAGCATTTGCTTCCCTTTAAACAGGCTCCCTGCATGAGCACACAGCATGGGCTGGAGAGGTGGTACCTCTATGTCTCTGTCTCTCTGTCTCTCTCTGGGGAGCTGTAGATCAGGCACTTTCTGAGAGCAGGACTGAGTGCTGGAGGAGGTAGGGGGCAGGTGCCCTCTCAAACAGGCCCACTCACCGTTATGGACTGAAGGGTGCCCCCAAAATCCATATGTTGAAGTCCTAACCCCCAGTATCTCAGAATGTGACTCTATTTGGAGACAGGGCCTTTACAGAGGTGGTTAGTGTAAAACGAGGTCGTTAGGATGGGCCTTATTCCAACACATCTGGTGTCCTTACGAGAGCAAGAGATTAGGACGCAGACATGCACAGAGGGAAGACCTTGTGAGGACACAGGGGGAGCCGGCCGTCTGCAAGCCAACGGGAGAGCCCTCAGGAGAAACCAGCCCTGCTCACACCTTGATCTTGGACTTCCAGACTTCAGGACTGTGAGAAAATACATTTCTGTTATTTAAGCCACCCCATCTGTGGTGCTTTGTTATGATGGCCCAACATGCTTGGCCCACCTTCCCAGCTTGGTAGAAACAGGAAAACCTGCTCCCAAGGGGAAGGCAGCACAAACCTCTCACTTCCCAGACCCCTGCCTGGGAACACCCACCCCTAGGGTTTCCATCAGACTCTCACTCTTCCCTGAAGCCCACTAAGTGACGACCACACTCTGCCCACCTATCACCGAGACCTGCAGCCTCTGGAAGGCCCACCTCAGCACAGTTCAGGGACACCAAATTCTGCCTTAGACTTTGAGAGAGGCTGCAGAGAGTCAGTTCTGAGTTACCAGAACAGACCTACCACCCGACGTGGACCTCCATCCTGTGAAGAGGCTGCCCTGCAGGCCTGGGGTCCTTCCTTCCCTCCTGAAGAGTCGCCCACCTGGATGAGTGGTCAGCTGCCGAGCACCACCCCCATCTTGAAGAATGACTGTCCCTGCTCTGAAGTCAGCCGCCCACCACGTGTGAGCCTGGAGGACCCCAGCCAAAGAAGTCAGGTTTATACCATCCAGCATCATGTCCCCAACAGCAAAGTGAGGCAGGAAGACATCATCTCGAGTGGATGAAAGAACTCAATTCAGGGTACTCTGTGACCCTCCAGGGTCACCATTTTGACTCCTGACTCCTCACAGTCATATGAAAAGAAGTTTCAGAATAAGACCAAAACTGATGTCTGGGTCCAAAACTCCACCCAGGGCAGTTACCGTGCATCCAATACTGGAGATTCCACACAAAGGAGCTTGGGGTTCAGAAAGTGCTGAGGCTGTGGGGCTCCATGGAGCCCCAGCATTTGTAGAAGCACACATTCTAGAACTAGGAGAAGCTGGAGACTTTGTCCTAGAGATGGAGAACCATGGCCACGGCCAGGCTGAGGCCCCAGGTTTCTGAGAACCAAGACCCCCACATCTGAACGGCTATTCTCTTCCACTGTCTTCAGGGGCGTAATGGCTATCACAGGGCACTCTGGCTCAAAGAGATGCAAAGAACCTTATGGATCATTCTGGAACCTTCTCCAAAGTCTCAGCACCAACTGAGTAGAAAACAAAACCCCATGGCCTCAAGATCCTGGCCTGGCTGTACTCCCCACCCTTCAGCCACCATACCTGGCTCACCAAGCCCTTGTGCAGAGGGGACCAGCCTCAGAGCCTAGATAATGCCCGGGAGGTGCCCTGCCCCTGCAAGGAGCTCCCTCAGCGTGTGAGAAGCAGAGCCCTCAGAAGTGAAGGAATGTTCCCTACATACAGGACCCGAAATCACAGACTTGCTACTAACAGTCACACCCCACAGAAACCTTCAGGGGATTTTAAGTTTCTCCATTTAATATGAAACCTGTTTGTTTCAGCAACTCAAACCAATCTAACATCTAATATGCAGAACTGCAGAGACCAGAAGAAGATGTAAAGGACCTGGGCCAGGACTCAGGCCTCAGCAGACTGCCGCGCATCCTGTAAGGAGCGTCCGCTCCCACCGCCGTCAGCACTGGCTGCCTGGACAAAGGCAGGCTCCTTTCTGCAGGCTCCAAATGTCGCCACCTCTGCTCTCCAGTGCCTCCTACAGCACTGCGGGAAGTGCGAGCGTGCCATGTTCCCAGACCCAGGCCCAGCTGCCCGCCCACACCGGGCTCTGCCGAGACCAGGCCAAGCGTGGGGCTTCTTTCCCACCCGGAATCCACTGGAGCCTGAGGGCTTCCCGCGTGGGATTTCTCACTCCCCAGGACGGACTCCAGGCTTCATCCCACACCAGGTGCCTTTCCCGCCACCTCCCGAGTCCCAGCGGGAGCCAGTCTCTGTCACCATACCTCCTGGAAAGCAGTGCCACTGACCCTGTGGGCGACACTGGACACAACCTCTGCTTCGACTTTCCCTGGTATGCCCCAACCCCTTGAGGCCCTGGTGTGTTGAAGAGCCTGGTCAGAGACTGAAGGATGAGAGACATAGCATCTGTTTTGATAAAAGGCAATTCAGCTGAGCTAGAAAGGGAGCCCCAGATCCAGTCTTTGGCCACTTGTGTGTGTGTCTGTGCGGGTGTCTGTGCATGTATGTCTGTGTGTATCTGAGTGTGCATGTGTGTGTGTATATGTGTGGCTGTGCATATGTGTGTCTATATACGTGTTTGTGCATGTGTCTCTGCGTGTGCATGTATATAGTGCCTGGGTGCCTGTGCATATCTGAGTGTGCATGCACGTATCTACATCGGTGTGTGTGTTTCTTCACATGTCTTTGTGCGCATGTGTGTCTGTGTGCGTGTGTGTGGCGTGCACACGCAGTTAGCCGGTTGGAAACGGGCCGCATCAGTTCAGGGAGCACTGACAGATGTGTTAGGAAACCTTCTCAGAGCCCAACCACAGCCAAAGCTCCTAATGTTCCGCCTCGCTTTCAGCCGCTCTTTGCTACTTAGGAAGGCTCATCTGGACACATATTTTTAATCCACCATGACTGGGAAACTTTCCCACAACAGTTTTCGAGGTTTTATTGCTCCGGGAATTGTGTTTTCTCCTCCTCCATCCCTTCCACTTATATCTTTCCTGTATTTCTTTCCCAGTTTCTCAAAAAGGCAGGCCTGGATGGGGAGGGGCTGCACTTTTTAAGGGACCCTTTCTGAGTGATGACCATCCGTCGGAAGACCCACCTGTAATCCCGCAGGGCTGCTCCTCGGGGCGGAGGGGAAGGGGCCATGTGTCTGCATGGTTGACACTGGGCAAAAGCAAACATTGACAGTTTGGTGTCAGCCAGTGGTTCTCAGACTTGAGTGTGCGTCAGAATCCCCTAGTGGGCCCACCCTGGAATTCCTCACTCAGTTAGGAGGAGGGGGACTGGGGATTTGGATTTCTAGCACATTCCCCAGTGATGCTGCCACTTCTCCTAGGACTGCATTCTGAGAACCACCGGTCAAGGTCAGCCAGAGGCCCCTCCACTTGGCCCCCATGGTGCTGGGCTCCAGTCCACACTCCAAGCATGAGAACTAAATCAAATGAGGCTTTAGAAGGACTCTGCTCTTCATAGGTGCTCAGAAGACAGCATGGTGGGAACAGTTGGGGCTGATACCCCCAAGACAGAAGAAAAATCTCGTGGGGGCTGGGGAAGAAAAGTCATCTTGGCCTAGAAGATGCCACCCCTCCCAAAGCCACCCCTATGCCAGGAGATGAGCACATCAAACAAGTGTCATCCCAGAGCGGCTGTGTGGCAAATCAAGGCAAGGGTTACTTACATACCAAACATACAGGCCTGTATTTTGGACTAAGCATTGGAAATGTGCCCGCAACTGAAGATGAACAAAACTTTTTTAGAAAAGAGAAAAGGTTTCTCCTTGTGGCTGGCCTCTTGGGAGTTCGCCCCAGACCCCAAAGACTGTAATTTGTGTCTACTTTGGTGGGCAGTCTGAGGCCTGGAAGAGGAGAGACACGTGTTCTTGCAGTTGGAGTGTCTGGTGGGGTAGCCTCAGATCTGCCCACGGCCCACAGCCCTGCCAGCAGACACTGGGCTGGAGGAGAGGCGGGCCAGGCGAGGAATCACTGGGGGACTGAGGTCTTCTGCACTACTCGACTTGTAGGTCAGGGGAGGGGGCCCCAGCCCAAACCCCAACCCCTAAGGTGATGTTCAAACTTCAGCTGACTCAGGATTGCCGAGGGCTTATTAAAGCACGCCCCACGGCTGTAGTTTCCACCCAGCAGATAGATGATGGTGGAGCCTGAGGTCCCGAAGTTCTAAACAGTTCCCAAGGGCCAGTGTGGCTGGTCCAGGGCCCACACTTAGAGGAGCCCTGGTCTCACCTACTGGCATCACCAGCTACTTTTCAGCTGTCCAGGGAAGGGCTGCCAGTTGCTCAGGCAACTGTTCAGGGTGGCAAAGAATAGGAGTTCTGGGGTTTCCTGCCAGCCGCCACCCTGCTCTCAGCCTGTGTGGAGCAGATAGGAAGGCGCGTGGGGCAGGGGGTGGGGTCTGGGCTGGAAGGAGCCCCTGCAGCCCCTCCCAGCCGGATGTCAGGTTCCCAACTTGGACAGCCCTCCTCTTCCCACAGTCTCAGAGCCCGACACACACACACACACACACACACACACACATGCTGCTTACCCCCAACCTCTTGCTGCCTCAACCCCTGTTCCACCTCCCTTTGGCTGGATGACTTTTCCCTCTTAAAAATTACATGTGTGCATTTGGGGAGAGGGAGGGAAGCATGTTTTGGGGGGTGTACCTGTATCAATGGGTATAGGTGCCCAGTCTGCTGGGCACCACCCCCATGCCCCCAGCATGAAATAAACCCACATATAATCTAGGAAAAGTAAGTATTCCAATAAGGAATATTCAGGCTTGGTTCCCTGTGAGGAGTCTTGTGCCCACAAAGCATCAGAAAAGGGAAAACCCACATCTCCCTGGCACACATGCCGAGCAAATGCCCCCTTGAGTAAAGCATTCCCAGGATGCCAGTGGCCCTGAGTTCAGACCCACTGGGACCCTGGAAAGGAGTCCATCATGCCTCAGCTGCCCCACCTGCCAGGGTCTCCTCTCCTCCAGGCCATGAAATCTGGAAACTGTGGTCCAGACATGTCAAAACAAACCTGCCCCCAACCCAAGTAACTCTGGTCAAAGTGGGGATGCGTGTGACCCGACACTAGTGCAAAAGCTCCTGTGGAAGCTGTATGCTCACCTGCCCGGCTACTCACCTAGGAGATCAACAGAAGTCCAGGGACACGGCCTCCAAGCCCACCTTCCTGACCCGGGCAGGCACTTCCTCCCATACCTGCTCTATGCTGGCTTTACAGGAACCAGAGGCCCAACCCCTTTGTAAGGACAAAGATGGCCATCCCACATGCACATGTGCACAGACATACACACAGGCACACACATGCATACACACATGCACACTTGCACACATCAGGGAGAAGTTATCCCCTGGCCACATGAGGCAGGGAAACACAGCTCAAATTCACTGGCAAGCTGTCAGGAGCACCTACGATGACTTAGACTGAGCCCTGGCCCCCCATGCATGGCACTTGACGTGACCGGGGCTCACTTTCCCCATAAACACTGTAAAAACAGAAGTTTCAGAAATAAACAGATCAACTATTCCTCCTGCAAGAATGATTCTCGGGGACTTTCATTGGAGAATAACCCAGATGGCTAAGCATTCCAGGATCAGAACTGGGCAGGAGGAGAGAGGGAGTTGGCTGCAGCTTGCCCCAGCCCCCCAGGGACCCCTCCCATTGACAGGCCTCTGAGGATCTCAAGGAAACCTCAGTCTCTGGGAGATGCATCTGAAAGCCAGTTATTTTGATCCCACCCTGAATTTGAAAGAAAGAACCCATGGTCTGCTGCAGACACCACCTCAGGCTGGTCCAGGAAGGAAGGGAACCCAGGTATCACAAACTCAGCTGTCCAAGTCCTGCAGGGTAACCTCCCAGAGAGCGGCACAGACAGGCACAGAGCCCCAGAGCAAGGCCCCCCAGAGCCAAGTGAGACAGGTAACCCTGCACCTGGCTGTGGGCCAACCCAGCAGGCAGGGCCCTCACAGTTTGGGTACAGGTGTGGTGTGAGGGCCAGACCACCTGGGCCAGAGACCCAGCCCAGGCACTGACCAGAGATCAATCTCCTCCTGGCAGAAGGTCACCAAAGAACCCACTTGTGAGTGTGATATGAAAATATGGCAAAGCATGCAGGAGCCTAACCCAAGCCCCTTGCCCTCCTCTTCCCTGGTCATTGAGCTCTGATTTTGTTCTGGGCAGCAAGCATTTCTCAGCCTCACTCACGACTTCGTGTGGCCCCTGACTAAGTCATGGCTAATGTGATAAAAACCAAAGTGTTTTGGGAAACTTCTAGGAAGTCTACCTAAAAAAGAGGGGGCTCACTTTGTTCCTCTCTTTCTCCTTCCTGCTGCCTAAAATGCAAATGAAATGGCTGGTGCACTGGAAGCCATCTTGGACCATGAGGTAACAAAGGAGCAGAACCATGAGTAGCAAAAAGACAGGAATATGTGCCAGATGAACCCCAGTCTGTGAACCCCACTGAGGAGAGGCCATGGAACATGATGAATTTGAAGTGGGGTGACAAAGACAAGGATTTGGGCGTCCTGCCCGTCCCCTCCCTCACCCTCATTGCCTACCCTCTCCTTTTACTCCTCCCGAACCCTCCTTGTTGCAGCCTGAGCCTGCTCTGTCTAGACCTCCCTCCCCCTCAAGTGTGCCAGTGAACCCTCACTCCATCCTCAAGCCACAACTGTGCTGCAATCCCTGACATCCCATAGTCACTCTTTTTTCTAGAAAGAGTGGTTCTTACCTGCTCAGGGTTAATTCCTCTACTGTAGTCTTGATGCAGACGCCCCTGCTGCTCACCTTACCATGTCACCCAGGGTCTCACCACCTGCTTGTCTCTTCCACTTTCTGTGCTTTCAGTCTCTCATGCCCTTACCTCCTCACCCTCTCTGTCACCTGCCCCAACCCAGCCCCCAGTCCCCCAAACACCTCCCAGGCTCAGTCATTTGCACACTAGCACAAAACACGTCTTTCCCTTGCCAGCCACGTGCTCTCTGTGGTTCCAGAGTCATCTCTACTCTGAACAGTAGGACACAAAAACCACTGACCCCCCCCAAACACACACTCACACACACCACTCCAGCTGTCCAACTCCATGGCCAGTGCTCACCTGTGGTTGTCACATCCAATGACCTTGATCTGAATCCATGGAAATTCACGTTCCCTGGCATTCAACACTTGCACCACTGCTTCCTTCTCAAAATTCCTTTCCCCTTGGCTTTCATGAAGTCATCCTCTTTATCCTTACTTTTCAGTCCCCTTGGCATCTTTCTCTGCTTCCTCCTTAAAATGGAGACATTCCCCCAGCTGTCCGGTCTTTTGTCCTCTATGTGCTCTCTGGTTGGTATTGCCAATCCCTCTGACTCTCATGAAGCCTAGATGTGAATCTTCAACCCAGATCTCCCCCCAGCCCCAGTCCTGCTTATCCCCCTCTCCACTAAATACCACCAGCATAGCAAACAACACCTGTCCAACACCCGACTCATCAACTCTCTTGAAAATCTAATTATTTCCAGAATTCCCAATGTTAATGAATGACATTAGCATCCCTCCCACCAACAAACCAAGTTAGGATAGGAATCAGTTTCTTTCTTTCCCTTATTCTTGGCCTCTTCCATGGAGTCTTCCCAGCTTCATCAATCCTCAGTGCCTCTCTATTTTCTAAAATCCTGTCATAATCCTATAAGTGCTCCTCACTTGAGCAATTAATAATACATAGTGGAAATAAGTTGTGTTTCAAAAATTTGCTAAGAACCCTGGGTTTTATAATTTGAAGTACGTTACTTCATAGCAACTGGATAATACAAGATAATTGGAGTCCTGATTTAGTCCACAAAATTTTATTTAATGTGTCGTATACCCAGAGTATAATTAAACCATGCTTTTTGGCTATTTATAATATGGTGTTTGAGGAGATGTGAATTCTCAACTGCAAAGATTTTAAGAACTCCTATTGTTTTGCCCATTAGAGACAAGAGTTGCCCAGCGCTTTATCCAGGGAAGGTACCCCTGAGTGTGTTACACATAGAGCATAACTTGTTAACATTCTATACTCTCCTCCTGAGAAATAGCATTTGTCCCTGGTCAGTCATACCCCAGGAGAAAAGCACTCACCTTCATAACATGTTGAATTTAGATGTATTTGGCTGCAAGGGACAGGACACATAACTCAAAGGGGCATGAATAATGAGGAAGAATCCAGCAATGGTCCACTGGCTCAATAGCAATGTAATTGACCTTTTATAAAACACGTATTTTATTTTCATCGATTTTCTCAATTATCTTTCTGTCTTCAATTTAATTGATCTCTTCACTTATATTTATTACTTTATTTCTACTCCTTATTTGCATTCCATTTGCTCTTCCTTTTCCAGTTTCTCCAGGGTAAAGCAGAGGTCATCAGTTTGACACTCTTTTCTTATGTTAGTTTCCTAGGGTTCTGTAACAACTGTATACTTAGTAGCTAAAGAAGTACAAATAGCAGTCGCACAGTTCTAGAGGCCAGAAGTCTGGAATGTGTCTCACTGGGTTAAAATCAAGGTGTTGGCAGGCTTGCCTTCCTGTTGGAAGCTCTGCGGGATGATCAGCCTTTCCCAGCTTCCAGAGGGCACTGACATCCTTTGACTCATGGCCTTCTTCCTCCATCTTCAAAACCAGTGATGTCAGGTCAAGTCTTTCCCATGCTGCCATTTCTCTGGTTCTCTCTATTTTGTCTTCTTCCACTTATAAGGACCCTTGTTATTACACTGGGCCACCTGGACAATTCAGAATAACCTCTCTATTTTAAAGTCAGCTAATTAGTAAAAAAAATGGGCAGAGGATCTGAATAGACATTCTTCCAAGGAAGTCATACAGATGGCTAACAGGCACATGAAAAGATATTCAACATCACTAATCATCAGGGAAATGCAAATCAAAACAATATATCACCTCATACCTGTCAGAATGGCTATCATCAAAAAGACAACAAATAACAAGTGTTGGTGAGGATGTGGAGAAAAGGGAACCCTCATGCACTGTTGGTGGGAATGTACATTGATACAACCACTGTGGACAACAGTATGGAGATTCCTCAAAAAATTAAAAGTAGAGGGCTTCCCTGGTGGCGCAGTGGTTGAGAGTCTGCCTGCCAATGCAGGGGACACGGGTTCGAGCCCTGGTCTGGGAGGATCCCACATGCCATGGAGCGACTGGGCCCGTGAGCCACAATTACTGAGCCTGCGCGTCTGGAGCCTGTGCTCCGCAACAAGAGAGGCCGCGATGGTGAGAGGCCCGCGCACCGCGATGAAGAGTGGTCCCCGCTTGCCACAACTAGAGAAAGCCCTCGCAGAGAAACGAAGACCCAACACAGTCATAAATAAATAAATAAATAAATAAAAAAGAAGAACGTGAATTTCTAAAAAAAAAAAAAATTAAAAGTAGAACTATCATATGATCCAGAAATTTCACTTCTGAGTATTTATCCAAAGAAAATGAAAACACTAATTTGAAAAGACATATGCACCCCATCTTCATTCCACCATTATTTAGAAGAGCCAAGATATGGAAGCAACTTAAATGCCAGTTAATAGATGAATGGATAAAGAAGATGTATATATACAATGAAATATTATATATATATATATATATACACATACAATGAAATATTACTCAGTCATAAAAAAGAATGAAATCTTGCCATTTGTGACAATATGGATGGACCTAGAGGGTATTACACTAAGTGAAATAAGTCAGAGAAAGACAAATACTGTATGACTTCACTTATATGTGGAATTTAAAAAACAAAACAATAAACAAACTGCAAAACAGACCAGAGAATAAATAGGTGGTTGCCGGGGGAGCAGGGGGGAATAAGAGAAACAAGTGAGGGAAGTTTAAGATGTACGAACTTCCAGTTACAAAATAAATGAGTCATGGGTATGAAATGTACAGTGTGAGGAACTTAGTCAATAATTATGTAATATCTTTGTATGGTGACAAATGGTAACTAGACGTATCATGGTGACCATTTTGAAATGTATAGAGATAATGAGTCGCTATGTTGTGTACCAGGAACTAACAGAGTTTGTAGGTCAATTATACTTCAAAAACAAACAAATAAACTCAGAAAAAGATCAGATTTGTGGTTACCAGAGGTGGGGAGTAGGTGGAGGGGGAATTGGATGAAGGCAGTCAAAAAGTTCAAACTTCCAGTTATAAGATAAATAAGTACTAGGGATGTCATGAAAAACATGATTAAAATAATTAACACTGCCTGTATATCATATATGAAAGTTGTTAAGAGAGGGATCCTAAGAATTCTTATGACAAGGAAAAAAATTTTTTTTATTTCTTTGACTTCGTATCTATATGAGATGATGGATGTCCACTAAACTTATCGTGGTCATCATTTCATGATGTATACAAGCCAAATCATTATGCTGTACCCCTTAAATGTATACAGTGCTGTGTGTCAATTATAAAAGTGGAAGAAAAAAATAAAACTGCTTTATCAGCAATAAATAAGTAAATGTCAGCCAATTAGCAATCTTAATTCCACCTGATGCTTTAATTCTCCTTTGCCATGTAACATAACAACATATTCACAAGTTTCATGTATTAAGATGTGGCTTTCTTTTGGAGATCTTTATTCTGCCTACCCCACTTCTTTTCTACTATAGGCATTTTGTGCTATAAACTTCCTCTAAGCACTAGTTCACCTGCTCCACACATTTTGATATGTTATCTTTTCATTCAATTCAAGATACTTTCTAATTTCCCTTGAAACTTCTTCTTTGACTCAAGAGCTATTTAGAAGTGTGTTATTTAATTTCCAAGTGTTTGGGGATTTTTCTTGATATCTCTCCATTATTAATTTCTAGTTTAATTCAATTACAGTTAAAGTACATACTTTATACGATTTCTATTTATTCAATTTTGTTTTACAACTCAGGATATGGTCTCTCTTGATGACTGTTCCATGTGACTTTGAAAAGAACACCTATTCAGCTGCTGTTGGGTGAAGTGTTTGATAAAAGTCAATTAGTTCATGTTGATTGTGCTGTTGTTCACTTCTTTTATACACTTGCTGATTTCCTGTTAACAAGTTCTATCAATCACCAAGAGAAGTGTTGAAGTGTCCCAGCTGTAATTGGAGTTTACTCATTTCTCCCTTCAGTTTTATCAGTATTGCTTCTTGCAAAGCTCTTTTGTTGGGTGCTTACATATTCAGAATTGTCACGGCTTCTCAACAAATTGATCTTTCTATCATTACCTAATGTCCTCTTTATCCCTGTTAATTACCTTACTCTGACTTCTACTTTGTCTGATAGGGATATAGCCATTTCAGCTCTTTTTTGATTAGTGTTTGCATGTTATATATTATTGTTTTTGATTAGTGTTTCCATACTGTTAACTTAACTATACCTTTATATTTAAAGTGGATTTCTTGTAATCCACACTTAGTTGGGCCTCCTGTTAATTGGTATGTGTAAGCCATGTATATTTCATGTAATCATTGATATGTTTGGGTTTTTTATTCGTTTCTGCTTGTTCCTTTTGTTTTTTCTCTGTTTCCCCTTTCTTACTGTCTTTTGAAGTATTTGAACATTTTTTAGATTTCAATCTTAATTAAGTTATCTATTGGGTTCTGGACTATGTCTCTTTATATAGTCTTTCAGGTGGTTGCTATAGGGATTACAATAAGCATACCAATTGTTTAGTCTACTTAGAATTAACATTTTACCACTTCAGGTAGAATGTGGGAATTTACCACCATATATGTCTCTTTTACTCTCCTCACCTTATCTTGTTGTTGTCATGTATTACATCTATGTACACTGAAAATTCCCATTAGGCATTATTAAAGATTTTGCTTTTAGCCACCATACATATATTAGGGAACTTAGGAGGAGAAAGATCATCTATTGCATTGACTCATATATTTATGTTTGTTGTTGCTCTTCTCTTCTTTCTGAAGTTTTAACTGAAAACTTGCCTTTAACGTTCATTTTAGAGCAGTGGGTCTCAACTGGGTGCTATTTTACCTCCCAAGGGCAGTATCTGGAGGCATATTCTATTGTCAGAACTGGAGGAAGGTAGCATCTACTGGCATCTAGTATCTAGAGTCCAGGGATGCTGCCAAACATCCTACAATGCACAAAACAGCCCCCACAACAAAGAATTTTCAAACCTGAAAATTCAAATGGGTCATGCTTGGCTTAGAGCAAGTCGGCTGGTAAATTCTCTTAGTCTGTCTTCATCTGAGAATGTCTTTACTAGGCCTTTATTTCTGAAAGATACTTTTGCGAGTTATGACAATCTGAGCTGACAGTACTTTTCTTTCAGTACTTTAAAAAAGATAGTACTTCCACTGTCTTCTGGTCTGATAAAAATATTTTAATCTTTCTAATGGTTTTCTCCCCCATATATAATGTATTATTTTTCTCTGGTTTCTCTCAAAATTTTTGTCTTTTCAAGTTTTTCAAGTTTGATTTTAATGTGTCTAGTGGGTTTCCTTAAATTTATCCTGTCTGGAGTTCACTAAATTTCTTGAATCTGTAAGTTTATGTCTTTCATCAAAATTTGGAAGTTTTGCCCATTGTTTCATCAAATTTTTTTTTTTTGCATGGGATACTTTTTCTCCTCTCTATTTAAGACTCTATTGACATGAATGGTGGACCTTTGATCTTGTTCCACAGAGGCTCTGATGATTTCTTCAACATTTTTCTTTTGTTTATAAAGCATAATTTCCATTGATCTATCTTTAAGTCAACTCCTCTGTCATCTCCATCCTTCTACTGAGCCCATCTAGTGAATTCTTTTCATTTCTGTTATTGTATTTTTCAGGTCTAAACTTTCCATTTTGTTCTCTTTTCTAATAACTTCTATTTCTCTCCTGAGACTTCCTGTCTTTCCATTTGTTCCAAGAGCGTTTGCTCTTACTTCTTGGAACATGTTATAATGGCTGCTTTAAATTCTCTGATTCAAACGTCTGGTCATTTAGAGTTGACAGACATTCATCATCCTTTCCATTGAGATTCTGTTAGGCTGTCCTGGTTTTTCACATGTTGAGTAATTTGGGGTTGCATACTGGGCATTTTGAATATTGTTATGAGGCTATTGGCCATGTTTAAATCTTCTGGGGATGTTGAGGTTTTGTTTTTTGCTTTGCCAGGTAATCGATGCAGGTGTTTCAGAATGCATGTTCCAACATGCTTTCTATGAGCTATGGTTCTCATGTCAGTTCAGTTTTTGAAGACTTTGCAATGATATTCAGGTCTATTTTGCATCTCCACAACTCACTGGCAAGTTTGAATCCTGAGGGATTGTCTACTCCATAGTTTTCAAAACTTTGGCATGTTGTTTTGGGCCAATTCCATGCATGCTCGGGGAGGGGGAGGGTGAGGCCAATAGTTCATATACAAGTTGGGGCATCACTTTCTTGAGCTCCCCTCTCTCATTCTCATCCTTAGTTTCTGGCTCCCAGGCATCTGACTTCCTGGGCCTCTGGTTAGACAGCCAGGGTTTTTGTTTTCCTGTCTGCCATACACTTACTTCAAGTGTCTGTCTATAGGAGGACAGAAAGAGGAAAGAAACATAATGAAGGTTTTGCCCCCACTCTTCAGACATTCTCTGAAGGGAGAAATGTTCCCTCCCTCGAGTTTTAGATGCCTTCCCAGATCCCACTCCACAGTTGACATGGGATTGCAGCCACAGAAGTGGGATCCATTGAGGTATGGGGTTTCTTCCTCTCTCTCTCTCTCTCTCCTCCTTTCCACTCTTCAGACCAGAATGACAGTCTTCCTTGGAGCTCTGTCTGTCCTTGCCTGGAGCGCCATTCCAGGATCCATATTGTCTTGAAGTCCAGACTGGGAGATACAGAAGAAAAAAAGAAAGAAAGAAAAGGAATTCACCACCAGATCAATCATACTTAGAACCATTTGATTCCCCTCCCCCAATATGCCTGCTAATATTTGCTTTTCAGAATCATCGGATAACTGCTCTGTGCATTCTGTTCAGCATTTTGATTTCATCCACTGGGAGGAAAGGAGTGGAGTGTGTTTTCTCCATCTTACCTGGAACCAGAACTGTCCAATGGCTAATTTTTGACTGAAAGTTTTTAAAGTACTAATTTGAGAAAAGACCTTAGAGAAAATATATGATGTTCTTCATGCAAATGAATGAAAAGGAAAAAAAAACTCATAATATTATTTCTATACCACAGAATCACATATGGAATGTTAGAACTGAAAGGAACTTAGCTTCACCCAATTGGTCCCTCATCAGTTCTTTTTCTCCTTGCTTTCTCAGCTAGGAGGTGCTTGGTGTGTGTGTGTGTGTGGGTGTGTGTGTGTGTGTGTGTGTGTGAATGTGTGTGCGTGCATGTGTGTGTGTGTGGTGTAATCTGTATCTTACTGGTCCATCTCAGCAACACCCCTGATACCACCCCAGACACAAATGTGTTTTATTCTGTTGCAGAAAAGCCTATTAATGGCATCTCTTCTTCCCACCCCACTGCTGTATCATCTTCTTAGCCAGTCTCCCACCTTCCAACTTCCCTCCCTATGTGTTATCCACACTGTCATCAATGTTTTATCTGCAACAAAAATATGGTCATGTATTAAAAGTCCTCTGATTATAACTCTTACTTGCTTCTAAATCTTAGAAATGATCATATCCCTTTTTAAAGAACAAAATAATATTCTTGCATCTCTAGTGTTGTCTCAGATTATATTGTATCATTCTTGTTATTCTTATTTTTGTATGTTCATAAACAAACTTATGTGTAAGCACAATATTCTTATACTCTTATTTAACTATAAAGAAAATCTAACTTCATATTAATACAAATAAAACTACAAAACCAACATCACATTAAAATCATGTATTTAATGTGAATGGTGCTGTTTCATTCTAACTGAATGATGAGGATGATGAGGAGGAAAACATGGCCTTCGGTTCAATTCTATATTTAATGTTTAGCATTTTTAAAATAATAACAATGCCAAGAATTCTTGTTTGATGTTAATGGTATATTAAAGAGTAATTAGCATCTTAATAAGTGGTTTATTAGTTCAGGATAATCTTATAGTTAATCAAAAATGCCAGTAAGCAATCCTCAAAATCACTTTTGATCAAATGTCTGGATAAATTAGTCACATTGTCTTATTCACTTGAAAGTACAACAGCCATTGTTCCATTACTTAAATATGTGCTGGATTTCTAATATAAATCATTCTGCAAGGAAAACGGAAAAATTCTTCAGTCGTTACTCCAACACTTACTGCCAATAAACTGTGATGATACAGTAGGTAACAGGACAGGCTGTGCAAAGGACATCTTTCACAACGTGACTATGGTTTTGACAAACAGATTCCACATTCTTTTGATGACACCAAGGTGATACTCCCATGTTCACTGCAATGACTTGGTCTCCACATACCTGTTCTCCATTCAAACTCCTGTGAAACTTTTCATGACCTCGTCATGACATACTTGGCATGAAAGCTATTCTCAACACAAAAGGTCGGTGGCACAAATTCTAGTGAGTATGATCTGAGTCAAGTTCATCCAAGGTAGCTCTCCATCTGATCCAGAATATACCTGTGATATTTTATGCTTAAATATCATCATAACCAGAAAGTGCTCATGGATTTCTGAGAATAGATCCACAGGCCTCCAATATTTGGCAAAGCTCAAACACAGATTTACAGGATAAATTCTAGACCCTTAAGTGTGGCACACACAATCCATCTCAATTCCAGATGGTATATCTATTACTGTTCTCATCTCCTTCACCTTCCTGAGTGCTCTGCAGCTCCTAACACACGGCCTTTTCACTGGCCACCAAATGCCAGTTCCTTTGTAGATGCCCTTTATTTAAACGTTCATCACCTCCTTTGCCCAAACACATCCACTGGCCCACTGAAATGCCACAAGCTCAGTGACACTTTCCAATCTCTCTCCACAGCACTGGTTATGCTACCCTGATGTCCAAATTGCCATCTGAGCACCCAGCATGAGGTGCTGTGCCAATCTCGTCACCGGCCTTTCCTCTCTCTAGAATGCCAGCCATTTCAAAGATGAGGGTGGATCTTGCTCAGTTTTTTGTGTTCATGGTGCTTGGTACAGTCTCTATAAGTGGTAGAAAATATAAAAGCAAGATAAATGGAAAAAAATGAATGAGTATATGAAAAGGTTTGAATTGGAGTACACAAATGGAGGATTGAGATCCAGATTACATTTCTTAGTTGTTAGGACATTAAGCAGGTTCCTCAACATATGTGAGCCTCAGCTACAAAAATAAGAAAGGCAAAACCAGACTTACCTACCTCACAGTGTTGTTGCGAGATGCAAAATCAACTTGAAATACTGCACCTGAAAGCATTTCTAAAACTAACTTTAAAATATTAAAGAAAAGAAAAAAAGCAATTTTCAACTTTTTTTTCAGATTGAATCAGATAATTTTCTAGCTAAAAATCCTAATCCATCTGTAGCATCTATTGGTGTACCTCTATATTAAGTCGTGTTCTATGTATGGCACATGTAATTTTTCATTTCAGTTGGTGTAATTTTGGATAAGACCCAAGAGCACCAATAGCCAGATGGTGCTAAGTACAAAAAGTACTCTGGCCACAGATAATAGAGTGAAGCCAGTAGTGTCAACTGAGAGATCAATTTGTGAAAGACGTTGTTGGACTCAGATGTGACTTTCAAACCTAGCTCTGCCATGTTTATCTGTGCAGCTTTGGACACAACTAATTTCTCTAAGCCTCAGCATTCTCATCTGTATCAACCTCACTGGGCTCTTGGGACAATTACACGAGAAAACCTATATTGTCTGTTTCCCTTAGATGATGTGTAAAATATGGGAGGATAACCTCATTTAATCAGCAGAGACCTGTCTTCTAGAACAAATACTTTGAAAAGCCAATGAGAGGGGGAAAGACCCCCAAGGGACAGGGCTTCTACAAGTGTGTGGTCAACTGAAAAAAATGTCCAACATAAAAGTTGAGAATTATATTTATTTGGCAGACAAAACTCAGGACTTCAAGCCTGGGAGGCAGCCTCTCAGATAGCTCTGAGGGACTCTGCCCCAAAAAGGTCAGGGAGGAGCCAGGATATATAGGAGTTTTTTGCAACAAAACCAGGTAGTGGAACATCAAAAGATTACGGTTAATTAGAGACAACGAGTTATCTCGAGTTAAGGAATTTAGCACTTTTCTATGTAGGGGAAGATGCAAAAGTCTGGGCTCACTGAGATCATTCCTTTAATATGCACCTCAGGTATCTGGGGCCAGTATCCTGTGCTTTCTCTGTCAGGGGTGGCTGCAGTGGCTGACTGCTTGATGGCGGGCATCCTGTTTCCATCTCGAGTTTCCTCAAACAAACCACTGGAACTGTCCCTTCTCCCTTAGAGGCCCAGCTATCCCGGGAAGGTGTCAGAGGATCCAGCATCTGCCCTCCAGCCCCCAGCTGGCGGGTCTGAAAGCAGCTTTGAGGATCAAAGAAGTTCTGGAATGATACAAGACTTAGAGATCAAGGAGACTCACCTGTTCTTTCAGAGGATCTGAAAGAATGCCCCGTTCAGGGAGACTCAGAGCCTGCCTGTCAATTTAACCAAAGGGAGTTTCAATTACAAGATGAATGATACAAACTGATGGTTTATGCACATGGCCAAGGAGCTGGAGAGAAGGGACCAGGGCCTCCCGATGACCACAGTTCTTCAATGCGTGTTTGGGAGGCAGCCAAGGGGAGCCCCAGATAGGTGGGGACGCAGTGCCAGGGTCACTGTGAGATGTGACCACAACCTGGTGAGACTGTGGAAAGCTTAGAGGAAGGTGGCAGAGTAAGACAGGGAGGAGGGGGAAAAGGGAGAGAGCAAAGGCAGAAAAGACAGCAACATCCTTTGGGGATAGAGAACAATGCTTTATAAATCGTTATAAATTGCATGTCTTAATGGGTTCCATCCTGTCGTCTCTCAGAAGGCAAGGCCAGCTCTGGGAAAACTGCTGACAACATGCACGGAAATAAGCCCATCTCTTTGTACTGCATGGATACACCCTTTAAAATGGGGGATGGGGGATCTCGTGTCTACTCA
This sequence comes from Balaenoptera musculus, assembly GCF_009873245.2. NCBI lineage: Eukaryota > Metazoa > Chordata > Mammalia > Artiodactyla > Balaenopteridae > Balaenoptera > Balaenoptera musculus. The sequence goes on along the minus strand of NC_045790.1, from coordinate 19,636,683 downwards.
TTCCCAAGGAGGGCCAGGCTCGACAGCTTTTCAAGGCCCTATTGCTCTCTGTTACTGTCACAGAGGCTGTGATTTCCTCTTTTCTTGGACCACCATGCTCAGATGACAGGGGAAACAGTGAGTTGATAAAATAAGTTGCCTCTCTGTGAGCCAGGCAAGGGATATTTATTTTGTTTTGACCCAGATATATTTGCAGTCACATCATGCTGGTTATGGCTTGGTTCTGTTATCCCTAGGATCATTCCAACCTCAGCTGAGCTTGTTTAAAGACAGCCCCAGGCAGTCTCTCCCACAGACCTCTGGTGAGGTGACTCCACCAATATCAGGGCCCCAGACTTGTGCTTCACTTCCCCGAAAGCTAAGGCTGTTATCCTCGCCTCACATCCCACTGGGGCTGCTGCAGTGCCAAGCCACAAAGCTATTCTCCCAGCAGGAGGATGGAGGGAAGGGAGAAGCTAAAGCGTGTACCTTTCATAGAGCAATCCTTCTCACAAGACAGCTGTGAAATGTGCCTTAGTGGGCCTCTGGCCATGTGGAATAACTCTAGACTCTGTCCCCGAGAAAGGAGGAAAGCATGGATGTAGGGTGGACCCCCTTCCGCTCCTGCCCTACATCTAGAGATTTTAGGTAATTTCCAGTCAGCTACAATTTCCAGTTTGGCTGTAAGGTGCATTTTAATGCATTCATTGGATGAAAAACTCAGGTAAATCACTGAGCCTATTGACATGAAAGACATAATTTATCTTTTCTAAAGTGAATCAGATCTGGCTTCAAGCCAGCAGTTATCGAATGGGAAGGCCAGCATCAGTCCCGTCTGCGGCCCCATTCCTGATCCTGGGTTGTTCAGTGCTAATGCTGTCCAGGAAAACAGGGGGAAGTCCACACCCCATTTCCCTGAGAAGCAAGTCTGAGTTGGCCTGCCTCCCAGCACTCCCTTCAACAAATCCTGCTTGGGGTCCTTTCCCTGCTTTCTGACAGCTTCCCTTTCTGTTCAGCCCCAAAGCACAATAAGCTGTTGGGTGCTCCCCAAGCAAGGAAGACCCAAGTGTAGGGCACAGTCACCTCCATCCTCTTGTGGGGAAGACACATTACCTGTTCATTCTCTTTAAGGGGGAACCCAAGCAGCAGAAACATAGACATCAACTAGATTCCCAAAAAGCAATCCCATCATAGACTCACCCACTTGATTCCATGGGGCTTTGACAATCTACAGTTAATCTACAAATTAATTCTTTTTAGGGTAAATAAAATTGCTCTTGGATTTTCCAAGAACGGTGACACTTAAGTGATCCATTACTAACATGATCAATTTCTTGTTTCCCTCTCCTGAGGTGAACCTCTCAGGGTCACTTTCTCCACCATACACTGAAGATGTGGACCAGAAACATCCCAAGGGTGTGTGCAAGGCTGGCTTCCAGGATTCTTTCATGATTAGGGAAAGTGGCTTTAGCTGACCGAAGGTCGAGTCTTTGAAAATAAAAAGCCCATGTACACACTGCTATATATATACTTTTTTTTACTATTTTTTTCAATTGGAATAAAATTACTTTACAATGTTGTGTTAGATTCTGCTGTACAATGAAGTGAATCAGTTATATGTATACCTATATCCCCTCCTGGACTTCCCTCCTACCACCCCCCATCCCACCCATCTAGGTCATCACAGAGCACAGAGCTGAGCTCCCTGTGCTATACAGCAGGTTCCCATTAGCTAGCTATTTTACACATGGTAGTGTATTTAGGTCAAACCTAATCTTCCAATTCGCCCCACCCTTCCCTCCCCCAACCCCGTGTCCACATGTCCATTCTCTACATCTACGTCTTTATTCCTGCCCTACAAATAGGTTCATCTGTACCATTTTTCTAGGTTCCACATATATGCGTTAATATACGATATTTGTTTTTCTCTTTCTGACTTACTTCACTCTGTATGACAGACTCTAGGTCCATCCACATCTCTACAAATGACCCAATTTCATTCCTTTTTATGGCTCAGTAATAGTCCATTGTAAATATGTACCACATCTTCTTTATCCATTCATCTATCATTGGACATTTAGGTTCCTTCCATGTGCTGACTATTGTAAATAGTGCTGCAGTGAACACTGGGGTACATGTGTCCTTTTGAATTACGGTATAACCAACAAGGCCCTACTGTATAGCACAGGGAACTCTGCTCAATATTATGTAACAACCTAATTGGGAAAAGAATTTGAAAAAGAATAGATACACGTATATGTATAACTGAATCACTTTGTTGTACAACTGAAACTAACACAACATTGTTAATCAACTATGCTCCAATATAAAATAGAAAGTTAAAAAATAAATAAATAGCTCCTACAAAAAAACCCCAAAACACACGTATACCTACTCCAGACAGGAGTCTGACTCCTTATGACCAAGCTGTAGAAGGAAGGCTCAGAATATGTGGGAAAAGCTCTGTACAGAAGGTTAAAAAAAAAAAAAAAAAAAAAGGATGATCGTTACCATTTTTAGTGGTGAGACTGAGAGTTTAGTCATTTCTTTCTGCAAATTCCCATCCCCAACCAGAGCTAATTTAAAGGAAATGCAAGTAGTCTAACTCTCGTGCCAAGAGAGAATGGTTCCTGTGCTGTTTAAATACTATGCCAGTATTCCTGTGGGATATTTTTCACAAAACGCCTAGATGAAGCATGACTAATCTCTAACAGTTTGGTTGAGTAAGTTATTCCTGGTCAGCTCTCCTTTCAAATGTCTCCGACTAAGAGAAGATTTCTGGCCAAACCACTCCGTGCACCTCTGATCCAATAGGAAGTGTGCACGCATGTGGCCAGGCAGGTACCCTCACAGGCTGGTGGTGACCTGATTTGATCTCCTCTGGATGTGTCTCTACATTAGATATTTAGACATTTAATAAATCACACGGAGCAGTAGTTTGAGTCATCACCATCCAATTGGAGTCCTTCAAGTACAGGGTATTCATTAGTCATCAATGTGATCTCACCCACATTTTTGTAATGAATAGCAGGTATCTTTCCCAAGAAAAATAATGGGTGTAAGGTGGTTCTGGTAGGTTTGTGTTTAGACCCACATCATGGAAACCAGCCCATTTACAATGGGAAGCCCATTCTGACTAGTGAAGCTGAGGGCACTGATTCAAGAGAACAGCTTCATCTAAGATTTAAGAACACTGATTTCATTTCCAAAAACTTTACCACATTTTTGGTTCAAAAGCAACTGAGTTCGTGAAGCAGTTATATGCTTTTTTAAAACTTCAATTCAAGTTTAATTCACTGTTTTTAACTTAGTGTTTTTCCCACTAAACATAATATTAAGTATATTCATTTTTTTCTCAAGAGAGGACAAAATCAAACACCCAGTTTTAAGTCCTGAGTCTTGACGAAGTAGGCTGGGTCCCTTTCTTGCAAGTGGTCCTTAACATTCCCAGGTGCCCTGCCCCTGCTGAGAAACACCCTGGTACCCTCACCATTTAGGTTCCAAGGCTGCTGTTGATCTGTGCTCCATCATTCACCAGAAGTAGTCTTGAGTCGTCTGTTAGCAGCTTAGGGAGTCTCAGGTTGACAGCAGGGTCAAAAGAGAACCTATGAGGTCAGAGCGACCCTTCCCTATTCCTTCAGGGTGTGTTGTTCTGCTCTGCCCAGCAGGAAAGGAAGAAATCCTGGCTGGAGATTTTATGACAAAAAGCCAGGGGACTGATCAGTATCCTGCTGCAGTGCGGCTGCTCTCAAGTAAACAGCTCCCCCGTTGCCATGGCTTTCCCACTCATCCACCAAACATCTCGAAAGGCAGAAACATGCCCCCCCAAAATGCAGGATGTCAAAAAAGAACTTTTAAACTCATTAAAGAGGGAGGTGTAGTTGCATTACCTAAGCCAATGTTTTAGATTATCTTGATGTTTTTGGAGACTATGCTTGGGGTTAATCACCCTCCTGATCTGGTTTCACTCTGAGTTCCAATGCAAGTATTGTCTGTGATCTTGACCAAAGCCAGTGTAGAATCACACCCTCGAGCGAGTGCACACACACACATACACTCACACATGCATGGGAATTAAGAGGGGAAAGGAATGTGATTCTTCACCCTGACTTCCTGTATTCCACTTGGAGGTTTTCTCCTTCGGCTCTTAGTGAGGTTTCCAGACCATCAGGGCATTCAGACAGCCAACACATGTAGATCAGAGGGTTCAGAAAGCTGGCTGGGCAGCTCCTTCCCTGCGTCACTTCAGAAGGCATGTCCCTCAGTCACGGATTCATTCAGAGGCTGTAAAGTACCTGAAGCCCCATTGGGTGTTGGAGCTATGATGGTCAATAAGACAGAGTCCTCGCCTTAAAAATCTTTCAAACTAGTTGGAAAGACAAGTAAACACCGAATTTTCATGCAGTATGACGATTGCTAAAAGAAGGGTATCATCAAGCAGGTTGCCGGATGAATTACACCAGGAACCCTCCCCAGGTTCCCTGGAGATGAGCCTCTGGCTCCCCCTCCTTTCAGCCCCCTAAACCTCCCCCCAGGGAAACAGCCCCTCCTTTCAGCCCCCTAAACCTCCCCCCAGGGAAACAGCACCTACGCTCAGACTACCGGGTGTGGAGACTCGGGCTCTTTTTGCTTTCCTGGCAAAGCTGCTCTCACTTGCCCTATAAAACAGGAGAGCAACAGGGCTGGTGGGCTGTCCTGAGAGCACATCCAGTGTGTCCTGTAGCACCCACCCAGACACAGCTCTGCCCAGGAGTGGGAAGGAAGGGACCCATGCATCTACGTTTGTGTCCCCGAGCACTGGGTGTGACATTCCAGGATGCGACCAACCCTGCCTGGATCAGAAGCAGTGGTGTCTGTGCTGAAAGCATCAGGCTGATGAAGAGCTAATTAGCTAAGGGGGAGAGCAGGCCAGATGAGACCACCCCAGGCTGGCGGGCTTGGAGAGGAGCCAGGATGGGCGGGTCGGGGACCGTGAACTAGTTCAGCAGCCAGACTCAGCCTGGGAGGGGAACAGAGAATGACAAGAATGGAACCATAGGCAAGATTGTGGAGTATATCAATGAGGTGCCAGGCACCGTCCCAGGCTCTAAGCTACAGAAGTGAAGCGTCAGGTACATCCCTACGTTCGCGGAACAGCCTAGTCCCAGGGGGTGTGAGAGCGGGCAGCGGAGTGACTGACAAGAAATTCATTCAGCTTGCCATAGGGGATGAGCAGAAATTTTAAACAAAGAGAGTAGTTGAGAGTAGGCTGAGAGCTGAACGGCAGGAAGGAGTCAGCCACACAAACATTCCAGGTGCAGCCGACACCTAGAGCCAAGGACATATCCAGAAAGACCAGCAGGAAGGGATGAATTGCAAAATCACTGAGCACCTGCCCGCACAGGGCAGCATGCATGCACTCTCTGTTATTATTGATAGTATTATTACCTTAGCTATTTACCTATTGAGTATATTTATTAATTATTCACTGAATACAGCATAACTACAAAAACTTGTATACATTATCAGTTAGGATGTGACTCTCTGAATAACGATCATTTAGCTCATGACCTTTATTCTTAAATATTAATGGGCTTCGTTATTATTATTTTGGGGGGAGGGGCTTCATTATTTTTAAATCAAATATTATGCTTAAATTTCTCTATCTTGGTCTTTCTTCCCTCACCCCGTGAAATGAGGAGCTGGCCCTGACCTGTTTCCCCGGCCCTCTGCCCCTGCCTTGCCCCCTCTCCTGTTGTCACGACTGATGACTGTTCTGCAGGAAACCAGGGGAACTCTTCCACATGTCATCCATGGGTGGATTCTAATCTTGAAAACAGAAGGGCAACTGACACAATGATGACTGTCTGCATCCTGAGCACGGCCAGGCCAAGGGGCTGGAATCTCTTTCTCTGCAAGTTCTACTTGTCAAATCCACGTCTAGTTTATCAGTTGCCCAAAACCACACCTTACATTTTTTATTTTTCCTATCTTTTCTAGTGGTCTAATTCACTTTCATAGAGCCCGAAGAAGAGCGGGAGGAACTCTGGGGCTCTGGGGCTCGAACTGGCTCAGGACATTCCACAGAAATGGCCTCTGCCTGCGGGTGAGGTTCCAGATAAGTTCTGGGGGATGGTGGGAGTGAGTGCAGGGTCCAGACGTCCACCCGTTTTGCCCACAGTATTGCTGATTGGCTTGACCACAAGTTCTTGGTTCTCCACATGGAGCTGGCTTACTGATGGAGAAGCCAGCTTTATACTGAGCAGCTTCTTGAGAGTCAGAACCAGCCAGGGCTCAGGAATAGCCTGTGCCCTGGGGATGTCGCCAGCCCACCCTCTCCAGCTCGGAGCTGAGCTCTGGGAGGGTGTCAGCTGGGCATAGACCCACTGTAGGAGGGGCTTGCACTCCTGGGACAGAGGAAGAACCTGATCTCTGCGACTGGTCCAGGGATGTAATTGTCCCCAGGTAGAGGCAGATCACGTGTCCTTGAAGGGCTTGGAGAGACCTGCAACTCTCTCTGTTCCTTCTGATCACAGCTTTGTGGTTGGGTCAGCTTCAGAAACCAGGGAAAGCTGTAGCAATCAGGGGATGGCATCTGAACATGTCCAAGAAGCTGTAAGGAAGATAGGAGAGGATGCCTTGTGGCCTGGCATGGAGTATGGGTCCCACGCAGGCCACAGTCATGGGCTGCTCTCCCCGGGTTCAGGGTCAGCTCTCGGAGCTGTGGAGACCTTGAGCACACAGACTTCGAGGGGAATGGGAAAGCGGACCGCCTGGCCTCATGCTTTGTTGAGGAGCAGCTCATGAGCTGCTGAGAGTCCATGAAACCACAAGACCCAGACAAACAATGATGACAGAAATGAAATATAATTAGGTGAGTGTCAAGGATAGTGCCCTAAGTGGGCTTCTCTATCTATGTGATGGAAAAGAAGGAGAGAGAAGGAGAAGGGGAGTCTGACACTTTTGCCCTGAAAGATGCCCTACTTTGTGGACCAGATCATGAGCATAACAACTCCCCCACCCTCCTCAGGACAGGAACTTCTTCAGTGCCAACCCCTAGGAAGTATGCTTTACCTTTGAGTACCCATGAGAAGGCACTATTAGTACTCTTGTTGTGCCCATGACCAGACTGAGTGTAAAAGGTTAAGAAGAGCTAGGATTTGAACCCAGAGCCCAGGCTCTCAAACTCCTCCCTGAACCATCTCAGGGCTGCCCTTCTTGGGCAGCTCCATTGCCCCCAGAAAGCAGCTCAGACTGGATGGGTGTTGTTTGTTGGAATTCAGACACTGAATGAGGTCCCCCTAAGACCTGGATGCTCTCTCTTTGGGGGTGCTGTGCAGCTGGAGAACCTTGGAGCAGAGGCAAGTCCCACATCCAGGTGGGTTCCCCATGGGAGCAGATGGCCTGCCGAGGGGGCAGTGTGGGGATGTCAGGTGGAAAGCGTAGGCCCAGGCAGTGTGGATGGTGGAAGTGAAGAGCAGATCTGATCTCTGAGAGACAAAGGGAACTCAAGAGCAGGGTTCCAGGACCCGGACTCCAGAATCCACTGAAGAAGATGGGAAGGAAACTACGTGTATCTTTACAGCAACCAATTTCCTTTCAGAGTGAACGTGGTTCAACCTTTGTTCCTTGGTTCTGATGGAGTGACTCACAGACACCATGCTCCACGTTGTGGGTGTGGAATCTTCCTCCGGCCATGCACCTGAGGACTCCAGCTACCCTTAGAAGTCCTTTCCCCAAAGCTATTCATACCTCTGGCAAATAACAAGCCAGCAAACAGGATTCAAATCACGAGCTAACTGAACCACTGATTTCAGAAATGGGATCTTGAAACCTTATTTCCCTTTGTCATAAAGCCCCAGCCTGGGCTGCATCCATGTTCACTCCCCTTCTTGGCCTCCCAGGTCGGGCTGCCGCAGAAGTGGAAACTCTCCAGTCTTTTCTGTGACTCCCATGCCTGACTGGATGGAGCCCTGCATGGCTACATTTTTTCACCCAATAAAAGTTTAAGCACAAATTTCAATTTTGTTACACCTACGCCTGCTCAAATCGGGCAGTCTGACTTCCATAACATCAGAAGAGGAGCCCAGCTGAGATTAATGAACCATCTGGTCTACCCATCTGTGTTTTTTTTTTTTTTTTTTTTTTTTTTTTTTAACATTTATTTATTATTCATTTATTTTATTCATTTTTTGGCTGCACCGGGTCTTAGTTGCGGCACACGGGATCTTTCGTTGCAGCACACGGGCTCTTCATTGTGGTGCGCAGGTTTCTTTCTAGTTGTGGCATGCGGATTTTCTCTCTCTAGTTGTGGCGTGCAGGCTCCAGGGCACGTGGGCTCTGTAGCTTGCGGTATGCGGGCTCCAGCTGAGGTGCGTGAGCTCAGCAGTTGTGACACGTGGGCTCAGTTGCCCCACGGCATGTGGGAATCCCAGTTGCCTGACCAGGGATCAAACCTGCATCCCCCGCATTGTAAGGAGGATTATTTACCACTGGACCACCAGGGAAGTCCCACCATCCGTGTCTTTTTTAACTGAAAAATTGAAGGAGAAATCAGAATGAAAGCTCTCCAAATAACCAGAGTCATCCGTGTTGGCATAACAGGAGGGAGATGAGTGCTGGGAGCGTGACCTAAGGGGCATCAGGGCCAACATCTGGGTCATGCCAACTGGGAATGGGCTTTGAGGTAATTTCCAGACTGAGCTATAGGGTTGGCTCGGCTATGTGAGGTAGCCAGGCATGAGACCCTTCCTCTGTCAGCTCTGTGTGTGTCCCACAGCTCACAGTCAGTTGAAAAAGATGCTTTCTCCAATAAACCCAGCCTTTCTTCCCTTTGAAAATCCTGTGTGGGCCCCCAGAACTAAGACCCAAATACATTGGCTATAACACTGGCCCTGTTAGTGACACTCCTTTAATACATAACAGTGATTCCATGGAATGAATCTCTGCTTTCCAAAGCTGAGATAGTCTCCTTGGCATGGAAATCCTTCAAGCAAACCAAGAGAAAAACCTACTCCTATTAAAGGAGACCTCCTTAGCCTCACAGGCTTCAGTCAAGGAGAAACTCACTCATACCTAGGTAAGTTTCTAGAACAATTTAGGTCAGTAGATTAAACAGTTCTTTGAAACAGGACTATTTGCAAATTAACTGGGAAAGCCTATGATGTAGGAGAGGTAATTTGCATGTTGTAGACCAAGAGTTAGAAATTTGAGTTCAGTTCCCTATTGCGACTCTTCCTGACTTGAGGTATAACCTTGAGAACAACTTAGTTGACCTAAGTCTCAGTTTTCTCACGTGTCAAATGGGAAGAACAGTAATTACTTACAGTGGTTGTTGCAGGGATATGCCCAGAACAGCCCCTGACTGTTTTTACCTCCAACTTGGACTAAACAGAATACAATGAACAGTGAACAAAGTATTTTTGAGATGTTTCACTTGTAAGAACTTGTCTTCGATTACTTCAAAGAGTGGAGATAGACACTAATTCTGTTAGCTGAGGTCAGCACTAGAACTAGATGCCTCCTTTAGCTGGGGCCAATTCAACTGTCTCCCGCCTATTGTCTGATGGGCAGCTTACACTTATGACCTGAGTTTCAGGATCAGGCTACGGATGCTTGAGTAGGGATTTTCAATGCTGCTGTACCTTTGTCTACTGCTATGTAACAGGACACCACAAACACAGCTTCTGGGCTCACGGAGCTGCAGCTCGGGACCTGGCCCAAGGCAGTCTCTACTCCACGTGGGGCCCTGCTCCCTACCCTCTGCCTGGCGGCAACCCCGGTAACTCACCATCTTTCCCGAGGCCCCACAGAGAGGACTATGACCTGCTCTGTCCAGGGGCCTGGTGAGCGTGTGGCCTCTGTTTAACCCTTCACCCCAACCAGCCCGGATGGAGACACACTCACATGTACACACACACACATACACAGATGCACATGAGTGCACGCCCTGTACACACAGGCACACACATCCATTAACACACGGGTACAGCATGGGGAAATACATGCATGACAGGTAGAGGCACATACACTTGAACCTGGCTGCCCTCCATCCCAGCAGCCAGCCACGGAGAGATGGGGCTTGCTCAAAACAGCCCTTGCTCCTGCCCTTCCCCGACGGTGCTGGTGCTGTTGGACCAGCTGAAGGAGTCCAAATTGCCCAGCGCCAGTTGAGAGGGGTCATGCGGTCCCTGGGAAGGTCATCCAGGCCCCCTGCTGCTCCCACCACCACGCTCAGATGCCTGGGCACTTTCTTGTGCAGAGCTTAGTCACGCCTATTCCATTTCTGGAAAGGATGCTGTGTCCCCGGCACCTTGCCAAGTATTTTACACACCTCCCCTCACTTTATTCTCACAGCAACCCAGGAGGGGGCCTGTCAACAGCATGCGACTCCTGCCTGCTCCTTGAACAGCACAGGCAGCCTTTGAGCCTTTGAAACCCTAGACACTAATATCCCCAAATGGAGGCCATGTGCCACGGCCACGTTCTGGCCACGCTGCACAGTGCCCACCTCTGCACGTGCAGCAGGGGCCATGGGCAGCTGGTCACCCCATCTTCAGCAGCTCCTGCCCTTCCCCAGGGAGTGCCTTCTTGGGCCCCACCCCACTACCAAAGCAGAAAAAGATGTTACCAGCTGCTGCTGCCTACTTTCTAGGAACATTTCAAGAAATCCTTCCCATCTGTTCATATGACTGGACTCGTCTAGTAGCTGCCCCCCTGCCCTGACCCTGGTCTCAGTTTCGGAGGATGTGTGCCTCAGTATTCTACCAAATTTCTACCTCCAGAAAGCGTTTCAGACAATAAACCCAAGCCCTATCGTTGCTATCTCCATAATCAAGTACAGGTATCTCCTGATTGTCAACAGTGCATTTTGCGCCACTTTGCTTTTACGGAAGACCTATGTTAGTACCTGTTTTCACAAAAGGAAAAAAATCCGGAGAGGATTTTCACTTTTATGGAAAAAGGCAAAAAGCGAAAATAAGAAATAGCATTCAGTGTTTGTTTGCAGAAACTGTTACAGGACACAGCCAAACTCCTTCCCCAGAAACCACACTCAGAATCTCAGCATGAAGCCTCCACAGCTTTCAACTGTATCTGCGAGCATCTGTGCTTTATCTCAATTGATTTTTTTCATCCAATAGCAAATGTGTCCTAAGGTAATTACTTCTTTGCTTTATGATGCCATTTTGGCTTACAAAATCTCTGTTAGGAACGCGCTACTTTCAGGTAGCGGGGAAACCTGTCCTGAGGTATCCAGTGTACTCACTGCTTTCTGAGCCTGAGGACCCAAAACATTCTGAGAGCCACTGAGGTCAGTGCCCATCTGTGGCTCTTCCCTTGGGTGTGCCCCCGGGGCAGACATCAGTGAGCAACCTATGAGAATCTCATGTTTTCTTAATCCCAAGAGATAGAAATTTCTTAATGCATTCCTGTTGTGAAATAAAGAACGTCAGGCACCCTGAGTTATTATCACACCAGTCATTGCTGCCAAAATTCCTATTCAGTATGAAGAACCATAGTCAAAATACTCCTTGCCCCTCTAAATATTATATGTGAATATTTTTACTAAATGAACATACCCTATAGGAGGGAAACACAGTAAGAAGAAAAATGCAATCAAAAATGAAGGCTCACTTAAAATCCATCCTAACTGGATTCCTCAAAAAATTAAAAATGGAATTACCATATGACCCAGCAATTCCACGTTTGGGTATAGACACATACAAACTGAAAACAGGGTCTCAAAGAGATATTTGGACATTCATGTTCACAGCATTCACAACAGCCAAGAGATGGAAACTACCCAAGTGTCCCTTGACCAGATGAATGGATAAACAAAATGTGGTCTACCCACACAGTGGGATATCATCAAGCCTTAAAAAGGCAGGAAATTCTGACACATGCCACAGCATGGATGAAGCTTGAGGCCATTCTGCTAAGTGAAATAAGCCAGACACAAAAAAGGCAAATACTGTATGGTTTCACTTATATGAGGTACCTAGAATAAGTAGGCAAAGTGATAGAGGCAGAAAGAATGGTGGTTGCTAAGAGGAGGGGGAATGGGGAGTTAGTGTTTGATGGGGAGACAGTTTCAGTTTTGCAAGATGAAAAAGTTCTGGAGAATGGTTGTACAAGGACATGTACTTAATGCCACTGAACTGTTCACTTAAAAACAGCTAAGATGGTAAATTTTATGTTATGTGTATTTTACCACAATTAAAAAAATATTTCTCCAGGTAAGGAAAAAAAATCCATTATAACCAACACATCAGCTGTAATTTACTGACTGATTGTACTAAATGCTGCTTTCTTTTTGCAAGATTTGCCCACACATGAAACATCTTCAGGGAAAATGGCAGTAATTAGCCCCAGGATCAAAAGAGTGAGTATGAGACTGAGTTCTGGAATTTCCAGTTTAGCCACCAGCACTTGGATTTTCTAACAGCCCGCAATGAGGAATGCAGCCAGAGTTAAATAAATGAACCATGAGGTAGAAATCATAAATACCAACCCAACTCAGCAGCATGACTCACAAGAGCCCAAAAATGGAAACAACCCAAGTATCCATCAACAGTTGAATGGGTAAGCAAAATGGGGTATATCCGTACAATGGAATACCGCAATAAAAAGCAATGACTTTAAAAAAAAAAAAAAAAAAGCCCTTACAAATGCTGCAACATGGATGAACCTTAAAAACATTATGCTAAGCAAAAGAAGCCAGACACAAAAAGCCAGGTATTATATGATTCTGGTTATATGAAATGTCCATAAAAGGCAAATCCCTAGAGACAGAAAGCAGATGAGTGGTTGCCTGGGGCTGGGGAAGGGGGAAAAGCAGAAATTAGTTGCAAAAGGGCATGAGGTGATAGGATGCTCTAAAACTGGGTGGTGATGATGTTTGCACAACTCTGTAAATTTACTAAAAATCATTGAATTGTACACTTTATCGTATGTAAATTATACCTCAATAAATATGTTCTTAAAACTTTTTAAGTTAAAAAGTACATATCAACAGAGACCCAGGCAATGAATACTTTGTCTCTCAGGGTGAGAGTACAAGGCAGACTTTTAAATTGGACCAAAGAATGTGCACTCTGCTACCTGTCTGTCTGCTATCTAATGCCGTGTGTCCCCCACTAATCATCCACCCTGAATACCAGAATCTCAGGCTTTCCTCTGAGAGTTCAAGCCTGAGTGCTGTGAACTCGTGCTGGTAAAAGATGGCTCAAGACATCTCATAGGCAGTCCACAGGACATGTCAACTGTCCTTACATTAGATTCTATTTTCCGAGAGGAATATACCTGGGTCTCATTGCCAAATTATCATGGTACCCCAAGAAATGAATTCATCCAAATAATATGTAATAGTATTCCCTTGGCTTCTATGGGGTGACTTGCAAAGAACTCATTCATTTTTAAGATGCATTTTTTTAAGATTAAGTATTTCTATGTCTTTTGCAAAATCAGAGTTGAAGAAATTGTTACCCAAGTTGCCTTAAGTAAATTCCACCTAGAATTAACATTTCCCTCTGTGCATGAAGTTCTATTCTCCAGCTGTTAGATAACGAGAAATGATAGATTCATTCATTAAGATAAAAGTCGATGAATTTCTCTCCTTGCCAGGACTGTCAGAGCTGATTCTAATCAGGCCACTAAAGGATGTCCAAAGAAATAAAAACGAATTCCTCCCTACTCCTTGTAATAAGACTTGTTCTGTTTTTATTATTCAAGTTTATAAGAGTCTTTAACTTTGCAAGATGCCAAATTCTTTTGGGGTATTTGAAACATGCATTTCTGCTCCAATTATTGACGGATATTACCCATCATCAGGCATTTATGATGTAAACAGTATCATAGCAGGCCATAAAAGTGGTTTGCTTTGGAAACTTGGCATGAAGTAAAAGCAAGGACACGTGGCGGAAGGTGTGTTCTGAGAAGTCTCCACCTCCACGTCTGGACTGAGGGGAGAAGCCCTTCCTGATTACAGAAGTTCCGAATTCATGAAAGGAATGAAAGTCATTTCACCGTGATGTGTTTCACTTTCAAAGGAATAAAGGAAGAACAGGATAAATGCACCTCTTTTTCAAGACAATGGTGTTTAAAAACTTCTCTGCACATATGCCAGGTTTCTCCCAGAGCCCTGGGGGTGTCAGTTGATGGGGGGGGGGGGGCGGGGGAGTGGCTGAATAGGTAAGAATCCCAGAAAGACTCCAGGTGGTCCTCCCAGGACCAGCATTCCCAAACACAGCAATCCAGTAGGGCAGCCGGCTTGCATCTGCTGTGTCATTGGGCTTCGACATGGTATTTTGTTTGAAGAAATGGTTTGGTCCTTAAAATAGAAAAACAACTATTATAAAACACTTACAATCCAGCTGGGGAAGTGTGATGTGTAGAAGGCAGGTCACTGTGCCCTTCCCTCCATCCACCGTGACCAAGCAGCCAACATCTCAGATTAGGGCAGAACTCAAGACCATCTCCTGACCTCCTCCTGGAGAAAGCTGCCAGCATAGGTACACTTGGTCAAGTGGTCACTAAGGTGATAACTGAGGACTCGGGCCAGTCTCTGACCAGAGAAATAACAGTGAAAGGTATCATCTGTCAAGTGTCAAGTGAATGTAAAGAACATATGGAAAGAGAGTGAGAGGAGACAAGTGGGAGCAGCTGAGAGGCTCCATGACATCCTGCCTCCAAAAAGGACATCTGAGGACATGCTATTTCTGGGCTCTCCAACAGCCGAACTTTCGGGAAGAATTGTCTTATCTGCTGTCTCCCCTGGTCCAGCACTCCTGTCTTCCCCATCATCCAGTGCGCATGCCCACCTTCCCTCCAAGAGCGCTCCTGCCCAGGACTCCGTGTTGACAGACCCAGTCTTATGTGCCTCATCTTACTCACCCTTGCCTGCATTACATACGGTCAACAACACACTCCTTGAAGACTTTCCTCTCTTGGATTTTAACTACACTCCCTGAGTTTTCCTCCTCCCAGGGGTCCTTCCTCTTCAGTACCCAGGATATTTGTCTACCTCCTTTGAACTGGTTCAGCTGTTCACAGCCCCTAAATGGTGGTGTTCCCTGGGGAAAATTTCCCATTACACATGCTCTTTTTGGGATCACATTCATTCATCTTCCTATGACTTGAAATACCATCTACATACTGACAAACTCAAATTCACATCTTCCATCCAGACTTCGCCCCAAGCTCTGACTCATACATTCAAATGCCACCTGGAAATCTGCACCCAGGTGCTTATTTGCCGGCCACCCAAACTGGCCCTGTGCTGTGCTCTCCGTCACTGACTCTGGGCTGGACGAGGGAGCAGCTTTGACCAACAGTATGTATAGGAAGGAAATTGGCAGCACCTGCTTTGGCGTTCTGGGGACCCCTGAGCTACCACGTAAGAAGTCTACCCTCCTGGAGAGACCATGTGTAGTGTCCCTGAGATGTCATGGAAAAAGAGAGAGGTCCAGCCACCCAGTGTCTCAGCTGAGCTCAGCCTCCTACTGTCCCTTCAAAGGCACCAGATAATGTGACTAAAGCCATCTTGGATGTCCCAGCCCTAGCTGCCAGCAGACTGTAGCCACATGAGAGACCCCAGTAAGAACCACCACCAAGGAACCATCCAGGTCGGCCCAGTCAATCCACGGAATTGTTGCTCTTTTATGTCAATAGGTTTGGGGTATTTTTTAATGCAGCAATAAATAACCCAAAAGATACCCACAGGTCTCTTGATTTTCCTCTCCAAACCTGGTCCAAAGCCCTCATCCCCACCTCAGTCAATGAAACTGATGTCCTCCCAGCTGATCTCACCTCAAACCTAGATTCCTTCCTCTCTTACATCCTCCATCTCTGCGCCCACACAGATAGACCCCCTGAAACATGTCTGCACTGCTACTGCCTGGCCCAGGTGGCCATCACCTCCCCTGAAATAAGGCAGGGTTTCTTAATTGGTCTCCCCTTACTGCTCTTTCCTTTGCCCAATCAATTCTCCACACAACAGCTAATGATTTTCTTAACCTTTAAATCGGATGTGGTCCTCCCTACTTGAAATCCTCCAGTGGCTTTTCTTGGACGTAAAGAAAACCCAGGGGAATTCCCTGGCAGTCCAGGGGTTAGGACTCTGTGTTTCCACTGCAGGGGGCATGGATTCGATCCCTAGTCAGGAGCTAAGATCTTGCGAGCCAAGCAGTGCGGCCAAAAAAAAAGAAAAAAAAAGAAAAAAAACCCAAGTTCTGTGTCATAGCCTCTACATTCCCACCTCATGGGGCCACTCCTGGCCCTCCCACCTCACCTGTACCACTGACCCCTCCCCTCGTGTCTCTCCTTCCACCTCGGCTGATCCTCCTGCTAGGAATGTCCCACCCACTTCTCACGAGACCTGCCATCTCAGTGTCAGTGGTCCTCCTCAGACAGGCTGCCCTGACCCCTGCAGCAATAACAAAGTCCCCGCCTCCATCCCCCGTCATGATCTTCTCAGCCCTTGGATCAGTCCCTTCTCAATGCTTGTTAAATTACAATCGTTTTTTATGGTGCTATTGTTTATTATAAAGTATCTTCTCCACATAATCTGTGGTCCACCGGGGAGGGCACCAGTGTGTCTATGCAAGTGACAACTGTAGGCCCAGTGTTTGCCTGGTTCCTGGCATTCAGTAGGCACTCGGCATTTGCTGAATGAACACATGGGCGTGAGACCTCATTGGTGCATGTTGAGAGTGGATAAAAACCATGAAACATTGGGGTCCCTGGTTAGACACCAGGTAAGGGCCTTGGCATTGACTCCCTTGGCATTGACTCCTGTCATACCGGGAAGGCATAATAAGGCTTTAAGAAATGGAGGGTTGCCACCTAAGCTTCAGGGAGCAGCAGGGAAAAGAGATACATCCCACATCCAAATATTTCGACAGCCTCAGCTCTACATCTGGAATTCAAGGTCAAAGACAGAGAAAGGGCCAAAAGGCAAGCCAGCTGCTGCCTGCTATTTTCAAAAATTACAAATTTAACACTTCCAAGAAATGCTGAAGACTTTTCACAAATACAAGCATGTGCTTCAGTCAAAGTAGTTGACGACTTGCTCAAACACTGAAGGCTCAGGGACTCGTCTCTACAGGACAAAGACAAAGTGTTGTATCAAAGGGGACTAGGTGAAAAGGCATCCATGAAGTAGGTATTCTCTTTACCTAAGACTTCCTCTTCCATGAAATAGATGTTTTCCTTATATAAGACTTTTACTTAAAGAGCTCTTTGTGGTCACTTATTAAAAACTGGAAAGGAAAAGCAGGTCCATGAAATGTGTCTGCCTCACAAGTCCATGGATGTGTGATCTCGGGCATGAACCTTCTCCAAGCCTCCACATTCTCAGCTCTGGTGGAGGTTGGGGGAGCTCTTGGAACAAAAACAAAACCATCCTCCTCAACTTATCGTGATGACAAGATCAGATAACTAGGTGAAAGTCACCATTAAAAAGAGCTGTGTGTGTGTATTTGAAACAGGGTCTCAGCTGAGACCAAACTGAGATTTGCACTCTGGCGATTCCTTCATCAGATGGCGGACAGGTTTCAGTACACACGATCTGGTTTATTGCCAGATAAGGAGGAAAAGGGATTTCGTGACAAGGGCCTGTGGGACTTATCAATATTGTCATTTCAGTCTCCTGAAACACTAACCATGACTATTAAACATTACTGGTTTACTGGAGTAAACATTAACCATATTACTTCTAAATACAGAGAGTCAAAGAGCTACTGCACTCATTGTATTAGTTGTTTGTGGTGTGCGTGCTTTTTAAGGCTTGAATCTGTAAAACACTTCTTTCTGTTGAAGGGTCCAAATACCTGCTATATGAAATCCCACATGACAAAGGGACAAGCGTGGTGGAAAAAGTAACCCCTACCCCACCCGGTGCCATCCAGAACTGCTCCACGCTGGGCCGAGGTGTGCAGGGAACCCTGGACCTGAATAGTTTGCTTAGGGACACCGGGAGTCAGCAGCTGGGGCTGCACCCTGGAGCACAAAGGACTGGAAACACTAGTGAGGGGACACTTCACAGCAGCTCAGAGGTCTTCATTCGACAGAGAACTACATAGAGCAGGGCAGGGAGAAGGGCCCTGGGAGGCCCATAGAATTCTGGAATTAGTGTCATGGTGACCTCTGTTAAGCCAACATCTGACGGGCCTGCAGATACAGGAGTTGCATGTTATTTTTATTTCGTAAGCGTAAAGAAAGCTGCTTTTGGAAAGAAAACATTTATTAACCTGGATCTGAGCCAATCCAAGATCAATACATGCTACAACACTACCCGATTCCAGATGACCTGTCAGCCTGTCAGGCTTGTGTCATTGCCTCAATGATAACATTGAGCAATAAAAAGAGGTCACTGTTACCCAGTCCGTAACACGACCCCTCAGCCTGCAGCCCAGCACCCAGGCCCCTCTCCCTGCTCCTGAGCCCAGGACAGGCCCAGTAGGCAACTTACTACACCTCAGATGCCTCTGCTCTCCCAGACCTGTCCAACCATCTCCAGCCTTGAACCCATGTCTCCAGAAGTATTTGGTCCTTTAGATTCTCAATGCTTGTTGTTGACATAAAATTATCTTATGTCTATAAAACCAAGTATGTTTAGGTGTAAACAAGATCTTGTTTCCTGAGGGCCTCCATGGCAATAGAAATACTTATGGTTCTATGTCAGTGATGGTTCCCTGTTGCTTTGCTACAATTTCAGTCCTATCTGTTAGTCCAGTGACTAGCTCATGAAGAAACAGAAATAGGAGACCTGGCTTTCCGTCTCTTCTCAGAGTCATCCTAACATTTGAGTACAGGAAGGATAGATAATCATTACAGCGTTTCTATGAAACCATGACGATATTTCATCTGGTTTGGCTCAGAATTTTGCTGTTTCACTACTGAACTGTCTTTGGTTACTTGGACACATCGAGGATTGGCGGAAATAATTGATGGGAGAACAACTGCAATTGTCACCCAAACAAAGCCCCCCATGCTGGCTGCTCTAAAAGCTGGAAACCCAAGTGCGAGCGAATCAAGAATTTGATTTTTGACTAAACACAGGCATCAGCCTCAAATGGAAACTGACCAGGGTCTTGCAAAAATCATGCATGATCTTAAGCCAGATTTCAAGGCAAATGAGTTCCAGAAAGGATCTTGAGGCCAGAAAGCATCCCAAGGGGTCCTCTGCACTTCTAGGTAAAGGCTGAGGATGTCTTCCAAAAGAAATCAATTCTCCAAGAGATTAGTCTATGGCTAGAGCTGCTAGTAAATAAGTATTTCTAAGATTTTCCTGTAATAGCTTTCATTGTGAAACAAAGTAGTTCAGCCTGCAATTGTTGGTGTTTTATTCACACACACACACACAGAAATGCTTTACTGTTACTGCTACCCCTAATTCTGCTCACTTATTTTATTTGCTATGCTGGATGAATTACTAATTTTCAATTAATAAGACCTCCCCTAGATCCTCAATAAAGCCTGGAGGAATCTTATGGTAGTAAATACTTCAAGTATAAAAGAGGCTGAACTCTTCCTCAAAAAAGGAAAGACATGGTGAAGACAGGAGCACGTCTTGGTCTCTGCCCTTGACCCCCAGGATTTAATCAGAACTTGCTCCTGCCCTCAGCAGCCCTGTGACATGCTACCTCTGCCTGCCATGCTCTCTCCCACCCTACCCCAGTCACCCCCTCACCAGAATGGATGTCACTCTCCCATGAGGTGGCCCTACATCTCCCTCCCCCTGCCTCTTGTCTGTTCGCCTCTTGCAGAGACAGAAAACTCAAGCCTCAGATTTCCAATGATAGGTTAATTAGATGCAATTTCATTTTTTTTCTTAAAGATGAATTTTAACCATATTTTTTGCAAGCTGCCCTGGGGAACATTTGCACATAAGAACTCCATTTTTAGACTGTCTCATTTGTCCCCTAAACTTGAAAACAGAGCTTCTTACAATCCTTCCCGTAGAATCGCACAGGACATGGCCCAGAGCCCTGGTCCACTCTGAGCTTCCCAAATTGATTCACCCACACAGTAGCTCTGCAATGAAGTCCCCAGGAAGCTCTCTAGATATGATTATGGGCTGTGGGATAGCACTCGGGGGAAATATTTTATATATAAAACCAAATGGGGTTTAATTTTAGAATTTTATGGGAATTTTTATGTTGAAAAAATATCGGTCCAAATATGTGTCCTGACTTAGGACTTGGAAACTGAGGTATTGTGTTGAAGGCATACAACCCTTTGGAGGTGGTGTTATCATTACGGGCATGGTAGATCTTCCTTACTCCATCATGAGCCCCCTGTGGCTGACATGCTTTTCTAACCATCTCTCTCTTCCCGTATGAGGCAGAGATAACGCTGGGTGTCCATCTAACCCTTTCGTCCCGCACACTGCTTGACTCTAACGCCCAGCCTCCTTGGCAGTTAGATGGGCCATGGGATGCTTCCGGCAAATGGAATGTGGGCAGAAGTCAGTGCATCACCTTCAAGCTGAAACCTCCCACGGGAATCTCTATACTACTTCTCTCTCGCCTGCTTCCTGGATTCAGAGATTCTTACGGAGAACTCCACAGCCCTCAAAGATGTCAGAGCCACCTGATAGAAGGTGCAAGACTGCTGGGCACAGCACCCCTGCCTCAGTCCTCAGCCCCCCCTCAGGGGACGGGAGGAAGAAACTCCCCTTTACTGCAGAATGCCATTGGGTTTGGGGTGTGGGGTGAACGCTGACCACACTGACTGATACACCATGCCATCTGCCTTGCGCTTGAGAGGGCCTCAAAAGACCCATGCTGAATGAATGAATGAAGTCACCAAGAGAGTTGAGAACTGAATGGCTCTGTGCCACACATATGGGTCCATATGAGAAAATCACATAAATTAAGAGTTTCAAATATCAAGCCCAGTTCCTTGGCCATCAAGGGACCCAGTGGCAGTACCAGTAGGACTGGCTTCCACTGATCCCTATAACAGAGATCTGGAGATGCTTAGCCTTAAGCAAAAAGGACTTGAGCTGTATGGAAGGTGCCCAGTTCTGGGCTCCCTCCCCCAGACAGTCAAGAAGAGATGTGCTAATGAGGACACAGATGCACCTGTTGCCTGACAAAGACCAGCCTCCAAGGTCCTCCAAGGCAGCTCCAAGTTCAGGCAGGGCCTCTTGATGAAGCCTTGCTCAGCCAAGGTGTGGACCTCAGCTTGCCCTAGTTGGCAAAAGTCCACCAACTGCTAACACACGCTGTCCTCAACTCACCTCACCTCCAGCCCAGCCAGCCTAACCTTTAGATGGCAAACTTAGGGAGAGGTTACACACAGCATGCAGGCCCAGCTTGGTGGGGAGGAGGGGCAGAGAACCAGGAATCCCAGCGGATCCCTTGTGACCGGCATTATAGGAAGCGATTCCAGGGATAGACGGGTAGAATCTAGACTGAACTGAGTCATTGGAGGGAGCGGTTGAGCGTCCATGCATATGGGCTGTTGGGGGTCTTAGAGGTCGTCTTTTAGCTGAGAGGGGAAGCTCATAAACAGACCACTGGGACACGATGTGACCAAGCGCTGTTAGGAGTGTGCACCTGTGTGATCAGAGCATAGAGAAAAGAGCACACTGAAGTCTGCCTGCAGGTGATGGGGAGGCTCCCTGACAAGGCCTGTCGAGTGCCCTTGGTGTCCTGCCCACCTCGCACTGGACCTCCGTGTCCTGGTACAGACCACCGGCACCTGCTTGAGGCTCTCCAAGGCAGGCTCAGCCCATTGCTGGGATGAGCCAGAGAGTTTGCAAGTTGACTGCCTGCCTGCCTGGGGAGCAGAGCTCAGCCAGTGGTGGGGGCAGAGGGGAGGTCAAAGGGTAAACACCCCACTCCCCAGCTCCCTCGCCTCCCAGAGGGGACACTAGCCTGAGGTCCCCAGGGCTGAGCTCCACATGTCCACAGTGGTGACAACTCCCTCCCCACCACTGCCAGTATCTCCAGAAACAACCTCCAAAAGGAAACCCCACACTCGGTCCTGGTCTCAGGAACCCAAATTGTCCATCAGGTAAAGCCCAAAAGAAGAGCCAGAGAATGTCAGATGTGGCATGGGTCCCCTGCACATGATCCCCGCATGTGAATAACATCCCAGCCTTGAGAACTGGCTCAGCCCTTCTCCACAGCCGGGCTGTAAGGTGAGAGAAGTAGGCAAAAGGATTGTCCCAAGACACTGGTAACATGTCTACCCACAAAGACGTGTACAAGAAGGGCATGACAACTTCGCATTGTTATTCCTTATTGCCCCAACTGGAAGGAACCCAGGTGTCCGCCGGCAGGAGAACTGTGGAGTGTCTGCACAACGGAATACAACTCAGCAATAATAGGGAACCAACTATTGATACATCCGAAGAAATCTTGAAAACACCCCAAACAAAAGAAGCTTTGCACAGAAGCATGTACACTCCATAGATTCCATTCTATGAAGTTCTAGAAGAGGTAATGCTAAACTAGGGGGATAAAAGCCAGACAGTGGCTGCCACTGGGATGAGGGACAGGGATTGACTGAAAGGCATGAGAGAACTTTCTAGGGTAATGGGAGTGTTCCATATCTTGATAGGGTTTGGATTACACAGGGGGATCATCAAATTGTATTAAGATCTGTACGTTTCACTGAATGTCTCTTACCCCTCCAAGAAAAAAAGTGAACAAAGATTGAACTCTAGTTAATGATGTGTGTGAAGTGTTCACTGATATCAGAAATTTCCTGTGCAATGCACAACAAATATGAAATGGATGGGTGAGTGACAATGGGACAGAGAGAAGGAGAGATGGGTGATGAAGCCAGTGCAGCAAAAGGTGAACCCTGGAATCAAGATGTGGGCAGATGGGTGTTCACCGTACCATTGAATCAACTTTTCTGCATGTTTGAAAGTTTTCATAATAAAATGTTAGGCAGGAAAGGGACCACAGTGCCATGTTGGGAGCAGGACCTGGCCCACCGCGACAAGAGTACTGAATGGTCTAAGGTGGAGAGACTTGATCACACTGATGCTGAGAAAGGTTAACAAAGAATCAGACTGGCATCATGCAAAGTGGTTGAGAGCACAACTGTTGCCGTAGTCCAGGCATGCCTTGAGCTGAGGAGGACACGTGTGACTTCAAGAGACACACAGAATGCAGGGGTGCCAGGGCCTGGGGGTGAGTGCCCCAGGAGATGGGAGCGCAAGGATCAGGGTGACATCTGCTTCCTGGTTACTGGTGGATATGGACCAAGCTTCTGAGCTGTAGATGGGAGAGCTCTGGGTGTCTACAGGACAGGTGCCCTGCCCTTGCATCCTCCCCTCTTTGTTAGTGGCTGTCCCCTAGAAGACAAGAGGGAGATACATGCAAGAACTTAGGATACCAAAGGCTAAGAGCCCAGCAGATGTCTTTTCCCTGTAATACGGTAATAGGGAAGAACAAATCTGACTCCATATTGGATCTGTTTCTTTCACTTTAACCTTTGTATTCTATTTTTTGCTACAAGTTAATCACTAAAGGAATGTTGCCTAGAAGCTTAAATTATACATAATGACCCATCTTTGGGAACCCTGTCTCCCATGTAATGAGTGTTATACTAAAATACCTTTGTTTAGCTCACAGGAAACATCCTGACCAGGCCCACCTATGAATGGCTGCAGGAAGGAAGAAATTAACACATCTCCTCTGGAGTCTGGCCAGAACCAGGAAATATTTGACTTTACCCACTCTCCTTTTAGTATAAAAGGAGCCGGAATTCTAACTGAGGGAAAGATGGTTCTTTGGGACACTAGTCCACCATCTTCCTGGTCTGCTGGCTTTCCAAATGAAGTCGCTATTCCTTGCCCCAATAACCGCTCTCTCAATTCATTGGTCTGTCATGCAGCGAGCAGGAAGTGCTTGGACTCGGTAGCAAGACCAGGAGTGGCCCAAGGAGACAGAGCTGGGGAGAGGTACAGTGGTCTTAGCCTGCAGATGGGAGCCCTCCCAGCCAGGAGCCCCTCCTGCCTCTGCCAGCAGCCCCCACTTCCCCTGAGACCAGCTTCAGCTGAGACCCCCTGCAGGGCCCTTTCCCACTGTCTGACTCCCTTTCCTGCTGGCAGGGAGCCCGTGTGGGCTCAATGCTGTCTGTCCCAGCAGGACCCAGCCTATTTCAGAGGTGTCAGCACACCCTACCAGGCCCTGTTCAAGCCAACAGGAGAATCTGGCCGCCTGCCCCCGGATGTACAGGCTGGCTTCCAAGCCCAGTTCAGTGGGTGAAAGAGGAAAGGAAAAATCACCCCATCATTTGCAGATAAAGGTGTTCCCAGGATACTGGGTGCAGTTTTGGATGTTCTGGACTCCTTGTGTGATGTCTCCCATTCACTGGCACAGGGAGACTGTGTGAATCAACTCTAAAATGTAAAAAAGAATCCCCAAAGAAGTAAGTGTGGGTAGAACAAACCCACTTAGAAGATACCGGTGCTTAAAAGCCTGCAGGCTGGTATGATTGTCCAAAGTGGTGTTTCACTTCTTTAAAGAGAAGTGTTTTTCTGGATCTCCATGCGGAGAGCACCTGTTCCTGTGACCACAGTGATGCCTCAAGGGTATTGTGGTGAAATGCCTCCTGAACATGGGCTGTGCCAAGTGACCCACTCTGCAGCCCCAGGCCTGGATAACTGAAGAGAATGTGCTGGAAGGAGCCATCAGGCCAGCCCACACAACAACCTGAACCTGGGGACTGGATATGGACAGGATTTAGGAAACACTCACCTTTCGAAGGAGAAGAGCAGTGGCCTCCCCCAGGGCCCTGTAGAAAGTCCGTGGGCTCTGTGGGAAGATGGCCATGGCTCAGAATCCCACAGATATTCCCGTTCTCCTCCAAGGAAGCAATACAGCCTAGAGCTTGGGCGTCTGGCCTCTGACATCGAACACTGAGTCCAGATTCTGCTGTACCCCCTTTCCAGCTCTATGTGCCTGCCTCAGTTAACTCATGTGTGTGGTGACAATGATGTGGCCTCTCCGGGTGATGGTGAAGGCTCAGTGGACATTGTACTAATAAGGTGTATTGCACAGCCCTGCTCACGCAAGCTCTCACCATAAGGAACAGCCGGGAAATCACAAAGCCCAAAGGAACCAGCCGTGTCAAGTCTCTGGGACTATCCAAGCCCAGGACATTTCAGGCTTCATAATGGCCTGTGCTATTTCCACCACTCCCTGCTCTGCTGCCTCTTTTTTTTGGCCACGCTGCACAGGGCTTGTGAGATTTTAGTTCCCTGACCAGGGATTGAACCTGGGCCCTCAGCAATGAGAGTGCAGAGTCCTAACCACTGCCCCTTGAAGGAAGTCCTGAAGCCGCTGAGGTCCTCCTTGGCAGAAAAAAAAACTGATTGTAATATTAATAGCTTCTATAAATAAGCAACTGCTACACAACCAAGGGAACTTTGGAGAAGGTGTTAAAAAGAATACAATGTTTGAATTTCACAAACATGACGTTGAGCTAAAGAAGCCAGACCCAATCTTACAAAGTTCCAGGACAGATGAAAGCAAGCAAGTGGTGGTATCAGAGGTCAGGATGGTGACTGTCTGTGACTGCGGTCACTGGAGGGGCACAGGGGGCGCCTGGGGCTGGCAATGCTGTTTCTTGAGCTGATTACACACGTAGGTTACCTGATGAAAGTTTGCCATCACCATACAAACAAAGTGTGCCCTTTTCTATATGGACATTACATTTCAATAAAGAGTTCCCCAAAATGCAATGACCCATACGTTCTAACCTGGGAAAGACCAGAGAGTGAAACCAGCGTGTTGCAAACAATTAAGAATAATATAATCAGTAGGCGGGTGCTGGAACTGTGATGTGAATTGTTAACCACTTACACACTCTGTCCCGGCCCCCTGTGCCCCGTGGCCTCGTGAGACAGGCTGGGACCTGGGACACTTCCCTGTAGTGCTGCAATTCTTGCACCTGGACACACCTCTCCTCCAGCAACAAAATACAAGGAAACTATATGGGACAAAAAATAATTGTGTGCATTAGCAGTCAGAGCAAATTCTGGACAAAAGATACAAAGAGACCAAAAAACCCAATTGCCACTTTTGAAGAGCCTGGAGCAAAAGCAGGGTGCTGTGCATGACCCCTGCATACAACACCACCTAAGGGGTGGGCAGACCACCTAAGTCACCTTTCTTCCTGCCCAACCCCTGGACCCACCCCTACCCTCACTCTATATAAGGAACCAGCTCGCCCGCCTCCCACCCCCCCCGCCCACCTCAGGGAGTGAGCAAGCAAGGGAACCTGTTATTCGTCCTGGCTCCCCCCTGCTGCATCAGGGGCCTCAGTAAAGCCTTACCTGAATTTCTTGTCTGGCCTATGATCAATTTCTACTGATGAAGGAGGCCAAGAGCCCTGGTCCGTAACACTGGTCCCCAGCCCTTCCTCTGGACACACACTGCTTTCCCCCCTCACCACCACTCAGTCAAAGAGGGGGACACCTGGCACAGCAGGATGGGGGGGCATCAAACACACATGTCCCTCAGCCCTGGTCATCATCCATCCCGTGTGGCTGCAGCCCCCCCCCCTTGCTGAAGCAAGCTTCGTGAAATAGATAAAACCATTAAAATCTAGGTTTTTTTTTTTTTTAAATAAACAAACAATACACATCAATCTATTAACTGTGGCTGTCACCGGGGTCTGATCAGGAAAGATAAGGGAGGAATGTTGACTTCTTCAATTTAAAAAAAAAAAAGGAAAGGAAAGAAAAAAAGAGGGGTGTTTTTTTGAAGAGGGGGTCAGGTTTTTCCTTTATTTTTCAAATTAAAGAAGACATAAATCATTATTTTAAATTCTACACACAGTGGATATTTTTTAATATGTTTTAATATTTTAATGGTAACACATCAATCTAAGCGACTCCTGAGAAATAGCCTTGCAGACAGTGAGCCTGAAACTTCTCTCTTGGATCTTGAAGACTCTCTTGGGGTCAAGGTCTGGACGCTGCACGATTTCATAATTAAGCACATCTTATGTTAACATGGCTCTTTCATTGTCTCAGAATGTTGTGTAAATGTTTTGTCATGTTTGTGTACACTTACAGGGTCTTCCCTTAACTTGATTGTCAGATCTTGAGGCCAGGTTCGGGGAGACTCCCTTTCCCAGAGGTCCTACTCCCTAATATTTTCACACCCTGCAAAACCAGTTCGGAAGGACCTCCAGCAAAAGTGTGCAGGATGGAGAGTCCGGACAAAGCTCTGGCCTCTTTATGGAAACCATCACAGGAACACTGTGACAGATTTACAGATTTTGTTTTTCAGAGATGCCACCCCGAGTATGCATGTGTCTGCATATGTGCATATCCATCCCACATGCTCCCCTCCCACTGAGGGGAGATCTTTGTCCTCTACCCTTGAACCAGGGCAGTACATGTGTGGAGAGCATGGTGGAAGGGATGCTGTGTGATTCTCAAGGTGAGGTCATAAGTAGCACATAGCTTCCTCCGGCCTCTCTGAGGACTCATTCGGCCACCATGCAGTGAAGAAGCCCAACTAGCTGACATGGAGAGAACTGAGCCCACACCAATTGTCAGACTTATGAGTGAATGACCGCTCAGATCATCCAGCCTCCAGCCTTCAAGTCTCCCAGGTGAAGCAGAGACAAGCTGTTCCCACTGTGCCGTCTCCAAGTTCCTGACTCACAGAACCCATGGGCATAACCAGTGGTTGGTTTTCACCACTAAATTTTCAGGTAGTTCATCACCACCCCAATTACCAACAGCTCTTGCTCATACAGGGGAGGTAGCAGAGACGCGGCATCCTCAAGCTTTAAAAGACCCCTTTGTGACATCAACTGGTCTGACACCAGCACCTCCACCGCCCCACGCCCCCAGCATGTCCTGTTGGCCGGCAACACTGGGAACACCATGTGGAAAATCAGGCGAAATTCAGGCAGTTCTCACAGCTCCTGAGAGCTACAATGTGAGGGAACTGTTCTGCCCGCCTCAGTGCTCACAACCAAGCTAACAGCGAAGTACAACTCTCTCCACGCAGAGGAGGACGAAGACCAAGAGAGGCCAGGCAGCCAGACCACAGACACCGCTCCCGGGGGGAGGCTGGCCTCTGGCCCCCAGCGTCAGCATGGCCCTCCCGCCCAGAGCCAGTCCAATTCCTTTAATGACCCTCTGCTGCCTGCAGCCCTCTCCCCGCTCTGGCCCACCAGGCTGCCAGGCCGGGAGCAGCTGTTTCAGGGCCATCGGCAGTAATGGTGACTCCATAAGGCACATCTGGTGCCCATCCTGCTTCCAGGCACCTCCCTTGACAGACCTGCCTGCAACTGGGGCCCAGCCACCTTCACTGAGTAGACAGCAGGAGGACAGGTGTCCTCTCCCAGAGCCGATCCCAGAGCTGCAGCCCATGGCCTCCGGATCCCACAGCAAATCCTGTGGGAACTCAGATGACCGTGAGCTGCCTGAGTCACCCAGCACCCCATCGTTTAGCTCAGCCCACACCCATCGAGCCTCAGCACTCAGGCGCTGGCTGGTCCTCAGGGAAGTTCAGGGAGGCGGGTAGGGCGATGGGGGTGCAGGCCTTGGAACCTGACCACCTGGTCTGAATCCGGATATCCCCACTCACCTTGTGACCTAGGAAATGTAACCTCATGAAGCCTCACTTCTCCGTAAATGGCAGGCAAGATGCCCATCTGTGCCACGGAGCTGCTCCAGCACCACAGCCCCTGTAAGGTTAAAGGTGACAGTTCATGCGGAGCTCCCATCCGTGCCTGACACAGAATTGGCCTCCATTCACGGTTGCTGGGAGAGGCAGCAATGGGTAGCACGAGGCCTGCCCTGCCCAGGCAGGACCCTGAGTGCAGTCTTCCCAGAGACAGGTGTCTCCCAGGCCGCTGACTGGTGCTCCACCCGGCCAGGCTCCCGCCCCACGGCCACTGCTCCTGCCACCCGCCCTCAGGAGGACCCCCAGCCACCTAGTCAGACAGGGACCTTCGATGACCCCTGACATGAAGGCACTTTCCCGGTTTCTCCTGACCTCCTCAAGCTGCAGGAGAGACTGTGAGGTAGCTGCAGTGGCCTGGGAGCCCAGAGACTTGGTTCTGACTCCAGAACCTTCTGGAAGCCTTCGCACCCCAGGTCAGCCATTCTGTGACTATACATTGCCTGCCGGGACGGGATGATGCCTGAGAAGCTGCCAGCACAGAGCAGGTGCCTAGACACACCTCACAGCACCCTGGGCTCTTAGGCATTCCCATCCCTGACGGCCTGACGGAGTTGTTGGGGTGATACACTTAGCCTCTTTCCCTGCAGGCGCGGTCGGTCCCAGCCACTAATGACGAGCCTGGGTCCCATGGCCTGAGTCTGTCTCTCTGAGGACCGGGTCTCTCCAGAAGGGCAGTGCCAGCCCAGGGTGGTGCGTCTGTGCGGGTTTTCTTGGGGGCCCACTTTTTGGGAAAGAGTGGAGGCCCATCGCCCTGAAGTTTGGGGTGTGCTCTCTGGCTTTCCTGCATAAATTCCCAGCCAACAGAGGAGGTGGTAGGCCAATCTGCTCCATTCTTAGAGGAGACCACCTCTTATCAGCAATTCAAGTTTGCACATGAGCATGTGAAATGGACTTTCCCTATTTTAATCATACAAGGTCTTTGAGGAATTCTTTTTCCTTCCTGCATTCTGCTTTTTCTTTTTGCAGCTTTTCTTTGTCCTCTTTCCTTTTAAAACAGGACTCCTTAACCCTGGAAACCGTGAAAGTGCTTCTGTGTCAACGCCCTTTGGAAATTGCGCACACGAGGTGCATCACGTGCATGTGTGTACGTGTGTGTGCATCTCCTCATAACAGAGTCCACAGTTTTCAGCAGATTCTCAAAGGGGCCCTGACCTTACCCAGGCCGCCCCGTTATTGCTGAGTGCTTACTTGGCTGATTATCACCATCTCTGGAGCCGTCCTTTCATTTGTTGTGCTTTTCCATGGGAAATGGGCAGCCTGTTCCCTAAAAAGAATGACAATGTCCACCTCCTTCCCCTCCAAGTTAGCCTTCCCCACCCTTTCTCGACCCTTTGGGGCCTTCTGTCCTGGTTCAGCCGAGCCCCTGAAGGCTAAGGGGTCCAGCAGGAATGCGCCAGCTGCTTCAGGCCCCAACATACAGCCCAGAAAGCTGCTGGGTACCAATATGTTCATGGTATTTTCAGGACCATTCAGTGAGACTTGATGGAGTGGCCAACTTTCCATTACTTGCCACCGAGGGGTGCTGATGAGACCAGGTGCCAGTGAGGCATGGGTCCGGCCCCAAGGGACTCCACTCTGCACAGAAAGCCCTCACAGACCCCATGGAAAGTGGCGTGACAAGCGACAGTGAATGCACGGGGTCACAAGAGGACAGCCAGTGCGCTGGCACTTACTCCTGTAGTGAACTTCTGGGCACGGTGGGAAACGATGTTCTCAAACTACCCAGGGTGGTGAAGGACCAGTGTTTTCTGTCCTTTAATTCCAGTGCATTGCAGATTGGCGCTTTTGTGAAATGCGTTGCTGGAACAACGACCAAGGGCTTAACCGCGGCCCCTGCGTCTCATCGCTGTAAAAGTTTGTACTTGCTGTTGAGTCCTGTGTTTACCCCTTAGCGGAGGAGCAACAGCTCACAGCTCTGCATCTGTCCACAAACCAGACTTTGTAGCCCCCAGGTGCGAAACACGCCCCCCAGCCGGCCCCGAGAATGAAGGAGTTGGGTGTTCCTCTTCACTCCGAGAGGCTGGATCAGTCCAAGTGCTGAATCCCTGGGGCTGTTAAACTCGGGCACTTCAGCCTGCTGTGAGCGCAAAACGAGCAAGCTGTGGCAGTTCTATAAAAAGGCTCTGGGCGTAGAGATACCAATGCAGGCAGCTGAACGGGCTGGACACAGCAGATGGGCCAGACCCACGGTGTGTGCGCAGGCCCCGTGATGTCTGCTCCTGCAAGGAGCCCTTCCTGGGGGCCTCTCTGGGGGCCTTCAGGGAGAGAAATTACTGAGGTGTTTTGGAGGAAAAACAGTTGGGCAATAGGTGGAGAGGGAGGGAGGGGTATTTCAGGAGGCCAGCACATGGCAAAGGCAGGTAGGTACAAAAGGCAGGGGGTGGGGGGGTCCCCCCGTGTGACGCAGGAGGGGGCTCTGGACCACACAAGCCCTTGCAGGTTGTGAGTGAGCGGCCAGCTGGCCCTCTGCTTCATCCTGTAGCAGGAAAGCGCCACTGCAATCAGCCCTTCCTGTCCTCTCTCTGCTGGGGGCTGGCTGGCAGGTGACATTTAAACACACATCCCTGCCCTTCTGGGGGTTCCAGCCTGCAGAGGTGGCTGTGATCTCCCCTCCTCATTCAAAGGTGAGGACTCTGAGGGTCAACTACCAGGTGACCAGCAGGTGCCGGCTGAGGTCTGAGCCAACGCCCCGCCCTGCCCTGTCCCTGAGCCGCCTCTTCCAGCATCCTGGATCCCCGCAACCCATTCCCTTACAAAATGGTTGGGAAAACAACAAAATCACATTGGCGTTGGAAGTGGAACCAGACATCTGATCGCACATTTAACACCATCTCGTGCGTGTCTTTGCAGATGCCGCATCGTTCAGACTGGCCGGACAGGTGATGGTGGTGGGTGAGGTAGGCATGGCCGCAAGCCCTCCATAGGCCGCAGGAGGACTTCGCCTCACGCCCTGAAGCTCGAAGGCTCTCTGAATAAGCCCTGGGAGTCACTTAAGGTGACTGGCGTGCCTGCAGGGAAGCACCGCCACCCTGCTGGACGGCACAAGATTGGAGTTTTCCCACAAAAGGAGTCCATGCTTTAGGGGCGTGTTCCTGCCCACGTGCCTCTCCTTTCCGTGACCCAGCCAATGCTTCTGAGAGACGTGCAGAGCCTAACTGCCCCTCACCTGCCTCCCCATGTAGTGCAATTCAGATCAGGCAGATTCCAGAGCTTCCCAGCCCATCAGCTCGGCAGAGGCTGGGCTGGGACCCCACGGCTGCTAAAAATGGCTGCTTTGCCCATCCCAGCTGAAAGAGGCACAGGCTAACATTCTTGTCATAGTTGGAAGTGGTCCAGGGCCGACTTTCCCTGCAGCTGCTTTCCATGGCAGCCTCCCGGCTCCACCCAGGCCTGGGCAAATTCCTCACACCCAAATCAAAACCAGTCTCTGCTGCAGACAGGAGCGTGGGGTGGGGGTGGGGGGGCCGACTACAGTGCAGTGCCCAGCAGCCCCGCGGACCACGGGGAAGGGGGCTTGGTGTGGAGCACGCATTCCACCCTCATAAAGTGACTGTCACGTACCCTGGCTGCCCAGATGGGAAGCCTGAGGCCCGGAGTGATTGCGGCCTGACACACCTCATTCACTCAAGTTCCTGCACATCTGACACCAGGATGCAATTCTTTCCACGTGGAAACGTCTTCCTCCTGAGAAAAGCACACAAGTCAGTGTGGTGTCTGCCCCTCCCCACTGAGGGTGGGTCCCTGTGCCTCCCCTGGAGTCTCTGCTGCTCCCTCCCCGGGTGTGTGGTGCCTTCCAAGGCTGCACGCCAACAGCCTTGCAGCGTCCGCCTTGTTCATGGACTCTGGCTCCGAAGCTGCAGGTCACCTCAGGAGACACTTGACTGTGCTGAGGCCGCCATGCTGGAAGGAAACCCAAACCACACAGAGGGGCTCCACTCAGCACATGCATCTGCGGGAGAAGCACATCCAGGTGACCCAAGCCCCAGCTGCCCAGTCACCCCCATGGAGTGAGTCTTCCCACAGGCCCAGCCTGAAATCCTGACCTCCGAATCCATGGACGAAGTGAAGTGGAGCTTGTCTGGTGCCACTAAGAGTGGGGTGGATGGTGATTCAGCATCAGGTCGCGGGACCTGTGAGTGTCTGGTCTCCAGCAGACACTCCATGGTGCATGGTGCACGGTGCATCACGCAACACTCCATGCTCTCCACAGCCAAGCCTGAGTGCTTGGTACGTAAAGAACAGCCAGAATCATGATTCTGCAACCCTCCCCTCAAGGAGGCCGCAGTCAAGAAGATGGGAAAAAAAAAACCCTACAAATAACCTGTCACCCACCAGACCCCCAGCCCTGAGTGCAGGGAGAGATGCACACTCATTCCCACACTCCTGCAGCCCGCGGCCAGAGCAGGGCTCTGGGAACCTCGGCAGCCTGGTGAGGCCTTGGGCCAGTTAGTAAGCTCACCAGCCCAAATCCCAGGCCCAGCCCCGTGGTGGGCGCCCTGACACTGCTGAGATGGGGACAGAGATGCCGTTAGCCAGGAACTGGAGGCAGGCACAGGGCAGTAGGGGGCAGTCCACAAATGGGGGTGCCCTGGACTCTAGAACGCAGAGCACAGTCACTCCCGGAGCTGCTGTAAACATTGTAAAGCAGGGGAGAATCTCTGTGAAGCTCGAACCGTGCCACCCAGGGAAAAGGACGGCGGCCAATCTGCTCTTCATGGGGAAATCACGATGTCGTCTTCAGGCAACTTGGCTCTTTGCAGGGTTTGTCCTGGGCTTTGTGCCCAGGCAGATTTTGGAGGCCTGTCAGGAGGCCAGGCAGCACTGTGGCCATGCAGCCTGGGGCAGGGGACCCAGGGGCTGCAGACACTCCCTCCTCCCACCGTCTCAGGCCAAGGGTGCACCTGAGCTCTGAGCTTTGATGTCGAGTCTCTGCAGACAAGCCCTCTCAGCTCTCAGGGAGACTGTTAGAAGTGATTCTTAATTTGCCTTTTATCAGAGACCAGAGGAAAGAGTTGAAAGCAGGAGTCGGGGGTTTTCAAAAGAACCTGCAAGACTGGAGAGGGGAGGCAAAGCAGCCTCAAGCCTTGAAAGGAAGCAGACAAATGTCTACCGTCTCCCCAGCTCTAGAGGCCACGTGTTCCCTGGCCTATGATGTGGGAGTCAGGGGTCCTCAGAAAAGCCACTGGGTTCTCAGCTTTGTGTTGGCACAGTGCTGGGGTGTTTCCTTTAGGGTTGGGTTGTGGTTTCATTTGGAGCCTATCCAAAATCTAATTATCAAAACCAAAGGGGCAGGTGCTCTTGAGCTGCATCAAATCACAGGGGGTGGAGCCGCCTACCACCCTGAATCTTGTCACCCCCAGACGTCCTGGCGTGTGCAACCTCCTGGGCATTTCAGGTGAGGCAGGGATGCCATCAAATGAATGAAAATGCAAAATGAGGCAGAAAGCCAGGTGTAGAATAGTCCCCAGAGATCCTGGCCTCCCTAAACAAGCAGGGCCTGGGCTCCCACCTCAATGCCATTTCTCAGGTAGCAGCTGCCCCTCCAGGCCAGAGAAGCCCCACACTCATGGGACCAGCTGCTTCTCCTGCGTTATTTGCCAGGAAGCTGCCTTTCTGCCCTGATTGGCTAAGAGGGAAGCATCTCAGCAGCCCCTGGGATCGTGGCAAAGCCCCTGGGATCGTGGCAAAGCGCCTGGGCCAGCAGACAACCAGCCTCCTGAAGCTGACAAAATGTGAGGACAAAGCAGAGCTCCGTGAGTGGGTGAGCCATGGTTTGATACCCACACTGTGGGCACCTGAGGCCAGGCGCCTGCCAGGTGCTGGGGAGATGTGACAATGACCTCATCTTGCCCTCAGGGAGCCATGACCCATGGGGGATAAAGGACACCTCTGCCAGCAGCCTAGATGCCTTTTTAAATTGTGAGAAAACATGTATAACATAAAATTTACCATTTTAACCATTATCCACTGTACAGTTCAGTGGCACTATGTATATTCACGTTGTTGTGCAACCATCACCATCATCTATCTCCAGAACTCTTTCATCTTCCCAAACTGAAGCTCCATCCCCATCAAGCACTAACTCCCCATTCTCCCCTCCCTTCAGCCCTTGGCAACCACCACTCTACTTTCTGTTTCTGTAAATCTGACCAGTCTCATATAAATGGACTCACACAAAATGTGTCGCTTTGTGACTGGCTTATCTCACTAAGCAGAACGTCCTCAAGATTCAGCCATGTTGTAGCATTGTCAGAATTTCCTTCCTTATTATGGTTGAATACTATTTCATTGTATACTGTTTTAAATGTACCTGCTCAGGCATGGTAAGACACACAGCCATGGAAATGATTGTCCTGAAGGAAGAAGTTTTGATACTCACAGATCTCTAGAAACAGGAGGCAGGGCATGCCACGCAGGGTCACACAGGGAAGCACCAGGGTCAGGGAGGAGGCAGAGGAAGACATGTGGTTTCTGTGGGAAGAAACGGGTGAGGCAGAGTGAGCAGGCTTAGCACTGGCTAGTTTGAATAATTTCAGCAGACTCTGGCACATCGAGGCTGTCCTTAGTTACCTGCAATCTGGACCTGGGGTTATTAGGGCAGGTGGAAAATAACCTGAGTAAGAGAGGCAGATAGAGGAGGGGGTGGGTTGTGGGCTCTGGATGGGTTGGTTTACATGTGAAAGGTGTGCTCACAAGGAAGTCAGTTACTATCTCTAGGCACTGGCTGGCCCTGGGAGGGACAGTCCCTCCAGGGTCAGCAAGATGTCAAAGCATAAGCATTACAAAAAATAAAGAAACATGATTAATACATATGTATTTACCACATTTTGTTTGTCCATTCATCCACCAATGGACACTGGGTTGTTTCCACCTTTTAGCTATTGTGAATAAAGCTGCTGTGAACATTAGCAAACAATCGTCTATTTGAGCTCCAGGCAGCCTAGGTATTTTTAAAGTGCAGTTGGAACCTAAAATTTTTTTTCAGAAATGAGGAGGAAGGTAGCACCAAAATCAGGAGTTGGAACACAAAACAATCTCAACTAGATGAACATGTTTAGTGCTAAGTCCTCACCCCAGCCCATGTCTTCAGCATCCCTGGCCAAGAGAAGTATGAACATTTTTTTCTAGGCTGGTAGTCACCTGCCAGCTGTCTTCTCTTCCCTGCAGCAGAAAATGACCCAAGTCCAGTGGCACGGTTTCAACCAGTGGTCAGGTAAGTGCCCCAGAGCCCTTTGCCAACACATACAATTATTCAAAAACCCAAAACATTGAGAATCTGTGGCCTCAGAGTCCTGGACGGGTGCCTGGGTCACACTCACGGCTGCAGATCGGATTGGACATGCCATGGATTGGGAACATCATGGGAAAGCCCTCGCTCACATCCACTGTGAGTCTTTTCTTCACACTGCAGTCCTTGGCTGCAAGAGGAGTAACTAATTGGCCTTAGATCACGAAGCCTGCCATCTACCTTTGCAGCTTCATGGGAACAATCCCAGACACCAGTGTCCCTTTTAAGGCCAGGTCTTTTCAAGACACCACTAAGCATTCACCTGCCCCCCTCCCCGCCGCCTGTGAAGACAGTGTCAGACGCCAAAGGGAAGTGGGGGTCAGAGTGTTGGGGCCGACATGAGACTCTCTGCCCTCTGCCTCAGCCCACAGGTTGGGGCCTTCTGCAGCTCTACACCCCTGTAGATTTGGGAAGCTGAGAAAGGGTTTCCCCAGCCAGAAGAAAGCCCTTTGCTATTCTCGCCTGACTTGTCCATCATTTGTCTTCTGAGGACAGATGGTGACACAAAGAGGGCCTAGGGACACACAGCATCGGTCATCTGCTGATGTCAGACAGTTTGGGTTAACAGCCATTCCTTTAACCAATTCAGCAACACATTGTTTAACTTGTTCTGAACATACTGGGGTAAAATCCACTGTGGTTCTGACTCAGGACCCCTGTTCCCAAGTGTCACCCCCCTGGATGAATAAGGTCTGGTTAGAATATAGATTCCTGGGCATTGTGAGTTGGGGTCTGGGAGGTTGTACTGCTCAGAGTGTCCAGCGGGACTGGGGAAAGCTCCAGGTTTGTTATGAAATGCATCTTCCTATTTGGGGGCATGTTAAGATCATTACAATGAACACCCAGAAATAATTGTGTAGAACATTTACTGTGAGTTCATTGGTTGCCAGGCCTGGGGCTGGGCATGCTACTTGCCTGTGTCTTTTGAACTTGGAAGGATGCACTAGCCCTGACCAATTGTGAAAATAGGTGTTGTCTAAGGCCAGAGACTTTCCTGGCCTTAAGATGGAGTAGGGGAGACAAGCTTCAATGGCATGTGTCACAGGTTCTGCAAATATTGTTGAATTTAAAAATCTAGGTCACAAAGAATTTAACCAACCAATGACAGTGTAGGCAACCAGGGACCATGTTGCCATATAAAACACCTCCAGGGTTTCTGAGAGGAGTCACTTGGACATAGATTATTTCCTGAGCCATGTGATGACAGAACCTTTAAGCCACACACAACCAAAAAGGGAAGAAAGCGCGAAACTTGCTAATGCCCGGGTGCTTGTCAAATGGCGAGCGACAGTGGTCACAGCAGAACTAGGGGCATATTTCATGCAACAGTACAATGAGGAAGAGCAGGGGATGCGCCGTGATGCATCTGTGGCCCCACAAGCTCATTTCTCAGGCCTCATCCTCTGAGGGCACGAGGAGGGGCTGGAGGGAGGCCTCTGGACACTGGTCATGGAGAACCAGGGCTGTGGAAATACACTGCATGCGCAGGGGCGATGCCCAAAGAGATAAGGAGCTCGCAAGGAACTTGGTGAGATTAACTTGGTGCTTGAAGTAAACAATAGGAGAAATCACAGGCGTGTGGTCTGACCTTTTAGAAATGCCGCGGGAGCGAGAATCCACTGGGCCACGGGGACAGCCTCCTGTTTCAGGCAGCAAATGCTGGACAGACACAGTGCCCTGAATCATAAGGACAGGCTTCGTGGCCTCGGGTCCCTTTATGCCTCCCCACGCCAAGGAGGCCAGCTAGGGACAGCCCAGAAGTCCACAGTGGGGAGCAGCAGGGAAAGGAGACAGATGACAGGGACCCCCACCGCCGCCACCACCAGGGCCCTCTGGAAGGGCATTCTGTCGCACGTCATCCCACATCTCCAAGGCCCAGATCCTCTTAGGCATCAAGCATTCCCTGGGCGAGGCGGCACCTCCAGCCCAAAGTACATTGAGCCCAGTGCCCACCTTATTCAGAGGTCACACTGACAGGAGGGGCTTGTGGGACACATCCACCCGCCCATTCTGCTCTACTCAGACCTGGCCCACTTCCCCATCAAAGGCCCTCAGAGCCTCTGGTTGGCGCCATGAACCTTGCAGGAGCCTGAAGGGGGTGAGCGGTGCCTCCATGCTGACAGTCACGCATCCCCTGGCATCTGGCCAAACTGTAGATCCTGGAGTGCGGGCTGGAGTGGGGCCTAAGACTCTGCATTTCGAACAGGCGATGCCAGTGCTGCAGTCCAGGGACCCCACTTGAGTAGCTGGGCCCTGGGATTTGGTGAGGGGTCTGTGGGCTAGGGGCACATCTAAAAGCCCAGGTCTGTGTAGCACCCTGTGGCAGACCACCCCCTGTCTGTACTCCTGCATCACTGCCCCACGAACACCAGCACCCAGCCTTCCTTTCTCTAAGGTGACCGCCAGCATCCCAGTGACTTTCCCCCGGCTCATAGAGCCATTCATGTTGCTGCATCATCAGAAGCTAGAGTCCCAGGGACATAAACAGCCATCAGCTTTCCAAGGAAAGAAAACGCCATCTGAATAACTTTTATGATCAGTTTTTCAGATTTTACATTGCACTCTCAGATTGTTTTAAAAAAAAAAAAAAAGAGTTGACACAACTGTGCACATGATGACTGTCTGCTAAGCTGAAGAGGAAAGCCCCGTCTGACTCAGAATCTGCACGCCAACTGACACATGCAAATCACTAGCAGTTCAGGGCAGAGGTCAGCAGGAAGCCCTTCCTCCCACCCCGCCCCTCAGACCGCTAACTGTGACTCGTGTGAACTTCTCAGGAGGCTCAGATAAAATGAGAAAGAGAAAGGATGTGGTCACTGCTTCGGAGATTAGAGAGGAAAACCAACTGAATGACAAGTAAGCATTCAGGCTGTTTCCTCAAGGTCGGAAAAAAGGATCTGAGTGGACGCTGGACGAGAACTCGCGATCCCACGTGGTCGGGCACTTCGGGGTCCCCGGAGCGAGACGGCTTTCTCTTCTCTCTGGCATCTCTACATCCCTCCAGCAGTCCATTGAAATTCCCCTTTTTCTCCTTTCTCAGGGCTTGCCACCAAGCACAGAAAGCAGAGGAAGGGAGAACGCGCCTATTCAGAGAAATTAGACTCATCTGAGGGACTCGGATCTTGGTACCGCTCTCAAGTATATTGCTAGCTCCTTGGTGTCAATCGCCTAATGCTGACATTGCAGAGCAAAACAATCTTGATTCATCCATCTGCACAGCAAATATTTATTGAGCACCTACTACGGGCTAAACCCTGATCCAGGTGGTAAAGATTCACTGGTGACTAAGACAGAAAATGTCTCTTCTCTCCTAGAGCTCACCTACCTGGAAACAGGAGCACGGCTGCATGATGGATTTCAGGGAGGAATGCATGCTTTGAAAAATACTAAAGTAGAAGGGATGTGGGGGAGCACCATGTGATGTAAGCAGCACTTTCCTGAGGGGCACCATCTACGTGGGCATACAGGAGCTCCCAGGGTAGTCCTAAGCAGGATCCTGAGCCAGGAAAGGGGCCAGGTGTGCGGAGAGCTTGCTGGGCAAAGGGAAGAGCAAGTGTGCTGGGGGGACACTGCCCACAGGAGAGGGGCCAAGTGTCCAGGGTCGCAGACACCTACAGGGACCTGTGTCATGCTGGAAGTCCCCACTGGCTGAACCCTAAAATGAAGGCAAATGTAGGAGAACAGTCTGACAGTTCCGTACACACCAGCCTCCAGGGCACAGTGCAGGGGAGAGTCGAGGAGCATGGTCCTGGAGAAGCCAGGTCCCCAGCATAGCACAAAACAGTCTCAGGGATGAGCCCCCCAGAGACGGAAGGGCAGAGGCTGCAGGGGAGCCCTCCCCAAGGAGCTGGCCAGCCCCTCCGTCCCCAGCACCGGCCCCCGCAAACACCAGGCTGCATGCTGGCCATGCCTAGAAAGACCCGGCCAGGAAGGGCAGGACCTGCTCACAGACAAGAGGGCAAAGTGAGCAAATTGAAGTATGAACATGGCCAAACCTCTCTCCGCCTGCACATAAGTTCAATACATTGAAGTATTTTGGAACAAGTAAACAGATATGAAGTTGTGTGCATATATAGAGGGTTCCATATCTTTAAATCCAAAGCATTCTTTCAAAAAAGAAAAAGAAAGAAAGCTGCAGAGTTTGTTTCTTTTTCTTCTCATGCAAAGTTCAAGTTGAGAAAGACCTTTTGGGAAGGAGCAGTTGCAGAAGTGTGGGATTAGCTGTACTTTATTATAGATAAATTAATGACAGTGAGTGGAGAAAACCTAGTGTATATTGAACACCTACCCCTGACCCCATCTTAAAGACTCAACTGAAGCCCTTTGTTGTTTTTGTTTAAGCCTTCCTTGATTTTCCCTCACTTCCATCCCAGCATGGGTCCCCCACCCATGTGGCCACAGTATTATCACCTGGGTCCCAATCTTCTGTTTTGATGTCTGGCTTCCCCCACACAGCTGAGCTCTCACAGGTCTTCATCCTCAGAATCCGAGGCCCTGGCCTGGAGCAAGGCACAAATGGATGTTTGCTGAGCAAGTGAATGAATGACAGCACAGCATCAGTGAGTCCCCTGGGAGGTGAACTTCACAGCCACCCTGAACTCCAGCTCTTATTATCATCTCCACGTTTATGGAGGAATAAGCTGGGGCCCAGGGAGCTCAGGTCACTTTGCCAGGGCCCAACATCTGGTTCATTAGTGACAAAAATAGGATTTAGACTCAGCTCTGCTAAATCCACAGTCTACGTCTTTGGATCAAACGACTTCTTGTATCTTTGACAAAAACCTAGGATGAATCTTAAAAAGAACTGTAAGGTCCAGAAGGAATCTCGGGAAGTGGTTGTCTCATCATCTGGGGCTGACAAAAATCTCTCTCTTTTACAGGTGACCAAGAGTCACAGATGCCGAAGTTTTTACTTGACTGGTAAACAGTGAGACCCAGATGTTATTCCGTCTCTGTCACTCACAGCTCTGTGTCTTCATCTTCTTCATTTGGTCAACATTTTCCAAGTGCCTGTCATGAACTAGGTACTGGGGTTGCACAGAGGAAAAGGTGTGGCTGCCTGTCTCCAAAAGCTCCCTGATCAGCCAGGAGGTGGGCATGCAAGCCAGCAATTATAATAGAGCCTGTAGGGGACCATAATGGAATTTTGTGCAACATCTGTGCAAAGCACCAAGGATCACAGAGAAAAGGAGACACGTGTCTGTGGGAAGATCAGTGGGTAGAAAGCTTTGCAGAGGAGTGGGTCCTTGGGCTATTTAGCAAAACATCATGCTCATGGCCTAAAAGGTCCCTTCCAGCACTGATGGAGGAGGAATTATGGTGCCATGGTGACACAAAAGGAAGCCTGGAGTGTAACTTCCCTGAGGCTTTGCACTTTGAGGCCACAACCAATGGTCATCAGAGGGTAATGAAGCCAGCCCATGGATTTCAAATCCCCAGTCATTCCC
This sequence comes from Balaenoptera musculus, assembly GCF_009873245.2. NCBI lineage: Eukaryota > Metazoa > Chordata > Mammalia > Artiodactyla > Balaenopteridae > Balaenoptera > Balaenoptera musculus. The sequence continues at coordinate 19,595,311 of NC_045790.1, read as the reverse complement.
CATGTGACCTGGGGAAGGAACCTCATCTGTCTACTCTCAAGCTTTTCCGTGTGTGGAATGGAGTCTCAGGGGTGGGGCCCTCACTGCAAACAGTGAAACCAAGAACCAGCTCCTGAAACAGGTGGAGACCAATGAGGATGTCCACAATGGGGGTGGTCTCATGAGGACACAGCCCCTAGCCTGGCCACCTTGAACTCTGGCCATAGCACGTTGACCCCAGGGGCCACTTGTGATTCCATCAGAGGCTGACCCACAAAGCCTGGCAGAGAATAAGGGGTACAAGACACAGAGGGATCAGACCTTCCACAAGGATGGGGCTGATGGAAAGAAGAGTCCTGCATCTGGTGGAGGGCCTGGCTTCACTGTAGCTCAGCCAACAGACATGAGGTGGGGGAGAGCAGGCCCCCTAGAGACAAGCTGGAGATGGGGATCCATGTCCCCCCTCACCTCCTCCAACCCCAATGCACAGGGAGCTGGCATCTTTCACCATGAGCCTGCACAGGCACCTAGGCTGGAGCTCAGAGAAGCCATCAGGGACCCTCAGGAGCTGAAGGTGAGCTGTACCCCACACCAACCACAGGTGCCAGTGGCCCCAACTTCGCTGCTGCTGCCCAATTACCCGTAGGAGACGGCAAAGGTGAAGCAAGCTTTCAGATGTTCTTAAAGGCTCACATTTTTTAAACAGTTAGTTATCCCAAAAGAGATGCTTCAGGGGGACCTGACTTAATCTAACGAAAGCCCTTGAGAGAAGGACTAGGACCCCACCCCCACCCCCGCTGAAGTGAGAGGCCCTCTCTCCACGCTGGCTTTGGAGAAGGGAGCTGGCCTGCTGTGCAAGGCGCTATGGAAGGGCCACAGGGCAAGGGCCTGGGAGCACCTTCGGGAGCTGAGAGCAGCCCCTGCTGGGCACCAGCAAGAACATGGGAACCTCCATCCTGTGGTCACATGGAATGAGCTCTGCCACCAACCTGAATGAGTCAGGAACGGACTCCTTTCCCGTCCAGCCCCCAGATGAGACTACAGCCCAGCCGACACCTTGAAACCCTGAGCAGAAGACCCAGTAAGTCCTTCCTGGCACTCTGACCCTCAGAGACTGTGAGGTAATAAATGGGTGTGGGTTTCTGCAATCATTGGCTATGTGGGAATAGAAAGCTATGCACGAGGGCACGGTGGTCAGTGTAGTTCCAGCCTGGCTAAGTTGACCCAACTCCAACACCACACCTGGGCCCTTCTGTCCTTGTAACTCCAGAAAGTCTTGGGTCCCAGCAGAGACCGGCAGACCAGCACTCCCTCTGGAAGGTGCAGGGACTCAGGAGATGCCCTGGACACAACCTGCCCAGCCCGCCCTTGGCCAGCCCTGCCATTTGACTGCTCCACAGTCACCTGGGTGGTCCCCAGCCTCGCCATGCCCTAGGAAGTAGAGAATCAGCACTGATATTCCTGCATCCCCCTGGCCTATCTGCATGTTACCACCACACCTGAGAGGGTGGCCAGGGTTCTGGGAGCAGAACTCCTCCCTCCTTTGGGTGAGTAAGGAACTGCCTGGTCTCATGGGTCTTCATGTCCCCTTCATCATAGTCACAAACGTCTCACTTACACAAAGTAAGGCAGAATATCCGCTAAACCACATAAGAGTTGGTGGTTTTTTTCTGAGCACAAACGAAATAAGATGTTGGCACTTTCAATTTCTCACCTTGAAAGCATTGACAACCCACGAATGCTGAGCTCACTCGTGGAATCTTGGCCAGGGAACGTGGGCCTGATCGTTGCCCTAGGCTGTCTGAGTGGATCACCAATGACAGGACCATCTCCAGGAGCAAGAGACAGACGACTCTGAGCCTGCATGCATGTCTCCCCAGCCCAGACGGAGCAGGTGAAACACAGCAGCTCTCAACGCTTGCTGGTGGTGGGGTGCCCATCAGGCACACACTCTATGGAATTCTTTCCTGTTTGATATGCCTCCTAAGAAACTGTCTGGCTCACAAAATCACAAAAAGGGACTAAAGAGAAAAGAGGAAACTAACAAGAAATGAAATCGGTGTTAATTTTCCTTTAAAATAACTTTGCTTCAGCCAGTGAAATTAACTGGCAGATAGAACTGCTTCTGCTCTTGCTGATTCCATGAACGTTTCTGGTGTTCTGGTACTTCGTGTTCTGATTATGAAAGTTAAGTATGATCATCTAATTCTAAACTAAGATTCGAAGTGTTCTCTTCATGGAAACTGAAGTTGGGGGTGTTGAAAGAACAGGATCCACGTGGGGTGCTGATGTCTCTGGGGACCCTCCTAGGCCGGCCTTCTGCACTCACCCAGCGGTCAGCAGCCGCCATGGTAACCACATGTGCATTTATCCTCGGGGTCCACACACTGCGGTTCCTCTCCCTCGGTGCAGCACAGGAAACTGCTCATGGGGAAATTCTACTGTGAACCAAAGTGCCTCACGTATCTGCACTTGTGCACGTGAAAGGAACGTTAGAATTCTCTACCAAGGTTATCAATTGAACATCAACGATGAACTTCACCCCAAAAGGGGTCATATCAGGAATTACTAAGCACTTCACCACCTCAAAAAACCAGGCCCCCCAAAAAGAACTTTTAAGGCATATTTTGTACTAGAGTTTGTCTTTCTATCCGTCTACATTAACTTATCTTTACCGATGTAAGAAATTCACCTTTCCAGTTTTAAGCGATAAGAAAACTGCTTCAAAAGGCAATTTCATCTAAGTTAAAATTCCATGTACATTCTACACATGTAATTGTGTCACTATTCTGGTCATGAATGAATAGGCATATAATTTGTACTAATAGTAAACAAGGGCCACCCCCCTCACTACAAACGCTGGTTGGGAAGGCACCAGAAGGCTCTTCTGCCAGGGTCCACACAGCCTCAACTCTCCTCCTGTCCAAGAGTGCAACTTCCCACTGGGGTCCCAACAACTTCCATGCATGGATTCTTAGGGCAGTCTGGCAAGGTCTATGGACCCCCTTCATGGAATAATGTTTTTAAATTAATAAAATGCACAGGATTACAAAGGAAGCCCATTAGAGTGAACTAGAATTATAAAAAAAATTTTTTTTAATTTGAAATGTTCTTCATGAAGACACTAAATAACGAATTAGTGCTTGGTCTATAAACTACAACCTGGAGGTATTGATAAGCATAAAGGGAATGTTAAGGTGTCTGTAACAATTGTCCCAAAAGGACGTGAGCTGGGATTCTGCCAGTGGGGGGTCAGAGGTCCTGTCAATACAGTGGACAGAAATGCTGAAGTGAGAGTCTAGTGAAACTAAAGACACAGTGTTTCCTCATCCATTTTCACAACCCCCTGAATGTTACCCATCGGCTGCCTAAAGGTCTGTGGACCCAGGATTAAGAAATCCCAGTGTGACCTTTTCAACTGCCAGGCCGTGTGACAAATCTTTCTGACGGACCCAGCCATCACAGTAGTGTCAGGGGGAAAATTCACAAAGCTCCCATCTCAACCTAGTTCATAAAACAAGGACCGATACCCTGTCCCAAGTCTCTGGCAGTCTCTCCGCAAGGTTGCCAGCTCATGACAATTAAAATCCTGGGTCCCACTGTGAATCCACCTCCCAACACCCCATCCTTTCTACATGGAACCAGAGAAAGAAAACATGGACAGAACGTGGCCCAGAGCCAGGTGAATCACTCTCCTTGTTCCAAAAGCCCCAAGGACAGCAGAATTGTCTGAAAACAAATTCCCATGAAAGGATTCAGTGGGGGTGGAGGGGCTTTTCCTGTGATTCTGCCTTCAACCTAAACTTTCTAGACAGGCACACATAGCAGCCATGTAACATATACTTGCCCTGTAAATAATCGCTGTTTTCAAAAGAGAAGATCATTTTCCTGTTGCTGTGAGCACATCTGACAACCAACAAGGCAAGCTGTGCATTTGCCAGTACAGAGCACCTGTGCATTATTTTCTTGATATTGGAGCCCGGAATCCTGCTTATACAGGACCTTGGAGCTGCAGGACTCAGAGCTCCATTCCCTCCACATCTGTCTTCCGAGAAGGACAGACACAATGATTTTCGAGATCAGCAGTGACGTGGGTTATCATCTGCCATGGAAGGAAAGTCGGCCCACTCTCTCTCCAAAGGCTAAACAGGAATGGAGAATAAAGAACTACAAGCTGCTTTTGCCACGTTTCCATAACCAACCCGGGATTTGTCAGCTTGAATGGTTGGAGCCGCTGGCCCAGGTCCCCTGAGTCATGCCTGGGGAGGACTATTTATAGAGCAGATGCTTTGTTTGTACACTTGCCTGTTTCCTGGGCCGAGGCCTTCCTCCACCTGCACGGTAAAATCTGCTCATCAAAACAGCAGAATCAATTCTTCCTTTCCAACTTTCCCTGAAAACACAAAGAAGAGGAAAGGGTGAACACAAAAGATGTTTTAACTGAAGGATTCTTTCCTCTCCAACAATAAAGTTATCCAAATGTTGCTTCCTTAAGCCCCAGAAGGAAAAAAAATTCTGGAGCCCTTTTGTATAATTATTAGGGACAAAGTGCTCAGACTCTACACCCTGCTGTCCCCAAGGCCTCTGGTTTCTCAAGCCCTCCTGGGGTGCTATGTGGGTTGTGAGAACTTACCAGAGCCCACCACTGCAGCTGCGCGGGCTCTGTCCTCATCTGCTGTGCACATTGGGCGTTTAAAGAGATACCTCTGCTGATACACAGGAGCTGAAAGTCACAGGATTACAGGGTCAAGGAGGCTCTCCCGAGCTCTCATACAAATGTACTCTTCTCTCCCCTTCTCCTATGTGCTGAAGCCGTGGCAGCGAGCAGTCTTCGGCCCTGCCTGCCCACAGGCAGGTATCAGCATCTGGGTGGGACCTAGAGGCGGAAGGAGGCAAGGAAGACCTTCCAGTTCCTTCTTTAAAGAGTTGTGTTCTCATTCTAGAGAGAGAGAGAGAAAGATAGCCCAGAAAGGAAGCGAGAGGAGGGAGATGGCTGCGAGGGTGCTGGGCAGCCGGTAAAGCCGCCACCTGGAAGGCGGCTGCGGAGGACAAGGAGCAAACCTGCCGAGGGCAGGGCCAGGAAGCTGCCCCAGGGGACACCTCTCTTGGGGACCACTGGTGGATCGGATGTGCACAGGGAACGAGGCTGAGTGGGCACCAAAAGGCAAGAGCAGTATCAGACAGACAACCACAGACTGATGAGACGGGAGCCGGGAGCTGGGAGCCTGAATCACTAGGTTGAGGGACAATTGAGAAGCACTTCATGTCTGAGATGACGACAACATGGTCTTAGGAAGATGAACTGGGAGAGCAGATACAGAGAGAAAGTCGGTTGTTCCATTTATATCCAGTTATGTAACACAGTATATACAATACATAGATAGACAGAGGTATAGATATAGATATGGACATATATCATATGTGCAGATGGACATATCTTCATCTCATATGGACATATATCATATACAGGTATCATATCATATATCATATACCATAAGAAAAGAGAATCTCTCATAGGAAAGTCTTGAACTAGGACCCAAATGCAACAGACTCAGATATTTGCACAATAAAGATTAAATAAATTTCCAAGGACAAAAGTATTTAAAGTACCAATACTGGAACTTTCTCAGGTAAAAGAATTCAGCTATTAATATGTTGTTTTAGAGATAACTAGCAATATTCTTTGAACCATCAACTTGGACCTATTGGCAAAGCCAGAGAACAGAGGTGCATCAGGTGCTGGGCTTGGCAGCTGTCTGGGGCACCTGCCCTGAGAATGTTCGCTGCACCGGGAGCTCTGAAGGCTTCCTGTAAACAGCTCCCACGGAGCCGGCAGGAGACAAATGCTCCAGTGTTGACAGAAAGGCAGGTCCTTTCTGTCTAAACAGTGTCCTGCCCGCTGACACTCACCGGGCCTCTGACCACAGAGGGAGGGTGTGACCACCAGCCGCCGCTGCTTGACAAACTGCTCCCTGGACAAACAGACTCGAGCTGGAGGCCGCACTGCCCCAGCCTTCTCACGAGACAGCAGGAAGTGGAGGCCCGAGTTTACCAAGATCCAGCATCCCACTGAGCGTGGGTTTTATTTCTCTACAAGACTATCCAGACTGTTTTTGTTTCCCTACTTTTCAACCATATTTAGTATATGATCTGTGAATGCAAATTGACGTGGCTTAGCCCTGATCCAGGGTTTCAGGCAGTATGATTTCCAGAACTTCTGTAGTGGGACCTCTGTAACAAATGAAGATTCCTGCCTCGTCCCACTACACACACACACACACACACACCACATACACACATACACACATACACATACACACACACACCACACATACACACATACACATACATACACACATACACATACATATCACATACACACACACCACGTACACACATCACATACACACATACACACACATATCACATACATACACGCATGTACACACACACCACACACATACACACATACAGACACACCACATACATACACACATATCACATACACACACACACCACATACACACACACCACACACATACACACACATCACTACCCACACACCACTACACACACAAACACACAAACATATACACACACCACACACATCCACACACATCCACACACATATCACATACACACACACACCACACACACACGTATCAGGTACACACATATACACACATACACACACATATCACATATACACACACCACATACACACACATAGACACACACACCACACACATACACACACCACATAAACACACATCACTTACACACACACATACACACACATCACATACACACACACATACATATACACACACCAAACACATACACATATCACATGCACACATATACACACATACACACACCACACACATATCACATACACACACAACACATATATACATACACACACACCACATACATATACACATACCCACACATATCACATACACATACACACCACATGCACACATATATCACATACACACTTACACATACATACACATATATCCACACACCACACACACACCACATACATACACACATACACACACATATCACATACACACATATATACACAGACACCACACACATACACACACACCACATACACATACATATCTCATACACACACACCACAGATATACACACATATATCACATACACACACTACATACATACACACACCACATACATACACACGCATATCACATACACACATACACACACATATACACAGACACCACACACACACCATATACACACACACCACATACACACACTACATACATACATATACCACATATACACACATACACATACACACACCACATACACACACATAACACACACCACATACACATACACACACCACACACATATCACATACACACACCATATACACACACATATCACATATACACACACCACATACATACACACATACACACATAAACACACACATCACACATACACACACACTGCATTCGTACACACACACACTACACACATGCACACATGCAGACACACCACACACATACACACACATATCACATACACACCACATACATACACACATACACACACATCTCTCATACACACACATCACACACATACACACATACAGACACACCACATACATTCACACATACACACACATATCACATATATATACACCACACACATACACACATACAGGCACACCACATACATAGACACACATATCACATACATACACCACACACATACAAACACCACACATACACACCACACACACACACCCCACACATATATACACACTACACATACACACCACACACATATACATACCACATATATACACACACAACACATACACACACAACACATTGAGCACCAGTGAAGGCTCTGCAGGCCTTGGGACGGCCCCAGGCAGCCCCACCAGGCCCTGCACTGACCCCTTCTCACAGGACAAAAACCCAAGTCAAGGGAGAGGCTGATAGTGCGGGTGATGTAATGAAAACTCCCCGAGACAAGACTCTCCCTCCACCCAACCCCTCAAAAGGTTTATTCATCACACGGGTGTCTCAGAAGGATGGACCAATTCTCCCCTCTGGGGAATGAGCTGGTAGTCCCCCGCCCTGTGGAAGCCCAGGGGCTCCCCTCCTCTGCAGGTGAGAGTGGGGTGGGGAGGGGGACCCGCGGAGGCGAGGAGCAGCCAGCTCTGCCCCGGTCCAGGAGCTGGGGTTGGGGTGGGGCGGCAACGTGTCCAGTTTCCCCAGAGCGCTGCCAGCAGGGACACCCTCCTGCTGTTCCGGAAGGAAACCACAGCTTTCCTCTGAGAGGAACTCCACACTACAAGGCACCCTCCCAGAGGCAACTTCTTCCACCCACAAATAGGGCACATGTCTCACCTTGTTCAAGTCTTCTTTTAGATCTTTCAGTAAATGTTCTTAGCGTTCTACATATAGGTGTAGTAGTGTGCCAGGGCTGTCATAACAAAGTACCACAGCTTAGGTGGCTTAACTAACAGAGATGTATTGTCTCCCAGTTCTGGAGACCAGAGGTCCAAAATCAAGGTGTCAGCAGGCTTGGTTCCGTCTGAGGCCATGAGGGGGGCGGGGATCTGTTCCAGGCCTGTCTCCCAGCTTCTGGTGGTTTGCTGGTGACCTTTGGTGTTCTTTGGCTTGTAGAAGCATCACCCTGACCTCAGTCTTCATCTGCACATGGCGTCCTCCATGTGTGTGTCTGTCTCCAAATTTCCTTTTTTTATATGGTTACCAGTCATGTTGGAGCAGGGGCCACCCTACTCCAACATAATTACAACTGTCATAACTATACTTCCAAATAAGGTCACATTCTGAGGTACTGGGGGTTAGGACTTCAACATCTGGATTTGGGGACGGGGCCACAATTCAATTCATAACAATGGGTATCTTTTTATGTATATTACACGATATTGCCAGTTTTCAATAATTATATGAATAGAACATTTCCTTAAAAATTACATTATCCTTTTGCTGGCTTTTGGAAAATGAATTAGGTTTCGTAAAGTTATCTTGGGTCCAGCTACTCAATTAAACTATACGAGTTCAAATTAGTGTGATTTACTATCTTGGATTTTTTATATGCAAATAATTACAATTGTGTCTCTCCCTTTTAAATATTTCTACTTATTTTTTCCCTGTTTTTGCTGAGATCTTATAAACAGTGTTGAATATCTGTATTTGTGGTAGCCATACAAGCATTTTTTCTGACAATAATGGAAATGCTTCCAGAACATCACCATTAAATATTATATCATTAAATTTATGATACTTCATCATTAAATATATGTCTACTTTACATACGTTTTTATTCTGTTCAACTTGACTCTCAAGTGCGTTACCACCTTTGTAGAATAGCATACAAAACTTTTTAACCCCTTTTTTTAATCCCATGAAAAAATATGTTAAATAATGTGGGAATGGGCCTTCCCTTTAAGGTTGCATGAGTCTTAAAACCTGTGAAAGGACAGTGCCTTTCATACAGGTAGAACTCTGACTATACTTTCCATTTATTCTATTATTTTTGGTACATTCAGAATTCTTCTGATTCAGTTTGATGGACTTTGTTTCTGAAAAAGTCATCAATCCTATCTGGATTTCCAAATTTATTGATATAAAATTGGTATTTTAGCCTCTCATATTTGAGCTCTCTCTACCTCTAGTGCTATGTCAGCTCTCTTTCCTCCCTAATCAGATTTGCAAGAACTTTCTGTGCCTGTGTAAGTGTTGGGGAAAACAAACAGGTCTCGGATTTCATGGATCTTACCTACTGGGTGTGTTTCTCACTTATTTACTGTTTCAAATATGACTACATTTGTTTTTCTTCCTTCTTTCCTTTTGTTTAGGTTTGTGTTGCTGGCCTTTTTCTAGATTCATGGGTGGTTAAAATTCTTTCAATCATATGTTTCTTATCCCATGATTGTAGTTTCTAAATTTCCCTCCAAGTGCCACTCTGACTCTATACACTCAGCTCTGCTATATGGTTCTCCCCTTTCTGTTCACGTCTACATACACTGAATTTAGCTTTGCTTTCCTCTGCTGTACAAATCCAACTCTCTGGGGGATAACTAAGCCAGGACTGCAGCTCCTGTGGTCATCCTTCTCTTGCTTAGGTAATTTGCAATCCAAACCAATACTCACAGAAGACGAAATCATGACCACAAAGAGCCTTCAGGATGGGACCAGAGCTTGGCCATTGTCTAGGGTGTTCACCCAGCCCTGAGACACACGGGGCAGAGCCCAGCAGTCCTTGCAGCAGCTCCCAGCCCTCAGTGTATAGCCGGATGGGCGTCTGTCAGGCTGTCATGGGGCAAGCAGTTTAAAGCCCCAACAAGAGCCATGCAGGTAGAGCAGGAGGTGGTGAGAGCTGGGTATGGGGGCAGCTGACCCCTGCTTGCTCAGCCTCTCCTCTCTGAGGGCTGGCGAGAGCCGAAGGGGAACTACAGCTGGTTTTCTGGCCTGGTTTTCTGGCCCCAGGGAACGCCCTCTGGTCCTGATCGCACTGTTGTCACCTCTGAGCTGTTCGGTGCTGTTTAGAGCTGCTGATCGTTTACAGAGCACCGCCCATAATCTGGTATTCAGACGTGTACTACAAACGCATACAATGCGAGATTGATTTAGGAGCTAAACCGTGTTCTATGGGAAATGCAGTCAGACTCTTCTCGCTTCCCCACTGCTCTTTGCATTCTAACACCTCCTAAACTCCACAATTTATGACCCTTTCTCCTTCATCTCTCTCGTTTATCATAGCAGTCGGCCTGCAGTCTTTACTTTTGCTCCGCGAAAGAGATCCTGGGCGGCTATCGTATGTCTTAATGCCCAGACTACCCTGTAGGTCTGAGAGCCACCCAGAGCATAACCTTTGGGCCCAGTTCCCTCACCCACCCCACCCCATCTGTCTTGCAAGCCCCAGCGGCCTATCAAATTTTACAGCCAGGTTTTCACTCTGCTTAGTATCTGTTGGCTCACGTTGCTGAACGATTTTACACAGCTGTACAGCCAGACTAGAAGGCCACAGCTTCATATCTATTTGCAATAAATTTGGCTTCTTTAAGTGTTCTCCTGTGTTGCTCCATCAGGATTTCTCAAACCGCCTGGGTCTGCCTACAAGTTCAGCAGACAGTCTAACGGGAGGCCCAGAGCCATAGGCCCTGCAACTGTATTTGCAAACACTGGTGCTGGAAACGCTTAAGCCAACCTGACCAAAGAAACTTGAGACTTCTTTGTTACAACAGGTGGGATGACAACCAGAGCTGTCAGGAAACTAGTTATGGGTAATTCATGGGCTGTGTCTGGTGACACCTGGACCTCTTAAATGTGAGGGCATCTGGCAGCTGCTAGCGCCAGTTTTTGCCCAGGTTGCTGCAGCACACCCTTTGAGGAAGGCCAGACCCCACACTCCCCTACCCTGTCAGGAAGCTGGCAGAGCAGGCCAAAGCCAGGACCTCGTGAACAGCCAACTGCTGGAGGTCCAAGGTGCCCTGAGTCTGCCCAGGAGGAAAGGACCGCTACCCAAGGCACACAAAAAAATGCATTGCATTTGCACACCCATGTTCATAGCAGCATTGTTCACGACAGCCAAGAGGTGGAAGCAACACAAGTGTCCACCAATGGATAAATGGGTAGACAAAACGTGGTATATATATAGAGAGAGTGGAATACTAATCAGCCTTTAAAAAGGAAGGAAATTCTGACACATGCTCCAACATGGATGAAACTTCAGGACATTCTGTTAAGTGATTCTATCACAAATACTACGTGATTCCACTTACATGAGGTCCCTAGAAGAGTCAAAGTCATAGAAAAGTAGAACGGGGTGCCAGGGCCTGGGGAGAGGGTATAATGGGGAGTTGGTGTTTAATAGGGGCAGTTTCAGTTTGGGAAGATGAAAAAGTTCTGGAGATCTGCTTCACAACAGTGTGAATGTACTGAACACTACTGAACCGTGCACTTACAAATGGCTAAGATGGTAAAATGTATGTTATGTTTTTTACTACAATTTTTTTAATTTATTTTTTTATTTATTTTGGCTGTGTGAGGTCTTAGTTGCAGGCACATGGCACCTTCATTGAGGCATGCAGGATCTTTTCGTTGCAGCACTCGGGCTTCTCTCTAGTTGTGGCCTGCGGGTTTTTCTCCTCCCTAGTTGAGGCGTGCGAGCTCAGTAGCTGTGGCGCACGGGCTTAGTTTCCCTGCGGCATGTGGGATCTTAGTTCCCCGACCAGGGCTTGAACCCGAGTCCCCTGCATTGGAAGGTGGATTCTTTACCAGTGGATCACCAGGGAAGTCCCTACAATTTTTTTTAAAAAAAGGAAAAATGCAGGGGACTTCCCTCACAGTCCAGTGGTTAAGACTTTGCCTTCCAGTGCAGGGGGTGGGGGTTCAATCCCTGGTCGGGGAGCTAAGATCCCACATGCCTCGTGGCCAAAAATCAAAAACCTAAAACAGAAGCAATATTGTAACAAATTCAATAAAGACTTTAAAAAATGGTCCACATCAAAAAAAATCGTTTAAAAAAGGAAAAATGCATTACAAATTCATTGCGTATATAAGATCTGCCTTCAACAGTGCTTGGGGTCCCCTGGGTCTTGGAATGAAAACTGCATATTCCAAGAAGCTCATTGTGGTAAAAACAGGTACAGTGTGGAATTCAGCACCCCAAACACACCTCAGCTGCTGTGTCAAAGTGTCTGTCCTTAAACTTCCAGTTGGCAGTGGTCCCACAGTGCTGGCCACAGGGTTCGGGTGTGGACTTCGCCCCTTACGGGCTGTGGGGTTGAGGCTTTCAGCGCAGGTCTCTGCAGCTGTACCCCCGAACGACGGGGCTGGAACAGTGAATCACCAGCTGCACCTCAGCCCCGTCTCTCATGGGCACATGATGATGCAAATACTTGTAAGAAGCTCGAGGCTTCTGATGAGGGGCACCAAAATCGGGGGAGACAACACCATCTTTCAGGTGCAGGCATTCACCCTAGTGGCCCTGAGAGGTGGTGAGCGCCCTTGGTTACCTCCTTTCCTCTAAGCAAACAGCTCCAGTGGCTGGCAGGGGTCTGCCAGGGAACCAGAGCCACAGTGACTGCATAGAAAGCATGAGAAATAGCAGTGTTAGCAGGGCAGCCCTCATCACCAATGGCTGTTGTGGCTCTGGCTTTATGAGGGTGACCAGACAAAAACTGGCAGCAGACCTAGACCAAGGGGCATAGTCAGTTTCCTCTTTTTATTTTGCATCTTGGGAGGGTCCCTAGAGACACAGAGACCTGGGTTTGAATCTCAGCCCAGGCCTTTGGTTATCTATTGCTGGGCAACAAACCACCCCAAAATGTAGTGTCTTAAACAACCACCACATTTATTTTGCTCACAAATCTGCAACTTGGGCAGCGTTCAGCAGGAATAGCTTGCTGTGGCCTAGAGTCTGCAAGCATCTGAAGGACCACTCACTTAACAGTGGGCAGTGGATGCTGGCTGTCACGAAGCTGGGACCTCTGGAATTGTGGCCTTTCCTGTGGCAGCTGGGCCTCCTCCCAACATGGCAGCTGGGATCCAAGAATAGGGATCCTGAGAGAGAGTCAAGAAGAAGCTGCATTGCCTTTTCTGATCTAGCCTTAAAGCCACACACCATCCTTTCCACCAATGAATACAGCCCACATTCAGAATAAGGAGCTTGAATCCACCTCTGGATGGCAAGAGCGTCCCAGAATTTGCCACTGCTCTTGGAGAATTACTCATTGCTGACTGTAGTCTAGTCTGCCTGTGCCTTAGTTTACCTGTTGTGAGGATTATACAGTCAGTGTAGGTGAATCTCCTAACACAATGCTTTTCCATCAGTGGATGTTTATTATCAATCATGCAACTCCATAGACAAAGGGGCTGGTTAAATAACATTATCATTTTGCAAAATGCAGAGTTCTTAAATACATTAAGCTAATTAGGGAAAAGCATAAAACTGGAAAATCGTCCCTTAACCCAGTTTAAGGAGTCTCCTCGACTTCGCTGAAGGCAGACAAAGGCTTTTGTTGTTTCTGTTGAGAGAACTATTGCCAAGAGGAATCCCAGAAAGGAGTCGCAGGAGGATCGCTGCGAGCTAGAGAGAGGGTCCTGACGCCAGAGCTGAGGGAGGGAGGAAGTCAGCTGGAAGATATTGGGAAATGCAGATGGAGCTAATGAAAGTGCTCAGGAATCAACAACATTTTGCAACCCAGCATGTTTTGTTAATGATTTGCACACCAGACAATGGCCCCAATGCCCATGAGAATTTGGGGAGGGCCAGACAGTGAGATACAGCCCTTAATTTACAGACCAGGAATCTAGGACAGAAGCAGCATCTGGTCTGGGCACTTCAGCTCAGGCCCCACCGGCTCTATCCGCCCGTTCTTGTCTCACAATGCCCATCGTTCCTTCTCACAGGCCAGTGGGAGAGCTTTTCTGGGGACCACCCGGAAAGAGCAGGCTTCCCGCCTGCTAGAATCTGCAAACTTGCAGCATGGCCCTGGAAAAACACCTAGAGACAGTACAGAACCATGTTCCGGACACACCAGATGGGGAATTTCTGCCCCGTGCTCCCGGGGGTCCACCTTCCAAAGGGGTGCAGCCTTGCCACCTCTGGATGCAGAGGAGGACCCGGGAGGCCGGGATTGCCTGGTGGTGGCACCACCCAGTGACTCATTCCCCGTGTCCTGGTGTCCCCTGAGGACACCTCTGCTCTTGTCAGCCACCGCCCAGTCACCATGGCTGAAGGCCAGTCTTGGAGGGGAGCCAGCCACTTGCACCGAAGTGGAGTGAGCCTGGCCAGAGGGTGACCAAGTCCTTCTGACTTGGCTGTGTGAAAAGTCTCAGGTGTCCCCAAAAGCATTCCCATGGCATTTCCCTGGGCAGGGTCTCCTGCCCTTGGAGGCCTCATGAGTCCAAGTCTCCAGCCCACCCTGCAGGCTGTGCGTGTTCTCTCTGGGAGGGACAATAATAAATCAACAGCTTCCTTTAGGGATGGGTTTAAACCATCTGATTGGCTAGTGGGGAAGAGTGTATTTGCACAGAGGGTCATTACACTGTCCCATCCCAGATGCTCTTCTTACAGTGGTCTCACGACCCGCCCATCCAGGGGGGAGCCCACATCCAGCCCCCAGACCTGGGCAGACCTCCAGGATGGTCTCCATCCATAGATTTCAGCAAACAGGACCATGTGTGCTTTCTGAGACTTTCTCCTGGCTCACTCTCAGATGCTTGCTCTGCAAAGCCAGCGGCCTTGCTGTGAGGAAGCACAGGACACACAGAAGGACGTGGAAGGGATTCCTGGGCCATGACGATGGCCAAGTGCCTGGTTCAGACCAGCACCAACTTACTGGCTATGGGTGTGCCATCTCGGAGCTGAAGCCCCCCAGCTGCTGCTGCAGAACCAGGGAAAGCTCCATTCCCCGAGAAAACAGAGGCCAAAGGAGCAGAGGTTTCCTGCCCGAGAAACTCCAGGGGAAGGGGTCCAGAGGGACCTCCTCATGGCTTGGTGCCTCTGCTAGGCAGCTTCTGACATGGCCCCCAGTGATTCCTACACCCTAGGATTCCTACCCCCTCCCCGTGTGTGTGTACGTATGTATATGTGTATCTGTATGCAAGTATGCCTGTGTATTGTGTGCAAGCATGCGTGTGTGGGTTTTGAGTGTGTGTTTACATGGAAGCATATGGTGTTGTGTGTGTCTTTGTGTGTGTGCAGGTATGTATTGTGGGTTTTGAATATATGTGCATGCACATGTGTGTGAGTGTGCAAGTATGTGGGGAGTTGAACATGTACATGTATGTGTGTGCATGCATGTTTTTAAATGTGTGAGTATGCATGTGTGTTTGCACATATGTGATTGTATGTGTGTGTGAGTGTGTGTGTGTGTGTGTGCGCGCATGGGAGTATGTGTGCCAGCTGGACTTAGTGCTCTACTTCTAATGAATTGAATATGACAAATATGACAGGACGCCATTTCCAAGTTTAACCTACCAAGGCCTTTGACTTCAGCCTGGCTCTCACCCCCTCTGGCCCTCCCAGTTTACTGCTTTGCTGAAGCAAGCTGTCACAAATGAGAGGCCCCATGTGGCAAGGAACTGAGGCCACAGCCTGCGAGGAACCAAGAAACTACCAAACACCCTGTGAGTTGAGCTTGGAGGACGGTCCTTCCCTAGTTAAGACTTGGGATGACCAGAGCCCCAGCAACACCTGTGTTGCAGCCTGTGAGACCCTGAAGCAGGGCCCCAGGTAAGCTGTGTCTAGATTCCTGACCAACAGAAACTGAGATAGTAACTGTTATTGTTTTAAGACACGAAGTTTTGGGTTAATGTATTATATGGCAATAGATAATCAAGACAGATTTTAGTACCAGTATTGTGCTGCTGCAACCAACACCTAAAAATGTGAAGTGGGTTCAGAAACTGGGCAGTGGGTGAAAAGCTGGAGGGATTTGAGAAGAATGATGAGAAAGCCTAAACTGCTTTGAACAGACGGTTAACACATATCTGGGCTTTGAAGACACTTCCAGTGAGAGCTCAAAAGGACAGGGACACACTATAGGAAATTGGGGGAACAGGGAATCCTTGCTACGCAGCAAGCAACACTGTCACCTGCAGTTATATGGAAGCTGGAACTTGTACCTAATGAACTGTGTGGTCTAGCTCAGGAGATTCCCAAGCAAAATGCTAAACATGTTTCCTGGTTTCTTCTTGCTTCTTATAGTAAAATATGAGAGGAGAGAGATAAATTGGGAGAAAAATTATTAAACCAAAAGGAACCAAGACTTGATGATTTTGAAAATTCTCAGCTTCTTCTGGTGGTAAAAGATGCTAAAATTAAGAAAAGCTTTCTGAGCAATCTTCAAAAGTGATCTAGAAATAAAGCCAATAGTGAGACTGCACAATCTTTTTGTTAAGACCTCAGAATGATCAAAGCATCGGAGTACTACTGACACTCACAAAGGACCCTTTCAAGAGACTAAGTGTGTGTCTCACATTTCCTCTCAACTGAACAATAGGGTCTCTAGAAAGTTGGAAGCATTGTCCCTCATCTGTTTCAGCAGAAGCCCAAGGCAGAGAAGGGCTTATCTTAAAGAGATTTTGTGGTGGCTTTTGTCTAATGGAGATTGCCCCAGTGAGATTCACAGAAGACCCAAAAAGTGTTTGAGAAAATTACATCAGCAAAAACATTTTCAGCGTGAACTAAAAGGGACAGAGACGGTACAAAATGAAAAGAGGATTTTGGGCCCCCCAACCCCAATTATACTGGTAGGAAGCAGGCTGAGAGATGCTTAAGGCAAACACACTTCATCTTTTTTTTTTTTTTTTTTTTTATTTATTTTTGGCTGTGTTGGGTCTTCGTTTCTGTGCGAGGGCTTTCTCCAGCTGCAGCGAGCGGGGGCCACTCTTCATCGCGGTGCGCGGGCCTCTCACTGTTGCGGCCTCTCCCGTTGTGGAGCACAGGCTCCAGACGCGCAAGCTCAGTAGTTGTGGCTCACGGGCCTAGTTGCTCCGCGGCGTATGGGATCTTCCCAGACCAGGGCTCAAACCCATGTTCCCTGCATTAGCAGGCAGATTCTTAACCACTGTGCCACCAGGGAAGCCCCACACTTCATCTTTGATGAAAAAGTAAGAATGACTAAGAGGACAGAACCAAGAGCAAAGATAGCGCTGCCAAGAGCACAGAGAATTTCTCCCCAGGCCTTGAGACCTAATTAAGGAACATCTAACGTTTGCCCAGATGGATTTCAGAATTGCTATAGACAAGTGCCTCCCATATTCCCCCTTTTGGAACAGAAATGTCTATACCATTTCCCCTATGCCTGTCCCTCCAATGTGTGCAGGGTGTGTAGGGGCAGATAACTTGTCTCTTTAGTTCATGGGTCTGCAGATCCAGAGGAGCTGGACTTAGAAAACCACACTGGAGGAACCTCACCCACCCCTGAACCTCACTTCCATGATGAGGCTCTTGACTTCGGGCTATGTGATGAGACCTTTGAGGACCTTGGAGGAGAAACATGAATCATTGTAGGCCAGAGGGCAGGTTGGAGCAGGCAGCTTCTGAAACGGTTCCTCGGTGGTCCCCACATCCTGGTATTCACACTCTTGAATAATCCTCTCCCAATGTGTGGGGACTGGACCGGGTGAGTTGCTTCCAATGAACAGAATACAGGACGCCACCTCCAAGATTGGGCCATAAAAGACTGTGACTTCTATCTTGCTTGAACTCACTCCCCTTGGCTTGCTTGGTTTAATGAAGCAAGCTGTTGTGTTGGAGAAATCCACATGGCAGGAAACCAAGCCTCTGACTAACAGATCAAAATGAATTGAATCCTGCCTGCGAAGACAAAGATCCTCCCAACTTCAAGCTTTACAATGACTACAGTTCAACCAACACCTTAAGAGTCTCTGAAGCAGGGGCTCAGCTACATCTTCCCCACCATCATTTGTGCCAGATCCTTGATCTACAGAAACCTGCAGTAATAAATGTTGCTGCTACAAACCACTGCATTTGGGGTAATTAGTTAAGCAGTAATAGGTGATTATGATATCTTCCTTGTCAGGGAACAGGGAAATATTGGGTGTGAGGGAAGACCATGGACCAGTGTCATCTGTGGCCCTCAGGAATCAGCATCACTAGGAAGGATTTTTTTTTAATTACTGATATATATTTGACATATAACATTGTGTAAATTTAAGATGCAGAACATGTTGATACAATTATAAATTGAAATGTGATTGCTGTAGCAATAATTAGCACCTCTACCACACCACGTAATTATCCTTTCTCTTCAGTAGTTGGAATCATTGAGTTCTAGTCTCTCAGCAAATTTGATGATTATGGTACAATACCATTATCTATATTCACTATAAAGTTCATTAGCTCTCTAGAGCTTATTTACTACACTTTGCATATTTGTATCCTTAAACAGAATCTGTCCTATTACCCCCACCCCCATCCCCAGGTAACCACCATTTTACTCTCTATTTTTATGAGTTTGGCTTTTTTAGATTCCATATATAGGTGATATCATATAGAACTTGTCTTTCTCTGTCTGACTTATCTCTCTTAGCATAATGTTCTAAAGTTCCATCCATGCTGCTGCAAATGGAAAGATCTCCTTCTTTCTCATGGCTGAAGAAAATTCCATTGTATGTATATAACACGTCCTCTGTATCCACTCACCTGTTGATGGGCACTTAGGTTGTTTCCACATCTTGGCTATTGTGAATAATGCTATAATAAACATGGGAGTGCATATATCTATTCAATATCTTGTCTTCATTTCCTTTGAGTGTATAACCACAAGCAGAATTGCTGGATCATATGAAAGATCTATTTTTAATCTTTAAGGAACCTCCATATTGTTTTAGGAACCTCCATATTGTTTTAGGAAGGCTTATTTGAAATGAAGATCAAGGGCCAACCCAGACCTACCCAGCCAGAATTTCCAGGATGGGGCCCAGGTAATTCTCATGCATATTCATACTTGAGAATGAGGGTATGGGTAATGACTTCTTATTCCCCCATAGCTCCCTAAGGAGTTCCACTAACGTGACACCTCTGATCCACGCCTGTATTTTCGGGTCCCCCAAGCTGTCCCACCATCACTACAGATCTGGGGGCCCCATGCCTGGGTCCACTGGCAGCGAAAGTGTCACCTGCCTACAACTGGCCCCTTGACCAGACTGAACTTGTGGCTCTAGCTCCCCAGCAGGACTGTAGAGGCTAATGCTGGGTCGGGGGTGGGTAAGGGGGAGTTGCGTCTTAGAGAGAAAAGAGGCAGAGAATCCTCTTCCCTCCCCTGTCCCATGGCTGCAGACCATTCTGAAAGGCCCTGTTTTGGTCCTCGAGAGGGAGCAGGCAGTGGTGCTAGTGGTGACGCTGTGGCTGGAGTGCTGGCGCCCCGGTGTGTTGCTCTCTGTCCTAGCTGTCTCCAACCCCTTCCCTCGTCCTGCTTCCTGGCTTGCGCTCCCTGAAAAGTGCTATCACAGCACTTTGGCTGCAGGCTGTGTTTTCCAGATTAAGACAGCACCCTAAAGGCGAGTTGAGGTTTGGGGGCTGACCAAGCCCATACACTGGGGAACCAACATTTATCTGGGGTGGGGAGAAAGGCTGCCCAAGGGTCTCCACCCACTCCAGACCTCCAGAAATGACCCCAGCAGGAGCCAAGGCCCTTTGCTCCCTAGATGCGGTTGAAGCAACTTTCTAAGAGCATGGTTGGTCCTCAAGCAACAGGCAGACGTGGATGGCTACACATGGGGGACACACAAAGGGGGAGCCCCGGTAACCAGAGGCAGAGGAGCAGTGGGGCACACCCAGGGAACCCTCACAGCCCCCCAAGGGCCAGCCTGTCTGCCCTCCACGCAGTGTGGACTCCCAGGAGCTGAGCACTGCAGGACCTCTGTCACATGTGAGCTCACACAGGCAGCTCTGATGGATTGAGAAGGTCCAGGGCTCCATGACTCTGTTTACTTAACACTGTACATTTCCTTAAAAGAACAACGTGGACACTTGCCAGCATTAATTGAGCCTATGTGCAAGCATTTTTGCACATAGTCTGTGTGTGTGTGTATAGATACAAATGTATGTGTGCATGTGTTCATGTGCATATATGTGCATAAATGTGTGTGTACACACGTGTATGTGTTCTGTGTGGATCAGACCAATGAATCTTTACACAGAAGACTCCCAATTTATGGATGAGGTATTCTGTGGAGGTAAGGCTCCTCACCCAAGGCCATGGGGACGGTGATGCAGTTTGGGGGTGACCCAGTTCTGGGTTCGGATCCCTGGTCTGCCGCTGCCCAACCACATGGCTTGGCGAAGTCACTTCCCAGCTCCATCTGTCCCTTTTCCCTCTTCTGTAATGTGGGGCTACACTGCTCACTTCGAAGGTCCTGTGGCACATCCCTGGGCTCTCCTGTGGGGTGGGGCGGGGAGGACTGGCCTCAGTGTCCAGCAGAGAACAAGTGTACAGAGAAAGTGGGGCTCCCCTTCCCTCCTGAATGCATGGGCTTTTCATCCATGCCTACTCTATGCCTAGCATTGCATTGCTGCCCAAGTCTGGCTTCCTGAAGCAGAGCTGAAGTGCGGGCACACGCACATGTGGTTTCTTAAGGATGTGCTCTGAGGGGAGCAGGAAGGCAGGGGGCACAGGAGGGAAGGAGGCCAAGCCGGGGACAAGTTCAGGCAAAGCTCCAGCCTCAGCCTGTTCCATGACACAGAGCTCTGGGGCATCAGTCGCACCCAAGATCTCGCTGTGTGGCAGGCAGCTGGGCTTGCAGCGTCCCGAGCCTGCCAGGACTGGGCTGCAGGTCACCTAGGGGATGGAACCCTGCAGTCAGCTCCACCTGTCTGCAAAGGGACATGGGTGTGATTGCATGGTGTGGACCCCGAGGGGAGCCCAACAGTCTGTTTTAAGAAGCCATCCAGGGGACACTGAGGCCGGCTCCCTGTTGAGAAATGTTTCCTTAGGAGAAGACAGGTAAAGACCAAAGGAATCTGGGATCCCAGTTGACCCCAAGGGGCAAACTTCCCTGGTGGCCCATGTCGCTGCCTCTGCACTGCCCCACATGAGGGAAGGAAAGCTGTACTAGTCTAGTGGGGGTTCCTTTTGTTACAGCAGCTCAGCCTGTATCCTGATACACGTGGTGAGGAAGTTTTATTAGCAGTGTGGCTAGAGGAGAGGAAGGGAAGGGCAGAGTAGAAGGGAAAAACTTTAAACAACCGCCATGATATGTTGTGTTCCCCCAAAATGATTTGTTAAAGCTCTAACCGCAGGACCTGTGAATTGACCTTACTTGGAAATAGGGTCTTTGAAGATGAGCAAGTGAAGATGAGGTCATTAGGATGGGCCCTAATCCAGTATGACTGGGTCCTTGTGAAAAAGGGGAACATTTGGACACAGTGACAGACCCCCATAGAGGGAGATGTCATGTGAATGTGAAGGAAGAGATCAGGAGGACGCAGCCACAAGCCAAGGATCACAGAAGGTCATCAACAAACCCCTGGAGTTGGAACAGATTTCTCCCTCACAGCCTGGAAGGAACGAGCCCTGCTGCCACCTTGACCCAGACGTCGAGCCTCCAGAACGGAGACAGTAAGTTTCTCCTGTTTAAGCTGCCCAGAGTGTGGTATGTTGTTACAGCAGCTGCAGGACACTCGCACACCCACCAAGTAATGAATATGCTTCAAGAAGCGGCAGCTAAGCCCTCACATTTGTGCATAGGCCCAGGGCCCCCAGAGAACAGTGGGGAGGCATTGCCTCACACCCCTCCCACACGGGCTCCCTCTCAGTCTGGCACTCCATCTCCACAGGAAGGAGTGTGGGGAAATAACTTGTCTACACTGGGGACAACCCACTTCCAAAAGTCTCCTATCCAACACTTTTCCCCTTGATTTTTCACCTCTGTATCATTTTATAGGAAATATAATCCACATGACATTGAGTCACTGGGCCTGAGCTCAGCACAAAGTTGTTTGCAAGAATTATTTTATGTCCACCACGGGCCTCTTTCTTCAGAAAAAAAGAAGTCATTTTCAGCCAAGAATAAACAAACTTGGCACCATGCGGGTTAGTTCTGTACAAGTCCCTTGACAGCCTGCTAGCTTCATAGTCCTGGGCCAGACTTCATTTCCAGACTCTTTCCTATTGAGACAAGATGAACTTGCCTTGGACCACCTACCCACAGGACCCTGCCAGCCACTCTCTGGGCCCTGCTCACTTCCTTCCTCCCTGCCTTGTTGATTTGGCATACACGGCCTGGAGCAGTATCCTAGGACATGAAACCCAGGCACACTCGTTTAATTATACAGGGCAATGGAGCCCATTCATACAATCATACAGGGTGATGGGGCCTAATCATACAATTATACAGAGTGATGGGGGCCCATCTTACAATCATACAACCATACAGAGTGATGGAGCCCAATCATACAACCATACAGGGTGATGGGGGTCCAATCATATAATCATATAAGGTAATGAGGGCCCATCATACAAGCATACAGGGTGATGGGGCCCAATCATACAGTTATACAGGGTGATGGAGCCCAATCACAAAACAGGGTGAAGAACATGAGCTGTAGAATCTTGGGGGTGCCACTTAGCCTCTTTAAACCTGGGTCCACATTTGTAAGGTGGGACTGCTGCTGCCCCCAGTACAGTTGTTGTAAGAATTCCACAATGCCCGGCATGGAGCACAGGTTCAATAACAGATAAATAACGTTACTACCATGAAATCACAAGGAAATTCACCAATGAGAGCACAAGAGGTGTGGCTTTTACATGTTTTTCAGTCCCTAGAACCTAGTGCTGTTTCTGGCGTGGAAATCTCACTTCATATCTTCTGAATTTAAAAAGCAAAGAATGAATGGATGAGAGTACAGGAGCTCCAGCCCCTAAATATTAAGCAACAATCCCAGTTACTTATGCTTGTACTTCCTCTGTTAAAATGTTATTCCTTTGACATTAGTCAGATAAGAGTTTTATCTTCCTGTCAAAATGCAACAGGGAAATTTTCATGTTTTTTCATTTTAACATGAATGTCCAGGTGCCGGGACCCTGCTTTCCAGGAGCTTCCAACCCACTGGGATGGGCAAGAAAATAAATAAATGAAAACAGTGATTTTAGGTGAGTCCACAGTGTCAGGTTGTATTTTCCAAAGATGGCTCACAACCCACCACCGTCTTTCTGCAGTATGGCCTATGGGTTCCCAACTGGGGGTCTAATTCTCCTCACTGGCACCTGGGCTGGGCTTGAGACAGGCTGGGACCTGGGACACTTTGCTGCAATGCTTGTACCTGAACAAACGTCTCCTCCAGCAACAAAATACAAAGAAACTATAAGGAACTAAAAATAACTGGGTGCATACTCAGCTGGGGTAAATTCTGCACAACAATATACAAAAAGACCAAAAAAAAAAAAAACAAAAAAAAACCACAACTGCCACTTCTGAAGAGCTGGGAGCAAAAGCAAAGCACTGTGCATGCCCCCAGCACTCAACACCACCAAAGGGGTGGGCAGACCACCTAAGCCACCCATCCTGCCTGACCCCTGGACACAACCCTACGCTCACCCCATATAAAGAACCAGCTCACTTCCCCCCCACCAAGGGAGCAAGTGAGCAAGGGAACCTGTAACTTGTTCTGGCTCCCCGCTGCTGCAGCAGGGGCCCCAGTAAAGCCTTGCCTGAATTTCTTGTCTGGCCTCTAGTCAATTTCTGTTGATTGGGGAAGGTCTAGAACCCTGGTTGGTATCAGCCTCAGTGACTTGCTCATCCAGTAGAAGCTCTGGATCTTCCAAGGCAAGGTCATAAGAAGGCTTGCAGCTGCCCAGGACTTGGGATGCTGGCTCTTGGGACCCGGCCACAATGCTGTGAGAAGCCAAAGCCACTTGGAGAGGCCACGTGTGGGAGCTCCAACCAAGAGCACCTGGGAGCTGACAGCTGACTGCCAACACCTTCTCCAGGCTCGTGGACAAAGGCATCATCCCGACATCCCCTCCATGGAGCCCTCAGGTGACTCCAGGTCTGGTCATCGTCTGATTACAATCGCATCAGAAACTCCAAACAAAGCCTGCTGGGCCAGTCAGCCCACAGCAGCGTGGGAGAGAGTAACCATTTGCTGTTTTAAGCCACCAGACTTTTGGGTGCATTTTTAGGTTGCAGTAAAGGCAAAAAATAGGTAGTGAAGAAGGCAACCAACAGGAGAAAGAGACAGTGAGGGGGAACAGGACTCAGACCTGGTGGGAGGAGGGAAGGGTCCCTAAAAAGGCAAATTGTGAGCTTGGATGAGAGTGACAGAAAGCTAGGCACGCAGAGGGCGGGGGAAAAGTGTGGGAACTGGTAGCAGGAGACTGGCCCTGGCCTGCCCTGTGGTGGAGAGTGGACAGAACAGAGGGGCCGGGATGGGGGTTTACTGGGAAGGCACCTAAGTGCAATGTGTGAAGCGGGAAGTGGCATGGCCCTGACGCTGTCCAGAGCATTGTCCACTCCAGCTGGGCTGTCTGGTGCGCAAAGGATCGTCAGGGAGGTGAGGAAGGAAGATGGACATGTGGGGGCCAGACGGGGGAGTATCCAGGCCTCTTCCCCTGGCCCACATGTATTCCTCGAATTAGCTGCTCCCGAGCCCACGTCTCCCAGAAACAGCCTCTGGGTGGGGGCCAGTGTGCACCAGAACCCCACAGCCTGGGGGCGGAGGCCTGCGGGCTGGGTGGCTTCACCCCTGGGTGCCCTTCACCGATCCTTGACAAATGCTTCCTGGGAGGAAAGACAGAAATTGTGCTCCTACAGCAACACCCCAGAACATAGTTCCAGCTTCTTTAAGAGAAATGGAATCACTCGCCGGTGAAGCTCTTCCACAGATGACGAAAGGTGTAAGTAAACATTTCAGGAACATTCAGCTGGAGCCCTCACTGCAGACCTGCAAAACTGCTCCTGGCTGACTCCAGAACCTTGTAGCTTGAGGAGGTTTCTCACATTTGCACTCAAGAGGAACTTATCCCCTTAAATAAAATGCTCGGAGGCCTGTTTCTAGAAGAGTGGCTTTCAGACTTCTCTCTGACACTGGAGAGAGATGCGTGTGACCTGACAGCCCATGCACACTGACAGATGAGCCCCACCGAGGGACAGACAACCCACGCAGAAGACTGCCTCTGCTCTCCTCTTCACACATGAGAAAACAGAAATGTAAACAACCCATTCGGGTCTCTCAAGCTAAATTTTAGAACCCCTGGTCCAGAATCCCCCCAGGATATAGACTGAGAAAAGAGCCCTCCTGCCTCCAGGATGACAGGCCCGACCTCGTCCCAGATGCTGAGCCCTGGCCTGCTCGTCACTGTCTGAGGGGACGAGGGTCCCCTTTGTTTGGACCCGGGCAGAATAAGAAGATGGAGACGTTCCTCTTCCAGTGCACAAGCTAGTGCCATCCAACGGAAGAGTGGATTTCCCATGGCTGGTGCCACCTCACAGGCATGACCCCACTTGGACCTTGGGCCACCTTCATCCCCCAAAACAAGCCATGTCACTCCTAATTCTGCCTTTCATGATTCAACCCTTCCCTGGGGAGTTTTGCCATGTGAAAACGAGCATTTCACCCAACACGGTCCACTTAGAAATTACAGAGGAATGCCAAAGACACGTTTCCAATGTGGAAATGAGGGCTAAATTTTTCCACAAAAGCTAACTACATCCTTGATTTATAGGCAGTGCTTTCCCACAAAATCTTCCCTGGGGACAATTCAGCAAATGCATGTCAGCTGAATGTTTTCCAAATCTTCTTCTGCAGTATTCAATGTTCTGTTGCTCCCAAGATTTCTTTGAAAAAATAGTCAAAAAGCAACAGACGTCCTTGCCACCAAAACATATACAAGAATGATTTTTTAATTTCAAAAAATATATATTATATTTCTCTGAAAATTCTGTTTCATTTGACAAAGAGGGGAAAATCGTTTTAGCCACAGAATACACACATGCATGTTAAATTTCTCAAATACTTCTTTCCCAATTTTTTGGCTTACATATTCTCTTTTACAAAACTGACCTACTTTCACAATTATTAGCATAATAAGGTTTCAATTCACTAATGGCTGTAGACTTTCATTTCACCAAGTTTACTGTAGACATTAAAGAAAAATGAGCCCAGAGAATCAAGACATTTGAGATTACCGGAAATCTATTAAAAAGCCTAAACGCTGAGCCCAGGTCCTCTGCCCCAGCAGGGAGAAAATGAAGAGTCATTGAATGAACCTGCTGTTTCCCACATTGGTCCTCTGAAGAGTTGGCACCTAAGTAGGGGAGATGCAGACCATGCAGGTGGAGAGCTCAGGGAGGTCATGAGACAGGGAGGTGAGGGTAGACCAAGGGATGCAGCTGCAGCCCTGAGATGCGCGCCTCTCATCTCGACTACAGTGGGACCATTCTCCTCTTCAAATACAGCAACTCCCATGCAAATGGGAGCTAAAGCTTATGTAAACTGTAAAGTCCGTTGTGCAATGAAGGGGACCAGCCTGTCCCTCGCAAGAGCAGAGTCGCCACATTCAGCCACTGTTCATGGTATGAGTTAGGAATTGTCATAGCCTATACCAGAAGCAAGTTCTCACCAATGCTTTTGATCCAGAAAGACTTGCCAGAAAAAGCCTCGCCTGCAAGCCACTGCTGACGAAAGCTCGTGGCAGGGTTCCCAGAGGGAACTCTTTCCCAGTCCCGGAGAGCCTGACAAGATCTACAGTCCCTGCCTCTGTCCTTCCCATGAAGTTCTCACGAAGTCAGCAACAGCCACACAGCCTCTTCTCACCCTTTCCAGTCCTGTCCTCAACCCAAAAGGGCAGAGCCATGGAAGGCTGCTGTCCTGTGTTTGCTGGATCAGTGAGCTCCTTGTCCTGCCCAAGGCACCGGCAAAAGAGGGAGCCTGGTGGGGGCCACAAAGCCATCCATCCTGAGCCTGGAAACAGAGCCTAATCATGTGGCCCGGGGTCCACTAATGAGAAGACAGTCTCCAGAAAATAAATCAAAAGGTAAAATGAATAGTAAAGGTGAAAAATCATCTAAATGTACAGTAGGAGAGTGGTTGGGTTAATTACGGTACATCAATCTAATGACATAATAACAATTGTAAGATGCCACAATTCAAAATAAGCAGGAAGACAATGAACTTGGAAAAGGATGTAGAATATTGCAAGTAGAAAATAATACAAAATGATATTATTCTATGATTATAAATTCTATTTTAATTTTCTTTATATTTCAACAGGTGAATGATACATGGTAGTTCAAAATGCAAATGACTTACAAGGATACATGGACTATGCAGAGAGCTTCCCCTGCTGCCTTGGCAACTGTTTATGCCCATACACCATTAGCATCCTGCCTGGTTTATGTGGTACATACCAATCAACGATGAGGATGAACCATGGTGTAGGTAGTCACCATACAAGGACATTTGAGTTATTTCCAATGTTTCGCTTTCCATATATTGATGTCATTTTGCACAAGTCTCTCTGCAGTAACTAGAGGTAGAATTGCATTTGTTATTTTGATAGAGAATGCCAATTTCACTTCTCAGATGTTGCACCAATTTAAACTCCCACCAGCCCTATATGAGAACGTCATATTTCCCCACACCAATGTTATCACTTTTTTTTTTTAATCTCTGGAACTTCAGTGTAGTTCAATGTTTTAATGTTACCCTTTCATTGAACTTTGTATTGAGGCATAACACACATGCTGAAGACTGAAAAAAGTGAATGCACAGAATCTAACATACTTGCTTCTTTCCAGGTACTACCCACACCCAACCCAACCCAAGTTGACCCAGTCCTGGGGCATAGGGTAGGCTCAGCTTTAGTAGATACTGGCAAAGAGCTCTCCCACCTGGTGGTACCAATGCATGCTCCCACCAGCAGTGTATGGAGTTCAGTTGCTCTCCACCCTTGCCAACACTTTGCCTTGCCAACATTATCAATTTTGTGGCTGTGTGTGGTCATATCACCTTGTGGTTTTCAATGCATTGCTCTGATGACTAATGAAGCTAAGCACCTTTTCATGTGCTTATCAACATTTGGGATTCCTATTTGAGGAAGTGCCCATTTTTCTATTGAGTGTCTTGTCTTTTCTTATTGAATTGTAGGAGCTCTTTATATATTTTGGATACAAGTCTTTTGTCAGATCTACATATTGCAAATACCTTCTCCCATTCTGTGGATTGTCTTTTCACCCTCATAATGTTATCTTTGGAGGAACAGAAATGCTTCATTGAGTCCTATGTATTAACTTCTCCCCTCTGTGCACCTTTTGTGTCCTGTTTAAGAAATGTTTGCCTACTAAAAGTTCATGAAGATGTTCTCCTATTTTTGTTTGAAGCTTTCTTGTTTTTGCCTTTCACCTTTAGAACTGTAATTCATCTGCAATTCACTGTGAGTATAAAGCCAGTAAAGTCAAGATAAATTCATATATATATATATATATATATATATGTATATATTTGAATACGTACCACTGATAGGGGAAAAAATGTTTCCCTTTATACCATGGTGTCCATTTTGCATACACCAAGCCACCTTCCACGTCTGTTCATAGACTCTATTCTTCCGTTTCGTGGTCTGCTTATCTCTGTGTAGACACCGCAGGGTCTTAACCCTCTAGCTTTCTCACAGGTCTTTCTCCCTGGTGGGGTGAGTGTTGCCATTTTGTTCTTCTTCTTCAAGATCACCTTGGCCTTTTGTTGGGCCCTTTGAATTTCCTACATTTTAGAATCAGTTTGTCAACTTCCACACACAAAAAAAGAAAAACTGCTTTTTAAAACTTTCAGTATAGCTCTAATCAGTAGGTCTCTTATTTGGAGTGAGGTGGGCTTTCACTTCATGTGCTTAAATACTATTTGTATTACTTGTCTGAGAACTATTTATTAATATTTTGTACTCCATTTCCTTTGGGGGTATTGGTCTTTTTGCTATTGATTTGTAGGAGTTCTTTATAAACGAGGAAAATTAGTCTCTTGTCTACATTTTGAGATGCAAATATTTTCCCAGTGTTTCATTTGTTTTTTGATTTGCCTTATGCTGTGTATTGCTCTCATAATCTTATTTTTATGTGTCAGTCTTTTCATTTATGGTTCTAAGTTTTGTGTCTTTTTCGAAAGGCCTTCCCCACTCCAAGATTATTATTACAGTTATTTTTAAAAATTTTTTATTGGGGTATAATTGCTTAACAATAGTGTGTTAGTTTCTGCTTTTATTACAGCTATTTTAAAACATGTATTCATACTGAGAACAGTTTTTATACTAGAAAGATGGAATTATGTGAATTTTTTTCTGTCATGAGTTTCCTTTAGCATTGTTTCGTGCTATAACATATGATGATATTATTTTAAAATTAATGTTATGGGGGCTTCCCTGGTGGCACAGTGGTTAAGAATCTGCCTGCCAGTGCAGGGGACATGGGTTCGAGCCCTGGCCTGGGAAGATCCCACATGCCACGGAGCAACTAAGCCCGTGCGCCACAACTACTGAGCCTGTGCTCTAGAGCCTGTGTGCCACAACTACTGAGCCCGTGTGCCACAACTACTGAAGCCTGCATGCCTAGAGCCCGTGCTCCACAACAAGAGAAGCCACTGCAATGAGAAGCCCGCACACCGCAATGAAGAGTAGCCTCCGCTCGCCGCTACTAGAGAAAGCCCACGTGCAGCAACAAAGACCCAACGCAGCCAAATAAATAAATAAATAAATAAATAAATAAAATTTTTTTAAAAAATTGATGTTATGATCAGAGCATGGTATCAGTGCTTCTGAAATGTTCTAGAACCACGTCATTGGCTACCATGTGGACCTTCCATGACTTGAATGAAGATAAACCCCAAGACCCTTCACTTGCCCAGGCCACCCACATATTCAAGGAAATTTGGCAATGGAGAAACGTCATGTTTTCTCTTAAATTTGACAAAGTAAGGCTCTTACTGACTCTTCACATCCTTCCTCCCGCCTAGCAGGTGTCATCAGCTTTTTGTGTTGTAACTTTATAGACTTTTATGCAGTGGCTCCCAAATCATATAAACATCAGGCCTGC
The DNA here is from genome assembly GCF_009873245.2 of Balaenoptera musculus. NCBI lineage: Eukaryota > Metazoa > Chordata > Mammalia > Artiodactyla > Balaenopteridae > Balaenoptera > Balaenoptera musculus. The sequence continues at coordinate 19,564,748 of NC_045790.1, read as the reverse complement.
AAAACCTGGACTCACCCACTTTGCCTATCCAGGAAGAACCAACTAGCATTCTGTACGGATACCAAACTCTCACAATAATCCACATACATGTCACAGTTTGTAGATGTCCACTAGGTCAGCCCAGAACCAAAATCACTCCTCAGCATGCAGCAAAATCAGGGAAAGGAAGTCTGTGGGAAAACAGGGCCAATTCTAGCCTGTATTTAGTCATCCAAGACTTAGGCAATGAGCTGAGTGGCCATCCACAGGGGTAAACCCATGCAATCTCACTGAAAGCCCTCACTAGTCTCCACTGCCCACCAGCTCCGAGGGCAGGGACAGAGGGAGGGGCAGGACGAGCCACGCCTCCAAGCTGGTTAATCCAGGTGGTAGCCTCACCCCCAGTACATAGACAATCAGGCCTGGAGCCTGCACAGGCAGCGACCCCACACTTGCCCACACCTGCCACCTGGGCAGCCACCATTGCCGTGGGGACCTCAGGGCAGAGCTCCCCTCCAGCCAGCCAGCCTTGCTCAGTCCCATGGGACTGTCCCAACACCAAAGCATGGCCTAAGAGCAGTGACATTCTCAGGGTTTTCCCAAGAAAGGCTTGTCAGCCTCGCCTGGGGAAATTACAGAGCCATCCCTGGGATGCACTGAGTACAAACAGCTTTGCATTTTCTGCCCCTGATCGCTTACCGCACACTTTTTACCACTTCCTGCTCCCTCCAGCATCACACTAAGAGCCTCTTTCATTTCAGTGACAGTAAAGGAAGTTAGAAACAGGGCAGAGGGGCAGCCCAGCACTCTCAACACTCTCAGGTTCCATTTCCAACATTCACACCTGAAAAGTGCTAGAGAACCTTTCATGTGCAGTTTAGAGCATGGAAAAGTCAACCATCAGAATATTCATGGCCTTTAGCCCAAGGCCCAGAGCTATGGGGAGATAGAAGTATACTCAGCGTCTCCTAAGGGGGTTACTGAAGAAACTCTAAAATTCTAAGCCTTTTGATTCCCTTTCAAATGACATGAAACCATCTCACCATTGGAGACTCTCTAAAGTTAGCAAATGTGAAGAGTCAGCGTAAAATGCAAATGATGAATATTGTCTCTCAGTTTGTCCCCAGTCATTGGAAAGATTTCTTTCTAAAGTTCACATTTCTGACAAGGAGCAGCTCTCTGTTTTCTAACCATAGACATATCCAATGAATTCAATTTTTTGTTTTAAGTTGCCAAGTCCATTTAATGTGTAAGTGCTACAGAGCAACTGTGGCTCATTGTAAATTGTGCTGTAGGAGCCAAAACAGATTATTTCTGAAGTTGAGAATATTTGTAAATGACAAGCAACCAGGTGTATATGTGTGGAGAAGGAGCCAGAGATGGATACTTACAACCTCTATGGCAACTCCCCCGGCACTCTGAGTGCCACTCCTGAGACTCTGGAGAGTGACATGGGCATATCAGGGACCTTCCAGCTAAGAAAGAAAGCGGTGAAAAGAAATGTGCATGAACAAACAAATGTGAGAGAAAAGTGGGACGTCCTTGCATCCATCTCTGAGTGAAGAAGGAAGACAGGAGTCCACAGGGAAGGGAGTGAAGGTCTCGGCCACAGAGCCTGTGGTTTACCTGGAAAGGATGCACAGACAGAGTGAGGCTTGGGTGGAATTTGAAGAAGGGTTGGAAAGGATGGTGCTAGAGGATGTTAGGTAACAAGGCAACTTGTACCCAAAGCACCACATAAGGGGACACGTGAATCTTGTGGATAAGACGGTGATTCCGGTCATTTAAAGTGGGCGGAGTGGAGCCAATTACATCTTAGAGCACAAGAAGGGTAGGGCCATATCAAATGCAGTGAAGGGCAACTCCTATCTCAACCCAGTTCCCAATGGCCGAGCAGACACCACCCTACAGGGTCGGTATTGTCTATTGTCACTGGAGAAAAGACTGTGGAAATGGGAGGAAAGTGTGGGTTTGAGAACATGACTATTGATTTCCATCGGGAGTGTGTGGGATGAGGGGGTGATATGGAGGGTGTCTAAGACATGTTTAGAACCTGAGGGTAGGAGGATGGGCCTGAGAAACACAAGTTCTTTACACACTCAGCTACAGATGTTCCAACAATCCAGGGCATATCCCTGGGAGCCAGCTGGAAGTTTCTTTGTAGACTCACACAAAAGCAGTAATTGCCCGGTTTACCAAGCGTAAAACCCATGGTGATAACTGTGTTTAGGGGGACATCCTCGACCTTCTCCATTCAATTGGTCATTAATTAAGAATACATCGACTTTTTTGCCAGGCACTGCTACACGTGTACAACACAGCCCATAACATTAAAGAGTCTCTCATTAGAAGATAAAAATCATGCAAATGGAAGTCAGTAGACAGTAAGGAACTTTCCCTATTCCAATTTGCATCCACAATTCAAAAGCTGTCTTTTGTCTTTATCAGGAGTGTCCATCTAGACCAGAGCACCGCTGCTCAGTGTGGTCTGTAGAGGAGTAGTACTGGGAGCCTGTGAGACATGCAAACCCTTGGGCCCCACCCAAACCTGCTGAGTCAGCATCCTCATTCCTGCAAGATCCCCATTAGTCATGAAAGGTGCTTGTCCCATGGAGACACCCATGCTTCCCCTGCCTGGAAGAGAACAGGAAGCTAGCTGGGGTGCTTCAGTCCCAGGTGCCCCCTTTCCCAGGTCCCTGACAGCAAGGCATGAGCAGAGACCTGCTCCCAAGGCCAGTCCAGCTCTTCCCACCACAGGACCCTCACGCTGAGCTCCAAGCGGGGCCACAGCTGCCCACCTAGGCTGTTGCTGGTCATCCAAGCACCTCACAGGATGGCAAGGAAAGTTCACCTTTCAGAACCTTCTCTGGAGCTTTTCCCCAACAATGGGCTCCATTAGCCCACCCTTGGGTCAAAGTAGCTAATGAGCTCTCCCCATGCATCTCCTGACAGTCGTCTCCTGAGCCCCAGGACCCCCACTCGCCCAGGCTCCAAAGGGCAGCTGTGCTCCGGCTCAGCATCCCGCTCCTGGGTGCCCTTCTGCATTTGCTGTGGGAGCAGAGACTTGACTAGTAATGCAAACTGCTGACCCATCTCTAGGCAATGGGCATCTGGCGGTCACAGGCAGCTGAGTGGGTTACCCGCAGGCGTGCTGCGCTCCTGGGCGTCACCTGGGCAAAGAGGAGAGAGGAGATCACCAGCTAAGTTCCATGGGGGCCCAGATCCAAGTGATGGGCACTGCATGGAGTGCAGCATGCACGGTTCACGTCCTGTGGCTGGGGTGCTGTAGACGGCTCCCAGGGCTCTGCTGAATTTGAAGAAGGCAACTTAAAGTAAAACATGTCACCTCGAAATAATTTTCTCCAAATCTGGGGCCTTTGACCATAGCTCCCCATCCCCAAAGAGACCAAGGATTCAGATTAAGCTCTTTGATTTCCCCTCACTTTTCTCAATAATACAGTCTAGTATTGTTTAAATTAGTGATGATTTTTGACCAGGGCTTTAAAATGCACTCCATTATGATTGGAGTCAAATTAAACTTTATTCACCTTAATTGCAAAATTAAACTTTACTCACCTTAATTGCAAGACTGTGAGCCACCCGTGTGCATTTGGAGGTGGGGGGATAAGAACATTTCACAGCTGCTCATGCACTGTGTTCTGGAAACTAAGCAAACCAGCAAACTCTGCAGGTGCCTCCTTGTCTGTGTGGATTTTGTTCCCATATGCTGAGATCCATAATGAGCTATGCTGTAGGTAAGTAGGGACCTTATGAGCCTGATTTGGGTAGGCCCGAGGATACCAGGGTCTTCTCTCATAGTCCCACTGCAGTCACCAATCCTGTTGCAGATGAATTTAGGGACACCTACCAGCTGCATCGCATGCACATGCAATGAGCGCAGCCAGACCATCACCTACATCAGTGGTTCCCAAAGTGTGTTCCCTGGGCAACAGCATCATTTGGGGACATGTAGAAATGCACATTCCTGAGCCCCTGCTCAGACCTGCTGAATCAGGGTCTCCTGTACTAAGGCCCAGAGATCTGAGTTTTAACAAACTTCCAAATAGTTGCAAGCCTTGCTAAAGTGTAAAGACCACCAGCCTCCATCATCCCATTTCATCCTCCATATACTTTTGTGATTCAGGTGTCTTTTACCCCAGAGAGAATAAAATGAGGCTTAGAGTCAGGGTTCTCCAGAGAAACAGAGTCAACAGGGCATGTATAGAGAGAAAAAGAGATTTATTATAAGGAATTAGCCCACAAGATGGTGGAGGCTGGTGAGTCCAAACTGTGCAGGGCGAGGCAGCAGCCTGGAGGCCCAGGAAGAGCCAATGGTGCCAGCAGGCTGGAGACCCAGGAAGAGCCAATGGTGCAGAAGAAGTCCAAAGGCCATCTGCTAGAGAATGCTCTCTTGCTTCAGGGAGACTGGTCTTTTTATTCTTCGACTGATTGGATGAGGCCCACCCACACTGGGGAGGGCAATCTGCTTTATTCAGTCCACTGATTTAAATGTTTGTCTCATTCAAAACCCTCTCACAGAAACCCTAGGATAATGTTTGCTCGACTATCTAGGCATCCCATCACCCAGCCAGGTTAACACTCAAAATTAATCATCACAGCTGTACATGTACCCAGCTAGTGGGGGAGCCAGGATTGGATTCTGGGCAAGGTGGCTTGGCAGCTGCTGCCCATGACACCACCAGCTGTTCAAGCGGTCCCCTTTCTTCTTGGGGTGACAAGAAAGGCACAGCTTTGTAGAAAGGGCCCGAGCTGTGCTGAACGACAAATCAAACCACAGCCCTCTCTGCCATGTGCCAAAGGTAAGGTCCTGCTCTCTTCAGCCCCAGAATCCCATTCTGAGGAAGGGGAGAACACAAGGGTCCAGACTGGAGCCAGGGGCTGATTTGCCTCTTATTTGCATAAATTTGCATGTCACCTCCCAGTGCGTCCACCCTAGTTGAAGTAAAGAACACTGAAATGCAGCTTAAGATTAGACTGGAGGCCCTGCCTGAGGCCTGGGTTGAGCAGGTTGATCACATCCCTCCTTGGGAGGAAGGCCAGGGGCCAGCGTTCTGGTACTCCACTGGATGGCTGTCTGTGCATAGATCACCCTTCACTCTCTGTAACCACAATAAAGGGGTTCTGGGCACCCTCTTCTTCTCCAGTTTCCTCTGATGTGAGCTCACACATGGGACAGCAAAGAAAGTCTGAGCAGTTCTTCACTAGAGGCTGTCACTTGGTTACCCCCACCACACAAAGTGCATCCAGCCAGCAGCCCCGTGCCCTGATAAGGGTGGGCAGTGGCCGGATCACAGGCTGCCATGAGCCCTGAGCACTCCAGACCTGCACACCCTCCCACGAAGGCATCCCTCCTGCCTGGCAACAGAGTCCCCTCCTCAAGTCCTTTCCCACACCCTCCCTGCACACACACTTTCCTCCCTGGGTAAACAGCACACCCAGCCCTGTCACAGGAGACAGAAAAATGATGGTAGGGAATTCTCTCTCCTAGTGACAACTCTCTCTCCTAGTGACAACTCACCTTCTCCCCTGCCAAGAACCAAAACGGAAATGGAAATCAGTGCATCTACAGCTATTTCTGATGGTTAATTTTCTACCCCAAACTCATACCAGATCTGCACCCAGATGTCCCTCGCCCTCCAGCTCATGCAGCTTTCATCTCTCACCCCCTGGATCCTCGCAGGTGTCCTGTCTACTTGCACAATCCTGTCTGGTGTGTTTTTTGAGCTGGCTGCCTCGAAGCAGGGGGCAGGTGGCAATAAGAACAGCAAGCCCACCTCTCAGAGTTGGGTGCCCACTCGTTTCTCTCTCCACATCATCTCCATCCCATCCAAGTTCTCCATCCCCCCTCCAAAGCTTTGTTCTTGGGCTTTCACTCCCTTAATCTTCTGAATCAAGAAGTTTGCCCATCATCATCTTTCACCCATATTTCATCCCATTTTATCCTCTTCATCTCATTCATGCTCACATCTATTCAGTTTTCTGCTTGTCCTTCCTTTTTTTTAAAAAAAAAAAAAAAAGACTCACCCACTCAGCCATAAAAAGAAACGAAATTGAGTTATTTGTAGTGAGGTGGATGGACTTAGAGTCTGTCATACAGAGTGAAGTAAGTCAGAAAGAGAAAAACAAATACCGTATGCTAACACATATATATGGAATCTAAAAAAAAAAAAATTGTTCTGAAGAACCTAGGGGCAGGACAGGAATAAAGATGCAGACATAGAGAATGGACTTGAGGACACAGGCAGGGGGAAGGGTAAGCTGAGACGAAGTGAGAGAGTGGCATGGACATATATACACTACCAAATGTAAAATCGGTAGCTAGTGGGAAGCAGCCGCATAGCACAGGGAGATCAGCTCGGTGCTTTGTGACCACCTAGAGGGATGGAATAGGGAGGGTGGGAGGGAGGGAGACGCAAGAGGGAAGAGATATGGGGACATATGTATATGTATAACTGATTCACTTTGTTATAAAGCAGAAACTAACACACCCTTGTAAAGCAATTATACTCCAATAAAGATGTTAAAAAAAAAAAATCCAACCACCCTTCTCTTACTTACTCACTCCCTTAGCTTTTCAACATAGTTTCTCTCTCCATTAAATCAGGCCACCAACTGTACCATCATCCCCCTGATGTGACTATTTTCTTTTTCTTGACCATTTTGACTATAAATTTCTGCTCAAGAAACTGACCAAAGGTCACCTCCAACTCCATCTGACTATGGCCCTGTAGACCTCCTTGACTATTTTTCTAGTGTGTTTTCATGTACAGGACTGACCAATTAACTCTGTCAGACCCCAACTCTGACATCCCAGTCTCCCTTGTTTTAATGATCAATATGACTGCCTTAACAACATCTGCTGGCATGAGAATTAATCATCTTTTGGTCAGTATTCTGTGACAGGTATTATATCTATATCTTTCCACTTGGAGTCTAAGAGAGGAGTCAATCTCTTTCTAGTTTTAGACACAAATTCCATTTTATTCTTCAACTCAAAATCCCCAGTGATGCCCATTTGACCCCAGGATAGAGTTCCAAACTCCAAGGGCTCAGATCTGCTGGCCACTTATTCTAAGTGTGGGCCACTACTCCCCAATGTGAATGTTGACTAAGTACTAACCTATTGTCATTCATTTGTATTTTTAGTCAACTCTTTCATAAGTGCATCTTGTCATCTCAATGAGCTTGAATCCTAATGTCCAGAACCGTATTTCCATTTACAGCATATGCTGCACAGTGTGGAGCACACAGGGAAATCTCAGTGTGCCCTGTTGAGTGAGATACTGGATTTATAAATATTTGATGAGCCTGGGCTGACTTCAGAGGATGATCCAAGAGGATTCATAAAATACTGCCATTCATTACGGCAGTATTCTCCCATAACATTTTATTTGATTGATAGAACCACAAAACCAAAGAGAAATTAATGATCCAGAAGAACCATCGACAGTGCAGATGCTCCCTTCTCTGGACAGGAAAGAAACCATCTCAGTAAAGCTGTTGCCAAGGCAAAAGAGAAGTCAAAACCAGAAAAGTATTTAACAGCAACCACAGTTTAAGGTCAGTTCTCCCTCCTTTACTTGTACTTTGTCAAATTCTGCCCTGCCCAGTGACAGGAAACTTCTGGAGAGCTTTGAATTCTTTACGAAAGGCTTAAAAATGGATTTGGTCTTCTTAAACTCCTAAGATCTGAATTTTATCCTTTTTCATTTTCTGCTTTCTTCACTGTAGATAAAAATATCTAATTTTTTAGGGGAGTGTTTCTTAGACTTCCCACAAACACTGCCTGTGTGCTGGATTATTTGAGACATGTTTTCTGCAGCTGCTTTTGATGGTTAAATGTCATAGAGGTCTTCAGTCCCATAGTATTTTGTAGTGAAAAATCTCTGACCTTTTGTGGTACTGAAAGAGATTTGCTGCTATGGTAATTTAAAGAAGCTTTCAAAAATCTTGGTAGGATGGATGGATGGATGGATACATGGAAAGATGGGAGGAAGGATCGGTAGATGGGGGTGGGTGGATTGATGGGAGGAAGGAGGAATAAGTAGATAGATGACTAGGTGGGTGGATGGATGGGTGGGTGGATGGATCGATGGATGGATAGGTGAATGGATAGATGAATTGATAGATGAGTGGATGAGTAGATGGATGGATGAAAGGCAGGATGGGTAGATGAATGGGTGGATGAATGGACGAGTAGATGAGGAAGGCAGAAAAAAGACAAGGAGGAATGGAGGAAGGAAAGAGGAGAGGAAAGGAGAGGAGAGGGGAAGAGAGGAGAGGAGAGGAAGTCAGATAAGCTGGTCACATTCACAGTTAATCTTGGTCTATCTTGGTTCATTAGCCCATCCCAACCAGTACAGTCTCCATGCAGTCAGCAATATTTCTCTCCTGCTATCAGCACAATTGAGTCAACCCTGACACAGTTCTTAGAGTTGTTATTTTGAGAACTCATTAGTGGTTTGAATTTACAAATCCTGTGGTTTTACACCTAGCTACAGAGGTCAATATTTATAGCATGCTAACAATGCCACACACTCATGGAATTTCTCTCAGCCAAATCTCAAATCCCAGATAAATATGTGACTAACATTGAATACATTCTGCAGGTTCGAACAATACAAATGAAGACAAAGTGTAGACCAGTAGGTCTCCAAAGGAAAAAAAAATTTAGTAGAATCTTACTTGAAAGCAATTTTGCAACATAACATTTTTAAAATGTTTATGTATGTTGACCTTGTAATCCCCTTTCTAGGAATATATCCTAAGGAAATCATCAGGAATACTAAGATTTATATTGTAAAAAAGGTTCACCTCAGAATTTGTCATAGTAACATATATTGGAAACAATCCAAATATCCAATGTTAGGAGAATTATTATATAAATTATGGTACATAAAATAATGGAGTATAATATAGTTATTATAGCCTATTTACAAAGGAATCTGATGTCATCAGTAGGTGCTTATAATACAATCTAGCATTTAAAAGAGAAAACATCAAAAAATATACACACAGTAATTATTTAAGAGGAATTACCATATTGAAATTTGAAAAATGCCAACAATAAGAATCTTAACTGGTTATATCTCAGTAGAATTGTGAATACTTTTTACTACTTTTCCTTTTTCTATATTTTCCAGTTTTCTACAAAGACAGATTTTTTATTATTATTATTTTTATGAAGTTCACAGTACATTACTTAATAAAAGAAGAGCTTATGATGAAAAGGCAAGAGTCTTGCACCCCGTACCCGCCCTCTGCCCAGAGGAGAACCATGGAAGAGTTCTGGTTTTCAGTCATCTGTGATTGCCTGTGGCTTATGCATCTGTTTTCATAAGTCATCAGCTTTGGGTAATGCGGGTTGGGTTTCCAGTTGAACAATGAGGATTGTAACTTATACTATGTCTAACTATTCTGCCTCTACTATTGCTAATTTATACTACCCTCTTGTCCCAATGTCTGGTACTTACACTTAGTATTTTAGTTGTTTTATTTGTTGCCTTTGGAACCTGAAGACTATTCCTAAATACATATTTCTATTTCCATCAGAGCTTCCAAAAGCAACTCCTGGCATCTTACTTTATAAGATGAGAACAACATCTCTCCCACCTTCTTTTCCAGCCTTCTTTTTTCACTACTTTTTACTTGGACATTGTCCATGTTATTAACATTTACCATTTTACTTTAGTGAAAAACAAGTAACCACTTTGGTATTTATTATTTCTAACAATTAAAAACCAACAAGTGTCGTCTGTATTATTGTAACTATAAAACATTGTTCAGTTCTGCGCCAAGCAGTGCCAACTTCGGATGGACGTCCTTCTCTGCAGAACCCATTTCACACACTGCAGGCTGGGGACAATATTCCTAGCGTTGAGGTCAAGTTCTCATTTCTTATAGCTCTTTATGGCTTCGTCTCATGCCACTTCTTCACTTGTCTCATATTTGTACCTCAACTTTCTCTGGGAGCCTCCTGTTTTTCTCCTTGCGATAACTGCCTTGATTATTGTCTCAAAATTGTTCCAGGTTCAGAATCACAATGTCTCATCTATTGGGTCCTTTTCTTCCTGGACATCTCTTTCCAAGCCTTGTCATACAGGGATCCTTCAACTAATCTTTGCTCAGGAGATGCGCGCAGCTGGGGCTGTGCCCTGGGTGGAAAGGCGGCTCCTCTCAGAGGAGCTCTGCAGAGGGCAGGGGGCCTAGGGTATTCTTATTCTACAAATGGGGAGGAATGCTCATTCCCCAGGACATTTCGGGCTCCAGGAACACTCCCCATCCTATGCACCCAAGGCCCTTCTCAGCGTCTTCCCAGGAAACACAGAGGGCTGAGACCAAGGTCATGTGAGCTCACACTTGACCTCTCTCTCTACCTGGCACATCCAGCAAAGTCAGCGGGACCCAGGAGCATCCAGCAGCCCAGCTCCTGTCAGGCTTTGCACCCCTGTCTCCACTGGTCACCACCTGAGGCCACCTGGAAGGGGATGGCCATGGGCAGGGCAGCAACGGTAGCAGAGGTGACGCTGTGGTCATGACAGCTGAAGGTCCTCTGCTGACCACCTTTCCTGCAGCTGGGACAACAAGTCCTTCCCTGAAGGGAGCCTAGGAGCACATCCCAGGGTCACCAGTCCCTGACACGTCATCACAGTCACAGCAAAGTCTTCCAGGCTGTCTGCATTCGTGACTTTATTTACCAAGTGAGAATAGGCCTGAAGAAACATCGTCTCCCAGAGAGCAACTTTGTCATGGCCCTCAAAGAGAGATATGAGGAAATGCCCCTGCAATGGAATCGCTTTGGGAAGTGTATGGGTCCCAGGTCTAAACCACAGTCCCGGCAGTCTCAGCTCTAACCCGCCGGGCATCCACTCCGTGGAGGCGGCAGGACATGGGCCCCTGGAGCTGACAGGGCAGGAGGGCCAAGGGCTTCCCAAAGGGAATTCTTTGTTCAGAAGGCACACGGCCCTCAGAGGTGGCACAAATCAGAATTCAAACTTGAATCAGTCCATGCAGAGTAAGGGCGAGACCACAGAAGATTCCGTGTCTGCTCTACCTGGGATAAATTTCCACAGTGGCCAGGTCCCTTCCGAGAGAGGGAGGTGGCGTGGAGAGGCTGCCAGCTCCCTGGGGGTGAGCTCCTGCCCAGGAAGGCACCTCCACCGGGGGTGGCAGGAGGGGATGTCACAGTGTCTGTCTGGGTGTCCTTTAAGAGGCTGAGCAGAGCCAGCCCGGTGTGAATTAATGGAAGTGCGTGGGGTTAGAAGTAGGAGGAAGCAGCATTTTATCATCCTATCAAAAAATAATAATATTCTTGAAGCTTCTGTGAGTCTTGGTGAACAGAAAAGCATACATCCTCCTTTTCTCTACAGATCAACAGCTAGATCCAGCACACCATGTAGGTGGGGAATTCTATCTCAGGAGTCACCGGTCTCCCCCTATCCTGCCCCAGAGTTTGCCTGAGTCTCTGAGTTTCATCCAGGGCCAAGCCGTGGAGAAGCCCATCAGAGGCCACCGGTAGCCATGTCCCGACATATGTGGGCCCCCAGGCCCTCTTGCCAGGTCCACTGCTCTGCCAGGCTGTACAACCCCTCTATGGACCCGTAGGCCTGAGGTGGAGGACCCATGCCCACCAGATCCCCAGGCATCACCAAGGGACAGGGCACAGGCCTCCTGACTAGGGACACACAGACAACCCTCCCTGATGTCCAGTGTCAAGGAGAGACCCCCGTGTGCCCCGCCCCCCGCCTGTCTGTGGGTATAAGCAAGTGTGTAGGAGGAAGGAAACCACAAAGGCAGAAGTATGTTTAATTCCATCATGAAATTCCCAGGTCAGGTCAGATAAAAAAGATTTATTTTTGATGCAGGGAAATAATGCATAAAGGCATTTGTACCGTGGGTGTCTGCCTTTTGTGCGGAATGAACGCGTTTTCCCCATGACGGGGACCACAGAGCCATTCTTCGGTGCCTGAGAAGGGAAGCCTGGCCCAGCTCCTGTGGAAGGACAGCAGTCTGAGCCATCCCTTAGGCCCGCAGATCCAAGGGTCCCTGGAGGGCCCCAGCCTGGGTCTTGGTTCACGTGCATGGATTGGTGGGCCAGCTGCCCATTCAAGAGGAGCTCATACTCTAGAGAGGTCAGCTCAAGAAATGCTTCTAAGGGAGAAGCAGACACTGACCAGCCACCCTCAGGGACTCCTCTCTCCCCTGGCTCTCAGCCTGAGCCGGAGCTCCTACAGAACTTTTAGAACAGAATGTCAGCTTTTCACTGTGTCTGGAGGGCTCTAAAGCACCAGGATCTGGCCTTAATCAAACAGCACAGAAGATCCACCCCTGACATTCTCCGGACACCATCCTGTTCCTGCCAAAAGCACAGTGAGAAGCCTGCCCTCACCCCCCGCCGCCCGGTGGGTTCTGTTCCCCAGGCTTCCTGGGCCCCGTCCAGCTGCCAACAGATAGACTATATCCAGAAGAGGGCAAACCGTCTCACCCAAAGCTTTATTATGCAATGACAGTAAAAGTTACTACATGAAAAAGACTTTTCTTAAAAAACAAGTATCGTGGGAAACACTGAATATTATGTTACTGCCTATGCCGTATGTTCAAATACTCAATTTTCCTGGACATAAGTGCCAGGAAAGTAACTTGTCTCTCCTGAAGAGCTGCTCTGCCATTTTTTTCTTAAATTCAGAACTGGCACTTTTAAAAACTTCTTCACTGCTGAGAAATTGGAGTTAAATGTTAACTCAATTCCAGTATCTACTTTATCTCAGGTTCCTGATGTATTCATTTCACTTCCCCACTTTTCTACTAAAGTTGCCCAATTTCCTTGATTTTATTTTAACCTCTTGTGTGAGCTGCCAAGGCACATGCAATCCCTCTGAAAGCAGGAGAGAAATTAAAAGTAAATAAGCGAAGAGGCACTTGTAAATAAGCAAGCACAGGGCATGGCATTTGTGTCCCATTGTATGAGCAGGCCTAGTGGAGAGCCAGTATCAGGAGATGCAGAAGAACTCCTGGGCCGTCTAGTCTAAGTATCCACTAGCCGTCAAGGGAAGCATTTGGTTTCTGGATCTGGGAGTGGAAGCGGTAATAGTAGGGAATACCAAGTATTCTGGCTATCGCTCCGTAAAAACCACCCCAAATCTAGTGTCTTAAAACAACCACAGTCATTTTCTGATTTCTCACAGTTTGGGAGGGCTGAGCTGAGCATCTCTGGCATAGGCCCTCGGCAGCTGTAGCCAGGCGGGGTCTAGAGTGTCTGGGGGCTGGCCAGGCCCTCATCATGTGGTCTCAGGCCTCCACCTGTGCTCACTCCCACCGGCTATGTTGTGTTTCCTTACAACATGGCGGCACAAGATGGTAGGATTTCCTGCATGTTGGCTCAGGGCTCCAGGGAGCGCCAGTCCTCAAAATGAGCCTGGGTTCAAGGGGAGGGGACGGAGACTTCACCCCTCGATGGGAGGGGTGCCACAGAACAGATGGGCATATCTTAAAACTGCCACACCCACACCCTGGCATGCAAAGTTCTGCTGGCCCCAACCGGAGCCATTTCATCTCCTGCTGTCCAGGGAGCATCTGCTGCCCAGGGAATGTGCCTCTACGGAAAGGCAGAGCTGGAGAAGAAAAGAGTGCCACACAGACCCCTCTCAGAGCCCTGCCAGCCCCTCGCCCTGAGGCCAAGCATATGCCAGGCTGCTGGCTGGAATCTCTGCGCCAGAGAGAAAGGGGCTGCCCATGGCACCGCTGCCCCCTCCTTTGCCAGGAGCATGTTTAGCTTTTGCTTTCCTGAGAACAATGGAAAACTAGAGTCTAATTAGCCTCTGGCTCTGAGGCTGAGAGGACAGCACAATATGTGCTTTCTCATTGGAAAAAAAAAAGCACAGGAGCCAATTTTCTACTCTCAGACCCAGGCCTTTTGCTGCACATGCTGGAAATAGTACCCTCGGAGGCTGTGCTGGTTTGTGAGGACCTTGACACTGTGGGCTGGATGAAGGTGAATGAAGGGATTTGGGTACCCTGTGGGCCACAGAGAGGGCACCATACAGAAGAAACGAGTGCACACCTCCTTGGGGGCATGGCTGAGCAGTTGCAAGAAGGTCCGTGCCTTCTTTGAGTGTTGCCAAGGCTTCTGCTCTGGGCTCTGTCTATGCCAGACATCCCCGGGGCCTCTCTCTCGGCCTCCTAGGCCCTGTGCCCCAGACAGCCCAGGCCCAGTTACACTCATGCCATGCTGGAGCCAGCTTGCCTGTCCACACAGGCCACTCCCAGGATGTCCCAACGCTGAGGCCCGAAGCAAAGGTCTCAGCTTCTGCAGCTCAGAATCCCACAGCCAATGGAAAACGCAGGAGCAATGCAAGGATGGAGGCGACCCTTCCGCACCTCCCAGCCCTCTCTGCCACATCTGGGGGACACCGGGTGCTGATACAACTGCCATGTCAACTCTCTAAGACCTCCCAGGAAGGTTGGAGGGAGGAGAACACAGGAGATTTGGGCCACGAGCCTCAAGCCACACTCGAGCCAGCTGCAGCTGAGCCCTGGGTCGCAGGGCGGGTGGTAAGCGCGTGCTATGACGGGCTGCCTCCTTCACTCTGCTTTTCTTAGGGTTTCTCTGTGCAAGCACTGCACACACAGAGTCCACGCACATGCAAACCATGTGCAACTCCCTCTGTGTCGCCATGTGGTGCTGAGGACCATTTCTGAGCAGAGTTTCTTTCTGTCGGGTCCTTCTCTTATGCCGCACAGGGATGGCACTACTCGGCCTCTGGGAGCCACGTGTGGTTCCAGGCACTGAGCAGGCAGCCCATGAGATGGTGGCCCCTGCAGAGCAATGGGCTATTCCTGTCCGCAGCCCATGGATGAGGAGACTGAACAGAGGAGAAGTAACTCCAGGTCTTCGAGTCAGCCAACGCCTACCCTGCCGCCAGCCCGGCTGGCTGCAGGACCATGGCTGAATTCTGTCTTCGTGGGTTGTGGCTATTACTTTTTACTGCGCACACAGGCTCTCTCCAGGGCTATCAGCACAGCAAAGCAGAGCTTTCAGGTGGCACAAACGTCACAGGACAGAGAAGGTTTGGATTCAGACAGACAAGGCTGTGCACGGAGTCCGCCTAAGGAAGCTTTGCCGTGTTTACTGTGCTGTAGAGTACAATCCTGCTGCATCCGAATGGAGGGTCGTGTCCCCACACACATCCTTCAGGACATCTGGTCTGGAGGCAGGGCTCTGTCCCAGACCCCCACACCAGGGCTCCCTGTGGATCCCTGGGGGCGGGCAAGCAGGGGTCAGCTGGCCTCACCTGCCGCCCAGGACGCCAGAAGCCAGTGCCTCGCAAACAAGCCCTCGCTCCAGCCAACGTTGTCACCAGCAGCTGGTGCCTTTGTGCCGGAGTCCCCTGGTGTCCTGTGACCCACAAAAACCCCTGACGCCCTGCATCCCTCCCTCAGCCTCTGAGAAGGATGTCCGCGCTGAGATAGCAAGAACACCACTGCACAGAAGTGGCCGAGCTGCCCACCAGCCCTACGCAAACCTGTTTATAACTCAAGCCACCCCATTCCCGGAGGCAGAATGAAGGACAGGGAAGGGGCTTTCTTTGCTGGCCTTTCCCTTTCCTTAAAGTTGCCAGGGACACACAGCCCTTTCCAGTGGTGTAGGCAACGCCTCAGCAGGAAAGGTCTGCACACAAACGCAATGTATTCTGTGACATTACAAACTGAGGGTTTGAAGTCTCTCAGAGGAATTGAAAATGACCTTATCAAAGTAGCAGAACAACGTTGTCCTTGTTGATAACTTTTCTTAATTTCTTTTTCAGTTTGGTAACCTACAGTCCCACTAACTGCCCTGTACTTAAAGTTCAACCCCACTTGCCTCCGTAGACCATTTTCAAATATATTTCATATACATGAGATTAAGTTTTGCATGAGATGCCATTAGGAACACACCGAGCAAGCTCCCCTTCATCATCTAGACTGATGTGGACTGAATGTTTGTGTCCCCCCAAAATCCACGTGTTGAAGCCCTAACCGCCAGTGGGATGATGTTTGGAGGTGGGGCCTTCGGGAAGTGATTAGAGTTATATGAGGCCATGAGGGTGGGGCTCCCATGTTGGGATTAGTGTCCTTATAGGAAGAGAAAGAGACCAGAGCTTGCCCTCTCTGCCACATGACACAGTGAGAAGCTGGCTGTCTGTAAGCCAGGAAGAGGGCTCTCTCCCAAACCCAACCATTCTGGCACCCTCTTCTTGGACATCCAGCCTCCAGAACTGTGAGAAATGAATGTTTGTTGTTTAAGTCTACAGTGAAGACTAAGACAGGACTCGAGGCCCTATCAAGGGTCCTCATCCTACCATTCATTGTGCTCCCCCCAGCAATGCCTCGATTGCCTTCCTATGTGGACAGAGCATACTTCCATGGTTTCAGAGCAGGCGGACAGGCTACGCAGATGCCTTCAGAAGCGTTCATTTCTAAAAAGTTCACTTTGAGACAGTACCCTTACGGCTCCTCCAGATACTCCTGGACGTCCCCTCCACCCTCCAAGGAGTTGGGCGGGTACACATCTCATGGCCACTAACCCAGGCAGAATAATTGGTGGACCAGCTAAATTCACCTGTTGTGGAAACATTCCTGCTGCATCTGACATTGTGTAAAAACACATACAGGAAATGACAGTTTTTATAACACCCTACACATTCTGAACAGAAAGCAAAAATAATGCCTGTATGCCCCAGAAACCCTAAAAGGAAGAAGTGATTAAAATTCCATCACTAAAATCAATTGAGAGGAAAGGGTCTGAGAAGCCTTCTTGCAGGGTTGGTGCTCTGCACCAGCGCTAACACCGGGCCCTGCTCAGTGAGGTTTCTTGGTTCTGTATCGCCAAGACCCATCCATGCATGACAAAGATGCCCTGCCTCCCTAACCGTTAGTGACTGAGAGCATGTGCTTTCACACCGTGTCCCTTGCAGTACACACTTCATTGTTGCCACGTGTGCCTTGGCCCTAAGCCAGGGTTGGGATGGGGGATTTAAAGGACACAAGGCTCTCAGCATCAGCCTTTGTGTGATGAAGGTTCAAGCCAGCATGGCCCCATGCCTGACCCTGCCCTCAGGACCACTCCAGGCACGGTGAGTGCGGGTGTCACATCCCTGCTGTTTTTAAGAACATAGCCAGGTCTCTGAGGCCAACCTTCCAGGACCCCTTTGCAACCCAGAGTGCACATTCAAAACCGCTAAAATAACTTTTTAAAGCACAAGGTTGCCAGCTTCCCGCTCACCCGTCCCCAACGATTCTGATGTAGGTGTTCTGGGATGGGGCCTGGGCATTTCTTAATAACCTCTCCAGGTGATACAAATGTATAGGCAGAAGTGAGAAGCAAAACAGCAAAAGTAGTTAAGCTTAGCTTAAACTTAGGAGGAGGGGCAATTAATTGAATTTGATAACGTGGTAATGACTCAAAGGATGGAGGGAAAAATGCACCTCAGATGCACCTCAGAGACGGCACCTCAGCTGTAGCTCTCACATGGGGTGCACGGGGACATCCCTGGGATGGGTTTCCTCCCTCTGAATCCCCGGGGAACCCCACCCACGCCCACGTCTACATTTGGCAGTCGGAGGCCTCTGTCCTCCGCCCCCAGGAGACCTTTCCACCCAGTGACCTGCCAGCCTCCCACGGCCACAGTCACCCGTGCTGAGAGGCCCCAGGACTGTGGACTTCCAGTGTACCTGGACGGGTGCGAGAGGGACCCGTCAATCTCTGTGTCCCTATTGCCCGTCTTTCCGTCTTAACATCTGTATCTGGGCAGAATCTCAGATTAGAGGAAACTGGCAATTGTATAAAGAGCTACCATAGCACCTTCAAGCAGGTTTCCCAGATGTGAGAGCTACCACTCTATCCTTCCTTCCTCCTCTCTCCCTCCCTTCTTCCCCCTCTTCCCCCTCTCTCCTTCTCTCCCTGTGTCTCCATCTCTCTGTCTCTGTCTCTGTCATTCTCTCTCACTCTCTCCCTCCATAACACACACACACACACACACACACACACACACACACAATTATTTTTATGAATCATATGAGAGTCAGTTGCAGGGGTGATGCCCTTTGCCCCTATATACTGTGTATTTCCTTAAAAGGCAGGAGCAACCACAGTACAGTCACAAAAATGTGGAAATTAACCTGATGCAATGTTAAGTATCTAATCTGCAGACCTCACTCAGATTTTGCCAGTTGTTTCAACAATGCCGTTTATAGCAAAGAACAAAGCAGAGTGTGGGTTGCACTCAGCGGGCCATCTCTCTGGCATGTCCTCAGAATTTCTCTGCCTTAGGATGACTTGAGGAATATGGCCAGGCTTTCTGTAAACTGTCCTCAGTGCGGTTTGTCTGATGTTTCCTCATGGTGAGCTAGAGTAAGCTATGCCTTTGGGGTAGGAATATTTCAGAAGTGAGGCTGGAGTGCAAACCCAAGGACCCTCACCCTTGCACCACCACCACACCCCGAGGCTTCAAGGCACATGGGAAGCACTGAGGTCATTCCTGCTGCATCTTTCTTTCTGTGGCGCCCGTGGCCGAGCCTCTCCCAAGACTTTGGGGATAGGCCGTGTGCTCTCTCATGGTTAAACCCTTCGCATCATGCAGGGAGGATCACACACCCCTCCAATGCGCTGTTTTGTCCATCCATCACCAGTCAGCAAGAGGAAACAACCATCGGGGAGTGTGGGATGTTCCGCCTAAGGGCTGACAGCCGCAGTGCCCACCGTCCGTGGGCCTGCCTGCCTCCCCAGCAGTCATCTGTGGCTTCTTGGCTATGAAGTGTATTTAATTTAGCCTGGCACATAAATTAACATCCACACAGCCTGCAGCAAAGGCCTCCCGTCGTGGGCTCCGGCTGGAACTGCATCAGCCCAAGTCGGGGGCAGCCGGGTGCCGTGCTGGACACTTAAGGGGCCGGGGCTTCTGCACCCGCCGGGCTGGGCCCACGATTGTTATGTAAACACAGAGCCCAGCGCGGGGTGGCTGGCCCATCTGCTCCGAGGCACACTTCGTGCTGCCGCGTGCGCTAATCATTTTCCATCCTCTTAGGTGAAAACTTGGACAATGTAAGGGCTCTCAATCTCCCTTTCATTTGCAAACGAGTCATTTCAGCTAAGCGTGGCCCCCTATTCTTCTCCCACATTTGTGTTTGTGAAAAGAACCGTCTCAAATTTCTGGAGCAGGAGCAGCTGCCGCGAGGCCTCTTTTCACTCAGCCAGGTCCCCCACCCAGCCCTCTGCCCCCTCCCCGCTCAGCCCTTTTGTCTCCGGCAGAGCCAGCTCCCCTCTCTGACCCCTGGCCAACTCGGAGCCTCCTCCTTTGTCAGCCTCCCCAGACAAGTTTCACCCTAAATCAAGCATTGTTTGGGCTCCTGAGGCCAGCACGTGCCCATATCCCCTAATCTTTTAATTTCACCCCAGGAAACAGCAGCTGTTAGTGATACCCAGCTGTCGCGGGGCCTGCCGCCGGCCCTGGAACAATGACGGAGGAGGAGGGAGGCTGCAGTCTGCAGTAATATGTACATCTCCCCTCGCTTTCTTCTTAGGGGTGGTGTTTTTTCTTTTTGCAACAGTTGGCAGCACGTGCTGTGAAATGCCAGGAAAGCCCCCCCTCCCAGCACCGTTTTTGTCTAAACCCGTTCACCGCCGCACTCTTTGGTTTGCACTTGGGCTCTGGAGGACCAAACCTTCCGTGTCAGAGATCCCCGGCGTGTGCCATGATCCCTTTACTGCAAAAAATGATCATCTGATAAATTACAGGGCAAGACCCAGACGGGCAGACAGAGGCTGCACCCTCACAGCGCATGCGCCACGCTCGCATCCTCGGCGGGGGTTGGGGGGCGCAGCTCAGTTGCATTAATGCTTTTCAGGAGTCACAACCATAAGTCTGATGTGGGGCAAGTGTTCCCCCACACACGTGTGACCGGAAGACAGGATGGTTCCCTGGAAATATACACCACTGAGGCCGACCAAAGCGAGCCCAGCACTCTGAAGGCGGGGCAGTGAGGGTGTCCAGAAAGGCACTTCTGGGGCACCCCATCTCTGCACACTTGATTTTGTGGAGGCCTTTCTCTGGACACACCTGCACCCCAGGAGCCTGAGCACTGAGGAATGAGGATTCAGGAGACCAGCCACTGCCCTGAGCTACCAGGTCACCTCCCTGGTGCCCGACTTGTGAAAGTGGGCATCGGAGGGACTCTCCACAGCAACACTGCCCCATCAAACTTCCTGCGACCACAAAAACGTTCTCTCCCGGCGCGGTCCAGGACAGACACTGAACACTGAGAAGCTAAATCTTCAATTTATTTCAAATAACTTCAGTGTGAGTGTCCACATGTGGCCGGTGGTTGCTGTGTGGGGCAGCAGAGTTCTGAACTGTGGGATCTCAAACACTCTGTTGCGTCATGTGAGCAATGACGCCTGGCCCTGTTCCCTGGGTGTTCAATCTCATTCTCAAGGGTGCAGCCTAAGTACGGGGATCTTTAAAGCTCCCCAGGGGGATCAGAGGGGGAACAAAGTAGGAGGCCCCTGCCTTAGACCGTCTTGCAGCCTGAGTCCGGGCTCTGCAGAGACGGACGGTGCATTTGGAAGGCACCTGCCTAATTCAGCCATAAACAGAGCTCTCTGAAATACAGAGGGTTTTAGAAAGAATTACCCAGTTTGTAGGCTCCTGACAGTAGGCTGCAGCTCCCCATCTCCCTGGCCACTGACTTCTGGCTTTGCTCTACCTGCCATGGTCGAGGTTTCAGGGCTGTCCCGGTTCCAAAGTTTCAAACAAACCTGTCAGTGCAGAGCAGACAAATGCCCAGAGGTGACTGGTGCAACCACAGGCTGGCGTGGGCCCCTTCCACCCACTGGATCTCACCTGGTGGGGAATTGAAAGACGCCAGCAGAAACCCGACCCCGGCCAGAGCATATGGTGAGCTGCACACCTGCCTGACGTGGCACCTGCTGGGCCTCCCAGGGCTGTGGGGCGGCGGGCTCAGGGGCCCCAGGCCACCAGCAAGCGTCCGACTCCTTTGCATACTCGACATGGCCACATGCCTGGATGCTGGGCGACTCTGGCACAGCGTGCCACTGCTTTTAAGTCTGGAGAAAGCCACGCACTCAAACCACAAAGCCAGCCGGCAGCCGTGCATGTGCTCCCATTTCACCACGAGAACCTCTGCCCACAAAGTGTATGTCGTGGATTAGGAAGCTGTAGAGGTCGGAACTTGGCCACTGAAAGGGCAGTGGCCGGCGAGTCATCTCCCCGACTTTTGTCCTGCAGCCCCTCTACGGTGGAGGCCGAACCTCCCCTGGGAGAGCTGGGCACAGCCAACGTTGGTGTAACTCGGGACGGGGTCCCAGTAGCTTCTGTTCTCTGACGTCTCCTTTTCAGATAAGAAACCCCTCTATTTTGGATCCATCTGTACAGCTAAGCTAAAGGGACAATAGCCACGTGTTGGTAAATTATTATCTGACACTTGTTCCTGAGGGCGGTGATTGCACACCACGGTTAAGCTCTCAACTACCCCCGCAGAAGAAGTGAGTTCTCTTGCTGCCATGTGAGCCCTTCTTGCCCTTTTGTGCCCTCAACTGCACCAGCAGATAATAAGAAGGCCAAGTGGAAAGGGCCAATTCTGATGGCTCCTCTTCCTGCAGGACCTGGCCCTCGACCCAGAAAGAGTTAAAAGTCAGTGTAGCCTGGGGGCACGCAAGTCATCCGGGCACGCTGCCCTGTCGCCTCCCCTCTCAGGAATTGAGGGCCAAGCCTCTAACCCACCTCAGGCACCCGGGCCATCTGTCACAGGCACGGGGACAACCACGTGCTTGATTGAGGTGGGGCTTGAAAAGACACAGAAGCCAGGATGTGTGGCAACCCGGCCGGGTCCCCAGTAGAAGGGGGAGGTGCCCCATAAAATATTTCGCCAGACCAGTGGCTGCAGTGAAGTCTGGGAGGGGCGACCTTCTACCCCCAGCCGGCTCTTCAAGTCAGAGAGATTGAGGCTTTCCTCCTCGGCCCTCGGCCAGCAGGGGAGGAAAGGTAACAGGCAGGCACGTTGTAAGGCCATTAGCAAAGAACAATGGGAAGCTGAAAGGGTAACCTAGTGAATAGAAGAATGAAAGTTGGCTTGTGCCAGCAGCAGCGGGGTGAGCTCATTATTCCAGACAGCAGATGGAGGGTGGCCTGGTCGCAGGGCAGAACTCCCGGCTGCCGGGCGGAGGAGGCAGGCGCTGACAGTGGGCGCCCAGGACCCCTCCCATCATAGCGTTGCCCTTCCTCCCAAAGCACAAGTAGTGAAGGAGAAAGCTGTATTCTCATCATGTTGGTTTCAAGGCAACCCATTGCACACCCTCGCCTGCCCCGAGAGCCTTCACTGACTCTGGGCATCTTCCCTCAGCTAAGACTGCCTGACACCAGCCAGCAGGCTACCCCCGCCCTGAGCAATCTAACCACGGCGGAGGAAGTGCCCAAGGAAAGGCAGTCCCACATCCTTCAGCCCAAAGTTTTGTTTTGATTCTGAGCCTGCTGAGACCCCAGGGGGAGATACTGGCTAAGGACCATGACATGGTGGTGTGCACACCAGGCTGTGCACACAAGGGATGAGCACGCTGGCTGCGTACTTTCACTCCCGGTGACATTTGCAAAACTGTGGAAGGGGCACCTAGTTGCCCTGGATCTCCCTTCTACAGAAAGGTGCACCTTAAACCTGGCCACATGGAAAGGCTGCCTTGGTTTTGGATGGTAGATAGTCCAAAGGATTAGCCTGAGCCATCCTCTCCTCCTCCTTGCTTGCCTGCTCTCAAATCTCAACTCTCCTTTTAGCTCCTGCTACCGGATGGCCCAGAGGAATCGTTTGCTTCTTAGAATTGCAGAGCTCAGGTTTGCGCCACTGAGTTTCCACTCTGCTGTAGCCTCTTCAGCCAAAATTGAGCACAGGCCTAGGGTCAGCTCTCTACTACTTCTGGACAACCAAAATCCTTTTCAGGGTGGGGTTTGCACTTCAGCTCCTGAGCAGGCAAGACTCCAGATGTTTGGTCAGCTTCCTCAGTCTCTGTGCTGGAAAAACATCATTTCAAGAAAACATTTCTGTGAACTTTCCCATCTTAATTCAGCCTATTGCTTAAAAAGCAGTCATCCTAAATAAACATGCATACTAAACACACACCGAGGGCTGCATAAAGAATGCAAGTACAATTGACAGTTTTTCTAGATTAGGGGTTAACAACTACAATTTTTTCCAGGGGGATCCTCATAACCCATTCATCCAATAAAACTTGTCATGTGCCCCATGGCAATATATCCACAAATGTTAGTAGCAGCTTCCTGACCAATGCAATGCTGGCATCAGCTTGCTTCTGTTCCCTCAATGTCTTAATTCCTCCAGCAAAGCAACAGAGAGCAGTGTCCTTTGTGCACCTTACATCTGTATTATGGTGACTTCAGGAGCTGCTGTAGACAGCAGGCAGAATCTATGTGAATTCTGCAATGCTGGTTACCCATCAAATTCTGCCCAAAATGGTTTCATCTAGATTTCTCCTTCTTAACACTGAGTATTAAAGTAGCACAAATTCTTTGAAAAAAAATTAACAGCCATAGAAGAATATTTAAAAAAAAAAAAATCAATCTCCTGAAGATGATAAGAACCTTTCCAATTTGGAGAAATTCTCTTTTACATCACTTGTATAAGTTTCCTAGTGTCGCTGTGACAAAGTACCTCACACTGTGTGGCTTACACAAGAGAAATGTATTTTCTCAAAGTTCAGGAGGCTGGAAGTCCAAGACCAAGGTGTTGGCAGGATTGATTTCTTCTGAAGCTGTAAGGGAGATCCAGGCTGTTCCCCCAGCTCCTGGTAGTTTGCCAGCAATCCTTGTCATTCCTTGGCCTGTAGATCCATCACCCCAATATCTGCCTCCATCTTCACACGGCATCTCCTTGTGTGCATGTCCAAATTCCCCTTTTGTAATAAAGATACGAGTCATATTAGGCTGGGGGCCACCCTAAGAACCTCATTTTATCTTGATGGCCTCTATAAAGACCCTCTGTCTAAGTGAGATCCCATTCTAGGTACTGGGGGTCAGGACTCCAACATATGAATTTAGGAGGGACACAAACTGACCCCCATCGGTCTGTCCCTGTGGTTGTGTCTAGATAAGGGGTGAGGCGGTCAGTTCAAACAGGAATACTTCTTGTCCTGAAGGCATACCCTTAAAGCCAAAGAGTTCTGGGTGAGTCTGGCTTCCAGGTGCTATCCTGGGCGCTGCCTCCTCCCACCAAGGGCACAGGAGGTGGGGACCAAATGCTGGGTCGTCCCCCCCCCCACCCACTCTCCACCATGGGGGAGAGTACAGCTCACACCTCCCAGACCCAGGAGCCACTGGAGACTCTGATTCTTGCACACCTGCACACCTGCACACCACCTTCTGCCTCACCTGCAGCCTCTCCCGGCTGCTCCACTCTCTCTCCCAGGGATCTCCTTTAGGTTTCCTGAGCACTCCAAGCTTTCTCCTCCCAGAGGCCCCACAGTCATTTCTCGGCCCGGGCACATCCCAAAACGGTGCCTTCTCATTTTTTCAGGGAAGCTGACAGCAGGCTTCCCCTCACCTCTGCCAGCACCCATCCCCCATCCCTCACCCTGCGTTACCTTCCCCAGAGCATCTGTCATCTCACCTTACATTGTTCCCTGACCAGCTTCCTAAGGGCAGAGGATGTAGGCACCTTGGTACTGTGTTACCTCCGGGGTCTAGGGCGATGCCCAGCACAGGCTAACAAGCCAGACTGAAGGAAGGGACCCACGGGATTGTTGCCCCGCCCCTCCCCCTACACTTCTTTTCTGTTGGTAAATGTCATTGGATGAGATACTTTTAATCACTCTGACTTCTCCTCACGAACTTAAAAAGGCCCTAAGCAGTCCTACCAGATGGCCGGTCCCTTTCCAAGCACATGTCTCCTTGGGACCCCACCCCCAGTTTCAAAAGACCTCCGACTTCAGGCTCTAGCTCCAAGTGTCCCACAGGGCCTCTTCCTGCAACCTTTCCTTGGCTGAGTTGCTACTTCGATGTTCTTTGTCTACACAGGTGATGCTGTTGGGGTCCCAGGCATGGGTCTCTGCACACACGGCTCTACAGCGCACCAAGAGCACCTGGCCGCCAGCACCTGGAACTCTCCACCCAGGCCCTCCTTAAGCCTCAGCTCAGTTCAGCTAAGGATGCCAGGAAGGTAAAGGCTTGCTTGGAGTATCACTGGGGAGAGACAAGATGCTCGGAAGAGGAAAGGGATGGGAAAGGAGTTATGAGCTAATTATTGCTCACAGAAGGAAACCAATAAAGGGTTTCAGTAAAAGAGGAGACTAAAGTATTATATAAAGGGATTCTTTTTTGCACATGTGTCCAAGCAGTTGTCATACCATCCCCTCCAGGCCACCATCCCCACCACCATCACCATCATCATCACCATCACCATCATTATTACCATTATGATCACTATCATCATTACCACCATCATTATCACCATCATCACCACTATCACTATGACCATCACCATCACCACCACCACCATCACTGTCACCATCATCATCACCACTATCCTTACCACCAACCTCATCATATCTGATCTTTAAAATGACCATGCCAGCTGTCATTTTAAGTGCTTTATCTAAATTAGCTCACCTAATCCTCCTTACAGCTTTCTAATGCACATACTAGTATCTGCATTTTACAGGTATGGAACCTGGAGCACAGAGGGTACATTGACTTATTCAAGGTCACACTAGCGGAAACTGGCAGCCAGGATTTGAACCAAAGCAGTCACACTCTGGGATCTGCGCCTTTAAGGGATATTCAGATGGGCATTGCTTACGATAGCAAAAGCCTGAAAACAATCCAAATAATTCCTACAATGGAATACTATGCAGCAGTGGAAATGATTGGGCGACAGGTCTATGCCTCAACATGCATGAATCTCATGAGCAGAAAAAAGCAAATCACAGGATTTATACAATATGATTTTATTTGTAAAAGGTTCAAAAACTGGCAAAATTTAGCAATCTATTGCTGAGCAAGACTTCCATAAACAGTAAAACTTTAAACAAGATGAGATAACGATTAACAGAATTCAGGTCAGTGGTTTCTGAAGCTAAAGTGAGAAAAGGAGTGTGCATCACATTCTACCATTAGTCTGGGCGCCCACCCGAGGCGTATGGTGTTTTTCATTATTGCTCTTTCTAGTGTACATATAAATTAGACTCTTGTATGTATAGTATATTTCATATTTATTGTACACTTCTTTTTTTAATCTCCAACTGGAAAAAAGAAAGTATGATAAGGAGTTTCTAGACCCTTGATTCCGGCCATGGAATCTTTCCAGTAGGAAACCCCCTTCTCAAAATGTCTTCCGTGCTCACAAGGGTGTCACAAACCCAGAGCTTTTCCCTCAAGTCAGCCCCTGAGATGACTCTCCAACCCCAGATGCCTCTGGTAAAATGGTCTGTAAGGTGACGCTCACCATGGACCTCAGATATCACTTCTCATCATTTTTGTTTAAATTAGCTTAAAGGTAACTCTAGGCCCTGTCTGTCTGAGGGTGTAGGAAACCCAATCTCAGACTCATTGGGCCTCAGGCAACCCCAAGACCTGGGTGACCCCTTCTGCCAGGACCATGGGTTGTCACAGGCAATGGCAGACGCCCTGCAGCCCCCGCTCAAGACGCAGGGCCAGTCAGCATCCCTGGTGACGTCACGCAGCCCTGCCTCCGGGCCCTGCGTAGAGGGCAGCTTCTCCCTCGAGGATGCCCCGTCACCGAGCGCGGCTTCCACGAAAGCCCGAGAGGGTTGGTCTGGGCCCCAGCGCTCTGCTGAGAGGGGAAAGCAGCCTGGGGACCTCAGAGAGACAAGCACAGCCTGACATTGTGACAAATGAGCCACCCCTTCTCTGACCCCAGACACTTCTGGCTCCCGTGCAGACATGTTCTAAGAGCTCAGTGGCAGCACCTATCCCAAAGTTGGCGCGTAGGTGGGCGGTGTTTTTGCTAAATGCATCAGGTGCAGGGTCGCCTCTAGCCCACGCCCTTCCCCGTCCTTGCTGTCCTTGCAGGCGCACCCACCCTCCCCCACCCTCCCTCCAGATCGTCGAGGGGATGATCCACCTGCCCCACTGGCCCCGGGGCTCTCTCTCCAAGCTCTCCTTCCCTGAGAGCAGCCACAGCCTGTCCCCGGGTCCCCCTCGCCTCCCACCTAAGGTGCCTCCCCCTCTGAGTCCACTCTCAGCAGCTACTGACCGTTTCAGGCGCTCTTGACTGAGAGTAGTGATGGGGGAGGGGGGCGTGCTGGCAGCCTGAGCGCTGAGAGCTCAACCCTAGCCTCCCTGCCCCCAACCTGCCTGCCCCAGGCAAGGGGCCATCTGCTGCTGCAGCCGTGGGGCGGCAGCTGGGCCGCTTTCAGCAGAGGCCCTGAGGAGGGGGCTAATCTAGGGGTGACTTTTGACCTCACCACCATCCTAAGGTCTGGAGAGAGTACACACTCACACACGCACATGCACACACACGCACACACATACAGACTGTGTGCCGGCAAAACCCAGGTCTGACTTTCAAGTCTAGTTATGTCAGCTGGGTCTGTTTATTTTTGCAGATCTGTAATTCTTTACCAGTCATTCGAAATCCAAAAAGCTCTGAGAACTGAAAATTGCTTTGTAACTCATTTGCAGACAGAGTTCAACCTGAGCGGGTGGATGTGAGGCTTGATTACCCTGATGAGTTTCACTACAACATATTAAGGCATTTGCTCTTAGGATGCTGCCAGCACTTCACTGGGGTGGTATGTAGTTCATGGTATGTGCACAGCTGAAAACCTGGTTCCGAATCCCAGCCCACATGCGCAGGGAAGGGGCCCAGCACCCAGGAAGGCTGGGGTCTCAGTGCAGCCTCACTGCCTGGCCAACTCGCTGGGCGTGCTTGTCACTGGTCAGGCGAGGGGAGCAGAAAACCCACCTAGGAACTGGGACCCAGGTACACGTCAAGTCATATTTGCTCCAACTTGTCTTTCAAACAAGAGAAGGGGACGTGCCCACAGGCTGGACAGAAGACCCTAGAAGACACAGATGGAGGCCTCCAAGTGCCACTGGGTCTTGTGAATCCTGCTGACTCGCTGCATGGCTGCCAAGGGCCCCTGGGGGCCTGAGTTCCTCGTCCCAGCCCTTTGATGACCCTCCAGATGCACGCACACAGACACACGTATATATGCACATGCATATAATCATACACGCCAACACGCGTGCACACTCTCACACATGGGTCCACACCTTTACATGCTCATGCACATGCACGCACATGCACAGAGGCACACACACATATCCTTCATATCAGATTTCCCCAGGACAGCTGTCTGCTGGATTCCGCAGTAACCAGTGGTAGCCTGCACTCACATTGCTCAACTTAGAATCCTCTGGAAAATGGACATGACAAGACTGTAAATGAACAAGCCTTCCCTATTGTTCACCAAACCTGCCAGAATTTATACAACCAAAGGGAAGATATTCGGCAAAGGGGTCTCCTGGGAGGGCCCTGTGCTTACTTCCGGGATTCTTTCCCAAACAGTGTTGGAACCCTCTCCCGGAACTGTTCTCAAAGCTGGTTGTGGAGTCAGCAAAGAAACCCAGCTCCTCCCATACCTGCTACGAGGAGACGGAAGCAGTTGCCCAGGTTGGGTGGTTGTTTAAGACCAGCCTTCTCCTTATGTCACATGAAGGCCCTGACCTCTAAGAGAGGGACCCCGGACCAAACAGGAAGTGCTCTGGGTGTCCTTATGTTTTCCTTCTGAAGCATTGGAAAGAACCCAAGGGTTCAACAGGCCTCTGGGTGCCCACTGGACGGTGCCAGCTCACCTTTCCCATTTCCCATCCTGCCATCTTACCACCCTGTGTCAACACACATTCCAAACACTACTGAAAAGTCCCAGGGAAGCACATGTGTCGGCCCTGGCTTGGGGTCTGCCCCCCTCAGAGCCCAGGTGCCCTCAAGCGCCCCCTTAGATTCAGCAATAAGCCTTCCATGCAGACCCTTGATGTGGCTGGGCAGGCCACAGTCAGAGCTGGCCTGGACGTCGGGTCGGGGCCCCTGCAGGGCAGGGCAAGCAAGGTCAGAGCAGGCCTGATGCAGGTGCAGGCTGCCTTTCCAACAGGGAGGCGCGCCAGAGGGAGGCTGGGCTGCACGTCCATTTCCAGCATCAATTTGCACGTGGATGATCTGATCAATCTGCTCCTTTCATAAGAAATATTTGTAATAATCCCTTTAGTCTTCTGAAGTTAAATAACTGGATAATATCATGTATCTACAACAACATAAGCGATAGATGATAGAGAGAATATAAAGTGACAATGTCAATATAAAAGAAAACTGAAGAAAAGTAATGTATAATCTATTTCAATAGTAAATGTTTAGGCACAGCTGCCTGAGATAACATGATCAAGTCCTCCAATACTTGCATCAAGTATAAAATTTCCGGGCTGCAGCAGGTGTGACGCAGCCTGACAGCGGGTGTTGCTTCAGTGATTCAGCCCCCTGGATGGTGGCATCGCCATTGGTGCCGTGGTTTTCTGAAATTATAAACAAAGATCGACAAAGCTCTGAGCGACATGGAGTCAAGATCTTCCCTGAACGTATATGGTAGCTGCATTTCCGGGAAGTTTGGGCCCTGCCCACAAAACACCAGTAGTCCCAAGGGTCGTTTCAACCAAACACGCCCCTTGGAGACCCACTGCAGATTCTTCCTCCTTGGGAGTACCAACAGCAGAGAGAACATCCAGCCTGAGGCAAGGGACTTGTGCAGAGCCCAGCCCTTGCACACTGTGCATCCCACGGTGATTGATAAGGCTCTGTCCTCCAAGGCATCAGAGCCTGAGTGGCTGAGGGAGAGCCTTCTGTGGACCCTCTGAGTTGCCTTCGTCAGCGCCTGGACCGGTGTGGCAAGAAGACCCATCCACAAGATGTCAGCCCTGCTAGGTGTGTGGGGTCCACTGAAGCCACCTGGTAGCCTCTGCCTCTGACACACTGGCCCTGCCACAGCCAGCTCTGTGGGCCCAGACCAGCTCAGGTTCACAGGCGTACCTCCCTGGTGGGAAATGGAGCGGAGACAATCCCCAGCTCACAGGGCTGCTGTGACGACGGAAAGGCAGCAAGGCCTGGGGAGCACTCAGAGCCTTCAACAAATGGGAGCTGATGTCACCTCCATTCACAGGCGATGGCCAGGCTGAGCAGAGCCGGGTGAACAAGCCCAGATCTGGCAAATGGCAGTCAGTCTAGTTGGGGTCAGATGGAAGTTTCTGTCTCCGGCTCGCCGTGTTCCCTTGAGCTGTGACTTCCAAAGTCCATCCGTGTCCCACAGGCTGCGCTGGACCCAGGCATGTGGGCAGACATGCCAGAGGGGCGGTACCCTTCCCAGGTCTTCCCCATCAGCCACCCTTGAACTGAGGAAGTCCTGAAGCAGCACAAGGGATAAGAACCGAGATTTCTGCCTGACCATCCTCTAGCTATTCTCCGTGGACCTCATCCATCCATCTCATCCATGACAGTCAGACCGCAACGACAGAGTCACCTTCCCCAGGGATCGCTAACCAGACGCCCCTGACCATCCTGCCCACTTGCCTGCCCACGTGACTCAGCAGTGAGCGCCTTCCTTTTAGAAGCACCTTCAAGTTCCCAAATTTAATAATGTAGGCACGACAAGGTCTCCCCACCCCACTGGGAAGAAACCAATTCATTTGTGCCAGTGGCCTCTGCAGTGTGGCACAACCAACCACAGAGGAACAAGAGACACGGTCTGGTCCTCATGTCCAGCAAGTGAAGATGGCCGACTTGTGAGGGTGGAGGCACACCTCCAGCACCTGTATCCAGTGAGAAGTCGGTGTCCTTGAGAGTCAGGATTCAAAACCGGACTTACTGGCATCTCTAACCTTATCTAAATCACTTCCCTGCTGTGACCAGTATGTGGACAGACACACCACATTCCGGGCATAACACGGGTCTCCTACCAAACAGAAGATAAGCTAATGAACCAGAGAGATCGTCCACCCTCGACCTGCTGGTGACTTTAGTATTTGCAGCAGAAACATTAGGCTTAGTGGAGACTACAGATGCACATTTAAATCAAACAAAGTGAATCAGAAGTAGTTATAAAACTTCTCTGGGAGTGTCTTCTGGTCTACTGGCTGAAGCGCTTGGCCAGGGCTTGCTGGTTCGGACAGCTGGTCCTGAACTTGAGCAAGCAAATGCATCCCCCTCTGCCTTTAAAGGAGTCTAAGAATGTCACACACACTCATGGTTGGGGGGAAGGGAGGCGGGCTGTGAAGGGGAGGTGCCAGGTGACCCAGCTGACAGGAAGCTCAGGCCTCCGTGGGCCTCCTCAAGCTGGAAGGCTCCCACCATATCACAGATGCCGCTTAAAGGCTCACCTGAGCTCACCTGTGGAGCGCGGGCCCTTCCCAGTTCTCCACAGCAGGGAGCCAGTGCTGGCAGAGGAGGGGGCGGTCCTGCCCCAGCTCCTTCTGGCTCCGGTCCTGGGCGAGAGTGGGCAAACAGGTTCTGCAGGTGGCAGCTGAGCACGTGCAAGCTGGAACACACCGTCCCTCCAGTGTCCTGGACGGCTGCCTTCACCTCCAGCTCGGTGTGTGATCAGAAGCTGACAAGTGTGTACGTGGGTGTCAAATCCTTCATGCGTCCCCAAGCGTGACCTGCAGCATACCGGGGGAATAGGAAAGTCAGCCTCTGTGGAGGTTAAACTCGGCTGAGTTTTCAGAGCAAAATGAGGAGAGGCTCGGAGAGAAAGGCCAGAGGCTTTGTGTGGTTCTTGGGACGGCAACATCTGGGAGCCCGTGACTTGGCCCCGCAAAGAAGGGGTCTGGGCAGGTTGGACATGGCACCTGCCAGCAGGGCCCCCAATAATTAGATTTTGGAGAGAAGACCACCTTGCCCAGTTCTTCTCCGTAGTTATCTATCACAGTGGTTCCAACTCTAGGAAAGGATTTTAATGCAGATGCCCCAGGCCTGGCCCAACCAGAATCTCTACAGGGAGACCCCAGGAATCTGTGTTTATCAGAGGTTCCCTGGGTGATTCTGAAGCCGCAGGTCCACAGAGCCCCAGAGTTCCAGCCCACCCACTCGACGGCATTGGCATAACAAAGCCTGAGGAGTCCTTAAAAATCCCAATCATCTGGTGAATTGTATCCCTGGTCATTTACCCTTAACATTCAACCAAGTCCTGGAGCAGAACTCAATGAAGGCAGATTTGCCATTGTTTCCTGGCGCCCATTCCATCACCCTTTATTGCGTGTTTATAACCTTTATGATGTCCCTGCACGGGCTGGCCCTGCATGCGCCCATCTCACGCACTCACTTGTGCAGGATTCCCAGGCCCTATCAGTGGAGCCAGCACCAGCAAGCCACTCACACTTGGACACAGGGCTCAAAGGGGGCCCTACTGAATTCAACTGTGTGTCACCTCCCACCCCATCTGGAGAGCAGGTTTCTGGGGAAGGGGCTTAGTCTCCATGTGCACAGCGCAGCATCCTGGGCCCTGCAGCATCTTGTTCTTGTTCTTTGTCCCTTCTCAGGCTACCGTCAGACACTGCAGCAGCCCCACCCTCCGACAGAGCCCTGGGACAAAGCCTGCAACTCTTCTCCAATGGACTGCTCGTAAAAGCCACTTTCACCTCTCTCCCTCCTTCAATAGGGAAGATAGGAACTAACAGCGGGTGAAATTCACTGCGCTCAGGCTTGCACATATATTCTCCCATTTGTGTCTCAGAACATCCCATGAAGGAGGTGATATTATCATCTCAGTGATATGCTGGTTTGCCCAAGGTCACCCAGCTAGTAGCAGCAGAGTGCAGATCCAGGGTCCAGGCTGCCTGATGCCTTAAGCAGAGGGCCATGGACTTAGGCGGAGCGGGGGGGGAGGGGGGGGGAATGCTCTTGTTTTGGAAACTGACACCTCCCCAGGGCCATGTGCCATGGGGCAGGAGCCGCGCCAAGGCTACCCACCACACTTATGGAGCCCGGGGTGGGTCCGGGCCAGGCCAGCCACCTCCCAGGAGGGTGAAGTTCACACAGAGCCCAACCCCCATCAGCCCTGGAGCCCCAAGGAAGCCTGCTCACCTTAATCCCCCTCTGGCTACCAGTAGGTCAGAACATTCTGGAGGCAGTGATGGGGACCCCAGGACATACCAGAGCTGCCCAGATGGCCCGTGGAAGCCCCAGGAGGGTGAGTGGAGAGTGTGGCATCAAAGCCCCATTGTTCTGGGGATTCCTGGGCCCGTTTTCTTTATGCACTTGGAGTGGGGGGAGTCCCTGGGCCCTTTGTCTTGACATCCCAGCTGATCTCAGGCCCTTTCATAAGTGTCCTTTCGCCTCGAGAATCCTGTCCACATTCTGTTCCTCTTCCCAAACCCTCAGGGTTCAAACCTGTGGCAGTTCTGCAGGTGACATCTGTACTTTAACAGATGTAGTGTCCCAAGGTCAAGCCATGGCCTCCCACCAGGCTCTGTGAGTGCCACCCCCAGAGCTGAAGGTGTTGGTGGTTTGCTGTGCGGGGACAGCCCGGTGTCACAACCTCGGACAGCTTCACAAGCGTCCTGGCGGGAGAGAACCGATGGGAGGGCCTCCGCTGGACTCTTCCCTCCGACAAGCCGTGTGGGCAGCTGGATCAGGCAAAGGACAGGGGACTGGGCTGTCCAGCCTGGCACAGCTCTGGGTCTAACCTGTCCTCATAGCCCCCCACATACTATCCACTTAGCCCACAGAGCAGCAACACCGCTCCCCACCTGCCTTGTTACAACCTGGCCACGGGTGGGAGCAGGCCACGAGCGCGGGGGCACCACCCAGCTGCTCTCCCACCTGTGAGGTGGGTCACACCCACACCAGGCAGGCCTGGCAGAGCACATGTGGACTGCACCCCATGCACCCCGGCAGGTGGGGAAACAGGCCGTGAGTGATGTCGGTGCCCAGACAGCACCTTCAAGGCTGGTTTACGTGCAGTGAGCGATTGATTGGCTCTGGGGGCGGCTTACAGGCGGCCTGCCCACCCAGCGTCGGCTGATGGTCTTCCCGGGGCCTTCAGCGCAGGGGACAGATGACCCTGCTGGGTTGTGCAACACATGTGCTCCTGGCCTCCCTCTCGGGGTGGCTGTGTGCTGCCCGGAACCCCTTCCGAAGCTGACGACAGCGTGTGACCATTTGTCCATAAACACGGGGAAGAGCCCGCAGAGGCGCTGATGGCACAGGAGTTGCATTTCACAACAGTGTCTTCTGTGTTTCCAATTAACTGAGGAGGTGGCTGGCTGCCCGTGGGAAGGGGGTGGGGCAGAGGAGATGCTGTTTTTCCCTCTGTTCTCGGGGTTGTTTGTCAGCACTTGGTCCTGGGAAGAAGCCACTTCTCAGGCAGGCACGGTCCCTCCTCCGAGATCTCATTTCATCTCGGCTGCTCTCCCCAACCTCAGATCTCAGTCTTCCAGGCCCCCGCCCGGCCCCGCCCTGGGCAGGAGTCCAGAGGCGCTCAAGGGCTGTCCCCAAGCCCAGCAGAGACGCCCTGCTGCTGAGCCGGCTTCTCAGGTGTGCCAAAGGATCTGAGAGCCTGTGCCAGGTGATCAGCCTCAGTCTCCGCGCAAGGAAGTGGTAAATAGGGATCACGACAGGGAGAGGCCCCTCCAGGACTGCGGCTCGTTACATGATGTGCAGCCAGCCGGAGCAGGGGCTGGACAGAGCCTGCCCGCCACCCAGCTGAGCCGGGAGAGGCAGAGGGACCGGGAACAGCCACACCCTCCCTCGGCTCCGGCGAGAGAACCACACCAGAAAGTAGGAGCACTTCACTCCGTGCCGCGCACACGTCCCAGAGAGGTGGTCTGTGCTCTGCGCTCGCACGTCTGCACATGACCGCTCGCTGCAGGGCTCTGTCAATCACACGTCCACCTGGGGTGTGTTCCCGTTCCCGGTTCTGATTTTTCTCTCTGTGGAATGCCACGTGCAGAGCTTCCTGGGCACCAAGGGTGTGGCCTCACCACAGTGGCAGCTGCTTGCAGACCACAAAATGCACGCAAGATCTTTCCTCTGCAGCTGGAAGGCCGGGACCAGGCTGCCCTGGAGAGGGTTTGGGCTCTGAGAAACCAGCCTTCCTCCTGCGGCCACCTCGGTGCATGGGCAGGGCACACTGGTCCCGCTAAAGGAGAAAAGTACAACCCCTTAGACATTTCCCTTAGAACACAGTTTACTTAACTGTGTACTTCAAACCCAAATATACTTAATGTTGTATACTAAATGCTGCAGGAAGCTTTAAAAGGCAATACAGAGAGAGGCTGTCTCCTGCTCTGCCACTTCCTCCTGGGCTGAATTTCTGACACTTGAAGGTTCCTGTCTGCGGGAACTGCAATAGTACCTCTTTGCAAGGTGAGAATGGAAGGTACTGGGGCTTGATCTCCAACAAAAAAGAAATTGCGTTTATAAAGAAGACAAGACTTTGCAGATGCACAATGCGACCTAATGGATATTCCTTTAGCGGGATAATTCCATTAAAGAATAACCCAACGTGATTTGCCTAAAGTCCGTGAGATGCATAAAGGAGTTAAGGGGGCTCACAGGCGTCTTTGTGAAGGGAAATGTAACTGCATTAAAATTCTGTGACTGTCACCCTCAGCTTCTCCTCCTTGAGAAGTTTCTCCTCGCCTTCACAACACCTGGAGTTCACCCAGCTGCGGTGACACAGAGCAATCTTCTTTCATCTCCCAGTGCAAGCCTGTCTCAGCATGGAGGGCCAGGGAGGGCAGGGAAGGAGAGGGATTGTACCCCACATCCCATCCCCCACCGTGAGGAGCCCAGAGCAGCTGGTGGGAGTGAGTGAGGGCACCATGCCAACAGGACGAAGACCTCAGCCGGGAGCCTGCTGGGACCCTTCAGGAGGGAGAGAATGGCAGCCCACAGAGGGGCTCCTGTCCTCAGGAGGTTGCCACATACATGGGATTGCAGGTCACAGTTGGGGGAGCCCTGTGTAAGCACACAGCGCCCCCCTGCACCCAGCCTGTGGGAAGCCCTGGCTCACATCTAGCCCAGCCCAAGGTCTGGGCCAAGGTCAGGGTAACTATATTACAAAGGCCAAGCCTTCTCCGCAGCATTTTCATGGAGCTGGACCAAGTTCCACATGGGCACAGGGCCAGGGGTCCTGGGAAACTCCAGAGTGAGCAGTGGGGCTTTGACTGTCAGATATTTGGAGAAGTGGAGACAGACCTACTAAGACAAGAACAAAAGACTCAGACGCCACAGCCAGAAGGGAGGAGACTCACGTGGACGCAGCAAGACCAGCCAGTGTTACCTCGGCTCCTTGGTCAAGTGGCCTTGGCACAGAACACTCCCAGGAGAAGGTGACCCTCCAGGTGGACCAGAGCCTGGACTGGCTCCAAGGCACGGTGTCAATTCACTCAATTCGCTTAATTCCAAGAAGGACGCGCCTAAGTGTTCTAGAAGGAGGTGGTTCCTCATTTGCCACCGCTGCACAGAAGCTTTCCTGCTCCTCAGCTCCTTAATTAGAACCTGGCCGCCGGGCCCTGGTCCCTCCCTGCATCTCCAGACGTGGCTGACTGGGTCACCAGATGTCAGCATCAGTAGTTCAGGGAGAGGCTCGGTACGGACGCTGAGGAAGTTGAGTCTGAGGTCATCGTGGTCTGTGCAGCGTGAGGCAGCCTCGGCTGGGCTATGGAACACGCGGGGAAGGCGTCTGCTGGCGGTGGCCCACCGGGGCACAGGAGGCTCATGCTGCGGAGGGAAGAAGCGCAGGGTATGAAGTTCACTCCCTCTTTCTTGAAAATGTCCCTGGCAGATGTTTGACCTCGACCCCCAGGTTTCCCCATTTTCCAAGATCCTCCCCAGCCTCCATCCACCAGCATCTCGGTATCACCGGGATTGGCAGGAGGGAGGTGGTGGCGAGGGAGTGTGGTGGGCTGGGCCTGGTGAGCACTGGGGTCCTCCAGACGAGCCGCAGGGCTTCGGGCCAGAAGCTTCACAACAGTGTCTCAGCTGCCACGGCGGCAAACTTGCGGCGCAGACGGCCCCGTGGCCCCCACACACGTTGCTGAGGGTCAAATCAGAAAGGGCAGTGTGGCCACCTGGGGTCGTCGTGCCCCAGCCCACCCTCATGCCCTCTCCTAATGTGGGGCTCAGATCCTGCCCTTGTCTTAAGGAGGGACGAGCTTCAGGCCCCACAAAACCTGATGAGAAACCACTGCCCGCCGACCACACCCAGGGCCGCAGCTGCAAAGATAAAGGGGAAGCGCAACAAGCGGCCCGAGATTTGTGAGACAGAGTGACCAGCCGTATACAGCCGGGCGACCTCGTAAACACTCCCCAAAAACGGGAAATCTCACAAGTTATTGTTTAGCATTTGTTGTTTTATTACTCACAGTTCATAAAAATGTCGTCATGTTCTTTTATTATGAAAATATGATCAAATTAATTATTTTTAAATGTGCCTTACAGGTCAGGCACCTGCTGGGAAACACCTGGCAATGTAAAGGGCTGAGGAAAGAGGGGCTGATGTGGGGACACGTGCAGAGCGGAGCTGGTGAGGAGCCAGCAGGGAGGGTGCAGTGTGCAGACCCCCCCAACAGCGGGAATGACCAGAGAGTGGAGGACAGGAGAGACTGGAGGACAAGGGATAAGGGACAGGGGGTGGGGCGGGAATGCGGAGAGAAACGAGCTACTGCTAAACCCCAAAGGGGCAGGGAGATGGCGGGGAGGATACATTTGTGGCCCCTGTCTCCTTTCTATGGAGGAGTCCCCAGGCAATGCTGCTCAGAGCACCAGCCTCTCCCGGCACAGAGAAGGGCAAGGAGCAATCCTGGTTTTGACTCGCCAGACCCCTCTGCAGCGCTAGGTCTCACGCTTCCCCGCTGCACACTCACTGCCCTGCGCGCCGGGTGGCTCAACATGGGCTGTGGAGCATGAAGGATGGCCGCAAGGTCTTTACGCTCCCCCCAGTGGGAAGGGCAGCCGATTTCCCCTCCCTGGGATCCGGGGTGGCTCCCATGACTTGCTCCTCAAGGGGATGCAGCCAAAGAGACCTTCTGGTACATCTGAGACTAGATCGCAGGGCTTGCAGCTTCCACCTCCTCTCTTGGAACCTTCTCACTCTGGTAAAGTCCATAGCGGAAGTCCAAGGAACTTGCAAGGACCATATGGGGGCGCTCTGGTCAGGCACCCCCAATCAAGGCCCTGGGCATGTGAGAGATGCAGTCTTGGATGCACCAGACCAGCCCACCCATCAGATGGGTAACACGAAGTGACCTCTATCAGCTCTGGGAGGAGCAGGAGACTCGATAAGCCATACCCTGCCCCAATTCCTGACCCACAACATCAGGACATACAATAAAAATGATTGTTGTTCTAAACCTCCAAATGCAGGGTAGCGGGTATGTGGCAGTAGGTCACCAGGACAGAAACCTCTATCTCACTTTCAACCACCTCCACAAACGTGTCCCCATCCACCAGCCACACCGAGCAGAGTCAGGGAAGAGACAGCGACAGCATCCATGCATAGGGCCAGTGCTCACCCGTGCTGCACCCAGGGACATGTGGCCTTTTGAAAGCAACACTACCTACTGCCGTGACAAGTCAGGTGTGCAGATGCACGTCTTACACACCCACATGCACCCAAGGCTCCAGTCAGGCCAATTTGCTTGAGCACAGAGGCATTATTAACAAAGACATAAATTTAACTAATTTCAGTTGAATTGCAGCAAACACCTATAGAGGTTTTAACAGGTCCCAGGTGCTGCTTCTTCTTTGCCTGTGGGGACCCATTTCTCACGGTAGCAAGATGCTCTGTCTTCATCACTGTGCCCTGTGGGGATGACCAAAAGCTCGCCACCCTCAGCCTTGGTCCTGAGAGCGTGAGGTTCTTTCTAACAAGCAGAAATGCCCCAAAGGTGATAGAGCAGATTCAAAGGAACAAAAGATTGACACTTGGCACACTTAGAGAGGTTCTCGTGGAAAGGAACAGGCGAGCTGGCCCTTGCCTGGCTCTGATTTGCCAACCAGGGATCTGGACAAGCTGCTTGGCCTCAGTATCTTCACCTGGAAAACAGGTTCAAGGACCAGGGCAGAAACTGCACCAGCGCACATGCTGTGCTCTGAGCTTGGCTCTGCCCTCAGGGAAATGCGGGGCTGCGTCAGGGCAAAAGAGCTCCTCACAGCCACACTCATCAGAGCCTGTAATGTCAATTTCACACTCCACCTCCAAGAGGGAACCCCCAAATCCAGCATTCCCGAATGGGGCCTGTGCTCCCCACGTCTCCTATAGGGCGTGCTTGAAGTTACGCCAGTCATCCCGCCATCACCCTCTCTGGGCTCCACCTCCTCGCCTGTGGAACAAGAGAGGTGAACCAGGAGCCCCGGCTGTAGCCCCGCCCAGTGCTGTCTGTGACTGTCATTGTGGACACGGGCCGGTGTTCACACTAGAGCCACGAATGGTCGCCTCACAGGACATCTCCTAACTGACCCAGTTGCACAGATGGTCTACAATGTTCTTCTGGAATGGCAGCTCTCAGCAAGTGTTGAGAAGGATTCTGGGCTTACGTTCAGATACCACCATGATTACTTAGTGGCATCTGCCAAGGAGGAGGAAGGAAGTGGTGGTGGCTGTGTGTTGGCGCTTTGCCACCCCAGGTTTATAGAAAGTCAGGGTGGAGCAAGGCTTACAGACAGACAGACAGAGCCATTGAAGAAAAAGTCCCACCGAGGGAAGCAGTGCCTCCATCGTGGTGCTGGCCAGTGTCTGAGCCTGAAACACAGCTGGTCCTCTTAGTTACTCTGCACCAGGAGGACAGAGGACCACGGTGACCCTGCCTACACCAGACCTGCGCCTCTAACCAGGCCAGAGCCCGTGCTTCGAGCAGCCAGCTCTCCGGTCACTCCCCACACTCAGAGGACCAGGAAATCAAAACCTCATGCTGAAGGAGACGGAGCCACAGCACCACGTTCATTCCAGGGCTTAGGGAGAGCACACAAACTGTGCATGTGTGTCAGATCCAACCCAGAGACGTCAGCCCTGAGACATGGAGCCATCGTTCCTCCCTGTGAGAGGTGCTGGGCAGCCCAATCGTGGCACAGCCGTTCTGGGAGCCTGCATTTTTTCAGGGTTGCACAAGGCTTTGGGATCTGGAAGAACAAAATGCATCCTTTTACAAAGAATCCGCGTGCAGTCCAGGCAGGGCATCCAGCCACGGAGCTTCCTGGTTGAATCCCTTCAGCTGCACTGTTAAGGGCTGTGCCGGGACAGCCTGACCTCCTCCAGCCGCAGCCTGACTCCCAGTAGGCAGGCCAGCCACTGGCTAGAGGCCCTGGCTGACAGCTCCGCCTCAGGCAACTTGCCTCCCTTGGTGCCAGATTCTTACCGTTGCCGGCACAGTACCTGTCTTCCTCACCTCCCAGGGACCGTGTGTGCTCTCATCAAGGCCCTGCCCGTGTGAGGCTCCAGCACCAGGGCCTGGGAACCAGAGGATTTGGGCTCCAGCCTCATAAATGAGAGACGGGGAATGGGCATCACAGAAGAAGAGGACCAGGCCCGGGGTACACAGGCTCTAACGCAGACAGAGAGGAAGTTTCGGTGCTCAGGCGGCTCAGGGAGTGGAGCAAGGGAGTGGAGTTGGACTGGGTTCTCAGGGAAACGTGGGCTTTGTCAGACAGACTAGCGGAAAGGGGTTCAAGGCAGAAGGAATGGCCCTGCAAAGGCCCAGAGGTATGAAAGCTCAGACTGAGGAGGGATGGGGACTTCTGCGGGTCCAGGGGGGAGAGATAGGGACAGAAGCTGGAAGTTCAGACTCAGCAAGGTCAGGATCCACGGGACCTGCAGTGACAGCAGATGGAGAAGCAGAAATGACCCTGGGGTCTCTCAGGGATACAGAAGAGACAGGCGCTGGGGAGGTAAGGTCTGTGGGCAGCAGGCAGGAGGAGGAAAGATGGAGGGGGACCCCGGTGCTCCAGGGGGAGGGTGTCCCGAGCCAGCTGGAAGAGGGGGGTGCCCAGGCCGAGGAGCCAGGGGAGGACTCTGGGGTGGGGCAGCCAGGGAAGAAGGAGAGAACCCATCCCATTGCTGGAGCCCAGGAAGTTGTGAGGAAGGAGTGGGGACACAGCCAGACACCTAGTGGGGGAAGCGAGATGAGATTGAAAACGTTCCTTGGATGGGAAGCCAGGTGTCCTCACCATCAGAGGGTTGAGCAGAGTGGAAACATCCTCAGCTGAAACCCAAGTTCCTCGCAACACACATAAAAATAAATGCCAGTTGGATTAAGTATATAAGTATGCTTTTAAAATATGAATTGAATAGAAAATGTGGGAGGAAGTATTCAGAAGCTTGGCATGGGGAAGACCTTCCTAATCAAAACATGAAACACACTGTAAATAGTAACACCTGAGGGAGGGAGATGCAAATGGTAAGTAAATGGGTGAGTTGGGACTTTCTCTTTGATTAGTGTTTTCTGCGTTGTATTATGTTTATTATTTTAAAAATAAGGAAATGGATAAAAAGGCAGCTGAGAAAATGGAATGCATAGGGACTGCTGGGATGAGAAAGAGGAGGCAGAATGAGTCCATGGATCCAACGGAGGTTAGAACCGGTCGTGTATCCAGGTATCCCCCGCTTTTCAAAAGTTCACCTTGCACCACTTCACTTTTACGAAAGACCTGCATTAGTACCTGTTTTTGCTAAACAAACAATATCCAAAGAGGATTTTCACTTTGATGAAAAAAGGCAAAAAGTGAAAATAGCGTTCGGCATTTGTTTTGCAGCGGCCGTTTCAGAGGCACTGCGTACCCCGAGCAGCGACAGTGGCCCCGCCAAGCTTCTTCCCAGGAAACACACTCAGCATCTCAGCATCAAGCTGCCAGAGCTGTCAGCTGTGTCTGTGAGCATCTGTGCTTTATCTCAGTTGATTTTGTTCATCTGTTGGCAAAATGTGTCCTAAGGTAACTGATTCCTCACTTTACACCATTTCAGCTTGTGAAAGGTTTCATAGGAACACTCTACTTTCAGATATCGGGAGAAACCCACACTACGTTTTCAAGTTTGACCATAAAGAAAAACAGAGATGGGAGAAGCCTGAAGGGCAGGGTATGTCAAGGAGGTAAGAATAAACCCCAGGATAAATACTACACCAAGTGTAGCTATATAGTTCCTTCCTGAAAGATTCCACATAAATCTAAACCAAAGAAAATATGAGCATTTTCACATGCAATCAGTCAAGTTTCCTAGCAGCAAATTTACTATTTGAGTTATGCACCTGCCTGATAGTTTGGCTGGGTATAGGATTCCAGGATGCAGATCACCTCCCCTCCCAGTGTGGAAGGCATCTCTCCACTGACTCCCAGTGCTGCTGTGAGGAGGCTTATGACATGCTCATTGCAAATCCTTTGTATATGACCTTATTTTTCTCTCTCTGGAAGCTTTTTAGTATCTTCTCCTTATCCCTGGTGTCCTGAGTTTAGTGATAACATGCATTGATGTGGGTCTTTTCGTAAACTGTTGTGCTAAGCACTTGGTGGCTCTTTCAGTCTGGAAACTCCTATTCTTCCATTTTGGTTACTGTCTCTGATAATTTCCTCTCCTTTTTCTTTGTCTGGAGCTCCTATTTGTCAGATGTTGTACCTTGTTGATTAATCCTTTAATTTTTCTCTTGTGACTATCTTTGTCTTTCTCTTCTACTTCCTGGGAGATATCCTCAATACTATTTTCCAAAATTCTATTGATTTTTTTTACTTCTGCTACATAATTTTAACTTCTAAGAGCTCTTTCACATATTCTAAATGTTCTTCTTTTTAATATCACATTATAGTTTCATGGATATGTCTTTATTTTCTGCGTTGTCTCTCTTTCCTTGAGTTTCTTCTTCCTATCCTCTGTTGTTATTGTTTATCTCTATCATTCCCACTAGAAGCTTTCCTCAAATGCTCAGGTGTCTGGAGTCATCTGTCCCCTATTTAAGATCCTAGCTGGCTGGTTGGAAGCTCAGTGTGGTTGAGATTGCCATCTGGTCATTTCACTAATCAGGTGGGTGCTGGCCTATTTCATTGAGCTACCCACTGATGTCAATCCTATAGGTCTTTTCTCTTTGCATTCTCAGTCTCACCAGAGAAGAATCTGTCAACATTCTGCCTGCAGGGTGGCAACATACCTAAGTTGAGGGGGAAATAGGACTGAGTGGGAGGGGATCTGACTATTTGGAAAACAGGTTTTTAGATTTTTACTTGATTCATCTGTTTTCAGTCTGGGTT
This sequence comes from Balaenoptera musculus, assembly GCF_009873245.2. NCBI lineage: Eukaryota > Metazoa > Chordata > Mammalia > Artiodactyla > Balaenopteridae > Balaenoptera > Balaenoptera musculus. The sequence goes on along the minus strand of NC_045790.1, from coordinate 19,521,455 downwards.
CTCCATTCTGAGCTCTGACTGGGGCTTCAAAGCTCAGAGCCTCACTAAGTCAGTCTCTCCGAAGAGTAGCCCTTCTGCCTCCTGCAGTGTCGTTATACCCTCCCTCTGGCCTTCAGAGTATCTGATGCTTATGATTTCAAGTCCCCTGGGTTTCTGCATGGCTCCAAAATTCTCTGACACCCTCACATTGAGAGGTGAGTGTCTATGGACCTTTCTTTTCTACTGGCAGTCTCATGACTGCTTCAACAACAGATTATGGCCAAAGCGAGGCTGTGTGACTCTTGAAGGTAGGTCACAGAAAGCCAAGCAGCCTCCCTCTGGCTGTCCTGGAATGCTCCTTTGAGAACTCAGCCACCATGCTGTGAGGAAGCCCAAGCCACATGAAGGGCCATGTGGGGTGCTCTGGTCCACCAGCCTTTGGGTCTCCCCAGCTAAGGCTCCAGACATGGAGGAACAGAGATAAGCCAGTCCCGCTCTTCCCTGTCTGAATTCCTGAGCACTGAATCCAGGAGGATATTATATGCCTGTCGCTATGGGTTGGTTTTTTGTGCACCAACAGTAACTGGAACAACCTTAAATTTCCTTATTATTATCCCATTACCCATCTCCCACACACACATGCACACGCACCACACACATGTGCACACCCGCACTTGCTGGCACGTAGCGTGCAGTTGATCTATTCCACTAAACCATGTACTTCCTATTTTCTAAAATTTTGTTGACATGTCCAGTCTGCTGTTGTCACATCCCTCTGGATTTATACCTTTCTGTATCCATTTACTATCATTTTATGATGATTCAGAGAGAACAAAGAAAAACACACATAATTGATCTGCCAGTTTCAACAGAGATGGCAGCAAACCTTCTGTAGTGCTTCTGAATAACTAAACCCGGAGCCAAATTAAAATGCTCCAAATTTAAATCATCTCAGGTAAACTGAGGCCAAACTTCGGGCAACAGGTGTGTCCCAGAGTTTCATCAGCCTCTGGAAACACTGCCGTGTCTCTGACAGGCATTCTGAGTCCAGTGGCACCTCACCCACCTTGCCTCGTGTATATACGTTATCAGAACAGAGAGCTCAGGATGGAAGGAAGAGGTGAGCATGGGTCAGCTGCAGCCACCATGCACACCCAGCGAGCGTCCCAGGAATGATGAATCTGACTCAGTGGAGTTCAACGTGAACCCACGCTAGGAACTGCTTGGTCTCAGGTTGAATGACTACCTAAACCAGGGACTTCAGACGAAGAAGAGCCTTTCCAGGGTCACTGGCTGCATCTGTATACCTGGTCAGCCCTGTCAAATGCTGCTCTGCTGTGCCCGAGTCCGCAAAACCTGTCACAGCTCCTGGAGGAGCGGTTCCTTCCGAGCACATCTCCTGATGGCACTGTGACCTGGGTAAGAGAGAAAGCACATTAACAGTGGGTTTCAGTATCTTAAATGGTACCCAGTGCAAAGAATTGCTACCCTGAATGACTGACTGCCTCAGCCTTTGAGAGTCTTAGGAGAAACAAGGGAATAAAGAAAGAGCCCCAGCCAAGGACTCAAAACCCCTTGGCTCTAGATTATTGTGGCCACCTGAATGGTGTGTGCCGTCTCTGGGCTGAATTGCTTTCTCTAGGCTTCCCTCATGTCAAATGAGGGGTAAACCAGTGCTTGTCAACCTGGGGTGGTGCTGCCCCACTCCGAGGCTCTCTAGGGATGTGTTGGGCCTTGGGTTTGTCTCAGCGATGAGGGATGCTAGGAGTCAGTTCTGGGGCCACAGCCGCTAACTGTCCTGCGAGATGCCGCCTGGGCCTCCACAACAACTCTTTGCTTCCAGGAACACGCATCACGGGGCCTTCAAGCCTGGGTAGGTGGCCCTGTCTCCACTACAGTATTCTGATTATGCGATCAGGACAGGACGAGGAAATGAGTGGGTGATCCTAAGGGACCTCGCAGCTCTAAGAACCACCAACATGTTATTGTGAACATTTCTAATAGAGAGAAAATTTGAAAGAATCGCTTAGTGAACCCCAGCGCCTAGATGTCACTGTGAACATTTGCTGCTCTTGTTTTCTGTCAATTTCAACCATCACTGCAACATATTTTTTGCTCATTTCAAGGTAAGTGACAGACATCGATGCACTTCACCCCAAGCATGTCGGCACAAGTATCATTTACTTGGCTCAGAGTTTTGGATGATTTGGGGGTTTTCTGGTGAAAAGTGCATAGAGCATCAGACGCATGGCATGATTTGGTTACTTCCAGAGGGTCTGCTCAGCCCTTCCTGGCACAGTGAGAAGGTGGGCTCCTGTCCTCCGCTGTATCTGAGGAACTCTCAGAGGTGGTGCTGAGATTCAACAGCCATGTGGTCTGGGGAAGGAAGGATGTCAAGTACTCACCAGCAGGGGCCAGGCCTGTTTACATACAAGGTCATGTGAGCCAGGGAAGCCCCGCCAATTCCTAGGCCTCTGTTTCCTCATCTTTAAGACAGAGGTGATGACGTCTGCCTGCTCTGGCCATGCAGTCGTGGGCGGCTGAGACCTGGTGAGCCAGCACATGAGATAGAGCTTTACGCTGTGCAGTGTCATAAAAATGGCAAGTACTGAGACAGGAAACTGGTTTGTTAACTGGCCAGGGCCAAAGAATGACTCTCACATGGCCTGGATCGGGCCCAATGCCAACCTCAAGCCTGTTCCCAAGGCTGCTAGTGGTTGTGGTCTGATTGGTGGTCTGATTGGCATAGGCTGGGGAGAAGGGAGAAGGGGTGTTTGAAGGCAGCAATTCCTTCTCCAAAGCAAGAGCTGCCTCCTGCATGGGCCCACACAGAGCTGCACTGGCCCTGCCGACAGCTGACATCCTGTAACTCCATCACAGGTCTGCGCTGTCACCAGAGAGGCTGGGATTCCTCACTCAGAAGCAGAGAAAGACCTGTGGGCCATTGTGGTGGGTGATGCGGCAGATCTCTTTTCAAACGAATGTTCCTAACTCCTTGCTACGAATCCTGTGACCTCACCACCGGCCAGAATGTCTGAGTCCTGGCCCCAGGCGTTCCCACAGGACCTGTGTACAGACCGCTCTCCCCCAGCCCTGCAGGAAGCCAGGCTGTGCTGAGTCCTCCTCGAGCGGCCAGGGCGGGTGCCTGGCCTTACCACAGACTTGTAATTCTCAGCCAAAGCCTCCAGGAGTGGCCTCAGCCAATGGGTGTGGAGTGGGAGGAGGGATACAGCAGCTGGACCACACCGGGAAGGCCTGAGGCATTCCCCAGCATCCAGCCCAGGTGCCCAAAGCAGCACCTGGGAGCTCAGTTTGCAACAAGGCACCCCTTTGATGGTTCCACGTCCCCTCCCCGTCTCCCTGCTCCCTTCCCTGAGCAGGACTGTCTGCAGTCACCTCCCAAATAAACCATTTGTGTCAATTTCTTGTCTCCATCCTGCTTCCAGGAGGCCTCACCCTGGACACACACACACTGATCAGCCCGGGGAAGAATCTTCCCCTCAATTTTGCTGTGAAATTAAAACTTGTCTAAAAAGAAGTACACTCTTAACTGAAAAAAAAAAAAAAAGTAGCTACAGATGGAGGCTGGCACAGATGGTGGAACTGGGCACCTTCCTTTTTCTCAGAGGACAGCAATGCCCCACCCCTGCTGCCTCCTGTGGGTTCACGGCCTGAAACAGCAGCATCGGCTCTGGACTCGTGTCACACACAAGGAGCCACAGGTAAGTGCTGAGCAAGGGGCACATGCCAGGGCCACCACCCCACGGTGGGGCTGAGTGTGTGCGATGGCGCAGCTGTGCTTCCTACAAACACACACTGGAGCAAGGCAGGGATGTCCACGTTTCCTGGGACAAGGATGCCAGCTGGACCTTGTGGGGCGGCCTCATTCCTCCCTCCATGGCGTTCTCCTCCTTCCCTCATCTAAGAACTGCCCCAACCCTCATGCCCCTGACAGTGAACCTCGGCTCTCCCAGGACGGGGCTTCACTGCCAGCGACAGGGCTCCCGGGCTCTGAGCCTCGGCTGTCGCAAGGAGCAGATGGTGAGCAGATGTAAAGGGCTTGGAGGACCGTTGCCCTTGGAAATTGTCGCACTCGTGTTTGCTATTGTCCTTGTTATCCCGGCCTCAGCCCTTACACCCAGCAAGAAGGGAGACCTACCTGGGTCCTGGCTGGATATTCCTTACTATGTGACAGGCCACCCCACCTTAAAACAGCAGCCATACTCTTGGTGCTGTGGGTGAGAATTCATTCGGGGCACAGCCCTGCTCCCCAGTGTCTGCATCCCCAGCTGGGGTCACCAGAAGTGCTGGGGGCTGGAGCCCACTGAAGCTGGAGCCTGGGGTGGGATGACTCTGGGGCTGGGGGCCACGGGGGCTGGTGACCCTGGGAAGGCACACGTGGCCTCTCCACGTGATTTGGACTTCCTCATGGTGTATTGCCGGGTTGGGAAGAAACATCCTGAGACTTGTGTCCCAAAAGGATGAGGCAGAGTTGCTGGGCCTCCGAGGTCACCTACTTTCCCTCCCACCTCACTAGGCTATTGGGTGAAACACTCACAAACCCACCCAGAATAGAGGGAGGGTGTCAGAGACCCCACTTCTCACTTGGAGGAGTATCAAAGAATTTGGGGTCCCTGAAACCACAATGCATGTGCTTGCCCATCCCAGGGTTGCCTCAGCCCTCTGTTCCTTGTCACCATGGCCTTGGCTGCGAGGTTTGCATTCATACTCAGTTTAACTGAGGTTTTATGACTCCCCAGTCTTGGGGAGTGGGGAGATTTGGGGCAATGCAACCTCCCCGACATCACCACCACTACCCCCGCCTCCCAAAGCTTGAGAAAAACAAGTCTATCTGCTGAAAAGAGCAAAACATTACTCCACAGCCCAATCATCCTCATGAATGCAGCCACGGCTCTGAAAGGGATTTGTCTCCCACAGGAGGAGTTAGCAAATATGATCATAAACTTGGAATCCACCGGTCAGAGGATTTTGAAGAAACGCTTAACTCCTGTGAGACACATTAAAATCTAATCTCTGAAACATTCAGCATTGAAATGTGTCTTGCTATGACTAGGATCGTGCCCCGCTCTTTGCAGACGCAAGCATTCTTGGCACAGCGCTTGTGTCATAAAAACTTTAAATCAGACCCTGTACACTGAAGAGATAGAAGGGTATGCCCAAGATCATTCTTGCAGCTCAAAATAAAGGTACACAAAAAGCTTTTGGATGCTATCTGTAGGAGATTGCAGCCTCATCTTTTAAAAGCTCCTAATCTACTTGTGAAAATTGGGCATTTCTAGCCACTAATTCCAGTAAAATTTGTATGAGTATAGACCAGTACAAATACACTAACCACAGCACACAGCCAGGCCTGCAATTAAGCAAATTGCATGTGGAATAGTTGTACCTCTCCACATCTCCACTTAAAATTTCCGCTTTGAACCCTCCTACACTGTTGGTGGGAATATAAGTTGGTACAGCCACTACGGAAAAGAGTATGGAGGTTCCTCAGAAAACTAAAAATAGAACTACCATATGATCCAGCAATACCACTCCTGGGAATATATCCAGACAAAACTATAAATCAAAAAGATACCTGCACCCCTATGTTCATAGCAGCACTATTCACAATAGCCAAGACATGGAAACAACCTAAATGTCCATCAACAGATGAGTGGATAAAGACGATGTGGTACACACATACAATGGGATATTGCTCAGCCATAAAAAAGAATGAAAAAATGCCATTTGCAGCAACATGGATGCAACTAGAGACTGTCATACTGAGTGCAGTAAGTCAGAAAGAGAAAGATAAATACCACATGACATCACTTATATGTGAAATCTAAAATATGGCACAAATGAATCTATCTACAAAACAGAAACAGACTCAAAGACATAGAGAACAGATTTGTGGTTGCCAAGGGGGAGCAGGGGAGAGAGAGGGATGGACTGGGAGTTTGGGGTGAGTAGATGCAAACTATTACATTTAGAATGGATAAACAACAGTGTCCTACTGTATAGCACAGGGAACTATATCCAGTCTCCTGGGATAAACCATGATGGAAAAGAATATAAAATAAGAATGCACGTACGTGTATAACTGAGTCACTTTGCTGTACAGCAGAAATTAACACAACATTGTAAATCAACTATACTTCAATAAAAAAATTTTTTACTTTTTTAAATAAAAAAGTAAAAAAATTCCGCTTTGCCATGAACATGCACTATAAAAATCATTTACGATGTTGGAAATCTAATTGTTCTCTTTTAACTCCAAATACACCAGCTCCAAAAAACAGATTTCCGTCAGAGTTTACCACTTGGCATTTTGCACGTTCCTTTTCCAGTTGAAACAGGGTGATTGACGGCTGTTTATGAATGTCAGCTCTGAGGTACTGGAGTTGACTATGGTGGTTGCTCGTGGGCGATCTGATTCTGAACAGGCTTGTGAGGCCCATAGGTGCATGTACCTCGAATGGCATTTTTACACACAGGGGAGAGGGACAATTTAGTGCCTTTATGGATGAGTATGTAAACACATGCAGAAAGTATTCAATAATAACACTTGTCCTCACTTCAAGTTTGCATACATAATGCTAATATAGAAACCCATTTGACCTTGGTCCTTTCCAGGGGTGCCTTGATTTTTGTCTACAGTTCCAAACAACCAGATTTCCTAAAGGAATCTTTATAGTCAAGGAAGGGACTCGTATTATATAAAACATCCTCACTCACTTATTTCGCTACTGCCAGTTGTGGTTACTGACGAAAACAATTCAGTCTAAGTAATGCCGCCTGACCAGGACACAGTGCGAAATAGGTTGAAAGAAAGGTAAACACTTGGAAGTACATCCCGTTCTGCCTGCCCGCCCACGCAAAAGGCTGACCCACTTCCATAACTCTTTGGAGCGTTCTTCTGCCATAAACAAGGGACAAGACGCAAAGAGCTTGGCGTGCTCCACTTTCCCATTCAGTGTTTTATCTCAGCCCTTTCTTCCTCCTTCCTCTTGTGGAAACCAATGAAAGGAAACACTGAGCACTTGCTATCCCAAGTGAAGTCACACTTCTCTTCCACTCACTTATTCTGTGAACATCACCAACTAGACTCTGCAAAGACCAGGGCAACTCAGAAACGCACCTGTCCTCCAGGCGTGTCTGCAGGTAGGCTAGCCAAGGCGAGTTGTAACAGGCTAAGAGTTTGCTTTGTCTCCGCCCCAATCCAATGCAGGTAGGGTAGGGTGCCTGTTGCACAGTCATCTGGGAATCGGGCTTCTCTCCAGAGGCCCTGTCACCATCCAAGCCCCCCACTTCCCTCCAGTACGAGGGAGGGGAGAACACAAAGGAAGACATATCCCACCCAGTCCCATCTGCAGAACCCGGTCCCAAGGCCATATCTCCCTGCGGTGGGAACTGGTGCTCAATATGGAGAGGGGGGCACACACACTGCCCCTCACAAATGTCAAGCTGGCCCCACCCAGGAAACAGTAGAAACTTTCCACTGGAAGCTGCTCCAAGCGACAACGCTGCTCTTAGCAGGGGCTGATGGGAAACGGGCACACAGCTGGACATTCAGAGCCGGTGCCTAGAACTGCAAAGCCAAGGGCATCCTTCCATTTCAACCACTTGGCAACTTGCTTTTGTGAATACAAGTTTTTGTTTGTTTTTTTTTTTCCAAACACATTTAAGCAGAACAGAGCAAAGTTTCAAGCAGGCCTATAAAGTGCTTTCCCGAAAGGGAACAGTTTTTTTACTCTAGTGGATCACCTAATAGTTGAAGTTCTCCGTGGCAAATGTGTAATCTCCTGCAGATCACATATAAATATTTAAAGTTATTTTCTAGATGTCCAGGCAAACAGGTAGGTCAGCAGTCTCTTTCTTCTTATTTCCAGTGGTTTCTGGTTGGAAAAGGAGAAAAATAAACTAGGAGCCCAGGTACTAACATGTGCTGTGCATGGGTGAGGTGCCACGGGGACCCAGGAGAAAGGTATGCATCTCAGTTTTGCTTTCAGTTTTATCAAAGACAAGATAGCCACATCCAAAAACATTAGAAATCGATACCTAAATGGTCAGTGGGTGCAACAGATATTTTATTCATAAAGTGAAGCATATGGTCCGGATTTTTGGAAGAAGCTCCATTGAGCTAGGACGTCTCAGCCTGCCTGCAATCTGAGATTCAGTAATGCAGGAACGGTCTCCTTTCATTGCTGGGGACCTGCTCAGGGTGCAACGGCTAAGTAACAAAACTCAAAATGTAGTGTCTGGACATGACAGCAATCTCTATTATCTCTCCCGATTGCCCTGGGGCAGGAATTTAGACACCGCTCACCTGGGTTTTTCCGGCTCAGGGTCCCAGGAGGGTCAGTCAGGGGACAGCAGAGGCTGTAGTCACTCCCAGCGGGCAAGTGGGGTGATCCTCGAGCTACTTGAATGTCCTCACAGCAGGTCAGCTGGCTTCCCCCAGAGCAGGCGAAACCAGAGGGGCAGCCGGGCAACGTCTGTGACCCCTGATGGCCTCAGAGCCTCACAGCGCGACCTCCAGCACAGTTCACTGGAGGGACAATTTCCAGAAAGGTGTAGGAATATCAACGTCACACTGTCAGAGAGCTGGTGGGTGGGATGGATGCTGGTGTGACCCCTTTGGAAGATACAGTTTGCCCCAGGGCCCAGCATGCAAATCTTTAGGTAAGCCTAAAAGATATCACCTGGCTGAGCCCACACAGGGAAGGGGTGGGGGGATAGTCTCCACGGGAACCTAGGTGGTCTGGCTCCGAAGCCCCACCCCCAGCATTCTGCTAGAAAGTTCCACTCAGGAGGAGTTGTTTCTTAACACAACTCTCTCAGCGAGTACTGGGTGGTCAGCCCTAACTGCGCAGGAGGCACCAGCTCAGAGGGACAAGAAGTAGGTAAACTCTGAAAGTCTGTATTATCAGCACCCGTGAGCGATAGGCGCTGGCCAGGCCCGCAGCGCCTGGTCCCTTTCTTCTTCTCTCCCAGACCCATCACACACCTTCAGTGCAGACTCCCGCCATGATCAAAGGCCTGAGGCAGCAAGCTGGGTGCCTGTAAAGAAGAGAAAAGATTAACCTTGGAGACTGTTAGACGGAGGCTGCCAAAGAGTGGCCGCGCAGGCTGGCTGGAGGAAGGTATGAATTCCAGTGGCCCTGCCAACAGCACTGCGGTCGCGGGCCTTTCTGCTTGGTGACTTGGCACTTGCCCTCTGCCCTCTCAGCCCCCAGGTGCTTCCTCTGCAGGTGACACTGCCTCGGCGTGAGGTGGGGGGCGGGGGGGGGGGGGCGGGGGGGGAATGGGAATGATGCTGGAAATAGATCTCTGACCTCAGGCCTCCAGGGACCTTAGTATGGAAACACTAACACTCGGGGTTCAAGGAATGCAAAGGCCAGGACCCCACCCCAGCCTTGCCCTGGAAAGCAGGACTCAGCTCTGGCTGTAAGAACTCCACAGAGCCTCTCTGGGGTCTTGAAAGACAGCGTTCTCTCTCCCCCCACCCCCTACTCCACTGGACTCTGGGAATAATTAGGGATGGGGCCACTGGGTAGAGGGTAACTCAAGAAGATTATAGGAGTGGACAGAGGCCTCGCTATCTGACCTTCACCCCACAGTGAGATACGCAAGGTGCATCTGGGTTGGGAGGGAGGGGCCCTTGTCCTGATAAATGCACACTGAACGGGGAGACCCTGAGAAAGACTTGTTTACCATCTCCTCTAGATGCCGGTCCTGGAGGCCCCGGCCCCTCTGGGCAGCTCTTGTTTCCTTTCACAGCTTGTTCCAATAACTGGGCCTGTTGACCGACTTGGGGAGGCACCCCTTGTGCTGCCCCTGGGCTGGAGGACAGGCAACTCCTCTCAAGCTCCGACTCCCTGTCAGGAGCAGTGTGGGTGGGACCTTGAGCATGCAAGGGCGGGGCGTGGTGTTCCTAGGGGAGGGTCCGGATACCCAGCAGCCAGTCACCGCTTCTCCTTACTGCCCTGCAGAAACTCCCCCCTGGGTCTGAAGTCAGGGTCCACTTGCAGCTGCAAATGCCCCTCCTCCTGATCAAGGGCAGCCCCACCTGGAAATCCAGTCACCTGCATGTCCTATCATCGCCTTGCTCAGGGCAGCTGGGTCTCGGAGGAGGCTGAATAACAGAAACAGAAAGGGAGGTCACCCACGCTCAGGACAGCAGATTCCATGCCTTCTAGAAAGAAGGCAGCTGACCAAGCCCCCTCTGTTATTTCCGGGGCCCACAACAGGCCTTCAGCCCCTCCTAGGAGTCCTGGGTGGTGGTGATTTGCAGAGCTACCCAGGGGTCTATGAGGAAGGCCAAAGGCGCCACTAAGCCCTCCTCAGCACCTCTCCCAGGCCCTACAGCCCTCCTCCATCCTTTCCTCCCGCTCCAGCCATAAGGACCTCTGCTTTGGGGCACCGAAAGGAGAGAGAGGAATTTTATCGCAGGGGCTGAGGGCGAGAGTGCTGGCCTTCAGGATGGAAAGGTCTCTGCTCCTCCCTGGGAGTTTGGGAATGCCTGTTGGCTGTGTTTCTCCTGCTACCCTCACTCTTGTCATCAGACTGGAGAAGTGAAAGTCTAATGTTCCTCATACCCACAGACTGCAGCGATGTGGGAGCCTGCCCGCCAGTAAAAGCCAACCGATGGGTTCTTGGATGCAAGGAGGGCAGACTGGAGAGTATCCAACCCATGTGTCCCGGGAGACCCAAGCCCCTCCCCAGAGAGCATGGAGACTGGGCATCTCCTGGACTGGCTTGTTCTTGGCCTTTAATCTGCGACTTGGGGTAGGGGTGGGATTTCTGCAGCCTCTGTCGGTGGGCAGGGAGACCTGCAGCCTGGGTCTCTTCCCTCCTCCAGAGCCAGGATGGGGATCAAGAAAGGCAGAAGAGGAGGGATGCGGAAGTCAGGGAGGAGGAAGGAAAGACCAGGTGGTAGAGACCCAGACCAGCAGCCACAGCTGCTCTTTGGATGGAGCCCTGAAAGAAAGCTTGTCAGGCAGCCGGATGGAATGTCAGTGAAACTCCGGGCTCAGAAGCAACTCGCTTTCCCATTACACAGTGCTCATTGGTGACCCTGCACAGGCCAGGTCAACTCAGAACACTCGATACAAATGCCAGACTGCCCACTTGTCCCTAAAAAAACTCTCTCTGCTGGCACCAGGGCTGCTTAGAAAGCAACTCCCTGGAAAAGAAACAGAGTCCTACCTACACTTGGGAGAACAAAGCCGGCCAGAAGCAAGACCTGCTTCCGTGTGGCCAGGGAAGGACACGCCATACAGGAGGTGGGAGGTGATGGCCAGTGTGACAGCAGCCAGAAAGCTACTGGAGTGGGGGCCCAGAGGATGCTGGGGCAGAGAGCTGCAGGAAGGCATTCCAGGTTGAGTGAGTCTCACCACAGTCATTTCCACGGCCGTTTCTTCTGAAATCCACGTCCTCCTCTCACTGCAATGTTGACCCCACCTGGTCCCAGCATGGGTCCTGGGGCTGTATAGCGTGTTAGTATGTGGGATGCAGTCCCAACACTTGGAGGAAAGAGGCAGCACCCTGGACCCTCAGTACAGTGACCAGTCCATTAGCAGCAGCAAGTTCACGGGGCTGAGGAGGAAGGAATTCCGAATGGGAGGAAGGGAAGGAGCAGAACGGATTCCTTGGCGCCACTGATATGTCCTTGAGTGGAAAGGCTGTTGCTGCAGGATAAACCAATGAGCTTCCCAGTGGGTGTGGGTGCAGGGCTAGTAAATGACAGAGAAAGGGCTGTAGACACTCCAAAAAGAAAACCTATTAACTGGAGACTCCCTGCTGTGTTGCCCGCTATGCACCGAGAAAGCGCCTGTGAGATGCTTGCAGATCCCTACAAGGATGTAAGCACTTGTGTATCATTCTTTCTTCCCACACTGTTTACTGAACACTGTAACAAGAACATTTACTGCTCTTCTTAATGCAACAGTGAACATCTACTGCGTCCCTCCTAAAGGGCCAGCATGGTCCTAAGCACTTTCCTCACAGTTTCCTCTTTAAACCACACAGTAATCTTAGGAGGTAAGCACTGCTCTTATTATCCCCACTGTGCAGATGGGAAAACTGAGGCACGGAGAAGTGGCATAGCTTGCTCCAGGCCAAGCAGCTGGTGATGGAGGCCAGGCTCGAGAACCTGTGCCCAGCGCCCCATCCATGCTACACAGGGGTGGGTGGCTGGTCAGAGCCTTCGACACGCGCTCACCTGCTCATTCATTCAGTGCCTGGAGGGCTGCCCACAGGCCTCCACGCCATCTGCAGGGGGAAGCTGAGGAGGGCAAGGGGATGGGGAATTCATAGTTGGGGGTGGTGAGCCCCTGGAAGGTCCCTGAGTGGACCCCAGGCCACCCACTCCACCCCTGCCAGGGCTATCCTGTCATCTCCAGCAAGTCAGTGGGCTCTCAGGGCCTGGGTTTCACACCTTGAGGATGGAACGCTGGGCGAGGTGAGCCAGGCTCCCGCAGCGTCAACCTGCATTTGATTCAATCACCAGATATTTACCCCAGAACTGCGTTCTGCTCAGAACATGGCACTTGTTCTGAACAAGACAAGATTCTGCCCTCAGAGTCTGCGTTCTAGCAGAGGCGGAACCCAACATAAACAGAAAACACTGAAGGAGCAAGCCCTGTAGAATGCAGACAGCGACAAGCTGCCAGGAGAGGGAAAGCAGGGGGTCCAGGGACGGGCAGCCGGTCTCGTGGGAGCTCGTGTTACTGAGAAGGTGAGATGTGAGCTAAAATGGGAAGGCCCTGTGGGATCTGGCCAAGTGGACGAAGGGGTGAGGAGGAGGGAAGCAGAGCAGAGGGGCTGGGCACCCATCAGCCAGCGCCTGGAGACCTGCCCCCTGCTCACGTGCTCTCCGACGTCATCGCAGCCCTCAGCCAGTGAGTCACCCAAGGAGCGCTTATTGAAAAGGGAGGTCAGACAGCGAAGCATAGTCCGCGGACTGACAAGACACAAAGAGAAGCCGCACCTCAGTGCTGGGACCTATGTGAACCGGGCCTCTTGTCCCCCCCCCCCCCGCCCCAGAAGCAGCCCCGGTGCCTACCCCATGGGCCATGGTCCCTAACTGGCTTGAAATCATGACATTCATGCCAGTTCAGGGTTAGAAGATGACACTTCCCAATGCCTTTGGTGGCTGCACAAAATGCCCAGGTTTGCAATAAGGAGGGGTGGGGAGCGTGGAAAACTGGAGACTGCTTACCCCTCTGAAGGCACCGCACGGAACATGCTCGAAATGCAGGAGCGGATGTTGAAACTGACTGGGAACTGAGTCGTGTCCCCCATCCCTTGAGGCTTCCAGCTTAGTGGAGGAGCAATCTCGATCTACCTCAGCCCTCCTGGGATGCCTGAGAGAGGCAGTGGCAGGCCGGGGCCAAGGACTGCACAGCCCCATGGCTGCAGGTTCACGTGGAGGGAGGTTCCCCAGGAGGGTTAATCTGGGCAAGGACAGGGCCGACTCAGGGCTCTGGGTCAGGGGACGGTCACGGCCATGGCCGCCTTGGGAATCCGGAGGGCAGAGCCCTGGCGCTCTCAGATCAGCATACAGATAATGCGTTCAGGGTCGTGTTCGGATAGTCATGCTGCTGACAGCTTGAGGATTGCGCCACCGAGCATCCTGCAGGACAAACGGCTCAACTTCCCAGGCCTCTCCTTGGACAGAAGAACCCAGGTGACGGACACTGGTCTCACACCAGCAAGGGCACCCAAACACACTGCCCCCTACAGCCAGGCTCATCACTCACAGGAAAGGAAGGAAGCCCCCGGCCAGCTCTCAGAGACCACCATCTGGTGAGAGCCACTAAAAGGCCTGGGTGCCCCGGTCCACTTAATGAAGAGGATCAGCCACAAGGTACAGCAGAGCCCAAAACAGAGAAGGAACAAGGGTCTGCAGACGCAGAACCACCTTCAAGTTTCTCAGTTCTCGACTAAAGTATTTTTAATGTATTTTTAAATGTTGGAGGAAAGACCCTCATTTCCTTTAATGAATGGTATCTAGCACAACCCGGGGATTAAAAAAAATCAATCTCAGGGATTTACTTAGATGAAGGGAGCTAATCGGTGGAAAACTAGCAGCCAGATAGATAGCTGATTGGAAGAAGCAGAAAGCCTGCAACTCAGTAAAAAATCCACTGGTTCCATGAGCCCCACGGCTGCATGCTGCATCCACCGTCAGTTAGGGTTAAGGTCAGGTTAGGGTTAGGTCTCTCCCCAAGGAGCCAGGAGCCCTCCTCAGCCTCCAAAAGGAGGTGCGCTCTCCAGGGCAGGGCTAAGCCCCTCAGCCCTTGGCACAGGGAAGGTTTTGCACACATCCGCAGGTTGAGAGAAAGGCCATCGGGGTTTCAACACTGGCAAAGCCACCGGCAGAAGTGGAACCATTCCCACAAGGTCCGGCACAAGTTTTCCAGATCCAAGGTGGTATTGGGGTTCCATGAAGCAACGAGTGCTTGCCGAGAACTGAGGGGAGTTGGAAGGAATCTATCAGCACCCTGTTGTTTGTATTTCTCTAATTTTAATTCTAAAATCTATGTCGATTGTTATCTATGGTCATCAGAAGTTAATTCATTGTTGATTTTAAAGGAAGTTCACAGGAGAACAGGGAGGCATGGTGCTTTCTCCAATTTGATGAGTCAGATCAAAGAAGATCTGCATGGATCCTGGCCGCATATCCATGAGAGCACGACATCTTTGGGCAGCTTGTGCCCATTTCAATAGATCGTCGCAGCTACTAGGAGAACGGTCCATGCTGAGCACAGACCTAAGTCTAAAAATTGATGGTGACTGGCATGGTTAAAGAATTGCCCTGGTTCATCCTCAGAAGAGCTGGTACCCTCTTCAGAGCCTTCCAACAGAGAATGGTGGTTTGGCCAACATTAGCATCCAAGCCATAACCGGCCTTCAGAACTTCTCTGGACACACTGGTCAGTGCCTCCGATGGCACCGTGGAGGGATGACAACCATGGCCTGGACCCTGAAATACTTGGCACTGATCAAAATCCCAGAACTTTCCTTATTGTGGTTTTTAAAGACGCTGCCCACAAAGACTAATCCCTCCAACCACCAGGAGGTCTGTTGGCCTAACTGCTCTTCATATGGCTCCTCTAAGCTGGCTGGAGAGGAAAAGCAAAGCCTAGACTCTCTGGCCTCCCATGGACAGTCTCGGTCTGGCATGAGCCACCTGCAGTTTATGGGGCATCTTACCCTCAGATGGCAGGTGTACCAGATGTCCAGGCACAACCCACACTATGAGGGGGCTGTGTCCATGCTGGCCTGTTCAGGGCCACTTGGATTATCTCTCCCCAGCCAGCCCAGACCAGCTCCATCCCTCCTACTCCTGCGAAGAGCTCCGGGTGGCTCCTGTCCTACTTCTCCAGGCAGAGCCAATCTGAGTGGGCCACACTGGGGTTGTTTTCTGAAGAGGCTGTGTGATGGTTAATTCTATACGTCAACTTGACCGGTGAAACTATTTACCAGATACCTGGTAAAACATTATTTCTGGGTACGTCTGTGGGGTGTTTCAAAAGAGATTAGCATTTGATTCCGTGGACTGAGTAAAGATCACCCTTGCCAGTGTGGGCGGACATCATCCGGTCTGCTGAGGACCTGAAAGGAACAAAAAGGCAGAGGAAGGGCGGATTCCCTCTCTCCTCTTAAGGTGGGATCTACTCCTGCCCTCAGACATGGAGCTCCTGGTTCTCAGGCCTTGGGACTCAGACTGAATTCTACCAGGCTTTCCTGCTCTCAAGCTTGCAGACAGCAGATGGTGGCACTTCTCAGCCTCCATAAATGTGTGAGCCAGTTCCTATAATAAATCTCCTCTTACATCCATCTATCCGTCTATCTGTCTATCTTATTGGTTCTGTTTCTCTGGGGAACCCTTACAGATAAAAGTTGTATATTTTCAATATGGTGACACATAGATGCTGCCTCAGAGTCGTCCACGCAGGGGTCAGGATTTATCCGCCAACACCCAGCTCCCATCGACTGCAGGCTGCTCTCAAGTCCTGGAGTCCCCAGCTCAGCCACACGGCCCAGTGCTTCTTGCTTGGGAGAGGGAGCCTGTGGGCTGCAGGTGCGTGCCCGGAAGCTACAGGCAGGGGCTGTGGCTGAAGGAGGGCTTGCCTGAATCACGTGCACCCACGTCAGCCCGCAGCCTGGTCTTCTCCCACCTTGCGATGGGCTTCGCACTGCTCTTCACCGGGCTCCCCGGTGCCCCGAGGGCTCATCTGCGGCCTTAGTGGGCTTGCCCTGAGCCTGCACACCTCCATCTGACCTGCCCTACTGCCCTCTGCTCCCTTCTACGGTATTAATCCCAAGAGCACCCCAGGAATCTCCTCCTGGAAGCAGGTTTCCCTGGGATGTGACCTGTGTTTTGTCTTCCATGCCAGAGTATTTTGCAAGCATTTTACTTCTCATGATCTCTGATAAGACTGGCCCTTGAACCCACCCGCCTTCCCCCCCAGCCCTTTCTGAGGCAGAAGTTTACAAAAACCTTTAATCAAACATCACCCAGGATCAACATGGGCTAAATTCTCTCAACCTTTGCTGGTGTTCTGCCTGCCAGTCCTGGAAGGCTCCTGCAGAAAACATTCCATTTTCTTGTAAAACAGAAAGATTTCCCTTTCGACAAGTTGCTGATAAGTCCCTGCAGCAGTGGAGGTCAGCCAGTTAAGCTCAGGCAAACAGCCGAACATGCTGTGAAGCCTCCACCAAGCTGGAGCCTTGGAAACTCTGCACACTCTGCATGGTTTCCAAGCTTGGCCTCGTAAAGACCTTATAAGCAAAGGCCAACACTGTCGGTTATAAACCAGATCTCACATTCTGAACGAACAAGGAGTCCAGAGTGTCTGAGGCCCACATTAGACTCTCATTTCTGGACTCCTGGGTGCCTTTCAAGGACGAGGACGTGCTGGGGAGACATCCTGAGGGCTCAGAAAGTCCCCAAGCCACTGGCTGCCTGGCCTGGCAGCCTCTGATAAGCATGGCAAGGTTCTGGCACATTAACTGTGCCCCAGCCCCCTCAGGAGGGCAGTGACCAAGGGGGCCACGCAGGCCAAGATGCAGAGCCTTCAGCTGTGCCGGTCGAAGCCTGCGGTGTCAGATGGAGTGTGGCCACCAGCAGCTCGGAGAAAGGGAATTGCGTTCCCTTCCTGCAAGCACCTCTGCGGGATCCATGACAAACTTTCCCTGTGAGTTCCAGGTTTGATATCCTGCTTATTTTGAAAGGAAAAGAGAAGGAGCATGCAGAATGGGTCCAGTCATGATAGAAACAGCCCCCTCCCCAGGGCTATAATTTTGTAATTCTTATTCATCCAGCTTGGGCTGAGTGTTCCCCAACCTTGCAAAGATGTTAACATTTACAGATATTTAGAGGGCAAGGGCAGCTACAAGGGACTGTTCATATGACCCATCGAGTGCTTGGACACCAATAAAGCCCACACCTAGAATGGCATCACCCAGAGGCCCAGCACCACAGCTCACATACGAAAACCAGGAGACACTCGGGGCTGCCGCTGTGCAGACGCTCATGTGGAGGCCCAGGCCCACGGCGGAGGGCACCTCCTCCTTACCCACCATGCAGGGCTGGTGGCTGGCCCTCTCAGGTTAGCTCAGGAGGGCAGCGGGGCCCTACTGGACCAGAGCAATGCTGTCCCCAAGATCCAGCGAGCTGGGTGAGGTTGCCTCCACAGGACACTCTCAGAGCAGCATTTTTGTCCAGTGTGGAGCTTGCCAGTACTTCAGAGATCCTCTCATTTCCAGCAAGACACTGTGCCTATAACTGGGGCAGTGCCACCAAGCAAATAGCCATTTCTGTATACTGGGTGCAGAAACCAGCAAGCTAGAGCTTCAAAGGGCCACATACAACCTGGCCACCCAAGGATGTTCTGGGCATGCCAAGAATAAACAAAATAGCAATACCCATGTAAATGCCTCCAAGTCACCAAGGGACAATTCCACGCCTTCCTCACTAAGCGCCAATTGTTTCGACCACTTCCCAGCCTGACCCTGGTGTTTGTCTGGCCTCAGGAAAGCATTCACCCTGAATCTTTTCCACCACGTTAAACTTTACCTGCCTGTAGCTTGTTACCATATGCTATGTGGTTTTCCTACACCAAGCAGTTCTCAGCAGACACTGGCTGGGTGCCCTACAATTTCATTTCATTCTGACACTCTCTACCTGGAGATAGTGTCACATTCCACAGATTAAGCGGTCATTCCCACTAGACCGCCCTCCATTCAGATGCCAATTGCAAGTCCAGGTGGTCACCTGTGCTTCTGACCAACCAGCCATAGGTCAGAGGTTCCCATTAACCTTGCGTCCCATCATCTTGGTAGAGAGGCTCACAGAACTCAGGAAACCCATTTACTCACTAAATCACCTGTTAGGGCGAGGTCCCAAACAAAGGAGCTTCTGTCCCTGTGAGTTTGGGGCCCGGTCCAGTGGCACATGGAAGCATTCTGATTCACCAACCCAGAAGCTCTCTGAACCCCGTTCTTTTGGGTTTTTGTGGAGGCTTCATTACACAGTTACAATTGATTAAATCTTTGGCCATTGGTGATTGATTCAACGTCCTCTCCCCTCCCTGGAAATCAGGGCATGGGGCTGAAAGTTCCAACCCTCTATTCGTGGTTGATTACCCTGGCAACAAGCCCCCCATCCTTAGGTGTGGTCCAAAAGTCACCTCATTAACAGAAACTCAGGCATGGTGGAAAAGGACATCCATTTCACCTTTATGGCTCTGAAGCAATTTCAGACACTGAGGACAAGGGACAAAACATTATAACAAAAGATGCTCCCATTGCTCTCATTGCTCAGAAATTCCAAGGGTTTTGGGAGCCATGAGCCAGGAAACCGGGCAAAGCCCAAACTATATATTTATTATAAATCATAATATCACACTCATCAAGGGGAAAGTGGGAATCTGTGCCTCGGGACTCCGCTTCTCAGCTCAGAGCCCCAGGCCCACGAATACCAGGCTGAAACCAGGGCTTGTCAGCAGGAACGGCTGCCTCGAAGTTCTGTAGACACTGTTAGAGGAGAAAGGGACGGCCGCAAACGTGGCAGAGGACGAGCTTCCTTCACCGATGAGGAAAGAACTCCTGCTACACAGGCTGGCTTTGAAGAGTGTTGTTATTAAAACCAAAAAAGAGGGGATTCAAGGAATAAATTTCATATTGGCTGCCTCTAAGGGGCATGCGGCTCCTTCCAAATGGGAAGGGAGCTTGTCTTTTACGAATTGACTTCAAAAGATGGCTTCCTGGGACGATATCTTTTGTATTTACTAGATGGTCAGGGGTTTCTCTAGATCTGGGAGCACGAAGGGCACAGAACAGAAATGGAGCCACACTCATAGTACAACAAGGAGGCTATTGTGAGGGGTCATTTCTGGAAGATACAAGAGTCAACAGTAAGAAAACCAGTTGGCTGCCAGCACAGGGCCTGGAACTCCAATTCTGGAAGCAGACCGTTTGGGCGCCCACAGTGGGAGCTGGGGTTTCCTCTTCCCTAGTCTTAATGACAAGCAGTGGAATCTGTGCTCCAGGAACACTCCATCTGGGTCCAACGAGTCCCAGGGATGCCTCATATGACTGGCAAATTTCTGTTTTCCAGAAAGAAACTGACTGAAAGGAGCAAACTAGACCTGGAAATGTTCCGCCCCCAAGGTCTTTTGGGGATTCCATGTGGTGACGGGAATGGATTGGCATGTGGGAACCTGGGACCACCGCCTGGCCCAGGCCAGCCCCACCCCAGGCTCCTGGGGACCCCAAGGACAGCCTAGCTCTGTCGGGGGGGCAGGGGCGGTCAACGGTGGAAGGAAGGGCAGAAAGGAGGCTGATAGGGACAGACTTTGCTCTGTGCCAAGTCTGCATGACAGAGACCACGGGTTCAGCTCACAGTACTTAGACCAACGGGACCCAGATCTCCATTGCACAAAGGAGAAAGCAAGATTAGTGAGCTCACCCTGCTGGTGATCAGGGCAATGGAGAACCCCCAAGTTTCCCCCTGACACTGAAGTCCTGGCACCCTCCCAACCCCCTCACCCCCTGGACCTAGCGCCTCCCTCAGCTTCCCCCTCCCCGACACTCTCAGGGGCAGTAAGCTCTCCAGGCCACAGAGGAGGGCGAGAGGAGAAACCTGAGGCTGCAGGTGTGGGGAGCTCTGGGCGGGGCCCGGGAAAGCTCGGGGCAGAAGCAGGACAGGGCTGGAGACGAGGCCCTCCTCAAGGCAGCGCAGCCAAAGGACAGGGAGGCCGCTGAGGACCAGGGCTGCAAGAGGGTGAGGAGAGAGGGGCTTGTGATGTCC
The DNA here is from genome assembly GCF_009873245.2 of Balaenoptera musculus. NCBI lineage: Eukaryota > Metazoa > Chordata > Mammalia > Artiodactyla > Balaenopteridae > Balaenoptera > Balaenoptera musculus. Next base: position 19,501,150 of record NC_045790.1, on the reverse strand, counting down.
GGCCTCCTGGAGCGAGGCCAACCAGCGAGCAGGCTGCAGAGAGAGGCACAGCCCGCGGGTCCCCAGGCCGCCGCCTGCCCCCCCTCCAGTGCTGTTGGCTGGTCGGGGCACTCAGGGATTAAGGGACTCCTTCTCAAGAGGCGGTTGTGATAAAGCAAGGGGACCGTGCCTGACCCCTGTAGGTGCTCAGGGGGTGGCACTTCCACTCCCTTTTTAACAAAAGAGGACAGCAAAAACGTCCTACCCCACTTTCTCTTCTAATCCCAGAGTCCCCCATCAACAGCAATTAACCCTTTGGGAATGTTGGGAAGATGCAGCCTCCCTCCTTTGGGGGAAAAGACCCTCCACCCCTGTCGTACTCCTGCCCCCAGGCTGCCCGTGACTGGTGTGACCCACTCGTATGGTATGTTTGACACCTGCCGGGTCCACACCATGACGTCTATAAGACCACAGCTTCACTCTCCTGCAGGATGCTGTTTGTGGGGTACCAGGGGCTGCCCAGTTCCTTCCCCCTATGCTCCCTTCTTCTTTGCCTTGCCACCTATGTGTGTGCATGCACTCACACACACACACACACCCCAGAAAAACAAGTAGTTTCATGGACCCTTTATTTAAAGTAAATTCCTCTTGGTGGCACCACATCAGCACGAGGCTATTTCCACCCCCCTGCCCCCCGTCAGTCCCTTGAACAGGCCAAGAGTCTCCTGCCCCAGGGCCTTTGCACATGCTGTCCCTTCTATCTGGGATAACCTTGCACATACACACATCATCTACATCCCTCCCACTGGTCCTTCAGCTCTCAGCATAGTGTTCCCTCCTTAGCATGTGCCTTCATGGACTCGTGACACTTTGTAATCGTGTGCTTACTTCTGTCATCACCTGACATGTGGGATTCTTTGCCCCACATGTCCATCCCTCCCAGGGCAGGATCTGCCCCCCTGTATGTCTGCTACTTCTAAAACAGCACCTGGCATGCACTAAGTGTGTAAAACGTGTTGGGTGAGTAACAGAATTCAGGGGCTCCTTAACTGAAGCCCCAAACTTGCACTATCACCCCTCCACTCCCCGCCCCTCCCCATTCTCTGTTTACACTACAGGACCATACATCACTGAAGGCCAGGCCCGGCAGCATCCGGGCACCTGTGGGATTTCCTGTCCTCTCCAAGAGGCAATGAGAAGGAGGACAGTTTCCCTTTCAGGATTCCGAGCTCTGCGGTTGACCTTGTCAAACTCTATTTCCCTCTGACATCATGCAGGCTGATATCAGACCATGAGCCAGAGCTGCAATATAAGGACCACTTCTCCCACTTCTCAGAATGGTTCTGTTGGCCAGAAAGTCATGCCCTATGGGCTTTTTCACACCCACCTGAGTGCAGAGTGTTCCCTGATTTTCAGAAGAAATGTGAGCAAGCTCAGATCTTGACTTTGGTAGTGGTAGCCCCGATTAGCATTCATCCACGGAGTTTTGTGTGAATTTTGGGCCACTCTGCCCACTGGTAAGCCTCCAGCCCCATCAGTTGGGCTGCAGGAATTACCCACGCAAGACAGGAGCCCTGAGGAAAAGCAAAAATGCCCAAGCAGGTGGGCACTGAGGAACAAACTGTGTCGCAGGCGGAAATGATGTGACTTCAGGAGGGTGCAGCCTCTGGGTCCCCTTGCGCTATGGGACTCTGTCTCAGGGCTGCACAAGGAGCCACCCAGAGGCCACGTCCCTTCCTCCAAGGCCAACAGGTAGAGTGGGATTTTCAGCCAACATTTGTTGGCTGGGGGAGGTGAAACCTGCCAAGGGCAACAGAGGGCTGGGTTGGTCCTGCCCTTCAAGGAACCACATAGACATGACACAGACAGAGAGCCCAGGAGAAAACAGACATGCCAGGGAGAGTCCAATGTGGAGGCCAGTTGGGCAGTGGGGCCTTTCAGGACCGGCCCAGGGGCTTGGTCAGCACCAGAGAGACCCATGCAAGACCAGGCCCAGATATAACGGGAAGACCACCCCAGGAGCAGAGTCCCACCCAGACTAAGGAGGCACCTCCACCAACCGCATGGACCCTGGAAGGGGGTGCAGTGCCCAGCACATCTCCATGTGGCCGTGGGCAAACCAGACCTGCTCACAGGGAGACCACAGGCCCCCCACGTGCACACACAGGATCCAGTGTCAAATGAGAGTGAGGGGGCTTCCCTGGTGGCACAGTGGTTAAGAATCCGCCTGCCAATGCAGGGGACACGGGTTCGAGCCCTGGTCCGGGAAGATGCCGCGGAGCAACTAAGCCCGCGCGCCACAACTACTGAGCCTGCATGCCACAACTACTGAAGCCCATGCACCTAGAGCCCGTGCTCCGCTACAGGAAAAGCCACCGCAATGAGAAGCCCGCGCACCGCAACGAAGAGTAGCCCTCGCTCGACGCAACTAAAGAAAGCCTGCACGCAGCAACGAAGACCCAATGCAGCCAATAATTAATTAATTAATTATTTAAAAATTGAGAGTGAGGGGCCCTGCTCAAGGATGTTCAGAACTGCAGGGCAGTGACGACAGAGCATCAAGCCAAGCACGGGGTCCGAGTGACTGCATGGGTTGCAGGCCAGTCTTGGACCTCAGTTTCTCCCCATCTTCCTCACTTTCAGTTCTTCACTCTAGAGAATCTGAAGGTAGAAAAGAAAAAGAAATCTGTCCCCTGATTTAAGCTGCCTTGTATGTGGCACTGAGATGAATTGTGATGGGCCTAAAAAGACACTTTCGGAAGCACAGAACTGGCGGGCCTTGTAGCTATTTTTTACTTCACTGAGCTTGTTAACAGCACCAAGGCTCAGCAGGGGCACAGCCAGAGAGCCTGGCGGTGGGCGACGCTTATGACTTATGACGGAGCAAACGCGGTGGCGAAGGGCAGCCCAGTCGCCCCTGCTCGGAGGTATGGGGCCACACACAGCGTGTCGTCAGCTGAGCCCCTCACACTGAACTGAGCTGCAGCCGAACAGTTAAGAGGTGCATGCTAGCAAAAAGCCTTGTACTGCCTAACGGTGAATCAGAAAACCCGTGACTGAGCGAAAGGATTAGACAGAAAAGTTAATGTTTTGTTTTAAGCTAAAACAACGCTCATTATTGACAACCCTTAAAAAGGTCAATTTGTTATCCCATTGCTATGTGCCCCATTTCAACAACACCGAAAATGCCCAGTGAAGGGACAAAACCACCTAAAATGCACGGTGCTCAGGGTTCCACTGGCTGGCAAGGCCCGCATCATCCCAGGAAGCACCGAGTCAACCCAGGCACAAGGGTGGAGGCCCCGTCTCACTGACCCCCCCTCAGCCCAGCTCCCACAGCCTGGACCACCCATGGCCACCTCAAGCACAGGGCTCCTTTACCTGCAGGCTTGGCTGCTGTCGTGGTCACTTGGCCTTCTCAGAGCAATGACCAAGGCGTGGATTATGAAGTACGCTATCGCTGTCCGATTAGAACGGGCCCAGCTCTGCACACCTGGCTGTCTGGTGGAGGTGGTCCCCTGCCTGCTGATCCTGCAGCATCCACAGCGCTGTTCCCAGCTGGGCCAAGACCATCCCCTCCCCCCCAGACCACAGCCACTGGTGGACAAGACAGACCCTCAGCTCCCCGAGGGCAGGAACTAGCTGACAACCTCAGAGCCCCACGCTGCCCAGCCCAGTCTGTCGCCTAGAAGGGGAGCTCCCTAAACATCTGCAGGGTGACCACACCTGCCTCTGCCCCTGTCAGGGAGCCACAGGACAGAAGTCTGTGTCGTCCTTGAGAGAAAACAAGCCCCAAGGAGAGCTGCAGTGAAGCCAGGGAGCCTCATCTCTTCCCTCCAAAACATTCCACGAGAGTTAAGGGGAAACAAGCTCTCCCTGCAGGGGCTTTGACCCAACCACTGTAAACGTGCGCACTGGCCCAGCAGAACCTCTGGGAGACAGGTCCCATCCATGCCATCTCTCCCTTTCCGAGCCCTCCTTCCAACTCCTCTTAAATTCTTCCATCAAATATACCAGGGGAGGTGGCCTCAGATTCATCCCTTTTCAGCCTGTGAAACATCCCAGAACGGTCCATGAAACAAAAAGATAGAATGAGATTTCTGCACTGTCTACTTGGGTTTTGTCATTTGTCTCCAGAACCACCTGGGGTCAGCTCACCCGTGCTGCATTCTGCATGAGCCACCACAGAGAACGCGCAGCTCCCGTCCATGGGGTTCACGACCCTGGTCAAAGGTGTGCCGAGGGGGGCCATCTAGAACCACATTATAACACCCACTGGCGGGGGTGGGGCTCACCCTCTCTTTAAGGACCCGTGGAAGTCATGGAAAATCAGAAATGAGCTGCAGGGGCGCTGCAGACATGGATCCCAGGCTGGTGGAGATTAGGACTAGGTGAGCCCTGAGCTTCCCTCCAAATCCCAAATCCTGCTTCCCAGGAGCCACGCCCCTGGGGCTGCCCCCTCTCACCTGTTGTGCCTTGAACTTCAGTTCTCTTGAGCGAGGCACCCAGGGACAAACTGAGCGCCACAGCTTTTCTTCACGCTGCTGAGCTGGCCTCCAAGGCAGGTCAAAAGGCGGGCCCTCTGAGCATCCCCCCGGCACGTCACCTCCTCCCATTGGTCTCCCGAACAAGCAAATGCCCTCTGGTAACTCATGGCCCTGGCAGGGTGGTGGCCACAAGAGGACCAGCCAAGCAACCGCCACCTGCTTGGGGGCGCCCTCTCCCCCTGTCTTTGGAGGGTGGCAGGGTGCTGATTGGCAGGGCTGCCCTTAAAGCTGCCACAGGCTGCAAGGCACACTTTGTTCAGAAGTAATAACAGCTCTTAGGCTGCATAATTGACCCAAAGAGGGAAGTCATCGCTGCGAGAAACAAAGGACGCTCAGTACCGCCTGGCCGCAAACCAGCTGGCCGTGGGGCGCCGAGGGCCTCTCACATGGGCAGCAGTTTCCCTGGCCCATGAGGTGGGGGGTGGTTGTCTCTGGTCCTTTCCTCCTGGACGGCCTGTGCATGGAACGCGTGCACATGGCCCAAGACTGAGCAAACTGACCAGGCGGGGCCCTGACGAGCCACTCTGGAGGGACATAGCCTGACAGCGGCCGGGAGCCTACAGGGCCCACCTGCTTTTCCTGCGCTTTCTCAGCACAGCCCACTGCTGGAGGGGGACCCTGCTGGCAACCTCCTGCCCTCCTCTTGCTACCCGAGGCCTGCCAGAAAGATTGGAAAGGCAGGCAGGTGTGTGTCTTCAGTGCCAAGAAAGAAGGCAGGAAGGGAAGATGGCAAGCTGTGTTGATGGGGAACCAGAACAATAAAGGTAAAGTACCACTTAACGCAGAGATAAAAATATCAGCAGTACACGAGGTCCTGCCAGCGGCAGGCTACAAGGCAGTGTGAGGACAAGGGCAGGTCATCCCGAGTCACCGAGAGAGTTGGCTCCGGGTCCCCCCTCCTTCTCACTCAGATTATTTCCCTCCCTCTCGTCTGGCTTCTTGAGTCCAGCAGATATCCAAGAAGTGCAGTTGTGATACACAGTTCCTGGCATAGTGTTAAACCCGGCCTCGTAAACAATTCCTGGACCAGCTTGAGAAGGGCCACAAAGCTGTGCCCCAGGAATCTTGCTTCGATGAGCTTTCAACAACAGCAAATATGGACGTATGTGTAATTTCAGTTGCTCTCTGGCTTATGACACAGTAGCTCTGCAAGGCCGCTGGGAACTGCAGAGCCATTCCATCCCCGTGTCTGCGGCCTTCACTCTCTGCCAGAAAGATGGTGCGACACCCCAAGGCTACCGGGAAACCCTCTCTCCTTTTGTTTTCCAATAAAACAGAAATGCCACCTCACCATGTACCACAAGTACTTTAATCCCTTTCATGTTCAGCTGGGCTGCCCGTGGCCCAGCTTCCTCACCCTCCAGAGTACGTGTCTCTCCTGGTGGCTTCTCTGTCTCCTGAGTTCATTTGCTGTCGTCCCCAGCAACCCCAGTAGACCCTCCTTCCACAAAACCTCCCACGGTGGCCGTGTTGAGAAATACACGTTTCCCTGATGGTGAATGATGAGACACGGACAGTCCTATTGAACAGCTTCCCAGAGCCCCCGTGCGTTCCCTGAGAAGTGAGCCCTGGGGTGGTCAGGATGCGTTAATGGGAAAGGTGGACCAAGGCGAGGCTGCCTCCGGGGGTCAGCCTGATGGCCACGCAGACATAATTACCCCCAGGGTCAGGTTGTGGGGTGGGGAGTCCCTGGGTGAAGCTGCAGCCTCAAGTTCAACATGCGGTAGAAAATCAGCATTGCTCACGTTCCAGGTGGGAGAGAGGGATCCAACCTTTACAGGGCGTCCACTATGGACAGGGTCGCACAGGGCACCTTCACGTCTTTACTCAGTCGGCCTCAGCAGTGACCCCACGAGAGATGTCTGAGTGGGCTCAATGGGCGGAAGAGGAGACAGGGAGAGGCTGGGGACCAGGACCAGTTAGTGGGGCCAGCCCTGGGCAGGGACAGGTTCACTTGCTAAGGATCTGCCTTCCAGCAGGTTTGACCTGAAACAGACCCCAGCCCCAAAGTTTTCTACCTGGCCCGCCCACCAGACAGCTTTATCTGGGGAGCCTCTGCTCCCTGAAGATATGCTAACGGCAGCTTCCATCTTGCTGAGGTGAGCTTGTCAGCCAGGCACACAAGCAGCACAAGCAATGCAGGCAGGGCCGGCTCTGGAATCCACTCTCTGTGCCAGAACCTGGCCCCGGGCAAAGGAGACAGGCTCCCAGAGAACCCTGAGAGCTCAAGTTCTCCTCACTGGTTGCTAACCTGTGCAAGGCCAAGCACGAGAATGAAAGCCACCAACTTGCAGCTCAGAACAGAACATTCTGTGCACCGGCTGTCCACCCATCACCTTACCCCAGTATTCCAGAAGTCACAATGTTCCCATAGTATAATCATTTAGTGGAAACCAAGCGTTCCAGCCATTACTTTTTACATACTAGCTTGTTTATTTGAAGTAATTTGCAGCCCTGAGAAAAACAATAATAAGGCAAGTGCTGTGGACAGAGAATGCTTGTAGGAAAGAGTTGAGATGAATAGTCCCTGTGGGAAAGGCAGAGACCTTTTGGATCCTTCAGCTCTGAAATAGGGTTGCCTCCCTGCATTTTTATGAGACAGATGTCAGCCTCCACGGATAGGAGCAAAAGCAGGGAGAAAGGGCCGTGAGCACTGAGATTTTGTGCAGCTCGTGGCTCAGTGACAGTCAGAGGAAGACAAGGGTGAGAGAGTACATCTCAGAAAGTGCAGCCTGGGAGAGTGAAATAAAATCCAGAGAAGCACTGTCTGTTGTTTTCCAGCTCTCACAACTTTAAAAACAAACTGCCAGGCATGTTTGAAAGGCTCTCGCAGGACATGGCCATGCCATTGAGCCTGGGGTTCTTGTCTTTCTCAGGGCACCTTCACCCTCTGAAAGGGAGCTTCCTTTTTATTCATGCATCCTTGGCCATCTGAAGTTGATAAAGCAAACCCTGCTGACTTCATTTCATAGCTGCAGGTCCAGCAAGGTTGAGAGATTGGGCCTCACAACAGAGGACTATGGAAATGTACGTGTGTGTGTGTGTGTGTGTGTATGAGTAAGTGTGTGGGTGTGTTGGAGGAAGCTGCTAATAGAACAGATTTTTGTGGGACCGTAGAAAGTTGGAATCTTACAACTGTGAGACTTGAAGAGCTCATGGTCTTCAACGCTTTGTTTAAGAGCAAAAAGGCCTCTAGCTTGTTCCTAGAGGCACTGAGTGACTGAGGCAGGGACTGCCAACAACCCAACCAGACCTCAGGTCCAGAGTCAATAGGTGCATTGGGCACCTCTGAGCCTACAGGTACTGTGCGAGGTCAGAGCTCTTGAAAATATGGACATCAACACTCAGAGAGGTACCGAGAGTCCTGAGGTCACAGCTGGAAAGTGGTCCATGGTCAGGCATTCAAATGCAGGCCCCCAACTCCCCCACTCTCCAGGCTCCTAACACAGAGCCTGGCCTCATGCCTAATAGGGGCAGGGGCCTGGGACCAGCTCCTGCCTCATCAGGTGGTTGGCACCTCTCCCCTTTCTCCATGGCCACCTCTACAGGGTCCAATCCACAGGGTGGGGCAGACCCCTTTCCTGCCAGGGGTCAGCCAGAACTAGCGGGCTGTGGGCCGTCGTGTGTTAAATGAAAGCAGAAACTCCCATTCAGGGGAACTTTAGGATTAGCCCCCCCGACCCTAAGGGGTGCAGGGGGTAGCCTCTGTGCCCTCAGAGCTCACAGCATGATCCAGGGACCTGCAGCTGCAGCACTGCCAGGGGCTTGATGGGAAGGGGAAGTCTCCAGGGCCCCAGATGCTGCACAAAACCCAAGGAGATGGGCAGACGCTTGTGGGCTGCTCTCCCCAGGGCCAAGAAGAGCCACCGGACAGAATCTGGTGGAAGCCGGCAAGAGCGGCCCCTGGGACCCGGCTCGGGGTCCCTGGCCTTCCTCTCAGGCACATTTCTCCCCAGCCCCCAGAGGCAGCCCTGGAAGATCCCCTGCCCCCTCTGCCTCACTGGCCACGGCCTGTCCCTTGCCGCACCTGAGCAGAGACGCCTGTGCTACAGGGGACAGCAGGGCCTGAAGCCAGGCCTGCAGGTGGTCTGAGCCTTGGGGCTGAGCGACTTTTTGAGCTTGTCATTTAGTGCCCAACCATCCTCCCGTCAGCAGAGAGAAGTGCGTAGAAGGGCTGCACAATGTCTCCAGTTCTGTTGCTTTGTAAAAATGGGGGAACTCCCTAGCCCTTAAAACCACCAAACAAACTGAGGTGGCTCTGGCCATCTCCTCCGCAGGCTTCGTCCTGCAGGCTTGCTTCCAGGCGCTTTGCATGCATTTGTCCCTCTGCATCCTCACACCACCTGAGGAGGTGGGTCCTGCCTTTCAGATGGAATACCTTGACCCAGCCAGTGAGCGGGGACATTCCTCCCCAGACCCTAGAAGCTGACACAGGGCCTCAGTTCAAGTGACCGACGGGATGCTTTTGGGAGGGGTCATGAGGAGGCAGGAGAGCACTGGGGGGCCTCTGCCTGACTCCCTCCCGAGAGCACCCAGAGTGATTCCCACATGGGTGCCATGGGGTGGCCTTTCGCACCTTCTTTGTCTGAGGTCTTCGGCTGAATCTGCGGAGAGGAAGCCTGCCCTGGCTGAAGGCTCCCTGTGGCCAAGGGCGATTCTGCAGAGCAAGAGTGGCTGTTGCACCTGCTGGCAAAGAGGGTCCGAGTGGATACCACCGATAGTCAGGCCTCAGCGTGGGCCCTTCCATGCAGGCACGTGTCGGGTGCGCTGCTGTCTGATTTAGGCACAGTCGCAGACCTTGCTTTGGCAAATGACAGGGGAGAGGAGGGTCAGGTATGCTGGGCTCGAGGCCAGGTGTTCTCAGGGGAGGTGGTCAGCCCAGAGCACATGGGGAGGGGCTTCTAGCACAGGTGCGATGCAGGGGGTGGGGCACTGCCAGGGACAGGGCCCCAAAGCAGGAGGGAGAGGGAAGAAACACCGACCTCTCCCCCCGACCCTCCGGTTGGCCAAGTCCAAGGAGAAGCCCTGGGGCCGAGCCTGGGCAATGCCCTCCTCCAGGCACCGACCAGAGGGTGCCCAGGGAGCCTGTGCTGGAGAGCGCCGAGCACAACTGCACCTCGACTAGATTCCAGATTTTAGCTTATTGTACTAGTTGATAGTTTTAGTACTCAAACCTAAATCATTGTATGAAATGACCTTATTTTTTCCCACCAAAAAGGGAAGAACAGTGAGTTCACAGAGGCCTGGATTAGAACTGAAACCCCTTCCTCACTGCACCCGGAGGCGCACCCCCAGCCCCGGCTGACTCCCAGTGCGTGAGGGTCTCTCGGCCCCCGCTGAACGGTTCCTCTTTGCACAGTCTGATGGCCTCCCCATCACTGAACCCACTCACTGTCTAACAGATGCTCAGACCGCCCAGATGTTTCAGATACAGGATCCGTCTTTCAGAAATGTGAAGCCATACTCTCTATGGGAGAACATCTGAGGGAAGCTGGGTCAGGATGGAGGTGCAGGGAAGTCAAGTTCCGGGGCTTTGCTTGGTGGTGTGGGGGGGTGGCAGGGTCTGGCCGGGGAAGGCTATGGGGAGGTGGGGGGTGCTGATACCACATCTGCAAGGCTGGAGGGCACAAATCCTGGCACCCTCGGGTACCAGTAAATTGTCCGTGTGGACCACAACACACCCTCATGCCAACTTGCTGAATAACCATACACTGAGCTGAGGAGGGGAGTGTCTGCTGTGGAATTTATCTAAGCGATTTTTGGTGTTTGTAAACATCCTTTAAAGAAGACTTTTCTTAGCAAAGAACAGCAGCGCACACCAACTAAAAGTTTACGGACGACTACATTTTGTACTTTCATGTTGTTCTTCCCTCCAAGTGGGTTATATCATTTAAATACACCTCCGAGGGACTCACTAGCTCAAACCTGACTCAGAAACAGGAGTCCAAGCTACTCTCCAAGAGGGCACCCCGGGACCACCGTCCCAGGAATCACACTCCCGTATTTAATGCAGGCCCGTGGCTCCAGTGAAGCAACAGAATGCAGCAGGGATGGCACCACGCCTATGTAGGATGCTCAGGGGGAGGCCACAGGGGGAGGGAGAGCCGCTCAGACATCCTGGCACCTTGGCCAAGTCCAGTCTTCCACCAGGCCCTCCAGGTACCATCTCAGGCAGCACCAGGTGGAGCGAAAGGACTGCAGAGCCCAAGCCAGCCAATCATGAGAGACAGTTTGGGGATGGTTTGTTCTGCAGGGAAACTGAGACAATTGCCAAAGTCCTCAAGCTGCTGAGGGACCCCTGGCCCCACCTTCCCTTCAACACTTGATGCTGCCAGGTCTCCCCAGGCCCTAGGAGTGTCAGACACACTGGAACCTTAAGAAGCCATCCTGCCCCTCCAGGAACACCCCGCACCCAGGTCAGTCCTCAGTGACTGACTGCCGTTCCCGTCCCCATGAGGCTACATCCTGCTTCTACGCAGGATGCGCTGCGGTTTCCTGCTTTCTGCAGAAGAGAGCCGAGACCCTCCCACTGTGTAGTCCCTGTTCAAACTTCCACTGCCTGCTCCCTGCTCCACCTCCTCCATCCTTCTTGAAGTGAGTGAGTCTCACTGTTTGTCTTCCTATTGATTTTTTAAAAATTGGCGTTGCTTCTTATAAAGTTTAACATCTTCAAATTGTCTAGGATCTATAGTCCATTACCAGATGGGCCCTCGGCAAATGTGCTTGGTGATCATGGTGATCAAATGATGATGATGATGATGAAAGATCAACTCCTACCCCAGCTCCTACGACAGACACCAAACCAACGTTCCTGCTTAAATGGTTCTACTTCTCCCTCTCTCATTAAGCATTCAAAGTGCAGGTGTTATAGACTACATGGCAGGATATAAGGATGATGTGTGTACATCCCCCAAAGAACACAGCATCCTTCCACCCAGTGAGCCAGTAGAGTGAGCCTGTCCCAAGTACCATGATGGAGTCAAGGTATTTCAGGTGAAATCCTCTCCCTCTCTGTGAGGAACACTCAGGCTTGTAAACAGATCTCCATAATATGTAAGAGGAGCCTTGAGAGGGTAGAGGAGGGGGCCCATGAAGAAGTGGGAGGAGATGCGCCTGACGTTTGGAGCAGGGCAGGGCAGTGAAGCAACAGGAATCTGTTGGTCCCAACAGTCTCCAGGGAAGGGGGTAACACGATGACACCGGTGTCATGAGAAGGTAATTGACTGCCAGCAATGTGGGAGGTGGGGATGACAACAGGGGGGCAGACAGGCAGCTCAAGGCCAGCACAGAGGGGCTGGAGAGTCTAGATCTGAGAAGAGGAGACCCTGCACCAAAGGTGTGGAGGAGAGAGACAGGTATGGAGGAGAGGGACAGGTGGGGAGGAGAGGGGACAGGTGTGGAGGGGAGGGACGGGGGGAGGGAGGAAAAGGTGGGGAGGGAGGGACAGGTAGGGAGATAAAGAGATGTTTCTGCAGCAGGAAGGGCAGGTCCAACTACAGGGGCACTGCTGGCGGCTGGTGACCAGAGAGGGAGCAAACAAGGTCTAGCCCAGGCCTCGGCCCATCTGCCAGGCCGTCATGGGGGCTGAGAGGTGCAATAGTCCTCTTGTCCTGGAATAGGCTGCCAGAATTGGGTGGACAGCTTCTTCTCCAACAGCATAATCAGGATTGGTGCAGGGCAGGGGCTTCTGCTTGGTCAGAGGAGTCCCTGATGGCCAAGGCTGGGTGGCCCAGCAAAGGCACAGGGCTTCACCCCCGGCCCACATTTCCCTCTGGCTTCCTCAGTTGCACCTGGGTGGGTAGTGTTTTCTCTGCAGTGTTCTCTGTGCTTTTGGAGAAGCTGGGGGCCCAGGGGCCTGGAGGCCACATGGAGGGAGAGTGGCTGGTAGTCCTGGCCCTGACTGCATGGGGACCGGGAGCATGGGCTCTGAGGCTGCCCAGCAGGACCACAAACCCCTGGCTAGCCAAGCTGAGCATCCGATGACTATGGGCCAGCCACCCGATCCCTGGGCTTTATCTCATCATCGTTTTGGGCCCACAGAATCAGAACTTGAGTGATTTGCAGAAATCCAAGGACAGAAAATGAATGCACAATGGTTTTTAATGGGTCTCCCGATAGCTGTGCCTAATCCACCCTCAGTGTCTTCCTTCCTGGAATTTTAGCATCGAATTCCTCTCCATGCAAAGAGTTCCAGGAATCACTTTGCTGCTGTGAATCACTCTAGGGAACTTTGATCTTGCTGAGAAAGAGGATGCTTTCTCCAGTCTGTTTCTTTTCTTTCCATTTTGCTATGTATTGCTGTATTAATGTTGCTGCTTACAATTCTATTCACCTGTACTTTATCATAATAAAAATCCAACAAATTTGAAATCATCCTCCAGAATTATTCCCACTCAGGGAAGACATGATGTAAGTTGAGTGTCACCTAGGCCACCATGACAAAGTTGGGGGATAACTGCAGAGACCACAAAAAAAGCTGAATCACTTCAACCACCAAGCTGCATAACCAAAGAGCTTGCAAACTTCAACCCAAAGCAAACCCCAAACACTGAAGAAAAAGAATCATGAAAACCGGCAGCAAATCCCACCTCCCCTTGAGGTGATAAAGGAAAACCACATCAGTCACTTGGTATGAGATACAGAAATGCTCAGCGGTTATAGGATTAGAGCCCACTTGGAGGGAAAAAAGCTTCTGCATCTTTTGAACAATGTCCCCATGACTGATTTTACTGTCTCCACTGAGGTTTTCAGACCACAAGAAACATGCTTTCCTGTATTTCACTGATCTGCAGTCCCCACATCCAGAAGCTGGAGAGAGACAAATGTATCTATTGTGTGCAACAGGAAGCCACAGCAGCAATAAGAAAGAGAACTTGGCTTTGACCAAAATATTACATTACCAGACAATTAGGCCAGGTTCCAAATGTCATGGGCAGGTAGACTCCACGTTCTGATCACGTTCTACCAGCCGCCCTGGAAGCAGCCCCATGGTGCCAGAAAGCCCTTGGCCAGCCTTGAAAACAAGGATCCAATGGGTGTGGGACACAGCTGGACGCCCCCCTCTCCTACCCAAACACTCACCGGCAACAAGCCACTCAGGCCTGCAAGAACCGGTCAGGAGTCCACACCTAGAACTGTGCTCCAAACAGTAATTGCCAACTGAATGAATGAAGGAACCAATGAACGAATGAATGAGGGAATGAATGAATGAGCAGCCCATCTCCCACCCCCAAACCCAGTAGCCAAGGGCCGTGCCCACCTCCCCACCATGAGGTGGAGAAGCAGCAACCCCTCCCAGGCGCAGCTCACAGAGGCTCTAAAGGTCTTTGCTGCCTGTTGGGCTGGAATCACGCAGCCCTGGGGGTGTTCCCAGCAGCTTCCAGCAGGAAATCCACCTCTTGGAATCCAGACTCTTGCAAGCAGCCCTCGCCCCTCACAGATGACTGCTGGCCACACCCTCCCCGCCGCCTGGAAGAGAGAACACCAGGAGCTCTTCATGTGCACACCTTATCTGCCGACAGAAGAGAAGTATCTCCTGGAAGATAAAGAAGGAAAGTTTGAGCTAGACTTAAAAACAAGGCTGCTTCCAAAGACCAAGTATAACTTTGCCCTAGAACAGAAATTGAAGGCACCTCATGGGTCCAGGCATCCCCCCGTCTCCAGCTGGTCTCTCCACACAGGATCACACCTCACTGCCCCAGTTAGGCTGCCAAGTGTCTTCTCAGTGGCTGGGGAAGGACAGTTGCCTTTTGACCTCTGGGGGGACACACCCCATGAGGAGTGCACGGGCTGATAGCTTGGAAAAACCAACAGAAAAGCTCAAGAACTCTGAAAAGAAGGGAAAGTAAATATCGGCTCCCTGAACTGACCTCACAGCCTTGCTTTGTTTGCCGACATCCTTGCTTTGCGTCCGAAGAACTCTATCGCTGTTTTTCAAATGGCTCTCTGAGCCTCGAGAGCAATACCCATTGTGCCACTGAGGCTAATGTTTTCATTAAATGTATAATACATAGAATTACAGCCTTTAGGGCTTCCCTGGTGGCGCAGTGGTTGAGAATCTGCCTGCCAATGCAGGGGACACGGGTTCGAGCCCTGATCTGGGAAGATCCCACATGCCACGGAGCAACTAGGCCCGCGAGCCACAACTACTGAGCCTGCGCATCTGGAGCCTGTGCTCCGCAACAAGAGAGGCCGCGACAGTGAGAGGCCCGCGCACCGCGATGAAGAGTGGCCCCCGCTCGCCGCAACTAGAGAAAGCCCTCGCACAGAAACGAAGACCCAACACAGCCAAAAATAAATAAATAAATAAATAAAAGAATGAATGGTAAATTTAAATTTAAAAAAAAGAATTACAGCCTTTAAAATTAAAACAAATCTCGGCAATCATTTTGTCCTCTTGTCTTACCAAAGAGAGAATGGAAGCCCCAGCTCCTTGTGTGTACGAGGGTCGCCTGATCCCCAGAGCTGCTCCCTCTTTCATTTCTGTATTCGCTTCATCTTTACAACAGCATTTCTGCCAGTGCAATTTTTTATAGCCTTGATCAGATGCAGACAATTTTACCTGAACTAAAAGATGAGCGTGATTGACACTCATTGCCCTGGGGTGGGTACAGCCTTGCTTCGGGCCTGCAAATAGCTGGCATCTGTCTTGCTTGGTGAGGCCTGTGGGGTAAGTAGGACTCCCTAACCAGTGTGTGCTGTCACTCCTGTGCTGGAGCCCACAGCAGCGCTGAAGACCCTGGCCTCCAAGGTCACTGAGTGACACGGGGGCATGCAACAGAATGTCAAGGAAAAGAAGCAGGAGACGACAAAATGCAGGGGAAGATGAGCTTCTTAAAAAATGTTGCATGTGGGTTTGTATATTGCATAGTATGTACCCCTCAGAGATGTAGAAAAGGCGAGAAGGAAATACACCAAAATGTGGAGATGGCCCATTACAGTGCTTTTTTCTTTCCTTTTTTTGTGTTTTACAAGTTTTCTGCAATGAATACATAAAACTTTTATAAACGTATAAAGTTATGAAAGTAAGTCTTCCTTCCCAGATGTGTGGCACAGCAGGTAGTGTTGGGCCCTGGAACCAGAGAGCCTGGTCCAAATCCACCAGTCCACTTGATTTCTATGATCTTTAGCAAACTCCTTCATCATAAGTACAGTATTACTGTCATTAACATTCATCCAGTGCTTTTTCTAGATGCAGGGCATTGTGCTAAACAGTCTGCATGGATCACCTCACCGTGCATGCAATAGTTAGTTTATCTAAGCATTACCACTTAGAGTTGTTGGAAGTATGAATACGATAATGTGTTTATAAGTACTGTGCATTTTATTACCTATCCTATGGAGTATTTCATTTTAATAGCATTAAATGCTTGTTCACACCTCCCACAAAAAAATTAAGCACAAGCTTTGGGGCTGGCACTATGTCCAAGCATGCATTTTTTTTCCCCTGTAAATTTTCCTAGTCCCTGGGGCTCCAACAGGTGCCCTTACTGTAAATTCTAGTCCGAGAAAGCCAAGTTTCTTAAGGTCTGCCAAGTGACTATTCTACAAGGTTCAGTGGGCCAGCAGAGGGTCTGCCGCCTGCTCTATGCAATGCTCTGCTACATTTACTCATTGAAGGGTACATTTTAAAGTAATTATGCCCCATTTGTGTTTACTATAGCATGGTGTGGCAAATGGTCATTAGGCCAGAATGCAGACTGCTGTAGAGACCCACAAAACTCAAGGTTTTGAGCAGCCGTAGGTGAAATAGGATTGAAACTTGGGCACAAACACAGCTGAATTATTTCACTGGGCCTCTGTCAAGGGGGATTTTAAGAGCTGATGAATGTTAAACAAGATGTTTTCCTTACAGTAGAAATAATTAAGTTTGTACAGTCCTGTTCTGTTAATTCTTTCACGATTTGGAGAGAACTTAAAAAGTGGCACCCAACAAGGTGAATCAGCTACCTGGGACTGCTGAAAAATCAGTAGAATTTTCTTCTTAGAAAAACAGCACACTACCCTTCCTTTGCCTAGAAGGCTCAATGAACCCGTGGGCAGCTTGCTAACAGCAATCTAGCCCCGTGTATATTTCCCCTGCCAAAAGCAGTGTAGTCAGGCACCAGCGTGAAATCAAAACATCGGTCTAATAAAAAAGATTGATTCACTCAGTACATTCCCCCCTAGATCCTCCTTAAGGAAAGTCTTTGCCAAAAAAGATTTCAATTATTTTTCTCCTATAAGTCTTTCAAAGCTGCTGTGAATAGCAGCAGTCCTCATAACTCTGATGTGGGCAGAGAACACTCAGAATAGTAGATAGCAGATGCCGGCCCCGCTCAGAATTGCTCACACCTATTTGTGTAGATGATGCCTTCCCATTTTTGCTCAGATCTTCTAAGTTCTATCACAGCCATGACAAAATGATGACTCACACTTAAATGCAGTCATCATGTCATATGCGATATTAATACCTTGGTGACATTGCTGTAAGTGCCATTCCTGTAAGAGGAAAAGGTTCCTGAGAGCAGTCTGCCACCAGCCTCAGGGACCACAAAGGGCAGCGCCTGCAGAAGGCAAAGCTTATTGTGCGGGAAGGCCCTGCCTGCATCCTGCAAGCTGTTCCGATAAGCAGCTGTTGGAGAGGAGGGGGCAGAGGAGAGAGAGGGGCAGGGGAGGAAAAGGCCTCTGTTATCAGGTTGGATGGCCAGCTGCTGCACTGATGTCTTATCCCAAGTATGCTCCTGTCTTGCGAGTTTAAAAATTTTCCTAAAGGGAGAGAAACAGGAGCAGGGCTCAAGTTCTGCCCTAACACCCAGCTGGCGTCCCCTCCCCCACTTCCAGCACCCCAGGAGCCTGTAATTCAGCCCCAACAGGAAGATGGAACAAGTGCCATCGAGTTCCGTGAATTTCAGAAGTCAACAGCCCTGCAAACCACCTCCCCGCAGACAAAGATCCCCTGCCTTCAATAAAGAGAATAAGTTTGTTTCAGTAAGTTTATTGCAAAACTCAAAGCTGCAGCAGCATAATCCTTTAGAAAATGAAGCATCACCCTTGTCCGTTTTGAAACAGCAGTGCATACTGCTAAATCCGTCAGAGCTCCTGTAACTGTTGTACAAGTCCAGGCCGCCTGGCCTTGCCTTTCTCCTCCTTTCTGCCGGGAGTACGGGCTGCTGAGTCACTCCTGCCCGGCCAGTCCGTCCTTCTCGGCCGCGCGGCCAAGGTCCCGCCTCCGGCCTTCCTGGGCGAGCAGCCGCTCCCCACACTTGTAGAGTCCTGGGCTGGGGCCAGCCTGCCCCTGCCGCCGCCGGGTCCCTCCTCGGGAGGGAGCCGCACCTCCTCGCCGCTCTCCACGCGCCCCCGCCTGCCAGTCTCCACGCCGCACTCCGGCGCCCTCGGAGGGCGCATCCACAGAGCCAGCCCCGCGCTAGGCGCCCCGGGGCGTCACCACGTCGATCAGACCAAGGATCCCCGCGGGGCTGTCACTCGGGGAGGGTGATATTGGGCACCCAGTCGTTGACGCTGCGACTCTCCTCGCAGAACAGGCTGAGTTTCTCCAAGGCGGGGTCCTTCCATGCGTCCTCGTTGGGGTTCTGCGGGGAGAGCGCAGAGGTCAGCCTGGCTGGCCACTGGCCGATGACGGGGGCGGGGACGACATCGGGACGGAGGCGACACTCACCGAAATGAGAATGCAGTGCAGGTCCCCCGGCGCACCCGCCTCGTCGCCAGTACCAACGATCGCCGCCAGCCTCTGCACGTCGCCCACGCGCACGATGTCTATGTCGTTCTCACAGCAAAACGCCTGTATCAAAGTGAAGTGGATCTGCAGAGCGATGTCGCCCTCGTCCTCCTCGTCGGCGGCCAGCACGCAGAAGGTCACGTTGTCGGGGTCCCTGCGCGGGCGAGGAGGAGGTGGTGAGGTCGGGTCGGGGAGCCCGGGGTGTCCCCTGCCGCCATCTCCCCGGTCTCCCTGCCGCTCCTCCCGCCCCGGTCGCCTTGCCCTGGTCGCGTCTATACTCACACGTTCAGAACTTTGGCGGACTCGTAGACGCCGGCGGTGAGGCAACCCTGGCGTTGCGCAGACAGCAGCAGCTCGTGCAGCGCTTTCCCGGCGCCCTGCATCCTGCGGATGAGCCAGCGCCGTGAGCGGGGACTAGCAGGAGGGTGCGCCGGGATCCTCAGGCCCGGGGACGCACCCCCAGCGCCCCAGTCCGGCGCGCCAGTTCAGTGCCGTACCCCCGGCCCAGCCGGCACACTCGCGCCCGGCTCCCACCCAGCGGGTTCCCACCCCAGCGGGCCCGAAGACTGACGCCCAACCAGCCGCGGCCAGGGCAGGAGCAGGATCAGGATCCCCGAGCCCAAAGACGTCCGACGCTCGGCGCCGAGCTACCTGGCCGTGCTTTCGGGAACCGTGTCCTGGCCGCGAACTTCTTCCAGAGTCATGTTGCGATTGGCGAGCAGCAAATTATCCACAGGAGGAGAGGGCGGAGCGGACGCGAGCGAAGACGAGAAGGTCTACTGCCCAAACCGGCGCGCCTACCACCAGCTAGTTAGACTCGGCGCCGCCGCGCGCCCTTATATAGGCTGGGCCCTTGGCACGGCCAGCTGGCGCGAGCCTGCGCGCCCATTGGCCCGCGCCCGCTTTCTGATGCAAATGAGGCGGCGGCCGGAGGCTCGTGCCAGAAGGCCACGTGGGGAGGGGTGCGGGGGATGACAATGCCTCAAATCTGCCGCTTTTGTCGGGGTGTTACCAGGCAGACTGGAGCCTGCAGATTTCATCTCGCCTTTTTGTTTTTCTTAAGTCCTTAAAAGGAAAAAGTTTTAAAAAAGAAAAGAAAAAAAAACCTTGCTGACTAATAATAGTACGCTGCAATTTGTGAAACGCACCTTTGGAGAATCTAATGAATTTTTTTTTTTTTTGCATTTATTTTTGTTGCTACCTTTCTATTTTTTCTTTACTTTAAATTTGGAGTTTATGAGACCATTGCTTTTAAACCGGAACTTAAAGTAAAAACACGCAGCGCTGGCTTTAAGCTTGCAAAAGGCCCGAGTGCAGCCCCCTCCAGCTGACACTAGGGCCCAGAGCGCGAGGTTCTCCTAGCACAAACAAGACCCCTACCCAGGCGCGCTGGAAGGTCCTAGCCAACCTCCCCGCCCGCTGCAGAGCGCTGCGGGGCGCCCGGGCGCGCGAGCAGATTGCGGCCGGCGCACGCGGCTCGTTTGCATTTCTATGGAGGGTGCATAATAGCGGAGATCTGGCGTGTGGCGGTTTGTAGGAGGGACAATCGAGGCTTTCTCTTCATAGCGACACTGTCCACCTGCCGCTGGGTGGGGTAGGGGGGGCCCGCCGCGCGTGGAGGTCGCCAGGCTGCTCGGCGCGTGGGGGTCGCGGCCGCGTGCCGCTCCTGTGCCCCTCGATGCGCGCCCCCTACACGGGCCCTGCTGAACGTTTGCATGTAATTCCGCCCACCCAGTCCTAGCACAAGTGCGGAAAAGCCGTGGGAGTTGGAAGGAACACCTGGCTGCTGCACCGTCTTCACAGCCGGGTGCGCTCCGCCCGGACCTCTAGGCTCCAGGCCCCAAGAGCTTGGGGAACGCGGCTCGGAATCCCTTTCCCGGGGCGCCATCTACAGGCCGGCCGGAAAGACCCTGACCATCTGCCTCCTCCACACTTTCATTGACCTCTAGGGACTTGGCCTCCGACCCTCTGGTCAAGGAACGGCCCTGGTAGGGTCGGCTGAGCCCGGTCCAAGCTGCACATTAATGAAGGCAGAGTAAGGACTGCAAAACCCACTCAGGGAGGAGGTGGGGACGAAAGGAGACTCCAACCCAGTACTGACGGAGGAAGAGCCCATAATTCTTAGTCTATTTCGAGATGTTTTATTGACTTAAATATGCATATATTAAAAGCTTGTATTCCAGTAATAGAAGAATAAAACTAAACGAGAGCTTGAGAGCGTTTAATAGACATTGCTTGGCTGTGACCATTAAGGACCTATAAGCCTGCACCTTCAGACGGTTCACTCACTGAGCTTATCACTTTTGGTGTCTGCATCTCTCTGCGCTACATTGAAACGCGCGGTGGGGTGCATTCCATTGCACACCCTTTTCTAGGTGAGGCCTTTGAGACTGGACAGGACAGTTGGCGGGCGGAGTGGGTTGATTCGCTGGGAGCCCAGACTGCAAGACAGAGGAAATAACAGGTAAGGAAAACAGCCGAGTGCTCTGGCATCTTGCGCCCCCCGGTGGCCAGCTGTCAGAGGACAGCCGCAAAAGCAGGCCCCTTCCTAGATGCCAAGAATTGGGTGTTTGCTCACCTAACATCCCTGAAATCCGAGGTGTCCTTTTTTTGGAGGGGGGGGTGAATATAGCTGATTTACAATGTTGTGTTACTTTCTGCTGTACAGCACAGTGAATCAGTTATACATATACATACATCCACTCTTTTTTAGACTCTTCCCATAGAGGTCATTACAGAGTATTGAGTTCCCTGTGCTATATATACAGTAGGTCCTTATTAGTTATCTATTTTATAAATATATAATAGTGTGTATATGTCAATCCCAATCTCCAGTTTATCCCTCCCCCCCTTTCCCCTGGTAACCATAAGATTGTTTTCTAATCACAGGAGCCAGGCAGCATCATGTGGCATTTATTTGCTACCGTTTCCTTTCTTTCTTTGTTGGTGGTATATAAAATAACGGTGTGCCTTGATTGGATAAAATGTATTTATTTTTAAATGGTTGAGACTTAGGTATTGCTCTTTTTAAAGTGTTCAACATTTCTTAGAACGTGTTACTTCCAGGTCCGTGGGAAATGTTGCAAAAATGAGACTTATCTGACATCTTAGCGCGTACCCTCCCCCCTCCCCATCTAAACACTAGAAATCTCCCCACACACCAGCCTCAGCCCCTTCTCCCAGAGGAAGGCCACTGAGGAGGGGGGACAGGAGGCAGCATTTCCAGTTGGCCCTGAGCCAGCCTGGAGGAAGAGGGCTGATTGACAACCCCCTGAGGCTATTGAACTTCACTCACATTTTTAAGGTATTCAGTTTCAGGAAAACTGCCTTTCTGACATAGGATATGGCTTCACATGGGTTTATCAGGTCAGTCTGAATGGCCCGAAAGCCCTCATCTCAATTAGGAAGGAAACATTTTGTCTGGAGGCTAAGTTGGTCCTCCACCAGACCCCCACCCCACCCCACTCCTGCAGTTTAGACAAGTACAGAGGCTGCTGGGTCTGGGACAGCCCATATCCAGTTTGCTGGTCAGACTATAGGAGAGGGGTGGGCAAAGCTAGCACCCCCGTCCAGGTACCTTCAGACGCCCTCCTGGCCGACCCTGAGATAGAAGACAATTGATGATAGCAAGTGCCCACATGTCCCCCTCTGTTGCCACCATGCCCCCAAAGTGCATTCAACGCATGTGTCAGTCTGCTGCAGGCCCCAGTCCTAGGAGCCTGTGATATCACCAAAGCACCCCTAAACCTTCCCCTGAACCTTAATCATGAAGGTGATGGTGACTTAATTAACAGGGCATCCTCAGAGATGCTCTGTTTTAAAAGCCCTTTGGAAATGTTTAGATTTAGCTGTTTTTATGAACACTTCTCAGTCACTCTCATGGCCTGACTAAAATGTTGGTGGAGATCACCGTTCATTTGGGTATGGAAAGTAGTGGGTTTTAAGTAAGCAGTAAACTTATGAGACAGTCCCTCTTGCAATTTCTGAAATTATTTGCTTTCGGAACATGCACAAGCTCTGTCATTAAATTGCATGTTCGTCCCCCTTATGAGGACCGGCCCCACAGAGGCTGCAGGGCACAGACAGGTTGCTCAGAGCTCCGTGCTGCCTGCAGGTAAGGTTCCTTTAGCCTATAGGATGTCTGAGGAAAAGTCCAAGTCATTGCCACCTTTCAAAAACCAGCAACTGTCACGTAAAATCTGGATGTCCAGCTTCTCTTGGAAAAGATGAAGATTTGGCCACCGTGTGCCTGCAGCCACAGCCCCCCCACCACCACCCCGGTAACCACAAGGTGGAGGGGGGCACTGGGACCCCGAGACTGAGCACTGCTGTTCAGTTCAGCAGAGGCCCCCCCGTGCCCCTGCAAAGACACCCAGATGTTTTGTTCATGTATGCTACCTGCTTGTCCCCTTTGCATTTGCAATCTCTGAGAAGAAACTGAAGTTTGAACAGCAAAATATAGGGGCCAGGCTCTTGAAAGATGAGCTCAACTGGAGTGTGCACTGTTTGTGTCCCAGATTCTGCAGGACGTGTCTCCGATGTTGGCCAAGGGCCGTTGGAGCGATCTGCATTGGCCCCTTTCCAAGTGGTCCAGACCTTGCTCTCACTCCCCCGACATCTACCCCATCCAACCCCTTCTCTAGGCCTTCTTGAGTTTTAAGAAGAGTGTTAGGTTTCTTTCCTAAAAACTCATGGATGGTGGGGTGAACAATAACTCAGTGACAATACTACGTTAACTCGGTGAAGAAACCAAATCTTGGTGCAAGACACAGACCTATTACTTAAAACCAGCAGCGTCATGGCAAATGCATCCCAACATCTAACGGGAAAGGTACGGTGCTGTCACCCTTGCGCCCACCCACTGCCACGCCCCGGTAGCGGTACAGCCCACCCCCCACCCCAGGTGAAATTTGAGAGCTGTAGATGTGGAGGCTTCAGATGACAGCTGGGACAGCAAGCAGGAAATGGAAAAAGGGAAATCCCCACATAGCACAAGTGACATGTGTGGTCAGTCCCCATGTGGAGAGGGCTTTCTGGAAGGAGCAGTTATTCTTGGGTGAGCAATTGCATAGCGTGCGTGAGAGTCACATTAGCTCAGTGAAATCTCTGAAATAACTGGGGGGGGGGATCATTCATGCATTTGGTACTTTGTCTATCATGAGTAGGAAATGACCTGTGATACGTGTCACAGCCATAGTCAGTGACACTAGCTGAGAACCCTGACAAGCCACGTCTGTGCTGTCCTTCCAGGATTAGCCATGTGCCCAAGTCTTCTGAACCTCAGTTTCGCTCCCTATGAAATAAAGATCTGCCCTTTGCCCTTCGTGAACCTCAAAGCGCGTTTCTAAAGGTCACAACTGGTCACCATTTGGCTCACATTTGGGTTTTGTTTGGTGGGCAGTGTTGTAAAACGACTCACAAATTCAGGTCTGACTTGTTTGTTTGTGTAGGTGGGAGTGGATGACATGCACTTTCCATATCACTCTAGACATCCCCCAAATATCACATTAGGCCTGCTGACACATTTAGTCCCTGCCTGGCTCTGGTAGGCATTTGAGTTTGGGGTAAACTTTCACCGATATACAGCTAGCTGGAATGCTGTGGTCACCTTTCTGAAAACATTAACACATAGCATATTATAGATTACTAGAGCCACCGAACTTCCTAACTGAAAGCCCTCCTTTATGTTCTGAAAGACAACTTAAAGTGCCTAAATACCCAGAAAGGGCAGTAAGATGTTGGAGGCTGCAGTTAGCAGAACAGAGCTCGAAGCCAGTTTTTGCTGCTTACTTTACTTTACTTTGACCTTAAGCAAAAAGTTAGTGAATGGTTTAAAATGTTCCTGCTTGTCAACTCATTACATCTACTTTTCTTAAGTTCTCCTAAAGAACTGCATTCAAAAGTGTGTATTAGGGACTTCCCTGGTGGTCCAGTGGTAAAGAATCCGCCTTCCGATGCAAGGGACGCGGGTTGGATCCCTGGTCAGAGAACTAAGATCCCACATGCCAAGGGGCAACTAGCCCCTTGTGCCACAACTACTGAGCTTGCACGCCTGAACTAGAGAGCCCACGGGTGGCAAACTACAGAGTCCACACGCTCCGGAGCCCACGCGCCACAACCAGAGAAGAGAAAACCCGCACACCACAACTAGAGAGAAACCCAAGTGCCACAACGAAGAGCCCATGTGCCACAATGAAAAGATCCCACATGCCTCAATGAAGATCCCGTGTGCCTGCAACTAAGACCCGATGCAACCAAAATAGATAAATAAATAAGTAAATAAATAAATAATTTTTTTAGAAAGTGTTTATTACAAGGAAATGTTTATTGCAGTATTTCTTTTAATGGTGCAACTCAGGAGCCACAATAGAGGCTGAGTGTTAATTCACGGTGTAGGCGTAGAGGAAACATTACAAGACCATACATAAATGTTTTGAAGAGTATTTCATGGCATGATAAAGCCTCAGATGGAACTGGGAAAAGCAAGATTCAGATTTGTGTGCTTCTGATTGTGCAGAAACATTTAGTGCACGTGACTATCGTTGTACAAAGAAATCAAAATAGAAATGGTGGTTATATCTCAAAGTAGTGATATTATAGATGATTTTTTTTTCTTCATGATGCTTTTCTGCAATTAGACATTCTGCAGTTCAGTTTTATATAATACAAATTCAAACTCCTCATGGATAATAACCTCATCAACCCGACTCCTGCTTCGGGCATCATTCCGAACGATTTTTGACCATATGGTAACAGATCAAGAAGCCAGCCGTCTGCGGGGCTGTGCTTCTAGGGAGGGAGAGGCAGGAGCAAGACCTTTGACTCCTGAGCTACTTATCTTGCCATTTGACGCAGGTCTCTTCCCAGCTGAGTGAAAATGGTGATACTGCACTCAGAGGTTAACTCTGGAATGACTGGGATGGAGTTTTAGGCCACACACCGGAGGCACGCAGGAGGGCCCAGCAGGCAAATACCTGGGCAGGTGCCTTTCTGCAGACAGGCTGTTCACCAAGGTGTGCATCTTAGCAAGTAGCAATGGATAAAGTTCTTTCACTCCTTCTTTGGCAAAAAAGTCTGCTTTCCAGAAAGGAATTACAGCAATAAATTAGGAAAATTATTTCCATTGTTCACATAATATATCAGGAATTCCAGAAGTTCAAAATATTTAAGTATCCTCAACCTATTTTGAACTCTGTAGGTACAGTTCGATTATTCAGTGTTGAATGTCATTTATTTGAAAAGAGTGGGGCAACTCTTGAGTGTGTTCTTAGTAGTACTATTGATATTAAGGTTTTATTTACCTAACTTTTATAGGACTTGCTATGTGACAGGCACTATTCCAAGCACTTTGAAAACATCATTTAAAACTCACTGTGACCCTCTTAGGGAGGTACTTTTGTCACTATTGTCGGATGAAGAAGGCAGTGAGGTTAAGCCAGGAAGTGACAAAGATGGGCTACGACCCCAGAGGGGCTGGCTATGGAGCTCCTGCCCGTCACCAAGAGGGGTGAGACAAAATTCTCTGTAAAACCTTTTCTAGAGCCTTTGGGGAAAACCATTTGGTCCACGAAGGATAAGGATATCATCTAATGAAAAGAAGATTTCAAGAAAATATTTGGCTCGCCTTAGGCGCCCCTGTCTGATGGTGCCTGTGGTGGATTTCGTGATTGCAGGGTGCCATCTTGTGGTCAAGGAGAATATAGCTGGATGCCCTGAAAAGTAGCCTCTTTACACCTTGATCTAAAGCCTTTGTGTTTCTAGGGAGCCTGCAGACTCTGGTCACACACTTCTGTTAATTTGCAGAAGCAGCGGCCCCATCAATGTGCAGCCTCTGAGAAGTCAGGCAGGTCTAGAGGATGCTCCTGTAGGCTTTGCTACCGGTAGAGATGCAGGGGGGGAACACACAGAGACACACCAGCAAAGGGGAAATCAGAGCCAACCACTGGGAACATTGTGTCAGCTGTAATACTCCTGCCCACCTTACAGATGGTAAAACTGAGTTTCAGGGAGACTAATGGCATGCCCAAGATCAGACAGCTAGTCACAGAGCTGGGATTCTGACTGCCCGCTGACAGACCTCATGCAAACCTCCTGTTTATGCCACTGCACTGTGGGTAGAACCTGGGATCACCGCTAGACAGCTACTCTGAGACACAGCCCATATAGCACTTAGCCATGCAGGGGGGGAAGCCCAGTGGCTCATATACCTGTTTTCCATTCAAATTAAAAATGCTCTGAATCTCCCCAGGTCCTTTGGTGTTCTGAACTCCCCTCATCAGCCACACGAAGTGATATATATGGACTAATTTTTTTTCTTACCAACTCACAGGCAAATTTAAACTTGAAGGGACCTACAAGGTACCTTTCTCCAAAACAGTGCCAATTTGGAGCACGGACAGAACCCCACAAGACGTCCACCTCAGAAAAGGGTAGCTCCACGGACTGGTGCACTCCTGACTCATCCGCCTCCATCTGTGATCATACTTTTGGCAGTAATAGCAGTGCCAGCTCCTTCATCTCCAAAGGACTCAGCTCCAACCCAGACCTGCAGCATCAGCTTTCCCCAGGAGCTTGTCAGCAGTGCAGAGCCTCAGGCTGTGCCCAGCCCTCCAAACTGGAGAATCCTCATCTTAGTAAGATCAGGGTGATGCCTGTGGCATGCAGGTGTGCGATGCGCTGCTGGAGACACTGGCCAAGAGTGATGGACGTGAACCAGGCCAAGAGACGGGGTGGGAGAGGGGACTTACCTGCCTTCCAGGTGGCAGGAACACCAGGAGGGCACTGCAAGGTGGACAGAGCAGCACAGGCTGAGGACAGGAAGGGCAGCTAAAATCAAGGAGCCATTCTGGACTGTAATGGGTTTGGGATATTTGAGGCACCCAGCAGAGGCCACAGTGGAGCAGTGGTGGACGTGGGACATCTGAACTGGATGCACAGCCTCGAGACTCATCAAGGCCATGGCCATTTGCCAAATGACCTCTGAATTGGAGAAAGGGGAAGGTGGCGAGTTGCTAGTCCCCCCTCCCAAGTCCACTCCCCCTTATTCCACGGAATAACGTTTCTCCTTTGCAGGGGGTCTCCCGGGTGGACGTTGCATTCCCGATCTCCCTTGGTCACCAGACCCTGCTCTGGCCAACGGAGTATGAACTTGCATGTCACTTGCTCAAACAGGAATTGCTTTCTATCAACGTCAGTTTTTTCCTCCCTGGGGCTGTGGTGCAAGAGGGGAGAGGGCAGCATTGGGACAGTCCTGGGTCCCCACCTGACCATGTAGACCCAGACTGCCATTGTGGAGAGAGACATAAGCTGTGTTCGGTCACTGTGTTTTGGAGATCTTTTTAAACTTTTTAAATTTTGACAAAACTTCAGACACAGGACAAGTGCAAGCATAGCACAACAAAGCATTCCTGTGTATCCTTCACCCAGTTCCCCCATGTCACTATATTTGTTTCATCCTTTTCTCTCTTCCTCAAATATACATATTTTTCTGAACCACTTGAGGGTAAGCCTCAGGCACGCTGCCTCTTCACCACTGTATATGTCAATATTTCCTACAAACAAGGATATTCTCCTAATTCCATAAACCATAGCAAAACAATCAAAATCAGAAAACTAACGTTGGTAGAGTTGAAGCTACCGTCTAGTATACAGACCACAGTGCAATTTTGTTGATTGTCCCAGTGATGTCCTTTACAGCAAAGGAAGCCCAGGATCACAGCACCGTCCCTTGTCATGTCTCTTCAGCCTCCTTTAATCCGAAATCGCTCCTTAGTCTGTTTCGTGACATGGATCTTATTTGACATCAAGGTCTTAAGAGCTCAGCCCCTGATGCTGCAGACTGTCCCGGGACTTGGGTTTGTCTGCTGTTCCCTCATGATTCGATTCAGGGGATGCAGGTGGCAATGTCTTGTCCTCCTCCGGACAGGTATCGTTACGTGCTTTCATCGGTCTGTTCTTATTCATGGTCTCATATTGGTGGTCGTTTGATCAAGGTGGAGTCTTCCATGTTTCTCCAACATAAAGTCACCATTTTACCCTTTGCAATTCATGAGTGCTCTGCAGGGAGACGTGGGGGGTCATTCAGCAGTTTAGACGGCACAGTAACTAGTGCAGATGAGGAAGCTCTGCTGACTCAGCAGCAAATCCAGGCTCCTTGGCCTGAGGACAGTCGTTAGGAATCTTATACATTCACATCCCTCCCTTGGTATTTTGGATAGGCAGGAAATATTTCCTAGTTTCCCTGGACTCCAATTAAACTTTAATATTAATTTTTTAATAACCCAGAAGGGAGCCTGGGTGGTGTACTTCCATTTTGCCAGAGAAGTCCACAGCAGGACGGGCATAGTTTCTGGACAAGAGGACTGGGAGCCGCTCTATCCCTTAGGATGCTTTCACCCTCCACAACAGGTGATGCAACCCCGAGGGACTGAATGGGGCTGCCCCGCCCAGCTGCTCCCTTTGTCCTGAAACCCCGTAGGGACTGAGCCCTCTTTTCCAACAGTCCCACCTGGAGACTCAGCCCCAGTGGGAGGAACATTCATGCTGGCCCAGGAAGCGAGGACAAATGAGGAAGAGGCCGGCAATGCTATCGTATCAGGTGGCTAAAGCCCAAACGCTGGCGCGGGGCCCAGGCTTCAGCCCCCGCTCCTCCACCATCCCCTCCCCACTCAGCTCCAGCAGCCTCTGCTGTTCTCCAACTCTCAGCACATTTTCAGGTCACCTCTGCTCCTGCTGTCCCCACCTCTCCCCTCCCACACCTCTCAGTGAGGCCTGGCACAGGCCAAGTCAGGACACTCTGCCCCAGGGGGAGGGGGTTTCCTGGCCTCTCTCCTTCCCTGATGGTAACGCCTCCATCATGGCGATGATGTGCTTGGCCTTTGACCTTCACATGTCCCTGGATCACATCCCACACCTAGGCATCTCCTCCTGCAAAGCCATCCAGCCCAAGTCCTGGTTGGAAGGGAAAATCTAGCGTCTTGCTCACCCTCGGGCACCCACACACACACATGCCTTCCAGGGCACAACACCAGCCTGCATGACCATGTGTGCCCAACATGACTCTGTGTGTGTGAGAGAGAGAGAGAGACAGAGACAGAGACAGAGACAGAGACAGAGAGACAGAGCTAATGCTCGCAACACAAAGCACATCAGCCCACCAGGAGGCCAGGCCACCTGCACTCAGTGCTCTGCCAAGCAGTCTGCAGGACACTGTTGGCTTCTGAAGTGCAGCCCCATTTGCGACCCCCAATAACCCAGAAACCCTGGGGTTGGGTGCAGAGAAGGCCCTGTCCAGCAGCCGGCTGAGAGCAAGCCTCTGAGAAAGTTCGACTGTCCACCACATGGCCACTGCCCTCCCCAGCGCTCAGAAGCCAGTATGGTCCAGGGCACTGGTCAGTTCCGAGCCCGGAGGCCCTCCCTGTTTCCAGGGCGGGGGAGCATGGGCCCCTGAGTCCCACTGCTGACAGAGTTTCCACGGGCTGAACTCCGCAGGGTCAGAAAGCATTTCCTAAGGAAGATCCATGTGTCCCAGAACAATCCTCACTGGTCTTCCCCAGAGGCCAGCTCTGCTTTAGCCCAGAGGACAGGAGCAGGCAGGCAGTCCTGCCCACCTGGGCCATAATCATTAGTTGAGCACGTACTACGCTCAAGGCAGTGAGCTGGGGCTCTGGTTGGGCAGGACACGGGCTCTGACTGCAGGAAGTCCACGCCCAGCACCCCCAGCCCTGCTGATCATCACCACCTCCCTCTTCTTGCAACCCCTGACAGGAGCTCCCCAAAGCCAAGGAGGCAGGCATGGAAGGGGGTGAGGAAGAGGCTGGAAGAGGCACAGGTGTCAGGTGAGGGACAGGCCACACTGCTCCCGCAAACACAAACTCACAAAGTTGGATTCAACCTGGCAGGTCAAGGAGGGGACATGTGAACGGGGGTGGGGGAGGGGTTCTGCCCTGCCCAGGAGAAAGATAAATCTCTGGATCAGCTTCTCAAACTAATGCCTGATGGAACCCTCCCCGGCTAGAAGGGTTGGTGGCAAGAGACATGCTCCATTTTTAAATAGGTTTGGGAATTGTGGGGTTAAAGGAAACCTGGTGCTGCCCTGCAGGATTTATCAAAGCTGTTATTCTATCACAGGGTATCTGGAATCTCCGAGAGGGAGGTGAGGGCCTGCCACAATGCCAGACTTACTTGACCGCAAACCCTTTGTTGTGGATCATACAACCAGGGTTCCATGAGGCACAGCATGGGGGTACAGGTCCCCAGTGTCTCCCAGCCCTGACACTGCGAGGGGTTTGTCCCCGGACGTCCCCATCACCTGGGAACTTGCTAGAAATGCAAATTCTCGACCCCACCTGGACCTCCTGAATCGGAAACTCTGGACGTGGGATGGGCGATCTGTTACAGCAAACCCTCCAGGGGATTCTGATGCTGCTCCAGGCGGTGACACCCTCCTCATGGAAGCTGGGATCTGGCAGATGGGGAGGAGTTCTCCAAAAACAGTAACAAGGAGTAAATGAATTTTAGGGGCCTTTCCCTTGAGCTGATAGTAGGTGGCTGAGGGGCCCTGCCACTCTGCGGGGTGATGCACTGCCCACCCCCTGGTGCTGGGTCCCTGTGGCCACTTCCCTCCCTCATGCAGCCAGTCACTACCAGGACCAGGGAAGCCTGGGAGGGGCTCTTTGCACACTGGACACCATGCAGGGATGGAGACTTTCCCTCCCTCAGGGTCAGGATGGCAGACCTCAGTTCACATGGGCTCAACCAGCCTGGAGCTCAGCCTGAACCCCAGCTTCTGTCTGTGGCGTGAGGCTTGTGCAGAGAATGTGCCCAGTGAGAGGGGGAGCAGAGCTGACCTCACCCGGGCCCCCAGACACAGATGTCACCACCTCAACACCCCCTTCACCCCACGCAAAGCGCACGCTCTGATGGAACTTTTATTGCTGATAATTGGGCCAAACTAAGCAGAAGTAACATGGTGACCCCTGGCAGGCTGCTTCTGTGGCAGCTGCTCAGGTCACATCCAGGGGACAATCTGAGGCTAAAGCCAGCTGTCCACTCCCCATCCCCACGCCTCTCCCCCAGGCCAGGGGCTGGCTGCATGATCACCCCACAGCTCAACTAACAAGGGCAGGGGGACATTTTGCAGACTTCATGGATGTTAAAAACAAAGACCACTCTAACACCTTCTTGATCATTTCTTAAACCTCAGAAGTTTCCAACAAGGATTCCCTCCACCCTCAATCGTATGACTTATTTAGAAATTCTCCCCTTAACACAAGGGGTCTGATATTTGGAGAGCGTTTCTCATGATTTTGGTCTAAATATACACACATACAATTTCAAACAGTAGAATTCACTCAAATTGTTAGGAGCATGTTGGGAAGTACAATTTATACCCTGATGCCCACAGACATATTTGAACTCACCAAGGCAGGGACAGAAATAAAGGCAGGGGGAACACAATGGTCCCACCACAACCTGCCCAGAGACCTCCACGACCACTGTCTTCAGCTTAGACCGGGTGGCTCCAAGCCTCAAGTCCAGCCAGCACATGGACCCTCCCAGGTGGTGACACTGCCACCCAAGCAGGACTTGGGATGCAGAGACCGAACAGCCTAGATGTCTGGGAATGGCAGAAAAGATAAATTTAAAATTGCACATTCCAGGTCATTTTTGTGAAAGCAGGGCAGCGCTCCAGAAACAGGTGGGCAGTTCTCACCACGAGTGAACCTCACATTCAAGGCTCCGGCCTCTGTGTGTGCTTAATTCGAGCCCCTGCCCCAGCAGCGAGGTCCTCTGGCCCCTGAGGGGCCGGCCAGGGGCACAGCCTCCATTCCGCCTGCGAACCGTGGGCAGAGCGGGTGGGTTGGCGGCAGGGTCCCCATGCCTCCCCTCCTCTGTAGGGGAACACCTGGACCTTGGATTTTGTCCGCTGTGAATGGCATCACAGAATGTGTGCGACTGGACTAATTCCTGTAAAGTGGCAACGTTGATAGCGTTCACATCACATCCTCCTAAAGGTTTGGAGTTGTTCACCTGAATCCAACTGGAATAGACTCTCCCTGAGTCAAGAAGGTCCTTCTGTGATGATATTTCCTTTCTTTATGTCATTCACAGCAACAATAATAGAAATAATAATGTCAGTTAGGCACTTACATATCAGGTGCCGTGCTGACCATTTTACATTCATACTCTCACTTAATATTGATAACAGTCCAGTAAGGTAGCACTCCTATCATTACCATACCAATCAATGGGGAAACTGAGGCTCATGGTGTTATGTAATGTGCCCAGGGCCCCAGCAAGTAGTCAGGACTGAGCCCTGGCTTCTGACCCCAGAGCCCACCTCCCTTCTTTTTTTTTAAATTGAAGTATAATTGACATATAACACTGTGTAAATTTGAGGTGTACAATGCATTGGTATGATACATTTGTATGTTGCAATATGATTACTATAGTATCACTGGTTACCACCCCCATCTTGTCACATAATTATCATCTTCTTTTGTGTGTTGAGAACAGTCAGGATCTAGTCTCTTAGCAACTTTGATGTTTAAAAAAAAAAAAAAAGCCCACACTCCTACTTATCTTGGAGTATTGCCAGACTCTAAGTTGGAAGAATTCTTGTTTGAATGCATAATCAGAAGCGAGAGAAGCTGGGTGATCATTCGTTCATTCATCAAATAGTGTGAGAAGCTGGTTAGACATGTGTCAGTGAGAGGAAGGGCCACGGTGCTGTCATGAGCAGATCTAACACCACGGGGCTTGGGGATGGGGAGTTCATTTCTCTCTCAGACGAGTTCTGAGGCAAGCAGGCCAGTGGGACCAGGTTAGTCCTGGGTCATTTTCCACCATTCCCTGCAGCAGTAGTACCCAAAGTGGCTGTTCTGAAACTGCATAAGAAACTTGCACCAAACACGAATCAACACCATGCTTCCTTCATGGAGAAAGTCCTGTTTACAAAGAAAGCATTACCTGAACTAAACAATGTACTTGGCAATGCAGTTGCTCTGCATTCTGGCACTAGCTCCTTCTCTCCTCGTGGGTGTAGCAGTTACAAACTAGTCCAAGGAGCATACTTTGTGTGGACCCCACAGCACCCCTGTCCACCTGGGATTGCCACACCCTCTGCCCAAGCTCACAGGTCACTTCTGCTCCTGTATCCTGTGGGTGCAAACTTAGACATATGTCACAGCTCACTGCAAGGCTGTGAAAGATGACCCATGTGCTGGATCAAAAGAGGTCACCTGGCCCAATGGACCTGTGTCCAGGAGGAGAAAAGTCCTGAGGATCCCTGTGTCTCTTACCTGTTCCTTTCTGCATGTTGGTGTGTGGCTCCCCGCTGCAGATGGGTGTGGAGGACATTTCTGTTCTACTTTCCTTCTAGTCACCTAGGAAGATCACACTTCCTGCCACCTTGAAGTTAAGACCCTAAATCCAATGACTGGTGTCCTTGGAAGAAGAGGGAACTTCGGACACAGCCGCACAGAGGAAGAGCCCACGTAAAGACAGAGGAGAGATTGGAGTGATACAGCCGCAAGCCAAGGAACACCAAGGCCTGCCGGGAGCACCAGAGCCTGGAAGAGATTCCGTGCTGAGCCCCTAGAAGGAAGCAGACCCACCAACACCCTGATTTCAGACTCTGGCCTCTGGAACCTGAGAGAATAGATTCTTGTTGTTTAAGCGGCCTAGTCCATGGTACTTTGTTACAGCAGCCCCAGTAAACTCGTACAATCTCTAAAGGACCTCGTGGTGGTTTTAAAACATGTCCAAAAATTCTAGACATGACTTCCAACAAAAGATGGAGCCCATTCCCCTCAGCTCAAACATGTGACTTGCATCTGAGGAGCAGGACATGGTAGAAGAGATGCCACGTGTCTTCTGAGGTCAGGTCATAATAGGTGTCCCTGAGGCCCCAGCCACCGTGCTCCGAGGAGGCCCACACCACAAGGGGAGGCCACACGTCCTGGCCAACAGCCCCAGCAGAAGTCCCAGCCGAAAGCCGGCATCAGCCTCCAGGTGTGGGAGTGGGGAATCGGAGATGACCAAGCCACAGTGACCGCCACCCCCTGAGGAACCCTGAGAGGACGCACCCACTCGGCCAAGGAGCCCCAGACCACAGGGGTGGTGAGCAAAGCATTGCTATTGCTCCATAGCACTTGGCTTGGGGATATTTGCTATATGGCAGTGAAGAACTGAAGCAAGGACCCACCATGGAGAAGAGAACAGGAAAGACCATAGAATTACGATCATAACAGGTGCACGGGGGAAATGACAGGACATGCGGAAGAGCCCAGACTGGAGGGGAGAGGAGGCTGCCGGCCAACATCCAGTGTGCAGAAACACAATCCAAGGACAGACCCCAATTCTCAGAAACCCTACCACCTAGATCCAAGGGAAGGAGATGCTCTCCTAGTGGCCCCAGTAACATGGATGTCTCCTCTCTCACAAGGAGCCAGGAGTAAGAAAGAGCCTCCTGGGTGTCCCCACCTCCATCATGCCTAGGCCAGACTGGCCCAGGAGACAAGCCATGTCTGCCCCACAAAGCATGTATCAGGTGTGAGCTATGTGCTTCCAGGGCAGAATCAGGGCATCCACGCACAAAGCACAGCACCGTGTGCTGGGTGATTTGTAGCCCAACCGTCCTGGTGACCAACTCCTCCATGGGCAGAATATCTTATGAAGGTCTGCAGCCGGCCTGGGGCCCAGGGGCATTTAAGCATAGAGAGTAAAAGGCTGAGACACATACACTTATTTATTTGTCTCTGGAAATACTTTATGGCAGCTTACAAATAAACACACAGTTCTGTGCTGCAAGGTGAAACATAACTACAGTGAGAAATTCGAGGCAAAGGAAAGCAGAGAAAGACTGGTAGGTGGCGGCAGGGGCAGCCCAGTGACAAAGGACAGAAACAGGCCCAGAGGAAGAGCCAGGTAGCATCTCCTGTATGCCTAAGTGCCAAACATGACATCGCACAGAAACACAGAGACAGAGAGACAGAGAGAGAAAGAACAACACAGACAGACTCTCCAAGAAAACCAGCCCTAAACCTCGACCAACCTCTTTCCCCAGGATCTCAGAAAACCATTCAAGGTTAAGTCCTACTGAACAGGGACTGTCCCCCTGAGACAGGCCAGCTTGAAAGATGGATTTGATTCCATCTGGATTCCAGAGTGTTAGGGAGACTTTAGCAACATGTCTCAGCCTTGCTACACTCTTTTAAGTGAGATGAATTTCTCGTAACTTTTCCCAGAAAATGAGTCAACATGGAGTCCTGATTTTCAGGCGGTGTGTTATGGAATCCCAAATGCTTAAAGTAAATGTCACACAAAAAATAGTTTAATGGAGAAGCAAAATGACAGCCATACTTCTTACCACCCTGAGCTGGAGGTGTCCCTTAAAACAGTGGTCCCCAAACCTTTCTGGCACCAAGGACTGGTTTCGTGGAAGACAATTTTTCCACGGACCGGGGGGGGGGGATGGTTTCAGGATGATTCAAGTGCATTACATTTATTGTGCACTATATTTCTATTATTATTACATTGTCATATATAATGAAATAATTATACAACTCACCATAATGCTGACAGGAAGCGGAGCTCAGGCGGTAATGCAAACAATGGGGAGTGACTGCAAACACAGATGAAGCTTGGCTCACTCACCCACCGCTCACATCCTGCTGTGCAGCTCGGTTCCGGTACCAGTCCGTGGCCAGGGGGTTGGGCTCCCCTGCCTAAAAACATCCTTCATTTCTCAAGTAACAATCACCAGGATTAATGTTAAATGGGTCCAGATCCATCTTATTCCAGATCAGATTCATGGCAGGTGTTCAGGAAACGACCATGATTTCAATTGTTATTGTAAAGAGCATTATTTAAAAATCAATGTACTCCATTTAAAAAGCATCTTCTGTCCACTCTCACCACTTTTCTTCAACATTGGAGGTTGTTCGATTTTCTGGGGCTGCTATAACAAACTACCGCAAACTCAGTGCCTTAAAACCACATATATATTTTTTTAATATTTATATATTTATTTATTATTTATTTATTTTGGCTGCGCCAGATCTTAGTTGAGGCATGCGGACTCTTAGTTGCAGGATGCATGAGGGGATCTAGTTCCCTGAACAGGGATCGAACACGGGCACCCTGCATTAGGAGAGCGGAGTCTTACCCACATTTAGTTTTTAACTTTTTATTTTATATTGGAGTATAGTTGATTAACAATGTTGTGATAGTTTCAGGTGTACAGCAAAGTGATTCAGTTATACATACACGTGTATCTATTCTTTTTCAAATTATTTTCCCATTTAGGTTGTTACATAATATTGAGCAGAGCTCCCTGTGCTATAGAGTAGGTCCTCCTTGTTGGTTATCCATTTTATTTATTTTTTTTAAATATTTATCTATTTACTTATTTGGCTGCGTTGAGTCTTAGTTGCGGCATGCAGGATCTTTTAGTTGCGGCATGCAGGCTCTTTAGTTGCGGCACATGGGATCTTTAGTTGTGGCACGTGGGATCTTTAGTTGTGTCATGTGGGATCTGTTCCCTGACCAGGGATCGAACCCAGGCCCCCCGCATTGGGAGTGCAGAGTCTTAACCACTGGACCACCAGGGAAGTCCCTGGTTATCCATTTTAAATATAGCCGTGTGTACATGTCAATCCCTTAAATATAGCAGTGTGTACATGTCAAACTCCCTAACTATCCCTTCCCCCGAGCCTTCCCCCCACTGGTAACCATAAGTTCATTCTCTAAGTCTGTGAGTCTGTTTCTGTTTTGTAAATAAGTTTATTTTTATCATTTCTTTTTAGATCCCGCATATAAGCCATATCATACAATATTTCTCTTTCTCTGTCTGACTTACTTCACTCAGTATGACAATCTCTAGGTCCATCTATGCTGCTGCAAATGGCATTATTTCATTCTTTTTATATTTATTATCTTACAGTTCTGTAGAGTAGAAGTCTGACACAGATCTCACTGGGCTGAAATCAAGGTGTGGGCAGGGCTGGTTCCTTCTGGAGACTCTTGGGGAGAATCCATTTCCTTGCCTTTTCCAGCTTCTAGAAGCTGCCCACATTCCTCAGCTCACCGCCCCTTCCTCCATCTTCAAAGCCAGCAACTGTGGCCCAGTCCCTCTCACCCCATCACTCTGACCTCCTCCTTGCCAATTTCTTCCCTTATCAGGACGCTTGTGGTTACACTGGGTCGACCTGTATAATCCAGAATAATCTCTTAAAGTCACTGGTTAGCAACCTCAATTCCATCCACAAACTTAATTGCCCTCGGCCATGTCAGCTAATTCATTCACAGATTTAAGGATTAGAACATGGACATTCTAATGCCATGATTCTGCCTACCACAGAGGTCCTTGAGAGAAAAACAAATAAAAGGCATATAGATTGGAAAGGAAGAAATAAAACCAGCTTTATCCACAAAGACATGAGACTCTGTGTAGGGAAATCTAAGGAATCTACAAAAAAGCTGCTAAAACTAACACGTGAGCATAATGAGGTTGTAGGATACAAGGTCAATATACAAAAATCCATTGTATTTATATATACTAGAAGTACAATGTTTTGGAAATTTTTGTATGCTAGAGATACAATGAAAAATTGGAAAATTAAAAAATTTTAAATCCCATTTACAATGATATCAAAGAATATGAAATACTTATTTCATGTAAGTGTTTATATAAATTTATATAAGTTTATTATTAAATTAAAAGATGCACAAACTATAAAACAAACCTGAGAAAAATTAAAGAAAATTCAAATAAATGGAGAGATATATCATGCTCATGACTTGCTATTGTTATGCTGTCAAGTCTCCCCAAATTGATGGATAGATTTGGTGCAATCCCAAACAAAATCTCAGGAGTCTTTTTTGTAGAAATTGAGGAGCTAATTATAAAATGTATCTGAAAATGCGAAGGACCTAGAAAATGACCAACCCAATTTTGAAAAAGAAGAGCGGGTTTAGGACTCACACTCCTGATTTTAAGATGTACTATAAATGAACAATTACCCAGGCAGCATGGTAATAAGGTCTACGGGAAATAGACATATAGATCAATAGAAAAAAAATAGTTCAGAAATAGACCCACTCATACAAGGTCAATTAATTTTCGGCAAAGGTTCCAAGGCAATTCAATGGAAAAACTGTAATCTTTTCAACAAAAGGTGCTAAAACAATTGGCTATCCCCGTGCAAAAACAAAACAAAATGATTAAACTCAACCCCTACTTCACACCATATAGAAAGACTAATTTGAAATGACTCATAGATCTAAATGTAAAAGCGAAAACTATAAAACTTTTAGAAGAAAACAGAAGAAAATCTTGGTCTCCTGGGGTTAGGCAAAGATTTCTTAAACTGGACCCCTGAAGCATGAACCATATATTTTAAAACTAAGTAAAATAGACTTCAAAATTGAGAATGTTTGCTCTTCAAAAGATACCATTAAGCTAAATGAAAAGGCAAACCATAGACTATGAGAAAATATTTACAAAACATATAAAAGATTTCTAGGGACTTCCCTGGCGGTCCAGTGGCTGAGACTCCACGCTCCCAATGCAGGGGGCATGGGTTCAATCCCTGGTCAGGGAACTAGATCCCACATGCATGCCGCAACTAAGAAGTCCGCATGCTGCAACTAAGGAGCCGGCGAGCTGCAGCTAAGACCTGGTGCAACCAAATAAAGATAAATATCTAAAAAAAAAAAAAAAAAAAGATTTCTACCCAGAATATATGAAAAACTGTTACAATTCAATAATAAGGAGATAACCCACTTTTTTAAAAGGGCCAAAACAATTTGGACAGTTCACCAAAGAGTATCAGATGGCCAAGAAGCCCATGAAAAGATGCTCAACAACCTTAGACATTAGGGAAATGCGAAGTAAAACCACAATGAAATATAACTACACAGCCACCAGAATTGTAAAGACTGATGATGCCAAGTGTTGGTGAAGATGTGGAGGGAGACACTGGAACTCTCCTGCACTGCTGGGGGGAATGTAAAATGGCACAGCCACTTTGGAAAAACCATTTGGAAGCAGCATCTTATCAGATTAAACATATATGAATTATCTGACTCAGGAATTCCTCTGCTATGTATTCATTAGAGAAAGGTGAAAGTATATGTCAACACAAAGACTTGTACGTGAAAGTTTATAGCAGTTTTATTCATAATATCCGAAAGCTAGAAACAACCCAAATGCTCATCAGATGGTGAATGGATAAATAAATTGTCATATATCCGTACAATGAAATGCTGTTCTCCAATAAAAAGGAACAAATTACAGAATCACTTGACAATATGGATGAACCCTAAAAGCACGATGCTACAGAAAAGAGGCCAGACACAACAGATCACACATTGCGTGCGTGAAACTACAGAAAAGGCAACCACTGACAAAAGCAGATCAGTGGTTTCCAGGGGCTGGTCAGGGAAGAGGGCTGTCTACAAAAACATATGAGGGAACTTATCAGGGTAATGGAAATGTTCCATATAACAACTGTGGGGTGGTTACAAGACTCTGTGTATTTGTTAGAACTCTGGATTGTGGACCGGATTGTAGACTGGATTGTGTGTAAATTATACCCCCCATAAAACTGACCAAATAAAGGGGGGAAAAGGTTTAAAAAATATTCTTAATTTAGGGTCAGTCTGGAGAAAGTTGAAAGGACACTCATTTGAGGATCATATTAAATTGAAAGGTTTAGACTTTAACAACAAATCAGTAGTTTAATGTTAGGGCATCAGAAAAACTGGGGGCACAGCACCATCTAATGGTAGAATTGTGCATTTAAAATATAATCTGTTGAAAGATGTTAATGTTATACGTTGACTTGAAAAGGTCTAATTAAAAATGTTTCACTTAATGCCCAAAAGTAAATTTTATACCGTTTAACATCTACTAGTAGTAAAAAGTTGAGAAATCTAAAAATCTAATTTGGAGTGGCAACCGATATCGTACTTCAAAGACATTCTCATTTTAGTTAGAAGCAAAACAAAATTGCCTGCTATCACTATTATTTAACATTTTTCTGGAAGTTTCAGCCGATGCAGAAGATTAAAAAAATAAATAAAACAGGAACAAGACATACAATTATTTAAAAGGAGAAAATAAAAGTATTACAATTAGAAGATAATGGAGTAATGTACTGAAAACTAAGAGAATCATCTTAAAACTCTTATAATGTATGAAGTGATGATATAAGAATAAAGAATAAAAAATTAATATCTTATCTTTTCTATAACACAACAATCACAGAATATAATTTATAATGGAGAAAGATTCCATTAATAGTAGCAGAAGTAACAGCAACAAAAATAGAGAAAATACCTATAGATAATCCTAAAAGAAGTGTATAGTGCCTAAGGAAGAAAACTATCAACATTTACAGAATGGAGTACAAAAAATGTTTGTTATGGTGAGACATATATTATTTCTTGATGGAGAAACTTAGTAGAATATATATGTCCCTTCTCTTCAATTTATCTTATACGTTTTATAGAACTTCAGTCAAAATCATCACCATATTGTTTTTGGAACTTGTTCATATAGTTAAAGTTAATCCAAATACTACATATATACATATCTATAAACAACAGACCACAGTGTATTGCATGTTTTTTTTTCTTTGTATATTTGGCATGGTATGGAATGCAACTTTTTGCAACTTGCTGTCCTGAGCACATAATTACCACTTTGAGATATATTCATGTCATTGTACGTGGTATTCTATCACAGGCACGTACCCCAGTTTATTCACGCTCCTGTGGGTGGACATTTACATTACCTACCCTTTTACGATTATAGATGGTGTGGCTCTTCTCCTGTCTACTGATGCACATGTGCACACATCTGAGAGCAGACTTGCCAGGTCACAGGCACGTGCCCATTTAGCCTCAGGGAGATGAGGAACTGCTCTCCAAAGGGTTAGTGTCCTCCCACTCCCAGCCATAGAATTATCTCCTCTTTAAAGTCTAGATATGCTCTATGGACTGAATTGTGTCTCCCAAAATTCATATGTTTGAAGCCCAATGGGATGGTTTTGTATGGAGCCTTTGGGAGGTGATTAGGTTTAGGTGATGTAATGAGGATGGAGTCCCACGATAGGATTAGTGTCCTAATAAGAAGAAACACCAGACAGCTTGCTTCCTCTCTCTTTTCCATGTGAGGACACAGTGAGAAGGCAGCCACCTGCAGCCTGGGAGAGGGCTCTCACCAAGAACTGAATCTGCCAACACCTTGATCTCAGACTTCCAGCATCCAGGACTGTAAGACAGTTAGTTTCTGTTGTTTAAACCAGTCAGTATTTCTTTATGGCAGCCTGAGAAGATTAATACAATATATCTCAGCTATGTAACTATGCATTTTGTTGGTAATGACTAAAATATTACTGCTTTAATTAATAAATTTTCCCAAAAATTTTTTCTTATTTCAGTCAGATACATAGTTTGCAAAATGTTGATTCCATAAATTTTAGATGGTAATGACATGCCCATATCAATATTATTATTTTTTAAATTCCATTAACTATATCATGTCTGAAAATGTTCAATTATATTTAACTATGCAGTCAAAAATATTGCAGATTTTTAGGACAGGAATAAAGACGCAGACGTAGAGAATGGACTTGAGGACACGAGGAGGGGGAAGGGTAAGCTGGGACGAAGTGAGAGAGTGGCATGGACATATATACACTACCAAATGTAAAATAGATAGCTAGTGGGAAGCAGCTGCATAGCACAAGGAGATCAGCTTGATGCTTTTCGACCACCTAGAGGGGTGGGATAGGGAGGGTGGGAGGGAGACGCAAGAGGGAGGAGATATGGGGATATATGTATATGTATAGCTGATTCACTTTGTTATAAAGCAGAAACTAACACACCATTGTAAAGCAATTATATGCCACTAAAGATGTTAAAAGAAATATTGCAGATTTTTTATAGTATTTACTAAATATTTTTCATTTGCATTATCAATATCCTTCCATAATTTTTGTCCCCGAGTATATGTCAAATGTTTTATTGTATGTAACCAATTCATAATGTGCCTTTATGTTTTTGCATTGATGACTACAAATTTTCTTTCTTTGAACCATGAACTTACCAGTACATTACTGCCAATTCTGATAAAAATGTGTTTGATAATTTCAACTTTTAATGACTTTCAAGCAACAGTTGCACCCAACATTTATGACATTAAAAGCAAAAATAAGCCACTCATTTTTTTTTAAATTAGCAAGCATTTCATGCCACAAAAAGATATTGTCTGTTTCACTGTAAGGTATTGCAGGCTATTAAATTTTTTGTACCAATTACAAATTTATTCCAAAACCCTTCACCAGAAATATGAATCTCTTCTCAATGCATCCAGAAACATCAAGTGCTCCACCAGCTGCATTTTTTTTTTCTTGGAAGGAGTCCTTCTAGGACCTTTCTCCTGCTGCCGCTCCCTCAGGGTGCCCACTCTGCAGCCTTGGTCCACAGGACCCTCAGGGCAACTCAGGTAACAGGTCATTGTGAACATTCCTTTACCTCTCTCTTACTTCCTGGACCTCCTGTTTTTCTCTTTCTTGACTTGTTCCTTCATTTTGCTGGAGCATATTCTCTAGTAGCTTCCTGAGAAAGGGTATCTGCAGAGCAAGTTCCTCAAGAACTCGCAGGACTGAAATGTCATTTTTCCGTCCTCCTCCTGACTGCTTGCCCTTCTGGGTCTAGGGTCTCTGTTGGACATCATTTCCCTGAAATCTCTGCAAGGCACTCCTTCACTGCCTGTAAGCCCCTGCCATATTGTTGGGCTTGGGTCCCATTCCTCCCCCTCACTGTAAGGTATTAGGATTGTTCTTGATCTCAGTGTTTGCGTTTTGACATTCCAAGTTTTGTGCTTTGAGGAGGGTCTTTTTTCTTCCATTTTGCAGGGCACTCAGTGGGTCCTTTCAAACTGGAAACCCAAGTCCTTCTGTTCTAGGAATTTTAAGTGATTTCTTTGATAAATTCCTCTCTTTTCTCTCACCTCCACTAGTGGGGTTCCTTTGTTCAGATGTCAGATCTCCTGGAGTACTCTTCTAATATTCTTCATTTTTCTCTCCCATCTTCTTCCTAATTTTCTTTTCAAGTCTATTTTCTTGGAGATATCCCCTAGCCTCCTTCCATCACCTCCACTAAAACTCTTCATTTCTACGTTCATATTTTTTTAGTTTCCAAGACCTGTTTTTATGCTATGAACATTCCTTTTTGGTTTTTACCTGCTTTGATTTCTTAGGAGCAATATCTTCCTTTATTTCTTTAAGAATACAAATCATAGTTCTCAGGAAATTTTATTTTTATTTTTACATTGTTTGTCTTTTCTCCCAATTGTTCCAGCCCCCACCAACAGCCCCCTGTGCTCTTTCTATTTACTTTGGTTTCTGTTTCTTTTGTTGGAAGCTTTCTGTCTTCAAATGTCTAATTCACGGCCCTCTGACCTTAGAACAAGGTACAAAAACACTCACTGCAAAGTCAGGAGTAGGGGCAGGGACACTTACTCAGCTGGTGGGCTATTTGTGACTTTCAGTCACCTGGGCTATTTCATCATCTTTTTTCTTGGGCTGCTGGATTTTTCTGGAGAAGGTCATGGGGTCTCCTGCCTGGAGGGTATACCTCTGGCTGCCAACGTTCTTGTACTCTTGTGGAGAAAGGGGGCAGGTGAGATGACATTTCAGTATCAACCCCCCTCAGCGATGCCTGTGTCTGAGTCCAGCCTCCCTCACCTGGTCCTCTGCAGGGAGCAAACTTTCAGACATTTCCAGAGCCAGGGAGGACGATCAACAAGCAGCAGGGCAGGAGGGCAGGACTAGAGGATTTAAATGGCTCCCCATACAAACTTTCTAACAACCCTGCTTCCCACTGCACCCACTTCCCCACATCAGCGGCGTCTGATGCCTCTGATTCCTAGTCCTTTCTGCATTCCAGTGTATGAATTAGACCCACTTCTCAGCTGGCTCCACATTGCTGAGCAAGAATTCAGCTTTCTCTGCACTTCAGTTACCCCCTTGTCCATCTTATCACCAGCATCCAAGATGCAGTAACTGCCATTTGCCTGCTTGTCTCTGTGTCCCTCAGGGTTATGCCTTCTGTCTAACCCTTTACAGTCTTTTTTTTGGTCACGCCGTGCAGCTGTGGGATCCTAGTTCCCTGACCAGGGAGAGAACCCATGCCCTCAGCAGTGAAAGCGCAGAGTCCTAACCACTGGACTCCCAGGGAATTCCCCTTTACAGTCTTTCTTAATTCTGGGGAGAAAACAGAGCTAAAAGTAAGTCCATCATCTTGTTTTCATACTTTGGATAACTTGCAATACCTTGTCATGAAATAGTTTGTTTTTCCTGAAATGAAAAGATACAGCTTGCTAATTTCAAGCAAAACAAGTGGCTTACTTTTGTTGTTGTGATACAGTTGTTGGATGCAATGTGACTCAAAAGTTATATGGTTAAAGGTGGAAAGTGTTAAACATTTATTTTTTCAGAATGGGCAGTGAGAAATTTCCCGGCTCAGAGAGACAATTTGTAACCATCAATGAGAAAACATGTAATAACATTATGAATAAGTTACATATAATAAAGCATTTGGGG
The DNA here is from genome assembly GCF_009873245.2 of Balaenoptera musculus. NCBI lineage: Eukaryota > Metazoa > Chordata > Mammalia > Artiodactyla > Balaenopteridae > Balaenoptera > Balaenoptera musculus. The sequence continues at coordinate 19,456,289 of NC_045790.1, read as the reverse complement.
AAAAGCTAATCAAATAATATTCATAAATCATATTAACCTTTAACAACCACCATCACAATTTAAAAGTTTTGCTGTGTAGTTAAAAAAAATTTGACATTTTTAGACACAATACATTTAATAAGACAAAAGATCCTATTGATATGGGCATATCACTGCAATATAAATTTATGGAATCAATTTGTTGCAAAATATATATCTGACTGAAAAAAGAAAATAATTTGGGGGAAAATATATAAATCAAAACTGTAAAATTTCAATTATAACCAATAAAACTTTAACCTTTTGGCAAAAAAATATGTCATTTTAATAATTTACTTAAAATATAAAATCTAAGATTTTCATGGTAAATTAATGGTTTTGTGACACTGTAAGGTATCTGAAACAATATAACAAACTTTATTGTCAGTGCTCATAAAATATGGTCTCAGAGTGAAATATTACATCCATGTCTATTTGATCCCGTCTAGGCGGTGGAGTGCAGTATTGCAGGAAAAATATGGAGTTCCAACCAGCAGATAGAAAATACTAGGACGATTTGATCTGACATTAGCCATAATGCTGCATTCATTTATCTCTGAAAAATAAAATTTAAAAATACTATAAATCAAATAATGGGCTTTAACTTTTCTCAATAAGCTTTATATTTACTACCATATAGCAAGGAAACCTTGCTATATGAGGATTAAATAACATATGTAGAAAAAGGGAGTTAAAATAATGTGAAATGGAAAACAATGTTGGGGTCTGCAGACTGACACTGCAAAGATAGTTGGGTGGCCCTCTCCAGCCTTTTGGATTCCCTCCTACAGGAATTGTGAAGCTGCAGTCATTGACCATCAGAACAGGAAAACTTTTCTAGAGATGCGGCTTCACTGGAAGAAAGTTCCAGTTGTTAGAACAAATGGATCAACCTGAGGAATGGTCAATGTGATCAAACATACAAAGCAAAATATATTCGTGAAAACACAGCACAATCTATCAGAGCTCTGAAGGACCATGATATTCCAATCAAAACAAAGCAAAATGAAATATCATTTCAAAGAGAAAAACCATCTGGTGGTCTGAAAACATTACACGAAAATGTATGTGTTGTGTGATAACAGAAGTGAAAAGTACGCTGAACCAAAAGTTCTTCCAAGTTACTGAGTCATAAAAGGTGGCCAAATGACAGACTGTGGTCTGAGGGTGAAGGAAAATTGATAAAATTAAGCCAACTAAACAAACCTTTCATTCCAATAAGCAATTCTCACTGATGTATTCGGTCATTTCTGAAGAGCAGTATTAGAGTTAAGCCTTATTGAATGTCATCACAGTGAATTCGGCAGAATCTGAGCAAAGTCCTATCCCAGGATCAATGCTGTGATGTCAGAAGATTCTCGGTGAGTGTGCCCTCGGGTACCCAAATGACTGTGAAGGTAGGCGATGGTCCTTAGAAGACTGTGCAGCTTTATCAATCCAACAAGGCGCAGACCTGGGACAGGTAGTGACAGCCAGGGCAAACCAAAGACGGTATCAGTCATTTCAAAACTTCACTGGATTATGTGAACATAATTAGAATCTTTTGCTAAATGTTTTGCACTACTGACTTTATCACTCCATAAACAATACATATATTGCTTAACGTTTATAGAGTTCAGTTTATTTAAAAGGTTATAGACAGAATTTTTTAATTTTGAGTGTCTACATTGATTTATCCATCCTTCCGCGTTGCCATGTCAGACTTCGTGAACACCTGACTTCTCCAGCCCTGAGTCCGCCAGCTCCATTTGCAGGTGGTTCCGGCCACCTGGACTTGTCTCCTCTCTTCACACCACGTGGTCTCCCTGGCCCTCGGGCTCTGCAGTGCTGATTCCTCTCTCCGGCACACTTTACTGATTCTCACTCAACCTCCAGGCGTGATTTAGAAATCCGTCCCCTGCTGAGTCTGCCCTGATCCCGGGTCTGGGACAGACTGAGAGTTCACACCGTGCTCTTCTATTAGAGCCCAGTTGTGCTGGGTTTTCTTTCATATTGTCCATCTCTCCATCTGTTTGTCCTGGTTATGAGTGAGTCACCTGCATGGCCAGGTGGGAGCTCAATAAAGATTAACCAGTGTCTGTAGGTCTGTTCTGCTCAGTCAAGACACTGCCAGCCTGGGCACGGGACTGGGTGTGGAGGGACCCCTCTCCCTCTGCCAGGTCCCGGAGGTCTTTCTGAACAAGCTCCATCCCATCCAGAATCACGGAAATGGTGCCAACTCTACCTCCAAGGACTGCTTCCTTCATCCTTCCAACTCAGGGAGACTGCCCTCTCATATCCCTTTGTTCCCTCTAGATACCCAAGCCTGACTTAGGGGTTCTTCTAGAAACTCCCGTCTTCCTCACTGACCAGCTATGTTTGACTACCTAGGCCCAGTATGTGTCACTGCCCACGTCTCTCCTGTCCCTCTGTCTTAATCTGCTCAGGCTGTTCTAACAACATATCATAGACTGGGTGGTTTAAACAACAGAAATATATTTCTCACCATCCTGGAGTTTGCAAGTTTGAGATCGGGGGGAAGAGGGGGTGAGAAAACTCCCTGGGGTCGCTTTTCTAAGGGCACTAATCCCATTCATGAGGGCTCCATCCTCATGACCTAATCACCTCCCAAAGGCCCCACCTCCTAATACCATTACACTGGGGGTTAAGTTTCAACATATGAATTTGGGGGGGACACGAAGTTTGAGACCATAGCACCCTCCCTTTCTGCTATCCTTCCTCACTTCACGGGGATGTGTGTAATTCCCATGGGCACCTTCTGCCTCTCCCAACTTGCTGCAGGATTCACTCTGGTGCTGAGTTACCTCCAAATGCTGCAAATCTGGTCAGGTCATGTGCTTGACTGTTCTCTGGCTGACTAGGTCAGGCTGGGAGTGGTGTCCCCAGCATTCCCTTCCTTGTGGTTGCAGGCTAGTGTTCTTCACTGACTTCCTGAAAATCTGTGTGATCAGATAAGGTAATGGAGAGACTTGGAAGTACCAGCTTGCCCTCCCTCTCCTCTGTTGCTGCTGATCACCAGACGCTTCATGGCGAACCCACGTAGGAGCCACAAAGAGACAGTGGCATTGCATCTTCCTCTGTGGGCTCCTCTTCGAGGTCCCACTTTGGAATTGCCTGCAAGCCCCAACTTGTCCACCCATGCACACCCTCCAGCAACCCCAGACCAGGTAAGGTCTCATTCCCTGTTCCATAACTTGCATAGTGGGCTTGCATTCCTGACTCATTCTTGGCTAACACAGGTCATTCTGCTAACCACATGACAGCCAGACCAGAATACTTGAGGTTCCCTGAAGTACTTGTGCTTATAAGTATGCTTTCCTTGCTAACTGGAATTCTCAACCCCACCCCCTTGTACCTGGCTAACTCCTGCTTACCTCCAAAACCCATCTTGAGAGCCAATGTCTCCTTGATATTTCCTCTGGGAGAAAATACTGTTGACCAAGAAGAGAATATCAATATGGCCCTGTGGTTGCAAGCAACAGAAATTGAATCCAACGAACTTAAAACAAACCAAAACCATTGGAAGACCATTTGGCAGATCATAGTCATGGAAAAACTGGGCAGCCAGGCCTTGGGAAGCCTGGGGTGGTCAGTAGAAGCCACATAAGCCAGCTCTTTGGGACATTCTACAGGACGGCTCAGCTCTAACGCTTCCCCACTGTGTGTCAGCTCAAGATGCAAACTTCCGAGAGGGAATCTGACTGTCTATCTTGGGTCCTGTGTTCACCCCATAATTAGGAGGATCAGTGTGTCTGCCCCTGTGGAGGGGACAGGGTGCTTCCCCTGCCCAAGGAAGGGTGGAAGAGATCATCAAATGTTTACCATAAAGAGAATGGCTTTGTAGGAGCTTCCTGAATTGACATTCCAACTCTGCCACATCTACCCCAAGAGAGCTTAGGTGAGCCCTGTTGCATTTCTGAGTTTCCTTTTCTGTTTAATATGTGTGCAATGCCTGCCATGCGGAGTTAATGAGAGAAGCAGAGGACGGCGTTACTTCTGCTTCTTGTGGTGGCCAGTGTGGTGCTCCATGGGCTGCAGCACAAGCTTGCCTTCCCATCAGCAGAGGGATGACTAATTAAGATAGCACTGCAGATGGGACTTCCCCGGTGGCCCAGTGGTAAAGAATCCGCCTTCCAATGCAGGGGACGCGGGTTTGATCCCTGGTCGGGGAACAAAGATCTCACATGCCACAGGGTAATTAAGCCCACACGCACCGCAACAATTGAGCTCCTGCGACACAACTGCAGAGCCCACGTGCCCTGGAGCCCCTGCACCACAACTAGAGAGAGAAATCTCACACACCACAACAACAATAACAACAAAAGATCCCACATGCCTCAACAAAGATCCTGCAGTGCCGCAAATAGGACCCGATGCAGCCAAAAAAAAAAAAAATTTTTTTTAAAAGAAAAAAAAGACAGCACTGCAGAAAACTCAACCAGTAAAGAGAAGACTTGAGATTCATTTCCATATGCAAGAGAAGAGCTGGGGAAACATGAGAAAATGGGTGGATATGAAAATAATGGTTTTTATGTCAACCATTAATTAATTATAATTTGCTTAGCAATGTTATATGGTGTAAGAGATTTGATTTTATTGTATTGAATGGCTTGTCTCAGAATTATTTCGTAATCTGTTCTCACCACTCCTATGCAATGTCTCTTATTCCATCGGAGATGTTTTTAGTCACGTGTAACAGAAAACCAGAGCCAATGGGCCTAAACTAAGAGCAAGAACACACTGCTTCTCTGCACACAAAAGCCCAGGGCAGAGAGGCTTCAGGCCAGTGTGACAGGAGCTCTGCCCCACCTCCCTGGGACATCGTGGCCCTGCCTCTCTCCATGGGTTACCTTCCTTCTCTAGATGCTGCCTCATTGGAGCAAAAAATATGGCAGTTGTGTTACCAGAGTCACAACCTCACATCAACCATCCAGAAGAAGCAGGTCTGTGTCACAGAATTTCCAAAACTCCCTGAGCTCCACTTGTGAACAGGGACCATGTCCACCTGTGAACAGTCACTGTGGTCCCTGGCACAAGATGAAATATTGACCTTGCCAAGAAGCAAGATGATGGTGGAATTAGCTTCCCCAGAATCACATGGATTGATGGTGGAAGGAGGGAGGGATGAATAGATGCTAAGGAAACAACAAGTAGGTGTGCACAAACACTCGGCTTCTCAGGTGAAATCTTGGAAACAGTAGCCATGTCCTCACCTGGGAGCTTGTTAAAATGTACCCCAGACCTGCTGACTCAGAACCTGCATTTGACAGGATGCCCAGACAGTGAGAGTGCAGCCCGGCCCTGGAGGGGACAGGAAGGTGCAGAGGTAGACCAGTTGACCGACCTGAGAGTAGAAAGTCAATCTTAACAGTACTAACTTGCAACAGGGGTGAAGGCAAGGTCATCAACCAGGAGAGATGGAAAGAAAAAAAAAAGTAGGCCCCTGGAGGAAAGTAGAATGGTTTAGAGAACACTGGCAGGAGAAGGAGAGACAGCTGGCCAGGGCCACAGACATGGAGGACTCATCTGTACTAAGGACACATGGCAGTGAGGACTGTAATTTTGTCCCCAATCCATGAAGCTGGAGATTTCATCAAGCAATGCACACCATCTTAGTTCCAGAACTAGAAGCGGGGTTATGGGATGCAAGTTTGGCAAGGTTGCAGAGGAAAGGCAACACGGGCCTTAACTATGCTGGCAAAACCATGGTTAAAATTATGCATCAATTCTGCAGGGAAAGAACTCACCGAGAACTCACAAACTAGAAGGGTCATTAGACCAAAGGGCTCAGCTATGTCAAGTAAAGATCTTCTAGATCCAAGGAAATGAGAGTGCTAGAACAGCAGGGGTAACACAAGACATGGTGCCTTGGATCTCACAGCTCAGAGAGGAAGCAGCTGTAGGCGATGAGGTTCAGCAGTTCAAGGGCATTGTTGGGGTGAATAAAGGCTTTCAGAATTAGGGAAGCCAAGGAACATTGAGGCCTGGGACTGGTCCTCAGCATCAGGGATGCAAAAACATCAGAGGGGACGCACTTTCAGGGATGGACCTCCATTAACCAAGACTGAATGTTTCAGATGCTGGATGCAAAGTGGTGACCATGACAGCCCAGGTCCCTGACTTTGAGCAAGTCACTCAGCTTATGACCAATAGCCTGGGTGGTACAGGTAGTGACCTGATCTACGGTTTATTTTTCATGGTGGAAAAGCTGTCCCCTTCCGAGTTCTCACATCATGGGACAATGCCACGAGAATGGCCCATTCAGGGCTCACATTTTGCACAGGTGTGTGTGTGTGTTTTGTGTGTTGTGTGTGTGTGTGTGCTAGCACACACACTTAAGCACGTGTGTGTATAAAAGAAAGAGAATGAGTGAGCACGGGTGTGTTATGGGTGGGTGGGTAGGGGACAAGGTACTGCCACTGGGATAGGCCATCCCACCTGTTGTCTTCAAAGCTTGCTTCTAACTTCGCCTTCTGCATTGAGACGTAATATGGCATACATTAAATCAGGACTGAACACTATCAGAAGAAAACAAGTCCACTAGTGGAAAACAAGAAAGTGCGCTGGTTGGGGGAGAGGATGCCAGCCTGGGCGTCAGTCCCCCTGAGGCCCACCCACCTCCTTCCCTTCCCACGGTTTAGTTCTGGGGACTGCAAATCCCTCTGTGCCTACACTCATGCCTGTGGGGTTCTGACACTCCCAACCAAATGGGCATGACTTCTACACAAGATACAAGAACAATAAACTGTCCGCTGCCTTATTTCAACATTGGGTAACATTGTGTCAGCCATGGATCTGATGTTAAATAGAATCTGATGTTAAATAAGGGAGCTCTCTGTACACTGACTGTTTTGGTTTTGGTTTTGGATTTTGCTGCTAAATGTTCTCATTTAACTGTATTCCTTTCCAGAATCGTGCTGTGTTATCTATGCCAATTTTGATATAGTATTTGTAAGAGGTTAATATAAATACAATCACACACACAAAACTCAACAGAAAATGTTTCAAACTCGTTCTGATTTGAAAACTGTGGTCAGGGCTTCCCTGGTGGCGCAGTGGTTGAGAATCTGCCTGCCAATGCAGGGGACACGGGTTCGAGCCCTGGTCTGGGAAGATCCCACATGCCACGGAGCTGCTAGGCCCGTGAGCCACAACTACTGAGCCTGCGCGTCTGGAGCCTGTGCTCCTCAACAAGAGAGGCCGCGATAGTGAGAGGCCTGCGCACCGCGATGAAGAGTGGCCCCCGCTCGCTGCAACTAGAGGAAGCCCTCGCACAGAAACGAAGAGCCAACACAGCCAAAAATAAAATAAAAAATAAATTAAAAAATTAAAAAAAAAAAAAAAAAAGAAAACTGTGGTCAGTGTGAAGGTATCCAAGAGAAATAACTGCCCCCAAATTAAACGACAATGTTGTTTACTATCATTTTCCTGAATTCTATGTATTGTAAGAGACAGCTAAGTATTCTTAAAATTAAATTTTTCAAAGAAAAACTTAAACTGCTCATACTCCCATCTTGGCACCAACGGTGTTTTCCTTAGGTTTCATACATCAATTTTTCATGCTTGTAATCACAGTGTGCTTATCGTTTCACTGGAACTATGAGGGCATTTTGCCATGTTTACCATGTTTTCATGGCCTTTGAAACTACCCTCTTTACTGTTCTCCAATACACTTGGGCTGCCCCCATTGTTGACTTTGCCAGCCAATTGAAATTGTTCCCCTGTCATAGAGAACGCCACAAAGAGCGTCTTCCTGCAGTTATTTTTTTCTTTCAGTTGTTTCCTTGGGATAACTTCCCAGGCACCACATTACTGGGTCAAACACTGTGAATGATTTCCATGGTCTAGATAACAGGCTTTCGAGCTGCCATGCCAACCGTGGCCCGGCCAAGCGTAAGAATGAGAAATTGGAGGAGAATCAAGCGCCCACAATGGAGAGGCAGCCAGATGAAATCTGGCAGAACCACACCCAGACCCCAATGAAACTCCTGAAAGAACACTGGAGTGGACTCTCTCAGTACGTGCAGATGTGCCCACTAGCAAGTCAAGGTTCTTATTTTGTTTTGTCTCTTTTTAAGAGCATCAGATGGGACTCCTACACCTGATTACAACTGAGTGAGTGAGGATGATGGTGTGTAAGCCCGTTGACAGCACTGAATAGGAATCCAGGGAATAGAACGAAAGTTTGGATTTTACAAGGCACTTTTTTTTTATGTTCAGCTTGTATTTCTACACTGATGCACCTGAGCCGCCTTTAAAGTTTCCTAGAAATTTCGGCAGCCTGAGCCTTTCCTTGGAACCCCACAGCTGCACACCTGGGCAGCCCCACTCTGCAAGGGGACAGAGATTTCCCCCACCTCATCCTCCTGCTGTCAGCAGCCTAAAAGGAGCCGCTTAGCCAGCGGGCCATGTCTCCTCTAATTCCCAAATATTCCTAAATCCATCCATTTCTCTCCAACTGCACTGCACACCCCAGGTCAGGAAACCATTATTTATCCCCTGGACAACTGGGGCAACATGTCTACTGGTGTTTACATGCTCACATTGGAGCCAGAGTGACAAATAACAAATAACAGACACAGATCTGATTGTGGCATCTGCCTGCTCTAAATTCTTGATCAGCTACCCAGGGTGATCAGATATCAGGTATGGGGGGACTCTCTCTAAACTTACTTAGCAGGGTTCTTGCTAAAATTGGGCTAGAAAGGTCAAGGACAGAGCAGGGCAAGGCCCAGAGGAGACTGTCTAAAGTTTGCTCAAGGAGACAATCTGTCACAGATCAGCCAGAAGTCCCCTGAAGGTTCTGAGAAGGACAGGACTGCGGGAGGTGGAGGGTCCCTGGCCCCCGGCCACTTGTCATCCTCTCTGGGTCCCGTGGTCTCTGGTGTCCACTGGCCTGAGAAGCTATCTGATGTTCTGCCCTAGCTCTGAAAGCCAGACCCAGATCCAAGACATTTCAGCAGGAAGCTCCTTCTCCAGATTCCTTCAGCATCAACTCCAGGATGTGGGCGTCGTTTGGCAAACTGGGTTTTGTTCGGTAAGTGTGTCACAGGGGAGAATTGGTTTCCCAAGGCACGTGGACCCCTTCAGGCAGAATTCAGGGGCATTTGGGTGGACCCGCCTGCTCCCCTTTCTCCAAGCCCCTCCCATAGACACAATACCTCTCCTATGAGAAACGCCCCAAGTCCTGGTTCTTCAAGAAAAAAAAACTGGCCTCTGTTTACCACGCTTTGTCCCTTCTCAGGCCATTTAAAATAGCAACTCCCAGTGCCTGCACCTCTTCCGTTGCTATTTTTCTCCTCGACCCTCATTGCCTTCTATCGCTTTCCATAACCTGCTCCTTTATTCTGTGTACTGTCCCCGCATCTGTGAGAATGAGGGACCTGCAGGGCAGCCATCTGCCTGAAAGGCTCGGGGCTGCATCCCAAGATTCAGAAGACTGTCTGGCATAGGATGTGCCCAGTAGATATGTGTCCCATGGATAACTGCCCAAGGCCAGCTGTCACACTTGCCAGGTTTTCTCTAAACTGTTTGGCATTTCTGTGTTCCGTTTCTGCACTGAGTCAGCCTAATGTATGTAGACATATGTTTAGACATAGCTTCCCTCCCCTCTGCTTGTATGCAGGTCACCTTCCCTGTGACTTGAGTTCCTTCAGAATAGAAGGTTCTGTTGCCAAGGTCGACACAAATGGCCGTGCCAGTTCAGGCGGGTCACACAGTCCCTGAGTCTAGATTTCCTCATCTGAAGACCAAAGCAGCTACACCAGAGAACCCTCAACACCTGTCTTCTACTGTGAGGCTTTGATTCTGGAGAAAAGATTCCATAGAGCAAATGCCATGGGACACCTGGAGCCTTCAAGCTGTGAGAAGTACTAGAATGTTTGTGCAGGAGACCAGGGGAAGGGGCTGGAGGGGGACGGACACAGGCAAGGAAGCCGGTTAAGACAGTAACTGCAGAGGACCCAGCTCCTCCAGGGCAGCAGGGCCAGAGAGAGCTCCTGATTCTCTGTCCAGGTTACCTGGTGCTAAGAAAAGCCCACCTGCCCCTCCAGGTCTGGTATCTCCTCTGGCAGAGGACCGATGGGGATTGGCCGTTGGTCACACTGTCAGGGAAACTAATCAGGACTAATAAACTCCAGCTCCAAAGTCTTCAGGTTCAGCTCCCACGTACATCCCTGTTACATTTTGCCCTGCTTTAAAATATCCTCTGTCATTTCAGAAACATCATTACGACTATGATTTTTAAAGTGTTGCTTGTAAAATTCCCTGGCACGTTGGAACATGTCGTGAGGCCAGGCCAGAGTTACCGGGTCCTCCCCTGAAGTTAGATGTGTGATGTCACCTAGGTTCCACTGATAAATGGCAGGAACAGTCAGTGAGTCCATTCTCCTGCTGCTACTACAACCCAGAGTACAGCCTGAATCTTGTCCTCACTAGAAGACAAAGGGCTGGGTGAGAGCTTGCGTGATGCACAGCGACCTCAACTAGTGGCTGAGCTGGGTCCCCTGCAGGGTCAGAACACCAGCACCAGGCCTGCCGCCCCTTCCTGCATCCAGATGACAAGCCCGCCCCCACCTGCCTCTCTGCTCACCAACCAGTGGGCTAAAAGCCACTGAACTTCCTTGGGGCTGGGGTGCAGACTGTGAGCCCTGGACTGCCCTTAGTCCCATATGCAAATCCATCCATCCTTCCAGAACCACCTCCTCCAGAAAGTAGACCCCAGGCCATCTCTTGTGTGACTGGTCCACACAGCATACAAGCTCCCTCTGAATAGCACCCATCCTGCAGGTTGCTTGTTTCCTTGGTCCTGTTTTTTTAAACTAACATTAACTGAGCTCTTCTTATGTCCCAGACTCTAACAAAACATATCAAGTGTACTTTCTTGTTTAATCTTCTCATACCTATGAGAAGGCACTAGGGTCCTTACCTTACAGATGGGGAAACTGAGGCCTGGAGAGGAGAGAGATATGCCCCATCCTCTCACTGTTTAGTCAAGATTCAAACCCAAATCAGGACAGGAGGAGGAGAAGCAATCTTGAGAATAGGGGCGGGTGTTATGGGCCAGTGCTCAGCACACAAAGAGACGGCTATGGGCACACCTGGAGGTGTGAATCTATACAACAAAACAAAAAACAGCATTAAGAAATTTAAATAAGGCCTAAGTAAATGGAGGGATATACCATGTTTATGGACTGAAATTTTCAATATTGTAAAGATGTCAATTCTTTTAAAATTGATCTATAAATTCAATGTGATTCCAATCACAATTCCAACATTTGTGCGTGTATGAAACTTGACAGCTGATTCTAAAATTCATGGCAACAGAGCAGCCATGGAACTTGAAGGTGGAAGGACTTGTTCTACTGGACCTTGTTCTACTGAGATTTATTACAAAGGCTTGGGAATTAAGCCAGTGTGATATTAGCACAAGTATTAAAAGAAAACAGGCTGATGGAACAGACTAGAAAGCTCAGAATGACATAGTACAAGTATGACCCTTGATTTCTGAGGACAATGGTACTGCAGCTCAGTGGAATCTTTCCAGTGAGTCGTATCAAGGCATTGGGATCAAATGTGAGCCCTGGTCTCTGCCTCACATGGTTGGGGGTGGATGGCTGAGAAGCTCTGTGTAAAAGGCCAAACAATGGAGCTTTACGAAGTAATACGGGCTGCCTTCAAGACCTCTGGTCAGCAGGGGCTTCTTAAGCTGGACATAAAAAGCACTGACCATCAAAGAAAATGCTGAACAACCCGGACTGCGTTGAAATTTAGAACTTTTGTTCATCAAAAAAGACCATTATAAAAACAAAAACAGGCAAGACTAAATGATAGTTAGTGTTTGAAGATGGTGCTGAGAGGGTAAGGAAAGTAAGGAAGTAATTATCATGAACATCTGAGCAGCCTGCGGGGGGAATAAGGAGATGGTGGTGGGCAGGGAGCGGGGTTGGGGAGTGGGGGGCCCTCAGAGGCAGGCCAAGTGCAGTTTCTTGAACCGGGTGATGTTCATGGGGTTTGGTTTTTCATAATTAATGACCGCATGGCTCATAAGTTTTCTGAACTTTTCTGAACTTGTATCATTTCACAATAGAAATACACAAAAATACACGTATAATATCTCGCTGTTTTAAAAATTCCACTAGCATGGATGAAGTGGTTTATTTTTTGAAATAGGTGGTAATGGTATGTGAGCTGTATTTTTAAAAGGAGAAAGTTCTTCATAGTCTATAAAATTCTTCCCCAGAGTATCCCAATGTCCCCCGCAGGAAGCTCTGGAAGGAAGGTGCTGTCACAGGCACGATCCTCAGAGAAACGCTGAGTGCAGGGCAGTTGGGTTGGAGCACCCGTGGTGAAACACCTCTCGCCCCATTTACGTCCATCTGCCTGGTCTCCACAAGGACTTCGCAGAAATGAAGATCAGCTGATGAAATTAATCGTGCCCGTTCATGACTGCTCCACCCTGCACTCTGCAAGACTGCAGTGAGACGCTTCTCAGCAAGAAACAGTGACCAAGGGACAGTCATCCGTGCAGGGGATTCTTCACCCTCGTGCCTAATTCTTCCGGTCAGCTGGCACACAGTCTGTGGAGGAGGAACAACACAGAACAAAAAGTGCTAGTCCACACTGGAGAAACCCAGTGTTCTCAAGGACACTGTGACCGAGCACAGGCAAGGCATGCCCAGCGGGTGCAAAGAGCTGGCTGCAAGCTGGGTGCGCCCAGGTCAGCAGGCAGGCAGGGCGTCCCGGATTTCTGCATGGACACAGGCCTTCCAGGTCCTGTTCGAACAGCCCAGAGTTTCCTGGGGGCAGTGCCAAACCTGGGGTAAAGGTCATGGAGCAAAGTACTGAATGAAGAACCCCGCCACACACCCCAAATGATTAACGAGGAGAAAAGTCTTGCTCTGGCCCCAATGTCCAAAAGGACTTTAAGACTAGGAAACTTTCATGGTGTTTTCATCATCTCCAAAGCCCAAAGAAGTAAGCTCAAAGATGAAAGCCAAAATTTACTTGGCTCTGAATTCAAAATTTGCTTAGGAGTTGGGCAGGGGATGAGAAATAATTTTTTTTATATATATTTTAGGGGAACTGAACTTTCATGGGTGTTACTATGACCTGAGATAAGAATGTATAAAGTAGGGAAGCGGCAGTCTGCATTCCCCTCACTATGGAAGGAAATGAAAACATAGTTACTCTTAAAACATAACCTGAAAAAGACTGACAACTGTACCAATTTAAAACAGAAAAAAAGAAACAAATATAAATGTTTTAAAAGGCATGCAGGAACAAGTGTTGATAGGGATGTAGAGCACCTGGGACCCTCATACACCACTGACGGGAAAGTAAAATGGCACAGACACTTTGGAAAACAGCTTGGCATTTTCTTTAAAGCGTTAAACATCAATTTATCATATGACCCAGTAATTTCACTCCTAGGAACCTACCCCAGAGATATGAAAACGTTCGTCCACACAAAGATTTGTATGTCAACGGTCAGAGCAGCTAAATTCACAATAGCCAAAAGGTAGAAACAACCCAAATGTCCATCAGCTGATGAATGGACGAATAAAATCTGATATGTTCACACCATGGAGTATTAGGCCATGACTAAAAGGAACAAACTAATGATTCATGGTACAATACAGATGAACCTAAAAACCATCATGCTACCTGAAAGAAGCCAGGTGCAGAAGACTACACAGTGTATGATAGCACTAATATGAAATGTCAGATCCCTAGAGACAGAAGGCAGATCCACGGTTGACTAGGGGAGCAGTGGCAGTGAAGTTTGACTGCAAATGGGCACAAGGGATGTTTTGGGAGTGCTGGAGCTGTTCCATTATGGGAATGACTGCGTAACTCTACAGAATACTAAAATTTATTGAATCATACACTTAAAGTGGGTGAATTTTATGGTATATAAATTATGCCTCAATCAAGCTGTCTTTCTGAAAAAAGAAGTAGAGTAAACCAATGAAAAAGGAATGGATTATTCAACAAATACTGAGGGGATATTGGTTAAGTAGTTAAGGAAAAGAAAACAACTTACATTTTGACTTGTACTGCACGCACCAAAAGACACCTAGTTTTATATTAGCCAAACCGTAAGAACAATTAGGTGAAAAAAAATGGTTAATAGGTTACAAATTTCAATGTGAGAAAAAGCTCACTAGGTAGAAAAGCAATGGAAAAATCCATGAAGGACGAGAAATCCTGTATTTGACTGTGGAAAAGGTTTATGCTTGTATGTAGACAAAAATATATCAAATGAAGTTGGGAGACAAATGACAAACCAAAAATATATTTTTGCTACAAATATGACAGGCTTCATTTCTCTAACATTTAAAAATAGGAATCAGTAAGAAAAATACTGACCATTCCAAGAAGAAAGTACCCCATCGTCGGCACACTACCTCCACCCAGCATGTTCTGTGCTTCTGGCACAAACATTTGTTCAAAACCAGCCTCAGAAGAACACGGAGTTCCTGGTCACTGAGGGCTCTGACCACACCAAAGGCTGGGAGTGGGCACAGCAGGGTGACCTGTGTCACCGAGCTCTGAGTCAGCCATGATGCCCCATGCTCTCCCCGAAGACCCCCTGGCCCTGGGAATTAAGGGCTCTGTACCACCAACATGCAGGAACCACCTCGTGGTAAGGAGGCACTTACCAAAAAGTGTAAGGTTTCAAGCCTTATCAGTGTTTACGCTTTAGCTTAAGTTGTATACTATTCTGTCTAAAGACAGAGAAAGAGATGGGAGGGACAGATGCAATGTGCTGGGTGTTCATCTGGGATAATACATTTGGGGAAAGAAGCGAGGATTAGAACATGCGGCAGAGGAAGGCAAGAACCCTGGGAAACTAACCGAAGCTGGCATGAAAGTCTTCACCACACTTTCAACTGTGTGCAAGAAAGCTCACGTTTCTTTATTTTCTCCAGACCCACTTAAATCTGGCTGTGAGCTATCATTCCATGGGCGATAAAAAATTCAGTCTCCCTCCCCTCAGCCACACTCCTTCCCTCCCCCTACACTGGGTGTGCCAAGGTCTCGGGGACTCCCAGGCATGGATGTCCCTTCCCAGCATGCACCCAGCCTGGGATGCAGGCCAGCATCACCCTTTGGTGAAGATGGAAGCCATGTCTGCCTGGGGCACCATACGGTTTTCCTCAGAGACCTTGTCACTCTGCAGGGTGCCGTCAGGATCTGGGGCATGGGTGTGCACTAAATCATGGCCCCAAAACCCTCCCTGCCCTCTCTCTTCTCCTGGACTCTCCCTCCTCCCATCAGTCCACCCAGCTTCAGCTGTTCAGTGAGGGAAGGATTTAAAACACATACGCATATACACTGCCCCCCTCAACACACACACACGCTCTAAGCCACTAACTCTAAGTAGTGCCCAGTTTCCCCCTTGCAAAAGGTGATAAGGCAACATTAGGACTTGATGTTTTGCTTAGAACAGGGGCGAGGAAAATGGAAAGGGAGCAAGTAAAAATCAATATCTGATGGACGATCCTAGCATTGGCACTGCCTGAACTCCATGGCAGATTTCAATCCCAGAACCCCTATCCCCAAACCTAGAAAGGAAACAGCTGTTATTTGGTTACTTCATCCTGCACTTTATAAAGGGAAAAAATGTGTGAGGCTCAGAGGAGAACCAAGGGTTTGATGGGAAAAGCTCCAGAAGAGCATAGACAGACTCCTTAATGTCCAAGAGGCTTAGTGTTGAGAGAAATGTCCGCTACCTTTGGTGTCTTATCTAATATCCAATTTACTTTCCTTAAGGGGGTTAACAATCCCTGTAGAGCAATGGTTCTCAAACATGAGCGTGCATCGGAACCCCTTGGGGGGTTCATTAAAACACACTTGCTGCCCCCCCCGCCCCCAGAGTTTCTGACTCAGCAGGTCTGGGACAGAACCTGAGAATTTGGAGACCAGACTTTGAGAACAACTGCTCTAAACAAGCACGACTCTCACAGCTGGTAAACAACACATTCTAAGTTAAATCAGATGTCCCTAAAATTTGATTGCAAACTCAAACTCTCCTAAACATTTAATTAAAGTCACAAGAGGACAGTATCAGTTGCTCTTGAATGTTTTAAACAAACAGCAGGTGAAACATTTCCACACGCATGACGATGATTACGAGTATAATCAGCACATGTAAATATTTACAGAAGTGGCAAATCCATGGATCTCAATTGGCCTTTTCATGATCTCTATTCCAATTCTGATTTCCACTTCTATTATTTCTATTCTCACTTCCTCCCAGGGGCACAATTTGACTCTGCCCACTGGAGAGATGGGTTGCAGTTTCAGAGCCTGAAGCTGGCAGAAGCTGCAGGTGCCTCCTGAAATTCAGTGACTCAGGACAAGAGAGGTAAACGTTGGGTGCCTCTTCCCGAACAATCCTCCCTGAGCTGTTCATTACCTGGCTAGACAGGCCCCTTTGTATAGTTATAGTCAGTGTGCTACAGCAGAAACAACCCTGACCAATTGGATTGGCGTTGAATTGTGTGCCCTGGTCTTTCCTCCTGTATCAGTTTCTTCCCAGCGTCTTAAGCAGCAGGGTGGTGGAGCCAGCTCCTACTCATCCCACGAGCCAGTGGCTGGATTTGCAGCCATCTCATGAGCTGGTTGTTAAATACAGCCATCGTGAAGAACTAGGTTATATAAACTTATAATTAAATTATATTAAAAACAAAGGTAATGGGGTTTCCCTGGTGGCACGGTGGTTAAGCATCCACCTGCCAGCGCAGGGGACATAGGTTCGAGCCCTGGTCCGGGAAGATCCCACATGACACGGAGCAACTAAGCCCGTGCGCCACAGCTACTGAGACTGAGCTCTAGAGCCTGCGAGCCACAACTGCTGAAGCCTGAGTGCCTAGAGCCCGTGCTCCGCAATAAGAGAAGCCACAGCAATGAGAAGCCCGTGCACCACAACAAAGAGTAGACCTCGCTCGCCGAAACTAGAGAAGAACCCTTGCGCAGCAATGAAGACCCAATGCAGCCATAAATAAATAAATAAATAAATAAATAAAAAATTTTTAAAAAAATCAGTAGCTCCGAAAAAGTTATTACAAGAAAGAAAAAAAAAAGATTGGTTAAAGCCCATGAGGTCACATCAATGCCTTACAAATGCGGAGAAGAAGTGGGGGACCGGTGTCCTGTTTCTGGCCCATGAGTTGGGAGGTGGGAGGCCTTGGAGAAGACCCCCTTCACCAGCCTCCTTTCCATCCAGGAGGGGATTCCATGTGCAACTCAGAGGGAAACTGGGTGTGGGGGAAGTGATGGGCTAGAAGGAGCAGGGTCCTTGGTCACCACTGAGCACAGCACCAAGCCCTAGGATCACCACCTTCAGGGCTTCTTCTGACAGAAACTGAGTCAATTCCCTGAAGTGGAGATTGTTGTCACATTGTAGATGGAAGGGTGAAAGATTTGGAGGCCTGAGGATCCAGGAGCTGGGGCGGGGGAAGGAGGCAGACACAGCAGGGAGAAGGGCAGGGAAGGAGGAACTGTGTACTGGGCGGGATGTTGCATGTTGAGAGCTGGGCACTTGCAGCGTGGGCTGGGAAGCCCCAGTCTGTTCCTGGATGTGTGCCCAGAAAACCCACATTGCTCACACAGGCAAGTGGCCCCCAAGGGCACTGGGGCTGGAGGACCCTGTGGGTGTGCACAGGGGTGCAGACATCTGGGTTAGTGCACAGTGAAGGACAGAAACCTCTCAGGGACACATGGCCTGGTTGGAAGAGGCAGTGGTCTTTCTCCCTGTGGGAAGTATCTGACACCTCCCAGCCCAAGTCCTTTCCTCCAAGACATGTGGGGAAGACACATGGCTGCAATAGGAAGACGTCCTTCTCTTTTGCTCAGATCACTTAATAAATGCAGCTGATAAGCATTTGCCATGGAGAAAACACACAGGTTGGGGAGTGTAGACCAGCAGGCTTGCTATTGGGGTACTGAAGGCTCACACTAAAATGGAATTGTCGTTTCACTTAGGGTGGGTTTGTGCCCATTTCTTCCCCATCATCAAATGAGCTGGGAGCACACACATCAGACCAGACCAGTCAAGTCTTCTGTTACATCTTACCCGTAGTATTATTATTACTATTACTAAACGCAAGTTCAGGTACTCAATGCACAATGAGGCCAAACAAACCAAGACGCTGGAGTTTGGAGCAGAAAAAGGTTTATTGCAGGGTTGAGTAAGGCAAATGGGGGTGGGGTAAGGGGGTGGCTTGTACTCAAAATACCCCAAGCTCCCTGAAGGTTTTCTTGTCTTTTTTTTTTTTTTAATATTTATTTATTTATTTATTTATTTATTTATTTATTTATTTATTTATTTATTTATTTTTGGCTGCACTGGGTCTTTGTTGCGGCATGCGGGATCTTTAGTTGTGGCATGTGGGCTTCTTAGTTGTGGCATGCGGGCTTCTTAGTTGTGGCATGCATGCGGGATCTAGTTCCCCGACCAGGGATCAAACCTGGGCCCCCTGCATCGGGAGCACAGAGTCTTACCCACTGGACCACCAGGGAAGCCCCTCCCTGAAGGTTTTCAGCATAGCATGCTTTAAAATTTTTATTTTATATTGGAGTTTAGTTGATTTACAATGTTGTGCTAGTTTCAGGTACAGCAAAGTGATTCAATTATATATAAATGTATATCTATTATTTTTCAGATTCTCAGCAAAGCATTTTTAAAGGCCAGGTGAGGGAAGGTGGGTGGCAGAGTATGTGATCAGCTCATGCACAGTTCTCTGACTGCTTGATGGTGAGGTAACAGGGCAGTGTCACAGGGGTTAACATTATCAATCCTTAGGCACCAGAAGGTCTGGGGGCTACGAGATCATGATCATCAAGTAGTTAATTTCTTCCATTTGGTGGTGGTTTTTAGCATCTGAAAAACTCAGGAACTATGCATCAGATACTATTATCTAGGTACTTCAGACAGGAGCTAAAGCAGAGGATATGGGAGAGGGGTCTGTCCCCAGGAAGGCCCCATGGGGTCCTGCTCGGTAACATCACCATCATCATCATCATTATTATTCAGCACAGTTACACACATACATCCACACATTTTTACAGATGCTGGGGTAGCAATGGTCATATGTAGCTATAATTTGGGAGAAGGACACCAAAACACAAGTCCAAGGTTTTCTCCATATCACAATCATGACATATTACATGTTACATATACTTTGTGAATTCCCTGAATCCTTCCTGGAAAGAAGCAGGTATCATAGTCTGGGTTCCTCTGAAAGCAGGACCTGAGACCTAGCCTTGAATGCATGCAGTCTTTTTGGAATGTGAGTCCAGGAAGCCCAGGGGGGGAAATGAGCCTGGGAAGGGAGAACAGCCACCAAAGACCCATTCATGGGCAGGTCACCATCATGGGTGATGGGGCTCGTTCCCACAGGGGACCCTCTGAGAAACTGTGTGGAGAGCACCCAGGATTGTCCTGTGTGTGTGATGAAGTGGATTGTTCCAGGGTCGCTAATATCCCTGCACTTCCGTGTCCCACCTGCCTTCAGGGGACATTCCCCTGGATGCTGGGAATGCTCTCATGCAAGGAAGAGAGAGACATGTGCTGGAGACAGGACACTGCCCACCTGCTGCAGCTGCAGAACTCAGGTGGACCATGGGGATTCGGGGTGAGGCACCGACAGCATCAGCATTGGGTTATATAAAAACCAACGAGGCACCAAATCAGTGGTCCTTTGAAACAGGCTGTTTGTTTCAAGGATGTAAATAATTGATCCCAGCCTTCTCTCATTGCCACAGTGAGCCACTCCAGAACTATCTGCTCACATTAATCTACCTGGTAGGAAGTAGGCAAAGTTTGTCTCAGGCAACGTCTGCTGCACAAGCAGGGGATCTTCAGGCTGTCTGGGGAGATGAACTCCAAGGGCAAAGTTAGCAGCAATCCTCTGCAGAGTGAAAAATGGAAACGTTGACCTTCTCCAAGAGAACAAAAGCAACTCTATGCAACAACAAAAACAAAAAAGCTGCAGGCTCTCCCACCCACTGTCTCAAGGTTGAGAGACGTGAAGCATAGTTTCACAGTCTTAGAGAGTTAGGACAGACTTCAGTTAAACAGGGTAGGATCATCATCAGCTACCTCCCTGGACACCCCTAAAATGACCAATAAGGTCAGGAAGATATAAACCTACATACACCCAACCAAGGACTTGTGTCCACATATACAAAGGACACTGACAAGCCAATAAGAAAATAGCAAACAACATAACAGAAAAAAGGGGAAAAAATTTGGGTAGGCACTTCGTAAAACAGGACAACTCAGTGCCCAGTAAGCAGTGAGGATTTAGAGCAACTAGAATGGTCTTGTGTTCCTGATGGGAATGTAAATTGGTTCAACCACTTTGGAAACCCCTGGGCATATCTACTGAAGATGAACATATGCACACTTTATGACACATCCATTCCACTCTGGTGTATACTCAGAAATGTGATCATAGTCACCCAAAGA
Source organism: Balaenoptera musculus (assembly GCF_009873245.2). NCBI lineage: Eukaryota > Metazoa > Chordata > Mammalia > Artiodactyla > Balaenopteridae > Balaenoptera > Balaenoptera musculus. Next base: position 19,435,792 of record NC_045790.1, on the reverse strand, counting down.
CTTGTCCAGCGCAACACTATTCATAATAGCTAAAATAATTCTGTGTTGTATATTTGAAACTTGCTAAGAGAGTAGAGCTTAAAAGTCCTCATCACAAGGAAAAAAAAACTTGTAACTATGTGTGGTGATGAATGTTTAAACTTATGTGGTGATCATTTCACAATATATCCATACATCAAATTATGACGTTGCACACCTAAAACTGACACAATGCTTTATGTCAATTGTATCTTGATAAAAACAATAACTAAAAACTGAAACAATTCAAGTGTGCATCAACAGTAGAATGGTATATATATAATTGAATATGATAATACACTAGATCAATTATATCATAAATTATTTATAAACCATAAATAAGATTTATGCACAATAAATAATATAAATGATATATCACATGGTATATATAGTATATACCATTTATTATATAGCTGATATCATATTATGTAATTATACACACAAATATATTTTTATACAATATATAATTTTTGTACAAGTATATTATATTTATTTATATATTTAAGTGATATTTGTATTATGCATACAGCATAGTCACACGATGGAAGGCTTTGCAGCAATAAGAATGGATAAACCCAACTGTTTGCATAACCACCTGGGGGAATCACACATGATGTTGAGTGAGAGGAGCCCGACCCAGGGACACACTGGGATTCCAGGGACAGGCCACACTAAGCTCTGTGACCACGTTCTCTTGCTGGGGGGTGACGTAAGGCTCATTCTCAGGAGAAATGAAACCAGAGAAATGAGGCAGGGGATTCTGGTCCTCCTTCCGAGTCTGTGGCTCTTAAAACTCTGTGCATCTCTCACCTTGGTGAAAATAAACATTAACTTTTAAAACACTGTGAACAGATCAGCTCAGGCAGTCAACACCGATTGTGGGATGCCAAAAGCAGGCGGCCTGAGCGGCCAGCAGGACCCAGGAGGACTCCGGCGGCCCCTGCGCCACAGGAGGCCAAGGGGAAGGCAGCCCTGGTGGCCGGACGCTGGGGTAGGACATTCTCCCAGCATGATGCTGCTGTGCTTGCGTCTCAGATGTTGTTCACCACCCTCATGGGGGGAGTGTTTCTGTCCTGTCCACTCAACCTCTTTTCAAAGACCATGTGTGAACATCTGACCAAGACATACAAAGAGATGCACTTGTTAGCAAAGGTGGCACCTTGGGGTTTGAGGACACAAGGTGTATGTATACACAAGAGAAGGAGGAGCATTTAGCTCTCCCCAATACACACGTTCACACGCATGCATGTACAAGTACATGCACACACAGGCATTCACACACATGCACACAGACACACACTCACACATAAACAACACACACATATATATGCACACACGCACACACAGAGGCATGCACACACATGCGTGTGCACACATAACACATGTACATGCACACAGGCACACGTGCACACACGCATGCACGTTTGCATGCATACACAAGCACATGCTCACACATAACACACATGCACATGTACACACAACAGCACGCACGTGACACAGGTATGCAAGCACATACACATATACACACTCCCCAGCTGCACCGTGCATGTGCTCTAAGGAGCAACATGATGGTAAGGGTTTGCAGTCACACGTGGCAGACCCGGGAGCAGGGCTGACACACTGGTAGACCCCAGAACCCACGTTGAGTGGGGCATCCTGTGGCACTGACCTTTTTTCAAAGACGTCATCCTCCCCAGTTCACTGAGGGACTAGCCAAGGCTCCTGGAAGTGACATGCTCAGATCTAACAGCTGTGAGGGGCAAGGGACCAGTATAGCATTTTCCTTGGCCTTCTCCCCTCCCGCTGTCTCCCTGGCCACAGGTTCCACGTCAAAGCCAGCCCTGTGGCCCATGCAAGGAGAAGCAGCAAGGGGAGTGGGGAGCCAGTGAAGTCTCAGCAGGAGGAGAAGGTAATGAGGGCGAGCAGCCTGCCGGCATCACACCGTCCTGCCCGACCCACCGGACTCTCACTCCCTGGGGGTGCCTGCCTCCCTCAAGCTCACCAGCTTCCCTGAAAATCGGAAAGGCTGACCCTGCCCGGGAGAGGAGCTTGTCACTACCAAGTCCCTCCCTCTGCTGATGAGCTGCAGACAGCGGGTCCCTACACCTTCCCGGCTCACGACGGAAGCCCTGCCTCACCCCTCCCACACCCAGGGCCCACCTCTAAACATCTCGGCACACCTGTGAACATGCAGATGTTCGTGGAACCAAAGCCAAAATGGTCTCCTGCCCAGTCACTCAGCCATCTCTCGCTGACCTGCGGACCCCCTGCCCCTGCGGGGTCTCAGCTCTGCTCTCTGTGGAAGGTTGAAGGAGAGTCTGTACCACACACCCACTGGCCGTCCCTTTTGGAAGGGACCTCACTGCCCAGCCGGACCACCTTGCAGCAAATACAGCATCATGGCCATCTCCTGGAAACGGTAGAGGTTCAGCAATTTGCCAAAAGACTGCAAAGGAGCGCGGTGCCCAGCTCTGCCTGCTAAGCCCACAGTTAGCCCCCGGGGACAGGGAAAGGGGCACGGCAGGCTGTGGCAGCAACTAGAGGTCTTGGCTGGGCTTCTTGTAAAGGATATGGCTTTGCCTCAATTTAGAGGTGAACCTCTGCTCCCTACGTTAACACAACATAAATGCTTTGTAAGAGTATTAAGCTAGGAGGGAGCCCTGTGCCTGCAGCCTGGGCCCACCCAAGAGTGTGCACCTCTACGTGGAGCGGGGATGCTTTTACGGTTCTAAAAGAGCAGGCGCTCAGAGGCAGCAGCAGGAAGCTGAGCGTGGTCAACAGTGGCAAAGACTACTTCTGTGGACCTACTCTGTTCAAGAAAGTGCTGGGTCCTGTGGGTGAGACAGGAAAACATGATTCCCGCTCCTGTGAGCTCAAAGTCTAGAAGGAGAGAAAAGGCAGTTCCCTGAAGTGTAAGACCACAGTGGAAGCACGTGACTAATGGCCCAGATCATGCGGTCACAGTTATCTGAGGTGTCTTGCCTCCTTGGGGCTCCCACCAGCTGCAGGGGAGGAGGTCAGTCTTGTCCCTGCAGCTACTTGCACAAGAGCCCTGTGTCTTAATGCCCACTGTTGTCTGAATTTAATAAGAAAGGCTTATTTTGTTCCAAATGGCCCCATCTCTTTTAATGACCACTCTTCAGAGGGCTCTGAGACTTTACTATGAACTATGGAATTTATAGTTTAAGGGAAAAAATAGGTGTCCATGTGGAACACTCAGCCTGTGGCTTATGAGTCAGTTTTTGTCTTGGACACAACCCACTACTATTCTAGGTAACAGGCAAAATTGTGTGTCTGAACTTCCTGTCCTCTTGTGGGTTATAAATGGCATGAGGGCACTGAAACACACTTGTGTGTTTTTGGAAGAGCGGGAATTGCATTTTATTTTCCTCAATATGATGAACGCCGTAACAAAGAGGAAAGGGCCCAGAGTACCAGCCAGGGGAATTCTGTCATCGCGCATAACCCAACACCACTGTCTTTCCCATCCTGATCACAAATGGTATCTGTTTACAACAAAAAGTCCTGGGCTTTCCTTTTGCTTTGAAGACAGGAAACAAGAGGAACATCTGGATTATAGCTCAACACCCCACAGAGGTTTGTCTGCCATCTGCAAAGCAGGGTCTTTTCCAAGGCTTTTTCCTGGTTTGGGGCCCCACTGCGGACAGTCACTGAATGTCCCTCTAACAGGCCAGGCAGAGGGCCTGGCGCCGTTCTCAGGGTGAAGCCCGGGCTCTGTGCCCAGCAACCTCAGCTCTCTCTGCGCAGAAAGCCTACCCGGCTCGGCCTCATTGTCTCTTCAGAGTGTCTCTCCGGAAGCCCGAATGGGCAGGCACAGCCTGCAGGGTACTAGGCTTCCAGACAAGCCAGGACATATGGCAGTCAGAGCTCAGAAATGACCACGAAACTGAGATGAGCTCTCCCTGCCCTGCAGGTTACAGAGGCCAGTATGCCAGGCCAGGGGCCCAGCACTGGTGAGCCGGCTGTCCTGGGACAGCCCGCACCCACCCACCGATGAGAAGAGGTACAGATATTTCAGGGGGTTGTTACATGAGAAAACAGAGACAGCCCCAGGACTGGGCCTGGCCTAAGTCAGCATGCAGTAGGTGTCTCCCAAACTGCTTTTCTTAAATTGCTTTACTTATTTAAAACATAGAGAAACATACGTATAGATGTGTTACATACATATATATGTTCATTTTTTAAAAAGAAAAGCTGAAGTTAAATACAGATAAGCTGACATTAAAAAATAAAAAGGAAAGACGAGAGAAAAAGAAAAAGAAAAAAGAGAAAGAAGAGAGAAAAAGAAAAAGAAAAAAGAGAAAGAAGAGAGAAAAAGAAAAAAGAGAAAGAAGAGAGAAAAAGAAAAAAGAGAAAGAAGAGAGAAAAAGAAAATTGTTGTATTTTCACCTCCCACATCTATTATTTCTAGAAATTTTGTCTACTTTCTTCCTGTCTTTACATGTAGACACACCTATATGTGTGAGGGGTGTGTGTGTATGTGTGTTTGTTTCTGTGTGTGTGTTTTACCTTCTGTATTTTCACATAAGGTCATGGACATCTTTTGATGCCATTACATTACATTCTTCAATGTTAGTTTAAATGCCTATGTAACCCCACCTAATACGGATGTGTCATAATTTATCCAACTAATACCCAATTCTGGTATTCCCTCTTCTTTTCCTATTGGTCCACTTTGAAACCATCTTTTGTTTTAATTTTTACTTTATATTGGAGTATCATTGATTAACAATGTTTTATTAATTTCAGGTGTACAGCAAAGTGATTCAGTCATACATATACAAGTATCTATTCTTTTTCAAATTCTTTTCCCATTTAGGTTATTACAGAGTATTGAGCAGAGTACCCTGTGCTCTACCGTAGGTCCTTGTTGGTTATCTATTTTAAATATAGCAGTGTGTACATGACAATCACAAACTCCCAATCTATGCCTTCCCCAACCCTTCCCACTGGTAACCATAAATTCATTCTCTAAGTCTGTGAGTCTGTTTCTGTTTTGTAAATAAGTTCATTTGTATCATTTTTTTAGATTCCGCATATAAACCATATCATACAATGTTTGTCTTTGTCTGACTTACTTCACTTAGTATGATAAGAAACCATCTTTTTAAATCATCCTTTATCTGATGAAATCAAAGTCTGCCCTCATGCTTTTATCCAGAGTTCCTGGCTTTGTTTGCTTAGGACTTTTTGTTCATTCTACTATAATACCAAGTGAGCTAAGTAATCATCTACAAATCCCTCCATAAAGGGAGATGCGGGCTGGCATCCCTCTACTTACTGCACACTCACCAAGACCTGTTTCGTGGGCACCTGGTGCATTTCTTAGAGCTCCTCCCTCGCCATCCTCTCCTCTCTGCCCCACGCTTGCCTGGACTTCTCTCCACCGCAGGTGTTCCCCGCCCCCTCGGGTTTCAGGCCTCCTCAAAAGCCTACATTTGAGTTCTTTGAAGTCACTTTATGACGTCTTGGCGGCCACTGTCAGTACTTCCTTCCTGATGTGCTGACGGACACCTGGTGTCTCTTCCGATTCGCTAGTCATTTGAGGCCCCCTCGGCATTGAGCGTGGGCATCCACGGGGCTGCATTCACTTTTCCCTCTGCAGACGCAGAATTTGGGGTCCCCAGGGGCTCAGGGGCTGCTGCCTGGAGCAGGAGCTCCTGGCTGCCATGAGGCACCGAGAACACATCTTCTGCCCACAAGGCTCACCTGAGCGCAACCTTCCAGGAACAAAAATGTGCCTGTTAGAAATGTAACAACTGTCAATAACGTGTAGAGATCACAGTGTGAAGACTGCAATTTTTATCTAAAATGAAAATTAAAACTATCACCCTCTTGATGAAATATTCTGCATTTATTTCCACCCTGAAACCCAATAAAACTCAGACATATACAGAGCCCTACCTACAAACACACACACACACACACACACCCCTACATACACAGACTCGCACACCCATTGTGCTCACCCCAGGCCCTGCAGGAATGCACCTCACACGGTGTGAGCGATAGTGTGTAGACAGCACTATCTCGGCAACAGCCCTGACTCTCAGGAAATGGGGCTCCTCAGGCCCAACAAGCTGGAGGCTTCCTGGAGGAGGGGACGGGGCTGGCCCTGAGGGGGTGGGGAGAGAGTCACCATGTGCCGCCCAGAGAGGAGGGCAGTGGACACTGGGAACAGCATGAGACACTGGCCTGACAGAGGGGCGGGTGCTGGGGACCCCGGGAGCCTAATGGCCCACTGGAGACTGAGATCTGGGCGAAACGGAGCGCTAGAGATGTTTAAGCAGGAGTGTGCCGGGTAGAAGGCAATGTTTTCAATTTCCAATATTGTTTTTGGTATTGTCCATTTTAACTGTCATAAATCATAATCCGAGCAAGCATGTGCACAATTAAGTTAACATACGTCCGTGTATGTCCTGTGAGCACTGGAAACACACACAGTGCTCACTGTCTACATGAGCAGGGCTTTGCTCTCACACCATCTTCATTAGCATCCCTTCCCTATTCCAAGCAAATAGCTTAATGATTCATGACAGGAACTTCCCGAAAGACCCCTCAGCTCTTTGATAGAGAACATCCACAGACAGTTTGCACACTGAGATTCTGGGAATCCTTCACCTTGTTGCCCCATGGATCCCAGACCCAATCCTAATGGAACCCACCGTAAATCAGGCGTCCAATTCTCATTAGATTCCTCCCTTGCCGCCCCTGGGCAATGCCCACAAAGCTCTGGGGGTGTGGACCTCCTTCCCCTCAGCAAGAAATCCAACTCTTCTCACCCACAGCTGGTGGCGGGGCCATCTGGGGGGTCTGACATCCAACCCCTGCATGGAGATCGTGACTGGGATTATTTCTTTACAAGTTGCTAGTTAATAAACATTACTTTTCAAATCATAACATAGATTAAACATTATTTTATTAATCATCAAACGTCCCCAAATGAGAATAAGGCAAGAAAAAGAGGACACTGAGTTCTAGAAGTCATTAAAGAACAGAGCTAAAAATGAAAACCAATATAGCAAAGGCACCAAAAATAAGGGAAAAAGGAGACCCAGTTAACTGGTAGAAAGCATTTCTTATCATTATCTCCCAAGGTATAAAGTGCAAGTGAGCTGGAGGCTGCTGTTAAGAATCCCTGGATTGAATCATTTCAAAGTCCTTGCTCTGCCTCTGAGTCTATTTCTCAATTTCCTCTCCATTGTCAGCTGTGTGGATTTTTCATTAAAACAACAGCTTCTGTTCATGGATGACTTGTTCTGTGCCATAATAACATCAACATGCCATTGCAGAGGTGGAGCTGTCACTTGGGCCATGGGAATCCTTTCCACCCACCCCCCTTCCAGGTATGAAACCATAGACACTCACCACATTAGAACTCAGCCTTGAGCATGTTGTATCCATGACAGCACCAGATGCCACATCTTGTCAACCATCTGAGGTATTGCCACTACTTATCTGTCACTATGGCAACAGGAGAGCCCTGGGAGCAGCCTTGAGGTATCTCCCTATACGAACACTCAATCTCCCAAGCAGCAGAGGTGCCTCAGGCTACCTAGGCCAGCCAAGGGTTTGCAGGGCTTGGGATGCCACCGGCAGGCTGTGGAGCCATGGGCGAGTTCCCTGGCCTGGCCGGACCCCCTGTAATGAAGATGAGACAGTGTCACTTACATCATGAGCAAGGAAAGTGTCTGACTGGGGCCAACTTTAGTAGACGTCAGTGTCACCATCCAGGACTGCTGGGCATGGGGCCTCTTGGGGCCGACATAAAGGGGACCCACCTCCACCCTCGTGCAGGGCACTGAGGGAGGGGGCCACCGGGGTGATGGAGCAGCTCTGATGTGGTAACTTTTGACTGACACTCTCGGGCCCTCTCACATCAGGTGGCGCTGATAAAGAGAACATGCCCAGCACTCAGAGGGGGCCTGTTGTGTGCCTCACAGAAGATCCTGGTCAGGAATTCCGATTGTAAATGGCCACCTTTGTTACCAGCATTAATGCAAGCCATCCAGCACCATCTCTCTTCTTCTCCCTGCCCACTGAGATGGGTAACTGCCCCAGATAGCCCGGCACTCAGCTAGAAGGCTCTCACACACCTCAGAGGGGAGGTGTAGTCATTTCCATTTTACAGACTAAAAAACTGAATCTCAGGGAGGTCAGACAGCTCTCAGGCCATTCGATAGCAGAAGCCAGATTCAAAGTCCGTGCAGTTAGGACTGTCGGATTAAATACAGACCCCCCAGTTAAATTCGAATTTCAGACAAACAGCAAATAAACTTTACTGTAAGTACATCCTACATATTGCATGGGACAATATTTTTTTCCGCTACATCTGGAAACCCCATCGTGATTGACGTTACTCCCACCGCATTTAAAACACATGGCTACTAATAGGCACATGAAAAGATGCTCAACATCACTAATTATTAGAGAAATGCAAATGAAAACTACAAGGTACCACCTCACACCAGTCAGAATGGCCGTTTTTAAAAAGTCTACAAATAACAAATGCTGGAGAGGGTGTGGAGAAAAGGGAACCCTCCTACACTGTTGGTGGGAATGTAAGTTGGTGCAGTCACTATGGAAAACAGTATGGAGGTTCCTCAGAAAACTAAAAATAGAATTACCATGTGATCCAGCAATCCCACCCCTGGGCGTATATCCAGACAAAACTCTAATTCTAAAAGATACATGCACCCCTATGTTCATAGCAGCACTATTCACAATAGCCAAGACATGGGAGCAACCTAAATGTCCATCAACAGATGAATGGATCAAGATGTGGTATATATACAAATATACAATGTAATATTACTCAGCCATAAAAAAGAACGAAATAATGCCATTTGCAGCAACATGGATGCAACTAGAGATTATCATTCTAAGTAAGTCAGAAAGAGAAAGACACATACCATATGATATCACCTATATGTGGAATCTAAAATATGACACAAATCGACCTATCTACAAAATAGAAACAGACTCACAGACATAGAGAACAGACTTGTGGTTGTTAAGGAGGAGGGATCGTGGGGGAGGGATGGACTGAGAGTTTGGGATTAGCAGATGTAAGCTATTATATACAGGATGGATAAATAACAATGTCCTGCTGTATAGCACGGGAAACTATATTCAATATCCTGTGATAAACCATAATGGAAAAGAATACTAAAAAGAATGTATATATATGTATAACTGAATCACTTTGCTGTACAACAGAAATTAACACAGCATTGTAAATCAACTATACTTCAAAAAACATAAAGTGATAAAAAAAAAATAGGTGGCTACTCATGGGCTAGGATGTCAGCACTGGTTGCTGTCTGGGTCGAGCTGTTTGTGCTGGCACCCCAGGCTGTCTGCACCCCCATGGAGGACAGGTCAAAGCTCCAGTCAGAAGCCGTGAGCCAGCCAGAGAACGGCCACCAGATATTGGTGTCCCTGTGCACAATGGCTACGAGCATCCCAGATCCGGGAGAGATGTAGGCTGACTCCTGACAGAGGGGAGGGTGCTATCCCCAGAGCTAATTGGAAAATGATTCCTCCGACTAGAGATGGTCCAGGCACGTCAGACACCTAGGTCTGCCTCATTCGGCTGGAAACACAGCCCCCAAAGACGAGCTGGACTGAACGCCTGGCATTGCGTGCATGCATTCTTACCTTTCTAACCCTGACCATAGAAGCCAGGACGCATGGGGCAAGGATGGCTCCTGTCCAGGAACTTGCAGAGAGGCCAGGGGCTCCAGGAGTAGCTTTCCTGTGCATGAATTCCTGACAGTTCCATTCCTAGCAAGAGAAAGTTCCTCACTGGCAACGAACCCAGTCTAGGATGATCCCTGGTCATCCCATTCCCACAGAGACGCCCCAACCAGAGATGAGCAGATTTAAGTCAGACGCTCCAGGGGCAACCTATTCAGTGCAGAAAAGAGCCGGGACCGGGCTTGCAGGTCCCAGTGTCGGGGAGTGGCCTCACTGGCTGAGCCTTAGCCCCCTGGGAGCCTGGCGACCCTCTACCTATGTTCTGGAGGTGATGAAGGGTAGCTGCCTTGAGGGCTGGGGAGAAACAGGACAGTGATCCGACTGGTCACCCAACCTAACACTTGGAGACGGAATATTCACCCTGATAGAGCATCTCCAGTGAGGACCTGCAGACCAGAGACAGGGTGCTGCTTTGGATTTGGGGTGCAGGGAGGTGTAAGAGAGCTCCCTATTTATCGTAACAATGGACAGAGGCTGGGACTGGAGCTCATGTGGGGACACTGGACATTTTCTGCCCATCCTCAGAATCTGACCCTGAAATGCCTGGCAAGTCATCACACAAGGCTCCAAACAGTCCTGCCTGCCCCAGGTGGGGGTGAGAAGGACTGGTGATAGGATGGGCTAGAGGGCCAGTGTCAGCTGACCTCAGGCCACCAGCCACCCTGAAGGCCGACAGAACCCCTGCTGCAACTTTCACCCTGTGCCCCGTCCTGCCAGGCTGGAGGAAGTCAGGACAGTGTCACAGGGGTGAGGAGCTAGCTAGAGGTGTTGGGCCTCAGTGTCTGCCGTTTGGATGCGTGCCTGGAGATCCACCAAACGATTTGACCAACTTAGAGCAAGATGGGATACAGGGGAAAGAATGGCCCTCGCAGATGGTGGTGGGGTGCAGAGGACACCAGGGTGAGCCTGAGGTTGATGGGGGTGCCCCAGGAGCAGAGCAAGTCCCACAGACAGGGTGGCATTAACAGCAAGCAGAGGTGCTGCCTGGGGCTCACAGAGCTGTGCAGGCCGTGATGCTCTTCGACGTGGTGCTCCCATGGGCCAGACCCAGACGAGGGCTTCTTCCCTCCTCGTCTCCCGACCTGGGCCTGAGCCTGGCCTCCTCACGCTGCTGACCAGATCAGAGGCCAACAATTGCCCAACCTCAGAAGCAGGACTTGCACGGGGAGGGGACGACCAGAGAATCAGCCCAAGGCAGAGTGGGCTCCCTGCCTGCCAAGGGTGGTGGCCGAGTGGGACACCCCAGGGTGGAAGGCTGGCCCTGCCTGCTGGGGGTGGAGGGTAGAGGTGGAAGGAGACAGGAAGAATGGTCCCCACATTTTCTGATCATGCACCACTGTCAGTGAAAAGATGAGAGCATAGATATGTGTGTATATTATTACATGTAACTGTAACATTACATGTATTTGTGTTTTACATACATTACAACACACACACAAAACCCTTTAATGGATGAAACAAAGCTGAAAAAATATTTTTGAATGTTCTGCTAAAAATGTTGGTCTTAACCACACTGGTTAGTACTCAGTTGACAATACACCTGTAGGGCAGTGTTTGCAATAGTGACTCCAGGTGTAAATCCCTCTTTTACATAATTCTTGCTACTGTAATTTTGGGAGAGGCGCCCTGTGAGATCTAACAGACAGTAGATGTTTTCACGCTGTCAGCTGTCTTCTCTTACCCTGAAAAATCCTGAGTATAATCTTCACTCTGCAGTTTGGAGCCATCTGTCTCTTAGTGGGGGTGGGTGCAGTTGGATGAGATGATGAAGCCCTGGATCCCACTTAACTGGGCACCAGCGCCAGGGTGGGCACACACTCCCAGCGTCTGCACCAGGCAAGATTTTTATCCTGTAGATAAAAAATGGAAATGGAAGTGAAAAGTTTTCCATGTGAACCCCCAACTTTGGAGAACCCGGACACAGCAGAGAGCAGCCACCCCCACATCTCCTTGGCCTGGGAGGTGGAGGCAGGCAGATGTGGAGTGCAAATTGCCTGCAGCCTCCTTATCACCTCATGGGAATGCTGGACAGTGAGCCCCCAAGGACTCCCACTGCAGACACGCCCCGATTTCAGCTCCAGCTCCCATGAGGTGAAGAGAGCATCAGTTCCCAAATCACTCGGCGGGCTGAGGGCTGATGTCTGCATGGTCGTCTGTGCCCAGGCTTCTGCTTCTGCAAAGCCATCTCTGTCTTCACTGAGCCCTCGGAGCTCACCACATGGTGTGTCCCCCTACCCACCCCGCATGGTGCTGCTCTCTGCTTGCACCCGCCCGCCATTCATGCTCTTCTCCCTGTGCCCCTGCTCTCATCAGGAACAGCTTAGCCTTTCCATTTATTGTATTGGTTTGTGCATTTTGTTTAAACTCCTCAGGCTTCCATGCCCTGCCCCAAGGATCTCATCAAGGGATTTTCCTCTGGTTCCTCCCGTGGTTAACTATTCCCCAGGATGGTCCCACTGGTTCTCATCTCCTTGTCCTCATGCTCTGTGCAGCACTGACCTGTGTCACCAGTAAGACACTGCAGATGTGACTGTGTGTGACCTCCAAAGCTAGGTCATGAAAGACATCTTCTCTGTCTGGTAGCCTTTGGGATCCCTTGCTCTAGGGGAAGCCAGGCACAAACCATGAAAATGTTCAAACAGCCCTATGGAGAGGCCCGTGCAGAGAGAAACGGATGCCTCCCGCAAACAGCCAGCATCAACAGCCCAGCCATGTAGGGATCCACTTTGGGAGTGGGTCCTCCAGCCACAATCATACCTTCAGATTAGACCACAGCCTGAACCACCCAGCTAACTACTCCCAAATTCCTGACCCACAGAAACCAGAAGAGATTAAAAATGTTTATTGTTTTATGATTCAAAGTCTTGGAGTAGTTTGTTTTACAGCAATAGACAGCTGGGGGATTCTACCTACCTGATTAAGAGAAGGAAAATTTCATACTGTTACATACATACATATCTACATACATGTATATAGAGGTTTTTTAAATGGGATCATACTTCACCATATGTATTACTTAAGGTCTTAAATAAGTCTTGAAATCTGCACAGCTAAACAAGATAAAAGTGTATTTCATGGGCACATCACCATCCATATGGGTGCTATTGTTTGGGGGTTCTCCTCCGAACACAGGTTCATGGACTCAAGTCCTTGCCCCTGGTGGCTCCATGTCTTCAACACAGGTGTCTCCAACTCAATGGGCAGATGAGGAGAGAGAAACCAGGGGAGGTCACATCCATTTCTTAACCCTGTGGACCAGAAGTGATACGTGTTGCATCCACTCATGTTCCATTAGTGAGAACTAGCCACTTGGCTAGATAGAAGTGGGTGCTGAGGAATGATGCCTTGGCTGGAAGCCCCTTCCCAGCAATAGCTCGATCCCATAGAATCTTTGTGGTCAGCTATCTATCTCTGCTGTGTTCCTTTTCTCTTGTTTTTTTTAAATCAAAAAATTTGTTATAGGCTTTGTGGCAGACAGACTTTGAGATGACCTCCAGTGATCCCTGCCCACCTCCTGATATTCACATGCAATCCCTTCCCCTGGAATGTGGGGAGGACCTATGACTTGCTTCTAACCAACAAAATATGGCAAAAGTGATGAAATGTACATGATTATGTCACATTAGATTATAACATCAGTTTTACCAGCAAACACTCCCTAGCTGGCTTCAAGGAAGCAAGTGGTCATGTGGGGAAGATGGAGAATGGGAGCCCCTCAGTCTGACAATACAGAAGGAACTGAATGTTGCCAACAACCATGTGAGTGAGGAGGGAGGTCCTTCCTCAGTCGAGCCTCAGATGAGACGGCAGCCCCAGCTGACACCTTGATTTCAGAGCACCAGCTAAACTGTGCCCAGACTCCTGACCTATAGAAGCTGTGAAATAATAAATGTGTCTTGTTTCAAGCTACTAAGTTTGCAGTATATTGCTATGTAGCAATAGATTGCTAATGTAGGCATCTTTCTGTGTCTGGGCATATTTACACCCTTTTAAAGTTGTGTGTATCCCAGGGCAGTGGTACTATACTGCATTTAACTTGTCCCTGCACATAGAGATGAGCTCCATTATTTTCTGCCCTTGCACACAACATGCAGGGAATATTCTCCTGTGGATCCTTGCAGCCCTGTGTGTGTGTGTGTGTGTGTGTGTGTGTGTCTGTGTGTGCGTGTGTGAATGACTCTTAGAAAGCTTCAATAATGGGTCTGCACTTGGACAATTTTGGTACATAAATGGCCAAATTGCCTCTGCAAAGGGGCATGATGGTTGTGGAGAGAGTTTCAACAATGAAGATGCCGAGAAGAATGTTCCAGTTGGAGGGACTTGGAGAGGCCAGGGGGCACATGGGGAGAGCCAGCCTACCTCTAGAGAAATAAGACTACCTCCGAGAGAATGAAGGAGAGCGGCCCAAAACTGCAGGTGCAGCCAAGTTTGATTCCGGAGCTCTTGAACACAGACCGACAAATTGGAAAATAAGACTGGAGGCTGTGAGGGATTCATGGAAGATTTCATCAAAGTTGGAAAATTAAAAGTTGACAGTTTTCCCTCTGGATCATCCTGGGTTCAGATTCACATTCCTGGAGTATTTTTTCCCCCTCAGGGGAAAAGCCCATGAACAGAACTTTTGACTTGATTTACCTTCATGTTCTCTTTGGAGGGATAATCTGGATGGATGAAAAGAAAATTATTGGGTGAAAACTCACAAAAGATTTAAGTAGGACATCCATACAGATGCATTCGGGAATTTCATGGAAGCCTTTTGGAACAGCAAAATTCCAGTCTTCTCTTCTTGGTTAAATCTTTCAGATGTTACCTGAGTGAAGTCAGCCAGTCCTGAGTCAAGGATATCGAAACCCAAGACAGACTGGTCAACTCAGAAGTTTTGCCCCTGTCCCTGGCAGGTGAGCTGCTGGAGGTTTGCAGGCCTGTGCTGGTGGGATGTCTCCCTGTCACTGTTCCACATGCTGCCCCCCGACTGGCTCTAAACTGTTATCCCTGCTCTTCCTCCACCTCCCCTCCCTCCTCCTATTAGTTGTGAAAGCTGAGAAATGGAAGAACCGGTTAAGCCTTTGGAACCAATCGCTTCCACTTACGTCTTCAGCTTCATTGGAAATTACAAATAATAAATCATTAATGATAATGTGTGGGTCAAAGGAAACACCCGACAAAAGACTACACAGGTTGTTGGTATGAATCATCAATAATAATCACAGTGTCTGGAGTTTCGGGGCCTGGAGCTGGGTCCTCCGAAACCAACGTGTTTAATGGCCCCACTCTCCATAAATGTTCACTCCCAAGCTTAGAAGGCACCACTCCATGAGGACAGATGGTTCAGAACCCCTCTCCCATCCCATGTGCGGCCTGCAGAGCAGACCAGCCTGCAAAGAGAATCAGCTGAGGAGAGACAAGTTCCAAAACCACAGGGGGTCCAACTTGTGCTCCGGCCACGTTTCTACTCTCATGGAATAACACCCACTATCCCGCCATCTTTTCTAATTCTCACTGTCTCTCATTCCTCTCTGTGTTTCCTTCTCTCTGTCCTTAACCTTCTTTTGCATATTCCTACGGCAGTAAAACTTGAGCCAGCAGTTCAGGCTGAGATAAAGTGGATGGGATACAGCACACTCACTGAATTTCAGGAGATTCGGGCTTTTTCTCCTCGATGCAAAATGATTATCTAGCTCCCTGGATTCATCTTGACTTTTTGCTGACATTAAGTGGACTGTTTAAATCTTTATTATTTTAAAATGACAAGTGTTGGAGAGGATATGTAGAAAAGGGAACCCTCATTCACTGTTGATGAGAATGTAAACTGGTGCAGCCACTGTGGAAAATAGTATGAAGGTTCCTTAGAAAACTAAAAGTAGAGTACCATATGATCCCGCAATTCCACTTCTGAGTATTTAACCAAAGGAAGGGAAATCACTACCTAGAAGAGATATCGGCACCCCCATGTTCATTTCCCATTATTCATAATGACCAAGACATGGAAACAACCTAAGTCTCCATCAAATATGTGATGTAAATATATACACAATGGAATGTTACTCAGCCATAATAAAGAAGGAGATCCTGCCATTGGCAACCACATGGATGGACCTGGAGGACTTCATGCTAAGTAAAATAAGCCAGGCACAGGGGGAAAAAAAAAACCTGCAGGAACTCATATGTGGAATCTAAAAAAGTTGAGTAAACAGCAGCAGAGAGTAGAATGGTGGTTACCAGGAGCTGGAGGCGGGGTGGGGATGGGGGGGCAGGGGGAGATGGGGTCAAAGGGTATGAAGCTGCAGTTATATGGGATGAGTAAGTCTGGAGATCTAATGTGTAACATGATGACCACAGTTAATAATAACATTTGAACACTGGAACTTTGCTAAGAGAGTGGGTTTTGCACCCAAAACAGTAATTATGTGAGGAGACGTGTTAATTAGCTTGACTGTACTACTCATTCCACAGTGTATATGTATATCGAATCATCTTAAATATATACAATTTTTGTTGTTGTACACCTACAGTTTTACTACAACTTTTGTTTAATTTTAAAAGTAAAATAAAATGTCCTTAGTTCATGTGGAGATTTCAGGGGCATAATGAAAAGCCCAAATGTCAGGCATGTGAGAATTGTGTCACCAACATACACTTCTATACGTAAGACAGCCTAGAGATTAAATCTCGTACAAAATAGTGTTCCTGTCTGCCCTCCAGGGGCTCCAGGTAACCAGGAAGGTGTCGGTAAGCAGAAGAGGTAGGCTCTTCACCTCCCAGGATGAATCCCACCGTGCCCGAGCCTCTGCCCCGCTGGGCTGGGGGTAGGGCATCAGGAAGGAGCAGGGTGACTCAACTCCGTCTGTCCCGGAGACCCCGCCTCCAGTGGATCAAGTGCGGCCACGTCCCCGTCCTGACTTGTGCTGCTCTCACCACTCATCTCCACTCTTATGAGGCGGCCAGGATGACGCTCGGTGAGAAGTCTGCCGCCCGGGACCACCGCTGCGCTGGGAAGGTTGGGAACAGACCCCAAGGGGAGAGAGCCTAGGGGACTTCCTGACTCATAGGGGAGCCCCTGGGACACCCACGCAGTGCCTGCCTGAGCCCAGGGGAATATCAGGAGGGGACCCACCCAGCCATGCACAGAATCATGAAAAGTAAGAAATGACTGCTGTGTTCATCCAGGTATTTAGGTTTGTTTGTGACACAGCAATGAATGACACAAAGTCCAGTCCAGCGATTTAAGTTTGCCTGGCTTGAATGTACAGATCCTTCCAAGATTTTCTCTGCCAGCCCTGCCCTCTCCAAAGTAGCTTCTAGATGCTGGAAGGGGGGGCTGTGGGAGGAGGGGCCGGGTGCTCTGGCATCCGGAGATGGGTCTGTTTGCCCAGCTCCGTGAGGCTCAAGGTTACCCCACCCCCTACCCCTGACAGCCCGAGGTATCTTCTCTGCCCCGTAGCAGCCCCAGTGAGCCCCCTGCTTCACCCCCGCTACGTCCCGTCCCCGTGAGATGGCCTGAGAATGCTGGCTGGGGCCGGCTCTCTTCCCTTCCTGTTGTCTGGTG
This sequence comes from Balaenoptera musculus, assembly GCF_009873245.2. Classification (NCBI taxonomy): domain Eukaryota; kingdom Metazoa; phylum Chordata; class Mammalia; order Artiodactyla; family Balaenopteridae; genus Balaenoptera; species Balaenoptera musculus. The sequence goes on along the minus strand of NC_045790.1, from coordinate 19,418,448 downwards.
CACACAGCAAACCTCCCGGTTGCCCCTGTTACTCAGCTGGCGTCCCAGCCCAGCGCCTCTCCTGTGCGGCAGCCAAGACCACGACTGGAGCGGTGCCTCTCACTTACACACTGGGCCCTGGCTGGGCGTGCGGACATCCTCTCTCTCTATTTCTGTCTCTCTGTGTCTCTCTGACCCCCTGTCTTTGTCTATCTCTCTCTGTCGCTCTGCCTGTCTCTCTTTTTCTCTCCCTATGTGTCTCTGTCTTTGTCAATCTCTTTCTCTCTCTGTTTCTCTCTGTTTATCTCTCCGTGTGGTTTCTCGGCTTGGCGCCCTCAAAACCCAGACTTCTGACATGGAAGCTCCCAGAGCGAGGGTTCCGAGAGAAGCGGGCACAGCTGCCTGACCTCTTCCATCAGAGCCTCAGAAGTCACCCGAGGCCACAGAGACTCCCGCAGCATCAAGGGGAGGGAGCACAGACCCCACTTCTCGGCTGGAGGACTGTCAAAGAATTTGCGGGCATGTTTTAAAACCACCAGGCTGCCACCCTTCCAGCCGCCCCAGGGAGTCGTGGGGGTCCCCAGGAAGAGGAATCTCCATGAGACCCAAGATGCTGATGGTCCAAAAGCCCCACACATCTCCCACTCTTGGCCAGTCCTCTCACCCCAGGACGGAGCCGGACCTGAGAGGGTAAAACAAGTTTCAACAGATCCTCTCCTGCCTGCACATGGCTCCGTGATCTGCGGGGCAGCTTCCAACCTCCTCTTCTGTTGGGAGGTGACATCCTCCAGCTCCCCTCCCCACCCCGCTCTGCTGACAAACAAGATTTGCGGAGAGAGGAGTGAAAACCACATCAGTTTAAGTTAGTTGAAAAGGAACAAATATGCCTGTGTAAAGTAACACCTACTCAGGCTGAAATTTTGTAAAAATATTTCCCAAAAAGTGGTTTTTGCTACAAATATGAGAAAGGCCATCTCAGAGAGGCTGAAACAATAGTGGCATTTAGTGGTGTCACAGAAGAAAACGCCAGAGCTGGTGCCCTAGCTCAATGATGCCATCTGAGCCAGACACGTCCTGTCCTTCCATTTCATTCCCAGCACAATGGCTTTTAATCCTCATGCTGGTCACCTAGTTACGAAATAGCTCTCAGAGCTCCAGGCATTGCACCAGCATCCCAAACTGGAAGGAAGGGACAGGAGAAAAACCTTAATGAGACTCCACCTGATTTCTTTTTACCTCTCATCATGCAGAACAGGGTCCCATGCACCCCTTAGAACAATCAGTGGCAAAGGAAACAGGTTTTGCTGTGACTAGTTTAGACCAAAGGGGCGTGAGAAATCTACCTTCTCTGAGATCAAGGTCTCTCTGTCTGCTACCTAAATAAAAATTTGGGTTCTTCTGGTGGGAAAGGAAATGAGGAAGAGACACTGAGAAGGAAAAGTGTCTTCTATGGGGGTTCCCAGATATTTCAATGCTTCCTATTTCAGGCAGGGTGTATGTTTGGAGTTCCCAAATAAGGTCAAATCTCGATTGTCTTTGGAATTAGAGAAGGAAGAACATGAGTAGGTAACAGTAGCCCAACATTTGAATCCCTCAACCCACACATTCTTTTTGAGATCTAACAACATAAAGAAAGATAATGCAATGAGTTTCTACACAGTCACCACACCACAGAACCTTGCTGATGCGTTGCTATCTTCCCAGCCCCCCTCCAGCAGGTAAGATGAGTGCCAGGTGGATGGAGACAGGGCCACAGCAGGAGGAGAAGGAGGAGAAATGGCCCGGGGGATCGACCAGCTGCAAGAAGATATGCAACAGTTGAGAGTGTGTGGAATTACTGGTCTCTGAAGCTGGTCAAAACTGTCACTCACTGAGTCCATGAGTTTCATAGCATTGGATTCCATTTGACCTTGAGGAGAGTTTCACATCACATGGAGGTCATGAGTCCCTCCAGGATCTCTCCTCCTTCTTCAGAACCCAGTCTCACTCGACTGCCCGGCAAAGCCTGGCTGGTCTCCCCTTGGGCCTCATAGCCTGTTGTTGGTACCTCCCCTCTGGTACTGAGCCCCTGAGAAAGGGCCTCCATCTCATCAGCAAGGTCACCCACCAGGCACTTGGGAATGTGGTCGCCTCTCTAAAGATTCACAGTGCACTGGCCCAAAGTGTCCAGGCCTTGCTCTGGAGCCACTGGGTTTACCCCAGTTCAAGGTATCTGGACAGGGCAGACGTTCTCACAGCACCCGCTCTTCCGCCAGGAGAAAGCATCTACGCAAGGCAAAGCCAAACCACCTCCTGCAAGCAGATTCTCATCCTCCACGGTGCAGCCACAGATGGGGTGCCAAGTCACCCACAAACTTGCCAAGTCCAAAAGCCCTCCTGCTCCCGTCCTGTTAATTCCCCATCATCCCTGCTCCTCTGCTCTCTGACCCTCCACCCTTGGGGAGTGGTCAGCCAACACAGACAACACTGAGCGCCTCACGTGTGCAGGCACCAACTCGGCACAATGCAGGACACAAACGCAGGTTAGAGACGCCGGCTTCTTCTCCCTGTCCTCTTCTCCCAGCTCATCTTACTGAGGATGGAGGTATCACCCGGGGCTAGTTCTCAGCCACTTGTTCTCTGAAAATGTGGGGTTTTTTTCCCCAGATCTTGCTTTGATCTGTTCATTCCCAGCAGTCACAATCATCGTACATCTTTCAGCTAGAATATTGGACATCTTAGCAGCATATCCAGAATCGCTACTTTTCTTTTTTATAATTTTTCTCTCCTTATTGATATTCTTTATTTGGTGAGACATCCTTCTCATACTCCCCTTGTAGTCTTTAGACATAGCTTCCTTTAGTTCCTTAAGCATATTTTAAATAGCCAGCTTAAAATATCTGTCTAATAAGTTCAATGTCTGGGCTTCCTAATGAATAATTTCTATTGTTGACCTTGTGTATGAGCCTTCTTTTCTTGTTTCTTTGCATGCTTCCTGTTTTGTTGTTGTTGTAGTTGTTGCTGTTGAAAATGCATTTTAAATAATCTAATGTGGCAACTCTGGAACTCTGATTCTCCTCCCCTCCCTAGGGTTCATGTTGCCATTTGTTTGGTGACTTTTCTGAACTTTCTGTAAAAACTGTATTCTTTGTCGTATGTGGCCACAAAGTCTCTGTTCCATTAGTTTCCCTTAGTCAGCTGATGACGGGACAGAGATTTCTTTAAACACCTGGAATAAATAAGCCCCCCCAGTCTTTGCCAAGGGGCTACACACTTGAGAGCCAGCCTTCAACACTCAGCTGGGCAGCTTACAACTTTGCCTTAGCCTTCACTTCCTGCTGGCACAGGGGCTCAGAGTCAGCCAGAGGTGAGAGGTGAGGGCCTCTCAGGTCATTTCTGAGCATGCACACAGCCCCAGGCATGTGCACAGCCTTGCGTATGCATAAAAACTACCCGATCTAGTTTAAAACAATACCAGTTCGTCTACTGTATTTCACAATTTCCTGGGTCAGGAATTTGGGAGGACTCAGCCAGTAAGTATCAGATGGGGTGTCTCCTGAGGTTATAGGAAGATGTCAGCTGGGGCTGGAGTCATCTGCAGGCTCGAATGGGCCGGATGTCCCCGTGACTCATGCACCTGGCCGGCTGTTGATGCTGGCCGCCAGCTGGGTGCTCAGCAGGGCTGCTGTGCCAAGCTCCTCCCTGTGGCTTCTCCCTGTGGCTTGGGTCTCCAGAGCATGGACACCCCAGAGGGCCCTGACTCCTTATTGGGGAGCTCGGACCCCAAGAATGAGGGCTTCCACAAAAGTGGAATGAACGCTTGGCTTTTTATGACTAGCCCGGGAAGTCACAGAGCACCACTACAGCCAATCTCTATCCATTAAAGCAGGCAGGAACCTGCCCGGATCCAAGGGGAGGGGACAGAGACACCCACCCTCCATGACGGGAGGCCTGCCAACAACTTGGTGCTACGTCTTCAAACTGCCCTGCATGGCAGACACCTCCCATCCTCGAGTTTCTGTGTTAGTGTTACCTGCCCAGAAAGGCCATCTCTGGGTAGATCCCAGTCTGTTATTCTCTGTCTCCTTCCTGGTTTATTTCCATCCGGAAGCATGGCATCACCACATTCTCTTGCTTGCATCTGTTCACTTCTAGTTTTCTCCCCTATCATTTTTTCGTGGGGAGGAGGAGGTAGGACAGGGATCTTGTCTGCTTGTTCAGCCTTGTCCTCCCAGCCAGGAGCAGAGTCGGTGCTCAGTTAAGATACGCAGAAGGCACGGAGGCCTATCCACTGAGGACATTTTTGAACTCAAGTCTGGCCCACACATAGCCCCCCTGAGGATTTCCCTGTCCACATGTGGAATCACTAAAAGTAATTGTGCAAATCCCAGCACAGGGATTGAGGCAGGACAGATACGCCTCACCCCTTATTATGCAGGCTCTTTACTCAGTGCAGGCTTGAATAGCAGGATTTGTCTTATATTTTACACAGAAAATAACCTAGTATTCTGTTTTTACCCTCCTGCCAATCCCATCCTCTCTGTCCCATTTTAGACCTCATATATGATGTCCCTGCTTTGGGAAAGGTATTTCCCTAGGTCTAGGGCCATCTGTTCCATCACATCCCCTGCTTCCAGGGCAAGAGACCCTCCCAGTTGGTCTGAAAACTTCCTCCCCCTTCTCACACAGCGCAGGGAGCTCTCCTGGGAAGCATACGGGGGCATGAGGACCGGAGCTGTGACCATCCACTGGTGAGGAAATGAGATTCACACCCAGAGGACAGGGGTCTTCTAGAGGCAGGACATAGAAAATAATTTTCTTCCAGACCAACTGCAGACCGCAGAGCCGAGATGGCCTAGTTCTGGCAAAGGGGATAAAATCCATCCCTTTCCAATTTCCTGCTCAGCACCATGCTTCCCTGCCTCCCTGCTCCCCTGAGTTCAATGCTTCCGAGAAGACCAGTTGCTTCCAAAACTGAACCCAAGGCCAGTTTTCACCCTCAAGTGGATTCAATTATTTCTGAACATCTGATGATCTTGTGGACCCCTCCCTTCCCCCCACCCAGATGGAACCTGGGTTAAGCTTCACTGAGACTCAACAAAGCACAAAAAGGAGGTGATTTCTCCACGAAAGGGTTCACTCCAGGCCCAGGTCACACCATCCAAGCCTCACGTTGTGTACGGCCATTTGGAGGTACAGCCACACCTCACCCTGGGGACAGATGTGCCAGAGTCTTTTTCCATGTGGTCACTGTTTTCCCTAGTGGTATCCTACATCTGAGACTCACAGTCTCATTCCAGAGGCCAACATTTTGTCACCACAAAGATCAAAGATCCATTACCATCTGGTCAGAAACAGGCAGCATTTTAGTGCTGTCAAGGGCAGGAAGACATGTCCACAATTAGACAGTCATCAATGCCAACTCCCGAGGGCTGGCATCTCCACAGAGAAAGTGCATCCATCCTTCTAATCTCCAGAGTTTCAAAATTGTCCATGATGGATGGTGTCTTTGAGGCTAAACCTGTGAGCAAGCTGACAAAGAGAAGCCCCGGTTTGCACAGTCATGCACAGTGACATCCAAAAGCCACCAGTGATTGTGCAGAGATCAGGTTCTTGGGGGTGGGGCTGAGCTGCATGGGGAGCCTGGGGGACATGGGCTCGGAGTGACAGCTCCCTCTGAGGGCCTGGGAGGCAGGTTCTCAGCAGCCAGCCAGCCCTTAGTTTTCTTCCTAAAGATGCTTCAGCCTTCCAGTGACACAGCTAAGGCCCAGGGGAGGGTGTGAGGGGAAGTGTCTGTCTCTCCAAGGGGCTAGACAGGGCTTTACAACAAGTTATTCTTCCATCTGAGATGATTCTCAACCTTGGGAAGATCTGTTGGAGATGCTGTTGGAGAAGCGTTTGATGGCCGAGTCATGGGCGGACATGGGTGAGGATGGGGGAGAATTCTCTCTGGGTCGGATATGCCTTGGGTCCAGGCCAGGTGGGGAAGCTTAGGTGGTTTGCTATGCAGCCAAGCCCTTTCCTTGGGGGCAATCCCCCAACAAGGGGAGGATGGGCTGTGACTACAGCGACGGCCTGCAGCCCATGCCCCGAGGCCGGCAGAGAACACCCCTCAAGGTGGCAGTCCCTGTATGCAGACACTCCTGCCCAGGAGAAGCGTCAGCCTCTCTGGGACCTCCCTCAAACAAGGCGGCAGCCTGCACACAAGACTTCCAGCAAGTCTTGATCAGAACCCTGTACCAGAGCATCTCAGATTCAGCTCCACCCTTCGGCAGGGTTTCCCAGGCTGGCATGGTTCCTCCGTTGGAATTATGAGATCTCCTGTAGCCAAGTGTGTTTGGGAAATGCTGGGAGTATCCCATTAGGCTTTACCCCCCAGAATGGTTGAAACTGGAGCAGCTGACAGCATGAGCACTGGCCAGGGCGGGGCAACGGAAACCGTGTATTGATGTGAAAGTGGTCTGGCCACCCTGGAAAGCATCTGGCAGATTCTTAAGAAAGGAAGCACTCACTTCACCTATGAGCAACAATCCCCTGCCCCCCACCCCCACCCCCCAAGGAATTCAACCAGGATAAATGAAAATACAGGTAGCCTGGGATGAATTCACACTGGAGATGAAATCCCCTGCAGAGCCCACTTTCTTCCTCTCGTTCCACAAGGGAGAGGAAAGATGCTGAAAATGCAAAAGGTTGTAAAGAGATGGTTCCCCACATCTCTGGCCAGCGCTCTCCCTTCTCCTGGTGTTCCTAGGATGCCCATCATCCCAGAGCCTTCTCAGACCTGGATGAAACCTGCTGTCAAAGAGAGAGGTGGTAAGATTCCAGCATACAGGCTCTTAGCCTTGAGGACATGAGCTCCTCACGGTGGGTGGTGGCACCATCCCAGGGAGGAGGCCTTCCCGCCTCCCTAAAGCTCACTCCTGAGAAGCGGGAACCCTCAGTGAGACGCAGGGCCATTCCCTGGGCCCCTGGGCTCAGGCCATCTGGGCAGAATGGCCCCCGGCAGACCCAGTCTTTCTCAGCACTGACGAAAGGAGGACAAGGAAGAATGTTCCAGTGAAGGGAATCTTGCTTCAGGAACCAGAAGGAGCAAGTCACAAGTAGCTGGAGCAGCAAACCCTCTGAAAGGCAGCACCTGGTGGGATTGCCATTCATTCCCTCATTTCACAAACAGCACATGCCTTTGGATATAAAGATGGGGCGGGGCAGGAAGAAAAAAGGGGACCTGATTCCAACTCGGGCTAGCTGCAGTTTCAGACAATTAAATGAAAGCAAGAGTTGGTAACTGTGCAATGAAAATAAACATGTAAAACATCTATGCCCCAAAAGTGTGCTTTTCACAGACCACAGGATGAATCTATTTTCTGCTCTGAAAGAAGAATACATTACTACAGGTTGACATTTATAAAGGGGAACAACACTGCATGTGGTCCCATCATGGGGATCCTCTTGGCTTCCAGGACTATTTGGGGGTGGGGACCAACAGGGACCGCTCTCCAAAGCAGAATGGGCATCCAGGGGTGGGGCAGGTACCTGAGCCCTACATCTCTCCTGGAAAATACATTTAGACTGATTGCTTCCTCCTCTCTGCACTGGATTTGTTCCAGAGCAAACTTTTGCTTCGTTCTGCATCTCTGCAATGAACAGAGATGCTGCCTGCCGCATCCGTACTAAAAATCGTTGTGACTCTGGCCCTCTTGGCCCTAAGTCCATTAACACATCCACAGGGCGGCTTTGCAAACCACTTTACTTAATGAGAAAGGAGAACAGTTTTCTGCCTCATAGGAGTAGCTCCACACTGGAATGAGCCCACTCTCTGCCCATTTCTCATGAAATACATCCAAGAACAGGGATTCTTCCTTCAAATCCAGGTGTGTGGCACTTATAGCCTGTGAAAGGTAATATAAGTACTTCAATGTTCTGTCTGAACTAAGAATATTTGTGGTTGAAGAGGAAAAGGCTACAGATGGGAAGGTTCTTTGTTAAATATTATTGTATTAGAAGGGAAGAATATTTTGAGGGTGTCGGAATTTAATCCTGCTTGAGTCTCACCCACCACTTTCATGTTACTCACTACAGGCATCGGAGGAAATAGCAATTTTTCTGAACTCGACATTATATACCAAGAATCCCAATACAGTATTGTATACCGAAACCCAGTCCGTATTAAGTCTGGCAGAAGCCAATTCATTTCAGAGAGCTCTTGGAATGTGACAGTTTGAACAGATTGGGGTAACAGATGGAAGAAATCACCATCTGATTTTGACATGATGCGGAGAAATAGAATTTGATGAACAATAATTAGAGAAGCCACATACAGCCAGAGAAGACTAGGTTTAAACAGTGAGTTCACTGTAAGCCAGATATGGGGAGGGGGAAGGGTAAGCTGGGACAAAGTGAGAGAGTGGCATGGACATATATACACTACCAAACGTAAAATAGATAGCTAGTGGGAAGCAACCTCATAGCACAGGGAGATCAACTCGGTGCTTTGTGACCACCTAGAGGGGTGGGATAGGGAGGGTGGGAGGGAGGGAGATGCAAGAGGGAGGGGATATGGGAACATATGTATATGTATAGCTGATTCACTTTGTTATAAAGCAAAACTAACACACCATTGTAAAGCAATTATACTCCAATAAAGATGTTAAAAAAAAAAATGAAAAGGCTTAAGCATGGAATGGGGGAGAAACCTCTGAGAGGACAGGGAAATGAATTCTGAAATAGAAAAGAACTATTGCAAAGGCTCACTGTCTTTCTAGAAGACTGTGTGCTAATGTGCAACATTTCACACCTGGTATCTTCTAAGGTTCTCAAAGAATCCCTGAGCTCAACATATTAACTGTTTCTCTAAAGTTTAAAACTCAGCAAAGGATGCACAGTGTGCCTCGGGGTACATAGCTGAAGGGGGTACAGAAGGGGGCGTCACCATATTGGTAGCCTTTTTTGTCCTTCAGGTGGGTATTTGCTGTGTTCTTTTTCAGTGCTTTTTGTATGCTTGAAATATGTCATGGTAAAATTTAAATATTCGACTATGGAGTTCATCCCAGTGCATGGCCCACACATGTGCTCAGTTGAAACAATGCCATTAGTCATTATTAGGTTTGTACTTTTTTTTTGGCCGTGCAGCTTGTGAGAGATCTTAGTTCCCCGACCAGGGATTGATCCCGGGCCCTCAGCAGTGAGACCACAGAGACCTAATCACTGGATTGCCAGGGAATTCCCTAGGTTTGTACATTTAGGTGATTGTCCTGCTAACATAACTGAACTCTTGCAGACTCTCAGGAAAATCCTTTGTTTGGGTGTTTGTGGCTCCAGAATCTGGACGGAGCCCAGAGGAGGAGGAAAGGAGCAAAGATGCACCCAGTGCAGTGTGTAAGCACATGAGTGAGGCGCAACGGGAGGCGATGCTTCTCTAGACTTGTAGGAGCTCGGAGTCAGAGACATCTGAAAGTATGATGGAGGGTTGCAGCTAAATAAACAAAGCCCCAGTTTCACCTGGCAGGCAAATGCCTTGAGTCATTAAGTAGTATTAGGTACATTTAATTTATTTAATTACAAACACATGCGGCATGAGACCATCCATATTATACCTAAAGAGCACATGGAAACCAACAACATAAATACAAGTATCCTTGTACACATGAGTTTAAATTTTCTAGGTGATCAAATTGCTCGGGGGGTGCACATGGGGGAGGGTGTAGGGATCCTGTCAGGAACGCAGAACCACGGGGGTGACGTGTGCCAGGATTTCACCTTTCGCTGTGCAAGCTGAGAGTCCGAGGAAGGCCACTGTCTCAGAAGCCCAGGGAGGGGCAGGCCCTGGGAAGGACAGATGGGTGTGAAGGAGAAGAGTGCAGACAAGCTGGAACCCACATCCCAGTATTGATCCACATCTTGCCCTTTCCGTCTCCAAGATGCCAGACTCAGCAATGTGGGTCATCTCAGAGCAAATCATGCACCCAGCCCAGGGGATGGAGAAGCTGAGGGAGGATCTGGCTGATGCTGGAGCAGCTGCAGGCCTGACCACTCCTCTCCCACCCCATCCCGGCAGCCACGCCAGCATGTGGTTGGCCCTGCCCCCCTTCCCTTCAAGCATACGATGTCTCCATGATTTACTCCCTGCTTCCAAACAGTGTGGCCCACACTAACCCTGCACAATGTGGGGAAGCTTAGCTAAGGGGACTCCATAGCTGTCCATCACGTCACCCTATCCCACAGCCCGCTGGAGCCCAACCTAAGAGCCATGTCCCAGACTCATGCCACACCCACAGCTCTTGACCCACACGATGCTCCCACACACAATTAGCTCCAGGAATCTTTCCCTGTGGCTAAAACAGACCTGCACCTTCAAAGGCAGAGGAAAGCCAAGCCAGCCGCCTAAATCAGTCAGCCCAGTCCTCATTCTTACAGATGAACAGACAACCAAGAATTACTGGGCACCTGGGAAAACCCACAGTAATGAGAGAGAGGAACTGACTGACTGTGGAGAAACCCTGATAACTCAAGAACGGAAGAGAATGTCAGAAATTCTAAGTAGATTCCTCAGACGTTGGAGAAGCTACTGAAATCATAAAAAGGAACAAACTGCTATTGAAATAATTAGGTATTTAGGAGAAGTGTAGTGGTGTCTGCAATTAGAAATGCATGTTTCAAAATGAGACGGATTAATGGCTGGATACCCAGATGAATGGATGTGTGGACACAGAGTGGTCACACGTCAGTGGTGGAATCTGTGGTAGGTATTCATGTGTTCGCCATCCAGTTCTTGAAACTTCTCTGTCTGTTTGGAAGTTTTCATATGAAAGTGTCGGGGAAGAAATGAGCAACCAGGAGCCTGGGAGAAGAGGTAACAACAGTTGAAAGGTGCCAGTAATGTTGGAACCTTGAAAATGGATGGATGAGTAGTGGTACCAACTTAACAGAGAGAGTAGGTCAAGACAGTTTTGGCATAGAACCCAGGAAAGTCTCGGGAATCAGAGACCTCTGAACGTGGAGGTGACCAATAACTGGAGAATTGGGCGAAAATCTAAGAAGAAGTGAGACTCCCACATCCACTCCCCATTCTGTTACCTTCTGTCCTCTGCGATGCCAGGGACAGGGGAAGGCAGGGGCACAGAAGTAGAAATCTACCGTGGGGAACAAGAAAACCCTCTGGCCCTTCTCTGCCCCAGCCTGAGAACGGGCAGCGGGCTTATCCTCACCTTGTCCAGGCAGGAGATCAGAGGGCTCTTTCCCAAGGAAATAAACAGCCAGAGAGAAACGATTTCTTGGCACAGAAAGCCAGGGTCCCAGAGAAGTGAGTGGTGCCCGCCCAAGTACTCTGCAGTGAAGTTCTCAAAGGGCAGTCAGGAATCCCTGGGCTGAAAGAAAGAAAGAAACAAACCAACCCACGTAGGAAAAGGAACTCGGAGGAAATAGAGACAATCAGGTAGCATTCAAAAGGTCCCCCCAAAACTAAAATTAAGACCTTCAGAGAAAAGATGATAGTGTATCCATGAAATAAAAACAAGATACTATAAAAAAAGGAAACTTCAACAGTAAGAACGAGTTCTTGAGAATTAAAATTCACATAGGCAAAATGAAAAAGGTAACAGAAGGGTTTGAAGAAAAAGTGGAGGGAATCTAAAAGTAAAACAAAAGGCAGAAGGATGGATAGTAGAAGGAAGAAGTTAAGAAAATTAGAGAATCAATTCACGAAGATTAATATCTGAATCATAGGAGTTATAGAGAGAGGAGAATCAGAGGAAAGGAAATTAGTTAAGAATTAATTCATAGAGTTTTTCCAGAGGGATAAAACATGAAAAACACCCACATCTAGGCATGTCATGATATTTCAGAGAACCAGGGACAAAGAGCAGATTCCAACCAGTTCCAGAGAGAAACAGGCCACGACAGAGTTCTGAGAATCAAGATGGCCATCACCCATGGCACCAGGAGCTGCCATAGAAGAAAGCAAGGCCTTTCAAATGTCCAGCCTAGAATTCTGCTCTGACCACGCATCTCACTAAGGCCACTGGTGGGTAGGGGCATGCTCCAGCAAAAGGAAGGAGCCAGCTAAGAAAGCAAGATGTGGGCCAACTGAATAGGGGAGCCAATCTGGGGGAGAGGCAGTCTGGACCAGCGACAGGAGGACCCGGGCCTGCTTCATGCCAAGATTGGGACAGACGGCAGCCGGCTCTGAGAAGCACATCTCCGGGAAGAAACGGGGTCACAAGAAATGAGCAGCATCAAACTAATGGAACAGAAAATCTCTGTTATGCTGGAGGCATGTGCTCAGAAGGAAAAAGCATCAAAAATTCTGGGAAAACAAAAGGGGAAAACAGCAAGCTGAGCAGTGGCATGAATTGGAGGAACGAGTAAAGGGCAAGGGCAGGGTCTGCACCTCCTGGCCTCGGGGACATTTCCCTTCGAGGTCAAGCCAGTGGCCCAGGACGACATTTCCCTCCCTGGAATGGTTCTATCCGTCACTCATTCTTCGGGGAATGACAGCTACAGACTTGTGATCACATACATGTTCCTTCTGGTTATTCTGTTTTTTCAATCAACCTATATAGATCCCAATACAGAAAATTCAAAATGTAAAAAATAACCCCATGACAAGTGGATGGGGAAAAGAGAAGGTGGAGTAGTGGGAGGAGTGGGATGGGCATTTATTTCTCATTTCAATCAAATGAAACAGCTTAAAATGAGTGAGAAAAATAAACACTCAAGCCCAGCATTTGACAATAAACAGACAACTGATAGAAGACCTCAAATAGCACACATAGTTTTTAAATTTAGGGGGCAACAAGAGACGTGGGGGTAAGTGGGTGCAAAGTCATCTCTCATCCCAAGAAGCCATTAGCTACCGTCTAACGCTGATGAATCAGGAAACAGAAACATAGCACCTTCTGTTAGAGTTTACGGAGGTAATTAAGAGAATCCAAAAATGGTTTCTCTGCGGCTTGAAATAGGAGGCAGGGTGAGAATTTTCTTTAAAATGTACTTCTATGCGGTTGGATTAAACTGTTTTTACCCTGTCCATGTGTTACTTTGATAGCGGTTTACAATGAGTTTTAAAAGAATGAAGTAGGGCTGTATGTGTGCACATTGAAGGGTGTCCATGAGTGAATTGCAGAATGAAATTTAATTGTACAGTCCTATTTACAAATAAATAACAGAAAGCAAGAGAGAGAAATTCATACCAGACCTTTTAAAAGAATATGTGCATATTTACATGTTTGTTTGAGGGGGAAAAAGGCCTGGAAGAGAAAGCACCAAAGTGCTAAAATGATTGTGCTACAAAATGGGGGGAAAAGGAGGGCTATCATCTCTTATTTTGTTTACTTCTATTTAATTTGACTCCTTTTGAGATGTTTGCATAATAACTTTAAAGCATAAATAGATGCAGTTCTACACCGTAGAGGGCTTTCTGTTGAAACTAGGTTTCACTAGCATCTCCTTCTAAATGTCTCATTTACTCTTGCATTTTGCCTCAATAATAGAGAATTTCGCCTTGATTTTGGTTAAAACTCAATCTTTGCAAACATACTCTCTTTCAAGATGATTTTGGTTCTGTCAAATAAAACACCACCGAGCACTTTGCAAGCAGGCATGAAATGCTGGCGTTGGGGAGGGCTGTCCTGTCTCTGGAGGGGAGCGTGTGGACAGCCAGATGGTGGGGGCCAGGACGGTGGAGGGTTTGATGGTCTCAAAATGCTTAGACAACGGCCTGATTTGAAAACAGTTTTTATGTCTGTAATAAAAATGAAAATTCTTTTGATTTCTGCTAGCAATTCCAGAGCTCTTAGAGAAGGATCTTTCAGTTCAGCTTCTTCATATAATCTTTCAAAACTGGATCATAACGGGTAGGTTATTGTCATTTGTGGGCATGTGGTGTTTTCATTCAGAGTGGACTATTTCCTCTATCCTGCTGGGGACATAAACAACACAGTATGCTCAGCATTCAGTGAGTGCCTCCAACAGATATGATGAAAGTAAATCTTGGAGCTGCTGTGAGAGGAATGCTGTCAATCTCCAGAAGGCCTAAGTAAACAGTCGTAGACAGAGAAACCACGGGGATAGATCAATGGCAATGAAATCCTCGACTTTTCTCTTTGTAGACTAATTCTTTGTACCTTCTAAATCCCTGATTAATCAGAGGGGAGTCTGGATCACAGAGTTCCCTGTCCCCAGGGTAGTCAAGGTGGGCATGAAATTGAGGGGCCGCCTGCAGTTCTCAGGGCAGGCGGCTTACCCATCATGTGGTCTGAGCAGTGCCTGGTTTTGCACAAAACCTTCTGACACATCTGTGTGTAGAGAGGCACCACCAGGAAGTCCCAACACCAGGGTCCAAATCCTGCCTTAGAAGGACATAACCAGTGAAGAATGAACGAAACCGACCTGACCCGGTTTCCTGTCTGACAAATGAGGCCAGCATACCCTGCCTGCATGTTTGTACTGGGAAGCCCGAGCCCTCGGGTGTCAGGAACACAACTCCGTCTGCCGGTGCCTCTGCCCATCAGGAATGCTCCAGTGGAGGTGGGACGCTTGCCCAACCCTCTAGCGAGAGCTGAGTGCACCACCATATTTAACTACATAACACTTTTCTTCCTTTTCCACATTTTGTATTTTTGATTGAAGTATAACTTATGAACATAAAAGTACAGAAGTCCTCAGCGCAGAACTCAATGAATTTCGGCATATGTATATACTCAGCTGACCACCACCCAGGTCCAGATAGTGAATGTTTCCACCCCCTGTGGTATACAGACAGAACATATGGTGTGGGCTTTTTTGGGTCTGAGTTCTGTCACTCAGAACTATATCGAAGAACCATGTCTTCATCCATTTCGTTGCGTGGAGTTCCTTCCTTTTTCACTGCTGAGTAGTATTTCATTGTGGGAGTATACCAGGATTCCTTTGTCTTTCTACTGTTGATGTTCACTCGGATCATTTCTAATTTGGAATTATAACAATAGAGCTGCTATGAGCATTTTTGCACGTGTGTTTTGGTGAACAAATCCATTTAATTTTGTTGGGATTATACCCAGGAGAGGAATTGCTAGGTTACAGAGCATATGTACGTTTAGCTTTTAGTCGCCCTGTGGAATATTTTTCCAAAGCAGCTATTTCATTTTACACCCCCACTAGCAATGCATGAGCGTTCCAGTTGCTCCACATCCTCACCAACGCTTGGCATTCTTGATTCTAGATATTCTAGTGGTTGAGTAGTGTTCCACTTACATTTTTTTATGGCACTAATTACACTAGAGTGTGTACAGCAGTTTCTAATTGTCCACCCATATCTAGTTCCCCTTCCTTAATGTAGTAGACTTTCAGCTGGGCACACAGTCACTCAGTTAGCAACTACACGTCTAAACCTTCCTTGAAGCTACACGTGGTCCCAGGACTGAGTTCTGGTCAATGGTGTGGACAGGGGTGATCCTTGCTGCTTCCTGGACTATTGAATTGCATGAGCATGCCCTTTCTCCCTCCAGTTGGATGGGATGGCAAAGCTGCCTACAGTCATGGTCTGGTCCTCTACCTCTGGCAATGTTACGTAAGAAGTAAATAACTCCTATCTTGGGGAAACCACTGTGTTTTATGTCTCTTTATTGCAGCAGGAAACGCTGTCCCCAGAAGAATGCTCTGTGATGACTCAGTTACCCTCTGACTCTAATACAGCTGGACGGTGTTTTTGTCTTCTCAGCAGCATCTGTCCACCAGGGTGCTGCTCCTCACCCAGCCCTGAGGTTCTGTGAGATTATTAACCACACCCCAGCAAGGACGTAGGCGGGTGGCTCAGGTCTGACCGCTGGTGGTTCTCCAGCCCTGTCCAGGGTTATAAGTTCATGCGATGGGCAGGAGACCCAACAAAGCCAACCAAAGTCCTTCCATGGGACGCGTAGTCTGGTGAGAAAGAATCTTTGTCATCATTTTGCACTGAGGCTGCCAGTGGCCTTGTGGCAAGAGAGTGAAACCAACACCCAAGCAGAACCAGAGTCAATCAGAGAGAAGAAGGAAAGGAGTCGGTGAAAGGACGAAGGCCACCAATGGTATCTCAGCCCCTGGATCTAGCTGTACCTGCAGTACCTTTAAATGTAAGTGAGCCTAGAGTTTGAGCTGAACTTGTGTCACTTGCAACCAAGAGTTCTGTCTCCTTCATTAATGCAATAAACATGTTTGAGGGCAATTTTATACAAGCATTGTGCTAGATGCGGGGGATCCAAAATTCCTTCCCTTTAAAATGGTAATTCTTAATCTGGATAGACTTTGGAGGGCCCATATGGATGGAATCCACGGGAAAAAAAGAACTACGTTGCCTCCCCACCCCACTAATCTCTAACTGACATTAAGAAATTTAATTCAAATATCAATGCAGGCAACAGAATGCAGTCATGTTAGCCAAATGTGCAACCTGCCCCCAGCAGAAATCACAGATATTTTCACATCACTTCTCAAAATACTGGGCAGCTTTGTCACGACTTCAGAATTACTAGTTATCAGGCTTGCTGCTGGAGCATGTTCCTCAGTGTGTAAATAACGAAGCAAATGGATCACATTTCGAGATATTTTGATAACCGGATTTCAGTATAATAGGTTTCCGTTCTAATCCTGTATTTTACTTTATGCATTTCAAAGCATATTCCGAAAAGAGGTCAAGAGTTCACTAAGCTCTAGGAGCTCAAAATGAAGACCAGACTAAAAGAGAAACACAGCAAGAAACAATTGTAGCAAAGCCTAGTGCAGGCGGTGATTGAGAGCCATGTAAGGTGACATCACAGCAGGAGGGGAGGCTCTGCTCTGCCCAGGGTGTGGGTGGGAGGGTGGGGTTGGAGAAATGATGCTCCAGCTGTAAGGCCTGATGGGCCTCTGCCAGAGGCCGCATGTCACAGGGAAGTGCTGTGGCTCGAGCAGCTGGTGGCGTAGGTGGCCCTTGGGGGTCGGGAAGGCGTTGCTGCTGCAGGTCAGTTGAGGACACCAGCTCTGGTTAAAGTTAATGGTCAGCCAGGGCAGCAGGCCAGCATCCTGTTCTGCGTCCCCGATTTCCACTCTCCCTTCTTCCAACTGGGGTAGCGCTCAGCAGCTTTCACCAACCCTGCTCTCAGGAATATTTACACTCCATGAATACGACAAAGGAAGCCTTGATAAACCATGCTTTTCATTTAGCAACAGGGAAAGTGCTGGGGAAGAGTGTGCATGAGGCCTAGATTACACCCCTTAACCAGAGCGAGTTAGTACTTAGTGATCTGACAGCTAAAATACTGCTCGAGGCACACAGAACAATGAGGACAGCTCCAAGGCCTTCATTTATATGCTGCTGCTGGAACGCAGCTTTCAAGAGATGAGTGCTCCATGTTCCGTGGGGGTCCCAGGACAGCAATGGCACAGGAGGGTACTGGGGGCCCCGACCATTCCCTCTCCAGCTGAAGAAGGTGCTCTGATAATGAGGTGCCCAGTGGAGACCCGTGAGGACCCTTCATCTTAGGGAGGCTGCCAGGAAATGGGCCTTCTCTGGAGTGGGGGAAGGAGCAGTGAGGGGTGGGGTGACAGTTATGCCATCAGCTGCCACAGCATGCTAACAGCAGAGGAGGTCTGGTCCCATGCATCCCAGGAGCACTTTTCGGTCACATTCAAAGGGTGGGAATGTAAGTTGGTGCAGCCATTATGGAAAACAGTATGGAGGGTCCTCAGAAAACTAAAAATAGAGTTACCGTATGATCCAGCAATCCCACTGCTGGGCATTTACCCAGACGAAACTCTAATTCAAAAAGATACGCATACCCCTATGTTCATAGCAGCACTATTTACAATAGCCAAGACATGGAAACAACCTAAATATCCATCGACAGATGAACGGATAAAGACGATGTGGTACATATATACAATGGGACACTACTCAGCCATAAAAAAGAACGAAATAATGCCATTTGCAGCAACATGGATGCAACTAGAGGTTATCATACTAAGTGAAGTAAGTCAGAACGAGAAAGACAAATACCGTATGATATCACTTATATGTGGAATCTAAAATATGGCACAAATGAACCTGTCTCCGAAACAGAAACAAACTCATAGACATAGAGAACAGACTTGTGGTTGCCAAGGGGCAGGAGGTTGGGGGGGGATGGAGTGGGAAGTTGGGGTTAGCAGATGTAAGCTCTTATATATAGGATGGATAAACAACAAGGTCCTACTGTATAGCACAGGGAAATATATTCAGTATCCTATGATAAACCATAATGGAAAAGAATATAAAAAAGAATGTATATATATATGTATATATGTATAACTGAATCACTTTGCTGTACAGCAGAAATTAACACTACATTGTAAATCAACTATACCTCAATAAAAAAAAATAGTTCAGATATGTGAGGGGATAAAAGGACATAAAAGTTTAAGAGAGATTACTCCTTGGCGGTAAAACTGAAAAAGTAAATAAATAAATAAATTTTGGTGTTAAAGAAAACAAAACAAAAGACATTTCCCTGGGTCTGGAAGCAAGTGGGCAGAGGTTCCCCAGACTTCATCTCAGCCCCCAGGGCCCGTTTCTCTGGGGGCCACAGCCCTTTGCTTTGCCAGCCCACGTGCTAAGCCCTTGTTCACAGGCTTGGGCTCTGGGGCTGTGTACCCTTGGTTGCAGGTGAAACGCATAGGGCCAGCTCTTCTAGAAAACATTTCCTCCTTTGCTCAAATACTCCCCGTGTTGGCAGTCTTTAAAACTGCTCCCAGCCAACCACACACAAGTTCCAGTGCGCACGGAGGAGCAGAGGTGGAGAAATGGGTGTTTCTCATGTCCCTTGGGCCATGGTGGAAGCCCAGTGTAGTGGTGCCGTCTAAACTGACACAGTTTCTAATTTTTTTATTTTTTTTATTTTTAAACTGACACAGAGTTTCTTTTCATGTGGGATTTAAATATCATCTAGGCAGTCACTGTGCTCATCCACACAGAGATGCATCAACGTTCTGACAGGAAATGTAGAGAGACTTCACAAAACGTGACCTAAGTATCCAAACATTTGGCATTTCTGGGGAAGCTGGAAGACAAATTGGTGGAAAGGATGTCTTTGATGTGTTTCAGTTTACTATTGGAGGCGGGCAGGGAGTGGGTCAAAAGTGACACAAGATTACCATCCCTGTGCACAGGGCTCCTTTGGTTATTCTTCTGAAGGAGTTTAAAATGTCCCATAATAGAATGTAAAACATCAACAAGAACGAAAAGACAAACTGGGTCAGTTTGTGTGATCCGGATGAGTCCCTCCCAGGTGCTGGGTGGTGGGAAAGTGCTGTCATCTCATTGAATCCACCCCTATCTCCTTTATACAAATGAGGAAACAGGCCAAGAGAGGTTTATTTTGATTGTCGAAGGTGCTGAAGCCGGAAGCACGGGCTCTGGGTCAGGCGTGCTCAGTCAGTCTCTTCTTTGCCTGGCCACCCTTTGCGTTGTCTGCAGAGGGAGCAGGCAGGGGTGCAGTTGCCTTATCAAAGACAGCGTGGCACGGTCTAACAGCTGAGAGAGGTTCCAGGGGTCAGCTCTCCTGCAGGCCCCCTCCAGCAGCTTACCGTGGTGGTCCCAGAACCTGTCTAGACGCTGGCCCTGTAGGACGTGCTCCTCTGGCAGGCAGATCTGCCAGGAAGCACTCACAAGTGGGAGGAAATTGACTCTCTAATCTAATTTCCACCCATCTGTCCTCATTCTGCCCTTCATAACCCCACAGGGTAATCCTTCTTCCCGGACAGCTTTGCAAATATTTGGATTCCACCATCTTCTGCTCCACACGTGGATCTTCCAGACTGAAGGCTCCCCATGTGTCAACTAATTCCATCCATATTACCAACAACTCCTACGGCCTGCTGGTGGCCGTCCTTAGACTCCAAGCAAGGGCACCGTGTTCTGGATGAGTCGGACTAGTGAAGAACACAGGAGAGTACTGCCCCAGCTCTGCAACACTGGCTTTTACCGATCCAAAGAACGGGTCCCTTCTTGGGGCCTAGGATGCCGTTAAAACAGCCCTGCCCTAATCTCTTCCCATCAAGTTTTAATCCAAATTAGATGGCGAACACAGATTCACAGACTTCTCCCACTGGAAGACAGCTTGGAAGGGACATCTCCCCCATGTCTTTCTCATAACAGTAGCCAACGATGAATGTGGGCCACATGGTCCTGGGGGCTTTACCCAAGATTCTCTCCTCCGTGCTCAGCAACCCTTGGAGAGATCCTCACCTTGGGAAGGGCGGGACAGGGTTCACAAGGTCACCCTGGAAGCATCAGAGCCAAGACTCAAACCGGAGTCTATCAGATTCCAGATTCCAGGTCATGATCTCTACCTACAGAGGGTGAGGGGGTGAGCTCCTGGCAACCCCTACCTGCACCCTTGGCACTAGCTTCACCATCTTAGTTTTGCTGGCCCCGCTTCGGTGTACTGGCCCTAAGGCCTGCCTCTTGGACTGTCAGCATGGAAAGGCAACTGGCCCCTGAAGGGAGTGAGGCTCTCGGGCCTATTACTGATCATTTAGGAATGGCTTCATTTTAAAACACTCACCCTGGCTCTCAGTGGCTTCTGGGCATCAGGAAAGCAGCCTCAGGTGCCCTGGGAGTGTGCCTGCAGCCTGGAGATCTACGGCCAGGCCTCGCGACAGACCTCCCTGACTCCTACACATGGGGAAATCCTGGCTCGTTCATTGGGAACTGTACCCCTTTCACTGGACAGCATCCCTCAGCAGGCCTACTGGCCAGGCCAGACACCTTCCAGGCCTGTCACTTCTTTCTCCAGGGCAGAAAGGTTTGGAGCAGTCTTCGGAGGGTACCTAGGTCCTCAAACCTGTGGGTTAGTATAAATGTGTGTCACCAGGGGTGTAGCAAATGGTGAACACAAAACAAACAGTTGGCATGGGGGCAGACAGAAGGGCTGCAGCAAATCCTAGATTGGTACCAGCCTGCTTTACCCTGGAAAAATAGCAGGAGGTTTGGTTTGGAATATTCTTATACAAATCAGATTTGCTTGGAAGCAAAGGAGCAAGTGTCTTGGGAGCCCACATGCTTTGTTCACACAGTGTGCAGGTCAGGTCCCCAACACAGCTGCACCAGGGCCTGGGGGTTCAAGAAATCCTGGAGATTTGGGGGAGCCTGGAAAGGGTGGGGTCAGGTCAGGCTCCCAGATGGGGCAAGCTGCTCCATTAGCAGGTGGTGAGGAGCGGGTAACTGGGCACTTCATCAGAACCTGTGTTGGACCCAGCGGAGAACTGGCCAGGGCAGGGGCTAGCCTCTGGGAGCCTGGGGGGTAGGAGACGAAGGTGGGAGGTGGTGAGGGAAGAGGACAGAGGGAAAGTGTGGAGGTGGGAGGGAGGTGAGGTGGGAGGTGGTAGGGGCCAGCGGGGGAGGTGGGCGGGGAGGAGTAGAGGAAGGTGAAGAAAGGGGCGGGAAAAGGGGAGGGACGGAGAGGGTAGGGGAGAGAGGAAGAGGGCGGGGAGCCGGGCGGGGAGTAGGAGGAGGCAGGGGAGAGGGGGAGGGACGAGAGAGGAGGCGGGAAGGGGAGGAGGGGAGCAGAGGAGGGGCCTGCGCACCGCCCCGTGCCCTCCCTCCCGCGCCGGCCTCCGCGCCCTCGCGCGCCGCAGCATCCCCGCGCCGCCTGGCCGCGCCGCCGCTCCGCTCCGGGCCTGAGAGCCGGCCGCCGTCGCCGCCGTCGCCGTAGCCGTAGCCGCCATTCCTACGCCCGCGCTCTCTGGGCCGGGCACCGCTGGTCCGCGCGGCCAGGACGCACCGCGCCAGGTAAGGGCCGGCGAGCAGAGGGAGGGCGCGGGCCGGGCAGGTGCGTGGGGGCGGCGAGACCCTCCCCGGGCTGGTCCCCGGAGCCCTCCCGGAGCTCCCGCCCCGAAGCCCCGTGACTCCTTCCCGGACCCCCTACCCTCACGGAGTCCCGTTCCCGGAGCTCCCTGACTCCTCCCCGGACCCCTACCGGAGTCTCCTCCCTGGACCCCCAGGACCCCTCCCCTCCTCGGCTCACTCCCTGCCCCGGCGCGCAGGTGGCTCGGCGGCGCTGGGGCGGCGCTGGGGGCTCGGGGCGCGTGGCCAACCCTGCCCAGGGGCGGGGGCGGCGCGTTCGGCCAGGCCCGCCGCTCCTGTCCACCCGGCCCCCGCCCCACTCCGGCCGTTCGGGCCTGGCCAGGCCCCGGGGCTTCTATTTCTGTCTCTGAGGCCGCGGATCCTGGGCGCTGGACCCGGAGCCGCGCACTCAGACAGGTGGGGCAGGTCGGGGCCCTGGTGATGAATGCTGCAGGCCTCGGCTTCCTTTAGGGTTTTGGCTGCGTGATTCTAGAACAGCCAAGGAGAATCAGCAGCCTTAGCTCAGGGCTGCACCTGTTGCAGCCGCTTGGTGAGCTGCAGGAGGCTGAATCCACTGGGGTTTTGCCAATGCAAACATGGAAAGGAGAGTTGGGTCGTGGTGATCCTCTTCGTTTATTTGATTTAGTATTGGAGGCGGGGTGCATGGGAGTCTGGAGGTGAGCAGTTCACCGAAAATGAGGCCTAGGCCTCATTGTCAAGGGCAGGGACCTGCTTTCTGGAGCGTTTGCCATGCGAAGTTGTTCTGCTTTTGATTTGAAAACCTCCCCTTATGTTAAGCACATCCAGGACTTGGGGACTGTGGCCAAGTGCCTGGCTCCCCTGTTCTGAGTCTATTCAAATCCAGTAGGCGCCACCGAGCGGAAGTTTCCTTTCCAAGGGGTAAAGTGACATCCGTGACCTGTCACCTCATATCTGCCCCAGGCCTGGGGCCTGCCTTCTGGCTGCCTGGGGGCCGTTATTTGGGAATGTTTACTGTGTCCCAGAAACAGACTGCCTCGGCCAGTGCTGAGGCCAGGATTCTGGTAGAGATAATGCCCCGATTGTCACTTGAACCGTTGGTGTCTGTGCATAACGTCTGCAAGAATAAAGAAGAATAAAGCAGGCCTGCTCTGAGTACTCCAGGCACCAGGTCCTACCAGGGATAAAACCTACAGGAATGAAGGAATGGTGAGGGACACGCTGGGGCATTTCTGTGGACAAGGACTGTCCCCCCCAAGAGGCTGGACCTTCAGACTGAACAAAAAAGTGTTTGTAGTACAGCCAGCAGGTAAACCAAATAAAGAAATAAAAACTAATTGCTGGCACTGAGAGGCAGCCCTGCCCAGGTCCACTCTTGCACCGTGTTTCAGGACCCCGAGCTGGCATGGGAACTGGCTCCCTGTGATGGTTGGAAAATGCAACCTTTCAGAGACCCCTCCACTGGTAACCGGGGTGCTCTGGCAGGCTTGCTCAGGGTCCCGGCAGATGGTACATCCACCCCGGCTCAGGAGTAGGGGGCAACGCCACACCACACAGCTGTCCAGTGGGTCTGGGGGCAGGGAGATGACCTTAGTGACATCATTCACTCGTGATCTGTTCCCTGTGGGTCATCCAAGGCGGGTTTCATCTCAAGTGCCTTCCCCACACCAGGCAGGGATGTCTAGGCCAGTGCTTGGGAGTGCACACTAATGGCTGGCTCCGAGTGAAGGGGGGAGGACCATCCGCTGGTGCCAGCACATAGCAAAATCAATAATGTGTTGCAGAGATCAATGGTTTTCTTGCTGGTCCTCTGTGCTTCTAGAGGGAACCTGCCTCTCCCACACTGAGCATGGACAGGCCCAGGCTTCCCGCCCCTCCCTCTGGGTTCCGTTTCTGGTGGGGGGAGGGGGGGTTCGGCCTGGATGGTGGCCAGGAGCCTCTTCCTAACCCCTTGTTCTGTGTGATGAGCCTGGGGCCAGAGCTCTTGGGTTGGCAGTTTGGACCCATGTTCCCTCCCCACCACCAGGAGTCCCCAGTGTCCCTGGGTTAGGCCCCTGCTGCTGTGTAAATGAATTGGCTTTCTGATTGTTCCATAATTTACAGCAGCCTTCCCCTCATGCTAAGAGTTTGTTTGATCAGAAGAACTCCTGGGAAGGTGATGTGGCAGGTAGTGGCTCCCAGTGCCCCCAGTCCCCCATCCCCAGGCTCTTCTGAGAGTGATAGCAGTGGCCACTTAACTGTCCAGGCCTGCAGGGCGCTGTGGGGTGAAGCTGGCCATGTAAAGATACACAAACGAACTTGCCGTCAGTTGACTGTTGAGGGTGGTTGCTGGAAGAAAGACTACCGTCCTTCCTGGGGCTTGGCAGGTGCAGCCTCCCCAGCGCCACCCGTGCCACTGGGGCCCGTGGCCACTTGGGGATGTCTCGGGGCGTCACCCGAGAGCAGGCCGGTCGGGCAGGCTCCCTCTGCACTGGAGACTCAGCACAACTCATGGCCATTTCAGCCTGCCTGCTGTCAAGAGGTGATGTGGGGAAGTGGAGATTTATTAAGAGGAAATATCTGTTGATTCAGTCAAGTGGAGACAGCGTGTAAGTGGGCCTCACCTGGAGCTGGGGGTGGCGTTTTTCGGTACGTCAACTAAGGTGATCTTTGGGATAGGCAAATTGGCTCATCCCAATTCCTTGGAGTGGCTCACTTTCCAGCTGCCTGACCCTTCCCGAGTGCATGAACGTTTACCTGGCAGGGTAGTACCTGGGCCAGGCATCACAGCAGCCCAGGTGTCGTTCCCCCATAACTGCCTTCCAGCGTGCCCTTGTGATCCTCCAGTGGGACAGGGTCCCTTATTTGCTGTGAAAGTCTCAAGATGCTGTCTATGAAAGTAGAGACTGCACCCCCACCCCCACCCCCTGCCCCGGTCGTTTCTGCATAGCAGCCGGGATTGCAGACTGAACAAAATGCAGTCAACCTGCGTTTGACCCAAGAATCACTCCTTTCAAAAATTATGGTATTTATGAGACAGTTGGACATTTGTTGAGTGAATGATGATTTTGAAGGATAATTATATTCCTTAGTAACAGCATTGAGGTTACGTTGAAGCAATCTTTAGCCTTTAGTGATAGATACTGGAGTTATTTGCAGAGGAAATGATACAGCATTTGAGATCTGTTTCAGATTAGCACGGGTGGGGGTGGGGTGGGGTGGTGGAGAGGCAGGATTGTCCATGGTTGGATGGTTGTTGGCTCTGGGTGACCATACCTGAGAGTTCGTTATTCTGTTCAGGCCACTTCTGTGTATTTTTGAAATTCTTTATCATAAAAAAGTTAATAATCTAAGAATCCTATTTCCGCCCCCGCCCCCCCAGAATGCCATAGGATCCTTCACTTCATGAAATAGTTGAGGTTTACTTTAAAAGAAGTGCCTATGTATTAAGTGAAAACACTGCTCCTTAGTGTAGACTGTATGGAATGATCCCTTTTATGCATGTGTAGGTAATAAGGTGTAGAAGCATCTGGAAGGACAGACGCTGTGTACTGAACAGATGATGATGGAGTGCCACTGTGGATGAGTGGGGCAGGCACTGCTCCAGGCTCTCAGGACATAGCTCCAAGCAAGAGTGACGGTCCGGCTAGCAGCAGGGGTGGGAGGGAAGGATGTGTGTGTGCATGCGAGTGTGTGTGCTTGTGTGCTGAGGGAGGGTTGAGAAGGGGGAGGGTGGGAGGAGCAAGGGGAACCTATCCTTTCAACCCCATGTACTTCTGTGTGGTTTGTTTCTTTTACAGTGGGATTATTTTTGTAATGATAAAATGTATTTTTAAGAAGGGGTCTCCATTAGGAAATAGAATAGCCTATTTTAGGGCTTCCCTGGTGGCGCAGTGGTTGAGAATCTGCCTGCCAATGCAGCGGACACGGGTTCAAGCCCTGGTCTGGGAAGATCCCACATGCCGCGGAGCAAATGGGCCCGTGAGCCACAGCTACTGAGCCTGCGCGTCTGGAACCTGTGCTCCGCAACAAGAGAGGCCGTGATAGTGAGAGGCCCATGCACCGTGATGAAGAGTGGCCCCCGCTTGCCGCAACTAGAGAAAGCCCTCGCACAGAAACGAAGACCCAACACAGCCATAAATAAATAAATAAACCCAAAGTTTTAAAATAGCATCATTTAAATTCAGTATAAAAAAAAAAAAGAATAGCCTATTTTAAATATTAAATTTCTGAATCTAAATTCTAAATGGATTTGACTGGTAGGAATTCATGTTCCTACACAACTTAATAACGGATGATGTGGCTTAAATGAGGCATTCAATGAATCGATAGTCACTGATGCTCTGAGTATGTGATCTGTGGGCCATGAAAAAGAGACATTGATACACTGACCTCGGCAATAGCGGAGACAAGACCCAAACCCTGAAAATTAAACAGCAGCATCATCTCTCAATGGGGGCAGTAAGCTGAGGGACCCTCCTGGGCCTGGGCCGTGGGATGGGGAAGGCCCGCAGCTCAGACCCACCATAGTCCTGTTTTAAGTGGAGAACCACATTCCCTTCCATGGGACTTGGCCCAGAAACAAAAGCAAAGATGGTCCAGGGCCTTCGTGGGTGGATTTCCACTGCTAGTTGGATGACCTGCTACTGTGGGGCTGTTCCACACATTTTTAGCAGTTGCTGTTTTTTCATTTAGTAGAAGGTATGTTAAGTCACTTTAATCTATACCAACAAAAAAGCATAAAAATCCTATATCCACAAAGTAAAAAAGTACAAGTTTTCTGGGATCCTAAGTTTTCTTTTTTTTTTTTCTATTTTCCTGTCCTATTGCAAGAAATTTGAGTTGCTTAAGCACCAGAATATAATCTGCTTTGATCTAGCATTTGGGTGTTGTTTGGCTCTGACGCGTGTTTTGATTTTGTTTGCAAGGACACTATGTTCCCGGGGGCCTGCCCTGAATAAGGGCCTCAGCTGGACCCCACTTTGTTCTCACCGTGTGTTTGGGAGTTTTGTTTGTCGTTGTTGTTTACTAGTATTTTCCGTGGCTGTAGGAGGGCACAGCCAGGCCTGAAGCAGAGTGGCTCTGCTCTGAGCCTGGGGTCTTGTCTGTGTGGCCGTGAGCCGCCTGCCATCAGAACGGGCTGTAAATACACAGTCCATTTTCCCATTGAGATCAGACATGTTCCTGGCATCTTAGTGCTTCCCAGAGGGCTTAGGGATCCTGCCCAAGTAGAGCTGTGCCGTCCGGGCATTCAGGGCACACAGGAGGTCTGTGTGCTTTGTAGGTGAGGTCCCATCATTCATCTTTCTTGAGGTGAAGGAATTAGATACCTTTAAGCCGCCTTTCAACTCGCAGATTTGTCCACTTCATGGAGTCTCACCATTTCCCCCAACAAATGTTTATTGAGCTCCAATTGCAGCAAGAAACCAAGAGACAGAAGGCTCTGCCAACTTGGCACTTATGGTCAAGTAGCGGGTGATGGAAGGCTAAGGAGAAGAAATAAACCAGAATGTCATGCATTGGGGCCATAGTGCTATTGTGGGGTCCAGGTGCTCGAGGGAGCCAGCAGTTTGGGAGAGTGTGAGATTTGAAATCAGGTGGCTGGTGGGCTGACGGAGGAGGTGAGGAGTGACCCAGGGGGACATCCCAGCACACTGTAGGAAGACCAGAGGGCGGGTGAGGCTGGAGCGGAGGAGCAGCCCCATGCAGGTGGTGGGTCTGGCTAGATTCTGGTATGTTGTGAAGATGGAGCCAGCAGGATGATTGGAGCAATAGAGGAGTCCAAGGTGACCCCGAGATTCTTGGCTCGGGCAACCTGAGGGATGGAGTGGGCATCATCCTGAGATGGACTCTCTGTGGGCAGAGCAGTTGTGGGGAATTCGGGAGGGCGGCTGGCTCTCCAGATAGTACCTGTGAGCTCCTTTGCTGTCCATGTGCCGGTGGTGAGGGGCTTTTCAGGCAAGTGAGGCTGGAGTTTGGGGGAGTGGCCTGGGCCCGGCAATCAACCTGGCTACTGCCGGCACACAGGTGTGATTTTTAAAGCTGAGTCAGCACAAGATGGCAGGAGAGTTGGATGGATGGATGGAGGAGAGGAGAGGTCCAAGGTCAAGGGACCAAGAAGGAGTACCATCAGGGCAGGATAAAGCCAGAGGTGTCGGGGGCATCCGGGGCCATGGGCAGATCATGCATGGGGAGGAGGGGCTGCCTGGCCAAGGAGTCCAGTTAGGCGAGGACTGAGAATTATCCTTGGAGAATTGACCTTAGCAACATGGAGGTCATCAGTGTCCCGATGAGAGGTATAGGGGAGTGGTGGGCCAGGAAAGGGGGAGAAGGAGAGCTCAGGACAGCAAGAGTTGGTAACTTTTTCGAGAATTTTGCTGTGAAGGGGGCGCTGAGAAATGGGGAGGAGCTGATGGGTATAAGGATTTGAGAGAAGCCTTGTTTCAGGTTTCTGTCCTGAAGGGAAGGACGGAGCAGAGGGGAAGAGTAATGAAGAAAGTGGGCTGGGGCCCTTGCCCAAGTCCTCCAATAGGGACAGGTGGGAGGCCAGCTGTTCCCCCGCAAGCAAACTTTCATTGGCTCTAGTGTGCGCTGCCCCTCTGCTTGGCCCTGAGGTGTGCAGACAGGGGAGAGGAGCCAGGGCCTCAGAGAATGGTTATGGAAACTTGTGACAGCAGAGCCTCTGAGTACGGCAGTGGGTGCCCAGGGGCGATGGAGCGCTCTTGGGTGGTGAGCACAGAAGGCCTGGAGAGCTGAGTTTGCTAGGCTCCTGGGCAAGGGGTGGATGCCCTCCTGGCTGAGAGGACACCTGTGCAGGGCAGGAGAAGGGCGAAGGGGGACCAGGTCCACTGGCCTGATGGGCCTGGCCAGAAACAGAGGCTGAAAGTGGGGCTGTGTCCTCACAGCCAGAATGTGAACATTTCCCTCCTGATGTTAGCCTGGCATTTCCTATATATAGGCCCCAGCCACTAGCGAGGATCTGCGTGTTATCTGCAACACTGCCTTAATTCCATATCCACTGAACGCTACGTGAATGAGAGAGAGAACCCGTCTGCAGGAGTGGTTCCTATGCCAGCGGCATCACATCCCCCGAACTTGCCACAAGTGCAGGTTTTCACCTCTACCCCAGACCCCCTGAATCAGAAGCTCTGTGTTTTAATAGGCCACCCAAGGCTGGGCTAAGCACAGCCTGCCCTTGTGGGCTGCACTCTGGAGGGCAGACAGGAGGACAGAGGCGGGGCTGTGGGCCTCACTCTGGATGTCCATTAGACTTGGGGTGTTTGCCTGTAGAAACAATGTTTCGTTAGCCAGTATTATTGAGGCATAATTTACGTACAATAAAAGGTACTGTTTTAAGTGCCCTGTTCAGTGAGTTTTGACAAAGGTACGCAGTTATGCAACCGCCGCCATAAACATGATGGAGGCCAGGAGTGGATGAACTCTGACCTGCAGGTCAGGTGCACCTCACACATTCATGCACCCACACCATCCCTGGCCACTATCAGCGGGAGTTGAGCAGTTGCAACAGAGATTGTTTAGCTGTGAGCCCTCCCCAAATTTCCTGTTGCCTCTTTGCATTCAGCCCTCCACCCAAGCAATCACTGATCTGCCGAAAT
The DNA here is from genome assembly GCF_009873245.2 of Balaenoptera musculus. NCBI lineage: Eukaryota > Metazoa > Chordata > Mammalia > Artiodactyla > Balaenopteridae > Balaenoptera > Balaenoptera musculus. The sequence goes on along the minus strand of NC_045790.1, from coordinate 19,389,105 downwards.
TAGACTATTATGAGATTTGTTTCTTTAAGAGTTTCAAAATGGAAGCATGTATTGTAGACTCTGTGTCTAGCTTCTTTCCCTTGGCACGTTTTTGAAATTTGGTACACGTGGGCGTACCATGGTTTATTAATTCATTCACCTGTTGGTGGATGTTTGGATTGCTTCCTGTTCGAGGTTGTTGTGAATAAAAGTGCTGTGAGCTACAACTCAACACAAAAGGATAAACAACCAGTTGAAACATGAGCGAACGTGTTATTATCTCCAAAGAAGGAAGACAAATGACAAATAAGCACATGAAAAGATGCTCAGCATCATTAGTCACTAGGGAAGTGCAAATCCAAACCTCAGTGAGATACCACTTCCGTCTCACCAGAATGGCTTTTATCAAAAAAAAAGGAAAATAATAAGTGTTGGTGAGCATATGGAGAAATTATAAATTTCATACATTGCTTTGAGAATGTAAAATGGTGGAGCAACTTTGGAAAATAGAGATTCCTCCAAAAGTTAAATACAGAACTGTCATATGACCCAGCAATTCTACTCCTGGGTAAATACCCAAAAGAATTGAAAATAGATATTCAAACAAAAACTTGTATACCACTGTTCATAGCAGCACTGTTCACAATTTGGGAACCAACCCAAATGCCTATCAGTGGATGAATGAATAAATAAATGTGGTCCCTCCAGACAATGGAATATTACTTAGCTGGAAAAGGAATGAAGTACTGACACGTGCTGCAACATGGATGACCTTTGAAAACATTATGCTAAGTAAAAATAGTCAGACACAAAATGCACATGTTGTATGATTCCATTTATACGAAATGTCCAGATTAGGCAAATCTACAGAGTCAGAAAGCAGATTAGTGGTTGCCAGGGCTTGGGGCAGGGGAGAATGGGAGCGACTGCTTAATATGTATGGGCTTCCCTTTGGAGCTGATGCAAATGTTCTGGAACTAGATAGTGTTGATGGTTGCATACCCTTTAAAATGGTTAAAGTAGTAAATTTTATGTTATGTGTATTTTACCACTATAAAAAAGATATAAAAAATGCTATATTCATTCGTATGCACATCTGAGTGCAGACAGGTGTTCTCATTTCTCTTGAGTAACTATTTAAGAGTAGAATTGTGGGGTTGTGTGGTAAGTGTATCTTTAACTTCATAAGAAACTGGCAAACTGTTTTCCAAAGTGGCTGTATCATTTTACATCCCTACTGCTAACGTGCGAGCACAGTTATTTCACGTCCTTGCCAACACTTGCTGTTGTCAGTCTTTTTAATTTTAGCTATTCTAGTGGGAGTTGTTGTGCTGGATCATAGACATTCTAGTTGAGTATCTTTTCCTGTATTTAGTAGCTATCTGTATTTATTCTTCTACATTTTTGTTCAGATCTGCCGACTTTTAAATTGGGTTATTTGTCTTCATGTATTTGAGTTCTAAGAGTTCTTTACATATTCTGGATTCAAGTTCTTTGTTAGATATTTGTATTGCAAATACTTTCTCTCAGTCTGTGGCTTACCTTTTTACTTTATTAACGATATCTCCTCGGGACTTCCCTGGTGGTCCAGTGGTTAAGAATCCGCCTTCCAATGCAGGGGACACAGGTTCGATCCCTGGTCAGGGAAGTAAGATCCCACGTGCCGCGGGGCAGCTAAGCCCGCGTGCCGCAACTACAGAGCCCACACACTCTGGTGCCCGCACCACCACTAGAGAGAAGCCCGCATGCTGCAACAAAAGATCCTGCACATTGCAACTAAGACCCAACGCGGCCAAAAATTAAATAAGTAAATAAATAAATATTTAAAAAAATGATATCTCTCAAAGGGCATACATTTTTAGTTTTAAGTCCAGTTATATCAATTATTTTTAGTAGTTTAGGCTTTCTGTGTCCTATTTAAGAAACTTTGCCTCGCCCATAGTCATAAAGATTTTCTCCTGTGTTTTCTTCTGAAAACATTATGGTTTTATTTTTTATGTTTAGATCTGTTATGTATATTGAGTTACCTTTTAACTGGAAAGAGGTAAGAATTGAGGTTTATTGTTTTGAGTGTGGATAGCCAATTGTTCCAGCACCATTTGTTAAAGAAACTATCCTTTCTCCACAGAATTATTGGCATCATGTTTGAAAAGTAATTGAGAATCAGTGTGGCTTTGTTTCAGGCTCAATTCTGGTCTGTTTTGGCTTATTCACCATTGGCCCTAGAACCACTCTGTATTCATGACTTGCTGTATAGTAATTCTGGAAGTCAGGTAGTGAGACTTCCAATTGTACTTCCTTTTCAAAATTGTGTTGTCTAGCCTAGATCCTTTGCATTTCCATATAAATTTAAAATCAGCTTACCAGTTCTACGAAAAAGCCTGCTTGGATTTTGACTGGGGTTGCATTAACTCCTTAGATCAACTTGGGTAATGTAGAAATTTTAACAGTATTGAGTCTCAGTCAGTGATCATGGACTATCTTTCCGTCTGTGTTTGCCTTCCTTCATTTTTCTTAGCAGTGATTTGTAGTAGTCACTGTAGGTCTTATACATATTTTATCAAATTTATTCATAAGTATTTTATGGTTTTGAATGTTATAAATGGATTTAAACATTTTTAATTTTCTAATTGTTTATTATACTAAAATGAAATACAGTGGATTTTTATATTGTTTATTCTATCACCTTTCTAAATTTACTTATTTGTTTGAGTAGCTTTACTGTAGTCCTTCAAGATTTTTGCACAAAGATAATGACAGTTACAAATAGGGATCATTTTACTTCTGTCTTTCCAATTCAAATGCTTTTTATTTCTTTTTCTTTTATTCCATTGTGTAGGATGTTTAACAGAAGTGGTGACAGTGGGCATTCTTACCTGTTCCCAATCTTAGGAACAAAGAACTTGTCTTTTCATTAAATATGATGTTAGGTGAAGATTTTATGTAGATGCCTTTTCTTTTTATTTATTTATTTATTTTTGGCTGTGTTGGGTCTTCATTACTGCACGCAGGCTTTCTCTAGTTGCGGCCAGCGGGGGCTACTCTTTGTTGTGGTGTGTGGTCTTCTCATTGCGGTGGCTTCTCTTGTTGTGGAGTACGGGCTCTAGGCACACGGGCTTCAGTAGTTGTGGCAGGCGGGCTCAGTAATTGTGGCACATGGGCTTAGTTGCTCTGCAGCATGTGGGATCTTTCCGGAGCAGGGCTCAAGCCTGTATCCCCTGCATTGGCAGGCGGATTCTTAACCACTGCGCCACCAGGGAAGTCCAATGCCTTTTTTTTTTTTTTTGAGGTTAAGGAAGTTCTCTAGTTTGCATGGAGTTTTTATCAGGAGTGGATGTTGAATTTTGTTATATGCTTTTTTCTGTATCTGTTGAGATAATCTTATGGTTTTTCCTCTTTTTTTTTTCTTAGTAAATATGGTGAATCACATGAGTTAATTTTTGAATGTTAAACAACCCTGCATTCCTGGCACAAACCCCAGCTGGTCATGACGTATTATCCTTTTTATGTACTGCTGGATTCAACTTGCTACAATTCTGTTAAGGTTACTTATAACTATACTCATGAGGAATATTGTATTATTTTCCTGTAATACCTCTGTCTGGTTTCTGTATCAGGGTAATGTTGGTCCCACACAATGATTTGGGAAGTGTTCCCTCTTCATTTATTATTATTTTAAGAGTTTGTGGGGGGCTTCCCTGGTGGCGCAGTGGTTGGGAGTCTGCCTGCCCGTGCAGGGGACACGGGTTTGAGCCCTGGTCTGGGAGGGTCCCACATGCCGCGGAGCAACTGGGCCCGTGAGCCACAATTGCTGAGCCTGCGCGTCTGGAGCCTGTGCTCCGCAACAGGAGAGGCCGCGATAGTGAGGGGCCCGCGCACCGCGATGAAGAGTGGTCCCCGCTTGCCGCAACTAGAGAAAGCCCTCGCACAGAAAGGAAGACCCAACACAGCCATAAATAAATAAATAAATAAATAAAATTAAAAAAAAAAAAAAAGAGTTTGTGGGCTTCCCTGGTGGTGCAGTGGTTAAGAATCCGTCTGCCAGTGCAGGGGACACGGGTTCGAGCCCTGGTCCAGGAAGATCCCACACGCTGCAGAGCAGCTAAGCCCGTGCGCCACAACTACTGAGCCTGCGCTCTAGAGCCCATGAGCCCCAACTACTGAAGCCCGTGTGCCACAACTACTGAAGCCCGCGCACCACAACTACTGAAGCCCGCGTGCCTAGAGCCCATGCTCTGCAACAGGAGAAGCCACTGGAATGAGAAGCCCACACACTGCAATGAAGAGTAGCCCCTGCTTGCCGCAACTAGAGAAAGCCCGCGCGCAGCAATGAAGACCCAATGCAGCCAAAAATAATAAATAAATAAAATAAATAAATTTATTAAAAAAAAGTTTGTGTAGAATTGGCATTGTTTCTTCCTTAAACATTTGATAGAATTTATTAGTGAAGCTATCCTGGATTTTCTTTATGGGGAGAGTTTTTAATTATGAATTCAGTTTATTGATATAGGGCTATTAAGACTTTTTAATTCTTTTTTATAAATTTATTTATTTATTTTTGGCTGTGTTGGGTCTTCATTGCTGCAGGCGAGTGGGGGCTACTCTCCGTTGCAGCGCACGGGCTTCTCACTGCGGTGGCTTCTCTTGTTGCGGAGCACGGGCTCTAGGAGCACGGGCTTCAGTAGTTGTGGCACGTGGGCTCAGTAGTTGTGGCGCACAGGCTTAGTTGCTCCGCGGCATGTGGGATCTTCCCGGACCAGGGCTCGAACCCGTGTCTCCTGCATTGACAGGTGGATTCTTAACCACTGCGCCCCCAGGGAAGTCCCTCTATTTCTTTTTGAGTCAGTCCTGGTGATTTGTGTGTTTCAAGGAATCTGCCCATTTCACCTGAGTTGTCAAAGTTGTTGGCATAAGATTGTTTATAATATTCCTTTATTATCCTTTTAATGTCTCTGGATTTGCATGATGTTCCCTCTTTCATTTCTGAGCCTGGGATTCTTTAAGGAAAAAAAACAAAGCGAAACAAAACCCCAGTGTCTGTCCCCACACCTGCCCAGTTACATCAGAATCTTTTGGGGTGGGAGGGGGGGCGTGGATCCATGGTTTTGACAACTGCTCAGGTAATTCTTGTGCAGCCAGAATTCAGAACCTTTGACGCAGAGGAAGGAGGGATTAATCTTTACTTACTGGTAGTCCAGGCAGGCCTCCCAGAAGGGGGAGAAGGAGGATCTGAGAGAGCAGAGGAGGATTTGGGTCCTGGGGTCTGAACGCAGGGTTTGTTTGGAGAAGAGCAGGCCAGCAGCCTTGGCGGGGGCTTTAGGTTTGGTGTGGACCGTTGGGCCTGCAGGTGCAGAGGGCATTCTGTATGTGCCAGATCTTGGAGTAAGCGAGAAATGGGAAGGAAAGCAGCTGGCCAGGAGACAAGACCTGGAACACCAGACCACACAGCTTAGACTTCCTTCTCTGCAGGGTTGTTTTTTTTTTTTTTTTTTTTTTTTTAAGATATTCGCCATGTATTTCTTCTTTAGGTCTTTTTTTTTTTTTAATTTATTTTTATATTTTTATTTTTGGCTGTGTTGGGTCTTTGTTTCTGTGCGAGGGCTTTCTCTAGTTGCGGCAAGCGGGGGCCACTCTTCATCGCGGTGTGCGGGCCTCTCACTATCGTGGCCTCTCTTGTTGCGGAGCACAGGCTCCAGACGCGCAGGCTCAGTAGTTGTGGCTCACGGGCCCAGTTGCTCCGCAGCATGTGGGATCTTCCCAGACCAGGGCTCGAACCTGTGTCCCCCGCATTGGCAGGCAGATTCTCAACCACTGCGCCACCAGGGAAGCCCTGTTGTTTGTTTTTAAGTGAGATCTCCTGAGGTATAATTTGTGATCAGGAAAGTTCACCCATTTTAATGTCCTGTTCTATGAGTTTTGAAACATAGTCATGTAACGACCACCAAATCAAAATATGGAAAATTTGCATAATTCCACAGATTTCCTTGTGTCTCTCTGGAGTCAGGTCCTTCCCCCACCTCCCCCCACCCCACCCCCGCCACCCGGCATTCACAGATCTGTTTTCCGTCCTTGTAGACTCTTCCAGCATGTTGCATAAGTGGAGTCATACAGCGAGCAGCCTTTGAGTCCAGCTTCTTTCACTCTGCCGAATTGTCCAAGGGTTTGAGCAGTAACTAATGCGATCAGATCCATGGTTAGCGGTGACTCTGGCACCTGTGGTTTATGAGCTGGAAAGGCGAGGATGGAGACAGGGAGGCCATTATGGGAAAGAGTGACCTAGTGATATTTATGGTAAATGACCTGCCAAATGCCTTCTATACCTGTCTCATGGAATCCTGACCACAGCCCTATCAGCCCTGTTAGGACAGTTCTTCCCTCTTTTACAGGTGAGGACGTTGAGAATGGAGAGAATAAGAAATTTATGCACGGGGTCACTCAGCCAAGAAGTGGTGGGACCAAGATGTGAGCAAGGGGGCGGGGGCCTGAAGCCTGCAGGGAGTCTGCATACACAGCTCCTGATGCACTCACCGAGGGGTGGCCATTGGTCGAGGTGTTTTAAAAATTTTAAAGATGTGTGAACCCTCGGCCATGGCTGTTCAGTGTCTAGAAGTTTATCCTAAGGAGTCACGGATGTAAAGAATCATTTATTAGAAAGGGTGCCAGGTGTTGATAAACAGAAAGCCCACATACCAGCTGAAAGCCACTGACAGATGGTCAGGGATGAGGAGATACAGTTAGGCTAACCCATCTCTAAAAATAGTAGTGTAAAATATGACTAATTTGATGGGGATCAACATATCACATCAGGTGCTGAGAACCATTCCTAAAGCAGTACGTACAGCCAGGACCTATAATTTGCCTAGAAAGCACTAGATAGACTGTGTCCAGAATAGGAGTCACGTGGTTAGTTGATGATGTGGCTTTTGTTTTCTCCTTGGTGCTTGTCTGCATGTCTCCAGTTTTCTGCAGCAATAAAGGAAAAATACAGAGAAAAATGGAAAAACACAACTTCATATCACATGTGCGGATACACACACGTCATATGCCTTGAGAGTCTGACACGCTTTTCTTAGACTTGTTATACCTGCCTTGTTTAAAAAGCAGGTGGGAGTTCTGTTTGTTGTTACTTTTAAATGAAAAGCATACTGTGGGAAGCAGACCAGCCACGCTGGCCTTTCCAGACAGGGTGAGAGTAGCTGCTTGGGGGGGGGGGTGCGTGGCTGCCCTGAGCCACGCGCAAGGGGTGGGCCCGCCACTCTCCTCCGTGCCCGGCTCCAGCGAGAGCCCATCCTGACGGTCGGCATGGGGTTGGCCGCGAGGTCCTGCCTAGGCCCTGGGCGTGGTGTGTGCGGCCTCAGCAAGGCCTGATCCGCTCGTGAGTGGGGTCAGCCGCACCGGTTCCTGGGGGCTGTGGGATTACAAAATGAGGGGACAAGTGAAACATCCCTTCTTGGCAGACTTTGCACCGGGATGCGCATGGAATTCAGTGTCATATTTAAAACCAAGCTTCAGGGAGGTTTCAGTGCTTGTCTAACGTTGCTGAAAACATTTTTCTTAGAACGTTAAAACCTCCTGGCAATCAGGGAGCCTGGCGGCTTTCAGACCCTGAGGGCGGCTCACATTAAGACGTGCATTTGTACTGTGAGGCAGCATACGTGTGTGTGCACACAGGCGTGCACGCGCACACACACATGCCCCGCTAAAACCAAAGTTTTCCTCAGCAGGGCACTCACCCCTGACCACGTGTGATGCTCTCTGATATTTTGTTCAGTTGCATCTTACTGAAAACTGTGTTTTCACCCCCACATGGAAAAATACGAAACCCCATTTTGTCATCTGGCCCTACGTGTGGCTGCGTGGACGTTTTAAAATTTTGGCATTAAGCAAATGTGTGCAGGCTACGTATTATCATTTTATTTCCCACATCAGCCAGTGGCTGTGGTGCCCTCATCCTTGGTTTCTGTGAGTCGGGGGCTGAGTGCAGGTTGGAGCCTGGAGTAGAGGAGGTGCCCCCGCCTCTGCAACAGCTGCCATGGGGCCACACACGGGTGCCAGGAAACTGGGTCAGAGCAGAGCTCCTGATCCACAGAAGTGGATCCTTGGCGGGGTCTTTGAAACCTGACGGAGTGGCTTGGGTTTCAAATATGGGATCCCTCGGGCCTCCCTGGAAGCAGGGCGGCCTCCGTTATGTTTATGTCCCTTCGCACTTGATGGACAAGACCACCAAGGGAGCAGGGCTTGGTTTTCCCTGGCAAACCCGGGAGGGGGTGGGAACACAGTTTTTAAAATAGATGCTCAGTGCTTAGGGCCTGGAGATGCAGGTCCTCTCTGGTCTGCACTGATGGCTCTGTAGCTCCCTGAACCGGTGGGCATGGACTTTCTGTCCTGGGACGAAGGCACCACTTACAGTGAGCAGAAGGGACAGACGCCCGCTTCAAAAACAAGCGAGACCCAGAGCACACTCGCTCTCCCCTCTCCCTGGGAGAGGAAGCAGCGTGTGTGCACACCAGCCCTCTCCCAAGGCCCAGACTTCTGCTGAGATGTTTTATATCAGGACTATTTTCAGGCCTTGACTAGCATTTATGTTGCAGTCCCTAAAGACAGGAAAACACTTTGTCCAAACACAGCCCCTTTTGTTAACCATATCAGGTGTCAGCCTCTGCAGACCGCTGGCTGGGGGCTCGGGGAGCAGTGGCCTGGCTTCTGCCACCAGGGTGATTTTCATGAGCTTGGCAGCAGCTGTTAGCTGCACCGGCCGAGAATGGCTGGGTACTTCCCGGAGCAACCAGAGCCAGCGGGGTGCTTGTACCAGCCTGGCCTGTGCTTCTCTTTGCGCTTTGGCTGTGCAATGCCTGTCTGTTGAGAGCTGAAGGAGGATGGGTCTGTTGGAAAGAAATGTGCTCCTAAGGCTGTGATGTCACAGTTGTCTTCTGCCCAGCAGAGTGACCTGTGTGTGGCCCTGGGCCGGCCCTCCTGTCCTGGGGCACCCTCTCTCCAGGAGAACAGCCCAAACAGCAGCGGCCGATAGACAGTGGCACTCACCCTCTGAATTCCAGGGTCAGAGTGAGCTTGTCGGGGTCAGGTCCCACCTGGGAAAGGCCACCTGGCTTCTGGCTGCCCTCTTTTCATGGCCGCCCATCACTGGCTGCTTGGCAGTGGGTTCCCTTGCCCAGCTCGGTGTGGCCTCTCTTCCTTTCCCACCTTGAAATGCAAGGGAAGGTCACCAACAAAACAGAAGCAGCAGCAGAACCGTCTGGCCTGCCCCTGCTTCTGTTTTCATCTTCCCGTTTTCCTTCTTCCTTCTTCAGTGAGATGTTTGCAGACTTTACAGTGATGCACACATGACCTTGCTTTGCTCACAAATGGAGCCCAGCTGTGTGGTGCCCAGAGCACCACCAGCAGCCCCGCAGCCCTTGGGCCCTTCCGACACTCCTCCCCGAGGGTACTGTCCCCACTGATTGCAGCAGAGGTGCATTCTGGCTGGGTTTGGTTTTGCATACACTGGGTTCTGGAGCACACCCATGGATGTCCCTCAGCTCCTGTGTGTGGCCGGCCTCGGGCCCTGCAGCACACCCAGGGTTCTTTCTTCTTCCCCGCCCTCCACCATTCCATGGGGGCCGTGCACCACAGTTCACGTGCCTGCTATGCTGTTGGCTTGGTTTCTGGCTTGGGCCATTATGCATGTAGCTTGTGAACATTCTTGTCCCTTTATTCTCTGTTCAGGACGCCCCTGCTGCCATCTAGCCCCCTGGGGTCTCTCCTTGCCACCCTCTGCCTCTCCTCACCTGGCGGGCCCAGCAAGGCTGGGTGGAAACCTCCCTGGTCATTTTAACATGGTGGTGCTTCTCTGTTCCACAGTTCTGTCTCACTGCATTGTGCCCTCTCACTCTGCTGTGCTGCTGTTCATGCCTTCGGTGAGCAGGTGACGTGCTCTGCGTGTCCCAGGCGCTGTGTTTGCAGCAGGGGATGGGGATGTGGAGGGAGAGCGCATAGGACGTGGTGCCTCCAGCTGGACGACAGCACATGGGCACGCTGACGGGGGATGTGTGCCACCAGGGAGGGAAGCTTGGGGGTGGGTGTTGACCACCAAGGATGGGCTTGAGGTCTCTAAGTCAGGAATGCTGAGTAGGAACTCAAGAACAGCAGTAAGCAGCCGAAGCTGAGTAGGGAGAAAAGCTGTGGCAGTTTAAGTAAAGTACATGGCTGTAAATCCGTTAGCATTGCTGTCACTGAGATGCTGTGTCTGTCTTCCCTGTGGGTGGCCTCTTGACTGCTTGGATCTTGGAGCCCTGAGATGCCAAGTAAGGGTCTGATGGCCCTGCAGCTGCCATGCTGTGAGGAAGCCCAACCCCCAAAGGCCACGTAGCACTGGGACTGCAGTGGGCAGTCCTGGTCTCTGCACCCTCATCGCTAGGACCCTGATGTGTGAGGGGATCGGCCGTCACATGATCGCAGCCCTTGGCCATCAGGACTCCAGCCGCGGCCTCAGACGTTGGAGCACAGACAAGAGTCCCTGCTGGGGCCCGTTGGGCCTCCCGGCCCACAGAACCGCTGAGCGTGGGGAAGTGTCTTGGGCCACCGAGTCCAGGGTGGTTTGTTACACTGCAGTGGTGGCTGGAACAGAGTGGTGGCTCCCCAGGGAGCGGGCAGGGCCTGGGGGTCGGGTGGGGTTAGCCCGGGACACAGGTGCTGGGTTGGAACCATAACGGGTACAGTAATGGTAATTACTTGAATTTCATCCTGCAGTTTTTCATCGTCTGTGTAGCAAGGAGGCCTTCTGCCTTCTCCATAAACTGACCGTGAAGGAAAACATGCTTACACTTCATAGACTCACGGTGTGCACGCGTGTTTCCTAGGGTCACCATAAGAAAGCTTCACAAAATGGGTGGCTTAGACAACAGGAATTTATCTTCTCCTAGTCCTGGAGGCCAGGAGTCCAAAATCAAGGTGTTGGCAGGGCTGTGCTCCTTCTGAAGGCTCTAGGATAGGATGCTTCCTGCCTCTTGCAGCTTCTCTTGGCTCCATGTGTCCCTTGGCTTGTGGCCACATCACTCCAAAGTCTGTCTCCATCTTCACGTGGCCTTCTTCCTTGTGTCTCTCCTCCATGTATCTCTTATAAGGACCTTTGTCAATGGATTTAGGGCCCACCTAGGTGACCCAGGATGATCTCGTCTTAACTCCATGATCTGAATTATTGATACATCTGCAAATATTTTTCCAAATAATGTCACATTCACAGGCTCTGAGTCAATGTTCTTTGCAAGCTATTGGAGCACATGAGAAGGCAAGAGAAGTACTGTGTGGGGCTGGGAGGAGGCGGGTGGCCCTCCTGGGGTGGGGACTGGCCTGGTGGCTGGGTGCAGGGAGAGGGGGTGTGGACTGGGGCTGGCAGGCATTCACCTTCTCCAGGATATAGTTCAGCAAGGTTTTATCAGCAGGAAAATGGAAACTGCGGCTGCTTTCTGCATTCGTGGGAAGTTATAGAAATGAGAGTGTGGTGGAAACTTGCTGCTTTGTTAAATAATTTTGCATTGACTCAGAGGGGAAACAGGAAAGGGCCTTCTATCTTTTTATGTGGGTTTTTATCTCTGCTGCTGGAACCTTTTCTTTTAAGTAGCTTTTCTACGAAAATACCCGTTGAATCTTTAGTGTGAACAGGAAGTCAGATATGCTGACTAACTTTTCCTTTATTTTAATGGCGTTTTTATTGTTTTGAAAATGAAGAAAGCAAGCCAAGAGTAAAAGCGACCTCCTCGTGCCCAGGGTACATGCCATTGCCAGCTGCATTTCTGAGGTCTTCTCTGTGCCATTTACATACACACATATGTGCGTGCACACACCTGTACACATGCATATAGATGGTGGTTTCCCAAAGATGTGGTCACACCTTAGAGGGTTTTGCAACTCACTTTTTTCACTCAGCACTGTGGCATTGACACGCGTGCTCTGCATTGCACCGTGAGGCTGTGCATGCACGAGTCTCTGAGGACAGTGTACCCTGTGTTCCTTACCCCATGATGGAAATTTGGGTGTCTCTCTAGTCTGCCACATCCTTGACAATTTTTCTTGGTGTACTCCAGTGAGTATTTCTATAGGAGTCTTAGAATGGAAATATTTGAGTCAAAGGGTGTATGCATTTTTAATTTTGACCGGAGTGGCTGGGCTATCTGCCAGGACAGCGTTGTGCCCCCGAAGCTCACAAGAGTCTCTCTTCCCCCTCACCTCCCCGCCCCGGAGCATTACTGGTGTGTTTAGTCCTCACCAATGTGATCAGGAGAAGGGAAGGTCATGGGGTCTCTGACCCCATTGCTTGTTTGTGGTTTATTAGTTGTTTGCATTTTCTCCTTGAAGCACCTGACTTTGGTCTTTATCCACTTTATTATTCACTTTAGTAGAAATTGAGCTGTTGCTCTTTCGCTAATTTTATTGATTTGGGGAATTTCTTTCATTTTAGAGTATTCTGGAAAATAAAAGCCTATTTAAAAGCATTTCATCCGTAAGCTTTTTAATAGATACAAATGAACTTTGATTGGAGACCCGTGGGGCCATCGCCTGCTTCTGTGGTTCGTCTGGGGGGTGGGGGTGACCTGAGCGGTCCGAGCCTTTCATGTCCATTGCTCTGGGACAGGCATCAGTCTGCTTTGGCTGTGCTAGCCTGGCCACCTGCCTGCAGGACATGCAATGGCCCCCATGAATGGTGGGGCCCAAAAAAGAAATTGGTGATATTTGGAATTGGCTGTGTGTGTGTTCGTGTGCATGTGTGCCTGTGTGTGTGCATGTATTCCTGAAAAATAGTGCACAGCAGAACTGGAGGATTGCATTCCCAAAGGTTTTCATGGATTTAGGAGTCTCTGCTCACTAGGAGGCTTATAGAACTAGTTTTCTATATATCATTTTGATTGTATTTTTAGCCAGATGATAAAACTCACCTCCCCACACCCCCTCCACGCTTCTTGCTTGTTTAGAATGACAATGCACAAGTGAAAATTCATCAAAATGTCATAAGTAATGCAGCATGTTTTCCTGGGAGGCAGTTATGCGCCCCAGACATGTTGGGCTGTGTGTCCTGTTTGCACACATGGCTTTTCACTGAACCCTTCATAGGGTGCCGTGTGCTCATAGAGGCTTTCTGTCCACAGTAATGTTCTGCTCCAGAGTGGGGGTGGCCCAGGCTGGGTGGCATCTTGGAAGCTGTGGCCCTGATTGTATCAGTCAAGGTTCTCCAGAGAAACAGAACTAGTGGTGTGCGTGTGTGTGTGTGTGTGTGTGTGTGTGTGCATAGAGAGAGAGAGGTTTATTCTGAGGACTTGGCTTTTGTGACTGGGGAGGCTGGCAAGTCTGAAACCTGCAGGGAAGGCTGGAGACTCAGGCTGCCTGGAGGCAGAATCCCTCTTTCTTGGCGCAAGATCAGTGTTTTTTCTTCTAAGACCTTCAACAGATTGGATGAGGCCCACCCAGATTATGGAGGGTAATCTGCTTTACTCAAAAGTCTACCAATTTAAATGGTGATGTCATTCAAAAAATACCTTCACAGAAGCCTCTGGAATAATTTGGCCAAATATCTGGGCATCGTGGCCCAGCCAGGTTGACGTGTAAAATTAACCGTCCTGATCAACACCCCCAAGTGCCTCAACCCCATGGTGGGTTATAGATTAGGTGCATGAGCTTGTTTAGGGTGTACAAGGACGAGGGGTGACCTGCTCCCTGAGCAGGCAGGGGCCTGTGGCTCGTTCCCAGAGGCCACGGGGCCCAGTGCCAGCGTGGAGGAAGGTAACATTTCTTGCATCCTGATGGCGCTGGGAGCACAGCTCTGGCCTGGTGCAGACTGAGCCCCATACTTGCGGCCTTGGGGCCTCATTGGGACTGCTCCTTCATTCTGTCACCTCTGGCCCCATGTTTAGGCCTGAGTGACTCCCTAGGTGCCTCTGGGGAGGATACTTGTCATCCTCTTTCTATAAAATGCTTCATTTCCTGCCATGGACACGGTGGAAGTATTTATTAGCTGAAAGGCTTGGTGCTCCGCATCCTGGTATTTTCTTTTTCCAGCAGAAACCCTTGTTTGGGTCATGGTCCGGCTGTCCTTTCCTGTCCTCCATGCCGCTGAAGTTGACCTGTCCGCCTGGCACGTTCTTATCAGGCCTCTTGGCTGTGTTGTTAATTGGACAAGAAATAATCACAGTGAAACAGAAGAAAAGCAGTGTGGTGTCCCCAGGCAGGCTTGGCCTGGTCCTCCAGTTTCTGTAGGCTTGGAAATGATCTGCTTGGTGGATAAGGGAAGGGAGACCAACAGGAGCTCTGCAGGGTTCCCCAAATTGATGAAGGAAGATGGCTCTTCTCATTCTTTTCCATCGGGTGCACTGTTTGAGGCTAATGAATGAATGAATGCATGCATGCATGCATGGGAGAGTGGGCTGCTCCCAGAGGTGGAAGGGCTTAGGGTGGCAGGCGGGAGCCCGAGGGGCATGGGTGCCAGGGCTGTGACCCAGGGTTGGGCGGCAGGAGGGAACGTCAGTTCTAGGCCTGGCACTCGGTGTGTCTGGTGGCTTCTCACACACCTCTGAGCTGGCTGAGGCCCAGAGAGGGACGTCACTAGGTTCCCGGGGACCCGCAACCTCTCCTGGTCTCTGGGTGCGTGGGGCACAGTGCGGGCACAGCTGCCCCCAGGCCTCTGAAGGTTCCCACGAAGCCTCTTGTCTCGCCATTTGTTAGAAAAGCGCGGCCCACCCTGACAGCCGGGGGCATGCCTGAGCGTGTGGCTCTCCTGGTGCTCAGGGGCTGTCGGGCCTCGGTGGCACCCGAGCCTGACCCTCTCCCAACCCTGGAGGCCAGCTGGGATGCCAGTTGGGATGCTGGAGAGCTGGTGCTGGAGACGCCTGCTGACAGCGGCGAGTGCCACAGCAGTGTGGCAGCTCTGTCTCCCCCTGCCCCCAGGTCCTAAGGCATCAGCTGTTCCTTTCAGAAGCGCCTTCTGGAACTTCTTAGGGTGGCCCGGTGGGACGTCCGGGGGCTCCCCAGTGACAGACCTGAGACCAGATCTCTGGTCTTGAC
Organism: Balaenoptera musculus; assembly: GCF_009873245.2. Lineage (NCBI taxonomy): Eukaryota > Metazoa > Chordata > Mammalia > Artiodactyla > Balaenopteridae > Balaenoptera > Balaenoptera musculus. Next base: position 19,374,078 of record NC_045790.1, on the reverse strand, counting down.
ACACTGTGGAAAGGTTAGCCAGGAGAGATGTGTCAGTGAACAAACATTCTTTCTGACTTTTTTCTCTTCTTTGAGGGACACAGGTCTGTAGGTGGGGGCTTGGGAAACCAGCGGCTTGATCGTTTTTCATTTTTCAGCCCTGTCCTCAGTCAGGATGTTCTGGGAATCAAACTGGAAAGAGATGACGAAGTGTATGTAGTTTTTCAAAAATGGTCCATGTCTGCTGAAGCTTGTGTTCTGCAGGGAAGATGAAGGTTTAGAGGCCTAACCACAGAGAAGGAAAGAGAAGCTAATTTAAACACAGTTTACAGAGATTATTTACTTGGCTCTCTCATCTGTGTACACAAAGGAATATTGCTAGCAACTAAGAACTTGGAAACACGCAGATAGGTTTTTATTTTGTTTGTCCAGCCTAATCTTTGTGGTGTTCTTATCTGGATCAAAATGCCAATGACTTTTGACTCCACCACCAACGTGGAGTTTAAACGAGGGTTAATTACCATTCAGAAGCTTGTGATGCAAGCTTGTGAGCTGGGCGAATGAGTCAGGTTGTGTTTGTTTTTGGTGTTTATAGATGCCAGGTATCTAGAAGCTGCAGTTTGCATTTGGACATCATTGGGGTTCAGTCTGTTGGCAGCCAGTGGGAGTGGTGGGAGGACCCTGCCCAGAAGCTGCAAAGTGGCTAGAACTTTTCTGAATCAGGAGCATGGGTCACACACTGCAGCTGCCGGGACCCAGAAATACTGCCATGGGTGTGTAACCCCCCTTCTTTCTCTGCCCTCTTCTCTTTGTGATCTCAAGGAGGAGATGAGGAACAGGGTCCAAACTTGTCACTGACTGATTGGGCCAGAGTCTCCATAGCCCTCTGTCTACATGCAGGTCTGTTTAAGGTTCTGGTCAGCTCAGGTATGGCTAAAAGTGCAAAATGCTTCTTCAGACGATCGATGTATTTTACCGACTTTTTGGTTGCCTCTCGTGGGAAGCAAAAGCATGATTCTTTGAAAGTCCAAAGGATTGGACAAGTTGACTCAGGGTCTCTGTCTGGTTTGTGATCACATTATGAACAGACCCTGTCCCATGTGTAACGGAGCCTGCGTGCGTGGTGCATGCAGGGAAAGTCTGGAAGCCGCGCGCCAGACCAAGCAGCACAAGTCTGCAGAGACTGATCCGCAGTTAAAGCTTTAACTTCCCGCTTTTAGAACTCCCTTTTATTGTTTTATTTTCATACAAGTACACTTTTGTAAATCTCCTTTTCTGATAAAGTTGTTTTAAAATAGAATTTACCGTTTTAACCACTTTTAAGTGTGCAGTTCAGTGGCATTAAGTACAGTCACACTGTTGTGCAACCATCACCACCATCCACTTCAGAACTTTGTCATCTTCCCAAACGGAAACTCTGCACAAATTCATTAAACACCAACTCCCTAGTGCCCCTTCCCCAGCTCCTGGTACCCACCATTCTACTTTCTGTCGCTATGAATTTCGCTACTCTAGGGACCTCAGATAAATAGAATTATGGAGTATGGTCCTTTTGTGTCTGGCTAAAAGTGAAGTGTTTTTAAAAACATTTGAATCAAATTAATGTAGTCCTTTTACTCTTTTTTCGTTCATATTTTAAATTATTTTATAGTAAAAATGATTATTTTGGTGTACAGTTCTGTGAGCTTTAATACATGTATAGAGTTATGTAACCACTTCCACAATCAGGATTCAGAATAGTTCCATCCCCCCAAATTCTCGCCTGTACAGGCAGACCTCGGAGATATTGCAAGTTCCGTTCCAGATCACTGCAATAAAACGTGTATTCCAGTAGAGCAAGTCACATGAAATTTTTGCTTTCCAGGTACATAAAGTTATGTTTACACTATACTGTAGTCTATTAAAAGTGTACAATCTCATTATGTCTAAAAAAAACCCAATGTATATGTACCTTAATTTAAAAATACTATTTGTATAATTTTTTTAGATTCTGCATATAAACAATATCATATGATATTTGTCTTTCTCTGTCTGACTTACTTCGCTTAGTATGATAATCTCCAGGTCCATCCATGTTGCTGCAAATGTCATTATTTCATTCTTTTTAATGGCTGAGTAATATTCCATTGTATATATGTAGCACATCTTCTTTATCCGTTCGTCTGTCGATGGACATTTAGGTTACTTCCATGTCTTGGCTATTGTAAACAGCACTGCAATGAACACTGGGGTGCATATATCCTTTCAAACCATGTTTTCCTCTGGGTGTACGCCCAGGAGTGGGATTGCTGGATCATACCATAGCTCTATTTTTAGTTTCTTAAGGAACCTCAATATCGTTCTCGATAGTGGCTGTACCAATTTACATTCCCACCAACAGTGTAGGAGGGTTCCCTTTCTTCCACACCCTTTCCAGCATTTATTGTTTGTAGATTTTTTGATGATGGCCATTCTGATGGGTGTGAGGTGATACCTCATTGTAGTTTTGATTTGCATTTCTCTAATAATTAGTGATGTTGAGCATCTTTTCATGTGTCTCTTGGCCATCTGTATGTCTTCTTTGGAGAAATGTCTATTTAGGTCTTCTGCCTAACAAATGAACTTATTTACCAAACAGAAACAGACTTATTGACTTAGAGAACGAGCTTATGGTTACCGGGGGGAAGGGTGAGGAAAAGGGATCGATTGGGAATTTGGGATTGACATGTACACACTGCTATATTTAAAATAGATAACCAACAAGGATCTACTGTAGAGCACAGGGAACTCTGCTGAGTACTCTGTAATAACCTAAATGGGAAAAGAATTTGGAAAAGAATAGATACATGTATATGTATAACTGAATCACTTTGCTGTACACCTGAAACGAACACAACATTGTTAATCAACTATACTCCAATATAAAATAAAAATTAAAAATAAAATTAAACATTTTTTTAAAGGCAAAAAAAATACTTTATTGCTAAAAAATGCTGACTATCATCTGAGCCTTCAGCGAGTTGTAGTAGTAACATCAGAGATCACTGATCATAGATCACCATAACAAATATAGTAATAATGGAAAAGTTTAAAATATTGTGAGAATTACCAAAACGTAACATAGAGACATAAAGTGAGCAAGTGCTGTTGGGAAAATGGTGCCAATATACTTGGGTCAATGCAGGGTTGCCACAAACCTTCAATTTGTAGAAAACACAGTATCTGCCAAGGGCAGTACTGGTAAAATGAGGTATGCCTGTATTATCCTTTATATTCACACCTCCCATCACCCCTGACCACATACAACTACTGACCTACTCTGTCCCTCTGGTTTACCTGTTCATGAACTTCCTATAAATGGAGTCATAGAGTGGGTGGCCTTTTGAGGTTGGCTTCCTTCTTAAGCATAACACCTTTGAGGCTCATTCAAGCTGTTGTGTGATCGACAGTTGATTTTTTTCTTGTCACTGAGTAGTAGTCCATTGTACGCTTGAATAGAGCTGCCATAAACATTCATGTGAGGGCTTTTCTGTGAGTGTATGGTTTCATTTACTTAGGATAAATACCCAAGAGTGGGATTTCTGGGCCATATGGTAAGTGTGTGTTTAACTTTATAAAAACTACCAAAATATTTTATGGAGTGTCTGTCCTGTTTTACATTCTCACCAACAACCTGTAAGAGTTCCAGTTGCTCCACATTCTCACCCATACTTGGTTTTGTTAGTAGGTTTTTTTAAATTGAAGTATACTTGATGTACAATATTATATGTTACAGGTGTACAGTATAGAGACTGACAATTTTTAAAGGTGATACTCCATTTATAGTTCTTATAAAATATTGGCTATATTCCCCGTGTTGTACAGTATATCCGTGTAGCTTATTTTATACCTGATAGTTTGTACCTCTTAGTGCCCTTTGTCTGTATTGCCCCTCCCCCCAACCCTCTCCCCACAGGTAACCACTAATTTGTTCTCTATATCTGTGAGTCTGTTTCTTTTTTGTTATAGTCACTAGTTTGTTGTATTTTTAGATTCTATGTGTAAGTGATATCACACAGTATCTGTTTTTCTCTGACTTATTTCACTTAGCATAATGCCTTCCAAGTCTATTTATGTTGCTGCAAATGGCAAAATTTCATTCTTTTTATGACTGAGTAGTATTTCGTTGTATGTGTGTGTGTGTGTGTGTGTATATATATATATATATATATATATATATATATATATATTTATACCACATCTTCTTTATCCATTCATCTGTTGATGGACACTTAGGTTGCTTCCATAGCTTGGCTGTTGTAAATAACGCTGCTATGAATATTGGGGTGCATGTATCTTTTCGACTTAGTGACTTTGTTTTTTTCAGATATATACCCAGGAGCGGAATTGCTGGGTCATATGGTAGTTCTGTTTTTTAGTTTTTTGAGAAACCTCCATACTGTTTTCCACAGTTGCTGCACCATTTTTTTAGTCATTCTAATTTGCATACACTGTGTCTCCTTGTGGTTTTAATTTGCGTTTCCTAGTGACTAATGGCATTAATCATTTTCTCACGTGCTTATTTGCCATCTCTATATCCTCCCTGGTGAAGTGTCTCTTATTTTATTGGGTTGGTTTTTCCTTCCTGTTGAGTTTTGGGAATTTTTCGTGTGTTCTGAACACAAGTTCTTTGTCAGGTTTGGGGTTTTCAAATATTTTCTTCCAGTCCGTAACTTGTCTTTTAATTCTTGTAACAAAATCTTTCACAGAACAAAACGTTTTAATTGTGATGAAGTTCAACTTACCAATTTACCATCATTCATAGGGAGTACATGGAAAGATGATTCATTTTCTGTTACTGATCTCGTATCCTGTGGTTTTGCTCAACTCACTCGTTAGTCCTGAGAGCTTTTTTGTTGTTGTTGTAGAGTCTTTGGAATTTTCTACAGAGGCAATCATGCTGTCTGTGAAAAGGCCATTTTATTTCTTCCTTGCTAATCTGTATGCCTTTTATATCTTTTTCTCGCCTCATTCACTAGCCAGGCCTCCAGTGCAGTGTTGAATAGAGGCAGTGAGAGGGGACATCTGCCTTGTCCCTGGTCTTAGGGGAAAGCATTCAGTCTTTCATCACTGAGTATCATGTCAGCTATAGGTTTCTTCACAGATGTCCGTTAGTAGACTGTAGAGGTTCCCTTCTATTTCTAGTTTGCTGAGAGTTATCATGATTGGATGCTGATTTTTTTCAGATACTTTTTCTACATAAATTGATATGCTTGTGTGTTTTTCTTCTGTAGACTGTTAATATGGTAGATTACATTGATCGATTTTATATATTGAACCAGCCTTGCATTCTGGGATAAACTCCATTTGGTTGTGGTGTACCATTTATATATATATATATATATATATATATATATATATATATATATATATATATACATATATATATATATATATATATATATATATATATGTATATATGTATATGTATATATGTATATATGTAGCTGGATTAAATTTGCTAATATTTTTTGAAGATTTTTGCATCTATGTTCATGTTGGTGTGCAATTTTCATGTGCTATTTTTGTCTGGTTTTGTTATCAGGGTAATGCTGGCCTCATTTAAGTTGGGAAATGTTTTTTCTTCTGTGTTCTGGAAGAGCTTATGTAGAATTGATGTTCTTTCTTAAATGTTTGGTAGAATTTGCTGGTAAAACCATCTGGGTCTGGAGATGTCTTTCTCAGAAGAGTTTTAAAGTATGAATTCTATTTTTTAAGTATTGTTCAGGTTATCTATTTCATCATGATGCGTTGTGGTAATTTGTGGTGGTTGAGAGATTGGATCATTCCCTTTAAGTTGTTGACTTTACTTGCAGAGTTGTTCGTGGTATTCCCTTATCATCCATTACTGTCTGTGAGGTCTGCAGCGATCACACCTCTCTCTCCTGGTACTGGGATTTGGGAATGTATTAGACCTAGTGCCTGAAATGCAGCCTTTGTTTGGAATGGGGCCAGCATCCTAGCTGAAGGCATTGCCCCCGTCTCCCTAGGCTGGATTCCCTGGGTTTCCATGGTATCTTTAGGGAGTAGCAAATGAGGTGTGTTCGGAGGAACTTTAAGGCTTTTGGGCAGCATTTGGCGCCCAGGGGTGGAAAGTTAATACACGGCACCCCAGTGACCTGCATGTCTTCTTGTGTTTCCGGAAGCATCAGTTTGCTGCCAGGGAGCAATTTCACACGGCGCGGCGGCGGGGTGGGGGGGGGGGGCGGGGGCGGGGGTGTGTGGAATCTCGCTAAAAGGTGGAAGAGATTCCCCCCTTGTTCGTGGTGTTTAAGGGGATTGTTCCAAGTGGTGTGTCTGTAGTATTGACTAATTTATGTTTCATCTATTTCTAATCAAGGCCACAAACTGGGTTACGTTTTTTTTTTTTTTGGCTGCGTTGGGTCTTCGTTGCATTGGCTTCTCTTGTTGCGGTGCATGGACTATAGGCGCGCAAGCTCAGAGCACAAGCTCGGTAGCTGTGGCGCACAGGCTTAGTTGCTCTGAGGCATGTGGGATCTTCCCGGACCAGGGTTCGAACCCGTGTCCCTTGCATTGGCAGGCGGATTCTTAACCACTGTGCCCCCAGGGAAGCCCCTGGGTTGCTTTTAAAACTCTGGTAAATTAAGGCCAGTGTAGTGGTATGTTTTAGTTAGAGGTTTAAGTGGAGACTGTTTAGTGGTGGTCGTTTATTTGGCAGGGATGGAAGATAGTTGATAGCGTGTCCTTCTGTATGATACTTTGTCTTCCTTCATCAGGAATCCTAAAGTAAACATTTTTAGAATGACGAAAGCTGTGGGGTTTGGGCTGCTGTTACAAAATACCACAGACTGGGTGGCTTATAAGCAACTGACGTTTATTTCTCACAGCTCTGGAGGCTAGACGTTTGAGATCAGGGTGCTGATGTTGTCGGTCAGGTAGGGCCTGGGTTCAGGTCTTGGACTTCTCACCGTGTTGTCCCAAGGTAAAATGGGCGAGGGACCGCGCTGGGGTCTCTCTTATATGGACACGAATCCCATTCATGAGGGCTCCACTTTCATGTCCTACTCACTTCCCAGAGGCCCCCCTCCTAATACCATCATGCCGGGGGTGGGGGTAGGATTTAACATATGAATTTGGGGTGGGGGGAGACGTAAACATTCCGACCGTAGCAGTTTCTGACCCTGATATTGTGACATCTTCCTAAGTGAGAGAAAGGGTCATAGTTGTTTAGTAATTTGTCAAGCAAGATTAATTTTGCTTCATTTAATTAGAAAAAAGAAAAACTGTGTCACACTGGGCTTTAGAATAAGAGAGGCATTTATGAGCAATAGAAAGAAAATAGGTTTTTGCAAAAGCAGAAGGGTTTGGAAACCTGTGCAGGCCCTGGCGAGGTTAGGGGGCACAGAGTTTCCTAAATGATTGCAAGTCATTTGGAGGACCGGGCCTGGCACAGTGACCGCCCTGCTTTAGTCACTGTATCACAGTCCTGTGGCAGCTCAGTCTGTCCTTCTGCTGCTTGCCTGCAGGCTGGTCAGGAAGTTCCAGGTGAGGGGCTGTGGCTTGGATACTAGCCACCAGGACAGCTTAGGTCGGTCTTTGGAGGGCTGTTTCCAAAAGTGGGGTGGGGAGCCTTTCAAGAATTGTAATTCTTCTAGGTGTAATTTTCCCCCTTACTATAAAAGTAGCACATGTACTGTAGGATGTACAGAAAGGAGGGGAATTAAAATCAGCCCCTCCTGCGAGAGAGTTTGGGTATAAATCCTTTTAGCCCCTGCAGCCCTAGTCTCCTTTGGGGCTGAATTGTGGGCACCACATGCTGGCGTGGTGCCTCGGGGGGCGTCCCACGTGAGATCCCAAGACCATCTAGTTCTGAGGTCTCAGAAGATGGGCATCTAGGCTGCGAGGGCGTGAAAGTACGCGGAGGCACGCTCTCCCACCCGTTCCCCGTGTCCTTGTGTCCTTGTCCGCACGTGGCGCCAGGAGGGAGGCAGGCGCCGGGGCACAGGTGGGGACATGGTGGGGAAGGAATGCCCACTCCTTTTCACGGAGAGGGTTCAGCTTTGACAGCTGAGAGGCGGAGCCCCTGTTAATTCTTACCTGTATGATTAGCTCTGCAGATTAATCATTCTGTTTCTTTCCAGGAGTTTGGTGACATTTTAGTTTCTGTTCTGATTGCTTGTAAAAGAGTAACAAAACCCTCTTTGGGCCGTGTCTTCTGGAGCTTGTGGCTTAGAACCTAAGAGTTACATAGAAAGGAGAGGGCAGTGGAAGTGGAGCAGCATCCTTGCAGAAGGTTCCGGTAACGGGCGTGGTGTTCATGTGCCATCGTCATGTGAACCCAGCAAGGAAACCTCGCGTCCTGGCAGTTACGTCCTTTGGTGTCACATGAGAACTCACCTGAAAACGCCGACCATCAGGACTGCAGACGTTGCCATATACTGTCCGGGGACTGGATATGAGGGTGTTGATTAGGGCACACAAATTACAGTGAAAAGAGCACAGTTTGGCTGTCACCGAGGAACTCATGCATGCATGTGACCAACTCAGGCCTTGAGACGGATGTTTCTCAAGCGTGGCCTTGTGCAGACGGAAGCACATGCCCTCTCGACATGACACAGCATGTGTTCTGTACAGAAGGAACCTCACTGACTCCCTGGGCGGCCTCAAGGAAGCGTGTGCCCCAAGAACGGTCTCTCCTCTGACCTCTGAGGAATATGGTCTGCTTGGTATCAGCGTGTCTGAGCAGGTGTGTGCAGGCTGGAAGGGGGCTTGCGGGGTGGGCAGACCTGGGGTAAACCTGTGTGACTTCCTAGAGCGTGATTCTTTTCAAAGAAAGAGAAGGCCCCAGGTGCCCCCCTCTGTCTGACGTTAGGGGTTCTTAGAGATGTTCGAGAAACCCTGGAAAGAATTCTAGTTTGGCAGAAAGAAAAGGCATTTCTGAAAGTGGATTGGCGTCCCTGTTCCTTATTTTCAAGGCTGTGTGAGCACAGACCTAAGTGATCAGCACGTTTTTTCATTTGAGTAAGGGGGGCTCTTTCATTCCTATCATTCAGCAATTTATGTGTCAGCTGCATTGGTACATGCCCCAGCTGGCTGCAGTTCCTTGCTGGGAATGGCCCACGCCTGGGAGGGGCTGCTGGGACACTGCTGGGTCTCTCGCTGGACGTGATGCTCCAGGACCTGCGTCCCTTACGCTGTCGGGACAAACCTCCTCCCTGCTCCCAGCTCCCCAGCTCTCCTCATCCCCCACTCCCCTCTAGAAATGCAGGAGTCCTTCTTGGTACCACTTCACCCTTCACCTCACTGTGTACCATTGCCGGGTCCTGAGCCCCCTTCCCTCCCAAACCTCACAGTTCTGCCCTCCCTTCCGTCCACCATGGACTTTGGAATGAGCATCCTTTGGATGGAACATTGGAGCCTGTGGGGTTTGTCTGTCTTGGTACGGCTCTGTAAGTTGTACGTAATTGACAGCCATGAAGACAGTCCTCGCCTGTAGACAGGCAAATGAATTCTGTCCAGTGGCAGGGCAGTTGACTTCCTCCCACGGAAAAATCCAGTCTTGTGCCTGTTGGAAGTTCATTTCCATATTTCTTTATTATATATATATATATATATATATATATAGGTATTTTCTTTTAATTGAGCTGAAGTGCACATGACATAAAATTAACCACATTACAGTGAACAACTCAGTGGCATTTAGGACATTCACAGTGTGTGTAACCACCACCTGTATCTAGTTCTAAGACCTTTTCATCACCCCCTGCGTGATGAAAGTGGTACTTCACTGCTGCGTACCACTAAGCAGTCACCCCCTTTCCTTCTCCCTCGGCCTCCATATAATCTTGTGCCTTCTTTGAAGGCACTGTAATGTCTCCTTGGTTCCTCATGAATAATGAGTTAAATAACATTTTTAACATGTGGTCATTTTCTTAAATGACCTTTTAACAACCATCCGCCCTTGGCTGAGCTGCCAGCCCTTCTCACTGGGCGGTGCTGGTTTTCAGTCCTCCAGCGCCTCCTGTGTGTCCTCCGTGGCATGCCGTGGGCTGGGATTTTATTTTTTTTAGAATGAGAATCTGGTCATGGAGGGTAGGTGAGCACTTCACGTGTGGACTTTCCTGGTCTTGTCTGGGTGATATTTTGAAAAGAAGTCATCTTCCTGGGCTGGTGCTGTGTGCCCTGCCAGGTCAGTCAGCATGTATTGATTAATTATCCCAAGTCCAGTGCTGTGTTGAGCAAGCCGGATGTTTACAGTTGTGGAGAGGGCATAGTGCCAGGAACAGAAATCCCATGCATTCGGAGCCAGGGGGCTTGCGTGCTAGGTGTCGTCATCAGCTGAGCAGAGAGCAGGACCCTCACCCCCTGAGCTCTCCGGGCCGCGTGGTAATGGCCAGGAGTTGGCCCAGCCTGTCCCTCAGGGGCTGAGGACTCCCTGGCACCCCATGTTCCCAGCAGACCTACAGCACGGCCTCCACGTGTGAAGGTTGAACCACTAACTGGCCCGAGTCTCAGTCAGTCTTCCTCGGGGGGCCCTCACTCTGGTGCGACCTCAGGTTTGAACTCGGCCCTCAGTGACCCTGGCTTTTCCCAGTCCCTTGGCCATGTGGGGAGGGACCTTTCCCTGCTGTCCAAAACCAACTGCAATAAGCAGGTGGTTGTGACCTTGAGCAGAAAGAGAAAGGTCCAGCCTTGATTGTGGGAACCCCCGGAGTAGTCCTGTTGAACGGAGACAAACCCCTGTCTGCAGAAGGGACCGGATTGTTGGACCGAAGATGGCTGGCGTGAGCTCAAGATTTTCACCTCAAGAAGGCTGTTGGTGCTTTTGTAAATGGCCAAGGACAGCTTTCAGTTCAAGGTGTCGTTGGCTTGTTTTTGCTTTAAGTGATAGGCATTTGTTGTTTTCTGTCGGCTGATGTTTGGGGGCATTTTCACTCCTTCAAATTTAAGACATTGCATCATCGTACCAAAAAAAAATCTATTTTGTAAAGGAAACACAGCTCTCGTGTTACATGGGTATCCGCGAGGAAGCAGCGTCTCCACAACCTATCCGACGGCTGCTTGTTGTTGCTCACATCAGTGTTGTCCCCCTCGGAGGTTGTCCCCCCCTTCCCTCGGAGTCCCCACTTCTCTCCTGAAACCAGCTTTGCGGGTTTTCCTATCGTAAATAACGCACGGCTAACGCCGTTCATTTCTGTGAGGAGTTGTGGCACCATACCAAAGTTTTGGAGGGAAGTTAGTGAAATGTCCCAACATCTGTATTCATGAGAAATCAAGTTTCAAGTATTTACAGCACAGTGGTGCAGAGCGATTTCTAAGCGTTTCCCTTTGGCTACACAGAGAATGTCGCAGCCAGGGTGGCATGTGCGTGTGTGATTTCAGCACCTCGCTCTGCAGTTTGGGTCTCAGTAGGCCCTGAGGGTTTCCCTTCCTAATCCAAACCGAGTTTAATCAGCTGCTAGGAAAAGCGGTTTGCTAAAACTCATCCTACCCTTCTGTTAAATCTGATCCATTAATTCATTTGTTACTGAAGACACATGTTGACCCCAGGACTCTCTCCAGGGTTTGTACACTGTGGTTTTCTATCCATATGCCATTCTCCAGTGTAGGAGAAAAACTCAGGTGGATGCACTTTCTAAAGGTTTATTTTGATGGTTTTCCTCATGTGTCAACACACCTCAGGTAGGGCAGCGGGTATCACCATTACCTCCTTGGTTGGCTGAGGAGGTTTGACTCAGAACCACAGCAATCTGTTCAAGGTCATGTGTCCAGAAAGACACGTACGCACACTCTGGTGCCAGTCTGGCCCTTTATATACTCTCATTTATTTAATCCTCTCTTTGGCGATGTTTTCAGTTTTATGCTATCGAGAGGCTCCTGGATGGGAACTTTTGTGTGTGCGTACCTGTCCCTGGTTCTTATCGTTACCCGTAGCTAGCATTGACTTTTGTAAGGTTCCGGATGTTGCTTCTTGAAGAGGCTTCCTGTTGATGTTGGGGAGGGACTCATACCTCCTCACCACCATTGAGCCTTATCATTTTTTCTTTGTTAATTCTGTAGGGGGAGAATGGCATCTTGTGTTAATTTGTATTATTCTGATTACCAGTGAGATGAACACTTCATTTCACACATTTGGTTGCAACACGTTTAGAAGAGAATCTTTTGTGTTCAGGAGAGCAGTGACCAGTTCAGCAGTGACCGCCCCCCGCCCAGAGCATGAGGGCAAGCATTTGTTGGTGGTGGGAGTATTCCCGCCGGGAACTTCTCTCCCTGCAGGGGCCTGGGGAGCAGGGGTCCTGGATACACTGTGTGTCGTGCTTTGGATGGCCCCATGGAGCTCTGCCCACCTCCTGGAGGGGTGTCAGCTTAAGCAAAAGGTCCCGTGTGCTGTGTTTGATGTTTCCAAGGAAAGGCCGAGTTTTCCACAGCGAGTGGGACACTGGGTGTGCGTGAGTGGTGTGATTTTCCTTTGATGTTGCTTCCCCCTGTTTCTCTTGCCTGCCAGCCCCCAGGAACAGCTGTGACTTTAGGTCTCAGACACGCCCCTGAGTTGACTCCTGAACCAGTCCCTGTTTGTACCGTGACCCTGAACTGGTGGGACGTTATGGAACCCTATGAGTCTTCAGGAAGGTGGAAGTCAGAGGTCTCACCTGTCCATCAGACCCATGTGCTTTGGGCTTCAAGTCATTTGTAATCAGTTGTCACATGGAAAACAAAGCCAGACTTAGTAATAAGAGGCTTTATTAGGAAGGATTATCGTGGGGGAACCAGGGAGGCAGCTGTTGCAGTGGAGAGATGTGTGCCCATGACACGGGCGAGCATGCCAGGGATCGGCAAACTGGGTTTTTCCTTGGTAGGGAGGTGTAGACAAGGCTGTGAGGACCCGGGTGTGGGGATGAAGAATGATGGGGTGGTAGATTGGAGGATGTGTCCCGCAAGGCCGGCCTGTTCTCAGGGTGGCCGTCCGAGTGCTCAGCCTCACGGTGGGTCGAGGGAGGCCTGGGGGAAGGAGAGAAGCTGAACCAGAGTCGGGTAACAAGTGTTTTGTTCCGATTTCTCTGTAGGGACAAGCTGTTCCGCCCATCACTACAAGGCACAGAGTGGAATTCGGGGGCCCGTGTCTCACCTTGCCCTAGGCGAATGGGGCCCCCGTCTTATCTGAGTCTTGTGCAGTGCGCCCTTCCAGGATCACAGAGGGATGGCGCGGTCTCCCTGCCGATCGCAGGGCCAGGTGCAATCAGGACGGTCAGGCTGAGCTCTGCAAGGAGTGGGTCTGTCGTGGCGGCAGACAGGTGGCTGCCTCGACCGCGTGCTTCAGCCACCTGGGCGCTGAAACCTCAGTGGGGCCGCCCTGCCCCGCCCAGGCCTTTCCCGTGGGGACCTGCTTCCAGGGGAGGCACATGTGAGCTGGGCTGTGATGGATGGGAAGGACCTGCCGCATGCAGGAGCGGCTCTGGGGACAGAGGGCCGGGCGAGGGGGCGCTGGCCATCTACAGTGTTGTGCCCTTGAGCTGCTCGGTGGGGCTTGGTCGGGGGCTTGGGGTGCCTCCTGAGGGAGGCCAGGAGCGCTGTGGAAGGAAGGAGCCCCGGCAAGGGGCTTCCTCAGTATCCTGCTCCTCCTGGGCTCTGACTGGGGGACTAGGCCCGCCCTGATTACAGGGTTATTAAAAACTCACAGATTGGGCTTCCCTGGTGGCGCAGTGGTTGAGAGTCTGCCTGCCAATGCAGGGGACACGGGTTCGAGCCCTGGTCTGGGAGGATCCCACGTGCCGCGGAGCGACTAAGCCCGTGAGCCACAATTGCTGAGCCTGCGCGTCTGGAGCCTGTGCTCCGCAACGGGAGAGGCCACGATAGTGAGAGGCCTGCGCACCGCGATGAAGAGTGGCCCCCACTTGCCGCAACTAGAGAAAGCCCTCGCACAGAAACGAAGACCCAACACAGCCATAAATAAATAAATAAATAAATAAATAAAAATTAAAAAAAAAAAAAAAAAACCTCACAGATTCCACGACACTTTTGGTTTCTTCCTTTCTTTTTTCTTGCTTTGACTCTCCCCCTCTTCCTCCCCACCCTTTTCTCTTCTTCTGATTTTGGTTTTTACGTTCGTCATTCACTTTAAAACTTAAACATTGTTGAAATACTAAGCTTGAACACCAGCAGTTTCTCACCACGTGATTCTGAATGAGGGGCCAGTTTGGGACCTTTGTTGTCGCTCACACCATGGCTAGCAAGGCCCGACCCGCCCCCACTCCTTCTGCACCTCCAGGAGCTCATGCTCAGTGTCACGGGGCCAAGGGGAGTGGCGTGGACGGAATCGGGGTGCAAATGATGCTCTTTGCTCCCAGTTCACGCAGATGGCGCACCTGGTCCCTCCTGGCCGGGTGAGCCGCACCCCATGCCTGAGTCCCGGGGGCCTGTTGCGTGGCTGGGACATTTAGTCTGTGTGTAGGATAGGGGGTAAGGGGTTCTGGCTCACGGTTTGCCCTGCTCACGTGTCCCCTTTTCTCACTCTGTCTCAGACTCTGCCATCCCAGACGGTAGTAGTGAAGCCGCATCCCAGTTGCTAAAATGTTTGGTGACACCGATCGTCAGGTAGGGGATGAAATCCGCCTGCAGAGCGCGGTTCTTGTTAGAGGTGGCTCCTGCCCAGGTCTTGCCGTAGGTGTTCCTCCCATCCGTGAGCAGCTTCATCTGTTTGTTACGCTCCTGGCACCAGCTGGTGACTGGAGAGCAGGGGAGGGAAGCTGGTGTCAGAAAGCTCAGGCGGTTCTGCTGGAGGGTTCACAGTCTGTCTGGGAGCTGCGGCTGCAGAGGCCAGGGTAGGAGAAGGGCCGCTCGAGGCCACGCTGCGGGAGCAGGTCCAGGAGGGGAAGGGCCAGCGCTGCAGAATGGGGTTGCCGCCCAGCGCTGGCATGAACGCTAGCTCCAAGCCTCTTCACTTTCCATCCATCACTGCCTTGGTTGCTGCTCCTCCCCTGCGGGGGCGTTGGCAACCCGGGACCTCCAGTCTCACACCCTGGCAGTCAGATCTAAACTGGATTTGAAGCTTTGGCACCCGCTGTGGCCCTGGAGGGCCATCTTCAGCTCAGGGTCCGCCTTGGGCACTTCTTGAGCTTTCGTCGCCTTTACTTGCTCTGATTAAGCCAGGAGAGAAGAGAGCTTCTGAGGGAGCGATTCTGTTTGTTTGGGCTGGGAGCCAGCAGCCTAAGAATCAGCTTCCAGAAGAGCTAACAAAGTGAGCAGGACCCATGCTGGCAGCTCTGGACCTGACAGTGGAGGAGGGTGGTGGAAATGTCAGGTGCCAGTCCCGTCAGTCACACCCCGAGCTGGGGGGGGCCACGGCCACTTCAGACCCGCAGACGTCTGTGCGTGTCCCAGAGAGAGACCTGGATTAAAAGTCTGTCCAGACATGCTTGCGTTAGAAGGAGTTTCCAGGAGTGACTTTTATTTTCAGTGTGTACACAAGACATTTAAGTACCACGTCCTCTCCAGACGCCCATCCTTCTGATGGAATTGTTCTTGGAGGGAGCGTTCGGTGTTTGCTCCCCACGCTGCTGGCCCTGCCCTGATTCCCCGGCCCTGGGAACTGCCCCCACCCCCCATGTTAGGAATCTCCCCTTGGCTTTACCTGTCACATTGTAAATAGACGGCTTACAAAAGATAATTGAAAAGGAAAGGCTTTAGGAAGATTAAAAAATACTCTAGAACTTGTGTTGAAGTGAAGAAAACAACTCATTTCTGGGATCAACTTTGCCACTTTGAAGGGGTTCGTACGGAAACGTCGTGCGGGTGGGTTCTCTGGGTGAGGATGGAGCAGGTATGTCCTTGTGTTGCTGCTGCGGGCCCGTCTGTCTCTGTGACGAGAGTCCCGGGGACGTGCGGTGAACCAAGGTCAGCCTCTGCGAGGAGCTGACCGCTGGGATTGCGTGTCCTCCCATGAGAACGGGGACCAGGTGGTCTGGGAGGCCTGGCTTCAAGGCGAGGGTCTGTTGGCGGTGCTGGGGCGCCTACCTTGGGGACGTCACCTGCCTGCGGGCTTCCCCGAAGCATGGAACAGGAGGCGCCGTGAGGAGCTCTGCGGCCTCCCAGGATAGGGTTCCTGTGGATGTCTGCGGGGTGCAGTTTTGTGTCTCATCCGTCACTTTTTCCCCTTTGACTCAAACTCTTAAAACCTGGTGGTCCTGCTTATGGTGAGAACTTGAGTGCAGGAAGTGAATTACTCGGAGGGTTTTTGTTTTGGTGCTGCCTCGTCGTAAATCCCACGGTTTTATTCTTACCAAGAGCGCGCTGTGCGTGCTGCCTGGGTACCAGGGTGGCCCCCAGAGGCAGGGGGCTCCACGGGCATGAGATAGAGCACCTGCCCGTCGGAGGTGTGCTTTATTTTTAGCAAATGGCATTTAGTGTCTTGCAGAGCTGAGAGCAGGATGACTGTAGATGTAATTAAGTGACTCTGAAATGGGAGTTAATTACTTCTGCATGTGTCAGAGGGCCAGGGGGGGTCTCTCTGGTCCTCTGGCTGCAGCCCTGTGAGGCTGTCACCTGGACAAGCTCCCAGGACCAGCCCTCGAGGGCATCCAGGGTCCTGTGGGTGTTACTCTAACTAATGGTGAGTGGTCTGAGCTTTTAGTCTCTGAGACTGGCCTGAGGAACTGACAGTTCATGACTCTTTAATGTAAAAATTACATACAAGGAACTTTATCCTAACGCTGGTCTGTGCATGGTATTAGCCCAAGCGTGTCCTCTCAAGGCCTACAGAACAGACTATGTTACAGGAGCAACAGGTCACTGACAAGAAGGCATGTATAAGGCGGTGTGTCCAAAAGCTGCTGTAACAGGACGGAGGGCTTGAGCACCGCCCAGCTCAGGGGCTGCCCTGGTCAGTGTCTAGTGAGAGAGCACCCGTGGGTGCTGGTGCTCTGTCCTTCCTGCTAAGGACGGGGCTCCAAGGAACCAGGACCAGGGTGGACAGAGGGCTGCGTCTAGGACCTCCCTCCATAGCTGTCCCCAACTCTGATCTTGTCGGGTCCATTCATAGTGACTGGAAGCTTCCACACCTCCAGCCACACCTGGGCCCGTGCTGTCCAGTGCTGCGGCCGACACCACACGGGGTGAGGAGCGCTCCACGGGTGGCCGGTCAGAGCCGAGCAGCGCTGTGGCTGTGGAGACCTAGACTCAGAAGCAACGGTAGGATATCCTGTCCACGACCCTATTAATTATGTGTTGAAGCGATTGTGCTTTCGATGTGTATTGGGCTAAATAAAACATATTATTAAAACTAACTTCACCTATTTGTTTTTACTCTCAATGTGACTTGTAGGCACACCTGAAATCATGCACGTGGTCACGTGTGCGGCCCGCCTGGTGTTTCTGTGGGGGGCACAGATCTCGGCTGTTCTCTGATACCCTCTGTGTTTGGGTTCCCCCTTCTGTCAAGGCCCAGCCCATAGGCTGGGAGGCACAGATTAGGAACAGGTAGGTGTATCAGGCTTTGAGAATACCTTGAAACCAGCTCTAAGTGCTATTGTTTTTGCATTTCTGCAGACAATTACACATAGACCGCTGGGCCTCATCCAAGAAATGGGTTCTGTGCTCAGATGGTGTTTCTCCTGCACGGGGAACCGAGCACTTGGCTTTGCTGAGCACGCTGCAACCCTGAAAGGCTATCCCAGCTCCCTGTCATTCAGGCTGCGCCTTATCCGGACTCCCTGTTTTCTGGGCTCCCTGTTTTCTGGCTCCCCGTTGCCTGGGCTTTCGTCTCCCTGATTTCTGTGGATGAAGAAACGTGCGGTGCATCTGGCCTGATCTTCCACTTACAACTGTGGCCTGTGCGTGCTGGTTGGCGTGCCGAGCCTGTGTGTCCGCAATGGCTTTGATGAACTCCTGCCACTGATCTGGTGGGAGGAGGGACCACCGTTTAACCCTCTTCCGCCCCTGGAAGCCCCGCTGACAAGCTGGTGAATGTGGGCTGCTGTTTGAGTAGCTGCAGGGCACGTGGCCCGAGTCCTGGGAGAGACCCACAGGCCTTCCCACATCTGGCTGGGCTATTTATATCCCACAAAAGCCTGTTTTTCTCTGAAAAGAGTGAGCATGTGGTGATGCTGTCATGTGCATGGGTGAAGCCAGTGAAACAGCCTTTCAGTAATCTCCTTTCTGGTGCGTCCAACACGTTTTCACGGCATGCACAGGCTTCCGTGTTCCACATCTGCCCTGCCCTGTGGTGTTCGTGCACACTTGGAGTGTGGGCAAGCTGTGGCCCCCAGGGCGGCCCCGCTCCCATGGCAGGAGGGCACGGCTGGCCCAGGGTGTGGAGCCCCAGCTCTCCCTGATAGCCGGGGAGGGACAGGTTCCTCTGGGGCCCATCACTCGAACAGCATACTGAACTCCTGAGCTGTGCCCCACATGCTCTAGGCACTGGGCTTTCCACAGTGGAGAGAGCTTTCTCGTGTTGGGGAGGATGGACCACAAAGAGGATCAGTAAGTCAGATATGGGGGGGTGAGATGGTGGTGGGTGCAAAGAAGAGAAGTCAAGCGGAGAAGGGGCAGTTCGTTGAGAAAAGACAGGAGCTGGGCCTGGGTTTGGGGAGGAGTGTTCCAAGCAAAGGGGACAGCAGGTGCAAAGGTCCTGAGGCAGGAGTGTGCAGGAGGGACAGGTGAGAGGAGAAGAGGTAGGTAGATGGTGAGTTTATCTGTGCTCAGGGACGCTGAGATGGCAGCCCTGGGAGCCAAGGGTTTGGACAGGACCACAGGCCTCTAGGAAGAATGGACCCTGGAAGGTAGAACAGGGCACCCTGTTAGGAGGCTGTGAGGTGATCCAGGGGGAGACGTGGTGGCTTGGGCCAGAGTATAGCAGTAGGGGTGGGAGGATGGCCCGATTGGGCATTTATTTGGAGGTGGAGCTGAGGGGACTTGCTGCCAGGTTGGATCGGGGGTGGGGTGGGGGCCGAGGGCGCACCGAGGTTTTGGCTGAGCAACTGGAAGGATGGAGGGTCCACTTACAGGCCAGCTCCACCCGGGCTGTCTAGGAGGCATCCTTACCTTGGGAGACGGGGAGTGTGGCTTGGGGACACGTGAAGTTTGGAGGGGAGGAGGCCCTAGGAGCCTACGCCTGGAGTTGGTGAGATGTCCAAGGAGTGGCCCCGAGGGGTCGTTCCCAGCTGAAGCTCAGCAGCAAGTTCTCCCAGAGAGCAGGCTGCCTTTCCTGGAGATGTCCCTCAAGCATGCGTCCATCGGTGAGGCTGGCCTGGGGGGGGGACACGAGGGTGGGCCCCTGGGGTGAGATAGCCCTTGATGGGAGACTCGGACAGGTGGCTCTACGGGAAGGAAGAGGATGTGGGTGGCACGCGGGGATGTGAGTCTTGTCCAGCTGAGCCCCTCGGTGTGAGTGGCGGGGCCTTAAGCTGTCTGGAGGCGGGGAGAGAGTGGCAGGAATGTGGGTGAGGCAGAGCCCCCCCCCCCATTCCTGGCATGGCTGGCTCTGAGAACTCTGCCCAGCTTGGTTTGGGGGGGAGAAGGTGGGTTTGGAAAGGGGGTGCCTCCATCCTTCTATGTAAGCCCTGTACAGATACTCTTCATGCCTTCATTGCCTTGTTTTGCTGCCTCGTTGGAAAGACATGGCTCTCCAGGGTCTCGGATGGCCCATGCCTTTGAGTCAAAGGGGGCACTCATTTTTGCAGGAAAATGCCATGGGCAGCAAAGTGTCCTCACTAGAACCTGAGAGAGGCCCAGCTGTGTTCATTATGGAGACAAGATCGTGTGTCTTTGTCTTCTTGGCCATGTTTGGGGCGGGGGGTGGGGGTGCGGTGGGTTAATTACCGACTGGTCAGTGTTCATGATGAACTTGGATCAGGCCCCACGTGGAGCCACTCACTCAGGCTCCAAGATGGCTTTTTTGGTTCTATGTAGTAGGCTGAAGAATGGCCCCCAAAGAAGTCAGATTCTAATCCCTGGAACTTCTGCGTGTTACCTTTTCTAGCGATGGGATCTTTGCAGATGTGATTCAGTTAAGAATCTTGCAGGAGGAGGTGATCCTGGGTTATCTGATGGGCCCTAAATGCCATCACACGTGTCCTTATGAGAGGGAGGCAGGGGAGATGTGAAAGACTAGAGGAGAAGGTGATGTGAAGATGGAAGCAGAGATTAAGAGTGATGTGGGTGTGATGGCTGATTCTGTGTGTCAGCTTGACTGTACCATGGGTGCCCAGATACGTAGTCAAACCTGATCCTGGGCGTGTCTGGGTGGGATTAGCATTTGGATCTGTAGACAGACTAAAGCAGATTGTCCTCCCCCGTGTGGGAGGGCCTCATCCAATCAGTTGAGGGCCTGAATAGAGGAGAAAGGCGGAGTAAGGGAGAATTCCCTCTCTCTGCCAGGCTGTCTTTGAGCTGGGACATTGGTCTTCTCCTGTCTTCAGAGATGGAACTTGTCCCCTCGGCTCTCCTGGGTCCAGCTTGCTGACTGTAAATCTCAGGGCTCTCCAGCCTCCATAGTCATGTGATCAGATTCATTATAATAAATCTCTTTCTCTGTATATACACATCCTATTGATTCTGTTTCTCTGGGGACTCTGACGAATACAGTGGCCACAAACGAAGGAATGCCACAAACCACCAAAAGCTGGGCGAGGCAAGGAAGGATTCTCCCTCAGAGTCTCCAGAGGGAGCGCGGCCCTGCTGACACTGTGATTTCAGCCCAGTGAAGCTGATTGCAGACTTCTGGCCTCCAGAACTGTGAGAGAATAGATTTCTGTTGTTCTAAGCCACCCGGTTTATGGTCATTTGTTAGAGCCGCCACAGGAAAAGAACACAGCCAGTGTAAACAGTGCTACCGTAAATACCCCAGCCACACGCATGGGGCTGTTATTCAGGCATGGATTTCAGGGAGTGGCACTGCTGGGGCAGGGTGTGTGTCTCTTTGTTTCGTAGATCGTGCCAGATAACTTTTCAAAAAGATCTAGCAGCCCGTCTCTTCCCTGCTTGGATGCGTGTGTACCCTGATCCTACACGCTGTCTCGGCGGCGGGCATGAGCAGTCTTTTCGACTTTGTCAGTCTGAGAGGGGCAGAGCTGCAGCTTTGTTCCTTGACATGTGTCTCCTTGAATCTGGTGAGTTTAGGATCTTTGCTCAAAAGATCCCTCCGTCTGTGAAATGCCTGTTTGTGTTCTTTGCCCCTGTTTCTCTCAGGGTGTTTCCCCCTCCCTTATCCATTTGTAGGGGCTGTTTATTTGTTACAAATGGTGTTGATTTTCTGCCTAGAAAACATTTATTCCCAGTTCTGTTGTTTGCTAATTACTTTTATTAACGTGTCATTTGCCATCAAGATTAAATCATTTTATTGTCGAATATGTCTTTCTTTCCTTTTATGACTTCTAGGTACCCATGTTTGTTAGGAAGATTGCACAGTCTGTCTCTTGATTTCCTGGCAGGTATTTTATTGTTTTGTGTATAAATTCTGGTCTTGAGCGTGTCTAAAATGCTTTTGCATAATATAGAGTAAGATGCTTGAGGGAGGGGAGTCCGGTTTTATTTCCTTCCAGTGTACCAGCACTGATTATTCAGTAATCCATCCTTTGATCAATGAACTGAACTTCAGCTCTGTGGTATAGTATGGTCTCATGTAAACTGGTTCCCTTCAGGGATTCTCCATTCCATACCACTGGCCTGTTTGTCTTCCATTTTCCACCTTTACATTGGTAGCAGCTGTATGTACAGTGTGTTTTGATAGCTGGTGAAGGAACCCACCCCCCCCCTTGCTGAGCTCTGTGTTCACAGTGAGATGTTACACGACTGTTCTTATATATGCACTCATGACTGTGTGTCCACATTTACGTGGGTCTCATGGCTCCTGGGCAGAGGAAGATTTGGGTGGACACACGGTGGCTGTGCTGCCAGGGGCAGTGGGCACAAAGGTATGGTGGAGGTTGGAGGGAGGGCCAGGTGGAAAAGGACACAACGACCATCGCATTGCATAAAATTACCCCTCTGCGTGTGCAGAATTTTTAAAGATCATTAAACAAGTGAAATAGTAGTGTCCAAGGGAAAAGGCACTAAACAGAGAACAAGTTTATCATGGGGCAGTGAAAAGATAATACACTGCACTGGCTCCACCATTGTGTCGGGGACTTGCCACGGTGTGGCTTTTCTCTGGGTGTGGGTGCTAGTACTCTGCACTTGGTGGGGCGTGTGTGTACGTGGCGGGGTGCATGTGCCCTTGGCGCGTGTGAATGCGGCTGTTCCCAGGTACCCCGTGTCTGACGGCTGCCCTCAGGAGCTCACACCTGGGCACTGACTCGGGCCCTCTGAGCAGCAGTGCTCTGTTTCCCCATGTGTCCTCTGTGTCCCCCAAACACCCTCTGCGCCCAAGCTCCCACTGTGCTGCCCAAGCTGGCCTGACTCTACCCACACTGGGAGCCTGGTGTGGTCAGGGTCTGTGCTGACCCTCTTGTGGCCCTAGCCCCGCCCACACTGCAGGTGGAGGTGTGCCTTGAGCTGCACGCACCTCACCCCACACAGGATGACAACAGACTCACATAAGGAAGCTGGGCTCAGCAGAGGAGGGGGTGGGGTGGGGCGGGGGGAGGGCGTAGGTGCTGCAGGCCTGGGGCTGTCCTGTCACTCTGCCTTGCCAAGGTCCTCCTTTGGCAGCTGCTGGTGGCCCAGCCTGCTCCTCAGGTGGCAGCCACGGGTGGGTGGGGTGCAGGATACACTGTGCAGGCGGGCTCATTTGTCCCCCAGACACCTGGGTGGCTGGAGGCTCTGCGGGAACGAGTGGACCGTGCACATCTGCTGTGCAGTCAGTGGAAGGTGAACCAGGAGGCTTCCTGTGGGTGGAGGTCCGGGAGCCGGCCCCGTGGGAAGGAGGGAGGAGGTTGGGGAGCAGTGGGCGCTGCTGCAGGGGTGGCGTCTGCCCGCTGTTAGCCGTGCTCCTCCTGGGCGACTCGGGTCCTCTAGACTCGGGCTTCGCTGCTCCTGACAGGGTTTGCAGGCAGTCCTGGCACACCGAGGGGTGGGTGTTTGCCTGGTGCACTTGAACCAGGTCCCAGGGCTGATCCAGGGTCGGTGCCTGGTGGTCTGTCTGTTTCCTTACTGGGAAGGGGTGAGGAGGGCGGGCCAAGGACCCCGGCCATGCCGGGCAGTGTCTAGTGCTGATCCCCTCCAGGCCTGCGTGGATCATAAACCCCCACGAGTGGGTTTTGACACAAGAGCTCGAGGGGGGGAGGGTGGGTGTGTGGTGCTGATTCTTTGCCAGCTGTTGGATGCCTGCAGAAGTGAAACTCATCTGTCTTTCCAAATTTCACCTTGGACTCCGTATTTCCAGCCAGCAGAGGAGGTGGCCCCGGCCGGGCAGTTTCTTCTGATGTTTCAGATCGCGCTGGCACTCGCCTCTCCTTGCTGCAAGCACCCCGCTCCGGAGATTCTGCAGGCACTTGGCCTCCTTATAACTCCTCCTGTGCTGCTGTGACCAAGTAAGAAGTTCAGTGCTCCTTGCAGAGCTGTTTACATTTAATAGACACTGGGGAGCTTGAGAACATGAAGCCACTCCTTCTGCGCCGGTGGGGCTGTGGGTGGGTGCCGGGCAGCTCCTAGGCCTTCATCCCACGGAACCCCTCCCATTGCTGTGGCACTGACCATGACCCAGGCCACACAGGGGAAGTAAACCTAGTTGGGGCCCAGAGACTGTGGCTGGCAAGGGTGGGAAGGACGTGTGATGCGCTCCCAGTGGCCTGGCCGGGGAGGGGGCATTAGTAACATGCGAGCTCGCCAGCCTCGCCTGTGACAGTCAACAAGTCCATACCTGCACGGTTCGGGCATGTGCACATCGAGCTGCGTGTCCAGTGGGGAAGAGAGACGTTTAAACCCAGCTGTGGGGCGTGTGCCCCGGGAGGCACTGTCGGTCCCCCACGTCTGCCTCCTCCCTGCCCTGCTGGGTGATAGCCCCCCGCGTGAGGAAGTCACCCTACTGCCAGCCCCGAGCCCTTTGTCCCAGCGGTGGAGCTTGGTGCTGCGTTGCTGATCAGAGGCCACAGTTTAATGGGATTTTAGTGCAGGTCCAGGTAGGAAAGCTGGAAACAGAAAGCACTGGCCTGGTGTGGAGGTGGAGATGGTGAGAGCGACCCAGGGGTTATGCCCACAGGAAGCAGCCTTGATGGCAGGTGGGCTGAGGGGGCCAGGCGTTTGGGACCCTGCGGTCCTGAGAAGGAACCCCTAGTTCTGGGCGGGAGGTGATTTGTGCCCTCTCACTCTTCCTGCCTCTGGGCTCCCTTTGCCCCCTTCTCGTGGCCGGGGCATCCTGACACAGCCTGGTCCCAGGCACTGTGGCCAGAGCCCAGGGTCACCCTTTCGGTATCAGCATTCTGGCCACATCTCTCTTCTGGCTTTGGCCCTGATATGCTGGGCCCTCGCCTCAGCACCTTTGGGTTGTCTACCTGGAAACTCATGTTTCCCCCAACCGGATGATGGCCCATCCACCACTCATACCCCCAGAAGTCCCCAGGGTGGCCTGTCCATTGCACAGACCCCCCCCCGAGAGTACCCAAGATGGCATGTCCACCAGGCAGACCCCCTGAGAGCCCCCATGATGGTCTGTCCATCGTGGCCTCCTTTTTTTCTGGAAAATCAGGGACATGTTACCCAGAGGGTATTGGGCCACATTTGAAGGGTGTGGAGGATGCCCTGAGTGGCTGATATGTGGAAGGTGCCCGAGCAGAGGACAGGGCCAAAGGGGTCAGCGTGGCTGGGAACAGCAGTGTGTAGGGTGTGTGCAGGTGAGGGGCTATAGGAGAGAAGCCCCATGTCCTGGGTGGCCCACACAGGGAGGGTCGGGTCAGAGGGCAGGTGATGAACCACTGGGCCTCCGTTGTCTGTCTGGACTGTTCTTGGTGAGACTGAAGGCAGGCTGGTTTGTCCCTGGCGCTTTTCCTCACCCTAGCTGGCTCTTGGCAGCTGTGACCAAGGCCATGCACTGACTGCAGAATTATTATACGGAGCATTCTTGAGCCAAGTAAGGTTGAATTCATGCTTAAAATTGATGCTAAGATGCGGTGAGCTTGAACATGGGTCAGCTGGTTTTCATTGGACCTAAATTTGTGCATTTGGTTCTTTGCTAACTTTTTGTAAAGGTGCAAGTACCTGTAAATAGGTTTATAAAAATAGACACTTCTCTTGCTGTTTACCGTAAATTGAATTGACCCATTGATGCACTCTGGGGCCTGAGGTCTGCGGTGGGCTGCAGAGATCTTGAGATTGGTCTGCTGAGCTAGTGCTGATCATAGGAGCACCTTTTCAGTGGAAGCGGAATTAAATTTTGCATCTTGTTATTTGTGGAAGGCAAAGGCTGCCATTTGAAACCCTTAGCTTCTTGTTTGGTACCTTAATTTTTTTGTGAACTCTTTAATCACAGAAGAAAAGTGTTTCCTCAAGTGTTTCTTTTTTTTTTTAAGATACAGATTTTATTTTTTAAAAAATTTTTAAAAATTAATTAATTTATTTTTGGCTGTGTTGGGTCTTCATTGCTGCACGCGGGCTTTCTCTAGTTGCGGGGAGCGGGGGCTACTCTTCATTGTGGTGCACGGGCTTCTCATTGCGGTGGCTTCTCTTGTTACAGAGCACGGGCTCTAGGACACGCGGACTTCAGTAGCTGCGGCACACGGACTCAGTAGTTGTGGCTCGTGGGCTCTAGAGCGCAGGCTCAGTAGTTGTGGCGCTCGGGCTTAGTTGCTCTGTGGCATGTGGGATCTTCCCAGACCACGGCTCGAACCCGTGTCTCTTGCATTGGCAGGCGGATTCTTAACCACTGCGCCACCAGGGAAGCCCCCAAGTGTTTCTTTTAATATTACTACTACTTTAAGAAAATTGCCTTCAGAGCTAATCATCTTTGTAGGCAATTTACAGACCAGAGTGGTTTTGACTCTCAGCAAACAGACCTTAAAGGATTCAAAGAAACCCTGTTCTTTAAAACAGATAGCTCATATATTATAAGTCTATGAAAATATTCTAAAATTGTAAAGCATGTTGCAGACTACAATACATAAATTATATATAATTCTAGTCAATGAGTATAAAGAATATTTCAGTCCATTGCCTCAAAATATCTTTAAAGCCAGAAACGTTCGTGTTTCTCATGAACAGAATAAAGTGTTTTCATAATGCTGGTTTGACTGGAGCAGCTTTTAACTCATGATGGGTTGGATTAATATTTTCCCTAATTTCATGAGCCCAGCTCTGTCACTAGCTGAGGGTCACAGTCACCTGGCTCCATCGGCCAAGTCACGGAGCATGTCTTCTTGGACTTCTGATGGGAACCATCACAAGGCCCTGGGAGGCTCTGAAAGTCATCCCCAAGCCATCCCAGGGCGTGGCGTTCCCAGAGCCCATCCCAGCTGTGGCCCTCCTGCTTCTCCTGCGTCTTGTCTCCAAGCCTGCTGCTCAGGGCATTGTCACCAAAGGCTCTGAGGGGGAGGAAGGTGTGAGAGGTCACGGGACAGGTGCCTGGGATCAGGTGGGGCTGCTCCCTGCAGAGTCTGCATCACCGCCCCTTGTCACAGTCTTACTGCATCTAGCGCAGACTGACCCCCTCCCGCTGCCTCTGTGGCTCATTAGGAACTGTCCAGTTAGAAAGGGCAAAGGCCATCGTGCTGGCAGCTTCCTGGGCGCTGTTTGTTTCAGCAGGTGGGATGGACCTCGTTGCTGCGTTTAAGGGATTTTAGAATTGAGGTCTGGGACAGAGCAAGTTGCTGTCCTGCCCGGGCAGGGCGTGGACCTCTCATACAGGGTAGCTCCGTCCGTCAGATGGGTGCGGCCAGTCCCAATCCAGCTTATGACTGAGGCTCAGACACCCAGTGTGCGTGGTGGTCGTCTGTGTGTGCCCACATCGCGGCCCAGCTTCCTTCGGCCCAGGACTTGTCAGCCAGTCCTCCGTCCTGGTGGCCGCATAGCCAGAGGTAGACACCAAAGTCTGTGACTGTTGCAGGCAGCACGTGTGGGTCGGCGCCCGCTGTCACCAGATACCGCTGTGTCCCAGGCCCGTGTCCTCCCCTCATGGAGCCGAGAGTTGCTCATGGCAGCAGCGGAGGTGCAGGTGCTGCATTTTGGGGGAGGGGGAGGTTGGTGTGGTGCTGGGTGCCGGTTGGAAGCCGTGTCTGGGAGGCCGAGCCTGCGGTGTCTGCCCATCTCCTCGCGTTTGTTCACGACCGTGTGTGGGCACCACCATCCCCACGCTGTGCCCCCTTCCGGGCCCCGCGGGGGACGGCCAGTGCTGCACTGGTGCTCGTGTGCCCCCGCCCAGCCAACCCCACAGACGGCGTGGCGGTCCCAGGGTGAGGCCCACTCGTGGGAGGATGTGCCCGTGGGCAGCGGTCAGGAGACGAAGAGGCGCTCCTTCACCAGCACTTCTTCCCGCGTTGGTTTCTGGCCAGCGGTGCAGAGGTGCTCTGCACGCACCACGTCCCCGTTCACCCTCACTGCCACCTTGCAGCCACCACATGACCAGATGCCGCGACTCTCCCTGTTTTCAAGGCCGGACACTGGCTCTCGGAGGGGCTGAGGGGCTTACCCAGGGCCCTGCAGGGGAGCCAGGAAGAAGGGTAGCTCCCCATCCTCGCCCCGGAGCCCAGAGGCCCTCGGTGACTGCGTGGCCAGGCCTGTGTGATCCCTGGGCACCGAGGGGCCCGCCCTCGGCAGGACCCCTCCCCCCTCCCTGCAGGGCTCTAAGGGCCTTTCTCCTTGGGGACAGGAGCTCCTGGCTCCTCCCTCGGCCTGGGCTGGCCCTGCCCGCCCCCCTGAATGAGCCCACACAGGAGAACAATCAGGCCCACATCGCTGGAGCACAGCCGGCCATTGAAAGGGACAAGAATGGGGCAAGCGTGTTCCACGGCCCGAGGGAGGCTCACTGCGGGGCCTTGTCCCGCTGCTGAACGGCGCCTTGTCGTGGCCCCCGTGGGCCCAGCTGCCCGCGGCCTGTCCCTGTGGGCCCACCCGGGCTGCACCCTGGAGACCCAGGTGTCAGGACAGACGCCCTGGGCAGCAGAGCTCCCCGTGAGGATGGGGAGGCCGGGCCAGACCGCATCCTGAGCGCCGTCCTGCCCGTGGCCAGGGTGGGGTCAGGGAGCCGGCCGGCGAGTGTGGCCCCGGGAGAGGGGAGGCCGCTGGGCCGGGCGGCAGGGGCTTGGCTCTTTAGGATTTGCTGCCAAGAGGCTCAGCATTTTCTTTTCTTCCTTTCTTTTTTCCAGGTGGTATGATTTGTTATTTACTACTAGAAGAATCCAGAAGGATCTATAAACTACCGGGTAGAAGAATGTATAAACATCAGAGGTTTGGTTTTTTAGTTCTGAGTGCCTGACACGTGGCACCTTGTTTAATCCTCTCAATAATTGGGATGAGTTCCAGTCATCCCCATTTCATTGACAAGGAGACGTGTACAGTAAGGCTGAGTACTTAGTGCATCCCAGCATTTTCTTATTATTCGTGCCGATGGGGTTTTGTTTTCCTGCTTCTCACGGCTCAGTTGAATGGGAGCGGGCTGAGTAAGCAGGCAGGTGTCCTTCTGTCCCCCCACCCGAGTGACCAGGGCCTGAACGACCAGTCACTCTTCTAGCGGACTGGAGGAGTTTGTCTGTGAGAAGTCCATCTGCCCATCCAGTAGGTCAGCAGGCGTCCAGGGCTGAGGCTGTGAAGCAGGGCAGGTACCCTGCTGGCCAGGACAGGCTCCGGGGTCCTTTTCCTGGGCAGCTGATTCAGGTCCCTGTGGACGTGTCACAGCAGATGTGGATATAGGGCAGGGAGTGTTTGTCACCTCCCTTTATTGTTTGGATTGCTTAGGTCTCTTGGTTTCTCCCTTTCCTAGGTGCTTGGTAAGAAGCCGATGAAGGCCACGGACCTTGAGTCCAGTAGGACTCAAGTGTGTGAAAGTCCGAAAACTGGGGAGGGCTCTGTCTCTGGGGGTCCGGGACGGGGCGGGGTGCGGGGTGGGCAGAGACACACCAGAAACTCTGCCGTGCCAGCTTGAAAAAGCTGCCTGTGCTTAAGGGCCTCATAAAAAGAGACAGTGGCGGGAAAGTGCCCAGGCAGGGAACTGTGGGGGGAGAGTTCTGAGATTAGAATTAACATAGGAATAGGGCTGTGAATGGGGGTGTTTGTAATCCTTCCAAAATTGGGATAAAATTTGCATCTGAATGACTCATCAAGTCAAGATTACCTTGGAATGTGTGGTTTCCTTCTTATTTTCTAGTTCCTATTAACAATCATTTGCATTTTTATTCAACCAGCATTCTTAAAATACATGCTACTTTACGATTGCCCTCATCCTGACTTTTCCTAGCCTGGATTTCTGTGTTGGCATCTCCAGCTCTGTCTGACCTCATGGAGGGTGTGCAGGAGTGGCGGTCTCCCCTCTCAGCCGCCCCCATCCAACACGGCACCTACGTGGACTCTTAACTCTCAGGCCAGCTGGCTAACTCAGCCCTGAAAGGCAGATGGGTCTTGTTTGGACCTCCCAGTATTAAAAAAGTAAATCTTAATTACTTTTCAGTATCAAGAAATTGCGAGACCGCCTAAAAACCTAATTTTTTTCTAGGAGAAAGATCAGGAGTTGTGCCCTGTAGGGCCACATTACTGAATGGCAGTAGGGCTCTGCTAGGGGGTCTGCAGGTCCCTAAACACGTCCACATTCTAGTCCCTGGAGTGACTGTGTTGCCTTACACAGTAAAGGGACTTTGCAGATGTGATTTAAGTTAAGGATCTTGAGATAGGGAGATTATCCTGGTTTATCTGGGTAGGCCCTCAGTGTAATCACAGGATCGTAATAAGAGAGTCAGAAGGGCAGAGAGGAGAGAAGATGCTGTGCTGCTGGCGTAGGGGAGGAAAAACTTTTCCTCTGCTCTTAGGTTCGGTGATTGGGGCCTGTGAATTAAACTGACAACAGATTAATGGGGGGAAAGGCATACAAAATTTAATATTGTTATATGCACAGGGGGCTTCACACAAAAGAAGTAAAAACCCAAAGAAGCAGTTAGACTTGGGGCTTATATATCACTTTAACAAAGGGCAATAAATTTTGAAGTGACTAGACAAAGCCAAGGGGGGTTGGGTCCCTAGGGATAGTAAATTGTGGGAAGGTGACTAGGAAGAATATGGTAGATAAAGGATGTTTAGTAAGGTTAATTATGCAGACTCATCTCAGTGTCATCTCCGGTACACTTTTACAGAGAGAATTTATGTCCTGCTTTTAGGCAAATGGGGGAGGGCAGGGAGCTCTTCTTGTATCTGCTGTTCTCAGTTGCCTTCAGCTCAAAATAAACCTTATGCTCAAGTGGGCTCTTTGGCCTGTGCTCTTTACTAGCTTTAAGGTAGAGGAATGAGCCACCAGCCAAGGAATGCAGGAGGCCTTTGGAAGCTGAAAAAAGGCAAGGTAATGATTCTTCACAGAACCTCCAGAAGGAATGCAGCCAGCTCTTGAATTCTAGCCCAGTGAGTCCCATGTCAGACTTCTGACCTCCAGAACAGTTGGGATAATAAATTTATGCTGTTTTAAGTCACCAAGTTTGTGGTATTATTTTACAGCAGCCATAGGAAACCAGTGTAGGTCCATTAAGATGCGGTTTTGTGCCAAGAGGAGCTTCACAATCACCTATGGAGACAAGATAAACGAAACCATTACTGAGCAGCAAAGAAAATATAAAATCTAGTGTGAAATTGCGTCATGTAGACCAGGGGTATTCAAACTTTAGGTAAGGAGTACCTAGAGGGCTTAAGCAGACGTAGCTTGTGCAAACTTGGAATGCTGTTGGGGGGCCGTGAATGTGCCCGTGGACTCCGCTGCTGCTACTGCTGGCCTGGCATGGAGCTTTGCGTCACTTTCTAGACTGCAGGTGCTGCAGGGGTTTAGAGCAGCTCAGAAGCGGCTGGAAGTCCTGCTGGCTTGCAAAGGACAGTAGGATTTAACAATAGGAGGGAAGGAGGAGGTGGTGTGTCTCGGGGGACTTGTACGGTGGGAGCAGGAGGTGTGCTGGGGCTCTGCCCTGACCTCAGCGGCACTGAGAAGGAGCCCCCTGCTCGGGGGCAGGATCCGTCATCCCTGGTCCAGCATCTCTTCCTGTCCAGGGACCTGACCGAGCGTGCACTGTGCGTGAGGCACTCATGCGTTCAGGGCCAGGCGAGCAGCCATGGGCCCCAGGCACGCAGGTCGGAGAGGACAGAGGACAGTGTGAACGGGGCAGGAGGAGCGCCTTCCCAGGTGCCCAGCAGGAGAAGCGAGCAGGGCCCTGCGCCCAACCCCCTCCCCGGTGCTCGCCGGGCTGCTGCTGGTTTCAGGTGCAGGGCCCAGCAGCCTGGCTCTGGGTGCCTTGGTGCCCCCGTGTTCCCAGTCTCGGCCCTGCCTCTGGTTGGATTATGCCCTGTCACAGACCTTCTTTGTGTCCTCTCCAGTGACACAGTTTAGCTTATGTGACCTTTTAATTCAACAAACTACCCCAGTTGGACTTTAGATTCAAGCCCCTTCTTCTGCTGTGGCTTGGGACCTGGGACGCATCTTTTCCAGCTTATATGTTTCTGTGGGATTTAGTGTCTTAGCCCCTCAATGAGGCTACGGGTTTCGAGAAGCATCTGTGTGGCTCTAGATTAGCTTTGTGTCAGCCAGGCCAGCGGATTCGTTTCCTTTATGGATGTTTTTGGCTTGTTCTATATGATTTCCTGAAAGAAGGTCTGAGTATTACACCAGCAACTCCCTCCCTACCCTACCCGTTCCTTTTTAAATTTATTTTATTTTATTATTTATGGCTGTGTTGGGTCTTCGTTTCTGTGCGAGGGCTTTCTCTAGTTGCGGCAAGTGGGGGCCACTCTTCATCGCGGTGCGCGGGCCTCTCACTATCGCGGTCTCTCTTGTTGCGGAGCACAGGCTCCAGACGCGCAGGCTCAGTAATTGTGGCTCACGGGCCTAGTTGCTCCGCGGCATGTGGGATCTTCCCAGACCAGGGCTCGAACCCGTGTCCCCTGCATTGGCAGGCACATTCTCAACCACTGCGCCACCAGGGAAGCCCCCCTACCCGTTCTTACCGGGTTGGGTGTGCAGGCTGCCGTACCCCTGGATTCTGTGAACTTGGGTTTTGGTGGAAGTGCCCTCTCTGGGGTGGGATTTGACTGTACTCTCGGCTGTGTGGTGGGGGGGGGCAGGTGGGTTTAATGCGGGAACAAGCTTTTGGAAATGGTTACACTTTCCGCCAGAGGTACTGTTGATATCGTCCCCTTACAGGTAAAGACTGTATCAGAAACTTTTCCCAGACCCTACCCTGAGGGAAAGTCTCTTTCCCAACAAACCATGAGAACCGTGACCCAGTCAGGTCTCCTCCTTTTCTTTTAACCAACAGCATCCATGTGTAACTCTGTGGTCAGCTCTTACCCTGGTCTCTCCAGGGTTCTCAGTCAGCTCTTACTTTATTTCAGGATACACACATGCAGATGCACACCCACACTCTACACGCACCACACACGCGCCACGTAAACCCACGTACACCACACACTGTGCACACACCACAATGCACTTACAGTGTACACGTATCACACACACCATACCCACACACTGCGCATACCACCTACGAAAACATGTATTCCAGCTGACCGTGGGTCTCTGTCAGCCTGGAGCGTGTGGCCAGGAGATTTTGGTGGGAAGAGTGAGCCTCAGTCTACAAGGTGGCCAGAAGCCTTCTGCTGATGTCCTCACTTCTTGAAGTCTTCCGGAGCCTGGCTGTCACCAGGACCGTGGCCCCTGACCCTGCCTGGCACTCAGCTTCCCCAGCCTTTGATGGGAGTGGAGCAGCTAGGGAGTGGGAACCTGGTGGACGTGGGACAGGCCTGGCTGGCTGGCTGTGTAGGCTATCGGAGCCCACTTTTCAGAAGTATCATCATGTCTCTCGGCCAAGGTCTGGCCTGTCTTGGAACTCAAACACCTGGAGACAGCTCCTAGCCCTGCTCCCACATGGCAGTACTGGGTGAGCTCTCCACCTGCAGAGGTCCATTCCGGTGGAGTGGGACCGGCGGAAGGGCCGAGTCAGTGGGGACAGAGGTACTAGAAGAGAAGGGGGCTGCTGGTGCTCCAGCGCTGTCTCAGGTGCTCCAGATGCCGCCCAACCCTCCGCCTCTCTCCGTGTGCAGGGGAGCTGTTGTACCTCTCCTGTCACTCTCCTGTCCTGGAGAGAAGAGGTGTGGAAAGGTTGAGGACCGAGTATCCCCAAACACTGGTGTTTTCTTGTTAGTTTCAGCTCTGTACACCTTTGAGTGACTGCCTCGTCGGCTCATGGTGCCCCTGGGTGCCAGGTGCAGTGCTGGGTGGTGATGGTGCACCTGGCTGGGCCACCGTGGAAGGGCAGCAGGCGGGGGTGTCTGAGGCATGTGGGCTGAAAGCCTTTTTCCCTGCTGGAGAATATACTATTATATCATATGGATAGATCACATTTTCTTCATCAGTGGACACTTGGGATGCTTCCACCTTTTGGCTTGTGAATAATGCTGCCATGAACATGGATGTGCAAACATCTGTTTGAGACCTCACTTTCAGTTCATTTGGCCGTATAAGTGGAAGTGGAATTAATAGATCATGTGGCAGTTCTGTGTTTCATGTTTTGAGGACCCTCCACCCTGTTTCCCACAGCAGCTGCACCATTTCACATTCCCACCAACAGGGCACCAGGGTTCCACATTCTCACCAATGCTTGTTTTCTGTTTTTTTGATTGTAGCCATCCTTAGGAGTGTGAGGGGATTGTCGTTGTGTTTAATTAAAGCCTCAATTTGGAAACTCACCTAATTTTCATGTGGTTATTAAGGATCATTCTGCACCACCAAATCCAAGTCTATTTTTTGGGACCTGCGAGTCCCCAGAGGGCATCTCATGCTGCGTTGGTGACTCCAGGGAGAGGAGGGAGATCCGGATGCCAGTGCACGGTCGTGGGTGTGAGGCCGGTGTGGCCGTGGCCCCGTCTTGCCCTGCACGGGGTCGGACCTGGCCACGGGCTGGCTGGAGGCACTGCTCCAGGATGCAGTTGAAGAGGACACTCTGCTGACCATCCTGGGACCTTCAGGTTGAGAAGGTCAGGCCGGCCTGTGCTCTGGGGCTTCGCTCTTGCCCTCTATCCCAGGACCTCTCGTTGCCTGTGTGTCACCTTCAGCAGTCCCCACGTGAGGCGGGAGAGTGGGGCCCACGGGGGCTCTGCCCACCTCAGCCTCCACTCTCACCCAATTCCACAGTCTCTGTGTGGGCAGGTGTGCCCGTGTGGGCAGGTGTGATGTGTTTACGTGCACGTGTGTGTTTGGTCCTTTAGAATCTGTGTCTGTTAGCCCAGGCTTCACGTTGCTCTTGGAGTCCCCCGTGGATGACCAGGCAGCTTCTGCAGGAGCTGTGTGGAGAGTGTTTTCAAGCTCTTTCCTGGGAGGCAGCTCAGAGCTCCCTGGCAGGGGAAACAGGCCCAGGAAGCTGCTGGAGATCTGGTAGAAATGGGATAGCACCCTGTTTCCTGAGGTTCTTCACTCGTCTGAGCAGGACTCAAACTCACCATCCTCACCCTGGCACCAGAATTCCCCATGGGAAGGAACTGTCCTTGAGAGACTAAGGAACTGCAGAGGTGAGGTCTGAGCGGTGAGCAGAGGCAACCTGCTGATCCCTGTGGCCGCTGGAGAATTCTCCGGACAGGGAATGGCAGGGGAGACAGGAGGGGGCGGCCAAGCTGTACAGGGACGTGGGGGGCCCTAGGCGAGGGGTGCAGAGACAGCCGGGGACTTGGGGAACTGAACCCTGGAGTGGGCAGGACCTGTGGAGGGGAAGCTGGTGGCTGTGGTCTTAGGAAGGACCTGGCATGGCGTGGGGTGTGTGCTCCAGTCTTCACGCTTCCGGGCTCACCTGTCCTGGGGTGCGCTGCTCAGCCCCATGGGCTTTCTTTTGGCTTTGAGTTCTCCTTGCTGCCGTTAGGAGAGGACACTGGAGGGCGTTTACTTCCGTGTTTTAGTGTTCCGGGGCTCTCACCAGGGTGGGCATGACTTCATCCCCTCAGATCTGGGCTCCCAGGTGGCCCCAGGGTCCCGTCCTGGCTCTCCAGGTGCGGGAAGCACTGCCCAGAGCGGCACGGGGAGCTGCCCGGTTGGCACTGACCTCACTCCGCTGGCCCTGCCCCCCCGGATTCTGTCTTGTTTGCACAGAGCCCGTGGGCATTTGCACCTGGGTCCTCGTGTGACCGTCGATCAGGGCTTTCTTCCCCCCGGACCGCAGGTGTTATGGGAGCAGGGCTGTGGGTTGGGTGTGCCTCTCACGGGGCTGGCACGACGTGGGCCTCTGAGGGTGGAGGTGGAGGGATGGAGAACAAGGCACGGCAGCAGCTGTGCGTGGCCCAGCTCGGGAGGCCCCACGCCTGGCTGTTGGGGACCGCTCTGTGCCAGCCCCTCCCCCGTTATGGGCTCTAATGGCTCTTCATCTCTTCAGAGGCTCTTAAGCCAGCCACGTAAGACCTCGGTGACCCAACGGCAGCCGCATCCAAGACTGGCGAGGGCCGTTTGATTTATATTCTCTGAGAGACAGCGTTCTCGGTGACGGCCACGGCTGACTCATCCCAGTGACTGAATGTTTTAGAGTGAAATCAAGGAAGTGATTACTGAGCCAGTGCAGGTGTCTGAGGTGCCTGGAGCTGTGGGCACTGCTCCCGCTGTCCCCATGTGAGCCTCACTCCGGTGCGCCGGCAGGGCCAGGGGATGCCTCTCCCGGCCTTGGCTTTCACAGGTTGGCTCTGGGCAACCCAAGCGCCCTCCTCCCTTCCACGGGTCTTCTTACTCTTTTCTGCTGTGGAGTATGAATGTTAGGTCACTGCATGAGGCAGCTGCTCTCATCAGCAACACCTGTCCCAAGGTGTCCTCCGGTAAGCAGGTGCCACCCTGCAGGGTGACATCTTTTAGGACAGGACATGAGAGTCACAGAGGCTGAGATCAGTGCTGCTTGGAGGTGTGCGGAAGGGGTGGATTTCCTCAGACGCCAAGGACAAAGCTCCTTCCCTCTCTGATCAGTTTCTTTGGGGAAAGGTTGTTGTCGAAAGAGCAAAACGTGAAACTTGGCGGAGTTGGTGTGTGGTTTTTTTTAAAAATTAATTAATTAATTAATTTTTGGCTGCGTTGGGTCTGCGTTGCTGTGCGCAGGCTCTCTCTAGTTGCGGCGAGCGGGGGCTACTCTTTGTTGCGGTGCGTGGGCTTATCGCGGTGGCTTCTCTTGTTGCGGAGCACGGGCTCTAGGCGCACGGGCTTCAGTGGTTGTGGCGCACGGGCTTCAGTGGTTGTGGCGCATGGGCTTAGTTGCTCCGAGGCACGTGGGATCTTCCTGGACCAGGGCTCGAACCCGTGTCCCCTGCATTAGCAGGTGGAGTCTTATCCACTGTGCCACCAGGGAAGTCCCGGCAGAGTTGGTTTTTCATGGCTGCTGCCCTCAGCAGGATTCGGCAGCTACAGTGTGATGATCTCGTTAAAGGCTTAGCAAACGGCCCAGGCCATTCCGTGGTAGATTTTAATATCATCTCTGACATTAGTGGTTACCATCTATCATGCCAAGTGGTGTCATAATAACCCACGTACTTTTTGAGGCCAGCTCTGTCTTACAGCTCAGAATCCGAGGGGCTGAGGGGTTAAATAGCTGGGCTGGGTCATCACAGCTGGTAAGGGGACCCAGAGCTCAACCCCAGGCAGCTGGGCCCAGCACCCAGACTAATTTCCGTCTCTCTTGGTAGGTAAATGGACGGGTCAGAGTTGACGGGGCAGAGCAGCACAGATGCAGAGGGCAGTGTGGTGTGACTGGGACATGGAGACACGGGTAACCAGAGTCGTGCTGGGGATTTGAAGGTGCAGATTCTGGTCTGGCTGAGGACCGGAAGTACTGGAATGCGGCCGTGAGGATGGCAGGACTGCACTTGGGGGGACTCGGGGCCACCTTCCCCTTTGCTGTGGGGTGGCCTAGGGGCAAAACGACTGAAAGAATCTGGAGAAGCTGCTGTTGTTTGGAAATGACATGATTGTTTTTTAAGAAAAGTACTGAAAAAGGCATTTCCTAATGTAAAAAAATTAGAAGATACAGAAAAGTCTAAAGAAAATATTCAAAGATGCCCCAGAAGTCCCCTGCCCAGAACTGAGCACCTCCCGCACCTGGCCCCTCTCCACCTCCGACAGGCGGTCATGGCCAGCTTGCCTGGTGCCCTGGGCTCCGAGATCAGGTGCACTTGGCCCCGAGATCAGGTGCACTTGGCCCCAGAGAGCTCCCCTGCAAAGGCAGGTAATGCTGCCCTGTTGGGATCAGGGACTGAGCTCCAGTGAGTGCTTGGAGCAATGGTGCCCACACCCTTCTGGGCCTGAGCTTTCCTGGCTGTTTTTTTACATGAATGAGCTTACATTTAAGTGCTGTTTTATCGTCTCCTCTTTGCATTTAATAATATATTGTGTTCATCCGTATTTGTCAACAAGCATTAACTTGATGCCAGAGCGTGCTGTAATATTATTTATTTAGCCAGTTCCTGATGAGTGTACATTTAGATTATAAATTTTTATTTTCGTTCAAGTGACATGGAGATAAATATTCCTGGGCTGGCATCCTTTTGAACTTGTAGGATTGCTGAGTCCGAGGAAAGAAGCGTGGCAGAGCTTGTTAGACTCCTCCAGAAAGCCAGGCCCAGCTCCGCCCTCACCAGTGAGCAATAACTGTTGCAGGTCCCCTTGGCCTGGGAAGACGTGGTCCACGGGCTGTGCTGCTGGCCAGGTGCCAGCTCCTGCCAGGGTCGGGGTGTGGGGGGAGGCTTTGCAGCCTGGCAGCAGGCACCTCCAGGAAGGCAGTAAATTGTTTCCCACTGAAGACTGAGGGGCTTGTAATCCACTGACGGTGGGTTCCGTGCATGAGCGGGAGGGAGGGAGGGGGTTACCCAGCGTGGCTCTCCTGGTTTTTGGAGAGAGCAGAGAGATGCCCCAGGGACCTCGCAGGGTAGGGGGCCAGGGCGCCAGGGATGGGCTGGGCAAGCTGGAGCAGGAGCTTCGAGTTTCTGGTCTGCAAGTTGGGAGAGCCTTGTTATGTATGTCCTCGCCTCTGAGTAATCCCCTCCCTGTGGCTGAAATGTTTCTGGAAACTTCTGTCACCCGTGGATGCTTTGGGTGTGGTTGCCATCCCAAGCCTGAAGCCTGTCCTGGGCAGCCTCCTGCAGAGCTACCCACTGGGTGCCCCACTCTGACCACAGGTCAGGGTGAAGCAGCAACTTTGGAAATGTCTTTTCCAAAGTTTTGTAGTTATGGAGTTGTTTTTGTTGTTGTTGTTAACATAGTTCTTATTTGTTTATTTTTAAATTAAGTTTTATTGGAGTATAGCTGTTTTACAATGTTGTATTAGTTTCTGCTGTACAGCAAAATGAATCAGCTATACATATACATATATCCCCTCTTTTTTGGATTTCCTTCCCATTCAGGTCACCACAGAGCATTGAGTAGAGTTCCCTGTACTATACAGTAGGTTCTCATCAGTTATCTATTTTATACATACTATGAATAGTGTATACATGTCAATCCCCATCTCCCAATTCCTCCCATCTTCCTCTCCCCTTTGGTTGTAGTTATAGAATTTTTAATGAGGTTGTATTGTCAATTGAGTTTTCAGAATGTCCCGTCTGAAACAGCTTGACACTGAACAGAAACCACATTCTTCTGAGCATGAAACTAGTCACTCTTCATTCACTGTGCAGGCTGCAGTGTGTGTGAATTATTTCATTTCACTCTTATGCCTTCTTTTTAAGCTAGCAAGAAACGATGGGTAGTGTGCACTGCTGCCTGACCTAGTTAGCCAAGTGCATTTATTTGGAAAGGGCGTGCTTCCCGGACTTCCCTGGGGAAAGGCATCTCCTGGAGGTGGGGACATGTGGATGGCCTGGAGATTCAGATGCAGCTGCCGTCCTTGGCCAGAACCGTCCTTTACAAAGTGTCCGCTGTGTTCCTAACTTGGAACAAGTTGAGATTTTGATGAGAAACTGGATTTAAATAAGCCCAGTTAGGCAGATGTGTTTACTAACACGATGTGATCCACCTAGGTCAGGGTCTCCGACATGGGAGTGGGGAAATTTCTGCTTTCCAGCCCTGAGGAATGGCGAGGTGACGTGGGGAGCAGGCCTGGGGTGAGACGGTGGGTTTCAGACACTTGACCCCACTGCTCGACACTGACGTGGCTTCTGAAAGTTTCCAACCCTTTGTACTCTTATCTGCGAATATCTGATGATGATCACGGTTGCTGGAAGGAAGAATCCCTGTGAGACGGCAGTATATTCCTGCGGTCATAGGTGGCCTGACTCACTCCCTTCCTGGCCCCGCCCTGGGAAGGCTCTTGCAGTGATACTGGGGAAGTCAGCGCTACCCCATGCATCTGCTTGGCTTCTCACAGGCGATGAGTGACGCTCAGACTAGAGGTAACCAGGGGGAGAGGGTGTGGCTGCTGGCTGGGGGGCCCCTGGTGGGTAGGGGGAGCTGCCTCCAGACCTGCATCAGGTGGTCAGGTGCCTGGTGACCATTGCTGCGGAAGGAGCCGGGCCACCTTGGTTGTCGGTGCCCTGGATTGCGCTGCTTCCTGGGCCTGAGATGAATGACTTCCACCCAGGGGCCCCTCCCTGCCCCTCCTTATCAATTTCCAGACCCAGGGCTTTGGGGGGCTGTGAGGCACCCGGAGGCTGAGAAGGACGCCAAGGGGCTGATGGAAGGTAGGCAGGGCCGGGCCAAGCCAACCCTGAGGGAAGCCCCATTGGCCGCTGACAAGGGCAAAGATCAGGACGAGAATTCTGCTTTTCCTGATATCCCCACAGCCAGCCCAGGGTTGGAGCTCATTTTCTGCTCTTCTGGGAGCACTTCCTCACTGGGGGCGCCCATCACCCCACACCTGGAGGAAGGGCTGGCGTGAGTGCTGTCAGGGTCCCAGTGCAGGGGAGAGCGCCGTCCTGGTAGAGGCGGAAGGCCGGGCAGGGCTGAGAGCTGTCTGTGTCGCAGTTTCCTCCTGTCTGGAATGAAGGGCCAGGTCCCTGGGGGCTCTGAGGGTTTACCGGGTTGGCATGTGTGCAGCTCTGAGAGGCGTGCCTGGCGTCTGGCCCAGGATCCCCACCGTCTGCTCTGCTGCCCAGCGCCCACCTGGGCAGCTGCAGGTATGCCCGGCCCCCGTATCTTTGCCTGGACTTGGCCCTCAGCAGGTGATCACAGGCCTGCCTGAGTCCCTCGCTGTGTCCAGCATGCAGTGACTCAGGCGTCCCCAGCAGGGACCTGACTGGTGGCACTGAGTGTAGAGCCCAGAGGGAAGCTGTGGCAGTGGGGGTGGCAGCGTCCTGAATCTGTGACCGCTGGGAGCATAAGGAAGTACCTTCGTGGGAAGTGGTGCCCACGCTGACCAGGAGCATCTGTCTAGACCACGTCCTCCTCTGTGGTCACAGGGAAAGCAGAAGTGCCTGGGTGAGGCCTGGCCCACAGCCAGCTTTGCAGATAAGGGAAGCACCTATTCCCAGGACCAGGGACCAAGCCACTTTTGTCTGAGGCCAGCCCACCAGGCGCACACTCCCACCCCAGGGGGCAGCAGCCCCACCCCAAGGGACCCAACGGACCCACCTGCCGGACCCTCCGCAGGTGGACATTTGCCCCCTATGAGTTCCTGCTCCATGTCCCATGACATGAGGGTAGCAGGGGTCAGGTGGACCTCCTTGGACGCAGCGGTCATCAGGGACCCACTGGATGAGAAAGGCCTGACCCTGTGTCTCTCGTGGGACTACATGCTCACGAGGAGGCCCGGCACCTCGCCCAGGCCTCAGGTTGGTCTTAGCAGGGGTCGCCCAAGGAGGAGTGGTTGTTCCTGAGGCGGATGGCACAGCCAGATGGCCGTGCTCCAGGTCCAGTTCGGCAGGAAGCGAGTCCTCCAAGCTTTGGCACCCTCAACAGAACGGGGATG
This sequence comes from Balaenoptera musculus, assembly GCF_009873245.2. Taxonomy (NCBI): domain Eukaryota; kingdom Metazoa; phylum Chordata; class Mammalia; order Artiodactyla; family Balaenopteridae; genus Balaenoptera; species Balaenoptera musculus. The sequence continues at coordinate 19,333,168 of NC_045790.1, read as the reverse complement.
TTTGATGTGTGCACACACCCCTATTTTCTATCAGCTGAGTAAGTCTGATGGTCAGAAAAGAGATTAGTGCAGCACAATTATTCACATTTACTCAGCCTTTAAAACCATATGCATCTTACCAAAAAGGGTCCTGAAATGTTAGAAAACCAAGTCCTTTCCTCCGGTTGGCACTGTTCTAGAACCACATTTGGGGTCCCCTCTATTCCATCCCTACATCCCATCCCCGTGTCCTTTGTTGCTGGACGCGGGTGCCCAGCATGTGCCAGGGGGCGAATGTGTGCAGCGCTCAGAGGCCTTTCCCTGGCTGGGCACCTGGTGTAACTGCGGCCGATGCTGAGGAAGGTGCCTTGCCCCTGTGCCCTGTCATTCTGGGCCCAGTCATTCTGGGCCAAGATACCGTCCTCCACCGGGACAGGTTGGCAGGACCCTAGTGGGGGGGTGGAGCTGGTGGCCTCATGTATGTGGTTTAAGGATGTTCAGAATGTCATGTAGATTTTTCAGTTAATTTTGGTTCCCATGAATGGGGAGGATAGACCTCCTGGCTAGAGTCCCCCTCTCTCTGCCTCTGTTCCTGCCTCATTCCTAACCCGCTCCCTAGCAGTGGTCCCAGAGCAGAGGTGCCTCCTGGGGGCAGCAGGAGACAGAGCGAGGCTGGTTAACCCCTCAGCTGGAGTTTTCCGCCTGGAAGATGACAGTGTGACGGTGATGCGCCAGCTGCCGCTTTTCCGTGTCTCACACATTCTGAATCATCTGGAAGGTGACACAGGGCTCAGAAAGGGAACGCCCTGTCCGCTGTGGAATTCCATCTGATGAAAGGACAGGGCCTTTGCGGGCCCTGGGGCCATTAGACTGGGCTCCGGGCAGGTTGCAGGTTAATAGGACCCGGGTCCGGCCAGCAGTGGCTTGTGAAACGTGGGTGGTCTCTTCCGTGTGTGGCGACTTCAGAGTGAATTCCTGGACTGTGGGGTGTGTGTGGGTACTTCAGATGCCTCACTGTGACTTGGGCTTCGCTTCACACTGGGAATTCTAGCGGAGGTGACTCCCAGGCACCTTCCTGCCATCTGGAGGGATACAGGCATTTGATTTTTCCAATATGGCCATCTCACTGGACTCTGTGCCCTTCTGACCTTCCTGGCGGCTTCCACAGCACCTTGGGGTCAGACAGACAGAGGCCCCCTGGTCCACCGTTGGCTAGGTGTGGGCTGGTGTGGTTTGACCACGGTACAGAGGCAGCAGAGTCTCAAAATAACAGGCTTTGCTGCAAGGTGCTCGGCCGAGCCCAGGGCTGAGTTGGCGTTCCTGAAGTCCCCTTGAAGGGGTGTGGAAGCTGGCGAATCAGACTCAAAGGTTTGTGCGAGGGGTATGTGCACAGTAGAGAACAGTTGGAAGTCTAAAATCAATACTGAGGTGAAATTGAGCCCAAGATGATGGGACATGGCTGTTGCTTTGTGTCCTGCCAGGGTGAGGCGACCTGGGGCTTCACGGCACTTTTGCTGGAGCGTGTGGGTTCCCTAATGGGTTTTGCCAAGCTGGGAGGGAAGGCCACGTCCGGGGAGGGAGGCAGGATTGAAAGGAGAGGGCCTCGTGTTGGCTCCGGCCTTTGCTGACTCGAGCTGGATGATGGCCTGTGGTCGAGCTGGCCTGACTTTGTACTTCTGCTGTGTATTTTTAAGGAATCACTAGATACGAAGGCAGAGAGAGTGGCATTTTGTGGTTTGGACTTAAAAAAGAAATCCCCGCTTGGGTCTGGGCTTGGTGAGGCTCGCAGGCCCGTCCCTCCCGCCTTGGCCGAGAGGAGAGACCTTCTTGTCCTTCTGCAGCCGGGCTGGGTCTGGGGGCCCTGTGCAGGGCAAGAGGCGTCTGCTCCCCTGGTGCAAGCGCACGTGCTTCCCGGAGGACACTCGGAGGGGCCGTGAGCACCTGGGGGTGCAGGATACTGCCCCAGGCAGCCCTGAGTGCAGCCCTCCACCAGCTCCAGAGTCCAGATGGTTCTTTCTGGGCAGATTCTGTGACGTCTTCACCAAATGGTGAGGAGAAGAAACCACTGTTTCTGAAGTGCCAGCCGTGCGGCAGGGACGCCCCTCATCTCTGCCCTGAGTCCCTGGAGAAGGAAGGGTGGGAGCTGCCGGCTCCGGGGCAGAAGGAGCACCAGCTCCAACTGGAGACACGAGGCTTCCCCAGAGAGCGGTTTCTGTCCTGCTCACTGTGCCGTGCCCGCCCCACCCCCGGTGTGATGCACCGTCCTGAGCCCTGGAGGTGCTGACAAGGCCTCCGGGTAATGCGAGACCCCGGAGGGAGGGAGTCCCAGCTCTGATCTTGGCTCCAGGCCAGTTGTTGCATTTTCTGAGTCTCTTTCTCTGCAGCAGCAGCAGCAGCACGTGAAACCCGTCTCCTCAGGGCTCTGAAGGATCCGGAGGTTGCTGGGGAGTGGAAGTTACTGCCGCTCCCAGAGGCAGCAGGGGTCCGCACGGCTGCGGCCCCGTTATCGGTGCCAAGTCTCTTGACCCACACCGAGGGCTCCTTCAGGTGTCCAGTGTTTATGGTCAGGCATGTGCACACCCCAGAGAGCTGCACACGAGGGACGTGAGTGACCTCCTGTCTCATGGTACCGTACGTGCCCTGGGTCACTCACAGTGCAAGGGGTGAGTACGGCAAAGCGTGGTAGAAACCTCCGTCGTGAGTGATGCTGGTGGAGTCCGGCAGGAGCGCCTGCTTTGCTCTTGTGAACAGTCGCTTTCTCACCTTTACCTTTTGGTGGGACGTTCACTATTCTTCTTGCTTATAACTTTTCACAGGACCCAGTAAGCGAAGCTCAGTCAAGTCCAGGCATCCATTCTGAGGGCAGTTTTCAGGCTGCCCTAGCCCATGAGCCAAGCTGTAGTGACAACCAGGATTTCCGGGGGTGGGTATGATGGAAATGTACCCAGCAGGGCACAGCCGGGGTGCGTGGAGCAGGAGGGCAGGGTCACCCTGGGAAAGGCAGGCAGTGTGGTGGCACTTCTGCTGGTTCTCAGCCCCTGAAATCACACGGACTCCGGGTGCACAGGGGGCTCCAACGAAGATGTCTGTAGGTGAGTATGGGCCGTGTGCTCTCAAAGCCCTGTAGGAGGGTGGACAGCGGGGGTGGAAGGGGGTGCGGCCTGAGGGGGAGTCCTGGGGTGGTGCCGACACACAGTTTGGGAAGAGAGGGCAGAGGTCGCTCTGGGGCAGCCCAGTTAGGCTGTCAAAGAAAGGGCTTGATCGAGTTTGGAGTCAGATGGACCCAGAGTTTAGACCTTTTCAGGTTCATGGAGCAGGGGGTGGTAGTAAAAGCTGATGTCGTGGCCGTGCGTTTTAGAAAGAAAAGCTTTAAATCTAGGCAAAATCACAGAGTTAGAGCTAGCACGGGGATTGGTGTTGGCTTGAAAACACCTGCTTCTCCCCCACACTCGTTTCTGGTAGGATGTGGCTGAGTGTGGCTGTGAGGTTCTGGTGGGCCTTCCCCAGCACTGGGGAGTGTCCCCACTGTGTCACAACAGCGCAGTGTCGCTTGTGTTAACACTGATTCAGTGTGCACTCCTGTAGTATGTATATGTGCTTTACAACTCCTCAGTCATGCTGCTTCCTCCACAGAGAGTAGCTGAGGAGGTGGAGGGACTGGGGGAGTAGCTGGGGAGGAGGTGGAGGGGCTGGGGGTGTAGCTGGGGAGGAGGTGGAGGGGCTGAGGGAGTAGCTGGGGAGGGTGGAGGGGCTGAGGGAGTAGCTGGGGAGGGTGGCGGGGCTGAGGGAGTAGCTGGGGAGGGTGGAGGGGCTGAGGGAGTAGCTGGGGAGGGTGGAGGGGCTGAGGGAGTAGCTGGGGAGGGTGGAGAGGCTGGGGGAGTAGCTGGGGAGGAGGTGGAGGGGCTGGGGGAGTAGCTGGGGAGGAGGTGGAGGGACTGGGGGAGTAGCTGGGGAGGAGGTGGAGGGGCTGGGGGAGTAGCTGGGGAGGAGGGGGAGGGGCTGGGGGAGGAGCTGGGGAGGGTGGAGGGGCTGGGGGGCGGAGTGGATGGGCTGGGGAGTAGCTGGGGAGGAGGTGGAGGGACTGGGGGAGTAGCTGGGGAGGAGGTGGAGGGGCTGGGGGAGTAGCTGGGGAGGAGGTGGAGGGGCTGGGGGTGTAGCTGGGGAGGGTGGAGGGGCTGGGGGAGTAGCTGGGGAGGGTGGAGGGTCTGAGGGAGTAGCGGGGGGGGGGGGAGGGGCGGGGGGAGTAGCTGGGGAGGAGGTGGAGGAGCTGAGGGAGTAGCTGGGGAGGAGGTGGAGGGGCTGGGGGAGTAGCTGGGGAGGGTGGAGGGGCTGGGGGAGTAGCTGGGGAGGAGGTGGAGGAGCTGAGGGAGTAGCTGGGGAGGAGGTGGAGGAGCTGAGGGAGTAGCTGGGGAGGAGATGGAGGGGCTGGGGGAGTAGCTGGGGAGGGTGGAGGGGCTGGGGTAGTAGCTGGGGAGGAGGTGGAGGAGCTGAGGGAGTAGCTGCGGAGGAGGTGGAGGAGCTGGGGGAGTAGCTGGGGGAGAGGGGGTAGTGACTTGTTGTAGGTCACACAGCTGAGAAGGGGCAGCGCCAGACCTGATCCTGGGCAGGCTGGCCTCAGAGTCCGCGCTCTGGCCACCACGGGAGAATAAACATGGACTGAATTAAGGCATCTAATTTGCTTGAAAGAAGTATAAAAAATGTTCTAGATGTTGACTGTGTAATATCATAGAAAATATGCCTTTTCAAAATACCTCAACTCATGGAAAACTGAGAAGTGAGTCAAATGAATATGTTATGAAGGTTATGTGCAATATTTCCCAGCAGAAGGAAGCAAACCCATGAGCATGATGAAGTAAGTGTTTCCTGGCCCCCACCTATGTAAGGAGAGAGCCTTATGATGACCCTCTCACGGTGTCCTCTCTGTGCCACCCGACCTCGGCAAATAGGCTCTGCATTCTAGAAAGAAGGGCTTCTAGCTCAAGTTTTGCTGGTTGTTAAAATCAGTCTTTAAAAATGAATTTTAAGTAGGGAAATTGACAACGATCTGAATGTCCAACATTATCATATTTAACTATGCAACATTGCATAGTCACAAGTTGGTGCTGGGGAACCCTGGATCATGTGGGATGGGGCCACATGCAGAGACTCATGGGGCACAGTTCATGCTCGGGCCCTCACTTCCTCTCCCTGCTCCCCAACTCAGCCGCCCACAGGCTGCTGGTCCTTTCTTCTTTCTTGAGTTCCAGGTCTCTGTTCCTCTTGCTGCATGGCTGTGAGCCAGCCTCTCCCACTTCGGGGTCTGCGGCACTCACCTGCGCCAAAATGCTCTCCTCTGTGTCCGAGTTTTCTTAGGATAGATAGGTCCAACAAAACGTCGGAACTGCTGGAAATGATGTAAAGTCTGTTTGCTGGTCTTGAAAACTTCCATTTTAATGAAATGACTTTAGTAAATTTCAAAAAGGGAATCATGTTTTAATAGTTATAATAACCTGTTTTTTGAAATTGCCAGAAATGTTTTCTTCTCTGACCTTTTATTTTCTGATTTTTTTACATTTAATATATTTTACTTTTAATATCAGATTTAAAGTATTTTAATTAGGAAACCACATGCTTAAGATAAGAATTCAAATAGTACTAAAGAATACACATAGTAAAAAATGAAATACACCCCTACTCCAGACCAAAGCAACTCTCTAGTCTCTCACTGCCAGCAGATCCTTGATTAAGTGCTGATCTAATCAAATAGTTTTGAGTAAATTATGTGCACGTACAAATGGTTACATACCCTGGGTCTACACAAATGAGAACATATTAGAACACTGTGGGGAACCTTAATTTTTACTGAACTAAGTATCTTGGACATCCTTTCATCTCAGTGACCGCTTTATTTTTTTTTAACAGCTGCATAGTATTCCATCCTATAGATGTGCCACAGCTCATACACAAATCAGCTTACACATATGCAGTGTGTATACATGTGTGTATACACACAAGCACATACATATATGTGCCCACATGCACAGGAACTGATGGACTTCTAGGTGTTTCCAGAGTTTTCCTGTCAGCAGCCTCATACTGTACTTGGGCATCTTGTACACGTGGGGGTGTGTCCAGCTGAATTCCTGGTGGAGAACTGCTGGGTCAGGGGGTCTGGACATGTCATCTTGGCAGGTGTCACCCAGTAGCCCCCAGAGAAGCTGCCCCAGTGCATGTGAATACTGCCCCCGGCCCCTCATCACCGTACATTTTAGCCAGCCTGTCTCGTTGTTGCCCTTCTCAGAGGTGGGAAATGGTGTCTTGCACTAATGTGCAAACCCACCCCAGACAGGGCATGTGGGTGGAGTGCTGATTGAATCTCCCCATTTCACACTGCCCAGACACCTCCAGCGTGGGCTTCTGGGCTGAAGTGAGGAAGTTCAGCAGATGAGGCTCAAGGCTCCTTCCCCATCCATAACCGCAGAGGCAGGGGCCCTGCTCCCAGGAGACTGTGGACGTGACCCCAGGCAGACCCAGGCTCTGAGCTCTGAATTCCCTGTGAGAGGAGGAGGCTGGTAGAGCCTTGGTCATGGGGAATGGGGAATGTGCTTATGCATGCTGGGGGCCGAACCCTGATATTTATGTCTCTCAAGGTAGGTAATTAACAAGTTAGGTATAACTGGCTCCGCTTCACAGGTAGGAAGAGTCATAGTTGATAGTTATGCAGTGCTAGGAAGCTGCCAGACACTGTTTTAAGCTCTTCACATAAGTTACTCATGGATCTTTACAGCAACCAAATGAGGTAGGTACTATTATTATGCCCACTTTCTGGATGAGGAGGCAGAGGCACAGAAAAGCCCAGTAACTTCCCCAAGGACACACAGCTGGAAAATGGAGAAGCCAAGCCTGGAACCCAGGTCGTTCTGACCCAACAGCATGTCCCATGCCTGGCCCCATCCCACTTGTGTCTTTTCCACGCGCTAAAGAGAACACTGGGTTACTGCTGAGGCAAGGGGCCTTCAGAAGGTGAGGTCACATTGGCAGAATGTAGGCAAGATGCATGCAAAATGAAGACCCCCTTCACCTGGGCTCTGCACTTTTGTCATAAATGGTCATGAGACAGCTGCCATCGGGGCGTGGGCCTTGGGGCTCCCATGCTCTCCTGCAGGATTGGGGGTGTGGTGGGAGGTAAAGGCCAAGCTTCTCCTTTGTGTACCAGAGGGAAACACTTATCTCTCTTCTGATTGATTCCATTCCTTTCTTTTGCAAATGGACTGTACATTATGTGTGTTATAAGCAGGTTTGCATAGTCAGAGGAGATGCGTAGTCAGAATGATATGGTTAGTAATTGCATACAGAGCATGTCTCTTGCATTCTTCAGTATGGTGATAACTAATTATAGCCTGTGGGTTTTTATGTTGGGAAAGGAGAAAAATTGCTGTGGTAAAGGGTGCAGACAACTGGGGGCCCTCAGGGCCCCTCGGTTGACTGAGCCAGAAGCGAGTATTTTCACTCAGGAACCTGGGGGCTAGAAGCTCTTTGATGGAGGGTAGATATGGAGACTTGGCTTGAAGGGAGAAAATGAGGACGCCAGTGTCCAAGTGCATTGTGTGAGGTGATTAAGACACACACACAGGTACCCTAGCCTGCTGTCACTTGTTGCTCAATACCATGAAATTAGGGTGAATATGATACGCGCCTTGTCCAACCACAGAACAAGCAGCTCTGGGCTTTTATTTATTGAAGTGACAAAGACTTATTGAATCTCTAGAAGAGAGAAGTTTTTTGGTTTTAAAATTCTTAGTATTCACATTGTTTATCTAAACCTCTTATTTATGGGTGACTCACTTTCTTTTTTCCTTAAGAGTTCTCAGCAGTCCCCAGGTGGCTGCTGGGCCCCGCCTGCCCATGTGCTAGGAAAGCCCCGTGTGAACGGGTAAATGCCATAGTTATTGGGTTTGCCAATTGCCGTCCATCGGTTGTGTCAGCTGCTCGCCCAGAAGAGCATTTAAACAGAAGCCATAGGTTCTGTGTCTTGCGTGGATATAACTTTTCCCAGGACACTTAACCTGCTTGCTCATCTGAAGATATTTTTGCTTATAAATTGGCCATCAGAAGGAGTCGCTTCTGTGGGAAAGACCCAGACCCAGTCTTAGGCAGTACATCACAGTGAGGCCGGGTGAATCCTAACCATTTCTGCCTGTCACTTTGAGGTCTTATCTGCTGACTTGAGCTGTTGGGCACTGAGGGGCCCTGGGTGGCCCTGGAAACTGTGTGCTTGGGTGGACATGTAAGAGTGGGGTGCAAACTAGTGTCTGGGCTGCAGGCATGATGGTCCCACTCCCTGGGGGGCGGGGGCGCTGTGTGGGAGAGATGGGGCATCAACGGCGTTTCCAAGGAGCATCTCCTACTTCTCAGCTGTCTTCAGAAAAATGGCAATAATTGTATAAACCCTTGAAGCAAAAGACAAAAAATAATTCCAACCACAAAAAAATGCTAGAGCTTGATTCTGAGGTTTAAAAAATATGTTGGATCATTGGCAGTCGTAGAGTTGCCAACATCCATTTAACCAGCCTCTAAACCTTCATTAATCCTACACTGTGACCTCTGGTTTTGCAATTCTGATTCTCTTTGTCTGATAGTTTGTGATCTTACTGGACTTGGGGATTCCTATTTTGAGGGCTCTATCCTGCACAGGGAAGGGGTAACAAATACAGTATAGAAACTTGCTATACCACTGTGGAAATTCTTCTGTTTGGCTTAAAAATAATAATCAAAAACAAAGAAAAAGGGAATTAAATGGGTTTTTTAGGAAATCATTTTCTCGTGAATATGTTATCTGTATCTCTTTTTCCTTCATCGCCTGGTGCCTTTGGATTTCAATGAAGATGAATTCTAAAAGATACATATCTGAAGTCAATAGCCAGTAGATGATACTTCTTTGATTGATGGACTCTCAGCTGACAGTGACTCTGGCTTGTATTTGAATGGCTTGTTCTGCAGGGAAGTGGTGGTGGTCAGTGGTTGGGGACCAGCTCCGGCACCTGGGTGACCAACAGGTTTCACTTCCTTTGTTCCTGGGTGAGCAGTTGCACACCCCCTACCTCCTCCTGTTTGCACAAGTGAACAAGTAGTGCCAAGCCATCCTGGGTCAGAGAGTCAGCTGCGGGGCTCCAGAAACGAAGGCAGGAGTTTGTTTTCAGTGCCTTTCCAGAAGTGATGTTGAGTTTATGTGGACAGTTTAACTGTTTAAATATTCTCATTTCCCATTATTTTCAGAGCCAAGATTTCTGAAGACTCCTTCCTAGAAACAATTGGGAAGTTTCGAGAGGCACAAGATAACAGGTAAAATCCCTTTGTTTCTCAGTCTATCTCGCAGATTAGCAAAGCTGACACCTTGTAGGAGCCTCAGTGGGATCCAGCCGAAGGTTGGTCCTTGGTCCCTGTGCTATCTTAGGGGCAAAGATCTGGACTTGGCCGCTGCCCCTTGGGGCTGGCTTGAGGGAAGCCTACAGGGCAGTAGGGGCACTGCCTGTTTGTTTTTCTTCCCCCACTGCCTTTCTGCCCCGTGCTCCTTCCCCTGCCCCCTTTCTGGGCTGCAAGCCCCTGGTCTAGGCACTAAAATGCTCCATCTTCTCTTTTGGGGATGGGGGTGGTCATCAGTGATGTCTGGTGTAAAAAGATAGATGGCTGTCCATGTCATCTGCCCTGAAGCTGAGTCATTTTGTGATTAATCTTAATTTTGGTCAATTAATACATGGTCAACCATGTATTTCCAGTTTTAGAGGAAAGAGAAATGCCAGTTTAATTTGTAAAAACAAAAGGTAAGCCCCTACCTCCCCTTCATCCTTTTATGCTACTCATGTATTGTGGATTAGCTGGCGGGGTTGTCATTTCTGCTAGCTTCTCCACACACCTGCTGCCAGCGTAGTCTTTGGTGTCTGCCGTGCGTGGCAGTCACGAGGACTTGTTATGCCAGTTTTGGGGGGTGGTTTTAATGAACACAGCTTCACTTCTAGGGATACTTAGCACTTTCTGTGTTTATTGTCTGGTTATATACATATACATTTTTAATTACCTGCTCTGTTTGGCCAGGGCTCTGTAGTTTATTAGGTCTTTTCTTTCTGTAGTTTATTAGATCACTGCACTTATTAGGAATTCCAGTCCCTGGCATTTATGTTCCAAGTGTTTTTTCCTAGTTTTTTACCCCTAGATCGTTTGTCTTTGGATTTTGTTTGCTGAACACTTTATTTTAAAGAAATATTTTGTAATCTTTGGACATAAGGTAATTGAAAACAGGGGTGGTTTCTTCTGTTCAGTACTATATTGAGTTGTTAGAGAATTCCATTGTAAAAGTCTAAGAGGATGGACTCTCACTTTTACCTTGTGGTCATAAAAAGCATGAAGTATATGCAGGAAAAGAAGCCACTTCTCATTTTTATGTAAATGCAAAAAGGGCAAAGAAATGGCAAGAATAGACTTCTGTTACTTTTACCTTGTGGTCATAAAAAGCATGAAGTATATGCAGGAAAAGAAGCCACTTCTCATTTCTATGTAAGTGCAAAAGGGCAAAAAAGAAAAATGGCAAGAACAGACACCAAGAAATGGGCTGGGTTGTGGAACATTACATACCACTGCACAGGTTAATGTGCTGGATGTAATATTTGTTCACTGACTTGAGTCTAGTGTAGAGGAGACATAAATTTTTAATGTATTAATTTTTTACAAACCATTATAAACATTATTCATTGTTTTAAAAGCAAACATTAAAAAGTGAGTTCCCTGGTCGTTCTCCCTCCCCAGAGATAATCACTGTTAACAGTTGGATGTATGTCTGTGTCCATGTGTGTCTGTATGTGCGCCTGTGTGTCTCTGTGTGTGTGTGTCCATGTGTGTCTGTATCCTTGTGTGTCTGTGTTCGTGTGCGCATCTGTGTGTGTGTGCGTGTGCGCGTATGTGTATGTGGACTGGCACGTCCTCCCTGGACACACATGGGTCATCTTGGCCTGCTGTTCTGCCCTTGCCTTTCCATGTGGTCAGGGTGCTGTGTGCTTCCTGGTGGTTCCTGCCTAGCTTCTTCAGTGTCCTGCACGTGTCTGTTAACTAGCCCCCCCGGTGGAGGCACATGCCTCCAGGTGCCGTCGTGGGCTGTCCTCGTCCACGTGGCTCTGCACACTGGGCTGGTCCATAGGATAGCTGCCCAAGACTCGCTAGGAAGTAGGAGCCATTTGGAAATTCAGAATCGCCCTCAGAAATCCTCCAACCCTTCACCAGCACCCCAGCAGCAATCTTAAATTTCTCTGTCTTGTGGGGGATAATTAGGTATTTTATTTTAATTTACATCTCTTTATTACTGGAATTAAGCACCCTTGGAGTTACTTTGGAAGGTAGGAGAGTTTTATAAGGTAAGGAGAAAATTAAGAATGCAAATAAATTCCAGTTAAGGCAGAACTATCAACGGTATCATTTATCTAAGTTTGCTCTCTGTACAGGTCAAACTGGGGACTGAAGCACCAGTTTTAGTGGCATTTAAAATATCTCCTGGTGCACACCGTGTCCTCCAGCCCTTGGGAAACAAGCCTGGGGGCACATCTGGAGCTGAGCTCCCTATGACGCCAGCAGCCCCTGGACAACAGACATTCCTCCCTGGGGGTGGGCCAACAGGAAGAATCAGGCCAGGGGAGGAAGGTTATTTTATATTCCCTGGTGCTAAGCTGTCCGGGCTCAGAGACACATGCACACGCTATGCGAGGGTGCCACATGCCCTCCAAAGAGACAGTGCGACTGTCAAGGGTAGAATGATGTCGCACAGGTGGTGTGATCCCTCCCTCCTCTGGCCTTTGTGCTTTGGGGTCCCTGCTGCCCTGCACCTGCCCTGCGTACGCCCTTCTCAACATCATCACTGCTGATGGACTGCTGATTAATTGGTTGGTATGTGCATCTGTCACCCTGCCGCCCTTTTTCTCCTTCCTGGCTTCCATCGGCACATTTGTGACACACACGTGCCTGGGTTTAGGTGAGAGAACGAGGGTTAAGGTATGTCGGGACGTCCTGACCAGCTTGTTTGCCCCTGCGGGGCGGCTGGAGGGGAAAGCCGGTGTCCTGGACACTTTTCCATTGGGGAAGTGGGGGGCGTCCAGCTGGACTCAGCTCTAAGGCTGAGCCTGGCTCCTGGGATCCATTCTAAGTTCTGGGGAAACTGAAGTTGAAACAAAAACCTGTTTGTTGTGTGTGTGACACAGAGAGCTTCTGAAACATGTTCCTGATTCCTGAGGGGGCAAGGCCATTTGGCAAGGTGGTGACATCAGCTCCACAGCCAGGGGTGGGGGAGGAGAGCCCTGAGGGTGGGGAGGGGAGGGGGGGAAGCACAGCCTGGGGCTGGGGGATTGGGTAGGGAGAGGAGCCGAGGGCAGGGTGCAGCCTGGGGTAGGGTAGGGGAGCCTAGGGTGGGGGACAGCCTGGGGATGGGGACACTGGGCCCGGCACCAGCACCGGCAGGGCATGGTCTTAGGGTGGCTCTTGTGTTCTCTGCTTCTGGCTGGGAGGGGAAGGTATATTTAGCTGTGTGTCTTCCGCTGTCCTGGCCACAGGGCCTAGAGGGTAAGTGGGGCTTCACCTGCCCTGTCTGGGCAAACCCCATAGACAAGAAGCGTCAACAGGCTCCCCCAGTAGTCGTCCACAGCTGTCACCTGAGCTCCCCTTTCATGGGTTTCCAGGGGATGCCAGTGGGGACACTTTGAACATTGGTTTAGCATCCTGTTGTTGATGCCAGCATTGACGCCTTACATGGGGTAGTGAGTGGTGTCCCCTCTGTGACCCTACAGACAGCTGGTCCCAGAAAGGGAAGCCAAGGTGTGGGTAAGCGTGACAGACCCCAGACAGTACCCTCGGCCCATGGTTCCTGCCTTAAAGGACCCTAGCCTTTCGTCACCGGTCACATCTAGGAATGCAGTGCTAGGTCGGGATTTCTGTGCCGCCACAGAGAGCACACACACTGCATAGGCATGCACATACACACATGTACATGCACACACAAGGCACACATGAACAGACACAGATGCACATGCACACACCTACTCATACGCACACACCTACAGGTGTGTGCATGCATGAATGAACACGCATATACATAGATACATGTATACAAATGACACAGACATGTGTACACATACATACATGAATGCACACATATACAGGTCACACAGAGATGCATACGTGCACACATATACTCCGATACACACTTAAAGGTGCACATATATATGTGTATACATGCACAGGTACACAATACACGTATGCATACACACAAGCGTACGTACACAGATGTGTGTACGGTTTCATGAAATAGCCCTTACCCTATTTTCTCTGCCCCAGCCCCCTGACTTGAGTCAGGGTCGCTCGAGTGGAAAGCTGCTGCGTGACAGGCACTGACAGGCCCCTGAGTGCCGGGTTCAGAGACCCCTCTGGGTTCCATTCTCCTGACATTTAAAGCGGGGTCATGCACTCCTCCTAAACCAGCACAATTACGTGTAGGTAATGGGTGTGACATTGTATGACCCTGTCTTTCTAATGGGCTCCTGTCTCACTGTGACACTTTCACAGGGGGGAGGCCAAATGCACACTCCTGACACTTGGCTCCCAGCAGAAGTGCCCACGAAAGCCAGAGGGTGGGCGCTTTGTCCAGTTGTTTCCATTTGAACATTTAAGGCTTCGATTCTTAACGCGACAGCGATCGCCGAGCCAGTGTTCCCGGTTGAGTGCACCGTGGCTGTGTGTCTGTGTGAGTGTGCTGTGTGCTTTGCTTAGCACTTTTAAATTATACGGAACAATGCACGCTTATTGAAAAAGAACAAACATCAAACCCTGCCAATGTCATAAAGCAAAACATGCATCCCCCACACCCCTTCCCCAGAGAGGAGTCGCCTGTGTGTGGCATGGACCCTCCTGACCTTTGGCTATTCATGTGGATTTTTTTAAAGACCATTTGGGGACGAGACGCAGGGTCTGATTGAGGCTATCGGGAATCTGGCGCCTGCTGATGAGATGAAGACAGTTGAGAGCTGGATGAAGCCCATGCTGGGTAGCTTCTGCAGAAAGAGCTCGCGCCCGTCCTCGGGCCGCCGTGGGCAGGGCGGGCCTGGGAATGGCCGGGAGTGAGTGGCCGCCTGGCTAGTTCAACGCCCGCCCGGCTCCTTAACCACAGTGTCTGGGTTGGTACAGGCTCAAGGCGATTAAGAAGAATGTTTTCCCTTCTCACCTAAACCAGTGTGAGCAGCCCATGTGAACAGCGGCCATTCCTGCAGGTCCCAGAAGGAGAGAGACTGGCCCTTCCACCCACCTCCGCTGAAACTCACTGGGCCCATTTGTTAGGGCAGCTCAGCCTTTCCTGGAGCTGTGAATCCATTCTAAATTTCTGTTCATTCTGGCTGTGATGTGTGCGAAACTTTCTGTCACTGGGGCCTCACCTTGGTTCTCTCCAGCTCTAGCCTTAGTCTTCTAACTGCGATGTTTGTATTTCCTCTGGTTCTGCCGGCCCTAGAAGGGACCACATCGTTGAGCATTTTCAAGCCCCTACTCATGCTATGAAGAAAATAAAGCAGGAGGAGGATGGAGGTGGCCTTGGGGCCAGGGTGCATGTGGGAAGGAGCCAGCTACCAGGAACTCCTGGGTGGGGAAGCGGGGTGGGGGGGGTGTCGCAGAATGTTCTGGAGAAGGGAGCGGCAAATGCAAAGACTGGGGTTGGGGGGGTGATCTGTGGCGAGTGAAGGGACGGGAGGCCAGGTCCCCTTGCTGGGCACTGTCGAAGCTTCATTTTACACTAACTCCTGTTCTGCTGCTCAGGGCACTTCTGCCGCTTGGTGAATAATCCTATTTCTGCAAAACTGTATGAACCCTAGTGTGGCTGCATAAGCACATCTTGCTCTGCCTGGTCCTTGGGACGCCTGCCTGCAGGGGCCCATGTCCCCTGCTTCTCCACCCACTGAACTGCTGTCTTCCAGGCTACAAAGAATCAAAGCATTGATTTCTTTTAAAAATTTAATTAGCTTTTATCAGAGCAATTAATGCGCATGATCTTAACTTGAAATAATTACTATACAGCTTATGAGAGAAAACGGGAGCTCCGGTCTTGTCGCTTTGTCCCTGAGACAGTGGGCTGCAACTGTTTTAGCCATTTTGGGTAATATTCCTTCAAAGTGCTTGTACAGATATTTCCTGCATTTGCTATTTTAGATCCTGTGTTACCATGGAAGGTGAGGACTGGGGTTCTCTGACGTCCTCCTTCACTCATGCCTCCCCCACCCTCCCAGTGACGTTGCTCCACAGTTTTTGTTATTGGTGCCATGTCAGCATTGCTCAAAGCTGGGCCATAATAAGTGTGCTTTGATCACATTTCCTTTCAAGTTTCACTTTTGCTTTCTCTGGGGTTAGTAACTGCTTCATTTTGAGTGTGTGTGCTTCATTTTTTATCTATGAATGTGTTAGTAATTCATCCTCAGGCTCTGCCAGACCCATAACCCTCATATTTCAGTGCACAAACCCACGGAAACTATGCGTGATCTCCCCTGCACCCCCTCGGCCTCTGTCTCCTGCTCCCTGCACCCCTTCTCCATGTAGCACACCCTGTCTCTTGTCCCCCAGCTCTTCTTCCTTCTCAGGAAGACCAGGGAAACAGCTCCCTTGTTTTGGTGGCGTGAGTCCTTCAGTAGCTTTCTGAGAAAGGATGTAAGGGAGGTAAAAGTTCTAAGAACTTTCATGCTTGGGACATGTTTCTGTGCTACACTCAGATGATTGATAATTGGGTTTGATTTGAGAGTCTGCATGAGCAATCCTCCCTCTTTGAGACTTTAAAGGCATTGTGCTGCCTCCTAGCTGTTGGCGTGGCTCTTGAGAGGTCATTGTCTGGAGCCCGTTGTCTCTCTGGAAGCTTTCAGAATCTCCCCCTTTGTCTCCCAGGGCTCTACTGCAGTCTTTCTTCATTCATTGCACTGCTGGGCTCTTCCATTCTATAAATCTGTGTTTTTTTTTATTCTGGACATTTTCTTGTTATTATTTCTCTGGTAACTCCTTGTATTCTCACTCTCTTCTGGAACTCCTGTCAGTTAGACATGGGTCTCCTGAATCCATCTTCTAGCTTTCTTCTCTTTTCTCTCCCTGTGTTTATCTCTGTCACATTGTTCAACTATTAGGAAACCTCCTCAATTTTATCTTCCAGTCCTTCAGCTGAACATTTTGTTGCCTTAATCAAGATTTTAATTTCTAAGGTCGCTTTCATTTTCTCAGGTTTCTTTGTGACTTCTCCTCTCACAGGCTCCGGTTTCAGCTCTGTTTGTCCCCAAAGGCAATTAATTACTGGCAGTGGTGTGCTAGTGAACACAGCCATTTATCAAACACTAAATTATGTGGACTTAAATAAATTGTATTAAAAATACAAGTGAAGGTAAACATACTCAAAACCCACTGCTTCCTGTGCATTTTACTACTTCCTGTGCTATTACCTGCTCTTGAGGCCACGTGCCTGTTGTATCTGTGTGGTGGCAATACCGTGCCCTGGTGTGCTAGCGTGCATGTCGCCCTATCTCTGTGTTCAGTGACATCATGTTGGAAGCTTGAAAGCAGCATTTACACCCCAGGGGTCGGCATACACTACAAAGCAGGGCACCCTGCCCCCTTGGAGAGCCAGTTGTTAAGCTTTGCCAGTACACCACTGCTTTTGCTCTTCTGTTTTCTTTCTAGTTTCCCAGGTTTGTTAACATCCGCATGGGCTATCACCCTCTCCCCATTTTTATCCGTATGGGTTTATATCCTTTTAGGGTGTCAGAATTTTACTGGGTATGAGGAGGGAGTTGAGATAAATCTCTGTGTTCTGGGCACCAGTTTCCAAAGAGGGATTCTCCCATCTCCCACATCTGGGTTCTAAGCCTGGTTGCATTGTGTGTCATGGGATGTCCCAGAGGAGTGACTTGATCAGCGACCTAAGTAGGAATTTGTTCTTGCCGTTGGATCCTTGCAAACCGTTTCCCTCCAACAGAGACTGGGCTCCATGCTGATGTTTGAGGGGAAATGAAACATCCCAGTGGGCCTCACATCTGTGCCCCGCAGCCAGAAGGGCACCCCAGGCTGTGGGCAAACTGGGACAGGGCCTCACACATGCTCCTTTTGTGCTCAGGAAAGACCTCTCTGAGGTGGTGTGTTGTGGGTTTTTTTAAATGAACTTTCTATTTAAGAGCAGTTTTAGAGTCATAGTGACATTGAGCAGAAAGTACATAGAGTTTCCATATATCTTGTCCCCTCCTCCACATCAACATCTCACTCCAGAGTGGTCGAAATCCTCTGAGCTCTGCCTGTTCGCCCCTCACTCAGCTCTGACCCTGGCAGCCACTGAGCTTCTCCCTGCCCTGATTTGGAGCATTCCTAGAAACCTTACCTGTTTGGGAGCTTGGAGCAGAGAAGCTTTGGGGATGCACTGCCAGTCACTGATCAATTATACAGAGAGAAAGTCTTCGCTGGTAAAGTAATGAGACTGTGCCGTGGGATTTACGCACGTGATCTCTGGTACAGATACATTTGGAAATGTTCTGAATTGCTTTGCCAGGCAGTGGGAAGACGTCCTTGCAGATGGGCCAGGGTCCACATGTCCAGAAATGGCTGGGACAGAAAGGTGGAGGGAACATGAAACAGGAGAGGCTGGATAGAAGGTTGTGTGCTTGGGTTTAATCTGAGTGAGAAATGTTTCACGTAGGGAAATGATATGCTCTGATTTACATTAAAAACGTTATTCTGGCTGCTGCTGCTGTTTGGTAAATGTGTTACTGGGAGGTTGTATCTGTTTGGAATTGTATCTGACTGCTGGTAACAAAGATCTGAAAAAACAGTAATTTAAAGAGATTAATAGTTTATTATCAAGCCTAGAGGTAGGCAGAAGAAAGCAGTTGTAAAGTCTCCAGTATGTTGTGAGGGTCCCCAGTTCTTCTGGATTTCCACTTGGCTGTTCTCAGAATGAGACTCTTATCATCATGTTCACAAGGTGGCTGGCAGAGCTCCAGCCATCAAATTTGAGTTCCAGGCAGCAAAAGGAGGAAAGGCTGAAGACAAAAAAAAAAAAAAAAAAAATGCCAACACTAGCTGAGTCAGCCTCCTTTAGAGAGCTTTCCTGGAATTCCTACCTAATAACTTCTGTCCACAGTTCTTTGGCCAGAACTGCCACCAGGGGAGCTGGGAGACATGGTTAGCTGGCCACACTGCCATCCTAGGTAAAATCAAGATTCTGTTAGTGAGAATGAAGGGATGTGGATGCTGGGACAGGAAGCTAGCAATCTCTACCCCAGGTGGCAAGAACGGAAGCAGGGTAAAGGGGTGGGAGGCTGTGGAGAGGTCAGGGTGGGGGATGGGTGGGGTGGGCACGGCTTCGATTAGACTGGTAGTGGCGGAAATGGACCCGGGAGCGAGCTAGGCGGGTGTCTGGTGCACCCCGAGCCAGCAGCATCATCCACGTGAATAGCTCTCGCCAGGGCCTGGGCGTCCTGCGGCTGTGTAGGATTTCTGCGGTGTATTTAGCGTTCACTGGACACTCTGGGGCTGTTTGCTGAGTGGGTCACATCGGGAACACCTCGCCTGGCCTGGGCTTCTGGAGCCACCTTGTACCTCACTTCCCTGCTAAGGGCAGGAGAGCAGAGTCCCCACCCAGGGCCCCGGCCGAGGGTGACGGTGACCCACACGGTGGGTGCCTCTAAGAGCTGGCTCCGCAGAGAGTGAGCACTCACGGCTACCCCATGAGGCAGCTCTCTCTCTTCTTCCCCTCCCGGCCTCCTCGGCCTCCTGGTGCATCCGGTGTTGTGTTTAGCATGGATCGTGCCTTTGCCACTGGGTGTCTGGGCTGGCCGTCCCCCTGGGCCCCCAGCGCAGGGCTTGGCCTGCAGCCCAGTACCCATCCTGTAAATAGTTATGTTGGCAAACGGCCCTGCTCATCCATTCACACGTCATCTGTGGTTGCTTTTGAGCTACCGTGCTGGGCTCGAGTAACTGGGACAGAGGCTCTAGGAATCAAAAAGCTGAAAATAATGCCCATCCGGCCCTTTGTCGAAAAGAGGTGCCAGTCTCCACCCAGGATGGGCCAGTCCCTGGAGGAAAAGATGGACTCAGTGTGCTCCCTGACTCCACGGGCCAATAGGCGTGTTGGGATGGAGGGCAGATGCTGGGTGGTTGGGGAGCCCCGCCAGGCAGCCTTCGGGCTGGGAGGAGGAGGTGAAGCGTGGGTGCCTGAGCAGGGAAGGTGGGCGGGCAGGTGAGGCTTGGCCCCTGGTGTCCGGCCCTTGCCCAGCATCTCCCCAGTGGCAAGTGCTCACAGTGAAAGTCCCCCATGAGTCCTTCCTTTGTGAAGTGGAGCAGGAATGGTAGTGGCCCATACGTACACATAAAAAGTAAATAAAATAAAAATAAAAAGGCCCCAGAGCACTGTGGAGGGTGAGCCGTGCTCCCTGCTAGGCTTTGGGGGCCAGAGAAGGATACCAGGGTGTGAGAGGTGACTTCCCAGGCAGAATAGGAAGGAGCAGGGAGAGCTCCCTGGAGGCAGCGACTTAACCAGGTAAACAGGAAGCTGGACCTTCTCCCCAGACCCTCTTGGGAGGTTTGGTTTGGCCTGATGTGTCAGAGAGCAGCAGGGCAGGTGGCTGGACAGGTGCTGCCCTGTGGCAAATTGTGGGGTTCCCAGGGAGACGGAGCCAGGAGAGGACGGCTGGGGAGGGAGCAAGGGAGCTGGCTGTCCCTCGGGCGTCCTGAGGGGTGGTGGTCAGGATGCTGACAGTGGTGGTGGGGGCAGGGGAAGGTCCTAGAGAGGGAGGGCCCGGGGGTGTCAGTAGGCCTGGTAGACCTGGAGGGGGGTTGGCTTGGTGGGGGTGGAAGGAAGAGGAGGAGGTGAGGATGGCTGACTCCCAGGGCCTCCGGGGGAGGGGAGAGGGGTGTCGGGCGGCAGCCGCTTCACCGTGTTGCAGGAGAGGGTACTCAGTTGAGGAGCAGGTTGCGTGCCTGTAGATTCCCTGTGGGCCCCGCGGGGCAGCACATCTGCAAAGTGCAGTGGTTCTGCTGTAGCTTAACTGTATTCCCCAGATGTGGTTGGCAAGTGTCCTGCCTCTGTTCAGGCCGACGTTTGGGTTTAACCTCTCCCTGAGAAGGCGGGGACAAGTCCATCTCACAGTCTCACTGGGATCCTGGTGGGGCCTTGGGTCAGGGGCAGACCTTTATTGCCCCAATTCACTGATGTGGAGCAGGGCTGCCCTGCAGCTCCCCGCGGGGACCCTTGCAGATGGTGCACGGGGTTGAGCAGGCGGGAGGCCGGGACTCCAGGCAGTCATGGGGCAGCGTCAGAGCGTGGGTGCCAGGAGATCTGAGGACCCCCAGCCCCGCAGGTTCTCTGTTCAGCACAGGCCTGTTCTTTCCATGAGGTGCTTCTTCTCGGTGACAGTTCAGAGCCCATGACCAGTTTCCATGACATGCAGACTTTTACGGTGAGGCTGGAGGAGCGAGGCCATCGGGGTGGCCCTGTCCCCTGCAGGAGGTCAGCTACTGCTGCACGACCAGGACATGCGTGCGTGCATGTGTGTGCGTCTGTATGCATGCGTGCATACGTGTGTGCTTGCACATATGCGTGTGTGTGTGTCTGTGTGTGTACTCTCACATTTCAGCCTCCGCACAGCTCTCCAGTCTTTAGTTCTGGCTGTCGTCCTCGATGAGTATTACAGGAATTGGGAAGCCAGAGTCTCCGAGGGAAACTGAAACCCCGGTTCCGTTCCCTACCTTCCCATTGCATTACCAGCTGGACACAGCGCCTGCACAGGGAGGAAGCTGGGCAGCCAGGCAGGCACTTGTCTCCCTGGTCTGGGTCCCTGTGTCTGTCCTGCGTTCCGGGCCTACCTGAGGACCAGGAAGCCCTGACGCCTGTAACTCTGTCTGGGATGCGGTGTCTGTGTGGGGCTGTCCCCACAGGAAGCCCTCTATGTCCCCACCACTCTCTTCTCCTCAGCAGACAGAGTCCGTGGCTGGGGATGTGGTGAGAGCAGAGCCGTGGGGGGATACTGAGCAAACAGAAAGCAGGCGTTATTACGACACATCCTGACTCGTAACCCTTCCTTTTCACTTTCTTCCAGGATTTCTTCAGAAGGCCGTAGAGAAGCACGCTGTTTAAGAACCAGGTGGCCTCTGACATTTGCAGTGGTGAGAGCAGCTCAACCTCACCCAGCGTGCTGAGCAATGCGGGGCCTCAGGGCTGGCGCCGCCCACCAGCTCCAGGCTGTGCTGCAGGTCGTAGCCCTGCAGCTCTGAGCAGCGACCGCCCTGACACCCACCGTGGGCTCGCCTGCCTGCGGGCATTTGCTGCCGAAGTCCCCACTGCGGCCCCAGCCGATGAGGATGTGCGCCCCCGTCGGGGGGCTGCTCACCGCCCTCGCCGTGGTGTTTGGGACAGCCGTGGCGTTTGCACCCATACCTAGGATCACCTGGGAGCACAGAGGTGAGGGCAGAACCGTGTCAGGCGCTGGTGGCATCTGAAGGGAATGGCCACCCTGCTCCCTGCTTGTGGTGTTGAGATGCACGGGTGCCCTTTGCTCTGCTGGGTCTGTCCTCCTGGCACTTGCGTGTGGGCAGACGGCCTGCACCGCCGCTTCTGGGGAGATGGTCTGATAACTGGAAACACTCGCAGGGCTTGTTCTTGGCCTGCTGATTTGGCTTCTAAATCAGGGGGGGCCCTGGAAGGAAGTTTATCTTCCTTGTGCCTGGTGACGTTTGGTGCACACTGCCTGGGCACAAACCACACCAAGTAGTATCAATATTTTGAGGATATTTAATTATGTGTAGCTGAGCTTCAGGCCAATTGTTTTCATTTGCTATTTATTAGCTTCTCTTTTGTTTATTTCCTCTTTTGGGAGCTGTGTCTTAGGAACCCCTCCGCTCCAGTCTTTCAGGCTCAGTGGTCCTGAGCGAGGTGTGCTTGCAGGGCTTGAGCTGTCTTGTGCAGAATTCCAGGCAGTGTGTGTGCTGGGAGAGTCTCTATCCTGTGTGTATCTTTCTTCAACAATGGAAAATTAGAAGAGCAGAAAGCGTGAACACCTAACGCTTCAATAAAATCAGAGCTTGGTGATAGATGGAAAGCCAAGTTTAAAACTGATGCTGGGATGGTCAAAAAGAAGAAATAGCTCCTTAAGAAATAGTGTCAGTACATTTATATTACTCCTAAATAGCTCACCCTTAAATTCCTCATATTCCTAAATAGCTATTGATGCAATTACCAAATAAGTGAAAAAGTCATTTGTTTCTCTGCTTTTTAAGTTTGTGGTGGTTATCCTTGGAAAATGCTTGGGTTAAGGGGTGTAATCGCTGAAACAGATTTTTTTAAAGGCTTTGAGGTAAATGATTTTTTTCTGAATAAGAAAATGCTAAATAGTTATATTCTTTATAAACCTCATCTGTGGACGATTAAATACACATAGACAAGAGTTTGATGGGAGGGAGAGGGAACCACAGTGGTCAGCAGTTTAAGGTGTCTGGCCTGCAGTCTCCTGGGAGGTCACAAGGTTACACTGCGAAGAGGTCACGCTGCCTGAAGGTCATGTTCCTAGGAGGTCACGCTGCTGGGTTTGGAACTCAGCTGGGCTGGAGGGAGCAGGAAGGGAAGTCAGGCCACAGCACCGGGAGAGAACAGTGGCTCTGGGGCCTCACACTTGGTGGCGGCCTCCGCCCAAAGGTGCCTGAGTTCTGGCCTCGGCTGGGGCCTGTCCACTGTGGCAGCAGACCCATGCATGGCCCTAGTGAGACAGCCGCGCACTAAAAGGGGACCAGATGCTCAGGCTGTGTCCAAGCTCAGAAATACCTAATACGGTCTCCCCCCACCCCGCCCTCCCCAGAGGTGCAGCTGGTGCAGTTTCACGAGCCGGGCATCTTCAACTACTCGGCCTTGCTGCTGAGTGAGGACAAGGACACCTTGTACGTGGGCGCCCGGGAAGCCGTGTTTGCCTTGAACGCACACAATATCTCCAAGAAGCAACATGAGGTATGGTGTGGGCTCCCCGCTCCCCTGCTGTCTGGGCCACAGACCCTTTCCAGTGCTTTCTCCTCAGATCCACACACCGGCCTGCCCCTGGGGTGTCGGGCCCGCTCTCGGCTGTGGAGTCTGCTCACCCCAGTGGCCAGCCCCACGGGCGTCCTGTGCGTCTAGCGAGCAGCCTTCCTGCCCACCAGGGCTGAGGGCCTGTCATCTTGAAGCTCCTTTCCCGCCCTGTGTCCACGACGCCCCATCTCAGGGTGTCCCCTGGCAGCCTCCGTCCTCCCCAGGCTGGCAGTTCACCCAGGGATCACCCTCTTTTTATCTTGGATTTTTGAACATTTTATTACGGAAAATCTCAGGCACGCACGGGAGCAGAGGGAGTGATACGATGAACCCTGTATCCGTCGAGGCTCCTGCAGGCCGGGGGTTCACCCCCATCCCATCCATGTCCTCCTCCTCTGCTCCCTCTGCGAGGCTTTGCGAATCCCAAACACATGTTCTTCATCTGCACATGTTTCCCTGAGCATCTCCTAAAGGAAGGGACTCCCTTTTTTCAAAATAACCAAAATATCGTTATTGCATCCCCAAAATTAATTTCATCAAATAGTGTTCAAATTTCACGGACTCCCTCATAGATGATGTTTGACTATTCAGTTTGATCAGGTTGAACTCAGGCCGTCTGTGTGGCCAGGCACTCTATCCGTCGTCGAGTCTCCATTCCTGGGAGCCGCCCTGGGTCTGCGTGCTGGGAGAGCCACTCGCAGTCCTGTCCGGCCCCCAGCCTCAGTCTGGCTCCTGTGAGAGGCCGGACCCTCCACCCGGGCGGGCGTCCTCCTCCTGGCCCTTGACCGTCGCAGTCTGGAGCACGTCAAGGATTGCAGAATGGGACGTCCCGCCTCTACCTTTCCTTCTCCATCTGTGAGCTGGAACATCGTCTGTGACGGGGAAATGCCCGTTGCCAGCTATTCACATCTCCCGAGGCCAGTTCCTTTGGACATGGCAGGATCAGTGCTTGAAGTCTTTGCCTTTATTTACTAGTTTTCCAAATAATGAGTAAGTTCTCCCCAAAGGGAGACAGTGGGTTTTTGGACTGTTTTTGGTTTTTTAGTATGACCATGACTCGTGGATTTCAACGTGTTTGAAGTGCCTCAAGCCATTGTAGCCAATGCTCGGACTGTCCCCTCCTGGCCTCTGGCAGCCTCTCCTCTGCTCCTGAATCCTTAGACACCACCCTAGTGGTTGGTGTAATTTTCTGGTTCTCTGGAATCAAGCCAGCCCATGCTCACCTTGTGCCTTTTCTGCCCCAGATCTCTTATTTTTTTGTTTCATTTTGTGTTAATCTCCAGAGTCAGGCATAGTACTTAATTTCTGTTTCACATAAACGAGATTCTGGTCATCACCCTGTGAAAATAAAGTGTTTGAAACACTAGGCACTTAGAGCAGAGGGGTGCTAAGGCCCTGCCCTGCTCAGCCCCTACTCCCTGTGTTCATTGAATCCCGTTCCTCTGGGCCTTACTCTCCTTTCCAGCAACTCGGGCTAACACTGCCTTTCAGAATCTCGTCTTGGGAACATCGAGGTTCCACCACGTGCTTGTGCCGACCTGCAGGTGCTCAGTCAGAGCCCCCGTTGCTCTGTTAATGCCATCACTGTGGGTAACCGAGAGGCTCTAGGCTCCATAGACGTAAAAGGGAAAAAAAAGTGAAAGGACTACAGCCAAGCTTCAGTGAAAACGCCCGTGATCAAGGGCCTGTCAGAGTTCATGTTCCCGTGTCCTTATGCATTGCCTGTAGATAATGATGAAATTGTCTACATTTTAATTTCTAAAGGAAGTTGCTATTTGAAATGGGACTTTGTTCTGCTTTCATGTGTCCTGATTAGGACTTCCATTTCTCTGAAATCACATTGCTAAGGGATTCACTTCACTGCCATGGAGAAGCACCATGTGCTTCCTGACCTCTGAGTGCCCGATGGCCAGCTTTGATTCTCTGGGAGGAGATATATTATATTCTGGCATCAATGCTGGAATATCACACGGGCAGATGGGGCATCTTGGGGACAGTGAGGCAGGAGCGTGGGAGCCTTCTGTGATGCCGCGCTGTTGCTGCCCTTCCTCTGGAGGGTGGGGCGCTGAGGCATCTGCCAGCCTGACTCGTCCACATGGTGTGGAGGGAGCAGGAGTTCAGATCTCAGCGGGAAGACATCTGACCTGAGGGAGCCCCGTGGCTTCGTCACTTTCACCTGCTGCCGTCACATAAAATTTAAAGCATCATAACCCTGCTGTTCCACTGATAAAGTAAACGTCAAGACGTTTTACTAGACTTGAGAATCAGTTTTGAAGGGATGAGAAAACCCACTTGATGTTTGAAAATGCCTGCAGTTTAGGGAATTCCCTGGCCGTGCAGTGGTTAGAATTCTGCGCTTCCACTGCAGGGGGCACGGGTTCGATCCCTAGTCGGGGAACTAAGATTCCGCATGCTATGCAGTGCGACCAAAAGGAAAAAAAAGAAAAGAAAATGCCTGCAGTTTATTCTTTTGATAAATAATTGAATCCTCCCCACTTTCAGTCATTTAGTTTTTGCAGGTTTCTTCAGCAAATCGCAGTCATCTGGGAGCCGCCTTCCAGGCCCCCTGGCTGCAGCATGCGGATCACAGAACTTTCACGAAGCCCCGTTGCTCACGGGTCCCAGCGTCTGCTCTCTGAGCCTCGCTTTGCAATCTGAGATGTTAATGTCCCGGGAAATACCTGTGCTCTAAACACCACCATGTGCTTTGTAAACTGTATGTTTTTTATACCAGTATCTCCTTTTAAAGGGGGAACATGCACTGAAATGGACTCTGGTTTTTCCTCACAGGCATATTGGAAGGTCTCGGAAGATAAAAAAGCAAAATGCGCGGAAAAGGGGAAATCAAAACAGGTAATTTCTTTTGCAAGCTTCAGAGCCCACCCAGGCCTGTCTCACTTGTTTGACTCTCCCGAACGCCCAGAACTCTGTGGCGCCGCCCAGGCAGGTTGCCCCGCCCTCAGGACGCTGCCAGGCTTGCTCACGTCATCGCGACTCATCCTGCAGGTTACCTCCCTGTTCCCAAGTGGTGCGCCTGGGGCTCTCAGTGCAAGTGCCAGACATACTAGGCTTTAGAAAAGTACTTTAAAGTTTATCTGAATTGAATTTATTCAAATGGCCTGAAACTTTTGACTACAGAAAAGGATGTCTGGTGCCTGCTGGCCTGAAGGTGTACGGTGCAGGGTTCCTGCCCTCCCTGAGCCCCAGTGGCCTGGAGGGGTTTCTGGATCGTTGGCGGCATCTGTGCCTTGAGATTCTGCTCCTTCTCTAGGAGGTACTGGGCATCTCAGCGTGGTGGCCATCCGGGAAGCGCTGGGCTGAGTGTCCCATCTGCCTCCAGAGCTCTGGGTTATGGCTACCACCCACCTGGGCCGCCCTGCCCCTAACTGGTGCTGGGCCAGTGTCGGAGTCTTGGAGTATAAGCGCCCCATCTTCCTTGGTAGTTGGTTAAGACAGCTGAGTTACAGTCAATTTCTGTAGTTGTTGGCTAATTTCAAAGCAATTAAAATTAAAAAACAAAAACAGAAAAAATTTTCTGGCTAAACTTTTTTAGCAAAGTACGAAACACTTTCACCAAAGTCACTAAATTCGAAATGAGGGAAAATGCAGGCATCGCAGTGTAATAACAGGTGTCGCAGGGAGTTGTCTTAGAGCTAAATTAGAACAGGCACTTTGGCCGGCCCCATGTGGAGGCCATACAGCGGACAAGGGTCCCTCCCAGTTCTTTCAGGGACGATGAATTACTTCCAACCAGCTTCAAAACAATTACGGCAAAAAAAAAAAAAACCTTTCCCGAGTGGAGATAATTTCAGATGCTAGCACATATAATCCAAGTACATTTCAGCCTAAAATAGTGGGTGGGTTCTTCAGTGGCATCTGGTTTTCCTGCGGGGCCTTTCTGATGTGGAGCCGGGCTCGGCGCTCCTCATTAGTCCTGCCTCTCCCCTGAGCTAGGCGGGCCGGACACACCCCTCTCCTGAGAAGCACTGCTTCCAGTTGCACACACTGGGGCGTCGAGGGTGGGGTCCCCCAGAGATAGGGAGGGTGGAGGGAACTCTGCACAGCACACACCCCCTCGGGCCTGCCAACACAATGAATGGTTTGTGTGTTCAGTGAGAAGTAAATGCGTGTTTCCCTGTGCCGGGTGTCCAGTAAGGTTTGAGGTCAGCTTTCATTGCTTTTTGGCTGATACATCTTTGCTGAGTATAAATCAGTGACTGAGGTGAAATCTGTTTGGCGCTTGACAGCAGCCTGTGGGCCCTGCAGAGACAGAAGCACTCTGGCCAGCTGCAGATTTAGGTTTGTGCAGGGGTGGAGCCGGGTCTCCGGGAGCCTGCTCCCACCGTGCCAGGCAGGGCAGGGCTGGCCTGTGCAGACGGATGGCACCTGAGGCCCGAGGTGGAAGGGTGGCAGTGAATTCACCGTCGGGTTGGTCATCAGTGAGCCGTGAGGAGCTGCTGTCGGGCGTGTGCTTGGCTGGTTCATGCTCTGAAGCCAGCAGGCTGGACAGTTGGGATCGCGGAGGGCGTCCGGTGGAACCTGCGCGGTGGCTGACCCGTGCGTTTCTCTTCCTTGTAGACAGAATGCCTTAACTACATCCGAGTGCTGCAGCCCCTCAGCGCCAGTGCCCTTTACGTGTGCGGGACCAACGCGTTCCAGCCAGCCTGTGACCACCTGGTAAGGCCGCGCAGGTCCCCTGGTCAGCAGTTAAAGCAGCGTGGGGCTTGAGGCAGCGGCCAGTGGTCTCCACTCTGCAGTCTGGGAGGATTTTCTCCTGCCAGCTGTGTGGGGATGGGGGTGGCCCATGGCTCCTCAGAAGGCCTCCGCCCACTCCCCGGCCTCCTCTAAGCCTTCCTGTCTGTAAACCACCATGACTGAGGGCATGACCGGGTGCAGGACTTACAGGACCGCTGGCCCATAGTGCAGAGCTGGCAGTGGGGGGGACCTTCTGGGAAGGCCAGTGTTGACAGAGAGGAAGCATCAATGTGCCCTGATCCAGCATCTTGCCTGTTTCTCCTTGTCACGTTTTGTATTTTGTGAGGGAGCCCTGGCTATGACATGGGCCCTGGTCAAGTGGAAAACTCAGGACTTCTGCTCTTGGATCCCTTGTTCTTGGTTCATATATGTTACGGACTAAATGTTTGTGTCTCCCCAAAATCCATATGTTGAAGCCCTAATTCTCCAAATGTGATGGTATTTGGAGATGCAGCCCGTGAGGAGGTAGTTAAGGTTAAACGAGGTCATGAAGGCGGGGTCCTGATAGGATGATGGCCTTATAAGAAGAGGAAGAGACACCAGAGCTCTCGAGCTCTCTCCCTCTGTCATGTGAGGTCACAGCAAGAAAGTGACTGTCCGCAAGCCAAGAAGAGGTTCCTCACTGGGAACCAGCCGTGCTGACACCCTGATCTCGGACTTCCAGCCCCCAGAACCATGAGGCAGGAACATGTGTGGTTGCAGCTCCCCCGACCCCTGTCTGTGGTCGTCATGGCAGCCCAGGCTCACTAGGACGGCGTCTGCTGCTCTGGTCTTGGGCCACCACCTTCAGTGTTGGCTGTTGGGGTACAAGTTGCCCACTGATAGGCAGTTCTGGAATTCTTCCCTCTGAGGAGTGACAACACAATGCCAGTTTGCTGAGCGGTTTTAGAAGCAGGACCCTTGTCTCCGTCACCTGCATCATGTCCTTGACTCTCCTTGAGCCTCGTCAGTTCTCAGTAGGGTCCTTTGGAGAGGGCCCCCCACTCTTACACCGCCCTCCCACCACTCCTGATTCCCTTGCTGACGGGGAGCCGGAAGGAGAGAGCGGATTAGATAGCAGCATCTCTCTGGGAGATACTCTTTTTTTACAGATAATCTGATGAGCCATTTATAACAACCACAAAGAGGGAGGAGTGTTTTAAATGCACTTGAGGATCGATAATGAAGCACATTTTCTGGTGTTTGTCCCTATTATTCAAGAGTGAAGTATGCTAAAGTGGCAAGCTTAGTTTGCTTCAACCCTAAATTCATTGGAATTAAAAAAATGTTTTCCAAGCTTGAGTCGGAGATACATGACAGGACAAAGTATGGGCGAAGTAAGGACCTGCTTCAAAAACCTTGTATCTGCACACAGACCCCTGGGGTGGGGTCCATGCATAGGGTGGGTCTGCCGGGCTGTCTGTGTCCACAGACTCTGGCGGCAGAGGTTGGGATCCGGGTAGGGGGTGCATCTACGTGTTGAGATCTTCAGTCCTCACAGACAAACTTAGTTTCTTTTTCCTTAGGTCACATTAGTCATATTAGAAACAGTTTGCACGTGAAGGGATTTCCTGGCTAAACTCTAGTTAGAAGCTTAAGGTATGGAATTGAAACTTAAATTCCATAGATATGTCAGTTGTTGAGGTAAGGGAATCATATGTTTCATTTAAATCTAGACCTATATTTTTTCCCAGTATTTAAAAAAAATTTCAAGCCGACAGAAAACTTGATCACACACATGTGTTCTAACCACACAGATTGCATGGTTGGGAGCATCCGTATGTGTGCACAGGTGTGAGCACACCCATGACCCCTAAATGCTGTCACATGCCTCAGAATAATGACATTTTCCTACAATAATGCCGGGTTTGTCATTATATCTAAGGAGATACACAATAATTTTCTAATGTCATCTAACCTCCAGTCCCTGTTCAGATTTCCCCAAACATCCTCTTGAAATGCAATCAGTGAATCACATCAAGTGGGGTGCACTGTCACCCCAGTTCACACCTCCTTAACCTAAGAGGTGAAAAGTCTGTATATTGTTTCCACCAGCCTGTTAGAAATGTAACTGCATCTTTTCCCATGCCCCTGAGCCCTCTCTGCTCTGTCTGTGACGTGTTTCCCTCGCTCTGACAGACAGCAGGGCTACTCATCCACCCGTCGCAGTCTGGGTGTCCATCTTCTTAAGCTTCGCCAGGCTTTCTGGTGGAAAATGGTACCGCACTTTCATTGCCTTGTGCTTCCTGGGTTGCCGGCAGCTCAGGCATCCTTTCTTGTCTGTGCTGCCGGATGGGTTTCTTCTTCTCTAACTTGCTGTGCTTTGACCGTTTTCCTCCTGGAAATGCTTTATTACTCATTTGTACAAGCTTCTTGTATATTCAGGGATGGAAATGCCTCATCTGTCATTTTGCAGGCATTTCCCCCACTTTGTCACTGTCGATCTCTGTCTCATTCTTCTGTGGACAAATGCTTCCCAGTGCTTTGTGTACTGGATCTGTCCATTTTTTCCCTTACTTGGCTTTGGGCTGTCTTGTCAGGTGAGGAGAGATTATCCCAAGACTGAAATTGTCACCCATACTTTCTGTTAGTGCAGCACGGTTCCGTTTTTAATATTTAAATCATCGATCCACCTGGAGTGTGTTTCGACGGGTGGAATGAGGTAGAGATTCTGCTCCTTTTTTCCTATTATCTGTTTATTGGATAGCCTGGTCCCCCGCTGCTTTGAAGGCGTCTTTGTTGATATTAAAGTTCTGCACGTGGCCTTCCAGTTCCTTCCGGAGCACATCCCGTGTTTGGTTCTCCCTGGCTGTTCTACGACCCGAGAGCCATCGGCATTGCCGTCTCCGTCCTATAGGAGAGTCAGCTGAGGCTCCAAGATCTGGAGGCGCTCTCGAGGGTGTCAGAGGGTGCCAAGGCACCAGCGTCCAGACCTGGGACCAGGTGGTAGACCGTGCATGTGCTCTCTCCTCTGTTCCCCCAGAAGAGTGAGTCTGTAAATTAAATGGTCCCACAAAGATATATTATGACTACAGAAGTTCAGACATTTTATGGTGCTCTTTCTCTTCATTCAATTGTAGAACTTAACATCCTTTAAATTTCTGGGCAAAAATGAAGATGGCAAAGGAAGGTGTCCCTTCGACCCAGCACAAAGCTACACGTCCGTCATGGTTGGTGAGTCCTGCTCTCAGGGTCTGTCCCTGGCTTAGCTCTGCTGGACCCCCAGGAGGTCCCGTTCCTCCTCCTCCACAGTGGTCTCCCTCTGCTTCGTTCCCATATTCAGTATCCTCACAGAAGGTACAGGAGCCTCTCCACAGACCCGCTGATACAAGCTTTTGAATTCATTGTTCAGTAGGATAACCAGCCACCTCCACAGTCCTCAAGTTAGATTTGTAGGAAGAGATTATTTTATATCTGTCATTTGTGCAGATCATCTGGATCACTCGGTCACATTGAGTTAATGCTCCCGTTTGAGGGACGTTTGTGACTGAGCCACGACCTGCCTTGGAACAGCCTTGTACACCCAAGGCGAGCAGGCCAGGAGCCTTGTGTGCACCCACTGTTGTGTTTGTTATTTTACTGGATGCAGGAGTTACTTGCGTGTGTTACTCATTGCCCCTAACAGTTTAACGTGGAGCCTAAAATTACCCACGTCAAAGAAACAAAACAGAAGACTCAGGAAGCAGAAGCATGCGCCCAGAAGCAGGGCGATAGTCTCTCCGTTTCCTGGGAGGACTTGTGTTAGCTTGGGAGGAGAATGTGGTGCTGAGCGTCTGTCCCCGGCACTAGTGTTGATTCCCTTTTCCTCTTTCCGCCTGAAGATGGAGAGCTTTATTCTGGGACGTCGTATAACTTTTTGGGAAGCGAACCCATCATCTCCCGAAATTCTTCCCACAGTCCTCTGAGAACGGAGTATGCGATTCCTTGGCTTAACGGTAAGAAGCAGGTGGCGTCATGGAAGGTGTGTTTCTGCTCGGGGGGGCTTCCTCGCCGGCAGAGCCCTCACTCGAGTTCTCCTTTTGCCGGCTCCCAGCCTCACAGGAGGGCATCTGCGGCTCACCCTCCTGTGTCCCGGGGCTCACGTCAGCCCCGGTGCAGTAGGGATGCTTCTGGAACTGCTGGGGGCTCCACAGCCAGCATCCACGGGCTTCTTTGCTTTCTTCTCTGCTAAGAGAGCGCTGTTTCAAGCCTGCCTTTACCCCTTCTTGAAAACGGATCTGGGAGGCTCAGGACGGCGAGCTCAGGCTCGTTACATCAGCATGTGATATACCATTATCTCTGGACAGCATGTGTCCATGTTGGATTCACGGTCCAGATGGCTCACAGATGCTCACAGGGGACTTTTCTCGTGGGCATTGGCCAGCCAGCCAGAGCCTTGGGGCACCTGGATCTGGTGGTCAGCAGTTTGTCTCTTTAGGCACGTGCTATTTAAACTGGCAAATGCATATCTTCCAGTGGGTCTCCGGGCTATGGTGGGATCTAGCTCCCTGGGGCCCCCAGTTGGGGGCCTCCCAACTGGCAGGCCCAGCCCTCAGTTGTTGGGCTGGACCAGGAGGCTGTGCTTCAGAATCCCCATCTCGGGCATCTCCTTAGGCCAAGGAGGGCAAGATGGGCACCGTCATCATTCCTGGGCCCTGGCGTTTGTTTGGGGTATGGCATGGGCACCCTCCCACGTCCTCGATAAGGGGTGCCCGGGCCCTCGGTGTGCACAGGCATAACCAGAGCGTCTGTTCCCTGCAGAGCCCAGCTTCGTGTTTGCTGACGTGATAGGAGAGAGCCCGGAGGGTGGGGACGGCGAGGACGACAAGGTCTACTTCTTCTTCACGGAGGTGTCTGTGGAGTACGAGTTCATCTTCAAGCTGATGATCCCACGGGTAGCGAGGGTCTGCAAGGTGAGCCCCTACCCTCCTTTTCTCCTTGGTCCCAGCCCGCGGCGAGGGCATGTCGCCCAGGCGCCACACTTTCTCCGAGATGTCCATATCCCGACCACTTTATTCTTCCACGCCACAGATGTCAGCGTGGACGGGCCGAGGGCTCGGGCCTTTGTCCTCCCTGCGGGCCTCCCTGGAGACCGCAGGAGCACCCGCCCCGCGTGTGACGATGCCTGTCCTCAGGGCTCTGCTCTTAACACACCTCCCTCAAACCTCCCCCAGCTTATAAGGAGTTAGTTTCTCTGTACTGTGTTAACCAAATTCTGTTGGAATTGGGGTTTTTCCATTCCAACGTAGAGATGGGGAGGGGTGCATTTTCATTGTGTCCAGAATAAGTAAGGATACGTCGATTTCATGTTCTTCTGCATCCAGTTGTAAGAGTTTCAGTATTTCTCTCCAGACCAAGTCATGTCAGGGGTGTTTCACGATTGCTGCTTGGTGGTCAGTTCACTAAAAAGTGTTTCGGAGAACCTGGCAGGACCAGAGCACCTCAGCAGATAACTTGGGGGCTGGAAGGAAGTGAAGATTTGATCTCCCACAAGGAGCGCCTTGCAGGGGAGACCACGCTTACACACATTGGCCTGAGACAGATTGGGGAGCCTGTGCGTCCACCAGCCCCTGGCTCTGCCAGTCACTCACGGACGGGTCGTGAGTCTGGAGATGCACATGAGACAAAGGGCCAAAGCAGTGAACATGTGCAAGGATGGCGGGGGTCTGCCATCCTTGCTGCATGACACAGAGTGTGGGCAGAGTCGAACAGTTGTTCTAGCTGCAGCTGGGAGACTGCTCGTCGAGAGGGTTTAGTTGGTTTGGTTTTGTGCTTCAATCGATGACCCGAGCTGGCATGAAAGGAGTTGCCGGCGTCACTAGTAGTCTGCAGCCTGCTTTGCTTTTCAGCCTTGGCTTCCTTTCATTCAGGCAGAGCTGCTCTGGGCCCAAGTACATCACTTATCACCTGCTCACGGGGGGAGTCTGCCCTCCTCCTACCACGCGTGTCTTTGGGGTTACAGGGGGACCAGGGCGGCCTGAGGACCTTACAGAAGAAGTGGACCTCCTTCCTGAAGGCCAGGCTGATCTGCTCCCGGCCGGACAGCAACCTCGTCTTCAACGTGCTGCGAGACGTCTTTGTCCTCAGGTCTCCCAGCCTGAAGGAGCCCATGTTCTATGGGGTCTTCACCCCACAGCTGTGAGTGCCCCGGGGGGGGTGGGTCGGGGCTGTTTTCGCCGCGCTCCCCGCTTCAGGGCAGTCACGCCGCCCCCTCCTCCCCAGGAACAACGTGGGGCTCTCGGCCGTGTGCGCCTACAACCTGTCCACAGCCGAGGCGGTCTTCTCCCGTGGGAAGTACATGCAGAGCGCCACGGTGGAGCAGTCCCACACCAAGTGGGTGCGCTACAACGGGGCCGTGCCCACACCGCGGCCCGGGGCGGTAAGTGGACCGGGCTCTCCCCGCGGGGAGCGGGCGTCCACCTGGCGCTGGGAGGGGCCGTGGGCACGCTCTCCTTTTCCTGGCTTCTCCTCCTCGGTGTGTTGTGTAACAGCCGTTGCTACAAACTGCCCGAACAGGAAAGCTCTTCTGGCTGGCACCAGCTGTTCTGTGGGACTGACATTGCGTAATAGAATTAGAGCTTTTTCATTTTCTGTTTCTTGCAGAGAAACACACGATTTCTTGGCAAAGGGACGAGCGATACCCTCCATTCGTTCATATGAGTCACACTTTATTTTCTCCTAAAAGTAGTGAATTTTATGTAGAAATGAGTGTGGGTGTCTAGGCCGATGCGGCTGCATCCATTTACTATGTGACTGGTGAGCCGGGCCACGTGCATGGCCCGTGGGTGGGGCTGTGACCTGGGAGAGTGGCCTGGTGCTTGGAGCTCACTCCCCCAGGATGGTCCCCCTCTCTGGGGTACGCCTCTGCTAACACAGGTCAGTTCCTTTCATGCGTATCTTTAAGCAAAAGGTGTTCACCTGTGGTCGTGAATTTTGGTTTACGCACATCAAGAACTAGGACAGAAAAAAGGATCCTTTGTGCTCTTGACCTTTATGCTATTTATATTTAGAATTGGACTATTTTTAGCCATTTTTCGAGGCTTCTCTTCTGGGAGAGCTATGGAATGATAAGTGTGTATTTTGCAATTTCAAAAGTGTGATATGCTTTTTTCATTTATGAATGGATGAAAATTACTTCATTGACTATGTATCATGAGACACAGTTGTGTCTTGTGGACAAACGGACAGTTGCATTTCCTCCCTGCTTTGTAACTGTGTCTTCAGATTCCTGGGGAAAGGTCACCTCAGTGTTTCCATTTTTTCAAGAAATGCACCGTGTAGTCCTAAGTTCTTCACCTCGGGGAAGCCTCCCCTCTTGTACGGAGCGCGTGCCGTGTGCCCGTGCACCCCGCGGTAACGGGTGGTCTGCTCCTGCAGTGCATCAACCGGGAGGCGCGTGCCGCCAACTTCTCCAGCTCCCTCAACCTACCAGACAAGACTCTGCAGTTTGTCAAAGACCACCCTCTGATGGATGACTCCGTGACCCCGATAGACAACAGGCCCCGGCTGATCAAGAGTGACGTGAACTACACACAGATCGTGGTGGACAGGACCCGGGCCCTGGATGGGACGGTCCATGACGTCATGTTTGTCAGCACAGGTGGGTCCCGGGCCCTGGGTAAGAACATGGGTTAGTCCAGCGAATTTCTGCTGCCCGGAGCCAGCATCTCCCCCAGGTGCCTGAGTGGTTTGTTAGAGCGTGGAAGGGTTTCTGAGAAGTCACCACGCCTGGATGGCTTCAGATCTCTGTGACCATCAGAACACCTGGGGCACTGGTTAAAAATGCGAGTCCTGGCCCAGATCTAGAAATTCAGGTGTGGTAGGTCTGGGCAGTGCAAAGGGAGGCTGGTGAGAGCCGGCACACGGGCACGTCCTGCCTCCCTGCCTGACACCTGTCCTGACCTGCCGTGGGAGACACACCTTTCCTGGTGGTCCGTAGACTCCGACACAAGTCTTCTGGAATGGTCTTGGCAGCCAGGCACAGCAGCAGCTGGCGGGCTCTGTGGTCAGCTCTGAGTGCTGCCCAGCTGCCAGCCTCCCCTGCCTGGGGCTCCTGGCACGAGGATGGCACCCTCAGAGTCCAGTGCAGCCCAAGAACCATGTCACGTTTGTTTGGAGGACACGGTGTCAACTACTCTGATGAGGGGTATTGAAGTCAACAAAGGGCTGTTTATTTTTCGGATAAAAATGGGATAACCCGTGTCAGTCCAGTTGTTTATTTTGCCGATGGCTTTTCCTTTTCCGTGTCTAATGCAAAAGCGTCATCTGTTTCTAAGCCTCCTACCGGGGGAAGGAGCGGGAGGCAGAAGGGTGACCGCTGGCTGCGTGGCTGACAGTGCCAGCACCGCCCTCTCCTCCTGGGGAGTAACCTGCAGCTTTGACCTTGCAGACCGGGGTGCCCTGCACAAAGCCGTCAGCCTTGAGAACGACGTCCACATCATCGAGGAGACACAGCTCTTCCAGGACTTCGAGCCTGTCCAGACCCTGCTGCTGTCCTCCAAGAAGGTAAAGTGACTGGGTGGCCGGCTGGATGGCCCCGCGTCTCGGTGACCACAGGCTGGGCCGGGCTGGGCCAGTCAGGCCCCGTTGTCCATCTGGCCTAGAGGAGCCGACCTTCAGGCTCTTATAGAAAGTCCTTCCATGAGCTGTGGGGTATGGGGTGGAGAGAAGGCAAACTGCGTCCTAAAAGTTGCAGAACCTCACTGAGTTGTTGGGACCAACGTACGATGCCGTCGGGGGGCTCACTGGCCTGTGAAAACACTTCTGGTGCCGGAACTCGGTGAGGGTGAGACCCAGTCAGCGGGAACTCGGTGAGGTTGAGACCCAGCCAGCGGGTGTGCCCTCCGTGCAGCTTCCTCGTCTGCACAGAAAAGCGTCCTCTGAGTAACGGCGCGCCGTGTCTGTAAAGCCCCATTTCATGGGGCGCTGTCTCTTTCACCAGGGCCGGCCCGCTTTGTCCGTAAAGGGCCAAGAGTGAATGTTTGAGGCTCTGATGCCCGTGCTCTTGTAGTTTGAGAGCAGCCGTGGGCAGTCCGGAAGCAAGTGAGCCCTGTTATGTTCTCCCAAAGCCTTATTTACGGGCACTGAGCTTTGCAATTTGTGGAATTTTCATATGTCACAAAATATTACTCTTTTGATTTTTCTTCAACCGTTTGAAAATGTGAGACCCGCTGTTAGTTGATGGGCTGTATAGAAACAGCCAGCTGGCTGGATTTGCCCTGTGGTCCACGGGCTGTCCCCTGCTGTACATCCAAAGTGGCCTTTGGGAAGCGTGCCACCCGGTTTACAGCCGGGGTGGAGAGTGAAGAGCGGAGTGCAGGCCGGGCACCGGCTGACCTCGTCCACATCCTGGCTCCAGGTGCGTGACTGTGAGTCCCGCCTCGGCTTCCTCATCTACACCGTGAGGGACGGCCGACCCTGGGACTGTCCCAGCCCTGCCCTGTGACTCCCCATGCCGTGACCCCTGGGCTGACAGGCTCTGGTCAGCATCAGAAATTGGTAGCCTGGCCACGCATCGAAT
This sequence comes from Balaenoptera musculus, assembly GCF_009873245.2. NCBI lineage: Eukaryota > Metazoa > Chordata > Mammalia > Artiodactyla > Balaenopteridae > Balaenoptera > Balaenoptera musculus. The sequence goes on along the minus strand of NC_045790.1, from coordinate 19,295,888 downwards.
TCCCCTCCACTGCAGGCCCACCCGTCTCGTGGCCTGTCCCACCTGCACCCTGTTTGTAAAGCCTTGCTTGGGAGCACCAAGCCAGGCTGTCCTTGCTTCGTATGGTGTCGCCCTGTTGCTGAGGTTTTCCCTTTTGACCCGTGACACGCCTGGGCCACCCTCTCTTCACGCTGGAAAGAGCTTGTTCCTCCAGCCCCTCAGAACATCCTCCCTGCCCTGGCTCCGGGTCGGGGCCTCCGCCCGGCCCGTGGGGCCCAGGCTCACTCCTCCCTGGGCTGTGGGCAGTAGGAAGGGGCTCCCGATAGCCAGGCGAGAAAGAGAAGGCGGCGACCTCTCGGTCAGGCGCGTATTTGCAAACTCCACACACGGTCTTTCGTCCTCTCCCCGTCATCATGAGCTTCAGGAGTTGGATCTGGTTTTCAGACTCCTGTAGCAGGGTCACTTCCCCTCTTGGCCGCCGCAGTGTTTGTTTTCTGGCTCCAGTTCTAAAAGGGAAGGAAGACGAAATAGCCTAATGGGGTTAGGCTACCAGACATCTGTACCTCTCGGGTGGGTGCTTTTGGCCCCCTTTCCCCTGGGCCCACCTGCATCGTTGTTGAAACAAGGAAGCCCAGGAGCCCTTCTGGCCACTGCCACGTTGCTCAGGTGCTTCAGCCAGGCTGGGGCAAGCACCCTCAAAGCCTCCAAATGGTCGAGTACTCATCAGAACCAAGGCCGGGCCCCCAGTGCAGACACGTGGTGAGAACAGGGCTCGGCTCTGCTCCACGACACCATTCACAGACCCAGCTGGCCCTGCCATCCTGAACCCAAGTCTTCCAGGGCATGTGGGTGCTGATCCCATGGGAGGGATGGGGGAAGGAGAAGGGAGGGAGGGGGCAGGACCCCCTGTGGGAGGTGTGACGGGTCAGTCCTGTGCTCACCTGCCTGAGGTCAGGATTGGTCATGTGGCCGGGGGCGAGCCATGCAGGGAACCTGGCACCCCAGGGAGGGAATTGCCTGTTCCCACAGGAGCCCCCACTGCTCTGGGATGTGGTTCAGGTGCCCATGGGGTCCCATGCCTTCTCCTGGGCTAGTGGGCTCAGGGTGGCTTCAGAATGCTGTCCGTGCTGCCGTGGCAGCAGGAAGCGGCTGTTCGGGGTAAAAAGACACCCGCTCCCCCCTCCCCGTTCCCCACCAGCAGCCTCTTCTGGGTCGATCATGCCTGGCTCTCATTGCAGAAAACTGACGAGCAGCTGCCACAGGGCTGGGGGAGCACAGGAGGGGCTACCAGGGAGGGGGGGGGTCCCTTGTCACTACCTGCTCTCCCCTGACAAGTGCATTTGTTTTTTGTTTTTTATTGTGGTAAGTGTACATCATATAAATTGTACCACTTTAATTATTTCTGAGTGTACACTTTAGCACCATTAAGTACCTTCACATAGTGCAACCCTCATCCCCATCCATCTCCAGAACTTCTTCATCTTACAAAACTGAAACCCCAAACCCATTAAACACTGACTCCCCCCTTCCTCCCATTCCCCAGCCCCTGGCACCCACCATTCTCCTTCCCGTCTGTGTGTGTTTGACTACTCTAAGAACCTCGTGTTGATATAAGTGGAATTCTACAACATTTGTCCTTTTGTGACTAGCTTATTTCACTCAGCATAATGTCTTAAAGGTTCATCCGTGTTGTAGCAGCTGTTCATCCATGTTCATCCTTCCTTGTCAGGGCTGAGTAGTATTCCATCCCACGCGTCCACCACATCTGGTTTATCCACCCACTGGTGGACACTCGGGTTGCCTCTCCCCCTGCTGCATGAATAGCCGTGTTCTCCAGTCTCTTGTGCGTACATGGCAGGCGTGCTCTGGGCCCATGGAGCAGGCTGAGTGTGGTTTTCCCGGGGACACTCTTTGATGGTGAGGTGCCACCTGTACAGCAAAGGTGGGAGCTCCTCCAGCTCTGGCCATGTCCACCCACAATCACCCACCTGTGTACACAGAGACCGAGATGTGACTGAGAGAGCCCAGTGCTGCGGCCGAGGGCACAGTCACCCAGAGGGTGGGGACCCGCAAGGGGCCAGCAGGAGGGCACCTGGGCACGTGTGCGCTCAGCAGATCTCACAGGTGCCGGGTGGTACCCGGCCAGCTTGTTTTCTCTCACAGAAGAGCTGGGGTGAATAGTACAGGGGTCCTGCGGCCCTTCCCCAGCACGCCTGTCTAACCGAGGAGGTCCACTGGCACAGCGCCTGCACTCACCTCCACACGCCCAATCCCCGCATTCCCACGACCTGCGTTTTGACTCCAGGGCCCCCCGTGGCCTCCCTCGGTGTCTGTCTGACGGCTCCCCTCTGCCCTTATCTTGGTGACCTTCACACATCTGGAGAGAACTGATCGGCGTTTTGTGGACGCCCCTCGGTTTGGGCATATCTGATGTTTCCTTGTGTTGAAATTGGGGTTGAGCATTTGGGGAGATGACCACTGTCTCGGGGACATGGATTCAATGACTTCTCAGAGTTACTCGGTTTTTCCTTCCACGTTGTCCTCACACCCTGTGGTCAGTGGGTCTGGTCCACCTGGGGGGCGGGGAGCTAAGCCCCAGCTCCTGGAAGGAGGAGTTGAAGAGTTTGGGGGCCGTGTTCAGCCCCCGCGGCGGCTGACACTTATTTGTGGGTGACCTTGAGGCCACACACACACCCCGCTGCCTCTCGCCCACTGACTTGCACGTCCACCCATGGGCCTTGCCTGCAGCGCTTGCTGCCGTGGGATCTCAGGCCACTTTTCTGTTCCCTTCCCGTCCACATTCGCTGGAATCGGTGAGGCCCTGCCCTGTTGGGGAGCGAGGGCTGGAGGCTGGGCTGAGCAGGCTGTGGCGCAAGGAGGATGCAGCTGCCTGCAGGGGTCACGTGGGGCTCCCCAGGCCACCTGCTGCGCTCTCCGTGAGTGTTCGAGCCCTCACCAGGGCCCCTCCGTAGGACCCCACTGAAGTTGCCCACTTGGCCGGTCTCCCCAGGAAATTTTTCCTCACCTCTGAGCCACGCGATCCCAACTGTGATGCGGGGTGTCGTCCTGATTCCTTCTTAGGAATATGGGCTCACCTGGCCTCATCTGCCCAGCTCTCTGCCGACACGGCCAGGCCGGCACTGGGCCTGACTCTCTCTACCACCTGTCATCACAGTTTGACTCCGTTGCACAGGGGACTGCCCTCTCTCGGCTGTGCTCACACACGGGTGGGTCTGTGACCCCTGGGCCTTCAAGGCATCACAGGCCAGGAGATCTGGGGTAACGCCAGGGCCTTTGCACTCCAGCCAGACTCTGAAATTAATTCAGAACATGTCCTCAGAGGATAGAGGCTGTGTTTAAAATACTAAGCTCTGTGTAAACGTGGGAATCTTTTGACATTAACCAACGGCCTTCCTAGAACATCAAGGTGAGACAGAGGCTCATCAGCAAAGGAGAGGGAAAATGCCGTATCTGAATTGCCAGCCCTAGGCCTGCTGCTGGGCTTCAGGTGGACTCCGTGGGGGAGCCCTCATTCTAGCTGAGTTCCGTGAGAAAATCAGCCTGTCCCAACCGCCCGTGCGCCCGGCTCCCTGCCAGTGCTGCGGGCGCTGGCGGCATCCGCCTGAGGGTGGAGACGTCCCAGGCCCAGCACTCCAGAGCACGGAGTAGCCTGCTTTGCTCTCTGCTTCAGAGTGTGGTTGTCCGCTTCCCCAGCTGCGTTCATTTCTCGTAAACGTAGACGCATGGGAAACGAACGCCTCCTCTCTTGTTTGACTCTGTTTACTAGAGCTCTGTTCACTCTCCACCTGTGTTCACTGCGGCCCCGCTGGATTCACACACTGACACGGGCCGTCTCTGTGCTGGTGTTCACGTGTTGCAGGCACGAGATGGGCTTTGGAGGCTGTGCCCTTTGGCCTCTGGTCTAGTGAGGCTGGGAGGGCAGTCGGGAGTGTCAAGCTAGTGGGTCTTCTTGCACACAGAGGGGGCAGAGGAGGTGCAGAGATGCACTGCTGGCGGGTAGGATGAGGGTGGGTGCTCGGACGGGGGAGGGGAGGGATTTGGACCAAGGCCCAGCACTCTCTGAGTTAGCCCGTGGATTCCGCCCGAAATCCACCCGTCTGTCACGACGCTGCAGTGCAGATTTGTCTTGGATCTAACCTGGCCTCGTTCCACTTCCGCCTCCAGAAGCTCGGGACGATGCTTTGTCATCACTCCCCATGAGCTAGAGAAGCACCTGGCACGTGGAGGGCTGCCCCCACCCAGTGCCCACCGTTCTCATCTGTTTCACACCCACAGGGCAGAAGGTTTGTCTATGCCGGTTCCAACTCGGGCGTGGTGCAGGCCCCCGTGGCCTTCTGCGGAAAACACGGCACCTGCGAGGACTGCGTGCTGGCCCGGGATCCCTACTGCGCCTGGAGCCCGGCCGCGGCCGCCTGCATCGCCCTGCACCAGACCGACGGCCCCAGCAGGTACCGGCCCCACTGCATGCCGGCGCTCCGCCCAGCCCCCTGGCGTCAAGCGCATGCACTGTGTAACCTGTGCCCGGTTGTCTTGCAGGGGTTTGATTCAGGAGATGAGCGGGGATGCGTCCGCTTGCCCCGGTAAGTTGCTCGTCCTCTTCAGGGACGGCAGCCATTCACGTAACCATTTCACGATGCTTTGCTGGTGTGGCATTTCGTACGTTTTGTTTTTCTTTCTCGGAACAGAGGTCAAGTAGTCTCGTGGCAGACCCCGTGATGTTTCTCTGTCCCTTTTATCACAGAACAGGATGTTGAAGCCACGCAGAGTGTATTTGTTTACTGGAAGGCGCTCTCCATCCCAAACTGTGACGTCTGCTCTTGAGATGCATCCTCTCTCTTCTGCTTAGCTTGGGGCGCGTTAAACAAAACCTACCCCTCTTGTGAACAGGAGGGAGGAACTCACGAGAGATTAGTCCCCGTTCCCCTCGGGGGATTCCACCCCTGCCAGGAGGTCAGGCATGTCCCAGCTGAAGGCAGGCGTGCCCTGGGCTCCTGCCCTCCCATCCCTAACCCGCTCGCTAGCTGTCATCAGTTAAGACAAGTTTAGGAGGAGGGCACCAAGGCCCACCGAACAGCTAGCACACCCGGCAGCCGCTAGCAGAAGCCCGTTGTTTGATAAAGCGCCGCCACCAGAAGGCACAGCTGACCGCTGCCCAGCCTCCCCGGCCTGGGGAGTTTTCTCCTGGGAAATCAGGGTGCGAAACAGGATTTCTTCTGCTCAGAGTTGGCTTCAATTTCTTTGTCCCCAAGGGCTGCCATTGGGGTCTTAATCTTTGCTCTTCCGTCACGCATGTCTTTATCTCCTTGCTGTTCTGGAAGATTCCATGTTGCTCCACAGGGTGAAACTCTTGTGTCCTCTTGTGCGTGTTAACCTAGTTTTGAAAGAAGTATCGAGCAGGGTTGTTGATGCTGTGCACATTTATTTTGATGTTCCAGATAAAATTAAAGAAAGTTACCTGCAGCATTTTTTCAAGCATGGTGGCACAGCAGAACTCAAATGCTCCCAAAAGTCCAACCTGGCCCGGGTGGTGTGGAAGTTCCAGAACGGCGCGCTCAAGGCCGAAAGCCCCAAGTACAGCCTGGTGGGCAGGAAGAACTTGCTCATCTTCAACCTGTCAGAAGGAGACAGTGGGGTGTACCAGTGCCTGTCTGAGGAGAGGGTCAAGAACAAGACAGTCCTGCAGGTGGTGGCCAAGCACGTTCTGGAGGTCAAGGTGGTCCCTCGAACTCCGGTGGTCTCCACTTCACCGGTCACACGGACAGAAGGTAGTAGGATCACCTCCAAAGTGTCAGCGGGGCCCACCCGAGGCTCCTTTCCCCAGACCCCGGCCGTGCAGGCCACCACGCCCAGTGCCATCGCCCCGCCGTCCAGCCCCGAGGGGCCCACCGGCACGTCCTGTGAACCAAAGATTGTCATCAACACGGTCCCCGAGGTCCACTCGGAGAAGACGATGTATCTCAAGTCCAGTGACAACCGTCTCCTCATGTTTCTCTTCCTCTTCTTCTTCGCCCTCTTCCTCTGCCTCTTCACCTACAACTGCTATAAGGCCTACCTGCCTGGACAGTGCTTAAAGTTCCGCTCGGCCATGCTCCTGGGGAAGAAGCAGCCCGCGTCGGACTTCTCAGACTGCGAGCAGAGCGTGAAGGAGACGCTGGTGGAGCAGGGCAGCTTCTCCCAGCAGAACGGCGGGCAGCCCAAGCCGGCCCTGGACACCGGCTATGAGACAGAGCAGGACACCATGGCCAGCAGGCTGCCCACCGACCGGGAGGACTCGCAGAAGATCGACGAGCTCCCGGTCCGGGACCGGCCATTCGACGTCAAGTGCGAGCTGAAGTTCGCCGACTCGGACGCGGACGGGGACTGAGGCGCCCGCCGCTCGCTGGGAGGTCTTTGTGTTGCCAGTTCAGTCCCCCGTCCAGTGCTGCATAGGTAGCCGTCGTCAGCAAACCTCAGTCTTCTGTGTCTTTTCTCTTGGGTCGCGCTTGTGACTTGGTTTCTCTTTGTCCTTTCGGAAAACTGGCGAGCATCGCGGCCGGCCTGCTGGTCGGTGGGGCCCTCGGAGTCGTGCCTGCAGGCTCGCCCGAGGCCCCTCTGCGGCGGGAAGACGGCCGGGCCGCCACTGGCCCGGGAAGAGATGGGCCGTGAGCGTCCCCTCCTCGTAGCAGCCACTGAAAGAGAATTTAATTCCAGATTGGAAATGACGTTTTAGTTTATCAGATTGGTAACTTATCGCTTGTTGTCCAGGTTGGCACGAACCTTTTCTTCCACGTAATTACTTTTTAGGATTTTTGCTTTAATTATGTTGGCGTGTTGGGTCGTTTATTTTTTAAATTACTAAAGCAGATGTTTGAATATTTGGAAGATGTACATCTTCTGGATTTTGTTGTATATTAGGGTAAAGGTATGGCTTATGTTGCTTAAGATTCTCAGGGATAATCTTACTTTTGCTAAATGCATTCTTTTCTGCTTTTAGAAATGTAGACAAAACCATGTCTTGAGCACATGTCCTTTTTTTTTTTTTTTTTTTTTTTTTAATTTTGTTCCTTAAGGGAAGCATTGTTTTCAGAGAGATTTTTTTTTTTTTACTCTTGTTTTAACTCTTTTGAGGAGAAGGCTGTGGAGGAATGTCCCACGACACCGGGCAGGGTTTGGAGGGAGGGATGTGGGCCCCAGCGTGCTCTGGGTGGAGCCGGGCCGGCCCAGAGTTGAGGGGACAAGTGTGTTACAATCCAGTGCCCACGGCCACCGGTCAGAACCTCCTGCCCAGACAGAACGTTCACCGGGACGTCTTGGCCATCTGAACATCTCCTTTTTCTTTTTGCTTCCGTCTCATGCCCTCTGCCCGCCCAGACTCTCCACTTGGCCTAACCGAGCTGTCCCCAACTGGAAGAGAGCAGGGCGGCCGGGGACAGCCAGGCCGGCGAGCACAGCGCCCCTCCCACAGATGCCGCCGCCGCGGACCTGCCAGGCCTGGCGCCCTCTCAAGGTGCAAGTGGGTGGCACAGTCTAACCATCACCGACGTCACACTCCATTTCCTGCTTTCCAGACACCCACATGGAGGAGCCTTTCTTTCCGTGGCAAAGAGCAATAAACTCTGAGTGTGTGTGTGGCCTGTGTGGACGGTGTCATCTTCCAGCATGATAGGATTCGACCGTTCTGGTGTAAACATTTGTGTTTTATAAGATTTACTTTGTTTTTATTTTTCTACTTTGAATTGTATACGTTCGGAAAGTAACCGAATAAACAAAAGCTTATATCCTTGACGCGAGCGCGTGGTTCCCTGTGGCTCTCCCGCCGCCTCCCCGCGCGGCCTGGGCCCCTTTCTTTCTTGCACTTTGGTCCCCTTCTCTGGCATGCGGTGTGTTCCTGACGACTTCTGCCTCAGAGCCCTCTCTCTTTTCTGTCCTCTGTCTCGCAGCCTCATCTCCTCTGCCCTTTCCTCCTCCGGGGTCCTCTTCCCTGTCCTGTCTGGTCCCTGACTCATCTTCCTCTCCCCGAAGCCCCTGGCCGGCCTCGGGCCCGGGGCCTGACAGCCGCCTGCAGGTCACCTTGCTGCCGCCCTTCCTCAGCGACCAGGCCCAGCACGTGCATGCCCTGGGGACCTTCCACCTCTTCTGCCATGCCACAGGTGAGCGGGGCACCTGTCCAGGTGGGGGGCGGGCAGTGGGGGCCTCCTCCACGAGCACGGCCTTCCTGGCTGCACCTCTCCGGTGGTCCCCAGCGACACTAAACTGTTACCCCGAGGCTGTTCCTGGGGACAGCAGGGCCCGACCAGTGTTTTCCTCAAAGGGCCAAACTCTTCGGCTTTGCCGGCCATGGTTTCTGTTGCAACTACTCAGCTGTTGCCTTGTAGCTTGAAAGCTGCCGCTGCGCGGGCACCAAAGTTTATTTACAAACTGCAGCTTGCCAATTGCTGGTATATAGGGTTACTTCTTTGTCGGCTAACAACTTGGGTTTGATGTATGTGGCGTTTGGAGATTTAAAACATTAACCGTAGAGCCTCCAGAAAGGGAATTGTTTTAACAACTTGCTTCAAGATGTTTAAACGCAGAAAAGATTGGGAGTCTAGCGTGCCCCCTCGGATGTAGGAGGCGTCGGCACTGTGTTGGATGGTATTGGGATGGGGCGTCAGCAAGACCCACGTTCCGAGTGTGTCCTGGGCTTTGGGCAGCACCCGGTGGCCCGGTCTCCCCAGGGTGCCACCTTTAACTCATCACTAGCTGCGGGGAGAAAACACGTGGCACGTTCCGGGCCTGGCAGCTTGTCCTCTTTGCTCAGAGGCGAGGAATGAAGTTAGTGAGGAGGACAAGCAAATCTCATTTTTTTCCTTTTTTTGAGAATTTAAGCAAGCTGTGAGAAGCTGCTGAGTGTTACGCTGCTGCCTGATCCCCTGTGGAGTTGGCTCACAAGACTTTGAGTGGCTCTGTCCAACTTGTGACCCCACACGTGTGGCCACTGGTGACTCCTGCCTGGGCCTCGGGCAGCGGGCAGGGAAGTTGCCTGTGAAGGGGACTTCTGCAGACGGACCTGCAAGGGGCGGGTCCGTGTGGCCCCAGGTCACCTGGGTGCTGCTCTCGGCCACTTGACTCCCTTGGGACAGGGGCCCAGGAACTGCTTCAGGCCCCCAGGCCCGTCCCACAGCGGCAGGGTCCTGCACAGTCACACTGGGGAACCTCCTCGGTGGTGGGAAGGTGGGGAGGCTCGGTGCTGGGGACACCAGGGCCCCTTGCTGGTAGACACAAGCCCTCAGGGACCCCATAGCTGGGCCTGCGAGGACCCACCCCTCAACAGAGCAGTTTCGTGTCTGCGCTCGGGGAACCTACTCTTCCCGAGGGCAGCCTGCTGTTGAGGGGCAGAGTGGACGAGAGCATGTCCCTTCTGTCTGAGGCCCCACGCAGGCCTGGTCCCCCGGCTCATCCTGCCGCAGGTCACTGGGTTGGGTGTCCCCAGTGACACGTCCAGGTCTAGGCAGGCGCTGGCTGCCCTCTTCCTCTAAACCTAGCCCCATAGCCGAAGCCGGTTCACTGTGCAATGTGGGTGTTCAAGTGCACAGTGTTTAAAAAGGCAGTGTCTCTGGCCATCCCCTCCCCCGAGTCCCAGAAGGCACCAGAACTAAAGACCAAGTTTCTTGTCAGGCTGCGGCTCTGCAGAAATGTTGGCTTCTGCCTCTGCCTGCAGGCACCTCCCCGTCCAGGTTGCTCCCACGTGGCCTCGGCCTGAGTGTCACTGCAGAGCTGGGCTTAGGAAACCATCTCACAGTGGCTCAAGCTCTGGCCCAGCTAAGGCCAGGTCGGCTTCTCACGGTGGGCATGGCCTCGCGGCTGGGTGACTCTGAGGGGCTTCTCAGCTCACTGTCTTCTCTGCATCTCCAGATCATGCTGGTGGAATGTGTGTGTGCGCCTGTGTGTCTGTATGTTGATGTGTGTATGTGTGCATGTGTATATGCGTGTACATGGGTATGTGTGTGTGCTTTGTCTGCTGACATATCTGTGTGCACATTTGTGTGCATGTATGTCTGTTCTTGTGTGGACATGTATACACACATCCACGTGTGTGTGTGTGTGTGTGTGTGTGTTTCTTTTTGGTCCAAAGCACTCTGCATGATGTGCCTTGTGGCCATGCTTCCATTCACAAGCCCTGAGTCTTGAGTGTGAGGAGGAAAAATTCCAGGTTCTGGGGTGGTTCTCCTCACTGCTGGCTGTCTTCCATTTGAAAGCGATGTATGTGCACAGTGGAGAGTTAGGAAAATACTGACAAATATAGAAAAGGGGTTCTGAGCTGGAGAAATTACGAAGGCATTTAGTCATGTTTCACTTTTCTGAAATAATCCATGCTCCTTGTGGGAAAATTAGAATAGTACAGATAAGCAAAGAAATCTCCCACTACGTGCACGTGAGCACATTTACCTTTATTTTGGCTAAAAATACAGATAAAACATACAGGCATATCTCGGAGATGTTGTGAGTTCAGTTTCAGACCCCGCAATAAAGTGACTATTGCAATAAAGCGAGTTGCACAATTTTTTTGATTTCCCAGTGCATCTAGAAATTACGTTTATGCTATACTGTAGTCTATTAAGTATGCAATCACATTATGTACCCTAATTTAAAAGTACTTTATTGCTAAAAAATGCTAATCATCAAGCAAGCCTTCAGCAAGCTGAAATAGTAACATCAAAGTTCACCAACCACAGTCACCATAAAATTATAATAATGAAAAAGTTTAAAATGTTGTGAGAATTACCAAAATGTGACACAGAGACACTGAGCAAATGCCGTTGGAGAAATGGCGCCGATAGACTTGCCCGATGCAGGGTTGTCACACACCTTCAATTTGTAAAAAACATAGTGTGTGCAAAGTGCAGTAAAGCGAGGCACAGTAAAACAAGGCAGGCCTGTACGTGTAACAGCGATTGATAATGCGTCCATATGCATGTCTGTGCAAAGCGTGTGTCTGCACATGCACCATGCACATATATACAGACAGAAATAGATCTGTATAATTTTTTAACAAAAGTAGAACTTCTCTTCACCCTAACGGCCCTGCCCTCGTTCCTGATACAACTATTTTTCTATGTCAGAGTTAGACCTGTGTTGTTTTTAAAGCTAAGAATGGGTCCTCTCTACTTTGGGTGACATTTGCATATTCAGGTTTCGGATGGCCTTTCATGTTTTAACTACAGTGTTAGAAATCAGAGCCCTTTAAGCCACCGGGGTCAGAGGGGCAGAAGCGGCCTGGGCCTCGGAGCTCCTGCAGCGACAGTTGGTGCAAGTGTGCGTGTCAGGGCTCCTGAAAGGCGAGGGTCAAGCCATGGGGGGATAGTGGACCCGTGAGTTGGTCGTTTTTCCAGGAAGAGTCAGGACGCCCCTCCACGCTGGGGCAGCCCCGGGCCCCTGCTGGAGTCTCAGTGCTTAGAGTGTTTGAAGAAGTGGTTTCGCCAGAAGCGCTGTCTGTCTCTTCTGTTGTTTGTGATAATCCACATGCCTTTACGACGCGGCAGTCCTGGCCCTGGGCTTCTGGAAATCTCTGTGTGCAGGAGAGTCATCTGCAGAAGAGACTCTCCCGCGACCCCGTGAAGTTGGCAGCCGTGCAGCATCTCCCACTCCTTCCGACATGGCCCACAACATGGTCTGTAAAGCGCCTTTTGCCACATGAGGTCCCAGGGTTTAGGATCTGGATATTTTGGGGGTCACTCTTCAGCTGACCACAGCGCCCCAGCACCTGTGTGATGGGCTTGAGACACTTTGAGGAGGAAAGCTGATGACCTTGGGGTGGTGGAGCCCTGGGAGAGCCCCTTTCCTCTCCCGGGCAGGTTCTCTTGGTTTCTGTACAGGTGTGAACTCTGGGCCACGCCGAGGAATCCGGAGTGAGTGTCCTTGGTGCGTGCAGCCTCTGGGTGCTCGGAGAAGAGCCCCCCCAAGGGGTGCACCCGGCCGCCCGGTAGCTGGAAGGACCCTGGGCGTGAGTATGGGCGGTGGGTTGGCCCCAGGGCCACTGGCCTGGGGTCAGAGTTGACCACACGGAGGAGGACACCGGGAGGAAGGCCTGGCTGCCTGGAGCTGCACGGAAGGCAGTGGGGCAGCTGTCAGGACGTGGCCTGAGGACTTAGGGTGGGTCCCATCACAACCCCTCCAGCTGGGGACTCTCAGGCCCTCCGCCTCTAGGATGGGCCGGCTTCCCTTGGAGAGAGGCCATTGCTCGGAGGGATTCTAGTTTTGTCACACAGTAGAGTCAACTCTACACCAGTGGGTTTCCTTAGACAGTGTGGGTCGAGGTGCGGGCAGGATGGAGCCAACAGTCCCGCAATCCTGAGGTGGGCTGGGACCCAAGACTCCTGGTGGCCCCGAATTTCCGAGGAGCAGGCCCCTGTGGGACAGTTGGGTTTGGCCTGCTGCCCCGGGTCCCCACGGACGTCATGTGGTGGCCCTGCTGACCGGTTTTAACTGTCGCTTTCCCTCTCTCTTTAATCTCTTCTGCATTCAGAATGAGTTGGATAGTTTTAAAAAAGAATAAATGGAACGTGAGTACTTTAACATATGTAATGTTTTACTACCGTTAAATACACATTTAGAGAACATTCAATGGTGCTTGACGCTGTCCTCACCGTGGAGGTACATGTGGTTTCTGTCCTTGTTTGTGCCCCGGCAACCATGGGTCGAAGGAGAATTTGGCTCCTGAGAGGTCCTGGCCCATGTGGTTCGGGGTGACGGATCATCCCCAGCTCAGGCCACCCGGGTTCTTTGTCCCAGTGTCAGTCATGGGAACCTTCCAGAGGCTCCTGTGACCCATGTTCGTGGCCCCCGTCCTGGGGGGCTCGGTGCGTGGCACCACTGAGCAGGGCAAGGGGATGAGACCCGATTTCAGTGTCTGAAATTCAGAGACAAGTCTCCCATTCTTAATCAATAATGCCTCGCGCGTGTCAGCTTTTAAAGTTAGACTCCACCAAGGTGCCTGCTGGCCAGGGAACGACTAAATGCAACATGGTGTCACCAAGTGCATTCAGTTAAAGGGAGGAAGTACCTCTGCCCGACTGACAGGCACCCAGGCACATGCACACAGACATGGTGCTGTGTACGTGTGCGTGTGCATATATGTACAAGTATGTACATCTGAATGTATATGGAGAGTATGTATAGAGTTATCTATGGGTAGAGTACAAAACGCTTTGTTTTGTATATTATACAAAAATTTATATTATGCAAAATTATAGTGATAGAACAAAACACCAGAAATCCCAAAAATCCTGCCCAGAAAACAACTAAACAGACCCCTGAGGGCTCGTCCACTGGGCCAGGAAGGCTGGGGGCTGCTGTGTAAAACGCTTCTGAACAGCTTTCAGGATTCTCTCCAGAGCCTGTGTAACGTGTCTTTCTTCCAAATAGCATTTTATTTTTATCATAAAATCAGTATTTGTTTGTTGTGGTGAATTTGGAAACTTCAGGAAAGTATGAAGAGCAAAACCCAGTCACCCCCAAATGTAACCAGCTGCAGCCCCCCTGGCACAATGGCCGCTTTTAGGCCTTTTCTCACGCGCATGTGTCTACACACACGTACACACATACACAATGTACTTACATATTGTCTTGATGTAATATAATGTTATTGTTATTTTTTCGTGTTGCTAAATCTTAAACGTGATTCCTGATCAGTGACAACACGGGTGGTTGCCACAGCGTTCAGGGGACCCCTTGCGGGACATTTCCTAATTTCCAGTAGAAACGGCTTCAGTGGGTTCTGATTATTGTCTCGGGATTCATTCCTAGGATTGTCCGGTTCAAGGGTCTGACTCTCCCTTGGGAGGAAGGTTCTTTGAGGATCCTGAACGTGGTGGGTCACTGATGCAGGGACTGCACAAAGGTGAATAGGTCCCAAGTTGGTCACACGGGGACCTGACTGGCGACGAATCCATCAGAAGTAATCATATCTAAACTAGAAGTCTCTCCCCCTTCTAAAAAGCCCAGCACGTGACAGAGAAATGTCCGCCCACCACCGTTCCCACCTGGCCGTTCCCACAGGCTCCCGCACGCAAGCACACCCCGATGCCAGCTGTTTCTGTGCTGGTTTTAACCCTTTGGCTCTATCATTTGTTTTTCCTGCTCAGTGAACTCCAGCCACAGGCACATGTATTCCTTGTACTGCTGACCATCCTGCATGAAATCACGTTTTATGTGATTTCCCAGGTTGGCGGGCATCTGAGATGGAATCTAGCTTTTAAAAGCTGATTCTCAGGCAGGGTTGTGATCAGGCAGGGCTGCTCTGGTGTAGCTCAGCCTCACAGCCTGCCCGTCCAGGGCGGTGCTGTCCACGCGGAACAGCAGGCATTTGTCAGGGAGCTGGGTCCCTGGGCAAGGAGGCCAGAGGGCCCCCCTCGTCCACATTGTTGGGGTGCCTGCCTGGCAGAGGCAGTTAGGGTAGCAGCATGGGCTGGCAGGGCCTGGCCCAGCACCGCACCATCCCCCCCCCCACCCCGTTACTGGGAACAGCAGGAACAGAGGGCCTGTTCGTCCCCCGGGGCCCACAGGGAGTAGGGCCTGTACCCCCTCCTGCCCGGCTCCGAGCCACCTGGGTGCTCAGGGCAGGCGGCGGCTGCTTCTGTCTAGGGCCTGGCCTGGCCTTTGCTCTCCCAGCTCAGCTCAGCTGGGGGTCTGCACATACCCCAGGAAGGAGCCGAGTTGTGTCAGCTGGGTGTTTTCATCTGACCTTGTCCTGTCTTCAGCCACATTTGAGTGGAAGCCAGCGTGTAGGCAGATCACAGGGGAGGCGGCCTGGCTTGTTTGTTCTGAAGTAGGGACGGGAGTCGGGCCCGTCTCAGCACAGCCCTTGGTGCCCAGGGTGAAACCTGAAGCCCCAGGCTCATGCAGCTGCACTTTATGGATGGGGAAGGTGGCCCCGTCAAGGAGGTCACTTGCTGAGGCTGTTTCCGGTGTTGGGACCAGAGCCCAGGCTTGCTCCAGGCTTTCCACACACTGGTCCCCACAGCCCACCACCCCAGCCACTGTGGAATGAGCACGGGATCTGCGGGTGGCTCGTGTACAGGACCCTGCCATGCTTTGGGAAGGGGGCTTCTGCCTGGGCCCTTCCCCTCCTCCGGTCCACTCTCCTCCAAGCCCTTATTTTGTAAGACAGGCCCTCAGCCCTTCTCGGCACCCTGGCGCGCCTGGGAGCTCCAGGTGGCAGTCCCACCCCTGGGCGTGGCAGCCCGGCCAGGCCCCACTGGGGTAAGCTGTGACTTCTCGATGCCCAGGGAGAGGGAGTGGCCCAGCAGAGGCAGAGCAGGCCGAAGGTGGTGGCAGCAGGGCCGGGTGGGCAGATGAAGTTCCCAGGCCCAGACCCTCTGTGCCAAACAGACATCCGCCCCAGAGCTCAGCCACCAGGCACTCCAACGGGGTGCACAGCCTGGCGAGAAAGGGAAAGGGGGTGCCCCACAATGGCCTAGAGTGTGTCATGGGGACATGGCCACGCAGGTGTGCTTTGAAAAAGGCACCTGAGCAAGCTCAAGGAGCAGGGAGCCACGGGGCACAAGGCACTAAGGTGTCTGTACCCCTTTGCTCCCAAGGGTCACTGGGGACCACAATGGGGAACCACCCCCAGGCCTCCTCCAGGGGAAGGACAGGGACTTATCGGAAAGCTGCACTGTCACTTGGAGTCCAGCTGGGACGAGGCCCCTAATCTGGGAAGCCCCCATCTCCCGTGCCAGGATAGTTCCCATGGTTCCCATGACCCCTAGTGGGGGTCCTGGTGGTGAAGATGGTCTGTGTGCCCCCAGGTCCTGCGGACGTTCACTTTCTCTGGGAGAAGAATGGGCGAGAGCTGGAGGTGTGTGTCCCTGCGCAAAGCCATGCGCTGCCTGGTGGCAGGGCCCATGTGCTCAGCTGGCTGCGAGATGCCCTCCGGGAAAGCGCCGAGTACCGCTGCTCCGCGCTCTCCACGGCGGGGAACGAGACCTCCAAGGTGCGGGTCACCGTGACCAGACTGGGTAAGTGCGCTCTCCTTGCCTCGGCTCTTCACCATTTACCCTTGTCCCTCGAGCAGCAGACTTGCATGGGAACATTTCAGTCTGGAGATTACCTGTAGGGTTTCACGAAGATGGATGAGTTAGCTTTTCACTGTCTGCCTCATTGGTGCATGCGTGTGTGTGTGCACACACACCTGCACACGCACACACCTGTACCCGTGTGCACACGTGAATGCGTGCTGGCTGCCGATCCCCCGTCCTCCCAATAGAAGACTCAATCTTTTTATTTTTTTGGCTGCACGGCTTGTGGGATCTTAGGTCCCCGACCAGGGATAGAACCCAGGCCCTGGGCAGTGAGAGCGCGGAGTCCTAACCACTGGACCGCGAGGGAATTCCCTGTGTTACATTATTAGGTTGGCCGACCCCGTAGTCTATTATGATTTCCCCTCCTGGATTTCTGTTTCCCACGTAGGTAACCACTGTGCCGATTCCTACTTGCTTGGTTCATACTTGTCATTAATTCCGCATCAGACCCTGCAGTTCAGTCCCCAGTCAGTACAGACATACTGGCGTCCTGTGGTCAGCACCCCCAGAACCTCTGCACCAGGAGCCAAGTGCCTCCCTGGGACTGGCCCTCTCCCGCTGAGGCTAGAGATTCCGTTCCTCTGATGTTGGATCTCGTGATGTGTTTCCCGGCGTTCCTTTCTTTCTTTGATTTCATTCTTCCGTGAAGTGTCTCTTCTGGCACACTCAGGGTGTCTGGGGGGAGTCAGCGTTTTGAGAGCCTATGTCTTTTCTCCATCTGCACACTTAAGAGAGTCCAGCAGGGTAGACAGTTCTGGCCTGAAAATCATTCCCTAGCGTGTGAGGCTGGCCCCGTCTTCTGGCTCCTGAGAGCCTGCCAGTGACCGTGTGTGACCACTGTCTTTCTGAGTGCCGTGCAAGTGCGTGCCTGGCTGGGCCCCGTCACACGTGCAAGCCCCCGCCTTCAACTCTCGGAAGCGTTCAACACTTACTCACTTTTCTCCACTTCATTTCCTGTTCTTTCTGGAACTATTTTCCAAGATGTTGGGCTACTTGGGCTGGTCCTCTGTCCATCTTCTCTTTCCTGTCACCTCTGCTTCTATTAGCTTTTCTCGACTTTATCTTGCACACCTGTTAGTTTTCATCCCACTCTCACACTTTATTACTCTGAGGTTTTCATTCTGTTCTGTCGTGAGTGCATTCTCCTCTTGTCTTGTGGATGCGGTATCTTCTCCCCTCTCTGAGGGTTATTGAGAGGATTTTCCAGTTTTCTTTTCCCTCCCAGTTGCCCTTTTTTGGTGGTTTTGTCTTAGTTTCCCTCAGAAGTCTTGGGACCCTTGATTGTTGGTTACATTTAAGAGAGGGGCACAAAGATCCCTCCTACGAGGCCCTTTCTGCCCAAGCTGCGGTCTTTGGACAGGCAGCATTCCTACTACTTGGGAGTGCGTTAGAAATGCGGAGCGACTCAGAAGTCCTGGGAGCACCTCGTGTTAACTTCTCCAGGAGATTCCTACGTGCACTAGTGAGGAGGCTGGTCTGCCCCGCACCCGTCCACTGTCGTGTGGAGGGCCTCCGGGTACAGCCCACACTTGGAGCAGCAGGCCGTCCAGGGCTCAGGTTGGGCCATCAGTGAGGACTTAGGTTGGCAAGAGGCTGGGGCCTCATCATTCAGTACATAAAGCCCACCATCCTGTCTGCCTTCAGTGCGGGTACTGCCCAGGTCACCCGTCCTGTGCTCTCCAAGACCACAGTCTCTTCTGGAGCAGAGGGAGGGCAGCTCCCCGGCCGTGCAGAGAGGTTAGGGCCCTGGGGGCCACGTGCTTCTGCTTCTGGTTCTGCACAGCCTTTGAAGCGGCCTGCGCGCCACCTCCCTGTTGCCCAAGCCCCCGAGCGTCTCCCCGCTGCTGGCCTAGGACCCTGTGTGCTTGGGTCTGCTGATTCTGCCGGGGCCGGGGCCGTTTCCACCGGTCCCTCTGCTCCTCAACTTTCAGGTTTTCTCGGTTTCCTCTCCTATTCTCTGTCCTTTTTCAAGAGTTTATATGTAAATGTACACATTTTAAAAGGTCCTTTGTCCTTTAACTGGGGGTTACAGAGAAAAGGAAGTTACAAATATTCGCTCCCACCTAGAACCTCCGTTCCTGTCATTTCTGTAAAATGCCCTTGCCTGTTGCTGTCAAGATAAAATGAATAATCTTGTCATAAGCGTGCCTTACAAACTGTGACCTCTTATCCAGAAGTCAAGTGAACGGTACTATCAGCAAATAGCTAAGTAGGAATAGCCAGAGAAGCAACTATGCAGTTGGGGCTGTTACTGCTTGACCTCATCTAACTCAGCTGCCTTATAAGGAAGGTACAGCTCACAGATGATGAAGGTTAAGTGACTCACCCAAGGTCACGCAGCTCACCAGCCAGGAAGGAGCAGGGCTTGACTTTGATGGCAAGAAAATTTATACCTGAGTCACTCTACAGACAGTAGACCCCAAATCCAGGAGAGGGCATGAGCACAGTTAAGACAGCTCAGTATTTTTTATCTCCCCACAGACCCCACCATGTTTACTGAAGGTACGGGTGGTGGTGGGTGAGGATGTGTTAGAAGATGAAATGTTTCTTCTGGGATTCGGATTCCCATGTGTTGAGTCAGGAGCCCCTGCAGGGCCCCTGGAGTGAAGGGCCACTAAGGGCCCTCCTCCAGAACTCTGGGTGCCTCCCATTGTCGTCCTGGAGTGGGGGGCAGCTCCAGCCGAGGGCTACTTGTGTGGGTACCATCACCACTGGGCCTGCTCAGCTCTGCTCAGGGTATGAGTTCGACTTCCTGTCTGAAGGACTCAGGTCTTTGGAACCCATTTCTTTCTTGCTTTTTTTAAAAAAATTTATTTTGGCTGCGCCGGGTCTTAGTTGCTGCACGCGGGATCTTCACTGCGGCACGTGGCATCTTTAGTTGCGGCATGCGTGCAGGATCTAGTTCCCCGACTAGGGATCGAACCCGGGCCCCCTGCAATGGGAGCGCAGGGTCTTCCCACTGGACCACCAGACCAGGGAAGTCCCTGGAACCCATTTCTGAAATTAGTCACATGAGCTGTAGTTGAAAGCAATGATGGGGTGCATTTTTATGTTTACAAAGGAAAGCTATGGCTCTCAGAGTCATGCCACCCTGACAACCCCTACAAGTGACTCATTTTCAAAATTCAGGATCAAACACAAAAGGAGGGCAGTGCGGGGCGAGTAGCACGTGATGTAAGGGGACGCCGGACCTCGTTACCAAGCAGGCTTCTGAGCCTCAGCTCCCCGCCTCACTCAAGGGAGGCGGCAGCAGCCCCTGCCCGCCCCGAGCCCCAGAATATCTGCATTGCCCGTGAGGTGTGGGGAGTTAGCCCCTCTCCTGGCTGCACAGAAAGGGCCAGTGAGATGTGGGGCTGGGGCCACCGTGACCTTGGGGAGCAGCTGCCGTGGGAGGGGGTGGCCCGGGGAAGGGAGGGCAGGGGACACTGACTGTGGAAGCCCCTGCAGCCAGGAAGGCGAGGCCCGAGGGGTAAACGCCTCACCCCTGCCCACTTGGCTGCCTCGGCCCGGCTCGGCCCAGCAGGGGGGCGTCACCTAGCTCACAGCACAGCCTCGGTGCGTGGAGGGCCCCCGGGGGACCATGAAGGCCGGCAAGCTGAGACCTGGAGCCCCGCCTCTGTCTTGCAGAGGCGACCCAGCAGGAGAGGTGGACCAGAGAGCTCGCCACCTGGAGGGCCGTGGTCGGGGAACACGACCGCATGATGCAGAGCTGGAGGAAGGAGTGGGTACGTGGCTGGGCCGGAGGGAGGGCAGGGGTCTGGGGGGTCTGGGGGGGTCCGTGCTGCCAGTGGGCCCCACGTGCTTCCTGCTGGCCCACTGAGCAGTTCTGCTTTCTGAAACCTGCACTCTTGCCACCCGCAGCCGTCCAGCCTGGAGCCGATCCCCGGAAGGGAGTCAGCGCAGGGTGGGGCCCTTACAGGAAACCGAAATCAGGCAGGGCCAGCTGGTTCTGGCGAGAAGCCCCCACAGCCACCGCGACCCCCAGACACAGCTTAGCACACCAGGCTTCCCTCCCGCGGGACCCTAGACCCCACGGGGAGCACACGGGAAGGGGACTCGAGGCCCTCCTGTTCTGCCAGGAACTCGAAGTCCACGTTTTCTTTCAGGAACGCTGTAACCAGGACACCTAGCCACCAGGAGGCAGTGCTGGCTCCAACCCCAAGCCGCCCTTGCTGTCACCTGCCATGCAGCCCTGGAGGCCCCAGGGCAGTGAGCTGCCTCCCTGCTGCTGGACGAGGCCATCAGGGCTGCTCAGTGGAGAACACGGAGCCCCGAGTGAACCCGCGACAGTAGCCGAAACCTCTTGTAATTAGGTGCTTAGATGGGACAGAATGGCCTGTCTGGCAGAAACAGGAAACCAAAAAGGTGTAACAGGCTACAGACAGAAACTCTGGTTAAGACAGCAGTGTGCATGACGGTTCCTCTTCCAGAAGCACTGGTGTTACGCTCCACAGGTCACCCCTCACAATGTGACTGATTTCATGTCATGCAAAGGGGCCGCCCCCTGCCCCCTAAACGGCCCAGTGTTAGCGCAGCCCCCTCTTGACCGCTGGCTTTACTGCTGTGGAGCCACCTTCGTACTTAGCCGCTCCACTCGACTGTAAGGGACAGGGAAGGGCAAGGCTTCAAAGGACAAGAATTTGCCTTAAACCTTGAGTGCTGAGGTCCAAACTCAGGAGCTAACAAACAAACGTGGATTGAAGAGACTCTGTGTTATTCCTCACTAATGTCAGCGCTTCGGCCTGTTTTCTGAAGCTCCCAGTGTGCACCTGTCAGTCACCAGCGGCCAGGGCCTGGGCACCGAGCTCGTGTGAGGCGGAAAAGCCAGCAGGTCAGCTGTGTGCATCTCCCGGGTCACAGTCACTCTTCTCACAGCGGCGCGGGTCTGATGAGGCTACGCTGTACACATGCTTCTGGGTCCCTAGTTATTCACGCTGCACCTGGAGACTGTGCTGTGTGTGTGTGTATAAATGTGAAGGCCGAGGCTGCTCAGCCTGTAACCTTACAGATACTTCTTGTTTGTGGAATGACGTTTTTTAATGGAATGCCGGTCTATCATAAAGCCAAAACCTCTGTTAAGTTGTACTTCTCTTGTGACCCTAGCAAGTGGATGTCTCCTCAGCCTCACGACCACAGCTGTTTCCAGACCCCCTTGTTCTGAAGCTGGGTACCTTCGTACAAGAGCAGCACACATTTCCAGCCAGTCACCTAGAGGATCCGTTCTGAACAAGGCTTCTGAGGATGGCTGGCTTTGGGGTTAAAGTTGTCCTGTTTGCCCACCCAGCTGCTGGCCCACCTTGCAACAGACACCGAGCTGGCTCACGGACCACCACGCACTGTACAGGGTTTTTGGTGAAACCTCCATCGGCTCTCGCTGCGGTTCTCGTGCGGGTAGGCTCCAGCCGCCACAGCTGCGGAGTGGACGGCTCCAACACTGGGGCCCTTTCCTTGGTGCTATGATTCTTCCTCAAGTTCGGACACAGTCAGAGCACCTTTCACGCCCAACAAAACAGACACTTCCAGTTATCACAACATCAACACGCAGGGTCCTGGTGGGAAATGTGGTTGTGAGGATGAGTTTTCTCTGAACTGTTGGAAAAAAATAAAGAGTTCTTTCTACGTTTGCTCAGTGAAGCGTGTTTGTACTTGGGAAGCCCGCCTGCTTTCTGTGGCATCATCAGTACAGAGTAGGTCACGGTGTCACCTGCAGCAGTGGCCTCTGTCAGGAAAGTGACACCATGACCAGGGCAACTCAGCATTAAGTCACATAAGTGAACCCTCTCAGGAGCTGAATGAATGTGATGTTAAAAACCCAACATACTTTGTTCAGCTAATCTGAACAAATACCACAGGCCCAGAGGCCTTGGGGGCTCTGGACAAACAACGTGCATCTCTAGCAGAGATTTCTTAATGATTTTTTGATTTGTCAGTTTTATAATTCTAGACTGCTGAATGCAGCTGACAAGCTATTTAACTTTCTCCCTAAAAGTTCATTTGGAACCTTTACTCTCAATCTTTTCAAACCTATTGTAGTTGACACGGGGTGGGGTCCTCCCTGCTATTCCTCCTGGTGGCCCTGAGGGAGAAACCTGTGACAGGATGGAGGGCTTGGTGGACCAGACTGCATGTCCGTCATTTAAACAGCTCAGAAAGTGTATGGAAAAGCAGGGCACACACCGGGAACAACAGATGAGAAGACAGACCGGTGCTTCCCACAGACGACCTCCACCTCGCCGCCAGCCCTGGCCACGCAGCGGGCCATTTCCGACTCCTTATTCCACTTTTATTTGCTTGTCACAGGCCACTCACTCTCAGAGGTACATTCGGCATGACTGAATTAAACTAACAGTATTTTCAAGCCCACAGGATACCTTGCTTGCTTGACAAGTGCAAAGCAGTGAAACTCGTTCCTGCCATTTCCCGTGACCAGCCCGCCAGCAGGCTGGACCGAGGCGGGTCCAGCAACAGTCTCTAACGGTTAGTCGCTACTTCGAGACCCAAGAGGCCTGAGCGCAGCAAACCTCTCCCTGCTCAGTCCCCTTCAGTTCAAAGAAGAGTGCCCAAAAGACACGTATCAGGACGCAGGACCACTGATTAGACCAAGATGACTGGAGTCGCCAGTGAAATTAAATAATCACTCTTTATTCAAAATAAATAAACCCTCTTACTTACAGGAAAATATGAAAGTAAACTTCTATCCTTCTGGCTTCTAAGATAGAAACCACATTCAAAATATGTTCACTTACAAAAGAAAGAAAATATTTGTAGATTATGAAAACTGAAATTTAGGAACTTCAGTATACATTTGTTTCTCTGCGAAATAAAGAATAAAAGGAATAATTCATGTCAAAAGGTCACAGGTTAGAGAACCGATTTTCCTCCTGAGGCTCATTTTAGCAAACCCTCCAAGTACCCCCAAATCTTCTGGCTGAAAAGCCACAACCTGAGAAAGGCACCCCTCCCCACCCCACCGCTCCTGCGCTAACACTGGCCCCCACAGTGCCCGTCCAGCGGCTTCTGCAGGGCTGTGCTGGTCACCGGGACTGGGAACATCAGGCTGGAACCCCACCGCCTCCCAGCCACGTCACCTCGGGCCCCCGCTGCTTTCCACAAACTAACTTGGCTCAGCTACTCTGCAATGGAGAGATGTTCCCTTAGCAGCAGAGTACTCCGAGCCCACCTTTTCCAGCATTTCCCAGACTCATATTGCACTCAGAGGGCCAAGGCTGCATCCCGAGGCTTTGTGAAAAGGTTTCCGCCAGCATACCAAGTGCCTGTCCATGGGACTCGCAGCTTTTGGATGCCTACAAACACTGCTGGTTAATTTCCCAATTAAACAGTCATACAAAACACACACTAGGTCAACGAAGAACTGAGAAAAAGAAAAAGACCCCGAAGTCTTTCAGCCCCTGCCCCCTTACCCCCAATACACAAACACACAGGAAAGAACTCTTCTTATAAATTCAAGTTCATCATCTGAGAGGTCGAAGCCTTCAGTGACTCCTCCAGTTCCAGGGCACGCTGAGTGTACGCCTCCAGATGGTTTCTCCAGATTTCAACTGGAAACAAGAGAGCGCACGGCTGACGGACAGGCGCGGACAGTCAGGGAAGTCTCTTGGAAAGCAAGCAGCATGTGGCCTGCCCAGCGAACCAGCTCCCTAGATGGGGCCCAGCAAGGACTCAAGCCCAAGTCCCCAACTGCAGCCCCCTCGTGAGCAGCATCAAACACCTTGGCGCACGCCGGCCTTGACAACCGCCCGCCAGGGATACAGCTGTCCTCAAGGATGCCCTCTGTTTGGGTGCCATCTAACCCGAGGTCTGTCTGAGACATCCACTGACCAGCCCTCCCAAGTTTGAGACCACCTCTTAAACAAGGGCCGGGTCTTAACGGGGCCTTTTGCAGCCGGTCCTGCCACAGTGGCCATGCTGCTCTCCTGGGCACCCTTTTTAAATCAGTGTCAATGAAGACTTAGAGGAGGCTCAACCCCAAATCCAGTCCCCCAGCACTCACTGTAGCGTGGCTCCTCTTTTCCGGCAGGGGCCAGGGGTCTGTCCTCTGCAGAGCAGCTGGGGCCCTGCGTGGGCGGGCTAGCGGGTGCGAGGGGCCCAGGCTCTCCCGGCAGCTCCCAGTGCGCATTCTCCAGCATGGTCCTGTACGCCTGCCGGGCCGCCATCGTCAGCTCGACCATCTTGTGGAACTGGTCCTTGGGCAGAAACAAGAGCACAGGTGACATCCCCTGCAAACTGGCGATGGCGCCCTCCACAGGGAAGCAGGGTGATGCCCGCCTGCGGTGCTGCCCGAGGGAAGAGCAGGTGCTGACCTCAGGCCTGCTTAAGGCTCCTCTGTGGCAGCAGTGAGCCCGGAGCTAAATTCAGAATCACACTTCCATGCTTTTAAGGCAACAAGGCCACCAACGCTGCTGCCTTCAACACTGGGGCCCCTGAGGCTCAGTCAGGGCTGCTGTGCTGTGGAAGTGCAGACAGCCACCATCCCTCCCGACTCCCTTCCATGAGCAAGACAGGCCGGCGCCCCCTCGCCATCTCACCTGGGCCCCATCGTAGCTAAAGATCCCCACCACGCTGACAGGAACAGCCTTGTTCAGACTGCGCCCCAGAGCTTTGCGGTTGAGAGCAAACACAAAGGGGATGTTCTGCTCACAGGCGTAGTCAATGATGGTGTGCAGGGTGTCGTCCAGCCCACCTGGTCAAAGGACAACGAAAATGACAAGGAAGTGCATCACACGAGCATGCTGGTGACACTGGCCGCCAACGGCTTTTCCCGACAGTGACACTCCTGGCTATTTCCTTACTCAAGCCAGTGTCCCAGGCCAGGTTTCACCGGGAGAGAGCCAGTCACTGCGGTGCAAGTACACTATTACTTCGGCCACATGGAAGAAATCAACTCTCCAAGAGAGACACTTCTAAAAGCAATAAAACATGATAAAACACGTCCACGTCAAGTCAACAGCTGGTGCTGGTGCTGTGCGTAATGGAAAAATGAAGTCTTGGTAAGTATTTGCTGAATACCACGTGCCACCCTCGGTCTAACGGCCTCGTGTGGGCTGGCTCCTATATCCTCACAAAAACCTGAGGGGGAGGCTGCACCCCGCTTAGAAGTGGAAATCCAGAGCCCAGAGAGGTCACTGAGTACCTCCAACCCTGCCTCCCAGCGAAGCCACCAGACGGGCAGGAGTGGGGTGGGGGTGGCACCGAGAGCAGAGGGTGAAGGGAGCCCTGCGTGCGGGTGACGTGCCTGTGGAGCCAGAAACCCAGCAGCACTGACGAGTTACCACCAACAGGAGGATCACATCTGGGCATCTGTGCACGAGTAATGCAGAAACCACCAGTCTGCACACACGCATCAGCCAGCTAAAATGTAAAACGGAAGAAATGACTCTATATATGACAACAACCAAAGACGACAACAGGTGGGGATAAATGTGGCAAGAAACGTGAGATTTATAGAGCAACTTCAACATGCTAGTGAAACACAATAGAAAACCTAAACAAAAGGCACCTATGCTCTTGGATGGAATGATCCAATATGATCACATGTCAATTCTATGTTAACGTAAAACTTTTTATACTGTAATTTACTCTAACTGGGATTTTTTTGAGAAATAAAAAAATATCGGGTTGGCCAAAAGGTTCGTTCTTTTTTTCCGTAAGATGTCTCTAGTAGCACTTAGCTGTCTTTAACTGCATTTGAAACAGTTTTGTTAGATTGTATTGTGACAGCTGTCATATCAGCATGCATTTAAAAAAACTTATCGAAATTGGTGAATTTTTGTGTAGCCATTTTAATATTGAAGATGGAAGGAAAAAAGCAACATTTTCGGCATATTATGCTTTATTATTTCAAGAAAGGTAAAAACGCAACGGAAACGCAAAAAAAAGATTTGTGCAGTGTACGGAGAAAGTGCTGTGACTGACTGAATGTGTCAAAAGTGATTTGCGAAGTTTCGTGCTGGAGATTTCTCACTGGCTCATGCTCCACGGTCGGGCAGACCAGCTGAAGTTGACAGCGACCAAATCAAGACATTAATTGAGAACAATCAAGGTTATACCACTCAGGAGACAGCCGACATACTCAAAATATCCAAATCAAGCACTGAAAATCATTTGCACCAGCTTGGTTATGTTAATCGCGTTGATGTTTGGGTTCCACAGAAGTTAAGCAAAAGAACCTTCTTGACTGTATTTCCTTATGCGATTCTCTACTGAAATGTAACGAAAATGTTCCGTTTTTAAAACAAATTGTGATGGGTGATGAAAAGTGTATACTGTACAATAATGTGGAACGGAAGAGATCGTGGGGCAAGCGAAATGAACCACCACCAACCACACCAAAGGCTGGTCTTCATCCAAAGAAGGTGATGGTGTATATATGGTGGGATTGGAAGGGAATTCTCTATCATGAGCTCCTTCTGGAAAACCAAACGATTAATTCCAACAAGTACTGCTCCCAGTTAGACCAACTGAAAGCAGCACTTGAAAAACATACAGAATTAGTCAAAAGAAAATGCATCATCTTCCATCAGGATAACGCAGGACTGCATGTTTCTTTGATAACCAGACAAAAACTGTTACAGCTTGGCTGGGCTGGGAAGTTCTGATTCATCCGTCGTATTCACCAGACATTGCACCTTCGGATTTCCATTTATTTCAGTCTTTACAAAAATCTCTTGACTGAAAAAATTTCCATTTCCTGGAAGACTGTAAAAGGCACCCGGGGCAGTTCTTTGCTCAAAAAGATAAAAAGCTTTGGGAAGATGGAATTATGAAGTTGCCTGAAAAATGGTAGAAGGTAGTGGAACAAAAGGGTGAATACGTTGTTCAATAAAGTTCTTGGTGAAAATGAAAAATGTGTCTTTTATTTTTACTTAAAAGTCAAAGAAGCTTTTTGGCCAACCCAATACACAATATGAGAACAGCCTTTTGAAAAAGGAAACTAACGTCAGGCTAGCATCGCCAGGTATTAAAGCTTACTATAAAACTACAAGAACGTAAACGAGGGGATGAAGAACGACAGAATGGGAGGTCCAGAAACGAGCCAAATGCGTGGCACCTGAGCAGGTGGTTAAAAGCACTCTGAAGCACCGGAGAAGGTGCAGAAGGGACAGCGAGCGGGTCAGCCTCTGCAAAGATCCGTCTTAGACTAAAACGCATTCAACCTAAACAAAAATGAAAACATGGAAGAACCAGGAAAAAAACAGAATTAAGAAAAAAAATCTTTAATAACCCTGGAGTAGGAAGGTCGATGAATGACATAAAACCTAGATGCAATAAAAACAAGAATAAAAAATACCAATATGTACACACCTGAAGTCTCTGCACGGCCAAAAAAGGTTTAAAGAGAAACAGGCACGTGACAAAACAAAAATATTTACAACTCTTACCCAAAGGAGCTCTTATTTATTAAAAAAAGGTACATATAAATATAAAAAAGACTGACATCCTAAAAGACAAATGGGCAAAGAATAAACAATTTACAGAAAATGCCAAGCCCTTAAACAAGCGGAAAGGTGCTCAACCTCCCTTCACAAGAAAATGCTAACAGAATCTTCCCAAGAGAGTGGGGAGGCCGGGAGGAAGCAGCACGCCCGGCTGTGGGGGCTGCAGTGTCCCTGGGGGGCAGCGTGGCATGTGCGTTAACCTGGTAAGTGCACAGGCCGTTTCGCTCTAGGAATGTACCTACAGAGATGTTCAGTAAGAAATGACAGTGTGTGGACTTTCCTGGCGGTTCAGTGGTTAAGACCACGCTTCCACTGCAGGGGGTGTGGGCTCGATCCCTGGTCAGGGAACTAAGATCCTGCATGCCACGCAGCGTGGCCGAAAAGAAAGAAAAAAGAAAAAAACTACACTGTGAAAGGTACATCCTTGTTTACGGCTACAGAAATCTGAATGCAACTGAAGTGTCCATCAGCCCAGGACTGCGCAGCCAGAAGAATGGGAGGGTCCCGAGCCAGACTGATACTAAAAAGAGCAAGGGGTCTTCCCTGGTGGCGCAGTGGCTGAGAATCCTCCTGCCAATGCAGCGGACACGGGCTCGAGCCCTGGTCTGGGAAGATCCCACATGCCGCGGAGCAAGTGGGCCCGTGAGCCACAATTACTGAGCCTGCCCATCTGGAGCCTGTGCTCCGCAACAAGAAAGGCCGCGATAGTGAGAGGCCTGCGCACCGCGATGAAGAGTGGCCCGCACTTGCCACAACTAGAGAAAGCCCTTTCACAGAAACGAAGACCCAACACAGCCATAAATAAATAAATAAAATTAAAAAGAGCAAGGCACAAATGGGATCCAGGACACCAGATCACACACACACGGACTATCAAGGACACATCAAAATATGGCAATGGTGGTTGCCTCTGGATGGTGGGAAGTATCTGGGGGACTTACTCCCAAAGGAAAGTAACAAGCACTGAATCCTGCCCTCTTGCATGGAGAGCTCTTTGAACCTAGCATCTGGAAGGTTACAGCATGGCATTGCCCCGGTTCCTCTGCAAACTGACCAATTCCTGAGCGAACACACAACGTCTGCATGAGAAGGAAGAATTTCCCAAGATCTCCTATCACCTGGTATCTAATTACATATGATTACCTAATCTTCTTTCAAAAGAAGAACTTCTCAAATGCACATCCTACTGCTCTGAGGGAACTGGGAACTCATTCTGCAGCTGGTTTCACTGGGCATTAATGGTTAAGCCCCACATCCCTTAAATCTGCCCACCCCCCTGCCCCAGATCTCCCTGAAGAGTATCAAAGAGGATGAGGATGAAATCTCTCGGGATATAAACTTTAAAGAAAAAACAGTTCTGGGCAGGCGGTGAAAAGCGGGAGACGGGACCAGAGGTGAGGCGATGGCTGTGTTCCTTACAGTGAGATATTTTCAGCTTACCATGGGAGGCTGACCGCATCTCTTCAACATCAGCCCCATGGCCTCTCACTCAAGGGTCTGTCTCTGCCTTGTGTCCACCCCAACCCAGGAGCTGGTCACAAAGGCTGTTACAGCAGTGTGCAGAAAAGAGCTATAATGCGCCTGGCCCAACAGCTGCCATCCATAAAAAGGCCAGCTTACTTGGTTGACCCTTCACTGGTCCCTGAATTTGGGCTTTGGGAGGACCCATCACCCCACCTGGGAAGAGTGGCTACTGTACCCAAAATGCATGTGAGGATTACACTGAACACCAGATTTCCTTCTGTGAGTCTGGAATGTGGGGACATGCCAGGCACAGGGTGCCCATGTGACCAGCCCCAAGGAGCCTCCCTCGTAGATGACATCACACTTCACACATGTTGTCACATCTCGTTTTGAGGGAATTCAGCGCATCCTCTCTGACTCCCCCGGGAGAGGACACTGGAAGCATGCACTGCTTTCCCTGACACAGCAGCCAAGTCGAGATGGTTTTGCTCAGCCGACGTTACTAGTGAGAGCTGAAAACATCTCCAAGTGCCGACTTCTCAAAGTTCCACAGGAAGACAACTTAAAACAAGCAAATGCTCAATCAGGTAAACAATTTCCATTTAAAGTTTAAGTTCAGAATTATCAGGCAAATGCCACTCGGAGCAAATACAGTATTTTAACATAATCCCAGGCTGTAATACTAAATTTTACCTGTAAAATAACCGTAATCTATTGGCTATCTTTTCCAAGGAATAAACATTCCTAAAACACATAATCGAGTTCTTTATGCTTCAAAGCAAAAATAACAAACAATGTAGGGACGGATGATTCAACAACGTATTTTAAATGTGTAACAAATCCTTGAGATGCCCATCAGTACATTCTTAGCTCCATTCTCTGGCACAGTCAGAGGAGTGGGGGCTTAAAGGAAGAGCAAGGTGGACTGCCAACTGAATACACACATTCCCGTTTCTTGGTTTGTCTTTTTTTTTTTTTTTTTAATTTATTTATTTTTGGCTGCTTTGGGTCTTCGTTGCTGCACGTGGGCTCTCTCTAGTTGCGGCGAGCGGGGGGCTGCTCTTCGTTGAGGTGCGTGGGCTTCTCACTGCAGTAGCTTCTCTTGTTGCGGAGCACGGGCTCTAGGTGCACGGGCTTCAGTAGTTGTGGCACACGGGCTCAGTAGTTGTGGCACACGGGTTCTAGAGCGCAGGCTCAGTAGTTGTGGCACACGGGCTTAGTTGCTCTGTGGCATGTGGGATCTTCCCAGACCAGGGCTCGAACCCATGTCCCCTGCATTGGCAGGCGGATTCTTAACCACTGTGCCACCAGGGAAGTCCCTGGTTTGTCTTTTAAAGGTGAAAATCCACAGGAGAATACAAGATAAGAGCAAAAAAGTTTTGGAAGCTGAAACGCAAACAGCTGACTCAGCTGACCTAAGCCAACAATGGGAAAACACCTAGACCCAGCCATTTATACCCTAGAATTCAATCCCCAGAGCTTGGCAGCTAACTGGCAGCACCGGGCACTTCAGAGAAAGGGTGAAGTTCAGATGAGGTGACAGCAAGTTGGTGTCCAGACCCACTTCACCCAGCCGACATGCCAGTGCCGGGGCTCTGGTGAGGCAGGGTGGCAGGTCTGTGGGACACTGGGACCCACACTTCTAACCGTGGGCATAAGGACAAGGTCACAGACTCCCAGGAGGAGGTAAGAGAGTTCTTCCCCAGGGAATACGGAGTCAGAGCGACAGAGCAGCAGCCCAGCTGTCATCCTACAGCAGAGGTTCTAGCTTGGTATCCACAGCAGCAACTAAGAACTTACTAGAAATGCAAATTTTGGGGCCTGCTGGACCTGCTCAGGAAGAAACTGGAATCTGTGTCTTCACCAGCCTCCTGGGTGACTCTGATGCTCACTACAGTTTGAGAACCACTGCCCTCAAATGCAGCTCAAAGCCTTTAAATGCTAGCCCCGCCCCCAGATTTCTAGTCAGCTTTAAAAGCTGTTACAGACAAACAGGGGACTTCCCTGGCGGTCCAGTGGTTAAGACTCCGTGCTCCCAATGCAGGGGGCACAGGTTCGATTCCTGGTCGGGGAACTAAGATCCCACATGCCGCACGGTGTGGCCAAAAAAATTTAAAAATTAAAAAAAAAAAACAAAAAACAGATAGCAGACACCGGTATCTGCAGAAACCTCCACCATGAGATCAAAACAGCAAACCACCTGGGAAGGGAGGCTATGCAGGGAGAAGGAACCTTCACATCACTATTATTCTCAAGGAAGAAACACATCCACAGAGCAACGGCAGCTGCAACACACAAAGAAACTTCAGAGAACAATAAAAATAGCTCCCAGAAATTAAAAATAATAGCAGAAATAAAAAACTCTATAGAAAGGTTGAGACATAGCTGAAGAATCCTTACAGAAAACAGAACCAAACGAAAGAGGTGAAAGGAAGAAGAGGAAAAGTCACAGGAGGACAGCAGTGCAGGAGGCCCAGCATCTGAGCAACATGGTTCCAGGAAGAGCCTAGAGAGGACCGACTGTAGGGAGATCCAGAGCACAAACCCCACAGCACGTCCCAGAACTGAGGGCACTGCCTGCAAACCGCCCCACCTCCCGGAACCCTGGGCACAAGGAATTTCCCACAAGCTTCCAGAGAGAAGGGACAACAAAGGGGAAAAGGTCAGAAATCAGGAAGACTGGATTTCAAGCACCATCTTCTAAATGTGCTGCCATGTACCCTTTCTCTCATAAGCCACTGGGGGATGTGCACACCCCGAGACAAAGGAGTGCACGGGAGCCACTAAACACCACACCCCAACAGGAGATGGGGGAGGCCGCCCCCAGGACGACAGCTGCACAGGAAGCACAGAGCCCGGAACGATTCCAGAAGAGAAGCTGCAGAATGCCCGATGCACCCACTGCCTTAAGAGGTTCAGGCGGCTGGCTGAGAGCTTGAGGAGGGATTCATGTCAAGCCCAGCGCCTGCCATGGGACTGTGGTGGGGACACTGCCAGCACACAACCAAACAGGCAGGTCCCCAGAGACCCCTTTCTGATGGCTGGGACTGCACCTGCCCTGAACTAGGACGGGGACGAGCCCACTGGGCTGGCAATGAGCAGATCCAGATCCAGCTGCTGCCCTAGTGCCCCTGGGTGCTGCAGGCAAGTCAGGAAACCTCAAGTCTTCAGACTGGAACAGCAACCGGAAAAGCTCAGGGCTAGGATCTGGACTGGATCCCTGAAAGTCCAGTTCCAGCCGAGTGGACGTTTACACTGAAGGAGAGAGGATCAGGACCAGAGAAGGACTCCAAACACTTACACGAAGATGGAGGACCAGTGTCTAAGTGACGGCATTCTGCTCTTACCTAACAACCCCTCTACTGCGCAGCCTGAGGAGGACACAAAATGGACCACCCAAGGGCCAATGGGAGGTGTCACAGACGTCCATCTGTCGGTCACCTCGCCCAGCATGTCACATCCCGAAGAACAGAACCAACCTTCCAGCATCAGTAAGATGGCCAAGTGCTTGGACAAACCCATCTTTAATCACTGGACAGATGAGTTAGTCACAGACTGAGCAAGCACATTTAAAACGGACAAAAGCCCAACGCAGGGACCGCCTAGCTGCCAGTCACAAAGCCTCTGTGGAGTGAGTGACCAGTGAGCCCAAGAGGCCTGCGCGGGCCAGCTGAGCCACACCGTGAAGACCACAGCCTGCCTCACGGAGGACTGCGCTGGCCGCTCCGATAAACGCTGGAAACAAGTCACTCTATCAAGAGAAAATGAGACAAACGGAGCTGCCGAGGCCTCGGTGCCCCTTCGCCGCTGACGGGTGTGTGGTGGCCAGAGGGCGAGCACTGCAGCGGGCCACACGCCAGGAACGACACAGCGCCCTTACCTTTCGACTGTATCTTCTCACAGTTGGGGGAGATGATGATGCATTTCAACTTTCTGAGCTTCAGATGTTTGAGAACTTCCCTCAGCCCCAACACAAGTCGGCGTTTGGTCTTAGCCTTGACTGGATCTTTCTGGTACATACGATCTTGGAAACGAACCAGCTCTTTCAGCAGGTCCGTAACACAAGCGTCAACTTCTTTACTGAGCATCTGGCTGCAGTAGCTGGAAGAAACATTAGACACGGTCACGTTCCCACTGGCTGTGACACTCCAGTGCGCGGCTCCTGGCACACCTCAGATGAGGCGGACAGCGTGCCCCTTTCAAGAAATCACGCTTTGAGAGCAATACTAGTCAAAAAGGTGGAACTCCCGATAGGATTTTACGGAAGGTATGGATGGAGGCATCCTCTCCAGCCCCAACTACAAGGGACAAAGACCTCGGGGCCCCATGTCCCCAGGGCGGCCACTCCTGGGCACCTCTCCTCAGGAAAAAAAATGTTTGGAGAGTCTACCCTGAAGAAAAGTGGGAGGTAAGGAGGCAGAGCACCCTAAGAAATTACGTACAGAAATTACACAACGAGAGGGAACCCAGATGCAACGGGCTGTCACCTCACTACCCGTTCCCCCAACCACAACTTGGATTCAAGGGCACCTCTGGCATCACGGCACTAGGACCTCTCGGGAGCAGATTAGGTAGCCCTGGCATGTGTTACAACCAGGTCCTAGCCACCTTCCACCGGGAGGATGCAAACATCCAAGAACTCAACGCCCAGTGTCAGAGTGAGCACAGTGCCCCAGGCCCCACAGCTGCCCGGCTCACTCACTCCCGGAACCGCCGGCTGTGGATCTTGGGGCAGGCCTCCACCTCCTTCTGGGGCTCAGCTCCCAGCCGGTCTTCTGACTTGCTCTCTGCCACAGAAGCACAGGACACCGACTCTTCCGTTCCCCCTGGAGTTTCAGAGAAAGAAGTCACAGCATGGCCCCTCCGGGGCTCCACACACAGCCTGCGGGGACCGACAGCACGGCCCCTCCGGGGCTCCACACACAGCCTGCGGGGACCGACAGCACGGCCCCTCCGGGGCTCCACACACAGCCTGCGGGGACTGACAGCACGGCCCCTCCGGGGCTCACACACAGCCTGCGGGGACTGCGGCAGGGAACGCTCAGCAGGGGCAGTGTCGCCAGAGCAGCCCGAGCCGGCGGCACACACCCGCCACATCCAGACACGGCCACCGGGCGTCACAGCAGGCAGACGAGTGATGGGAATGGCTTGGGAAATCAGAAGAACCGGGCGACTCTCTGCACTGCCTAGAGGTGCCTCCCCGCCCCTTATTTAGTTATTTACTTATTTTTATTGCGGCAAATATTTCCAAAATTTACCATTTTAACCGTTTTTGGTTTTTTTGGCCACACCACGCAGCATGTGGGATATTAATTCCCCAACCAGGGATGGAACCCGAGCCCCTGGCAGTGACAGCGTGGAGTCCTAACCAGTGGACCACCAGGGAATTCCCTAACCATTTTTAAATGTGTGGTTCAGTGGCCAAATTTATTTTTTAATTTTGAAATTTAACCTGAAGTCCTTATCAGTAAGTTTTAAAAGCAGGTTTATTAGTTCTCAATTTTTTTGCACTTAAATGCTTGAAACCATTCCTTTATCAAATAACCCTTAAAAGAGAAGCTGAACATCTAAACTGGGAGAGCCACAATAGGTGTGTTTAAACCCATCAGACAGGATTCAATAACAGCTTACAACACTCAAATTGTCACTTCTAGACACTTCCAAAGTGCAAGTGCAATAACATCACCAAGGGAAGGAGTTCACCCACCAGGGAAGACAATGTCCCATGGCTGGCCTCTCCACCACCGAAAGGCGTAGCTTGTAAAACCCCTGGCAGCCTGTATGGCAGGAGCCTCTAGGCTGGGTGGCAGTGGACCCAACCCCAAGATCCACCCCGGGGAAATGCCAGCAGGAGGGGTGCTCACGTTCCCTATATACATCCCACACTGCCACAGCACCTCTGCTTCTAATGGCCCCAAAGTGGAAACGCCCACAATGCTCACATGCCACCTGGCACGTTTGTACACCTGGATGCTATGCAGCAATGACAATCGGGAACTACCTCTACAGGCCACAGACATACTGCTGGACAGAGGGGCACACACTCCAAGATTCCACTGGAACAAAGCCTGAAAGCTCACGGGTAGGGCTGCAGACAGGGCTGAGGCCTTGACCGGGAATCATGGGGACTGTGGGGCTGATACACTTCTGAACTTGGTAAAAAGCCCTCAAGCTATATGCTTATGATTTGTGTACTGTTCTGAATGTATAATTCACTAAAATGCTTACTTCACCCATTTTTTGTATGACACCATGTCTCACACACTTGTGGGCAAGCAGCTCTGCAGTTAATGGTGTTAATTCTCATGGCACTTCAAATTGCGAGGACCATCCAATGCCACACAGATCAAACTCAGGGGCCTCACCCCTCTGTCCCTCTCACCCCTGAGAAGCAGAGACACCAGAAGCTCCACCTGCCCCTAGGGACGTCCTCTTACTGTCAAGTTAGGAGACTGAAAACTTCTGCATTCCTGAGGCCCAACGCCCACGTGCTTTTGCCACACAGGGACAAGGGCTGGGCAAAGCCCAGACAGTTGGCTGTGCATACGGCCGCCTCCGCTGAAGGATTCTTTAAGCAGCAAGCCAACAGAACTCGGTACCTGAGGGGTCAGGCTGCCCGAGGGCCTGGTCGTCACCACCGCTCTCTCCATCTTGCACATCGTCACTGGCAAAAGCTGGGCTCACAGCATTTTCTTGGAGACGCTGCTGCTTTCTCTCCTGCCGCTCTTTCAAAATAATCTTTAAAATTAAATAAACGATCAAAACACCTAAATACTTGTACTTAAAAATAAGCTCTTCTGCAAAATAAGCCACCCAAGTTCAGCCGGTTGGCACCGTGCCTGTTTGTGCCCTTACTCCCCAACCCCGCCATGGGTGGGCCCAACCCTCTCAACCACAGCCCAGGAGCAGCATGTTCCCCCTGGGTGCACAGAGCAGGGCATGCGAGAACTGGGCTCCGACGCAACTGTGCAGCTCAACTGTTACCTGGCCCCAGGCAAGACACGCCTTCCTCAATCTGACACCCACCACACTCCACAGGCTGCTTTGAGAGTTAAATCAAAGAATGTGTGCCAGGAAGTGTCCAATATTTACCAAATCTGAGCATCAGACAGATTGCCTTGGGTAGAATGAGGGTAAACAATGTGAATGAGAACATAGTCCCCCCATTTCTGGTTTTCAGTCCATGTCACTCCAAAGTATTAAAATAAATAAATAAGGCCTCCCCCTCCAGCAGCTAAGGCACCCTGCTTCGCTCGCTCTAGCACCCCACGTGGGAAGAGCAAGGGATCATCTTTCAGATAATCGTGTACCCATCTTGACAAGAGCAGGTTCAAATGAGAGTGAAGGTTAAAATCTAAAAATGTAAGAGTCGAAAGGAGTAACACAGATACAGGAGAGTCTGTAGGTTTTCTCGCGCCCAATTTCAAACAAAACACCACACACCTTCTTCAACGAGGTTGGCTTCTTGGCCTTGGGGACCTCCCTCTGCTTCCCCTTCTTCATCAGGGGGGCGCTGGAGTCTAAGGGGTTGTGCGGGGTCTTCACCTGGCCAAAGCTGTGGCCCTTCTTCCCTGACATGGAGTCTCTGGAGAGGACGGGCACTGCTCCGACTACAACACAGGAGGGACACATGGCTCAGGCTGCCGCCCGCCACCTGCCTGGCTCCAGAGGGCAGGCTCGCTGCAGATCTGTCTCAGGGGCTCCATATGCTGCCCGCCCATCCCCACGACCTTCCTCATCCTCATCAAACTGTCCCTTAGAGAACCAGCTTCCTATCCCTGTAATCAAATCTCCTATGTTGCTCCTATGTTGTAATCAAATCTCCTATGTTGTAATCAAATCTGTAATCAAATCTCCTATGTTGCTCAGTAAAGTCTGATGATGTGTGGGTCTCATTTTTTGATTAAGAATTTTTCCGGGTAGCTTGTACTTAAGATGCCTTTTACTCCACCATTTGCAGTTGACACTGCCTTTGCAGAAGTTGGCCACTGGCTTTCCT
Organism: Balaenoptera musculus; assembly: GCF_009873245.2. Lineage (NCBI taxonomy): Eukaryota > Metazoa > Chordata > Mammalia > Artiodactyla > Balaenopteridae > Balaenoptera > Balaenoptera musculus. Next base: position 19,258,929 of record NC_045790.1, on the reverse strand, counting down.
ATGCATACCTTCTACCTCACTACCTTATAAGGCCCTCATAAGATCCTAGTAATATTTCAAGTTGATTCTCTTGAGTTTTCTAGACATAAACATACTTTCCTAAATTCCTTGCACAGTGTAAATACATGACCACAATCACTACTCAGTACACTTCCACTGCATACTATGGTTCTGTTCTACTTCCCACCTTGTTCCTGTTCCCAAGGAAACAGTTAACTTGTTCATACTTTCCCCCTACTTTTTAATTAGGAAAATTTCTAAACACATACCAAAGAAAAAGAGAATGTATAACAACAAACCCGCGTACTCACTGTCCAGCTTCAACAACCATCAGTATTTTTCCAAATATATTTTACCCACCCTCCTTAATTTTGGAATATGTTTTTAAAGTGCTGTGTAGACACAGGGGTGACTCCTGGAAAGGCAAGCCAAAAACAAAATAAAAACAAAAAAAAAAATAACTAAGCAGAGACATCAACAACCACGCACGGCAGGGAAGACAGCCACCAAATTCAGACCAGGGCAGTTCCTTAAACAAAACAAAAAAACCCCATCACAGTCACTACTCTCAGAAGGAAAAAATCAAATCCAGAGTTGCTACAATATATTAACTAAAACATTCAGTATTCAACAAAAAATTTTTCAAACTTTCAAAGAAACAAGAAAGTGTGACCCATACTACAGAAAAAAAAGGAAGTTAACAGAAACTGTCTTTGAGTGCTCCCAGCTGTGGGACACAGCTGACCAAGACTTCAAGGCAACTATGAGAACAGATGAAAACACAGGATTTCAATAAATACAAGTAACAAAGGAGAAAGGCTCAGCAGCAGATTTGAGATGGTAGAAAAATCAGTGAACATGAAGATAAATCAATAGAAACTATTCAATTTAAAGAAAAATTTTTAAATTTTAAAAGATTGAAAAAAATGAAGACAGCCTCAAGAGACCTGTGGAGCAAAAACAAGCATACCACTATACATATAATGGGAGTGCCAGGAGAGGAAAGAGAAAAGACAAAAAATATTCTGAAGAAATAATGGCCCTAAATTTCCCAAATTTGATGAAAACTTTAATCTACAAAGCCAAAATAGGATAAATATTACCAAAGGTAGGATAAATACAGAGATTCCCACCTAGACATATCATAGTCAAACTGTTGCAGGTGGAAACAAAGAAAAACTATGGAAAGTAGCAAGGGAAAAACAACTCATCACAGAAAGTGGAACAACAAGACAAGTAATATCTGACGTCTCACTGGCAACAATGGAGGCAAGAGGGCAATGGAATGACATTCAAAGTATTGGGAGAAAAAAAACGTCAACCAAAAATTCTATACCCGGCAAAACTATCCTTCAAAAAATGAATGTAAAATATAGATGTTCCTAGATAAACAATGACTGACAGAATTTGTTTCTTAATTTACTTATTTATAAGCAACCACTTACTTTTTTATTTTTAAGAAAATAATATTTTTAAAGTAAAGGAAAAAATCAACAAAGGAATCAAAATGGTACTCTATATTTAACACAAAATAAAGCAGTTAAGGATGAACAGAAGAATAAATAAGACATGCAAGAATCAGAAAAAAATAGCAACAGCAGTAAATCCAACCACAGTAACAATTACATTAAACATGAATGAGTAAAACACCCCACTCAACAGGCAGAGATTGTTAGCCTGGATAAAAAAGAAAGCTCTGACTATATGCTCTCTACAAGAAACATATCTTAAAGACACTGTCTGCTAGGTGGCCAGGGCTACTCTTCCCTATGCTGCTGGTAAAAACATTCACCTCCTCTTTAATCTGACCAGCCAGTTGGGAAGGCCTGACTTGGGCTCCAGAATAGACATAAGCCTCCAAAGGCCTTTGACTTAAGTTGTGTTCTGGCAAGAAAGCCCCACATAGGGGTACTTGGTACTGGCTCATCTAAAATGAAGAGGAACCCTGAATTCCTCTTAGCTAATTTTTACTTTTTCTGGAAAGAATGGTTCCATTACTGATGTCAAAAAGGAAGGTGATGGACATGTCAGTATTTGGGCATTCCTGGGATCTCTGGCCAAAATGTCATTTCAATACTACCAAAATCCCAACCTTACAATCTGACAACCTCAAATACTTAAAAATATCATCTGATCGAGGGCCCCCAACTCCTTGCAAAACTGTTTATGTACTTCATACACAACTGCATCTAAAAGGTCCAACTTGAACCTAGTTGCAAAACAGCCATCTCATATAGCCTCAGAGATAGTTCCCTCACTTTTCCTGCTTTTACCTTTGACTGGAGATCTAGAACACTCAGTCAGTAGTTTACACACTTCCCTGCAGGCTCCCCAAGAAGCTACATTCTTCAGAATCAGAGGTTGGCCAAGCACTTTGCAGATTTCTCTGGAAAGGCCAACACTGCAGGCCTTTACCAAACAGAAGACGAGCTGAGAAAAGCAACTCTGAGGAATATCTAAGAAGGCAGTGGTCCCAAGTTTTGATATATGTAAGAGTTACTCACACATGTGTTGTATAGAACTGTGGATCCTGAAATGAATAAAATTACCAAAATCACTGAGACAAAGAAATTTAAATACAGACTGGATACAAGATGCTAGCAAGAAATAATCATTAATATTATTAGACAGGAGGATGGCAGAGTGGTTCAATTAAAAATAAAATCACCATCAATTAGAGATACTGATGTATTTACAGGCTAAATGACCTGATGTCTACAAGTACTTCAGGAAAAAAAAGTAGAGTTCCCGATGCAACAAGACTGGCAAAATGTTAACTGATGGAGCTGGGTAATGGGCACATGGTGGCAGTATTCATCATATTCTCTCTACTTTTGATTATGTTTTAAATTTTCCACCACAAAAAAGTGAAAAAGACAAAACAAAACCAAAAATCCCACTGTGTGCTTGTTAAAAACACCTACTGCCCTTCCCATACCAAGTGGTTCTAGTGTACCACTTCTGAGATGTTCCTGGAACCTGCACTTTCAGCTTGCTCCCAGGCAGTACCATTGCTGGCAGTCCTGGGGATACTGTGTGAAAAAGAAACACTGGGTTCAGGGACACACTGTCAACTGGTGCCTCAGCTACACTGTACTTGGGCTAAATTAACTGCATTCAGACATTTTAAATTTGTACTCTGGGCTTTTAATAAAGGTCACTATGAAACTCACTAAAATTTACTTCTGCTGTAGCCATGAGGAGGCTACTTAGGAAACTGCTGACTATATCATTCAGCAGCCCATATAAAATCATCTGCCGGAGAAAGAGTGTTTAGAATTTTCAGCTTCAAAAAAATCCCACCTCCACCCCCATCAGAATGGCTAAAATTAAGACCAACAACATCAAATGTTGATGAGGATGTGGAACCAGGAGAACGTTCATACATTACTGGTGAGTGTAATATGGTACACAGGCAGTTTGGAAAACAGTCTGGCAACTTATAAACTAAATACCACGTGGCCCAGCAATTCCACTCTCCCAAGAGAATTTTAAAAAGACACTCAAATACTTGTACATGAATATTCACAGCAGTATTATCCACAACAGCCAAAAAGTGGAAACAGCCTAAATGTCCATCAATAGATAAAGAAATTGTGGTCAACAGAATATGATTCGATCACAACAAACACTGGTGAAATAAGATACATGAACATGGATGAACATCAAAGACATTAAGCTAAGTGAAAGCAGACTGACACAAAAGGTCGCAAACTATATGATTCCATTTATATAAAATGTCAGAATAGGCAGATCCACAGGCCAGGGGCTGGGGAAAGGAGGAAAATGGGGAGCTTAATGGGTAGGGGTTTCCTTTTGGGGTGATAAAAATATTAGGAACTAGACAGAGGTGATGGTTACAACACTGTGGATGTACTAAACGCCACTAAATTGTACAGTGTAAAATGGTTAATTTTATGCTACATGAATTTTCATCTCAATAAAAAACAAAAAGGAACTACTGACATATATCTACAGTGTAAGTAAATCACAAAAATATTGTGTCGAGTGAAAGAAACCTTACACAAAGACGCATATACTAAGATTCCACTTACATGAAGTTCTAGAACAAGGAAAAACTAGTCTATGGCAGAAAAAAAATCAGAACCATGGTTGCCTGCGGGTAGCAGCAGGGAATGACTGGGATGGGAAGGGGCTGAGGAAAATTTCAAGGGTGCTGACGATGTTCTACATAGCCAGGAGTCTAGGTTACACAGTTATACATTTGCCAAAAGGCTTCAAATGGTGCACTTAAGATCTGCGCGTGTCACTAAATGCATATTTTACCTCCAAAGGAAAAGAAGAGCCATAAATAAATACTGAACTCTATGCATGCTGTAACACTTGGGGGTAAAATACAGTGGTGTCTGCAACCTACCTTAAATGCAGCAAAAATAAAAAACAACATACTGATGAATGGATAGATCAGGGTCAGCAAACTTTTCCTTAAAGGGCCAGAGTGTAAATATTTTAGGCTAATGAGCATACGCATATTGCCAACACTCAACTGCCATTATAACTCAAAAGCAGCCACAGATAATACTTAAATGAACAAGTGTTGGCTGTGTTCTAATAAAACTTTACAACCAGCAGCCAGCAGGTCATAGTTTACTGACCTCTGGAAAAGTTATGTGATTGAAAAAAATTAGGGAATGACTGTACAATCTAGATGGTGAGTACATGGGTGGTCACTGCATGATTTTATTCAGCTTTTCCAGCTGTTTGAAAATTTTCAAAAGAACAAAAATGCTACCTCCCTCTCCTGAAGAGACAAATCATGTTTATCCTTTCTGGGATTAATGCCATAATAAAATCACCATCAGTTAGAGATGCAGATTGAGGTATTTATAAGTAAAATTACATGATGTCCACAAATTGCTTTAAAATGCTTCAGAAACCAAAAAAAGCTTCTTCACCATTTCCTTGGATACCTATTTTTCACTTTTAAAATAAATAAATAAACTGCCTCAGAGGGAAACATATTTAAAAGACTATGGTGGCAAATGTGCATTATTTCTCTGTATGACAAATTGCCAATTTTAACTATCTTGGCTCTAAGAGGTGTTTCAGAGGAGAGAATGACTGCATCACTACCGAGTCAACACTGCCACCCCCTGCGTTCCCATGGACAGGCAGGTAGTTCATTTCAATCTGGTGAAGCTTTATAACCTGTACAGGGCACTTACATATCATAAGATTTTCAGGTACACCAAGTCGTCACATCAAGTGGAAAACCCATAAACCCATGTTTTGTTTTGTTTTTTTAAATGTGTATTTATTTATTTATTTTTGGCTGCGTCGGGTCTTAGTTGCGGCACGTGGGATCTTTCGTTGCGGTGTGCAGGGTTCTCTCTAGTTGTGGTGCACGGGTTTTCTCTTCTCTAGTTGTGGCGCGCAGGTTCCAGGGTGCGTGGGCTCTGTAGTTTGTGACACATGGGCTCTCTAGTTGAGATGCGTGAGCTCAGGAGTTCTGGCGTACGGGCTTAGCTGCCCTGTGGCATGTGGGAACCTAGTTCCCTGACCAGGGATTGAACCTGCATCCCCTGCACTGGAAGGTGGATTCTTTACCACTGGACCACCAGAAAAGTCCCCAAAACCCACCTTTCAATAAGACCTATTTCTTAAAATCATCATACTTAAATAACTTTACAAATTTTGTGATAAAATACATGTAACATAAACACTATTATTTTAACCGTTCTTCACTTCACAATTCAGTGGCATCAATTACGTTCACAACGTTGTTGCAACCATCACCACTACCCATATCCAAAACTTTTTCATGCCCCGAAATAAAAATCTGTCCCCATTAAACAATAACTCCTCATTCCCCACTCCCCTCAACCCCTGGTAACCTCTAATCTACTTTCTGTCTATGACAGAATTTCCTTCCTTTTTAAGGCTGAATATTCCACTGTATGTATATACCACCTTTTGTTTACCCATTCATCTCTTGATACACATTTGGGGCGTTTCCACCTTTGGGCTACTACGAATAATGCTGCTATGAACACTGGTGTACAAGTGTCTGAGTCTCTGTTTTTAATTCTTTTGGATACATTCAGAGGAGTGGAATTGCTGGGTCACATGACAACTCTCTATTTGGCATTCTGAAGAACCACGGGACTGTTTTCCAAAGTAAGTGCACCATTTAACATTTCCATCAGCAACGGTTCCAATTTCTCCAAATCCCCACAAACACTTGTTATTTTCCACGTTTCTGATTAGAGCTATCACAGTAGGTTTGAAGAACTGCCTCAGTGTGGTTTTAACTTGCATTTCTCTAATGACTACTGATGTTGAGCATCTTTTCACGTGTTATTGACGGTACGTATACCTTCTCATGGAGAAATGTCTTTTCAAGAGCTCTGTCCATTTTTTAATGAGTTACTGAATTGTAAGAGTTCTTATATATTTGGATATTACATCCTTATAAGATATGATTTTCAAATATTTTCTCCCATTCTATAAGCTGTCTTCTTATTTTCTTGATACTGTCGTTTGGTACACGAAAGTTTTTAATTTTGATGAAATCCAATTTATCTATTTTTGCTTTTGTTGCTTGTGCTTTTGGTGTCCTGTCTAAAAATTCATCACCTAATCCAAGGTCATGAAGTTTACCTCTGTTTTCTTCTAAGAGTTTCAAGTTTTAGCTCTTATATTTAAGTTGTTGATCCATTTTGAGTTAATTTTTGTATATGGTGTGAGGCTGGGGGTCCAACTTCATTGTTAAGCATGTGGAAATCCAGTTGCCCCAGGACCATTTTTTAAGTGACTGTTCTTTGTCCTTTTAATGAACTCAACAACCCTGTTAAAAATTCACTGGCCATAGATATGTGTGTTTATTTCCGGATTCTCAATTCTATTCCACTGGTCTATATCTATCCTTATTCCAGCACCACATTATTTTGATTATATATAAATAACTTTTGATTACAAGAGAAAACAGTCACAAAATAGTCTACTGAAAAAGACTTCAATCATTCGTCTGAAATGAAAAGACTCTTTTACCTGAGAACACCACTGGTTTGGAGGACTGCTTTGCATTCTGGGAGTGCTGCTTCTTTTCCAATGCGGTTAGCATTCCTCCCAAATCCAGCTGTACTGGAATTTGGCTCTTCTTTCCACTACTTTTAAAATTATTCTAAAAAGTTCAAAAATCAGAAGTTTATTTACAATACTATATTTTACAAATTATGCTTTTCATTTTATGATAAAAAATCATATAATTAATAAGATAAAACAGATATAGGGGCTATAAAAATCTTAAAATTAAAAAAAAAATTAAAGTAATTAAAACCCCAGTCAATTCCAAATTATCTGCCAATATTACCACCAAGGTTGTTTACTTCCTCCTCCTCCTTTCATAACACTGGTTTAATTAAACCACTTACACGTCTGCATCTCCATTGTGAATAACAGCATACATCTACAGATAAGGAACCAAGACTTGTATAAAGTCCTTGGCTACGAAAGTTTATGTGTGAGGCTAGCTGGTTGGTACTACTGCCTCATTAACACCATTTGCTCTCCAATTGCCTAAGTGAGCCAACCAAGTGCCATGAAACCATGGAGGCAAGACCAAAAATTTATACAAGTCCAAACCACACCCAGCAGGTGAGTATTATATTTAGGCATGAAGTCAGACACACTCTAAACAAATGTTATTTCTGAAATCATTCTGATTTGGGTTTTGAGACTGTATAAGGCTGTACGGACGTGTTGTCTCTTGTGCTTTAGCACCTCCACTCCTGCCCCCCGCCACTGTTCTCTTCCCTGATGCCAAATTCATGCTGGGTGAGGGCTCATGGCAATGGTTGAGTGCTGAGCACAGCACAGGCAACTACAGAGACCTCTGCAGGGATGGAAGACGACCAAATTACAACATAGGAATGCAAAGATACATGGGTTTAGAATTTTACTTTTCACAAGTGTGAAAATAATCACCCCACTTTGAAAGGCAAAATGACAATGAACATGCCCAAAGGATGTAAGTTCTCCATCTAGATTATGAACTACAAGTTCATTCCTGAATCCACAGTGGGGCTGAGGCATGAGGAGAATCATCTCTTCCTCTGATCCTGACTACCTGAGTGAAATGCTTGTGGCTCTCTTTTTTCCTCCTGTCAGACACCACTGCCTCACAAAGGGATTCTTCTGTTTCCTGAATAAGTCAACGTTTTTTCTTTAAATCCAAGTTAGACAGGCAGTTTGTGTTCCCCTCCTTTCTGATACAGCAATGGCAGTTACCAATAGTCTAATTTCAAAAGTGACAAAGCAGTTTTAGCTTAAGAGCAACTTTGTTTCAACATACTGGATGTGGTTCCCCAATGAAGGAATGAATCAAAACAAAACCACCTGTGCCCGTACACAAAGAAGTCTGGAAAGCAGTTTTTCTCAAGAGTTTAGTTTAGCAAGAAAAGTTAAGCCAAAAGCAATTGTGGTTTCAATCTAAAAATTACCTGTGGCTGCTGTTTAGACTGAAATTTCGGTGACTCTACTCTGTCTCTTCTTTCAGATGCAACTGCCAGATTGGGAAACTCCTCGGCATCCTAAGTAAACCACACACCCTTTAGCTCTTCGCAAATCACAATTATCAAATAAGCCCAACTACAGCCTTTTCCTTGCTCTTATTTTCTTTCCATAAAAATATCCTTATAAAAGTGCTCAAAGGTGTTATAAAACAGTCAAAACAAAAACAAAAACAAAAAACTAATGTAAGTGCTTTGGCTTTATTTCACTCTTAGAACAAAGTTAAGGACCGCAGTTTGAATCTCCCTGCTCCAGAGAGAGAGCAGGGGCCTCAAGGATGCGGGTTCACCGAGCAGTCTACGAACTGCCCCAAGCACCCTGGCACAAGAGTGTTCAAGCACCCATCCTTCAACTATGCTTTTCTTTAGGGAAACCATCAATCTGGACTCAGGAGATGTAATAAGCATCTTGTCACATGTGCTGATCCTAGACTAGAAAAAAGAAACAAAGGAACAGGTCTCTAAACAATGTTTAAATCATTTTAAAATGTCTTATGGCTTCTGTCAACATTTTAGGGACCCTGGAGAAATTATGTGAAAAATGTGGGCAGAAATAATGAGTTATTTGTTGGCCCAAACAATAACGCCTTACCGCAGTCATAGGTTTTCCAACATGCAACCCCATTACTCTCAAGGGAATGTTCAAAGAGCCCTGGGAGCCCCTCGAGTCTGTGGGAACCCCTCGGGCTTGACCCTAAGCTGGCTGCCGGCGAGCACTGCTGAGAGACCCTTCTGCCAGCACCGGGAGCCAGGCTGCTGAGTCTGGTACTGCAGAGCCACGAGAAACATATCAGGATCCAGGACGGCTCCCTGGAGAACAGGGACATTCTTGGAGCATCACAAGACAACAACTTAAAGAGCACTTTCGGAAGTTCATGATATTCTCTTCTTGACCAGGATCCACTACAGATCTACAGTATTCTAAGTTTCTCTCAATAGTGGAGCACATTATACCAAAACATCTAGATAGAAAAGGAGGCCCTGCAGAAGCCAGCATGCCAAAGCAAAGAAAAAAACAGGCCAGAAAATACCGAGGGGTATATATTAGTAGTAGGGCATACACACCATTAAACTTCAATACAAGTAGTTTTGTCTCTAGGCCATTCATTCATTTGTTTACTGAGTGCCTGCTATGAGATGGGCACTGCGCTGGGGACACCAAAATGAAGAAATGAAGAAAACGGGTGACAACTATTTTCTTTAGCACTACAATTATTAAAGAACATGTTGGAGAATTTTCACTTCAGCAACCAGTATGAACCCATATTTCTATTAAGAAATACCCATTTATTATATCAAACAAGGTGAGTAATAAATGTAAATGTACTTCAATCCTTGGTGGCTCTTGAACTGTCAAGACTTCATATTTTGATTTAGACTTTTCTTTCTTTTTCCTATTCTTTCTTGAGGCTTCATTTTGCTCAGGATCGTCACCTTGTGATGCTCTGGACTAGAACAAAAAAAAACCAAAGCAAAAATCATGGGGTTTTAGGACCATTTTTAAAGTCTTTATTGAATGTGTTACAATATTGCTTCTGTTTTATGTTTTTTTTTGGTTTTTTGGCCGCAAGACATGTGGAATCTTAGCTACCCAACCAGGGATCGAATCTGCACCCCCTGCACTGGAAGGTGAAGTCTTAATCACTGAACCTCCAGAGAAGTCCCCCCATTTCTGTTTTTTTTAAAAAACTGAAAACAAAATAAACATCTTTATTTATTTATGATTTCAGGAGCCCTGAGGTAGAACAGACAGCAGATTGTTAATGGAGGCTCCTAGAGGGGTGGGACCAAAGGGCTATGGCAAAAGGACCTTTTCCATAATTAGATCCTTGTAATATTATAGGTGCTATTTCAGTAATAAAAATTCACAATACAGAAAGTTTTAGAGGGGAAAAAAAGAAAAAACATTATGACCACAATGCAAAGCCATCTGGGTCATAAGATTACAGAAAATCCTCATTTTCTCATCTTTATTTTGGGACTTCTCGAAAATAAACTTTTCTTACACCTCTAATTAAAAAATAATTTTTAAAAAGATGCTGAGAAAACAAAACAAAATCTGTTAACTCTTAAGAGTGTTAAAAGCTCGTTCAGAGCTTCCCTGGTGGTGCAGTGGTTGAGAATCTGCCTGCCAATGCAGGGGACACGGGTTCGAGCCCTGGTCTGGGAAGATCCCACATGCCACGGAGCAACTGGGCCCGTGAGCCACAATTACTGAGCCTGCGCATCTGGAGCCTGTGCTCCGCAACAAGAGAGGCTGCGATGGTGAGAGGCCCGCGCACCACGATGAAGAGTGGTCCCCACCTGCCGCGGCTGGGGAGGGCCCTCGCACAGAAACGAAGACTCAACACAGTCATGAATAAATAAATAAATAAATAAAAGAACGTGAATTTCTTTAAAAAAAAAAAAAAGCAAACTGGGCTATTCATTTCAGTAACAGTCAAGTGGTCTTAGTTTGCATAAAAAAAAAAAAAAAAAAGAAAGAGAAAAAAGCTCGTTCAGATGGTGACTTGGTGTCCTGCTGTGCAGCCTGCGCCCCGACACCAGCGGGGCCTTGGAGCTGGCCAGTCTCCATGTGTAGTTGGAGGGGCCTCACCGCCGCCTCCTGTGTTTCACAAGTATGTGCATAAAGCTGTAGGGAACAGGCACACAGGTCTGACTTCACCATTAATTGTTACCAGCACAGATTCCTCAATCAACCAAGCATAAACACACAGCTCCTGTTTGTGTGGGATGGTCTAAGACACTTTGGCTATCAAAAAGTATCCTAACACTCAAAAAGATAGGAAACCAGCACTAAACAAATACGACCGTATTTCAGCTTAAAATAATTTATCAGTACACAATGAAAATCAAAACCAAAATCTAGCCCAGTAAAAAAGGTTCTTCAAGAAACAAATCTAGGGATTGAAAAATAACAACTTAAAATTATTTGAATTGAAAGGAAAAAATGGATTCTGAAATGCTATCTTACAGTAAGTAAGCTGCAATTAACCAAGAATCAATTAACATACATGATGATCGCAAAATGTGGCACACAATTATCTTGCTACCGGTACCTGGTAGGTAAAAGCAATGTAAAATCAACAGACAAAAGACTGCAGTATTTTATATACCAGAGCCTAAGCTACTGCCAGCATCTCTCTTGTAAAGAATTCAAAATGGTCCACAGATATTTTAAGACCATAGGTCTAAAATGCACATCCTTACTTGTGTATAAAAGCTACCACTTGTGTCCCTAAACTGTATTCAATTCAAGTACTGAATACAACCAACTCAGATTAGTGCCTACAGTACCGAATGAAACACTTTGTTAGGATTTGAGAAAAAAAGAAAGACAATCCAGTGGTACAGAAGAGCAACATAATCAAAGTGTAACACGTACCTTTTTAGTAGGATGGACAACATGTTTCTCTTTGTACGAAGGCTCCGAAGATAAAACTTCAGAAGATGACATACTACCATTTTTAGGATCTGCTGATGAAGCAATCATCTTTAGGTTTATCATGGAAGTAACATTTTTAGGGGCTGGTGACAGTTCTGTAGATAATGTCTGCCGAACAACATAACCCATTGGTGTCCAAGATAATTCTGCTCAAAGATAACCAAAATTGTTGAACAATCCCAACAGTAAAAAAGAAATTCCTTAGAAATTCCAAGCATGCATTACATGAAGTACTCAAGAGCATGGTTAAATTAAGGTGTTGTTAAGAACGTTCTCTTGGAAACTACAGTATCCACTAAATTTGTTTTTCTTCTTGGAACATGCATGCTGAATTAACTTGTAAGGGGAACTGCCTCTCCTAGCAACTGTTCTTTTAACTTGGAGGTGCAGGTGGTAAACAAAAAAGTTTCCATTAAAAAACAATAATCCACAAATACATCCACGTGGCAAACGCACAGAAATAATGAGCTAAAGATCAAACTGTGGCCCTACTAAACTTGATGTGTACCTTTAACATCCGAAGTCAAAGATCACTAAACTTCAGCTACCACAATAACTGGTAATTTATTTCTTTCTAGAACATAGGCATAAGTATGGCAACACTACTCCGTAGGTGCCCATGAAACTCTATATACAGACAAAACAAAAGGACATCCATCAGGACACGTGCAGGTCATGTCAGCAGCCTGTGGCTACCCCACAGTGGGGAGACAGACTGTTCTTGTCACCACAGAGCTATGCATCTTCACAGCAGTTGCTGAAGTGAAGGTCTTTTATTGAACCACGTATGTACCAAACATGCTAACGCAATAGAAAACACACCTGTGAATAAATCTAGAATAATTTTGTAAAAAGGTCTTCTGTTAGGACAAGCTACTCACAAAAACTTCAAAAGCAGAATCTACTGAACTCTCTCTGAATACCTCACTTCTGGGCCAGGCCAGGCCAGACCAGCAGTTCTCAAAGTTCTGAGACTCCTAGGACCCGTTCAGGGGTCCACAGTCAACACTGTTTTCCTGATAACAGGAATGTGCCATCTGCCTTCCCCACTCTCTCTCTCCCATGAGCGTAGTACAGTGGGGTTTTCCAGAGGCTGTACGACAGAGAACAGTGAAACAGGTGAATGCCGAAGCAGATCTCCTGAGCCAGACGTTAAAGAGCTGCTAAAACGTAAAGGCTGCTCTACTCTCCTGACTAGTTCTTTAGCTGTGGAAAATAGTTTTTTTTTTTTTAATTAAAATGTGCTATGTTAACCTGTAATGGGTTTATTGTTACTTTTAAAGTGAATTAGTAAGTATTTTGTATTTCTCAGTTTTAATTTCAGATATTACAAATATTGACAGTTACCCAAATAAACAGAAATTCTTTGGGGTTTTTTAAAGGGTATTAAGGAGGTCCTGAGACCAAAAACTGAGAGAACCACTGATATAGGTAATGCTTACGAAAGTAATCATTTCTGAGTTCATAAACTGTCTCACTTAACCGGACAAACATTTCATTTAGAATTCTTTACTTGTATGTAGTTTACACTCCTTGTGCATGGATGTGGGATCTCGTTTGCTTACTTCAGTCGTCTAACAATGATGCCAGTTTATCAACCCAACAGCTGCCTTAAAGAAGGCTTTAAAACAAAAACATTTCAGTTGCACTAGACTGAAAATGAACTAAGAAAACAGACGACAACAACAGACAATTTTTATTTTTTAAAATAATATTTGATAGCCACTCTTACCTCTCGTACATGAAGAGGGACTGGTAGCAGCATTACCAGTTACAGATTCAGTCCGATTATTATTTTTCACCACTACTTCACCCTAAAACACAAACCAGTTCTTTTCTTACTATTTCAAAATACAAGTAATCATTATTTTTGAAATATATAGCTTCCTTCGCCATTCTTAAAACCTGCAAAACATACGCTAATTAAAAATTCCAAACACATAAGTACATAACGTGAAAAGTTAAATTACTTTCTTCTGCCAAATCTCATTCCCTAGAGGAAAAACCACCCACCGTCTACAGCTTAGCTAGCATCCTTCTATTTCTTTACTTAGGAGATAAACATTTGTGTATCATTTTAAATGGATCTCCATAATGGGATCACACCACTCGCAGTATCATGTAACTTAGGAAAAAAAAACCCAACATACAACCAACAATTTCCAAGTCAACACAGATGTACCTACACGACTCTTAGGGCCGAAGTGCCCACTGTGAATGCAAAAGCTGTCGTTCACCACACCCCCACACCAAGGCTCAAAAAAATCCATGAACATGCCCACAAAAACAAATACAGGCCTTCTAATACGTACTCCTTTTCACAGACAGAAAGCTGCCACATGCATGGAACAAAAGGCACCTAACGACACTTGGGGACAAGTGAGTACATTAAGAGAGACCTCAAAATGACCAGCAGCCAAGGTGAAAGGAAACTGATAAATTCACACTGAATGGATGTAAAATAAATTCTGAAGTTCATATGTTTCATAAATTTACCCATTTTACCATTTCATTACATCTAAGCCTAGTTAAAAAAAAAAAAAAAATTGTTCAGTGGCCAAAATAGCTGATTGCTGAATATGCCTTGTGCCACTTCTCTGCCTGGACAGTACAAGCCTGGCAACCTCCAAGAGCTGTTTCAGAACAATGGAAAGAACATGCTCCTTAACTAGGACAGAAAGCCCCCATTTTCATTACAAACAGAAATGAAGCAAAATCCTCCATGTGGCACCCGCTGATTCCTGGCCCCATGGTAGAGCTCACTAAGGGCCTGGAAATACCTACTTCGCCCTGGGCCTTCCTGCCCCAGGGCCTCCCCAGAGGACCCACCACTTCCCTACAGACAGCAGGCAGGGCTTCCTGGGCGGGCAGGTGTCACTTGCTAACCTGCAAATTCCAAATTACTGCCTGACAGATGCACACCATACAAATCTTGCAGGAGGTGCCACCTAGAGCACCCACCCCATCCCAGGAGTGCGGAGCTGTCTGCTTCAATCTGCTGCAGGACTGAGGCCCAACCTCTGAACAGAATCTCGATAATTTCATTTTGCTACCACCAAATGGATGCAAAACCAGGCTGACTGGGGAAGTGAATTTTTATTTTCAATGAAGCATTTCTGGAAACTCCAAAGGCATGGGGAGGTGGGGAGTCTGGCAAAGAGAAAGATGCCATTCTCCCTTCTATTAGCACCTTTCTCAGCTTCCAAAACACTGGGCTAGTCCTGGAGGAGGTGATGTGGCGTCAGCACGGCTCTGTGGAAGTGACTGCACACTGAGAAACAAATTCTCTTCCGGCCCCATCCTGTAGGCTGCTGTGTTCTCTATGGGGCTCCAGATAGACACAGTATGTAAAGGCAATTATGTTAACTAAAAAAAAATAAATTCATCAAAGGAGAAAATAAAATAACATAAATGATTAAAGCACAGCCTGTTCTTTGAGTAAACGTAACTTTTATGCTCACCAAGGCCAATGAAACACTAGAAATGGCTTACTTATTCAAGAATCGTTAAGTAAATTATATGTATCAATACCAAAGATTCAATGCAACAGTTATATTTTCAAAAAATATTTAATGACATGGAAAAACTACCACAAGTTTTTAAAAATTCAAACACAAGCTTGTATCATACATGTGTATCCTAAATTGAGGGGAATGCCCCTCAATTCCCACAATGTACCATTAAAAAAAGAATAAGTGTCAAACATGGTTTTCTCTTGGTTGTACAGCTTCAGACAATTTTTTTTTTCTTAATATTTTTCTGGTGTTGAAAGATGTTACTAATACCATCAGGAAAAAAAGGTTTCTTTCAGAGGGAAAATGGGAAAAAAAACAAAAAAAACACTCCACACATAATTCAAGAGTGTGAATATATAAAGCAATGAGTATGTACACCTCCCCACATAGCATGACATGCCTTACTTCTGGTCCACATATGCAGTACTCATATGTAACAAGTGACC
This sequence comes from Balaenoptera musculus, assembly GCF_009873245.2. Classification (NCBI taxonomy): domain Eukaryota; kingdom Metazoa; phylum Chordata; class Mammalia; order Artiodactyla; family Balaenopteridae; genus Balaenoptera; species Balaenoptera musculus. The sequence goes on along the minus strand of NC_045790.1, from coordinate 19,242,992 downwards.
ATGACATAAAGTGTCATGCTTCCACTCACCCTGGACCCGCTGTACTCTGTCCTACTTTTGTACAGCGCTCACGGGCTTGGAATTATCCACTGACCACCCATGATGAAAGCATGGAGCCCCTCGACTACTCAGCTATTCCATACACACAGCCAGGGCCCAGAAAGCAGTCACAAAGCTGTCAAACGAAACTGTGATTCTTCTACATCAGTCAATCGGCCTTACTTATCACCACTGTGTAAAAGGAAAACACCAAGGTGTAATAGTCTAAGGGTCAACATGTGGGGAATGATTTATTTTCTGCACATTATAAGCCACTACCACCAAGTCTTCAGAGGCTTTAGTATCCAGGCACCCAAGAGAAGTACTAGGACAGGAAATGGAAATCCTTTTTCCATTCAAGAGGTAAATGAACTGGTGAGCTCTGTTTTCTTCATTGTTTCTTCTTTCTCCTTACCTCCATACTGGGATGGGCCCCAATTTGTCACAAGCCATTTTAGGGACTACTAACCCAATAAAGTTTTTTCCTGGAAGTCTCAAAATCAATCTGTTTGAGAGGAAAATGCATCAATTTGATGGAGTAAAACTTTGAGATCAAATGGTGAATACAGTGCAATTTAAAATTATTAGGCACTGAATGCACTTATTGCAATGACATTTTCCGTATCATTGACAAGACAGAGGTGCAGATAAAGAGCCTGGAAAAATCAGAAGTTACACTATGCAGTTTTAACATTACTATTTGATTAAAAAAAATCTTTCCCTGTATTGGAAAAAAATGCTACCAGAATGCAATGGTAGAAACAACATTTTCACAATGGGCTGTGGAAGCAGGAACCCATGCTAGAATCTTCTCCTCCCGAGACACTGCAATGTTTTCTAGCCACCAGATATGAAGACACTTGCTAAGTGATTCTCTGGAAAGAACAGCCACACCAGGTGTTACAGCCTGACTATAAACAGTTCAAACAACAGAGAAAGTCACCTAAGCGAACTGAGAGGCCCCTCCCACACCAAGATGTGAAGTGTAGCGTTTGAAGTGATGTCCTTGCATCACTATCCATCACTGAGGAGAAAGGAAGAAAGAAGGGAACAAAAAGAGCAGGAGGCTGCACTCACCTCTGCATCAGTAGAGGCAGAGCGTAAAGGCCCCCACTTGAGCTGCTTTTGTATCTCTGGTATCTCACTGTTCTCTCGACCCTGCAGTTCAGGAAAATCCAACCTGGTAAATTCAAACTCAGGTTTGGACGCAGATCCACTTTTTTCAATGATTCTGGATTTCCTGTCTGTTCGTTTATAATAACCATCTGTATTTACAGAATTAAAAGTAGGGGTAAAAATTTAGATGTTGTCTAATGACCTGTACTCACACTTAAATTGCAGAGTAGAAAGTCTACTGCTATTGATGCAACAACACGTTATTGTCCAAACAGCCTAATTTTTTGTAGTGTTGTTAACCTTCTCTGTAACAGTGGAAAACATAAATGACCATGAGGGCCACGAAGCAGAAAAATGAAAACACACTGCAAATTTTAGGAGTAATTCTAAAGTGGATGAAATAGCTACCTTAACCTGACTGTGCAGCTGGGCATTTCAATTATTCTTAATACACACTTTAGAGATTTGTGAGAGTAAGGGGACTCCTACAAATTTTCTTTAAATAATAAAATTTCCATGTTTTAGTTTGCTGGAAGAAACTGGAGAGAAACAAGTAAAATTAAACTTATAACCTCTTTCCCATCTTTCTCCTTCAAATGCAAATGAATGATGCTACAGGTTACAATGCCATAAAGCCCCAGCATTTTTTAAATTATTTAATTGTAAGGCTAGAGTTATTACAGTTAACTGTTCAAATTTTCTTTCACATTACCATGTACCAGATGGTTTATGAGTGAAGTCAACACCAAGAGAAAAAGTTACATATCAAGTAACAATAAATTACACACGTAAATAAAATGACAGACCATTCCCAGTAAGTACACTATTACAAAGGTTTTAAGTTATTATATAAACAGATGATGGCTGTGATCAACGTGCAATAGTAAGTAATTTACAGGAAAAAAACAAGACATCACGTATAATCACTAACTTTCAGCCAGAGACTGGAACAGCAGTTTTTAAGACCAGAGCAGACATGTCCTCTGAATGACTGTCCCGCCCCAGGTTTGGTATTGTTTAGGATGGGATTTAAACCATAGTCAACTCTCCCACATACTAAAAAGTGTCCCAACAGAATACCAGAGAAGCTATTTCAGGGGTGAACGTGATCAAATATAGTACAAGGGATGTGACTGTAATTCACTTTTATTTAACAACTCTTTTGAGGCGGGTGATTATCACCTACTTGCTATGTGACTTTACAGAAGTTCTTGCATAAAACAAGGTAATAACATGTTAAGGACACGTCATAGAGCCCACACAAACAAGTTCCCTCCCCGGGAGGAAAGGCCCCCAGGATCCCACAGGAAATCTGATGGCCTCAGTTTTTCATGATGAGTAAGCCCACAAAAATAGTTCAAAGAACAGAGACGTTTCTGGGGGTAGACAGGGTAGGAAGACCTAACATACAGAGCATGTTATTTTTACCTGATTTCAAACTATTCTCAGCATGAATGGACATACGAGGTGAACTTTTAACTGATTTTAAATCAGATGATACAGGTCCATCAGTCTTCTTAGTGTCAAACTTCTGCTCATCACAGGTTTTCTTCTGCAGGAAACATTAAAAAGTAAACATAATTAAAAAGTAACATATTAAAAAGTAACATAAATTCACTATAAAAAAGGCTCAAATTTACAAATTCATAAGTACAACTCAACCATTTTTTAGAAAGGTTAGACCATATCAAATTTTAAATATCTCAAAATTTAAATACCTTAAATAACACGCAAGAACTTACCAGTTCTTTATGTTTTAAATGCTAAAGTGACCAACAAAACCAAAACATTTACAGACCTTAAACAGAGCTTTTGTGTCTTGCGGGAGAGGGCACATGTGCTTGTTTCGTGGCTTCACGGTTTTAAAACCTCCGAAACAACGGGGTTGGTTGTAATCATACTGGGAGCCAGGCACTGGGCAAACATTTCGTGACGACTCCAGGGTGTAAGGAGAATAGCCATACGGATGAAGAGGGATCTCAGGAGATAAGTACTGAGGTGGAAAAGTTGAAGCTCCAAAAGCCGTATCTTCAGCATAGAGTTTCTGTCTAAATAAAAAGGGTAAATTTTAGTTGCAGATTTCATACCACAAACCAAGGAGCTTAATATTTTGTAATAAACAAATTTAAACTTTTTATTATTTTTGAGGTCATTTATTCTAGCAATACCTCAAATTAAAAACCAAATAAAACCTCTGAGCACTTCTTTCTTAACCTGCACAGAAAGATGCTGACCTAGTTCTGTTTTTTTCATTACTTATCTGGAACCTCCATGAAAGGACCCTATTATAAGGAACATTAGAAAAGCCCAAGGATACTCCAGCAGCTTTCCACTCTCATGCTGTCAAATATTTGGAAAAGCCTCTCTCAGCAACCCTGGCCAAAAGAGCCGTCCAGACCATTCTCTCAGTAGAGGGAGTTTTTTTACTGCCCATCCAACTTCTACCCCAACAACCTGCAGGGCCTGCCTCCTGAGGCCCCCAGGTGCCCGCAGACAGCCTGCCCAGCCCCTTCCCTGCTCCAAGCCCACTGCCACATCCTGTGCTCTACTGACTCTTGGGGCTGGAGTTGCAATGGGGACACTACGCACAAGGTGGTCCAGGAACTACACATGCTGCTAACAAGATGCAACCATCTGTGAACACTGCTACTGCCTCAACTTTCTCAAGCTGCTAGGCTAAACCGAAATATAACTTAACATTAATTTTTTTTTTAGCAAATTTGGTATACAGCCAGAGGTTTCAACCATTTTGCAATAAAAGTTGATACAATGACAAAATGCTAAGCAGCTGAGTTAAATACAAATCACAATCTTCTCATTCCCACAAATAAGCACCAGCAGATGTTTCTGTGACTTTCCAGAGCTCCAAATTATCTTGTAGCAAATCAATGAAATCCCAAAGTGTACTGGTCCACTGAAAGGCAGGAAGGGCCAAAGCTAATGATGAGACACCCCACATGATCTTCCGGCTGTTCAACTGTCAGGAGATATGGGCGTAGGCACCACTGCTAGAAGTCATGTTTCTACTCTGCTGCAAGTAAGAGTCTGCACGGAACAAAGAAAGGAGTTGCTATCTACAGGCTAGACCTGTAGCACACTGATGAGAACGCTCACTGCTTTCGCTCCCATGCAGCACTGAACTGCCTGGAATCCCTGTCTATTAATTCACGACATTTTATAATAAGGTTAAATCTTATAAGATCTTTTTCTTGTAAGCAATTGATTCTAGTAATGATATACTCCTGATTAAAACCCCAACGAACCCTTTTACTGACCTTTATCTGCCCCACAGAACACCTGGCCTAGTGTTGCTCTTTGCTGAGAAGAGAAAGATTCAAAGCTTCATCCTGCTCCCCAGATGCTAACCCTAGATGTGAATCTCTGTTTTATTTTGTTTGATGCTCAGAAAATCTAATGGAGGGCAGATGGAAGGTGAAGAACCTGTTCTCCACAAAAGAAGATAGGCAAAGAAGATGGGCTGATAGCAAAAAGAAAAAATGTTTAAATGACTATCCCAAGTCCAAAAAATGGATAAATAAACAAACCAATGAAACTCAGGTAAAGAAGGAAAGAGAGGTGGGAGGAGGCATGATCCAGTAGTGGTTTTGAAGGCTGTTGTCACCCAGAAAACTTTTCTCCTGTGAATCAGGAGACCTCGGTTTGGGTCACAATCTGGTTTCCCCCTTTGGACAAGTCACTTGGGTTTCTATCCCCTCATTGATCCTTCTTCCTCTGGAAAGTTGATATTTTTCCTTTCCATCCCAGGTAAATATAGTTACATGCAGAGAGCAATATACAACACAAAACTTCAAAGAGATAACCCACGGCATCTGCGGTTGGGGCTTCAAATGGCTTGTCTCTAAAGTTCCAGTTGCCACCAATCACTCAGACGGCCCTTAACCACAGTAATACACTTCCTCTATGCCCCACCATCTCATCTGCCCCCTCCTTTTGCTATTAGCAGCCCCTAACCGCCCCTGCTAATCTCTCAGCTCCACTTCCCCTTACCCCATCACTACCGACGACCACCGAGTCTCCCAGGACCCTCCTTCCTGCCAAGCTCAGCAGCCTCTACTGCATGGTGTCTACTTCTACCGCATCACTTGAAAAGCTCCACTAGCCCGCACTTGGCAGCCTCTGCCCTCTCCTTGCTCTCACCCATTTTCCAAAGGTTCCTCCATGGTGTGGCCTCCGCTACACTCTCCCTATCTCATCTGGCAGACTCACTCTGAGTCAGAATCTCTCCTCGTTCTGCTCAGGACTTCACTTACAGACTTCAATTCCAACACTTTCACCACCTCCAGGCCTCTGTCTCCAACTTACAGGTCATTTCCACTTAATAGTTAGTTCACTTTTCCCCCATCTGGCACATATAGCTCCAAAACATAACAACTGGTCCCCAAACCAGCTCCACTGCCAACTTATGCTCTCACGAATAATAGCAAATCTTTCCATGTATTCAACTGGAAACTGCTATAGCGTCTTTTCACCAAAACCCATGTGGATAATCACTGAACCTTTTTCTCTTGCAGCAGGTCTCCAGGTATTTTCTTCTCTATTTCCAGTGCCTAGAACCCAAACAAAACCTTCAAGCCCCTCTCCCTTAAGTTGAGCCAGAAACCAGGAGTGATTATCATGACCCCAACCAAAACACCCCCAAGAGCTCTCTATTTCCTACCCAACAAACCTAACTTTTCAGCTGTACCATGTAGGCCAATCGACTAGTGGCTTCCCCCCTAACAATGGGGCCTTACTCCTCTACTGTCTCCCAAACATATCTTGCATCTGGTCCCCTCTAACCAGGCCAGGACCTGTCAGGAATCCAGTCACTCCTCCACCCACCCACTTGACATGAGCCACACTCTGTGGAGAACTGGTGATTCTCACAGATGAGAGGTTTAACTTAAAAGCATCCATTGGCACTGTGATTTTTACAGTATACTACAAGATACTGAAAAAGCTCAACTTTACCGACAGTAATAGTAGCTTTGGGGAATACAATGAACTCAGGTCAGAAGAAATGAATGCTAATTCTGGTCCTGGTACTACGTCTCTGAGGAACTTGGACAGGCATTTCTAGTCTCAGTTTCTCCTGTGTAAAAATAACACTACAGCTCCCTGCCAACCTCATGGATTGTGGCAGGCATGAAAGAAATGAACATATTCAGTAATTCCCAAACAAAACACACATGTCCTCATGCATGTGTTACACAGGATTTGTCACAAAGCAGGTACTATGACAATCAACAAAGCCATCGTCCAGGGATGATGACTGGGAACAGAGAACTTAGTTTGCATAACCTCTATTTGTTCATTACACCAGTAAATACTCACTACTTCTCAAACATAGCCAATTCTATATACCAGAATATTTCTATTGATATTTGCCTGTCTATAACATAAACCTGGAGGAGACTGGTAGTTCGTGTTCTTCCATCTCCACCAGTTCAAATCTATATATAAGACAAAAAAAACAGGAGCATAGCTCATGAGACAGTCTTTCTCCACTCAGGAACTAGTGCTTTTCCATATAATAGCCTTTCACTAATGAACTCCAAATGAATAAATGAAGTCCCTTGGCAAGCACTGCTAGAGGTACTAGAGATGGATATTCTGTAAAAGGTCACTCCTTTAAGGACATACAGAATTAGGTTGCTATACTGGAATAAGTAGGAAAGAGAACATATGTTTGTTACAGAAAATTCTACTCCTTTTTTCAAGGCAGCAAGAGATCTCCATTTAAACAAAATCTGACTATAGCAATGCAAGTCTTAACTTATATTAGAACTGACTAGATAATCACTTCTCTACTGTGTAAAGTCTCACCATTTCATCCCCACTTTAAAGGGGATGAAACTCATTCTTTCTAAACTTGCCCTTTGGTTGCATGCCTCCTTTGTCTTTAATTGTTTTCTTGCCAGGAAGGAATACTGTCAGTCAACCTTTTCAGTGGTTATAAACAATTAAAAAAAAAAAAAAATCAAACCTATAAAGGGATAAGGGGTTAAGAAACATAATTTTAAAATTCAGCATTTAGCATCCTTGAGCCTCTGATTAGTCTCAATTCATGTTACTGCCAGAATGCTGCTTTAGCTATACAAATATTTTCCACCTTTATTTTGGGTCACTAGAATTTCACCCAGCAGATGACTTAAGAGTTCTTGTCACTGAGTGCGATACATCTTGTATTTTATTATGTGAGCCACTCAAGGTAGGAAATGACTCAAAAGAGACCCATGCCAACCTCCCTTTTACAAAGGATGAAATTACAATGGAAAACTTGGTATTCCTACCAAAGACCTTCAGCGCATTCAGGCAGGACTTCAACTTTTGCCAAAAAATATAACTTTCCTTATTTCCTAAATACACCAGACAACCCAATGATTTTCTTATTCATTCCAACTTTCATTCTTGTGAACACAGTTCTAGAATTTGTATGAAGTATAAACTATTTTCAATTACACCATGTAAGTATGGGGAAAAAAAGGAAATAAGTCTGACCCAACAAAGGAACATAAAGACAAGGATTTTTACATAAGCATAAAGGTGATTCATGCCTTAAAAATAAACCTACAAGTAATCCACACAATTATGTGCAAGGCTTAACACTTATTTTTCTAAATTCAGCTAATAAATGGAAACCATTTTGTAAATACCTAGAGAATAAATCTTGAGAAGGAAAAAGAACATTTAAAGGACAATATAAGCCTTCTTTCAACTCAAATCTAGAAGAATTTATAACCAAAATTTGTAGAATCCATCTCCATAGGACATGTATAAAGCAAAACAGATAAAAGCAAAACTCAGCAATTTCCAAAGACTTATCCACAGAAAGAGGCAGCCATGCTTACTAGGCCCCACTCCAACACTGAGCAAGATTTTTCAATGTTAAGCCCTAAAACGGAGGAGCATGTTTATTTATTTGGGCGTGTCTTTGCCCAATTTCCTCTCACCCACTCGTTGCTGCCATTTCGTCTCCCATCAGGTACATGATACAGTTATAAACTGTATGCACAAATGAACTGCATTTCCCACTAATAAATGCAATGCAGTCTCCACTTTCTGTGTCAAAAATAATCAAATGAATATGGAGAAAGGAGAGTTGAAACTTCAGTTTTTGGTGGGGGACACAGTTAAGTTGTGCTACTGGCTCACACCCTTCTTGGCTGAGGAGCATCTTCCCCAGTTGCTCTGAAAATGTTAATGTGTTAGCTGCAGCATATTTCAAGTCTAATCACCATTAAAAGTCAGGCAACAAAGTCCCCAGGTAAGGCAAGACATTCAGAAGCATACATACTCAGGCACTGCTAGTTCCTGGACACATGGATAGTACGTCGTGGCTGCACAGCTGGGAAAAACGCGTGCTTCTGAAGACTCTGACCACGCCACACTGAGCCCAGCAAATTTAGGGACAAATGGTTTGACATCTGCTGACAACTTGATGCCCTGAGGAAAAAAAGGGGGTTTTGGCTACCTTCTGAGATCAACCAAGAGGAAAAAAAAAAAAGAGTCCCTCCTTTCTCGAAGCCCCAGAAATGCTAATGCTGTTGTCCAAATACGTCTGCCTAGCAAAGACAAGAATTTGTTTGCTAACAATTTCTCTGCACTTTTTCACTAGAAAAAGCAGTCACCAAATATTAAAAATGAAAAATAAGGACAACCAATTAAAGTGAGAGTAAAAGTCAACCCAGACTGTATAGTTAGAACCACAAGTGACAACGTTTCCTTAGCTTTAACGTAGAATATGGTAGTTTACCTCTCTCAGCTGAGTTAGGGACAATCGAGACTATCAAACTTAACTGTAGCGCTCAAAACACACTGCGGAAGTTTATTTCCATTAAATTTCCCAAAGAACTTTTAAAACTGTTGCTTTTCACTCAGCGAAGCACTAAAAGTTGTTTTGTTGAAACGCAAAAGTAAGCGTTGCTAGAAAATCTTTCTACCGCCATGAGCCCTTGGAATATGAATATAAAAAAATCTGTTGGGTTTTTTTTCTTTCAGTTTTTACATCTGTATTGATAAATTTACTTCCACTAACAACTTATAATCACGGTTTTTAATTTGTGTGAAAGCCGATTTATGCGATTGCCAGGGCTCCTTCTAGAGGTACTCTGAGCACGTCGAGCAGACTTCCGCCTCAGAAAACGTTACTAACAAGCTGCTTTCAACACTCCGCTCCTCACCAGCAGTGCGGTGAGCCGGCACGGTAGCGCAACCCCTCCGCAGCCTCGGGACGAGAGGCGGTTTCCCGTCGACAGCGTCCTTTCTCACCTTGTTTAACCGCGGGCCGTGTGGGCACGCCCGGGGACTGGGGACTGCGGCCGCCCACCCCGACGCCCCCGGCCCTGCCCCCAACCAGCCTCCGGGCCAGGCTAATCCAGCTCCTACCCAGTCCGGGCAAGACCACCATTTGGGGGAGCCCAGGGCCGCCATCCTCACCTCGCCCGCGGGCTCCCGCGGCCCCTCAGACGCCATGGCGGGTGTCTGGGAAGAGGCCTGGCCAGGGAAGCCAGTAGTCCGATGGCTGGCGGAACCGAAGCGCGACACTCCTCTTCCCCGCTTTTCCACCTTCGGAGCGGACTCCAGGAAGTGCGTCACAAAAACGCGCCCCGGCCCCGCCCTGCTTCCGGCCAGAAGTGTGCGCGGCGACGGCTTTGGGCCTGCGCGAGGTGCCCGGTTGGGTGACCGTCTGGGCCGCCCAAGCCCAGCGCGTGCGAAGTGTGGCGTTACAAGAGACTGTCTCTGCAAAGACAGCGGACAACCTCCGGAATGCGGTCGGCCAGGCCTGGACGAGGGGACGGTGCACAGGGTGGCGGGCACCTGGAGCGGGGCAGGGGTCTGTAGGGAGGTTGGGGACTTAAGGGAACTGCATACCCTGTAGTCCTACGAAGGGAGAAAGCCAACAAGATTTGGCGTCTTAAATTTCCAGGAACCTAAAGCAGTTTGGAAGTAACCGCGGACAAGAATTTCAGAACTGCTCAGTTCAACAGACAGCTGTTGACCACTAGGGAATGTGCTGGGAAAGCTAGAGATGGAAAAGTAGGGTGGAAGTAAGCAGTCTCCAGGGCAGGAGGCTTTAGGTAGGATGGGAAGTGGGAGACACGGAGTGAGGAAGGGGGGAGGGAGGGACAGTGCGGAGGCAAGAACTCCTGCTTACTTGAAGAGTGCAAGCTGTTTGACCGATAGGGGTTAATTAGGTTGAAAATCTTAAACTGGAGGCTGATTCTAGGTTTCCTCTGTTGAGTGACTACCAGGTATTTCAAGCAGTAAATGCAGGCAGCTCCAGCTCATCTCCTGGTGTCCTTCTGTGCAGATCCCACAGGTCAATTAAACATACTTGGACACACCCAAACCTCCAGAGGGGGGAGAGGTTGAGCATTATGCAGTACACTGGTCTGTACTAAATACAATAGTTTACTTAACGATTCTGGCATCCTTCTGTTGGCCTAACCTGGGACCTCTAGCCAATGGGTGGGTCCCTGGGGATGGAATAAGTTCTAGGCTCCTGCCCATCACCACCTTCAGTGTTTATTGTGCTCATTGTGTAAAGGCACCACCCTTTTCTAAACAGAGGGGCATAGAAGACCACCACACTGGGGTCTGGGGTCTTATGCTTACTGGCAGCTCACCTAAAAGGTTTCTCCAGCAAAAAGCAATGAAGATAAAAAGCCTCTGTTTGCATTCACTCTAAAATATTTTCCTAGCAGCTAAAAAAGCAATTTAATAGACACAAAATGCACACTGAAGGAAGGGTGCTTTTTACAGTGCTTTTGAAGTTTTTAAAATGCTGATATTCTATAGAAAACTGTATCCCCATTTGGCACATGGAAAAGAGAAATGGGGTTAAATGGTTTCTCCCAAGGTAACTAGGTGTGGCAGTACTTACATAAGTGGAAGTAGCCCAGAGTATTAAGTTGGGTTTCTTTTTGTTCAGTTGGAGATTCTAGACAATTCTCTAGGAACTAAATTAATGACAGAGCTATAAAATCTACCTTGGCTCTATTAAACTTATCCCTAGTTCTTAGTGTCTTCATAAGTGAATTTAAATGGTACCCTCATGATTTCCCTGGTGGCGCAGTGGTTGGGAATCCGCCTGACAATGCAGGGGACACGGGTTCGATACCTGGTCCGGGAAGATTCCACATACCGCGGAGCAGCTAAGCCGTGCACCACAACTACTGAGCCTGCGCTCTAGAGCCTGCGTGCTGCAACTACTGAAGCCCGCACGCCTAGAGCCCGTGCTGCACAAGAGAAACCACCACAATGAGAAGCCCGCACACCGCAACGAAGAGTAGCCCCACTTGCCGCAACTAGAGAAAGCCCATGCGCAGTAACAAAGACCCAACGCAGCAAAAAATTAAAAATAAATAAATAAATTTTAAAATGGTACCCTCAATCACACCAAGCTAATGGGTTTAAACCCACCTAACATTTTATTTCTATAAAGTGAATTTATTTCCTCAGGACTAAAATTATAAAACTGAAATCATCCAACATCCTCAATAGTCACAAATTAACCTTAAGAAAACAAACCTCAGTAACTTCAAACAGTGATAAATGCAACATACAAACTTTATTTAACAAAAGTAACAGGTAAAGTCAAACAGGCACTTACATTAAAAGAAAATCTGACTAGAAGAAATTTTAAACACCTTACAGTAACCTACTTGCAGTTGCACTTAACTGAGCTCTGTTGCTGTGAAGAATACAGCTCATGCACAGGAATGGATGAACACTTTGTACATTTTTCAAGTATTCACTGAATACTACCTTATATACACATATACATTAAATTTGAAAAAGATTTAATTGATGATCCCCAGATATACTTCATTTTTGTTGATCTTTTGGAAGAGGTCGTCTAAAGAGAAGAATGTGTGGTTCTGTAGAAAGAAAATGTTTTATATTATTTTAATATTATATGGTTAATTTTCATTCATTCAACAAAAATTCAAAGAATTCTCAGTTGAACCAAAATAAAATAAAATAAATCTATGGTCAATTAATGTTACTTATTGAGGTATCTGAAATAAATTTTGCTCCATGTCACTGTAAACAGTAAACAGAAGAAAACAACCTAACAATGAATATTCCCCCAGTTTTTACACACCCTGGAGAAAAGGGCTGTTAAGTAAAGATGCTATTTGAGAAGGAGAATGGTTTCTATCTTTAGAATCTCAATTCCAGTGAAAAGAAAAAGGTTTTCTCTTGTTTGGAAAAGACACTTAACACCTCATTCAAAAAATGCAGGTCCTAGGGGCCCATCCCTGTAGATTCTGTTTGGGCAGGTGGAGGACTGACTATGAACCTATAGGTAAGGTCCTCAGTTGCACTGTATTATCTGGAGAAACACCTTTTTAATATGATTATATGCTCCAATCCCAAGAAAGTTACAAGTCTTAAGAGTTTTTGCTGCTGCTGCTGCTTTTAACAAAAGCAGAAAGCAAGATAGCTTTAGTTTCACCTAATTCAGCTTCTAAGACTTCAAATTTTGTTCAAAGCAGTATATGTCCTTTAGCTAGATTTACTGATAACCCAAAAACACAATTTAACACCACAAAGTTTCTTAGTCTGGTTTACAAATAGTTACTAACAGTAATCTGGAAAACTCTCTGGTAAATACCACGTAATAGCATAAGCACTCAAGTATAACACAGGCAGCACATTTGAGTTCACTAGCTATGTTATCTCATTTCATCTTAATGTGGTAGATACTAATTGTCTAAAGGAAAAAACAAATCACTTCAAATTGCATCAATTTCTATACACAACTTCAGGACACTCAAGTTGTCTTACATTAAGTTCTTAGTTTTCAAAAAGGAGATACCAGAATTCTAAATATATTTATGGCAAAATACTTCAAGATACTACTAGCAATGACACGCATTTTAAAACAGAATATCCTTTTTTTTTTTTACTAAATAGGTTATTTTTGCAGTTCAGAAGAATGCATTATTTTCACTCGTGGTATTTTATTTACTATAAAATTGGAACCCTCTCTATGGAGGTATCAGTCATTCAGAAATAGTCAAGCTTATCAGAGTTACTTTGGGATACCATTGAAACGTCAATATTAATAAAACAATTTTAACAACCACTACTGTTTTAATTCAATTAGTGCTTCCCTAAATAGCAAAACTTACCTGGCTCATGAATCATGTAATGAACCCAGCCTAGACTCTGTTGGACACCAAGTCTCCTCCACTCCTCTTCAGACATCAGATGGGTTTTGGGTACTTGTTTGGAAAGTTCTCTGGGTAACATGACATGCCTGTTAAAAAATATAGTGAAATATTAGTGCTCTAAGTGAATATGCCTTTCCTACAATTATGGTCACTTTACACATGCATCTTTAGGATACCTACCCTGTTACATTACCATTAGCATCAATCTTAAAGACTACTCTCTACTACCTTTAATTCTGATCTTGATGGCCTGTGTTCAAATTAGAGATTAGAATACGCAGTCCAAAAGTGGGAGGCATTTTATTTATGATTAACTTTTTTCCCCTAATAGAGACTGCTTGCTAATTGTCTCAATCTTCTTCAGGAATAGAACCTCAAAAACTAAGTGGGACACATTGTTATCCAAGACATCCCAGCCTCCCCTGCAGCTACCTCTGGTCACATGTGACTAAATCCTGCCCAACAGGATATAAGCAGAAATTATGCAACTTATGGAAAGTATCCTCGAAAGAAAAGAACATGCCCAATTCTCTTTTTTCTCCTTCCTGTTAGTTATGAAGCAGATTGATATGATCAGGGAGCTAGAGAAGCCATCTAAGACCACAGAAGTGACTATAAATTAAGAATGGTCCCCGATTTTAAGACGTGTCATACTAGCCCCAGGTAGCTGGGGTGGGGGAATCTAGCTTGTTACAGTTAATTTGGGTTTCCTATTACTCTATAGATCACGAACACTAAATGCACATATACATGTGCCTGCTACCTAAAACACAGACATTCAGTTTTCCAATAAGTTACTGGCCTATATCCAAAACTTTAATCAATTTTTAAGGAAAGCATGCAATATTCTTCAATGTCAAACCGTCAAGTATAGGTACAATTGGAGCTTTGAAAAATTCTTAGAAAACAAATATGCACCCCCACCGACTTCTTATTTAATTACAATTGAAAGGATCTTTATAAAAATCAAAATTCCCAGGCTCATTTTTAATCACTTCCAGCAGCAGTAGTTTTATACCGTCATCCATTACCACCAACCAAATTTTTTGACCAGTATTGGATATATGCCTGCAAATTTGTTGGCTGGGGGGTAAGAAAGGAGCAGTCTGGTCACAGGAAAACTGAACCCATAACCCATAATAAGCACTAAACTGTCATCAACTTAAGTTCTAGTCTGTGAGTGGTTGGTTAAGTACCAATTTCCTATAATTTGCCTAACAAAATCAAGCCTTAGAACAGTTGTGTTATGTTGCTTTCTGGCCACAAGGCCACCAAGTCAAATTATGCTTACTATCATAGTTTGTAAAAATTTTACCAATTCCAGTGAACTACATGATGATTCTTAGCAATAGTTACCAGCTAGCTCACTGACTCTTGAAATACTGCTTTAACATCTACTTTTAAGGCTCTGCAAATAGCCTGTTACCTTATTTCTACCTTCTACATAACTGTTGATTAGTCTCGAGAGAAATGTAAAATGCAAACTAGCTTTTGTACTCATATTATGTATGCCGTACAAAATGTACCAATATATGTTTAGATATAAGTCATATTCCCTACCTTCTCCATAAACCATGGAGACAGGCTAACCTTCATCAGGACTTGATTACGAGGGAAAAATGTGTAAGTAGCTTCAAACTCAGATGGGAAGTCTACCTGTATTTTTTTCTGCATGGATATAACTCCTCTATATATTTCTAACTACATGTAAGGAGAACTGTTTCCAAAAATCTAACATTTCAGTACCGAGGGCTTATCATGGAGGGTGAAGAGGGGGTTAAAAAAAAACCATAACAGTACAAACAACAAAGAAACTACTAAGATAACACTGCAAGATACAATTAAATTTCCCTTCTCTGGACATTACTGTCCTGTTTGATAAAGGCAAGTGGCTTGGTCAAGAAAGACCAGGTTTAATTAATATTGGATTAGATATTAATCAGATTAATACTGGATTAGATAGTAATTAGATTAAAATTGGAGTAGAATATATCATTTCAGATATGAGAGGATTTTCTTCTATTCATTACTACACACAAACCACTTAGTCAATTAGGCTAAAATCTTGTTGATAGCATAGACTAGTTTACTTCGTGCTCATCAATGATTATGCTAGTATACTGAAACCAGAAAACGGAACTACTGCCAGGAAAAGTCCTGAAAAGTACTACTCGGAGCCAGACATGTTTCACAATTAGTATTTTCCCAGATTTTTAGAAAGATTGTGGTTTACATTCTGTCCATTACCGGATAACCCCTGCTGGACAATGCAGGTATTACTAACCTGCAAAGCTGCCCAGAGAAATCCTCCGTTTTTCTCCAGAGAAAGAGTTACAAGATACTAAGAAAGAATTACAAGATACTAAGGGGAGGGAAAAAAAGAGGCCACCCACTGTTATATCCTTTCTAACTCAAATAGCATTCTTGGAAATCTAACGTAAAAGGATAGGAGGCAGAAAATAAGGTCACTATTTGGCCCCTCCTACAAGTTGGTAGTTTCCCAGAATGCAGCGTCCTAGTCACCACCCAGGAGAACTGGGTGGCGCTGGTCTTTGAAGCCACACCCCAGCTAAGTCTCCTGCATACATTAAGGCTAATGTTAAGTGTTTCTTCCCTCACACAATCCAATTTGCTAATCTTACACATTTAGCAACTATGCTCTAGTGCATCACATAATGATGCAAAAACCAGAAATCCCTCAAAGCCAAAAATTTGGCCGATACACACTAGCAGAAAAAAACGCCCCAAATCCATTCGAGTTCTCAATTTTGTCTCAAAAGGAAACCCCTTTAATAATAACCCAAGAAGGTTAACACGCACCAGCCCCCTGCCGAAGTCGCCATACCCAAGACACATTTCGAATCCCAAGGAAGCTTACTTTAGGGGGACTCCCCCACAAGCTACTTTTTAGTGCCATTAACTTCAAATGCGAGAAAAAGAGAAGTGTTTCTCTGGCGACTTTACCTGAGCAAAATTACCCTTCCGACAGCCCTTCGCCCGCTGTGACTGGGAGTGGGACGTTTGCCTAAGTGCGAACTAGGCCTAAGTTCTTAGGAACCGCTGCGATTCGGGCTCTCGGCGTTGGACTTCAGCTACGCCGGGTCCGCTTCGGCCCTCGGCCCCTTCCCCTTAAGGCAGCAATTCTGCACCAGAAGCGGCCCCATCCCCGCCCCAGCCTCGTCCTCCTCACAGACAGGAACAAAGGGCGGAAGCCGGCCGGGCCGGCCCGCCAGGCGAGGAGAAGCGCAAGCTCCCGCCCGGGCGGCCCGGCCCCGACACAACCGCGATTCCCGGCCGGCCCCCGGGCTCGACCCTGACCCTACCTCCGGCCCCCGGCCCCGAGCTCCGACCCAAACCTCAGCCCGACGCGCTTCGACCCCGACTCCCGGTCCTGGCCCCTGGTACCCTCCCCCCGGCCCGAGTTCCAGCTCAGGCTCGGCCGGGGCCGCGGCTAAGTTAGGCCGTCCGGTCCGCTCACCGGTACTCGTAGTGCTCATCGAAGTACTTGTCCGAGTAGTAGATCTGCTTATGGGCCATCCTGCGGGAGGGCGGTGGGCAGCACGGGACTGGAGCGACGAGGCGCGAAGAACGGGCGCAGGCGAGCGACACGTCCTCGTCAGGTGAAGGCAACGACTCGACTGAGACCAACCGACCGTAAGCCAAAAGAGTCCGGTTTGAATCCGACAGCCCGCCGCTGATTGGACGACGGTGTTGACCAATCACCTTCCGCGCACTCTGCGGATAGGCCGGGACCGGCTCCCAGCCTATCGTCGCCGCCCCTCCGCGGCGTTCGCACCCAAGATCAGCCAATCAGAGACCTGTTGCGAGGTCGGCCTAGGAAAGAAGTGGATGATTGGCGTGGCGTGGGGGCGGGGAGCTCCCTGACGAAAAGGGGAGCGGCCAGGGATGGGCGGAGCCGGGACGTTAAGGGCCGTAGAGCGCGTGCGCAGGGGTGTAGAAAGTTCCAGGTCCGCGGAGCCGTTGGGACAGCGAACCTGCGGGAGGGGTAAGGTATCGCGGGGTTTGGCGAGGCCGGGGGGCGGGGGCTGCCCGACGAACGGCAGTCTGTGCGCAGGCGCACCCTCCCCAGACCCGGCTCCGCGTCTGAAGTCAGTGGGAGGTGAGGAGGGCCAGCCCGTGTTCCTAGACTGTGGGAAATCCAGGCGTGGGAAGCGTGAGGGGAGGAGTGTCACCGCGGGCGCCCAAGGCCGGTTTGTGGGAGTAAGGACGCGGAGAAGCCGAAGTTGTGCCCAGACATGAGGAAGACGTCCAGATGTCTCACCGCAGCGATGCGCGCCGCCAGGATGAGTGCGACGTTCCGGAACTTCGCCACGGAGTGCTGCGTAGATGGCGGTGTGGCCATGGCCCAGAGACCTATGTTAGGTGAAAACTGTCTTCCCACGCCGTTTGCGCACTCCGACAACTCTGTAGATATGCGTGTGTGCGTGCATATGGGAAAATAAAAAGATTACTACAATAATGATGTTTAGTAGAGGACAGTGGGATTAAAAGTGGTTAGCAAAAATTCTTTTGGCTTCTTAGCATTGAATCCTAGTTTAAAATACAGGTACGTGTAGGGAATTCCCTGGCGGTTCAGTGGTTAGGACTGGGCGCTTTCACTGCCGTGGACGTGGGTTTGATCCCTGGTCAGGGAACTTAGATCCGGCATGACTCAGCCAAAAAAAGAAAAGATGTGAATAACCCGTTAAGGGAGATGAGTAAGGAAGTCACACTAACTTTTTGGTGGAACCTGGGAAAGAAAAACTTACTACGAGGTATATTTTTACAGAGACCATTGTGGAAAAATCTCAAACACATAAAAGTAGAATAGTAATATAATCACCTACCACATACCAGTTGCTCAGCTTCAGCTATTAACGTTTGGCCCATCTTGTTTCATCTATTACCCCTTTTCCCTAGAATATTTTTAAAGTGATCCCAAATATAATGTTATTTCACTCAGAGATAATATTTCTGTGTATGTCTCCGTACACGGTATACGATCTCAAGAAAAATTTTAAAAATACTTAGCGCCGTGTCATTACTACACTTATGATTCCTCGTTATTCTCTGATAGTTGTTTTCTATTTGCTCTCTCCGTCTTTCCTTCATCTGCTTCCCCTTGCTTGTCTTCCTCTACTGGCTCAAGAAGCCAGAGAAAGACTGAAGAGTCCTATATCAATTAACTTACAGCAGTAATTAAAAGTCCAACTCTGGTAGTGACAGCATAACTTTGTGAATAGGAAAAAACAGAACTGTATACGTAAGGGTGAACCGTATGTATGGTATATGAATATTTCAACTAAAAAAATAAATAAAGCTCTAGCCCCGAATGGCTTTACAGAAAAGTTTTACCAAGAGTTTATTTCTTAATTATAAACTCTTCTAGAGCAAAAGAGTTTATTCTATTAGGCAAGAATAATGTTGATTCAAAAAAACAACATGAGAAAGGAAAGTACCTGTACCTTTCACTCAAATAGATACATGTAAAAATCCTAAATGCTGGCCAACTGAGTCCAATTGTGTTTTTTAAAAGGATGATATACTATCTTCAAATGCAAAGATAGTTTAATATTAGAAAATCTGTTAATGTAATTCACCACATTAACAGTGTAAGGGAGAAAAAAATCCTCTCAATGGAAGCAGAAGAAAACATTTGCTAAAATTCACCACTCTTTTATAATACAAACTCTTTGTAAACCCACCACTCACCAGTGATAACACTTAGTAATTAGGAGTAGGAGGAAACTTCTTTAACCTTGTAAAGGTGTCTATAAAAAACAGTATAATTCTTATGAGGAAACATTGGGAGCATTCTCGTTAAAATGTTCTATTATCTCCAATTATATTGAACAATGTACAGAAGTCAGCCACCACAATTAAGAGAAGTTTAAGGCAAGTTATTTGGAAAGAGAAATAAAACTGTCGTTTGCAACTGATGTAATTATATGTCTAAGATTAATATCCAAAGTCTGTTGCATTCCTATATAGCAGAAACAACTAGAAAACCTATTCAAAAAGAAAGTATTAGCATCAAATTCACCTACCTAGGAATAAGCCTAACAAAGGATATACAAAGTGCTGATATGCAAAATTATGAAATTTTGAGAGACATAAATGAAGACTTGAATAAATGGACAAATATACTATGTTCATGCTTAGGGAGACTCAATATGGTGAAGATATAAATTATCTCCAAATTGATTGTCAAGTCAGTCTAATTCCAATAAAAATACCACATTCAAAGGACTTATTTGACTATAAATAATATGGATGAGAAAAGGGCCAAGAATAGCAAAGACACTAATGGATTCTAGTAGATCGTGATTTATTAAGAACCTATAGTAATTAAGACAGTGTAGCAGTGGCTTATAAAAATTAAGATAACTTGATAGACAAACTGACTTTGGGATGTAATACCCAGCCCAGTATAATGTTCACTGCAGTTTTGTTGAAGTTCTAGATACTCTGTCATTTTGAGGATGTGTGCACTCTTTTCATTACTAATTTGCTAAATTTTTATCATAAATACACATTGTAGTTCACCACATACTTTAAAAGTTTTTCTTTTTTACATTTGATTATTTTTTTGGAATTATGACTAAGTTATAAATATCATAGATTAAAGGATATTAGTAATTGCAGTCTTAAGGAAGAGTCAAATAGCAATATTATTGAAAACTAAATAGTTGAAATAAAATATTCAATAGGTAAACTGAAAGCATTGTGGATACTAATGAAGAACATATCAGTGAGCTAGAACACAGGGTTGAGTAACAGTCCCAGAAACCATCAGTTAGGGATAGAGATGGAAAACATGAAGTAAAAAGACCTGGAGGCTAAAGGGAGAAGTGACAACATTCGATACAAGAGTCCCATTTGATACAAGGGAGAGAATAAACAGGAGAGGAAATACTATGCAAATATAATGGCTGTGAATTTCCCGCTTTTAAGGAAAGATAAAAAAGACTTCAAAAAAAAAAAAAAAGACTTCAGATTGAAAGGGTTTATAGAGTGCCAGAGAGAGATTATAGTGCAATTTAAGAACATCAAAGACAAAGGAAAGTTCTAAAAGCTTCCAGGGAGAAGTTGCCAATCACACCTACAAAGCAACAAGAATAGACAATAACAATCTCAAAAGCAACACTGGATTCAAGAAAATGTATTACTGTTCACAAAGTGTTGAAAGAAGGAGTACAATAAATTCAAGACAATTTGGAAATAAAGCAAATGAGTAACAGTACATTTATTGTTGTCTAAAAAAGCAAAGTCTGAATTTATCTAATCATACTGTTACTATTATTATTGAAACATTTTGTCACTTTTTCATAGGTGAAAAACTGGGTTCTGCTTAAGATTTTTGTCACTTATTACTATGGAATCTTTCTTTTAAAGGTTACCAAAGGATGTGAATGGATGAAGAGAGTAAGCTGTGAAAGAAAACAGCTTTTAAGAGCAACGTTTCTCAAATTAGTTTCCACAGATGGGAAGGATCCTCAAGTTCCCTGCCAGGCTGTTTAAACTTTGCGTTTTAAGTCCATGGACAAATCAATTCTGCATCATCTATATGACTTCTTAATTTCAGAGCCCAAGCATGTTTTTTGTTCCTATTAGTCTTCCTTTAATTGTGTGGACCAATGAGAAACTAACAGAGTTAGAATATGTCAAAGGAAAACAAAAGGTACACTATAGGAAGGTTTTTGCAGTTGTTAGAATAAAGTAATAAAGGATTTGTCTTCTGTTCCTGATCACAAATTCCTGAATGGTTGGGGCGGGTGCGGGGCGGGGGGAGGCTCCCCTTACTAACACCACCAAGCAATTCTCTGACACCAGCTGGGTATTCTGCAATTCATTTCAGTGTTGACACTGTCTACCTGGAGATAGCATCAGATCCCACAGGTTAAGGCTCAGTCGTACAAGACTGCCCCCGGCCCCACCACGCGCACACTTCAGACACCAGTCACAAGCCCACTTTTGTTACCTGTGCTTCTGATCGAACAAATACAAATTGGAGGTTCCTACGACCCCCTGCAACTCAGGATGCCAATTGCAAGTCCAGATTGTCGCCTGAACTTCTGACCAACCAGCTGTGGATCAGAGGTTCCCACAACTCCCTCCTCAGGTTTAATTAATTTGCTAGAGTGGCTCACAGAACTCAGAGAAACATTTTACTTCCTAGATTACTGGTTAATTATAAAAGGATTCAACTCAGGAACATCCAGATGCAAGAGATGCACAGGGCAAGGCATGGGGAAAGGGAACAGAGCTTCCATGCCCTCCCTGAGCTCTCACCAAGCCTCCACAGGTTCACCAACCAGAAGCTCTCCAAACCCCGTCTTTTTTCTTTTTTGGGTTTTCATGGAGACCTCGTTACACAGGCCTGATTGACTAAATCATTGGCCATTGGCGACTGATTCAGCCTCCAGCCGCTCTCCCCTCGCCCGAGGTCAGGAGTTGGGACTGAAATTTCCAACACTCTAGTCCGGTGTTTGGTTACACTGGTAACCAGCCCCCATTCTTATGTGAACTCTGAAAGTCACCTCATTAACATAGGAAGACACCTTTATTGCTCTCTGGTCTTTGTAAATTACTAGCGTTTTAGGAGCTCTGTGCCAGAAACTGGGTCAAAGACCAAATAAGTATTGCTTTTATAAATCACAATATCACAATATGAAGTATCCCAATGGGATTGGTAAGTCATGCTGCCCTCAAAAAAACCCGTCTTTAAGACTATCATAGTGTGTTGACGGTGATGATTGGTTTCAGCAAAACATCTCACATTAAAGTCAATTTAATTTGTATTTAAACTGAAGTTAGTTTAGCTTGTATTTGACATTTTGATGTCTTTGTTTAAAAGGTATAAGCCGTATTCGATTTTTGTATATTTAGGTATATAACATTATACTAAAAATATGTGGGTTTTTTTCCCCTAGTATAATGGATATAAAGTTTACACTGGTGACTGGAGAGATTAACTTCCCTTCAAAAGTGATCTGTACACTTCTTACGTTTGAAAATCTCTACTAGAATGTGGGGATATCTCCCTCTGGTCGGCTGTGAGCCACAGCTCCTGGGATGCCCTTCACCTCGTGGTCTTGATGCTGAAAACTCAACCTCTGTGCACTGGTGCTGAATTAAATCTCAGAGATGGAGTTTTGGGTGAAGTAGAAAAGAACACCTGCATTGCTTTGCCAGGCAAAGGGGGACACAGCGGGCTTGTGCCCCGAAAAACTGTATGTCCCAACCCGGGAAGATTTAGTGAGGAGTTTTATAGCAATGGCTCAAGGGCTGATAAGGATCAGGGTGTGTGCATGGCCTGCACTCCTTTAATCTGGCCTCAGGTGGTTTCCTCCCTTGTCTCTGCATCCCCTCCCTTCCCTGATTAGCAACTGTTCTAATCTGTCCTTTGGGACTCAGGGAAGGTAGTGGAGGTTGGAGTCTATTCCCTACAAATAAGAAACGGGGAAACAGAAAGGCTTCCGTGCCTGGGAGCCCCGTAGTGTCCTGCTCATTTCAGTCTATGTGGGCAAAGCCTCCTGGAGCTCTGCTGCATGCAGACTACTAGGCTGTGTGCACAGGCACTAGCTGCATCCTGTGTTACCTCATGCAAATCTTCCCTCAAGACAGAAAAATTTCACATGAAGTCCTACCAATCAGAGTTTTAGAAGAACGCAAACACTTGAGGGCTGAGGGGTCACCTCAGTTAAATAGATTTTCCTACTAGTTCCCAGCTGAAACATTGCATAGTTGGAAGAGGTTTTGATTCCGCGGAGGGGAGGAGGAGGGAATAAATTCTTTTCACCTGGAGAGGAGGGAAGAATGCCCCAGGTAAACTTCATGGAGAAAGTGATTGCTGCTTCCAGAGGGAGGGGTGGGGATTTGCCAAACAGGAAGAATATTCTGGACCAACATTCCCCTCAGAAAATACAAAAAGACCTAATAATCCTGGGGCCATGAACAACAGACCTCGGTCAAGGTACTGTGAAGGCCTTTAAAAGGAGGCGGAGGAGGACTGGGGTAATTGTTCATTTATCTGCGCTTTGCAAGGTGCTGGGCAGTGCAGAGAGCTGCAGAGCTGTGCCTCCGGGAATCCATGACCTGGATGCAGTGATGTCCCCATTTCTGAATCTGTTAAATGTTCCAGGAAGTCATTTTGCTATGCCAAGTCATATGCAGAAAGTTTTTCTTTATCTTGTTCTGATAGTTTGGTAAAATGTGTGACAATTTTCCACACAAGTTACTTACTAATTACAAAGGGGAAAATCCTACTTACAAAGAGGAGAAACTGGACAACACCTTAACCAAGTGATCAAAGGCACGTCACCCATAAGAGCAGATGGAAATCACATGCCTTCAGATGTGGGACCACCACCACTTAAGCCAAAAATACGCAACCTAAATCTACCAGTGAGGAAACATCAAACGGAAATGGAGGAGTAGTCTTTAAAATAAATGAACAGCGGTATTAAAACTTGTTAATATGAAACACAAAGGTTGAGGAACAGTTCCAGATTAAAGGAGGCCAAAGGGATATGACAACTAAATGCAGTATGTGATCCTGTACCAGGAAGAATAAAAAAGGCTACAAAAGACGTTTTTGAGACATTTAAAGGATGGTAGATCATATAAAGTGTCGAAGTTAAATTTTCTGAATTTGATTAAGTACACTGTGGTTAGGTAAATAATGTCCTCATTCTTAAGAAATACATACTTCAGTATTAAGGATAAAGGAGCATGTCTGCAACCTACTCTCAAATGGTTCAAAATTAATGTACAGGGCTTCCCTGGTGGTCCAGTGGTTAAGACTCCACGCTTCCACTGCAGGAGGCTCAGGCTCAATCCCTGGTCAGGAAAATTCCGCATGCTGTGAGGTATGGCCAAAAAATAAAAATAAAAAAAGGCATGTACTGTTTTACTATATATATCTACATATCTTACATACTATATATATTTTTTATATATAAAACACTATAAGTATATACATACAAATACAGTAATTTCCTCAGAATGAGGACATTCTTCAATGTGTCTGTGAGTGTACGGAGAAAGAAAGAGAGAGAAAATGATAAATGTGATGGAATGTGAAAAATTGTGAATTGAGGTAATTTTGAAAAAAATGTGATTTGGGGGTAAAGGTTATATGGGAGTGTTTTGTATTATTCTTGCAATTTTCCTGTAAATTTGAAGTTATTCCAAAGTAAAACATTTTTAAAAATCAGCATGAATTATAAATTTAAGCATGGTTTTATAAAAAATAACAGTTACTATATGTGCCCCTAGAAGTTCCTAAGTCAAAACTAGCATAGATTTTGGAGATTTAACATGGAAGCACTTGGCTAGTGGACCCCAGACAGGTTCTGGGTCTGTAGGCCCTGTATTCTGTCCTCAATGGGAGCTGAAAAATTCTGCTGCACTTCTTCTCCATTTCTGGTTTTTTGTTTTTTTTTTTTTCCGTTGGCTGCTCAGCATGTGGGATCTTAGTTCCCTGACCAGGGATGGAACCCATGTCCCCTGCATTGGAAATCACTGAACCGTCAGGGAAGTCCCACCTCTCTGTTTTTATACTTGAAGGTAGAGCTCACAAAATCTCCCTGCTTCCTCAGAATACTTTAAATCTAAGAAGAAGTGAGGAGGCCACAGGACAGAATGGTCTCAGGACTCCTCTGTGGACCCTTAGTGACCCCCCCAACCCAATGCCCTTTCCCTCAACTGGCGCTCTAACCCTGCCAGCAAGTGCCCAAGGGAGATGCCAGAAGTGCCTGACCCAGGCCAGGTTAAGGGAGCATCAGTGACTGTGAATGTCAACTCCATGTTCCCCAAGCTGCTTGGGTCTACAGCCCACACCCATCCATGGGACATACCGACATGGGGAATGTGATTTTCCCCATAACTGGTTCTGATCACTAGCTCAGGGCTGACTGGATTATTGCTTATGGCCCCAGGATTATTAATTTTTTTTTTAGTTTTTTGAGGGGTATGTTGGTCCAGAATTTCCTTCCTGTTTGGCAAATTCCCACTACTCCCTCTACTCCAAGTGAAATCAGTGCAGTCCCTCCTTTCTGTTTCCATAGATCTTTCTACTTTCCCCCACTAGCCCTGTCACAGACATCTTTCATTTGAGGCTATAGAACCTGGGACCCTAACCCTCAACCGCCTGAAGATCACGTGGCCCCATATGAACAAGCTGTCATCTCTCCTGGAGTCTGGATGTTGAGAGGGACTGAACACAGCTGAAGCAAGTCATGCAGTGGCAGTTGTCCCCAAGTCGTGGGCTGGGTGTCCTTCCCCAAGCCCCCAGGCTGCCCCTCTCCTGTTCTCAGATGCTGTGAGTGACCTGGGGGTAATTCACTTTTATAGATTTAGCCTCCAAACAACCATAATGACTTAAAAAAAAAAAAAAAAAGACTTTCAGCAGAAGTGGATTATAGGCCTGTGGGACGCTGGAAGTGTTAGCTGCCTGAGGAGGGCTGTGTCATTGGCTCCTGTTCTGTGACAGGCAGTGCACGGCGGAAAGCTGGCCTGTTGAGCCATTGCCTGCGGCTCCCTGAGGCTCTAGGTCTCCTGACAGAGCTCGAGACCCCATAAAAGGAGAAGGGAACTGCCAAGATCACAGGGTTCCACGATTGTTTTGGACTCAGGAGCTGATTTAAAATGAGAAAAGAACGCCACGAATCTCAGTTCCCCTGTGAGGTAGGAGACAAATCTCAGGGTCTTTCCTTGACATCCTGAAAGCATCCCTGAAACTTTGGCTTTGAGATCTCCGCAAAACCAAACCTCAGAGATGGATTTTACAGGTTCCTGAACTAGATTGCCAGTTGAATTCACTATCTCACCAGGTTTCTTCCTTGAAATTACAGCATTAATTTGGAAAGGATGGGTTCCCAAAATTGGTATTGGTGTCATCGGGGCAAGTTGGAAGACTCAGAGGACCCCAAGTCCTCTTAAGTATCCCCTTCCCCTATGCTTCTCTAGCTCGACGAAGCTGCCTCTCCTGTAGAAAAACATTATCCTCCTGCTCTAAGCTTCCCAGGATTCATACTTAACCTGCCTGGGGTGTGGGTGCATTGTGTTGTGTGTGTGATTGGGTGTGGTATATGGTGTGTAGGTGGGGTGTGTGTGACCGAACCAGAGTAAGAAAGAGGAGGAATTGCAGGAGTTTACTAATTTATACTTGAGGAAAGAAATTTTCTGAGCGTGGGAGGCTAAGAAGGGCAAAACCTAATTTTGGATAGGACGACATCGCTTCTACGGATGTCCTTATCAGAAGTTCTGCATTCAAGGTGCTGGCTTGCAGCTGGTTACAATTCCAACAGTTTCCTGGGTTGGCTAACACAAACTAGACCAAATCCTGGCTCAAACAAAGGAACATTACAGGGCCAGAAATCTTGGCATAAAATATATAGGAAGGAATTTAGAATGTCAGAATAGAGGCATACAGATATGGACCTATTGTGGGGACAGAATTCCCCTATGATCATGGACCCCAGGGCTCCAAGCTTCCATCCTGACTTGGGCTCCAGCTGATTCACCTGGCCATAAGGCAGTTGTACCCAGGAACATTTGTTGGTTTGCAAACTGGTCCCCTTACACAGAGGGCAAGGAAAGACCAAAGAAAGAGGCAGAACACTCCAGATTGGTAGGTGACAGTAATAATCAAGGGAACTTACATAGGAGTCTGTCTTGGGTGGTCGCAGACCAGTAGACCTTCACACCTGCCCACAAGAATCTTAAGAGTGTATAGAGAGGCCTTACCTGGGTTCAGTCATATTCAGTCCAGATGGTCTCAACAACACATTGCTCTCTCAAGACTAAGTCTCTGAAACAGCTCCAGCTGTGGGAATGGTGGATGGAGTGTACATTCCAAGGACAGGGGAGTGGGTAAGGGACCTCATTGCCAGGATCCTGCTCTCACATCAACTAGAGGGCACGTCCTCTCGATGACCTCCTCCAACAACACTGAAGCATCACAGGAAGGTGGTCAGTACTGAAATGGGCCTGGCAAGTCCGTGAAAACACAAGGAAGCTTCTGGAAGACATGGGATTACACTGTTCCCCTCCTAGGGTGCCTGTGTTTCCACTCTTTCATCTCTCTCCACCTGAACATATGAAGCATATGGCCCTGTGACTGACTCACTGAGAATTACAAATGAAAAATAAAGGAGTTTGGTGTAAGAATATGACTGCACTTAAGAGAAATACACATTTGAGGCACTGTGTCCTTTTTAGGTGGCTCTGATGGACAACAGAGATGGACAAATGTCTTCCAAGTAGGCGTTGTTTGAGTAGAGCACCTCAATGTCCACTTCGCCTGCAAACCAAGATGGCCTGAGCTTCAGATCTGGGCCTATTCCTCATAAAAAGGAAAATGAGTTAAGA
This sequence comes from Balaenoptera musculus, assembly GCF_009873245.2. Lineage (NCBI taxonomy): Eukaryota > Metazoa > Chordata > Mammalia > Artiodactyla > Balaenopteridae > Balaenoptera > Balaenoptera musculus. The sequence continues at coordinate 19,215,276 of NC_045790.1, read as the reverse complement.
GACCAAACGAGGTTAAAGGCTTTCTTCAGCTAATAGGCGGCCAGTGAGCACCACCCCCCCGCAACTGGAGAAGGGTCAGCATTTTTATAGGACAGGAGAAAGTTGAGTACACATCCTTGCAGTTTTAACATAGGCAGCATTTTCTATTTTAACCAAAACTTGGGTGGGGGGTGGTTTCCTATTTTCATGCCCTTTTTTTGGAGTTGTTGGTACAATCCTGATAACCATTTACCAGTTACTGCTTTTGCTAGCCTTGTGGTCCACTGGGTAGTTTAAGTTCATGGCACAAGGAAGGCAGGTAGTCAAAAAGAAAGAAAGTGGGCAAAGGGAGAAGGCAAGTGGGGAGTGGGACCCCTCTGTCATGCTTGTTTCAGTCCTTACATGGGTCCTGTCATCTGTCAGGTACTTGGAAGGACTGAAATTGGAGGTCTGTAGGCAACAGGACTCGGGGCAGGGACATGAGACTATGCTGCTTGAAGAGGCCCAGAACCCAAGAATACAATGCTCAGTTTGAATGCTAACCAAGGGGCCCTTTCTATAGGAGAGACTCTTAACAATTAGGGGGTCTGGATGACCAATTATTAAAAGATTCTTCTGCTCCCTTGGACTCAAAAACATGGACTTCTATTGATACAACTCACTTGGCCATAATCAAGTGTCCAATTTGCCAGCAACATAATCCAATGTGTAGCCCCAACTGGGTACCATATCTTACTCTGGATGTGATCTCGGAAAGGCAGCAGTGAGCAGTGGCGTGAAGCGAGATCTTAATTCCCTGAACAGGAATTGAACCTGGGTAGCCTGGATGAAAACCAGGAATCCTAGCCACTAGACCACCAGAGGCTAGAGGTCAGAAACAAAGTTCCCTTGGCTCTTACCCCCACTGAAAGCAAGAATATTTCAAGGAGGCAAAAACTGTAAAAACAGGTACAAAGTTTATTATTAGAGACACAGCATAACATGTGGGAGAGCACACAGAGAAGCAGTTTGTTTACTTAGGACAGAAACAAGGCAGAAATTCACACCTGGAGAGAAAGAGTGTGGGCGTCCTCTCTAATGCGGAGGAGCGCGGTAAAGAGGTGATTTAAATCCCTTGTACAGGACAGTTACCTTTCACCAATTATCTTGTTTCTTTCTTCACACCTCACTGGTCCTAGGACCCTCCCCAAGATGCATGCACAACTTTTTGCTAAGATGGATCCCACCAAAGAGGCCTGTGGGTGCATGTCCACACTTATTATGGGGTGGTGCCTCCTCCCTTTTTAACCCCCAAGGAGCCTTCTTGCGCATATGCAGACAGGGAAGCTTTCCTTGGTCTCAGGAGTGGTCATCTTATCTCTTTACTTCAGCAGAGCTCAGCTTCTGCTACTTGCTTTGTCCTTGGAGTGTCTGGGTGAGAACAAAGCTTCAATTCTACTCCACTTGACAAACACCAGCTGTCCAGCCCAGGGACCCCTCTTTCTCCTACCTCAGATGCAGTTGCTAAATGTCATTTTGGGTTGTGTTCCATTGGGGAGCAGGTGAGTGTGTTGGTGGTATTTGCAGAATATTAGTCAGCGGCCTCTTGGTTAGGCAGAGATCTGTATGGAAAGATGGGTCTATATGTGTGCTGGCAAGACAAGGCATCTCCCACTTCAGTCCTCACTCCAGGTGATTCTTGGTCTGCAATCTATGGGACTTTGTCCCCCTGACCACAAGAAGGGCTGGTAATGCATATTAGAATGACAACATCTTTTCTCTCAGGAAAGTGAATCTTGAGATGAGAGGCAATTAGAATGGCAGCAAACCTAGGTGACAACATAGGAATTCTCGTTACTGAGATCTTTGGGGTTGCTTTGGTTTCTGTCTCTCTTGGATGATTGTCTAGATTGACCAATAATTATCTGAGTCACTAACACCGTTCCAGCAAATGCCATTTATGCTGAAGTTAGGTCAAATTTGGTACCTGTACTAATGTAATTGCTACTTTGTTTTCATTATATTAAAGTTAATCATTTGTGTGTTAGTCTAAACACACAGACTGTGTATAACATGAGTGCAAGATCAGGGCCTTACTTATTTTTGTCTCTCTGTTGCCGAAATTCGGCCTCTGTACACGGGTGCTGGATTAAATCTCGGAGACAGAGTTTTGGGTGAAGTATTATAGAAAGAAATAGCTTTGCCAGGAAAAGGGGGCCAGAGGGGGCTAATGCCCTCAAGACTGTATGCCCTGCCCTGGAGGGGGTAGTGAGGGGTCTTTTAGTGTTCAAGGAGCAGGGCGTGATCAGCTTGCGGGCATTCTTCTGATTGGTGGGTGGTGAGGCAATTGGGAGTCTGCATTATCAACCTTCTGGTTCTAACCGGTCTGGGGTCTACGTGCTTGTGGGCAGCATACAGTTAACTTCTCCCACCTGGTGGGGGTTTTAGTATCTGCAAAACAGCTCAAAGCACATGGTTCAGAATATTATCTACAGTCCTCGAGGTAGAACTAAAAGTCCTTGACATTGTTTAATGTCTAAAGTATTATTATTTTGTCTTGCTTGACTGTTTTCCTTTCTTTCTGCATTTTCTCACTTCTCTGATTAAAATTTTTCCTTGGCTAAAGTTTTTCTACAAAGGGCAGGCAGAGGACATGGCTGGGGGTCTATTCTGGGAAGGCCTCATAGGATCCTGCTCAGTTACGTCTCCAGGATCAACACAATGCCTGGTTTGTAGTAGGTACTGAATATCTCCTGTTTTTATTTTGCCTCATCACTGGCGAATTCATGTGTCTATTATTTAAACACTTACCTCCATCCCCATCTATGCTTTTCCTTCTAATGCTACTTGTGATCAGAAATGGCCACACAAATCTAAGCGAGAATAGTCAGTGTGGAATGTTTTGAAGGATTCTGATGAGGTTAAGTACAAGGATTTCATGCGATTTATTTTCACTGTCCAGAACTTTTACTCTGAGTTTCTGCCAGCATGCTGCTTAGTTGGGATTTGCAAGACTAGAAGCTTCTGGGAGGGTGGAGAATTGCTAGGGCTGCTCTAGAAGTGGAGAGAGCTGGTTGGTGCCTGGATGTGTTATACTGAGTAGCTGGGTGGGAGAGGTGCCCTGTCGGGAGGACAGCAATCTCCTTGGAGCGAACCTTGAAGATCAGTGCCTTTTTCCCAGGTAGTATCAATGGAAAATCAATTGTCCAAGAGTCGTGGAGGCAGGTGGGCAGCCTGTGATATCAGCCGAGGGCCTTCTTCCATCCCAGGCAATGTTCATTGTTTTATAGTTACAGTTCTTGGTGCTTTTCTGGTAGCAGCTGTAGCATTTAGAGATAGTCCAGAATGAGCTGGTCCAAAACTTGATTCTGGTAACCAGGAAAATGAGAAAGTAGGAACTATTTATAAAGACAACAACCTAATTCCTATTTGTAATCATTATATAGTATTTTAAATTACACATATTTTAAAATTTATTTGCACTTAGGCAATGCTTTTGCCTAGATCCATTTTTTGTGTGTTTTAGAGTCCACTGCTATATACTGATAATATTCCAACGCATCTGGCATTATTTTGTGCTGTAGTTACGTTTAATAAATTAGTTATTGCTAGCTTAGTTATGCTTTATTTTTATTTATTTATTTATTTGGCTGCATCGAGTCTTAGTTGTGGCATGTGGGCTCTTCGTTGCGGTGCACAGGCTCTCTAGTTGTGGTGCGCGGGCTCCAGAGTCCGCAGGCTTAGTTGCTCCACGGCATGTGGGATCTTAGTTCCCTGACCAGGGATCAAACCCGCATCCCTTGCATTGGAAGGTGGATTCTTAACCACTGGACCACCAAGGAAGTCCCCAGGTATGCTTTAATATTTACTTTTTCTGAGTGTCCAATGAAGCTTTACTTCTAAAAACACCTACCAGGTTACTGCCGAATTGAAGAATGCCAGCAAGGGTGTGGGAGCAACACTGTCACAGGCAGCTTCGAGTCTGGCTTGTGGGTCCAGGGTTTGTGCAGGAGACAGGGATAGCCACACCTGCCAAGTGGCTTGTTGTCTGTCTGCCGGAGAAACAGGCTCAAGGACAGGCAAACGTGAGGTTGGCCTCTTCAAGTCCAAGTGAAGCCCAAGTTCTGCAGAGAAGACCAACGTGTGCTATTTTATATGTGACGTTGACTTGGGAAACAGGCTCTTCTTTTCAGGAGACAAAGTCAGGGAGGCACTTTTGTGTGCACTTAATTTCAGATCCTCAGGACCCATGGGTATTTCCCATAGAGAAGGATGTCGGGAAGGGAGCTCTCCACGGGCACGGCTGGGATGGTAGCTGTCTTTTGGGGGAGGGGTTTATGAAAGTTATGCTCTGAAGATCAAGGGTCACCGAGACTCAACCCTAGTGTGCACCAGAACCATCGGAGGATGTGTTACAAATGCAGGTTCCTGGGGCCCCTCCCAGGGATTCTGATGCAGCAGAGCCCAGGAACCCATATTCTTAAAAAGCTCTTCTGTGATTTTGGGATGTGGGTGTTCACTGGATCACACTGTAAGAAATGCCATGGGTGTGAACTAAGGCAGTGACTTTATAGATTTGTACTCAAGACTTTGTCTAGCAAGTCTCTTGTTGGCCTTGGAATATGATCAACAGTCAGTAGGGGAGGGACACGGGAGAGGCAGTTCCTTCTGCAAGGTCAACAGTCAACGTAGACTGGAAAAGCTTACAAGCTGCTTCTGTGCCCTCTCCCAACCTGCTGGCTCTTCATGGTTTCAGAGGGCAGGTGGACAGCCTGAAGAGGGTGAGAGCGAGCGCTGGAGAGAGCAGGGAGGGTGACGTTTATCCACTTCACTACCCGATGTCCTCTGGGGCCCTTGGCCTCATGTCTCTCTTTGCCAGCCGGCTCCTCGCCTACTGGATGATACAAACAACAGTCAGAAATATTTTGCTGGCCTCTAATACATTTTCAGCACACATATGATAGAGATCACAGCTCTTCTGCACACTTTGGGCGGTCTCAGATTGCACATGGTTGCTTTTTAATTCACTAGATAGAGATTTTAAATTTATCTTTTGAAAAGTTTGGTGATTTCAGCGAGTCATTCTGATAAACATAAACAGAAAGCCAACTAATCCCTTCCCAACTTAGACAACTTTGATAGCTTAGTCAATGTCCTTGGTGTAATTACTTCTCCTGACAGTGGTTTTCCCTTCAATTTCAAGGAGAAATAGAAATGCTGAAGAATATTTTTTTTGAAAATTAAATGGGAAAAACGTAATATTTTGAGTCCTTGTCAGGAAGATATAATGTAAAAGAAACATAGGAATAAACTTATTTTAGGAATCTAAGTAACTTCGAGTGGGAAGTTTCAAACCCTACCAGCAATGAGTCATGCATGCAGTGTTTGTAACACATTATTTCTGCAGTGACATTTAAAATTAAAAACACTACCTGACAAATGCAATATGATCCTTTTTTTAAAACAATATGGTGCATATATATTTTAAGTACTAAGGCAAATACAAATGAATATACTAAGATAGGTTAATTCTGCTAATTCAAATAACTTTTCACAGAGTATTAAAGGATAATCTGCAAGTTTAATTCTGTTTTCAGAGGAAGCTTTTATATTAAAATATTTCAGTGTCATTTAAGTTACTTTTCACAATCATTCCAGAAGGTAATTCTAGATAAGTATATAACCCAGTTAGAGGGTGACCGGAGCTGAGGGGTTGCCCAGGATGGGGACTTTCAATGCTGAAACAGGGACAACTCCAGGCAAACTGGGAGAGTTGGTTACCCTACACCCAGGTGGGAGGCTGGGTGGGTGCTGGGCTCCCAATTCCTTTGTGGACATCTGTTGCCTTCCCAATGCCAGAGGCCTGCCGTGGGGGAAACATTGCGAGTAAGACAGACAAAGGCATTATTCATACTGAGCTTCCAGCTTCCATTCTACTGAGCGGTCAGACAGTTAGTTAAACACAGAAACAATCAGGGCGACTCTAGGTAGAGACAGATGGAGGAAAACCAACTTGGTGTTGTGACCAATGGATAGATGGCGGGTACGCACTGATTTAGAACAGGTCCCCAGAAAAGACCCCATTGAAGAGTGGCCTTTGAGCAAACACCTGCTTAATGGATAGGGGACAGTGCAGGGTGGGGGGGGGGGATGGGCAGGGAGGGTGGGAGCCAAGCAGCAGAACAAGCAGGACGTACGTGGCCCAGGGCCATGGGGCTTGGCGAGGAGATTGGGCTTTATTCTAGATACAGTGGGAAACCACTGTGGGGTGGCCTGGTGGGGTTTGTGTTTTATATGTCTGTTTGTTTTCCTCACATGGGTTCTCCGGACGGCTAAGGACACAGGCAATTTCAGGGTGCACCACCTTGCTGAGACAGGCCCACAGTAACCCACAGAAAATTTACGTTCTCAAAAAAAAAATATTGTAGGCCTTCTATACTAACACAAAGAAAAGCCTACTCTTCATAAGAAGGTATTTCCAGTGCTTGAGAAAGAGATATTTAAGTGACGTCCTCGTGTGGTTTAAGGAAAGTCTGCTCAGAGATAGGTGACATTGAACTAAACCATCAACACTCTCCCTCTAAAGCCTTATATAAAATGTGTTTGGGATGAAATCTTGATCGTGTCGCCTTCTCCCTGCATCCTCTGCAATTCTGGGAACAGTCACAAGAGGGTTTGCTGCTCCTCATATTTATAAGCAGTGGCTTCAGAGATACCCATTTCTTCCTTTTCTCCTTTTTCCCTTCCTTCCTTCTCTCTCTCCCTCCCAACCTCCCTCCCCCCTCCCTCCCTGTGTTCCTTCCTCTCTCCTTTCCTTCCTTCCTGCCCTCCCTCCCTCCCTCCCTTCCTGCCTTCCTTTTTGCAGGCAGTGTGCACTAAGTAACTGTTAACAACCGGCTCTGGGGGTGGAGGAAGCCCTAGCAGCATTTGCCCCCATTTCCTCGGTGTACATCCTCCCCCAGTACCAGATTTCAAGCTCCAACTGTTTAGCAACAGGCTCACAGGATTCCTAATAACTAACATCGGGTCAGTTGCAGCACGTGGCTGGTTGTAGGGTGCGGGGAGCGGGCTGGGGCTCAGGGAGAAGACTGGCCAGTCTCAGGACCAGGTAGCTGGAAAAGCGTTATCTTTAAATGTGGGCTTTTCTCATTAGTAACTTTTAAAGTGACAAATAAAATAAGAAAAAAAAAAAAACTAACAGACCGCAGGAAAGGTAGAAAACAAGAGACTACCTTTTATTGACTCCAGTGTTAAAGATACTTACTGGGGGGACTTCCCTGGTGGTCCAGTGGCTAAGACTCTGTGCTCCCAATGCAGGGGGCCGGGGTTCAATCCCTGGTCAGGGAACAAAATCCCACATGCATACTGCAATTAGGAGTTCACATACTGCAGCTAAAGATTCTGCATGCGGCAACTAAAGATCTCACACGTGGCAACAGAGATCCTGCATGCCGCAACTAAGACCCGGCGCAGCCTAAATAAATAAATAAATAAATATTAAAAAAAAAAACTTACTGGGAATTCCCTGGTGGTCCAGTGGTTAGGACTCCACGCTTTCACTGCATGGGTTCAATCCCTGGTCAGGGAACTAAGATCCCGCAAGTCTCAAGTTGCAGCCAAAAAAAGATACATTCTAAGAAATGAGACTTGTCCTGCTGAAACCGCACAACTCAGATGGGAATTGAATCCATGAGCCGGGACTTGAACCAAGCCAAACCCAGACTGGGACTTGAAACCACAGGCTAGAACTCAAACCCAGCCAGAACCCACTGTCTTCTAATTGAGATCACACACCTGGTCTCAGGACTTAATGAAGCTCAGGTTCTTTTTGTCTCATAACAGAAAGAATTCAGTGAGAGACAAAGTGATAGGTAAGAAGTGGATTTATTTAGAGAGAAACACACTCTACAGACAGAGTATGGGCTATCTCAAAAGGCGAGAGGTCCCGAAATATTGCGTGGTTAGTTTTTTTTTTTTTTAATATTTATATATTTATTTGGCTGCATTGGGTCTTAGTTGCAGCACACGGGATCTTCATTGCTGCATGCGGGATCTTTAGTTGTAGCATGAGAACTCTTAGTTGCGGCATGCATGTGGGATCTAGTTCCCTGACCAGGGATCAAACCCAGGCCCCCTGCATTGCGAGCACAGAGTCTTAGCCATTGGACAACCAGGGAGGTCCCACGTGGTTAGTTTTTATGTGCTGGGTAATTTCATAGGCTAATGAGTGGGGGGATTATTCCAACTATTTTGGGGAAGGGGGTGGAGATTTTCAGGGATTGGGCCACTGCCCACTTTTTGACCTTTTATGGTTGGCCTCAGAAGTGTCATGGTGCTTGTTTGTGTGTCATTTAGCATGCTGATGTATTACAATGAGTGTATAATGAGCCTCAAGGTCTACTGGAAGTCAAATCTTCTGCCATCTTGGACCTAGTTGGTTCTAATCAGTTTATGTCTATCCTCAAGGGCTATGTCATTCTTTCAAAGGTTGTGCCCTGCCCCCTTCCCTCCTGTTTCACTTCCTAGGAGTAAGCACTACTGTAAACCTCTATCGTGGGCACTTAATATGGACCTCTAATGAAGTACAACACTGTTTTAATTTGTCATAATTATGTTAGGGGAACCACTGACCAAACCCCCCCCCCACCCTGGCCAGGCCCGATAGTAACCACTTGCATGAGTTATCTCACAACAGGAGGTCCTGGTAAGGAATGTGGAACTAATGAGCTAATAACACAAATTGAAAGAATTCAGGAAAGGTTAAAAGGAGAGAGGAGACACCAGTCCGTATGTTCTACCAACCTCCCAGAATCCTTCTCACTGGAATCCATCTTGGCTGAGTGATGCCCACGTCACCAGGAAGGACCCTGAGTCAGAGTGAGTGGCCAGGGACAACCTGGAAACTAACCCCATTACTGTAAAATTCAAGAATGTGAGCCACGAGGCAGAGCAGTTCTCCTGGGTTCCCTTGCCCTGCTGCTCTCCGCCTGGGTGCCTCTTACCAATAAAGTCTCTTGCTTTGTCATCACGTGTGTCTCCTCGGACAATTCATTTCTGAGTGTCAAACAAGAGCCCACTCTCGGGCCCTGAAAGTGGTCCCCCTTCCTGCAACAATTAGGCTTATTTCAGACTTTGTGTTGGTGGTTCAACAGGTAGCTGAAGCCAGAGAAGAAATTTAAGAATGGAACGTCTGTTTAATTTTGATATATTACATATATTTGTCATTGCCAAATAAATATAATGTCTTCAGTATGCTGGGTGAAAAGGAAAATCTTTTAATTCTTTGATTTTCCAATGACTTTGACCCTGTAAACTGGGTGCATGTGAAATTTAAAATTAAAAAAAAATGAAAATGAAGGGAAGAATACTGGAACAAAAGGAAAAAGTTATTTTCATGTTTCACAGAATACCATACCTCTTCTGAAAGTGGAAGTCAGCCCTTGGTGGGACCTCACAGTGTGACCCAGCATAATAAAATAGTCAAACAAATAGAGAGGGTGGGGCAGACTGACTTCAGAATGAATGGTTCAGAGCACAGGTTCCCAGGGTGTGGCCCAGAGCAGCAGCAGCAGCACCTGGGAACCGGTTAGAAATGCAGATTCTCAGGCTCACCCCAGACTTGTTGGATCAAAAACTCTGGGGTGGGCCCATCAACAAGTGTTTTAACAAACTCTCCTGGTGAGTCTGAGAAACACAGCGTCTCAGGGAATCTTTTTTTTTCTCTCTCTCAGCTGCAACTTTTATTCTCTCTTCTAGGCTGGCCTGAGACCTTATGTTTTGAAAGGGGGGTTTCTTCCTCTACCTATTCTTTTTTTTTTTTTTTTTTTTTTTTTTTTTTTTTTTTTTTTTTTATACCAGAACATATAAGATTTTTAGAAATTTCATGTAATGTCTGAAACATTTATATTAACATATTTCCATACATATTTCCATACAAATACAAATATAAGATTTTTAGAAATTTCATGTAATGTCTGAAACATTTATATTAACATATTTCCATACATATTTCCATACAAATACAATATAAGATTTTTAGAAATTTCATGTAATGTCTGAAACATTTATATTAACATATTTCCATACAAATAACCCAATGAAAGTTTAGTATTAGTTGTTTTGTTTGTTTTTTTATACTGCAGGTTCTTATTAGGCATCAGTTTCATACACATCAGTGTATACATGTCAATCCCAATTGCCCAATCCAGCACCACCACCATCCCCACCTCACCGCAGTTTTCCCCCCTTGGTGTCCATATGACCATTCTCTACATTTGTGTCTCAACTTCTGCCCTGCAAACTGGCTCATCTGTACCATTTTTCTAGGTTCCGCATACATGCATTAATATACGATATTTGTTTTTCTCTTTCTGACTTACTTCACTCTGTATGACAGTCTCTAGATCCATCCATGTCTCAACAAATGACTCAATTTCGTTCCTTTTTATGGCTGAGTAATATTCCATTGTATATATGTACCACAACTTCTTTATCCATTCGTCTGTTGATGGGCATTTAGGTTGCTTCCATGACCTGGCTATTGTAAATAGTGCTGCAATGAACATTCGGGTGCATGTGTCTTTTTGAATTACGGTTTTCTCTGGGTATATGCCCAGTAGTGGGATTGCTGGGTCATATGGTAATTCTATTTTTAGTTTTTTAAGGAACCTCCATACTGTTCTCCATAGTGGCTGTATCAATTTACATTCCCACCAACAGTGCAAGAGGGTTCCCTTTTCTCCACACCCTCTCCAGCATTTGTTGTTTGTAGATTTTCTGATGATGCCCATTCTAACAGGAGTGAGGTGATACCTCATTGTAGTTTTGATTTGCATTTCTCTAATAATTAGTGATGTTGAGCATCTTTTCATGTGCTTCGTGGCCATCTGTATGTCTTCTTTGGAGAAATGTCTATTTAGGTCTTCTGCCCATTTTTGGATTGGGGTGTTTGTTTCTTTGATATTGAGCTGAATGAGCTGTTTATATATTTTGGAGATTAATCCTTTGTCCGTTGATTCATTTGCAAATATTTTCTCCCATTCTGAGGGTTGTCTTTTCGTCTTGTTTATGGTTTCCTTTGCTGTGCAAAAGCTTTGAAGTTTCATTAGGTCCCATTTGTTTATTTTTGTTTTTATTTCCATTACTCTAGGAGGTGGATCAAAAAAGATCTTGCTGTGATTTATGTCAAAGAGTGTTCTTCCTATGTTTTCCTCTAAGAGTTTTATAGTGTCCAGTCTTATATTTAGGTCTCTAATCCATTTTGAGTTTATTTTTGTGTATGGTGTTAGGGAGTATTCTAATTTCATTCTTTTACATGTAGCTGTCCAGTTTTCCCAGCACCACTTATTGAAGAGACTGTCTTTTCTCCATTGTATATCTTTGCCTCCTTTGTCATAGATTAGTTGACCATAGGTGCGTGGGTTAATCTCTGGGCTTTCTATCTTGTTCCATTGATCTACGTTTCTGTTTTTGTGCCAGTACCATACTGTCTTGATTACTGTAGCTTTGTAGTATAGTCTGAAGTCAGGGAGTCTGATTCCTCCAGCTCCATTTTTTTGCCTCAAGACTGCTTTGGCTATTCGGGGTCTTTTGTGTCTCCATACAAATTTTAAGATGATTTGTTCTAGCTCCGTAAAAAATGCCATTGGTAATTTGATAGGGATTGCATTGAATCTGTAGATTGCTTTGGGTAGTATACTCATTTTCACAATGTTGATTCTTCCAATCCAAGAACATGGTATATCTCTCCATCTGTTGGTATCATCTTTAATTTCTTTCATCAGTGTCTTATAGTTTTCTGCATACAGGTCTTTCGTCTCCCTAGGTAGGTTTATTCCTAGGTATTTTATTCTTTTTGTTGCAATGGTAAATGGGAGTGTTTCCATAATTTCTCTTTCAGATTTTTCATCATTAGTGTATAGGAATGCAAGAGATTTCTGTGCATTAATTTTGTATCCTGCAACTTTACCATATTCATTAATCAGCTCTAGCAGTTTTCTGGTGGCAGTTTTAGGATTCTCTATGTATAGTATCATGTCATCCGCAAACAGTGACAGTTTTACTTCTTCTTTTCCAATTTGTATTCCTTTTATTTCTTTTTCTTCTCTGATTGCCGTGGCTAGGACTTCCAGAACTATGTTGAATAATAGTGGTGAGAGTGGACATCCTTGTCTCGTTCCTGATCTTAGAGGAAATGCTTTCAGTTTTTCACCATTGAGAATGATGTTTGCTGTGGGTTTGTCATATATGGCCTTTATTATGTTGAGGTAGGTTCCCTCTATGCCCACTTTCTGGAGAGTTTTTATCAGAAATGGGTGTTGAATTTTGTCAAAAGCTTTTTCTGCATCTATTGAGATGATCATATGGTTTTTATTCTTCAATTTGTTAATATGGTGTATCACATTGATTGATTTGCGTATATTGAAGAATCCTTGCATCCCTGGGATAAATCCACTTGATCGTGGTGTATGATCCTTTTAATGTGTTGCTGGATTCTGTTTGCTAGTATTTTGTTGAGGATTTTTGCATCTATATTCATCAGTGATATTGGTCTGTAATTTTCTTTTTTTGTAGTGTCTTTGTCTGGTTTGGTATCAGGGTGATGGTGGCCTCATAGAATGAGTTTGGGAGTGTTCCTTCCTCTGCAATTTTTTGGAAGAGTTTGAGAAGGATGGGTGTTAGCTCTTCTCTAAATGTTTGATAGAATTCACCTGTGAAGCCATCTGGTCCTGGACTTTTGTTTGTTGGAAGATTTTTAATCACAGTTTCAATTTCATTACTTGTGATTGGTCTGTTCATATTTTCTGTTTCTTCCTGATTCAGTCTGGGAAGGTTATACCTTTCTAAGAATTTGTCCATTTCTTCCAGGTTGTCCATTTTATTGGCATAAAGTTGCTTGTAGTAGTCTCTTAGGATGCTTTGTATTTCTGTGGTGTCTGTTGTAACTTCTCCTTTTTCATTTCTGATTTTATTGATTTGAGTCCTCTCCCTCTTTTTCTTGATGAGTCTGGCTAATGGCTTATCAATTTTGTTTATCTTCCCAAAGAACCAACTTTTAGTTTTATTGATCTTTGCTATTGTTTTCTTTGTTTCTATTTCATTTATTTCTGCCCTGATCTTTATGATTTCTTTCCTTCTGCTAACTTTGGGTTTTGTTTGTTCTTCTTTCTCTAGTTTCTTTAGGTGTAAGGTTAGATTGTTTACTTGAGATTTTTCTTGTTTCTTTAGGTAGGCTTGTATAGCTATAAACTTCCCTCTTAGAACCGCTTTTGCTGCATCCCATAGGTTTTGGGTCGTCGTGTTTTCATTGTCATTTGTCTCTAGGTATTTTTTGATTTCCTCTTTGATTTCTTCAGTGATCTCTTGGTTATTTAGTAACGTATTGTTTAGCCTCCATGTGTTTGTCCTTTTTACGTTTTTTTCCCTGTAATTCATTTCTAATCTCATAGCGTTGTGGTCAGAAAAGATGCTTGATATGATTTCAATTTTCTTAAATTTACTGAGGCTTGATTTGTGACCCAAGATGTGATCTATCCTGGAGAATGTTCCGTGCGCACTTGAGAAGAACGTGTAATCTGCTGTTTTTGGATGGAATGTCCTATATATATCAATTAAATCTATCTGGTCTATTGTGTCATTTAAAGCTTCTGTTTCCTTATTTATTTTCATTTTGGATGATCTGTCCATTGGTGTAAGTGAGGTGTTAAAGTCCCCCACTATTATTGTGTTACTGTCGATTTCCTCTTTTATAGCTGTTAGCAGTTGCCTTATGTATTGAGGTGCTCCTATGTTGGGTGCATATATATTTATAATTGTTATATCTTCTTCTTGGATTGATCCCTGGATCATTATGTAGTGTCCTTCCTTGTCTCTTGTAACATTCTTTATTTTAAAGTCTATTTTATCTGATATGAGTATAGCTACTCCAGCTTTCTTTTGATTTCCATTTGCATGGAATATCTTTTTCCATCCCCTCACTTTCAGTCTGTATGTGTCCCTAGGTCTAAAGTGGGTCTCTTGTAGACAGCATATATATGGGTCTTGTTTTTGTATCCATTCAGCCAGTCTATGTCTTTTGGTTGGGGCATTTAATCCATTCACGTTTAAGGTAATTACCGATATGTATGTTCCTATGACCATTTTCTTAATTGTTTTGGGTTTGTCTTTGTAGGTCCTTTTCTTCTCTTGTGTTTCCTACTTAGAGAAGTTCCTTTAGCATTTGTTGTAGAGCTGGTTTGGTGGTGCTGAATTCTCTTAGCTTTTGCTTGTCTGCAAAGCTTTTGATTTCTCCATCAAATCTAAATGAGATCCTTGCCGGGTAGAGTAATCTTGGTTGTAGGTTCTTCCCTTTCATCACTTTAAGTATATCATGCCACTCCCTTCTGGCTTGCAGAGTTTCTGCTGAGAAATCAGCTGTTAACCTTATGGGAGTTCCCTTGTATGTTATTTGTCGTTTTTCCCTTGCTGCTTTCAATAATTTTTCTTTGTCTTTAATTTTTGCCACTTTGATTACTATGTGTCTCGGCGTGTTTCTCCTTGGGTTTATTCTGTATGGGACTCTCTGCGCTTCCTGGACTTGGGTGGCTATTTCCTTTCCCATGTTAGGGAAGTTTTCGACTATAATCTCTTCAAATATTTTCTCTGGTCCTTTCTCTCTCTCTTCTCCTTCTGGGACCCCTATAATGCGAATGTTGTTGCGTTTAATGTTGTCCCAGAGGTCTCTTAGGCTGTCTTCATTTCTTTTCATTCTTTTTTCTTTAGTCTGTTCTGCAGCAGTGAATTCCACCATTCTGTCTTCCAGGTCACTTATCCGTTCTTCTGCCTCAGTTATTCTGCTATTGATTCCTTCTAGTGTAGTTTTCATTTCAGTTATTGTATTGGTGATCTCTGTTTGTTTGTTCTTTAATTCTTCTAGGTCTTTGTTAATCATTTCTTGCATCTTCTCAATCTTTGCCTCCATTCTTATTCCGAGGTCCTGGATCATCTTCACTATCATTATTCTGAATTCTTTTTCTGGAAGGTTGCCTATCTCCACTTCATTTAGTTGTTTTTCTGGGGTTTTTTCTTGTTCCTTCATCTGGTGCATAGCCCTCTGCCTTTTCATCTTCTCTATCTTTCTGTAACTGTGGTTTTTGGTCCACAGGCTGCAGGATCGTAGTTTTTCTTGCTTCTGTTGTCTGCCCTCTGGTGGTTGAGGCTATCTAAGAGGCTTGATGGGAGGCTCTGGTGGTGGGTAGAGCTGACTCTCTTTTTTTTTTAATATATAAAATTTCATTGTGAAATAAACCTTAGATGCAAAAGACAATATTTACTGTATGTGTAAAATTAAAAGAAGAATGATAAAATCAACACTCACACTCCTAATGCTCAATTGAGGAACTAGAATATTATTGGTAGAGTTTCCTGATGCATCTTGAAGCAGTGCTTTTTGAGGTAGAGGGTATTGGGCAGTAAGGCTCTATTTTTTTTTTCTTAATGTCTCTTCTTTTTTTATTGCTTCAGACTCCGGTATGAGTTAGACTTAAACCATTTCAAGGAAGAAACATAACTTTAATTTAATGTGTAACTTCTAATTTGTGTTCTCATTTACAGTGTCCTCATCCTCAGTGATGTTCTATATGAGACAGTTCCTTAAAAATTATCTTTGTAAACTTCAGAGTCTGCACTGTTGGTTAGTTTCACGGTAAAAACATATTAGTTTTAATTATCCATTGGCTTCCAATTTTTGTTGTAATTCATAATTTCTTCATTAAAATTCAAAGATTCAGTCCTTTTTTTTATAAAAATGTCTGGTACTTAGGCAAAGACTGATTAAACTAGCTATATAGGCATTAAAAGTTAATACCTTTTTATTTTTACCCACATATCAGTAGTTACCATGGTTACTGAGAAGGGTCCAGGTAGTGCCAACTTGCAGATGTGTTAATATGCTTTCCCTGGCTCAGTTTCTCAGTTACTACAACATTACAGTAACTAGTTTCCAGAGAAGGCTTTTTTTTTCCTATCCTAGATTAATTTGGGGAATTTATTATCTCTTATTTCACACCCTTGATTCAACCAACTCACCATGCACAAAAGCGTTGTTAACAGCTGCAGTGGGGCCGACCAAGGTGACCAACACAGACAACTTACAAGAATGACACCCCTTCTCTCCTCTCTGTCTGTATGTTTATTTATTTTTTATCAGTAACCATCTCATATCAATAATGAGATAGGATCATATTCTCCAGATCCTTATGATCTTGGGGCGGTGGCGGGGGGCGGGTATCTTTATGACAAGTAACAACCAAATTCTTTTGGTTGCAAGCAACACAAACCAACTAGAGAAATGGGTGTTTCGTGCAACCCAGGGGTCAGGATGAAGTTGGAACCAATGACTTGAATGCTTCAGAATTTTGTCTTCTTGTTGTTTCCTCTGATTCTTTGTTGTTGTGGCAAGATGTACATGCCATAAAATTTACCATTTTAACCATTTTAATTGTACCATTTTGTGGCACTAAGTACATGCGTATTGTTGTGCAACCCCACCACCATCCATCTCCAGAACTTTTTCATCATTCCAAAGTGAAACTCTATGTGCATTAAGTTCCCTATTTCCCTCTCCCCCAGCCCCTGGTAAACACTATTCTGTATTCAATCTCTATGAATTTGACTGTTCTAAGTATCTTACATAAGTGGAATCATACAATATTTATCCTTCTGTGATTGGCTTATTTCACTTAGCATAATATCCTCAAGGTTCATTCATGTTGTAGCATGTATTAGAATTTTCTCACTTTTCCAGGCTGAATAATATTCTATTGGGTGGATATACCATATTTTGTTTATCCAATTCTTCCATTGATGAACACATGGGTTATTTCCACCTTTTGGCTATTGTGAATAATGTTGCAGTGAACATGGGTGTACAAATATCTGAGTCTCCACTTTCAATTCTTTTGGGTATATACCCAGAAGTGGAATTTCTGGATCATAGGGTAATTCTATATTTAATTTTATGGGGAATCACCATACTGTTTTCCACAGCAGCTACATCATTCTACATTCCCACTCTCAGTGCACAAGAATTCTAAATTTTCCCACATTCTTGCCAACACTTTGTTATTTTCTGTCTATCAAGTAACCATCCTAATGGGAGGAGAATGGTGTCTCACTGTGGTTTTGATTTGCATTCCCCTGATGATTACTGACATTGAGCATCTTTTCACGTGCCTATTGTATATCTTCCTTGGAGATGTCTATTCAAGTTCTTTGTCCATTTTTCAATTGAATTGTTAGCTTTTATTGTTGTTGAGTTGTGGGAGTTCTCTATATATTCTGGATATTAATCCCAAACCAGATATATCATTTGCAAGTATTTTCTCTCATTCCATCATTGCCTTTTCACTCTGTTATTGTGCACTTTGATGCACAAAAGTTTTTAATTTTGATGAAGTCCAGTTTATCTGTTTTTTCTTTTGTTGCCTGTGCTTTTGGTGTCATATAGAAAAAACACTGCCAAAACCAATGTCACGAAGTTTTAGTCTATGTTTTCTTCTAAGGGTTTTATAGTTTTAACACTTACATTTAAGTGTTTGATACATTTTGAGTTAATTTTTGTATATGGATGTCAGGCCCTAGGGCCGACCACCCCAAAATATGTCTCAACGGCATATTGATCATTTTGAGTTAGAGTTACTCAAGAAATGGCTGATGTAAGAGGGACACTTTGACCCTCTTCTCTGTCTGGGAAAGGTGCATACTTGCATCTGAAGGTAAAAGGACACCCCCATCACCAGAGATAGGGAATTTGGTCCAAGAAGCCTGTATAAACAAACTTTGTTATTTCTTTAATTTACTAGCCCAAGCCCAAACTCTGTTTACATTATTCACTAATTAAGCACCCAAAGCCCAAGTTTCTTTGTTCCATTAATTCCTCACAGATTTATTGTTTCTTTGTCTAAAAAGTATAAAATTGCCTGCTTTGGCTGCTTATTAGGTCCTGTTTCTATAAAACCTCTGTGTGCACGAGTTAAAATTTGTTTCTTTTCCTCCTGTTAATCTGTCTCATGGCCAGCCACAAGAACTCAAGAAGGATAGAGGGGGAAATCTCCCCCTCCCCAATATGGGGTAAAGTAAAGGTCTCACTTCTTTTTTTTTTGCATATGGATATGCAGTTTTCCTAATACCTTTTGTTGAAAAGACTGTCTTTTCCTGTGATTCTTGTCTTTTTGAGGACAAGCTTCCTCTGCATCTTAGGTCTACATGACAGAAAACACGGCTCCTGAGGGTACATATTATGGATCTAGTCAATCAGAGACTGCCATTTTTTTCTTATTCCAGTTCCAAATAATGATACCTTAATGGACCTCTTATTGACTAATAGCCAGAGGGTTGAGGTCACTTGACTACTGGGGACTCACTGCTTCATTAATTCAACAAATATTTCTGAAGCACTAGCCGGGTGTTCTAGGAACAGAGATACAGTAGTGAACAAAGCAATGTCCCTGTGCTCAGGGAGTTTTCATTCTAATAATCATGGGAAGGGAGGAAAGGGTAGCTTTAAAGAGTGGGGGTTGGAAAGGCAACCCCATAGATACTCACTGCAACATGTCAATAACTACCTATACCTAACAATATGCCACTCATATATATGCCAAGAATCTTTAGTAGAAGCTGTCATATTCTAATTTTGAATTTCTTTTAAAAAGAGCACTTTTCAGATAAATTAATCCAGATTATATTTTAATTATCAAAAGTTACATAAACACCATTTCTAAGTGAGAAAGACAACTTTTACAAGGCAGAATATAATTAAGTTTTAATGAAAGTACAAATGAAGTGATTGGGGACTGCAGAACCATTCATTTTGAGAGAAATTAATTTTGGTTGGAGAAAAGTCACAAAAATGAGAGCATTTCAGTAGGACTCTGGGTGATTTGCGGGACTCTGAAAGGCAAGGAGGAACAGGAGACAGTTCCTGCTGGAGAGAATCTCTTGAACAGAGAGAGGGCTGGAGACTTGGAAGTGGGTGGTGTGTTTGGGACGCTTGTGTCTGCCCCATGCGCTATGCACACATATGTCTGAGACATCCTTGAAGGATCTCCAGGATGGCTCAGTAGGCAATCCCAGGGAACACTGCTCTCCCTGGAGAAGTGGTGTTCTTATGAGCCTAGTGTGTTTCGGATGGATGGGTACATGTCAGATGGTGTAGAATCATACATTCAGCATGAGGGCTTTGCATTAAGACCTGGGTGGGAACTTTGGTTACACCACTATATGTGACCTTAGGTAAGTAATTTTTCTGAATCTTAGTTTCCTCATCTGTGAAATGTACATTAGAATCAATCTCCTAAAGCTCCAGGGAGGTGTTACATTTTTTTCTTTAAAAATACTGATCATTTATATTGCTCCCAAATAAGGAATTGGGCAGGACTTGGCCATCTCTGCTCTAGGCAATGTCAGCTGGGGCACTCACTTGGTTGACACTGGGGGCCTCGCTGTTGGCTGGTAGCTCAGCTGGAGCTTGTCTGGGGCTTGGGTTCCTCTCCATGTGGGCCTACACATTGCTACTTGGGCTCCTTATACCATGTGGCTGGATTCCAGGAGAACAGTTTTTCTCTCTTCCTGATTCCCCCCACTCCAGGCCATCCTTCTTCTGTCATTCTCCTGCTCCCCCAACACTGGCCACACAATCAATACAATTGTCTCAGAGTAGCTATTCCCTTGGCTTTTATGAACACTTCCTCCCCATTCTGAGGCCTAATCTGGCTTATTTTGATCTTAGCTTCCTGCTCTGGTTGACATCATTCTTGACTAAGTCAGTCCAGATTCTTGGTGTGTATCTTGGCTGGTGCCCAGTGTCAGCTTTTACATGTTGGATATTAGTTTGATCCCCTCACCCATGATTCTTTGGAACTGATCTAGTATAATCTCTGGCTTGATTCAGTACACTTTCTCCTCCAGTTAATACTGTTTCTCCTGGGTCTTTGCTTCAGTCTCTTATCACGTATATAGGTGTAGGAGTTTGCAAAAACAACAACAAAACAGTGCCTTGGGCACTGAGTAGCTCTAGGGCCACCTGACCTCTCAGCTTATTCACAACGGCTGCTCCCAGGGCCACCCACTGGAACCTTCTGCCCACCCTCAGGAGAGCAGGGAAGGGGCTTGAACCCCTGCACCCAGTCTCTGCTCCAGCACTGCTTGGCCAAGTGACCCTCAGCTAGTTACTTAACCACCTCTGAGCTTCAGTTTCCAAATCTGTACGATGGAGGAATGATAACAATACTCACCCTGAAAGGTTGTTGTGAGTCAGATCATTGCAAGTGCTGAGACAACACCTGGCTAGAGCCAACTCAGTACTGCCACCGTCGGCTGTTATCATTCAGGTTGTTGTGTGTTGAATTTCATCATCATCTGGGTCTTGAGGGCCCACATTCCTCCGTCTGCCACTCAAGAGGCTTTCAGTCATTTTCCTCCATTACTTGGTTCAGGGGATGAGAACTCTTTTTAGTGCCTGTTGGTGGAAAAAAAAAAACAATGATAAAGGTCAACTGGCTTCTGAGGTTAAGATGGTTAAAGCCCCGTAGCAGATTCTGGTCCCTGGGCAGTGTGTTTGTTTCCTGTGGCCACGATAACAAGTCGCCACAAGCTTAGTGGCTTAACAAACACAAACTCTATCTCACGGTCACACAGGCCAGAATCCCTGACACAGGTCCCACAGGCTAAAATCAGGTGTTGGCCGGGCTGCTTTCCTTCCTGGGAGCTCTCGGGGAGAATCCATTTCCTTGCCTCTTCCAGCTTCTAGCGCCTGCCCACGTTCTTTGGCTCTGACCTCCTTCATCCACCTTCAAAGCCAGCAAAGCAAAGGTGGTCCTTCTCATGCCACATCTCCCCAGCCACCTTCCATCCTCACATTCCTCTCTCTCAACTGGAGATGTTCTCCTCTTTTAAGGACTCATGGGGCTAGATTCAGCCCACCTGAATAAGGCAGGCTACTCTCCCCATCTCAAGGTCATGCCCTTAATCACACTAGCCGTGTAAGATAGCAGTCACAGGCTCTGGGGATCAGGGCGTCGACATCTTCCGGGGGTGGGGAAGTGCATGTTTTGTCCTGGGACCTTCTGGACTCCAGTCTTGCCCTGGCAGGAGATGGGACCTCAGGCCAAAGCATTGAATTCGCTTTTCTCCCTTACCTTAGTTGTAAGATGATAACATTGGCTAGTGACATTAAGAGAATAAAAATGATTGAGTCTGAGAAGGTATCTGGCCAATGCCTGGCCCAGGTCACACACTCCACAAATGCTTCTCCGAGCTGCTCAGAATAACACACAGGAGAACCCTCTGAGAACTGTAAACACCATGCTGATCTAAGTTATTCTGGTCAACTCGGACCAGCCCAGCTTGTAGAGAAGAAATCTTGACTGAGGATATTTAAAAGGATATTTGTTTCAGAAGCAATTTGAGTTAGCTGGAAGGCAGTGAGTTCAAAAAAGATCAAGTGAATAATCTCACTTTAGAAAACTCATTAAAACTGTGTTTAAAGTAATGAATTTCAGTTCTGCATCCAGCCTGTTACCACCACGGGTGGACGGTGCTCTTGGAGATAGGATCCACATCGAGATATGGTCCTGTGCTGCCTTCCGAACTGGACACGCTGATGAACTGTAATTGAAACCGTCTTCACTCCCTGCTGGCTGAGCCCCAGAAACTTCTCTGCAGGGGACACAGACAGCTTGCCGGCAGAGCAATGCCTGGGACATCAGGCCACAGGTTCGCACGTGGCCAGGCCACATCTCTCTCATCTCTTCACTCAGCAGCCGGCTCTCTCATCTGTGGCTGATTCGGTGCAGGAGGAGGGTTGGAAAGAGTGAGGTAGTAAGCACCAGGTGCCATGGCTGCCTCAGTGTCCCTTCCAGTGTCCTCATTCTTCTCCGTGGTCTCTGATGGCAATTTGGTGCCACTGAACACTTCCAGAAATTACATGTTTTTCCCTTTGAGATTTAAAAATGAACGCACACATGCATACACACTCACGCACACGCTCACGTACACGACGCACACTTACACACCCCAAGGCCAGACCTCAGGCCCAGAGATTCTGATTTCATTGGTCTGGAGTAGAGCCTCAATATTAATATTTTTTTAGACTAAACACATGCACAAAACCAAAAAACTGCTTCAAAACCATGAACACAGATTTGTGGCAGGTACTCCATCAAACCCAGATGACAAGCGACATTTTACACCATTTACAAGTGATTTTCAGAATCAGGTCGACAGGGTGGTATCTACTGGCCACAGAACCATAAATGTTAAATGGCAACCCTACAATTTAGAAAAATTGTTTTCGGTGTCAGTGGCCTCCCAGGAGCCCGCTTGATTGGGTACATGTAGAACTTTCTGGTGAATTGAATTTGTAATGATAAGATCTACTATAGTTTAGAACATGGCTGTGCCACTACCTTACATTGGCTCTTCGATGGGGTCCCCATCCTCTGTGTGGGGGGACAAGACAGTTGCATCAGGGAATCCTGCCCTCTGCCCTCTGGTGTGTTTCCCAGTGGAGGGCTCCAAGGGGTGGGAGACCGATGAGGAGGATCAGGCTGCCGCAGTCTCTCTGCTGGTGGCCACGCTCCGTCAAGGTGACCCTCTCCACAGGACTCCTTCCCTGGAACCACAGGACCCAGGGGTGGTCATGGCTGTACTCTCACTAACCCTTGTAAGAGTATTTTCACAGAATAGCTTTATCAAGCCCTCCTCCAATTGCCTAGTGGATAACTTTTCATCTGCTTCCTGCTGGGACTTGACAGATACCATTGAAATGAAGGATGCGGTTGGCTTTGTCTCTGAGACACACTTCAGGATGTGTGTTGCCAGGTATCCTCCTGCAGGCTGACAAGGGAACATACACCACAGCAATCATGATGGTGGGGTGTGGCAGGGAGTTGGGGCAGCCAACATGCTGATCTTAGGAAGGATGGATAATTAAAATGGGGTGGGAGCAAGCTCAGAAATACATGGTTAGAACTAACAAACCATGGTGTTGAAGGGGGAAAACCAGCGGGAGAAAGTGTTACCAAACCAAACTTGAGTCTGCTTGCCTGTGTACAGTAAAACCTATTTATTGACACCAGCTGTGGTGAAGGAAAGTGCAGCATTTATTGCAGGGTGCCAAGCAAAGAGTCCAAGTAGCAGCTAGTGCTTAAGAGGCCCCCACAGGATCTTTGTTGCGACAGGCGGGATCTTTAATTGAGGCATGCAGACTTCTTAGTTGCGGCATGCAGGATCTTTAGTTGTGGCATGCATGTGGGATCTAGTTCCCCAACCAGGGATCGAACCCAGGCCCCCTGCATTGGGAGGGCAGTGTCTTCCTTACTAGACCACCAGGGAAGTCCCTGGGGGAAGGTGTTTAAAGACAGGGTGAGGGAAGGGAGTTGTGAGGTTCATGATCAGCTCGTGGACGTTCTTCTGATTGGTTGGTGGTGAGGTAATCAGGAGTCAATATCATCAGTCTTCTGGTTCCAACGGATCTGTGGTCTATCTACGTATGTGCCTGTGGGCAGCATATAGTTAACTTCTTCCACCCAGTGGGGGTTTCAGTATCTGCAAAACAGCTCAAAGCACATGGCCCAGAATATTACCTACAGCCCTTGAGGAGGACCTAAAGGTCCTTGACTTTGTTTAATGGCTAAACTACTAATATTTTGTCTAGTTTGACTGTTTTCCTTTCTTTCTTCATTTTCTCACTTCTCTGATTAAAT
Source organism: Balaenoptera musculus (assembly GCF_009873245.2). NCBI lineage: Eukaryota > Metazoa > Chordata > Mammalia > Artiodactyla > Balaenopteridae > Balaenoptera > Balaenoptera musculus. The sequence continues at coordinate 19,191,577 of NC_045790.1, read as the reverse complement.
TTACTCTTTGGAACTCGGGTAAGGCCTAGGAGGCTAATGTTTTTCTACAGACAAGAGGTAGGTGGAGGGCATGGGTTGGGGGGCTGTTCTGGGAAGGCCCCATAGGGTCCTGCTCAGTTACAAAAGCACAGAACCATTTCTGTGACCTAAAATGTGCACACACACAAAACAACACTACCAAGAGACAAGCTCATGGAAATCTAATACACAGCACCTCAAGAGGATGCCAGTGGTGAGGAGGAAGTAGGAAATGGGAGGTACCGGGTTCTGAAGGGGAGGGCAGAATAAACAAGAGAAGCTTCTTGCACAGACTGATGCTAATTATATTTTACAAATGAAAGAGTATGATTAACTCAACTCACTTTTACCCAAGGTTAAAAAAATGCATTTAATAAGGGTAGGCTACCTTGTTACTACTCTTCTGTGGTACTCCACCAATCATGAATTATCTGAATGGGGTTCTTAAGAAACATCTCTCCCAATAATTTTATTGCCTTTGTGTTTTACAGAAGGCTTGATTTTGCGCAAAGAACCTGAAATTAATTCCTCCACTCTGTGTTATGGCAAAACACGTGTTACCATGGTTTCTTAAAACAAAATTTCAATTAGCAGATGGAGCTACTGAGAGGAAAGTGTCTTACTGGTGTAGAAATTTGGAGCAGAATTAAGGCTAAAATAAACACATTTCAAAAAGTCCTACCATTTAGAATTATCATGAATTACTGCCAAGAGTATGGTGGTGTATTAATTATTGTGTTAAACATTCTTAATTTATATATATATATCATGAAAATTAGCAAATTTAGTATGAACATTTAGTTAACAATATTCTTTATTTTATGAATAATATTTTTAAACTTGGAGAATGTTGGCTAGAAGTAGATGAAATATAGGAACTTATTTAGATTTCACTGTGGAGGATTATAAACTATTGAAACATTTTGAAAATGTTGAAATGAATCAATTGAGGTCATCTAAATCATCATCAGAATTTAAATTATGTTATCTTTGCAGGGTATTTGAAACACTGGGAAATTACAAGGTGTGATATAAAGTCAGGGGTTTGTTATTACTCACAATTTGTTCTCCTGGTGATAGTACAAGTTTAGATGGGCTCCTAGCTGCTCAGAGTAAAGACTACATTTCCCAGCATAACTTGCAGCTACTTGTGGTCACATGGCTATGTCTCTATGCAGTTAAAACTATTTTACCTTCTTGGAGCTTTCCTTAAGATCCAGCAACTTGCATCTTTTGCCGTCTTTATTCATTTCTCCTTGCTTTCTGGAATGTGGGTGCTGCTAAAGCTTCTGGGCTAGGTTTATTTATGTGTAAGAGAAATCAACTTCTACTAAGGTAAGCAAAAACTATCTGGAGTTTGTCACTTGAGGAGGCTAGTTCTAACTATTCCAAAGTTCTTTGTTGAGTCTCAAAGGTTTGAGACTTCAAAGGAGCAGCTGGTGTACTTGACAAGTTCTCACAAATAAATACATTTCCTATTGCAGTCCTAAGTGTCAATGGTGACACTAAAGACACCTGGTTGTCACTCTATTCTGTTCTCCCATCTTCTTGTGATACCCACATTGCTCACTATGGAGGCATGGAACATGGCATGAAGAGTCCATAAGGAGCAATGAGCTTGTCTTTCATGTAGTTATGTTTGGGGTCCAAGAAGGCCTTGTGTGGCTTCTCCTGCTGACCTCTGGGATCTGTGGGCCCTACTCTCCCCCTCCTCTCTGCTCTCCAGCCACACTGGCCTTTTTCTGTTCTCTCTATGCTCCAGGTCCCTCTTGCTGCAGAGCCTTTGCGTATGTTGCTCCCTCTCCCGGGAAGTCTCCTCCCAACCGTCATGTCTCTCAGGTTTCAACTCCTACATGACTTCCTCAGGGAGCCTTCACTCTTCCTCCAGGTGAGATATGGTCCCACTGTTAAGTTTGCTTTCAAGGAGGGGCTGTGTCAGTCTTTGCCCCATCATTCTATGCCCAGTACTTAGCACAGGGCCAGGGACTTAGTGAGTGCTCAGTGAGATGTTTGTTTGAGAAATGTGGAACAGCATCGATTACTAAAATCATCATTGTCCTTCATATTTGGAGTGTCAGGGAGCTGGTTGAGGAGAGGTGTGCCTTAACTATGCCATACCAGGCCTAAAGTGTTCCAAGTTGTTACACTTCGTGTGTCCAATTGTTATATATCTCCAGGTATACCTACATTCTTATAATGATGATCTTTATTTTATACCAGAATTCTACTACACACGAATATTGAGAGGAGTCATTGGAAATGCAGATTACTGTTGAATGCAACCTAAAAAATACTCTCCCCATCCCATTTTGGTAGCACAGATGTTTCTTACTAAACTCGGTGGTAATATTAGAAACGAAACATATTTGCCAGTCTAGTGAAGAACATTCCCCAACAATGCCTCTGAAGACCAGTTCCCTTTGCTTTTCCTTTGATTTCTGGTGTTACCATGGTGCTGGCCCCATATTAGATACGCACCAGGTATTTTTGAATCAATAGAATGACTGAAAGAATTAGGCTATAAATTCATCTATCTATCTATCTAGCATCGTCATTATTGTCTTCAAAATGGATCCCAAAGTAAAAGACTAGCAAAACCATAGAATCAGAGATACCTCTTACCACGTCCTAAAACTGAATCTCTTTCCTGACTTCACCACCCTTTCTGGCTAACACCTTACCCCTTATCTCTTCTTAGCTTTATACTCTAAGGTTACAACAAATACCCTTGTAAGGGTCATCTCTGTGTTCTGTCCTCCTGGTCTCTTCTGGGTTCAGTGCAATCTGCCACAACTGCTCTTACTTAGGTCACCAGGAAATGCCCACACCTTTTTTTTTTTTTTTTTTGGCTGCGCTGTGGGGCATGTGAGACCTTAGTTCCCTGATCAGGGATCAAACCGGCACCCCCTGCAGTGGAAGCACGGAGTCTTAACCACTGGACCGCCAGGGAAGTCCCAAGAAATGCCCACACTTCTAAATCCAACCATCCACTCTCTGTTTCGATCTAACTGAGGACCATTGGACAAAGTTGGTTACTCTCTCCCTCTTGTCCTTCTTCTAGGGCCATTCTTTCCCCTCTCCTCAAACCCTAGCTGCTGGAGTGCTCCCCAAACTCAGGATTTGGATTGTGTTCTCTTTTCTATCCACACTCGAGCCATGATCTTATGGCTTTAAATACCACAGATATGCTGACCATGGCCAAATTTACACGTCTAGCCCTTACTTTTTCCTTCAACTCTAGATTCCTATATCTGACAGCTTTCTTAACATTGCCCCTTAGACTTCTAATATCTTGAACTTAGCATGTCTAAAACCAATCCCCCCCTCCCTGCCAGGCCTGCTCTGTCCACAGTCTTCCCCATGTCACAAATGGAAACAGCATGCTTCCCGTTCACTTGCCAACAATCTTCAGCTTGTCCTTGACTCCTTTTCCACAGCCCACATCCAATCCATGAGCAAATTCCATCAGCTCTGCCTTCAAAATACAGCCAGAATGCCACGACTCCTGGTGCTCTGCTTCTGGCCGGGTCCGAGGCACCGTGCCCTCCCACCCGAACTGCTGCATCACAGTTTAACTTGCCCTCTGCACCTGTACCTGTCTCTGTTCTCCATGCAGCAGCCAGCGCCATCATAAAAGGATGTAAAAAATGTAAGTCTGTTCTGAATGCACACCTTCTCATCTTGCTCAGAGTGAATCCAGTGCTCCCTGTGGCCTCCAAGGCCCTGCATGGCCGTCCCCTACTGACCCTCTGCTTCAGGTCTTACCGCGCTCCCTCCCCTCCCTCTGTCCAGGCATCCGGTTTCTGAGCCCTTCCTTGAGCATGCAAAATGCTCCGCTCAGAGACTTTGCATCTGCCATCCCCTCTGCCCTATGCTTTTCTCCTAGACTTCTATCGCAAATTTCCTCGGCTTCTCCGGAGCAGGACTCCCTCCATGCCCTTTGCTCAGCAGGCCGTCCCTGGACACCCAGCCTGAACTCACACCTCCTACCCATTGCAGCACATCCTGGTTCCACTCTTTGATTTATGTTTCTCATCAGCACCCATCACTGCCTGGTGTACTAGACATCTTACCTACGTATCTTGTTTACCTTCTCTCTCCTCCACTGCAGTGTAAGCTCCGAGAGGTCAGGGCTGTCCTTTTGTTGTGTTTCCTGCTGTATCCTGGTACCTGGCACTAAATGGGTGCTTGTCAAGTTTGCGTGGTCAAGCAGGCTGCTCTGGTCTGTGTAGCCTTTGAAGAGTCACAGCCACCGGAGCAGCTGCAGAAGCCTGTCCTTGTCTGCACTGGTCTATGCTGGCCTGTCCTGGTCTGCACTAGTCCATACTGGACTCTACTGGTCTGCATTGTCTCTATGGTCTGCATAGGTCTATATTGGTCTGTGCTGGTCTACAGTGGTCTATACTGGTCTGTCCTGGTCTATACTGACCTCCACTGATCTATAGTGGTCTTCACTGGTCTGCAATGGGTGCAGTATTCCATAAGTAATAATCAAATGAGTGAATTAATACAAATGTGATAAGGGATGCTGTATAAGTGACAAGGAGCAAAAGTAAAAATGCAATATATCATTTATGCATTTGTGGCCTAGCAAATACTTTGGGGGCCAATCTCCCCCAGATGAAGTCACCTTGGACCAGAGCAGAGAGGCAGAGGGTCTCTGTGTTGGTCAGTGGACAAGGAAGAACTGGGTTGCCTCAGCAAGAGCTGGGCCCCGGCTGCTCGTGCCTTACCTTTGAGGACACAGATTTTTGCACAGTTCATATTGTCACACCTAAATGGCCTTTGAGATGCAAAATTCTGCTGACAAATGAAGGTTCTGTGCAATGGCTTGGGACCTCTGCCTGCCAGCCAAGATGCCACTCGGCTGCTTTCCATCCTCTCTCAGCAAGAGTGTTCAGTTGTATAATTCCTTGACCAGACTATTGGGCTTGGCATTATTTTATTGAAATGAATAGAAAACTAAAACATGAGAGTGTTCATAATCTTGAGATATCACTTTCATCTCTCATATTGGCAAGATTAATAAGTGTGACAACACACTGTGGGGTGAGGACATGAGACGGGCACTGCCAGTGCCATGGGTTCAAGGTCTATGGAGGGCACTTGTGCAACATCTACTGACCTTACTAATACATCTGACCAAGAGGCCTAGTTAAGTCCACTCTTAGAGCTTTCTCAGGTATACTCATGCACAAGTGAAATGACATAAATAAAAGTTCTCCATTGAAACATGGAATGGGAATATTGGAAATAACCAAAATGCCCATTAATAGGGGAATGATTTAATAAATGATGCTACATTCATTAAATGGTATACTCTGTAATAAGAAGACTAAGGAGGACTTTTCCTTATTAATGTGGAGCTATTTCAACAAGGAAAGTGAAAATTGCAGTGGGCAGAACAGAACAGCAGGTATATTATGTCACCCTCTGTACTTGCACAGAGTATCTCTAAAAGGATACCCAGGGTACTGGCCGTGACAGTGGCCTCAGTGGGGTGACCGGGAGGGAGGGAGACTTCTTACAGTGTACTCAGATAGGTCTCATCATAGTCTGCTTGGCTGCCAAGACAAAATACCTCAGGCTTGGTGGGTTAGACAACAGACATTTATTTCTCACAGTTTTGAAGGCTGAAGTCCAAGAGCGAGGTGCCGGCAGGGCTGGTGTTGGTGAGACAGCTGCTTTCTTGCTGTGTCCTCACATGGCTTTTCCTCACGGAATGGGGAGAGAGAGCCCTGATGTCTGTTACTCTTCTGCTAAGGACACTAGTCCTATCAGATTAGGGCCTCACCCTTATATAACCTCATTTAACTCTAATCACCTCCTTTAAAACCTTATCTCCTAATACAGTGACATTGGGAGTTAATGCTTCAACATATGAATTGTGAGGGAACAAGATTTAGTTCATTCCAGTCTCAAGAGTGGAATCTAATGAAAACCTTGTAGGAAATCCTTAGGCATGCTGCAAATCTACCTCCTCTCTTTGACTCTCTCTGTATTGAAGTGTGTTATCCATACAAAGAAGTACACACGTCACATGGAGCAGTTCACAGCATCTTTGCAAACCGAACCTCCAGGCCACCAGCACCAGATAAAGAACTAGAATTTGACCAGCCCCCCAGAGACCCCAGGCCCCTTTTCAGTTGTTCGCCCTTTCCTCAAGTCAGCATTCTCCCAACTTCTAACAGCATTGATTGTTTTTGCCTGCTATGAATCTGATGTGTGCCTTCTGAGGATCTCATACTTGGGTTCAGTCAGATGCCCACTTAGGTAGAGTGACAAACTGTTACCTGGGACTGAGGGGATAACGGGGACACAGGACTTTCAGTTTTAAAACTGGGACAGTCCTGGGCAAGTGGGACTTGTTACTCACCGGAGGCTTAAGCCACTTGACTGTGTGTTCAAGTGTGAAGAAAAGAAATGCCTAAAGTCAGGAGTGAACTCTCAGAAGTACACGGTGAGCAAGTGTGTTTTTCTACCATGTCCTACTTGTTCTACCATCCATCTCAGCTCACTGAGAATGTGCTATCGGCTTTGATATTTGCCTGGTATGGATGAACGAATTTCCAGGAAAGCACATGTATGAGCTAATGTGTGTGTCTTAGAGGCTGGATCTGACCTCCAGTCTGGTCCCTGAACTTGAACTTGGCCTGGGAGCCACAGGGAGCTCCTACCTCAGAGCCCAGCAGCCCTGCCCCACCATGCCTGCTCCTCCCAGGGTATTCCAGGGACGGGATTCAGGAGCTGGAACTCCTCTCCTTGCCTCAGAAATTTTCTATCCTTGGGAAAAAAGGTTTCTGCTGATGAAGTGTGCCATGGACTTCAGACTCTCATTAGGAACATTACTGTATTGTTTTGCAGACACCTTTCTTCTTTTTTCTGAAAACAGGAAGCAAATTTAGAGTCGGTCTAATCTAGGAGAAGAATAAGGAATGTAATGAAATGGCATGAATGGTGTAAAGTACCTTCCAAATGAGGAAGATTTGAAACAACATTTAAAAGAGAGGTAACTAGTCACAGAAAGTGAAAACTAAAGCAAGATTTTTTTTTTCCCCTGATGGAATCTGTCACAACTAAATTGTTTTTCGAGTTTTTATCACTGCATCATAAGGAAGTGATTCGATGTGTTTTAAACTATATTCTGAGAGAGTGTTTGGAGTATGTTAAAATAACACATTATGCTATGTGTGAATATTTGGGGAGATACACTGGGGTGCGGGTGCCTTCTGGAGATAACGCAGGCCTTCCTCAGAGCTGCCAGAAAGTGGTTAGAGAGGCTCTGGGTTGGGAGAGTTTAGACATGCAGACCGAGAGAAAATATTGGTTTAAAAAATGGGCCGCAATTTGAAATTCAAGGTGGGCGTTGGGGGGCTGACGAAGGCACTCCTTTGCAGTCATGCTGCTTTTTATAAGGTCCAGTCTACTAGCATGTTCCTGATTTTCCTAGGAAACCCAAGGAGGCCAGGCTAATCCCAGAGGAAGGAGGCAGTGAGGTGTCCGTTCAGCTCAGCACTGGGAAGTTCAGAAATTAAAGCTGGAAAAAGGAAATGCCCTGTTTCTGGAAAATTTCACCTAGCTACGGTTAAAAGGAAAATCACAGGCCCCAAATGGAGTCACTTATGCTAAGCCATGCCACCAAACCCGGGGCTTTATACCTAACCCAACCGCCATTACAGCCTCTCTCAGGAACGGAGTTTTCTGGTCAACTCCAATGAGGTAATCTGTCACATGGGCACTCTCCATGCCCCAAAGGAAGATGAGGTAATCTACCACAGAGACCCCTTCCGTCCCTCATAGGTAGGTCACCTAAGCCTGAAATCATCTTTTTTGCATATGACTTCCTTGTCATGCCTTTCAAAACCTTTCCTTTTCTGTAGTCCTTTGCTGCCTGAGTCATGAATTGTTCAATAAAGCCAGTTAGAGCTTTACCATTTACGGGATTGGATTTTGTTTAGCACCACAGAGTTAGGTGAATCCGGGCGCCTGGTTGTCTTCTCAAAAGCCCCGTGCACCTGACCTGGGGGGGTGGGAGAGTGAAGCCTCCCCCCTCCTCCCTCTTCCTTCCTCCCTCCCTCCCTCCCTCCCCCTCCCTCCTTCCTCCCTCCCTTCTCCACCCTCCTTCCTCCCTCCCTCCTCCTACCTCCTTCCTCCCTCCCTCACTTACTGTGTTAGCACAAATTCGTGTGCCTGAAGCACAGTGGGAAACGTCAGAGTTTGGAGCAGAGAAAGTTTACTGCAGGGTCATGCAGGGAGATGTGTGGCTCATGCCCCCCCAAAACCCTAAACTCCCGGAAGGGTTTCAGCAAAGCATTTTTAAAGGCCAGGTGAGGGAAGGGGGTGGCAGGGTACATGATCAGCTCGTGCACAATTCTCTGATTGGCTGTTGGTGAGGTAACAGGCGTTAACATTATCAGTCCTTAGGCACCAGTAGGTCTGGGGGCTACGTGCTCATGGTCATCAAGTTGTTAACATCTTTCACTCTGTGGGGGGTTTTCACATTTGTAAATGTGCCTCAGATACTGTTATCTAGGAACTTCAGAGAGGAGCTAAAGCAAAGGATGGGGGGAAAGGTCTGCCCTGGGAAGGCCCCATAGGGTCCTGCTCAGTTACAGTTGAACAACTACCAGGTGTTGGACAAAAGGTATATCAACATGATGAATTTTATGTGTCACCTTTTTTAGGCTATGGTGCCCCGTCCACGCATCACTGTGAAGGTATTTTGTAGATGAGATTCGCATTTAAATCAGTAGATTTGAATAAAACAGATTACTTTATATTAATATAATGTGGGTGGGGCTCTTCCACTCAGCTGAAGGCTTTAAGAGCAAAGACTGACCTCCAGGGAGGAAGAGGGGATTCTGACTCTGGTTGCAACATCAGCATCAGCTATTCCGCCATCCTTGCACCCTGCCCTGCGGACTTCAGACTTGCCAGCCCCCGCAATCATGTGTGCCATTTCCTTAAAATAAACCTCTCTTTATACACACACATTCAACTGGTTCTGTTTCTTTGGGAAACCCTAATACAATGAGTAAATTTAATTCCATTAAAAAGCATCTGTTGACAACATCAGGATCATCAGGAATGATCCCTGGTCTCTGTGCCTCCTCTCAGCCAGGGAGGACAGGCATGTGACGAGGCCACTGCAGACCAATGTGATGGGGGCACAGCAGTGACAATGTTGACTTGATAAGAGAAGGCTTTTTAGAAAAACTGATGATTGAGGCTGGGTCCTCATATAAGAACACTCAGTCGTGATCCATACCTGTAGGTGACAGAGTGAATGAGGACTGAGGGGACACAGGGGACCGGGAGGTGAACCTGGACATGAGGAGATCTGAGTTGGTCAGGACTGACTGAGGGTGGGGTCATAGATGTGCTGGTCAACAAAGGACAAGCCCTGGAAATGAACATCATTCCCAAGGTGAAGGACAGGATAAAGAGGCGTAGGATGGCTCTGGCAAGTCAATAGCTGTGGAGAAAGGAGAAGGTTCTGCAGGGGACTCGGGAATGGAGCTGACAGTGGACTGATCCTAAGGCTCAGGTCCCAGAAGTAAGAACCAGAGTGATGGGGGATGGGGGCCACAGGTCAGGGGCGGTCACAGGCCCTGCAAAGTGAGGCACGCTTTCTGGAGCCCAGGCTGGGGTCTTTCGTTCTAGTTTAGCTTTTTATCTATTATCCTTTGAGTACAGCGCTCTCTTCCTAAAATTCTTAAGAAAACTGTGGCTCTTCTAGCATTAACTATTATACAAAGCGGGCACGGAATCCACTCAAGTGGGTTTAAGCAAAAAGAAATTCATTCTTAAGCAAAAAGAGTATCGATTGGCTTAAAGAAATTCCTGGAGGAACCAAGGGGAACCAGAAGATGCTTAAGACTTTTATAATGGGATTCCCATGCCAGAATCAGCCCTCTGTGATTCTAGAACCTCCACCAGACCTGTCCCAGGAGACGTGTTTCCCTGCGCTACTTCTCACCACTCCCTTCTCCCATCTGCTTGGCTGAACTCAGGGTCCTGGAGGCAAGGAAGACTGGGAAATGCAGTCTTAGCTTTCCAGTCACTGCAGTGCGGGAAAGCCTGCTGGAAGGAGGCTGGCATTGGGTGAGCCCACCTGCCATGTCTCTCACCGCCCACCCTTCAGCCACCCAGCCTCACCACACCTGTGATGTGCTCCTGCTCCCGCTCTTGCTCCTGCTGGCGCAACAACCCCTCACCAAACAGAAAACTCAATCGCCCAGTGAAGGGAGGGAACAATCATCTATCACTGGTCCCATCTCCCTTCTCCAATTTGTTAATCATCCTCAGGGACGACATGCAAACGTTAACAAGTGGCTTGGCAATGGCACCAGTCAGAAAAGCCAGACAGCTGGAGAGGAGCCCCTCCAAGCCCCTCCTCCATTGGCTGGATTATGGTGTCTCTGGGGTCTCTGTAGAGGGTGGGGGTGACTCAGGTGACAGGGAGGGAACTCAGGGCTCTGGAGAGTGGTCCAGAAGTGTTCCCATGTGTTGGGCTGTACCCCGCAGGCCTACAAGACCTGTGCTTGCACAGCTTCAAGACCAAAGAAAGAACCCTGAGCCAGCAACATAGACATCAATGGTTTAAAGGATGGGGGAGCTTACATGTCCGAAACAATTCCTGGAGTGACACCCCACCGTGTGCGGTGGACAGCGGGCAGAACATGGTGGCAGTCTTCGCTCCGGGGGCGGGGCGGGGGGAGATTACCAGTTATAGGGGAATTGACGTCAGGTGGGCTCATTAGTTACCAGGGAAACCAGCAGAGGGGCACGCCCCTCACCACCCTTTGATAAGAACAATCACCAGCTGGAGCCTGGGGCAAGTAGGTAGGAAGGTCAGTCATGAGTAGGGTGTAGGTGAAGCAGGCACTCTTTGGGCAGGGGATGTACAGAGAGCAAGAGAAGAGTCAACCTGAGTGGCCTGACCATACACTATGTTTAGTAACCACCATGCCGTACTCATGCCTGCTGGCCGAGAGCCCTGCTCTGTCCTCCAGAGTGCCTTGTGCACGACTGCTCAGCCTGCCAAAGGGGTCAAAGGTGTAGGAGGTCAAAGGTGATAACAACTTTTAAAATCTGTTGTGTTATGAGGACTTCAAATAATACACAAAAGTAGAGACAACAGTATTGTAAGCCCCACGTATCCATTGCTAGCTTCAACAGCTATTAACATTCTACTGTTTTAACACGCCCCTCATATTTTCTTTTAAACTGGAGTATTTTAAAACAGATCCCAGAAAACATGTCATTTTACATGTGGATACTTCAGTCTATGTATCTAATGGTAATTTAAGTAATGTTTTGCCCCTGGGAAAATGCTCTACTGAAGCTGTTTTCTGCAACCAGGCCCTGGATCCTGACCCTCCAGGCTCTGTTGCCTCTTGGAGACCAGGAAGCCACTTGAGCTGGTATACATTCAGGGTATTAGGCTGTAGGCAGGGTTCTGAGGGAGGCACAGAGGGCCAAGGCCTGCTGCCACACAGCAAGGAAAGTGCAGCAGGAGAATCACGTAAAGGGGCCATAGGCCCTGCCCTGGGGCCCACGGATCCAGGGAGCAGACCTGAACTGCCTGCTCTGACCTTCCTGGACATGCACACTTCACCTTGCTCACACCCACACTCTGGACGGGGGAGGGCATGACGCAAGGGGGTGGGAAGAGCTCTTAGGAGCCACATGGGCCCCTTCTAACTGTCTTGGAGTCAGCCGAGGCCACCACCCTTGTCCCTAGTTCTGTTTTATCTCTACACCCCACACACAAGCGCTGCAAACGCCTGCTCAACAAAGAGTCCTGTCTTAGCGAAAGAGGCACCTTACGTTACACTTGCAAAGTAGATTAATACTGTGTCACATGTGCATACCCAGTGTCCTTGACCAGCACTCCCTGCAGACTGTTTCAAGGAGGAATTCTAGAAAAACTAAAAGGAAGAATCTTAATAGAAACGAAGCTTCCTGCCAAATACAGCAGAAATATGTACCATTAAAGCATGGAAAACTTTTGTTCCTAATTCCAAGCCACCTTCTTTATCTCCACTGATTATAAGTTCTCATTTTCTTTGCAATATAAATTGTAATACTCCATAGACCTAGTGATTTAGCTATCATCAGAGAATTGTTTCTATAAATTTGTACAATTTTGCCCGTTTTTGTGTCTAGATGCTCCAGGATTTATTTATTCTAGGAAAAGTCTCTTGATACCATCATATCGAAGTACAATTTAAAAAAAAAATAAATTTATTTATTTATTTATTTTTGGCTGCGTTGGGTCTTCGTTGCTGCATGAGGGCTTTCTCTAGTTGTGGCAAGAGTGTACTCTTTGTTGTGATGTGTGGGCTTCTCATTGCAGTGGCTTCTCTTGTTGTGGAGCATAGCTCTAGGTGCGTGGGCTTCAGTAGTTGTGCCACGTGGGCTCAGTAGTTGTAGCTCGCAGGCTCTAGAGTGCAGGCTCAGTAGTTGTGGTGCATGGGCTTAGTTGCTCCGTGGCATGTGGGATCTTCCTGGACCAGGGCTCGAACCCGTGTCCCCTGCATTGGCAGGCAGATTCTTAACCGCTGCGCCACCAGGGAAGTCCTGAAGTACAATTTTGATGTCACGAATTTTGTGTTCTCACTGTGGTGGACATACCTGCAGACCTTCCTCCTGGAAATGGAACTGAGTTCATTCCAGGTAACACTGGGCAGGGGCTGTCAATCACATGCCCCATTTTCCCCACCTCAGGTGCAACCTGAGGCCTGGGCTCTACTAGTTGAGCTCTTTTTAGGAAGTGAAATGGCCATTTGGAGAGACAGGGTTTTGCTTTTCCCTCTGGATGTCATTTCTTGTAAACAATATCAGCCGAGACTTGCCCCTGGCCATTTTTGCCCTCAAGTGGTGAGAGCTTGCCTGAGATGGATGTTACAGAGAAAAGAGCAGACCCAAAGATGGAGGAGACAGGTCCTGGTGACCCCATGTTAAGCCCTGGGGCCAGCCATGCCTAAGGTTGTCCACTACATGTGCCAGTGAGTCACTTCCAGTTTTCCTTTGCTTAAGCTAGTTGTCTTTTTCTTTTTAAACATAAAAAATTTTTTTAAAAACTGTGGTAAGATACACATAACCTAAAATTTACTGTGGTAAGATACACATAACCTAAAATTTAATAATTTTTAACTGTACAGTTTAGTGACACTAAGTACATCCTCATTATTGTGCAACCATCACCACCATCCATCTCTAGAACTTTTTCATCTTCCCAAACTGAAACTCTGTCCTCATTAAATACTAACTCCCACCTGTTCTCACCCCAGCCCCTGGCACCCACCAGTATACTTTCTGTCTTTTTGAATTTGACTATTCTAGAAACCTTATATGAATGGAATCAGACAGTGTTTGTTTGTCCTTTCGTGACTGGCTTATTTCATTTAGCATACTATCCTTAAGATTTACCCATGTTGTCAGATTCCATTCCATTTTAAGGCTGAATAACATTCCATTGTATGGATAGACCACATTTTCTTTATCCATGTATCCACTGATGAACACTTGGGTTGCTTCCACTTTTTGGCTATTGTGAATAATGTGCTGTGACAATGAGTGTATTTAAACTTTTTAAGATAATTGTATATTCACATACAGTTGTGAAAAATAATACAGAGGGATCCCATGTACCCTTTACCCAATTTCCCCAGTGGTAACATTTTTCCATACTGTAGAACATCCACAACAAGGATATTGACACAGATATAATCCACAGGTCTTATTCAGAATTCCTGTTTTACACATACTCATTTGTGTGCAACTGTGTGTGTACGTGAGTGTGTGTGTGTCGTCCTGTGCAGTTTTATCACATGTGCAGGTCTGTGTATCCACATCACAGTCAACATAAAATAGCACATGAAACATTGACCAGCTTAAACTGGTTTTGCCTCCTTAAAGCAGGTTGTTGATTAATCAAACCTGGAGTTATTTTACGGAGACAGCACTGCGCATATGCAAGACAGGAGCCCATGTCTCCCAAATGACCCCGGAACCAAGAATGTGGAACATATAGAATAGAAATGTTGCCACTGGAGCCCTTTATGAAGTGAGAAGCTCTTTAGTGAGGAAAATCTGGCTTCCAGCAGCATGTGTAGCTTATACTGATATGAGGCTAGCCAATCAGCTTCCAAGCTTGAAATTCCCCTACCCCCTTAAATTTCACCCTGAACCCTGGATGCAGGAGACAGATTTGAGAGCCTAGCCTCCTGTCTCCTTGCTGGTTGACCTCACAATAAAGCTCTTTCTTTTCTCAAAAGCTGGTGCCATAGTATCGTCTTCTATGTGCATCAGGCAGCCAGCCCTTGCCTGGTAACAAAGGTACCAACCAGTTCCATCGCCACAAGGATCCCTAGTGTTGTCATGTCACACGCCTCCCCTGTCTGCCTCTCTCACCTCTCCATCCTTAATGCGTGGCAACTGCTAATCTGTTCTTCACTTCTGTAAGTTTGCCATTTCAAGAATGTTATGTAACTGGTATCATGTGGTATGTAACCTTTTAGGACTGGCTTTTTCATTTAGCACAATTCTCTAGAGATTCATCCAAGTTGTTGCTTGCATTAGTAGTTCATTTTTTAAAAGTTACTGAGTAGATTCTATGGTAAATCACACACGCAACAGTTTAAGAACACCCTGGATCTTTCCAATTTTGGCTATTACTAATGACACTGCTATAAATATTAGTATGCAGGTTTTCATTTATCTAAGATAAATGCCCAAGAGTACAAGATTATGGGTCATATGGTAATTGTATGTTTAATTTTTTAAGAAATTACCCAACCATTTACCAGTGTGGCTGTACCATTTTATATTCTCACCAGCAATGTATGAGTGACTCAGTTTCTCTGCATCTTTACCAGCATTTAGTGTGGTCACTAATTTTTATTTTGATAAATGTGTAGCAATATCTCATTATGGTTTTAATTTATATTTTCCTATTGAATAATAAAATTGAACATCTTTTCATGTCCTTATCTGCCATCTGTACGTCCTCTTCTGTGAAATATCTGTTCATGTCTTTTGCCCATTTTTCCTTTTTTTTTTAAAAATTAATCAATTAATTAATTAACTTGGCTACGTCAGGTCTTAGTTGTGGTGCGTGGGCTCTTCATTGCAGTGCTCGGGCTTCTCTCTAGTTGTGGTGCGCAGGCTCTAGAGCACATGGGCTCAGTAGTTGCAGTGCGAGGGCTAGTTGCCCCAAGGCATGTGGGATCTTAGTTCCCCACCCAGGGATCAAAACTGTGTATCCTGCATTGGATGGTAGATTCTCAACCACTGGACCACCAGGGAAGTCCCTTTTGCCCACTCTCTCTCTCTCTTTTTTTCTTAATTAATTTATTTAATTTATTTATTTTTGGCTGCGTTGGGTCTTCATTGCTGCGTGTGGGCTTTCTCTAGATATGGTGAGCGGGGGCTACTCTTCCTTGTGGTACGCGGGCTTCTCATTGCGGTGGCTTCTCTTGTTGTGAATCATGGGCTCTAGGCACGTGGGCTTCAGTAGTTGTGGCACGTGGGCTCAGTAGTTGTGACTCGTGGTCTCTAGCGCAGGCTCAGTAGTTGTGGCACATGGGCTTAGTTACTCCGAGGCATGTGGGATCTTCCCGGACCAGGGCTCGAATCTGTGTCCCCTGCATTGGCAGGCAGATTCTTAACAACTGTGCCACCAGGGAAGCCCCCCTTTTGCCCACTTTCTAATTGAAAATTTTTTTAGTTGTTGAGTTGTGAGTTATATATTCTAGATATTAGTCCTTGGTTGGACATGTGGTTTGCAAGTATTTTCTCCTAGTCTGTAGCTCATTTTTTCATCCTTTTAAAGGGCCTTTAATAGATCAAAACATTTTAATTTAGGTGAGGTCCAATTTGTCAATGTTTCCTTTTGTGAATTTCACATTTGGTGTCAGGTCTATGAACTCTTTGCCTAGTCCTAGATCCCAAAGATTTTTTCCTACAAGTTTTATATTTTTATGTTTTACATCTAAGATCATGATCTGTTTGACCCCATTTAACTTAATCACCTCTTTAAAGTCCCTGTCTCCAAATACAGTCACATTCTGAGGTACTGGGGGTTAGGGCTTCAACATATAAATTTTGGAGAACACAACTCAGCCCATCAGAATTAGGAAGAATTGTCCTGCAGCCTTATTCTTCTTTTTCAGAATTGTTTTGGTTATTCTAGGGCCTTTCCATTTCCATATACGTTTTAGAATAAGCATGTCTATGTATATCAAAAAAAAAAATGTGCAGGGATTCGGATAGAATTGCATTAAATCTATAGATTGATTTAGGGACAATTGACACCTTTACCACTTTGAGTCTTCCAGCCTATGAATACGGCATGCCCTCCATTTATTTAGGTCTTCTTTGCTTTTTTAAGATAGTTTTGAATTCTGTTTCAGTCCCTTGCAACAGAAGAACTCCTGACTAATATAGTCTCTTTGGTTGTAAGAAGTTTAGCAATTCTAGTAGCTTAAAAATATGCATATGTCTATGAATGTATGCATGCTCTATTTTGTTACTTAAATTTATTAGGCAAAGGAAAATATGTTTTAAAACTTTTTAAAATATGGAATGTTTACCCTGTTTAGCAAATAAAATTGCATACTTTAAGTCTATTTCCTTGGCAATCTTGTTATAATCAAGTCAACAAAACTTTGGTTTACCAGATTTTCAAATCCTAGTAAGAGATCTTCAGAATGAAAATTCTTTTTTTTTTTTTTTTTTAACATTTATTTATGGCTGCACCTGGTCTTAGTTCCAGCAGGGGGGATCTTTAGTTGCGGCGTGCGGACTTCTTAGTTGTGGCATGCATGTGGGATCTAGTTCCCGACCAGGGATCGAAACCAGGCCCCGTGCATTGGGAGTGCTGTGTCTTACCCACTGGACCACCAGGGAAGTCCCCAGAATGAAAATTCTTACCAAGAAACAAAAGAGACACTTGCACATCACCGATGTCTTTCCTATGCAGGGATTTGTGTACTGTATTGACTCATTTCCTTCATCGGAGATCAGAAGGATGCATGTGATGAAGTGGGACAGCGTTTGATTAGCACATCTGGGGACTTTAGGTTCTTCCCAAAAGCTATCTCTGCTCCTCTCATTCAGGACTGGCTCAGTCTTCTCGAAGGTTTGTTTTTTTGTTTGTTTTTGTTTTACTCTCACACCTGTATAGTCAGAGAGTGGTGAAGCAATGCAGTGTCCCTCATGCCTGTCATCCCTGTTTTCCTCTTCCGGAAATGTGATGTCTTTTTTCTGACACCAGACATGGGATACTTCCTGACACCAATCAGTTCTCCAATTCTGACACCAGGTGGGTGTCCTACAATTCATTCATTCTGGTTCATTCTGACACCAACTCTCACCCCAGGTTGTCACCTGTGTTTCTGACCCACCAGCTATAAATAGAAGGTTCCCATGTCCTCTTCCTTAGGTTCTATAATTCACTAGAAAGACTCACAGACCTTATGCTTACTTTACTTACATTCCCTGATTTGCTGTAAAGGGGATAACTCAGAACAGCCACATGGAAGAGATGCATAGGGCAAGGTAAGGGGTGGGAGGTGCAAGCTCCCATGCCCACTCCAGACAAGCCACCTCCCAGCACATCAATGTGTTCATCAACCTGGAAGCGGTCCGAATCTCATTGTTCAAGCGTTTTTATAACTCAGTCTCCAGCTCCCCTCCACATCTGGAAGTCTGGGAAAGTCTTCACCCTCTAATCTCCTGTTTGGTCCTTCTGGTGATCAGCCCCATCCTGAGACCCCAGCTTGAGTCACCTCATTAAAATAAACTCACTGGGGCTCCTTATGAATAATAATGGACACTCTTACCACTCAGGAGATTGTGAGGGTTTTAAGAGCTCTGCCAGGAACTGGGGACAAAGACCAAGTATATATGGAACTCTGGTTGGACTAGTCCTTTTAAAGTTTCTTTCTGAGTTTAAGTTTCTTTGATAACTCTTTTCTTCTTCTTTCACTTCCAAATTCTATTCTCCACTTCTTGTCTCTCTTTGCTTGTCTCCTCCTGCTAAGGTTGGTGGAAGGATGGAAGGATTAAGGAAAAAGGAGGAATATAATAAGGGGGAGAAAAACAGATGGTAGACTTGAAAATTAACTTGGGGGAGAATTCAACGCAGTATCTGAAGCATAGAATGTTCCTGGAAGAAACCTGGTAAGAGTTGGTGCCTCTGGGGAGGGAAGCTGGGGGATGGAATATGTAATTCATGATTAATTTTTAAAATCCTTGTGTTGGGTTACCTATTATTAAAAATCTCTCTCTTCTGTCTCTGTCTCAGCAAAAGAAGACTATAACTTCTAAATTAATACTGCTAAAAAACAAAATTCAACCGAGTAAATTTGAAACTCTAATTGGCTTTATTAGGCAATTCATGAATCAGGCAGCATCCCATCTAGCAACTAGAAGGGTGCTCGGAGGGGTTGTAAAAAAATGGAAGCTTTTTATAGGAAGAAGGGTGGAGCAAGGGAGATATTAGCAAAAGAAAAGAAAGGATTATTTTTATATCAGGACATTTTCTTGACAGATTTCCTCATTGGTGCTGACCAGAAAATTCCAAACTGGTTGATTAAGATTACATTTCTGGAAGAGGTTGAAACTGCAATTAGATCAGGTATTAAATCTAGTTTTGGTATCATGGGCTTTTAGCATGAGTGACACCATTTGGGGGCTATGGTTTTCTTTTCAGCAATTCAGAGAAAAAGGAATATGGAGAAAATATTATCAACTTAATAGAAAGTAAACATAAAACTAAATCAAATGAAAGAAATAAACAAATATATCTGTAATCCAATAAATGAAAATGTATTAAACATATCCAATACAAGAAAAAAAATTCATTTGGAATAAGAGAAAACAAATGAGTTCTATGACTTATAAGACAGACACCTAAGACATAATCAAGGAACGATGACAGTGATATATAACTTTTAAAAACAGTAACCAAAAGAAAGATGATATAGCACTATAAATTTAAGATAAATTAGACTCTGAAGAAAAAATATTTAAGGATTAAAAAGGGTCATTATCGATGATAAAGGAATAATTACCAGGAAGATATAACAATTTTAAAAGCACAAGACCTATGTTGACCTAAAACAACAGACTCTCAGTTATTTCTCCAGCAAAAAATCGGTTTATTTGGTATCAGCAAAGAATTGCAATTTGGGGTCTGCAACCATGGCAAGCCATGTGCAAGACTTCAAGCAACAAGAAGACTCTTTGAAAGAGGGGGAAAGGAAGTTGGGAGGGCCATAGTAAACCAAGAGTCCATTGGAGGAATTGAGAGTATACTGCTTTTCCATTGGCTGAATTAACAGTTTCTCATTGGCTGAGCTCTTGCCAGGTAAGAAGAGAAAGTCTTTCTTCTTCCTCTCGGGCTCTGCTGTCACCTGTGGGGTGTGAGAGCTCCCCTTTCTGGCCTCCTGACTCTCTTTTAATTGAGGTTTCTCTTTATTAATTTTTATACCTAAAACTCTTTTTCAACATATTATAAAGCAAAAATCTACAAGGATAGTGGCAGATTTTAACACATCTCTTCCAGAAATGAACAGATCAATCAGCCAAATATTTAGTAAAGATATGAAATATTTGAAGAACAAAATCAAAAGCTGGAAATAAAATAAAGCACATTCTTAGGACCCTGTGCCAAACAAATAATAATAACTGCTAACATTTGTGAAGTGCTTACCATGAGCCCAGCAGCATTCTATGTGCTTTACATGACTAACTCCTGCTAACTTAGGAAACTGACGCTGAGAGGAGCTGAGTAACTGACCCGGGATTACTCAGCCAGTAAGAGGCACAGCTGAATCTGAGCTTACCTGAACCAGATCCCGAGCTCTTCTCTGCGTGACCAGAGGTCAAGGGCCATATAGTCTGTATCACAACTACTTAACTCTGCAGTCATAGTGCTAAATAGACAGTACATAAATTAGGGGCAGGATGGTATTCCAATAGACCTTTATTTACAAGATACAAGCAGGTGACTGTACTTGGACTATAGGCTGTAGTTCACCAACTCCTATACTAAACTCTGTTGCGATTGCACTGTTTTTAGCTTATGTAGAAGAGTTATGAAAACTGAGAGCATGTGGGGCCACAGGGAAGGACAAGCATCAAAAGATCAACGTCAGGGCCACCACATTCCCTGACCACGACCTGATGTTGTGCTACGTGTGGCCACTGGGAACATTCCTGTACAAGCCTGTGTGGCATCAGTTTTCATTTCTCTCCTGTGAATATCTAGGGGAGAAGTTGCTGGGTCACATGGTAGTTGCATGTTGAACTTAATCAAATGCCAAGCTGTCTTCAGAAGTGGCTGTCCCATTTTACATCCCACCAGCAGCAGTGTGTGAGAGTTCCAGTGTCTCCACCTTTTCACCAGCACTTGGTATGGTCAGTCTTCTTAATTTTAGATATTTGAATAGGTGTGTGTTGACATCTCATTGAAGTTGTAATTTGCATTTCCCTCGTGATTAATAATGTTGAACATATTATGTGCTGATTTGCCACTTTTCTATTTTCATTGGTAAAGTATTTTTTCTAATCTTCTACCTGTTTTGTATTGGGATGTTTGTTTCTAACTGACCAAATCACGTGATCACAACAAAATGGTTGTTGTTTTATACCACTAAGTTTTGGGGTATTTTGTTATATAGCAATCGGAACTGGAAAGGCTTCCCCAGTTAAAGGGTACACAGGAATATAAATTAGGTTCCTATGAGCAAGAGTTTGTCAGCAGCTCTTTACAGGAAACTGCGCTCAGCAGGAAGCCCCTTTTCCTGTCGCATTAACAAAGCTCTATTGTAACTAACTTTTAAACCAGGCGCCCCCATGCTCTGCTCATCTCCAGCCCAAGCACACATTTCAAATCTTTTAATCACACAATACCTTGCCTAATTTGGTCGGTTCTTTCCATAGATCGAAGAAGTAGAAATGAAGAATAAGTAATTAACCGATGACCAGATCTCTCCCCTAGCTTCCCCTTCAGTTATCTCGGGAACAAACTATGTGACCAAACTGTGTGAACAAGATAACACCTAGAGGAAGACCACAAGGAGTCGACAAGCCTGTACACAAGCCTGTACACAGTGGGGAACGGCAACGACTCCAACCCCCATCCCAGTGATTAACTGAGATTACCTCTCATGGCCAAGCAGAATCTTCGGAGGTGGTTTTTGGGGGCTGCTGAGTCCACCATCTCCCCAGATTGCCGGCATTCTGATTGAAGGCCCCTTTCTCCTCTACCGTTTAGGAGTATGTAATTGATTTTGTAAGGGCGAGCAGCGGGACCTGACGTAGTTGGTAACAAGTTCGGGAGTCAGGAGCACTTGACCACTGGGAGGCCAGTGGGACTTCCCGTAGGTGAGTCTGGAGGGGAAGCCAGGGACAGAGCAGGGAGCAGCGGTCTGGGGAATGGGATGTATTGCCTATGCCTGGGGGGTGGGGTGGGAGTGGTGGTGTGGCAGTAGAAGGCACCTGGGTGAGGGCGGAGGGAGGACGGGAGGGGATGTGTGTGTGCACTGCTTCTCTGCTGTGAAAGTGCTTATGCGAGAGAAGAGCTGGCATTTGTCAGCGGCCATCCCAGAGGGGGCAAAGCATTCTGTAATCGTTTCTGTCAGCTAAGGACTCTGTGCCCCCATTTCCTTCCTCCTGCTGAGCCCAGAGACCAGACACTGGTAGTTCATCAGTGTAGGGGGAGGGGACGAGCAAGAAAGGGGAGGCAGAACTGGTTCTCCCTGCAGCCCAGCTCAGAGCCCAGTGCCGGGAGAGGTGACTCAGCTACCAAATGAGACTGTGTTGGTCACTTAAAATCACCTAAGATTTAAAAAAAAATTTTAACTTGGGCGTATTTGGGACCTACGTGAGCAAGGGCCGAGGTTGATAAACATCCCCCACTGAGCACATTTTTATTTATTTATTTATTTATTTATTTATTTATTTATTTTTTAAAATAAATTTATTTATTTATTTATTTATGGCTGTGTTGGGTCTTCGTTTCTGTGCGAGGGCTTTCTCTAGTTGCGGCAAGCGGGGGGCCACTCTTCATCGCGGTGCGCGGGCCTCTCACTATCGCGGCCTCTCTTGTTGCGGAGCACGGGCTCCAGACGCGCAGGCTCAGTAGTTGTGGCTCACGGGCCTAGTTGCTCCGCGGCATGTGGGATCTTCCCAGGCCAGGGCTCGAACCCATGTCCCCTGCATTGGCAGGCCGATTCTCAACCACTGCGCCACCAGGGAAGCCCCCCTGAGCACATTTTTAAAGAGACAACAGGAAAGCAAAATAAAATTGCATTTGTGTTACATCGTACCAGTTGTGCTTGTTGGGTGTGTTTTATAAACAGGAACAACTTACATTTTAAAAGGGTCTCTGGTATTCCACACACAAAGGAATATTGAAAGGCATTTCCTATCTAGGGTTGGCTAAGTAATGCACAGCAGTGACTGGCTGGAAATAATTTTACTTTGACAATTCTCCATGAGTACTGTTTATATTCAGAGTATTTTTATTTTCATGTGACAGTGCATATCGTAGTGATGGGAAGTTGGATGCCATTTCCCATTCTCAGGAGGAGGAGGGTGGGGGACTGTCAATGGGTCCTTAGAGGGAAACTGGGGAAGATTCCCTCAGGGATAGACAGGTAACTTGAGGAGGTCTCTGAGGAAGTAGGAGAGAGGACAGGGTGAAGTGACCCAGGGAGATGTGAGCTCCAGGGAAGATGGCATCTTCCCTAGGGACTCTGACCCCAAGACAGTGGGTCCAGGTGATCCTCAGTGGCAAAGCTCAAGCGATGGGGCATTAATATAGGTAGGCAAGGAGGTTTCAAGGGCCCAGAGCAAGAAGCAGCATTAAAGGCTGGGAAGCAAAGCTTTCAGAGCTGCACTCGACAAACTCACCTGCTTGGTTCTAAGACATGCCTTCTGAGACAGCCTAATCCTGTCTTGTGAGAATTAAGTTGAATGAGGCCAAGACAGGCAATGTTGGGGACCAGAAATCCAAGAAAGAAATTCAGGAGAGGGAAGACAGTGATGTTGGTGTTGTCAGTGCCGCCCTCCTCTTCCTTCCCTCGAGGCTGCATACTGGCTTGTCCCTCTCACCTGCCACCTCCCCTACCCACCCTTGGGATTCAAAATCCCAAAGGAAAAAATGATTTTTCTTAGTATTTACTCACTTATATTTTGTGATTCAGTATTGCTATGTATTGTATTTCCTCAAGCATTGAATGTTTGTATATCAAGTAAAACAGAGTGTTTAAAATTATTGGAACTTATGGTATCAGGGGTTCCTATGGTTGTTGTAATAACACCGGAACGTTTCAAATAGTATCATTGATAAATGAGCATGCGAAACTCGTGTTTCCGTGGACAGTAAACTCTAATGGAGGAATCTGCATTTTTAGTCTCTTGCCTTGTGGGCAATATGCCCGGAGGAAGCCAAGCTTGATGATAAAGACATGAGCAGCTTCCCACCTGGCATTCACTCTCTACTGAAAACTCCGCATTACCAGGTGAGAGTGTCCTCTCCGTCTAGGTGCTGTCTCTAGGTATGAAGGAACTACTGAGATTTGGGGGACTTTATTTTTTTCTGTGGCCGCGCTGCGTGATCTTAGTTCTCCGACCAGGGATCGAGCCCATGCCCTCTGCAGTGGAAGCGCAGAGTCTTAACCACTAGACAGCCAGGGAAGTCCTTTGGGGGATTTATATTTTATTTTATTTTAGATTTGTAGTATCTGCAACACAACATTTGAATGAATGAACCAACTATATTAGAGCTGTTAAAAACAAGAGGCATGAAGTGGAAAAACCAGTGTGGAAAATGGTGCCACCTTTCCTGGCAGGAACATTGAAGAATAGAAGCCCATTTATAACTGGAGAAGTGTATTTCCAGCCAGTACCCCAGGATTTTTCTGACTCTTTTGTCTTTAAAAAAAGAAAAGCAACCCAAGTGTCCATCAACAGATGAATGGATAAAGATGTGGTGTATATATATATATATATATATATATATATATATATATATATATATATATATATATACATTGTAATACTACTCAGCCATAAAAAGAATGAAATTTTGCCATTTGCAGCAACATGGATGGACTTGGAGTGAAATAAGTCAGACAGAGAAAGACAAAACTGTACTATAACACTTATATGGGGAATCTAAAAACTAAAACAATCTAGTGAATATAACAAAAAAGAAGCAGACTCACAGATATAGAGAACACATTAGTGGTTACCAGTGGGGAGAGGGAAGGGAGAAGGGGCAAGATAGGGGTTGGGGAGTAAGAGGTACAAACTATTAGGTATAAAATACAAGGATATATTGTACAATGCAGGGAATATAGCCAACATTTTATAATAACTATAAATGGAGTATAACTTTTAAAACTATAAATGGAGTATAGCCTTTAAAATTTGTGAATCATTATATTGTGCGCCTGTAACGTATATAATATTGTACAGCAAATATACTTCAATTAAAAAAAAAAAAGAAAACAAAATCACACAAAATAAAGCACCCTGAGATGACTGGAGTTCACACAATCAAATCTGGCCATCTATTAGGCCACCAGAACTAGAACACCTGATAGCAAAGGCGGCCATATTGATGACAATTACCATATTTCCAAAAAAAAAAAAAAAAAAAGGCAGATTTTGAGTCCTCCCTTGAGGTCCCTTGCTTGGCTCCTTGAGGCCCCAGTGGGGCTTGCTAAGTGAGCTTACTCTCTTTGGAGATGCGCTATGGAGATAACAGGACAGATTTCTCTGTGTCACAGTTCTTGCTATGTTGCGTCCATCACATTACTTTCCCGGGTGGGAACGATGAAACTGGTCGTCTGTGCCTTTCAGTTACAGTATTCGCTAGTATTTCAAGGGTTTCTGTAACTGTAATTCTCAAGTATTTCAAGTGTAACTAGCACTGGAGTTTTGGGCTCAGGTGCGCTCGGTCCCCATGTCCTCCCAGCGCGTCCTGGGCGCGGCTGGAGCTGGCAGCCACTTGTGCCCAGCCTCCGCGCGCCCCCGGGCGCAGGATCTGCCCTGGGGAGTTTCTGACAGGTAGTCCTCACCTCTCTGCAGGTTAAACCTGACTGGGGCGGCTTCATTTCCATAACAACCCAAATCAAAGATCGCCTGGAGAGGCGGATGTGCGTGCAAGTGGCACACTTGCGCCTTTAAAATGACAACGACCCGAGGCTGAATCGGATTCGTTTAAAAATAGAATGAGACTCTCTCGGCGAAATTAAAATTGATTTAATCCTGTACTAACGTGAACCTGGAAACGGTAAATGTTGAAGCATTTCGTAGCCTGCTTTGCACAATGACATGAGCAGTGACATTTCAAGAATATAATGGTGCAGTAATAATAATAAATAAAAAGCAGTCAAATCTCCCCAGTGAAATATGACCTTAATTGGATGCCATGGGGTGGTGTGTATAAGCAACCATTAGAAAAAACAGCATAACAGAGAAACCGGCTTTTTTTTTTTTCATTCCTTCCTTCTTCCAAAATGCAATTAGTATACTAATATCAATGTACATTTACATGGGGTATAATGCTGCTAACAGCAGGACAAAACGGTTTAAATTACTTGCAGGTAATTTAGTTATTTTACAGGCTCAGATTTTTATTTTTTTTTCAAATGAGAAGGTTAGTGAAACCATACTCAACAATGGTTTAAAAATATAAGACAAATTGTTGTTTTGTGAATTTTTTAAAAAAGTATGTGCAATGTGACAGTGTTAGAATATATTGCAGCAAATAACCTTTTGAGTTATTTGTAATTTTGAAAAGCATTTTCATCTTAATCCTTTGATTCTTTTAATTCATTTAGTTTGTTGGTTTGGAAGGAGATAAATGATCTACTAAGTAATATAAATTCACATAATTCATAAAAAATTCAATCTGCGTAGGTAGAATCTGAAAACCATGTGACTTCTCTTGCCTGGTCCCTTAGTCTATGTTTAGGATCAGTCTCTATTGAATGGAAATTTCCATTCTTTCCTCTTAATTTCTGTAACTTTTTTTTTTTTTTTGCTTATTCACAATGTGAGAGGATTTAAAAATTCTTCATATCACAGAAACATTTTAAATAAGATAATAGATCATTTTCTATGTGGATAAAAACATTTTTAATGTCTCTAAGTATAATATGGAAAAAATGTTAAACTATAACTAATTTTCTAATACTACCCTGGCCTAGTCTCCCTCAAATGGTCCTGCTTCTTTGCAATCCCCCGTGTATGTGCAGAGACCTTTCTTACTCAGGGCATCCTTAAAAACAGAGGCAGAACACAGATTTTTTAAAAATTATTAGGATATAAGTAAGAATTCTTGAAATCCAACACATGCCTTTCTGGGATTGCTTTCAATTTTAATTACAGTGCTTTTAAAAAATTATGCTACCTTATGAAAATGTCGTGGTGTTTCAGGTCCTGCAGGAGCCTATGGCTCGGGTGTCCTGTCATCTGCAAGGAGCAGAACCTATCTATGAGCAAATCGTTTGTTCCTGCTCACCAAGAGGATGTTCCAGTGAGAGGTTAGGCAGGTCAGGAGAAATAATTTAAAGATTATCAGGATGACTAAGAAAACAAGACCACAAAAACACAATATAAGTGATGATGTGTAAGAATCTGGTCTACAAGTTTCCAGAGACCCCAGCTTCCTCTTTGCCTTATCTGTCCTTCTTCTAGTAACATTTCATGCAGGGATATATGTACCCTGTGCCGTTCAGCAATATGGAAGACTAATATTAAAAAATAATTTAGGAGAATATTCATATGATAGATGTAAACAAACACATTTCAAGTGCTTAACAATCTTCAAAGCACAACGAAGAATCAATATTTGTCTGGAAACAATGAAGAGAGAACAGATTCCATATTGGGGACTCACACAGGCGAAGGACTTTTTTTTCCCTTGAAATTTCATAGAGAGTAGCAAGTACTGATATAGTAACTGAAGGGGCTTAAAGGAGCCACTAAGCACAGGAATTGAACATGGCTGGCAGGTAGAATGCACAGGCCCTGCAAAGACTGTCTTCTGGAAAAGAAAGGCAAGAAGGCAGGTAACAGAGGTGGTCCTCACCTCAGGATGTAATCTTTAGATTTCTCTGGACATAAAGTGACAAGGTACACAGGAGCCTAGATCTTCTGTAGGACAGAGCCACCACGTGATATTGGGTAGGTTGTTCACTGCACAGGGGCACCTGGCTGAAGGGGAAATGAGGACTGAAATTCAGCCAGTACCGTCTTTGCCAGGCCTGGGGCCCTGGACAGCCAGAGAGCCATTTTTTTACAAGTGGCCCTGGCCCTGGTACTAATGCCTCTCTCCCTAATCACAGTCACGTGGAGTGAGGAATCAATCTAGGGTGCAAAACGTGAAAATGGGCAGACTCAAGGCTTGAGAGAGTAGGGGGACTCTGGGATAGAGAAGAGAACACAGCGGCACTCCTGGAAGGGTCCTGGCCCTGCCTCTTGGTAGTGGAGGTGTTGACAATGGCCTGAGCCTCTGCCTTGGATGTCAGGCTACAGCCTCCTGCAGGAGCCAGCCTCCTATCCACAGCTCTGTCCACAGCTGGCCGCCTACCTCTCACTCCTTATTCCATTATGTCCCCATCCCACCTAAAGAGATGCAGCAGAAATATTCAAAATGAGAGTTGAAGGATGGAGAGTCTGTAGCCATGGCTGAGGTCGGTGGGCTGCTACCAGGGCCACAGACGAGCATTGCTTACCCTCCCCAAATTCTAAGTATAATTGTCTTCAGTATTTCCTCTGCATACGTTGAGCACCACATCAGATGGTGTTATAAGTTTTGTTTCAGCCACAAAATATAATTACAGAAACTCATGAGGCAAATGATGATCTATTATATTATACATACTTCTATTTTTAGCTGTTTTGTTGGTTTTTTTTTTTTTAATTTCTGAAGGTCTCAGCCTACTTCTATTGCCATTTTCTGTTTGGAGAGCTTTCTCAACTATTTTCATTTTTTATTTTTTAATATTTATTTATTTATTTATTTGGCTCCGCTGGGTGTTAGTTGTAGCACATGGGATCTGCGTTGCCACATGCGGTATCTACATTGCCAGGTGCGGGATCTCCACTGCGGTATGCAGGATCTTCAGTTGTGGCATGTGGGATCCTTTTAGTTGTGGCATGTGAGTTCCTAGTTGCTGCATGCGGGATCCAGCTCCCTGACCAGGGATCGAAACCTGGCGCCCTGCATTGGGAGTGCAGAGTCTTAACCACTGGGCCACCATGGAAGTCCCTTTCACCTATTTTTAAAGGATTACTCTGCTAACAAAAAATTATCTGTTTTCCTTAATCTGAGAAATGTCTTTATTTTCCATTCCTTCCTGAAGATAGTTTTTCCAGACAGTGGATTCAAAATTGACAGTTTTCTTTCAAAATTTGAAAATGTCACCTCCTTCTGGCCTCCATTGTCTTGTGTGAGAAATCTGCCATCATTTACACTGGTCTTTCTCTGTAGAGAATGTATCATTTCTCTCTAGCTATTTTTAAGAAATTTTCCTTTGTCCTTAGTTTTTAGAAGTCTAATTAGGAAGTTTTGGTGTGGATTTATTTGGATTTATCCAATGTAAGTTTTCCTCAGCTTCTTGAATTTGTAGGCGCAGGTTTTCCCCACTGTCCAAAAGCAGAGTGTTCCTATGAAACCTTTTGTAAGACAAAATGGTGTAGAGCGAGGAAGCAATTACTTTAGGATGCATATTGCTAGCAGATGCACAAAATAAACTGAGATAAAGCACAGTTCAAAGCTATGGCAGCATGATTGCTGAGATGCTGAGTGCAGTTTGTAGGGAAGGAGCTTGGCGGGGCCATTCTCACTGCTCGGGGTCCTTGGTGCCTCTGTAATGGCTGCTGCAAAGCAAATGCTGAACACTATTTTCACCTTTTGCCTTTTTTTGGTAAAAGCAAAAATCCTCTTTGAATTTCTTTCCATAGGCAAAAACAAGTACCAATGGAGGTCTTTCGTAAAAGTGAAGCGGCATAAATCAAACTTTTGAAAAGTGGGGGACACCTATATATGTCTTGCCAAATTTGAGAAATCGTCAGCCGTTATTTCCTTGACTACTTTCTCAGTCTCACACCCCTTCCCTCTGCTTCAGACACTCTAATAATATGAATACTAGATCTTTTGTTGCTGCCCCACACATCCTAGAGGCCCTGTTCATGTTTTTCTTTTATCTTGTTCAAGATAGGATATCTTGATTATCTTGAGTAAAATCTATTGATTTGTCCTCATGTTCATTGATTCTATCCTGTCATCTCCACTCTACTACTGAGTCTACCCAGTGAGTTTTGAAAATTTCAGTTATTGTATTTTTCATTTGATTCTTTTTAGAATAATTTTTTTTTTCTTTGCTGAGATTTTCCATTTTAAAAATTTGTTTCAAGATAAATTGTAATTGTAAATCCTGGCTCTTGGTGTGATGAATGATTTTCGATTGTACGAGAACATTTTGGTATTATGTTGGGAAAGTCTTGATCCTTTCTAAGACTTCTATTCTAGCAGGCAGTTTCCCTGTTTAGGTTTAGGGAATAGGTTCTTGCGTAGTTTTGTAGCTGCAGTTGCAATGGCAGTTTCCAGTTTCGTTTTCAGGGCCCTTTCAATGTTATTCTGGTCTGCCTCATTCTTACGGTGCTCTTGGACTCACATATGCCTCTGCCATTGCCTGTAGGGGAAAGAAGCTCTCCTATGGGCTCCTGGTATAGCCAGGCCACTTTCTGGGGTCAGGGGCAGACTCTGCTGGGCCTGGTTTACCTTGTGCCACTGGGTGGAGGGCCAGGGGATTACGGGTCCCACTGCTGCTGGCCCTGAAGTTGGAGTGGCCCAACTGCCTGTGCCTAGTTGTGGAACAGGATCTGGCTCCCCTGCTGGGGCTTTCGGGCTGCCACTCATATAGATCAGACAGCAGATGCCACAAGGTTCTCTGATGGCGGTCAGCACTAGGTCTCTATTGGGCTTCTCATTTCCTGGTCCTTTGGCCAGAGGGAGTGGACTTTCTTTGTTTTGTCTTGGTCTATGACTGTTGGTCCAACTTGCAGGCTCTCAAGCTCCCAGTGTGAGATATGTAGGGGATAAAAAGGAAGCCCATGGAACTCCTGTGTCGTCACCCCTCAAGTTCTGCAGTCCATAGTCAGTGGCCTCCTTTATTCCAGCTTTCAGAGTCCTTTTATCATTAACTGCTAAATTATTTCCAGAGTTCTCAGTTGTATTTAGAGAGGAGGAACAGGGAAAAGTGAGTCTTTGTCATCTTGTTCCAAAACCAGAAGCCTGCAATTGTCATTTTAAAAACCTGGATTATTCATTTCAATAATATGTGTCCCATGTTTTCCCATTTAATGAGTGGGAATTATTACAAGCAAAACAACTTTTACAAATAGATTTCTCTGAATGGCCTCCAGACCTGACTGCTAGGCTCAAGGTAAGTCAGAGAGCCAGCTAGGTGTGATGCCCAGAGCCCCTAGGAAGTCCCTTTGGATCGGACACATGGCTCTGGTTCTGGAAGCTGGTTCTCCCCTATTTTCTGACACCGATGAAAAATAGCAGAAAGCCTTTCTCTCCTTTCAAGAAAAAGAGGCAGCTAGTGCATAGACACATGCTTCCCACTTGTAGCTGTTTTATTTTTTAACTGTTTCCTTCTATTATTAGAAGTGTTTGACTTTCATAGTAACAGCCTATGTATTGAGAGGTCAGATTTCAGTAACTTTCATTTGTTAAAAAAGGCAGGGAACTAGATTAATTGGACTCAGACCCTGGGAGAAGGTCTGGGCCAGTTCAGCCAGGCAAGATACCTCAAAGGGGATTCACTGTATTGACAGAGGGAAAGATATTCCATAAATTAACTCAGTCAGGGTCATCAGCAGATTTAGAAAAAGGCCTACAGGTCAGCAGGCTTTGGCGAGAAGCAGAGGAAAATGCAAGCAAGGAGGACTCAGGGTCAATTTTCATGACCAAGGGAGTGATGAGAGCCAGAGCCAGGGGTGGGCTGAGCTGAGCAGGCATCGGCTATGTTTCCCTGGCTACTGACCCCTCCTTCAGCTAAGGGTCTTAGAATTTGAAAAGCAACCAAGCAGATGAAGTAAATGGTAACAGAGAAGACCGTATCTAATTTTGAGCCCTTGAGAGAAGGGCTGGGGGGAAGCATTTCACGAAGGCAACAATGCGGAAAGACTTGGGGAGACGGGACAGGACAGGGAGGCTGGGGGCCTATGGGGCACACACCTGTCCTCTCCTCTGGTGTTGGGTTCTTGGTGTAGACCGACTAGGGGTTTGGGAAGCGACCTTGCCTTGCTTGTCTCATGCTGTGTTGACAGAAGCAGAGGGTGGGGTGCAGGGCTGGGGAGTCAGGCCACACTTTGTGTGCATGTCCCCTTGAGCCACCTGGCACGGTGGGGACCGCCTTTCTCATTTACCGACACAGAATCAGTCAGGGCAGCTCACCTGCACATGACCACCCAGCTGGCCAGCAACAGGAGAAGAATTCCTCTGGACCTGTGCACCTGCCTGCCCTCTGGACAGTAGTGACCCAGGGAAGAGAGAAATAACACACCTAAACCCTCGGTGCTTCTGTGTTCTGTTCTGTAAGGGAGGCCCTTTGGTCTTATGCTTTGAGCACATGGATTCAACAGGCAGAGAATTGCAGGCTGGGCGGTTTAGGGAGTCTCAGGCTGGTGGGTTAAAAGTGAGAAAGAGGGGGAAGAGAGCTAGATGCAGACTCCCCAATGGTGTAAGGTAAAGGCTACCTGTGAGGGGAGGATTAGAAACAGTAATCATGTGTGCATATGCATTATAAATGACTGTGACATCAGAGAATGTTTAAAGTATGCTCTCTCTACTGTTACAGAAGATAGTTTACTCTTTAATACATTTTAGGAATATTTGCATCTTCAAAGATAAGGGATGGAGGGACTTCCCTGGTGGCGCAGTGGTTAAGAATCCACCTGCCAATGCAGGGGACATGGGTTCGAGCCCTGGTCTGGGAAGATCCCACATGCCGCGGAGCAACTAAGCCCGTGCGCCACAACTACTGAAGCCCGCGGTCCTAGAGCCCGTGCTCCGCCACAAGAGAAGCCACTGCAGTGAGAAGTCCGTGCACCGCAACGAAGAGTAGCCTCCGCTCACTGCAACTAAAGCCCGCAGGCAGCAGCGAAGAACCAATGCAGCCAAAAATAAATAAATAAACAAATAAATTTATTAAGAAAAAAAGGATAAGGGACGGAGTATATGAACCCATTATTCATTCTCCCATTATGTGGTCTTTTTTTTGGTAAATGAAAAAAAAAGTCCATTTTTTCTGCTGAAAATATGGTGAATCAATGATGAACTTATAGCAGTATGTTCCTAGGAACCTACCAAGAATGCCCAGTTAGTGTGAGAAAATGGACTCTACTCACCAAGGAGACTATCCTAGAGAGGGATGGAAGAGTGAAATGCCCACTGTCACTTTTTGAGGGGCAAATTCCTCTTTGCCATTCTATAATCAACCTGCTTCAACCATGTAGTTTGTGTGGCACTGGCCCAACCATGGGCAATTAGAGTGCCCACCTTCCAGCCACAGTGATTGGCTTGGGGTCTAGCCATCACTCATACCAGACCAATCATAGTGTTCTCTGGGAGTTTAACTGGGAAAACCCCTCACTCTTTCTGGAGGGAGATGACTGAAAGGACCCCATGAGTCAGGAGACAAAGAGGAGAGCATCTTGCTTCCACAAGGAGAGGGCCTGCCTGTGAATAAGGCCAAGAAAGGCAGGCAGAGAGAGAGAGAAAGAGAGAGAGAGAGAAGACAGTGATGATATCATTTGAACACCTGGATTCAGACTTGTCTGATCCTAGAAACATCCAACATGCTTGATTTCCCAGTCATACAAGCCAACACATTCCTCTTTTTTAAAAAATGTTTATTTGAATTGGGTTTCTCACTTGTAACTGAGTGAGCCCTGATGAATCCTTTAGTGTAAAATACAGCCATTGTGCCAGAGTGTGCTGGGCTTCTCAGCTAGGTTGCTCTTAATATGATTCAATTAGCAGACTAAACACAACAATAAACCTATCTGGAAGGCTATATACTACCCTTAATAGCAGTTTGGCTAGCTAAACTGGGGTCATGATAGCTCTGATCACTAGCCAACAGTAAAAAGGTCACTGCCTAAGTAGGGGGTTCTATTGACTGAATTATGTCTCCCAAATTCATATATTGAAGCCCTAAACCCCCACGTCATGGTATTTGGAGAGAGTGCCTTTGAGAGGAAATTAGGCCATGAGCGTAGGGCCCCCATGAAGGGATTAGTGCCCTTATGAGAAGAGACCAGAAAGTTTCCTCTCTTTCTCCTCTCTCTGCTGTGTGAGGACACAGTAAGACAGTGGCTGTCTGCAAGCCAGGAAGAGAGCTCTCACCAGAACTGACCATGCTGGTGCCCTGATCTCGGACTTCCAGCCTCCAGAAGTGTGGGGAATAAGTGTCTGTTGTGTAAGCACCCCGTCTGTGGTGTTGTGCTATAGCAGTTTGAGCTATTGAGACAGGGGCTTAGAGGAGCCCCACAAATGGGAACTGGCTTCTTGAACTCCCGATGCACAAAATCCTCCTCTGGGAAGTTCAGCCACCACACCTTAGAGAGGAGGCTTTCCTCAGATGGAATTCTACTGCAGTGCAGTGGTGTGAGCTGTTACTTCATAAGCCTTTCCTGCTGACCAGCCCTTTCACTCAGTTTCCCTTGTGTTTTGGTTCTTGAGGAGAGAGGGAGAAGAAAACAGCAGTCAGCACCGTGGAGTGGTAACTGGAACACTGTGGAGGGAGGCATGGGTGGGGAAGGGGGGCATCTGTGACTTCCTCCAAGTGATGACCCTGATAAGAGAGATGTGGAACAGCCCATGCCGGAGACTTCTCCCTTCAACCCTGCCTTCTGGAAGTTCTACCTTTCCACCTGGAGGAGCTCACCAACAGCATTTGTGTTGATGGTCATTTTGGCCACAAAGTATATGGGAATGGTATATGGGAACGGTCAACACCTAGAGTTTTCTTTGACTGTCCTCGTATGTTTTCATGAAGACATCTCCCCATTAGTGCTATACAAACTGTCTACTGGATTTGCTTGGAATACAGCAGAGGTTGGCAAACTTTTTCTGTGAAGGGCCAGATAGTAAATATTCTAGGCCTTTTGGGCCATACAGACTGACTCTGCCCTGACATGGGAAAGCAGCAGAAGATAGCATGTCAACAAATGGGCGTGGCTGTGTTCCAATAAAACTTTATTTATGGACAATAAAATTTGGATTTCATTTAACTTTTATGTGTCATTAAATGGTATTTTTCTTTTGATTTTTTTCCCCCCAACCATTTAAAAATGTGAAAATCATCCTGTTACAGCCAAGAGGAGCCCAAGGAGAAATGACGGCTAAATGTAGCTTGGATGGGATCCTGGAACAGAAAAAGGACATTAGGGAAAAACTGAGGAAACTTGAATAAAGTGTGGGTTTTAGTTAATAATAAATATCAGTATAGGCTCATTAATTGTGACACATGTACCATGCTAATGTGAGACATTAATAACAGAGGAAAGTGGGTGTGGGTTACATGGAAACTCAGTACTGCTGTTGCTATTTTTTGTAAATTAAAAAGTGTTCATAAAAAGTAAAGTTCATTAAACAACAACAGCATTTTTAGCTTATGAGTGTACAAAAGCAGATGGTGATCCAGATTTGGCCTAAGAGCTATAGTTTGCCAATTCTTGGTATAAAGAATAAAAAGGACTTCTATATCTGGCACTATGGTAGACCAGGAACTCTTCCTGACTCTCCCAGTAAAAACAGCTGAAAGTAATGATTAATAACCAAAAAAAAAATTCTTAAATCTATCAATGATCTGGAAACAAAGTTTGATGGTTAATTTTATGTCAACTTGGCTAAGCTATGGTGCACAGATGTTTTGTCAACCATCTGTGAAGGTGCTGGATGCTGTTGTGAAGGGATTCTGTAGATAGGATTAACATTTATAGTTGTTTGACAGTAAGTAAAGGAAATTACCATTGATAATGTGGATGGACCTCATCCAACCAGTTAAGGGCCTTAAGAGTAAAATTCAAAGTTTCCTGCAGAAGAATTCTGCCTCAAGACTGCAGTGTCAGCTCCTATCTGTGTTTCTGGCCTGCCCTATGGATTTCAGATTTACCAGCCCCCACAATTGCATAAGCCAATTCCTAAAAAACCTCTCTCTCTCTCTCCCTGGATATATTCTATATCTATATGTGTATTGCATATATCTTGGTTCTGTTTTTCTGGAGGATTCTGACTGATACACAAAGTAAGGAATAGTAAGGACAAAACTGAATTAAGGCAACACTCTAAACAGGTAAGCTGGTTACTGAAACCAGCTTCCATCTTGAGGGCGTTTGCTGAACCAGGTGTAAGTTCTAAGAGGAGAACCTCCTGCTTTGAGCTGGGACCCCAAAAGTCCACTCCATCAGTGCAGGAGTGGAGTACAAACAAGCCTTCCCTACCACGTGGAGAATACAAAGATAATTGCTGGCATTCCCTTAGATGAGCAGAAACCTCCCTGAGCATTTTAACTACAAGCCAGTGTTCATATAGACATTCACCTTGAAGTCACACTTGGGGTGACCCTAAACGCCTGGAATTTATTTTTCACATGGTTTCAAATTGACTGTGATCCCAGGCAACACATGGGAATACACTCACATCTTGCAGGAACCTAAACATAATCTTACATATCAAACATTCTCACACGAGGTTAGCAAAATGGGAGCCTTTCACAATTACAGTTTACTTACAGAAGGAAATAAGGTAGCTTGAGTGAGAACTAAGAGCAATAACAGTCCACAGAAATAGGTTCCTAAAGTCTTCAAATATTGGAATTTTTAGACATAGGATATAGAGTAACTACAATTAACGTGTTTCAATAAAATAAAACGAAGTTTGAAAATAGAATAACAAACAAGAAACTATAAAGAATGATGAAAGGATTATGAAAGAGAACTAATAGAACTTACAGAAATGAAAAAGATATATAATTATTGAAACTAAGTACTCACTGAATGAGTATAGTAACCAGTTGGGAATAACTGAAGGAAAAATTAGTGATTTGGAAGATAGAGATCATGGAATTATTCATGATGTGTGAGATAACAAAGAGATAAATAATGTGAATGATATTCTATCAATAATTAGAGGCCTTAGACTGTAAGCGGTCATTCTCAAACTTGAGCAAGCATCAGAGACGCCTGGAGGACTTGTTAAAATACAAATTGCTGAGACCCACCCCCAGAGTTTCTGATTCAGTAGGTCTGGGATGTGGCTGAGAATTTGCTTCTCTAACAAGTTCTCAATGATGCTGATGCTGCCGGTGGGGACCCCACTTTGAGAACCATTGCTGTCAGTGTGGTTCAAAGCTTGCCTTTGCAGGTTCAAAAACCTACTTGCACTTATTGACTGTGGAAACTTGGAAATTTTTCTTCACTTCTCTGTGCCCCAGTCCCTCCATCACAGGGTTGTTGTGCGGAACACATGCATTAACACTTAGTGCTGTGGTGGCAAGGGTGAGGATTCTGAAAGTGTTAGCTGTTACAGTGTTTTGTACACAGGACCTCCGATGCATTCTTTCCTGAGCATCCCAGATCACAGAATTTATGAGCCCTCTGAAAGTCATGTTAGGGACGTTCCAATGCTACCAGTTCTCTGAGATATAAGGGAGCCTGTTGTGTTAAAGTGCTTAAAGCCAATCATGAGGGAAGACTTGTCCTGATAGTGAGAATTTAACGATGTACTATTTAAAAAGAAATTTACTTGTATTTACATGAAAGGTTGAATATGCTGAATTCACTTCTGATGACGTAATTCCAAATAGCATGTTTAAATAAATAGATGAAACTCATTTGTAATGTCAATAAAAATAAAAGTAAAAATCAGTCAATCTAAGAAAGAAATTGAAAATTTTATTTGAGTCAAATTGAGGATTATAACCTGGGAACAGCCCCTCAGAAAGCTCTGAGAACTCTTCCAGCCATTAGAAGTCAAAGCACAGTTATATAAATTTTTTGAGACAGAGGGCTGTACATTAAATAACCTATTATTGACAGTTTACATAATCCAGATCTGCAAGTACAAAGTGGTGGGTCATGGTGAGCCCTTACAAGATTAGGAAAGAATGTTATCTTTAAGGGGTTGTCTTGTTGGTGCTAAGAGAAGGTTGCTCTTCATGGTTGAGCATGGTTCTGCCATTAGGGGAGGTTTGGTTGATGCATGATGCTGATACACAATGCACAGTAGAGGGCAGAGAAAATGTTTTCATATTTAAATTGTTCTGGTCTTGCCATGAAATATGAATTTTTATTTCATAGTAATTAGTAGCATGTATTTGAATATAAGTAATTTATATGCTAAAATTCTTGGAAGAGCTCATTCTCTCAAAGTGGATTATCCTGGAGCCACACATATTGGCTGGCAGGAGCAATTGTACACATATCTTCCCAACTCAGCAATGTCACTTTGGTAGCCTGACATCGGCCAAGGTGTGACACTGAGTGTATACACATAGAACATGGCAAATAGTAGGACTCAGGGCTCTCCCTTCACCCTTACCCCAAGAATCAGTTGTTAAACATTTACCAGCACACCATTGGTTTAACAAATGGAATATTGCCCATACTTCTTTGCTTAGGAACCCTTTCTACAAAGATACTCTAAACTTAAGGGGTGTCCACCCTTATTTAAGTTCTGGTTTGTTTATGCTGAAATCTACATCATTAACTTTTTAAAATTTCGTTTTATTATAATCAGGTATGCATACATATAGCTCTAAGAAACAAATAGTTCTTGTATGGACAGTCTACTCAAGCTGGCTGTTCTCTGGCTCTCTGTACACCCCCTGCCCGACCAGTGCATGCTTCACCTGTATCTTACACATATGACTGACTTTCCTATGTACTTGCCCCAGGCCCCAGCTTGTGATTGTTGTTTTCAAAGGGGTGGTGAGAGGTGTGCCCCTCTACTGGGTTTCCTGGTAACTAATGAGCCCACCTGACGTCAATTCCCCTATAACTGGTAATCTCCCCTTCCCCCGGGGAGCAAAGACTGCCACCATGTTCTGCGCGCTGTCCACCACACACAGTGGGGTGTCACTCTAGGACCTTGCTTCAGACATGTAAGCTCCCCCATTCATTAAACCATTGATGTCTCTATTGTTGACTCCAGGCTCTTTTTTTGGTCTTATAGCTGGGCAAGTGCAGGCCTTGTAGGCCTGCTGGGTGCAGCCCAACAGTTCTACAATGCTCTCTGTGAAAACCTGTGGTTCCCCTTGGTCCCTTCTGTCACTTATTTCCCAGTCCTGGGAGCCTTCAGCTCTTGTCCCTCCCTCACA
The DNA here is from genome assembly GCF_009873245.2 of Balaenoptera musculus. Classification (NCBI taxonomy): domain Eukaryota; kingdom Metazoa; phylum Chordata; class Mammalia; order Artiodactyla; family Balaenopteridae; genus Balaenoptera; species Balaenoptera musculus. Next base: position 19,153,127 of record NC_045790.1, on the reverse strand, counting down.
TCCCCATTTCCTATGTCCATCCCCCCAAGATAATTATTTCATAACTTTTAAAGATCACTACCTAGTGTTCTATTATTATAACTATGTCTTTTAGCACTGAGCCACAGGGTATACTAAGAATACATTTTCTTTCTGGCACAGTTTTAAAATTTGTCCTGGATTCTTTCCCCATTTGCTTAATTTTTCTGTGCCCTTATCACTAACTCAAACTCAAACTTTCCACCACGTGTTGTAATCTCTGTTAATGTGTTTAGCTGCCTTAAAAGGCCCATCAATTTACTCTCACTCCTGTACTCTCCTGTCCTCCTGGTATCTCCATGCATCACCATCCTGGGGAGCCCCCTCCTCCATCTTGATTGAACCCCCCATTTCTTATGTCCTGTCTTCTTCCTGTCTGAGTATTCCCTTCCTTGGATGGGGCACATCCTATAACATCTTGTTACTCTAGTGTGGCCTGGAGGACTGATAGATTTGACATCACCTGGGAACTTCCTACAACAAATGCAGACTCTCAGGCTATACCTCATACCTACTGAGTTAGAATTCTCTCACTAAATTTTGAAAAGCACAGTTCCAGTAGTTTCCTAAGAAAGGATGCATGAGAGATAAATTTTTGAGAACTCAAATGTCTGAAAAAATTTTAATTCTACCCTCACACATTATTATATGCTGGTTATAGAGCACTGGTTTGGAAATAGTTTTCCCAGAATCTTGGAGACATTTTTCCATTACCTTTACAAACTCCTTATCCTTTCTTCAACTTGCTTTTTCCCCTTTGTCATCTTGTAGGATACTCCTTTTGTTCACAATTGTTTCATTTGTACCCACAGGATTTAAATTTACAGAGGTGACTGAGTGACAGCACAGAGAGGCCAATACCATTGAAAGAAGATTTTTATATGTTACTTCCTGATAGAAGAGAGACATGCCACCCCATGCCAGGCCACAAGGGAAGCACCAAGCTTGGTCATGTGGCAGAATGAGCAAAGGGAAAGCATTAGGCTAGAGTCTTTACTGGGGTTTCTGTGAAAAGGCAAGACAGAGCTGGGTAAAGAGTTTAGGATTGCCTAGTTGGAATAATTTGGTGGGCTTTGGGCTAGAGGGATGGTCCCTAGTTGCCTAATTCCTGGCTCTGGTGTTACTAAACTTGGGTCTGCTCACCTGCCTCACAGCAAAGCTAATCTACTGAAGCTGGATTGTGGTGAAGGAAAGTACAGTGTTTATATGCAGAGCACCAAGCAAGGAGAATGGGCAACTCGTGCTCAAAAGACCCAAACTCCATGATGGCTTTCCAGGGAGGGTTTTAAAAGCAACATTTGCGTTGAGGGTTGCAATGTGTGGACTTTCTTCTGATTGGTTTGTAGTGAGATAACAGGGTGATGTTTTCAGAATCTTAATCATCAAATTTCTGATTCTAACCGGTCTGGGGTCTATGTGCTTGTGATCAGCATGTAGTCACCATCTGCCACCTGGGTTGGGGGTCTTTGTTTCTGCAGAACAACTCAACGATATGCATCAGATTGTTATGCATATCCCTTGTGGAGGAACTAGGACTCTGTTTTATTGCTGAACTATTGTTTAAGCTATTATTACTTTCCTTACTTGACTGCTTTTCCTTTGTTTCTGCATTCCCTCACTTCCTCAATTAGTAACTGCTTGAGTCTGCTCTTTGGAACTCAGGAAAAGCCTAAGGGACTAAAACCTTTTTCTACAAACAAGAAACAGGGGACATGAAGGGACTTTTGTACCCAGGAGGGCCCTGGAGGATACTGCTTGGTTTCACAATTTAGCAGATTTTAGCAAAAGGAGCTCTGAGGAGCTGTACGAAAGGAAAGACTTTTATAGGCAAAAGTGGGAACAAGAAAGTTATACTAGGCAAAAAAGTGAGTTAGTTATTGCAAGGTTACTTTCTTTGGGGGATGGCAGGGGTCTATCAGGCAGATTATCTAAGTGGGGCTGATCAGGAAATTCCTGATTAACTGATTCCTGATTCCATTTCTGGGAGAGCTGAAAATGTAACTAAGTCTTGGTTTGGTGACTTGGGGCTTAGCATAAGTGACTCCATTTGGGGCTGGTTGTCTTTTCTTTTTTTAACACTTACTAGATTATTACTGGTTTATTATAAAAGGATATAACACGGGAATGGCCAGATGGAAGATATGCATGGTTCAAGGTATGGGGAAAAGTTAGGGAGCTTCTATGCCCCCTGCAGGTGTGCCATTCTCCTGGAATCTCCATGTGTTCACCAACCTGGAAGCTCTCTGAACCCTGACCTTTTGGATTTTTATGGAGGCTTCATTACATAAGCTTGACTGATTAAATCCCTGGTCATTGGCAATTGATTCAACCCCCAGCTCCTCTCCTCTCTCCTCCCTGGAGGTGGGGGGGTGGGACTGAATGTTCCAACCCTCTAATCACTTAGTTGGTTCCCCTGGCAAGCAGTTCCCATCCTTAAGGTGACCTAGGGGCTTTCCAGAAGTCACCTTGCTAACATAACAAAGGATACCTTTATTGCTTTCATTACTTGAGAAATTCCAGGGGTTTTTAGGAGCTCTGTGCCAGAAACGGGATGAAGACCAAACATATATTTGTTAGTATAAACACATTATCACACTTAGAATGTTCCCGCACTTGACTGTGTGGTGTTCCCAAGCAGAAGCCTCAGTGTTGTCCTCTGCAGAGAATCACCCTCCATCTTCCCCTAAGGTGGTGTGAGTGTGGGGGTGGGGTGAGAGTGGGAGTGGGGGTGGGAGTGGATGGCTGGCCCCTACCTCAGTCCCGACCTCTGAGCCACCTTCTTCTCCAAGGCCACCTGTGCTCCCACTTCCGGAGGACTGGGGCCTCTGATTTCTGAGTCTCTCAGGGGCTCCACTGTGAAAAGCAGGTTGCAGCTTAGCATCTATCTGCATAGCCAGTTCAGAATTTGGCTCTCACAGGTCTGCAGAATCAGATGCTTGCCAACTTTCCAGTTTTAGTTCTTACTATCTCCTCTCCCATTCTCTTTTGTCTTGTGGGTTGATGTCTTCAAAAACTCTATTCACTATTGTTTTAGCAGGATTCGGGGAGGGGATGAAAGTAAAGGGATGCGTTTAAGCTGCCATATCTCCCCCCAGATTCCAGTGAGTTTTATCAAAATGATATGTTCACATGTGGAAAGTCTTTGTGATAAAAATATGACAATGAAATATTGAGACTGGTGGATCTTATGAAATCTGTTTTTACTCTATAAGCACACATTACTTAAGGAGATTTTGTTTTTAAATGACTATCATGGGCCAGCCAGTGTGAATGACCTATTTATCGTCTATTCTCCCCTCTTCTTCATTGCCCGTACTCTGATTCCACTGGAGGAAGCCAACATGGTGGATTGTCCAGTCTGCCTTGTGGCCAGAGGCAGTTCATAACACAGTTCTGGCCAGAGAAACATAAGTGGATGCCCACTGTGAGCTTCTGGGAAAGTTTTGCTTTGCTTTCTTCCTTGTTGCTTCCTTTTCCTTTCTGAATGGAATGTGGAAGTGACGGCTGGAGCTACAGTAGCCATCTTTCACCCTGAGGGAAAGGCCAAGATGATACAGAATCCTTAGCTTTTTGACCTGCTGAAATAATGCAGTATTACTTGCCCTGGGACTCCTTTTTGTATAGGGGGAAAAATGACCCCTCCTAATTAGTTCAAGCTGTGGTTTTGGTAGGTTTTCTCTTAGCCCCAGATGCATCCCTCAGTGAGATTTTTGGTATGTGGAAGGCAGTGTGGGAGTCTGCTCTAGAGCCTGACTGGATTGGTATGTTACCATAATGTTCCCCTGGAGTCAGATGCTCTCTAATACCAAGCATGGAGGTATCCCTGGCAGCTGTAAGGAGCCCAAAATTATGCTGACTTTCAGGGTCTTCAGTAGCCCAGAAACACCATAGAGGACAATGTTTTACTAGAAAAAAAGAGTGTGGTGATCAAAAGTTGCAGTAGCCCTCCCTGTCCTCTTGAGGAGTTGATCTTCTGAAGGCATCGACCCCACAGGGGGCGGGTGAAGGTTGTTCCTGAATCTGAAGTAACTGGATGCTTAAATGCCACTCCAGTGACAGTGGGATAAACAGTGCCTCCTGAGGGGACTTCTCTGCCCTGCAAGTTAAAACTTAATTTTACCGAAGGGGCAGTGATTTTACACTGGGAAGCAAGTCAGTCCAATGGCACATCTTCACCTTCATTTCAGGAAGAAAAAAAAGACATTTCATCAAAGTAAATCTCATGTATATGGTTTAAAGAAAAAGGAAATTCTAGATTGTGTCTTGGACAGTATTCATACTTCAAATAATTTACGATATCATAAGATACACACATCAGAAGAATTAATGATGACTGAATTTATCATTCATCACAAAACATTTAATTACATTTTGTAATTTAAAATTTTTATTTATTAAGCAAAGGAGTTTGAAACACATTTTAGAATTTGGAAAGAACTGTAAAAGGTTTTACAGGCTTAATGCATGGCTCTGCAAAGTATCGAGTAAGGTATTGTTACTAAGATTAATGTCAATCTGCTCAAGCTGCCATAACAAAGTACATAGACTGGGACCTAAAACATGATAAATTTATTCTTTCACAGCCCTGGAAGCTGGAAGTCTTGAGATCAAGGTGTTGGCATGATGGGTTTCTCCTGAGGCCTCTTTCCTTGGCTTGTGTATGGCTATTTTCTCCCTGTATCCTCACATGGTCTTTTCTCTGGGTGCACATCTTTGTCTGATATCTTCTCATAAGGACACCACTCAGATAGGATTAGGGTCCACCCTCATGACCTCATTTGACCTTAGTAATCTCTGTAAAAACCCTATCTCTAAATATAATCACATTCTGAGGTACTCAGGTTAAGACTCTAACATATGAATTTTGGGGGACATAGCTCAGCCCATGAGACCCCTTCTCCAGTCATACTGGATGGCTTGGTGGTGATCGTGCAGCGGCCATTGTGTTTGCAAACGTTTCCATGTTGTAGACCTCATTTAACAGTGCACAGCTCGAGGCTCACTCCAGCAGTGCTTTCCCACTGTGGGTGCTCAGACTCCAAGCATAAAAACTGTTGATGACTAAATTAATATTTTTATAAATTTAGAGCTGGAATACACTGTCACAATCATGTTTCTCATCTCACAAACAAGAACTCCAGGTCCAGAGAGGGTAAATGGCTTTCTTCCTTCTGTACACTTGGTGCCTCCCAGCTCCCTCTCCACCCCATGCAGGCCTTCCCTCAAGTGTCACCACAGGAGACATCAAGCCTCCAGACTAAGCCAACTGGCTGCCTACACCTCCAGGTCTGAGGTTCATGTGATAACAGAAAACATATGCTCTCATTGTGGAGGTGAAGTTTCACGGGACACATGGGTGAGTCACATATGCATGTGCAAAAATGGTGTCAGGTGGCACACACAGGTGTTTCCAGTTTAAAAGGCTGTCTGGGCCATCCACCCCTCCCCACCCCAAAACCTCTTCCAACCTCCTCTAAATCATCCACAAAGAGGAAAAAAAATTCATATCACTGACAAAAATGAGTATTTATGCACAGCCTGCCCATCCATCCACCCACCCACCCATCCATCCATCCACCCCTTCCTTCCTTCATTCAGTGTTTAAGGAGGCACTGGCTGAACTGCTGCAGATCCAGCAGTGGGCAAGACTGCGGGCCCTTTCCTCATGCAACTTACACTGGGGGCCATTGTTGAAACTGATGGGGCTGCTTTACAGAAGGCAAAAAGGGAAGGATTTTCAGAAAAGGCAACAAGTAGAAGGCATAGGAGCCAAGAGAAGAGCAAGGACCTTTCAGGTGGAGTGAGTGATATGTTTAATATGATCTGCTTTGCAGTTTCAAAAGACTCATTGTGGCTGCCATTTTTGGAAGGCATAGAAGTGAAAGCAGAGAGGAGCAGTGGAGACAAAGGAATGTAGATGATCTGTTTTGGAGGTGTGACCATCAGGACCTGTGCTGGGTTGGACGTGGAAGGTGAGGGAAAGGCAGGAAGCAAGGATGCACTAGGGTTTCTGCTTGCTAATGGGTGTGTGGTAGTGAGATGAATGGGGTGGGTAAGCCTGAGGGGATGCCGTTTGGGAGTGGGCAGTAAGCATCCATGATTGGTGACATCTTGTTCTGTGAGAATCTTGGTACACAGGGAGGCACACTCTGGCTGCTGACTGGGCATTCAGGTGTAGCGTCCTACCAGGGTGATGTTGGGCACAGTCAGGGAACTGCTGTGGAAACAGCTGTCCAGAGGCCTAGGCCAGATGTCCTTGTGCAGCAGAGTGTCCAATGGTGACAGCAACTCAAAGCCATTATTCCTGGGCAGGGTATGGCTCTGCTTTGCATCCTTGGGTTCACAGCCAAGCCTGGTCCTACAGCCCATGTACCACCCATTTCTTCTCTGCTCAAATGATCCAGAATAAGTGTTTGTGTTTGGTAACCAGAGAGGCTAATTGTATTAGTTTTCTGTGGATGCTGTAACAAAGTACCTCAAACTGGGTGGCTTAAAACAATAATTTATCCTCTCATAATTCTGGAGACCAGAAGTCTGAAATCAACTTGTCAGCAGGGCCATGTTCCCTTGGAAGGCTCTACGGGGAGACCTGTTCTTTGTCCCTTCCAGCCTCTGCAGGCTGTCGACACTCCTTGATTTGTGGACACATCACTCTGGTCTCAGCTTTTCTCTTCCCATGGCCTTCTCTTCTTCTGTCTGTGTGTCTCTTACAAAGACACTCGACATTGGATTTAGAGCCCACTGGATAATCCAGGATGATCTCCTCACTTCAGGATCCTTAGCTTTATTACATCTGCCAAGATTCTTTTTTCAAATAAGGTCACATTCTCAGGTTCCAGGAATGTGACATGGACACATCTTTTGGGGGACCACAATTCAACCCACAAAAGTTGAACTTTGGCCCTGATAAGTGTGAGATGCATATGGCATGTGTAAGTGGAGGTGACTTAGTGATCAAATGGAAATGTATGTCTGGACCTAAGGGGAAAGGTCATCGGTATAGGAATGGAATTTAAAGAAGTGGAGCTGGATGGGCTCACCCAAAGGGAGCATGTTGATGGAGATGGGTCTTGGGGTGGAGCCCTGAGCAGCTACTGCCAATCAGGCAGTGTTCTGATTTTGCATTGCTGCATGACATATCACTATAAAACTTACTGGCTTAAAACAACTGTTTATTATTATTATCTTGATTCTGAGGGTCAGGAATTTGGACAGGGCACAGAAGGGATGCTTCATCCCTGTTCCACCATGTTTGGGGCCTCAGTTGGGAGGACTCAAATGGCTGGGTCTTGGCTGGGTCTTGGCTGGGCCTCTCTCTCTCTTTTTTCTCTCTATCCACGCAATCTCTCCACATGGCTAGCTTGAGAGCCCCTACAATATGGAGGCTTCTAGGTGGTCAGACCAATAGATGGTGACTCAGGGCTCCAAGAGATCAAGGCAGAAGCTGCAAGTCTAGTTACAGAACTGGCATGGTGCCATTTTCACAATTCTTGATGGGTCAAAGCCAGCCCACAGTTGGGAGGAGAGGATGGACCCCTCCCCTCTATGGAAGGAGTGCAGGGGTATTTGCAGCCAGCTTTATTCTGCCTTACCCAGATTGAGAGAGTCTGACGAAAACCTATCCTGACTTTATCTCACAGCAAAATTTGGGAAGAGATTCTATATCTTCCCACTAATCTTCTTCCTAGAGTCAGGCCTACCCGAGGCTAGGTGGACTATCTGTATCATCCTGGGGGGTGTGTTAGGGCAAACTTTCTTCTCCTGCAATGCCACCCTCTCCCCGAATAGGTCTGTATCTATTTAGAGACAGGAACCCCAGAAATCCCATTTCAGGGTATGTATGGGGTGTGTATGTGTGGTGTGCTGTGTGTGTGTTGTCTACGTGGTGTGTGTGTGATGCACACAGCTTTGTAAATCGCCGGATGAAGTCGTCTCTGGATTTAGGTTGGTCTCCTGGGTTGTCTCTCTAGGGAGGGATGAGTGAATTGTGTGAACGTGGACTAGTTGGGTAGCACCCGGTGAGTGTTCGTTGTCTTTACATTCTCTGCATATTGATGGAAATGGCATCTTGCATCATAACCCCTCTCTAGTCTGGGCCAGCACTCTAGAGCTCTCAGCGCTTCAAGAGCTGATGTTTTTATTTTGAGGTAGTTACCCAGAGGGTGGCCACTGGGGTGAGGGGCCTCTCTCGAAGCATAAGTTAGAGTGAAAAGGTCCTGAGTTCACATGTTGGCCTCACTCACCAGGCGCTCCACATTTGGACTATGAAATGGGGGTAACAACCTGAAAACATTTTCCTTTCACATGTGAAAGGGCCAGTGAATTACAAGGGAAACACATGGGCAGTCCATCGTCACTCATTTGTATAATCCATGCTGCATCCTAATGTGATGGCTTGAGAGGAACTGAAGGGACAGCAGAGCTGGGAAGGGAGGTCGGCTGATGGCACAGTTGTCAGCTCCACCAGGCATGTGTTCACCAGCAGGAAAATCGGAGGTGTGTCCAGGAGGAATGGAGGTCCTGGGCAGACTGGGATGGTTGATCACCCTGAGGGCAGATGCCCTGGCAAAGCTACTCCTCTTTTCCAAATGCTCCTTACCTGTCAAGTAAGGGTGTAGGTGTGGATCCTGCTCTGGACTGAAGGTCTGTGTCCCCCAAATTCATATGTTGAAGGCCTACTCCTTAATGGGATGGTGTTTGGAGGTGGGGCCTTTGGGAGATAATTATGGGTTTAGATGAGGTCATGAGGGTGGGACCCCTATGTGGAATTAGTGCCCTTATGAGAAGAGACACCACAGATCTTGCTCCCCTTGTCTCCACCATTTGGGGACAGTGAGAAGATGGCTGTCTGCAAGCCCAGGAGAACCTCCTCAGCTCCCCACCATGCTGGCCTCCAGAACTCATCTTAGAAGCTGGGATTTGGTATGGCTATTCCCGGGTAGTGAGGGCCAGGCAGCCAGGATGCCCCCCCGCCCCATTTCCCCTGTTTGGGCTAAGCCAGGAGCTGCATTAGGTTCTCAGCCCTTGTTTTGGCCAAGGACAACCACTTTGGTGCCATCAGAAAGGTCCTCCTTCATGCAAAGCTCAGGAGCACAAGAAAATGGAATCAGGAAACTTGGGCCACTTTAAGGAATTACAACTTACAACAATAAAACTTATCCCCAAGAAAGAAAACATTCAATAAAAATTGGCTTGATGGAAGATTCTGGATTCCAATCAGGATTCTGATGAAATGTTACAATCTGTTTGCCAGAATATGATTTCAGAGACATTGAAAGGGCAACTTCAAAAAATATTTTGATTTGCTTCATTTGGGGCTTTCTAAATATTTAATGTTTAAAATCTTTCAGATTATTGAATCAAAATGATGTTTATTTCCAACTACTGATGTTTAGTTTATATTTGCCATTTATAAACATTCAACAAAATCAGTCTCATGTGGCATTTAGTAATGTTGGTAATTGCTATTATTGTTTTTTCTTAGAATTCTAGTGTGTAAGTCATAGGAGGATGATGAAAAGGAAGGCTAATGTAATCCAAAGGGCATAAAAGCTCAGAGGTGATCCTAGGAAGTGTCCATACTTCTCCCTCCCACGGGGACGACTTCTAACAGTTTCTGCTGAATTCACTGTGAAGACACGGAGGGAAATGGTCCTAAATTAAATCTCAATATTCTAGCCAGCCTGGCCACTCAGGCTAACAGCGTCTCAAAGTGCAGATAACATGCTGATGCTCTCGGGTCCCCCTTAGCAACAGGATTACCATGGAAACACATTGTAACTCACTGAGAGGAAGCAAGCAAGAGCAGGAGGGGTTTGCAGGAATTTCTTATTGAAATAATTACAGTAGGTCTCAGTGTGTTTAAGAAATCAGTGCACCATGACTTTTCAAAAAAATTTCCTTTACATAGCATGTTTGTGACAAGTCTTGCTTCCAAAGAGTTTAGCACAAATGCTTACTATTTTAAAACTAAATCATATTGTATTTAAGAAAAACATGTTTGGGGGAATACAGAGTGTCATATGCATTTAGATGTTTGTCCAGACATGAACATCCCGTGGAGGGGACTGGTTGTGTATGTCAGAGGCAGAAAGGATGTACGTGAAATCTATTCTTTATAGAATTAAGGATTTGTTACGATTTTGAATTAATTGAATGACTGTGTGCCATTTGGGCTTTTATTCAATATTCTTTATAATGAATTATCACTTTTTTGGGTTGGATTGTATCAGCACCGTAGCTAGTACTGAGCCTTCTGAATATCTGATCATTTGGGATATTCTAGGGCTGCTATGAGAGATTTTGTTTCTATTTAGAAAACATTAGGTGCTTCTCTGAATCAGAACTAAAAGAATAATAAAATGTCATTTAATAAATTACTTCTAAAGATTCTTTGTAGTGGGGACCTGATTTTTATTTTTAAAAGTAGCCTTTTATGCTGGTGAAAAACCTGTATGTGTTCCTGGTAAAACTTTTAGAAATTATTCGAAAGCACAAAGACAAATATGAAGATTCTCCAGAAATCTCCTGCTGAGAGATACTCATCATCAAGGTTTTGCACTCTTCCTTGAAGTCTTTATTTTTAGGTGTATGTATTGTTTTGTATTCTAGTGATTGTGGTCAGGACAGTACTTAGGAGACAGGCATTTAACATGCAAAGTAGTCATGAGAAGTTCTTCAGCTAAGAAGAAAAACTAAAGCACAAACCATACAGGTTGTTTGACATACAGAGAGGTTCTTCCCTCAAGAAAGATGGTACTCCATGGAGAAATTAATTGAAGTGCTCACTATGGAAACACTATTTTAAAATTGATTCTGGCTGTTATATTAACTTCTGAAGGCGATTTTCCAAGGATCCTGCTCCTGGGGAGGTGGTTGAATGTTGGAACTGCTCAGGTTGGCTGGGACAGGTTTTCCACTCTGCTAACCTGGGTGGGCACTGAACTAGGTGCTCTGATAAATCTCTATTATTGTTTATCGAGTTGTAATTTTCATCTATTTTGATGTAAGAACATCCAGAGTTTCCTTGGGCCCAGGACTTTAGAATGAACACATTATATTAAGACAGTAATTAGTAAAACATCTAACAACGTAACTCTCTGAAATAATAACATTGTTTATACACTGTCCAGAAAATACAATGAAATCTAAATCCTTCCACACCTAGGGATCCTGGGTGTGGGTTCTTTGGTTCCCTGAATTAACCACAGCAGAGCAGAGGACCACGAGTGGTGGACACACTGGAGGCCCAGGGTGCCATGTCCATGGCTTCTGGGAGCTTCTATGAGCTGTCATCAGAATACAGACCTCAGAATACAGAATAATGAGACCTCAGTCTAGAAACTAAGGGCTGGGCTAGAGCCTGCAAATCAGTTAGTGATGGAGTTTTCACTAGATTAATCAGTGGCTGGATTTCTTTTCCTTTGAAGAGAATTTGGAAGCTGGTTGCATTACTACAGACATTTTATAGGAGTCAAAAGCCACTTGAATATCACTATGTGCAGCAAAGAAAGTGCTTGAGGTAATTTTTTCTTCCACCATGTTTACCAGCAACAAGGCAAGGGAGGACTTTTTCAGAAAATGTTTTATTGTGGTAAAATATACCTAGCACAAAGTTTGTCATTTTAACTATTTTTAAGTGTACAATGAAGTGGCAGTAAGTATATTCCCAATGTTCTGTACTGATCACCACCATCCATTTCCAAAATGCTTTTATCACCCCAACACTTACCTCCAACCCATTAAACACTAACTCTTCATTCCTCTCCTCCCAGGCCCTGACAGCCTTCTACTTTCTGTCTCAGGAATTTGACTACTCTCAGTACTTCCTATAAGTACTTCACAGAATATTTGTCCTTTTGTGAGTGGTTTATTTCACTTACCAGAGTATCCTCAAGTTTCAACCATATTGTAGTATGTGTCAGAACTTCTGGCCTTCTTAAGGTTGCATAATATTTCATTTTATAGATATACCATATTTTGTTTATCCATTTATACATCAATGCACACATGATTACTTCTATCCTTTGGCTATAGAGAATGATGCTGCTATGAGCACAGGCATACAAATATCAGTTCAAATCCCTGCTTTTAATTTTTTGGGGTACATACCCAGAAGTGGAATTGCTGGATAACGTATAGTACTTCTGTATAATTTTTTGAGGAACCACCCTACTTATCTCCAAAGCAGCCGTACCATTTTACATTTTCACCAGCAATGTGTGAATGGTGAGGTTTCCAATTTCTCCACATCCCTATCAACAATTCTTTTCTTTCTCTCTTTTTTTGTTTTGTTTTTTTTGGTAGTAGCCATCCTAATGGGTGTGAAGTGGGGAATGGACATATTTTAAGAGAAGGTGGTGGGAGTTAAGGCAGAGAACCAACCACCGGTGTAGCTTTGCTCCCAGGACCAGCTCTCACTCCTGCTGGGAACTGTGCTCGCTGCGAGGGTGCTGACAGTTGCTGCTCTGAGGATGCAGGTCACCTCGCATCCCACCCTCAGCCCCTTGGGGAAGACTTGCCACCTTCTCTCGGTGAACTTCACCTTGACCTTCACACTTCACTGTCCTGAACCAGAGAGAGCAGGGCAGCAAATCACAGTTTGTGACTGGGTTAATCTACACAGTGAATTAAGGGGAAAAAAAGTGTATAGAAAAGTGTAACTTTCAGGGAAAAAGAAAGTGAAAAACCGAAATCAAGTGGGGCACCCTCTGCCGTGTACCTAGGTGGAAACTTCCACCGTCCAAGCTCCGGCCCTGATTTCATCACCGCTGCCATCTGCCCCTGTTAACCCCAAAGAGCTGGGACTAATGCTTAGCGGACTAACAACAGTAGCGACTCAGTTCCTGAGAGTCTTTTGCCGGGACCTCGGTCAGTGTTGGGCATTTCATTTCTAATATCATAAACGTTTAAGAAAAGAGTCCTTTGGAATCTTTCAATAAAGGTATTTGCTGTCCAGTTCAGATGCCGCCCACAGGAATTGTCCCTGGACATTTCTAGAAGGGATCTGTCACAACCGCCAGGACTCCCTGCAAGTTCTGGGCTGCAAATCACTGTTTTGTTTTGGAGAATGGAAACTGATCACTTGCGGGGGGGGGGGGGGGGGGGGGAGTCGTTACTGAGTATCCAGGACTGAGCTGGTCTGGGCTGAGAGGGAAAAGCTCTGACCAAAAATGTTGTCATGGGGTCAGCAGGAATATTATTTGATTTGCACTGTTGTGAAAAGCTAGAAGAAAGGAAGAAAGGTCACAAATTCTACTAGGGATGCGTATCCTGCCGCTTCACCTCAGGTGCAGGCTTAGTGGTCCCTCCCTCTGTTACAGATCTGGGGCAGACACAACTTTTCTGCAGGATTCTTCAAACACCGCCTTTGCTTCACTCCAGCCTGATGTCTCTTCTGAGTCCCCATCTCCCCATGGCACCTGCACTTGGAGGTCTCAGGAGAACTCAAACCCAACCCCTGATCTTCTCTCCCCAGTCGGACCTTCTTCCTGTATTCTTCTTGGTAAACAGATCATCTGCCCACTCTCTCATTGTGCCCTGACCTGCATGTCTGTTCTGACTCCACAGACTGAAATGGTCATTTCTCTCAGGTCTCCTGACCCCTCACCTGGACCTGCTGGCTCTGCCCTGCGTCCCCTCCAATCCATTCTCTACTCAGCATTCAAAGGGATGCTCCAAAATTCAGAAGAGACCCGACAGTTCCCTGCTTCAAACACCAGTAGTTTCTGACTCTCTTAGGATAAAGGCCAAAATCAGTGCCATGGGTTGCGAGGTCTCCCTGGAGCCGGTCCCTGCCCGCCTGGCCTCTTCGCCTCCTGACATTTCGCTCTTGCTCACAGCCCAGTCTCTCGGGTCCAGTAGAGCAGCGATCCCCAACCTTTTTGGCACCAGGGACCGGTTTCATGGAAGACAATTTTTCCACGGACAGTGAGGGGGGGATGGTTCAGGCGGTAATGTGAGCGATGGGGAGCAACGGGAAATAGCAGATGAAGCTTCACTCGGTCTCCCATCACTTACCTCCTGCTGTGCAGCCCAGTTCCTGACAGGCGAGGACTGGTAGTGAGTGGTCTGTGGCCTGGGGGCTGGGGACACCTGCAGTAGAGCATCTCACACTTCTGCCCCCTTCCATGGCCCAGAATGCCTTTCTTCCTGCCACCCCAGCAGTGCTCCTGGACTCTGGTCACAGATTGAGAGTCACTTCATTAGAAAGGCCTTCAGACACTCTTGAATAAGCTCAGCATCATCTGTACTGCTATCTCAGACCACCGCTCACCCTTTCACTGTTCTTCACAGCTTTTGTCACGATTTGTAATCACATACCTATTTCCTTTTTTTAAAAAATTTTATTGGAGTGTAGTTGCTTTACAATGTTGTGTCAGTTTCTACTGTACAGCAAAGTGAATCACCTATACGTATACATATATTCCCTCTTTTTTGGATTTCCTTCCCATTTAGGTCACCACAGAGCATTGAGTAGAGTTCCCTGTGCTACACAGTAGGTTTTCACCAGTTATCTATTTTATACATAGTATCAATAGTGTATATATGTCAATCCCAATCTCCCAATTCATCCCACCCTCCCCCTTCCCCCTTGGTATCCATATGTTTGTTCTCTACATCTGTGTCTCTATTTCTGCTTTGTAAGTAAGATCGTCTATACCAATTATTTCAGATTCCACATACATGCGTTAATGTACGATATTTGTTTTTCTCTTTCTGACTTATTTCACTCTGTATGACAGTCTCTAGGTCAATCCACGTCTCTACAAATGACCCAATTTCGTTCCATTTTATAGCTGAGTAATATTCCATTGTATATATGTACCACGTCTTTTTTTTTTTTTTCATTTTCACATACCTTTTAATGCCAAGGTTACATACATCTACATTTCAGTATTATGTATTTTATTTTTACATCTTTATTGGAGTATAATTGCTTTACAATTCTGTGTTAGTTTCTGCTTTATAACAAAGTGAATCAGTTATATATATATACATATATCCCCATATCTCTTCCCTCTTGCGTCTCCCTCCCTCCCACCCTCCCTATCTCTAGGTGGTCACAGAGCACTGAGCTGATCTCCCTGTGCTATGCGGCTGCTTCCCACTAGCTATCAGTTTTACATTTGGTAGTGTATATATGTCCATGCCACTCACTCACTTTGTCCCAGCTTCCCCTTCCCCCTCCCCGTCTCCTCAAGTCCATTCTCTAGTAGGTCTGCGTCATTATTCCCATCTTGCCCCTAGGTTCTTCATGACTTTTTTTTTTTTTTTTAGATTCATATATATGTGTTAGCGTACGGTATTTGTTTTTATCTTTCTGACTTACTTCACTCTGTATGACAGACTCTAGGTCCATCCACCTCACTACAAATAACTCAATTTCGTTTCTTTTTATGGCTGAGTAATGTTCCATTGTGTATATGTGCCACATCTTCTTTATCCATTCATCTGTTGATGGACACTTAGGTTGCTTCCATGTCTGGCTATTGTAAATAGAGCTGCAATGAATATTGTGGTAATGACTCTTTTTGAACTATGGTTTTCTCAGGGTATATGCCCAGTAGTGGGATTGCTAGGTCATATGGTAGTTCTATTTTTAGTTTTTTAAGGAACCTCCATACTGTTCTCCATAGTGACTGTATCAATCTACATTCCCACCAACAGTGCAAGAGGGTTCCCTTTTCTCCACACCCTCTCCAACATTTATTGTTTGTAGAGTTTTTGATGATGGCCATTCTGACTGGTGTGAGATGATATCTCATTGTATTTTTGATTTGCATTTTTCTTCTGATCAATGATGTTGAGCATTCTTTCGTGTGTTTGTTGGCAATCTGTATATCTTCTTTGGAGAAATGTCTATTTAGGTCTTCTGCCCATTTTTGGATTGGGTTGTTTGTTTTTTTGATATTGAGCTGAATGAGCTGCTTGTAAATTTTGGAGATTAATCCTTTGTCAGTTGCTTCATTTGCAAATATTTTCTCCCATTCTGAGAGGTATCCTTTCATCTTGTTTATGGTTTCCTTTGCTGTGCAAAAGCTCTGAAGTTTCATTAGGTCCCATATGTTTATTTTTGTTTTTATTTCCATTTCTTTAGGAGGTGGGTCAAAAAGGATCTTGTTGTGATTTATGTCATAGAGTGTTCTGCCTATGTTTTCCTCTAAGAGTTTGATAGTATCTGGACTTACATTTAGGTCTTTAATCCATTTTATTTTGTGTATGGTGTTAGGGAGTGATCTAATTTCATTCTTTTACATGTAGCTGTCCAGTTTTCCCAGCACCACTTATTGAAGAGGCTGTCTTTTATCATTGTATATTCTTGCCTCCTTTATCAAAGATAAGGTGACCATATGTGCATGGGTTTATCTCTGGGCTTTCTATCCTGTTCCATTGATCTATATTTCTGTTTTTGTGTCAGTACCATACTGTCTTGATTACTGTAGCTTTGTAGTATAGTCTGAAGTCCAGGAGCCTGATTCCTCCAGCTCCGTTTTTCTTTCCCAGGATTGCTTTGGCTATGCGGGGTCTTTTGTGTTTCCATACAAATTGTGAAATTCTTTGTTCTAGTTCTGTGAAAAATGCCATTGGTAATTTGACAGGGATTGCATTGAATCTGTAGATTGCTTTGGGTAGTATAGTCATTTTGACAATGTTGATTCTTCCAATCCAAGAACATGGTATATCTCTCCATCTATTTGTATCATCTTTCATCAGTGTCTTATAATTTTCTGCATATAGGTCTTTTGTCTCCTTAGGTAGGTTTATTCCTAGGTATTTTATTCTTTTTGTTGCAATGGTAAATGGGAGTGTTTTCTTAATTTCACTTTCAGATTTTTCATCATTAGTGTATAGGAATGCAAGGGATTTCTGTGCATTAATTTTGTATCCTGCTACTTTACCAAATTCATTGATTAGCTCTAGTAGTTTTCTGGTAGCATCTTTAGGATTCTCTACGTATAGTATCATGTCATCTGCAAACAGTGACAGCTTTACTTCTTTTCCGATTTGGATTCGTTTTATTTCTTTTTCTTCTCTGATTGCTGTGGCTAAGACTTCCAAAACTATGTTGAAAAAAAAAAAAAACTATGTTGAATAATAGTGGTGAGAGTGGGCAACCTTGTCTTGTTCCTGATCTTAGTGGAAATGGTTTGTTTTTCACCATTGAGGACGATGTTGGCTGTGGGTTTGTCATATATGGCCTCTATCATGTTTAGGTAAGTTCCCTCTATGCCTACTTTCTGGAGGGTTTTTATCATAAATGGGTGTTGAATTTTGTCGAAAGCTTTCTCCGCAACTATTGAGATGATCATATGTTTTTTTCCTTCAATTTGTTAATATGGTGTATCACATTGATTGATTTGCGTATATTGAAGAATCCTTGCATTCCTGGGATAAACCCCACTTGATCATGGTGTATGATCCTTTTAATGTGCTGTTAGATTGTGTTTGCTAGTATTTTGTTGAGGATCTTTGCATCTATGTTCATCAGTGATATTGGTTTGTAGTTTTCTTTCTTTGTGACATCTTTGTCTGGTTTTGGTATCAGGGTGATGGTGGCCTCATAGAATGAGTTTGGGAGTGTTCCTCCCTCTGCTATATTTTGGAAGAGTTTGAGAAAGATAGGTGTTAGCTCTTCTCTAAATGTTTGATAGAATTCGCCTGTGAAGCCATCTGGTCCTGGGCTTTTGTTTGTTGGAAGATTTTAAATCACAGTTTCAATTTCAGTGCTTGTGATTGGTCTGTTCATATTTTCTATTTCTTCCTGGTTCAGTCTTGGAAGGTTGTGCATTTCTAAGAATTTGTCCATTTCTTCCAGGTTGTCCATTTTATTGGCATATAGTTGCTTGTAGTAATCTCTCATGATCCTTTGTATTTCTGCAGTGTCAGTTGTTACTTCTCCTTTTTCATTTCTAATTCTATTGATTTGAGTCTTTTCCCGTTTTCTCTTGATGAGTCTGGCTAATGGTTTATCAATTTTGTTTATCTTCTCAAAGAACCAGCTTTTAGTTTTATTGATCTTTGCTATCATTTACTTCACTTCTTTTTCATTTATTTCTGATCTGATCTTTATGATTTCTTTCCTTCTGCTAACTTTGGGGTTTTTTTGTTCTTCTTTCTCTAATTGCTTTAGGTGTAAGGTTAGGTTGTTTATTTGAGATGTTTCTTGTTTCTTAAGGTATGATTGTATTGCTATAAACTTCCCTCCTAGAACTGCTTTTGCTGCATCCCATAGGTTTTGGGTTGTCGTGTTTTCATTGTTATTTGTTTCTAGGTGTTTTTTGATTCCTTCAGTGATCTCTTGGTTATTAAGTAGTGTATTGTTTAGCCTTCGTGTGTTTGTATTTTTTACAGATTTTTTTTCCTGTAATTGATATCTAGTCTCATAGTGTTGTGGTCAGAAAAGATACTTGATACGATTTGCATTTTCTTAAATTTACCAAAGCTGTACCACATCTTCTTTATCCATTCCTCTGTTGATGGACATTTAGGTTGTTTCCATGTTCTGGCTATTGTAAATAGTGCTGCAGTGAACAGTGGGGTGCATTTGTCTTTTTAAATTATGGTTTTCTCTGGGTATATGCCCAGTAGTAAGATTGCTGGGTCACATGGTAGTTCTATTTTTAGTTTTTTAAGGAACCTCCATACTATTCTCCATAGTGGCTGTACCAGTTTACCTTCCCACCAATAGTGCAAGAGGGTTCTCCTTTTTCCACACCCTCTTCAGCATTTATTGTTGGTAAATTTTGTGATGATGGCCATTCTGACCAGTGTGAGGTGATATCTCATTGTAGTTTGGATTTGCATTTCTCTAACAGTTAGTGATGTTGAGCATTTTTCCATGTGTTTGTTGGCCATTTGTATGCCTTCTTTGGAGAAATGTCTATTTAGGTCTTACACCCATTTTTGATTGGGTTTTTTCTTTTTTTTTATATTAAGTTACATGAACTGTTTATGTATTTTGGTGATTAATCCTTTGTCTGTTGCTTCGTCTGCAAATATTTTCTCCCATTCTGAGGGCTGTCTTTTTGTCTTGTTTATGGTTTCCTTTGCTGTGCAAAAGCTTTGAAGTTTCATTAGGTCCCATTTGTTTATTTTTGTTTTTATTCTCATTACTCTAGGAGGTGGGTCAAAAAAGATCTTGCTGCAATTTATGTCAAAGAGTGTTCTTCCTATGTTTTCCTCTAAGAGTTTTATAGTGTCTGGCCTTACATTTAGGTCTTTAATCCATTTTATTTTTGTGTATGGTGTTAGGGAGTGTTCTAATTTCATTCCTTTACGTGTAGCTGTCCAGTTTTCCCAGCACCACTTATTGACGAGGCTCTCTTTGCTCCACTGTATATTCTGACCTCCTTTGTCATAGATTAGGTGACCATAGGTGCATGGGTTTATCCCTGGTCTTTCTATCCTGTTCCATTGATCTATATTTCTTTTTTTGTGCCAGTACCATAACTGTCTTGATGACTGTAGTTTGTAGTATAGTCTGAAGCTGGGGAGCCTGATTCCTCCATCTCTATTTTTGTTTCTCAAATTGTAAAATTTTTTTGTTCTAGTTCTGTGAAAAATGCCATTGGTGATTTGATAAAGATTGCATTGAATCTGTAGATTGCCTTGGGTAGTATAGTCATTTTCACAATATTGATTCTTCCAGTCCAAGAACTTGGTATATCTCTCCATCTGTTTGTGTCATCTTTGATTTCTTTCATCAGTATCTTGTAGTTTTCTGTATACAGGTCTTTTGCCTCCTTAGGTAGGTTTCTTCCTAGGTATTTTATTCTTTTTGTTGCAATGATAAATGGGAGTGTTTCCTTAATTTCTCTTTCTGATCTTTTGTTGTTAGTGTATAGGAATGCAAGAGATTTCTGTGTATTTATTTCATTGTGTAATGAAATTCATTGATTAGCTCTAATAGTTTTCTGGTGGCATATTTAGGATTTTCTATGTATAGTATCATGACATCGGCAAGCAGTGACAGTTTTTCTTCTTCTTTTCCAATTTGTATTCCTTTTATTTCTTTTTCTACTCTGATTGCTATGGCTAAGACTTCCAAAACTATGTTGAATAATAGTGGTGAGAGTGGGCACCCTTGTCTTGTTCCTGATTTTACAGGAAATGCTTTCAGTTTTTCACCACTGAGAAAAATGTTTGCTGTGGTTTTGTCATATATGGCCTTTATTATGTTGAGCTAGGTTCCCTCTATGCCCACTTTCTGGAAAGGTTTTATCATAAATGCGTGTTGAATTTTGTCAGTAGCTTTCTGTGCATCTATTGAGATGATCACATGGTTTTTATTCTTCAATTTGTTAATATGATGTATCACATTGATTGATTTGCATATATTGAAGAATTCTTGCATCCCTGGGATAAATCCCACTTGATCATGGTGTATGATCCTTTTAATGTGTTGTTGGATTTGGTTTGATAGTATTTTTTGAGGATTTTTGCATCTATATTCACAGTGATATTGGTCTGTCATTTTCTTTTTTTGTAGTATCTTTGCCTGCTTTTGGTATCAGGGTGATGGTGACCTCGTAGAATGAGTTTGGGAGTGTTCCTCTCTCTGCAATTTTTTTGGAAGAGTTTCAGAAGGATAGATGTTAACTATTCTCTAAATGTTTGATAGAATTCGCCTGTGAAGCCATCTGGTCCTGGACTTTTGTTTCTTGGGAGTTTTTAAATCACAGATTCAATTTCAGTACTTGTAATTGTTCTGTTCATATTTTCTATTTCTCCCTAGTACAGTCTTGGAAGGTTGTACATTTCTAACAATTTGTCCATTTCTTCTAGGTTGTCCATTTTATTGGCGTATAGTTGCTTGCAGTAGTCTTTTATGGTCCTTTGTATTTCTATGGTGTCAGTTGTAACTTCTCCTTTCTCATTTCTAATTTTATTGATTTGGGTCCTCTCCCCTTTTTTCTTGATGAGTCTGGCTACAGTTTCATCAATTTTGTTTATCTTTCAAAGAAGTAGCTTTCAGTTTCATTGATCTTTTCTACTGTTTTCTTAGTCTCTATTTCATTTATTTCTGCTTTGATATTTCTAAATTCTTATTTTCTCCTTTATTAATGAAAATGTTGCATGCTAAATACACTCTTCTATACCTTACATTTTTTTGAAAAATCAGTTTGTATTTTTGTTTTTAAATTTAATTTTAAATATCTGTTTAAACTTTTAGTTTTGTGATCATTGTAGATTCACATACAATTGTAAAGAAATAATAATGAGAAATGCCCTGTACACTTCACCCACTTTCCCTCCATGGTCACATCTGCAAAGCTGTAGGGCAATACCACCACCCATATTGACATTGATACAGAGCATTGCCATCATCACAAGGATCCCTCATGTTGCCCTTTCACAGCCACATCCACTTCCCCACCCCAACCACTCCTTATCCCCTGGCAAGTGCTAATCTGATCTCCATTTCTGTAATTTTTTCATTTCAAGAATGTTATATAAGTGGAAACAGATAGTATATAACCTTTTGAGACTGGCTTTTTCACTTAGCATAATTATCTGGAAATTCATCCAGATTGTTGTGTATGTCAATAGTTCATTTATTTTGTTGAGTCATATGCCATGATATGGATGTAACATGTTTGTTTGACCATTTACCCATTGAAGGACATATGGGTTGTTTCCAGTTTTTGGCCATTACAAATAAAGCTGCTATAAATATTCATGTACAGGTTTTGGGGTGCACATAAGTTTTCATTTCTCTGGGATAAATGCTCAGGAGTGTAATTGCTGGATCATCTGATAGCTACATATGTAGTATTTTAAGAAACTTCCAAACAGTTTTCTAGAGTGGCTCTACCATTTTACATTTCCAATCAGTAATGTATGAGTGACCTAGTTTCTCACTGTGGTTCTAATTTGCATTTCTCTAATGGCTAATAATGCTGAACTTGTTTTCATTGTGCTTATTTGCCATCTGTATATCATCTTCATTGAAATGTCTATTCTTGTCTTTTGCCCATTTTTCTAATTGGATTGTTTGCTTTTTTACCATTGAGTTTTGTGAGTTCTTTATATATTGTAGATACTAGTCCTTTGTGGGATATGTGGTTTGCAAATATTCTCTTCCAAATTTATCTTTTCACCCCCATTTATTTAAATGTCATTTCCCCTCCGTTTAATGTAAATTCTATGAGATTCCAGTGGAGTTCCATGAGATAGACCCATGTCACCTTACTCCCCATGACATCCTCAGCCACCAGAGATGATGCTGCTAGTTACATGGAGAGTGGGGAGTAGATGCAAAAAATGATAGTATATGTTTAGTGAATTTTATATAGTCAAAATCACACTACATCTAGTTTTTTAAAAATATCTAGTTTTAAAACTACATTTATTGCTTATTTCTGGTTGCAAATAATACAAGTTAATTATAGAAATAGGGAAAACGAACATAACACAGAGGAAGTGATCACTTGTGACAATATCACCTGGAGATAAGCATGTCTGTTTATATACATACACTAAAGTAAAATGCATGTGGACATATATGGATCTATGTAGCTTGCTTTTAGCCCTGATTATTTTTCATGGATCTTGATAGAAGACATGAGGCAAAGAATGTCATTACTTTCGAAATAGCAGGCAGCCTGAGCATCAGCCTGTTTGTGACATGGAGAGCCTGGATGGCACCACATAGGCAGTGAGTTGTACTGCAGGAGAAGAACATGAACTTGCGGAAACCCACTGCTTTTTATAACAGGCAGTAAGCCCTGCTCTTTGTCCCAGAGGGGATATTACCTCATGCCTCAGCGTTGCTTGCTGCAAACACAACCCTGAGACATGGCCTGGACAAAGAGGAGTCAAGTCCTCAAATTCTTGGAACACCTGGTAAGATGTGGGAGCAGTCGTGGGGAACTGTCTCTCTCAACACATGTATGCCATGTAACTTTTACCTATGCAGGAGCATAGTTTATAATGTTTTGTAACATGGGTCTTTTGTGTAGCAAAAATATATTAACATTTTGTTATATTTATAATATGCATAACATGTACATGTCTATGTATATATACAGCTTTAAATATTTGAGATCAGGGTATTTAACGTTTTGTAACACGCTTTTTTAGTTAGCAAAATTATATTAACATAATATATTTCATAATTTTTAAAGATTGCATATTATTATTATATATGAATAACTGCAGTTTCTTTAAATGAATTTCTATTGTATATTTAAATTGGCAGTGAGAATTTTATAGGAAAATTTCTTGACCATAAGATGATTTTGGAATTACCACTTTTGTGTACGTGTGATGAGAACTCTAAAGATCTACCCTCTTAGCAAATTTTAAGTCTACCATACAATATTGTTAACTATAGTCACATTGTTGTACATTTGATCTCCAGAATTTATTCATCCTGCATAACTGAGACTTTGTACTCCTTGACCAACATCTGCCAATTTCTCCTACCCCCAAGCCTCTGGTAACCACCATTCTACTCTCTGTTTCTATGAGTTGAACTATTTTAGATTCCACATATAAGTGAGATCATGCAGTACTTGTCTTTTTGCACTTGGCTTATTTCACTTAGCATAATGTTCTCCTGGTTCATCTATGTTGTCACAAACGGCAGGATTTCCTTCTTTATTCATTCATCTGTCAGTGGACACTTAGATTGTTTCCTTATCTTGGCTATTGTAAATCATGCTGCAATGAACATGGGAGTACAGACATCTCTTTGAGATCCTGATTTCATTTCCTTTGGGTATATGCCAAGAAGTGGAATTGCTGGATCATATGGTAATTCTATTTTTTAATATTTTGAGGAACCTCCATAGTGGCTTTTTATAGTGGCTGAACCAATTTACTTTCCCACCAATAGTGTAGGAGGGTTCCCTTTTCTTCATATCCTCACCAACATTTGTTATCTTTCCTCTTTCTGATAGCAGCCATTCTAAAATGTGTGAGGTCATATCTTGTGATTAAGATTTGCAGTTCCCCGACGATTGGGTTAGAAATGGAGCACTTTTCATGTACCTGTTGGTCATCCAGTCATATTCCTTAAGCCAACTCTGGGAAGATCTACCTTATTCTGACATTGATAATAAGGCTAAAAGGGGGCTAAAAGCATTGGGTTTGGAGTTTGACATATATACGTTAGAATCCAGTTACCCACTAGAGCTGTGTGGCCTTAGCTACATTTTTAACCTTTTCTGAGTCTATTTCTACATCTATAAAATGGGTAACTGTTCCTATGGGACTTCTCTGAGCATTCAAGGAGATTATCTTTGTAAACCTTTAGCTCAACATCTGATATCTAGTAATACGTATTTGCATTGTTGAGAGGAATGAATTTACTCAGAGTAAACAGCTGTCAACTTTGCCTGCCTCAAACAGAAATCATTATTGATTGGACCTACTATGTTAGCCTTTGCTAACCTGGATTTTCAGTAATTGGATATTTAAGAAAATACTAAATGATGTTTTTAGTATCTTCTTCCACACCCAACACCGGAAACACCTGGGTAAGAGCTGCCTGCATGGTGATTTCAAGGGTGCTCTTTCCTCAGAAAGTGTGTTTCAGTTTTGTGGAGTAGAGTTGAGTTGCCAGACCCCAGAGGGCGACAAGCTGGAGGCAGTGGTTTTGGAAAAGGAGACCAGAGCTTGGCCCTCAGTGGGGTTGGGGGTCCAGGAAAGAGAGGGCCCTGGAGTAAGAGGAGGTACAGGCTTTGGGGTTTTGTGAGAGTGAGTGTGTGTATATATGTATGTGAGTGTGTGTGTGTGTGTACACACAGGGCTGGAGGACCCCCTGGCCCTTGGGGGCTCAGTGTGGACTGCTAATAAAGGGACACCTGTAGAGGCTGGTGGCACTGCTCAGTGGCATCAAGAGTCTGAGGAAAAGACAACAATCTCCCCAAGAGGCAGCTCTAAGTCAGCCTGGAGCCAAGCTCGCAGCTGCCCAGGGCAGCTGGGAGCATGTGTAAGGATACAGATCAGGAGCACCAAAGGCCCACCTGCCCCATCACCAGTTTTTTGGTACTCACAGGTGACAAAGAGGACTTTTCTTGCTGTCCCAGGTGGCCAGGAGCTCAGTACAGCTTATCTGAGTAAGAGAAATAATGAACAGATGAATGGATAAAGAAGATGTGGCACATATATACAATGGAATATTACTCAGCCATCAAAAGGAATGAAACTGAGTTATTTGTAGTGAGGTGGATGGACCTAGAGACTGTCATACAGAGTGAAGTAAGTCAGAAAGAGAAAAACAAATACAGTATGCTAACACATATATATGGGAATCTAAAAAAAAAAAAAAAAGAAAAAAAGTGGTCAGAAGAACATAAGGGTAAGACGGGAATAAAGATGCAGACCTACTAGAGAATGGACTTGAGGACACGGGGAGGGGGAAGGGTAAGCTGGGACAAAGTGAGAGAGTGGCATGGACATATATACACTACCAAATGTAAAATAGATAGCTAGTGGGAAGCAGCCGCATAGCACAGGGAGATCAGCTCGGTGCTTTGTGACCACCTAGAGGGGTGGGATAGGGAGGGTGGGAGGGAGGGAGATGCAAGAGGGAAGAGATATGGGGACATATGTATATGTATAACTGATTCACTTTGTTATAAAGCAGAAACTAACACACCACTGTAAAGCAATTATACTCCAATAAGGACGTTAAAAAAAGAAAGAGAGAAATAATGAAATGTGTCATTTACAAAATAGAAGTGGAAATATACAAAAATTAAGTGGCAAGAAGTCAAGGAACATTGCAGATGTGTCATCTACCTGAGAGTGGGAAAGATTCTGAATCAGAATCTGGGCAAAGCACTCCAGGTGAGCATTGTGGTCCTCAGCCAGACCCACAGGTGCTAGGGGGAGCCCTATGTGGCTGAGGTCACCACCCTAGGTGCTGGCTCAGCCCCAGGCCAACTCAGGAGAAATTCAGGGAATCGTTCAAGCCTGTGAAGGCCATGAGATAACAGTGCTTTCAAGGAGGCGTCTGATCCTAGGTTGGAGGCTGTTGGAATTTGCACAGCATCGCTGTGAAGAAAGAGAGAGTGATGTTGCAGCTGCCAGCGTTCACAGAGATTGCTGAGGATGGGGTCATCTGCTTCGCCATGCTCTCTAGGGATGCAATGCGTCTGTTCTGGAAAATGAGAGGGTAGTTCATGGTTCAGAAAGGAGAGCAAGAATTTAACATTTTTGAGGGACAACTCCCATTGGCGGGAGTCATCTGATGGGAGCAACTTTCGACTTGTGAACAAATGGAGGACTTACCTCTCCAGAGCAGCATGGGGGTGGCCGCTTGGGGAAGATTTGGGTAGCTTGATGGCTGTGGATCCCATTTCACAGAGTGGATTCATGCCTGCCCTGCCACTCTGCCTTAAGGCCCCGAAAGGTAGGTGTCCTCTAGTTCCACTTAGTGACTCCTGGTAGGCACTAAGCCCATGTTTGCAAAGAACCCAGAAAATGGAAAGAAGGCTTTAGGCTCTCCTGTGCTTTTTAATATCACCATAGCTTGCCCTGACATTCCTTATGAAGGAACAAGCAGAAACATGACAATCCTCAGTTTAAATTTAAAACTAGAGGTATGAACATGAAAAAAAAAAAAAAAAAGAAAGAAAGAAAGTAAGGGTTGAAATGAAATTTCTGGTATCCACAGGCAAAGGAAGTCAGGGACCTTCTTGCTTATTTTAAGGACAAGCGTGTGAGGGTATAATAAAATGCAGGTATTTGTCCATTTGTTTTGTAATTTACAAAGCACTTTCACATTCATTGTTCTCATTTAGGAAAAATTGGTTTTGAGGGGTATGAATTATGATTCCTATTTTATGAATAGAGGAAAAATAATATTTGAAATGGTGAAGAAACTGTGACAAGCCCACCTGGGAAGTAGCAGATGGGGGTTGGGATGCTGGTAAATGTTTAACAATCAGCTTTCTGGAAAACAACAAACAAATAAACCTTGATCAATGTTTGCCGATTTCTGTGGTGTCAATGCTCCACCACAGCTAATTTTAAGCTACTAAGAAAATAAGTCTCACAAAATCCCTGACAATTTAACCAGCTCTTGTGAGCTGGTACTGAGGTAGGAGATAGATGGACCCTAGGCTGAGCAGCTGCTGCCAGTCCCCTGCTGACACTTTGAGATAAGGAACTAGCAGTAGCATCAGGCCTGATTGGGTGAAAGACAAAATGACCACATTTTTCTCATTCTTGTGGTCAAGGGGATTTCCCAGTCCACACATGCGCGGAGAAGGTCGTCAGTCTAGAAAAGGGGTCAAAGGAGGAAGGAGCTGCCAGGCTGTAATCTGTGCTGCCAACCTCCCAGAAACCTTTCCGCTGGAATCCATCTTGACCGAGGGATGCACACTCACCCACCAGGAAGGACCCTGAGTCAAGCCAAATATGGGCACAAGCAAGATGATTGACCAGAGACAACCAGGAAGACTACTCCCATGTAAGCAATCTAACCCACCCCCATTCCACGCAACTCCTTCCACCAGTTCACTGTGTGTTCTTCCACGTGTAATTTGCTTCTAATAAACACTATATCTGCTTCACAATCTGTCTCTTTGCTGAATTCTTTCTTTAAAGAAGATGAGGACCAAGGTCCTGCTTCAAGCTGCCACATCCCCCCACCCCCACCCTGCCGAGATCAGTACCAGCTAGCTCCAGCATACCACTGCTTGATAAAGAACCTGAGTGCATGTCTTTCTTTTTGTCCTGACTGCTTCGTCGCTGCCAGGGGATATTTAGGAGTAATAATTTTCATCCCCAGGAAGCAATGGGGAGGTGCTTGAAGTTGATAGGAAATTTTGTATTAAATATAATACTGCATGGATTAGTATGTCTTGAGCCTTTAGATGCTAATTCCTACTTACACTGTAAGGTCAAAATTGGTTCATTTTCTTGAGTTGTGTTTTTCTTCTCTTGGGGGCTGCCAATAATACTTTTGCCGCGTCTACCAGCCTTTGAGGTGATGCTGGTTTCCGGCAGCCCAGCTATATTTCTCAAATTTCTGTGAGTCCCCCTGCAGTCTTGGGAGGTGGAAGGACAGTGGCCAGACCTCTTGGAGAAGCCCTCATGCAGATTTCCCGTCTGCACTGAGCTGCTGTCTGTCCGTGTTTGTGGTTTGTGTGCTGCGTGGGGAGCATGTTGCCAGGGAGACAGGGCCGACCTGAAGGGAGGCAGTGGGAGTCCTTTTGCAGAGTCTCAGGAACTGGAGCTGGTTGCCTTTCCTGTGACTGGAAGGCCTTCTGCCACATGATGCTGCAGTAGGAGATACTGCGTGATGCGAGGGGTAGACGAGTGACTGCTGTGATTGTGGCAACCCTGCCGCACTGATGACATGAGGCTGCCTTAATGCTCCACCAGGGCACCAGTCTTCCCATGGGACATGCAATGTGGCATCCCTCAGGCTTTGGCCTCCATCACCTATTTTAAGGTCATCTTCAACCCTGCAGCTGCCATTTTAAGATGAACATATGGGTGGTTAATCACCACGTATCGACATTTCCAGTTAACCTGCACACAGAGTTTAGCTTCCTGACTCTGCATGTATTTCTTCTGGAAAAATAAAGAGTTGTCTCAGGCTTTCTCTCTGATACCACAGAATAGACTGAATCCCAGAGTCAGCGCTGCAGGAACGTGGTGGTCCTGAGGTCCTGATATCCCACTGCTGCTTCCGAGATGCCTAACTTTTCTCTTTTCACTTTCTCATCTGCAAAATTGCAGACAATGCTTCCAGCCTCATAGGGCTTTGGTGTGGAAATTAATGAGTTGCTCCAAAGAAAATGCTTCTCATCATCTCTGTCTCCTGGAAGCACTCCGTAAATGCTGGTCCAACCTCCCCACCAAATTGCCAGTAGCAGTCAGATTGTATACAAGCTGTAGGGTTCTAATCCCCACATTTGTCCCTGTCCTTTGTCAAGGTGATCCAGCCCACACGACCCTCTCTCCTGCCTCTCTACCCTAGGGGTCCCAGCCCGGCCTTTCTACAATAGTTCAGTTGATTAAAATCCATAGTTCTTATGTTCCTCTACATGATAATGCATTTTTAAAACTTAGATGAAAACTTCTAGTTATAAAATAAATAAGTCATGGGAATATAATGTACAGCATGGTGATTATAGTTAACAGTACTGTATTGTATATTTCAAAGTTGCTAAGACAGTAGATCTTAAAAGTTCTTATCACAAGAAAAAAGAATTGTAAACTGTATGCGGTGACGGATGTTAACTAGACTTAATGTGATGATTATTTTGCAATATAGACATATGTCAAATCACTACGTGGTACACCCGAAACTAATATGTTATAGGTCGATTACCTCTCAAAAATTTTAAAAACTGAAGTTATTTAAATTGATTTCCTTTGAGAATTTGATGATTTTGTAGCACCACCGG
Organism: Balaenoptera musculus; assembly: GCF_009873245.2. Classification (NCBI taxonomy): domain Eukaryota; kingdom Metazoa; phylum Chordata; class Mammalia; order Artiodactyla; family Balaenopteridae; genus Balaenoptera; species Balaenoptera musculus. Next base: position 19,123,734 of record NC_045790.1, on the reverse strand, counting down.
AGAAACTTTGAAGCATGCCAAACTATATAAATTGTCATCAGTGCAACAGGAAGAACAGTGTTGCTCTGGACAAAACATCAACTAAACATCAGACATCTGAGTAATTATTAATGCAAAACCATGTGGTCGTCCGAGAAATAGACACGGGTGGGGGGCCCATCCCTGGGACATGAAGAGCCTCTCGTTGGCCTTTGGACTGAGCTTGGAAGACAATGTTTTAAGGATCAGTTCCCAATGCAGTGGCGCTGTTTTAATAAACCCACATGGCGAGCTAGTATTCCAGGTCACCGGGAGGATCGGCACTTAGAAGAGAGGGTCTTTCTAGGGCAAAACCTGTTCTGCTAGGCAGTATCCTGCATGTTTGCCTGAGCAATCAGCCCTTATCAGAGGTATAAAACAAGTTTCAAGTGTGTCCCTGCTCTTGACCTGGGGCACAGAGAAGTGTCAGTTCACGCTGGCACACTGAGCAGGGTGTCTGGAGACCCCCAGCTGCCTGGGTGTAGGGAGGCACGCTTTTACTCTTTACATGGTGACAAAAGTGGGGCCTAGATAGGGACCCAAGGACAAGCTGGGCAGCCAGACCTGAAAGCACAAAGTTCAGGGCAGTTCTAGGGTGTCACAGCAGGTTTCCGTGAAACTTCGCTCTGAGCTCTTCATCTACCTGGCTCATTTCCTAACTCTCTCAGCCATGCTCTCCTTGGTTCAAATTTTTGAGAAAGCATTTGATTGGCCACTGGGCATTGAGTCGTCAGCAGGTTGGTTCCCTCGGGTCCAGTCAGCTGTTGCCGGGTTGGGTGGTAGGGAGGGGGAATGGGCATCTTGCTGGCATGGCTCTGTCCTTCCAGAGCTGCGCACTGCAGACACCTTAGCTGCTCCCGTTGCCCTTGAGATGAGGTCAAGCTCCTTTGCAAGGTCTTTCTAGACCTCTTCACTCCTCACTCACTGGCTTCATTACACACATCCTCCCTCCAGGGCTGGCTGCAAAATGTGCAAGCCCAGCACACAGGGAAAATGTGGAAGCCCCTTGTTCAAATAAGTAGGGAAAACGTGCCTTAAATTTACTTCGAAAGTTTTTTTCTTTCTCAGGTACGTTCCTTCTCCACGTCTAATGGTGTTCTTTATTTATTTTTCTTCTTTTGTGTTTAATGACGTAAGGAAAAAAAAAAGTTGTCATAAATGTTATTGTTCATCTTTATACGGAGCAATGCCAATTTTAAGTGCAAACAGCAGAGCATCTGGCTTGTATGCAGTCACTGAAATGACACAGTTTATGTTTCCTGGCTGGTCCTCGGAGGCTTCCTCAAGCTGGCTGGTAGAGTCGGGCACAGACACTCAAGGAGGGAAGGAGGCAGAGAAGACCCCAGGCACACAGCTGGCTCAGGGCGTTCTCCCAGGCTCCCTGGGTCCCTGCCTATGACTTGGTGTCCTGGCACTGGCTCGACCACAGGGCTGCTGAGTTCCCCCTTGCCAGCTTCAGAACAGATGTGCTATGCTCCAGGTGAGGGGAGATCTGGGGAAGCAGAGCCTCCCCCATTCTCATGGGACCACTGTGCCCACCCACGGCAGACACCCAGAGGGATCTTTGCCTGGATCAGGAATGGGCAAGAGGCTCACCCCAGCCAAGAGGTGACCTCCCGCTGACTGCCTACCAGGGTGTGCAATGGTACAGCCAGCCTGGAGCTGGGGGACCTGGACAGGTCCACCTCACCCCACCTGAGATGCTGCAGGCATGCCCACGTGAGCCTGGATCTCTGATAGGAGAGGAGAGCCGCTGAGGTCACAGCATGGGGACAGGGAGTCTGAGCCAGACCCCTGCAAAGGCAAGCGGAAGCAAGAAGCTGAGAACTCATCCTGGGGAGACAGATGGAGGTGGGACCACGTGAGCTAACCTCCCTGGGCACGCTCCACTGTTCCACTGACTCTGCTTACAAAACACAAAGTCAAAAGATACAATTATTAAGAATTTTGAGATGGTGAGAGTGGACGGCGGCATTAAATCCTAGGCATGTGCTACAGCTTTGGTCTCCGTCAGCAGGCGGGCACCACCTCCTTCTTGCTCCTTCTGTGGACAGGCTTTACTTCACCTCCCAGCAAGCTCACATGCTTTCCCTTTGCTGGGGGAAACCTCCCACAACCCCTTTGCCACCTTCTGGACTTAGCTAAAATGTCACTTCCTGCAGGAGTCTCCCTGACCCACCCAAGCTGGAGCAAGGGCTCCTTAGATCCCTAGATCTCCCAGATGTGGATGTAATTGCTTGTTTCCTGAGCTGTGTACTATCTGGGACTGCTTCTGTCCTCCTCCTTGCTGTGTGCCAGTATGTCACGGGCACATGCGAGCACCCAATAAACACTCGCTAAATGAACAAATGAAGGAGCTAGCAGAGGATGAAGTATGCCTCAATGTCTGGAATGGTCTGGAACCTTCTGATTGTGGATATAGGAAAGCGAATCTGGAGAAATGGCCCACTGTCCTTGACATTCCAGGAGAGTGGGGTCCGTGCCCCTCTGACTGACCCATAACGCATGGAAACAAACTATCAAAAGGTTTTTTTCTGCATGGGATGATGAGCTAGTCTATGGTATTAGTGAATAAGGATATTTCATTTTTATCTTTGGGAAACCACTGATATCTAAACACTCTCTAAACTATCAGGAAGCATCAAGAGCTTAGACAATGTGCATTTATGTCAGAATGGTAACAGAAAACCCAACAAGAAATTGGATTCTGTGGTGCTGTTTTTGATGTTTTGTACATCATTTCAATCTTCACTTATTAACTTTACATTATGGAGAATTTCAAACACACAAAAATGCAGAAAGAGTCATATAATGACCTCCCTTGCACTCTCATGGTGCCTTCCTGCTTATCGACATTTTACCCATCGTGTTTCCTGGATCCCCCAGCTTTTTTTTTTTTTTTTTTTTCTTCTGAAGCATTTTAAAGTAAATCTCAGATATGGTGGTAGATTCCTACCCCTGTGAGACAGTTGCTCTCCGCTCCAGCACCTGGAATATTGACTGCCATTCTAGTGGTGGCACTTCAGGGCTGTCGCAGAAGCACAGGTGAAGCAGTAAAGAGGGGGGGAGGGGGGTTGCTGGCAGCAGCATTGAAAAGGGTCTGTTCGGTCTGCAAAGACAAAGGCAGGGGGGCAAGGATCTTGCTCCAGGAAACAGTGAGTGGTATGAAAAGGAACTCCAGCAGCTGCTGCCATACCTGGAACTGGAGAAACCACTTAAAACTTGGTGGGTGAGGGTCTAAAAGTTCAAGGGAGGAAATGGCTCATCACAGGTAGCACCCTGAATGGAGCTTGTGTCTGGGACAATTAGGGACATGTGCTCACCATATAGAGCCTGGGACTTAAAACTTGTAGGTTCAGTTACGGATGGCAGATCTGTCACGGATTGTGAAGGGAGCCTGAGCATTTCTGGGGCTTGGTCTTCAACTCTGAGACCCCAGCACACCACCGACTGCCTGTTTCATGAGGGCTGCGGGGGCTTGGATAGGAAGAGGACCCATCACACAGCACAACAGCCCTGGGTTCCTGAGTGGGAACTGACACCGCAGGAAACAGAACAAGCTCTTTCCACCCAGGTTAGTGGGTCTCAGCTGGGGGAGGTGCAGGCCTGGGGTGTGTTTTTCACATTGCCCTCTCTCCTGCTCCCCCAGCCCAAACAACTCTGCAAGGCCCCAGGCCAATCTGTTGACCCTTTCTCTGAGGCACAAAACTACTCACTTCTTTTGTACTCCATCATTTCTTGATTCTTACCACCTATCACATTGTGTTGAGCTAGCAGGATATGTGGATTTTCCCCCACTAGACTGAAGGGGAGGATCACTTTTTTTTTTTTTTTTAAATCACCTTTGTATCATCCACTAGCATGCTGCATAGCAGGTGATCGAAGCAATAAGAATGTTTGTTACATAAATAAACAAAGTTGTTTAAAGAAAAAAAAACCCTTAGTGTCACAGTGGATACAATGTACAAATTTGGTACTTCCCCCACTTTAAGCAAGCCAAGTGTTAAGATGTTACAGTGCCATAGGTCTCACCTACTTCAGGCAAATTTAATATATGAAATCAGCACTAAACATGCTTTTCGAAAGGAATCTCATATTACAGATAGGATTTCTTAAAAGTGGATTGTGTTGGAGAGAGATACCTTTACAATGGGAAGATCAGGTGGCTGTGTCTTTAACCTGAGTGCTTGGACTTAATGTAGGGACAATGGATCAAAGGACAGGGTGAGATGCCGTGGGAAGAGCATGAGGTTCTTCAGGCCAAGGGAGATGAAGGGTGTGATGTCTGCAGCAGGTTTTCAAAGGGTTTGAAAATGTGTTGAGAGAGAAAGGGTGTGATCAAGTACTGCAGAAGGTAAACAATTGTGAATGCAGGTGAGGGATACAAGGTCGCTCATTAACCTATGCCTCCAACACTTCTGTAGGTGTAAAAAATTTCAAAAGATAAACTGGAGTGGGGGTGTGGTACGGATAGAGAAGTTTCAGGAAGAGAAATGTATCTGATAAAGTGGGTGCCCTAGGAGGCAGGGCCAGCAGTTCTCAAAGAGGCTGCCCAGGGGGCTCTGACTTGGAGAACATGCTGTCTGGCCCTTGGTCTGCAGACCAGGAGTTCCACCTGCTGATGAGACGCACCTGTTCTATCCATCCTGTCGTCAGTCCCTCATCCTCCCCATCTGGGCAATGGTGGGGAACAGATGTCTCCCAGGGGTTATTCTGTTTCCAGTCTCACCTTCCCAGTCCATTCTCCATCCTGCTTCTAGTCTGTGAACCTAGTCATGTGAAAAGATGGTTTAATATACTTCTAGAAGTTCCTGTTAACCAAAGAGTTACTACAGGCCCTAAGCTCACTAGAGGGGCTCCCCAGAGGGGACCTCCATTCCCCCATTCTGTGCAGCCATGCTAATCACTCGGACTCAAAGTCCGGCTCACAAGACTTAGTGAACACTGAATACCCTGACCTTCTTATAATCCTCTTGAGGCTTCTGCTGGGCCTGCCCTTGCCCCACCAGCACAGTGCAGCTGCCTCCCTCTCCTCTGGGCTCCCTGTGCCCTGTGAAATTCCCTGTACAAGCACCCAGAACCCTGTAATGCCTGTGTGGTTTCTGGCACCCACAACGCAATGCCTGACGCAGGCCAAAGGAAAAATACTTGTGGGCAGAATTGGGATTGTGTAATTGACAGAGAAAACTTGAACTTGCATGTCTTCCAGTGCAGGGTTCCCTGGCCCAGCATGTCCTCTTCCTGTAGGAAAACAGCTCCACTATCCAAGTGGAGAGAAGAACGTGCTGGGTGAGCTGGACATTAGGGGGAGGCATGTGGCCCATGGCAGAGGCTCTGGAAGTAGACATATCCAGGAAGGTAGCTCAGGATCCTGGGTCAGGACCTAACTAGGGTTTCTGGATAAAATATAGGACATCAAGGCAAATTTGAATCTCAGATAAACAACAAATGATTTTTGGATGTAATTATGACCCATATACTGCATGTGATATACTCATACTGAAAAATTAAAAATGACTTATGTGAGGTTCAGATTTAACTGGGTGTCTTATATTTTTTCTTTTTCTCCTGAATATGGCAACTCTACACCTAACTCCTTTTTCTGTTCTTCTACAAAGCCTCCTTGTTCTGATGGGCATATAGTTTTTTAAAAAATATTTGTTAAAAAACTGATAAAAGAGGGCAGACAGCAGAAGCAAGAAGAACTACAATTCTGCAGCCTGTGGAACAAAAACCACATTCACAGAAAGACAGACAAAATGAAAAGTCAGAGGACTATGTACCAGATGAAGAAACAAGATAAAACCCCAGAAAAACAGCTAAATGAAGTGGAGATAGGCAACCTTCCAGAAAAAGAATTCAGAATAATGATAGTGAAGATGATCCAGGACCTCGGAAAAAGGATGGAGGCAAAGATCGAGAAGATGCAAGAAATGTTTAACAAAGACCTAGAAGAATTAAAGAACAAACACCTAGAAGAATTAAAGAACAAACAAACAGAGATGAACAATACAATAACTGAAATGAAAACTACACTAGAAGGAATCAATAGCAGAATAACTGAGGCAGAATAACTGAGGCAGAAGAACAGATAAGTGATCTGGAAGACGGAATGGTGGAATTCACTGCTGTGAAACAGAATAAAGAAAAAAGAATGAAAAGAAATGAACACAGCCTAAGAGACTTCTGGGACAACGTTAAATGAACAACATTCACATTATAGGGGTCCCAGAAGGAGAGGAGAGAGAGAAAGGACCCAAGAAAATATTTGAAGAGATTATAGTTGAAAAATTCCCTAACATGGGAAAGGAAACAACGACCCAAGTCCAGGAAACACAGAGAGTCCCAGCCAGGATAAACCCAAGGAGGGACACACCGAGACATTTAGTAATCAAATTGACAAAAATTAAAGACAAAGAAAAATTATTGAAAGCAACAAGGGAAAAACGACAAATAACATACAAGGGAACTCCCATAAGGTTAATATCTGATTTCTCAGCAGAAACTCTACAAGCCAGAAGGGAGTGGCATGATATATTTAAAGTGATGGAAGGGAAGAACCTACAACCAAGATTATCTGGCAAGGATCTCATTCAGATTCAATGGAGAAATCAAAAGCTTTGCAGACAAGCAAAAGCTAAGAGAATTCAGCACCACCAAACCAGCTCTACAACAACTGCTAAAGGAACTTCTCTAAGTGGGAAACACAAGAGAAGAAAAGGACCTACAAAAACAAACCCATAACAATTAAGAAAATGGTAATAGGAACATACATATAGATAATTACCTTAAATGTGAATGGATCAAATGCTCCAACCAAAAGACATAAACTCACTGAATGGATACAAAAACAAGACCCATATATATGCTGTCTACAAGAGACCCACTTCAGACCTAAGGGCACATACAGACTGAAAGTGAGGGGATGGAAAAAGATATTCCATGCAAATGGAAATCCAAAGAAAGCTGGAGTAGCAATACTCATAACAGAAAAAATAGACTTTTAAATAAAGACTGTTATAAGAGATAAGGACACTACATAATGATCAAGGGATCAATCCAGGAAGAACACATAACAATTATAAATATATATGCACCCAACATAGGAGCACCTCAATACATAAGGCAACTGCTAACAGCTATAAAAGAGGAAATCGAAAGTAACACAATAATAGTGGGGAACTTTAACACCTCACTTACACCAATGGACAGATCATCCAGACAGAAAATTAATAAGGAAACACAAGCCTTAAATGACACAATAGACCAGATAGATTTAATTGATATTTTAGGACATTCCATCCAAAAACAGTAGATTACACTTTCTTCTCAAGTGCACACAGAACATTCTCCATGATAGACCACATCTTGGGTCACAAAGCAAGCCTCGATAAATTTAAGAAAACTGATATCATACCAAACATCTTTGCCTATCACAATGCTATGAAATTAGAAATCAATAACAGGAAAAAAAAACGTAAAAAGCACAAACATGTGGAGGCTAAGTAATACATTACTAAATAACCAAGAGATCACTGAAGAAATCAAAAAATGATGCAGCAAAAGCAGTTCTAAGAGAGAAGTTTATAGCAATACAATCCTACCTCAAGAAACAAGAAAAATCTCGAATAAACAGTCTAACCTTACACCTAAAGGAAAAAGAGAAAGAAGAACAAACAAAACCCAAAGTTAGTAGCAGGAAAGAAACCATAAAGGCCAGAGCAGAAATAAATGAAATAGCAACAAAGAAAACAATAGCAAAGATCAATAAAAGTAAAGTTGGTTCTTTGAGAAGATAAACAAAATTGATAAACCTTTAGCCAGACTCATCAAGAAAAAGAGGGAGAGGACTCAAATCAATAAAATTAGAAATGTAAAAGGAGAGGTTACAACAGACACTGCAGAAATACAAAGCATCATAAGAGACTACTACAAGCAACTCTATGCCAATAAAATGGACAACCTGGAAGAAATGGACAAATTCTTAGAAAGATATAACCTTCCAAGACTGAACCAGGAAGAATTAGAAAATATGAACAGACTAATCACAAGTAATGCAATTGAAACTGTGATTAAAAATCTTCCAACAAACAAAAGTCCAGGACCAGATGGCTTCACAGGCGAATTCTATCAAACATTTAGAGAAGCGCTAACACCTATCCTTCTGAAACTCTTCCAAAAAATGGCAGAGGAAGGAACACTCCCAAATTCATTCTACGAGGCCACCATCACTCTGATACCAAAACCAGACAGAGATACTACAAAAAAAGAAAATTACAGACCAATATCACTGGTGAATATAGATGCAAAAATCCTCAACAAAATGTTAGCAAACAGAATCCAACAGCACATTAAAAGGATCATACACCATGATCAAGTGGGATTTACCCCAGGGATGCAAGGATTCTTCAATATATGCAAATCAACCAATGTGATACACCATATTAACAAATTGAAGAATTAAAGCCATATGATCAACTCAATAGATGCACAAAAAGCTTCTTACAAAATTCAACACCGATTTATGATAAAACCTCTCCAGAAAGTGGGCATAGAGGGAACCTAGCTCAACATAATAAAGGCCATATATGACAAACCCACAGCAAACATCATTCTCAGTGGTGAAAAACTGAAAGCATTTCCTCTAAAATCAGGAACAAGACAAGGATGTCCACTCTCACCACTCTTATTCAACATAGTTTGGGAAGTCCTAGCCATGGCAATCAGAGAAGAAAAAGAAATAAAATGAATACAAATTGGAAAAGAAGAAGTAAAACTGTCATTGTTTGCTGATGACATGATACTCTACATAGAGAATCCTAAAGATGCCACCAGAAAATGACTAGAGCTAATCAATGAATTTGGTAAGGTTGCAGGATACAAAATTAATACACAGAAATCTCTTGCATTCCTATACACTAACAACAAAAGATCAGAAAGAGAAATTAAGGAAACAGTCCCATTCACCATTGCAACAAAAAGAATAAAATACCTAGGAATAAACCTACCAAAGGAGGTAAAAGACCTGTACTCAGAAAACTATAAGACACTGATGAAAGAAATCAAAGATGACACAAACAGATGGAGAGATATACCATGTTCTTGCATTGGAAGAATCAATACTGAAAATGACTATACTACCCAAGGCAATCTACAGATTCAATGCAATCCCTATCAAATTACCAGTGGCATTTTCTACAGAACTAGAACAAAAAATCTTAAAATTTGTATGGAGACACAAAAGACCCCGAATAGCTAAAGCAATCTTGAGGGAAAGAAACGGAGCTGGAGGAATCAGGCTCCCTGACTTCAGACTATACTACAAAGCTACAGTAATCAAGACAATATGATACTGGCACAAAAACAGAAATATAGATCAATGGAACAGGATAGAAAGTCCAAAGATAAACCCACACACCTATGGTCAACTAATCTATGACAAAGGATGCAAAGATATACAATGGAGGAAAGACAGTCTCTTCAATAAGCGGTGCTGGGAAAACTGGACAGCTACAGTAAAAGAATGAAATTAGAACACTCCCTAACATCGTACACAAAAATAAACTCAAAATGGATTAAAGACCTAAATGTAAGACCAGACACTATAAAACTCTTAGAGGAAAACATAGGAAGAACACTCTTTGACATAAATTGCAGCAAGATCTTTTTTGATCCACCTCCTAGAGTAAAGAGAACAAAACCAAAAATAAACAAATGGGACCTAATGAAACTTCAAAGCTTTTGCACAGCAAAGGAAACTACAAACAAGACAAAAAGACAGCCCTCAGAATGGGAGAAAATATTTGCACATGAATCAATGGACAAAGGATTAATCTCCAATATATATAAACAGCTCATGAAGCTCGATATTAAAAAAACAAACAACCCAGTCATAAAATGGGCAGAAGACTTAAATAGACATTTCTCCAAAGAAGACATACAGATGGCCAAGAGGCACATGAAAAGCTGCTCAACATCACTAATTATTAGAGAAATGCAAATCAAAACTACAATTAGGTATAACCTCACACCGGTTAGAATGGGCATCATCAGAAAATCTACAAACAACAAATGCTGGAGAGGGTGTGGAGAAAAGGGAACCCTCTTGCACTGTTGGTGGGAATGTAAACTGATACAGCCACTATGGAGAACAATATGGAGGTTCCTTAAAAAACTAAAAATCGAACTACCATATGACCCAGCAATCCCACTACTGGACATATACCCAGAGAAAACCTTTGTAATTCACAAAGACACATGCACCCCAATGTTCATTGCAGCACTATTTACAATAGCCAGGTCATGGAAGCAACCTAAATGCCCATTGACAGATGAATGGATAAAGAAAATGTGGTACATATATACAATGGAGTATTACTCAGCCATAAAATTGATCGAAATTGGGTCATTTGTATAGATGTGGATAGATCTAGAGACTGTCATACAGAATGAAGTAAGTCAGAAAGAGAAAAACAAATATTGTATATTAACACATATATGTGGAATCTAGAAAAATGGTACAGATGAACTGGTTTGCAAGGCAGAAATAGAAACACAGATGTAGAAAACAAATGTATGGACACCAATGGGGAAAAGTGGCGGGGGTGGTGGTGGTGGTGGTGTGATGAATTGGGAGATTGGGATTGACATACATACACTAATATGTATAAAATAGATAACTAATAAGAACCTGTTGTATAAAAAATAAATAAATAAAATAAAATTCAAAATTTCAAAATTTCAAGAAAAAAAACTGTGGTAAAATACACATAACATAAAATTTGTCCTCTTAACCAGTTTTTTAGTGTACATTTCAGTAGTGTAAAGTACATTCACATTGCTGTGCAATCTCCAGAATTTCTTTCATCTTGTATGACTAAAACTTTATACCCATTAAACAAAAGTGTCCCATTTCCCCCTCCCCTGGCCCCTGGCAACCCCCATTCTCTTTTCTGTCTCTATGAATCTGACTGCTCTGGGTACCTCACATGAGTGAAATCACATGGTGTTTGTCCTTTTGTGATTGGCTTATTTCACTTAGCAGAATGTCCTCAAGATTCATCCATGTTGTAGCACAGGTTAGAATTTCCTTCCTTTTTAAGGCTGAATAATGTCCATTGTATCTATATGCCACATTTTATTGATCCATTTTATCCCTTGATGGGGACTTGTGTTGTTTCCACTTTTAGCTGTTGGGATGGTACTGCTATGAACATGAATGTGGAAATATCTTTTTGAGTCCTCGATTTCACAGCTTTTGGGTATATATCCAGAAGTGGAATTGCTAGATCATAGGGTAATTCTATGTGTAATTTTTTTGAGGAACCACCATACTTACTTCCACAGCAGCTACATCATTTTACATTCCCAACAGCAATGTGTGAGGGTTCCAATTCCTCCACATTCTTGCCAACAGTTGTTATCTTCTGTTTTTTGTTTTTTGTTTTTGTTTTTGATAGTAGACATCCTAATGGGTATGACGTGGTATCTCATTGTGGTTTTGATTTACATTTCCTTAATAATTAGTGATGTTGAGCATTTTTTTATGTACTTATTGTCCATTTGTATATCTTCTTTGGAGAAATGTTTATTCAAGTCCTTTGCCCAGTTTTAGTTCATTTAAAAATTGTTGAGTTGTATGAGTTTGTATATTTACACATACATATTTGTATATTTATCCAGTTTGTATATTCTGAATATTAACCTCTTATCAGATACATCATTTGCAAATTTTTTTTCTATTTTGTGGGTTGTCTTTTCACTCTGTTATGGTGTCTTTTGATGTATAGAAGTTTTAAATTTATATGTAGTTCAATTTATCTATTTGTTCTTTGTTGCCTGTGCTTTTGGTGTTATATCTAGGAAATCATTGTCAAACCCAAAGTCATGAACTTTTCTCCCCGTTTTCTTCTAAAAGTTTTATAGTCTTAGCTCTTATGTTTAGGCCTTTGAGTGCTAATAAATTTTTTTAAGGTTTTTATTTATTTATTATTATTATTTGGCTATATTGGGTCTTCGTTGCGGTGCGTGGGCTTCTCATTTGCAGTGGCTTCTCTTGTTGCAGAGCACAGGCTCTAGGCATGCGGGCTTCAGTAGTCATGGCACATGGGCTTAGTTGCTCCACGGCATGTGGAATCTTCCTGGACCAGGGATCGAACCCGTGTCCCCTGCATTGGCAGGCAGATTCTTAACCACTGCACCACCAGGGAAGTCCCTCTGATAAATTTTTCCATATGATGTAAAGTAAGGGTCCAACTTCATTCTTTTATATGTGCATATCTTGTTTTCTTAGCACTATTTGTTGAAAAGATTGTCCTTTCCCCATTGAGTTGTCTTAGAACCCCTGTCAAAAATCATTTGTCAAGGATATATTTCTGGATGTGAGGGCGATCTGGCTGTGACATCTGTCACCCCATTGATCACCAGGGTTGATTCGGCTGATCTGGCTGGCTAGGCGGGTGTCCCCTTCCTCCCTCACCGCTCCATGTGCGTCCCTCCCGAAGCTGCGTGCTCTGTCGAAGAGGACGACCTTCCCCGATAGAGGAGCACCGTTCTTCGGTCAAGGGTATACGAGTAGCTGCGCTCCCCTGCTAGAACCTCCAAAAAAGCTCTCAAGTGCTTAATGATTACTAAAAGAGTTATTTATCTGAATCCAGTGCTCTATTCTCTTAGAATTGGTGTTCTCAAACTGTAGCATGGGAATGTTTTATAATATTGATGCCAAAATAAAAGTTGACTTAATTGAAAAAAAAAAAAAGACTGTGCTGGCTATCAGGTCCCTTGATATTCCATCTGAAGTTTTGGATGGATTTTTCTGTTTTTGCAAAACATACCACTGCAATTTTGACAAGGATTGCATTAAATCTGCAGATTGGGAAGTATTAACATATTAACTATATTAAGTCTTCCAATCCAAGTACACAGATGTCTTTTCATTTATTTAAAAATTTCTTTTGGTAACATTTTATAGTTTTCAATGTATAAATTTTTCACCTCCTTGGTTAAGTTTATTCTGAAGTATTTTCTTCTTTTTGATGCTATCGTAAATGGAATTGTTTTCTTAACTTCCTTTTCAGGTTGCTTATTGCTACTGTATAAAAACACAAATGATTTTTGTCTGTTGATTTTGTATCCTGCAACTTTGCTGAAAAAGTTGCCAAAAAACCCACAGTTGTCTCTTTGAAGGAGATCAGTTTTTCTTTGTGAGTGTGTGTGAGTGTGTGTGTAATCTTTAGAGTTTCCTGCATTATAAGATCATGTCATCTGTGAACACAGATAATCTTTCTGCTTCCTTTCCAATTATAATCAATTCCATTTCTTTTTCTTGCCCAATTGCCCAACTGCTTTGGCTAGGACTTTTAGTACTATACTGAATAAAAATGGTGAAAGCAGGCATCATTGTGTTGTTTCTCTAGTCAAGCCGTAGATTATGTGACTTTAGTATTCATTTATACTTCATCCATCTATTTATCAACCATTCACTGGGTTGGTGTTTCCTGAGATGTGACTGAGCAAGAACTTGTGCCAGGCAGAATTGAGATGCTGAAGGTGCAGGGATTCTTAGGGCAGCCTTTGCCCTTGGGGACCTCACAGCCTTCTCAGTAGAGACAAGTGTGGCTGTGGAACAATGCATTACCAGTCTTTCACTAATCACTGCTCCACTCTTCGCAGAAAGATTGAACAACATCACCATGCACGACTCAGGCATGGTCACATGACTTGCTCTGGCCAGTGAAATGTGAGCAGTTATGGGTGTCACTTCCTGAGAGAAGCTTGAAGGTGTGAGCATTGCCTGCACAGGATCGTGGACATGAGAGGCTGCTCTGCTGAGTCCCTGAGATAAGGCAACAGGGAGCAGAGTGCAGCTGACCCAGGGTTGATGTGTAGATAAAGTAATAATGTGCCACGAGATGTTGGGTCTTTTGTTACCGCAGTATAATCTAGTCCATCCTGACAATACTGCACCAGTCATGCAGATCTACCTAGTAACAGAGGCAAAATTCCCTAGTCTCCTGGAACTAAAAATATCATTTATTTTTCTTGTTCTTGACCTGGCTTTCTGATAGAACTGGCCTGATATGTCTAAATACACAAACTCCTTCTGTTAAGGTGTAAATATCACTCAGATATCTAATTCAAACTTTATAGTGTTTTGAATTTTATATGTTCTATGCTCCAGTCAGTTAACATTACTGTCATAGGAGGTGTGAATGCTTAGCAGCAGATAATGGTTACTCTAAACTCTCATTTGGAAAATCTGAATTTGAAAAGCTATTTCCTCTTGACCACACCTCTAAGTAAGTGTCTGATTCAGAAAGGGAAATACAGGACAAAGCTAACCTAATAATAACAACTAACAGTATTAGATGGCAGCCTATAGACTCAGGGTAGGGAAATGTTCACGTATAGTATTATGAATCATTATGCATTATTCACATATTGTTATTCATTTATAGTATTATAGATTATATAACATTACAGATTATTATCAGTCAGTCCTCCATTATTCTCTATCCTTGAAAGGGAGGTCTTAGGCCAAGCTAGAGGCAGTCATACTCCCCCTAAATCCATGCTAACTCTTTAAACCCGGTATGCTTTGATGGTTTGATAAAACCTGCAAGGAAAGCCAAATGGAAGCAGTAAAGCGTGCAATTTTGAAAAGTTCACACAAAAAGAACTCAACTTTTAAAACGAATTCTAAAAAATGACTTTTTATGGGAGATTAATATTGGACACCAGTTTTCATTAACTGCTGATAGGATTATTTCTTTCCACTTCACACATTTGTATTATTCCAGATTTACGTCAACACTCTGTCTAGATGGGACCCAGTATCACCACCCTCGACTACATTTAATGTTGAGAAGTGCCCTAAGAGAAGACCTTCTACTTCAAAATGTAATGTCATGGGGGCATAACTCCTCAGAGAAAACTCAAATTATAGTATGCCTCATTTTAAAAGCTGGAAAATATTGTCTCTCTTTTGCTACAGTTGCAGATCCTTTATTTTGCTAGATCTCTCTCTCTCCATTTCACCCCATCCCACCTCAAACAGCTTTGCTGTTGGTGAGGTGTAGTGCAGCTGACTTCATGTAATATCTTGTATGAGGAATAAAGGACTTACAGGAAGGTCTAACCTGTAATATCACTGGGAGAATCAGAATGGAAATGCTTTTACACAAAATCATGTCTTAGTTTCCACTTTTTATAAAGAAGTATTTCAAAATATTTTTCTTAAGACAGATTGTTTGCATACCATAAAATTCACCCATTTAAAAATTAATTTTTTAGTAAATAATCTTTACAATTTAGTAATTTTTAGTAAATTTACGGGATTGTACTACATCACCACAACGTAGTTCTAAAATGTCTCTATCACCCTAAAAACGTTCCTTGGGCCCATTTGTAGTCAGTCCCCAGTCACTGCCCACCCCCCATTGCCCCCCCCTGCAGGCATCCACTGATCTGCTTCCTGTCTCAATATGTTTGCCTTTTCTGAACATTTCATATAAATAGAATCATTCTGGTGGTCTGCCGTGTCTGGCTTCTTTCTCTCAGCGTAGCAGTTTTGGGTTCACCTATGTTGTAGTGTGTATCAATAGTTTGTTCCTTTTTACTACCGAGTAGTGTTTCATTCACCAATTGATGGACATCTGGGTTGTTTCCACTATTTGGCAATGATGAAAAATGATGTTATGAACATTTGTGCACAGGTCTTTCGTGGACATATATTTTCCTTCCTCTTGGGTAGATTCTAAGGAGTAGAATTGCTGGGTGCATAAGTCTATGTTTAACCTTTTAAGAAATTGCCAAACTATCTTCCAAAGTGTTGGCACCATTTTGCACTCCTGCTAGATTAAATTTTTATGAATGAGCTGCATGCCCTCTTAGCAAATGGTAACACCCTGCCCTGAGGATAGATGGGCCTTTGAGGCTGCCGGCAGGAGTGACCCAAAGATCAGCCAAAGCACAGGTCAAATGACTGGCAGAACCACTCAGTATGAATTTCTATTACACCAGGGATCTCTCACCACACAGACCGACCGACAATCATAAGAAATTTCACCCAACATGTCAGTTCACTCAGATATCTGGAAATACATTTACAGCCAGTTACTTCTGGTAAGCCCATGAAGATACAAAACTGTCAAAATCAGAGGCTTAAGGGAGAATACAATTATTTTCCTGGTTGGGGTTCCTGATTGCAGTACTTGATCTACAAACCTCTGGGCTGAAGTTATGTGTGCACGTCATCTGAGGGGTCCATCAGTTGTACAAGGCCTGTCTGGAGAAATGGCAGCCCCCATCCATTCTTTTTCTATTTCTCACACCCCAGCAGCAATGAGTTTCAATTATTCCTTAGAATCAATTGGTTCTTTGAAATTTATAATACGTTCACACCACATACGCACTTCCCAAACCCCAGTTCTCCCAGTACAATTATAGTGTATTTTGGTTAGATTAACATTCAGTGTTTACATTATTTTGATTATGCAAATATTACTGAGAACTGAGCCATGTAGTACGCTGCAATTAGTCTTCCTTTTCTGCCCCAACTCCTTACATTCCTTGGAGATGAAAAGTTGCCTTTTTAATTTGTTTCGTATTCTTTGTACGTATCATGAGTAGTACCCCCAAGCCCCCATCAGCAGTCTGAACTGCCTCTCTCTGCGTCCGGTTTTACATTCCTGTACCGTGCTCTCCTGGCAGGTGGACTCCTTAGTTGTGGCTTGCAGTCTCCTTAGTTGCAGAACATGGGCTCCTTAGTTGTGGTATGCGAACTCTTAGTTGTGGCATGCATGTGGGATCTAGTTCCCTGACCAGGGATCGAACCCAGGCCGGGCCTCCTGCATTGGGAGCGTGGAGTCTTAACCACTGTGCCACCAGGGAAGTCCACTGATACTGATTCTTTCTCTTTTTTTTGGCCATGCTACGCAGGTTGTGGGATCTTTCTTCCCCGACCATGTATTGAACCCGGGCCCTCGGCGGTGAGAACGCGGACTCCTAACCACTGGACCATCAGGGAATTCCCTGATCCTGATTCCTTTTTTTTTAACATCTTTATTGGAGTATAATTGCTTTACAATGTTGTGTTAGTTTCTGCTTTATAACAAAGCGAATCAGCTATACTTATACATATAATCCCCATATCCCCTCCCTCTTGCGTCTCCCTCCCACCCTCTCTATCCCACCCCTCTAGGTGGACACAAAGCACCGAGCTGATCTCCCTGTGCTATGCGGTTGCTTCCCACTAGGTATCTATTTTACATTTGGTAGTGTATATATGTCCATGCCACTCTCTCACTTCCTCCCAGCTTAACCTTCCCCCTCCCCCCTCAACCTGATTCTTTATATGTGACCTGTTCCTCTCTCTCTCTCTCACACTGAGGTTTTTCCACACAGAATGGTCTCTGTACCTGAATCCTGGTCAGTCTCAGTATTTATGTGCTTCAGTTCTGGGAAATTTTGCTGTGTTATTTCATTCTCTCTTCTCACTTTCCCTTCCTTCCTTCCTTTCTTCCTTCCTTTCTTCCTTCCTTCTTTCTTTCCTTCCTTCCTTCCTCCCCCTCTCCCACCCCCTCCCTTCTCCCCTCTATCTCTATCTCTCTCTTTTTCCTTCCTGCAACTCCTATAATTTGGCTGATGAATCTTCTGGTTTGGAGGTCTAATTTCTTATCTTTTCTACTTTCCATCATTTTGTAATTTTGTTTGGCTTTCTAGACATCCTCAATTTTATTCTCCAACCCCTGTATGAAATGGATTTGTAAATTTCTGTTGTGTTTTAATTATCAAAAGGGAAGAGCAGGAGGCCTTTGTGGTGGCCTCACTGTGGGTACATTTCCCAGCCCAGCCTTCCCCTGCTGTGCTCACTCTTGTCTGCACCTGGTGTCTCAGGACAGACACCTCCACTCCACCTTCTCCAAAGCAAAAACAGCTTATCTTTGACAGGGTGGGCAGGAAGCTACAGCCCGGACGTGTGGTGTTGGGAAAAGACCTGGGATCCAACTAATTTTAAAAAGACTTTCAAGTATGCCTGCTTATGTCAGCCCCTCTCCTTTGCACGCAAGTCCCCAGGTACCTGGTGTTGCTAACTCCTAAGGCTGTAGGTCAGTCATCAACAGCCTGGTGGACCAGAGCTGCCGAAGCCAAGGTCTGGCTCTATCCTAACTAGCCTGTGACTGTGAACCATTACTTAAGCTCTCTGTGCCTCAGTTTCCCCACATCTAAAAGTCAATGACAGTGCATATGTGATTAGGGAGCTTGTAAAAGTGAAAGAACATTTAAAGTACTTAGAAAAGTATTTGGCCCATTGTTTTAGCTATTATTTATTTGGGGGGGGGTTCTTGGTTTAAATTTCTGGCTTCTTTGATTAGGAAATTCTCGAGATTTCCAATGTGCAGCCAACATTGGAAACTCTGTTGCAGAGGGATTTCACGTTGTGAAGTTCTCCAAGAGTTCTACTGAACTCCTCAAAGACTGGTGTCAGGAATTTGCCAGAATTTTGTCTTGCCAGCCTTATCAAGGTTAACCACCTTGATGCTCCCGGATGCTGGCAGGTGGAACCATTGCAGTCTGTTGTGCACTGTGGCTGGAACATGCCCAGGGGTTTGGTTTTCAGTTGGGGATCACTGGCTTGCACAGCTGCTGAGTGGTCAGCAGGCACTGTTTATGTGTGAACCAACTGGGCAGCATGGTGATCGCCTGGGAACCACCGACAACTACTAAATCAGAAACTCCAGATGGGGCCAGCCATGTTCGTGGTTGTGAGCCTACCAGGGGATCCTCATCTGAAAACTACGGAACACAGCATGGTGACTGCCGTGGGAAAATTTACAGGATTTGCATTCTCAGTCTTGCTAAGTGCCTCTGAGACAGTGAAGGCCCTTCCAGGGTACCAGTGTCAGCATATTGATGCCCCAGTGTTGTTGCTTCTGACTCTCCACATGAAGGAGAAATAATACATGTAATTAATATATATAAATATTATACCAACAGATTGTATAAGTATGTTAGTATATATAATTATGTGTAAATCATAAGACATAATACATCCATATGAAAGAGCAATAATACATATAATTAATATATATAAACATTGTACAAATGTAGGCTATATAAGTATATTAGTATATATAATTATGTATGAATCACAGCACATATCCATATGAAAGAGAAGTAGTACTTTTAATTAATATATATCAGTATTATACCAATATAGATTATATAAGTATATTAGTATATATATTTATGTGTAAATCATAATGCATAATATATTATACAATATGTAAATAATTATATAACAATGTAACTATATTATACATAATTATATATATACTAAAATATTTTTTGAAAAAGGTAAAAATGGTAAACATTTGACTATAGTAAAAACCCACGCAGAGTCTGGCAAAAATAATCCAAAATAAAAATAGCCCAAACAATACTGTGAGTCCAGAAAGATGAGTGTGAGATTCAAAGCAGGGCCTCTGTTTGATAGAAAGTTATGGGTGAGGGTCTGTACAAGTTCAAGTCCACAGGCAGACTCCCCACCCCCCACCCCTGGCCCCCCTTCCAGGTCTGGGCAAATCTCACCACTTTTGGTTTGGAGCCAACCAATCAGAATGAAGGCAGAGGTATGGCATTGTCTCCACCAGTTAAAAGCCCAGACCCTTGAATAACCATCCTGCAACTATTAAATAAGAGAAACCATTTACAAATATGAAAACCAAAAAAAGGTTTCAGAGACACAGGTCTACTCCTACTGACTGCTGTCAGAGCTGAAAACATAAAGGACTTCAGGAAAGGCACTTTGCAATACTAATCAAGAGCTATGGAAGTTTGCTTTCCCTGTGATTTATACTGAGAAATAATCCAATGATACAAAGCAAGCTGGATGTGTAAAGGCTCTCATTATGGCAATGTTTATGGCACTGATAAATTAGAAACAACAAAAGTGTCCAGTGATGGGGAAGGCCTAAGGGAATTATGTTTTCTCAATTCCATGGAACATTATTCAGCTATGAAATATATTTGTGGAGATTATGTTATAAAACAAATTGTCTCTGAAAATAGATTCTTCAGAGGAAAAAGAGAAACATTAAATTGCTTCTATGTAAAACTAGACATGCATATGATCAAGGAATTGACAGGACTATAGAATCCACTAAAGTTTTTCTTTTCTTTTGTTTTTTTTGGCTGTGTTGGGTCTTTGTTGCTGTGTGTGGGTTTCTCATTGCTGTGACTTCTCTTGTTGAGGAGCACAGGCTCTAGGCATGCGGGCTTCAGTAGTTGCAGCATGCTGTCTCAGTAGTTGTGGCATGCGGGCCCTAGAGCACACGGGGTTTAGTAGATGCAGCACGTGGGCTCAGAGGTTGTGTTGTGTGGGCTCAGTAGTTGTGGCTCGCAGGCTCTAGAGTGCAGGCTCACTAGTTGTGGCACATGGGCTTAGTTGCTCTGTGGCATGTGGGATCTTCCCAGACCAGGGATCGAACCTGTGTCCCCAGCATTGGCAGGTAGATTCTTAACCACTGGGCCACCAGGGAAGTTCCTAAATTTTTTCTAAATGACTTAATTCTTCAGGAAAAGCTATAATTTATTTTACAAAGGAATATAAGGAAAACTATAGGACACTGATGAAAGAAATTGAAGATGACACAAACAAATGGAAAGATATATCATCTTCATGGATTGGCAATTAATATTGTTAAAATGACCATATTACCCAAGGCAATCTACAGACCCAAAGCAATACCTATCAAAACACCAATGGTATTTTTTCACAGAACTAGAACAAAGAATTCTAAAATTTGTATGGAAATACAAAAGACCCAAAACAATCTTGAGAAAGAAGAACAAAGCTGGAGGTATCAGGCTCCCTGATTTCAAACTATATTGCAAAGCTACAGTAATCAAAACAGTATGGTACTGACACATAGATCAATGGAATAGAATCGAGAGCCCAGAAATAAACCTACACATATATGAGCAATTAATTTATGAAAAAGGAGGTGAGAATATACAATGGAGAAAAGACAGCCTCTTAAATGGTGTTGGGTAAACTGGACAGCTACATGCAAAAGAATCAAACTGGACTACTCTCTCATACCATGCACAAAAATAAATTTGAAATGGATTAAAGACTTAAATGTAAGACCTGAAACCATAAAACTTCTAGAAGAAAACATAGGCAGTAAACTCTTTGACATTGGTCTTAGTAATATTTTTTTGGATATGCCTCCTTGGTCAAGGGAAACAAAAGCAAAAATAAACAAGTGGGACTACATCAAACTAAAAAGCTTTTGCACAGTGAAGAAAACTATCAATAAAATGAAAAGACCACCTACTGAATGGGAGAAGATATTTGAAAACGATGTATCTGATAAGGGGTTAATATCCAAAATATATAAACAGCTCATACAACTCAACATCAAAAAAAAAAAAACAACCCAACTAAAAAATGGGCAGAGGATCTGAACAGAAATTTGCCCAAAGAAGACATACAGATGGCCAATAGGTGCGTGAGAAGATGCTCACCATCACATCACTAATCAGAGAAACGCAAATCAAAACCACAATGAGATATCACCTCACACCTGCCAGAATGTCTATTATCAAAAAGACAACAAATAACAAGTGTTGGCAAGGATGTGGAGAAAAGGAAACCCTTGTGCACTGTTGGTGGGCATGTAAATTAGTCAGCCACTGTGGAGAACAGTATGGAGATTCCTCAAAAAACTAAAAGTAGAACTGCCATATGATCTAGCAATTGTACTCCTGGGTATCTAGCCAAAGAAAACAAAAACACTAATTTGAAAAGATACATGCATCCCCAATGTTCATGGCAGCATTATTTACAATAGCCAAGATATGGAAGCAACCTAAGTGTCCATCAACAGATGTGTGTGTATATATATATATATATATATGTATATATATATATATATATATATATATATATATATATATACATATATATATATATGTATATATACACACACACAAACATACACACAAAATGGAATATTACTCAGCCATAAAAATGAATAAAATTTTGCCATTTGCAACAACTTGGATGGATCTGGAGGGTATTATGCTTAGTGAAATAAGTCAGAGAGGGAAAGACAAATACTGTATGTTATCACTTTTATGTGGAAACTAAAAAATAAAACCAACTAGTGAATATAAAAAAAAGAAACAGACTCACAGATATAGAGAACAAACTAGTGGTTACCAGTGGGGAGAGGAAAGGGTGGGTGGGGCAAGATAGGAGTAGGGGATTAAGAGATACAAACTACTAGATATAAAATAAATAAGGGGGGGCTTCCCTAGTGGCGCAGTGGTTGAGAATCTGCCTGCTAATTCAGGGGACATGGGTTAGAGCCCTGGTCTGGGAAGATCCCACATGCTGTGGAGCAACTAGACCCGTGAGCCACAACTACACAGGCCCATGAGCCTGTGCTCCGCAACAAGAGAGGCCGCGATAGCGAGAGGCCCGTGCACCGCGATGAAGAGTGGCCCCCGCTTGCCGCAACTAGAGAAAGCCCTCGCACAGAAACGAAGACCCAACACAGCCAAAAATAAATAAATAAATAAATTAAAATAAATAAATAAATAAGGTGCAAGGATATATTGTACAGCACAGGGAACATAGTCAACATTTTATAATAACCATAAATGGAGTATAATTTTTAAAAATTATGAATCACTATGTTGTACACCTGAAACTTATATACTATTGTTAATCAACTATGCCTGAGTTTTAAAAAACAAAATTAAATTTTTAAAAAGAAACTATCCTCGGTGCTGAACCATTGGAACACCCAGTTTTCAGCACCCAGGTTTCTCGCCATCAGGTGGCCTGTTACAGAGGATTTCCTATACCACAGACATTCCTACATCCAGGGACCTGTGAGGCTGCTCCTCTGCCTCAGGGGCACCATTAGGGACCTTCTGCTCCCTGCCACTTCCCTCAGATTTGCATCACAAACGATCCAGGCTGTCACCTCCCCAGTGCTCCTCCTCCTCAATGCCACTGTGCTGCATTCGATACTCCTTCCATGGCCACTTCCATCTCTGTCCTTCTTCTCCCCACAGCCCATGTCGCACTCCTGCTAGCCTGCCTTCTCCTCTCCTTTCCTCCTCTGCCTGCATCCTCGAATGAACCCTCTACCTAATGATCTACTATCTTCCAGCTATATGTTGGCAGATGAACCCTTTAGAAAAAATCACTCCTCTGCCCTCAGGGACACCACAGAGTCATGGTGGGTTCATAACGCTGTGCAGATACCATTGCTCTTCCTCAGTAGCGTCTTCTGTTCCTCTCAGCAGGCACTCTAAGTGTTCATTCTCACCTCAGTTTCCGTACTTAAATGGACCCCTCTTACTTTTTAACTACAATCTTGCCTTTTGTGTTACAGAGGAAATCAGGTGTAACATCCACATTAGGTATAAAAATCTTTTGGCTTCTTACCATGGTCACAGACAGATTTATCCTCACGGTGATGGCTGTGGTCCACCTCCCTTTACCCTGCCCAGCCTGCTCTGTGCCTGGGAGGCTGCCCCCTCACTCCCCATTATCATTCTCCTTGGACCTCTGGCTTCCCGTGAGTTTGGCTAATAAGAGGCAATAACAGGATGTCAGAGACTGGGGAGAGAGAAGCTGGGGTATTTAATCTCTGTTCCCTCCGCAGCATTGGTTCTACTTCTCTGTCAGCAACTTTATTCCTCCAAAACTATAACTCCTCCTGGCGGCCCTACCTCCAAAGTTCCAGCTGGAATTCCACTGGCTCCAGAAATTCAGTTGTCTTCCCATTCCTTCAGCCCTAAAGATGAGAATGCCTTCTGGCTCTTAGGAATCCGTGGTGTGTTATACTGACTGAAGAAAAATGCACAACCTACAAGCTGCAAGTTAAATTTTATTTGGAAGTCTTTTTTTTTTTTTTTTTTTTTTTATAAATTTATTTATTTATTTATTTATTTATTTATTTATTTTTGGATGTGTTGGGTCTTCGTTTTTGTGCAAGGGCTTTCTCCAGTTGCGGAGAGCGGGGGCCACTCTTCATCGCGGTGCACGGGCCTATCACTATCGCGGCCTCTCTTGCTGCGGAGCACAGGCTCCAGATGCGCAGGCTCAGTAGTTGTGGCTCATGGGCTTAGTTGCTCCGCGGCATGTGGGATCTTCCCGGACCGGGGCTCAAACCCGTGTCCCCTGCATTGGCAGGCGGATTCTTAGCCACTGCGCCACCAGGGAAGCCCTATTTGGAAGTCTTATTGAGGACTATACCCAGGAGACAGTCTCTCAGATAGCTCTGAAGAAATTGTTCTGAAGAGGTAAGGGAGGAGCCAGGATATATATGATTTTTTTGCTGTTAAAAAAAAATGTAGTCAAACATCAGAAGATCACTGCTAATCACAAAAAACAGACATCTCAACTTAATGATTTTAGCGCTTTTCTATGTTTTTGAAGTTGCAAGAATCTGGGTTCATTGAACTTGTTCCTTGATATATGCATTTTAACTATCCAAGGCACAGAATGTTTCCTGTTTTTCTCCAGCTTGAATTCCCCTTGAATTCCCCTTAGGGTGCACAGTTGGGTAGCTGCAGTGGCTAATAGCTTGATGCTTATAGAACTGGTACATTCCTTGTCCACAGTCACCATCCTTTGGACTTCCTTAACACCATCTCTGAAAATATTTCTTCACTAAGGCCTCCTCCTTGAAACCACCTGTTTCCTACTCAACCCCAAATGATCTGCTCCCCCATTCCTCCCTCTCCCCTCCATCCTTTCTAGGGTGACAGCTCCACTTATCCTCTTGATCCTCCCTTCCCTGGATCTCCATACTCTAAAGCCCTCACCTTTACTCTAAACATGCCCATAACTCTTCTATCACCTGTTCTATACTCCCTGCTGTATTTCCAACCATTGCCCTATATCTTCCCTTTTGTTGCACTTAGTCTTCTGAAAAGTACGATTTTTTTTCATACATTTCATCATCTCCCATTCGGTTGGCACCATCCTGTGACCTAAGTGGCAGCCCCTCCATTTTCCTGCTAAGGTGTTGTGATGGGTAATCACCGCCTCCACAGGTAATTCTCAGCAGGTCTTTACTTGAGCTCTCTGAGGCTGTGGTCATAAACATGGGTTTGGAGTCAGACAGAATGGCCAGTTCCTAACCCTATGTGGCGTGGGCACATCTCATAACCCCTCTGATCCTCTGTTTCTTTCTGTGCAGAATGGGATGTAAACTCTATGTCAAGGTCACGGGATTGAAGGAGATGACGGGTGTGCATCACTTGGCACATGGGGATGCTCAAAGCAGTTATGACTGCCACTGCTGCTCTTATTAACCATCACTGATTTTCTCTTGAAAACAACATTTGTGCCCCACAAATGCATATGTTGAAACCTGACCTCCAGTGTGATGGTATATGGAGGTTGGGGTTTGGGAGGTGAGTAGGTCATGAGGATGGAGCCCTTATGAGTGGGATTAGTGTTTTTATAAAAGACACCTCAGAGAACTCCTTTGCCCCTTCCACCATGTGAGGACTCAGGGTGGCACTCTATGAATCAGGAAGCGGGTCCTCACCAGACACAAATCTGCTGGAGATTCGATCAGCTTCCAGAACTGTGAGAAATAAATGTTTATTATTAAAGCTGCCCAGTCTATGGTACTTTGTTATAGAAATCCCAACTACGACACATGGCATTCATCAAATTAGGTTTCCATATGTATCCTCCAACTCCTGATCATTTTTTCTCAGCTCCCATGCGGGAAGTCTGGCATTTCCTTGGGAATCGCTCCTTTTTGTTCTTCCTGCCTAAGTTTGCACCAGTCTCCGGAGACTCAACATTACCTGCACGCCTATGACTTTTAAGTTTCAACCTCCAGCCCTGACTGCTCCTCAGCTCTGGACAGCTCTCCATGGAAGCGCCACTACTCACATGCATTCAGAACCGAGCCCTTACCTTTTCCTCAGCCACCTGTGCTCTTTATCTTAATAGATGAGACTCACTCAGGCTCACCATCCAAGTCAGAATTATAGCCTTTGCTCTGCTTTCCTCTCCAGGGGAGATGGAGTGGCCCCTGATCAGACTCCTCCACAGCCGGCTCCTGCCTGGCTGCCAGGCTGTGGTGAGCAGGTAGTTTCCACTGCCCACTCCTTCAGGGGCTCAGTTGCAGAAGCTGCTTGGCTGGAGGCCATTACTCCTGGGGCAGTTGAGGGAGTGAGGAGTGAGGGAGCGAGGGGGGCCCTGCAGACCCTAGGGGGACCCTCAGTTGGGGGGCCATCAGGCTGGGGCATATGTGGCTTCACAAAGCCCCACTTCTCCCCCTGCCCAATCCTGCAGCTTCCTCCTGCCTTCCGTGGAGGTTGGTACCTAACGCATCTTGCACCCCCCCAAACTCCATCTCAACTTTGCCTCCAGACAAGCCAACCTGCCCCACTTTCCCTCACCCATCCTTGTCATCCAGGTTGTTTTACTGTCTCCTTTCCAGAGCACTGTTCTGACCTTCCTTTAAGACCCCATCTGTGAACAACTCCCCAGAGCCACCCTGCATCACTGTCAAGGTGTCCACATAAAATGCAAACCTGACTGTGTCACCCCTCTCAAGCCACTGCAGGTCTGCTTGAGCATCTTGAGGAAGTTACCGGATATTCCTAGACCCTCCAGGTCCGGCCTTCTTAGTGGCCTGGCTTCCCAACACTCCGCATCAGCCCAACCAATCTACACAGGATTCTGGAAATCCTGAGCCCGCTCAAGCCTTGAGCTGTTCCCCACACAGCATCTCCTCCCAAAGTACCTTTTCCCCTCAGCCTACCTGGAAGATCCCAGCAGTCCCTCAAAACTCTGCTTGGGGGTCATCTCCCCACTGAAGTCACCCCTGACATCCTTAGGCCAAGCTCAGCATGGTCCCCTCTGGATAGTTTTTATATCTCACACATATTAAAACATTTACATAGCATACTGCATTATAATATTAATTTTCAATTTTCTGCCTCTCTTGCTAGAAAGAAACCTTCTATGGGGCAAAGCCACACTCCCCAGGGCCCAGCTTATGGCCTGTCCTCAGGAATACCTGTTTGGACAGTCTCTAGAAGCAGGAGAAGGCAAGGAGAAGGATTCTTCTCCAGAAACTCCAAAAGGCATGAGCCCTGCCCACATCTTGACTTTATCCCCATGTAAGCCATTTTGGACTTCTGACCTACAGCACCAGGAGATAACAAATTTGTGTTGTTTTAAACCACTGATTTTGTGGTTATGGCAGCAATAGAAAATCAATACGCTTTTTAATGAGTAGATTTAAAAAGAAAAACTGAAATATTCTGGAAAGGCTGCCTGGCTTTCTTGAGGCTGACTTAATAATGGTTTCCTTTTTTTCTGTTTTTGTCTGTGTCACCAGACTATGAAAATTTCATCCATCATCCATCTTTATGTAGTCACAGGCTGGTAAACTCAATACTCGGGCTTTTGGGATAATGTCTAAAATAAGCAGTAACAGCCGCCAGTGAGGGCCCACAAGGCTGTCCAGGGAAGCGGGGCGGGGGTGGGGGGTGCTTCTTGGCTGGGCTTGCAGCTTCTATTTTGGTGCTAAGAAGCCTTTGGGATTGATTGTCTTTCTGCTTTTCTCCTACGTTCCAAAATGCTGATACCATCTTCCTGATAAGTGAGGTTTTACTGTACTATTGTATTCTTAAAATACTAATCACACTCTTAGATTATGTATCTTCTTACATTTGGTAAATTTATATTGCTAATTACATTTTAAAATGGTCAATTTCCCTTTACTTGCTTCATCATAACAAAAGAAATAAAAGTCTCCTGTTGGCTAAAGGGTTAACCGTGTAGCTTTTTTTTTTTTTTTTTCCTCCTTGGAGACTCAGAACGTGCATGCCTGTTCTATACTCCTTTCACAAAAAGAATCAAGGGCGAGGAGCCTAGGCTTGAATGTGCATTCACTGTACATTCATAATAAATGCTGAACAGAATGGCACATTCATGGTTGCTCCTTGATGTAAATGAATGGCTGAATGAAAGTTTTAGGGCACAGCTCACTTCCAAGAGGGCAATCCTGTTCACACTCATACCTATCCAATGGTTCTTGAATTTCCTTGGAAAAACTAGTTTTTCTTCTCTTCGTAACAGCGGTCTCCTTCCTCCCTGCATCTTTGTAATCAGGCTGGCTGTTTTTTTTTTTTTTTTTCCCACACTGCCGTTGGATGAAAGATCCCGCCTTTGATTGAAATGGAATCTTCCACTATTGAGCAAGCTTTTGTTGAATGAGTCATCAGGGCGGATGCTCATTGGCTGAGGCCGCTGGAACCAGGGGATTGCCTGGCGCCGGCTGCAAGGCCCTGCTTCATTCACAGAAACGCTGGCTCGCTCGCTAGCCCTTTCATTCACACAAACAGCATTTCATTCACATTTTGCTGTTTTTGTCTGCTTCTAATGAAGATCACGGTTTGGGAATGATAGGGCAGTTTTGCTTTAGATTTGGGGGGACTTGGATAACCATCACCATCATCTCTGGGGTGTGCATTTGCTGTTGCTATGCCAGCAAGGGGAAGGAAAAAAATGAGTGCCATGCGGCTGCTCGGCTAGGCCTGCAGCCCTGGGAGGGGGGGCGCCGCTCCTCTGCGCTCCTGCTTCCACGCAGCGGGCCTCACCTGGCCCGCCATCGGGGGCCCTCCTTACACCTTGTTCCATAAAGCTCTTCCAGGCTCGGTGCCTCAAGTGTCACATGTCTAGTTGTGGGTGTGAGAAGACTCAGGGTGACCTGATAACATGCTAGAGGTAAATTCATTTTATGCACAGAAGTAGCCGGGAAACTTGGACAGGGAGCGTTTCACTGTGTCGGCAGCTTCTCTCAATAGACAATGAAGACCGGCAGAGCCCATGGTGACAGGGGTCAGTGGGTTTGCGCCTCTGCAGACCTGGGTGTGTGTGTGGGGGGCAATGCTCTGTTCTGCCTGACAGGAAGGAGGCCTGTGTTTTTCACTTGCAGCCCGTGTCTGACTCCTGAAGATAAGGCGTTTTTCTGCGGATTTGATGTGTAATGAGAGCAGCTGCATTTTTTTTTTTCTTCCTTACTGCAGGGTTGCAAGCAGCAACTAAAGGGATATTGAAATGTATTTGTAGCGTTTCTTAGGCATTTTTCCAGAGCTTGAGCACATTCAGTTGGAATAAAGCTTCAAGCACAGCCCCCTTTTTGGAATGGATTTCTGGAGCTTGTTGCCATTCATCAAAGAAGCACTCTTCTTTTTCGGAAGTGGGTTTTCAACTTAACCCTGGCTGAGAAAGACTGCTGTAAATTAGCAGCGAAGAGACCCTCACTGGCTCTGGGCAGAAGTTCCTATGCAGATTTTTTTGTTGTTGTTTTTTTAGGAACTGCATTGCCACAAGGGCACTTGTCATGGCTGCTCTGTTGATTTGAAAAGAAAAAATACCCTGGAAATTGATATTTTATGTTCACCTGGGAGTGAATCTTTCCCCTTCTTCTTCTTCTTCTTCTTCTTTTTTTGGCTATTTAACAATTCCTGCTGCTTTCCAAATCAGAATTCATGAGGATCCGCTGAAGATCTTATTCTTAAAAATCCTTCGTCACATTTTAACGCTGCGCCGTCAGACACTTTTCCAGGCTCACACAGATGGGCTGAACAGGGAAGAAAAAAAAACCCTAGCATAGAATAATGGGTTTCAGAAAGTTCATCTGATCATCTGAAGGAACTGGATTTACCTCTGGCACAAATGCTGAGGGGGGTCGGGGGATGGGGAGGTGAAAAACCAAAGGTTGGAAGGAAATATCTGGGAAGGTAGAGAAAGGAAATTTGAGAATTGATTGGCTCTAGCGTGCTGTCAGTGGGTGTATGTGGTTTTTTCTTCTTTTTTTCTTTCTTTTTTTTTTTTTGCTACAGGAAGTGATTTGCAGTGCTCACCGAGCCTTTGTTGAGAAGGGTCTCCTCTCAGAGTGAGTCATGCTTTTGCTGTGAGCAGCCCCAAGCAGCTGGGCGCTCATCAGAGGAAACTATGACTTTTGCAAAGCAAACGTGCCGCCCTCAGCAGCCGAGTCCGGGGCCGGGGCTGCGCGGCCGTGGCCGTGCGGGGTGTTAGCGGTGGTAGACCGGCGCCGCTGCTCGCGCCCCCCAGCCGGCTGTCCCGGCCGCTCCGTCCCGCCCCGGGGACCGCGGCTCGCCTGCTATGCGCGGCAGCCCGCGCCGGGGCCGGCACCTGCAGCGCCCGGGCGGATGCGGCGAGCCCACGGAGGGGCATGCTTCCACGCACCAAGTACAATCGCTTCAGGAATGACTCGGTGACATCGGTCGATGACCTTCTGCACAACCTGTCGGTGAGCGGCGGTGGCAAGGTCTCGGCGGCGCGCGCGGCCCCGGCGGCGGCTCCCTACCTGGTGTCCGGAGACGCGCTGCGCAGGGCGCCCGACGATGGGCCGGGTAGCCTGGGCCACCTGCTCCACAAGGTGTCCCACCTGAAACTCTCCAGCTCGGGCCTCCGCGGCCTGTCGGCGGCCAGGGAGCGGGCGGGCGCGCGGCTCTCGGGCAGCTGCAGCGCGCCCAGCCTGGCCGCCCCGGACGGCAGCGCGCCCCCCGGCCCCCGCGCCCCGGCCATGCGCGCCGTCAGGAAGGGCCGACCCGGCGACGAGCCGCCGCCCCGCGCCCCGCACGCTAGCGACCAGGTGCAGGGGGCCGGAGTCACCTACGTCGTCAAGGTGGGTTCGGGCGCGGGCTGCCGGGTGGGAAAGCCCGGGCGCAGGGGCGTCCGGCACAGTGGGTCGCCTTGGAGGCCGGGAGGTGCGCACTCCTTCGCAGTCAGCTCGCCTGGCTGCGGGGACCTGGCACAGCAAAAGCGCCCGTTGCGCATCCATTGGGAGATGGTTTGAAATCGGTGACCTCACTCTGTCCTGGTTTCCCTTGGCTCCGCTCCTTTGGCATGCCTTTGCCACCTCGCTTTGCCATGTGTCCGGCCAGTACCCCTCTCGGCATGGACCACTATCCTTGGAAACTGTGCATCAGGCCTACCTAGGGTACAGTGAACATACTTGGAGGAACTGGGCAGCCCCTGCGATGGGAAAGACAGGTGGTGTCACTACTTCTGCTGTGTCTGCCCCAGGCGGCAGGGTAGGTGGTTTCATTTCTGCCACAGCAAGAATTTCCAGCTCCTTGCAGTGCAGGCCAAGTGCTGGCCTTGCTTTGTACCAGATGGGTTGTACTTTCTTATCCAGCAAGGTTTTCTTTAGTGTCTGCCTTTCATTCCATACCTAACTGTTTCGGTTAACAGCAGCAGAAGGAGAATTTGGGACTGTTTTTCCTTGGGGACTGTAGTCTTCCATTTAAATAGGCTAAAGAGAGCTGAGCCTCAGGCTGGAAAGGAGATTTTTTTCCTCCAACACAAGGAATTATACAATCACGCCGGATGTAGTCCACAAAATTCTTCCCTTATGCAAGTATTCTATGATATTTAAAGAACAAATACTCAGCCGCATTCAACTGGCCTGCCACATGCTTATCATGTCCTCCTGGCAATAGAGAACCACCACAGCGCTCTCCAGCTGGGCAGATAGCCTACAGACAGGGGGAAGGGGTCAAAACTACATTATTTCAGACTGGTCACTCCAAGGCATGGCTTTTTGTTTAAAAAGAAATGAGACTCAAACTCTGTCTCCACAGTGTTGTCATTGAGAAACCTGCAAGCCATCTAGTCAATACATACTGGCTACAGATCCAGTTTAAAAATTCTACAGATCACATCCCCAGGCAAAATGTATCTTGGTAATTTTGACCCAAATATTAAAGGAAACAGTTAACTTTGTGGATTATCTTTAACTATCTAAAAAGTACCGACAAAGGAATGTGATCATTAGTATTAAACATGAGCCTTTTCTCCTTTTGAAGCTGCTTTTTAATTTCATCTTCATTCTTAACTTCTGAAAATGGATTAATAATATATTTTACAAAAGGGATGAAGATCAGCATAAAGTATGCACAGCAGGTTGAGTTTATTATAAAAGAAAAAGAATATTCTTCTTGTATTTCTTCTTTAAATTATATAACCAGGAGCCAAAAACAAAAAGAAAAAAAGAAAAAACAAAACCAAGCAAAAATCCCTGACAACTCTGAGGTGAAGAGGTGATGCTAGAGTATATTACGTGGCATATTAGTATAATTGCTATCTAAAGAAAAAAACAGCCTACGTTTGAAATAGACGGATGTTGGCAAAGCTTTTTATACCTGTCATGTTGAACATAGAGGGTAGTTTCCAAATGGAGGGAGAATTTTCAAACTTATGCCTTTAAAGTTTTCCTTAAAAAAAAAGAAATCATTCACTTTGCTTAGGGCTTTACTCTTGCTTTTTGAAGGATGAAGGCAGACATCCAGTTCTAAATGTCAGTTGTGGCTGAAGAATGATGAGCAACTAAAACTAGTCTGCTCTGCTGGACCATTAGGTTGTGACACACCCCGCAGCAGTAGCAGCAACACTCAAATAGACAGAAGGCTGGGTCTGCCCAGAACCTTCTGGATTTCAGGTCACATTGTTGTGCCATGAGATTGTAGTGACCTGGGGGCATATAGTACGGCCAGTCAGTGCCCCTTGCTGTGGTCTGGTCCATCTTCAGTGGTGAATGGCGGCAACATAGGAAGCTCAGTCTTCCCTGGAGAAGTTTGAAATCACACAGCAAAGGAGACCAGACACTAAAGGACAATTTCTTCTGTGCATGTTTGAGTCACAATATCACGTGGCCCTCTGTTGGTGCACATTTCTGAATTACCCATGCTGAAAAATTCTCTTGAAAAATCACAAAACTGAAAAAAACTCTTGAAAAATCACAAAACTGAAAAAAACTTGAAAAATCACAAAACTGAAAAAAAACTTAATTTGGTATTATTTGCTGATTTGTAAATAGTTTTATTGGTATCTTTACTTTAAAAGATCTCTGGTAGATAGAAAGGGGCAATCTTTATAACATGCCTGTAAGTCAGCTGCAAAATCTAAAGGCTTAGGGTTTGGGAAAGAACTTCTTATTCTCTTTGATTTAAATGTATTTCTAAATTAAGGAAAACCCCCAAATGTTTTCCAGTTTCCTGGAAGATTCATCTGCTGTATAATTATAGATTTCCTGCCTCATAGAAATACCTACCTACAGATAATATTAAGATATTGCACACAGATTTATTCTTCAAAAATATTTTAACGTAATCTACTTACATGAAAGTGGAAATTGTAAAATCCCGAAGTCTGGCTGGGTTTGATCAATTAGGAAACATCAAACTATTTGAACAGCAGGTTGTAATATTAATTAATGAAGGATTTAAAATTTAAAAATAGAAGTACCTGAGCAGCAGTAGAATTCCAAGCTCAGAGCGTATTTAATTTGTCCTTCATGCCTTCACTTGAGTCTGCTTTTAATAGCAGCATGAGGTTATGCAGATGAGGAAGAGTCCAGGCAGCCTCCAGGTTTGTATTTATTTACATGAGGAGACCCCACTGGCAGCACCTTTGTACCTGCCTAAGTATGCCTGACTCTGGGTTTTTTCTTTTGGTGACAAAAGGGAAAGAACAAGAAAATATGCCCTTTATAGACAGAAAAGGAAAATCATAACAGCAAAGAGCAATGAATATTTTCATTAAAATTCTATTTTAAAACTATTTTAAATTTGAACTTGAAAGGCCTAGAGAAACACAGACAAGTGTTGATTACGCTGCTGCCCACTTTCAAATTCTATTGCCTAAAAGTCCAAGCTGGAGAGGAGCCTGAGTGCCCATGGGGGCTGATAGGAGTCTTTAGCAGGTCCCAAAGGCACTATTTGGGTGTTCCACCTGCAGATCCACAGAGAGAACAGTTTAGGAAGGGAAGATAGGCATGAACAGTTGGGAGTCAGTTCTTAAAAATAGGCACTGGCTGAGGTGGAGGAGCCATTTGAAGACAAGCGTGGACTTGAGGTTCAGCCTTGACACCGCCCGCCCCCCAGCAGCGGAAGGCAATACTGTGTGGGAGGTACCTGGGTTAGCTGGCAGCCCTGGGGGTGTTCCCCAAAAGAAGGGCTCTCTTTACAGCACATCACGCCACAGACTCCAAACAGGATAAAAGTGACCACATTTAGGACTGACCTGAGTGCCCATGGCAAGAATCAAGAGGCCCAAGTGTTCGCTGATCACCAGCAACACAGTGAGAAAGTAGGTTATGTGTCCATAAATCCCATGATGCCTCCCTCAAACAGCTGAGGTTTTGGTCTGCAAAGAGTGTTATATCTTTACTGACAATAGCTCTATGATACGAGCTGTTTACAGGAGATTTTAACAGAGAACTACTGAATTATTTCCTGGTATGCTGGATTGTTTTTCTTTTGGAATGAAGCCTTGTTTTTACAAGAGCTCTTTAAAAAATATTTTGTTCCTCCCATTTGAGAATCTGATGATATTTAGGGTGGTATAAATTATTCATTTTATTTATAAATGTTCTATTGCTTTTTATAGATGGTCTTTATTAACTGTACTCTAAAATTTATTCTCAGTTGGTATTTTTTTCACTGTCTTTAAAAATATTTTAAATCTTTTTCTTAGCAAAAATATCTAAACTTTTTTCTTAACATTGTGTTCTTTTGATAACTGTGAGCTAAGGTCATATTAAACTGTCATCAACAAAGCTGTTTCAAGTATAGCCATGATATATCATTATGGTGAGATTGATTGAATTTTGTTTTAATTCTAGATTAAAAAATTGTTCCTTGATGTAGAATACAACTTTAAAAGTTGATTTTTTTCTTAAAATTGTTGAAAAATCTCATCAATGGGTGGCTTACATGTAAATTGTCTAAATCATTTGAAAAACAGTTTAAGAAACTCTTTTGAGATTAATAGACAAAATTGCCAATTTGATCTGGACATCTCTTTTTTTATGCGACACAAGTATAACAGATGCATTAAATATGTGTGTGCACATATACACTACATCACACATACACCACACACACCACACATACACACATACATAGCCCACCTCCCCACATACACACACACACACACATACATACATACCCCGTCCCCCCACATATACACACACACACACCACATCACACATACACCACACACACACACACACACACATACAGTAGACAACTTGTAATGACTTTGGACAGGGTCGTTAGAAAATAGTAAATGTTTTATTTCCAGAAATACCTGATTATGTCATTCATCACGTTTATATTCATGTTTAAGAGAAAATAATTCCAAAAGATAAGTGTTTGATGAAACTTTAACCTCACAAAGAGTAGACTTCTTGCTCTTCTACGCTACCACTCTGTTCTATCTTTGAATATATGTCATGTTTTTGGGGAATACATGATAAATATCACTGAAGCAAAATAGTGGTAATGGGACGCTTGGGCAGCAAACATGTAAAACATGTAAGAGGCTGGCTTTCCAGCCAACAGGCTCATCCTGAAGGCTGTGTGAAGCCTGCAGCCCCTTGCTTGGTGTCGTGTCTCCCAGCAGGGACGTGGCCTGGACGTGGAGGGTCTGGGGGGCGCCTGGACACTGGGACCCCAGATCCACTTGGCCACCTCAGAGTGTGGAGCTCAAGAGGTCAGCCCCCCTCTCTGGACCTTTACATGGGGCCGCAGGAAGTAGAGGGCAGGTTGTGCTCAGCCAGGCCCCTGTGGCATGGGGGAGGAGGCGGGTGTCATGGCTGGGGCAGTCCCTTGCTCCTGCACCTCATGCATCTGGAAGAACGGGGCTTCTGGGCTGCACCGCGGTATCAGGGTGTGCTTCTCCTGGCCAGGGCCAGACCCCATGGTACTGCTGCCCAGAAAGTTTTGTGGGGTTCAGAGAGAAGCACAATGAGGATTCAGCATTTTAAATGAAAATACCCAAGGGCAAATGAAGCTAAATGGAATTACTTAATTTAGAAATAAGACGGTTTCACGAAATTGAGTTATTTGTAGTGAGGTGGATGGACCTAGGGTCTGTCATACAGAGTGAAGTAAGTCAGAAACAGAAAAACAAATACCATATGCTAACACACATATATGGAATCTAAAGAAAAAAATGGTTCTGAAGAACCTAGGGGCAGGACAGGAATAAAGACACAGACGTAGAGAATGGACTTGAGGACACAGGGAGGGGGAAGGGTAAGCTGGGACGAAGTGAGAGAGTGGCATGGACATATATACACTACCAAACGTAAAATAGATAGCTAGTGGGAAGCAGCCGCATAGCACAGGGAGGTCAACTCGGTGCTTTGTGACCACCTAGAGGGGTGGGATAGGGAGGGTGGGAGGGAGACGCAAGAGGGAGGGGATATGGGGATTATATGTATACGTAGAGCTGATTCACTTTGTTATACAGCAGAAAGTAACACACCGTTGTAAAGCAATTATACTCCAATGAAGATGTTATAAATAAAAAAAAGAAATAAAATAGTTTCAGATGAAATGGAAAGAAATGATCAGTTGTGCATATTTCCTGGGTAAAGGCCAAGAAAAAAACTAGAATTTTAGCGTGAAAAGTCTACAATATGCAGTGGATAAAGAATGTCTTTATGGTGGGAGGCATTAAGTGTAAGAATGCCCTACTGAGTAGGTGAATGTTAACTCTGTGTGTGTGTGTGTGTGTGTGTGTGTAAGTGCACAACAGGATGGATGCTGACCATGGGGTGTGTGTGTGTGTGGGTGTGTAATCATACAATAATCTTACAAGTTGCTTTTGGTCCTGCAAATTCGTAAGTATTGATTTTCAGTTGAGGTAAAGGAACAACAAATCATTCTGTCCCCATGTGGTTTCGCCTCTTCCCTCCCCCCTACCAGGGTGGCATGCTGCTGTGTGTCAGTCTGTGCCTCCCAGCACTAGGATTGGCGAGGTTTCCCTAAAACAAACAGAAGGGCACTAGTTAAACTTGGAGGGTGGGGGGGCCAGGAATCTCCATGAGAACCACTGGATTCCAGCAAGATGCCAGGCCAAAGACTGAGTTTCCATGGTTCAGGCAATGCTGTGCTCTTCACCTTGGTGGACAGGTGCTGTGGGCACCCCTGATATGCCTGGGAGGAGGGGACCAGTTGCTGCTCTTCTTGGGGAGCTGGCATCCCCTTGCATCCTCTTGACTCTGTGCGGTGCCTCAGGCTCGGATCAGCCTCTGCTCTTGCTCTGGCAGATGATGGCAGCTCAGGGCATCCATGGTCTTTGGCCCTTGGATTCTGGGCTCAGACTTGCCTTGCCTCTTGACAAGAGAGGTCTGGCAAGTTCCACCACCTTCCAGCGGAGATCTGGGTTTCTAGCCATGATCTCATCTCCTGCGGGAGCTGTAGGGAAACCTAGATGCCGGAGGAGAAGCTGCAGAGAAGGGAGAGCTGAGGGGCTGGAACCTCACCTTATCACTGGTGTTCCTGATGCCCAGCAGCATCAGAATATCTGAAACCCCTCAAAGCCAAGGCTTTCTGAGAAAGAATGTTCAAAGAGCTTGTTGTTACGATGCTGCTTACTTTATTTTTATTTATTTATTTATTTATTTATTGGCCACAGCAGGTGGGATCTTACTTCCCCCACCAGGGATCGAACCAGCGCCCCCTGCAGTGGAAACGTGGAATTTTAACCACTGGACCGCCAGGGAATTCCCAACGCTGGCTGCTTACTTTAGACTTGAAGCCATCCTAGTGTGTCATTTGAAATGTGTAGTTTTCCTAAAGTGAACGCCCCTCAGAAGAGCATTTCCTCACTTCTGTCTATTGAATGGGCAGAAAAAGCAACAAAGATTTCTTTCCAAATTTTAAGAATTTAAACTTGTACCAAACCTGCAAACTCAGCGGAACTTGACTTTCACCCAGCTTCGCACCAGTAGTGCTCTCTGCTGGGATCCTGCTGACAAACTTTATTTTATCAAATTCCAGTAAATATAATTGTTTGGCATTCTAGAGGGACTGACAGACCAGGTTCAATCCTATTGCTTTTTGCTTTGCAAATATTCAGCATTTCTAATACCATTTGCCCATATAGAAACCTTCTGTTTAAAAACATCTTGAAAAACCACAAAACAGTTCTAGCTCTGTTAATGGAAAACTAGCCCTAGCCTGGTTTTCAGCAGAAACACTATAAAATCGGGGTCCTTTGTACTTTCCCCCAAAGAGGGAGTAACAACGCTTTTATTTCTTGGGAGAAAACAATGAAAACATCACTGTTTTGAGTGTTCTTTGTGTGGAAGAGCCAGCCCCTTTCACGACACATCAGTCCTCCTGGAGGTGGACGCAGTGTATGCACGCAGCTCGGTCCTGCTGGGACCACTGGGCTGCACCATGTCGGATCCTGAAGAGCCCTTTACCTCCTGGGATTTGGCACGTCCATCTCACTTCCTTTCCCCCCAGACCTCAATTTGGACCCTCTGATCTTCCTGAGCAGAGGCCTGTTCAAGCAGAAGTCCCCACAGCCCGCTTCCCCCAACACTGAATTATTTCTAAAAGGCAGGAATGATGAGAGGGACAGGCAGAGAAAGGCAGCCTCCGGAGGCTGGGACCTGTCTTCAGATGGGCCCCAGGGCCCCCAGAGAAACACGGTCATGGACTCGAAAGGCAGACACTGAACGGCCACCTTCTCTTGCTGGCAGCAGAGATGTCACTCTTGTGATGTCACTCACCTGGTTCTTTTGTAAACCTTTCTTTATAAAATGTAGACGTTTGCTGTGGAAATGTTCAAACATACATACGACATACAAAACATATCAACATTGAAAAAAAGAGAAATGATCTAAGGTACCCGACAGCCAGCTTCTACAGGTGTCAGCTCGTAGCCATCGGCACCCCTCCCCTGCTTCCTGAATCCTGCAGAGCTGGGGGCGCTCCCACATCAGCACTGACAGAACTCAAGGTTCTGATGAGTAGGTTGCAGGGTTAGGCTTAATAGCGGTTCCAAGTCTGGCAGAGCGCGGTCAGGGTCACAGGCACTGGAACATCCCTGCATTCGACTCTGTGGTCCCCGAGGCAGAGGAGGTGGGCCAGCCTCTGTGATTCCTCCTTCAGAGGTGATGATATTGGGATTCAGGAGACGCCTCTGATGGGCACCCCCAGGGGGTGGGGTAGGAGCTGTACCTCCACACCCACCCTGCTCAGGCTCCCCTGGACCACCCTACTTCCTGGCCCCGGGGGGTTCTCCTCTAGCAACCAGATGATCTTTTTAGGAACAGGTTTTCTCCCAAATTGCTTTTATAGTAGTGGATTAGTCCAGGGTCTCCAGAGAAAGAGGACCAATAGGATGTGCATATATATAGAAGGAGATTCGTGATGAGGCACTGGTGCCTGTGATTATGGAGGCTGAGAAGTCTGCAGGGTGAGTCAGCAGCCTTGAGACCCAGGAAGAGCCAGTGTTTCAGTTTGAGTCCAAAGGCAGGAAAAAGCCATTATCCCAGCTTGAAGGCCATCAGGTAGGAGGAATTCCCTCTTTTCCCAGGAGGGTCAGTCTTTTGTTCCATTCAGGCCTTCAGTTGATTCGATGAGGCCCACCCACATTAGGAAGAGCAGTCTGCTTTACTCAGTCTATCCATCTGAATGCTAAAGTCATCCAAAAACACCCTCACGGAAACACCCAGAATCATCTTTGATCACGTATCTGGGCACCCAGTGGCCCAGCCAAGTTAACACGTGAAATTTACCATCACAGGCTGTACACAAACTTTTGGAGTCTCATCTAGAGTGGTCACTAGCTGACCCAAACACTTAAGGAGATTAATATTCTCTGGAAGAATGGAGATGAGGGTAAGAAATGACAAAATAACCCACCTGGAAGAGTCTCAGGTTTCTTTGCCATTTCTATGGGCACCAAATGGAGACACCTTTAAAAATTCCTCAAACCTAACCCTCAAACTAAGGTCCTGGAATATGAGACAGATGAACTATGACCCCTGCTCACCAGAAGAGCTGTGAAATAGGTCTTTATAGGACCAGTGGTAATAGTGTGTGTCTGTGGTTTGTATACTTGCCCAGAATGGAGGCTGGAATGGCCTCCTGCACCTGATGAATGATGGTGTCACAGCTAACGTCATCACCAGAGGTCTTAACAAGTTCACTGGTCCCACTGGTCTCACTCCTTCAGGACCACCCCCCTCCAGACTCTCCTCCTGGTCTCTGAGCTGGAGACACTGCTATTTTATGGATGGTTATTTGTGAGGCGGCGGTGGCTGCACGATCTAAAGCACTGAGCTGTGATTTTTTCGCTGGAAGTAGCAACTCCTTTAATAGATAATAACCTTGTTTGCAGAGTGACTTATTTACTTACATGGGAGAAGAAAATAAAAGTCATCAAATGATGGCCAGCAGGGGGAATTCTGATGTTCCAGTGTGGCCCACAAACTCCTGTCCTTTTATTGCAAATACCCCCCGCCTCCCCCTGCCCCAGCCCTCATTCCTGTGCTATCTGTTGGTTAAGGCTCCCAGGGCAGGGGTATGCTGGGAAACGTTAACACCTGGCTTTGCAGACAAAAACGTCATGATTTATAGGGTTCGCCAATTCTTGTGGTATAAATAGTTATACCCTGCTGCCACTGGGACGTGGGAAATGATGTGCAGTAACACAGCTTTGCAGAGTCTTAACTTCAAGGGTGTGGACGATAGTAACATGTCACACAATGATTAGCAAGTGATGAGTTTTGAGTATTACCTTTAAAAAAATATAACTTATCTTTGTGGACCTCGTCCTTAGGCTTCTTGTACCTAAAACAGCTTCCCCTCCAAGCATCCCTTCTTCCCTCTCCCACCCCCTCCTTCCTCATTTCACTTTCTCTCATCTAATTCACACCAACATGAGACAGTTGGCTTCTCCCGATCCGCGGACAGTGTCTGGAAAAGGTTCCTCGGTGACCCCCTAATTATAAAATCAAAAACTCCTTTTCACTTGGTGCTGTCACCTCACAACCTTTCTCCCAGACTTCCGGCATCTGCCGTGCAGGTTCCTCTTTATTTTTTCTTATTCCTGATTATTTGTGAACAGTCTTACCCTCTACTTATTAATTTATTCCTCCATCAATATACTAACCAATTATTTCATTCAGCTAGTGTTTATTGAATTGCCATTCTGGGGTAGCCCTGTGCTAGGAGTTGGGGATAAAGAGGTGATTAAATAAGCATGCTTCCTGCTCTTTCAGTGCCAGTAGTAGAGACAGATGAGAGAAAATACCAGGAGATCACATTGGTAGTGAGGATACAGAAATCAAGACTGGCTTCTCTGAGGAGGTGATACGGAAGTGGAGCCCTAGATACCCAGGAAAATGGATGGGATTGATGTGCAGATGTTTTTGTGCATGAGTGTGTGTGTCCGTGCGTGTGTGTTGCATTCTAGGAGGAGGAGATAGAAACTGACAGTATCCAATGTAATTAGTGTATTGAGTCAGGGGGAGGGTACCCAGGAGGTGGCCAGCACCAGGCAAGTGCAGTGGGAAACCACTGGAGATTTTCTGAAAGATTATTCTATCTTCTGTGCGGAGAACAGATTGGAAAGGCAGAAATTAAAGTAGAGGCAGTTGGGAGACAATTAGGAGGGGTGACGGTGGCTTGGACCAGTGTCATGTGTCAAAGGGCAGTGGCATACATTGGGCCCAGGTCTGTATTGCTTACTGACCATGCAACGTGCCCATCCACTGTTTCATGGCCTCTTAAATGAAACAGGTCTCAAACTGAATTCATGACCTTTCCCACCTACATTCTGTTCCTCAGTTAATGGTGTCACTGCTCACCTGCTTCCCAAACTCGGGACCTCATCGCCATCCTTGAATACCTCCTTTTCCTAAACTCATTACATCTTTTCAATCACTAAACTATCATTTCTGCTCAACAGGGTTTCAAATCTTCTTTTCCTTTCCTTTTGTCCTGATTCGTGCCTTCACCATTTCTTTCTGTGATTATTACAATAAACTAACTGGTCTTCAGATGATTGCTTTGGGAAAAACTCTTTTTAAATTGGCTAAAAAATATAATATAGTCTTACTTAGATGTTTCAAAGTTTCCCTTCAGCTGCCTTCCCTTCTAATTTTCTTCCTCTCAGAGGTAATCACCATCACCTGTTATTTATATTTCCAGACACACACATACACACTTTTTTTTCTTCCTTTCTTTTATCTTTTCTTTTTCTTTTCTGTTTCACAAAGCAAAGTATTCTACATACATAGTTCTGTGACTTGCTCTTTTCATTTAATATGCTTTGGAAATCTTTCAATATTAGTACCCATAATTCTGCTTCATTCTTTTTGGCATTTGCTTAATATTCATATACAAGGAGGTGCTAATACTTATTCAGTCAGTTCCCTATTGTTAGACATGTAGATAGTTTACAATTTATCACAGATTGTAAAATAATGAACATTCTTCTACATGAATCTTTCCATTTGGGCAAATATTTTTGCCTGTGTGTACAATAAGTTTTCGCTAATATTAACCTTTTCTTTTCTTATTACATTCATGGGACCTAGAGTACAGTAATCAATTCTATTGGTGAAGGTGACTTTTTTATTTTTTAAATTTTTTAAAAATTTTTAATTTTTTTTTAACATCTTTATTGGAGTATAATTGCTTTACAATGGTGTTAGTTTCTGCTTTATAACAAAGTGAATCAGCTATACATATACATATACCCCCACATATCCTCCCTCTTGCGTCTCCCTCCCACCCTCCCTATCCCACCCCTCTAGGTGGTCACAAAGCACCGAGCTGATCTCCCTGTGCTATGCGGCTGCTTCCCACTAGCTATCTATTTTACGTTTGGTAGTGTATATATGTCCATGCCACTCTCTCACTTTATCCCAGCTTGCGCTTCCCCCTCCCTGTGTCCTTAAGTCCGTTCTCTACGTCTGTGTCCTTAAGTCCGTTCTCTATGTTTGTGTCTTTACTCCTTTCCTGCCCCTAGGTTCTTCAGAACCTTTTCTTTTTTTTTTTAGATTCCATATATATGTGTTAGCATACAGTATTTGTTTTTCTCTTTCTGACTTACTTCACTCTCTGTATGACAGACTCTAAGTCCATCCACCTCACTACAAATAACTCAATTTCATTTCTTTTTATGGCTGAGTAATATTCCATTGTATATATGTGCCACATCTTCTTTATCCATTCATTGAAGGTGACTTTTTCACTTCTGGCTACAAAGGCAGTCTTCTGTACTTACTATAAAGGAGGACATTTACTATTATATACATTTTTACAAGTTAAGAAACATTTCCTATAACCCTAGTTTTCCAAATGAACTTCCAAATTAGTTTTCAGCATTTGAGATAAATATATATTTTTCACCCTTTTTCTGTTAATGTGGTGAATCATTTATCTTTGTAAAATAAATATCTCTCATCTTTCTAATTAAAAGCTCTCTGTTGCTTGCCTTTGCTTGTAGAAGTCAATGCAAATGCCTTATTATGACACACAAACTTTCATGGTTTGGCTTCAGTTTAGCTCTTGAGCTTCATCTTTTGCCCCTCAACCACCAATATTTCAGCCACATGAAACAGCTTGTTTTCCCCAAACCAGTTGCAACTCTGGCCTTAGCTCAAATTCTCCCACTCTGGGCCCTTTCTGTCCACTCCATCTTGGCCTGAGATAACTCTCTGTTAGCTTTCAAGACTCAGTAGCAGAGTTTATGAGGCAGAGTTAATGATCACTTCTTAGGATCTCCATAGCCCTGTGGGTTTGTCTTTGTGTTCATTGATTCAATCCATGCTAAGTGGGAACCTACCGGATGCCTATTGCTGGGGCTCCTGAGAACCCAAGATGAATTAAATGGTCCCTGCTTTCAAGGAAATCATTCTCCAGAGGGGGCTTTACAGGTGTGTGATAGAAGGCCATGAATTGTGGAAAAGGAGGTCAGCTGGCTCTTCCCAAAACTTCCCTGGGGAAAGAGCCTGTGATAAACACTTAATATGTGAAGATGGAGGAATCAAGGTGACTGTAGGACACTGGGGAATGTGACAGAACAAAAGAGACTGGTGAGGAGGGTAACCTGTGGGCCTATTTATATATGGTTGGTGATTAAGAATGTAACTTCAGAGAGGCACATTTTGAACTCCATTCTGCTTAAAAATCCCTTGATGATTGTTCTTTCCATGAACTGGCATGTATGACATAGCCCACCCAAAGTCTTTACAGGCTGTTCCATAGATGAGAAGCCTTATTAGCAGACCCATGAATTCTGTTTTTATTGCTTTTTTTCCTTAAAGCTAATTACAGAAGGGTTTCAGTAAGAGAATCAACTTTAATGAGAGCCATGAATAAGTATTATTAAGGTAAAATGTTGTATAGCCAAATGTCACCAGGACGTTTCCAAACAGAAAGCTAAACCCCTGAACACTTCCACGTGCCCCCACCTTTAATTAAAGCACGTGGATTTATGAAAAAGAATGAGGGAAAATGAATGTATCAACAAGTATTTTTTGAGGGCTCAGTTACTCGCCTTGTCCTGTGGAAGGTATTGTAGATTGTGAAAGAGGTACAGGGTGATTTTCCGAAAGGAACTTGTGATCCAGTTGAGGAGGAAAAGCTGCTCCATTTTAAAAAGAAAGAAAAAAATATCACGTTTAATAAGGTGCTAATGGCATGGTGAGAGATTGGTGGTGGCTGGAGTTATCAAGAAAGGCTTCTCAGAGGGTGTGGGATTTTTTTCTGGGTCCTGAAAGATTGTCCAGATCTGGGTAGGTGGAGGGATGGAGGATGTTCAAGCAGAAGAACCGGAGTGAGAGACACTTTGGAGGTGGGAGTGGGCACGGCATTTGACTAGCGGGGTGGGGGGAAAGACATTCCACTGCAGACTGGCCACAGTCAGAGGGACGCTGAGATGTTGGCTGCCATTTGTCGGTAACAGGGGCTGTAGCCTCTTGGAGTCAGGATGCTGCCTGTTCAATGGCGGAACCAGTCCATTGCTGGTCCTTGTTGGATTACACTAGACAACCTCCCTCCATGAGGCTGGGAGCTGGAGGTA
This sequence comes from Balaenoptera musculus, assembly GCF_009873245.2. Classification (NCBI taxonomy): domain Eukaryota; kingdom Metazoa; phylum Chordata; class Mammalia; order Artiodactyla; family Balaenopteridae; genus Balaenoptera; species Balaenoptera musculus. The sequence goes on along the minus strand of NC_045790.1, from coordinate 19,078,778 downwards.
TATTTCCCTCGCTTTCTCCTCTCCAAGCTAAACATTTCTCACTCAGTCAACAGTCCTGATCTCACGATATCCTGGATTCTCTTATCTGTTTACGTCTTAGTTTGTAAATTACATTTAAGAGATTTTGCTCATGTAAAGAATTTGGTAGAATTGCTTGGGTTGGTGTATATTCTATTTGTAGAGTTTTGTCCTGTCCTGAGAATAATTTGGACCTTAGTTCATATGCCTACACAACAGAGATAAATTCATCTTTGTCTAAGATACAACTGCTCCTTTTTCTAAGAAAGGATGATAGGGTTTTCTTTATGGCTTATTTTTTTTTTTGTAATTTACAAGCAGATGATTTTCAGAGTCACACTTCCTTTTATCTAAAGGCTCAGTGTAAACTCACCTCTGCCCTCCCACCCTCCTACTATAGGCCACTCAACAATTGAGAACTTCCAACCATCAACCTTTGTCATCAAAACTCAGAATTGTAATTAAGAAGTCCAGTGGAATCATCACTGGGAATAATGCCACCCATAGAACAAAGTGAATGTCCCACAACAGAGTGGTGCTATAAGTTCTGATGCATTCAAAACCATGCAGTAACATACAGACATTTAAAACAGAGAGTTAGAATTTTATTATGGTTTATTGGAAAAGCGGCATCGCTGGCTGAGAAGAGCATGGTGCAACAACGTGTGTGTAATATGAACTGATTCTTAGAGTAGAAACAAACAAGTACAGAAATGCTTGTATATATCCACAATTACAGATGGAGATTTCCACAGCCCACTCTGAGCAACTGATAGGCTACTGTGCTGAAAATCATCAAGGATATACAAAACTGAACAACGTAATCAACCACAGAATCTAGTAGACATCCACAGAGTCCTCCATGAAACCACAGCAGAATAAACATTCTTACCAAGTGCCCATGGAGCATCTACCAAGACAGACCATTCCTCAAGCCATAAAACAAGCAAATCTAACCAAGTTTAAAATAATTGGAATCATACAGAGTATGTTCTCTGACCACAATGGATTCAAATTAGAAAGCAATAAGGAAAGACAGCAGGAAAGTATCCAAACACTTGGAAATTAAGCCACATGCCTACAAATAATCCATGGGACAAAGGACAAATTTCAAAGGAAATTTTAAAATACATAGAATTGAATGAAAATGAAACTACATCATATCAAAATATGTGGGACGCAGCTAGAATAGTGCCAAGAGGGAAATATATAGCCACAAATGCTTACATTGGAAAAAAGTTCTCCAACCAATAATCCAAGTATCTAGCTCAAGACACTAAAAAAGAACAAAATAAAGCCAAAGCAAGCAGCCAGAAGAAAATAACAAAGATAAAAGCAAAATCAATGTAATGAAAAACAAAATCAATAGAAAAAAGTCAATGAAACAAAAATCTGATTCTTTGAAAAAAATCAATAAGATGAATAAACCCAGCAAGACTGACAAAGATCAAAAGAGAGAAGATACAAGTCACCAATCCTAGGAATGTAGAAGGGGTTATTTCAACAGATCCTGTAGCCCTGACAAGGCTTCCAAGACAGCTTGGCCGTGTTCTCAGTTGTTAGAGTGCAGACCCTGGGCTGGCGTTAGCTCCCTAAGAGCCAGGACAGTGAGGCGGGCTCCAGGCAAAGGGAGCGTGGCAAGGAGTGGAATGCAAAGCCAGGAATCCAGATACAGTCTGGTGCAATTAAACGGAGGCCCAGTGCTGAGACTGGGGCTCAAGGCCCTGTGAGTGGGCCCACAGAAGAAGGCTGGCTGGGCTAAGAAGGTGGCTGTTGGCACTAGGCCTGCAAGGGGTTCAGCTACACAGAGAGAAGCTAAGCAGACCTCAGGGGCCATCTTGTCCAATAATCTTTTTATTTATTTTTTGAGGTGGTGGGAGGTGAAGAAAACCAATGCTCAAGGTGAGAGAATGTATCTTCTGAGACCAAGCAGCTAGTTCAGTGTCAGAGTGAGGATGAGAGTGGTGAATGGAGACACGCTCCATAGGATAAAGAGGGCTGGTCAGCTTTGCCTCCTTTACACATGAACTAGAACAGGGCTTTAGCTGTAATACCAATATGTATTTTGGGAATATTTCTTCCATCTTTTCCTTTGACTTTGAATAGCAGATGTGGCCTATTGCGTTGCTGTGATTTTCAGATGAAATGAAGCACAGTGATTTACTTTTAACCAAACCCCAGTCATACTTCCTCTCTCTGACTCAGCTTCCTCATCGTAAATGAGATGGATGACACACGCCACCAGCTAACATTTACAATGACATCCTGGCTCTTTTGACGAAAGCCTATATGGCATTTGTATTAATATTTTTCCCTGTGAGATGAAAGATTAAAAGAGAATTGTTGCACTAGCTAAGGAAACGTAAGACATAGGGTTCCTATGGAACCAAATGGCTAATTTCTTCCCTGTAAGGGAGCTGAAAAGAATCTGATAAAGGAAATAGGGAAACTGAAAGTGGGTTGTTACTTCTGTCAACATCCAACCCATTATTCCCACAAGACTGTCCTGCGGCATCTACCTCTTCACATCATGTGACCTTTGTGCCACTGCACCGGAGACACATTTCTGGCTTTACTCTTAACAGCAGGTACCCTGGGTTCTCTGGACACATGACAACTCTACTTAACTCTTAATCTTCCCTTCCATAGGGTGATGCCCATCAGGAAGAGGTGCATCTGAGCCTCAAGTCCCTTGTCTGAAATGGGGGTGACTACAGCATCGTCTTATAGAGTAGTCAGGAGGAGTGCAGTGAATGAACATTAGTAGGGCAACTGGCACAGTGCCTGGCAGGTGACAGAGGCTTCCTGAAAGTTTGCTATTTGAGCCATCTGTGTCCCTATTATTGAATCCGGAGCTCACCTCTCCAAAGTTCCATGAATCAGGGATGACCTCTGTCTTCAGTCAAAGAGATTGATTATTCATTTGCTTTAGTCAAGAAAGAGTACTGTCATATCACAAGATTGTAGCTTCAACTCTGTGTCAGCTCAGCCTCCTAACATGTGAATCCATTCCAGGAGATGGATGTGATGGTGCAGCACTGCTCTTGATGCCAGTGAGGTGGACGTGAGGCTGAGACTCGATGGGATGAAAGCTGGGAAGTGATTGCTTGCTCTTCCTGGTGCCTATTTTAGGTTCTCAGCTTCACAGCTTCTGCAAATTTTCTTTGGGGCTGCAGTATGAACAGCATGGGTTTTGTCATGGAGGGTGAATAACAAGGTAATTGCCAGTAACTGGTTTTGAAAACCAACCAGCTGGTTTTTGCTGCTGGAAAGAAGCAGCATGGGTGCTGGAAACAGGTTGCATTGTGGGTGTGTGGTGTCTATGCGGCCATAGATTCCAGTGTCAGTGTTGAAGTTGATAGGTTCTGGTAAAGAGCTTGACAGCTGCCTTATAAGCCAGGGAACAGAAACTGAGCTGTTATAGGGCTTCAAACAACATTTATTATAAAGCCAAGTGATTCTGGTGGGTTGATTAGAAATGATTTTCATCTTTTGATGCTTGTTTGTGTTTTCCAAATTTTTGTACAATGAACATACATGATTCATCAGAAAAAGTTGAGTATTAAAAATAAAATGACTTTGAGGGCTTTCTTTTTTTTTAAGTTTTTTAAAAAATTAATTAATATATTTATTTTTGGCTGCGTTAGGTCTTTGTTGCTGTGTGCGGGCTTTCTCTAGTTGTGGCGAGCGGGGGCTACTCTTCGTTGTGGTGCGTGGGCTTCTCATTGCGGTGGCTTCTCTTTGTTGCAGAACACGGGCTCTAGGCACACGGGCTTCAGTAGTTGTGGCGTGTGGGCTCAGTAGTTGTGGCTTGAGGGCTCTAGAGCACAGGCTCAGTAGTTGTGGCACTCGGGCTTAGTTGCTCCATGGCATGTGGGACCTTTCCAGACCAGGGCTCAAACCTGTGTCCCCTGCATTGGCAGGCGGATTCTTAACCACTGCGCCACCAGGGAAGCCCGAGGGTTTTCTTAAAAGCAATGATCTTTTATTCTTTTTGTTGACTACATAGTAGACCATGCAACCTTGAATGTTCAGCTCAAAGAGCACCATATATATACAAATACATCACACCCACACAAGTACCTGACAAAGACCAAAAGCATATTCCCACATCCTCCCAGGCTTCCTCGTGCCCCAGCCAGTCAGGACCCATCCAAGAGTACCCACTATTCTGACTTCTGCCACCACTGATTAGTTTATGTCCATGAACTTTTAAATGAAAAAAAAGCTATGATATTGGCAAGATTAGTGCTGTTAAGTATGGGCCATTCTTCTTGTGTGGACAGTAACATTTCAATAAACTCAAGGTTATTTTTAGAGGAAATCTTATAAATATATAACTTTTAGGATACAAAATCCCATATAAAGTAGATTAGGCAAATTAATTGATGAAATCTAGAGTTTTCCTTTTCTCAAATATGTACAGCCCGGTGTGGACCTCACGGTTCTGCTGAACAACATGCAAGCTGAGTACGAAGCCCTGGCCAAGCAGAACCGAAGGGACGCCGAGGCCTGGTTCAATGAAAAGAGTGCTCCGCTGCAACAGCAGATCTCTGAGGATGTGGGAGCCACCACCTCAGCCCAAACACTGGAAATTGAACTTCAGTCTCTCCTAGCCATGAAACACTCCCTGGAGTGCTCCTTGACAGAGACCCAGGGCAACTACTGTGTGCAGCTGGCCCAGATCCAGGCTCAGATCGGGGCCCTGGAGGAACAGCTGCACCACGTCAGGACAGAGACCGAGGGCCAGAAACTGGAGTATGAGCAGCTCCTGGACATCAAAGTCCACCTGGAAAAAGAAATCGAGACCTACTGTCTCCTCATCGGTGGAGATGATGGGGCTTGTGAGCCCAAAGGTTACAAGTCTAAAGATTATGTATCTGGAAATGTGGGAAACCAAATCAAAGATCCGGCCAAACCCACAGTGGTTAAGAAAGTCCTTGAGGAGGTAGACCAAAGCAGCAAAATACTTATCACCAGGCTCCACTCCCTGGAGGAGAAATCTCAAAGCAATTAATTTGATACACAAGAGAGAGCATATGCCAAATACTCTCTGAGAAGAGAAGGTGTTATATATCTGTCTGGAAAAATGAGCAAGCCTAAGAAAAAGGTCTGTCCTCTTGCCTTTCGGTTACTGAAATATAATCTCTCTCTGGGCAATCAATAGCATTATCAATAGCATCTTCCCATTCATTTGGAAGAACGTCATGTACAAATGTGATGACTCATTTGATTACCGTACAGAAAATGCTGTCAATTCTTTGTAGTCAGTAAACCTTCTTCCTTTAAAAAAAAATGTATATAGGTACAAACACTCATAACAAATAATCTTAACTTTAGCATCACTATATCAAATCATTTTGGAACCTGAAATTATTTCATAGCAATACCAGACAGGATTACATGCCATGTTATATAAGTGGGAGAGTGGGCATGGTTGACTTGAAAATTGTGAGAAGGTGCTCTTTTTTTTAAAATTGAAATATAGCTGATTTAAATGTTGTGTTAGTTTCTGGTGTGCAGCAAAGTTATATATATATATATATATATATATATATATATATATATCATATATTATTTTCCATTATGGTTTATTACAGGATATAGAATATAGTTCCTTGTGCTATCCAATGGGACTTTGTTGTTTATCTATTTTGTATATAATAGTTGGTATCTGCTAATCCCAAACCCCTAGTTTATGCCTCCACCACTCCCTTTCCCCTTTGATAACCATAAGTTTGTTTTCTATGTCTGAGTCTGTTTCTGTTTTATAAGTAAATTCATTTGTGACATATTTTAGATTCCACATATAAATAATAACATACGGTATTTGTCCTTTTCGTTCCGATTTACTTCACTTAGTATGATAATCTCTAGGTCCATCCATGTTGCTGCAAATGGCATTGTTTCATTCTTCTTTATGGCTGAGTAATTTTCCATTATATCTATATATAGATATATATTTACCACCTCTTCTTTACCCATTCATCTGTCGAGAGACATTTAGGTTACTTCCATGTCTTGGCTTATAAATAGTGCTGCTATGAACATTGGGGTGCATGTATCTTTTTGAATTAACAGTTTTCTCCATATATATGCCATGAGTGGGATTGTTGGATCATATGGCAACTCTATTTTTAGTTTTTAAAGGAACCTCCATACTGTTTTCTACAGTGGCTGCACCATTTTACATTCCCATCAACAGTGTAGGAGGATCCCCTTTTCTCCACATTGTCTCCAACATTTGTTATTTGTAGAGAAGTGCTCTTGAACACAAGAGTTTGTGATCGACTTGCTAAGATAGTTGGGCCACAGCTAACTTCAGCAGTTCTAAAGGATTTTTCAAACCTAGAATTTCTGGAACAGAATTTTGCTTGAATTTAAAGTCCCCACACAGGGACTTCCCTGGTGCTCCAGTGGTTAAGAATCCGCCTTCCAATGCAGGGGATGCGAGTTCGATCCCTGGTCAGGGAACTAAGATCCCACATACCGTGGGGCAACTAAGCCCACGCACTGTAACTACTGAGCTCGACTCTCTAGAGCCCATGCGCCGCAACTAGAGAAGCCTGCACGCCACAACGAAAGATCCTGAATGCTCCCAAGTGCCACAGCTAACACCCTACACAGCCAAATAATAAAATTTAAAAAACAAACAAACAAAAAAACAGTTGCCACACATTCTATAAGTTGATGACATTTGAACTCTATTTGATAGTGGGTGTAGTAGCCCTTACATGTGCTCACCACTGGGGTCACCCAATGGGGATTTGGGGATTTGGATGAAAGAGGTGAAGTTCACAGCTTGCCCTGGGCCTTTGGGTTCTCACAGGTTGTTGAGTGATGATTCACCAAGTCAGAGATGAGACTCAGGCAGGAGCTCGTTTATAGTGTACTTTATGCCCCACATATTTAACTCAGATTTCCTGGAGAACAGTTCATCACATGTGCCAGTTCCCCATAGAACCTGAAGCCATTCAAGTCCCTAGCGGTTGGTGCCACTAACAACAAAATCCTAAAAAGAGATTCACTGACCATTATTGCAAATCCAAAAGTCTGTACACAACCTTACTAAATATGGATACTTCTAGTTAGTAATGTTTAGCTTTCTCTTATGAAAGCAATACATGCTAATTGCAGAAAAAGTAGAAACTAGAGAAAAGAATAAAGAAGAAAATTAAACTTACCTGTAATCACAATTTTTCATAGTAACTGCTATTAAGATTTCCATGATGTTTTTTAGCCTTTATTTTTACTTATGCAAAATTGAGATCAGGTTCAATGATTCTCCAAATTATTCAGTATTATTAGAAGACTTTTTTTTTTTTTTTTTTTGGCTGCGCCATGTGGTGTGTGGGATCTTAGTTCCCCAACCAGGGATTGAACCTAGGCCCTTGGCAGTGAAAGGGAGTCCTAACCGCTGGATGGCCAGGGAAGTCCCTAGAAGACATGGTTTTTAAGGATTGCATAATATTCTATCCTATTGAAGCATTATAACTTAAACATTTTCTTATCTTTTAATATTTAGGCTATTTCCAATATTTATTACTATAAAAGCTTGGGTATCAATCATTCATTCATTTACTCAGTAAATTGCACTGAGTTTATTATACTCAGGCCCTGTACAGTTGCAGAGGGTACAAATTGGGGATAAAAAAACCAGATGTAGTCTTTTGCCTCATAGAGCTTACATTCTGGTTAGGAAGTCAGAAACAAATGAAATAAACAAGCTAATCAAATAAAGACAATTTAAAGACTAATCAAATAATTTAAAAATACAGCCATGCCCTGAAGAGCCAAAATAATCTTGATAAAGAAGAAAAAAGTTAGAGGACTCACATTTTCTGATTTCAAGACAATATGATACTGGCTTAAGTATAGATATATAGATCAATGGAATAGAATTGAGAGTCCAGAAATAAATCCATACATTTATGGTCAATTTATTTTTGACATAGGTTCCAACACTGTTCAATGGGGAATTGTCTTTTCAGCAGATGGTGCTAGGACAACTAGATATCCACATGCAAAAGAATGAAGTTGGACCCCTTCCCACATCATATATAAAAATAAACTTATGCTGGATCAAAGACTTTAAGAACTAAAACCACGAAACTCATAGAAAACACATAGGGGTAGATCTTTGTGATCATGGATTAGGCAATTGTTTTTTAGCTATGATACCAAAAGCACAAACAACAGAAGAAAAATAAATAAATTGAACTTCATTAAAATGAAAATTTTTGTGCTTCAAAGGACACTGTCAAGAAAGTGAAAAGGCAACCAAAGAATGGGAGAAAATATTTGCAAATCATATGTCTGATAAGGGACTGACATCCAGAATATATAAGGAATTATTATAATTCAACATTAAAGACAAAAATAACCCAATTTAAAAAAATGAGCAAAGGATTTGAACAGACATTTCTTCATAAAAGACATACAGATGGCCAGTAATCACATGAAAAGATGCTCAACGTCTTTAGTCATTAGGGAAATGCAAATCAAAACCACAATAAGATATCACTTCACACCCACTAGGATAGCTGAAATAAAAAAGACAAACAATATCGAGTGCTGTTGGTGAAGATGTGGAGGAATTGGAACTCATATGTTGCTGATGGGAATGTAAAATGCTACACCTGCTTTGGAAAAAGTTTTGGTGGTTCTTCAGAATGTTAAACATAGAGTTACCACATGACCCAGCAATTCCACTCCTACATATACACCCAAGAGAACTGAAAGCGTATGTTCACATGAAAACTTGTACATGAATGTTCATGGCAGCTTTCTTCATAATAGCCCCAAAGTAGAAATAACCCAAATGTCCATCAGCTGGTGAATGGATACAATGGAATAATATTCACCTAGGAAAAGGAATGAAATACCAACACATGCTGTAACATGGATGAGACTTGAAAATATGCTGAGTGAAAGAAGCCAGACACAAAAGGGCACATATTTATAATTCCACTTATATAGAATGTCCAGAATTGGCAATTCTGTAGAAATAAAATAAAAAGTAGATTAGTGGTTGCCAGGAGCTGGGATGGAGAGAGGGCGGAGACTGCTAATGAGTCTCTACCCAGGTTTATTTTGGGGGTGACAAAAATGTTCTGGAGTTAAACAGTGGGGAAGATTGTACAATATTGTGAATATACTGAAAATGACAATTGTACATGTTAAAAGGATGACTTATTATAGCAGATGAATTATATCTCAATCAAACAGAATTGCTAAAAATGTGGGCATGTTAAATAAAATGAGCCAGAGGGAAGAGGGGACTTGACTTCATCAAGCATGTGAAGTCTGAATGTCAGAGCAGTCATCTAGGTGAAGAAAGGAGGAAAGTGTTTTAGATAACAGGGCACAGCGTGAAAGGTCTCAGGAGGGGGGTGTGGAGGGGCCATGCCTTTTCTGATGGGCCCCTCATTATTTTCTTAGATTAGGTGAAAGAGACTAGGCATTAAAATGTAAATAAAAATCTCATTTCCGAGGCAATGAAGTTCATTGTAAAAATTATGATTTTCAGGTAAATAGTAAAATGAAAATAAATCACATCTTGCAGAGTTGGCAAAGAGGGAGGGGAAAGGTGCTCTCACACACCATGAGCAGGTGTATAAATCGGTACAAGTTTTATGAAAAGCCAATTGAAATACTTATCACAGGAGTGTGTTGTGGATGAATAGTCAGTGTTCTGAATATAGTATAGGTAGCTTTCACTCATTGTGCCTGGCTTAATTAATGCTATTTGTTTAAAATCCATGCTGTCTCGTATATTTCTCACAATAATTCCATTTTACAGATGAGGAAAAAGAGACTCAAAAAGGCTCAGTGGTTGGCTGCAGTTCACACAACCACGAGGTGGGTCTGTAACCTAGGGCAGTATGAATCCAAAGTCCACTCTTGTCTATCGAGCTGAATGCAGAAATATGCAAAGCTTCACAAGGCTTTGTTATTCGCCAGCCAGCAAAAGTGACATGTGCCTTTCTTAGAACTGTCTTCTTATGCTTTTAAAAGAACAGAAGACAGAGGAGTGAAATTTGAGGTCAGTGGTTTTCTTGTTCATTTTTATATTGTAGTGCTTGGCACATAGAAACATTAAATACATGTTGAATTGTGTAATTATGGCATACTCGGCTTAAAAGAACACATGCCAGTTAACATACAGACTTAGAGATTAGGTGGGTAACTCATAGAATATATATTCATTTAAAAATTGTAATTAGTCATTGGGAAACTAAGTATGTGATTCAATTGGAAAACTATCAATTTACTGACCTTTTAGGAAATGCACCTGTAATCCCAATTGAATGTTACCTGTATCCATTTCCAGGATACTGCTCTAGATGGGGAAAAATTGACACCTAGGTAAACTGGAGAAAATGTTGAAATTTATAGCAATAGTATTATAGTCTGCTTTTTTCCATTCCTGAATTTTTTTTAAAAAAACTTTTTATTTTGAAATAATTACAGAATATTGTCACAAATATTTGTGCTTTTTTACTCCTCTCTTCCTTTGCTAGGATCAGCATTCCCATCCCCCACCTTGTTTTTTCGTATTGTTCTTTAACTTAAAATACACAGTCTCAGACACTCACTTGGATTAATATAGCTAAGTGAAAAGGCTTATTTAACAGTCAAATATCTAAATTCCAGAATAATTTCAGGGAAACACAATCAGAGAATGTTCAAGTACATTACATATCACAAACCATTGTAAATTGGTGCTAATAAGTGAAATGAAAAGTTAATGAAAAAATTATGATTCATGAGATTTCTGCATTATCAAATGAAGTGTTATAAGCTTTCTAGTTCTGATTACTGGAGGGATGTTGAAAGCATCTTTAACTTCGTTAGCCTTTAGTGAATACATTCACCAAACATTTATTTTGTACCCATTCCAGGTGAGGCATTAGGAATGCAAGGAGGAATAAAGACACAATCCTGCAGCTTCTTCTGGGTGACAAAATGTGTAAATGAGTGCTGGAGCCTTCACTGGGTTAGGGGACAATGATGCAGGGCACTAACTCGACATTTTGGAGGCATCCTGGGATGTGAGGGAATTGATAGGGAGGGATGGCATGGCAATGACAAAGAGCCCTAAAGGTTTAAATTTTCTTCATTTTTAATTTTGGCAGTGTAACTTTGTTACAATCTCTGTGCAAAGCCTTGTACCGTGATAAAATGGTGAAAAGGCATCATGCAAGCAGGCAAAGAGGTCCATGGCAGCAGAACACAAATAGCGCTCTCACACAATAAGGGATGTTATTACTTGAGCGGGGAAGGGCACTTTCTGGGTGCCTGATATTTGATGTGGATCGTTAAGGATTGGAAGGGATCTGAGAAGGGGAAGTGGAAGGGAGGGGAGGAAAGAAGGGACTGCAGGCAGCAGTTCATTGCATATATGGACACAGGAGGTGTGAGAAGATGGAGTGGAGAAGGTGGTGATGAAAAATTCGGTTAGGTTAGGAGTATGGGTGTGGAATTAGTGCATGAAGCCCAAAAGGCAGGTGAAGGACAGAACAATTATTTATTTATATTTATTACCTACTTTCCTGACTAGAATGGACCCTCAGTCAGTGCATGACCTCACCTATCCTGTTGGCTGGTGTCCTACCATCTGCTTAGACTAGTTCTGGCACAGCGTGGGGGCTCTGTCAACATTTAGAGAATGAATGATGTGGTTGAAGAGTCTTCTTTGTCAATTACAGAGATAAGCTGTTGCATATAGTTGAGGTTCTTCCAATTCTCATTGCTGTACCATCAATCACCATATTTTGTGAATATATTACTATTTATTTATTCATTACACCATTGATGGATATTTGGTTTTCCTTCAGTTTGGGACTATTATGAATAGTGCTACTATGAATATTTTCGTACATTTCTTTTGGTGGCAGATGGATTTATTTCTCTTGGAGTGGAATTGCTGGATCACAGGGTATGCACATATTCAGTTTCAGAAGAAAATGCCAAACAGTTTTCCCAAGTGTTTGCCCTAATTTACACTCCTACCAGCAGTGAAAGAGTTCCTGTTGCTCCACCTCCTCCCCCACTCTTGATATTATATTTTCCACTTTATCGCTAGGGTGGGTGTGTAGTGTGTGCATTGTGGTTCAATGAGCAGTTACCTGATGACTAATGAAACCGATCACCTTTCATTTGTGTATTTTCCCCTTGAAGTTACCTTAAAATGTAATGCACAGTTTAAGCTGGTATTTTCTAATACTAGCTTTAGTATCTGAAGTTAGTCCGTATTCTAGTCCAAAGGAGACAAAAGCCTCACCACCTTTCTTTTCTCTTCATTACCATCCTCCCTCTGCTATGCTCCTTCTACCTTCCATGTCTACCTAGGACTTTAATTCCAGATTATTATTATATTAAGACGCAGCCATAAGATGTTTAGACTTAACAGTTAATTTCATTGATTATTAAATATTGCATCCTATTTCCCATCTCTTTTTCTAGGATTTATTTTAATTCTTGCTGAGTACAACCTCAAGTAATTCTTTCAAGAGAGTTTCTGTGCAGTAAACTTTCTGAATCTATGTGCATCTGAGAATGTTCTCTACCTGTCCCCCTCCACAGTGTAGTTTAGCTGGGTGTTGAATTCTAGGTTCAAAAATTATCTTCCTTCAGAATTTTGAAGATGTTGCTCCATTGTCTTTTTGTATCTGAAGTTGTGGGTGAGAGGTCTGCTGTCCATCTGCTCATTCTTTTATCTATGTATTCATGTATGTATGTATTTTAAACTGTGTTAAAATATACAAACAGAAAATTTACCATTTTAACCATTTTAAGTGCACAGTTCAGAAGGCATTAACTACCTTCACATTTTTGTGTCTAATTCTTTTTTAAGTGATTGAATGTTCATCTCCAACCCCCAAACTTTCTAGAATTTCTTCTTTATCTTTGTTCTGACATTACACCAAGATTTGGGAGTTTTTGTTCATTTGTTCTTTTAGTCTTTTTTTTTTTTTGTGGGGGGCTGCACTGTGTCGCTTGCGGGATCTTAGTTCCCTGACCAGGGATCGAACATATGCCCCCTGTGGTGGAAGCGTAGAGTCCTAACCACTGGACCACCAGGGAATTCCCTGTTCTTTTAATCTTGCTTAGCACTTGTTGGAACATTTCAAAGGAGAAGTTGGGTCTTCTCTATTACTTCTCTGTATTCTGATGCCTGCATCTTATATTGATGGGTGTTGAAATGTCTGAATCTATCTTCAATGTCTTTAAAATTTTCTTTTACTCATCCCCAGTCTTTGTACTTTTATACTGTTGGTGTTTAGTGTGGTTGATCCCTCAGTCTCCATTTGCTCTTTCCACATATGTAGCAGCAATGGATTTCAGGAACTGTGCCCATCTCTAGGTGTGGTCTTGATTACTCTAAATTAGTCATTGTAATCACAATCCCCCTGTAAGCAGTTAGCCCAAGAACCAGGATGAAGCCTGAACAAGGCATTCGCTTGGCAACATCCTCTTGATGCTGTCTGTGCTCATCATTGCTCCTGTGTCAGTCCTCTGCTGTGCACACAGTGTTTGGTCCACAGATATGCCCCTTCTTCTGCTTTCCATTGTAATTAGGGATTCACCTATTCTTTATAGCTCTTCTGCCAGTACTGGGGATTTGAGTGGAAGGGGGAGGCTGCAGTGTGCATGCAGGCAGCTAACATCATCCAGAACTTTTATCAATTTTTAAACAGAAAAAAATTTCTCATTCATAATATGAATGTACTTCCTTCTTAATTTCCTTGGCTTAGTTAAACCTATTTGTATTTTGGGGTGATGCCCACTGTTAGGGAAAGGATATGTGTTTCCAGCTCTGCGTACCCATCATAAATGAAGTGAGAGCTCGTCTCCCATCCCAGAGAGCTGAGTCCTGTTCGGAGCTCAGCTCAGGTTCACACCAGGAAGTCCCTGTCTCTGTCAGATGCTTCACTGAGACAAAGGGAGCTTGTTATGTAATTTTTAAAAAATTACCAAAGCAATGAATACTTATGAACTTTGGAAAATATAGAAAGTATAGTTTATGGATTTTCAGGATGAGTTGATATTATATTTAAAAACCCAATAAGTATATTTAAAATATATATTTTAAAAAATGGTCAGAAAACAAATCCCCTTTAATCCCACAACATAAAGATATCCCTAGGCAGCAGGTGATTGAGATCAAGAGTTAGGGTCTGATATGACGTGATCTGGGTTCAAATCCTGGCTCCTCTGTGACCCTGTAAGATCAGCATTTCACCTTTCTAAGGACTGGTTTTCCAAGTGTGGCCTCTGACCAGATATCAGCATCAGGCCTCATGCAGACCTACTGAGTCAAAAACTCTACGATGGGGAGGGCCTAGCACTCTGGGCTCAACAAGCCCAGGTGCTTCTAACGTATGCTCAATTTTGAGAACCATTACTCTAAGCATGGTTTATTTCATTTGCCCTTTAGCTATGTAATTATTTGTAATTGCATAAGTAATACATGGGTACATTCTTGCTGAAAAAAATTATGTCACATAGAGTGAAAAAGCAAAAGTCCCTCTTCACAACAGTCAGGTATAAGATTCCTTCCCAGTGGTCACTGCAGTTACCAGTTTGCTGCCTGTTCTTGCAGATCATTTTGTCTGTGCATATACATGCATCTATACAGACATACATGCTACTAGGAATATGTAGTTTTGTGGGTTTTCCTTTTTTGGTGTTAACAGAAATGGTATCATACTTTCCAGAAGTTTTTATTATTATTATTATTTTACTTGCCTTGGGAATTTTTCAAAAACAGATCCATTAAAAAAATCACTTCTTGGATCAACCATGATTTAATTTCTTTCTAATACAATCACACAGTAAAAATCTTTGCACGTGTCCCCTCTTAAAATGTGTGAGAATCTCCCTCGAGTAATTTTCCACAAGAGAAGTTTTGGATCAAAAGAGAAGAGTGCACATCTAAATTTTTGAGGCATTGTCTGAAATGCTTGTACCAATTATGGTCCCACCAAAAGTAACTAAGCACTGTTTCATCTCACTTCCACCAACACTAATGTCATTAAACTTTTCAATTTTTGCCAATTTTCAATTTCTTGTTGTGGTTTAAACTGCATAACTTTGAGTGCCAATGAAGTTGAATATATGTTCACATGTTTGGTGGTCACCTGGGTATGTCCTGGAAATTCCCTCTTCGTACTCTGCCTCCGTTTCCACATTGTACAATGGAGCTAGTGATAGTACCTGTTGTGTGGGGCTATTGCAAGGATCACCGCTCAAAATGGTCAGCACCATGCGTGGCACATAGTGAGTGCTTAATAAATGTTTGCTCTTAATGATTAACACTTTGATATAATTACTTCCATTTTTTATATGTAGCTTTTGAAAGACCTGGTTATTACCATACTATATAGTTTTTAAAAATTGACCATGTTGCATTCTTTTCTCAGTATTTATACAGTTTTCATAAATATGTGATGATGACATAGTCCATCCAATAGCTTCACCACACTGACCCTCATCTCCTGAGGAGTGTTTAGTTTGTGTCTTGGTTGTTCTTGTAGTAAATAATAGTTGATAAAGCATCTTTGTGTATGAAGCTTTTTTAGGAGTGAGGATCATTAAGACCCATTCCTTATAATTTCAGCAATGAAGTTTCTGGAGCAAAAGAACAGAGCCTCTTTATATGTATAGAAAAATTATTTTCTATGTGGTTGTACAGATTAAAAATGTTTTTATTATAAGGTTAATGCATCTACTCTTTTTGCACTTGTTACACACACACGCACACACACACACACACAGACACGTGAAAATCCAACCATCCTTAATGATATAAAATCAAAGTACGAGGCCACTTCTCTCCCTCAACATACTCCCTGTGGCATGCCAGGTGTGTATCATGTCATATCCTTTATCAGTATAAACACACACACACACACACACACACAGAGAGAGAGAGAGAGAGAGAGAGAGAGAAATGTGGATGTTTGTTTGATTAGGCAGAGAAAATATGAGGAAAAAGAAGGCATTTATCTAGATTATTATTATTTAAAAAAAAAGACAATATTGCCCTGCTTTTTTTTTTAACATTTGCAGACTTTTTTTTTTTTATGGTTTACCCTTCTATTAGTCAGGTTCATGGAATTTCAAGCTAGACTTTATCTTTCTTTAAATACCATCCTTTGCAGATGGATCCTCATGGTGAAAACTCAGATCTGCCCATGGTCCTGAAGAACAAGCACTAGGGCTCAGGAAACACCCCCAGCTCCCCCTGAAGGCCCAAGAAGGGTGGGCGCAGCTTTGAAAGTCTGGGTGTTTCTCAATGCCCTGAGGGTGGGCACAGTGGTATCTCCCTCTCCCCGAAGAGTGAGGAGCATATTTGTAATCTGAATATTGCTTGCCAGTTTGCGAAGCACACTACACTCTAACTAACCATGCAAGAGGCTCTGCCCCTCAGGTTCCGGAGGGCCCAAGCAACCAGCAAGAGTGGGATAAATTTCGGGGCCTGGGAGTTGTCGGTTCAGGGTGGCAGGTTTCAGTGAGCACTACAAACCTTCCCTGGCCTCTCAGCCCTCCTGCGAGTCCTGAGCGCCAGGCAGTTTTCTGTTGTTCTAGGACCCGGTCCTTAGGTCCTTAAATTCCTGCATCCCATGGGGAAGTTTTGCAATTCTGGCTCCAAAAATGTGTCCCCATCCCCCAGACCCCTTCACTCCCTAAAACTCCCGGTGGGGCAGGGAAAAACACACCTGCTAGGACAATTCTGATGTCACCCTTGTCCTTAGACACTCACAGCCAAGGCTCTGGGTCTCCAGGTCTCTGTAGACCTCTGAGATGACAGCTCCTGGCTCTCCGGTTGAGGCGAGAGCCATCAGAATCAGTGGAGGGTGACAGACCTGTGACTAATCTTTCCCAGCTCATTTTTGGCTTCCTGCCCTTTCCGTTCATTTGTAGCTGGCTCAGGCACACAGTTGCCAAGAAACGTCTTTATCAAGACCCTCTTTTACAAAATAATGGCTTTTGTCTTAGTGCTATCGGCGGTTATCGCTCTTTTCTTATGTATTGAAGGCACAACATTTTCCCTTATTTTCCTCCTGCTCCGAATGAAGTGAGTTTTCTTTCAGGATCTTTGTAAGTTGCAGTTCTTTTTCTGATGGCTCTGGATTCTCGCCTACACACCCCATTATTTCTTTGAATTCCTTTTTTAAAAAATTTCTTTGAATTCTTGAACAAGCTGGCTCAGTTTATTCTATCAGTGACACTTATTTCTGTTATAGGAACTCTGTCTCCAACCCTAGATGTTTTTACTTTTAATGTTTCTCATCCAGAAAGCTGATTTTATTCTGAGCTCTTAAGTTATTATTGCTAATAATAGTGCTGTTTGCCCATATTCCTCTGTTTCCTGAAGAAATCCTTCAGACACAATTGGAAATACTTTATTTTAATATTGTGAACTTGGGTTTTCACAGAGTCCATTTACCAATGTTATGCCATCAGTTTCCTAAGATTTGGGATGTTTTGAGGTCCTACCTGGGGGCTGTGTCCAGGGCTTATTGAAGAAAACAGGAGGAGCCAAAAGCCACAAAGTCCTGGGACCCTCAAGGTTAGCTGGAGTTTGAAAAAAATAAAACACACTGAAACATATGCCATTTTTAGCTAAGTATGAACTGTAGCTGAGCCCTCAGCCCCATGTATGAAGGTACCCCTAGGAACCTGGCCTGAAGTGTACAAATAATATTACTTGTATCTCGAGCCACATGTATGCCATGAGTTATGTGAAATACTTTACAGGTGAGTTTTATACTCATGGCAAATTCAGGACACAGATATTGAAATCACCGTTCTTGTTTAAGGAAAACAAGGCTCTGGGAGATTTATTTCAAAAGACTAAGCCTTCAACTATTAAATGGAAAAACCAAGATTTGAACTTACATAGCCTGCATACAACACTGATCAGATAAAGTTCAGAAAGTTAGATCAGTCTTTATACAGATAAATCTCAGACCTAAGTGGACATCAAAATCCATAGAGAGCTTGCAGTAAGTTAGGGACTTGCATTTCTAACAAGTTCCCAGATGCTGCTACTGGACAGGGGACCACACATAGAGAGTCACTGCCTCAAATTCACAGTTCATATGGACAGTGCTTCGTGGTCTCTCCTTCAATTTCCTAGCAATTTGTCTTTCATCCTGGCTCTGGCACATTTCTTTTGCTGCCCCATGGTGTAGCTGTCAAAGGATGACCAGAAACTGTAAGGTCTTCAAAGGCACAATACCTGTTCAAATTCTCTCTACATGATCATCCTAATAGGTGCAGATAAGTGTTTATTAATTATGGCATGAATGATGTGGGGTCTTGTTACCTGTTGTTAGTAAACAAATGCTTATATTATTAATAGCTATGATTTAATGATTACTTAAGCATTTTACAGTCATTTAAGAGATGCTTCTTTGCTCAGTACCAGAAGCCTAAAAGGCAAATTACTCAGTAGGCTAACAAAATATTGAAGATATAATAGACTTTTCTTCAGGTCTAGATGAACAACATCCCCATTTATGCACCATGCTTGAAAATAACAAGCCTGGGCTTACCATAATTCCAAATGAAATTTGAAAGGGACCTCTAATAGGCACTGAAGCTAGAAATCACCAGGGTTAATTATTCATAAATTCTTCTAACCTCCTCTGGCCAGAAAGGTATGGGGACTGAGGAACAGTTACTGTTAACAGTGCAGCTCTCAGAAGCTGCGTTGGAGCTTGTGACTCCTAGGGAGTAGACAGTCCAGGCAATTCCACCAAAACTCCCAGGTCTGACTTGGCCTGCCTGGGATCACGCACCCATCCTTGACCAATTGCTGAGGCTGGGGGATGGAATTCAAAGACGCACATGATAGGAATAGCCTACCTGAGAGGTGTGGCTGGTTTCACTAACCACTTCACTTTCCATTGCATTATCAGAACAAGGTAGCTCTCCAGAAGATTCAGGAGGGCTGTTCCAGATCCCTTGTAATTTGAGATACCAGATGACCTTTATCACTTTGTGATCAATTCTACATCATAGCTTGGAGGTCCAATTTTATTAAGCATGGTCTTTTTCTTTTGGTGGAAAATATTTTTAGTTTTTCCTCATTTTGTAATTGTATGATTAATAAATGAACGTGTTTTTGTTATAAAATGTCTAAATAATGTAGAAGTATTCAGGGATAATGCTCCTTCCTAATCATTCCTCCTTTCCAATGCTCTCCCCAGCAGTATCTGCGCCATCTTTGTCTCCTCTCTGTGCCCTTATGTCTTCAAAGGTGGACCCAGTGAACCAAGCATCCTTTTGTTCACACCCTTAAGTGGTCCCCTCTCCTTGAATCTGGGCTGACACTGTGACTTGCTTTAACCAGTAAAATGTGGAGGAAGTAACAGTCTTTTTTTGAGACTAAACTTAAATCATTAAAAAAATGGCTGCCTTTGGAACCACAGTTTGGATGTGCCCTAAGTGTTTAACTATACATTTATTGATCAACATTTGAGGAGGGGGTTCAAATTTTCACTCTTTAGAGGCAATGAAGTAATGAATATTTTGCATGTACAATTTCATGCACTTATGCATGAATAGAGACCTACAAATAACATTACTGGGTAAAAGGCAAGCACATTTTCCATATCCATGGATATTTCCAAATAGTCTTCCAAAAAGTTTTCACCAAATTACACTTGTTACAAGACTGTGTGACAGGGCCCATTTTCCTGCTTCCTCACCCAACTCACTATTCTGCTGGGTGAAAAATTGTATCTCTTTCTGGTGTTATTTTAATTTCTCTGATCCATCCATCTGGGCACTTGTCTTTACAGATGCATGTTGGCCAATTGTCTTTCTTCCTCTGTGAATCTTCTGTTTGTATCCTTTGCCCATTTTGTCTATTAAGTTGATGGGCTTGCTTAATTTTTTTGTCTGTTTGTTTTGGATTTTTCTCAGTCTTTCACTTGCCTTTTCATATTGTTTATATCATTTGTCTTTTTCTTCAAAAATGACTAATTTTCATGAGCTCACTTATGGCCTTTGAGTTTTAGGTCTTTTGATAGATATATAATTTTCTATTTCTTGTAATGTTTCAATAATTTTATTTCTTAGCTTTAGCTCTTTAATCCTTTTGTGATTACTTTTGTGCCTGGGGTTAGGTGAGCATTTTGGAGAGGGCATGCCTTTCATACATAACACACACCTTATACACCATACACAACATCTGTGGGCAGGGCTGTCTAGATAGATCTTTTCCTAATGTACAGCTAGTCAAATCCTCACACCTACTGACTGGCTTATCTTTTCTTTAGTGACACCCACAGATCTGTATACCTTTTTCTTCTCGGCCCCATTCTAGTCCCTTGCATGATTTGTCTATTCCCATGTCAATATCACATAATTTTCACCAGTTACTTTTCATTTTTATTTTCTTCAGAAATTTCTTTGTGTTCTTAAGGATCCTCCTTTATGATATAAGTTTTGGAATTAATTTTTCTAGTTTTGGGGGTAAAGTCCTGTTGGGACTTTAATTGGCATCACAGTGAAATTATAGATGAATCTGGAGGAGGATTGGCATGTTTTTAGTATTAAATCATCCAATCCAGAAATCATGGTATGTCTTTCCATATAAGCAGGTTTTAAAAAATTTACTCATCCTTCATTAAAGTTTTTTTTAACTTAATCTCACAAATTTCTTGTTTATTTCATGTTTCTTGTTTCTTTTGATTGTAAATGGGATATTATTTCCCTGCTTTCTTTTGTTAGCATGTGCCTGATTTGAATCTGTTTTATCTTCTTAGTGTTTTCTTTGTCACTTTATTTAACACACATATATCCTTTTTATATCTTTATTGGGGTATAACTGCTTTACAATGTTTTGTGTTAGTTTCTGCTGTACAACAAAGTGAATCAGCTATATGTATACATATATCCCTATATCCCCTCCCTCTTTAGCCTCCCTCCCACCCTCCCTATCCCACCCCTCTAGGTGGTCACAAAGCATCAAGCTGATCTCCCTGTGCTATGCAGCAACTTACCGCTAGCCATCCATTTTACATTTGGTAGTGTATATATGTCAGTGCTACTCTCTCACTTCATCCCAGCTTCCCTTTCCACCCCGTGTCCTCAAGTCCGTTCTCTATGTCTGTGTCTTTATTCCTGCCCTGCCACTGGGTTCATCAGTACACACATATATTTTTAATCAGTGTGAATGTCTTTGACCTTTAATTAGTGGGTTTGATCCATTCATGATTTTGTGACCAATGAGGTGTTTGGACCTATCACTGATGTTTTGTTTAATGTTTATTCTTTCTCTTTCATTTGTGCATTTTAATTTTTTCCCTTCTTTTTCCTGGTGGGGCTATTTAGTTTGGAAGTTGATCATTTCATTCTTATTTTTACAGTGGCTTACAATTTTTTACACATGTATGTAAACTTATATTTTTCTACTGCTACCTAGAATTAGTTCTGGCCCTACTTTCACAAAACACAACTGCCTTTAGCAAGCTTCCCTCATCCTCTTCAGCCACTCTTTTTTCATCTGTCCCCTACCAGCCATGTTGAGGTCTTCTGAGACTTTAGCTCCCCATCATTGTAAAAAAATATTTAGAGTTATGCGTCAATAATTATTAAGGCATAAGGCGTACCTATAAATTTTTTTGATTCTTTTCATATCATTGTTTCTCGTAGCCCACATCCTTCTGTTTTTTGTATTCCTGTTTTCCTGGAATAATTCTTTCAGAGAGCATCTGTGGGTGGTTAACTTTCTGAGTCTTTGCTTTGCCCTCCCACTTGAATGGTAGTTTGGATGGATATAAGATTCTTGGCTTAGTACTTCTCTTTTTCAGTCTTCTGATGTTATTTGTTTTCACGTATTTGATGCTGAAAGAGAACTTTCTTTGTAAGTAACCTATTTTCTTTCCCCCTCATGGAATGTTTTCAGGATGTTTCTCTCTTGGTCCTTTTGTACTGAAATATGAAAAAAGTGGATCTTTCTTCATATTTCTTCTTGAGCCTTGTAGCCTCCCTACAACACTATAAATTTTACTCTCTTTGTTCTTAGATATTTCTTTCCCTCTACTTTTTTCTTTTCTTTCCCTGGAATTCCTGTGAGGCTGATGCAGGGACTTCTGCATCTAAATTCCACGAATGTAGACTCTCTTTTGTATTTTAATCTCTTTGGCACTAGGAGGTTGTATTCAGTTCTGGGAGGTTTACTAGGCTCCATTGTCCAGGCTTTCACAATTCTTCAGTTTTGTACATCTCTGGAGCCCATTGATTGAATTTTCTATGTGGTAAAAACCAGGTAGACATGGGATGGAAAAATCAAACTCTCATTCCCTATGGTTACCAAAACTTAGAAAATAATGCCTCGGAATACACTGAAGAAGAAAAGTGTAGGATATATACATATAATAAAATCAGAAAGTCTTATCAAAGGCAATAAATAATATCTGAAATGGAAACAACTCTCATGTTTACGGATACAAAAACTTATTAATAAATGTAAGTTCTCTTCAAGGTAATATATAAAATTTTGATTGTAATCCAAATAGTTTTTGAGGGCAGGAGAACTTGACAAAATGATCTTCAAGTTCTCAAGGAAAAATACATGGAAGAGACACAGAAATTGACAAATGACATAGAATAGAGTTTAGGTAAAAGTTCATACAGAAATAGGAATTTGATATACCACAAAATTGGCACATCAATCCAGGAAGACATGGATGAATTATTAAATCAGTGGTACTGATATAAGTAGTAGTCCATTTGGAGGCTAGTATTATAATTCCTGTCATAGCCTGTATAGATAAATTCCAAATAGATAAAAAGGGTAAATGAAAAACATTAAAGTGAATGTATAGATAAATAAATGATAAATATTGTTAAAATAAAATTTGGGAGAATATTGTAAGAATCTAGGGACACAAGACCTTCTTAAGCAAGACAGGGCATTCCAAAGCCATACAGAAAAGGATAGACATGTGATCACAGTAATTATTACCATATTTCTACAGTAACAATTCTTTTAGGTAAAATGTAGAAATTGACCATCAAAAGAAAAATAACTGAATGGGAGATTAATATCACATTAATTTATAAGAAAAAGATAAAGAACTTAATAGAAAATTGGGCCAAAGATATGAATAGTCAATTAACAGAAAAAGAAGTGCAAATAGCCAATAAACAAATGAAAAAACTACATAATCTTATTAGATATCAAAGAGATTCAAATTAAAACAAAACAAAAAAAAGAAATCTTTGCCCATGAGAGGCAAATGTTCAAAAGACTGATGCTGTCCACTGTTATGAAGGATAGAGAAATAAACTTTCTTAGACATTGGTGCTGAGAGGACAAATTGCTACAGCCCCTTGGGAGGATAACTCAACTCGGCGATGTTGGTGGTGGTGTTCACGTAGCACTGCAAACGTGATGATGGTGGTCATCATATAATTCCCTGAAGTTGGTCATGGTCTTCATATAACTGTGACAGCAGTGGAGGTACTGACATATCTGTGAAGGTGGTGGTGGTAATCATATAACTCTGAGAAGTTAGTCTACATGTTACTCTGCTACATTTGTCATGGGATTCACATGGCTTTGTGTTAGTGTTGGTGGTGGTATTCACAAGAATCTGTGACATTGGTTGTGGTCACATTCATATAACACTGCAGAGTTGGCTGTGTTATTCAAATAATTCTGCAAAGTTGTTGTTGGAGGTATTCATGTGACTCTGCAATGATCAAGGTGATAGTATTCATCTAACTCTTCAATGTTGGTCATGTTATTGGTTATTCTGTGAAGTGGGTGCAGGTGGTCTTCACATAACTCTGCTGTGGTGGCCATGATATTCACATAACTGCGATAGTGTGGTGCTGATGATATTCAGTTGATGTTGGATGTTGATTATGGTATTTATACAACCTGTGGTGTTGGTTGTGGTAGTCACATAACTCAGTGGTTGGGTTGGTGGTAGTCTTCCCATAACCTCATCATTGGCTGTCTATTCCTAAAGCTCTGTGACTTTGGTCACGGTATCCACATAGCCCTGTCATGGAGGGGGTGTTTGCATACACATAATCAGCAACTGTGGTAGGTGCATTCATGTGATTTTATGATGTTGTTGCTGATATTATTTCCATGGCTCTGTGGTTGGCCAGGTGTTCACATTTCACATACTACCATGGTGGGGGCAGAGGTGGTGTATGATGAGGCAACCCAAGATGGCTGTTCTCTTGTTCTCTGTGCATTCCCTGCTTGACCAGTACTAGCTTCACTTACACCCTACTCACATGACTGAACTTCTTACACATTTGCCCTCAGCCCCAGCTAGTGATCATTCTAATCTTTAGATCAGGGCATCTCCACTGTGATAGCTTATCAAAGGGGCAGTGAGGGATGTGCTCCTCTGCTGGTTTCCCTGGTAACTGATTGCCAACCTGATGTGAATTCCCCCTATAATTGGTAACCTCCCTTTCCCCCGGGAGTGAAGACTACTGCCATGTCCTGCCCGCCCTCTGCTGCACGTGGTGGGTTGTCACTCTAGGACCTTGCTTCAAACCTGTAAGATCCCCCTATCCTTTAAATTGCTTATGTCTCTGTCACTGACTCCGAGCTCTTTCTTGGGTCTTGAGGCTGGGCAAGTGCAGGGCTTGCAGGCCTGTAGGATGCAGCCCAACAGGTGGTATTCAAATAACTATGTGGCAAAAGTCGTGTATTCACATGACCCTGCAACACTGGTGGAAGTTGTGTTCACAGACGCTGTGAAATTCATCACAGTATTCCTATAACCCTAAGACGTTATTTTGTTATGGTGTTGGCATAACTGTGCAACATTTGTGTTGCTACTCACATATCTTGCGTTGGTGGTGATGGTATAACTCAGATAACACCAGGACCTGGTCATGGAATTTACATAGCTCTATGACAATGGTAGTGTTGGCATTAACATATCACTGTGAGGTAGTGATATTCCCATAACTGAGAGAGCATTTACAGAATTCACATTATGCTGTGGTGGCGTTGGTGGTATTCACATATCTCTGCAATGTTATAAAGTGGTCTTCAATAACTCTGTGACAGCGGGCGTAGTAATCAGATGATCTGCAGTGGCCATGTCATATTCACACATCTGCAATGGTGGTTATGGGGTTTCCCTAAGCCTGTGACCATGCATGTGGAACTTGCATAACCCTGCAGTGCTGGTGGTGTTGGTAGTCATATATTTCTGAGAGATACTGACACAACTTTGCCACTTTGGTGGAAGTAATTACTTCACTTTGTAATGTTGCTGGTGGTGGTATTCACCTATCTCTGGGATGTTGTTGTGATGCTCACACAACTGTGACAGTGTTGGGTGTGGCAGTCCTATAACTCGGCAAAGTGTATTGTGGTCTCCACATATCTTAGTGACAGCGGTCGTCATATAACTCTGCTGTGATGGTGATGGCATCCACACAACTCTATAATAGCAGTGGTGGCAGTCACATAACCATGCACTGTTGTTCATTGTTTTCATGGGACTTGTGACATGGTTGCAGTATTTACATAATTCTGCAATGTTGGTCATGGTATTCATGTAACTTTGTGATGATGTTGCGTAAGTCTTCGACTTTGCTGGTGGTGGTAGTCATACAACCCTGCGATGTTAGTCTTCGGATTCACATGATTCTGTGATGTTGTCATTTTAATCACATGACTCTGCAATGTTAGTGGTCGTCTAATTCGTATGTCTCTGTGACCATTCATGGTACCCACATAACTGATGGAGGTGACAGTATTTAAAAAACTCTGTGACTGTGCAGTGGTTAGAGTAATAGTCACATTTCAGAGAAGTTTAAAGTTTTGTTTAAAGTTATATAAGAATATATGACAGAGCCAGGCTCAAATTCAGGCTTTCTGAATAATTCAAATGCAGTCTTTTCTGTACTATACCATGAGATCTCTTCCTGCTAAGTCTAAATTTAAAGGCATTGGTATAAAACATCTGTACCGTCAAACTCCCCAAGGGCTTTGGAACACAAATATTCTATCTTTTCCACTCTAGTGGTTGTCTATAGCTTTAGTTGTGGCCATATATTCACATATACACATACATTTTCACGTGTAAAACTGATAAAAAATTTAGCTACAAATTTAGATGTGCAAGTTGAAATTCTGAAAATTTATGTTAAATAATGCAGAAGAGGTCTTTCTAGTAAACCAAAATAAAGCACCTTTGGGGGTAATCTATAGTTTATTCATATAACCCAAAATACATTTATTAAATAATGAAGTTTAATGTTGGCCAAAATGTTGGTACTATAGTGTTTTCATTCTTTCTTTAAACTTATAAACCTCTAGAAGCTTTGTAAAGGACTAGAAATGTGATGCTGGAATGTTGGGGTTTGGGTGGTGGTTACATGACAGGTACATGTTTAACCAGTCACTGAATTATACATTTAAGATTTCTGGGGACTTCCCTGGCAGTCCAGTGGTTAAGACTTCGCCTTCCAATGCAGGGGGTGCGGGTTCAGTCCCTGGTTGGGGAGCTAAGATCCCACATGCCTCACGGCCAAAGAACCAAAACATAAAACAAATTCAATAAGGACTTTAAAAAAGGTCCACATCAAAAAAAATCTTGAAAAAAACAAATTTCTGCATTTTACAGCATGCTAGTTATACCTTGACAAAAGTTTTCGAAAATGTATTTCTAAAGAAAGTGAAAATACTAATGCGTTTCAGAAAAGTTAAGCATAGTGTCAAATGTCAGCACTCAGGGTATTTGCTGATGGGTGTGAGTTATTACTTTTATTACTTTTATAGAAACAGAACAAAGTGTCACCATGAATAAAAAGTTAAAATGTGGCTAAGAAATATGTATGCCTCCCAAAATGCCCTTGTTGTAGTTAGGAATTGTCTCTTCATGTCAGTTCTCAGTGCTCATGATTTACATTTTCTCCCCTTGCAGTACTTGGGGTGCATTGAAGTTCTTCGCTCAATGAGGTCACTTGACTTCAGTACAAGGACACAAATTACCAGGTAAGCCCTCTTGAAAATGGACTCCTGTGATTTTACTTTGAAAAGGAATGCTTTCTGAGATTAACAACTAGAAATTTCCAGAGGGGAAGTCTGCCCCTTGAGTGCTGGCGACTGGTGACAGGGAGTCAGGACCCACTGTTTCAATTCTCTCTAGTGTTCATCCATGTTTGTGACACGTGTGTCTTAATACAAGCCCCCTGATGGACACTCTCCACTTCTAAGCTCTTTTTATAATTAAGCTGCAGACAAATGGAGTGTTTATGTTTGTTTCTTTAATAAATGAAACTCTAAGACCAGATTGATATTTTAAAATCAACTGAACTGTGTTATTTCTTTTTAAAAAGAAAATCAAGATGTCAGAGAGAATTTCCAACAGTATACACAGAGAGTAAAATGTGTAGAATTGGAAGTAGAAATCTTAATGGGAGTAGTAATTTAGAAAGCTGAACAATTCTTTTAAGGTGTCAGTGGTTTTGAACAGGTTTATATATTCTCCAACATCAACTAGATTTTAAACTTCTTGAGGGTCAGTTCTGTTTTTGACCATTGTTTTAAAAAAATTCACAGCCTAGTAGAGCGTGTACCTTTAGAAAAATGCCAATTTCAAGTCATCTTGAAGAAGAGAACCAGAAAGCTAGGACTGGGTCTGTGAAATAGCTACATTTCTGAGGGCGATGAGCTTATATTGCTTTGGCAGTCGTGGAATTGTTTAATCTAAATAGCGATCTCAGAAAATGCCTCATTTTTATTTCATTCAAATCTCTCTATTGGATATCTTTGGATTAGCAAGACAAAAAGTAAAGATTGAGCTTTAGAAAGCAGTTATTTGTAGTAATTAGCTACTCAGTAATGTACATTGCCTCAATTCTATCCTTTAAGCACAACAATGAAACCTCTTCTTGCTCATTGAAGAAATTCGTGTTCAAAGGGTTGATGTTCCCCTTCTCTCTAAAGCAACTCAAGACACACATATTGGGAGCACACAGACAGTAGTAATCTACACCAAGGGAATAATCCATCTCTACATATTTGTACAAAATGGTTTATGGAATTTGCCAAGGCAAAAGAATGGTATTTTGAAGTGAGAGCATTTAAAAGAAAAGTTTGAATGTTTAATCAATGATTCATTCATCCCAGCCATGAAAAATGCACGTGCCGTGCGGGGTGGGCAGAGCGCTTGGCCACGGGCCTGGGGATACTGGAACCTGTGACACTGGTCACCTTCTCGTGGGTGGTGGCAGTTGTTGTTTTTTTTTTTTTACTTACAAAAATTGAAGTATATTTGATTTACAATGTTGTGTATGGTGCGTTTTTTTTTAAAGAGAATTGTCGACCATTTCTACTGAATTCACTTTATAGATATTAGAACTTCTGAGATGATTTTATGTCATTTTAATTCTTCTGATGTATTTATTGAGTGTTTATTGTCACTGTGCACATGCAGCATGCTGGCCAACTTGGGCCGTCCTGCTTTGTAAGACCTCCTGGTTTTGGGGGAGAAAGATGCACATGCAAATGACTGAGGGGCCTGCTCCTCAGGAGTGGAGGTGGGTGGGGACCAGTGAGCACGCCCAGTGTGCCCTTGGATGAAGGTCTCAGCACTATTTGAGAACAGCTATAGTAGTGGTAGAAGAAAGCCGTGGAACAGATATCCAATCCCATTCCATTTAGATTTCATCAAAGGTACAGCAATGTAATGGGCCAAGTGGAGTGCCATTCTTTGACTCAGAAAACTTGGTGTTGCATTCTGGTTATACCATAATTGCTTTGGGTTTATTAGACTTTTAAGAAAAAATCAATTTATTTATCTTAACTGAAGTACAGTTGATTTACAATTTTGTGTTAATTTCTGCTGTACAGCAAAGTGATTCAGTTATGCATATATATACATTCTTTTGGGTTTATTAGATTTTTGAAAACTATGTTTGCTTTTCTTTATGATGCTTTCTATTGTTTGCCTCATTTTTATCATGTGACATGTTTCTTATTTTAGTTAATAGCCAGAGACCACTTGTAGGAAACAATTTGACAAGTCAGCATCAGAAAGAAGCCTTTGCACCCAGGACAGGAATGCCCAATGATGTCCTGTAGACGTGGCATATTTTAAAGCCTACGTGGTAGCTGAGTGTTAAACACCCTATGATTAAACTCTACCACCGAGGTTTACTTCATATACTAAAGTCATTCTTGAAAGGTTGTAGGGAACTCTAATGTAATTGTTATATTAGGCCCTAGTAAAACCTGTTTCCAAAGCTTCTTAGCCATGCCTTTCATAAAAATACATATATATATATATATCTTTTATAAGGAAACAACCAATCCCTGCTCAGCTGTTCCACTATTTCAAGGTTTGGATGTGTCTTTTAGAGGTTCTGACAGCCAAACCAGGTGTCCTTTTGTTGGGGTCAGTTTAGTTTTATGCTGTTCCTGAGTCGGGGTTCAGATTGATTGTGGTACTTGCAATCACACCAACACTGGATTACTGATCTCTTACTAATAGGTCACTTTAAAAACTACCCGGGAGCTGCCATTGATGGTGACGGTTAATGGTCTTGCCCTCCTAGCGCTCTGGGCAGAGGCGTTTGGTGACTCGTTCACAGTAATCAGTGCCCGCCATATGGAGGAGATGGCCTGTATGTGGAGCCCAGCTCTGCTAATTTCTACCCCAATCGTTGTTGTGGGAAATAGAACAATTTCTATATCTGATGCCCACAGGACAGGCCCTGGCAAAAGGGCAGCCTTGTTTAAGTGTTTGCTCCGTCCTGTTGCCTGAGCTTGTATTCAACACGTACTGGGACACAAGACCCCAGTGTCCAAAGAAGTGAGTGTTGGCAAGCATGGGGGCATTTGAGGGCATATAGATCGTGGCCTCGACAGCCACTGCTTCCCCGGGTCAGCCTGCCGGTGGGGTACATGGAGGAGTTGAGAGACTCGGTATTTGTGAAAGTCTGCCCAGGGGACAGATGCACACCAGAAGAGGAAATAGCTTCTGGAGAAGAACTAGCTTCCCAACGTGCCCCTGGTCACACACCCGGCATGGCCTCGCAGAGAGCGAATCCCTTGAGCTCCTTCCCTGCAATGTGCCCTCTGTCCGGGAAGACTTCCTACTCCCTTATGATGAGGCACTATTAAGGCCATATAGGAATCCCGCTGCCGAAGGTGGGCCACTCCAGAGCCTGTGGCAACTGCCCTCTGCTCCCTGCCCCGCCACCAGGAGCACCTCACAGTCCTTGAAACCCACAAGGGACTGTTCTCCCCGCATGGATTTCACACCGTGCTGCGCAGCCCCTGAGGGCCTTGGGGGAGGGTCTCAGCTTGGTGTCACCCTGGGGAAGGTGGGGGTCCCAAGCAGGGAGGACCCAGCTCCCCAGTCAGAGGTCAGTCAGAGACCTCGGCTTTCATCTGAGTTCAGCCACTGGGTCTCCACACGAGGTGACTGTGGCACAACGCTGACGGCCACTGCTCCAGCGACTGGCCACTCTGCCCATGGGAACCACACCTGCGCTTCCCTGAGAAGTCCACTCCTGCGACTTCTCTCACCTTGCCTTGGGGGAGGGGTTGAACTGAGTTACTGTACTTCCTGTCGGAGCGAGATGTGCCTCATCAGATGGGGCCCACTCTGGGGAGATCGTGCTCTCGGTCTGACACTTGGAGAGCAGCCTGTTGGGCCGCACTGCAGGGCGACAGGAAGCTCCCACATGCTGTGGTCACGGGAATAGCATGGCCTTACTTTCTTTCCCCCATCCCATCTGCTAATCTTTATTTGATTTATCGTGTTAAATTTTATCTATTATTGGAAATCACCTTAAGCCGTTTTTAGGGCATGGAAGGCTATAAATATATACGCAGTTAAACCCAGAGCACTCAGCAAGGTGGTCCTTCTCCAACAGTAAGTGTGAACATCTGACGTGTATTTTTGGTTCTAAACGACCCCAGCTGACCTCCTGCACCGCTTGGACTCTTCCGATAACTGCTGAGTTTGCTTTCTACTCAGGCCCACGTAGACACGTGGGCTCAGTGTACATGGTTTTGCTACACTTCCTGGGTGAGCTCCTGTTAATAAAATGTTGTCCAGGGCCCAAGACCAACCTGCTTTTCCAAATTGTAGAGAGTAAACAGTTGGATCTAGTTAACGGTTTTCGTTTCCCTCATTTTAAAGTTGTCATATTTTCGATGGGCCCTGAAGATACTGGTTTGGCCCAGACCTTGGCCAGCACTGCCCGTGGATGTGACCACCTCCTAGCATTCCGCTTCGCATCCACACGCTGGAGGGTTCCGCTTTGGAATTGGGGCTTTTCAAAAATTCCCCAGGAACATGCATAAAATCCTTCTGGTTTGAAACCAAACTCAAAATTTGTAAAAGGAGAGCATTCTTCTTTGGGGAAAGTATTTCCTTCTGTTCTTATTCAACCTATTGATGGGGTCTCCGGAGACTTTTATCGCGGATGCTAGCACATGTGTTGAAGTTCAGGGTCACCTGGCCACGACCTTCTCATGTTACCACAGCCCGAGGAGGCAGAGTGAAATGGACACCGAATCAGCCGTGAGCTGGTGAGTGGGACTGAACGCTGTGACATTGGGATCTTCTCCGTCTGACGTTTCATGCGGGGACTTTGGTTAGAAGGTAGATGTGTGACCACGTGGAATTGGTCTGACAGTACTGGGCACTGTGATAGCTGCAGGGCTGTGAGTTTGAACAAAACAGCCGGCACGGCCTGGAGGCGGGAGGGAGAAGGGAGCCCGGAGACGAGATGTTCAGAATCACGGGTGCTCCTGCTGCAGTGAGAATGGCGGACTGGCTTGCAGGGGTGTTTCTCGCCAGTCGGGTGCATGGAGGGGTCCATCCTCAGCCTGAAGGAAGGCAAGTCAGACGGCCTCGGTGCAGCGTCTCCACTCGGTCCACCCTCCCTTCCCCGAGTCGACCTGGCAGGCTTGGTAACACTCACTCCTCCAGTCACTTCTGGCTCAGTGCTCTCAAAAAAAAGAGAAAAAGGCCCAGGTAAAACCTGTCACCATGCGGTCCTTCAGCTGCATCGAGTCCCCGCGCGTCCTCATCCGTGTGCGTCCGTCCCAGCCGCAGTGCATCTCCCCTCGTGTACTTGAAGGCCCCCCGGCACCGTGCGCCCTCGTTGGACTTCCTGCAAGAGAGGGGCCAAGAGGCTGCGGGCCGGGTGCCCTGGCCCCCTCGCCCCACACCGTATCCACTGCAGCCCTTCACCATCTCGCTTCAAACATTTGTGTCGTGTGGCCATTTTGTCACCAGTTCGTGGGGCTTGGAGCCGTGCACAGGGTGTGGTTTGGGAAAAGGCCATATTTACTAACAAGATATTTGTGTTGTTCGTGGAGGCTTTCCCATCCTCAGGGCGGCATTCAGCCTGTGAGGAGCTGCGGGGGCAGAAGACGGGTGCAGAGGAAGAAGGGCAGGTAAGGCGTTGGACACCTCTGCCTCTGGGAGAACGGCACACAGTCCAGGGAATGACACGGGGTCTGGTTGCGCTACCCTGAACAGTAGAAAGATGGAAACACCCAGGAAGGGTGGGGGGGGTTGGCTCTGAACGTCTTCTTTTCAGGTTTGGGGTGATCGTTCCCTCTTGGACTGTGGCATGGACTCCACATGCTGCACCAAACCGGCAGGGCTTCGGTTCTGTGGCTTTCTCACTTTGCAGGCTGAGAGGAGGAATTTGGAAGGTCCCTTATTTGTAAACCCATCGTATCAGTGATGTTGAGATGTGTGCTTGACACCTGGCAGGTGACATGGAAAACAAGGCTGACTTTTGCTTCGGTGCCTTGGTGCTGCATGGATCTGATCTCTCCAATTAGACCCCTCGGTCGTGATATTGGAGAATTCCTTTTTCACTACAAAATAAACACCTCTAATGTCGATTTAAGTTCAACATGCCAGGAAAAGGAGCAAATCTGTAAACATCTTCCCTGAGGCTGGTTGACTCTCAGGATTTGAAAGGAGAGCAGCAGGTGTGAACAGCCTGCGCACGCATCCCTGTGTACTCGACTAGTGCAGGTTGGTTAACTTGCGATTTTAGCCTTACTGGCTCGTTCTAAATTGACTTTTTCTGAACACATTTTTCAGACTGAGTCTCTCAAAGCCTTCCACCCCCAGGGGGGCGAGGCCTGGCAAGGGGGGGAGTTAGTGTTTTCTCAGTTTAGAATTCTTTTTGAAAACACCAGCTTGCCTGCGTGCAAACGCATCCGGGCTTCGGATGAAGCAGGCTGAGTCCTTCCGCTTTACTTCTACATCGTTACTCAGGGCTTAACACCAACCGGAATAGTTTTGTGCCCCTGCGCCTCCTTCGTCATCATTTGCGTGCGAGAATGTGCTAGACAGGGGTGCATGGCTCACAGGTGCCCAAGAAACCGCGACTGGGGAAAGAGGCCCAGAGTCACAAGGCAGTGGGACAGGCAACAGGAAGCGTGGGAAAAGTACCACAGAAACATGGAAGAAGGTCCCTGGGGCCTGGACAAGTCTGGGAGGACTTCCTGGTGAAGGGAGCATTTAACCCACGGTGAATTTCTCCCCCGACCACATGGCACACCAGAAGGAAGCATAAAACGGAGGCAATTGCTCCCACTTGGGCCCCACAAGGGGTTCTGCCCATCTGCCCCTGTGCAGTAATTCTAATGCCTGCCAAAGGGTGGGGCCTGAGTCGGATGCAGCGAAGAAACACAGGCACAGTCTGCACCCATCTGAGGTCCCGCCCCAAGCCCGCCTGCCTTTAGGACACCAAGAGGGCCCTGGGGCAAAGGGACACGGGTGTCTGCTTTCCGATAGGCCTCAATTTCATGTTCTGTCTCTTCATGCTAATACATGTTGAGGCATTCACCCGCTTTGTGAGGATTAAATGAGACATTACTTCTGGAAACACCTGGCACAGGCTATGTGCAGGAAAGATCTCAAGGCCATTCCCTTGGCCAGACCCACACGTACATGTGCCTTAATCTGTCCCCTGAGCAGACCCTGAGACTTGGTGTGGGGAGCGTACTAGGGAGGGTGTTGTAGAGGGGCAGAGGGTGGGAGTGGGCTGAGGGTGCTGGCAAAGCCTCCGTCAGAGCAGCGGAGACCACACCCTGGCCCTGGAGGCAGCGTGGCCGTGCTTATGCGGACGTCCCTGGAGCCCAGAGTAGGCTGGGGGCTGCGAGATGACAGCTCTGGCTGAAGGCTCGCGGCTCCAATCACTCAGCTCCTGGGCCTGTCTCTCTGAATTGGATTTTTCTCTTGGGACCTCCTCTCTGAGCAGCTGTCCCAGCCTGATCTTTGGACAGCAGTCTGCTGACCCACATAGCAGAGCTGTATTTACATGCTTGGGGTTCCTCACCTAGCAGGTGAGTAAAGGGATCCTTGCATACTGGCCCAGAATTACCTCTCACCAGAGAGGTGCATTCCAGCTTCTCATTACCTCTCAGCGTTGGCTTCTCACCCATGGAACAGGGATGGAACCCACACAAGCAGACTTGTTGAGAGTCTTAGAAATGAGACCTACACAACTCTGGGGCTGCACCTGGCACATAGTAGGTATTCAACAAATCTGGAGAGGGTTTTTACCATGGATTTAATTTTGCAGTTCCCTCTTTCCAAATTTCTGTATATGATAATATCAACTGCAGATTGATATTACTCTAATTATCAATATCAATCAATTCCATTCAGGGTAGGTTTTCTAGCTGAAAAGAAACTTTGGTTTGATGCAACAAACTGAAGTTACTGAAAAGGATAAAATATTTGGTAATGTGGCATTAATTTTCACTTGAGCCAATAGTATCTAGTATTTCATTCTATCTTCCTGCTTTGCCAATTGCTGCTGCTACTAATAATAATAATAGCACTAGTATTGAATACTTACTATATTGCTCTAAGCATGTTATTCATTCATTCAACAAATTTTTATTGATCACGTACCATGTCTAGTCACTGTTTAGATATTAGGAACAGAGCACTAAATCAAAGCAAACCTTTTACAGCAGAGAGAGAAAATAAGCACACAGACATATACAAAAGAAGGATGTTAAGGTGAACCACATGAACTTGTCGCTTTTGTAGTTGAAAATCATCAAATATCAGCCATTTCATGTTGTTGGGCATAATAATTTCAGAGAGTGGTGAGAGCGTGTGGGGTCTTCTCTCGGGATCCCTGGGAGGCGGGTTGTGTGCGTTTTGGAGATGAGGGCGCTGAGGATCAGAAAGTTCACAAAAACTGTCTAAGATCACAGAGCCAGGAAGTGGCCAACTTGAGATTGGAGCCAGAGCAAGTCGGAATCTAGAATCAAGAGTCTCCTATTGCTGCTCGATCAAGAGGGTTGCATCCTTCAGGAAGCCACAAGTGCTCGCAAACACCAGACACGCTGGGCGGGGGGGCACACTTGGAAGATGGAAATTCGATGTTAATTATAAAACTCCTTTCCTGACCACAGTGACATGATGGCCT
Source organism: Balaenoptera musculus (assembly GCF_009873245.2). NCBI lineage: Eukaryota > Metazoa > Chordata > Mammalia > Artiodactyla > Balaenopteridae > Balaenoptera > Balaenoptera musculus. The sequence continues at coordinate 19,043,312 of NC_045790.1, read as the reverse complement.
TGAGCAGGGCACAAAGAAAATGAGGCACTTGCAGTCCAGTTGGGATGAATGGGGCAAATATACATAAGGAAAAGGGTCAGTTGCGGGGGCAGAGTGGGCTCTGCAAAGACTGTGCTACACCCATTCTACTTGCTTTATTCATCCTGGGGATGTTTGTCCTGTGCTTCAGCAACACTTCATTGAATTTCACTAAATAATGGAAAGAAATATAATAAAAGTGTCTTTAAAAACTTTTCATATGAAAAGTTTGTAGAAAGGATGAGGCCCTTGCCACCTTAACTAGCTCAAAGTGAGTAGGGTGGGTTAGAACAGGGAGAGGGGGAGTGGGAAGGGGGTGACTGGGGGGGTGAGAGGATAGATGAGATGAGGAAGGGTGGGCTGGGTGAGGGGCTGCGAAATGGGAAAGGCTGCGTAGGAGGGGGGTGAGATGGGGTGGGCTGGGTAAGGTGGAGGGGCCTGGGTGGAAAGGACGAGGTGCCATCTTTCTGTCCCAGAGGTTCCGGGCGAGTCGTATTCCTTTTCTTGCCCTGACCATTGTAATAAACCAGTCTGATTCTTGTCTTTTTCCCAAACTGGAAAATACAGACATTATTCTACTTCCTTGTTTCTCCTTTCATTTCAAACACTGGTTAACACTTTGTCAGGATGACCCCATCATCATAATTTTCTGGCAAGCTGGTCATGGAGATCAGGTGCAAGTTATGTAGCTGTCTCTCCCAGTGAGGGCATAGTGCCCAAGGGCATGAAAACTTCCAACCATGGGACCTGTTCTTATGAACCTGGGTGGAGATATCTTTCTACTGACATTCTGCTGGCTGGGAGTGTCAAGGTCAACTGGGCATGCATGCACAGACTGCTCAGGGCTTGGCATGGGCTTGGACCTCCAGTTGACTGTACAGATGAGCCAGGATCTCACAGGATGTGTGGCTAGGAAGGGCAAGTGGCTAGGAGAAGTTCATTGAAATGTTGTCATTGAAATACAGAGAAAGGGGTTAGATACAGTGTCTAAGAGTTTAAGCTGAGCAAGTCGAGGACTTTGCAGAGTCTCATGTGCAAAGCCTCAAGATTTATTTGTTTGTTTGTTTATTTGGTTATTTACTTACTTCTTTAGCAGCTGGCTGTGTCTCCTGGTGAAACCTTTGGTTGGTAAAGACATGTCGCTCTTTACATGAAGGCAGAGGAAACAAGAAACTTGTCAGTTACCATGATGCCCTGCTATGGAGATTCTGCTGCACTGGGTTGGGGCGAGGCCTTGGGTGATCCCCAAGGTGGCCTGCTAATATCTCTGGATGACGGCAATAGGAACAGAAGGTCTTTGTCTCTTCTCTACCGTATTACACCACATGGAACGGTATTCTCACCTAAGCTGGGCTCCACTGTACTATGGATTTCTTGAAGAATCCAGCAGGCTGGGCATAGAGGGGCCACACAGATATGTTCTGACCTGGGGCAGGGTCCCCAAAGATTTAACACACATACAAATATCATCTCATTTTCTAGAGCAGTGGTTCTCAAACTTGGACATAAATCAAAATCACCTGGAGACCTTGTTATAACAGGTGGCTGGGCCCCACCCCCCGAGTTTTTGATTCAGTAGGACTAGGGTGGGACTTTCTGTCAGGTGTTCAGGGGGTGCTGATGCTGCCAGGTCAGGTACCACACTTTGAGAAGCAATGTTCCAGAGTTCTATTTGTAACTTCTGAACCATTTGCAACTACCATCTATGAAGCCACAGCTTTGAAAATAGGTCCACTTATTATTTTTTTCAAGTGATCCCACTCATCCAAAAATTTTAAAAATGGAGAGCGTACATGGCTTGGTGGCTTAGAATGGTTTAAATAGAATCCATAAGATGAATATGTGGCGTTCATTCCATACTCTCCTTAAGGACCATCTGGTGTGATGTATATTTATAATCCTCATGCCAGAAGCACATTTGTGTAAGAATGTACCCCTCTGATTGCTCCTTTTCTGACTCTTTCTCTGAGTTCACTTACCCCAAATATATCTTTCCATAAGGAACCCTTTGCCCTTGCCGAGGGCAGCTAGTGTTGCAGGTTCTGGAGTCAGATTATCTGGGCTTCTACTAGGCTGAACAACATTCCAGCTGTGTGATCTTGTGCAAAGAACTTAAGTTCTCTGTGTCTCACTTTCCCCATCTTTAAAATGGGAATCATAATGGTACCTTCTTCATTGGGTTGAGAAGAAATTGTGCTAATATCTGAAAAGCACTTAACATGCTGTCTAGTACATAGAAGGGCTCAAGGCATGTTAACTAATACTGATATTTTCATTTTTATTATATCCTCTCCTTGTTGGTAATCTCAATGCTTTAAATGCCACTTCTAGGTATATAAGCCACAAATCTGTATCTGTACCTCTGGATCTTCTCTTAAGTCCAGCCCTGTATTTTTAGCAGCTGACTGGACCTGTGTCCTCTTGGAGATGCTCGGTCAGTTGCCAAGTCCTAAGCAACCTATCTCTGCCTCTCTGTTCTGTTTACATCCCTCCATTCTCACCTCTATTACCATAGTTAGGTCCAGCTCACGTCTCCTTGAATGCTTGTCATAACTACAACCCACACATTTTCCCGAAGTAGAAACCAGGGAGTCAGTCTTATATCATCTCTCCTCCCTGTTCAATTACCAATGCTGTTGATTCTCCCTTGGAAGCCTCCTGAATAATTTCTCTCCTTTCTTCTAGTCTCTCTCTCCTTCAATTCTCTTTCTACTTGCTAATCCTGAATGTGACTGAAACATATTACTTCCTGTTAAGTTTCATTGTTTTATCCACTACCTGCAGAATACAATGAAAAAAATTTTAACTTGTTATTCAGTGTTCTATTTCACCTGCCCCAGCATAACTTTCCAAATATATTTCTTATAACTCCCCATTATGCTTCCTTTGCACAACCACACTGACCTACACACTGCCCCATTCTCCTGGTCCAGTGTCACACCTCAAGGGCAATATTCAGCCACAAGGAGTATTTGCTTTTGCCCTGAGCTATAAGACAACTTTGCCTGAATTGCTCTACAGGCTTTTACCTTCTTGCACATTGTATTAGACTTTTAAAGACACAGGCCATATTTCATCTACTCTAAAATACCATCTCCTATACAAAACACTTCATTTTTTTATAACCACTAAAAAAAAAAAAGAAAGCACTGCCTATTAAAATATGACACAATGCTTTCACATCACTTAGATTCAATTTACATATATTGAAAAAGCTATTTTGGAATTTTGCAGACACAGATTTATATCATTATAATACTTCTACGTTTGTTAGAAGGAAAATATAAGTAATATGAAAAAGGTATTCCTAAAAATTTCTTCTAATTCAGAGTCTGAATATAGTGAATCTTCTTTTTTTTTGACTTAGAATCTTGCTATCTATGTTTTTTTCTAAGCTTTATTGTCCTTTAGGCTATTTCAAGAGCATTAGAAATCAATACAATTGGAATCAGAAAAAGAATAGAAAAGATATTTGAACCTGAAAAGTGTTTTTTAAAAAGCACTAAAATTGATAAACTACTACGTAGACTGGTCAAGGAAAGAGAGAGAAAATTCAGATTACAAGTAACAGCAAGGACACATTACTACAAATACTACAGACACTGCTAGAATAAGAAGGGAATATTATCAACAATTTTATATCAACAAATTGAATAACATAGATAAAATAGACAGATTCCCTTAAAGGTACAACTACCAAAGTGGCTTAAAGAAAAAATAGATAATAGGTCTGTATCTATTAAAGAAATTAAATTCATGGTAAAAACAACAAACAGGGAACTTCCCTGGTAGGCCAGTGGTTAAGACTCTGCACTTCCAGTGCAGGCGGCATGGGTTCTATCCCTGGTCGAGGAACTAAAATCCCACATGCCATGCGATGCGGCCAAAAAATAAAAATAAATTAAAAAGCAAAACAAAACAACAAACAAACCTTCCCACAGTTTGCTAAACTTATTAGTTCTAGTAGCTTTTATGTAGAGTCTTCAGGAGTTTCTATACAGATGATTATGTCATCTACAAATAAAGGCAGTTTTATTTCTTCCTATCTAATTTGTATGGCTTTTACTTTTCTTTTTTTCTTGTCTTACTGCACAGACTAAGATCTCTAGTATAATGTTAAATGAGTTGTGAAAGTATACCTTCCTGCCTTGTTCCCGATATTAGAGGGAAAGTATTTAGTTTTCCACCATTAACTGTAATATGGGCTACAGGGTTCTTGTGGATGTCTTGTTATCAGATTAAGGAAGTTTCCTTCTATTGGTAGTGTGCTGAGAGTTTTTATCATGAATGTGTGTTGAATTTTATCAAAGGCTTTTCTGCATCTATTGAGATTTTCATATATTTTTTCTTTCTTAGTCTGCTGATATGGGTAATTACATTGATTGATTTTTTTAATGTTGAACCAACCTCTCAAGCCATGGATAACCCCTCCAGTGTACGATGTATTATTATCTTTTTGATATATTGCTAGATTCAATTTGCTACTATGTAGTCAGGGTTTTGTATGTAAGTTCACAAGTTGTTTTGTTTTTGTTTTTGTTTTATAATGCCTTTGTCTGATTTTGGTATCAGGGTAATGTTGGCCTCAAAAACTGAACTGGGAATTGTTCCCTCTTATTTTCTGGAAGAGACTGTGAAAAATTGGTGTTATTTCTTCTTTAAATGTTTGGTAGAATTCACCAATGGAACCATGTGCCCCTAGAGTTTTCTCTGTGAAAGGTTTGTTTGTTAGTTGTTTTGTTTTTTAAAAAAAATTATTTATTTATTTTTATTTTTTGGCTGTGTCATGCCCATTTCTGTGAGAAATGCTATTGGAATTTTGATAGGGATTGCACTGAATCTGTATATTGCTGTATATGGTATGGATATTTTAGCAGTATTAATTCTGTCAATCCATGAGCATGGAATATCTTTCCATTTATTTGTGCCTTCTTCAATTTCTTTCATCAGTATCTTACAGTTTTCAGTGTACAGATCTTTCACCTTCTTGGTTAAATTTTATTCATAGTTGTTTTATTCTTTTTGATGCAATTGTAAATGGGATTGTTTTCTTAATTTCTTTCTGATAGTTCATTGTTAGTGTATAGAAACACAAATGATTTTTGTGTATTGATTTTGTTTCCTACAACTTTACTGAATTTGTTTATTAGTTCTAACAGTTTTTTTTGGTGGAGTCTTTAGGGTTTTCTATACATAATATGCAAATAAATTTGCAAATAAAGACGGTCTTACTTCTTCCTTTCCAGTTTGGATGCCTTTCATATATTTTTCTTGCCTAATTGCTCCGGTTAGAACTTCCAGTACTATGTGGTATACAAGTGGCAAGAATGGGCATCCTTGTCTTGTTCCTGATCTTGGAGCAGCTTTCAGGCTTTCACTATTGAGTATGATGTTGGCTGTGGGTTTGTTACATACGTCCTTTATTATATTGAGGTATGTTCCCTCTATACACAGTTTGTTGAGAGTTTTTATCATGATTGGATATTGAATTTTGTCAAATGCTTTCTCTGCACCTACTGATATGATTGTTATAATTTTTACCATTCCTTTTGTTAATATGGTGTATCACATTTATTGATTTGCAGATGTTGAACCATCCTTCCATCTCTGAAATAAATCCTACTGGATCATGGGGTATGCTTTAACGGTTGTTGAATTTAGTTTACTAATATTTTATTGAGGATTTTTGCATCTATGTTCATCAGGGATATTGGCCTATACTTTTGTAGAATTCACCAGTGAAGCCATCTGGTCCTGGGGTTTTCTGTGTTGGGAAGTTTTTGATTACTGATTCTATCTTACTAATGGTCTGTTCAACAAAATCTTTATACATGCAATAATATAGATAAATCTCAGAAGCACTGTGCTGAGTGAAAGAAGCCAGACACAAAAGGCTGCATGCTATATGATTCCATTTGTATGACATTCTGGAAAATGTAAAGCTAGAGGCGGAGATCAGATCACCAGTGGCCAAGGTCTGGAGGTCGGTGGGAGAGGATTGACCACAAAAAGGGCATGGGGAAACCTTTCAGGGATAATGGAAATATTCTATCTTTTGATTTTGTGGTGGTTACATGATTATACATGCTTTTCAAAACTCATAGAACTGAACATCTAAAAGAGTGAATTTTACCTTATATAAAATATCTCAAGAAACCTGTCTTTCCACTATTGTCTCTGAAATTTTTTTTCAAACTAATAATACTCATTCTGCAAATTGTGATGTGTATATGCAGGAAATGGTAACTACATAATGACGGCTGCCTGGCCCACAGAGGTTTCAGAAATGTTAAAATATGAAAAAAATGTGCCTCTTAGAATCCATTCATTGTGCTTCCTTCTCTTCCCTAGGGAAGAGAACCCTCTAAACTTCTAAGACCTTTGATAACATCAACAGAGATGGGCTTTTCCTTACACTTCACAGACTTTGATTAAATTATTGGGTCAGTTAATGCATTTTACATCAGAGAAGCTTCTTAGACCTGAACTAGAAGGTGGAGAATTTTGTGCCTTGGGAAACATAGGGAATGCACAGACAATAATCAGGCATAAAATTTTCATGAAATAACTCTATTCTGTGGATCAAGATGTATTCTTTTTTTTTCTGGGTATAAAAATGACACCAAGAAATTAATGTGTGCATATTGGTACAAAATTGGACTGTATAGAAGCAGTGTAACCTCCTACCCACAAACCCAGCACCACATTCCAACTTTCAGATGCACTCTTTTCACGTTTTAACATCTCTGAAATCTGGATGCATCTATATTCAGTCGTATCTTAACCTCTTCCTGCCCAGTGGACTACAGTTGTATGTCTGCTGTTATTGCTGAGCACCTGACCATCTGATTGTTGTTCATGTCAGCTCAAGTAGACAACTTTGACCCTCAATGGTCAGTCCACCAACCATTTAAGGGAACATGAGTCTTCAGAGTTGGTCAAAATCCTTCCCCCAAGCCCTTTTGGAAAGGCCAAGGGTTAACTCTTGCATAATAGGCTTCAGTGGCTTGGAAGAAAATACCAAAATAGTCACGGAGTGTTCTTTTAAAAACTGCTGTCTCACCTACATTCTTGATGGCTCAGAGGATGATTTTACATAGAAATGCACAGATACAAACAACTGAATCAGAATGTGATTCAGAAGTGTTGAAACGACAATGCAAAGAAGTTGGAGGAATATTTTCATCTATTTATTTCACTTACCTATTTCTTTTTACATATACAGAAGAGTGATATATATATATATATTATATATATATATTATATATATATAATATATATATATATTATATATATATAATATATATATATATTATATATATATAAATCTATGCATTAACAAGTCTAAAAAAGTTCTCTGAAAGTATAAAAGAAAAGTTTTAAGTGATGAAGTATTGTGTCATAGTTTTTTTCTTTAGTTGTGGGACATACAATATGCATTTTTTCTTTATTTCTGGGACATAAAATATGATCCATTTTGTAGTCAGTTGCGTCTTCAATTTGATTAAATGTAGCATTTCCTTCATGTTTTCTATGCAGTTTAAAACATTTATGTGATTTTAAACTAACAGAAAAGGTGTAAGAATAGGACAAAGGATTCCTGTGAATCTCTATTTTTTTTTCTGAACCATTTCAGAGTAAGTTGGATATATTGTGCTTCTTAGCCCTTAACTATGTAAGAGTGTCTTTCCTAAGGACAGTGACATTTTCTTACATATCCAGAGCACAATGATCAAATCTGGAACTATAACACTGATAGAACACTATTATTGAATCTACAGCCCATCTCTGCATTTCATCAGTTCTCCCAGTAATGTCCTCCATAGCTGTTTTTGTCCAGTCCAGGATTCCATCCAGGCTCGCACATGGCATTTAGTTGTTGTGTCTCTTTGGAGTCCTTTAATCTGGAACAGTTCCCCAGCCTTTCTTTGTCTTTCTTGACATTGACATTTATTAAGAGTACAAGTCAGTTATTTTGTAGAATTTCCGTCACTTTTAATTTTCCTGTTGCTTTCCCATGATTCATTTCAGGTTATGTATTTCTGGCAGTAAACAATAGAAATTGTTGTGTCCTTCTCAGTGCATGACATTAGGAGGTACACGGTGTCACTTTGTCTCCATATTGATGACGTCATCTTTGATGAGTTAAGATGGGGTATTTTTCATATACATTGTTCATATAATAGTTTTCAGACTGTATATAAAAGTTTATGTTCATCTTTCCTCCTTTAGAATCATAAACATTTCTCATCATTAAAAGCTTTCAGTATTTATTGTTTATTATTTAAAAAGAATAAAGTCTAAAATGTCTGAATGCAGTGGGGACTGAGCCAAGTTATCTTGAAAGTTGGGTTTGAGTTTCCTTGATGAGCTCTCAGGGAGGCATTCTCACAGCCCACAAAGGCGACAGGCTGTCCCTAGAAGAGACCTAGGCCCTGGGGCAGCACATAGTAGGTGCTCAATCAATGTTTTTTGAAATCTTAAAGTTTCATGAATCTAGGGAAATGACTAAAAATGAAGCATCAGAAAAAGCAAATTGCTAATAGTGGCAGCCCAGAAGATGTGATTAATACGACAAACTCTGAGTGGAAAAAATGATGTTCAATTTCTCCTTCCTTTTGGCCCCCTGGGCCTTTTCTATGAAAATTAGTGCAGCTACATCTGCTGAGCAAAATGGAAGGCACTTGTTTTAGAAGACCTGGCTTCCTTTGTTGGAATATAATATTGTGGGATAGTGTCCTTTCTCTTCATATTTTAATTTTCTACTTATAACCTGGAAAAATGAAGACTTGTTGGATAATTTCCAGATTAGCAACTTATAACTCCTTTTGAAGTAAAGCCTTTAAGCACTGGAAAGTAAATTCAATTAGCTAATCTGTAATTTAGTTTAATGTACTTTAATACCTAAAATATCAGAGAGAGAGACATTGTTGAATGGTGAGTCTGATCCTGCCTGCTCTGGGGGACATGGTTTGTGGCTGGTGTTCTTTTAAAAGAATGAACTCCTTCTCTTCATCCTGCCTGCTGGTACCTGGCCTGGCTGGTATCCTTGCTCTGCGGCATCCGCCTCAGGACCCAGGGTCTCTGCAGCGCCCCCTCTGGTGGAACTTGTAACTCTGCCTGTTGCCTGGGCTGGGAGCACCTGTACCAGAAGTCTCCCCTTGCAGGGCTGGGGCGACTGGCTCCCAGCTGCATCATGCAGTTTCTTCCACACTCTTGTGCGGCCCTGGTCACTCCTTATTATGCTCTCTTCTATTTTAACAAAACAATCCTCACTTCCTCAGGCCCTGAGTTTAGCAGCACCAGCCTCACATAGGTGGCTGCTGGACCCCTTGTCCACCTCCACTCTGTCCAGAACCCAGGACCCCTCTTCCTGGGGAGGGCAGCCGGCGGCAGATCCTGGGGTTCTGGTTTTCAGACCCTTCGAGGAGCATCTGAAGTACTAGCAAATGCTCCCTGCTGCCTGTGACCATCAGAGGCCCAGCCTGCCCTCACTCCTGTTCGGCCTTGACCTGTTGAGACCTGTTGAGACCTGCAGGACAGGCAGGTGACAGTGAAGGTGGGGTCAGGCCACCCCTGCAGCCTGCACACCGGGCGCTCCCTGAGTGTGCACTGGGAGAGTGGGGGCACCCACTTCAGCGATTTTCACACCAAGCCTACCTTCCTTGGACATCTTTCTCTTGTGTAAAGAGCACACCCATGGGCTCCTCCTGGGAAAACACACACACACACACACACACACACACACACACCCCTGGCACTGCTGGTGGCCTGGGGAGTGGGAGTCCCGGCCCTGCGGTCCCATATGGGAAACAAAAAATAGGCTCTACGCCAGGGTTTCTCGGCCTCGACATCATTGACATTTGGGGCCAGATCATGCTTTGCTGTGGGGACTGTTCTGTGCATTTCAGGATGTTTAGAAGCCCCTCTGAGCTCTACCTACTAGATACCCCCTTCCTCAACATTGCAACGGCTCAAACTGTCTTCAGACTTTGCCCAGTGTCCCCTGGATTAAAACTGCTGCTTTACACTAACCTCCACACCTTAAAACTAAATTTGAGTTCATCATAAAAGTCATACGTACACGCCCACCAGAGAAATTTTAGAAAGCAAAGTACACAAAAAAGGAAGGGAAAGTTTTCCCTTAATCGTTCACAATTTTGCAATCACACTTCATGCAAAGTTTTGTGCCTTCATTTTTTTCTTAAATGTAATATTAAGTAATCAGGTTCATATTATTACTTTAATTTTATGTTATGTGCATATATTATCTCCAGGTCACTCCCTCCAGTCTATTCACTGGGTCTTAACGGAAATTAACTCAGCCCTTCACATCTGGTGGGAGCCAAGTCTGAGCACAGACCTCACTTGGGGGTGGATGGGGGCTGCCTTAGAGTCTCCACCTGGCTCCTGGAATCCAGGACACAAGCAAGTAATGATGTCCCTGTTCTTGGGGAATTGAGAATCATCTCATGCCCAGTTATTAGCTGGTAACATTTTGTATGTTTGACAAAATTCTTGTTTTCATCTGAATACAAATTTCTCATCCGTCCGTATTCAACATTAGTGCGTGTAGTAGAGTAGACCCTGATCCTCTGAAATGTATGTGCCTAAATATATGTTATTCATTATTTCTTATCTGTGGTTTGTTTACCTCTGAGGCAGTACTTTCTGACATGTGGGCAGACGCCCACAAAGCCTTTTAATAGCTGCAGAGCACAGGATGTGCTGAAGGATGTCCCACGAGAAGCATGGTATCATTTAGGTTTGAAAGGGCCTTAGCTCAATTATTTATAGACTCAGGCAGGAATTCTGTCATTCTGGGCATAAAAATGTATTAAAAAATGATGATACACTTGACAGGAAATACTGAAGGTTTAATTATACCCAAAATGAAGGACAAGATTAAAATCCATGAATCTCAGTCAGTCACCTATGACCCAGTGGGTCAGCCTGTAGGTAGGAGACACACTACACTTTTATGCCAGGCTGCTGCCAGGGTGCTCGTGGTTGTACACACGGCCCTTGGTGTCTGGCTCTGACAGCAATGATTGTTGTTGTTTTTATTTTGGCTAAACATAAAATTTACCATTTTAACCATTTAACCGTTTTTAACTGTACAGCTAAGCTTAGTGGCATTAAGTACATTCACATTGTTGTTCAGCCATCACCATCATCCATCTCTAGGACTTTTTCATCTTCCCAAACTAGAATTCTGTCCCCATTAGATAATCATTTCCCATTCTTTGCTCCCCTCAGCCCCTGGCAACCTCCAATCTACTTTATGTCTCTGTGAATTTGACTCCTCTAGGGACCTCATATAGGAGGAATCATACAGTATTTATCTTTCTATAACTGGTTGATTTCACTTAGCAGAATGTCCTTAAAATTCATCCATGTGGCATGTGTCAATTTCCTCCTTTTTAAAGGCCAAATAATATTCCACTGTATGTATATTCCACATTTGGTTTATCCATTCATCTGGTCAATGGACACGGGTTGCTACCACCTTTTGGCTATTGTGAATAGTGCTGCTATGAACATGGGTGTACAAATACCGAAGTCTCTCCTTTTTTGGAGATATATATATATATATATATATATATATATATATATATATATATATATATATATATATATAAATAATTTTTTTGGATATATACCCAGAAGTGGAATTGCTGGATCATATGGTCAGTCTATGTTTAATTTTTTGAGGGACCTTCAAACCAATTCCCACAGCAGCAGCAGCATTTTACGTTCCTGCCAGCAATGCACAAATGTTCCAGTTTCTCCACGTCCTTGCCAACACTTACTATTTTAGGCTTACTTTAAAATTTTATTTTAGTAATAGTCATCCTGATAGGTATGACATGGCATCTCATTGTGGCTTCAACAGGAATGATCATTTATACTTGTATAGTGTTTTGCTTTTTTATTTCAAATTCCTTTCGCATGTGAGTTTACATTTGATCCCCTCATAGGTGATGGGTGTTCGTTGTGACTCTAATGCCAGGTGCCCCAGTCTGAATTCGTCCAATTTCTTCCAGCATCCAGGGCTTATGCTACAAACTAGATCCACTCCCCACAGCCACCTCCCAGCTGTGTGACCTCGGACAGGCCACTTAACCTCTCTGGTCTTAGGTTTTTCATCTGTAAAATGGGAATCATAATGATTCCTACCATATTAAAATATTAATATGCTCAAAATCATAGGGCCAGATGCTTAGGAAACACTCCAGAAATGTTAGTTGGGGCTATTATTATTACTTTTACAATCTTCCTACCTTGGCAATAACATCACCCCGTCACCAGCCTCAGAGTCAGTGTCTTCAAATTGTGTGTGCTCTTGTGCTCTTCTTGAAAATGCTTCTTGGGTTCCCACCTTCCTTCCATCCCACCTCAGCTCTTCCCAGGATTCTTCACTACAGAGACTCACTTTCACATTAGACCCCTAAGTATTTGCCCAGCAACACTTCCTCCTCCAGTTTCTCCTTAAAAAAGATCATATTCCTGTTCCAAAACTATTTTCATCCCCTTTTTCTCTAGCTTCAAAAGCTACATTGGGTCCTAATGACAGAGCAGAATGCATTCCAATCATGCTGGCTGGTTTTCCTTTTGACTTCTCGTTCTTGTTTTGTGTTTAACAATGAATTTGTTGAGGTATAACATACCTCCAGTAGAGTGCACAAATATTCAGTGTAAAACTCATTGGAATTTTACACATGCACACGCTGAATAGCTGACACCCAGATCAAGACTTAGAACATTCCCAGACCCCAGAATGCCCTCTGTGCCTTCCCAAGCTGGTAAAACCCCACCCTGTTCTTGAACTTCTCATAAATGGGGGGATATAGGCTGTCCTTATGCCCACCTTTTTCCTTTCCCTCATCATATTCTCTTTGACCTTAATTCCTGCTGTTGTCTGTTCTTTTCTACTGATGAGTGGTACCCAGGGAGTGTGATACCACACAGCTGCTATGCATATTCTTGCGCGTGTCTTCCAGGGAACGTGTGCATCATTCCTCTGGGATATGTACCTTAGTGTGCAGTGGTGGTCAAAGTGTAGGCTATGTTTCTTATTTTATTAAAAAACTTTTTTTGTGACTATAAATGTTCCCCTTGATTCATTGATGTCTGACTTACATAAATAAAATCCACCCATTTTAAGTGTACAGTTTGATTAATGTCGGCAATTGTATAGTCATTTAATTACCACCACAAAGAAGATACAGAACATTTTTATCTCCCCTTCCAAATTCCCTTATGCTTTTTGTAGTCAATAGCCATCCCCAAGTCTTCCCCAGGCAACCATAGTACTTTCTGCGCCTATAATTTTGCCTTTTCTAGAATTTCACATAAATAGATTCATACCAAATGAGGTCTTCTGCGTCTGCCTTCTTTCATTCAGCACAATGCTTTGAGGGCCCCCATGTTGTTGTGTGTCATTGCTGGTAGGGATGCAAAATGGCACAACACTTTGGAAAACAGTTGGACAGTTTTTTTAATAAGTTAATATAAATTTACCATACAACCCAGCAAAACATATGTCCACAGTAGGTCAATGTTCATAGCATTATAATTCATAATAGACCCAAGCTGGAAACAACCCAACCATCAATCAACCAGTGAATAAATAAACAAATTCTGGTATGTACCTGCTATAAATACCACTCAGTGATAAAAAAGAATGAATTACTGATGCATGTGGCCACAGGGACTAATTTCTTGTTCTATTAAACTTTTTTTCTTTTAAAAATTTAATTAAAACAATAGATGCTTATTGTAACATGTCAAATAGTATAGAAGTACAGAAAGAAAAGATAAAGTTTCTCTCTGTTCCAATCACACCTACTTGAGGTAAGGTAACAGGTAACCACATTTTTTTGCATTCGCACACTACACACACACACAGATGCACCACATATCACACACCACACACATATAGCACACACATACACACAAACACACACACAGGAACTCCCCATCTTTTTGTTAAAAACGGATTGGTACCACACTCATTTCTCCACAATTTGCCTTCCTCAGGAACAGATCAGTAGATTTGGGTCTAAATCATTTTTTTATAGTTGCAAGTCATTATGGCTACATGACAATTTAGTCAACTCCTCCCATTTTTGTTGTTTTGCTGGACAAAGCCGCGCTGCAAGGTCACACGGGTCTCTGTCCTTTGCACTGGGGATCTGATTTCCATAGGATTCTTCGATGTGGGGCTGCTACAGGGTCGCCTCTCAAGTTCACACCATCTCAAGCAATTTATGAACGCAGTCCTTTCTTCACAAATCTGTAGCACGGGGTCTTAATGTTGTTAATTTACCAGTTTTATGGTTAAAACAGTGTTGCTGTTGTTTTCCTTTGAGGTTTTTGTGTTCCAGAAATGTGGCATCTTCTCACACATATCTGCTGGCTGGTTTCATTTCCTTTTTAATGAATCACTTTTATATCACTTGCCCATTTTTCTATTGGGTTCTTTTTCATTTTCTTATCAATTTTGGGGAGCTTTTTGCACATTTTATATGTGCTGGAAATATTTTGCAACACAATATCTCCCTCACTGTGAGATTATACTAATGATTTTCTAATATTTCATTTTACTTTTTATATTTGGGTCTTTTTTTCACCTGTAATAAGATACAGGTGCCCAAACTGGAATCTCCCACTGAGTTGAAATTCCACCTTATCATCTACTAAATTCCCTTATCTCTTTGGCTCTGTTTCTGGGCCCTATTTCAGTCCACTGATGGATTTTTCTTCCGTGTACCAATAACCTACGGTTCTGATCTTTGTGGTGATGGTGTCATGTTTCTGATCTCGTAGGAGGTGTTGCCCCTTGCTAGGCTTTCTTTTTGTTTAAAAACATTTCTTCACAATTTTTGAACTTTCTTATGCAGTCTAGCATCATACTGCTCAGTGCAGAAAGATCTCATTAGGATTACAATTATAATCAAATTAATTTATTGCTTTGGAGAGAATTTACATTTAATACTAGTATGTCTTTATATCTGGGGACGTTTATTCAGATCTTGTTGTGTCCTGTGGTAACGTTTTAGCTTGTCTTCATGCAGGCCGTGCCCCACGTGTTACACTCCATCCTGTGTCTTGCACAGTTTTGGCCTCGATGTGCATGGGGCTCCCCACCCTTCACCCCACCATTCCCCTTTCTATGTGCTCACTGCTGTTGAAAGGAAAAGAGTCTTTCTTGTTTGTCTCTACATTACCAAACCTTCATAGTACTTCCCAGTAGTTTTTTTCCTTATGTCTCTTCAACAACACAATTTCTCCCAGCGTTCATGACACCACCCTTGTGCTTACTTGCCTGTATCCTTGGTTCCCGTTCAAGGTCCTGCTCCTGGGTATCCTCTGTGCTCTGTAGCTGCCTTCCGGGCCCAACCTCCCTTCTCTTCATTTCTGTGTCTTTGCTTGCCCTCCCCTTTCCTGCACTGGGCTTGGCACTCTTCTCAACAGAGAGCCTGCCAAAACCCCCGGGGGGGTCAGCCTGTGCCCAGAGGACCAAGGATTTCCCTGCTCTGACCCTGCACTTGGAGGCCCGTGGTCTTTCCTTTCTCTGAGGCCATGTCACATAGTGTGGGGCTGGACGTGGTCCTTCCTCCTCCTCACGTCGTGCATTTGGTTTCCCTTCTCATGTCAGTTCTGAGCCCACCCTGTGCGGACGGCTCTTCTTGTCCGTCCCCGCTGCCCACAGGGTCTGGCCGCTCTGCACACGCTCAAGCCCCATGAGGGAGGGGCTGACCCAGGGCCCCCCCCCCCCACAGTGCCAGTGCTGGCCTCGTGGTCTCGGCTGGCCTGCTGGCCTCCCCAGCAGAGGGAAATGGACAGGGCATGGATGTCTGCCCCCCGTGTCTTGTCGTCTAAGTGAGATGCTGCATCTGAAGGCCCTCTCCTGACCCGGCTCGCCAATGCTGGGCGCCCATCCGTCATGTGTGCTCGTGGGATTCCGCGTGGACCCGACGATGTGCTTGGATGGCTTTGGAAGGCAGCTCGGGAGGGCTGAGCATCCTCCAGAGAGACGGGGTCTCGGGGCTCTGGAGCCGTGCCCAGTGTCACCGAGCGGCGCTGCACACCCAGCGGTGCTGCCCCTGGTGGCTGTGCACTGTGACAACGGGGCAAGGTCACAACCCACGGCCGGATGTCCCGGCCCGTCAGGGCTCGCCCCTGCTTCCTGTGTGACCGTGGGGAGCCAGCTTCTTCGCTCACGGGGGCTGATGGCAGGATGGCCCCTGGGTCACTGGGTGCATCTGATGAGTTAAGGTGGCCAGGGCCTCCCCACCACAGCCTCTAAGGGGACTCAGGGCTGGGAAAGGCCCGGCTGTGGAGCCTTGAGGATCTAATTCAGATTTTGCCTCTTCTAATACGATGTGATTCTGGGAAGAATTAAGTACCTTCTCTGAGCTTAATTCCTTTTATCTTAGTTTATTTTTCCCAAAGGGGAAGGATGGTGCCTACATCTCAGGGGTGGCAGCTCAGGGAGATGAGGGGCGTGAAGGCACACAGCAGAGGCTAGCTCCCTCACTCTTGGGGTGCTGACTTAGCACGGCGTGTGTGTGTGTGTGTGTGTGTGTGCACACGTGCGAGCCCCCTTCCTACAGCTTAGAGTCCTCATTTGCAGGGAGCCTGAAAACCCACCCTCCAGGTCCCAGACCCCCAGTCCCCTCTCGCTCTGCCCCTTAAATTGAGAATTACCTCCACACAGCAACTGCCCAAGTATATTTCTTTGAAAGTTTATTCCTAATGTTTCCCTCAGGCCCCTGTCTTGTGCCCTCTTGTCCTTTCTCCTCCACAAATTCAACCAGAGCGACTTTGTTTTCACATCTACATAGAAACAGGCAAATACGGACAGAAAGCCAGACAAGAGGACTAAGAAGGGAGCTCTCTCCAAATAGAGCAGCCTATGATGAACGGAGCTTGTTGAATGATCAGAGGAGGGAAATAGAGCTTGTCTAGATAAAAACCACCATGAGGCCGTGCCTCCCCCAGGAAGGGGTGGGATTAACACCATTTATACCTGAGGACGAATAAAACCAGCATGTTTTCTCTTGCCTTGCAGATGTACTCTCTCACTGAAAGGCACTTTCTGAGGATCCGTGGAGGGGGGCCCCACGCCCCTGGAGCACCCCTCGCCACCTCTGCGGCCCACGGGGCGGGTGGGGCGGGTGCTGACTCCCGCGCTCCGAATTCTCCAACCCTCGGCCAGCCGTCCCGCTCATGTCCCTCCTGCGGCTCCTCCCCTGCCCCCTGCCCTGCACTTCCCCACCTCGTCGGCGGCCTCTGGGTCCTTTGCCACGGGGCCCGGCGATCGTCCTTTTGACTGATTGCCTTGTAGCTCTTGCCTGATATTAAACATATTTCTGAGAAAAACAACCCATTGTGTCTACGGAGCATTTATTTCTAGGAATTTGTACTTTGGCTTCCTGAATTCCATGCTGCTCGTCTTCTAGAGTTAAATAATAATCTGTCGTTGTCTTATTATTAATAAAATGGTGACGGGGAGGACATTTGGGGACCCGTGAAGTAGACCGCCGAAAGAGGTGGGCGTGGAGCGTGGGGGGGGGGGTCACCTGGCTCTCCCTCCCCTCCCCTCCCCTGCCTCCCCAGGGCTCCTCCCCCGCCTGCGACCCTCAGCAGCTGCCCCGAAAGGGGGAGCTCACTAAGAGCGGAGGGGAGGAGCTG
This sequence comes from Balaenoptera musculus, assembly GCF_009873245.2. Lineage (NCBI taxonomy): Eukaryota > Metazoa > Chordata > Mammalia > Artiodactyla > Balaenopteridae > Balaenoptera > Balaenoptera musculus. The sequence continues at coordinate 19,025,591 of NC_045790.1, read as the reverse complement.
CCTGACTGAGACGGCCTCCTGAGTTGCTGTGAGGCTGGCATGAGCGCCCCGCTCCCCAGTGCACCTTGATACCGGGAGCCACAGGGCGAAGCGCCAGGGTGGGCAGGAGGCAGAGGACAGGAGAGAGGAAGTTTAGGCCAGAGCCTTTACTGGGGTTTCCATGGGAAAGGCAGGGCAGGGCAGGGTGGACAGCTCAGGATGGCTATTTCGGGCAACTCCTGCGGGCTCTGAGCTAGAGGGCTGGTCGCAGTTGCCTGGCACCTGGTCCTGAGCTGAGTAAGGCAGAGGAATGTTGCCTCTGGGGGTGCAGGGGCCAAGAGAGGAGGCCTGGCCCTGCACTGGTTAATCTGCATGTCATAGGTGATCCGACTGGGCCCTTTGCTGTCTCTAAGACTTGACTAACCCCAGAGGGGTGGTGTCTCCCCAGCTAGAAAAGTTCTTGAAGATGTCAAAATGTCATGATATACAGAAAATCATGACAGAGGACGTGCCTGTGTGTGACACAGGGCTGTTAACAGGGCTGCATTCGAGATCCTCCTGTTGGCTGAGCCTATTTTTAGCTGCCTCCTCCAAGACCTGCATCCATCCACCCGCAGGATCCCAAAAGGAAAGATCTCATTGGGAAATGGCTTCTCAGTCTGCAGTGCGGTAGAGAGCACAGCACGGGAGCAGGCATGGCCCAGGGGTCTGAGCTGCCTGGCCAAAGGGACACCCACAATGATGTAGCTGCCATTTTACAAAGAAAAGTGAACACAGAGGACGGAGACCAGGTGTTTGTTTGGTCCAGGTTTAGGCGGTTCAGTCAAGACTAGAGCCACAGAGAGACTTGGTGATGGAGGCCTGCCCTGACCTTCGGGGGATGTGATGGGAAATCCTGGACCTAGGCTTCTCCCAGGGAGGATAGGAACAGGCCCCTTCCTGCCTCCTGCCGCCTCCCAGACACCCACACAGCATCGACACTTATAATTAGTGTGCATTTCCTGGAGTTTTTATATGCATGAGATCATGCAGCACATACTCTTTTTTGTCTGATCTCCTTCATGCCACATAATTTTGTTCAGGCTCGTTGATGTGTGTGTGTCCCTGCTCTTTTTCACTCCCAGCACTTGAGCCCTCTGAATGTGGTTTGCTTATCCACTCAAGGTAGATTTTGTACATATGGCACCTGGTTTCTGGTTCCCACGGTTCCCGTCTTGCACACCACTTCTGGTGGGTTAAAATTGGCGTTGAGGATTTCCAAGGCCTTACGTGGTTCTGTGATTCTTAGGACTCTAAAGATTCTGAGTCCTGGTTGTGGGTGACCTTGCTGAGGAACAAGCAGATGGGCTCTCCCTAGGTCCAGAGAGAGACTGGAGTTCAGAAAACATGCCATCTCTGTGGACCTCCCATGTGGCCTGTTCTTAAAGCTGTGGGTTCACTTCCTGGGCTCTGAGCAGGCTTAGGTGCTTGCTGGCTGTGTGATCTCAGGCACATTGCTTAACTACTCTGTGCCTCCATCTCCTCGACTATAAAACCAGCATCAATGCTCCTACTTTGCGAGGATGTGTGAGGATTAAATGAGGCCATCCCTTGAAAGCACATAGAACAGAGCCTGGCAAATGTCAGGTCCCCTTGTGTTTTTGGTATGTGTATCCAAAGGGTCAGAGACTTTGGGGTCAGGTTTGCTTGCTTCTCCTGTATTTCCGCTTTGGTATTAGGAAGCAGATTTCAGCAGAGTTGGGCTCTTTAAAGCTTGTGGTAGTTGATCTCAGAAGATGCATCTCTCCAAAAAGCTGGCAGTAAAGACAGATATATGCAAGGTTTCCAAGGTCTGTGGATTCCACGCTGCTTTGGGCAGCCCCTTTCAGCCCCTTCGTGGCTGGCGCTCTGAAGGCAAGTGGCACCATCTTGCCTGGAGCACAGTGCAGTTGGGTGGACCCATCCCGATTATCTGAGAACTTGGCTTTTTATAAAATTGCACCTGCCATAAACAGCAGTTATGAGGTGTAACTTTCTTTTTGATTGGCTTATCAGCATCTTGAAGCAGCTGAATTGGGAGTAGAGAACTTTTTCTAACCCAATGGTTAGAATTTTAAAAGGGAAAAGAAAATTCATTGAAAGTGTTCATAAGAATGAAGCAAGTCCCTGATCTCTCAAACAAAGATGTCTGTGACACCACCTGTGACCTTGAGCGAACTTTAGTTATTTAAACCATTAGGAATATTAGCTTCAATATTGTCTCGGGAGGGCTTTATTCTTTGGTTCTACATTTTAAGCAATCCTAAGGGTTTATCTTTCATTTTGTGAGATATTGTACAGCAAGGTTAAGGAATCTCTTTTCTAGTTTCCTATTGGGCTTTTTTTCAAAAAGAGAAATTATAGGATACTGTTTTTTTTGCATCTGCTTAATAATCATCAGTCAGTAGTTATTGACACCTACTATGTATGTGTGCCTGGGGCAAATCACAAACATTGATAATGTTGGGATAAAAATGGCAGGGGTGACTCTGTAAAATTATGACAATTAGGGAACTTGCTTTGGTATCTCACTGATTTTTCAGGTGGTACACAGATTTCAAAATTCATGGCTCTACTTATGCTTGCAACATACCTATTGTTGGAAGATTTAAGTGGTTTCAACCTGTTCTGGTGAAATTACTTTTGACAAATTAAGGATGAGGTATTTTTGATGCCTAAAATTGTGTTTAACTCTGTATGATGCTTTAGGTTGTAGGTGCTGGGAAGTTTCGATTCATTTGTGTGGACGAAGCTGGGAAGAAGCCATTTGCTCTAAGTGCCCCTCTTAGCGCTCCGGGCCCCTGCATGCCCTCTCACCCTTCCTGGCAGCCTCCTGGCCCCATCCTTGCTGTGTGCTGGCTCTCATACATTGCCTGCCTGTCTCATGGCTTCACGATGGAGATAATCGGCTGCTTTCATGCGTCCTTGGGGAGGGAGAGAGGCTGTCCCCACGGTGGGAGTGAGCTGTCTATGGCCCTACCCTCAGCTCTACTCTCCATGATCAGGCAGGTCTGTGAGTTTTCTTCTCCAAATGGGCCCCTTTTCATTGTCATTTTCACCACAGAAGTCTGGGCTGGTCCCCTTGCCTGCTGTTTCTCAGCCCTTTCTGTGTCTTGCACACTGCTACTAGGTTAATGTGCATTCAATCCTGTTTCTATCATATCAGCTCTATTTAAAAGGCCTCTGCTGTTTATCACCCCTCAGTGCATCCCTGGATGCTTCTTGGACCTGAGTCTGAATTCTAAATTCCTCTGCCTCTTTTTGCCATCATTCTGCAAATCTGACCCAGTCTGCCATTTCCCGGCACAGCCACTGCCCCTCACACTTCCATCGGGTCACGCTCCTCTGGTCCCAGTTCCAATCTGTACTTTCTCCAGAGATCTTCTACCGCCCCTGGTTTCCAGCTCCTTTAGTGATGAGGCTTCTCTGTGGACTGGGTGTACATGCCCTCTCGTTTCTCTGAAAGACAGAATTGCCCTCTAGTAGTTAATAGTGCCCATGCTGTGGCTACTTTTTTCTCTAGGCTATTCCATGAGTTGTTAGTCTCCTCTGCTGCCCTGTTCTTGAGAACACAGAATGTCTTGCCTTCTCCACGGTGGTCAGGGCTGTGATGGGTTTGGTGTGGGCGTGGCACAGGAGGATCAAGGACAGTTCCTGGGTGGGGGTGAGGGCAGCTCTCTAGAGGACCATGGTCCCGTTTTCCGCCATGGGAAGACCAGGGTAGGAATGCTTTTAGTGGGGACAGTCAAGGCTTTGTTTGAAAAGATTAAGTCTGAGGAGACTTTAGACAATGAGCTGGAGATATCAATTGGATGTGGTAATTGTCTATAAAATCTTGGTACCAACATCCTGGGAGATGAAGACAAATGAGGCTGGAGATAAAGACAAATGAGGCCTTTGGAGCTAGAGACAATAAGACACCTTAGAACAGGAGTGGATGGAGGTAACCGCAGAGTAAAATTAGACTCTGTCTTTGTTTAGCTGAGATCCAAGTCAAGGCATGCCTCCAGCAGTCCTGAAGGGTTATGCTGTGGGACCACCCAGGCAGGGTTGGGGAAGACAAGATGGGTGTGGGAATCTATTTTGCTGTTATTTGTCCAACACTCACCTGGAAAGTATAATGAATGAGGTTGGGAATTACAGAGAGGATTTCTTTGGCTAGAGTCCTGTGTTCTGTGATCCCTACCCTGATAATGTGGGAGGGGCCAGGTGGTTCCCCCTTGCTTCAGATAGAGTGAGGGGCTTTCAGCAGATGACACTGACTTTGGCATGTGTCACCCAGAGCCTGGGGAGCCCATTGGACCACATCACTGAGACCTGAAGCAAGAGTGAGTGTGTTTGGGGAGAAACTACCTCCCACTGATGGAAGGTGCAGGAGGCACCTTAATGGGGCCATGAGCCCACTGGACCCACCCTGGAAAGCTTACTGCTAAAGATTGGGGCCGTGTCAGCGGCAAGAGGCTGGACCTGCCCCATGGGTGTTGGTGCCAGGAGGGAGAAGGTGTGTGGGCGGATGAAGAACAGACACTGTCCATTTCACAGCACAGGCACCCTAACATTCCCGGGGTTGGGGGAGGAGCCTTAAAGAAACAAGTAAAGTGGCTGTGGGAGGAGAGTCGGCTGCAAACCTCAGCCCTGGCCAGAGGGCCCAGCCGGGGCTGTCAGTGTCACTCAGTGCTCCCTGACTTCTTCATAGGCACCCCCAGACCACCATCCCAGCCAAGGGGTCAGAAACTGCAGCCAGAAGGTTGGGAGGCACCTCCTTCTTTGGCCACTGGGAGGTTTTGGGCCCCAGACAGTGCTAAGGGAAGGAGGAGAGCTCTAACTTTAAATGATGTTCTGGGTTTTTATTATTATGCTGGGACTGAGAATTTATACCTCTAAAAATAGGAAAATGGAGTAAGCTGTAAGTTATTGAGGATATCTTCTTCTCTGGAAGTGAGTGGACTAGCTACGGGGCATGCCCGGGGCTTCGTCCGGGGCCAGGGAGGAGCTGGCCCCGAGTGGATTTAGGCAGAAGACGTTGGGGCAGTAAACTCATTCTCAGATTGTGCCATCCACTCATGCAGGTCACACAGAGGACAGAGAGGAGGTGGGTGGAACGGCTCCTTGGGGCTCTCCGTGATTTAGACGTAGAGTCACGGAGAAGGCGAGAAACTGACCAGCAGCACCCAGGATGGTGGAGGACGTCAGAGGACTGTGGGATCAAGAAGTCAAGGAAAAGAAGTGTGTCAAGGAAGTGAGGACAGCAGCTTGCCTGTCGATTTGGTGCCAGGGAGGGTGTTGGTGACTTTGCAGAACAGTTAGTAGGAACAAGAGTGGCCTGGGGGGAGCTGAGGAGAAAAGGGAGGTGAGAGTGGAGAGGGCACCATCAACAACGCTGTTGACGGTGCATTTTATGGAGGTACCATAATTTATTGAACTGGCCCCTGATAGATATTGATTGTTTCCTATCATTCTATTAAAACATTGCTGCAATCAATAGTGTGTATGTGAGTCTTCTGGCCTTTTCTGAGAGTATTTAGAGGATGAATTCCCAGAAGTAGAACTCCTGGATGAAAGGGTTTTGTTAGGGATATGACCAATCTGCCCCACGGAGGCTGCACCAAGCTACATTCTCACTGATGTGGGATACTTTACCTACCAGTTCTTATCAAGCTTAAATCTTCAGCTGTGAAAATTGACTTTTAGTATAGGCTTTAATTTGTATTCTTATTATGAGTAAAGCTGAGAATCTTTTCATATTTTCAAGTGCCATTTATCTCCTGTGTGAACTCTTTGTTCATATCTTTCACTCATTTTCTATTGGGTTTTTGATGTTTTCCTTATTGACTTATATTAGGACAATTATCTCTTTGGCTGTGAAATGTTACCATTTTTTTTTCTTGTGCATAAAGTTTTATTTTTATGGTATTGTGACAATATTTTCTTTTATGGTTTCTGTATCATTCTAAGATTCAGAGATTAAAAATGTCTTCCCAATTTTCTTTTAGTACTTTTATGGTTTCATCACAAATTAAATTTGCAATCCAGGGCTTCCCTGGTGGCGCAGTGGTTGAGAGTCTGCCTGCTAATGCAGGGGACACGGGTTCGAGCCCTGGTCTGGGAAGATCCCACATGCCGCGGAGCAACTAGGCCCGTGAGCCACAACTACTGAGCCTGCGCGTCTGGAGCCTGTGCTCTGCAACAAGAGAGGCTGCGATAGTGAGAGGCCCGCACACGGCGATGAAGAGTGGCCCCTGCTCGCCGCAACTAGAGAAAGCCCTCGCACAGAAACAAAGACCCAACACAGCCATAAATAAATAAATAATTTAAAAAAAATAAAAAAACTTAAAAAAAAAAAATTTGCAATCCATCTAGGATTTATTTGCATGTAAGGCATAAGATAGGAACTCAACTTACTTTTTCCTGGATAGTTGCCCAGGCACTCAAATGCCACTCACTGGGTAACTCTTCCCCCCTACTGACATGCATTACAACATTAATCCTGTAGGGAAGGAAAAAAACTTCTGTGCTCTGCCCTCCTATGTTCTTTGGCTGGGACCCTGCAAATTAGACTAACAGAAGACAGATTAACAAGAGAAAAACAAACTTGATTAAAGCATGAAGTGCACATGCTCGCAGTGAAATTCAGTGATGAGTAACTCAAAGAAGTGGTTAGAACTTGGGCTCATATCTTAATCGAAGATGAAAAATCTGTACAGAATTGACAAGACACAGAAAAAAGGACTTTTGAGTTTCTGAGGGTGACAAGCTGTGGGAAAGTAAATGTATGAGGAAACTTATGGAAGGTAAGAGCTAGTAGCAAGGTTTGTTATGCAGATTCCTCTGATCCATCTCTTAGTTGATCAGGGTCTAGAGTTGTCTCCAGTGATTAATGTCTGTCCTTCTTGGTAGAGAGGGGAAGGGGATGCCTTTACAAATGTATGTCCTGCTTTTAGGCCAATAGGGGAAGTGCAGGGGACTTTTCTTGTATCTGCTTCTTCTCAATTGCTTTCAGCTCAAAATGATCCTTATACCAGAGATACATATTTGGGGGTGGCATGTACTATTTATCTACATGTTCTACATATCTCTCCTTCTTGTTTCTTCATGAAATTGACTGCAATTTACCATTATATGTGTTCGTTTGTTGCACCCCCCCAATAGAATAGGAGTGAATGAGTGTAGAAATAACCCAGATGTCCTTTTTTTTTATTTTTTAGTCTGTAAAATAGAAGTGTGTGTGTGTGTATGTGTGTTTGGGGAGGCTGGGTGGGTAGCAATGAGATGGGTGAGTAGGGAGTAAGATGGTGCTGCATGATTTCAAAGGATCCAGTACTACATTCTAATGAAAAAGCTATTAAAATGTCAAAGGTACTGGCTCTAATGATGAGAATTTTAGACAAAAGGGGAAGATGGTGAAGTCATGAGAAAGTAAGGATTAGCATTTGGGGCTGGCTTCAGTTACTTTCAGATGACTCTGGAGGTGCCAAATATTCCATTTTCATATTAACTGAACTCCAAGGTCATGGGTTGGCTTACCAAAATGGGGTCTTACTGGACAGAATGTTAGGAAGCACTCTCCATTACTAAAAACAGGGCAAAGTCACTACCTGAGGCTCAAACTGGGATTAAATGGATTTACACAAAGCTAAATAATTATTGCTAAAAGAACCAATTAAATTAGCACTACTCACCAAAAGGCACTCTGCTAGGCAATAAGGAGAGATGATAAAAATGGTTATATTTAAATTAGACTTTGGAGTTCAAGTTACTAATTTCAGTCATCTAACTATTGCAATTACTAATAGTTATGTCACATTTCTATTTGAAACAAACAGAAATAGATTCCATCAACCTGGTTGAAGTGAGAATTCACACACGCACAATTTATCTGAGCATCAGAAACAAATTTTTGCCAGTGATGAAAGGAGAGCATTCTTCTGAAAAGCAGCTTGGTTTGCAAATCTCTTTGGGGATTCTAAAGGTTGGCTCACAGGGGGGATCCCTAGGACTTTCTTGAGTCCATGAGCTCTGAGAAATTTCTGGAATGTCTTACATTTGCAAAATTTAAGGCCAAAATATTGAGTCTCTGAATGTTCTCTGAGATGCTTGCTTGCCTCTCTGTGGGAGGATTTGTTTGATAGACCATGTTTATTATTTGCAACATTTTCTCCACAATACCACTCTTAATGCTCACTGGTTGTTTCCACCTCCATCTCCCAAAGTGGCACATAAGTAGCAAGGCTTGTTGCCCAGGCTTCATAGCCTGACTAGATTAGACATTTGATGATGTGTAACCTATATAATAAATTAGACATTTGACATTTCCTTTCTGAAAACTGTCATCCAAGACTGATCTTTTTCTCTTATCCTCTACGTCAGTGGATGGGAAAAGAAATACGATGCTTACTAGGGGTATTTAAGGAATGACTTACTGGAAACTTTCCACCAAATAATGTCTTTCCAGCCTATTGGGACTATCAGGGACTGAGCTGCTTTGCTTAGCTAAATGTATCATTTAATATAATAAGCACAGTGCAGACACACATCAAGCTTTCAAAATTAAACAGATAAAATATAGATACTTTTTATACATGTTTCTCTAGAGAAACAACTTGACTCTCTTCAATAAGGAATTTACCTTTAGAAAATACTTTGGATGATTATTTGATAGAACCACTTTTAGAATATTATTATAAAATAAATGACTAAGGATAAACATCAAAAAAACATTTGTTTCTTTCAAACAAATTTTTTCTGAGTCATGGTGATTCATAATCTACAGTTTTTATGGCATCTGAACTTTTAGAATAGTATTTCTTTCTTCTCTCTGTACAATGAATTGAATGGCAAATGTGAAGCTTATCTTAATAGTCTCTCACCTAATTTGACAAGGTCATATTTCTCTTAAAAGCATTGTATTGTGACAGTAATTATTTTTCTAGATGATAGAAAATAATTTCAAGAAGTATTCAGCTGAGAAAGTTTGTGGAATGTTTCTAAGGACCTATTGTCTTCTTTATCATTCAGTGTTTCTCCATATTCCTTTTTTTTTTTTTTCTGTGTTCTTTTACTGTTTTGTCCTTCCCCATGTGGGAGTTGAGAAGTTCACCCAGCTCCTTTCTCGGCTCCTGACTTTGGAGCTGCCTTTGGCATATCATCCATTATTTCTCATTGAGGCTGAGTCACGAAGTTGAGCTATGCTTGCTTTCAAGCACCTGCCCAAGCCACGTCCCCCCCAGCCTCCAGCTTCTGGACTGTAGCAGCCTCTGTCTAGTCTTACTTTTTCACCCTCCCACTGCTCCCATGCCCTCCTGCCCCGGGCAGACCTGTGGGTCAGATCCTCTGCAGCTGGTCCTTCTGTCAGGCCCCCTTGGTACCTAGGATGCTCCTTGCCTCCTTCCTCAAGACAGTGCCCAGCACATTGTATATGCTTTAGAAATGCCTACGCAGAGCCTCATTTCTGGCTCATTTGTGTACCCCTGGAGTTCCTGTCCTCCTTCAAAATCCTCTTGATTTTATGATATTTAGTAACTGCACAAGCTGGGAATAAAACTCAGAGGACCAAATTTCTTTTAATTACATCCTGACTCACTTCAGAAAGATCTTAATCAATAGCAGTGCTTGATTAGGTTTGGGCCTTGTGCCATGACTATGGCCATGGAGAGAACATCCAGAAGAGTACACTTCAGCACTTCAGGGTACTGATTTTCTAAAATATAATCTTAACCAAACATTAAAAAAAGAAAAAAGAAAGTGTGGCATCAATTCATATCCCACCCTTAGGATACAACCACAGCAACAGAAAGAATTAGGATACTGCCAGCCAGAGGCTCTAAGATGTGGTTTGCTTAGTTTTGTTTTTTGCATGTGTAGAACGTCTGGGTTATGTAATCCTGAAGGATGGGATAAAATGGATCTCTCTCTTCCTGTTCTCTTAAGGGAAGCCATCAGCCGGGTTTGCGAAGCGGTCCCTGGCGCCAAGGGAGCCTTCAGGAAAAGAAAGGTACTGTTCTCTCAGCTCCGTGTCTACCTGTGTCTCCTTTACTTTTTCTCTCTTCTGTCACCACTCAGCATCTTTAATCACACACAATTGTTCCGTTTCTCTTTTCCATGGCCCGGCTCTTGTCACTTTTTTTTTTTTTTGCCAGGCAGTGGGGAACCAAGAGACATCTGTTGATTTAAAGGGGGTAACTCACAGTGACTCTTGTCACTTCTAAAAACAAAAAGAGCTTATATTCCCTCTTTGCCACGTGGTTGACGAGGAAAGTTAGCTATCAAGGCTAACTGATAGGGTTGTCAAAATAAACACCCCAGGTCTACACTGAAAGACACGTAAACCAGGGCCAGGCATTCTTCTCAGCCTTTATGTACATTAGTTCATTTCATTAGAACAACTCTGTGGTTGATGCCCTCAGTGGTGTGCTGGTAATAGTTTAACAACAGGCTCTTGGGGCTGGAGGTGGACACTGAGAAGCACTAAATTTGCTGTGTTTGCCAGTTTCTGTGGCATAAATGCTTCCACAATGGCCGATTTCAAGCTCTAACCTGACATCTCTAAAGTGGAGTTGGGAAGAGATGTGCGGTAGGTCACCGTTACACAGTGTCCCCACTACATGTAGTGGACAAGGACATTGTCCACACTAGATAACCTGAACAGCATAGGTAATAGCTAATGTAGAAACAATTAGGAAGTGATGAGTTTTGAGTATTTATTGTTTGTTTTTTAAAAAGTGTAATTGATTTAATTGTAAGTTTACATAAATTAATTTTTAATAGCAGCTCTTTTTAATGGCCAGCTCATAAAATTCCTAAAAATTTAATACTTGTCTCATTAGCTGGAACAAGACAGCTCTAGAACACCGTTGAATATCCCCATTTTACAGATGATAAAAACTGAGGCACAGGTATGAGAACCCACAATGCGAGAAGGTGGTGGAGCTGAGCTCAAGCTCAGGCCACCTGGCTCCACAGGCTGCACATTCAACCCCTGGACTTGACCTTTTCATCCTGGAGGTGGTTGGACCAGAAGAAAAAAACTGGATTAAGACAGCTCAGAAAAACTCTTTTAAGTGTGTAGTGAATACAAAATTAAATATCCACCATCCAGACTTTTCTATGCCTGGACTGAATGGTGGGGAGCACATCCCTGTGAGTATCTCCGAGTCTGTCCTGAGGCTGAGGCTCTGGGGCAGGTTGTGTGATTGCCTCTGCTGCTCCCAGGGCTGAGGGTCAGCTCTGTCTTCGTAGCCTGGAGACATTTGTGAGCCCTCAGAGCAACTGGGTTTCAGGCAGAGAACTTTGGATGAAGACTCATCTAGATGTGCCAGCCTGTGTTCCAGTGGACATAGAAGCCAGGCAAGGCTCCAGAATCTTGAATACAGGAACTAGGAGGGCATCTGAGAACTGAGATAAGGAACCTCGTCTTTCACAGCCGCTTGGTACCCGACCAGCACGTCTCGGGGTTCCCTCTCAGGCCTCTTGGTGAAAGTGGTGGAAACAATGTCAATTTCTGGGCTTCACCCCTGGTATGCTTAATCAGAATCTCTGGGGTGGGGCCCAGGCATCTCTATTTCTAAATAGCTCTGGTAGGGGATTCAAAAGCAATGCCTGCTTGGTTAAGAACTAGTCTTAATTGGCATCTCAAAAGAGGACATGTTCTACTCTGAAAAGGAAGGAAGGGACAGCTAGTGGGTCCCTGTGCCAAGGACAGTTCTGAAGGGCTGGTTGATGCACCAGTTAGAGCAGAACTGGGTCTGTCCATCCTTGTGCTGGCTCCAGACCCCTGGGTTTTAATTGGACCATTTATTTGCTCATCAGCCCCATGAGCTGCTCCATTTCAGTCTGGTCCTGAGTAGTTTGACTCCCGGTAGGATGAAACTGGTTTCTGAGGCTGCAAAGCTTCAGGCCCTGGCCTGTGGCTCCTTCCTGGGGCTTATGAGTGACCCCATGAGACACATCCCAACAGGAGCTCCCTGGTGTACTGACACCTCTGACCTTCCAGCAGAGTCCTCATCTCAGTGTGTGTATTTTAGATGCTTTACAGTTTGCCTATTGCGTACTCTAGAGTTTGTGTGTTAGTGTCAGATCCCACACTCCCAGCTCATTCCTGGAATGTTGCCTTCACGTGCCCGATGAGAGGGGACGGTGGAGGTTGAAGGTGTGGAAGATAACAGTGTAGAGGCCTTGACAATGTGGCCTCCTGTGAACGGAAAGCTAAAATAATGCTGCTTGATTTCACAGCCTCCGAGCAAAGTGTTGTCCAGCATCCTGGGCAAGAGCAATCTCCAGTTTGCGGGGATGAGCATCTCCCTGACCATATCCACCGCCAGCCTGAACCTGCGGACCCCAGACTCGAAACAGGTGTGTAGGTGCTCAGGCCCTGCCCTGCCCATAGCCCCCAAACCATGGCTGTTGTGCAGGGCTTCCCATTTCCTGATTTACCGGGTCCCTGTGGAACACATTTGTGTAAAATCTTCACCAGTCCACAAACTCTGGCCACTTCCAAAGGTCGCCAACAGAATGATAGATGGAATTGGGTCTCTTGAATTCTGCTATACATTACCTTTTTTTTGAGGATAATGCATGAACTCATCGGTTTACTTACAGTGCAAAAAGAGGTGTGTGTATGCGCAGAAGTCTCCTCTCAATGTCCTTGACCTATTTTGCTTTCTTTAATATTGTATTTTGTTGGTTCTACAGTCCACATTTTATTTTCACATTTATCATCTTTGAGATGATGGCATGTCATGGTTTAATTGACAGTATTTTTTATTTCTTCGCGGGTTGTTATTGTGGAGCCTCTCTTAGTTGGCAGTGTCATGGGTTGATGCACTATGGCGCATCTGTGGCATGTCCACTGTGGACGGGGTCCTTACTGACTGAGGTGGGGACGACGATGCTTACTGAGGCAAACTCTGTTAAGATAGTTGGGTTTTTCTTCAGTGTCTATATCTTAAGTTTCTCTGATTGTTATTTCCTTTAGCTGGGAAAATGGGTGTATGAGTAGCTGTCCTGGAACCAACAGGGGAGTTCTGAAGGCCAAAGGAGGCAAAGGAGGTGAAAATGCTCATAAACCATAAAGGTGGGAGGTGGAGCGAAGCCATCCCTCACTTGCTCTGCCCAGTCTGGGCCTCTGTGGCTGGCAGTGTGAGCTGGGATTCGGATGTGCCTCCATGGAGAGGGATGGGCGATCCACAGACCTCTGAATGACACACTTCCTGACTCTGGCAGTGTGTTACCAGGGATGCCTAGGGGTACCTTCATGTTGCTATACATATTCATATTTATTGATTTCCGTATTCCCCAGGTAAGCAAGCAACATCCCCAGCTTCATTTAGGATGAATGGGACACCACCCCACCCCTGCCCCAACCCAAGATGTTGAAATAAATTCTAGATCTAGCATAGAAATGAGAGGTAACACCTGGGCTGTGTTTTGACATAGTGGGTGCCACTTCTCACTCCATTCCTTTGTCCTCACTCAACTGATGGATAATCCCATGTCTTTTCTCATCGGCCCTTCCGAGGGATGGGTAACGAACGAGTTGTTAGGTGGCAGATTAAGAACGTGCAAGAGGCTCAGCGTTTCTCTGGAGTTGCCTCCTGCTGAGCACCGTGGCGGCTCGGGGTGCACCTCGCTCGGCGCTACCCTCACATGCTCACTTCCATTCTTTTTGTTTTTAACTGAAGTATAGTTGATTTACAATGTTGTGTTAATTCTGCTGTACAGCCAAGTGATTCCGTTATACATTTATATACATTCTTTTGAAAATCCTTTTCCGTGATGGTTTAATCACAGGATGTTGAATCCAGTTCCCTGTGCTATGCAGTCGGACTTGTTGTTTATCTGTTCTATATGTAATGGTTTGCATTTGCTAACCCCAAACTCCCAGTCCTTCCCCCCGCCCCCTCTGCCTGGGCAACCACAAGTCTGTTCTCTTCCATTCTTATTCATGTGGCTGCTACAGCTTTTGTTTCTAGGAATCCTCAGACCACAGTCCTCAATTCTGTGAGATCTTATCTCCTAATTCCCCCTTCTACCTCAGTCGCATCTCAAAAAATAAAAAAAGGGAGAGAGAGGCACACTCTCAGAGCAGAAACGATGAGGTCACCATGGTTGGCCTTCCCATCCTCGGGTTGGGGGCTGGTTGGGTGTGTCCAGGTCTCATTGTCCTGCCCTTGGTTTATGTGGATGGGAGGGAGTGCGGGGTTGGGGGGGATGCCTGGGGAACGGCAGCTCGGATGACATGAGCACAGTCTGAGGAAGGTTTGGCAGGACCCAGAGTTCACATCCCTCTGCCTCTCCCGAGTTAAGGGCCGGGCTGTAGCAAACAGAAGGAGTCCGAGTGGGCAGACCCTTCCCAAACCAGAGAGCCAGCAGAAAGGCAAAGCTAGCTCTCCTTTTCAGAGCTCTCAAAGAGAAGAAGCAAGATGAAACACCCTCAGAGCAAAACACATCCTTTAGTTAATTAGCTCTAATTTTCTTACTCTCCTTTTCAATTTCTATCTTACCCAAAGGGACAACATACAATCACTCAGTAATGGTCACGTTGACCAAATGTGATTTCTATTTTTTTCTTAAATCTCTGTGTTCACGTTGATGTCCAAACCCCAGTTGTAGAGCTGCTTTAGAATCAAAAATTAAATAAACAAAAAATTCAATAAGCAAAAAATGAACAACTTTAGAAGTCATAGTTTGTCACCATCTGGGAAATGCTATATCCTCATTGCTCTCCTGGGAGCCCTCTGCCCCTGGACTAGAGGCAGGATTCAGAAAGCTGCAAAGGGCAACTATTAGTCTGATCCAGCTGGTTTTGGGTACAGGCTACAGAGCTGGACTCATTGTTTTTATTCATCTATATACTCAGGTTTTTCTAGATCCTGAGTAGTTTTGCAAGTGCCAACAAGTGAAGTAAGCATTTAAAAATATCTCATTTTATCTTGTACTTCAGTTATAGTTTTGCTTTGAGTTTTACTGGAGCATGGTTGGAAAAATCCCTTGGATGGTAGGATTACAGCTCTGTAAATTCTGCCTGCCTGCTGGCGAGGACCTGAGGGGGCTGTGCAGAAAGAAACCTGGTTATGCTGGGATGGAGACGAGATTGCTGTTCCCACCCCCGGAAATTTACTTCAATGTCACTACGTTGTCTTTAAAAAGATAAAAATAGTGTGGAAGACTTATGTAGCCTTTTAAATTTAGGGCAGCTCCTAATTTACTCAGTGTCTACTAAATCCCACCGTATGCTGCAGTTTATAATGCTAATGGAAATTTCCCAATTTAAAATTAACTTGGAACATCCTCGCTGGTTTTTAAATTGATAAATTACAAGAGTGCCTGAGAGGACACCAATTTTGATCTTGGATGCAGGCTTTCTAATTCATGTGCTCATGATACAAATGGGATGAAGTAGGGGACAGCCACACTTCCCTCCACTCCAGCTATGGGGTCTGTACCAAAGACCCCATGTGTCTTTGGAAACAGAAACTGCACAGTTGACATGTTTTGCTGTGTGGTTGAGACGTTTTCCTTCTCAAAGAGGCATGGTTGTTAAGATCCCCTGTGTTCCGTCACAGCTCTGCCTTTAACTAGCTGTAGGGCTTTGAGCCAGCGGCTTAGCCCCTCTGGGCCTCAGGCTCTTCATCTGTAAAATGGGATTGCAATAGTTCCTGCCTCATAGGGCTGCTGTGAGACTTAAATGAGATAATTCTGGCAAAGCAGCTAGATGAGAGGCTGACGTTGTGAAAGTTCATTCAGGGTTATCTACTGTTATTACTTTTATAATTGTTATTTTCATTGGGTATGAATTTTACCAATTTTCAGGAATCCTTGTGGATTTGTATTTCCTGCCAACAAACAGTAAGTTTTTCAAGACATGGGAAAGGTAATAACGGCACATCTCGTTTCTTGTTTTGGACCTGGCAGATTATAGCAAATCATCACATGCAGTCCATCTCCTTCGCCTCTGGGGGAGACCCGGTAAGTGCCCTTGGAGTTGTTTCCTCTTGCTCTTGTCAGAATTGCTGCGAAGGGGCCCTGCTTCAAAAGCATGCCTCTTAGGACCCTATAAAGAAAGTTAACTGTGATACCAACTATTTCCACTCCCCTTTCGTAAGCTCTTCCTGACTCTCATTTTTTTTTAGGGGTAACCCATGACAAGGACCTACCATTAAATTTCACTTCATTAGTAAAAAGCTGTCAAAAATCCTTGAAGCACTAGCTTTCTTAAGGGGGAATGACATAGCTCCCTGGTTTCTCAAGTTGCTGGAGTGCACTCGTGACTCTGCTAATCCTGCTTCGTTCCTGTTTTTCTACTGGCTCTCCCTTGGAGTCTTCCGTTTTTGGATTTTAAGTCTATTCAAAGGCTGTGAATTTATTTAGTCTGGTTTATTCATAAATATTTGAAATTGGTATTTTTCTCTCCAAATGTAACACTGTAGTCTTTTAATGCTTTGTTTTTGCCAACAGGGAAGGAGTTTCAGAGATAGAGAGAGGAAAAGAGAGAGACTAGAGAATACGAGAATGTTCTAGTTTTCATTGCTTCTTTTATTAAGAAGGGGGAACAACAAGGGAATTTGCTCCCCGCATTCGGTCAGGAATTCTACGATACAATGCCAGCATTCAGTTTCAGTGTCAGGAAAGGCAGGACTCGGAAAACCACTTCCTCCTCAGGCAGGGCAGTGTTTCTGTTATCATTATTGTTGTTTGTGTTATTTTGTCAAATTATCGGTAGGCAATGCTCAGATTTTATGTAAGAGTTTACTGGTCGAAGGTAGCCTGAGTAATTAGTGCATTATATTACTCCTTACCCCAAGGCCAGGAATCTTGTCTATTTCTAGCCCGGGAAGGGGATTTTTCCCATGCCCTGTATTTAACTCATATATCTTTCCTCCCATACTCCTACCTGGGTAACCTGATTGCAGAACTGCTGTTGGCACATTGAAACCCAAATCGAGGGAGTGATCTCCACTGCTGGCTCCAATCTCGATGTTCCCAAAGGACAGTATAATCATGACACTGAGTGTCTCAGCTACAGGAAAGCCTGGGCCTGCCCTTCCCTCTCCCACCTGCTACAGCCTCCAGGAAGGCATCACTCCTATCTCCCCAGCACTGAGCTCCTGCTGGGGAGATGCAGGCTTCAGGGAGAGGCCCCGGGCATCTCCCTGTCTCAGACCCTTGAGCCAAGGACACTGGCAGGAGAGGAATTTGGCCACCCTGCAGATGGTTCTTTGCCCTTAGACCTCTGCTAAAGTGTCACAGGATGACCAGAGCATTATTTAAACATCTCATTCAGTGGGTTCCACTGGCTTTGGCCCTATTTCATACTTAGGGTCTAATTTTCAGAAGTCTTCCAGGATGCTTTCCTCTTCTTTTTTTCCTTCCCTTCCCTTCCTTTACTTTCTTTCCAATCCTTTAATTTCTTATGATCCACTGCAAAATGAAATACCTCACTGAGATGTACGTTTAGAAAGTGGAAGTGTTCCATCATCAAGCCCATCTAAGGAGCATTTCTGAAGATTACGTCTAGACATGTATATACACTCATTCTCTACCTATACTACATGTATACACATATCTATACTTATATCTGTAACTGGATCTAGTTAATTTGCAGTGGCTGTCTACTTGCTTGCCTAATGTGATGCTTAGAACCATAGTTTCTTAAATTTGGAAGGTAACCCAGTTTGAAAAATAAGAGGCAGAAACGTTGCACACCTGCATCAATATCTCCTTTCAAGAACTTGTCTCAAACCTCATCTTCATGTTGACATTGAGTGGAGATGCAGAGATCTAGAAAATGGAAAGCCAAATACATTGTCCTGTGTTAAAATTATTTTATTCTCCACTATGCACAAAGACCTGTGAACTATTTTCAATTTTCCCTATCAGCTCTTCTTAAAGAAAGGAAACATTCAGTGACCCTTAAAGTAATTCATAACTTTTAATATTTTTTTTCTGATACAGAAAATGTCATGATTCCAGGGGACAGGAAGCCTGGTTACTCTTTATTTTAACCAATTCAAATGCACATCACATTGTGCATGAGTTCTCATTCCAAATTTATTTATAACCATTACAATTAGTACACGTTTTAAATAAAACCAACAATTCTAGGTCCTATTCCTTGTTCTGCTGCTAAGTATATATCTACTTTTTGCTTTGGGCCTCAGTTTACTGGGTAAGAAAATGGTATTTTGAAATGTCAAATAAGACAGACTGGAAAACACAGTTAATTCCTGCAATTAAAAAAGGAATACTACAATTATAATCTACTATTATTAGCAGTTCTAAGAGATCACCAAAAGAATGCCAGAATAATGGTCAGGCTCAGAAAAACTTGGGGAGTGAGAACAGACATGGGTAAATACAGAAGAAGCACTTGGCAGCCCCATCTTTGGAACTTAGAGTGCTCACTGTGTGACTGGGTGATGTCAAGAACATTGTTTTAACAGCAATACACTTCCCCACTCTGCCGGGAATGCATCAATATTGGCATTGGAAAAGCTGTGTCCTTGGATTGGCCATTGATCATCTGAGTGACAGGGACACATCACATCTCTTGCCTAGTCTTCCTTCCCTAGCTTGGAGCCAGAGGAGCATTTCTCAGACTGGAGTAAGAATTTAAAAAGAAGAATTTCCTTGTATATGCTACTAATGTGGACTCAAATTAATTTTGTTACACAAATATGTACAAAAATAAATTATGTATAGACTCCTTATGTTTATTCCTTTGATTAAACTGTAACTCCCATTCAAACTTGGAAATTAAGTACAAATAAACACAGTAAAGTCAATAACATTCAAAGTAAAATTAATTTACTGTGATGAGTAAAGTTTTGTTGAAACTAAATCTCTGCTCCCAATGTGACTCTAGAACTGGCTACCATGGTGCAGAAGCCTTTGAGGTCAGCATCTCTCTACTACCACAGGCGCCAGATGACTCACTCCTTCCACTGATTTCTTCTATTCAAGTAAACACTTCAGTCGTACATCATTGTGTACAAATGTGACGTTAATTTGCTTCAGGTGGGGCAAAGCCATCTGACTGTTCTTTTCTCTCTGATTCTTTAAAAACCTGGCACCCATAATGTTGGAAACCCCACTGAAAATCTTGGCACTGAAATTGCATGCAGAGCTTGATGGCACAGGTGTCATTCAGATGATCCCGCATATTACTGTATTAACTTTTAAGATTATCATAGAAATGAAAGCATAAAAAGAGATTCTGGTGACATCTCAAACACTGGAGAATATACCTGCCCAACCCTAGCGTTCCATGGGTCTCAGACTGAGAAACTAACGCTCCCTAAGTCCACTTCTGACATTCACATCTCCTGAATCCGGGAAGAGTGTCTATGATTACAAGCTACAACCCTTATTTTTGCCAGTAACTTCAGATTCTGACCCGATCTTCCTTGATGAAATGGCAGGAAGTCAGGTCGACCGGTTTGATGGTCTCCCACTCCCTTTCCCAGGTCAGTCTGTGAATACACCGTAGGACAGTGGCCTGAGCAGGAAGGGGAAACAGCTTAGATAGTCTACATGCTGGAGAATGACCTCAAGGTAGCAGTCCAATACGTCAAGAGCTGCCGGAAGAGCTCTCTCCCTTCTTAGTCTTAGTGGGTGTTTTTGACTTCCAGGGCAGTGATGTTTGGAAAAGCGACTTGCACCCTGTAGTGGGTGCTCATAAGCACGGCATTCCCCCTCTGCCTCCACACTCACTTTCCCTCTTCCCCCCTCACATTGGAGGGTTTTCTGGAGCACTGTGGAGAAAGAAGGGGTCGTTTCTTCTGCCCGTAGAGTATCACAAAGAAGGAACTCACGACAGAGAATCTTGCAGATGCTGAAAACGTTGGGAGCTAATCAATAACCTTGGAGTCCTCCGAAACCATCACATGGGGGAAATATCCACAACAATGGGAGGACCTTTACCAATTGCCCTCCCCCCACCCCCCGAGACTTTTTGAATG
Organism: Balaenoptera musculus; assembly: GCF_009873245.2. Classification (NCBI taxonomy): domain Eukaryota; kingdom Metazoa; phylum Chordata; class Mammalia; order Artiodactyla; family Balaenopteridae; genus Balaenoptera; species Balaenoptera musculus. The sequence goes on along the minus strand of NC_045790.1, from coordinate 19,005,639 downwards.
TTGAAAATGTCAACTTTGCAGGAAAGTTTTGCTTTCAAGAATTAAGAGAATTATTGTTTCCTCTGTTTAGAAACTAAAATTCACATGGTCGCCTCGGCTCACTCCTGAGGTCATCGTTTCCTCTGCGTGCCAAGTAGCTGAGGCAGGCAAGGGGACTTATATTTCATGTGTAAGAGTGAGACTTCTAAATAGAGCTCATGCTTTTGAAACATCTTAAAAGGATTAAAATTACTACTTATGTCATCGTATCCATATCTCATCCACCCATGAGGGATGCTTGCAACCAACCTTTGAACATCACTTCTAATTTTCTCAGTGTGGCCCCCAAATCAGCGGCAGCACCTGGCTGCTTGTCAGAAATGTACATTTCGGGGCCGCACCTCAGACCTGCCGAATCGGATACCCTGGGGTGCAGCTCAGCAATCTGTGCTGTAACAAGCCCTGCCGGGGATTCTGACCCCAGCTCAGATTTGAGGATCGTTGTTGGAGACAGCTGACAGTGGTGGCTCTCAGCCTTGGTTCATAATAGAATCATCTGGGGAGCTTTTTTTTTTTTTTTTTTTTTTTTTTTATAATACCACCATCTTTTTTTTTTTTTTTAATTTTATAGCTACTTTATTTATTTATTTATTTATTTATTTTTGGCTGTGTTGGGTCTTCAGTTCGCGCGAGGGCTTTCTCCAGTTGCGGCAAGTGGGGGCCACTCTTCATCGCGGTGCGGGGACCGCTCTTCATCGCGGTGCGCGGGCCTTTCACCATCACGGCCCCTTCCCGTTGCGGGGCACAGGCTCCAGACGCGCAGGCTCAGTAGTTGTGGCTCACGGGCTCAGCTGCTCCGTGGCATGTGGGATCTTCCCAGACCAGGGCTCGAACCCGTGTCCCCTGCATTAGCAGGCAGATTCTCAACCACTGCGCCACCAGGGAAGCCCTGGGGAGCTTTTAAAAATCCTTGATGCCTGGACCTCACATCCACTCCAGTTAAATCAGATTATCTGGGAGTTGGGACTCAGGTATTAGTGTTTTTATAGCTCCTCGGGTGATCCGACATGCTGAGAATGGATGCCCTTCACACCCTTGCTGCTCAAAGTGTGGGTGTGGCGAAGCTGCATCAGTGTCTTGTGAGAGCTGTCTGCAGATGCAGAACCTCGGGCCCAGCTCCTGGCCTGCCGAGTCAGAATCTGCATTTCACAAGATCCCCGGTGATTCCTGCCCAATGTACAGTCTGAGAAATGCTGGGCTATCATCAGGGCTACTCTTGGTTACTGAGCTGCTGTATGCATGTGTCTGCTGTCCTGTCTTAACCTGCGATTAGTGATGTGACATCTCATTTTTCTTTCACAGGATACAACAGACTACGTTGCGTACGTAGCTAAGGACCCTGTTAATCGCAGAGGTAAGCGATGTGTGACTTTCGTCATCTCTCACTCATGTGCAGCCAGGCTTAACAATGGATACCAGATGGTCCTCATGATCTCAGCCCTCTTCATCCAAACGAACAGTGTCACATCGTACTGTTAGCGATAATTGAGGTTTGCAGGCAGTGAAGCATGGCGGCACACCCGGCTGGGTTAAGAGATGCTGGATGTCTGAGAGCTTTAAACACACACCTGTATCCAGATGGCTAGAGCTTGGTACACCTGACCTGCACGTGGCAGCTCCCACTCATACTCTGAAGGTGCCCTCAGTTACACCTGAAGACTTTGCAAACCGCTGGCCTCCTGCCCAGCTCCAGCTCCTTGTGCGTCCACTGCCAACTAAATCTCCCCGAGAAGCCTCATGCTGCCCTGCATGGCCCTGGAAGCCAGTGTCCAAGCTCAGGTGCTGCCCACTTACACCCTGCAAACGTGCTAGGACCTCAGACACAGGCTGGGTAGGGGATTTGAAACATCCAATTTCTTCCCATCTTCATGGAACCTTTATTCCTAGACCCTCCCTACATACCCACCACCCCATTTCTTTCATCATTTACAATACCAAAGGGTCCCCCCTCCAATGTTAACTAGCCTGGGCAGGTGGGCTGATTAGGGGGCGCTACCCTTGAATCCCGGGCAGCCACCAGGTGCTGCACAACTCCAATTTAGAACTCACTGACGAAGGTCACCTGTGGGGTTTGTAACACTACAAATGGCACTTCCCTCTACCACCCATTGCTTCCCCTCCTCCTCCCACCCTCTACCCCAGGTACCCATTGTTAAGATTTCCTAGTTGGCTTTGCAGAAGTTTTATATCTGTCGATACACATATATATATACTCTTCTTCTTTTAAAATTTCACCTCAGGTGAGATTTTAGCATTCTGTTTTCCCACCAACCTTGGGGGAGGGGGAGGTGGCAGGAGGCACTAATCCAAGAGTTAACACTTGTTGAAGTTCTTCCTTTATCTTTGTTTGTTCTAAGTTAACTTCAAGTAATCCTAGACTTTTTCTTCACATCCTTAATGGCTCCTAGGTCAATGGTTCTGAAAATGAACCATACTTTATACCTGGAGAGCTTTAAAAAAATCTCAATGCTCAGGCCTCAGAGAGGGGTACCCAGGCAACTGTATCTTTTAAAAGCTCTCCAGATGATTCCCATGTACAGCCAGGGCTGAGGAATCAGGCTCTAGGTCCAGACCCTGAAGGAGTTTAACCCTGTGCAATTTGACTTAGGGCCATGGAAGCATCCAAGCTGATACCTTGTTTCACGGCTGTAAACCAGCAGCACCTTCTGCCCTTGTCAAAGTACCACAGTACCTGCCCCAGTACCTTTTCAAAGTCATGGAAATCAGGATCCACTCCATGTGCTCGGTGGTTGCTGGACCAGCTCCCTCAGGACCCGCATGCAGTGCTAGTGTGAAGACAAACGCCAGACCTCTGCGCTGTTGCTGGTGCTTTGGGGGCACCAGCAGCATAGGCGTCCTTTGAGATGCTTGATAGGAGATGATCACTCCCTTCTTCCAGTTATCTGTTGCCCGTAACAAATCTTAATGGCCTAACAGCCATCATTTAAAAATATCTTTTGATATGATGAAGTATCAAGCGTCCAGGCAGGGCTCAGTTGGCCAATTCTTCTGCTCTCTGTGGCATCAGTGGGGTATTGGGTGGTCTTTGGCGGGTGGCTGGCCTGGTCTAGAGGGTCCAAGTTGACTTCACTTCCACGCCTTGGACCTTGGCAGGGAGGACTAGAAGTCAAAGCCAGCAGGGTCCTTCTCCCTCTGCAAGGAGTCTCAGGGCCCCTCCAAGTGGCCCCTGAATCAGGGCAGTAAGACTTCCCACATAGCAACTCTGGGCACCATGATGCCAAAGTGGATGCCAAAGACCAGGCACCGCTTCATCTCTGTCATAGTTGACGAGTCAGAGCTGTCCCAGGCAGCTCAGATTCAGGGGAGGGGAACCAGACCTGTCTTCCAACAGAAATTTGCAGCCTTCCTTATCCATCACATCTCTGTTCCCACACGTACACAGGCAGCCCCAGCCTCCTGGGAGGCAGTGTGGGAAGGGAGGGGAGTCACAGATCTGGCCATGAACAGTATCTCAGAGCACGCTTTGCCTCCATCCGATATATGTCCACCCACCGTTGCCTCCTTCCGCAAGGAGCTGGGGGAGGGCTCCCCCGGCTGATCTCTTCTCTTTCCTCCTGCCCTAGGCCAGGAAGACAGTTTAATTGAATAAGAGTGGCCTCTGCCATGCAGGAGTCAGATTAGCAAGAAATTCTGGGAGTGAATGTTCTTATTTGGACTCTTAAATATCCAACTCCCCACGCAGAGGCCCCAGTTGATGTGCTGACCCCATTGTGGTTCCCTGGCTGCAGGCGGAGCTCCTCAAGGCAGGCAGACATCAAGGCACATTTGGAGCCCAGAAAGTCTTCTGTCAAAATCCTGCAGAGATGGGTCAAAGTCCCTCACTGTTATCATTTGTCCTTTCCACACTGATTCCTGCTCATACATTCTGGTGTGTGTGTTTGGGTGATCTAGCAGTATTTACAGTGAGAAAAAAATTATATTTTTCTCTCTAGTATCAAGAATCCATGGCTTATATAATTAATCTGGTGGAAGGGCAAAGGATCTCTGACCCATGTCATTAAGCTCTATGGTAACCACCACCATCTTGAGGAGATAAGGATTGCAAATGAGTGAAGTTTCATGAGGTTGGCGCCTTATAGCTGAAAGGCAGGGCTGACAGGAGACCTGGAAGGTGACTACTGATATATGTAGGATAAAACGCCCAACAAATCAGGCTTTGCTGGATCCTAACATACCATTTTCTTTTCACATTGGAATTTGTATTACTACCCAAGGACCCCCATTCCCTGCAACCTAATGTCTCTTGGTTCAGAATGGACTGTTTGGGTCACAGAAGTACCTAAAAAATAATGTCCTAATTAGACATATGGCTGCCTGAAGATGGCATGTACTTCCTATAATTTATAACCACAATAGCATCCCTATTCAGGCGCCTTCTGGAACTCCTGAACTTGCATGGAAAGTCATATCCTGTGGTGCTGACCTGATGGTAGAGAGGCCTGAGTGTTCAGCCCATATAGCTTCTAACACATCCTGCTGCCCTTTCCCCAGGATTTCCTGAATAAGGGGGAAACGTGATGACTGGGCTTGAGAGGGAAGACCCCGTGGACTACTGCCTCACATGGCTGCGCTTCCTTCTCCAGGCTTCTCTACTAGCTCACGGTCATTTCAACACTGAATTTAGGGTTCCTCTGGCCTCAGACAGTTGTAGGCCGCAGGAGGTGACTTTCCAGGAGAAACTTAAAGAGTATGAACTCCTTAAATAATACAGCACCTTCTCTGGATTTTCTTTCCCCTAGGAGTAAAACCTCTCTGTATAATAAGTGAAAGCAATGATTTATTTTTTTAAGCCAGGAGGTTAAATTCCATCTCATAACACTGTGGTGGAAGGTTAATTTTCCTGTGAGTGAATGATTAGGTTGTTTCCCATATCTGGCTTTCGTGGTTTTTTGTGTTTTTTTAAAATAAACAAGCCAGTCCCTGTGTTCTAAATACCCTGTGCCAAAGACTGTGAATGTTCCTGTGTAGCCCAAGCTTCTGGCTGAAAGTCAGACTTGTGTAGTTACCAGCCTGCTGCACATCTCTGCTCAGAAGCCTCCTAGCCCCCTCACCTTGACAAGCCACAGAGCTAAGTCTTTCCTTCCACCACAAAGTATCTGCTTGTCTCACTCATCACGATGTGAGCTCACTCCTGCTCTATCCCCTGTCTCGTTTCCTGTGATCTCCCCTCACCTCCACTCCAGCTCCCCTGATCTTCTGGCTCTTCCTTGAACATGTCAAGCAAGCACCTGCCTCAGGGCCTTTGCACCTGTTGAGCCCTATGCCTGCAACATTCTTAGACTAGACCTTCCTATGGCTCACTCCCTGACTTCCTTCAGGCTTCTTCTGCGATGCCACCTCCTACATGGCTTTCCCTGGTCATCCTACATGTCACCCTACAACATTATCCTCATCACCCCCTTTATTTCACATTATTGTCTTTATGGTTGTATTAGTTTTCTGTGACTGCTGTAACAAATTACTGCAAACTTTGTGGCTCAAGACAACAAAAGTTTGCTCTCTCACAATTCTGGAGGCTAAGGGTCTGAAATCAAGGTGTCAGCAGGGCCATGCTCCCTCCAAACGTTCCGGGGGGGAGGCTTCCTGCTTCTTCCAGCATCTGGTGGCTCCAGGAGTCCTTGGCTTGTGGCTGCATCACTCTAGTCTCAGCCTCCATCGTCACATCACCTCCCCCTCTGTGTCTGTGTCACCTCCTCTTCTGACCCTTATAAGACACTTGTCATTGGATTTAGGGCCCACCCTATATCCAGAATGATCTCATTTTGAGTCCTTAATTACATCTGCAAAGACCCTTTTTCACAGGTTCAGGGGGTCAGGATGTAGAGAGGGCTTTGGCTGCTGGGGGGCACCATTCAACCCATTCTAATGGTATATTTTTCCTTCTTTATTTTCAGTGTCCACCTTCTAGACTGTAAGGTCGGTGAGAGCAGGACTCTGTTTTGTTACTTGCTGTATCTGGAGATCCTGGGGCAGAGCCTGGTACAGAGTTGGTGCTCAATAAGTGTCTATTGAGTGAAGTCTGCAGTAAATATTTTGTACATTTGCCTTGTGCTCATGTGCAAGAATTTTCTTAGGGTTTATACCTCTGGGACAAATCACTGTGTTTTGGGACATCTTCAGTTTTTTAAAAATGGTTATTTCACTTTATAATTCCACAAGTGGCACAAGAGGGCTCCTTGGCTTCAGCTCTTGTTCAACACTTGGAATTGCAGACTTTTAAATCCCTACCAGTCTGATGGGTGCAAAATTATCTCCTCATAAAGTTTTAGTTTTCCACTCTGAGGCTAGAACAGATATTAAACAATTCTTAATTAAGAGCATGGGAGCTGAATCTTGGAGTTCTTACCTGTCTCAGATCAAAAAAATCTGGAACAATGAGGAACATGTGGATATATTAAGTGAACAGACTAGGGTTGGCTGAAAACTATGCTTGAGTTTGGAGTCCCCGGTTCTCTGGTAAGAATTCACTGGTGTTCAGTGTTCCTTTTAAGGGGTGAGAGTTATCAGCCCACTAAGAGGAAGAGACAGCAGTCATTGTTTGGTAGGATTTTTTTCTGATTAGGTAATGACTCCAGGTGTCTCCATGGTTCCCTATGTCAGTCACCAGTTGGTAGAGAACTTGGCTATGAATTTGAACTCTTGGAGAGTCTGTGAGTCTAGATAAGAGGACAGTGGGACAGTCTGAGATGGGGCCACTTCAAGGGCTGGGCTGCCTTGTGGAGGCCAGATGGCTGTGAAGTGTGAGTTGGGTTGGTTTGGCGTGGGTGGGAGGGGTCATGACTTCTTAAAAGAGAAGCACAGATCCTGAGAGGTTTTCTGCTCATACTTGCAGGGTCGCCCCATGGAAACAATGCCCACTGAGGTGGGGTGGCCCATCCCACAGGGTGTGGAAGCAGCCACTGTGGTGGGAAACACATGCTGGAGCCTCTGTCTATAGTCACTGATCTGAGATAGAGCGGGTATTACCCCATAGTCATATGTAAATTGTGCAGTGAGCCAGTGACACCCTTTCTGTATTTCAGCTGCTCCTGACCACAGAGGGGGTGGGGAAATGGGGTCTTACTTTTACAAAGCAAAAAAACAAAAAAAACCCAAAAAACCAACAATAATCTAATCAGCTAAGATAAGGAATCAACCCCTCCAGACTCAAAATAATTAAGAAAAATATTTCAAAGATGGAAGGATGAATTTCTATCCATCATCATTAGTGAGGAACCTCACCCAAAATATTTATCTTGCTTTGAGATAATAAATGACAGTGTGATGCTTTCAGGGCCAACAAGACATCTTACACTTTATTTTATCTTTATTGTATCATTTTTAACATCTTTTAAAAGATATTTTTATAATATACATACTATTATATTAACATGGGAATATATGTTCATAATTTATAAATAAGTAGATACATATTTGGGACACATGCTCAGTATAGTAAAGAGTTCTTCACTGGTAAGCATGAGAAAATCTTGACAATTTCTTATTTACAGAAGTAAAGACTTTTTGGGTGTTTGGTGCATGTGATAGGCATTGCTAGCGCTCACTGATGTTCTGACCTCACTCCTTCCAAGCTCCCAGGAGACTGTACCACCAGCCTCTCCTGGGTGGAGGAGGAGCCAGGCGACAGTTCTGTGTGAGAGCAGAATGGATGAGGCAGTTAGTGCTGGTGCAAGACCCTACTGTCTCTTTCTTCCCTGGCTTGGGAAGAGGCCTTGTGTTGAAATTCAGGATTGAAAGATCAAAGCAGCTTGGTTCATGGGGTGACCACCTGGAGAGTTGCCCAGAAATGAACAAGTGAGAATGGGATTGTTTTCAGCCACTAAGATGCTGGGGCTGTTTGTTATCGTGGCATCACTTGCCTGTGCTGACTAACAGAGCAGCCATCCCAGGCAGGGCTCAGAGAGCTAGCACAGATGAATGGAGGCCCCAGTTGGGCTGCAGTCCATTTATCAGTCAGATGGCCAGGGCAGCCTTGAACACCGATGGACAGGTGCAGCCACTGGCCTCTGGACTTTTTTGGAGCCATTGGGAAACTTGCGGAGGGACTTCTGACCTACCAGTGTCTACTGTGCGGGGAAGATGTGTGGTTGACCTATTAGGTGGCTGCTGTGTGAGGAAAGAGGCTGTGTCCCAGTTCTATCTGGTATGATTACAAGGGCCGCCGCACATCCTGCTCTCAAGTGGCTCATCCCAGGTGGGGAGTGGCCTTTGTGGTGAGGCCTGATGAAGTCCCCTCACTAGTGTCAGGGCTGAGCCGGCTGCTGTGGGGTCTGAGCTGGTTCTCCTGGAAAGCAACATCAGCCTTGCTTATTGGTCAGAGAGAGAGACCAGCATGGGCAGACAAGCACCCCCCACCCCCACCCCAGAGACACCCCCCCTCCCACTACTGCACCGCTGCCAAAGAACCCGTCCCCTTCAGAAGGGATAGAATGAAGAATTACCCCATTTTGCTGCTCCTATGTTTGTTTTGGGCCACGTTTTAGGTTTTACAACATCATTCTGAGTCTTGATTCTGGGCCCCACAACTCTGTACCTGCCTCTCATCCAGTTCTTCTCCTTCTTGCTCATGAATGACACCTCCAGCTCCATTCTTTCCTCATGGGATGTAAAACAAGCAGCCCCGACGGTTACCTGTGGCGAGAAACTCATCATTCCTCACACACACTGAGTCACACAGGTGAGGTTAGAAGACAGTGGCTTTTAGCTAAAGACTGTTGCAACAGTCAGAGAAAATACAGGTCCAGAGAGACTGTCAGCCCAGGGTTAGTTCTGGATTTGGAGTGGGTTTCTGGAACACAGAGAGGCCATTCTACAGAAGGATCCTCAGACCTAGCCAACAGGTGACGTTTTCATGGTCCACCGAGGAATGAGCCAGGCCCCAGAGCCTGGAGTCGTGATTTAATTCTGCATCTGCAGTTCCTGTCATCCTCTGGTATCTAGACCAGATACCAGGGCTCCACCCTCACCAAGTGAAGGTGCTTCCACCCAGAGCCCTGTATCTTCCAAATGTCCCAGGAACTGATTTAAAGAAGACCCACTTCCAACCTCATGTTCTCTAGTGTGTAGAAGATGAGGGGGCTGTGTGGATTGATCATATGGCCCCCTCTGCAGAAACCTTGCTCTTCATTCACTAAGGCTAGGGCACTGCTTTCCTCCTTAGAAGAAAAATAAGCTTCACTTTCTTGGCCCGTCCCCAGTTGTTATTCTGTTTCTCCAAAGTACTGGCCAGCCAGTTCTCTTGGCTGGTGCTGATGCTGCGTGGAGGGGGCAGGTGTGGCTAGAAACACAGGGCAGGTGGGGGAGCCAGGTGTCTTTCTCTCACTCTGTCTTAGACTCCTACTTCCTTATTGGCTGGAAAGACACCTCCACTGCTATCCGTTAACGAACAACCCCATGACTCCAACAGCTGCTTAATATGGCCTTGCTTTGTGCCTAACTGGGTTGATAATAAATACTAGTATCAATAATAACATAAAACAATATCAATACTCAATAATAAAATACAGCCAGGACACCTGTCTCCTTGGACAAATCCCTTGGCCATATCTGAAGTAGGGCTAATGTACCCAAGGGATTGCATTGCAGTCTGAAGCGGCAATCCGGTTACATTTGCTCTTCCCAGGAAATGCTTGTCCCTGGGTCCTCAGGAGCATGCTCCCTCCTCGAGCCTGGGGAGGGAAGAAACCTGAGGCCCCCCACCCTAGCAGCTGCCATCAGGGTGAGCTCTGTGGCACCTGACTGTCTTTGTGCGTGTAGAAGGCGGCATCGTGATGGAAGAGCGGCCAGACTGTGGAGGTGGTGATGTCTCTGTTCCTTCCCTCGCAGTTCCCACCTTAATGAGTCCTCTTTCTGTGCTCGCTTCTCCTGCAGCAGAGGGATGCTTCTGCATCTCCCTAATCACTGCTGGGGAATGGCTACCCCTGTAGCAATGCCTCTCCTCACTGCTGGGCACCCGCTGTGCTCCTGGAGGAACCTCCTTGAAACACAATTGTATCCTAACTAGTGGCAAGAGAAAGATGGAGTGTGACACATGCATCTGTCATTTTCTCCAGGGAGATGCCTTTATCCCGTTAGTAACAGAGCATGTCATGCTGGTCACGGGACAATGTGAAGGGGCTGGGACTCTTCTGTGGTATGCCATGGACGTGTGTCTGGGAAGAAGACATTCTACTTTCTTGTAGAGCAGAGACAGGACCTTCTTCGGTGCCTTCCCTCACTCAACACTCTTTTCTCCGAAGGTTCTGCATGGATTACACCACAGCCTGGCCACCAAGACAGCGGGCACCCCAAAGGGGTGAAGGGTTGCTCCAGGTCTCTGAGGGGTCCTCGTCTGGCTACCAACACCCCTTTTCTGAGAACTGGCATGAATATCCAGTCTCGTCCAGTGTAGATGCAGGTGGCATGTGGTGGGATGGTCATAGTGATTAATTAATATCCCTTTAAACTCATCTTAAAAGGTTGTTGACCTTATTGCTTTGAGTTGCCACATCTGGTGGTGACACTTTACTCTCACTAGGAAGTAAGCAAACAGCTTGCTCTAAGTCCATCGGATACCTCAGGACTCATTCAATAAGAGCCAGTTTAAGTCCATTTGTTAAGCCTCACGGGGTCTTAAAGGGATTCATTTCTTGTTACTATCAGGTTCTTTGTCTTGTTAAGGTTTCCTTCCAAACCCTGTTTCCCTACTAAGTTCTGAGTTGATATTTTATAGACTCTAAAGCAATAGAAGAGCAATCAAGTTGAACTTTAAAATGTTAAAACGTACTTACAAATAGAACCTTTACTTTTGGAGAGAATAGGCTATTAAGAAATGGATCTCTGCGGTGAAACGGTACCGCTGGGGGCTCTCAGGGATTAAGCTGCATGCAGAGCTGACAGGACATATCATGAAAGGCACCTCCTTGTCCCTCTCTTCTTCCCTAGGCTGCTGGCTTTCACCCTCAGGAAGGAGGAGCCTGGGTAGCTCCAGTGTCTGTCTCTAATGAGCCTGTGTCCTTTGCTCCTACAGCTTGTCACATTCTGGAATGTTGTGACGGGCTGGCCCAGGAGGTCATCGGCTCCATCGGACAAGCCTTTGAGCTCCGGTTTAAGCAATATTTGCAGTGTCCTTCCAAGATCCCCACTCTCCATGACCGGTGAGTAACGCTGTGACATCGTTTGCAGTGGCCTCTCTGCATTTTCTGACCTTTCCTCTTAAAAACACTTAAAAGAAGGAAACCACAAAACCACCTCCCCGAGGAGTGCTCTGAACAGACACAGTTAATCACAGGGCTTCCTGGGCCCGGAGACACCTGGCTGGTGCTGGGCCATGGCTCAGGAAACTGACAGATGGAAGCCGACATATGGGCGATGCTCCCAATGTTTAGAAAAACATTTTCTTGAAACTATAGTGACAGTAGCCAAGGTTACCAAAAAAAACATTGTAATATGTTTTTGTTCTGTTTCCTCTGCAAGCACGTGATGTTTCCATATGTTGCCTCCTTGGGTCGGTGTCACCACAGGTTCTACCTGTCCCATTGTCCTTGTCCTCAGGGTTAGCCAAAGTCCTGATTCAGAGGCTCCCTTCGTGAGGCGCTCTGCTCGGAATGACGAGCATTGATTCTGCTTTATTGGCTTTCGTAGCTTTCAGACTTGATGGCCTGTGTGGCCCTGGGCAAGTTCTTTAACCAATCTGGGTCTCAGCAGTTTTCTCTGTAAAATAGGAATAATAGTGGCTTGGCAGTATTTTAAGTGTTAACTGAAATAGTAAATGTAAACAGGAATTGTGAGATGTTTAGTTTATTATAAAAAATGTTCAGAGTCTACCCTTGAGTTTCCTTAGGACATAAGAATATTCCATGCAGCATTAAAAAAAAATAATATGGGGCATGTTGGTTATTCAGTCACCTGTCCTACTGAAAGCCTATTACAATGGTGTGTTCGCTGTCAATAAAACTTTATTTCTCCTGAATTTACTTTTTATATTTTCTCCAACTTCTGCAGCCACATCCCAGGACTTAGTTGTGAAGGCAGTGCCTACTTCTACCTTCATTATTATGAAGTCTCCTTTCATCTCTCTGAAGTCTTCACCTTTCTTCAAAGAGACTTTTAATTTTTTTTCCTTCATCCACTGGAAAATTTCTGTTAAGACATTCATTCTGGAGGTGCCTGTGAAGGCCCCATTTTTTCCCGGTTGGTAAAGACTTCTGCAAACTCATACAAGTTGTGTGAAAAAAAAGTTAGAAAGTGGAGGGAACCCGATAGCCCTTGGCAGGAGAGTGGGTGAACAAAAAGTTCTAAATTTTATATTATAATGGGACATAGTCATTAAACAGAATTCATCAGTATATGTGTATTACCAGAATTAATCTCAAATACTTTAAATGGAGTGAAAAAGGATATGAACCATCTATGGAAATTTTAAAAACACATAAACAATTGTATATATAGTTTATGGATAAGTGCATGTGTATAAAGAGTATAAAAACATGCAAGAATATTACATACCAACTCTAGGACATCTGAGGATGACAGGGACATGGGTGGGCTTTAACTGATTTTGTTAAGTGTATTTCCTCCCTAACATTTTATAACAACAGTGTTCCAATATACAAAAAGAATTTGCAAGGAACACCTGTATACCCACCGTCTAGATTCTACCATTAGCATTTTACAGTTAATATCACGTATTTTTTCATCCAAAGCAAGTTTGACAAGTTTTATTTCTTTAAAAAAAAGGTATCAAATATAGCAAAATGTTCACACTTGTTTAATCTCAGTGGTGGATGTGTAGGTGGCTTTTATATTAATTTAGGCTTTTCTGTACTTTTGAAATGTTGCAAAGAAGTCAAATAAATCCTATTAAAATACTATGTCAAAAAATGAGTGGGGGGAGTTAATTGAACTACCATGCTTCTCCAGGAATATACTTGAGGTATGAAGTCCTGTATATGTTTCTATATAGTAAAGTTTGAAGAAGTTTTGGGGAAAGAGAATGAAGTAGAGAGATCTTATCTACCGAGAAAACTTTCAACCCAATATGCAAGTAATGGTATAACATTTCTAAAGCAGAGCAGGAACAAGGGGACCTGTGTTCCCTGACATCAGTCTCATCTTGTCTGACAAGCTGCTTGTTGTGTCCACTGAGCAGGTCTGAGATCCAGGGAGCAGGTAGGAATGCACCACCTTCTGTCCCAGCTGGGGACATCCTGGGCCATGAGAGAATGCACTTTGCTTCCAGCTGCCATGTCCCTCTTCCCCTCCCTGCCCTGTTATGGGGACCCTGGACTGTGGAGGGCACTGGCCCATTTTCCTTCTAGATTTCCCAGGGGCCAGAAACACAGGAGGTTCTATTTGTGAGCAGTTCTCCTTGGGTTTTCTGCTCACTTGCTCAGGCCATTTCTCTTCAAATTGGGCATGAACTGGAGGTATGAGAATTGGCACAGTCAGCTTCTTTGTCCACATTCCTCAGAGTAGAGCTGGGGACAGGTGAGCGTGGAGTGAGTGGGGCAGCATTAGGACCCAGCAAGCTGCCCCAGCATCTCAAAGTTTCATGTTGGTGGCACATGACTTCCTCTTTCCTTCTTCTCTTGCTGCTAGTGAGTGGATGGCTTTACTTATTCGTGAGGTATTTTTTGTTCATTGTATTAATTATTGGGGGAGAGACTCTGTGATCTGGATTCATCGCCCATCTCCAACTGGAAATAAAAAATAATGCTTTTAAATGAATGGGTTTTTTGTTATGGTATGATTTTCCTTAGAAGATTTTTTCCTCTGATTTTTCTTGCAGAAATCCAAAGTTATTTTCAACACAAAACCAGAGAAGGCAATGAAAAAGAATTCAAATGTAGCCAAAGCTCCATTTATTATTTTTAAAAAATTTGATATATAGTTTATTTATGATAAAATTACCCTTTAAGAATATATAGTTCTGTGGTATTTAGTATTGTCAAAGATAGCACGAGTACAATCATCACCACTATCTAATTCCAGAACATTTTGCATCACCCCAGAAAGAAACCCCATACTCATTAGCAGTTACTCCCCATTTTCCAACCCCCTTTCCCCAGACAGCCACTACTCTACTTTCTGTCTTTATTGATTTGCCAATTCTGGACATTTTATATAAATATTATCATACAATATGTGCCTGACTTCTTTCACTTATTGGAATGTTTTCAAGGTTAATCCATATAGTAGCATGTATCAGTATGGCATTTTTTTTTAGGGCTGAATAATATTCTTTTGTATGCATATGTTACCTTTTGTGTATTCATTCATCAGTTTATGGACATTTGGGTTATTTTCACCTTTTTGTTCTTATGAATAACACTGCTATGAAGATGTGTACAAGTTCCCGTGTGGACAGATGTTTCAATACTCTTGGGTATATAACTAGGAGATAAATTGCTCAGTCATATGGTAACTCTATGCTAAAATTTTGAGAAACTACCAAACTGTTTTCCAAAGTGGCTGTACCATTTTATATTTTCACCAGCAATGTATGAAAGTTCCAATTTCACCGACATTTGTTATTGTCCTAGCTATCCTAGTGAGTACAAAGTGGTCTCTGATTGTGGTTTTGACTTGCATTTTCTTGTTGACTAATGATGTCAAGCATCTTTTCATGTGCTTATTGGCTATTTGTATATCTTCTTTGGAGAAAGGTCTGCTCAAATCCTTAGCTCATTTTTAAGATTGAGTTATTTGTCTTTTTATTGTTGACTTGTATAGAAGTTCTTTATATATTGTAGATACAAGTGTCTTTTCACATTATATGATTAGCAGATATTTTCTCCTATTTTTTGTGTTGTCTTCGCATTTTTTTTAATAATGTCCTTTGACGTACAATAGTTTTTAATTTTGATGAAGTCCAATTAATGTACTTATTTTTTCTTTGGTTGCTTTTGTTTTTGGTGTCATATGTAAGAAAGCATTGCCTGATCCAAGGTCATGAAGATTTACATCTATGTTTTCTTTTAAGTTTAACTCTTACTTTCAGGTTTTTCATCCATTTGACTTAATTTTTGTATATGGTGTGAGGTAAGGGTCCAACTTCATTCTTTCACAAATGGCTAACCAGTTGTCACAGCACCATTTGTTGAAAAGACTATTTCACACTATTTCACACATTGAATTGTCTGGGCATCCATGTTGAAATCAATTGACCATAAATGTATGGGTTTATTTATGGACTCTTAATTCTATTCCATTGATTTATATGTCTATCGTTATGCCAGTACCACATAGCCTTGAGTAGTATAGCTTTATAGTTAGTTTGAAATCAGGAAGTATAAGTCCTCCAACTACATTCTTCTTTGTCAAGATTGTTTTCACTATTCTGGGCCCCTTGCAATTTCAAATAAATTTTATGGTCTACTTTTACAAAAAAGGCAATTGGGATGTTTATAGAGATTGTCTTGAATCCGTAGACCAATTTGAGGAGTACTTCCATCTTAACAATATTTAGTCGTCCAATCCCTGAACACAGGATGTATTTCCATTTATTTAGAGTTTCTTTATTTTCTTTCAACAGTGTTTTGTAATTTTCAGTGTGCAAGTCTTGCACTTGCTTTGATAATTTTTACTACCAAAAGAATAAATCTTTTGTTCTTTTTGACACTATAATAAAAGGAATTGCTTGTTAATTTTATTTTTTCATTGTTAATGTATAAAAATACAATTGATCTTTGAATATTCATTATGTATCCTGCAAACTTACAGAATTCATTTATTAGCTCTAATCATTTGTGTGTGTGTGTGTGTGTGTGTGTGTGTGTGTGTGTGTATTCCTTAGTATTTTTTATATACAAGATCATGTCCTGTGCAAATAAATATAGTTTTATTACTTCTTACTTCCTAATCTGAATTCTTTTATTTCTTTTTATTATCTAATTGTCCTGGCTAGAATCTCTAGTACAATGAATAGAGGTGGAAAGACTGGACAACCTTGTCATGTTCCTGATTCTAGGAGGAAAGCATTCAGACTTTCACCATTAATTGTGTTCTTAGCTGTGGGCTTTTCATAGATGCTTTTTCAGGTTGAGAAATTGCCCTTCTATTCCAAGTTTTTTGAGGGTTTTTATCATGGAAAAGTGTTGGATTTTGTCAAATGATTTTTCTGTGTCTACGGAGATGAGTGTTTGGTATTTGTTTTTATTCTAATGGTATGACATATTACATTAGTTGATTTTTGAACGTTGAACCAATCTTACATTGCTGGAAGAAATCCCACTCAGTCATGGTGTATGATTCTTTTTGTATGTTGCTGGACTTGGTTTGCTAGTATTTTGTTTTCCATCCATATTCATAAGAGATATTGGTCTGCAGTTTTGTTATTTTTTTCTTGTGGTATCTTTGTCTGGTTTTCATATCAGGGTAATACTGGCATCATAGACTGAGTTTGGAAACTTCTGTTCTCTTCTATTTTTTTGGAAGAGTTATGAAGAATTGCTGTTAATTCTCCTTTAGATGTCAGATAGAAATCACCAAGAAGCCGTATGATTCTGGGCTTTTCTTGGGATGCAAGATTTTGATTACTAATTTAATCTCTTTATCTGTTACAGTTCTGTTTAGACTTTCTATTTCTTCTTGAGTCATTTTTGGTGGATTGAGTCTTTGTAGGAATTTTTCCATTTCATCTAGGTTATCTAATTTGTTGGCATATGATTTTTAATAGTTTCTCTTATAATCCTTTTAATTTCTGTGTGGTTGGTAGCAGTCTTTCCTCTTTCCTTCCTAGTTTTGGTAATTTGAGTCTTCTCTCTTTTTCCTTGGTCAGTCTAGCTATAGCTTTGTCAATATTGTTGACCTTTCTAAGAACCAACTCTTGGTTTCATTGCTTTTCTCTATTGATTTTCTACTAACTATTTTATTTATTTCCACCTTAATATTTATTATTCTTCCTTCTGCTTGCTTTGGGTTTAGCTCTTATTTTCTAGTGTATTAAAGTAGAAGGTCAGGTTATTGATTTGAGATTGTCTGTTATCATATAGGCATTTACAGTTCATAAATTTCCCTCTAAGCATTGCTTTACATTCAGCCCATAAGTATTGGTATGTTGTTTTTGTTTTTATTCATCTGAAAGTTTCTTCCCATTTCCCTGTGATTTATTTTCTGATCCATTTGTTATTTAGGCATGTGTTGTTTAATTTCTACATATCTGTGAATTTCCCAAGTTTCTTTCTAGTATTGATTTCTGCTTTAATTCCATTATGGTCTGAAAACATATGTTGTATGATTTTAATCTTTTAAAAATTTTGAGTCTTGTTTTGTGGCTTAACATATGGTCTATCCTGGAGAATGTTACATGTGGACTCGAGAAAAATTTATATTCTGTTATTGAACGGAGTGTTCTATAGATGTCTGTTAGGTCTAGTTGATGTATAGTGTTCAATTTTCTACTTCCCAATCTTCTCTCTGGTTTTCTATCCATTATTGAAAGTGGGTATTGATGTCTTCAAATATTAGTACTGCACTATTTCTCCCTTTGATTCTGTCAGATTTTGCTGCATATAGTTTAGGGTCTGTTGTGAGGTACATATAGCTTTATAATTATTGTATCTTCTTGACTGGTTGCTGTTTTATCTTTGTCTCTAGTAAAAATTTTGTCTTGAAGTCTATCTTGTCCGATATTAGTAGAGTTACCACAGCTCTCTTTTGGTTACTGTTTGCATGAAATACCTTTTTACATCCTTTTACTTTCAACCTAAATCTTTAAATCTAAAATGTGTTTTAAATCTAAAATGTCTTTCAATCTAAAATGTGTCTCTTTTAGAAAGCATATAGTTAGACCACGTTATCTTAAAAATCCATTCTGCCAGTCTTTGTTTTTTAATTGGAGTGTTTAATGTATTTACATTTAATGTAATTACTGATAAATTAGGATTTTACCTGACATTTTGCTATTTTTTTCTATATGTGTTATGTCATGTTTTTGTCCCTTTGTTTCTCCATAACTGCTTTTTTTTGGTGTCAAATAAATATTTTATGAGTGAACTCTTTTCATTACCTTCATTTCTTTTCTTTTTTTTTAAGTGTCTTTTAAAAGTTATTTTCTTAGTTGTTGCCCTGGGGATTACAACTAACATCTTAATTCGTAACAATTTAGTTCAGATTAACACCAATTTAATTGCAATAGTATACAAAAACTTTGCTCCTATGTGGCTCTATTTCTCTACCTTCCATTGTGCTGTTATGTTATGAAGATTCCATATTTATACATTGAGTGCTTATCAACACAGATTTATAATTATTGCTTTATTCAGTTGTCTTTTAAATCAGAGAGGAGAGGAAAAGAGTTATGGACAAAAACTACATTTATACTGTTTTAATATTTGCCTATGTTTTTAACTTTACCATTACCCTCTATTTTTTCATGTGACATGAATTATTGTTTAGTGGCTTTCATTTTAGCCTGAAGTACTTCCTTTAGTATTTTTTCATAGTGCAGATTTGTTAGTGATGAATTTTCTAGGTTTTTATATATCTGGCACTGTTTTAACTTTTGATTCATTTTGGAGGATAGTTTTGCTGGGTACAGGCATATCTCAGAGATATTGAGGGTTTGGTTCCAGACCACTGCAATAAAGTGAATATCACAATAAAGCAAGTCACACAAATTTTTTGGTTTCCTAGTGCATTTAGAAGTTATGTTTACAATATACTGTAGTCTATTAAGTATGCAATAGTATTATGTCTAAAAAATAATGTACACACCTTAATTATCAACACTTTATTGCTAAAAACTTTATTGCTAACCATCATCTGAGCGAGTTGCAACCTTTTTGCTGGTAGAGGGTCTTGCCTCAGTGTTGGCCGCTTACTGATCAGGGGTGATGGTTGCTGAAGGTTGGGGTGACTGTGACATATTCTTAAAAGAAGACAGCGATGAATTTTGCCACACTGATTGACTCTTCCTTTCATGAATGATTTCTCTGTAGCATGCGATGCTGTTTGATAGCATTTCCCTCACAGAATTACCTTCAAAATTGGAGTCACTCCTCTCAAACCCTGCCACTGCTTATCAACTAAGTTTATATAACATTCTAACCCTTTGTTGTCATTTCAACAATCTTCACAGCATCTTCACCGGGAGTAGATTCCATCTCAAGAAACCCCTCTCTTTGCTCATCCCTAAGACGCAGCTCCTCATCCATTAAATTTTTATCATAACATTCCAGCAATTCAGTCACATCTTCAGGCTCCGTTTCTAATTCTGGTTCTCTTGCTATTTCCACCACATCTGCAGTTACTTCCTCAACTGACGTCTTGAACCCCTCAAAGTCATCCATGAGGGTTGGAATTAACTTCTTCCAAACTCCTGTTAAGGGTGATGATTTTACCTCTTTCCATGAATCATGAGTGTTTTTGATGGCATCTAGAATGGTCAATCCTTTCCAGAAGTTTTCAATTGACTTTGCTCAGATCGATCAGAGGAATAACTACGTGTGGCAGCTACAGCCTTATGAAATGCATTTCTTAAATAATAAGACTTGAAATTGAAGTTACTCCTTGATCCATGGGCTGCAGAATAGATGTTGTGTTAGCAGGCATGAAAACAACATTAATCTCATTGGCATCTCAATCGGAGCTCTTGGGTGACCAGGTGCATTGTCAATGAGTAGTAATATTTTGAAAGGAATCTTTTTTTCCAAGCAGTAGGCCTCAATAGTGGGCTTGAAATATTCAGTTAACCGTGCTGTAAACAGATGTGCTGTCATCCAGGCTTTGTTGTTGCATTTATAGAGCATAAGCAGAGCAGATTTAGCGTAATTCTCAAGGGCCCTAGGATTTTCAGAATGGTAAATGAGCATTGGCTTCAACTTAAAGTCACCAGCTGCATTAGCCCCTAACAAGAGAGTCAGTCTGTCCTTTGAAGTTTTTTTTTTTTTTAACATCTTTATTGGAGTATAATTGCTTTACAATGGTGTGTTAATTTCTGCTTTGTAACAAAGTGAATCAGTTATACATATACATATGTTCCCATATCTTTTCCCTCTTGCATCTCCCTCCCTCCCACCCTCCCTATCCCACCCCTCTCCTTTGAAGTTTTAAAGCCAGGCATTGACTTCTCTCTAGCTATGAAATTCCTAGATGGCATCCCCTTCCAATATGAGGCTATTTTATCTGCACTGAAAATCTGTTGTTTAGTGTAGCCACCTTCATTAATTATCTTAGCTAGATCCTCTGGATAACCTGCTGCAGCTTCTGCATCAGCACTTGCTGCTTTACCTTGCTCTTTGATGTTATGTAAATGGCTTCTTACCTTCAGCCTCATGAACCAACCTGTGCTAGATTCAAGTTTTCCTTCTGCAGCTTCCTCATCTGTCTTAGCCTTCATAGAATTGAAGAGAGTTAGAGCGTTGCTCTGCATTAGGCTTTGGCTTAAGGGAATGTCGTGGTTGGTTTTATATTCTATCCAGACCAATAAAAACTTTCTCCATATTAGCAATAAGGCTGTTTCACTTTCTTATCATTCATGCGTTCACTAGCGTAGCACTTTTAATTTCCTTCAAGAATGTTTCCTTTGCATTCACAACTTGGCTAACTGGCACAAGAAGCCTAGCTTTTGGGCGGTCTCAGCTTTTGACATGCCTTCTTCACAAAGTTTAATCTTTTCTAGCTTTTGATTTAAAGTGAGAGACATATGACTCTTCCTTTCATTTGAACACTTAGGGGCCATTGCAGGGTTATTAATGGGCCTAATTTCAATACTGTTGTGTCTCAGGGAATAAGGAGGCCAGAGAAGAGGGATAAAGATGGGGGAACAGTCAGTTGGTGGAGCAGTCAGAACACACATTTATTGATTAAGTTTGCCATCTTATATGGATGAAGTTTGTGGCACCTCAAAACAATTACAATAGTAACGTCAGACATGACTGATCACAGATGACCGTAACAAATATAAGAATAATGAAAAAGTTTGAAATATTGTGAAAATTACCAAAACGTGACACAGACACAGGAAGTGAGCAAATGCTGTTGGAAAAATGGCACTGAAAACTTGCTCAGTGCAGTGTTGCTACAAACCTTCAATTTGTGAAACACGCAAATTGTGAAATCTGTGAAATGCAATGAAGTGAAGCACAATAAAACAAACTATGCCTATATAGAGATCTTGGTAAATAGTCTTTTTCTTTTGGTACTTGGAATGTGACATCTCACTGCCTTCTGGCCTCCATTGGTTCTGATAAGAAATCCACTGTTAATATTATTGAGGATCCTTTGTATATGAAGAGCTGCTTCTCTCTTGCTACTTTCATGATTCTTTCTCTTTGGCTTTAATCAGTTTGATTATGAGGTGTCTAGGTTTGAATCTCTTTGTTATTCCCCATTTGGTCAGACAGCATTGTCATGTTTGATTTTTTGTTTCCTTTAGTTCTCAGAACATATTAAAAGTAGCTAATTTAAAGTCTTTGTCTAGTTAGTCCAAAACCTGAGTTTCCTCAGGGACAGTTTCTGTTGATTGCTTTTTTTTCTTGTGTATGAGCCAATTTTTTTTTGTTTCTTTGCATCCCATAATTTTTTGTTGAAATTGGAAATTTTAAATAATATGGTGTGACAACTCTGGAAGTCAGATTTCTCCCCTCCTCAGGTTTTGTTGTTGCTGTTTGTTGTGGTTGTTTGTTGTAATGACTTTTCTAAACTAACTTAGTAAAGTCTGTATTTTTTGTCACATATGGCCACTGACAACACAGCTCAGTTCATTTATTAGACAGCTAATGACTGAAGAGATTTCCTTAAATGTCTAAAACCACTAAGTCCCACAGTTTTTGCTGAGGGGTTCTGCGTGTGTGTTGGGGCACTCTTTCAACACTCAGGCAGCTGACAACTCTGCGTTAGCTTTTACTTCCTGCTTGTGCAAAGCTTCAAAGTCAGTCACAGGTGAGAACTAGAGCTTTTTTACATCTTTTCTGAGCAGGCACAGAACCCTGGCCATGAAAACAACCCTCGTATACATGCAGCCTTCTAGATTGCCAGAATTATGTCAAAGCTTATTATTTCCCAGCTTTTCTTTTAAGCTTTCTGATTAGCTTACTCTTTACCCCAAATGTTATCTACTGTTTCAGGGAGCCACAATGTTAAAGAAGTGCCTCTAATTGTTTTTGACAAATGACCTTGGGGAAGAAGCTATGTTCCCTGGACAAGCTCTGAATCAGGTCAAATAAAGACAACCTTTGGAGTGGTGGATTCTAGAGAATGACCAGAAGCGTCATAATGACTGTTCTCTGGGAATAGGGCTTTGAAGGAGCCTCAATGCTCTTTTGCCCCCTCCCATGGCTATTAGGCTGCTGGTTTTCACTGTGACCGTGGGATTTGGGTTTTTAAGGCTACCATGGAGATGACAATAAAGCAAGTTACAATGCAACAAAGCTGTTGTTCTGACAGCTGTTTGTGTTTTTTTGTTTGTTTAATAAACACGCTCTAGGTTGCTACAAGCTTCTGGTTAATTTCCAGAGTTATGAAAAAGTTGATTATGAAATTTTCTTTGCTAGCTTTCTTGTTGCTATTACAGAAGAGAGAATTTTCAGAGGTCCTTACTCTGTCATTTTCCCTGATGTCACTAAATCTCCATTTTAAAGTTAATTTTGTTTTGGGTAAATTTCATAATGTACTAAAATGTGTGTCTATGCCTTGAGAAACTGGTTATCCTTACATATAAATTATATCTTTCTTTATTAAAGTGTAATTTTAAAAAAGGAGTTCTTTCCTGTTTCAAATATGACCAGAATTTTCTAAAGGGTAGAACTGTGAATAAGTCAGAGATATTTGGCCAAACCACTCATCTGCTTTATATATATGCCTGAGACCTAGATGGTTAAAGGGGCAGTGACTAAACTCTGCTTTCTGGGGCAACAATTACTAACATTAGATTTTTTGGTTTTGACTGCAAGCTCAACTTTTGGCTAAAGTCCCTGAAAATCCTCTTTTAACAGAATGCAGAGTCTAGATGAGCCATGGACTGAAGAGGAGGGTGATGGCTCAGACCACCCGTACTACAACAGCATTCCAAGCAAGATGCCTCCTCCAGGGGGGTTTGTAGATGCTCGACTGAAAGCCAGACCCCACGGTCCTGACACAGCCCAGGTGAGGCTTATACCTTTTTCCTTGGATGGTGGCTGACTGAACTTTATTTCCTTTTGCTTTCTTCAACTTTATTTGCAGGTCCAGACAGAAAAACTCGCAAACTTTTTCCCCTTGAATTTCACAAAGCAGACAAGTAGAGGAAGCTTTTGTTTTAACGTCAAAAGCCTTGGAGCTGTATTGTGATTCCTGAGTCTGGGAGTTCCTCTTCATCCTAGCACAAATCCCATTCTACTGTGAACTTAATGAGGAAAAGAGAGAGTTCAAGACTTCTAAAAAGCCTGGGGTGCTTTGGGTTCTCTGAAAGGAGAGTGGATGTAACATGAGATTTTTTTGAGTTTTTCTGTTTTGCTTATTTCCCTGATTTTCCCTCTAACTTGAAATTCTAGTAAGGCATTCATTTTCTAGAGTTATGGTATCTCCATGATATCTCTTCGTTATAGGGAATTTTTTGATGTCACCTACCTTATGTGACTGACAATGCCACCAATGAAAGTGGCAAATAACATTGAAACCAAGTGTCAGTAGCTCTAACACTGAGAAGGAATCAGCAAGGTGGACTTGCCAAGGCATGAATGGTTATGGGTGTATGTGCTGGGTGGGAAGTATGTTCTGACACACAGATAATCTTTAACTGAAATCTATTTTAGGTCATGTTGAGTGATGTGGCTACATGTAAAGAGCTCAATTTATGGTCACACTTAGGGAAGGGATGTGGGAGTTAACGAAAACAGGGGGCATTTGTAGTTTTGATGAGATACAGCCTCTTTCTCACACCCACACAAACTTATTCCCCAAATCTTAATGCCAACCGAGAGGCATGAAGGGAAAATTGGGTGTAATAGGCATGGAATCCGTTGGCCATTGAAGGCCCTTCTACTGTACTATGGCTTTTAAAGATGCAGAAACAAGAAGAGGATGACTTTTTCACTCTGTGTATTTACATATGTCTATAGTTTGCAGGAAAAGAGCAAACTTACTACCAGGGGAGACACTTAGGAGACCCGCTTGGCGAAGACTGGCAGCAAACACCTGTCAGGCAAGGTGAGAGGCAAGGTGAGGTGGACAAGAAACGTAAAAAATACTTTTTGAAAGTGACGTGCTCCCTAGTGGGTAGTTCCTCTCCTGTGGGGTGGCAGAATGACCCACTGGAAATACCTGCTGTGGGTGCGACTGCAGGTTCCCAGCCAGATCATAGAAATAGAAATAATGGCTGTCGGGCATGTCTGAGGGCACACATCAGATGATGCCGCCCCTGGCACCAGGACCAGTTCACTGCCCCCCCCCCCCCCGCCCCAGTGCTTCCTGCACCCTGAGACTTTCCTCCTAAGGCCTTTCTCTGGCAGGAGGGCTTGCCTGCCCAGGGGCTGAGGAATTCACCTCCCCAGGGGCACCTGCACCCATTTCAAACGGGGCTGGTTTGGGAGACTGTGGGGCGTGCTTTGTGTTGTCCCTCAGCTCCCCGGCAGGGCTGAACCCCGGTGGCTCCCAGCAGTAGCTTGTAGCTTTCCCTTCCTTGCCTCACCCCTGCCTTCCCTCTCCAGGGTCAGCTTCAGGAAGAGCGGAGCAATGCCGGCCCTTGGCAGAGATAGTACCAGGGATACAAATCCCTCACAAGCCCTGGGTCCTGTCAGAGGACACTTCCACCTCTTATCCAACCTCTTAGCACGCACCTACATCCCACATTAAAAATTACATGACTATTTAAGGACTATTTAGTTTAAGCTAACCGCTAACATGTCTCTATTCTCTAGACAGTTATTTCTACACATACATATATGTGTGTGTATGTATACATACATTTTTAAAGTCTCTTTTAATTTTAAACTTTTTCCTACCTCAAACATTTCTATAACTTTCAATAGCTCTGCGGCCCTGACTACTAACTGTTCAGGGCCTGAAGGAGATGGAGTGACGAACGATCTAAGATCCAATGTACACTTCTGGGTATAGAAATTTACATTTGTTGGTTTAACATTAAGGCTTTTCCATTCATTATTGCCATTTGTTCTGGTGAGTAATTGACAATATATTTTTAAAATTTCCCCCTGATGAAAGAATTTCATGTCTTGCCTGCCCCAGCTGAAAGGTGACCCATCCATACTGCCTAGCCAATAATCCATAAAACCCAGTCAGTACACCACATGGCTCTATCTCAGAATAGGATGCAAATAGCACATGAAAGTTATAACTTTGCCGGAGGCACTTTTTTTAAACATTTTTCATCTTTGTTCTATATACATTTAAAAAGTATTATACAGCAATTGTGTACATAGACATATAACTCCTAAAGACAAAAGGAGACACATTACTTACATGAGATATTTACTCTATTGAAAATTCATCAGGTTTATTTGAAAATGAGGTCTTTTTTTACATTCAAGTTATTCCAGCCAGATCAAGAGCAGACAATGTAAGAAGTTCACCAGGGCAAAAATGAGCCTTACACAAGTTCTTGTGTAAAGAGAATAAATAAATTTCAAGTTCTTATTTGTAAACAATAAATATCTTTTCCATAGAACAAATACAAATATTCCTTATTGATCTGCTAGCAGCCATTTCCCCTAAATGAAACTGAACTCTGGGTACCAACACCAGGGAGGGTGTGTCTCCCTGCCCCCGACTCAGCACCTGCCAATGTCTGAAGTGGGAAAGGGCCGTCGTCAGCAGCTTATTCACTGGGCTTTTGATCTTTTTAAAGATTAGTTTGTAAAGTTCTTTTTACAGACTGAGCTGTCTGCAGTTCATACAGACGTCTGAACGGCAGAGAGTCATCACTAAGCCAGGACTCGTAGCGCAGGAACGACCAGTGACGCATAGATACCACATCCAGGGAGAGGAGTAGACAGAGCTCAGGAATTTGTGGAGATGCTACCCAGAGAAGGGGTTTTCGCAGGACACCTGCATTCTCACGCTTACAGGCCAGAGGCAGTGGTGCTGCCAGAAGTCCTTCAGTGGGCTCTTGGGAAAGCTTCTTCAAAAGCCCTGAACCCACTCTTGCCAGCTGGATTGAGCCGACTTCCACAGCCCACGAGATTTTTTTGAGTTTTTCTGTGACCTCTCTCCAGGCCCAAGGCGATCTTGAGAGTGTCTGTGGAAGCCTGTTAGAAACAGCGATCCCGTACAAAGAATCGGATAGTGGCTCAAGCAGGGCAACACCCTTCATTCGCCTCAGGCAACAAGAACAGGGACAGCCTGACCCTGCCTTGACAGAGTCTTGGTCCGGTTGGGAAGTCCCATGAAGGCACAAGCCTGACTCTGTTTTATAAGGAAGGTGCCTCATTCATTAGGAAGTAACTTTCTAATAAAATGGGGTCACAGCACTTGCATTGCATTTCTAATGGAGTTAAGATACGAAGCATTCCCCTACACTTAAAAAAAGAGCAATGAAAATAAGGCCCGCTGTTCTTCTGCTCAGTTATTTTGATCTCAGGCCTTTGTAAAGGGGATGAGGAGGCCGAGGCAGCTTCTGCAGCAGGTGTGGCCCCCCCCGCCCGCTCCCCCCAGCCTGGGTCAGAGGTGCCTAGGGTCTTGGTAAGGCTCCTAACCTTCACGGCGTCCATCATCCTGGGCCAGTAGGTCCCATTTTGACAGGAAGGAGTGGAGAGCATCCTAGCAGAGTACAACAGGGTGTGAGAGGGTCAGAGAGGAGATTTAACGGATGGGCATCTGAAAGAAGGATCTTCTTATGAATGGGCTAAAGGAACTTTTCTGTGAATCACTGGGTAGCTTAACATGAATAACGTTACGATCAGAAGAGAAAAGAGGGCTGTTTTCTTGTTGCAGGGTCTTTGGACATCTACAGCATGCCGGAAAGGAAATCGCATGTGGCCCCTACGGGAGAAGCCCCCACCTATGTCAACACCCAGTGTATCCCGCTGCAGGCTGGGCTGGCCGCGGGCAGCAGTGCAGAAAGCAGCCCACGGAAGGACCTCTTTGACATGAGTGGGTTTCCATTTGCCACTGGATTTTTCTCTTTTGAGGCTGTTTTTTTACATTGTCTTTGGTTTGAAATCTGTGCAATTACTGAATTTTCTTCTAGTGGGGTTTTGATTAATGACGCTGATTAGCTGTATTTTTCTGGGTTATGCTTGAGCTTTTCAAGGCTTTGAACTTGGCCAACCCCTGCATTGGAATTACAACCTTCTCTGCAGTCCAGAGGCAAAGCAGCTTCCCCCTCTTTTTTTTTTATTTAATTAATTAATTTATTTGGCTGTGTTGGGCCTTAGTTGCAGCACATGGGATCTTTGTGGTGGCATGCGGATTTCTCTCCAGTTGTGGCATACGGGCTGCAGAGCACACGGGCTCAGTAGTTGCGGCACGCAGGCTTAGCTGCCCCGCGGCATGTGGGATCTTAGTTCCCCGACCAGGGATCGAACCCGCGTTTCCTGAATTGGAAGGCGGATTCTTAACCACTGGACCACCAGGGAAGTCCCCCCACCCCCGTTTTATAATTGACTTTGCTCTTGAAGGTTGTATTGAGACAAATGATATACATAAATGCATTCATTTATTTATTCACTTAGGTATTAATTAGATATTGTGTGCCAAATACTATATCAGTTTTAAGGATGCCAAGATGAAATGGCTTGGCCGCTGTTTTCATAGAGCTCTTAGTCTGTTGAACAAGACTAACATATAAGCAAGAAATTGTAATATACCTTCTTGTTTGCCTACACACACTCACTTTCCCTCTCACTTTTTCTCTTTCTCTCTCCCCTTCTTCCTCTCCACTGAACACCTACCATGTGTCAAATACTAGTCTACTTACTGGGGATATACAGGAAAACAAAATAGACAAAGTCCCTACTCTCATGAAGTTTAAATAACCACCATGTGTTACAGGTAGTGACAGGTACTCTGATGAAAAATAAAACGGGATAAGAAGATAACCCCAAACTACTGTTGATTGCACTGTAGTATGATGTGTACCATGGACCTCTGTTTGGCATATAGATTGGGAAAAATAAATCATCCGTGAACTGATTAATGAAAGTGTAAATTGTTGTTAAGGAATTTTGAAAGAGCTTCCCAAGCTCACAAACAGCTTTTCATCCCCAAATTTCTTTTTCAATTTCCTTGAGAATTTTACAGGCTGAAGAGCGAGGGAGAGGAGACTAGCACTTAGTGAGTTTCTACCACATGGCTAGGTGCTTATTATTTTATTTAATTTTTGCAATAGTCCTACGGGTAGATATTATTATTATTACCATTTTATAGAGGAGGAAACAGAGAACCCTAGAGGTTTGGTAACTTCACTGCTGGTTCACCACATACAATACGTACCTGGTATTGCATGTGGGTGAGGACAGGGCTGAGTGCTTTTATAAACAGGCTGCACCATGACAACAAAAGTCTATTTTTCCCCAGAATGGGACACTGGACTCCCATTCTGATTTTAAAAATCACCAGAGCCAGAAGAACTGTAGAATCATCTAATCCAATCTCTTCATTTAAAAAAATGTGGCAATAGCCTAGGAGGTATGAAGCAACTTCTCAAGATGCAGAGCAAAGTGGTAGCTCCAGTTGTAACGATATCTCCCAACTTCAGTTTAGTAGTTGTATTTATGGTCAGACAATTTTCACTGTTTAATTTAGTCAATATACCAGTGACTCCTGGCCCCAGAGCCTGAGGAGAGTTAGATTGGGCTGGGGTTTGAGATGGGAAAAATGAAAGCCAGACCTCCCTTTTTTCATCCATCGATTTCTACTCCTACTCCCAAAACTAGAGAAGGGGAAACCGAAAGTATAAAGAGCCCTGGAGAGACTAGTATCTATTGAAAAGTATGGAAAAATAGACCTAGCACTCTGTGTTTATCTTGAACCACTATAGCTAAATAATGACGGTGGTAGTGGTGCTGATAGTGATGGTAATGGTACTGATGGTGGTGGTGATGCTGATGATTGTGGTGATGGTGATGGTGGTGATGGTGATGAGGGTAATGATATGGTGATGGTGATGATGGTAATGGTGGTAATGAAGGTGATAATAATGATAAGATGGTGATAGTGGTGTTGGTGATGATGATGATGGTGATGATGATGTTGATAGTGATGGTGATGATGTTGATGCTAGTGGTGGGGCTGAGGTGACGGTGATCATGATGGTGATGAGGATGCTGTGGTGATGGTGATGGTGGTGATGATGGTGATGGTACAGAAACAGAATACAAATTTTCAACTACTCCAGGTAATCAGGGAAAAAGTAGAATAAAAAGAGAAAATCTACGAACATAATTTTAGCCCATAGTTTTAACCTCTTTTTTGTCCCATATCTGTAAATCATTTAACAAGTGTCAAAATGATTTAGTTTTGGTTTCATTTATTCACTTCACTTCTGCCCATTCTCTACCAACATTTAGCAAACTGGTCTGATTTTACAGCACTCACTGAATATTTATGGGGACAAATTATGTCCCAGGAACAGTGTTGGACTAGAGGGATGTAGCTGTGCCCAGGAGAGAACCATTCTTGTTCTTGTGGTGCTTGCATTGTAGCAGGTTGGCAGTGGGGTCCTAAATAATCATCACAACACCTTACACTTGTGTGGCACTGTGGGCATTTTTCAGAGTGCTGTTGTACATATTGCCTTGTTTGAAAATCGAACATTGAGATTTAATTAGATGAGCCTGGTGACTTCTCTTACCACTGATATTTGTTGCTGTTAGAGTCATGGCCTGCAGTGAGAAGAGAAGTATGTTCTGAAGGGCATAAAGTCAAGCTCAATCTCAAACACTCACAGAAGAGCGTTTTTCTTCAGGGAAACAAGTGAAGGTCAAGGGGAGGTAGAGCTCCTAGCCTGGGGCAAGTCACACAAAAGGCACCCAATAAATGTCAGTTTTCTTCTCTTTTAAGAATTCACCTAATACAAAAATTTTGAAAGAAACATTTGTTGGGCTGGGTTTCAGTTTTGCATGAAATCAAAACCTTGCAACTTGTCTGTTCCTTTGTGTATTTTCTTTGGTATCGGCAGGTTTTTATTCAGAAGAGAACACATTTGTTGAAGAGGCTAGCCAATGTTCCAGAGAAAGTAGATGGCATGTAGTATGCATGGCCTCTTGCAGCGTGCAAAAATGAAGTCATTCTAACTAGTGAGGCAAAGGGTGTGCTTGAGTCTTTGGCACAAGACGCAATGCCCAGCTGTCTTGGGAAAGCAGACTCATCGGAATGAGTCATGCCAAGATTTGGGCTTTGCTTTCAAATACGTGTTATGATGAGTCTTGTTGTATTACCAGCCAGTCATTTTTCTCTACTTCTTTTTTTCTGGTAGAAGTTGCCTTTGCATTTCCAGCCCTCACATTGTACTGTTTATCATTTGTTCTCCTTGGGATTGACGTGTTGCTGGCAAATGTTGTTGGCAGAACCTTTTGAAGATGCTCTCAAGAACCAGTCCTTGGGGCCTGTGTTGAGCAAGGCAGCCTCCGTGGAGTGCATCAGCCCCATCTCACCCGGAGCCCCGGATGCCAAGATGCTGGAAGAGCTGAAAGCAGAGCCTTGGTACCAAGGGGAGATGAGCAGGAAGGAGGCAGAGGGGCTACTGAAGAGAGATGGAGACTTCCTGGTCAGGAAGAGCACCACCAACCCAGGCTCCTTTGTCCTTACTGGCATGCACAACGGCCAGGCCAAGCACCTGCTGCTCGTGGACCCGGAAGGCACGGTGAGCGCAGGGCAGAGTGTGGCCTGCACTGGCCAACCTCCCTCCGACAGTCTACCCTGGGCCACTGCACCGGGGACCACTTTCCCTCCTCTACTCACATATGCCTGCTGAGTCCTGACGGTCACTCCTCCAGGACCCTGGAGACCAGGCCCAGAGGACTTATGCTTTCAGGCCAGAGCCAGGCTACAGGAGCCCATGGTCAGGGCCACCTGTGCTAGTTATAAAACTTGGAAATCCCCAGGGCCCAGGTTGAAAGCCTTAATTCTCATGTTCTTTAAAATTAGTACAAAAACTGAGAAAGTTTTCCTTCCAAATACGTTCATAGTGGACAAAGAAGTACAGGGCTCCTGGGCTTTTAATATTTACCTCAAATATCTCTACAAGTTGAATCATCAGTTTTTATTTGCAGGTTATAAAATGTGATGAAGCAGTAAGTAAGCCTCCTATTAATTAGTCTCTTGCTTTCCCACCCAGAGAAGTAATACCTCATGGCAGTGATTTTGGCTCTTCCTGGCAGTACAGTTGTGTCTGAATAATTCTGTGGGATTGACTGAATATACCGTCTTTCAGTCAATAAATAAATTTGACTTCACCCTGGCACAGTCCAAGAAGTACTAAGTTTAATAAATGTAGTTACCTTAGCCTAACCATTGAGTAAATTCCAGGATTGTTGTTTAAAATTTTTTTATCCAGTGAAAACAAAGCAGCAGGTAGAGTTATCTCAATAGTGGTTAAGAACATTGAGTTTTTAAAAAATTTTATTGAAGTGTAGTTGATTTACAATGTTGTGTTAATTTCTGCTGGACAGCAAAGTGACTTATACATATATATATATATATTCTTTTTCATATTCTTTTCCATTATGATTTATCACAGGATATTGAATATAGTTCCCTGTGCTATACAGTAGGACCTTGCTGTTTATCCATTCTATATATAATAGCTTGCATCTGCTAAACCCAAACTTCTAATCCTTTCCTCCCCAACCTCCCCTTCCCCTTGGCAACCACAAGTCTGTTCTCTATGAAGGACATTGCATTTTTTGATTGACAGGTAGGGATGAAGACAGTCTTCAGTTGGACTTGGACACAATTTAACTGTGTGTGTTTGGGGAAAGAGGCGGTGTTACCTGAGATGGATTTGTTGCCTCAGGTGTCTAGACTAAGTTGCCTGCACACCTCAGCTCCCTAGACCTCTGCACCTTCTCTTCTCTTCCACTCTCTAGCTGGGCAACCATTCCCCATATATCCAATTCACCTTCTTTCATTGTGTGGATTTTTTTTACATATATGCACACCAGGGAAAATACATAATTTTGTGTTTGTGTGTTTCAGAAATTTGCAAACATGATGTTATTCCACAAATCATTTCTTTCTTTTTCCCTTTGGTACATGTTTTTAAGATGTCAGTGGTGCCTTCCGTCTACTGAATTGTTACTTGGGTGAGCCATCTGGGGCTCACTGGATACACCGTCTGCACATCACTTCCTGAGCTCTCTTGTGAAGGATTGAAAAACTGAAGGTGCTGCAAACCTCGTGCCTGTTTCCCCTGCACCTGGGATGGTCTCTCTGGGGCATATCCCAGGAGTGTTTGATCACAGGATGTACATACATTTAATGTCATCAGGGGTTGCATCTGCTTCCAGAATGGCTGGGCTACTGACATGCACAGCAGCAGAGTGTGAGGGTCCCACACCCACCCCTTCTCTATCTAGTTTTGCTAATCTGGTGCGGGTGGGGAGTGAAGTGATGTCTCATTGTTTGCTGTACAATTCTTTGATTGCACTTTAGGTTTCTCCATAAATTTTATGTTCCTATCTTTCCCCCATGTTTCTCTTTTAATCTTCTTATTGGGGGTTTTCTTGAGTTTATTCCAGCAATAGAATCTCCATATGTACTCTCCCACATCTTCACCTATCAGATAGTTTTGTCTGTGACATTCTTCATCAGATAAAAGTCTTTTTTTGGGGGAATGTAGCTGAATCCATCAATTTTCCCCTTTATGGTTTATAGTTTTGAGTTTTAAAAGGTTTCTCACCTACAAATCACAGATGTACGGTACTCTATATTTTCTCCTACTAGCTTTATTGTTTATCTTTCACATTTACCTTTCAATTCCAACTGAAGTTACTTTGGAAGATGATATAAGATAGGACCCAACACTTTAAAAATCGCCATGTAGTGAGCCAATTCTCCCGTCACAATTTACCAAATAATTCATCTTTTCTCTGTGGTAGTGATGCTTCTTCTATTACACACTAAGTCTCTGTGTCATGGGTCTGTTTCTGGACTCAGTTTTGTTCTACTGATTTGACCGTCTTGTTCCTTGTGCAAGTTCCATACAGCTTTAGTCGTTACGGCTTTAAACTGTCTTAATATCTGGTGGTGTGCGTCCTTCCTCTTGAGTCTCCTTTTTATAAGTTGTCTTAGCTGTTCTCAGACCTTTATTCTTTGTTCTGATTTTAGATTCAGTTTATCAAGTCACCAAAAATACATGCTGGGGTTTCGATAGGACTTGCACTGAATTTACAGATTAATTTGGGGCCAGCTGACACTTTTCAATATTAAATCATCACCTCCATGAACATGGCATGTCTCCACTTATTTAGTTTTAAGATGTCTTTTGTTAGAATTTTAAAATTCTCTCCAGAAAGTTCTTCTGTTTCCATTGTTAGGTTATTTCCTAGGGTGTCTAGTTTTAGTTCCTGTTGTAAGTGGTATATTATTTTTGATCACTTTTTCTCAGTAGCTGTTGCTGCAGGGAGAGGAAAGTAGTGTGACCTTGAGCCTGGAAATTTTGCTGATTGTGGTCGTTTTACTGGACCCGCGGTCATTGCCATTGCAAACACTGACAGTTTTTTCGCCTGCCTTCCAATCCCAGACCTTAGAGGGCACCTTTGAGCATTGGCCAGGAGAGGGCGCCCTTGTTCAGTTTCTAACCTGAAGGAATGTTTGAGGTTTTGTTCCCTTAAGGATGATGTAAGCTTTTGGAAGATGTCCTTATCAACCTAAAAGACTTCATTCATTCATTCACTCAACAAATGTGTACTGGATGACTACTAATCCAGGCATTATTTCTGGCACCTGGGATATGTCCATGAGCCAGTTAAAAGGGCAATCTCTGCTCTCATTACCTATTGATACATATTAATTGCCCAACTGCTTTTATCATGTATAGGTATTGAACTTTATCAAATGCTTCTTCAGCAGCTTTTGAGATAATACCATGATTTTTTCCCTAAAGTCCATTCATGTGGGAAATTACACAGGTAGATTTTTCTGATGTTGCATCCTGGCATAAACCCTGTTTGGTCTTGACATAGTAATCATGGATTTGGAGTCCTAATATTTCCTTTGGGATTTTTTCACCTGAAAAAGGTTCATAAGAGAAATCTGTCTTCACTGTCTTTGCTTCCTTCGCTTGTGTGTGCTCGTCTGGTTTGCGTGTCAAGATTATGTGGTTATACACACCTCTTACAATGATCTAGGCTTACTCAGGTCAGAGGAGACTTCCCCCACCATTTTACCTCAAATAGAATCCCCTAGATACCCCCTATTTCTTTACCTTGATTTATTTTTACCCTTAAGCACTTATCACAAACAAGTACTCGTTTATTTGCTAATTTGTTTATTATTTCGTTTCCCCCACTAGACTATAATCTCCATGAGGGTAGCTGTCTTGCTCATTGCAGTATTTCCCACCATCTAGAATAGTGCCTGGCACATAGCTGGTGTTCAATAAGCATTAGACAACTGAATACATAAATCAATCTCAGGCTTTTTCAGGTTAGGAGGTTGAGGACCAAAGAAGGTGACCTGGGGTCACAAATGAGATTTTCTACACAGACTCAGTCCAGAGTTCTTTCCATTTGAATTGGCTGCCTATTAAATTAGTTGTAGTTATCTAAAGGAAAATAGGAGGGAAGTAGAAATCCTATGAGAATATAAATATTTCAGTTGAAAATTTTAGGTATTTTTTTAAAGTTAAAATTTAGCTAAATTATACCCTCTTATAGATCAAAGATGATTAATATTTTTGTTCACTCAGTCCTTATAGACAAAAAGATGATTTACAAAAGATACGTACTACTACTAATATATTATACATTCATGAACCAGTATCAAGATAATGTAGAAGACAAGGAGGACATGAAGTTAGACCAGGTGTCTGAGCAAGCCCAAACACCCCAAGCTGTGCTGTCTCTACAGCTTTAATTTTGGAGGAGAAATTTGCAGTATGGTTGGGAAAATCTGTAAATCACACCTACTAATAACTGTTCTTTTGGGGGGCTTTTTGTTGGATCTGATTATCTAGCTTAATTGATCTTATGGAGGACAGATTTAGCTGAAAAAGAAAATGGAAATGAAAGACTTAATTAAAAACGTAATGTCACTTCCTTGCTGTGAGGACACCAAAATAGACGATGAACACATTCTCTTCAATATTTATTCATCTGATTTTCATGGTAATTGGTTGGTCCCTGACTATAAAGGCGGAAACTTGGCAGAACAGATTACTCAGATAAATCAGGATGCAAAACAGTTCTACGTCTAAATTTACTCCAGAGTATACCAACCTATGTGCCTTCCCACTGTGCACTGATTGTTCAAGACGAGGGCGCCTGGGGGTGCTGGAAATGTGGGTGACAAGAATCACTGTGGCAGGGCTTCTGAGCTCCTGCAGAGGTGCTGAGGCTACTGACCCTAGATAACAGCAGCTGGAAAGAAGCCGGAGAGTGGGTCTGTAGGAACAGCCTTAGATATGGAGTCTGGTGCACCTTTTTTTCTTTTCAACATCTTTCAGAATCATTTAGTCAGCCCTCTGTGTCTAAAATTATTCCCTGAGTCATTTATCATTGATTCATCACTTTGGCCTTGAAGGGCCAGCAAAGTGATGTGGGCCCTGTGCTTGCATTTGAACGAGCTACTGCCGCACGTTGCTGGGTATTCCATGGGCTTCATTAACGTGGT
The DNA here is from genome assembly GCF_009873245.2 of Balaenoptera musculus. NCBI lineage: Eukaryota > Metazoa > Chordata > Mammalia > Artiodactyla > Balaenopteridae > Balaenoptera > Balaenoptera musculus. The sequence goes on along the minus strand of NC_045790.1, from coordinate 18,969,888 downwards.
CTCAGGTTACTGGCATGTTTGAGAGCGTGTACAGGGGCTTTTGCATTCCTAAGCTCACCAAACAATGACAACCATCCAACATCCACATTTATTAGGGTTTTATTTTCTTCTCAGGGTAATTAAGAAAACAAAAAGCCCCCCCACTCCGACCCCTCCACTTAATAAAGCCCTGTTGTTATTTTGAAGTTCCCTTTGTACCAGTCAGTCTAGCCTGTGCTGCTGTAACAAATAAGGGACTCCCTTCTCCAACAATGAGAAACCTGACTCCCATTATTCTTAATGTTTTTCCCTATTTGATGAACTTCCTTGTATGTGGAAACCTTCCTCAGCAAGCCTGGATTTCGACTCCTCTGCCCAACTGTTCCCCATGTGGGTTCCCTCCTCACCCTGTTCATGTTTTGATACCCACACTGCTCGATCCTTCTACATACACGCCCTCCCCCTCCTTGGCTGTGACTTCCATAGTGGGCTGCCCAACCTTCTCCTTGGCATGGATGCTTCTGACACCCTGTGCCAGTCCATCCGTCCGTCCAGCCCTTGGGCACACCCACTCTGCCCGCACTCCGGGATGCCATTTGGGGCCATTGTGGCTACATGACCCCCACAGCACAGATACCTGTCTTCTTGGCATTTGGACTTTTTGTTCGCTTAGGAAGGAAAAGGAGAGGAAAGGAAGGGGAAGAGGAGCTTTGCAAAGTATTTCATAACAGATCCTGGGCCTCCTATCATTCCTACTATAACTACCTTAGCACACATCTCTACCAATAAGGACATTAAAACAACAACAACATGTTATTGTTATAGCCAACAAAACCCAAAACTAATTACTAAACATACTCAAAATTTCCTGATTATCTCAAAGATATTCTTTTTATAGTAAGTTTATTGGAATCAGAATCCATAGATGGTCCACATCATGCATTTCATTATGTCTCTTAAGATTCTCACTCTGTAACAGCTTTCTTTCTGTTTCCCTCTACACCTTGATTTGTTTGACGAACTGGACATTTGTCTGTAGAATTTCCCACGTTGTGATTTGGGTCCTTGCTTTCTTGTGGCATTATTTAACTTGTTTCTTGTCTCTTGTATTATTTATGAACTGGTAAACATAAAGATCTTTAAAAACAGCTCTGTTGGGACAGAATTTACGTAATACACACTTGAAGTGTACAATTCTGTGGTTTTTAGTATATTCTCGGATACATGCATCCATCATCACCGTCCATTTTGGAATATTTTCATGCTGTACCATTTAGCTATCACCTCCCTATCCTCCCATCCCGCAGCCCTAGGAACCACTCAGCTATTTTCTGTCTCTATAGATTATCCAATTCTGGACATACGTATGAATAGAATTATATAATATGTGGACTTTTGACTAACTTCTTTCACTTAGCATAATGTTTTAAAGGCTTATCCATGCTGTAATGTGTGTCAGCACTCCATTCCTTTTTATGGATGAATAATATTCCGTTTTTGGACATACCACATTTTATAACTAGTCTGTTGATGGGCACTTGGCTATTGTGAATAATGCAGCTATAAATGGTACGTACAAGTTTTTGCATGGACATATGTTTCATTTCTCTTGGATATATATCTAGGAGTGGGATTGCTAGGTCAAATGGTAACTATATAATTTGTCACCTGATGAAATGCCAGACGGTTTTCCGAAGCAGCTATACCATTTTACATTCCAACCAGCAGTGTATAAGGGCTCCAATTCCTCTATATCATCACCAACACTTGTTATTGTCTGACTTTCTGATTCTAGACATACTAGTGGATGTAAAGTGGTATACCATTGTGGTTTTGATTTTCATTCTCCTTGATGACTAATGAGGTTGAGCATCTTTTCATGTGCTTATTGGCCATTTGTTTATCTTCTTTGGAGAAATGTCTATTCAGATCCTTTGCTTACTTTTTCTTCCTTTCCTTTTTTTTTCTCTTCACTTTTTATTGTGGTAAAATATATGTAATATAAAATTTACCATCTTAACCACTTTTTGAGTGTACAGTTCAATGATATTAAGTATGTTTATATAGTTATGCAACCACCACCACCATCCATCTCCAGAACTCTTCTCATCTTTCAAAACTGAAACTTTATACCTATTGGACAATAACTTCCCATTCCCACCCCCCAGTCCCTGGCATCCACCATTTTACTTTCTGTATCTATGATTTTGACTCCTCTAAGTATACCTCATATAAGTGGAATCATACAGTATTTGTCTTTTTGTAATTGGTTTATTTCACTTAGCACAATGCCCTCAAGTTTCATCCACATTGTAGAATGTGTCAGAATTTCCTTCCTTTTTAAGGCTAAACAATATTCCATTATATGTATATATCGCATTTTGCTTATCCATTCATCAGTGGATGGACATTTGGGTTGCTTCCTTGTTTTAGCTATTGTGAAAAATGCTGCTATGAACATGGGTATGCAAATATCTCTTCCAGACCCTGCTTTCAATTTTTTTAGTATATATCCAGAGGTGGATTTACTGGATCATATGGTAATTCATTTGTAATATTTTCTTGAGAACCCATCATATTTTTTCCACAGTGGCTGCACCATTTTACATTCTCAGCAACAGTATACAAGGGTACCAATTTCTACACATCCTCTCCAACACTTATTTTCTATTTTCTTGATAGTAGCCATCCTAATGGATGTGAGATGGTATTTCATTGTAATTTTGATTTGCATTTCCCTAATGATCAGTTTTGTTGAGCATCTTTTTGTGTGCTTATTGGTCATTTATATATCTTCTTTAGATAAATGGCAGCTCAAGTTCTTTGCGCAATTTTTTAATTGAGTTGTTTGGGTTTTTTATTGTTGAGTTTTAGGAGTTTTCTATATATTCTGGATATTAATTCCTTATTAAATACATGATCTACACATATTTTCTTCCATTCTGTGTGTTGCCTTTTTATATTGTTGATAGTGTCTTTTCATACACAAACCTTTAAAATTTTCATGAAGTTTAATTTGTCTATTTTTCTTTGATTGCCTGTGCCTTTGGTGTCATATCTAAGACATCATTGCACGTTCAACATCTTGAAACTTTTATCTTGCAACTTTATTCTTTGCATGTGGATATCCAGTTTTCCCAGTACCATTTGTTGAAAAGACTGTCCTTTCTCTAGTGAATGGTCTTAGCACCCTAGTAAAAAAACACTTGACCATATGTGTGGGGATTTGTTTCTGGGCTCTCTATTCTATTCCATTTGTCTAGATGCCTATCTTTATACCAGCACCATACTGTTTTGATTACTGTAGCTTTGTAGTGAGTTTTGAAATCAGGAACTGGGAGTCCTCTAACTTTTTTTTTTTTCAAGATTGTTTTGGCTATTCATGTCCTTTGATATTCTATATGAATTTTAGAATGGAGTTTTCCATTTCTGCAAAAAAGGTCATTGGGTCTTTGATAGGGATTACATTGAACTTGCAGTTTGCTTTGTGTAGTATTGACATTTTTTCCCCCTTCATTTTGTTAATGTGATGTGCTTTCATAAGTTGAGTCATTCTTGCATTCCAGGAATAAATCTCACTTTGTCATAGTGTATCATCCTTTTAATATGCTGCTGAATTTGGTTTGCTAATATTTTGTTAAGGATTTTTACATCGGTGTTCCTGAGGGATGTTGGTCTGTAGTTTTCTTTTCCTGTAGTGTCCTTGTCTGGCTTTGGTATCAGGGTAATGCTGATAGAATGTATAGAATGAGTTAAGAAGTGTCCCCTTGTCTTTATTTTTTGGGAGAAATCTGAGAAGAATTGGTATGTGTTCCTCTTTAGATGTTTGGTAGAATTCACCAGTGAAGTCATCAAGTCTAGGGCTTTTCTTTGTTAGGAGATTTTTGATTACTGATTCAATCTTCTTACTAGTTATAAGTCTATTCATATTTTCTATTTCTTTGTGACTTAGTCTTGGTAGGTTTTGTGTTTCTAGGAATTTGTCTATTTCATCTAGGTTATCCAATTTGCATACTGTTGTTCATAGCACTATTTTATAATCCTTTTTATTCTGTAGAATCATTAATAATGTTGCCACTTCATATCTGATTTTAGTAATTTTGGAACTTCTTTCTTTTTTTCTTAGTCTAGCTAAATGTTTGTCAATTTTGTTGACCTTTTTGAAGAAACAGCTTTTGGTTTCATTGATTTTCTCTATTGTTTTTCTATTCTCAATCTCATTTATATCTACTCTAATCTTTACTATTTTCTTTCTTCTGCTTGCTTTGAGTTTACCTTGTTCTTTTTGGTTCTTAAGTTGTAAAGATAAGTTGTTGATTTGAGATCTTTCTTGTTTCTTAATGTAAATGCTTAAAACTATAAAAAATTTTTTTCTCTTATTGATATCCAGCTTCATCCTCTTGTGGTCAGAGAAGATACTTTGTATGATATCTATCTTTTAAAATCTATTGAAATTTAATCTGTGACCTAACATATGGTCTATCTAGGAAATTGTTCCATGTGCAATTGAGAAAAATGTATATTCTGATGTTAGAGTGTTGCGCATAGTCTGTTTGATATAGTTGGTGTATTGTGTTGTTCAAGTCCTCTATTTCCTTACTTATCATTATTGAGGGTGGAGTATTGAAGCCTTCAACTACTGTTGGAAAACTGTCCATTTCTCCCTTCAATTCTGTCAATTTTTGCTTCATATAATTTGATGGTCTATTATTAGATGTTTAAATGTATAACTGTTGTATCTTCTTGCTGTATTGAAACTTTTATTAGTATATGATGTCCTTCTTTGTCTCTTGAAAACTTTATTTAAAGTCTATTTTGTCTGATATTGGTATAGCTACTCTCAGTTTCTTTTGCTTACTATTTGCATAGAATATATATTTCTATCCTTTCACTTTCAATGTGTTTGTGTCTTTGGATCTAAAATGAGTCTCTTGTAGATAGCTTTTAGTTGGATCTTAAAAAAATGTTTTCTAATCTATTATTCACATCTCTGTGTTTTGATTGGAGAATTCAGTCCATTTACATTTAAAGTAATTACTGATAAGAAGGGACTTCTGTAATTTTGCTCTCTGTGTTCTATATACCCTATAGCTTTTTTTCCCCTCTTATTTCCTACATTACTGTCTTCTTTTGTGTTTAGTTGATTTTTTTGTAGTGAAATGTCTTAATTCCCTTCTCATTTTCTTTAGTGTTTATTCTATCTCTATTTTCTTTGTAGTTACTATGGGGATTGTATTTAACATCTTAAAGTTATAACATTCTAATTTGAATCTGTAGCATCTTAACTTCAATAGCATACAAAATCTCTTCTCCTTTACAGCTCTGTCCCCACTCCTTTCAGTTGCTGATGTTCCAAACATCTTTATACACTCTGTCTCCAAAAGCATAAACTAACATTTTTAATAATCTCTTTAATTATGTAGAAAACAAAATGTGAAGTTACAAACCAAAGTTACAATAATCCTAGCTTTTATAATTGTCCATGATTTTACCTCTACTGTGATCTTTATTTCTTTATACAGCTTTGAGTTACTATCTAGTGTCTTTCATTTCAACCTGCAGGACTCTTTTTAGCATTTCTTGCTGGGAAAGCCTAGTGGAAATGAACCCCCTCAGCTTTTATCAGTGAATGTCTTAATTTCTTCTTCACTTTTGAAGGACAGTTTTGTTGGAAATAAGATTCTTAATTGATGGGTTCTTTTTCTTTTAGCTTTTAAATATATCAACCAACTGCCTTTCTAGTCTCCAAAGTTTCTTTCTTTTTTTAAAAAATAAATTTATTTATTTATTTATTTTTGGCTGCTTTGGGTTTTTGTTGCTGCGTGTGGGCTTTCTCTAGTTGCGGTGAGCAGGGACTACTCTTCGTTGCAGCATGCGGGCTTCTCATTGCAGTTGCTTCTCTTGTTGCAGTGCATGGGCTCTAGGTGCACAGGCTCAGTAGTTGCAGTGTGTGGGCTCAGTAGTTGTGGCTCGCAGGCTCTAGAGCGTAGGCTCAGTAGTTGTGGTGCACAGGCTTTGTTGCTCTGTGGCATGTGGGATCTTCCTGGACCAGGGCTTGAACCCATGTCCCCTGCATTGGCAGGCGGATTCTTAACCACTGCGCCACAAGGGAAGTCCTCCAAAGTTTCTGATGAGCAATCTGCTGACAACCTTCTTGAAGATCTCTTGTATGTGACAAGTCACTTCTTTCTTGCTGCTTTCAAGATTCTCTCTTTGTCCTTGGCTTTGACAGTTTGATTATAATGTGTCTTGGTGTGGGTCTCTTTATATTCATCCTTATTAGAGTTCATTGAGCTTTTTGGACGTTTATACTCATGTATTTAATCAAATTTGGGAAAATTTCTGTCATTATTTCTTCAAACACTCTGTCTTTCTCTTTTTTCTCTCTTCTCCCTCTAGCATTCTAGCAATGCATACGTTGATCTGTTTTATGGTATCCCACAGGTCTTTTAGGCTCTGTTCACTTTTCTTCAATCTTTTTTCCTTCTGTTCCTGGGACTCAAATATTTCAATTGTCCTATCTTCAAGCTCCCTGATTCGTTCTTCTGTTTTGTGCTTTTCCACTCCAGAGTTTCATTTTGGTTCCTATTTAGGTTTTCTAAATAGGTTTTATTGATGTTTCTTTTTTTTTCGTACATCATTTTCTTGACTTTCTCCACATCTTCATTTAGTTCTTTGAGCATCTTTAAGACACCTTCAAGTTATTTTAAAGTCTTTTTCATGAATATTTATCCCTCTGTTTTTTCTAAGAGTTTCATAGTGTTAGCTTTTAAACATTTAGGCTTTTGGTCCATTTTGAGTTAATTTGTACATTTGGGGTGAGGTAATGTTTTGATTTCATTATTTTACAGGTGGATATCCAGTTTTCTCAGTATCATTTGTTGAAAAGACTAGTCTTTCCCCCATTGAATACGTTTGACATTGCTGAAAACCGATTGACCATATATGTGTGGGTGTATTTCTGGATCTCAATTCCATTCTCTTGATCTCTATGTCTACCTTTGTGGCAGTACCACATTGTCTTGATTACTGTTGCTTAGTAGTAAGTTTTTAAGTCAAAGAGAGTGAGTCCTCTGACTTTGTTCTTTTTCAAGATCTTTTTAGATATTCAGGGAACCTCACAATTTTATATACATTTTAGAAACAGCTTGTCAATTTTTACAAAGAAGTCAGATGGGGTTCTTATAGGAATTGTGTTGAATGTATAGATCAGTTGGGGGATAGAGAGTATTGCCATCTTAACAATGTTGTCTTCTGTCCATGAACATGGGATGTTTTTCCACTTATTTAGAGCTTCTTTAATTTCTTTTGACAATTTTTTTTTTAGTTTCCAGAGTGTAAGTTTTCCACTTACTTTGTTAAATTTATTCCTCTCTATATATTTGTTTCTTGGATGCACTCATGAATGCAATTGTTTTCTCAATTTCACTCTCATTCTGTTCTTTGCAAGTATATAATTACAATTAATTGTTTATATTAATCTTGTATTCTGCAAACTTGCTGAACTCATTTATTAGTTATAATAGTATTTTTTAGTGATTCCTTAGTGTTTTCTATATATAAGATCACATTATCTGTGAATAGAGATAATTTACTTCTTTCAAATCTGGATGCACTTTATTTCTTTTTATTAACTATTTGCCCTGGCTAGAACATCCAGTAGAATAATAGAAGTGGCAAGAGTGGTCGTCTTTATCTTTTTACTTATCTTAAGGGGAAAGCATCCAATCTTTCACCATTAAGTATGATGTTGTGAGTTTTTTGTGGATGTCCTTTATCAGGTTAAGTAAATTTCCTTCTACTTTTTTGAGTATCTTTTAACATGAAAAAGTGTTGGATTTTGTCAAATGCTCTTTATGTGCCTATTGAAATAATTATGTGATTTTTGTTTTTTATTCTATTGATATGTTCAACTCCATCAATTGGTTTTCAGATGTTAAACCAACCTTGCATTCCTGGAATAAATTCCACTTGGTCATGGTGTACAATTCTTTTTATACGTTTCTGGATTTGGTTTGCCAGTATTTTTTGTTGAGGATTTTTTGCATCCATATTTATAAGAGATATTAGTCTGTAGTTCTCTTTTCTCGTAGTTTCTTTGTCTGGTTTTGGTATCAGGGTACTACTGGCCTCATTGATTGAATTTGGAACTATTCCCTCATCTTCTATTTTTTGGAAGAAATTCCAAAGGATTTATATTAATTCTTCTTTAAACATTTGATAGAATTCAGCAGTGAAGCTATCTGGTCCTGGGCTTTTCTTTTGGGGTACTTCTGTTTACTGCTTAATATCTTCACTTGTTATAAGTGTATTCAGATTCTGTATTTCTTCTTGAGTCAGTTTCGATAGTTTGTGTCTTTCTAAAAATTTGTCCATTTCACCTAATATCAAATTGGTTGGCATAAAATTTTCCATGGTGTTCTTTTATAATCTTTTTTATTTCTATAATGTGGGGAAGATGTTCCCCTTTTCATTTCTAAGTATAGTAGTTTGAGTCTTCTTTGTTTTTTAATTTGGTCAATTTAGCTAAAGGTTTGCCAAGTTTGTTGACATTTTCAAAGAACCAGCTTTTGGTTTCATTGATTTTTTTTCTATTGTTTTTCCATTCTCCATTTTGTTTATCTCTGCTTTAATCTTTATGATTTTCTTTCTTCTGCTTGCCTTAAGTTTAGTATGCTCTTCTTTTTTTTCAGTGTCTTTAGGTGAGGGGTTATGTTATTGATTTGAGATTTTTTCTTTCTTAATATAGACATTTACAGCTATAAATTTCTTAAGTATAGCTGTATCTCATAAGTTTGGTCTGTTGTGTCTTCGTTTTCATTTATTTTAAGTATTTTCTTATTTCCCTCCTGATATCTCTTTGACTCATTGATTATGTAGGAGTTTGTTTTTGAATTTCTATGTATTTGTGAGTTTCTGAATTTCTTTCCTGCTGTTGATTCCCAGTTTCATTCCATTTTGGTCAGAGAATGTATCCCCTTAGTGTGACATTATTGTTATACATATCAAATCTATTATATTAATGTTACAGACTTAACAATGCATTGTTATATTACCTTACCCTCTGAAATTATTTCCCTAGCCTAATGCAGCTTTGCTCTGCCCACCTCCTTTGTACTGTTATTGGCAAATATGTTATACATATATTACATTTCTATGTTAGGCCCAACATTACATTATATTCATATTATTTTATACAATTACTTTTAAATAAGTTAATCTTGAAGTTTCTAATTGCCTTCTTCTTGAGAGAAGAGACCTCAGTTTTCCTCACCATGTCATTACTATTATCCAGCTCATTCCACTTATTTTTGGAACATGCATGAAGACAGTCTGATTTTCTGTTCTAATGTGGACTAATAGATTTCTAAAGCAAACCCATTATTCTAAGGACATAGTCTCATTGGAGTCCTGGGTGAGTTTCAGCCTGTTGTGTATACTATATCTTCCTCTTTTGTGGTTTTCACTCACTTTCATTGGAGTTCTTCCTCAAAACAGGTGCATGGGCATGAACTTTCTCATTCCTACATGTCTGAAAATATATTTTGAAGTCACTTTGATTCACCTTATGGTTGGCTGTAGCATGGCTGCTCTGATTCTTAATCTTTCATGGATTACTTTTTCTTTACCAACTAGACATTTTTAGTTTTTTCTTTACCTTCTGCAATGACATGGTCATGAATCTGTGTGTACCTTTTCTTATTCATTTTTCCAGAGATATGATGAACACTTTCCATCTGAAAATTTTTGTTTTTTCTTGGGTCAGAGCAATTTCCTTATATTATTTCTTTGATAATTTCTTGCCTTATTTATTCTTTCCCCTTAGAACACCTGGTTGAGGGGATGGATCTCTTGGATTGATCTTCTGTCTCTTCTTTCCTGCAAGTTTCCAGTTCTTTGAAAATTTGCTCTATGTTCTGAAAGCTTTCCTTGATGATCTTCCAAACTTAATATATGTGTAATTTTACAAATTGTATATTTAATTTCTAAAGGAAAATTTGTTATCTTCTGATTGTTTGATTTTTTTGTGCATCTTGTTCTTTTTAATGGTTAAGAAGAAGAAGAACATTTTTACTTTTTGGTGTTATTAATATGAGTTGTTTTAAATATTTTGTCTATTTTCCAACTTAACTTCTGGGGTCAGGTGTTTGTTTGCTTATCATGATTTTTCTTTTCATGGTACTGACATTCTTAAGATGCCCAGTACCTTTCCTTGCCATATATAAGAACAAGAGACTGGATTGATTTTCCTGGGATGGGTCTCCTCTGCTGTAATACATTTAGGTATCTTTCCCTCTAGTCTTTCCTGGCATTAGCATTGAAGACTGACTGAGATTATGTGTGTGTGGTGGGTGAGGCATGGGGTAGGGATATTTTGGAGGGGATTAGGTGAAGGGGAGTTGTTGTATGACAGATTAGAGGACTGTAGTGTGAGAAGGAGAGGAGGGGGCTTGGACTTTTACGCTGGGTACCTCCCAGGAGCGTTTTACTTGGAATCACCTTTACCCTCCTATAGCCTTAATTTTCCCCAGACATCTTATTTAATTTCTTTGGATAAACATTCTCTGGCTTCTTCCCTGAAGGCAAAATACTAGTTTGGCTATAAGGAGGCAAAGGGGAAGGAAGGGGTGGTGGAGCTGCTGGCTCAGTTACTCTGGAGCATTCTCCAGGCAGCCTAACTGCTCTCCCTCCCACCATTGCTCCTCTCTCTCCTCAACTGCAGGATCCACCCTCCCCCCTACATTCTAGGCTACCCTCCTCCTCACTCTTTTATTTCAACAGGCTTCCTCTTTTCTCCTAGCCCACAGTGTGCTGAGGTTACAGTATCCACTGGCAATCTACCTCCTTCTCTTTTGTTTTAGAAGTTTATTCCTCTACTGTCATTTCACTGGGGTTGGTGAAGATGGGATAAGACAATGCCTATACTCAGCCTTACATTTTAAATTAGAATTCCTTTACTCATGCCTTTCCTGTAAAGAGAGCATCATTTAATGATGTAAAACATCATCTATTTACCCATCTCTATTTTCTATCAACAATTACAAAATTAAAGAAGTAAAAACACATAGGTACATTTCAGGATCTTCCCCGCTCAATATTTGGTAAGGGACCTTCCCTCCTTTTTTCTGTAAATACACCAGCGCCCTAAGGGAGCTTGGAGCTAATGTGTCCACAACATTTCTGTGCTTCTCTGGTATGGCTCTGAAGAAACCTTGATTGGTGAACATTTCCTATGAATTTCCCTTTTGGATACTGTGGTCAGCCTTCTACCTTTTTTCTCTTCTATTATCAGAAACAGACTTTGCTGACTTTTGGGCAAACTTGGGGATGATTGAGGCTCCTTAGTACCTTGGAACTGGAAAAGGAAGGGACATTACACCTAGAAGGAACCAGGGCCAGGGAGCCCAAAATAGTCCCCCTCACCCTGGATTTGGCTGGTCAGGGAAACCATGTGGGTAGGAGGGGGAGATTGGAAGATGTCCAGGATCCCAGCTGTGCAGGGATTCATGATCGGGCTTACAACTTGGATGGAAAATGAGTGTTCATGTGGAGCAAGGCATCAATTGGAAAATGTAAGCAATTGGCATGCAAGATTCCAAGTACGACCCTTGGCATTGCAGCCCCGGGGGCTGATGTGGAGCCAGCACTGTGGCCATTGGGTTTAGGAGGGACCTGGACTGCACCTTAATTTCAAGTCTGGAAGAGGCCAGGCAATGTGGCCTGGGTGGGTCTACATCCTATCTGTGTTAGGTTGCATTCAGGCATGAACTTTTGCAGGTGGGAGGATCTCCCAGTGGATCCAGCCAAAGCTGAGAGAGTAGACAGAGAGCTGCAGGTCTGTATGTGCAACTGTTCCTGTGAAATCAGTTTTCATCAGAAAACGTCTTCAACTGACAGCTTTGCCTGTTCTAGTGCCACCCTTTGGACGGGGCTGAATGTAATCACTTTGTCATCGATTGAGTGTACTCCTTAAGGCACGATTTTTTTTTTTTTTTTTGGCTGCACCACGTGGCTTGTGAGATCTCAGTTCCCAAACCAGGGATTGAACCCGGGCTGTGGCAGTGAAAGCCTGGCATCCTAACCACTAGGCCCCCAGGGAACTCCCTTAATGTACCATTTTTAAATGCACCATTTCTAAATGCCTACAGAGCAACTCCACATAAACGTTCTAGGCAACTTGAGCCCACCATGTCTAAAGGGGAAGGTATCATCCCATCGTTCCCAGCTCCTCACCCCAGCTGCCCCCTGGATACCTTCCCATGGCTTGCCCAGTCAGCAAGCCTCTGCCACCAGCACCTCCCTCTCACACTCCACATCCTCTGACTGACCAATCCCCTAAATATCTCTGAAAGGGTCCCTCTCTCCCTGGATTGTCAGTGCATTTCCCCCCACCCTTCACTGCCAGCAGGAGGCTCCGCTAATGTCATTCCCTGCTCTAAATCTCTCCAGGATGGCCGTTGCCTTTAGGGTAAGTTTAAACTGCTCAGTATGGTATGAAAAACAGGAACAGCAAACATTTACTGAGCACGTCCTAGGGGCCCTGCACTGTGTGAAATTCTTCATGCACATCAATCAGTTACTTCTGATGAGAATCCTATGAAGTAGGACTATTATGATAACCACTTTACATGGATATGAAGACTCAGAGAGGTCAGTAACTTGCCCTAAAGGGCACCATTAGGAGGTGGCAGGTGGGGAGGTGAACCCAGGTGCTTGAAACTGGCTTCTTGTCACTACACCAGACGGTTATGTTGGGGGTTGCGGGGTAGGTCCGATGGTGGTTCTCAAAGCACACAGGATGCTGCTTGGCACCCAGCTAGGTGACGAGGAAAGCGCTGGGGTCTGGCTGGTTTACATCTCAGTGGAGCATCTTGAGAATGTCCCATCATTTCTGTTTTGATACTGGGTGGGTGGAGGGGCTGAATGAACAGGGCAGGTACTGTCACGTTCCTGTCAACAATGCAATTAGACCAACAGAGCTTCGAGCTGTACTCTTCTCGCCCAGTGGTTCTCGGAGTGTGGTCCCCTGTCCACTGGAACCTGCTAGAAATGCAAATTTTCAGGCTCCACCTGCCGAGTCAGAATCTCTTGGGGTGGGGGTGTCAGGCAGTCTGTGCTTCCAGAAGACACCAGGGGCTTTTGATGCTGCTCAAGCTGAGAAACACAGGCTAGTGAATGCATCCTTCCTGGCCTGTACATTGTGGGACCTCTGCCTGGGGCTTTGTGTCACAGGGTTGCTTCATGGCTGAGAAGAAAATGTTTGGGGAGGGCAACACCAGATAATATTGAAGGAAGCTTCCAGCTCTCAATTCAATTTCTTTGCCATTGTGTTCTGCCAGCCACTAGAGGGAGCAAAAGGCACACAGCTTCTATCCTGGGAAAGGGATGGCTGAGCCTCACCTGTAAGGACGCAGGTGAGCGTCCAACCTCCGCTGCTCAGCAGTCCAGGCAGGCTTGCAGGAGAGCCTGCTGTCCACACTGCTCTGTGCTTCTTCTCTTCCTAGTTTGCTCTGTGTTCACAGATTTTCACAAAGTTATCAGGTTAGCTTTGTGGGATGGCTCTGTCCTCCCTGGGTCTGCATTCTGGGTCCATGGTTCTCCCCCGCCAAAGTGCATTTGGCATGGTCTCTGGTGGTGGGCGCTGCAGGGTCAGACAGCTTGGGGATGCATTGAGTGCCCCAGCCTTCCTCCTTTAAACTGGAATTAGGACTTTTTTGGTGCTTTCTTGAGCAGTGCCTTATCAGCTGGCACCCTGGAAGCCTCACAGAGGTGAGCACTTAGAACTAGCAGGGCACTGGAGGATCTTCCTGGGATGAAAGTTGTGCATTTAGAGAGACTACAATTCTATCCATCTACAGAGCTCCTAAAAAATCATTTTTAAGGTAGAATTTGCTGTGCTAGTTGATACAAACAACAAAGAATTATTACACTCTATGCCTTCTTTGGAAAAATGTCCATTCAGGTCCTTTGACCATTTTTAATCAGGTTATTATTTTTTTTTATGTTGAGTTGTGTGAGTTCTTTGTATATTTTGGATATTAACCCTGTATTGGGTTTATTATTTGCAAATATCTTCTCCCATGCTATAGGTGGCCTTTTTTTGTTGATGATAGTTCCCTTCACTGTACAAAAGCTTTTTAGTTCGATGTAATCTCATTTGTTCATTTTTGCTTACATTTCCCTTGCCTGAGGAGACGTCCAAAAAACTATTGCTAAAACCGATGTCAGAGAGTGTATGCCTAGGTCTTCTTCTAGAATTTTTATGGTTTCAGGTCTTACATTTAAGTCTTTAATCCATTTTATTTCTGTATATGGTGTATACACAGAAAGTATTCTAGTTTGATTCTTTTGTATGTCCAGTATACAGAAAGTATTCTAGTTTGATTCTTTTGTATGTCCAGTTTTCCCAACACTGTTTATCGAAGAGGCTGTTTTTCTCCATTATATATTCTTGATTTGGCCCATTTTTAAGTCTGGTTGTTTATTTTCTTACTGTTGATTTTAAGAGTTCTTTGTATAATAGAATATTGTATTGGATAATAGTCCAAAATTATTATTTTATTTTTATTATTTAGTGTTATTATATATTATTTTATTTATTAGATATGTCTCTTGCAAATATTTTCTTCCCATCTGTGGCATGTCTTCTCATTCTCTTGACAGTGTCATGTGAAGAGCAGAAGTTTTTAATTTTAATGAAATCCAGCTTCTCATTTCCTTCTTTCATGGATCATGCCTTTGATATCATAGATAAAAAGTCATCACCAAACCCACAGTCATCTAGGTTTTCTCTTATGTTATCGTGTAAGAGTTTTATAGTTTTGCATTTTACATTTAGGTTTATCATCCATTTTGAGTCAATATTTGTGAATAGTGTAAGGTTTGTGACTTGGTTCAGTTTTTTGCCTGTGGTTGTCTAGCACGATTTGTTGTTCTAGCACCATTTGTTGAAAAGACAATATTTACTCCATTGTATTGCCTTTGCTTCTTTGTCAAAGATCAGTTGTCTATATTTGTGTGGGTCTATTTCTGGGCTCTCTATTCTGTTCCATTGATCTATTTGTTGATGCTTTCACTAATACCACACTATCTTGATTACTGAAGCTTTATAGTAAAACTTGAAGTTGAGTATTATCAGTCCTCCAACTTTATTCTTCTCCTTTGATATTGTGTTGGCTACACTTGGTCTTTTGCTTTTCCATATAAACTTTAGAATAAGTTTGTCAATATACACAATATCTTGCTGGGATTTTGATTGGGACTGCATTGAATCTATAGATCAAGTTGGGAAGAACTGACATCTTGACAATATTAAGTCTTTCTATCCATGAATACCGAATATATCTTCATTTATTTGGTTTTTAAAACTTTCTTTCATTATAATTGTGTAGTTTTCCTCATATAATTGTTTATATATTTTGTTAGATTTATAACTAAGTATTTCATTTTGGGGGTGCTGATATATTGGGTTGGCCAAAAAGTTTGTTCGGGGTTTTCCATAAGATGTTTTGGGAAAAACCCAAACAAACTTTTTGGCCAACCCAATAAATACTATTATGTTTTTAATTTCAAATTCAACTTGTTCATTGCTTGTTCATAGGAAAGCAACTGACTTTTGTATAGTAACCTCTTATCCTGCAATCTTGCTACAATCACTTATTAGTTCCAGGAATGTTTGGTTGTTTGTTTGTTTTTGGTTGTTGTTGCTGTTGATTTTTTTGGATTTTATTCATAGACAATCATATCATCTGTGAGCAAAGACAGTTTTATTTCTTCCTTTCCAATCAGCATACATTTTATTTCCTTTTCTTGACTTATTGCATTAGCTGGGACTTCCACTATGATGTTGAAAAGGAGTAATGAGATGGGACATCCTTGCCTTGTTCCTGGTCTTAGTGGGAAAGCTTCAAGTTAGTTATAATATTCCTTTATTATCCTTTTAATGTCCATGAGATCTGTAGTGATGACCCTTCTTTCACTTCTGATATTAGTAATTTATGTCTTCTTTTGTTTTTTCTTACTTAGCCTGGTTAGAGGCTTAATGATTTTTATTTATCTTTTCAAAGAACTAGCTTTGGGAATCATTGATCTTCTGTATTGATTTCCTATATCAATTTCATTGATTTCTGCTCTAATTTTTATTCTTTCCCTTTACTTAATTTGAACTTAACTTGCTTTTCCTTCTCTAGTTTCCTAAATTGGAAGCTTAGATTATTGATTTCAGATTTTTCTTCTTTTTCAATATATGCATATTGAACTAAAACAAAGGCTTTCATCCTCACTTTTATATGCTTTTTGCTATGCAAAGCCTAACATAGTTTTCTGGGGTTAACATTCATGTGTCATCACTGTAGCAGAATCCCTTTATGTATCTGGAGAAGTTTGTCCTAGGTTTGTCTGGGCTGCTGGGCTTTTTAAATCAGCCATTGGCATTTCCAGCACATGGCAGGTGAGTCCACACAGATGGCTCTGTGGGCTGCAAGTTCTCTGGGCAGGAGCCAGATCAGAGTTTCAGCAAGTACTTATGGGAGTGAAGTAAACTGCCTATTTCTTTATATGGCTTACTCTTCTGTGTGCTTACATGTGTGCTTACACGTGTGCATGTTTATACTGGCCAGCCTATATACTACAAAAACACTGACCAGTGGTCCTCAGCTTGGCAGCATGTTGGAATCATGGAGGGAACATAAAACACGCTAGTGCCCAGGCCCCATCCCAAGCTCCTGGTGGAGATGGCCTGAGCATGGGGTTACTGAGAGCAACTCAGGTGATGCCAACGCGAGCCCAGGTTTAGACCACTGTCCCAGACACTTCCCCATCATAAATCCTTCTTCATCTGTCTCTATTGCCCCAGAACATAAATGAGTGTTAATCATCAAGAAGTGGGAATAAGGAGTCAATGATGTAAAGGCAACACCCCGATAATACTAGGCTCAAGCTGAGCTCCTGGGTGCCTTCAGCATCCAAGGAAGGGGCCTGTTGTGTTACCCAGGGTGTCTTTCTGGGTAGGGAATTCTAAGGAGCCCCAGGAGAATTAAACAACCTTGATGCAAAGATGCCAGAAAGTCTTGCAAAGAGATTTTTTTCTGAATGTGCCCATCAGATTACACCCTTACTGAGGTTTAATGCCAAAGAGTCAGGGGACCCCATGGCCTGGGAAGTTTCTTCCCCTTCAGTGCTTACAGAGGTGGGTGGGGAGGAGCCTCACATCAGAGTTGGAACCCAGGAGAGGACAGCATCCTAATTTTAAAAACGTTTAAAGCCCAGGGCAGATGGCCTGGCCAGGGGCTTCTGATATGCACACCTGGAGCATAGATTTAGAGAGAGAATGAGATATGGGACTGAAGGCCCAGAGATGGACATCCCATTGGTGGGTTGATGGACGGGGAGAAACAAGCGTGGCCACATTAGGGAAGGAGAGTGAGATTAAGAACTTGGAGAAGGATGGATGGACCTAGAGATTGTCATATTGAGTGAAGTAATTCAGACAGAGAAAGACAAATATCATATGATATCACTTATATGTGGAATCTAAAAAATGTTACAAATAACTTATTTACAAAACAGAAATAGAGTCACAGATGTAGAAAACAAATTTATGGTTACCAGGGGGGAAAGGGGGGGGGAGGGATAAATTGGGAGATTGGAATTGGCATATGCACACTATTATATATAAAATAGATAACTAATAAGACCCTACTGTATAGCACAGGGAACTCTACTCAGTACTCTGTAATGACCTACATGGGAAAAGAATCTAAAGAAGAGTGGATATATGTTTATATATAACTGACTCATAATGCTGTACAGCAGAAACTAACACAACATTTTAAATCAACTATACTCCAATAAAATTAAGAAAAAAAGATCTTGGGGAAAGAATATTGGGACAAGTAAGTGAGGAGAATAGATGTGCCTTCAGATCCTTGAGGGAGGGATGGGAGAAGCTGGTTGTTCCAAGGGAGGGATGGGCCCCAGCAATGAGGCTGGAGAGAGAGGTTGGGGTACCCAGGCATCCCAGACCCATTGTGAGGGCCATCAGTGGGCCTGGAGCACTAGGGGGTACAGCCAGGTGCCTGCCCCCTGCCCTATCTCCGTTCCCTCTCAAAGAAGCAGGCCCCCGGGGCTGCATCCAGAGCACGCTGGGAGACTGCTCCTGGCCAGAACTCATACTGCCTCCTTCAAGTGTGGTCTCTACTGTGAGTGTACCGGCTCAGGGTGGGAGGACTGGTGGCCCCCAGGGACCAGAGCACAGGGCCATTGTGCAGCGGGAAGAGACAAAGCGCCACCCAGCACCCTCACCCCATCTCAGGCCTTCATCTATTCAGGAGAAGTTCATGGACAGGCACCCTACTAAGCTTTAGAACTGAGTGACCAGAAGCTTGCAGCACTGCCCCTCTGTCCCAGCAAGGGTCACCCTCCACTGGGAACTTGGAGCCCCTCCTCACAGCTGTGGGCTCCTTCCTGGCAGGTGCGCAGGATGCTGACAGCTGGCCTAGGGAGGGGTGGTAAGGAATGACGGGGGCCTGAAGGTGCTGACCTGGAGGCTGAGCTAGGTTCCCAGGTGGAAGAAGCGGTCTGGGCCAGTACCGCCGGGCAAAGGTCTGCAGGTGGCATGGGCAGGGGAGCCTGCAGACACCACTGGGTGGTGCAGGACAGAGGTTTCTGGGATGGATCCCATGAGGGCAGGAGGGGAGCCAGAGAGAGGAGGCTGTTGGGATGCAGAGGATCACCACGGCCCCTGGTTGCCAAAGGCGGGGGAGGCCATGGCTCAGTCCCAGAGGGGTGGACAGATGAACTGACTGAATTTACTGGCCAGGGACAGGGACCAGGGACTTAGCGGACACCACCTCTGAAAGCACAGGAAAACCCTGGGTCCCTAAGGAGGCTGCCTCTCCAGTTCTGACTCCCAGTGGGGGGTGTCTTCTTTCCTTTGCCTGTGGGTGGCGCTAACCTTCCCTCCACACCCCTCACAGATCCGGACAAAGGACAGGATCTTTGACAGTATCAACCACCTCATCAACCACCACCTGGAGAACAGCCTGCCCATCGTCTCTGCCGGGAGTGAGCTCTGCCTTCAGCAGCCGGTGGAGAGGAACCCGTGACCTGCCAGCTGCCCCGTCCCGACCCTGCACCTGCAGTCAGGAGGGCTCAGTTCTTCCCGGTAGATGGGTACTGGGCCATGGGAACTCAAGCATCTGCCCACTGGCTCAGAGCTTTGTTCAACAGCCCCAGGAGGAAGGCCTCCCTAAAGTGCAAGTTTCATAAACTTGTTCCGAATTCTCATGTGCATACTAAAGGTGTACATACCTATACATCCTGTACAAATTATCCCTCTATATTTATATTTTTTAAGACTAAGAAAGATGTAAGACTAATGTTCTGTGCTGTATGTTTTTAATGAAAACAAAGTTTGACTGTAGTTGTCCGGGCAAAATGTTAATTCAGCTGACCCATTCCACTGGGAAAGTCCACTGGGAAGGTGTTACCTACTAAGCACAATACAGGGAATAGAAGCTGCAGGAGGGTCGGTAATAAACACCTGGGACTGTAATAGAATAAGGCAAGATGCTGTCTACGCTCTGCATGTAAAGCCCTGTGAAGTGCGGGTCCTCGTGGCTGTCCCTCCTCCTTGGCGACGCCTCCCAGGCTGCCTGCATCACACCTGTGTGCACGGGGTTTGCAGCACCAGAGATTAGGGCTGCTGCGCTGAAGAGCAGGCGTTACTCCAGCTGTTTCAGGTAGTGCTGAGCACAGGAATGCCGTCTCCCATGACCCTGGTTGTCCAGGGGTTCTTGGGGATCCACTTTGCTGCCAAATAGGGCACAAAATAAGTCTCACTGATCAAGATCTTGACAGGTAAATGCTTCCTTTGTTTTTATCTGTATAAGGACAAAATGAGGATTTGTGGAGGGGTAGTTGGGGGTTTGTACATCCTCTTAGCCAACGGGCTGCTGCAGTACCTGCTAGTAAAACTCCGCCCCCTTTATATTCAGTAGAGGAAGAAGCATGTGTATGATCTGTGTGGAAGACAGGTGCAAACACATGTGCTCAGAGTTCCTGCCTGGAGACATTCCATCAGCTGTGGCTGATTCAGGTTTGCCTGAAGCTCGGGACCAGGCTCAAGAGCTTTGGGAATTAGTTTGAGGTCCCACTTCTGGAGAGATTGGTGGGTAAAGTGGCTGGTTTGTCTCTACAATGGTTTCCCAATTGCTCCATGAAAAGGGCTCGTGTCCTGGGCAGTGCTTTGTCCCAGCTCCTTCCTTTGGGATCAAACACTGATTTCCTACTGGGTTGTTTGGTGTTAGGAAGTCGACAGTGTTTCTAACTTTGAAAAAATGTTTGGCTTGAGATTACCATATGATTTAACAGGTGTTGTCTTTTAAAAGATGGAAGGATTCACTCATTCGTTGGCACCTTCTCACTTGTGCTGCAATGTTGGCTCTTGTCCCAGTGAAATCCATCGCGGGCAGCACCCCCTTCATCAGTGCAACGGAAGGACGCTCTGCACACACTTAGCATTGGAGAGTAATAAGTTTGATGCTTCCAGAATGTGGAGTTAATGGTAGATTTTAAAAATTCTAATGAGAGCTAATTCCACAAAGTTCTAATGCTACGTGTGTGAACCCTGTTTCTACTTTTAGAGGGTGTGTGTGGCCAGGATGGGAGGATGGGGCAGACCTGATGGCTGAGGATGGCTTGGGGCAGGTCCAAGGATTCATGTTAGCCTTCTGTGGAGTTTTTACCCTTTGAAGGTCCAATGAACTCAAGCTGACAGTGGCTTCAATCTTCTAGAATGTTCTGCAGTGAATTGGAACTTTATGGGGAGTCTGGCACTAATCTAGACTGCCCTGCCTCTTCCTAGAATGGTCTGTTTTCAGGTGCAGTACAGGTACCCTGCTGCGAGTTATCCAAAAGCAGTAGGGCCTGAACAGGGACGCCGGGCAGCAGCTAGGTCGGGCTCTTCCCCTGTGACGATGTAGACTTTGGGGTGACTGTGAGAATTGCCCTGCACTCTGTCTCCTTGAGGCCTGCAGCCCTGCAGACGTATACATAAAAATCCGACCTCTGTGGGGATGCATGATCCTTCTCTGTGTGCGAGTGTACACACATATAAAAATGGATCAAATGACTTCTTTCAGCAGACTTGCACACCCCCCTGCATAAGGCCAAAACACTCATGTTAAGGGCAAAGGAAAGTAGGAAACAAGAGTTAAGAACTGAGAGCCCCTGAACATTTGATCTGTTTTGTTTTTCTCTTGGGAGTATAAGAAATGGTAATCTGCAGGTTTAGTAGCTCTCTGCTCTGAAGTTAGTGTTTATCTCAATGGTGATAAGCAATATATGTTTTTTTTGCATGAGAATCAATTTAGAAAATTAAAAGTAATGGGGGATCAAATAATGTTTCAATATTCATTCAAAATATGTATTTTTAAGCTCAGGTTTTAAGATCGCTTCCCACAGAACAGTGCTAGTGGGACATAACTGGCACTCCTTTGTAGCCATTGGAGCAGATTTGAGGTGTAGCAGATGGCAGCAATTTTCTAGTCTGTTTTCTCCCATTTGTAAAGCATGTAAAGCATGCAAGAGCTCACCTGGGTCATCTCCTCTCTTCCTTCAAGAGCCACGTGCTGGGCACCACAGAGCCTCACTCACAGATGGGGAAATTGAGGCTCAGGTAGTGCCCACCTTGCTCAAGGCTACACGGTCGGTGGGCAGCAGAGCTGTTCCACTCTCTCAGCGCTTCCCGAGCTCTGCTCCACAGGGAGCTCGGGATTCAGAGGCAAACTTCGCTGCAGCCACAGGAGGGGCAGCTCCAGGGCCTCCAACTCCCAGGGCGTGGTCACTGAGCGCCGTGCCGGGGCCACCCTGGGCCCTCGGAGTGTGCCAGGAACTGCTGCCCCTCTCGTGGGCCCCCTGCCACTTGACCCAGGCCTCTGTGTCTGCCGGGAGAGCCAGGCAGGGTCCAGCGGTCCTAAAATGGCCCATCTTGCTAAGTGGCTCTGGAGACCCCCCTTCCCCTTCCTACCCGCACCATCCTGTGTGAATTAGCTGGGCTTTCCAGTGACACGCCTATCTGCTGGGAGCCTGCGGGGCTTCTGCGGGGCCGCTGGTCACTGGTTTCAGTCAGCTTTGACGCCTGACTACTAGGGATACTCTGAACGGCTCATAGTAGAAGCAGGTGGGGAATTCCCTGGCGGTCCAGTGGTTAGGACTCGGTACTCTCACTGCCGGGGCCAAGGGTTCGATCCCTGGTTGGGGAACTAAGATCTTGCAAGCCACATGGTACGGCTGAAAAAAAAAAAAAAAAGAAGCAGGTGGACGGTCAGATGGTGTGTTCAAATCAAATAACTCCCCACCTAAATCTTATGTTTAAGCCACCACTTCCAGACTTTTTATATTCGAGAGGCCAGAGGACCGGGAGCCTGCCTGGCCTTTACCTGTGTTTCATTTGAGCAATGATTCTGTTTTGGGCCATCTCTGGTGTTGGGGTTGCTGGACAAAGACCCAGCTGCGGTTCTCCTGATGGAGGAAGGTGGGTAGCACTGATCATTTCCAATGAGGACAGAAGGTGACAAGCCGAGTGCGAAGGGAAAGGCCTGGCTGAAAGCAGGGCAGGCCTGGGGGAGGAGCAGAGCTTTGTGCGGCCCCCTCAAAGGGCCCCATGCTTGGGGACAGTGTCGACTCACGTCTCCTGGCTCCGTGTCCAGCCTGCTGTCCTGAAGATGCCCGCTTCCTGAAATGGTAGCATCAGATGCCTGGGTGACTTGGGTGACTTGCCTGGGTGACCCCTTTATATAAGTAACACTTGAAAACAAATGTCCTGGTCCTTATTTCCCTGAATCGGTCGCTTCTTGAAGGCCAGTCACACGTCTCCTTGGATCCCAGGCTCCCCGGGCAGCCTACCTTGGCTCCCGCATGCACAGAGCCACGTGGCCTTGAGCTGGTTGCTGAGTTTCTCTGAGCCCTGGCTCGCCACCTGCACCACCGGGCTGTGCAGTCCCTGTCCTGAGAGGGTGTGGGGGCCGGTGACTTCGTGTAAGCATGGAGGACGGTTGTTTCCTGGGATGCTTCACTCTCAAAAGTGTACATCTGTGCTCTCTCGTTGGCCAAGTATGTAAGGACGCCGTCCATAAATGCCTGTCTGTGAACGGTGACAGCCCGGTGGGAAATGGGAAGGAGATTGTGGAAAGACTGCAAATAGGTAACTGTAGGACACAGACAAATCTTGGCCTTGGGTTTCAGAATGATACTCTTGGGTTCTGTAGTAAAACTTTAAGTTGGTCCTGAGAAAGAGAAGTGGAAAAATGACTGGCACATGTTGTAAACCTGGAACTGTCCCTGCTCCTCAGAGGACAGCAAGTAAGGGAGTGTCCTGGGATAATACAGCTGGAGGGACCCATTTTTCAGTGAGGAAACCAGAACCAGTTGACTTGCTGGAGGGTGGCGACAGTCAGTGACTGAATCTAGGACAGAGTGCAGGACTTATTAGGGTCCTTTAGGGCTTGTACATAAAGCTCAGCCCCTGATGGAAAATGGCCAGTAGTGCTTCCCTCCTTGAGTTTACATTCACGTTCCATCTTTTTTTTTCCAAAATTCATAAAGGCGTGAGTCATTCACATGGACAAGGAAGTGTTTCTATTCCTTTGTTTAGTTTGGGGTCCCTCAGAAGCAGACCTTGAGAGACGTTCAGAGCGTATGTAGACTTAGGGGTGGGGAAGGGAAGGAAGTTGATGAGGAAGGCGTGGTCAGGCTAGTCACGAGGATGTGGATAACGAATTGCACTGGGGACTGAGGGCGGCAGGGCTGGACGTACCTCAGGGCTAATCCACCAGCGTGGGGAGAGAGCTGGACATTTACCCAAACAGCCCAGCACTGGTGGAAGGCTGTTTCGAGCCCCAGTGTCCTGGCCAGTCCTATGCACACCAAGCTGGGGAATCCTTTGGCAGAGAGACAGGCCTTCATAATCAGACTTGGGGTGAAAGGCAGGCATCAGAGCCATCGGGGGTCCTCCCCGGAGTTCCTGACTCAGTAGTTCTCTATAGGGCCAGAGAATTTGCATTTCTAATAAATTGCGGGTGAAGCTGGTAGGCAGTCTTGACTTTGAGAACCATCCTCAGGTGTGAATCGCTAGCCCTTACCTGTCTCATTGACGGTTTTTCCCCTCTAATGTATGATTATGTTTTCATGCCACTTCATGTTATAGATCCCAGGGTCCATGCTGTGAGTTTAAAAGTGGAGGATTAATAAGCATTTATAACTCCATGCAATCATTGCTGGCAGATAAAATGCCATCTGCCAGCCACAATTTATTTATAATGGAGTTTATACATATTTATAAGTTTGCAAGCAACAAACAAACAGTTTTAAAACTGGCATATTTTATAGCAGCCAGAAAAATTGCAACTTTATACCAGGACATGTGAATATCAATTGTGTGTGTATATATACATATATACACACACACATACATATACCTACTGATTACGACAGATGTGCATCTGTCTGTATGTATATACATATATACACATGCATATATCTACATTGATTACAACGGATGTGCATCTCTGTCTGTATGTGTGCACATGCAGGTTGACTGGGCAATTTGCCCCTCGGGACTCCTCCCTGGGTTTTGGTATTTTAACTAACAAGGACAACTAGAAAGTTATACAAATGTTGAGAGTTTGGGGACCGACATGTCCTGGCATTTGCAGACACAGGGAGGAGGGTCCTGGATGCTGCAGGAACAGGACAAGAGGGCCACAGGGGGTCCACTGTGGAAAGTGACAAAGGGACACAAGGGAAGAGAAGTCAATGAGGGAAGACAGGAAAGGAGAGGATGGGAGGACAGAGGAAGAAAAAGAAAAAAGAAGGGAGGGGGCAGCAAGTCCAGACCTACATCCCCTGTTCATCCAGTAGCATGTAAAACCAAGCAGGGGTGGATGTTGATGAGGCTGTCCAGGCAGGTGTGCTTGGGGGCCGAGTGTGGTCTTCCTGGGTACAGCCGCACTGCTTGTCGGCTTTTCTAACCAGCTTTCTCTTGGCCTCATCTTACGTTAGTTCACGTGAGCCAGGCACTGTTCTGGGCTCCTGTGAGTGTGCAAAGCTTCCGTCTGCCTGAGGATATAGTCCAGTTGGAAATAAACGCACAAAGGGTGTGGGAGCGTGACAGGCCTGATGGCCGGTGTGGCCAACTTCGTTAGGACCCTGGAGGGTGGAACTCCTGGGTGGGTCTGGGGAGTCTGAAGGCTTTGCAAACTAGGCTGCAGACGGGATGGGGAGGGTAAGAACAGGCAGATGAGGCGTGGATGGCCCAGGAGGAGTCCGGGACCCCCTCATGCATGAAAAATGGTCGGTGTTAGGAGGGACGGTGGAGGTGGAGGTGAGGCCGCTCCTGCCTGTTCTCGCCTCCTTCCTGCATTCACAGGTGCCCAGAATAACGACTCCCCTGGGCCCAAACACACAGGGCTCCCTCCCGAGGGCTGGAAGAGCCATTCTCATTGAAGAAGGCACCAGAAAGGAAATCTCATGCAATGTAAAGTTTCTCTTTCATTGTTTCACCTTGAAATGCTGTAGGCAGGAATATATGCACGTGGGACACACACCGCGGCCCTGGTGTTTGAGGTCATGAATTCCCACTTGTCTGGGACATTTTTACCACCACCAAAGTTTCTAACCACAAATCAAGTGATAACTAAAGCAGAAATCAATGGGCAAATCCATTTTTGAACACTGAATTAACTTTTTTGTAACAACTGTATGTTGGTTGCAAGTGGAATGGTCTCTGTTCATTTGACTTTTGAATATAACTTGTTCCAGAATAAATATTGTAAAGTTAAGTACATGAATGTTTCTTTGTATCCGGAACTAAATAAGAATTAAAATTTGATGTTTAAATCCAAGGATTAGGAGAGAACTCCGTGTACATCTAATGTGTAATAATGAGATACTTATTACTTTTTAAAAAGCATTTGGATGGCAAATTATACATATTGATAAATATTTGAAAATTTTGTGTTTTGTTTTCCGTTAACTTTTGTGAAACAAAAAAGAATGACTGTGAAGGTCTCTGGTTTATTGCCAATTTACCACTTTCTACGTTGATATTGGAACAGAATCGGTATTTGGACATCTCTGAGAAGTGGAAATACAAAACCAATTTCAAGTTTTCTAATCTCTGTTCTATGAAAAATAATAAAACCTAAATTATTTGGCCAACATTTGGGATATTTGATAACACAACGGGTAAAGAGAATTGGCTTAAGTTCCCTCCTCACGTTTCAGTGAATCCACTTCACTCCTTCAGTAAATGATGTGGCTTCCAGTTGTGAGCCCTGCTGCCATGCTGGGCACATCCCTGAGCTTCTAGGGCAGCCAACTGGAGATGCCACATGTCGTCCCTGGATGCCGTCACTGTGGCCCAGGGGCAGAGGCTGTCGCACACACTTAGGCAATGCTGCACTTCTTATCACTGGTTATTGGAAAATGTGCCTTCATTTTCAGAATAGTGGTGTGTGCATTTCTGATTATGTAGCAAACCCTTTGATATTTGACTTAGATACTAAAAATATTTGGGTGTGGAAGTTTTGCACTCGTAGATACATTTAAAAGCATGGACTTGGTAATTTAACTAGAAGTTTTCTATAGAGTACACCTTGTTACATTTCTGTGAAAGGCTCTTTACCAGTGCAGAAGCAACATGGGTCAAGGGTGGAAACAACCGTTCTCTAAATAGTCCGATGTTAACTGTCAATGTGAGTCTGAGGGCAATAAAGAATATCGTGAAAAGTCTCTCATTTGGTTGGTGGATCTTGTATTGCCTCATGAAGGAGAGGAGCGGAGTTTGAAGCCTTTCCATAGAAAGCAGATATTCTCAATTATTCCCCAGGAGATCTCTTAAAATACAATCACAGCAGAACCCCGTCAGGGACACCAAAGGTGTGGGATGAAAATGGCGGCCTGGCAAAGGCATTCCTGTTGCAATTTATGTTAACTTCTGTCCACTCGGCCTTGGGCAGTATCAAAGGTGGCAGAATGTCACTACCAACTAGTGATGCCAAACACTGGTCTCCTTCTAGGTAGAATGTAAGGTGGAGAAGCGAAAACTTACCACTTGTGCTGGAGAAAGCTAGAGAAAGGATCAGTTCTGATCTAGTCTCTCCTGTTGGCTTCAATTACACCAAATGGAACAGAACCCATCGTCCTATCTCTTTCAGCTGTACTTTGGCTGCCATGACCCTTACAATTTTCCCCCTGTCAAAAGGGTAGTCCATTGACCTCCTTCCCTATTGACCTACCAAAATTGGTGGAAAAGCACCCAATACACTGAAGTTTCCTAAAACACCAGCTCTGCTAGTGGGAAGCCTAGGGGAAATGTTATTGGAATTCTCAGAGTGTTTTAATTCTTAGAGAAACACTGGCACCAGGTGAGAGGTCACACTGCCACTTTGCACATCACCAGGGGCAGCCCCAGTGTACACAGCCCCTCACATGGACTCCCAAGAATGAGTTTATACAAAGGCTTTCGGTTTTATTTATTTTTTTAACAAACATACATGGGACGCAGTAAAGGTTACTAATTGAACGAGATCTAATGCACAGGTTCTCTGTGGCTTTGACACACTCAACTTCTAAATGATCTCCAGCTAGCTAGTTAGGAATGTACACATCGGTACTAAATTTGATTACTTTTTGCATATATCAAATAAACACAATTACTTTTTTGGAGTATTTTTCATTCAGATTGATTGAAAGTTTTGCACTACCTCAAAAAAAAGTTGAGGTTATAGTGTTATTCATATTAGTGCCAGACATCTGGGGCCCCCAAGCAACTGAGAACTAACATATAAATTTGTTAAGTCATTTCACTACCTAAGGTAAAATGCAATACTCAATATTTTGGCTCTCTGAGGCAATTTTGTTGTTGTTGTTTTCTTATCCCAGTATCTTAATGCTTAACTTTTCCAGAAATGCCCTGGGTTTTCTCATGCTATTTGACAAGAGAATCAGCTCCTTTTCAGTGACGTAATGAGGACAACAAAAATGCCACCGATGAGCATCTCCTTACAAATAGGATTTATCTCATCAGTACCAAAAATTAAGAAAGATGTTGGTCGGTACATGATCACCCAGGACCCACAGAAATCTTCCTTAATAAAGAGGAACTGGCATCATATAACAAAGAGGAGTCCCTTTCTCTTTGAAAAGTTACTCATGTATTAAGACTGCTCTTTTAGTCTTTACTCAGGCAAAATTCCCACTGAACCTAAAAACTTCAGGGGGTTCTGATGTGAGACTTACCCAAGAAAGAATCCTTTTAAAGGTTGCTTTTTTTTTTTTTTAACAAAGAACTCAATACATCAACTATATGCTTATGACAGCTCTGCAAATTTGTGTATTTTTCACCCATTTGTACTGCATGAAGAATCACTGGGGATGACTGTGTACAAAAATACCTTCTAAGTAATTGCTTCTTACGGTAAACAGTGATACAGGGTCAACCTGTGTTGAAAAGGAAGATTACAGTATTGCTATATTTCTTTGAAGAAAGCACAAGCTGCCAGATCACAATTAAACTGCTCTAATAGTCATGGTCAGGGTCAGCTTTCAGGAATCCATGAGGCTGCTGACGGCCCCAGCTGTTCAGCTGTGACAACACAGGGCATTGTTGACTTGGTGCTTTCTGATACAGATTCAAACTCAACATAGGATCACAGTGCTGCCTTGCAAACCTCTCCGAATTCAATAGAAACTCCCCATTACACTGGAAAGGTGAAATGAGCCAGGGGCCTGTCCTCTGCTTCTCCCTTGTGAGTTCTTTTCTTGGTTGGTCTGGGGCACAGCTCCTGGAATACGCTGGCTGGCTTTTCTGTGATTTGGAGAGACCTCAAACAATCACATAATTTGGCTAATGCGGCTTTTAGATGTGCTTAAGACTCTGCAGGGACAAATGACAGAAGAGAAGCAGGGGTCCCCTTGGGGGATGTACGCCCACAGAACTTGCTCATTGTCACCAGGATACTCCAGACGCTGTCAAGTGTATGTCCCAGGACAGTTTGGAGTCAGACCCACACATCTGAGACCAGCCTCGGACAAGCCCTTTGGGGCGATTTGGGCTTTCAAAACCTGCTTAACGTGAGACTTCATGTCAGTCTGAGGAGACTGGAACCAGTGTGTCCACCTAGTTCCCAGCCATATCCTCATACCTGGTGCTTCAGTCAGAATATACCTGTACTCCCTGTTACGTAACAGTATCACGTACTGCAGCTTCTGCGTGTACCAATGGCAGACATATGAAACGCAAGTGCTCTGTAACACAGAAATGACGAACGTACGGCATCTATCCTGTGCACAGAGTGTAGTGTAAAGTTACCAAACATCATCCTGATGTTCTGGGAGACACATTGTACACTGTGTGGTCCACGGCCTTCCCTCTCTAGGCACAGCAGACAGTGATCGGTGGGACTCAGGATAAGGCGACTGATGACATCGACAGCTTGGTATATTTGGAAGACCCTGGAGCCTAAACGGACAAGGCACGCTGTCTACACTGAAATGGGTTGGCAATTCCTTGGGTTCCCTCCTTAAGAGACGTCCACACCAGGCAGGCTGTTGGCAGAATAGGTTTCCTGAGTCCCAGCTCTGGAATAGCCCCCATGGGTGAGGCGTGCAATCAATAAGAATGTGGCTGCAGGGCTAGTTGCCGCTCGTTCCACGGAGATGCGA
Source organism: Balaenoptera musculus (assembly GCF_009873245.2). NCBI lineage: Eukaryota > Metazoa > Chordata > Mammalia > Artiodactyla > Balaenopteridae > Balaenoptera > Balaenoptera musculus. The sequence goes on along the minus strand of NC_045790.1, from coordinate 18,940,182 downwards.
GGACCCCACGTTCCTGGAGCCCGGCGCCCTCACTTGCAGAGGATCCCATTCTGCAGGGTTTTGTTTCTGTCTGTTATGCAGGGCAAGGCAGTTATCTGGGGGAGGTCTTCCTTGCTCTTTGGGGAGGGGCTGCTGTTATTGCTGCCGCTGGATTTGCTTCTGCTTGGGTCGAGAGCAGGCTGGATGGGTGAGGAGCGGGCACCCTGGCCCCTGACCAGGCAGGTGCAGACCAGCCGGAAGAAGGCCCGCCGCATCTCCTTGCTGGCCAGCGTGTAGATGACGGGGTTCATGGCGGAGTTGAGCACGGCCAGCACAATGAACCACTGGGCCTTGAAGAGGATGGCACACTCCTTCACCTTGCAGGCCACATCCACGAGGAAGAGGATGAAGAGTGGGGACCAGCAGGCGATGAAGACGCTCACCACGATCACCACAGTCCGCAGCAGGGCCATGGACCGCTCTGAGTTGTGAGGGCTGGCCACCCTGCGGCTGCTGGACTTCACCAGGAAGTAGATGCGTGTGTACAGGATCACGATGGTCACCAGGATGGCCGTGAAGATGCTGATGCAGAACGCGATGTACTTCTTGGAGTAGAGGGGCAGGATGGTGGAGCAGTCAGGGAGGTCGTGCAGGCAGTTCCAGCCCAGGATGGGTAAGGCGCCCAGCGAGAACGCGATGAGCCAGCACATCCCGATCAGGAGAAAGACGCGGTGCTTCTTGTTGGCATCGTATGGTCTCATTTTGATCATGGTCAAGTGCCGCTCGATAGCAATGGCCAGTAGGCTACAGGTGGACGCCCCGAGGGCCACGAACATGCTGCCTTCCCGTAGGAACCAGACGGTCAGAGACAGGCTCAGTGTCCTCTTGCCCGACATCAGAATGTTGACCTTGTAGGCTATGCCGGCCAGCAGGTCGCAGAGAGCCAGGTTGCCAATGAAAAAGTACATGCGGTTGTGAAATTTATTGTTTTTCCAGATGGCGATCAAAACCATCAGGTTCTCCAAGACAATGAAGCTGCAGATGATCAAGAAAACAATGGTGGTGAGCGCGCTGCCCTCGGGGGCGTCCTTCAGCCTGTCCTTCAACTTGCCTACATAGCTGTAATGTTTGTGCAGCGTCTCGTTGGAGGTGTAGGGTCTGGGGTGCAGCGTGAGAACCGTCGCCATCACTTGGAAGTCACGATCGGTTAGCTCCAGAATCCACCAGAGGGCGCCCTGGGAACGTCCATTTCCCGGGCAAAGAAAGCCTGCGGCTCAGGCTGCAATAGTGATCCAAGCCAGACCCCAGCTAGGGTGTTGAGAATAGGCTCCTGCAAAAAGATAAAAGGAGGGGGCGCCCAGTGATAAAGTAACAGCACCTAAGATCAACGGCAACAATAAAGTTGGGGAAAGGCACGAAAAATGTTGAAGCGTTTGGACGGCTGGTCTGCATGGGCCCAGAGAGGGCCTTTAACACAGGTCAAGATCCTAAGTGACCATGGAGACCAAAGGGAGCAATTCTGTGTCTGCAGTTGTTGAGGAGGGAAATTCAGTGCATGAGCACCACCATCATTCAGTCACGTCACCATCACACACAGACCCAGGTAATACTTCCATCTGGAAATCTCAAGGCACTTAGGAACGCTAACTAGTTCATACTCATCTACTGCACAGGACCTGGTGAACCCTTATTCCCAGTTACTGAGAGAGAAACAGTATTATGCCAGGTCCAAAAAATAGAATAGAATCTGGAATAATGCCCATCCGATTTCTGAAACGTCCTTGGTGGGTTTTGGAGCAACATTGTGGGAAGTACTCACACTTCCTGGATGGGATCCCCGGGTAGCAGGGCCAGGGCCAGAAATTGAGTCTAGACGGCCCCCAGATCTGCCCAGTGGAGATCTCGGAAACCGACCACCTGGCCACCAAAGAAGAACAGCACAGGCCACGCACGGCCCACATGGCCACTCCCCTAGCGAGCAGCTGAGCGTGGAGCCAGGGGAGGAAGAAATACAAACCTGTAAAAGTGGAAGCAACAGCTATTGAGACTAAAGGAAGAAAAGAGAGGACAACCAAGTGGATTTTCGAGTTTGGCTTAAAATTCAGAGTTCAGCTCTAGCTGTCTAAACTGCCAAAACTAAATCGGTGTGTGTGAACTGAAAGAAACCACCCTGGGGGCTTTCCTGGTGGCGCAGTGGTTGAGAATCTGCCTGCCAATGCAGGGGACACGGGTTCGAGCCCTGGTCTGGGAAGATCCCACATGCTGCGGAGCAACTGGGCCCGTGAGCCACAACTACTGAGCCTGCGCGTCTGGAGCCTGTGCTCCGCAACAAGAGAGGCCGCGAGAATGAGAGGCCCGCGCACCGCGATGAAGAGTGGCCCCCGCTTGCCACAACTAGAGAAAGCCCTCGCACAGAAACGAAGACCCAACACGCCATAAATAAATAAATAAATAAATAATTCTTTAAAAAAAAAAAAAAAGAAACCACCCTGGGAGCACTAGTGAGAGGGCGGGGCAGAGAACACAAGAGCCAGACTTCGGATGGTCCTTCCCCCACTGGACCTTGGATGCACTCCACCCCACCTGTGGCTTTATCCATCGGTCTCCTGTGATGTCCACAGTGAAGCAGACCCAACTACCGAGGCAGAAATGGATTTCACTAAACTCACTTATTCTAAGTTAAAATTATTTGAGCATTTAAATATAGAATTAAGACCCAACGAGGTTAATTTACAACAGCCGACTGTGTGAAGTTTTTTTTTTTAACTTTTATAACATTTAAGTCACGACCCCCAGTTTGGTTCAGTGGCACATGGACCCCTCTCCGATGAAACGGGGCTCTGCATTTTGGGGTGTGACCGAATCTGAAGGTCTCATCCACCCGCTGAGCTCATTGCCATAGAGGGCCTCAGTGGCCAGGAGGATCCTGGGGCTCAGTGTTGGTAGCTGCTCTGTCAGCGAGAAGCAGAGGAGGCTCCAAACAGGGCTCCCCGCCCACGGGACCCTCCAGGTAGATGCCTTCCTGCCACTCGGGTGCTGGTCCCAGCGCCCTGAGGACATTATCAAACCTCCCCTCCCTTAATTTGGGGGACTTCAGTTTTCTGACATCGGGCAGAGATGGCCCTGCTGCTTCTTTGCAGAGATTTCTTCCAGTGTCCTGGAGCTTCGATGTGCGGCTCGTTCTGGAAACCACGTGGGCCCCTGGCATCTGAGCTGGGTCTGAGGTCACGAAGGACTGGGGGGTCACCTTGACTGCCAAATGTTGGCAGAAACCTCTTCTAACTTCAAAAAGGAAAAGCAGGCAGGTTCTGAGGCTAGGCTAACAATGAAGTACTGGGGTGGGGGGCGCCTGCCGAGTCTCCCCCATCGCTGATGAGCCCTTGGAGGCAGCATCGGACCCTGGGGCTGTGTCGCCTGAGCCAGAGGCACCTTGCTGCCTCGGGCAGGAGGGAGGCAGGGCTCCCCACCCAGCCCCGGTGCCCACCTGCTTGGTCTGGGCATGGGAAGGACAAGGGGCCTCGCCTGCAGGTCTCCCAGAGACAGAGGCCGAGGTGGGGGGCAGCTCGTGGGCAGCTCCCCTCCTCCCTCTTGCCCCTCTTCCATCTTTATTTAAATCGTGTCCGTCCTTCAAGCCCAAGTCAAATTCTACCTGCTCTGTAACATTTTCTGGAATCATCCTGCCCTTGCACACCACTTTTTAAAACAAATTGCAAGCTGTCTTTTTAAGAGTAGAAATAGGAGCAGCAGCTGACACTCTCAGAGCACTTTCCCTGGAGCCGCTTATTTAATCCTCATGCCGACACCGTGAAGATCGCAGCATCTCTCCTCTCACAGCACCATGTATATTAATGGTGCCCAGTAAACGTGTGTGCCCTTTACTACTGCCCATCTAAGTACTCTCATCTGTGGGCGGCGAATGGAGAATCCACGCTCCCTCTTTGCTGACCCTTCCTGGCTGTGGTAGGAAACCAGGCACAGGAGAACTTAGCCGCCTGGTTATCTTCCCACCACTTGCCACCCCAGAGCACAACCCCTGAGAGAGTACTCGGCATCCCCACACAGATGCACCGCCACTGCACCACATGTGACCTCATTCATGGAAAAGGCGTGGCACAAAGGCAGGGAAGAGGAACACATGTGCCGCTCCACCAAGAGCCACAAGGCGGCAGCATCCTGAGAGCAGCTATTTCCCCGACGGCAGTGGGGTCACATGGCTGGCCCGAGGGCCCTACACACGCAACTCCCCCCATGCCAGACCCCCTGCTGCCACGTCCAAGTGGCCGCCCCTCTGTCCATGACACCATCATGTCGGGTTTGCCTCAAATGCCTCTGAGACATCTGCTTTCCCATCACGGGTTTCTCTCCCAGGACCTGATATGCATAACAAGAGGATTTATGATGGTAACTGACTCAGCACCAGGGCAGTCTGAATGATAAAAAACACACTAATATTACCTAAAAGGACAGGAACATGAATTGTACAGGAATTCCCACTCACACTGGGGTGAAAGGGCTCTAGGCATCTGCAACTGAAAGGCTTTTGAAACCAGGGTGTGTCCAAAGTTTGTCTCCTGTGCCTTAGTTTCTCCCATGATAACTCCACGGCATTTGAATACCTCTTGGACAGTCTCCACCCCTCCGACTAGGCTGTATAGTACGGATAGCAGGGAAGTGAGTCCCTTTAAAACTGCTGGATCTGGACTTCTCTTGGAAATAAAGGGCAGAGGAAATACACCACAGGCTTTGCAGACTCACATCAACTTTTTTTTTCCTGAATATGTAGAGTTTTGATAAAATTGAGTAGAGGAAACAAAAGGAAACAATAAAAACTGATAAGCAGCAAGAAAATAACCAGAACAAAAATTGTCTAAGATGTGCCAGAAACCCATCCAAACCATGAATCTTGAGGGCGAACATATTTTCCCATTAATTCTTGATTTATAGCTTCCCTTAATTAAATATTTATCGCTCAAGGAGCACATTTTTTCAGAACCTCTTTTGTGAAATGTGAATCTCCGCATTTTGCGTAACTGGAAGATATCCATCTCTCTTTGGAATCTAAAAGCTTATTTTCTTTGGATTGTCAACATTAGAAAGTAGACCCCATCTGAGAGTTAAGTGCTGGGCTAAAGATCAGATTGATTTTGGATGCATCTGAACACCACCGTGCATAGTCAAAACCATGTCACGGGCGAGTTCGGGCCTCCATCCTGAGGGGCGCAGCACAGACTCCGAGTTTGCCGGAAGAACGCTCTGCCCCTCCCAGGTCCTGCTCATGGCGAGGCAGGGCATCGGCCCTCCCTGGCGCATCCGTCCTGCTGCTGCTGGTCACTGCAGGGGTGCTGGGCACTGCGGGCACCAGGGCTCCTGGGAGACCAACCTATCCTATCCCTCATGGCCTCTTCTAGGCACTAACCGCTCCCAGATAGTACCACTCTCTGGACACCTCGTCCCCTAGAGTAATTTAGCCTGTGTCTGACCTTCATATAAATGGAGCCACACGATATACAGCGTGCCTGGCATCGTCCTCTCAATGTGATGCTCCTGTGAGTCATGCGTGGAGATGCCGGTAATTCCTTCCCATTGCTCCCACCGTGTGGATGGATGCAACAGCCTCCATTCATTCCTGGTTGTGGACACGGAGTGGTTTCCAAGTGCTGTTGTCCTTAGCAGTGTTGCTAGGCTGACCTTGTGGCGAGCACGTGCCTCTGTTTCCAAGGAGTACCGTGGATTTCCTAGCACTGATGTCTAGGTTGGGCTTTGATGGGAGGGTCCCTGCAGAGGCTTATGAGTCTCAGTCCGTGGTCCTACGAATGGTATTTGTGGGGAGCTGGAGAAGTCCCCGTAGAGGGGGAGAGTTACGCACTACAAATGCTCACGTTTTGTTTTATTTTAAAAGATAGGTGTCTGGGGCTGGTAGTGACCAGCATCTGCCTTTCCATTGTAAAAGGTTGATCACTGCTTAATTTCCACCTGAATACTTAAAAGTACAGCCTGATGCTGAGAAGTGCGGCTGGGTGCTGGCTAGTCGTGTACACATTCAGAAAGCCAGGCATGTGATAGAAGATACTCAGGACAGAGATGCTCCGGCTTATGGGCAGTGGTGTTCCAACAAACCCAGATTCCGACAGAGCTGTGCCTTGCTTATGTCCACAGGCAGAGTTCTCACTCTCAGACTGTGCTCAGGTGGCCCAGACCCCCACAGACCCGTCCCCTGAAGTACACTGCCCACACCTGAGCTTCCCGTACATCTACTCAACAGAGACCCGCTACACCTAAGAGTTTTCACTTCGACCTCATTCAGTTGGGGTCTTCAAGTCTACCTCAAGGCATTTCAACGCCGAGCCTTTTTCTTTGTGCGGAGAAGGAACACGACACTTTCTAGAAGGTGGTTCAGAGGTGTGTCACCCCACACCTCTTCCCTCCATTCCAAGTGGGAGCATCTGCAGGGAGGGGTGAGCCCGGCAGGGGCCGATGGATTCCAGATGTGCTTTCCGTGCTAGCGATTCACTTTCTCTACACATGTCAATTTGAAAAATAAACAAACTGTAAAAAGAAGGAAAGGAAAAAAACAAAGGAAAATATTTCCACAATCTGGGGTCTGTCTCTTTCTCTCTGTCATCTCTGTTTGTTTGTTCTTTAATTCTTCTAGGTCTTTGTTAATCATTTCTTGCATCTTCTCAATCTTTGCCTCCATTCTTATTCCGAGGTCCTGGATCATCTTCACTATCATTATTCTGAATTCTTTTTCTGGAAGGTTGCCTATCTCCACTTCATTTAGTTGTTTTTCTGGGGTTTTTTCTTGTTCCTTCATCTGGTACATAGCCCTCTGCCTTTTCATCTTCTCTATCTTTCTGTAACTGTGGTTTTTATCTGTCTCTTTCTCTCTGTAATGGCCAAAAAAAAAAAACCCCAAACGAACAAACAAAAAAACGCACACACACACACAATAAGATAGTGAGAAATTTATTTTTCCTGGTCGGATGCAGGGCGCTGTATTTTTAAAGGCATGTTCTCCCAGTTCATCCCCCAAACTGAATTAAAACAAGAAGCATTTGCCAACAAGCCAAATTTCTTGGAAAGCAAGTGGTTTTTTTTTTGTTTTTTTTGTTTAGAAGAATTTAGAAAGGAAATAATGAGTTGGCCATTTCATGGCCCCAGCAAAATTCCTTTGCTAATGAGTATTTCCCCTCACTCTGAGCTTCTTAGGTGACCTCACTCTGCTTTCAGAGATAGTTCATAGCAAGAGGCTTCACACACTCAGTCTTGCACGCCTGCGAGTTGCTCTGTGCCCATTAGTGGAGCTCCCAGTGAGAAAACGGCTGTTACAGATGAACCACGTCAGGATTCCACACCTTCCCCTTTCTTCTCTGGAGTGTGGAAGTGAGTTGGTCCCTGATCAGGTTTCCTGCTTTTCAGTGGCTTCTCCATAGCTCTTTCTCCCGGTAAACAAGGCTCGGATGCTAACACAGATCTGGGGGCAGTCCAGGGAGCCCCAGAAATGCAGGTTGTACCCAGGACCTGGTGCAGCTCGAGCATCTGCCTCCGTGCACGTTCTCCTGGGCATCCTGGCTCGTCGATCGGAGGGCAACTGCTTTAGATGCAAAAGGTCTTTACCTTCATTGCTTTTCAACCAGGCTTGTCAAACTTTCTCTTCTGTGCTTGTTCTAAGGAAGGGCACAGGATTGAATTCCTACCAAGACTGCCACAGGACGAATGAAAGTGTGTGGAAATGAGCTCCTCCAGGCATATGCAAATAAGAGGTATTCTGCCCAGGAAGTCCTAACTGTGGGGTCCCTGTCATCCTTTCCCACAGCAGTGCTCTTACTTGGTGACACTGCACATGTACCACACGTTGCACATTGCAGGTGCCATGTCTGATCCCCACTACAGCATCTGCCTTCCAAATGTACATAGGAGGAAACTGAGTCTGGGGGGTTGGGTGTGTGGGCTCAGTGTCCTTTGTAGCACAGCTTGGAAGAGGCTGCGCTGGGCTGGATGCCTGTGTCATTGGATTCCAGTGCACCACATTAGGGATAAGCTCTTCCGGAGACTGTCACCTTTCCATGTGTTCCTCACCTAGATAGTGACAAGAGTGTCACCACCATGCTTGGAACTGATAGCAAAATGCTGGAATGCTAATGTGAGGGCTTGACTGAAATATATGGAAAACTCTGACCCCGAGGAAATGGAGTGGCATCTTCAAGACCAAAGAGCCTAGTCAACTGACTCAGGTCTCTCACTCCAGCTCACGGTGCGGATCGGACGTTAGAGCCATCCAATCGGTACCACACTCTCCTTGGAACAACATTGTCACTGATTTACCTGACTGGCCTATTGCCTGGCCTCTTATAGATGCAGCTGTAATTCCTCAAAAATAGAATGAAAACAAAAGAGAAGAAAAGGCAACTTATGCCTAGTAACTGTAACAACAACTTAAAAGTATTATTAACTAAAACTAGACAGGATTCTGCTCAGTATATCATATTATCTCCAAAAGTTCATGGAATATCTCTTAAGGCAATTAATTAATTTTACAGAGGATGTATGGCAAAGGAATAATATGAAATGGCTCTGAAGCTGATAAGAAAAGAATCACGAAGCCAAATGTGAGGAAACAGAAAGGCTCGTGTAGCCCAAGGCACAGCAGTCTTGGCTAACTGGCCAACGTAACAGACTGCCTGAGGCTGCCTTGCCAGCTGTGGCAGCACCAGAGCCATAGTTCCAAGTCCTGGCAGAAAAAAAGGGTTTCTCCAACTGGGCAACCCCAAATGTTTCGAGATTATGGTATGCTCAAACCCCCATGTCTTTGCAACAAAAATATATGCATACACTGTAGGTCCTGAAACATTTTTAGGAGGTGGAAGAGATACCATGGAATCAAATTAGTGTCATTATTTCCAGACAAGGAAAAATCAGTTCGTAAATTTTGAGAAATAAATTCATTAGGCCAATAGGTAAGGCTCCTTGTACAGGAAATGGGAGTTTCAGTATCCACATATGGTAGAAAATTAGGAGAGTCATGCCTTTAATGAAATTCACAAATGTAAAGAGGAAAGCAGCATTTTCAGAGATGAAAACTGGTTGAGGAATCATTCTGTCTATATCTTAAGGGCTGACTTTGTGCTTCAGATCTCTGGTGTCAGGCAACAAGAGCGCCTGGATGAGCAGGCCCTAAGTGAGTGTTTGCTGACCGAGAACATCCAGTGTGTGGTTCCCCTCCGGCAACAAAATTATTCATACTGGCACTGAGCTCTGCATCAATTGAGAACTTGTACAAATGTGGATAATTCCACAACTCCTTGAGTACCACACACACACACACCACACCATATCACACCCCACACACATACACACACCAGAACCACCACCTACAACCAGCAACAGGCTTGGCCATCCTTGTTACTCATATACCCACAGACCATAATCCTGCCCTCATACTTTCTAGGAATTATGTTTTTCTTAACCATGCCCGCAAGATTTTCATCAATGAAGAAATAAATGTTGAAAAGATAAATTATGAACATGTGATTATATACAAGGTCTGCAACTTCTAACTCCAGACTTGAAAAAGACGCCTAATTCTGGAAGTACCCAGACCTCCAGAAGAGCCAGACTCAGTTCATGCTGCTACCTTTCTTCATTTTCAAAGTAAAGCATGTTCACTTTAAAAATCCAACAAGAAGTCCCTCTCTTACCTCTAAATACAAAAACACCACAAAGTAATATGTCCTTGGGAGTGTCCAATGTCAGGAAGAGAGAGAAAGTAAGAAGGAGACGGATCAGTAGAGAGGGAGAGAGAACCATTTGGAGACTGGAGGGTTAAAAGTGGCAAAGTTAGCACTTTCCTGCACCAGGCCAAAGAAGGACCTTCCCCAGCTTTCTCTGTTATGAATGTAACATACTGATCTTCCCTGGGAACCTCATTATTGCACGGTAGGAACGTTTTCTTCCAGCCCCCTGATTCTGACAGCCCTGACTGCCTTGTTTGAGAAATAGAAGGAAAACTGGAATTTTGTGGCGAATAAAATTAAATAGAATAATTTCCCCAAGAGAACAAGCACATATACACACGCTTCCAGAGTTCCCAGGTCCTCATCCTGGGCGGGAGCCTAACTTTTTAATTGTCCCAGGAAAGCGACTGACGGATCGTCTATGTGAAGAGTCACTACTCTTTCCTTCGGCATTTAAAAGCTCCAATTGTACTTAAAAAGGAACCATCCCCTCCCCCACCCCGCCTCGGCTCAGTCACCAGAATGGATGACCTGTGTGGAGGGGGTGATGCTGATGTAATGTGCTCGCCCACCCAGGTCACCGTCGCGCCGAGGACTGGCTGGAAATTTGTGAGAAAAGTGGACCCGGCTGCCCCCACCCACCCCGGGTGCCCCGGGCCTCCGGCCGTGCCGGCTCACCTCCGTCTGGGAAGGGCACTTGGGCCACCGGCATCCTGACACCCTTTCCTCCGCTCAGATGCGAGCTGGGCTGGGACGCCGGGATAGTCCTGGGGCTCGGGAGTCGCGGCACGTTCCCGGGCCGGAGAGTCTCGCTCCGGTTCGTCCTGCCGCCGCGCTTGGCGCCGGTTTCCTGTCGCGTGTCTCCCAGACCAGCTTCTTCTGCCTCTGTCCCCGCCAGCCAGGGCGCAAACTTTTCCAGCGGCCCGCCGGGGAGGGGCCCGAGCTCCGCCTCCCCGCCCTGCCGCCCCACGCCCACATCCCGGGCCCCACCTCCACCTCCCCGAGCCCCGGCCCGGTACCCACGCCCCCCACGCCCCCTCCTCCCCTGGCCTCGTTCCCCACCTCCCCTCACCCTGCTCCATCCCCCGGCCTCCCGGCATCTCCCCGCCCACCCATCTACCCTTTGCCCCCTCCCCCATCTCCCGGCCCTCTGCCCTCACTTCTTTGTCCCCCGCCACCTTCATACCCCTTCCCTCAGCGCCGCGCCCCTATCTCCGCGTCCCTCCTTCCCCCCACCCCCACCTCCCCCCCGCCCCAGCATCCCCCGCACTCCGCGCCCGCACTAGCCCCCAGACCCCTTCGTCCTGCTCCCGGACTCCCGCCCCCGAACTCCCGCCCCGGTCTTCCTGCCTCCCTTGCCTGCCCCCACATTCGAGGCCCTCCCTGGTGGGTCCTAGACATTCTCCCATGGCCTCCCGCCTCCCTCCGCAGTCCCCCTGGGCTTGGCCTGCCCCTCCGCCTCTGCCCCAGAACGGCCTTCAGATCCTGCGCTCCTCCTGAGCTCCTGGCTGCCGACCCTGCAGGGGCTCAGGACCCAGCCGGCAGGTCCAAACCGGGGCCGGGGCAGGACTTGGGCAGGGCACACTGAGGGCGAGGGTTTGGCACATTATTGTTATCATTATCATAATTGTCGCGATCATGATCATTTTTGGTTGGAATTGACTGACCACCAACTTGAGGGGTAACATCTGGCAACATTTTAGTTTGGACACGGCGCCTTCCACCTCCCTCTCGTGCTCTGGGCCTCCAGCGCAGAGGCTGTTCCCCGGGGGCACACACGCTCCGAATCCCCGGACCCGCCCTGGGCACAAGAGCTCGTGGATCTTCCGTGGCACACCTCAGGGATTCGCCCCTTTTGTGTGGATAAATGAGATAATCTATGCGAAGAGCTTCCGAAAGAAGAATTCCGAGTGAGGGGACTACCAAATCTATTGGACACGGAAAGTGAAGGTCCTGAGTAAGTGAACACAGCAACCGACCCTGGAAGCTTCTAGCGGGAGGGAGAAAGAAAGAGAACGGGGGAGGAGGAAAAGGAGAGAGGCAAGAAAAAGGAACCAGAAGGCCTGCTATCGAAAGCAAGGCTGTGCATTCCTAGGCAGACCAGACAGGGACTGCAGGGGTCCCTGGAGCAAGTTGGGGAATCTTGGGGAAAGTCTCCCTCACTTACCTGTCTTGTGATTTGCCCTCTTGCCTCCAGAGGAAGAGCCCCAAGCATCCTTCCCCTAGAGCTGGGAGCAAATGCTTATTAGGGGTGGGATTGAGCCCTGAGAGTCATAGACAACAGAGTGCAAGTTGCCAGCGCTTTTGCTGGCCTTCTCAGTTGTTCCCTGTTGAGAAACCCCAGCCCTGGAGAAAAAGCGGGGTGGGGGTGTGGGCGGTACTGCAGAACTCTGGCTGACCTCTGGGGCTCAGTGGAGGGCTGGTGCTGCCCTGTCCTTGTTACCACTTAATCTACTGTACTCTGCCTGCACTGCTGTGAGACCTCTCCAGTATGGTAGCCTTCCCAACTGGCTCAGGGTGTCTTGTGCAAGCTCTGAGAAGCCATTTCTGCCCCAAATTATAAGGGGGCCCTTATAATTAAGGTTCCTTAATCTTTCCACTCCTACAGCACCAAGTCAGGAAAAGGAGAGAAGAGACTATGCATCTTCAGCCACTCACCGTGGCCAGGGTAACCAGACAGGGTACTGGCCACTGTGCTTACACGTGACCAAAACGGTCAGTTAGTTCATCAACAAATCTGTTCATTTTAGTTGCTTCACACTACGAAAAATGCACTACTAGGTTACTGGCTGAAGTTTGTTTTGATTGGTGCCCATGTCTTCATTCACTGGACAAAATCTGAAATCCAGACATTACTAGGGCAACCTTGAGGTCTAGTGATGCCTCCGAAAGCAGCCTCAGGACCTGGACTCCAGAAGGCTGAAAAACAGTGGGACTCTTTACTGTAAATGTCCCAAGGGAGACCAGAGGATTTCTGAAACTCCTCTTTTGGTAAGACTCCTTTTTCCCAAAGATTCCCCACCCTGAGCAGCTCTCTCCAAACACAGTCCTCTGGCTGGCCCACTGTGCACCCCTGCTTGCTCCCCGCTCCGTGGGCCCTAAAGCTCAGTCACTGGGCCCTGACTGGAGGGCTCTCTGTGCCCTCACACAACCTCTAGAAATCATATTCTCTCATAACTTCTCTGGAGAGAACCAGCTCTCCCTGAGTCTGTTGAATAGAAATCTCCCCCTCTGCAGCGACAGCTCTTTACAGAGGAATGGTGGCTCATAAATGTAGAAGGAATGGGAGAATTAGGAAGTTCCCATTGTTCACCTCTTGCTGAAATAATTGAGTTGAACCAGGTGAATTCATGCACAGCACAGTGAAAGTGTGGAGAATTGGTGAAGCACACAATGGTAACTGGAAAAGGAAGAACGTTCTCTGTTTTAATGGAGACATCTGGCTCTCAGGGGCTCAAGGAGGGGTCAAACTTAGCGTTGCTCATACTGGATCAACCTGATATTATGGGATCCAGAATCCAGCACACATCACCAATGCTGTGTTCTTGCTAAAAATGCTAAAATGCAGTCAGAGGTCAAGCCTGTGACCTTCACTTCCGGTTTACGGGAAAGAAGGGCTTAAACAGCAGGGTAGATGACGCCAGGGAGAAACGATCAGACACGTCCAGAGAGCAGGGCATTCTGTATCAACTGGCGTGGTCTCCTCAAAAAAGTCAGTGCCAGAGAAGGAATGGGAATGGTTCTAGTACAAAAACAGCTAAAAAGAAGCGCCATTCATAACAAACATGGACCCTGATCAACTCCTGGGTCAACTAACCAGCATTAAAGAATTTGGAGGATGTTTCAACATGATGGTGTATTGAATGATATTGTAGAATTATTGTTCGTGTTATTAGGTGTGATAATAGCACACTACTTGTCTAGAATGACCTTATTTTTAGGAGATGCCTGCTGAACTATTGAAGAGTGGAATGTCTTGATACCTTAAACTTGTTTTTAAATAATTCAGCAAAAACAGTATGTACACATAAAGCTGATATGACAAAATGTTAGCAGTTATGGGATTTCAGGGGTGGATGGGGGGAGTCGTACGATGGGCTCCCCTTCTCTATGTGCTTGAAATTTTCCCATAGTAAAAAGTTGGCGAAAAATAAAATGTCAGGTACTAAATAATTTTAAAAATTTGTCCATCTCTGTCTCAAACTATCAAATCAAATCTAGGCTTATGGGAATAAAATAAAAAGATAGGATGATTTATATCTGTATACTTTTGAAAACCACATGGCCCCAAACTTGAACATCATTTGAGCAAATATATATTATGATATATTGATATATGTAGTATAATATTATATACTAATTTGTAATTTTTAAAAAGGAAATACATTTTATTTTCCCAACACATTAGTGCCTGCAGCCTGGTATGCAGGTACCACTTGGTTAAAAGATATCCAGTTTTAAGACTCTGACCCACAGGGAAGCCTTCCCCAGCAGAGCTGAGACATTGCAGGAGCCGACTGAAGGAACTCAGAAGCTGGGAAGGCCAGACACTTGTGCCTATAAATGCACCTTCTTTCTCCCATTTTTCCTCCCTCCCAGCCTCTGCCTCTTGGATCTCTGTCTTGCTTTTATCTTGAGTAATTGTGCCTGCCACTTTTTTTGGGTTTCAGAGGCTGATCCTCAAGCATACAGTCAGGACAATGTGGTGTGAGTTCACACATGTGGACAAGTCTGTGGCAGGAGCCCTGGGCAGGGCGTAGGGTAGGCTGGATGGGCCACAGGGAAGGGAACCTGGTAGAAAAGAATCCTTGGGGAGCCCTGAGCGGTGTCGGGGACTGAGGTCTTGTGGTTCTCCAACAGATCACCACGATGGAAGTCATTTACATAGTGCTGGAGAGAAGTAGCTCTGAAACATCGATCTGGATTGGATTTGAAAAAATGAAACTTGAACTTTTGTACCTAACAACACTGGCTGGGGCCAAGTGAAGCCTCTGACTAGCTGTCCGAACTCTTTCCCAATAAGTATTCATTCGTCGACAGAGACACCTACACCTGGACCTCACGACTTTGTGACTTCACAGTTAGTACATTGCCTGTCCCCATCTTTATGCCTCATGCATCCCCTTTCTCCACTCACACTGTCAGTCAAGGACAACAGAGAATCCAAGAATTGTTCTTTTCACATTTCATATTTTATAAAGATGTCTCTAATATTCAGACACCTGACTAGTGTGTGCATGTGTGTTCATGTAAGTGTGTAACTGTGTGTATGTGTTTGCGTGTGTATGGGTGTATGAGTGTATGTATGTGTATAGAGGAGTATGCATGCATGTGTGCATATATGTGTGCATGTATTTGTGTATGTGTGCATGTGTGTGCACACGTGTGTGCGTGTGTGCGTTTGTGTGCTGCAGAAGGACTGTACTCCTGGTGAGGAAGGTAATGTGTCTGACCATCCCTGGAAGATAAGCCAGTGGACCTTGTAGTATAATACAAAATAAATATTCGGTCTTTGCTTCTGGTTCTTGGCACAGAGCTCCTAAAATCCCTGAATTTACTGTCTTTTACATGTTAATGAGATGGCTGGTGGCTGGGCCCTGGATAGGTTCAGGATGGGGGCTAGTTAGCAAAAGAACCAACCATGTGATTACAGGGTTGGAACTTCCAGCCCCATTCTGGGGAGAGGAAAGGGGCTGGAGCTGGAGTTAATCACCAAAGGCCAATGATTTTATCAATGAAGCCTAAATAATGAATCCTCCGTAAAAGCCCCTAAACAACTGAGTTTGGGGAGATTCTGGGCTGGTGAACACGGCTATGTGCTAGGAAGATGATACACCCAGAGAGGGCATGGAAGCTCCAAGCCCTTTCCCCATACCTTGCTCTATGTATCTCTTCCATTTGGTCTTTCCTGAGCAGTATCCTTTATAATAAACCAGTGACATAAGTAAAGTGTTTCCTTGAGTTCTGTGAATTGTTCCAACAAATGACCAAACTTGAGGAGGGTGTGGAACCTCCAAATTTGTAGTCAGCCGGGCAGAATGTTCAGTGGGAGCAGATAGACAGGGAAATGTGAACTCAGCCTTGGGTGGTGGTGAGGGTCTAGCGCGTTTGTGTGTTTGCCCACGTGGTGTGTTTTCAGTGGAAGCCCGTGTGCTCTGAAAGCAAGAGGAGAAAGGGTGGTCTGGAAGGCACCCCACTGGGTGGAGGCACCCTTGATTCTCTCCATTGTTTTGATGAGGAGAGCTGTCTGAGGGCTTGCGGTGATGCCGGCACTGAATCCCACAAACCGGGTAGCCCAGTCTTCGGCAGCCTGATGCTTTGAGTCAAAATAGTCCAAAAACGTGCCTTTCTTGTTGGATGCTGCGCCTGGGAAACGGTGGTGGGGGCTGGCTTCCTGGAGAAGTGCTTTCCGTTTATGGAGGACTGTTGATATATACAGTCTGGGGGTGTAATTCAACAAAAATGCCCCGGTTGTGTTTATCCAATCGTTCAGATAGCACGCAGTGGATGCGGTGGTTTCGTGCACGCCTGTCCGCCCTCTGCTTGGACCGGTTCTGTGTATTCCTCCCGTGCCCCTGGCTTTTCGAACAAGTGTCTCCAACGTTGTTGAATAACTTGGCTTTTTCTTGGCTGCCGAAGGGTTGGTTGGTGATGGGGTGGAGAGAGAGGGTGGTGAGATGAACTGCAACAGTAGGTGCCAATTTTCTCCCTCCTCCACCATCAGACACTATGGATCTTAAGCAGAAAGGGCTGAAGGAGTTTGGTTGGGGGCAGTAAGAACAAATATCGGCATTGACTTGGTGCTTACTCCTGCCAGGCACTGTTCAAAGAGCTTCACACAGAGTAACTCCTTAACCCTCAGAACAACTCTAGGAGATGAACACCAATATCATCCCATTTTTCAGATGAGGAAATTGAGACACAGAGATAATCATACATTTGCCCAAAGTCGCATAGCTGGTAAGTAGCAGAGTTGGAACGCCCTGCCTGTTTGGAGTTTGCTGATTTATTTTAGCACTTTGAAGGTTGCAACCCTCCTGAAAAACATAGGCTGGGCTTTATGCGTGGATGCCCAATATCTGGGTCCCTGGCTCCCTTGATCTGGCTTGACTGGAGCCTGAGGGCAGGAAGAGGAGGATAGATGCCACCCACTGACCCTCTGTCTTACCAGTCCCCACATCTACTCTGGGTTGTGGACTGGGCATGGCTGGTTTGGGGGAGACTGAATGGAACCTGCCTAGATCCCTTATGGACAGCCTCTGTCCCAGCTGGTGAGGATGGGTAGCACAGGCTGGAATGCTATAGTGGGGAGAAGGGTGGGGAATCTTGCTTCCACCATCATTCTTAATTAATAAAGAAACAGTTAAACTTCTGAGTGTCAGGGTTCACATCTGGAAAATGGTACATTGTACCGCGTTTAATGGGTAGAATTAAACTAACTAACTATCTGGGCATTTAAATGGATCATAGAAATTCTACAGTTTTTCACAAAAAGGAAAAGTTTTTCCTTCCATATTCATTGAATTGAAACAGTACACAAACTCTTCTTGATTAAAACATGTTCTAAAAAGCTGAGATTAGAAAAGAAAAAAGTCTCAAATCAATAATCTAAGCTCTCACCTCAGGAAATAAGAAAAGGAAGGCAAAACAAACCCAAAGCAAGCAGAAAGAAGGAAGCAAGAAAGATAAGAGCAGAAATTCATTAAATGAAAACAGAAAAATAATCAATGAAATGAACAGTGGTTCTTTCAAAGATCAATAAATTGACACATCTCTAGCAGGACTGACAAAGAAAAAAATGGGGGAAGACAGAAATTAGCAGTATCAGGAATGAAACAGGTGATCACTACATTCCCTGTAGACATCAGAAAGATAATAAAGGAAAACTAGGAACAACTCCACACATATAATATTCGACAACTTAGATATAATGAACCAATTCCTTGAAAAGCGCAATCTACTGCCATTCTCCCAATGTGAAGTAAACCATTTGAATAGCCCTATAACTATTAAAGAAAAGGAATTCATAATTTTTAAATTCTCAAAAAAGAAATCTTCAGGCCCATATGGTTTTACTGAAAATTCTACCAAAGTGTACAAAGAAAAATTGATGCCAATTCTGAACAATTCTTTCAGAAAATAGAAGAGGTGAGAACACTTCTCAACTCATTTTATAAAGCAAGTATTATCTTGATACCAAAACCAGACAAAGAAAGTACAAAAAAAGACTACAGACCACTATTCCTCATAAATATAGACACGTGCGTTCTTAAGAAAATATTAGCAAATAGAATTCAGCAATATATAAAATAATTATTACCATGAGCAAAATGAACTTATTCTAAGGATAAAATGCTGGTTTAATATTCACAAGTCAAGAAACATAATCCATAATACTTATAGGCTAAAGAAGAAAAACCATATGATCTATCAATTGATGCAGAAAAAGCATTTGACAAAATTCAACACTCATTTATGATAAAACTCTCAGATAACTAGGAATAGAGTGAACCTTCCTCAACTTGGTAAAGAGCATCTGCAAAAACCCTACTGCTAACATTATACCTGATGATGAAAGACTGAATTCTTTCCCCTAAGATCAGGCACAGGACGAGGATGCTCACTGACACCACTTCTATTCAACATGGTACTGTTAAGTCCTAGACAGCAAAATAAGGAAAAGAAAGGAATAAAAATATATAGGTCATAAAGGAAGAAATAAAACTGCCCCAATTTGTAGATGGCATGGTAGACTTCATAAAAATTCTGAAGAATCTATAAAAGACAAACAAACAAAAACAAACATAAAAACTCCCAGAAGTAATAAACAAGTTTGCAGGATACAAGATCCATGTACAAAAATGAACTGTATTTTTATATACTAGCAATAAACATATGGAAACTGAAATTTAAAATATAATATGACTTATAATCACTAAACAAAAAGAAATTCTTAGGGGTAAATCTAACAAAATATGCACAGGACTTGTATCCTGAAAACTACAAAGTGCTGAAAAAAGATATCAAAGATCTTAATGAATGGAGGGATATACCATGTTCGTGGATTGGAAGACTCAACTTATTAAAAGGGGTCAATTCTCCAAAATTGATATAAGGTTTAACACAATTCCTAATGACTTCCAAAGAAAGGAAAGATAAGCCAGGCCACATGCCAGAAAATAGTCGTCATAACAGCACCAGATTTCTCAACGGTAGCTTTGACAGATGATGGAGCCCGGAATCCTACACTCAGCCAAATTATCAACCAGGTCTGAGGGCATTATAAAGATGTTTTCAGACAAAGCAAGTATTGAAACAATTCTCCTTCTATGCCCCTTTCTTAGGAAGTTACTTGAGAATGAGGTTCAGCAAAATGAGAGAGTAAACTAAGAAAGAGAACAGCATGGGCCCTGAAAGTAAGAAATCTAAACCACGTGGGGAGAGCAAATCCCATGATGCCTGCCTGAGAAGGAAATTTTCTGGATGATGGCTCTAAGGAGGCTTATCCGTGATTATCTTTACCCTTCTTCCCCCTACTTTCACACCAATGGAAAGTTTAAAAGGGTCAGGCCTGGAAAATAATCTTCCCTCACTTTTCTTTGTGGTTATTCCCCCTTTGTCTTTAATGCCTCTGTGTGTGAACCACATCAAATATTGCTGTCTCTGGGGAATGGGAAAATCTTGCAATTAGTTAGGATGGGAGCATTTGGAATAAGCAGAGGCTTGCTAGGGAAGCATAACCAGGAAGGGAAAGAGAGGAAAGACATTGCTGTGTTTTTGGTAGAGGGAGGGGGTTAGCTACCAAAGGAATACATTAGAATGAACCATGTGAAATGACCACACTTGGCTACTTTAAACCACTAATATGGTAATTTCATAACGTTCATGTTAATAAGAATAGCGTGAACACAGAAGGTCTTCTGTATAAATGCTTTCAGTCTTCTATAAACCCAGCACACAAATTCACCCTGTCCTCCCTCAGTGACTCTCTTGCTCCCTTCTCTATTCCAAACAACAGGGAAAAAATAAAGTGATCTCTCTAGTCCCTTGTCCCAGAAGTCTGTGAAGACATCAGATCATCCTTGCTTCAGGGCTGCAATCTCTAACTAGTAAAGCCAACCAAAGTGTCCCAGACTCCTAGTTCTATGGGCTATAGGATCTTGCAAAGTCAGACAAAAGCAGAGGCAAATCATAAACCGGAAATAAATCCTGCCTGCAAGGCTAACCTGCTGCCTGAAGCGCCAGGGTAATTGAGAATCCTCCCCAGTCATCTGAAAACAGATTCCATTATGCTGGAAGGAATTGACTTTGATTCATAAAGAGTAGAGTAAATTCCATTCAATAAAGGCCGCAGGGAATGTTCCAGGGCTACATAGGCTATAATGCTCACCTAGGCACTTAAAAATAAATAAAAAGGAAAAAAACCTTTGGAGCATTATGAGTTTAAATGTAGAGGCTCAGGCTGAGTCAGTGGAGAGTGGTGGGTAAACCCAGGAAAAACAAACACCCCAGCTGCGGACAGTGTGGTTATCAAAAAAGCTGAGTCAGAGGCAACGAGCCACTTGAGAACCTGAAAGAAGGCAGGGCCAGGCTTTGTGCCTGGAAGGAGGAAATGGCCAGCAGCCCCGGCTCTGAACACTTCTCCAGGCGCCCAGAGAGCCTGCAGCTCCATGGTCTTCCTCCAGCTTCGCCCGTCACCTTGGGATCCCAGGACTTGCTGGCTCAAGGGTTTTCAGTTCTGTGCGTTCTATTGCATTGTCGAGAAAGGGGTATCTCAGAAAAAACCCACTCCACGTTGAGACCACAAGCTCAGGAGCCGCAGGTCCATGGGCCCTTTACGTGGGGTCTTTCTGCCCCCTCCCCCTTCTTTGTAACAGAGAGGTATTCAGTTCTTTCTCACTGAGGGTCTGTACCCTAGTTCTCATATATATTGTTAGAACATATTTACCCTTCAATTTTCCCACTGGAACGGGGACATCATGTGTTAAACCTTTCACCAGAAAAAAAGGACTTTTCTGATTTTTTTTTTTTTAAACTTTCCTTTTTTGATTATCTTATTTCATAGCTGTATTACTTTTGACCATAGGGTTGCTTTTATTTTATTTATTTTTTATTTTTTATTTTTTATTCTTTTAAAGAGAGCCTCTGGGAACTACAGTTTTGTCTTTTTTTTTTAATTAATTAATTAATTTATTATTTATGGCTGTGTTGGGTCTTCGTTTCTGTGCGAGGGCTTTCTCCAGCTGTGGCAAGTGGGGGCCACTCTTCATCGCGGTGCGCGGGCCTCTCACCATCGCGGCCTCTCTCGTTGCGGAGCACAGGCTCCAGACGTGCAGGCTCAGTAATTGTGGCTCACGGGCCCAGTTGCTCCGCGGCACCCGGGATCCTCCAAGACCAGGGCTCGAACCCGTGTTCCCCGCACCGGCAGGCAGATTCTCAACCACTGCGCCACCAGGGAAGCCCTCTGATTTTTAATTATTTAAAATTTTAACTTTTTATTCTGAAGTAATTATAGATGCATAGGAATCTGCAAGGTACCCTTCACCCAGTCCCCTGATGGTCACAGCTTACATAAGTTTAGTCCAATATCAAAACCAGGAAATTGACATGGAGAGTGTGTGTGTGGTTCTGTGCCCTTTAATCACTTGTGTAGGTTTTTGTAGCCACCACCTGGCTGTGCTCTGAGAACAGGTGGGATGGGGACACAGGCTCCCAGTTGGATTCTCCTGTTTCAGCTCACAGACTGAAGGCTCCCTGGGGTTCTCCTTGTCAGCGTCCATCCCTGCAAGCCTTCCTAAGGCAGTTCCTGCCCCTTCATCCAGGTGTTCTTTCCCAAAAGTACCATGAATGTCTCTTTCCCTGATGTCCCTGTTCCATCTCTCTTTGTCCCTTAGGCCTCCAAACCTCATACATTTATTGCCATTCTGGTGGGGTTTTAGGAGGGAGAGGAGGCAATGTTTGGTCAATGCAACATATTCAGCTGGAAAGTCCATGATGGGTTTTTAAACATTCTCATTCTAAACAATGATAACAACAACAGCAGCAGCAAAACAAGTCCCTCCCTTGATAACTGCCTCCTCCCCATGGCTACCGTCTTTCCTCTCCTTCCTTGAAAGTTGCTGTTTCCTCTCTTTCTGCCTCTCTCCTCAGTTCACTCCCACTTAGCTTGGATCTGTTGCTCCAATCATAACATGTCTTACTAAGGTCACCAAGGATCTACATGCTGCTAAGCCCGGCACCCTATTTCTTTCACTGTGGCCCCTCAGCCGACTGTCACATTGACACACCTTTTGGGCTGTCCTTCTTTCCTTCGTCATCTGTTTATCCTCCTCTCTGATGTTCCCTTGCTCTTCTTTGTGGGTAACTCTGGCTTCACTAGAGGCTAACCTTTGACTTTCCTCAGGGCTGGATCTAGGGCCTTCTCATCTTTAATTTCCACAGTGGGCATACACAGACATAGCTGAGCTGCCCCTAATTCTCCTTTCACACTGCAGCCTAAAGGATCTTTTCAAAATGCACAAGTGATTACTTCTCTCCTTACCCCTAGCCCCTCCCAGCTCCTAGGATAGTCCCCATTCTTTCATGGCCTGGTGCCCTGCATGTCCTTTCTCCAGCCAACCTCCTACTTTGTCACACCCCATCTCTCTTACCTCTCCCCTCCACCTGTGGAAACCTCTTCCTTGTCACACTGCTTCCCACCACAGGGCCTTTGCACATGCTGTTCTCCCACCATCCTCATCTCATTAGATCCTACCCACACTTTGGCTTCCAGATGAAGAGGTTCTTCCTGCAGGAAGTCCTCCTTGATGCATCTGATTCTCTCTGTGTTCCCTCCTGGCCACGAAAGAGATAAATGCTCCCCTAATTCCTCCTCCCCTCACCCCCATCTGGATTCTGCATCTGCCTCCAGACCCTAGGCTCCATTATCAAGAGGGCTTGGATCTCTGTGGTATTTGAGCAACACATTCCTGAGGATTTTGCCTCATTTCAGCCAGTCCCAACGCAGAGTGTAGGGTGTTCTGTTCTCCCATGTCGTGGAAACACAATTTACATTCACTTTGTTGGCTTGCTTAGAAGTGTGCAGGTCCTGGCCCCATTTCTGAGGAGAGGGTGTGATTTCTATTTTTTCCAATTTTTTACATGAAGTGATATTTTTATTTTTTGAATTAATGTAATTAAAATGTGCATGTAACATCAGTGACCTTTCAGGATGTGGGGAGTGTTTTTGTTCTCACACTGACATGCCACAGCCACCCCACGGTGGGACCGGGTTCACTGCAGCCCCAGGAAACACCTGGGAATCCTGATGCCCTGTGGCCGGGTGGCTGCGTACCTGGGGGATGAAGCCCCGGAGGTGGCCAGGTGTGCAGATGAGGTTTCATGTAATTTACAGCCGTCCAGGGTCAAGAGGTTTTCATTCACTAAATTAAAATGTTTGACAGTTGATTGCTTAATATAAGTGGGCAGGAGGGAAATCTATGCTTGGAACCAGGGCTCTGGGGAAACAGACGGCCCCTTTGGACGGATTCCAAACCTGGAGGTGGGAGAAATGTAGGCTCAGCAACTCTGTGGTCTGGAGCTCAGTGTGACTCTGGGAAAAGCGTAGAGTGTGCGTGTGTGTACGTGTGTGTCTGCATGTGTGTCTCTCTGTGTACGTGTGTGTCTGCATGTGTGTCTCTGTGTGTGCATGTGTGTACGTGTGTGTCTGGGCACATGTGGAGCAGAGGTCTCAGGTCCAGACAACACTTCTCTGCAGGCTGCCTTTGGAGTGGCTGCCGTGTCATCCCACTGAGCTCCTTGCTTAGCAGTTGTCTCTGATGGCTGGTGGCTCTGACAATGATTTTTGAGTTTTATGCTAATTACTGCTTTGGTGTGTAGTATTTTTACCCTGTTTTCCATTAACTGTGTTGAAAGACAATTTAAGATGGAATTATTCTTATTCTTATTTCTCTCTTATTTCCTTCTCCACTCTCAACCTTATTTGATCTGGATTACAATGAAGCAAAGTATTATCTGTGTTCACCTTGAAGTTTTAAATATTCCTGCTGGCCTTTATAGCACTTTCACCTGAATTTGCAGGATAGTAACCATGCCACGAGTTCCACCAAGCTGAAGGGTAGATCTACTCATTCCTTCAGCAGCAAACGTTTACCCTCTTGTCACTTTGCGCTGACTGCTATAAAGGCGGTGCACCAGCTACGTTCAGCGGGCCCTCTTGTCCACGCACGGTGCCACATGGAGAGTAAGTCCCAAGGCCTTAAAAAGAAATAGGAAACAGAGTTTGGACAGCTAAATTCTTTCCTCTCTCCCACCTTCCCTCCCTCCCTCTCATCTGTTACTCGTTTATTTTTTAAACTCAATTTATCAACTAACAGCTAACGTTGGTGGGGCCACACCCAGAACTGACATTGGATCCTGTGAATAGGACCAAACGTCTGTCCTCAAAACCCTTCTAATCTAGTAGATGGGAAGGACCAGAAGGTGGAGGCGGTGACAAGGCTGCTCTTAAGAAGGGTGTGGGGGGGTGGGGGGGCTCCCAGCCCAGACTGGGGGGTGGGTAAGGCTTCCCGAAGGTGGGGGGCCTGACCTCCTTCTTACAGAACGGATACAAACACGCAGGGCCCAGCAGCGGAGGGCCAGGTGGCCAGCGCCAAGCCTGGAGAGCGTGTGCCCTCTGGGCGCTGCGTGAGGTTAGACGCGGCTTGAGATCAGTGTGTGTACTGGGGTGGAGTGGGAAGTCAGGGTTGGCAAGGTGGTGGGAAGGATCCGACCTCTCAGTCGTCACACTGAGGATTTCCAAATGTCCTTTTGGACAAAGGGCCTTTGCAGGCTTCAAAGCAGGGGTTTCCTGACCCCAATGGGCCTGTGAGGAGACACATTGGCCTTGCTCTCCACCCTCAGGCCTCGGCGCGCGCACGGTGAGGAAGTGCTCCCTGTGCAGCCTCGAAGGAGAGGTAAGGCTGAGGCCTGGGGAGGCCTGGCTGGGGGCTGCAAGAACCTTCACCCTCTGAGCCACTGGGGACGTGAGCTCCGGGGTGGGCAGGCAGACTGGTGGGTGTGGACGATAGTGTCATCGCTAACTGAGAATGTCTTAGAGACGGTGACGTGTGCTCCTGGTTGATTGCTCTATGAATGCAATATGTTATCCGTCAACCTCCAGGGCACTGCGAGGTGTGTTCCTGCTGGCTGGTGTAAGCAACTGGGCAGAAGAAAACCTTGTTAAAGAGCCCACTTTCTTTATGGAAGCAAGGGCAGAGGTTTGGCATTGCCTGGGAGCTCATCAGAAATGCAGACTCTGAGGTCCCACCGGACCTCCTGCGCCAGAATCTGTGTTTTAACAGACTCGCAGGTGTTTTCTGAAGCACCGGAGTGGGAGGAGCTCTGGGCTGCAGGAGCAATTCCCCGCCCCCCTGCATGTTAGCATCACCGGAGAGATCTCACGCTCTCCAGATCCAGCCACAGGCCAGACCAATGGAGCCAGCTGGTCAGGTGGTGCCCTGCACAGCCAAGGCTGAGAGCTGCTCCACCTGCTGGATCCACGCCTCTCTCCACCTCCACTTGCAGGGCGATCTCCCCACCCCTGGCTTCAACCCCTGCATCCTGTTGAGGGGCACATGGAGACCCTAGACCTCAAACTCCAACTCCACATGCCCAACATGTATGTTCATCTCAAATTCAACATATGGCAACATATATGTGTATAATCAACATGCATGTATATAATACAGGTATACAGACATGTATGTAAATTCAACACACCCTCCTCTCAAACCAGCACACATCTAACAAAGGTACCTAAGCTTTAATATGGGTACACACACACACACACACTCACATGATACACACACTCACTACACATACACTCACTACACATACACTCACACACACTCACACACACATCTGTTCCGGTCCTAAAGTTTCTGCTAAGCAAGTAAATGCTGTAGGAATTATTTGCACTTGTTTTATTAAAATCCAACTGCGTCTATAACTGTGTTTTTCCTGCCTGTGATTCTTTGCAGGCTTGTGGCCTGAGGATGGTCACTTTCAAAGTGAGTCACCTAAGGTTTCACATGAGCTCATCTTCAGAGCTGAGCCCCTTTGCATAGTTTGATGTTCATTTGCCATTTCTAGGTTCCCGGTTCCCTGAGCCTGAGTCACAGCAAGATGACAGGGAGAGCTGAAGGCAAACATCACAAATGTACATTTGAAAATTGTCTTTTACTTTAAGAAAAAAATTAAGTGTAAGCAGTAAATGAAAAGACAAACTTTGAGAGTGACCTCAGGGCAAGAACTGGGGAGAGAAAAGCTGTGGCATTCAGCATACCAGGCATTTCAGTTGGGGGAGACCGGGCGTGCCATTCAGAGAGATGGGGTGCACAGTAGCCTGCCACTCCCTGAGGTCCTGAGAGTCTTAGCTGAAAGTGGCCAAGACCAGGGCCTAATCAGGTCTCCTATGACATGGAGACAATTTACTTTTACAGCTACCTCTTTAACTAAACGTCCAAGCAAGATTTCACTCAGCA
Organism: Balaenoptera musculus; assembly: GCF_009873245.2. Taxonomy (NCBI): domain Eukaryota; kingdom Metazoa; phylum Chordata; class Mammalia; order Artiodactyla; family Balaenopteridae; genus Balaenoptera; species Balaenoptera musculus. The sequence goes on along the minus strand of NC_045790.1, from coordinate 18,913,946 downwards.
GGGCCCTAATAATGGCTCCAAAATGATAGCTGGTGGCAAGAAGCCCATGGACCGTGACAAAGCCCCCCATGCAGGTTTCTGAGAAGCCCGAGGGCCTTGGGATCCAGACGGGGCAAAGGGCAAGCACGGAGCACTGCAGGGTGTCACAGGAACTGGGACCTGGGGTGTGGTGCGGGCAGAGGTCAGCTCGCTGCAGGATGTGAGCCGACTGCCCAGAGCAGGGCTGTGAGTGGATCCAGGGCACCCACAAGCCTAGCAGCACTGTGACGTGCCAGGGCTCAGACGGCCTCATCAGGGTAAGAACGCTGGCTCTGAGGTGGCATAGAGGCAAGTACATCACAGGGAACCATAGATTCCGCGTGAAGAGGAAAGGGCTTAGGCCAGGTGACAGGTGGAAAAGCCCACCACGGGAAAGGCACGGCTGTGCAGAGTCTGGTGACAGGACCCAGGTGGCTCCCGAGAAGGTGCAGGGCTCTTCTGGCCCTGATCAGTGCCTCACCTTGGGGCAGAGAGAAGGAGACAGCTTCCCCTCTTAGTTTCAACTGGCTGTCAGGAACTGAGATCAAAGGTTCCCAGAATGGTCTGAGACAGGGCAGGATGTGGCCAGCTGTGGTGAGCAGGGTGGCTGGGAACCAAGGCCACCTGACTTCTGCAGTCACCAGCCTTGTGGTGGCTCACAGACCCCTCAGAAGTTTCTGAGACAGGTCAGCAGGAGGGAGGTGGGTGAACCCCTAGGTTGGTAGTCTGGGGACATCCACTCTTCATAACGATGACTTTTGTGTTTGTTTTTGTTTTATTCGTTTGGCTTCTTTTATCCAACATGATGTTTTTGAGATTCATCTGTGGTGTTGCATGCATCAATAGTTTGTCACTTTTTTAAAAAAACTGAAGCATAGTTGATTTACAATGTTGTGTTAGTTTCAGGTGTACAGCAAAATGATTCAGTTACATATATATATATATAGTCTTTTCAGATTTTTTCCATTAAACATAATGATGATTTGAAAATGGATTACTTTACTGGCCATGACTTTCTTTCCTTTTTTCCCTATTATATCAGTTTCAGGTGTACAGAATTATTCAGTACAATTTGCCATCTGTATACACTACAGAGTGATCCTAGCTACAAGTCGAATTGCCATCCATCACCATATCATTGACCTCCTTTAACCATTTCGCCCTCCCCTCAACCCCCTTCACATCTGGTAACTACTAATCTGTCCTCTGTATCTATGAGTTTGTTTTGTTTGATTTTGTTTGTTTGTTTGTTTTGTTTTTATAGCTTTTACATATGAGTGAAATCATACAACATTTGGCTTTCTCCATCTGACTTATTTCACTCAGCATAATACCCTCTAGGTCCAGCCATGTTGTTGCAAATGACAAAATTTCATTTCATTTTTTACAGCTTAGTATTCCATATATATATATTTTATTATATATATATATATATATATATATATATATATATATATGCCACATCTTCTTTATCAATTCATCCATTGATGGGTACTTAGGTTGCTTCCATGTTTCCATCTCTTGGCAATGTAAATAATGCTGCAATGAACATAGAGATGTACATAACTCTTCAAATTAGTGTTTTCGTGTTCTTTGGGTAAATACCCCAAGTGGAATAGCTGGATCATATGGTAGTTCTATTCTTAAATTTTTGAGGAACCTCCATTCTTTTCTCCATAGTGGCTGCACCAAGTTACATTCCTACCAACAGTGTACAAGCGTTCCTTTTTCTCCACATCCTCTCCAACATTTGTTATTTCTTGTCTTTTCCATAATAGCCATTCTAACAGGTGTGAGGTGATATCTCATTGTATTTTGATTTGCATTTCCCCAATAAATGGTGATGTTGAACATCTTTTCATGTGCCTGCTGGCCATCTGTATGCATTCTTTGGAAAAATGTCTATTCAAGCATGTCATTTCTTAAGTGGGTTTTAATTTTTTTGTTGTTGAGTAATATGAGGTTTATAAACATATTTTAGATATTAACTCCTTATCGGATATATGATTTGCAAGTATCTTCTCCCATTAGGGAGGTTGCCTTTTGATTTTGATAATGGTTTCCTTCACTGAGCAGAAGCTTTGTAGTTTGATGTAGTCCAAATTGTTTATTTTTGCTTTTGTTTCCCTTGCCTTTGGAGTCAGACCTCAAAAAACATCACTAAGACCAATGACAGTGAAGTTACCACCTATGTTTTCTTCTAGGAATTTTATGTTTTTGGGTCTTACGTTCAAATCTTTAATCCATTTTGAGTTAATTTTTGTGTATGGTGTAAGATAGTGATCTAGTTTTTTTTGCATGTGACTGTCCAGTTTTTTCTACACCATTTATTGAAGAGACTATCCTTTCTCCATTGTACGGTCTTTCCTTTGCCATAAATTAATTGTCCATATATGTGTAAGTTTATGTCTGGGTTCTTAATCTGTTCTATTATTCTGTATGTTTTTATGCCAGTATCATACTATTCAGATTACTATAGCTACTATACATACTATATAGTAGTATAGTTTGAAATCAGGGTGTGTGATACCTCCAACTTTGTTCTTCTTTCTTAAGATTGTCTTGGCTACTTGGGACCTTTGTGTTTCCATAAAATTTTTAGAATTATTTGTTCTAGTTCTGTGAAATATGCCGTTGGAAATTTGATAGGGATTGCACTGAATCTGCAGATTGTTTTAGGTAGTACGGACATTTTAACAATATTAATACTTCTAATCCATGAACATGGAATACCTTTCCATTTATTTGTGTCTTCTTCAATTTCTTTCATCAGTGTCTTAGTTTTCAGTTGTATAGGTTTTTTTACCTCCTAGGTTAAATTTATCCCTAAGTATTTTATTCTTTTTGATGCTATTGTAAATGGGATTGTTTTCTTAATTTCTCTTTCTGATACTTTGTTATTAGTGTGTAGAAATGCCACAGATTTCTGTTTATTGATTTTATATCCTGCAACTTTTCTAAATTCATTTATTAGTTCAACAGTTTTTTGATGGAGTCTTTAGGGTTTTCTATATATAATGTCATATCATCTACATGATATGATATGACATCATATAAAGTGACATTTTATTTCTTCCTTTTCAGTTTGGATGCCTTTTATTTCTTTTTCTTGTCTAACTGCTGTGGCTAGGACTACCAATAGCATGTTGAATAAAAATGGCAAGAGTGGGCATCCTTGTCTCATTTCTGATATTACAGGAAAAGCTTTCAGCTTTTCACCATTGAGTATGATGTTAGTTGTGAGTTTGTCATACATGGTCTTTATTATGTTGAAGTATGTTCCCTCTATAGCCAGTTTGTTGAGAGTGTTTATCATGAATGGATGTTTAATTTTGTCAAATATTTTTCTGCATCTGTGAGATAATCATATGATTTTTATTGTTTCATTTTGTTAATATGATGTATTACATTGATTGATTTGTTGATTTTGAACATCCTTGTGTCCCTGGAATAAATCCCACTTGATTGTGGTGTATGATATTTTTAATGTACTGTTGGATTTGGTTTGCTACCATTTTGTTGAGGATTTTTGCATCTGTGTTCATCAGGGATATTGGGCTGTAATTTTATTTTTTTGTGGTGTCCTTGGCTGGTTTTGGTATAGGGTAATGCTGGCTTTGTAAAATGTGTTTAGAAGGTTTCCCTTCCCTTCAATTTTTTTTTTTAAAGTATTTATTTATTTATTTATGGCTGTGTTGGGTCTTCGTTTCTGTGTGAGGGCTTTCTCTAGTTGTGGCAAGCGGGGGCCACTCTTCATCGCAGTGCACGGGCCTCTCACTATCGCGGCCTCTCTTGTTGCGGAGCACAGGCTCCAGACGCGCAGGGTCAGTAATTGTGGCTCACGGGCCCAGCCGCTCCGCGGCACGTGGGATCTTCCCAGACCAGGGCTTGAACCCGTGACCCCTGCATTGGCAGGCAGATTCTCAACCACTGCGCCACCAGGGAAGCCCCCTCCTTCAATTTTCTGTAAGAATTTTTTTTTTTTAATTTTTATTTATTTATTTATTTATTTTTGGCTGTGTTGGGTCTTCGTTTCTGTGTAAGGGCTTTCTCTACTTGTGGCAAGTGGGGGCCACTCTTCATCGCGGTGTGCGGGCCTCTCATTATCGCGGCCTCTCTTGTTGCGGAGCACAGGCTCCAGACGCGCAAGCTCAGTAGTTGTGGCTCACGGGCCCAGTTGCTCCGTGGCATGTGGCATCTTCCCGGACCAGGGCTCGAACCCATGTCCCCTGCATCAGCAGGTGGATTCTCAACCACTGCGCCACCAGGGAAGCCCTTCTGTAAGAATTTGAGAAGGACAGGTAGTAAATCTTCCTTGAATGTCTTGTAGAATTCATCAGTGAAACCATCTAGTCCTGGCCTTTTGGTTGTTGGGAGATTTTGATTACTGTTTCAGTATCCTTGCTAGTAATTGCTCTATTCAGATTTTTTATTTCCCCAGGACTCAGTCTTGGAAGATTATATGTTTCTACGAATTTATCCATTTTTTCTAGATTGTCTACATTGTTGACATATAATTGATTGTAACAGTCTTTTACGACACTTTGTACATCTATGTATCAGTTGTAACTTCTTTCATCTTTGATTTTATTTATTTGAGTTCTCTTTTATTTTCTTGTTGAGTCTAGTTAAAGGTGTGTTGATTTTATTTATCCTTTCTAAGAATTGGCTCTTAGTTTGATTGATCTTTTCTATTTATTTATTTTTTTTAGTTTCTATTTCATTAATTTCTGCTTTGATCTTTGTTATTTCCTTTCTTCTACTAATTTTGGGCTTCTTTTTTTTATTGGTTAGTATGTGATATGAGGTTAATATATAAAAGAGAAAAATGCAAGTCAATTTTAATTAATTGGACAGAATTCTGTATAATATTTAATGCTCTTGAGAGAACATGAGATATCAAAGATCTCTTAAAACAGAGGTTTCTTCAATATCCTGCTCAAGGTTTTCGCTTTAAAGCCAGGATTAGTTGTATGGAAAAGGGACCATCTTTATATTCAGATAATCTAACTAGTCAGTTACAGGACAAGTGCTAACATCTATACTCCATTATAGGCAAAATATGAACTCTAACGTAATCCATCATACTTAATGTATATTTGTACAAGTCCCTGAATGCCTATTCACAGGATAAAGTGTAGTAGCCTTGAATGTACTGAAGCATTTAAGGAGCAGTGTTGTTAAAGTGGAAGTCAGTGTCATATCTTCTTTTTCTTTTTCTTTTTTAGTTCCTTTAGGTGTAAAGTTAGATTGTTCATTTGGGATTCTTCTTGTTTCTTGAGGTAGGTCTGTATTGCTATGAACTTCCCTTCTAGTATTTCTGGGTTTTTTTGTCCTAGGTATTTTTAAGTTTCTCCTTTGATTTCTTCAATGACCCGTTGGTTGTTCAGTAGCATGCTGTTTAATCTTCATGTTTTTGTGATTTTTTGTTTTTTTTCCTTGTGATTGATGTCTACTTTCATACCATTGTGGTTGGAGAAGATGCTTGATATAATTTCAATCCTCCTGAATTTATAGAGACTTTTCATGTGACCTAACATGTCACATATCCTAGAGAATGTTCCATGTGCACTTGGGAAGAATGTGTATTCTGTTGCTTTTGGATGGAATGTTCTGTATATATCTATTAAGTTTATTGATCTAATATGTTGCCTAAGTCTGATATTTCCTTATTGATTTTCTGTCTGGATGATCTATCCATTGTAAGTGGGGTGTTAAAGTCCCCTACTATGATTTTATTGCTTTCAATTTCTCCCTTTAAGTACGTTAACATTTGCTTTATATATCTTGGTGCTCCTCTGTTGGGTGCATTTACATTTATGAATGTTGTATCTTCTTACTGGATTGACTCCTTTATCATTGTGTAATGTCCTTCTTTGTCTATTTATTACAGTCTTTGTTTTAAAGTTTATTTTGTCTGATATGAGCATAGCTGCTCCAGCTTTCTTTTTATTTCCATTTGTATGGAATATCTTTCTCCATCCTTTCACTTTCAGTCTGTGTCCTTGTTTTCTGAAGGGAGTCTCTTGTAGGCAGCATACAGATGTGTCTTGTTTTGTTATCCATTCAGCTACTCTATGTCTTTTTTTTTCCCCAGCTACTCTGTGTCTTTTGATTGGTGAATTTAGCTGTTTATGTTTAAAGTAATTATTATAGGTATGTGTTTATTGACATTTTGTTAATTGTTTTGTGGCTGTTTATGTAGTTTATCTCTTTCCTTTCTTCTTCTCTTTCTCTCTTCCCTCATGTATTGGTGGTTTTCTATAGTGTTATGTTTAGATTCCTTTCTCATTTTCTTTTGTGTATTTGCTATAAGATTTTTCCTTGTGGTTACCATGAAGTTCACATATAACATATAACATCCTATGTAAGTAGTAGCCTGTTTTAATTGGTAGTAACCTAAATTTGAACACATTCCAAAGCTTTATCTTTTTACTCCCCTCCACCACATTTTATACTTTTGATGTCACATTTTACATCATTTTATTTTATGCATCCCTTAACTAATTATTGTAATTTTAGTAATATTTACTACTTTCATCTTTTAACCTTCATGCTCACTTTATAAATGATTGATCCACTATCTTTATTATATTATATATTATATATTACCTCTTCCACTGAGATTTTTACTTTAATATGTTTTCTTATTATTAATTAGTGCCATTTCTTTCAGCTTAAAGAAAGCACTTTAATATTTCTTGTAGGGCCAATTTAACGGTGATAAACTTTTTTTTAGCTTTTGCTTATCTTAGAAACTCATGCTCTCTCCTTCAATTCTGAATGGTAACCTTGCTGGTTATCATTTTTTGTTTGTTTGTTTGTTTATAGATCTTTTTTAAAAAATTTATTGTATTTTTGGCTGCGTTGGGTCTTCATTGCTGCATGCAGGCTCTTCTCTAATTGTGGTGAGCAGGGGCCACTCTTCATTGTGGTGCACGGGTTTCTTATTGTGGTGGCTTATCTTGTTGTGGAGCATGGGCTCTAGGCATGCAGGCCTCAGCAGCTGTGGCACTCGGGTTCAGTAGTCGTGGCTCTCAGGCTCTAGAGCGCAGGCTCAGTAGTTGTGGCGCACGGGCTTAGTTGCTCTGCTGCATGTAGGATCCTCCTGGACCAGGGATTGAACCTGTGTCCCCTGCACTGGCAGGCGGATTCTTAACCACTGCACCACCAGGGAAGCCCTCCCTTTTTTTTTTTACACTTTATACTTTATTTAAAATTAATAAAGCAATAAACATAGTTATAAGTAAATGAGAATTCTTGGTTTGAAGATTTTCTTCTTCTCAGTGCTGAATATGGCATGTCATTCCCTTCTGGCCTGTAAAAATTTCTGCTGAAAAATCTGCTGGTAGCTTTATGGGTTTCCCTTTGTATTTAACAAATTGTTTTTCTCCTTCTGCTTTTAAGAGTTTCTCTTTATTTTTAACTTTTATCTTTTTAATTATAATGTATCTTGGTGTGTTTCTCTTTGGGTTCATCTTATTTGGTACTTTCTGAGCTTTCTAGACTTGGATGTCTGTTTCCTTCCCCAGATTAGGGAAGTTTTCAGCCTCTATTTCTTCAAATAATTTTTCTAGCCCTTTCTCTCTCTCTCTCTCTTCTCCTTCTGGAACCTTATAATGCAACATCTACCTGATGTCATCCCTATGGTCCCTTAAGGTATCTTCACTTTTTAAAGTTTATTTTTTTCATTTTGCTGCTCTGGCTGGGTGAGTTCCATTGTATTGTCTTCCATCTCACTGATTCATTCTTCTACCTTTTCCAGCCTGCTGTTGAACCCCTCTAGTGTATTTTTCAGTTTAGTTATAACTTCTGTTTGGTACTTTCTTATATTTTCTATCTGTTTGTTGAAGTTCATCCATTCTTCTCCCAGGTTCTGTGAGCAACCTTATGACCATTACTTTGAACTCTTTATCAGATAGATTGCTTATCTCTGTTTTATTTAGTTCTTTTCCTGAGGTTTTGTCTTGTTCTTTCCATTGGAACATATTCTTCTGCCTTCTCATTTTGTCTAATTCTCTGTGTTTATTTCTATGTATTAGGTGTATTAGCTATCTCTCACAGTCTTGAAGGAGTGGCCTTACTTACGAAATGTTCTGTGGGGCTCAGAAGTTCAGTCCTGCCTGGCCACCAGAACCAGGCACTCAAAGGGTGTCCCCTGTGTGGGCTACATGCACCCTCCTGTTGTGGCAGGGCTGTGGCTGCTGTAGGGCACTGGTGGGCAGGGCTGGCCCTCAGATTGACTATGGGGCCCAGCTGTGGCTGCTGAATGTTGATGGTTGGGGTTATTGTTCAGCCAGCTGTGAGGCCTGGCTGAGTTGCAAGGATGGGCAGGGCTCTCAGAAGGTCGTGCCCACTGGCACTAACACGTTAGATGGAGAATTCTAAAATGGCGCCCACAAATGCAAGCATTAGTGAGATAGCCTGAGATTGCATAAATGGCTCCCGCCAGTGACTCAGTCCCTACGAAGTATCCCAACTTGTTCCTGCCTCTCCAGCAGATGCTTCAAGATTAGTAAGTGGGTCTCCTTAACCTATGAAGAAGGTGTTTTTGAGTTGGTTTTGGGCTTGAGTGAGTTTGCCCATGATCCCTTTAAGAGTGGGTTCTCCATTCCCTACAGTTTTATAGTTTTCCTGGGCACATTCCCTGTTAGTTTTCAAAGCCAGGTGTTTGGGGGACTGTCTCCTGTGCAGGACCTAGGGGTTGGGGTGTCAGATGTGCAGCTCGAATCCCTCATTATTCAGGAAGAAGACCCATGGCTTTGTGATCTCTCCTGATTGTGGGTCACTGCAGCTGGGATCTGGGTTTTTCCCTGGCAAACTTGTATCTCTGCTTCTTTTACCCATTTAGATGCTGTCCTTTTACCCTTTGTTGTGGCAGCTCTGTTCATCTGGATTTTAGGTCCTTTTCTGAGGGAATTATCTCATGTGTAGTTGTAGATTTGTTGTGTCCATGGTAGGAGGTGAGTTCAGGGTCTTCCTATGCTGCCATCTTGAACCCTCTCTGGCTGTGACTGTCAGTGCAGGAGGAATGTTTATAGACAGTGGTTGGGAGAAATACCTTGATGATTTAAAAATTATAGCAAAGGACTGCCCAAGATTGTTTTCTGACACTATGAATACAGCTACTTTTCTTTTTTTTCAAGTTTTCAGGTGCTTTGGAATGATGGTTAAGGACAATGCCATCAGGAAAGATGAACAGCATGAGCATAAGTTACATCAGGAGGTCAGGATAGTTCCCATTCTGGATACTTTTCAAGGATGATCCTCAAAGCAAGGACATTTGCAATGCTTGGGTTTGTTAAATAAAAAGCTGATGTTCAGCTCAAACTGTGTGTTTGTTTATGTGATTCTTCTTCCTCGAGGTAGCTTTCTCTGTCTCTGAGAAACACAAATATGTCTTGCATCAGAAGAATTTCTGAGTAGTCTTCTATTCATAATCCCTTCGCAGAAGCTGGACTACAAAGGGCACTCATCAAGGTAAGAACCTTAACAGTTAAAGGAAACTTCCTGAAGTCGCTCAACACTTCCTAGTGACTAGCAATATAGATCCAAGCTCAGAGAGCAAGAACAGAGACCTGGAAACATGATGAAAGGAAAGACTGTGATATTTCAGGAGGTCTTCGGGAGATGTTTGACCTCTGAGTACAGGGAGGTCACCCGGATGCAGACAGCGTGTTCCACTCAGCACTCCAAGTGAGAGTGGGCCCAGACGCCTTTGAGGGCCTGAGTCTGCACTCACAGGCAGCCCATCTGTGGGATTCAGACAGAAGAAAATAATGTCACAAGTCACCTTGCAGAATATGTGTATATTCACTGAGAGGTGTGGAGTCAGCTGGCCCAAGAAAGGCTGTCCTCTGCAGTCAGTTCAGGAACACTTTGTATGCTGACTCCAAGAAGTTAACCCCATTGAATTTAACCCACTCCAGACCCTTCCCAAGAAGTCCCAGGACTTTCTGCATCTTGCCCCACAGTTCTTATCTGAAAGAGAAAGCATTTTGGGCTAATTTAATCTGGCTAGCTGAGAGATCCCTGCCAGAGCTACAATTCACCTCTTGTTATTTATAAAAGTCCCTTCCAATTTATCTCTTGTATTTAAGAAATCAACTTCCATTTATAACCAACTTTGATTTTGTAAAACTTCTGTCATGGTTACTAGTGTCTTGGACTTCTTATCTTGGATTTTATTTTAGTTTTTCCTTAGACTAGTTCTGTCTTTGACTGAAGACATTGGTGCCAAATGCTTTAGAAGGCCTAGTGGGGAAGGTCATCCTCTTGTTTGTCAGGTTGAAGCTGGGCACTGCCCCCTGGCCTGGATGTGCAGGGTGAGGGGAGAGCCTGCTGCTTGCCTGATCAGGTATGTGGGGCAGACGGCTGTCACATCCAGGATCCTTGGTGACTTCAAAGCATTTTTTTAAAGTGTTAATTGCAAAGCAATAATTTCAAACATGGCTGTTGTAAGAGTCACCATCTCTGGGGGGTAAAACAATTGTGTGATTGTGTGAGAGTTTAATGATCCCACTTGTGCAGCTGGGAAAATGAGAAGCCTTGGGGACCACCAGGGACTTCCAGGAATCATCAGCCCAGGACGTTACATTCCCAGCCCATTTTGTAGCCAGACTGGACACCCTGGATGTTATAACAGAGCCAAGAGCCATTTTTACCAGGTTCAGGTTTTAGGGAAGCTGTGAAACTTTGCTTTGTCCTCTCGTGGGTTGGAAAAATAGAAAAGGGAAAAAGTGGAAAGAAGAAAAAAAATAGTGTTTGTGGGAATAAGATAGAAATAAAAGCGACCAGGAGTGACGATGTCTAAGGTTGTACACTCACACATCATCTGTGTGACATATGGAGATGGGTGTAGCAGGGGTGTGGCACCTTTGGCCCAAATCACTTCAAGTCAGAAAAGGAGTGCTGAGGTCCACAAGGAAGACCTCTGAGGATGTGCTTACCTGTGATGTCACCGGTTGGCTGCAAGATCAAGCCTTGCAAAAATGGGGGGCAGCCAAGTGGTACAAGCAGGAAGAACAGCCAGTGCAAAAGGTCCTGAGGTAGGAACCAGCTTGGCATATTGGGGAAGAGAGAGAAAGTTGGTTTCTGCAGAGAATATTAAGCCAGGATGAGAAGGGTATCATCTAAGGTCAAAGGAACAAACCTTTGTATTGGTTTTCTGTAGCTGCTGTTACAAATGACCACCAACTCAGTGACTTAAAACCACACAAAGGTATTACCTCACAGTTCTGCAGATGAGAAGGCTGGCATGGATCTCACTGGACCAAGATCAAGGTGTCTGAAGGGCGCATTCCTTTCTGGAGGCTGTAGTGTCGAATCTGTTACCTTGTGTTTTCTGCTTCTAGAAGCGGCCTGCATTCCTTGGCTTGTGGCCCCTTTCTCCACCTTCAAAGCCAGCAACATTAGGCAGAGTCTTTTTCTCATGCCGCCATCTCTCTGGTTCTCTCCTCCCCTTTCAAGGACCCTTGTGATTACATTGGGCCCACCTGGGTAATCCAGGATGGTCTCCTTTGTCAGAGTCACCTGATAAGTGCCCTTAATTCCACCTGCAACCTTTGCCATGGCAGGTAACATACCCATGGTTTCCAGGGATTAAGACACGATTAGGATGCCTGTGGGGGGCCAGCCATTATAAGCCAGGTAAGAAATTTGCGTTTTTAACCTGTGTGTGGCAGGGGCCTCTGGAGGAATTCAGGTAGGGAAGTATTCTGATTAGGAGCCCCACAGAGTGTTCGCAGCACCTGTCACAGCCCCACCCTCAGAGAAGCAGCCTGCTGGGTGCCAGGCCCTCCCTGGGGGCCACCCAAAGCCTAGGTGCCCACTGTGTGTGTCCAGTGCAGAGGGGGAAGGGAGCCAGACGGGAATCCTCTCTGCCATCCAGCTTCTTCTGGTCGAGGCCTCTTCCCTGATTCAGCCCTCACTGCATTCCAGGGTTCTCCAACCTATGTGTTCTAGAAGAGACTGAAATGGTGAAATGTCCACTGGTTAGGGCTTTTTAAAACAGAAGAGAACCCCAAATACCTTAGAATGTATTGTGGGTCTGACCCCCTTCATATTGCAAGAGGGAAATATATTGTTTTGAGGGTCCCATTTTTATGTCTGGCAACTCTATCACATTTGCTTTTCTATTCAATTTAAAAGTCATCTTCAGTACAATCCCCAAATTATTTAACCATTCATGTTAATATACTTATTGTGACCAATATTCTTGTATAATGAATGATGCTTGTCCTATTTACCCGTTTATATAAGCTAGTATACGAAGTGCCAGGTAATGACTATTATCATAGTAAGTTGTTTTGTAAATTAGCACAAGTTATTGAAACTCACTGGTAAAATAGAAAATCTTTGGTTTAAGGAGACTCTTCACCAAAGCCTGGAAATTTGCTCTAACAGCTTACACCCGGGTTACATTTTACTCTGTCTTGTTCTGTTGAAGTTGTTACAACATTTGACAACCATCCAGAAGACCGAGGGGAAGAGAGTCCCTAGAGAAGGCTATTTCCAAGGAGGCCAGGAGCGGGAGACAGAGATGTGTGATCTCAGTTAATATTTTCCAGTGCACCTGGAAACTATTAACTAGAATGTAGTTCTTGAGCATTGTAATGTACTCATCTCGTGGGAGGCTGATTAGAACATATTCATGCTGACCATGTGCAGAGCAGTGGGGCAAGCGTAGACTTGGCTTCCTGCAGACACCGGTAGTGGTGGGAGCCGGGGAGATGCGCACACGCTCAAGAATGCTGTGCGGTAGGGGAGGGAACTTTTCAGCCTGCGATTCTGGATTCTCACCTCTCCCTGCCACAAGCCTCATCCTTAGCTGTCCTTCAGCCTTTCTTTTACGCCATTGCAGTCGAAACAAACACAAATTACTCTTTGTTAAACTCCTAGCCGACTGTAATAATGAATAACAGAACATCTTTAATCTTGTGCCTGGTATCTTGCAATGCATGCAGTGCTTGGAGTTTAATATGCATTTTTCTGTGTTCCGTTCTTTCATATTTTTGATAGTTTGTTACTTATGTACTGTTTCGTTTTTCTGGTTTTTAATCAGTCTCAATATTTATTGATTTATTTATTTCTCTGTCTACATTTATCATTTTCAAATGGCATGTTAGTCTTGTGGTCTATTTGTCCTTCCTTATTTCTTTTTCTTTTTAATATTTCTTCTGTTGTGTCTCAGACGTTTCCTTTCACTCTCAAACCTCTGATTAGGTAAACAACTGCTAACAATCCGTAACCTTCGTGAAGGAACTAAGTGCTTAGAAATGTCTGTAACCGTGACCTAATCTTATGCATCTCATTGAGTTCCATGATGCATGCTTAATAATACCGATAGAAATGAAAAGTTGAATTTCCAAAATACTAAGCAATAAATTTCCAGCAGCTAAAGTCCACGCTGGTAATTTTTAGTGTGGTTTTCCTGGGTACCACCACCTCCAGATGTGTCTGTCAGAATTGCAGACGACAGGCTCTGCTGAGGGATCCACTGCAATGAAGGGACCCTGTTTCCCCATCAACCTGCGCAGGCCCAGCCTTTTCTCTTAAGTCCTAAAACAGCGTTCTGCTATAACTAATTTACCTATGATGTGCTCACTGGTGTTACCAACTCCTAAGAGTCTGAAGGTGGAAATGAGATTTCTGGCTTGGCCACAGTTGTCAGCAACCTCTACCTTAAAACCTCTTTACCATGTGGCCTACAGGGAAAGCTTCTCATAAAGGGTTTGCTTTTTTCAGTCTGAACTCTTTGCCTGTTTGTGTTGCCTGTGATGTCTATTCTCTGTATTCCCTGAATAAATACAACACGAAGCTGGAGCTTGTTAACTTGGTCATTGAGCTGAAAGGTAGAAGCTGGGGATGGATGGGTGGCTGGAGGGTGGACAGTTGGAGAGACGGATGGATGTGTGATAAAGCAGGTAGGGTAAAATGGGAATGGTAGGAGCTAGGTGGTACACATGTGGGCGTTCACTGCAAAATCCTTTTGGCTTTTTGGTTTATTTGAAACATTTCAATACAAAATGTTGGAGGAAAAAGGTGGAGATGGTAGGATGATGGCTCAAAATCTTATAAATCCCTACAACTTTGATTTTCTCCCCTAGTTAGTTACGTGCAGCTTACCTCCAGCCAAGAACAGGCAGGTGCACCTAGAGAACACTTGTCACGTCCACCAGAGCTGCCGCTTTTCAGTCCAGTGGTTATGAGGTTTGAGTCTTCTCCATTAGATACCCATCCTCTTTGACAGGGATCATTACATACCTTTTTCTCTTCCTGACTGTGGATCAATGCTGAGCACAAAATGCATTTTCAAATACAATTTTACCAGGGTGGATTGGCTAATTGGCTCTCACAGTGTATTTCTTATTATGTTGGCAAACCAGGCAGGGTCAGTGGAAAAAAAGTAACTGATCCCTTCAGCAGCCACTTGGATGTTGCAAGTATTCAGTTCCTTCCTTCCTGTATCAATGACCTCTCGAGGGTACCAGGCCTCTGTCTCTGGGAACACAAAGCTGAAAGACATGATCACTGTTGTACAGGAGTTTATGGGGAAATGGCGACGGTTGCAGTGTGATGCCCACATTTGCTGGGAGAGGTCAGTGAGAGCAGCTGCGGCGAAAGCCCTGCCCTTGCCCCTCGCCCACTCCAGAGGCCACCTGCTTCTCCAGCAGACCACCCCCGAGCAGGCCCAGACTCCAATGTCAGGAAGGGCTGGGGAGCCAATGCCCGGGGTCACCCCTCACCAAGGAGGGGCTGGGACTGCGGATCACTGTCTTCCTTGCTCCACGGTAGGGGGGGTCCCCTCAGCCTGGAGAGTTCCCAGCAGGACTGAGCCCCAGGTGCTCCTCGCGCCTCCGCAGCGCACACTTCCTCAGCCCTCCGCCCTTCTCCCCAAGTAAGTGTTCCCTGCAACTATCTCCAGATGAACTACTGCAACCAAACTTTGTCTCAGCAACTGCCCTGAGAAGGACTCAAACTAAGACACAAACGCAAACAGCCTGGAGCCAGGTGGGGTCAAGGGTCTAGGGCTCCATCCAGCAGGCGGGGTGGGGCGGGATGGGGAGCTGGCATGGGGGTGGGGGTGGGAACAGATGCAACACTTGGAGACGTGAGAAAGCACAGCACGCTTGGGAGATCTTTTTAACTGAATCATTAAAATACACAAATTAACTTTTTTTTAAAAAAGCATGTAAAGCAGGGTTTCTTATCCTTGGTACCACTGGCATTTGGGGCCAGAAAATTCTTTCTTATGTGTCCTGTCCTCTGTGCTGTAGGATGTTGAGCCCCTATCCATTAGATGCCACTAGCATCCCTTCCTCCCAGTTGTGACAACTAAAAATATCTTCCAAGCACTGCCAAATATTCCCTGGGGGGGACAAGATCACATTCAGCTGAGAACCACTGTTACAGAGCTTCTGAAGGAGTTTCAAAGTGGCATCCTAATTCCAGAACATGCCTAAAAGTACACAGGTGCTCCTGTGATGGTATTGTCAGGGCTGTCATTGTGCTGGTCCAGAGGCCCACCCCACTGAGGGGGCAGCTCTGGGCTCTGCAGGAATGCCGCCTGCCCCCGGCTGTATGCTGACCCCGTGGGCACAGAACTGTGAATTTGCGGGGGTCCCTTGGAAGAGTCGAGTGGGGGAGAGCTGAGCTGAGCTGCCTGACGCCACCCTAAAGCAGCCCCGTTCTCCCCGCTCCCACCTCTGTGACTGACTCTGGGAGCCCTGGGCTTGGCCCTTCCTTGGCTGCAGGCCTTTGGGCAGCCTTGAGGCCACACTAGTGAGCTTTCCACTGAGGGTTGGGCCTGGCCCCTGGGGAGGGAGGTCCTGTGTGGCACCCGATGGGTCTAGGCTGCTTCCCAAGAGAGCTCCTGGACAGGCCCAGAGAAGCTCTGAATCAAAACATGCTGGCAGAGCCTCCGGCTCTCGCCCCCAAGCCGGCGCAGACCCCAGGGACCCAGCCCCCCCTTGGAAACCCCGGGGGCAGCTGGCCGTTTCTGCATAGAAGGTGACATTCTCTGTTTAGCAGGCCTCTCTCAAATGGTCTGTCGGTGTTCACGGAGCATTCGTGCATACACACAGGTGAGAAGTCGGCAGAGAACACCGTTCCGTCCCAGAGTTCTCAAATTCAGTGTGGAGGACAAGGCAGGCCTATCACAGTGGAGAAAATTATCAGTTCCCTGCAAGGCGACTCGCTCTCTGGTGCCTAGTGATCACTTCAGAGTCCGCAAGGCTGAGGCTGCAGCGTCATGTGTGTAAGCACCCCTCTGTCCCAGCCGCCTGGAAGGCTGGCTCTTCTTAGTGGCCCTTCCTGTTGGTCTCTGGCTGACCTTTGCCTGGGAGATTTTCTGCCTCCCCTCTCCCACCCCTTCTCTGTGATGGTCTAGGAAACCCCCTCTTGGAGCGACAGTGAATGTGTTGGCTGAATGGGTGGAGGCAGCCTGGTCCGGAGCAGTGGGTGAGGCACAGAGGGCGCCTCCCTGCTCTGCAGCCTGTACGGTCCCTAAAGACAAGGCTTGCTCTCGTTGACCCCCGAACCTCAGCTTGCCTGATGGGATCAGGGGTGCTCTGAGATGCAGGTGATGCGGCTCTGGCTCCACAACTTTGGATTTGATCACCTCAGGGAGCGGCTTTTCATTTTAATTTTAAATAAATGTCCCCAGGTATTCAGTGGACAATGCTCTGCTCTGAGAAGCATGAACATCTTGCACTCTTCTGGGGGGACAGAGATATGGGCCTTTAATTGTGGGATTTCGTCCACAAGTTGGAGGGAAGGCACGCTGGTTGAGGGATAGCCCGCAATCACTCTGGTCTGCGAGAGCGTGAGGTCTTAGCAGAGGGCAGATGAAAGCAGCCAGAGGCAGAGGCACCCTGACGTTGACACTGAGACAGAACACAGCAGGCCTCTGCACGTGCCGTCTCCCCACTGTGGCGGCCCCCAGAAAAAGCCAGATCCAGTTAGGACATAACAGAAAGGGGGTCGTGAGATGAGACTCAACCAGCACTCCTCAGCTGTATCCTGCGGATACACCTACGGCAACAGAGTTTTCCAGGGGCTGTTGGATTGAAAAGATTTAAAAATCATACTGAGAGAACGACATAAATTGTGTATGAGTCCACCTTCTAACCCAGCTTCTTGCCTGGGTGACCCAGGAAGCTGGATGGCTGTGGCTGTGAAGACAGTTGAGTGATGGGGAGGGGTTCACCGGTGACCTCCTTCTCCTTCAATGAGAAGCTGGCACTGAAAACCTCACCTTTTCTTGGGTGGCTTTCTTTTGGGTTCTGGGTGAAGTTGATGATTAAATGGTCCTATAGATTAGCATATGTGACAGTTCACCCAACCCTCAATCTAGATGTACTGCAGATCCTTAAAAATCTATCCCAGTAAGGTGGATTCTCAAAGTGTGGCCTCAAGGCCGGCAGCATCTGCATGACCTGAGAAATGTAAGTTATTGGGCCCCACCCAGACCTACTAAGTCAGAAATTCTGGGGTAGGGCCCCGCACTCTGCATTTCAAAGAGTTCTGCAGGGGGTCCTGATGCCAGGAACCACTGCAATGAAAAAATAATAAGTCTCATAACAATGCAAATCAGTTGAGGCAAAATTAAGCCCATGCTCCCAAACATCAAGACTAGTGGCCCTTTACACCATTATCTTGGCACCCATTTTTCCAGAACCAGAAGGCGTTCCATCTCTCTAGCTGTCTCTTTCCAAGCTGGCTTTTCTCCCGCCAGAAACATTCTCTGATATCCTCACTGAAGACTGGGTTATGTCTGCCTGCTCTCAGGTCCCCAGTGTCTCTGCTCGATACATCCTTCCCTGACTGGGGCCCCTGGAGAGTGAAGACTGTGTCGTCTCACTGCATGGGCCTGGAGCTGAGAAGGTGTACCATGATGATCACAGAACATCACTGATGGCATCATGAGTTCATGATGCCATGAACTCATCATCTGGAGTTTTAGTCAGGGTTCTCCAGAGAAACAGAACCAGATAAGAGACTTATTTTAAGGAATTGGCTAACACGATTTTGGAGGCTGGCAAGTGCAAATCTACAGGGCAAGTCGGCAGGCTGGAGACCCAGGGAAGTGTTGATGTTGCAGCTTGAGTCCAAAGGTCATCTGGAGTCAGAATCCCCTCTTTCTTGGGGATCTCAAGTCTTTTTTCTCCTAAGGTCTTCAAATGATTGATGAGGCCCACCCACTTTATGGAGGGCTGTCTGCTTTTCTCAAAGTCTACTGATTTAGATGTTAATCACAGCTAAAACTACCTTCACAGCAGACATTGGGCCAAACATCTGGGTGCCATGTCCTAGCCAAGTTGACAGTTAAAATTAAACATCACACGGGGAATTCCCTGGCGGTCCAGTGGTTAGGACGCAGTGCTTTCACTGCCGTGGCCCAGGTTCAATCCCTGGTCAGAGAACTGAGATCCCACAAGCTGTGCGGTGAGGCCAAAGAAAAATAATTAAACGTCACACTAGTGACATCGTGGAAGCAATATACTTTGCGGAACTACATGGACAAGAGCCAGGGGGCAGCCATTGTTAAGCTGGGTCAGATGCATGTGCATCTGCTTAGGGACACGCTCTCATGCACACACACACATACATGGGTTACAGAATGTGGCAATGACCACCCAAGAGTGCCTCTGAGGTGAAATTGTCACACTGGGGTTTTCATTTGCACCACCTCCTAAATATACATTTCTATTTGTAACACAAAAGCCGGCCAAAAGCCACTCTGTGTTTACCAAAAGCCCAGAGAACACCACTGAGAACCCAGGCAGGTCAAAACAATTCAAAACACACAGAATTTTGCTGGTTTCTGCTTTGACCTTCCTAATCAGCTGAGGGCTAAGAAAATAACCCTTAGTTTATGAGGAATTAATTTTTCAGTATCCACAGCTAATTTGTGCCATGTTTGCCACCCCTAACCAGTATGACTCATTCCTTTTTCCCCATGGTGTTTACTTCACAAAAAATATCCTATGTGATCGATGGCTCTGTGAAGAGTTCAGATTCAGGGTTTTGACCTTTAGTCAACTATGACTTCGTTTTTGCTTTGGCCCTTTCTTTTTACCACCATCCATTTCTCTCTTTATTTTTAAAACAATGGGGATAAAAATAAAAGTGATCAAAGAGCTACATCATTGAATTCTCTAAGTTTCAAACTGGACCTGTCTCACTGATGCATGCATTCTTGTGATAATAATAATAGAGGAGTAAATAATAGAGGAGTGTGAATTTTCCCAAGCTTTACATTCATGAAACTTTTGATCCTTTTAAACTAATAATGACAGTGAGTACATTTCAGTGAAAAATTTTAGAAGTTTTTGTCTTGTTTGCCTCTGTCTGTGATGTGTTTGTATAACAATGTTTCACAAATGTGTTATTGTGAAAGACACAAATAATGCAATAGGATAAACAAGCTCCAAACGAGTCCCAGGTGATTACAATCATGCAGAAAGCAGTGAGTGTGAGAGCGAGCCAGCCCAGCCCCCGGGGACGTCAGGAGTATGCAGGAGCCTCTAGGAGGACTTGGTCATCTCTTGAGCAAAGCCAGAGGTAACTGACAGGTAAGGGAGGAGAAGCAGCAGCTGCTGAGATTGGCTGGGAAGATGTCACTGGCAATTGAAGGACAGGCATGCAGAATGCTTGTGTGAACAAGTGCCTTTGTTCTCCTTGGCTTTCATCAAAGTTTCAAAGGGATACCTGAACTGGGGTGCGGGTAGGGTAAACTTCATGCTGTAGGGAGAGTGGTGTTGGTCAGTGGTATAGAAAGTGTGATTGCAGGGCCTCCAGGGTGGTGGGCAGAGCAAGGAAACTGTCCCACAGGGTGCCGATGACACTCAGTGGTTGATGGATGGCACGGTGCAGGTTCTCAGCTTCCAGCTGGTGGCTGCAAGGGGCGTCTTCAGAACGGGCAAGCCAGCTAAAGAGACGGTTTTCCAGAGTGTATTGGCCTAATGGGCAGGTACTAATTTGGACAAGTCATTTTCTATTCAAGTCTGCATGTCTGTGAAATCAAGCCTGGACCTTCTCTTCGAAATATTGTCAAAACGGATTAGATAAGTCCTAAAAGAAAGGTCAGCTCTTTAGGCGGGTGGTTTAAATTTTGAAGGGTGTTATAGGTATAGTGACTTTGTCAGAGAGTGGGCAAAATAAACCTTTCAACAGTAAGCATTAGAGCATGCGCACACTTGTAAGTTCACGGTGCTGGAAGGTTGGCCAGGGTACCTTTGGAATATGAAAGTTTGAATTCCATTGTTCTTGGGGAATTTCTATATACATTTAAAAAAATCACAGTGCATTTTTATGACTTTGTGCTACAAATAGGCTGTCCTAGGACTCCTGTTCATCTGCTGTCCATGCACGTTTTGGGGACCCTGGTCTCCAGGCAAAGGATGAAAACGCCGGTCTACCGAGCACGTGGCCGCATGCAGGTGAGTCAGCGAGGGCCCCCGCAGTGAGCCGGGCTGGGACGGCCCGAGTCAGTCACGTGGGGAGCGCTGCCGGAAGCAGCAGAGACGCTTCTATTCTGGGAACCGTCTACGCCACCTTTGAACTTTGCCTATCAGTAAGGAGTGTGTGGGCATTGTTGAGTGGCTGGTCTTAAAATAAACTGTGTTGAGTCTCCAGGGTCAGATTCCAGATGCCCGACAATGAGGGAAAAAAAAGAAAAACAAATCAAAAAACAAACAGAGAAACCGCTCAGGGAAGTGATGCTCTGTCTTGATTGCTGAATGGGGCACGTGTCCAGAAATGAAGTCTCCTGGCTGTGCAGAAATTCAGCGCTCTCTGACTTGCTCCAGGACGTTTCCCTACAGAATGTGCACGTGCACAGAACATCGACGTGATGGCATCCACTGCATCTTTTCTTCTTTTAAACTTACTTTCCTTTCTGTAACCTCAAGGATGCTTCTCTGACAAACTTCATTTATAGGGATGCTAATATTTTTTTTGTTTAATTCTCTTTTCCCTTTGAATACTTTTGGGTGCCTGTGCCTCAGAACTCTCCTGGAAGACATAACCACTCCCGGCCAGGCCCCCCGCCTAAGGGACAGTACCATAGATGGAGGGCAGGCTGGCTCTGAAGCAATTGCCTTGAGAGCATTAAAACCTTCGTGATGATCACCTGGAATGAACTGAGACTTGCATTCATTAGAGGAAGTCAAAAATCAACCAACACACCTCTCCAGTCACAAAGGAAAAAGGGTAACTTGAAAATGTTGGCAGGGGTACATAGGAAAATCCATTTGGCCAAATAGAAAGAAGAATTTCGATTGGAAGAAATGCAGCAGGTGACACCTTAGCCGTCCCCCACTGTAGACACACACACACACACACACACACACACACACACCCCTTATGGTAACACCCCCACCATCCCTCTTGGCTGACCTTCGCCTTGAGCCAGGCCCTTGGCACAGGGCCAGAACTTTGTCATTTTCCCAAACTGAAACTCTGTCCTTATTAAACACTAACTCCTGGCTTTTCCTCCCCAACCCAGCCCCTGGCAACCACCATTCTGCTTCCTGTCTCTATGAATTTGACTCCTCTAGGGGTGTCATACAGGTGGAATCATACAGTATTTGTCCTTCGTGACTAGTTTATTTCACTTAGCAAAATGTTCTCAAGTTTATCCATGTTGTAGCATGTGCCAGAATTCCTTCCTTTTAAAGGCTGAATAATATTCCATTGTATTTCAACATCTTCTTAAATGACTTCATAATATTTCTTTTGCAGATGTACCATGGTTTATTTAACTAATTCTTTTTTCTTAGATGCTTGATTTATTTTCACTTTTTTATTATTATAAGCAACACAACAGTGGATATTTTCATAGCTAAATATTTGCACACATACCTGATTTTTCCTTAGGACAAATTCCTAAGCAGAAATGGAATTGCTGAGTCAATGGCAGAGGACACATTCTTAGTAGCTACATGAGGTACTAGCCTTTCACTTTGGTGAAAGTGGCCCCCTCACTGGTCTCTGTTGCCTGAAATTCTGCCTCTAAAAATTTGTCTTATTCAAATGGCTCTCCAGTGATAGTTACAACCCTTCTTAAGGAAAAAATGCAGCTAATGGCTCCCACTTTGGGCTTACTTAGGGGGCCTATTCTGTTTCTTCAGCAAGAGGAAGTACTTAGGGTGGGAAGAGAAGGGGACCAACATTTTGTGAATATATCAGATGTATCAGGCCTTTTGTATGACTATTTCCTCAATAGCCTCTCATCCTCCAGCATTTGATGGCCTACCTTCTTGTTTTAAAACAATTTAATTTTTTATTTTGAGATAATTTGTATTTACAAAGGGTCAAAAATAGTACAGAGAATGCTCATCTTCACCATTTCACTGATGTTGAAATCTTATGTAACCATGGTACATGTGTCAAAACTAAGAATTTAGCATTGGTACTACACTACTGAAATCCAGACCATTCAGATGTCACGTGTTTTCCCACCAATGTCCTGTTTCTACCCCAGAATCCAATCCAGGATTCCACATTGCGGTTAGTTGTACGACTCCCCCTGGGGACTGGGACAGTTTATGGTGTTTCTTTGTTTTTGTGACTTGGATGGTTTTGAAGAGCATGGGTCAGGTATTTTGTAGAATGTCCCTTAGTGTGAGTGTGTCTGATGCTTTCTCATGATTATTCTGGAGAGAATATTGTAGGGGTAAGTGTCTCCTCATACGCTCATATCAGGAGGTACGTCACGTCACGTCACGTCACGGCTGCACCTCCCTGGTGCTAGTAACCTGGATCTCCTGGTTACGGTGGGGTCTCTGTAAGTTGGTAACGAGGCACTAAGTCCTCTTTCAGTAAGTTGGTAACGAGGCACTAAGTCCAGTTCACACTCAAGGGCAGAGGAAGTAAGATCCTCCTCCTGGAGGTTGATCAAAGAATTTGTGGACTAGGATAAACCACCACAGTAATTAATAAACATTTTGCAGTAGGTACTTTGAGGCTATGCCAATATCCACTGATTTTAACATCATCTGTGGACCTTGCCTGCAGCAATGATTATTGAGGTGTTCTCATGGGGATTTTCTCTTTCCCTCAGTCTTACGTTTATTGTTTGGAATTCGTGAAGGAAGTTTTTCCCATTTCCCCATTTATTTAATTTTCAATCATTTGTTTATGTCAGTGTGTACTCATAGATATTTATTTTCTTCTCTGGGTTACAATCTAATATTCTCCTTATTTATTTTGTTGCTCAACTTGTTCCAGCTTCGGCCACTGGGAGTTTTTCCAGGTTGGTTCCTATGCTCTTTCAAAATGCCCCAGCTGTTATCTTTTTGTTCTTTTTTTGAGCACTTTCTTAATTTCTGGCACAACACGACGTTCTGAGCTCATCTGGTATTTTCTTTGCCCCTGTCCTAGAATCAGCCATTTCTCCAGGGAGCTGTGGTTCCATTTGTTGGAAATTGGTGTTTAGACACTAAGATCTAGGACCTGGATCTGCTTGTTGCTCCTGGAATATCATTGCTTCGAGACCCTCATGGTGGACAGAGCTACTTAGTGACCCTAACCTTTAATGCTTAGAGCTTAGTGCAGGCTAACGTTTAATGCACACCGATCGACATTTATTTCATTATCTATCTGCCCTTTTCTATATGAAAACAAACATGAATTCTAACCAATGTCTAGCTTTATTCCATCATCAGTCTATTGATATTTTAGTAAGATTTAGAACAAGGAATGTTAAAAATACCATTTCTTTTTTATTTTGCTTTTATTTTTTAAATTGAAGCATAGCTGCTGTACAATATTATATAAGTTATGAGTGTACAGTACAGTGATTCACAATTTCAAAAGCTTACACTCCATTTATAGTTATTATACAATATCAGCCATATTCCCTGTGCTGTACAATATATCCTTGTAGCTTATTTTATACCTAATAGTTTGTACCTCTTAATCCACTACCCTTATATTGCCCCTCCCCCCTCCCCACTGGTAACCACTAGTTTGTTCTCTATATCTGTGAGTCTGCTTCTTTTTTGTTTTATTCACTTGTTTGTTGTATTTTTTAGATTCCATATGCTGTGATGTCATACAGTATTTGTCTTTCTCTGTTTGACTTATTTCATTTAGCATAATGCCCTCTCTCTATGTCTATCCATGTTGCTGCAAATGGCAAAATTTCATTCTTATGGCTGAGTAATATTCCATTGTGTGTGTGTGTGTGTGTGTGTGTGTGTGTGTGTACCACACCTTCTTTATCCATTCATCTGCTGATGGGCACCTAGGTTGCTTCCATATCTTGGCAATTGTAAATAGTGCTGCTACAAACATTGGGATGCCTGTATCTTTTTGAATTAGTGTTTTTGTTATTTTTTTGGATATATACCCAGGAGTAGAGTTGCTGGATCGTATGGTAGTTCTATTTTTAGCTTCTTTGGTTCATATGAATGACGTTTCTCACAAACCCTTTTGTTTCAGACTTGCTTTTCTAAAGTTAAGAAAAGGCTAATCCACCAAAAAACCTCATGCCTGTGTTCATAAGCAGTGGTTCTGAGTTCAGACTACTAACTCAGGTCAGCAAAACACAGTCATGTCTTCATTTCCCTTGAAATCTGACTCTGAATCTTTGTGCCTCTAGGCTGGTGGAGAACTGGACCTCAGGCAGTCTTGGAATCTCCTTTCGCCCCAGATGGCATCCTGGGAGGTTCACGTGATGGGAGGGGCCTCTAAGCTGAAATCCATCTTGGTGGTTGCCTGTGTCCTCACTGTCTAGGCTGGGTGTGGCCTGGAGAACTGGGGAGCTCTCTGTCCCCACATGCCAGGCAGGAAATGGGAACTGTAGCCAAGCTGAGAGTGCCTGGAGGCTGTCCCTCTCTGGCCTTCCTCCTCCTCTGGTTCCCTTATTTCTCCTCCCAACCCTCACACCCATTCTGTCTACCTGGTTGTCCACAGAGGCTCTTAGGATAGTCTTTTTCATAAACTCAGGCCTTAGGAAAACAAAGGCCAGCAAAGGAAGAGTCTTGCAGGCAACCTCTGCTTTGGGCCATACACGAACTGCCCCCAGGAAACAGCCTGGCTACTTTCACAGATTAGGACAGCGAGAAACACAGGTAGGGAAGAAAGTGACAAATGATGTTGATCCTCTGTACTTCCGTAAGCTCTCTGTCACAGATTTTGCTAGTGTACCCAGGTTTGTCTAGATTCACTCTTCGGCAGTTTCTCTTATGTTACCAGAGACTGAGAGTGACCATCCACGTGTTTGCATTTTGTCCCCTGCAAGGCCGATCTTCCAGATGTTTCAACGACCTGTAGATTTGGTCTTGATAATAGAGAAAGTTTCATTTTCGGGATTTTTGTTTTAATATTCTTGTTCTGGACTCCTACACATCAGAATTTTGTGGAAGTGTTTTTAAGTTTGTGTTCTTATTTTGGTGTTTCACAATACTCTAGCATATCATTTTCGTAAGTAAACTTTTGTTGCTTCATTAGTTTAAAATGCAGCTGATTTGCATGCAAAAGTTTTTTGAGGAGAAATTCAGTTAAATTCTGCTAGAAGAATTAATCTAGCTGAGTTAGTATGGGGAGGGGAAGAAGAATTGTAAACAAAGAAATAACTCTTACACAAATAGTTCCTGTATCTGTTTGGATGCTTTCAGCTGCAAATAACAGAGGACCCAAATCACATGCCTGAAACAATATGGGTGGGGTTCAGGTAGGGATTGATCCAGAAGATCTGTGATGGCACCAAAAGATCTGAATACAGGATGTGGGGTTCCTTTTGAATCTTATTCTTGATAATATTTTCTGAAGCTATAGGAATAAATTATTAGAAAAACAGATTGGTGGTCTTCACCTTGAGTTTGTGTAGCACTTTATGTAACCGAGCAGGACCCTATGGGGCCTTCCCAGAACAGATCCTCCCCCACCCCCCATATCCTCTGTCTACCTCTTGCCTGTAGAAAAATATTAGCCTCCTAGGCCTTCCCCGAGTTCCAAAGAATAAATTTAATCAGAGAAGTGAGAAAATGAACAAAGAAAGGAAAACAGTCAAGCAAGACAAAATAGTAATAGTTCAGCCATTAAACAAAGTCAAGGACTTTTAGTTCCTCCTCGAGGGCTATAGATAATATTCTGGGCCATATCCTTTGAGCTGTTTTGCAGATACTGAAACCCCCACCAGGTGGAAGAAGTTAACTGTATGCTGCCCACAAGCAGTAGACCCCAGACCGACTGGAACCAGAAGGTTGATGATGTTGACTCTCGATCACCTCACCACCAACCAATCAGAAGAATGTCCACGAGCTGATCACACATCCCCCTGACCCTCCTCCCTCACCCGATCTTTAAAAACCTTTCCCTGAAAGCCATCAGGGAGTTCAGGCCTTTTAAATACTAGCTAGTTGGACTACTTGCTTGGCACCCTGCAATAAATGCTACACTTTCCTTCACCACGCCCTGGTGTCAGTAGATTGGCTTTACTGTGTGCAGGCAAGCAGACCCAAGTGTGGTTCGGTAACATTTAGACTTTGAACAAATTCCATGTTAAACACAATTCTCCCACCAGCCAGGGACACTCCTGCCAGCATCTTGGACCACTACAGCGTCTGTGAGCAGCCAGTGTTCCAACAACCTTTACACACCTCACTTCGTACCCATGCCATGTGGTCATCTTGTGATTGTCTGAAGACTTCCACTTCCAACATTCTGAGCATAACCCCAGCCCTCTCCTTCCTCCATCTGTGAGGAGTGCTCTGACTTCATGGAGTTGTCTAGTCCTTTGACCCCCTGCCCAAGGTTTTACTGTCTTCCCTCACAGCCCAGCTCTCCTCATGCACTATTTTACCTCTTTTCTATACCCTCAAATTCCTGGTCCTCTTGTCCATCTGCCACAGCTGCCCTGTCAGTGTCGCATTTTGAATCCTTCCAGCCACCTGCCTTCTTGCCCCCTAAGGCTTCATCCTACAGATGGGTGAAACAGCTTTAAAGCCTCTCGCCTCAGCCGGGCTCTCAGAGCTGATGGCTGTACATTCCGTCCCCCGTCCTGGTCCCACCCACGCTGTTCCCAGCATCACCTCACCTCACGGCAGATGTCCCACCCATGCCCCTCTCAGGAGGGGGAGACGCTGCACCGCCTCTGCACGACCTGCACTGGCACATCCCTTGCCTCCTTTCTCTGACTCCCTTCAAGGACGCTGCATCCACCTTTGACTTCCCCTCTCCCCTTTCTTCCTCCAGGGTCAAACCCTGTTTCCATGCGATGTTTCCAGTCAATCATCCTTCATCTCGTCCTCTCTCCTGGCTCCTTCTTACTCCTGGACATCTCACCTCATAAATAATTAGACAGATGCATGACAAGCCCTCCCTGGCCCTGCGTCCACACCTCTGCCGAGATGCCCTGACTCCCACCTGCCCCTCTACTTCCATTTGGATTCTGCTTTTACATAAACAAGAAAAATGTGAAAAGGGCCTGCTACTGCCTGCACACTCCTCCAAAGGGTGCACCCAGGCATTAAAAGCAGGAGAAGTTTCCACGACCCATTGCTTGCAGGACCAATTAAGAAGAGGTGTCAGGCACTTGTAACAGTGAAGGAGACAGGGTTATGGTGGGCTTCTGGCAATGTAACTCTGTGATTTAGGAAAGCGTTCTCCTTTAGCTGGCCATGCATTTAGGGCTGACATTCTTTCCCAAATTTCCTGTCATTTGGAGAACTTTCAGGATGGTGGTCAGCAGGTTGCCTGCCTTCCTGATGTCATTGTTTTCTAATGAAAAGTCTACATGGTAAGTATTCTCAGATCACTGAATGCACTTATCTAAAACAACACACGTGTGAAAGTAGGTAATAACAACAGGTTCAGTTTTATTTGACTCACATTGGAATTATATTTACAACAAACTTCCTGTTTTCAACATTTATAATTAAATCTTTATTAATAACTATAAAAGCAGTAAATAAGTTTCTCCAGAATGTTTTAGTCATTTCCTTACTTCATCTCCCTCTTCACTTCACCCCAACACCCCCCAAAAAGAATTTAGAACTTTTAGTTCCAGGCCATCATTCGATTTTAAAACATCATATGTCTCTTTGTTTTAAATCATCCACAACGCCTGCCTACCCACACTCAGCCACATCACCACCTTCACTGTCCCTGTGACTCAGAGATCATCACACTCTATACTTGCATGCCCTGTTGGCCCATTCACTCATCCCGCTGTGCTTCTCATGTCGGCATCCTTTGGTTGGAGGACTTCCCACAGGAGTTCCTTCAGGGAGGCCACACGGACCGACACACTGGTCATATCAACCTTGGCTGGAAGGGTGAAGAAGCAGTGGGTTTTGTGTCTCTGGTGGGAGGGGCAGGAGACTGTTTTCTCCTGCTCTTGGGGACCAAGAGCCATCGGCCCAACAGGATGTCTGCTCTCAGGCCTCCAGAAGGTCTGCAGAGCATCAGGTCCCTGGAACGCTACCCTGAGCAGTGTCAGCCTTTTTCGTGAGTACTCGTGTGGACAAGCACACGGCTGCAGTTCACACCAGGCCCCCGGCAGGGCTGTCTGGATCGTCTGCAGCTCCTGGGCACTAGAGGGCAGCCCTGCTGTTGCCCCAGGATTTACTCCAGAGTAGGAGTTGGGAGGAAGAGGAAAACATACCAGATTCAAGCCCTCATGCGGTGGCATTTCCAAAAGCCTCGACTGGGAAATAGAAACAATCAGCATTCTTGGTGGAAATAAATGTGCCTGTGGCCTGCCTTCTTGAATAGGTTAACATGGGTGCTGCTGGGTCATAGGGCAGCGTAGAGTGAGGCAGAATTCCCTTGAGCAAGCCCCCCTCCCCCCCGACTTTCCTGCCTTATCAGGGAGTGCTCCTGGGGAACCAAGGCCTTGAAGGATGGGCTCTGCTTTCACCTGGAAATCCCACCCAATACTAATTTAGAATTGCCCTGGGAGTTGAAGCTGCTAGTGGTTTGGCTGCCCCACTGGCTGTAGGACTTTCTCCTAGGAAAGAAATCACTGCTGTTTCTTACTGCTGTTTTCTGCATTTAGTCTCAACCTGGCTCCCTGAGGAAGAGCCTAGAATGGAAAGGTGAGGAGGGCCCTTCACAGGTGACCACAGTCTCATCTGGTGTGGAGCCATAATTCTTTAATAACGTTCTTTTCCTTGGATTTATAAACATTATCTACATTCACCATCAAAAACTGGAATCTACAAAAAAGTATAATAAAAAAATTAAAATAATCTATTGTTCAGCTACCCCAAATAAATGCTGAAATGTTTAAAATTTTCTTTCCTGTGAAATTTATCGAAAACTGGGAGTCAGTGTGGCTTGGGTTCTGGGTCTCTCAGGCACCACTTTACTAGCATTTGAATTCTGTCTCTGCAGCTATTAACTGTGTGGCCTTAAACCTACTGATTCTGATTGTCTTTATGTAGCCAAAGGGAATAAATATATTGATACTTTGTAAAAATGTCCTAGGGCCACTATAACAAAGTACCACAAAGTACCATAAAAAGAGTGGCTTAAAACAAGAGAAATTTATCATCTCACAGTTCTGGATGCCAGAAGCCACAAATCCAGGTGATGTCAGGGCCATGCTCCCTCTGAAGGTTCTAGGGAGGATGCTTCCTTGCTCTCCCAGCTTCTGGTGGTTGCTAGAAATCCTTGATGTTCCTTGGCTTATAGACACATCACTCCGATCTCTGTCTTCACACAGGTTTTTCCCCTATATGTCTGTGTCCAAGTTTTCTTCTTCTTATAAAGACACCAGTCATTAGATTGGGGGACCTCCCTAATCCAGTATGACCTCATCCTAACTGGATCACATCTGCAAAGACCCTATATCCAAATAAGATTACAGTCAGTTTCCAGGTGGACGTGAATTTTGGAGGACATTGTTCAACTGAGTACATACATCCCTCACCGAGTTGTCACAAGGAATAAATGAGATAATGGTTCTAAAGCACTTAGGACTGTGCACAGCAGGGCACACAGTAGGACCACTATATATATATATATAGAGAGAGAGAGAGAGAGAGAGAGAGAAAGCTGCCATATGGTGTGTGTATGTGTGTGTGCAACGTATAGGAAGATACCATGTACTGTCTGTGTATTTGTATGTACCTAGAACACATATGTATGAAATCTATAGGGAGCTACCATGTATTGTATACTATAAATTAGTGTTGTGTGACATAAAGTCTCTATCCTACTTGTTAAAATAACTGGTATTTTTTTCTTTATACCATAAAATATCAAAAACATGATTTTCAATAGCTCTTTTCCATGACATGGATGCATGATTGTTTAAGTTACACTCACCTACAGTCTGATGGCTAACATGTTCTGAATCTTCACAGGTATTGATACTCCTGTAATGAACCTCCTATGCAAAGCCTCACCAGCCTCACTTGGCAGTGCATTTCTGCCCTTGGCCCTCCCAAGAAGGGCAGCAGCAACTGATGTGATTCTGTGCCTCATCAGGCCTCCAATTCAGTTTGTTTCCTTCCTATGTAATGTCTGCTTCACCTGAAGGTCTCACACCACTTCTCCAGAGCAGGTTAACGATTTTCCCCTAGGATGGCTGGCTACAACACAGGGACCTGCCAATTGGCATATGATGGTTCCTGAAAATGAGGTCGCATGAATCTTTCCCAATGGTTGGATTACTGAAAGAAGTCAATTTGATTTATATAAATGGAACCCTTTTTCTAAAATAAGACACAGGAATTTAGTAAATCTAATCAGGGCTAGTTATAACTTACCAATAACCTCAAACAGGATGATTAAAAGAAAAACAAATCCTAGTTATTTGCTAAGAACTTTTTATTAAATTTAACTGTTAAAGGCACGTCTGCATTTAATCTCTCAAATTAAGCACATACTTCATACTGAATAGTTTTTCTTGGTCATAAGTTGGGGCTAATTTGCTTTGAGTAGAGGTGCTTCAGGCTCAGATGTTCAGCTGTGGTGTTATCAACACCCCTGGGTTGCTGGGCAGAGGCAAAGAGAGATCCCTGCAGGCAACCTACTTGAATGGGAGAAGATACTTGCAAATGACATATCCAATAAGAGGTTAATATCCAAAATATATAAAGAACTCATACAACTCAATATCAAAAAACCACACAATCCCATTTAAAAAAGGGCAGAGAAAAAAAAAAAAGGGCAGAGAAACTGAACAGACTTTTTTCTAAGGCAGGCAAAAAGACAGCCAACAAAAAGATGAAAAGATACTCAACACTACTAATCATGAGGGAAATGCAAACCCAAACCACAAAGAGATATCACCTCACACCTGTCAGAATGGCTATTATCAAAAAGACAACAATTAGCAAGTGTTGGTGATAATGGGCAGAAAAGGGAACCCTCTTTTGCCGTTGGTGGGAATGTAAATTGGCGCAGCCACTATGGAGAACAATATGGAGGTTCCTAAAATAAAAAAATAGAATTATCATATGAGCCAACATTTCCACTCTTGGTATTTATCTGAAGAACATGAAAACACTAATTCAAAAAGATATTTGCACCCCGATGTTCATTGCAGCATTATTTACGATAGCCATAATATGGAAGTAACCTAAGTGTCCATCAACAGATGAATGGATAAAGAAGATGTGTTACACATATACAACGAAACATTACTCAGCCATAAAAAAGAATGAAATTGTGCCATTTGTGACAATATGGATGGATCTAGAGGGTATTATCCTAAGTGAAATAAGTCAGACAGAGAACCATACCATCTGATCTAATTTATATGTGAAATCTAAGAAACAAAACAAATTAACAAACAAAACAAAGCAGAAACAGACATAGATACAGAGAACAAACTGATGGTCACCAGAAAAGAGGGAAGTAGGGTGTTGGATGAAATAGGTAAAGGGAATTAAGAGATATAAACCTCTAGTTATAAAATAAAGCAGTCACAGGGATGTAATACACAGAATAGAGAATATAGTCAGTAATACTGTAATAACTTGCTGTGCTGACATATGGTTATTAGACTTATTGTGGTGATCAATTTGTAATGTATATAAATGTCTAATCACTAAGTTGTACACCTGAAACTAACATAATATAATATAATATAATATAATATAATATAATATAATATAATATAATATAATATTTGTATGTCACCTATACTTCAATAAAAAGAGAGCCCTGAAGCTCCTTGGGACTTGTACTGCATCTGGGCTCCATCCCGGTCCCCACGAGTTTGCCAGGAAGAGGCAGGGGCCTCCAGGAATACATGCCCTCAGCCTTTGTGCTCTTGGGTGGTGGCCAGAAAGGATAAATCTTCTGAAGAGGCATTTTTCCTACACTTTGCTACAGTTGCTTTGCCATTCTCAATAGAATAGCTATCTGAATACAGACCACACTTCTATTAGTTTTCTATTGCCATGAAACAAATTACCATACATTTGACAGTTAAAAAAAAAAAAAAACTTAGAGAACTTCTGGAATGACTGAGTAAGGAGCTCCATGGACCCTCTCTCCAACAAAACAACAATTTAACTGGTGAAATTATTAAATAAAACCCCAAACCCAATGATTTAAAGTCTCTGGAAATTGTCCTAAGGCCATACAACAAACGGTGAAACATTCATTTAAGAAAATCTACTAAATCTCATAAAGAACAGTGAGAGTCATGGAATTTGAACCACAACTTGCTCTATTAACCCTCCTCCCCCAACAGCTCCATGTGATTGAAGCTCTGCCCTGGGTATATGCAGCCAAGAATTCAGGGGTTCTCTCTCCCCCAGTCTGCAGTTACTATAGGCCCATCTTGGGATAAGCAGATTGTGGTGTTTCTCATCCCCCACCTCTGTGTTGCAGAAGCTCTACAGAGACAAGAAGGCTGGCAGGCATAGACAAGAAGACCAGGTCTCTCTTTCCCCACACAGCCTGGCTCATAGGGTGAACATTATATACCCTGTGTGTCAGTCTGGGTATATAGGGGCCCCAATCACCCCCTGCCAGGCTGGAAGAAGCAAGCAGAGAAGACCAGGGGCTGCTACCCGCCCCCCCATCCAGAATCCATCTGTAAAGTAGAGGTGTCACTCCCAGAGAAGCAAGGTTTGGCCTCCCAGCTCTGGTGCAGGGCTCTTGTCCAGTGGATAGGAAGGCCATAAGATAGTTCTGTGTCTCTAGTGGAAAGGACTGTCTATTTGGTGCAGAAAGTGGAGAATCTATGCCTGAAGGTGTTGGGGGAAATGAGTCATATCTTGGTGAAAAGCAGTTAAGAGAAGGCTAATTCCAAGATATAGCAAAATGAGCAGAAGAGCAGAGAAATGTGGGACACCATTAGACATATCAATATGCAAGAGAATACCAGAAGAGAGGAGAGAGAGAGAAAAAGGAACAGGAAAAATATTGAAGAATTATGGCTGAGGAGTTCCCAAATTTGATTGAAACATTTTTTTCTATATTTCCAAGGAGCTCAATAAAATCCAGGTAGGATAAACACAAAGACATGAATACTTAGACAAAATCAAAGTCAAAAATGTTGAAAGACGAAAATGTTGAAAGCAGCAAGGGAAAAATGACACATAATGTACAAGGGAACACCAGTACAATGAATACCTGACTTCTCAACAGAAGCAATGGTGGCTAGAGAGCAGTGGGATAACATTTTCAAAATGCCAAAAGAAAAACCCCCAAACTATCAAACCAGAATATCATATACAGCAGAAACTATTCTCCAAAAATGAGGAAGAAATTAAGACATTACTAGATAAGCAGTAACAGAAAATTTGTTGTTTCAAGATCTACCTTATAAGAAATATTAAAGGAAGTTCTTTAGGCTGAAAGTAAAAGATACTAGACAATAATTCAAATCCACATGAAAAAACAAAGTGTGCCAGTAGAGGTAAATATGCAGGTAGTTATAAAAGAGATAAAATTTTCTATTTGTCTTCTCTTTTCTCTTAACTGATGTGAAAAATAATTGTATAAATTGCTATATATATTATATATATAATTTGTATTATATATTTATATATATAATTTGTATTGTTGGACCTATAGCATATAAAATGTAATATATTTGAAAATAAAAGCAAAAAGCTGTGGTTGAACCAACACTAAAAATATATACTAGCTCATTTTTTCCTCTAAGCTTTCAAAAAATATACAAAAGTACATAAAGTAATAATTATAACAATGTATTGTCGAGTTTGTAACATATATAGACATAATATATATAGTAATAATAACACAAAAAAGGTTATAGGGGATATATATACATGTCACTGAAATTGTTAGTGTCAATCTGAAGTAGATTCTGATACATTAAGATGTATATTGTAAACCTTAGAGCAATCACTAAGGAGATAACTTTAAAAATGGTAAAAAAATCATTAAATCATTAATAGAATTAAAACGTTACACTAGAAAATATTCACTAAATAAATACAAAACAAGTAAAGGAGGAAGAAAGGAACAAAGAAGCATGAGACAGAAAACGAAAAGTAAAATTGCAGATGAATTAAACAATTAATCAAAGGCAGAGACTGTCCAGGTGGGTAAAATTTAAAAAGATCAAATTATATGCTGTTTGTAGGAGACACACTTTAGATTCAGAAGTTCAAATAGGCTGAAAGTAAAAGAATGAAAACATACATACCTTAAAAACAGTAACCAGATGAAAGTGGAATGGCCATGATGACATCCCCCAAATAAACTTTAAAACAAAAAAAGTCACTAAGATAAAGTGGGGTCATTATATAACAATAAAAGGGCCAATCCATCAGGAAGATATAACAATTAAAAACATACATACATCTAACAACAAAACACATCCAAAAAACATGAAGCAAAGGCTGACATAACTGAAGGGAGAAATAGTTTGACAATAAAAGATGGAGACTTTAATTCCCCACTTTCAATAATGAATAGAAAAACTAGGTAGATGATCAACAAGAAAGTAAAAGACTTGAACAGCACTATAATCAAAGAGACCTAATAGACATATAAAGAACACTCCACCCTTCTGCAAGAAAATACGCATTCTCAAGCACACATGGAATATTATCCAGGATATACCATATGCTAGACTATAAAACAAGCCTTATAAATTTAAAAGGATTGAAGTCATACAAAGTATTCCATTCCAATACCTGCAATGGAATGGAAATTAAAAATCATTAACAAATGGAAATTGGGGTAATTCATAAATATGTGGAAAGTAAACAACACATTCCTAAATAACCAATGACTTAAAGAAGAAAATCACAAGGGACATTAGGAGAGTCTTTGAAATGAATGAAAATGAAGACATAACATAGTAAAACTTATGAGATGCAACTAAAGTAAGGCTTAGAGGAAAATTTATGGCTATAAATGACTATATTTAAAAAAGAATAATAATCTCTAATGAATAACCTAAGATTCTCCCTTAAGACACTGGAAAAAGAATAAAATAAACCTGAAGTGAACAAAAGGAAAGATATAAAGATTAGAGCAGAAATTAATGAAATAGAGAAAAGTAAAACAATAGGGAAAATCAATGCAACCAAAGTTGGTTTTTAAAAAGATCAACAAAATTGACAAATCTTTACCTACATAGATGAAGAAAAAAAAATAAAGAGAAGACATGACATTATAGAAATAAAGAGGATTATAAGGGCCAGTTAGGAATTTTATGCCAGTAAATTAGTTAACTTAGATGAAATGGATAAATTCATAGCAAGATACAAATTATTATTATTATTATTTTTTTAAAGTGCCTTCAGTTTGTTTTTTTTTTTAATTAATTAATTAATTTATTTTTTATTTTTAGCTGTGTTGGGTCTTCGTTTCTGTGCGAGGGCTTTCTCTAGTTGCGGCAAGCGGGGGCCACTCTTCGTTGCGGTGCACGGGCCTCTCACTATCGCGGCCTCTCTTGTTGCAGAGCACAGGCTCCAGAAACGCAGGCTCAGTAATTGTGGCTCACGGGCCCAGTTGCTCTGCGGCATGTGGGATCTTCCAAGACCAGGGCTCGAGCCCGTGTCCCCTGCATTGGCAGGCAGACTCTCAACCACTGCGCCACCAGGGAAGCCCAAGATACAAATTATTGAAACTGACTCAAAAGAGAGTATCTAAATGTACCTTAAACAAGAGATTCAATTAGCAATTTTAAAAACTACACAAACTATAAACAAAAGCCCATGCCCAGATGATTTCACTGGTGAATTCTACCAAATATTTAATAAAGAATTAATATTAATCCTTCACAAATTTATCCAAATAATGGAAGAAGAAGAAACACTTCCAAACTTCATAATAAGGCTAATATTATCCTGATACCGAAACCAGACAAAGACACCAAAGAAAACTACAGACCACTACCCCATATGAATATAGATGTAGAAATCCTCAACAAAATACAAACAAACTGAATCCAGTAACACATAAATAGTATTATACACCATTAGCAAATAGGATTTGTCTGAGTAATTCAAGGTTGCATTAAAACCAATAAATTCATTAAAAATCAATTGGTGTAATTCAATATTTAATGGAATAAAAACAAAAAATATAATCATATCAATAGATGCAGAAAAATCACATGAAAAAATTCCAAAATCCTTTCATAATAAAACCACTCAACAAACAAAAGTAGAAGGGAACTTAAACCAGATAAAGGACATTTATGAAAAACTCACAGCTAACATCATGTTAATGGTGAAAAACTGAATGCTTTCCCTCTAAGATCAGGAACATGACTGGGATGTCTGCTCTTAACATTTCTATTCAAACTTGCACTGACCATTACACAAGAAAATAAAATAAAAGGCATCCAGATTAGAGAAGAGGTAAAACTATAATCACAGATGGCATGACATTGTATATACAAAATACTAAGGAATCTACCTTAAAAATCCACCTTTTGAACCTAATAAATCAGTTCATTAAGGTCTCTGAAGATAATATCAATATCCAAAAGGTAATTGTATTTCTATATACTGGCCATGAACATTTTGAAAAAATAATTTTAAAGGAAATAATTCAATTTTCAAGAGTATCAAAAAGAAGAAGATACTTGGGAATAAATTTAACAAAAGAAGTGCAAAACTTTTACACTAAAAACTATAAAACATTGTTAAAATTAATTAAAGTAGAGCTAAGTAAATGTAAAGACATTCCATTCTCATGGTTTATAGGAGTTAATATTATTAAGATTGCTATACTCCCCCAAATAATCTACATGTTCAATGTGAATTAAAATCCCAGTTGGTGTTTTTGGCAGAAATTGACATGCTGATCCTATAATTCATATAGAAATGCAGGAGTCCCAGAATAGCCAAAACAATCTTTAAAACAAAGAGTAAGGTTTAGAACTCAACATCTCAATTTTAAAACTTAATACAAAGCTGCAGTAATCAAGGTATAAGGATAGTCATATAGGTCAATGCAACAGAAGTGAGAGTTAAGAAAGAAATCTTGACATTTATGGTCAATTGATTTTTGAAAAGGGTGCCAAGAAAATTCCATGAGGGAAAGAATAGTCTTTTTAAAAAGTGGTGTTGGGACAACTGGATAGCCACATGCTAAAAATGAAGTTGGTCCCATACCACACACCATACACAAAAATGAACTCAAAATGAATTATCAACCTAAATGTAAGAGCTAAAGCTATAAAACTCTTAAAAGAAAATATAGGAGTAAGAGGGAAGAGATATGGGAACATATGTATATGTATAGCTGATTCACTTTGTTATAAAGCAGAAACTAACACACCATTGTAAAGCAATTATACTCCAATAAAGATGTTAAAAAAAAAAAGAAAGAAAATATAGGAGTGAATCTTCATGATGTTGGCCTAGCCAAAGTGTTCTTACATAATGACACCAAATGCACAAATAGCAAAAGAAAAAATAGGTATAAATTAGACTTCATCAAAATTAAAAGTTTTGTGCTGCAAAAGATACATCAAAAAGGTGAAAAAGACAACCCACGGAATGGGAGAAAGTATTTGAAAATCATATATGTGACAAGGGGCTTGTTTCTAGAACATATAAAGAACACTTACAACTCAATATTAAAAAGACAATTCAATTAAAAATACACAAAAGATTTGAGCACATATTTCTCTAACGGAAACAAACAAATGGCCAACATGTACATGAAAAGACGTCATTAGTCATTAGGGAAATGCAAATCAAAACATACCTCACATCCACTAGAATGGCTATAATAGATATGACAAATGCTGACTAGAATGTGGAGAAATTGGAACATTCATACCTACTGTTGGGAATGTAAAACTGTGCAGTCGCCTTGGAAAACAGTCTGGCAGTTCCTCAAATGGTAAACCTAGAATGACCATAAAATCCATAAATTCCACCCCTAGGTATATACCTAAGAGGAGCAAAACATATATCCATACAAAAACATGTACACAAATATTTATAGCAGTGTTATTCATAATAGCCCAAAAGTGGAGACAACCCAAATGTCCACCAACTTATGAATGAGTAAATAAAATATGGTATATCCATACAATATAATACTATTCAGCCACAGCCACAAAAAAATGAATGCAGTAATAATACATGTTAATACATAGATGAACCTTGTATATAATATGGTAACTGAATGTACCCAGTCACTAAAGACCTCATATTATATGATTCCATTTATATGAAATGTCCAGAACAGACAAATTCATAGAGCTAGAAACTAGATTAGTGGTTACTTAGGGCTGGGCAGG
Organism: Balaenoptera musculus; assembly: GCF_009873245.2. Lineage (NCBI taxonomy): Eukaryota > Metazoa > Chordata > Mammalia > Artiodactyla > Balaenopteridae > Balaenoptera > Balaenoptera musculus. Next base: position 18,875,266 of record NC_045790.1, on the reverse strand, counting down.
AGTTGGGGAAAAAATATGGAGTGATAGCTAATGGGAATGGGAGTTCTTTCAGGAGGGATCAAAATGTTCTAGAATTAGTGTTGATGAGTGCATAATGCTCTAAATATATTAAAATACAGTGAATTATACACCTTTATGGATGAATTGGATGTATGTGAAATGATTATAATAAAGCTGTTCTGAAAACCAAAAAACCACCTGTTTATTATCTCACTGTACCCATGAGTCAGGAGTCAGGCCATGGCTTGGCTGAGTTTTCTGCTCAGGGTCTCATAGGGCTGCGATCAGGGTGTAGTCAGGCTGCATTTTCCTCTGAAGTTTGTGGTGTCCCCCAGAGCTCCCGTGGTTGTTCGCATAATTTAGTTGCTCCTGGCTCAGTTTCTAAAGACCTTCTGAGTTTCCGATCTATCCTTAGGCAGTTCACAAGATGGCAGTTTGCTCCTTCAAGGACAGCAGGAGTCTGTTTCTTACCTACGAAGCACAACAAAGACACAAAGTATTGTAACCTACTCACAGCAGCTACATCTCCATCCCCTCTGCTGTGTTCTCCTGATTGGAAGCAGGCTCTAGGTCCCACCCACAAGCAAGGGGAGGGGCTCACACTGGACACACGGGGGTGGGAGTTCATGGCGCTCTCTCAGAATTCCCCCTATCTCAGCCATCTCCCTTTTCTCCCCTCACAGATTCCGTTCTCAAGAGATATTTCTTTCCCTGAACTGAGCGATTTATTTTTAAACTGGATTTTCTGCCAGAAACTTCTCTCCCTTTCCTCTTTACATTTTCTTTCTACACTTTAACCCCTTCAAATTAAGGGAGACTTGTTTTAAGAGCCACAGCACAACCCTTCCCTAAGAGCTAATTGAGGATTTATAGAATCTTAAGTATTTGGGAGGAAGGTAAACTGCTGAGAGGCCAGTGCATTTAAAATTTTAATAGGTTGAGGAAAATAAGATGCCCTCAAAGCATTTCTCATTGTGCTCCAGTAAAAATCTCCCCACTGCCTTTTAAAGGCTCCTTGTAATTAATTTGGAAAAGTTTTGATGTGAGTTGTTTCACGTTTACAAAGACCTTAAATGATTGTGTTAGTTTCAGGAGAATCACCGAAAACATTTATTCTGTGCCCTTTCTCACACTAAACACAAACCGGAAACTTGCTTTAGTACATTCTCCTTCACCTTAACCTTCAGTTCATAACACCCTCCACACACACCTTCCATATATACCCTCTACATTTACTCTCTACATGCACCCTCTGCATATCCCAAATCCACCGTCTACAATCAGTTTTCCTCCCAGGAGATACACCTGATTCAGAGAATGAGTTTATGCAATTCACAGTTTTAGGGGTCCGCAGCTGCTATGGGCTCAAGCTCTGCATGTTAGATCAGCATTTGTTGGCAATAAGAACAAAAGAAAATTCCCCTCTGAAACTCTTGTCCCAGCACCTCCTGCTTGACAGGAAGTAGACCCAGGGCCAGTGAAGGCTGCTCCCCTCTGGGGGATGCTGGCACGGGCAGTTCTTCTTGTTCCTGGAGATTGTCTGGCCTACGTTTGCACTGTCCCCAGCAGGGTCTTTCCTCCTCGGTGAGAGAAGTCTCTGGGAAAAGACTTGGGGTTGATTTCAGATGTCTCCAGGAATAATACTCTTGCTTGGACGCCATAGCCCTTTGGCAGAATGGCCCTGTAGGGTGCGAGAGACATCTGGGCAGCAGATGGGGTTCATACTGCTTGTGAGTTTCTGCTGAAGAAGTAACTCCTTCTGGTCGCCAGCACTATTCACCTGCCTTTTCAAGAAAAAAAGCTGCTCTGCCAGGTGCAGGAGAAATGGGGAGGCAGCCAGTATGGGGTAGTCCATGTGCCCGGACATCCGTGTTGGACAGATAAGGGGTTATGAAAGATGGAATTCGCTAAATAAACAATCTGTTTTTCATAGAAATGACATGAGATGGGGATTGAGCTAGTTAGTTCCCAACAAAAGAATGAGGATATTAGGTTTGGGATACAGACAGAGAAAGGGCTAGAGGATATTTATAGCTGCTAAGAATGAATTCCTTACCTGAGTCACCGAAGTTACCTTTCTATGCCTGCCTCAAAGGATGCTTCAGGGACAGACTGCCCTTCTCACAGAACACAAGGCTCAACTGTCCCAATCAAATCCCATCGAAAATGTTTCTGAAACGTGTTTTGCCAAAGGCAACTTGAGGTTATTTAAGTGTTTTAAAGGATTCTATTAACCAAGATACTATTCACCTTGACAAAGGTTGGCTTAAACCTGAAATAAAAATAAAACTGAGTTGACAGAGCTCTGAACATGGTTTTCTCCACTGTTTGAAGGAGGCTGTTGGTGCTTTGGGTCAGGAAAGGGTGGGGAAGACGCTACTGGTGCCATTTACCCAGGAACCAGTGGAGGAGGGTCAAGAGACCACTGGACTTGGGGTCCGGGGGCCTGACCCGGAGCTCATGTGGCATTTATTGGCTCCGTGTCCTTGGGAAAGAACCGCACCCGCTAGGGTTTGAGTTCTCCAATGAATGAGACAATCTGTATGAATGTTCTGTGTAAACTCAAATACGTGTGGGTCCTCACACTCAAAAACCTGCAGAGCACCCCAAAAACAACCCAGTAGCTCTGGAAGGAATCTGCGAGGGCACCTGGCTGTGGTGTGTTAAAGGGGCAGGAAAAGGCATCACCTGGAGAGGGTTTTCCGAAATGCCAGGCTGCTGCTCCGCAGGTCATGATGCAGCTGTGATGCCCCAGGATGCACCCCAAGTGGGCCTGACCTCGGACAGGGTGAATGACCAGAGAGGCTGCCCAACTTCTCAAGCTGGTTAGCGACAGCTGGTTGGCGGCAGAGCTGGCTGGAGGCTGTCTGTAGCTGCTCATCCTGCCACAGTACTTCATGGCCAGCCTTCTACTTCTCGCTTCCTGAACCAAACGGAAGCCAGCACACCCACCAAGTAACCACTATCAGCCTTTTAAACGGCTTTAGCAGGCTATCAGTGTTCGTGACACACCTCTGAGGGATCTGTGCAAAACCAGTGTTGGTGGCAGTGAAAGCCAGCCCAAAGCACAGGCTCTGGGTCACCTGTTGGCTCTGCAGCTCCTACAGCCTGTCCTGGGTAATTGACTTAACTGCTGTGACCCTCTCCAGAGAAAGCATGTGCTGTGCTGATTCCCGGGCTTTTTGATAGTCTTTTTTTTCACGGTGAATTGGGCAAGTGGCTTCTGGTTATGACTTGCTTTCCATGCAGCCTATTTGCAGAGCAGTGTGAGTCGCCCATGTGGACGGTAATCGGGAGAGCTCTCAGTGGGCACTTTAGTCTCAGGAGCATTTTGGAAGTGGACGTTGGCCTTTCAGAGACTGACTGAGTCTGGATCCGGCAAGGGGCACCTACTCTTCCAAGGCACTGGAGCAGCAGTACCTCCCGGTCTGATCATTGGTCTGATTGTCACATGGACCCGTGACACCGTGCGCTCCGAGGGTGGCTTTCTAGACCACCCACCAGCTTCTCCCAGCACTGTGAGCGCAGGGAGGCCACAGCGCTGGAGCCAGCATCCCACCAGGTGACAAATCAGGACCCACGTGATTAACTCCTCAGGCTCAGTAAACAGAGCAGCAAGAAGAACACATGTGGAGAGGCACAGCCTGGCCTTTGTTCATGATTAGTGGAAATGTCCAGCTTCAGAGATCCGGGATTATGCTGACATTCCTGAGGATGAAGAAATCTGTTCTCTGCAAACAACTGAGGAGAGAAAATTGGGAAGGAGTGAAATGGATGAGGGAGAGTGAAAAAACACATGCCCGCCCTGAAGCTCTGTGTTAGTAGGGGAGAACCAGTAGTGCAGTTTAAAAACACCTGGAAACAGGCAAAGGAAAGCTAGCTGAATGGACCAGAATCCTGTTGGTGAAGTGGCCTTTCTCATCCTTTGTGCTTTGAAGCTGGGGTGACTCCACTGAGGGTGAAGGTAACTGTGCAGATAGGCCAAAGGAGTGAAATTCAAAACTGCCCCAGTCTCCATGTTTGACAGCTCTGGTCACCAGTGAGTGACGCTGTGTGGATGGCACCCCCAGACCAGGGATCCCACACTTCCTAACATTCTGAAATCCTGTCACCACACCGCAATATATCTCTGTTTATAATCCAATGAGGAAGAACACACAAAATGACAAAAAAGAAAAAGGAAGAAACTCTTTCTGCACTGAATTTTAATAACTAGTGTTTCGTCAGGACAAGCAAAAGTTGAACTTAAGAATCAAGGAAAAGAAAAAGGTGGGAAACTACAAGGATGAAAAAGGGTTGGAAAATTAGAGAAAATTAGCGACATGAAACAAAAGCACACAGAAGAAAGAATGAAAGATGGGAATAGCAAAAGAAAATGGAAAGGTACTGAGAGACCGGAGATCCTTTTAGCATGGCTAAAAATTGAAAACAAATAGCTCTTTTTATACACCTTTATTTGGGAAATTATCTGGACTTTGAGATTTGAAGAATTTATGACCTTGAAGTATCACGTGTACATACAAAAAAATCAAATGAGCCATATCTAACCATGTTCACTTGAAATCAAATGTTAGTTTTCAGTTCTTCTGTTGGGACAAATAAAGCTGGAGATTCTCAGAGTGTTCGACTTTATGATCTTAGGTATAAGAATGAAAAAAACCTATATTATTATGCTTAGTAGATTGGATTCAAGTGAAACAACTGATCTGAAGACTGAGGTTTTCATTCATTTTTCAGTTTTCCCCGGTGAAAGGTGGTAAAACATATGTGAGACTGATAAAAAGGAGAAACAAAGGTGGTCCAGTCAATGAGCCCCACAGTCTCTGAAGATGAAAACAAGCTTTTTGCTTTTTCATGTGTGATAAACCTGCAGAGCTTGTGCCTGTGAACTTTCTAACCTATGAAACTGCAAGTAAACCTCAAAGATCAAGGCTCAAGTCCTTGTTTCTGCCACAAAAATGTCATTACAGCCTCACAGCTGAGGTTCATTTGTTCCACTGCAACACTGGAGGAAGGAGGGGTCTGGTCGTGCACAAGGGACCGATCTGTTCCAGAGGTTTCTAGTGCTTGCATTATACAATATCGCTGGGCTGCCCCTGACCCCACCTTTCTGGGTGTTATGGGCTGAATTGTATCTCCCCCCACCTCAAAAATTCATAAGCTGAAGTTCTAATCTCCAGTACTTCAGAATGTGTCATTATTTGGAGATAGGGTCTTTGCAGGAGTAATCAAGTTAAAACGAGGTCATTAGGGTGAGCCCTAATCCAGTATGACTGGTGTCCTTATAGAAAAGGGAAATTTGGACACAGAGACATGCACACAGGGGACCAATGTGAAGTAAAGACAGCCACCTTCAAGCCAAGAAGAGAGGCCTGGAACAGATTTTCTCCCACAGCCTCAGAAAGAACCAGCCCTACTGACACCTTCATCTCGGGCTTTCCAGCCTTCAGAACTGTGCGATGATGATTTTCTGTTGTCTAAGCCGCTTGTGTGGTGCTTTGTTACAGCAGCCCTAGCAAACGCGTACACTGGGCCTACACGTTTGGGGGCAGAGAGGATCTGTGGTCATGTAAAGGCCGTGTAATTTTAGAGCCCAGTGCCCTGTTTTCCTGCATCCCACATCCCTCTTCCTTCTGCTTGTGTGTGAATCACTTTTGGAGATTTGTAAATGTATAGACTCCCAGGCCCTCCCCATGCCCACTAATTTGGGATCTCTTGGGTGGTCCCCCAAATGTCACGGGGATGTTGTTGCAATGCCAGTTTTATTCAGTACCTCTGGGTGGGCCTGGAGGATCTGAGGCCACCTTTCATGGTCACTTTGGGGAATTAAATGCCTTTAACTTTGCTACTCAAAGTATGGTCTACAGACTGCCTGCACAGACACTGCCTGAGAGCTTTGCTGATGTGCAGAACCTCAGGGCCCACGCTGACCACCTGAATGAGGCTCTGCCGGGGGCGGGGGGGGGGTTTCACTGCATTGTTCTTAGACCACACAGGGACTAAGTTTCTAAAAGTAACTATTAAGCCAATGTAAAAAGAACTTTTTGTTCTAATGAAGCAACTGGATTTCAGGGAATCTCTAGATTTCGCTTCTTATAGATCATCATCATCATTGCCATCATCTTCTGATCCATACAAAGAAACACTGCAGTAGAGTAAATCTTACAGTTGGCATGCGGGGTGTATCTGGTAAGAGTTTGCTGGGAATTTATGCATTCCCATTGGGATTCCCCTTTTGTTAATGGTAGAAGTTCTAAATCTTCCATGTGTGTGCGTGTGTGTGTGTGTGTGTGTGTGTAAGATTAAAGTAAAAACACTGTTCAAAAACATGGTCAATTTGAAACTTAGAAAAGATATTTCTGTTACTGCCGAAGTAGTCAGATACCCCACCTTTGCCATCCCAAGGCCTGGCTACCTGTGACACTTGCAGAATTAATCCACTGAGTCTCTCCCTCCACCAGGCACCATCAGCCAGTTTCCTGTCTTGAGTCTTTGTTCTTTTTGGAGGCAAAGAGATTTGGAAATCTCTGGAAATTTCTTCAATACAATCCGTCATCATTAGAAGGTAGACTTAAAATCAGCGTGGAGCTCATTACAGACCCCACCCAGGTGAAGATGACTGAGATTCCCAAGAGCAGGGCAGGGTTAGCTAGAAGAGGGACCTCCAGCAGGAGCTGAGGGTGTCAAGTTCAGCCCCACCCACTCCTTAACCTGGGGTCCTGGAGGGGCTATTCCAAAATGTGATTATTCTCCTCCAATTCAGGGAGGAGTGGCCCTCCTCTCAGCAGTGCCTTCTAGTCAGAGCAGTCTGCTCATCGGTTTACACCCTGAGCTCTTGTTTACAAGGTAACCTGGGTTTATCCTGGGTATCCAGTTTACACCCAGGATATTCACTGGGCCCTTATTCTTCCTTTCTTCACTCAAGACTTTGGCAGATCCTTAGCCCTTCCCAGACCCTGGCTTCCTGGTCAATCACACACCAATGACACACCAATGACCACACCTATGATGGGGTTTACAGTCTGTGGAACAATTCAGATGAAGATGTCTGTATTTTACCAAACACATCAAACCTTTATTCTAGAAGGGCCTTAGAATTTCCCAGGAATCCAAGCAGACTCCAGGAAATCTGCTAGCTTTGGATAGCCAGAACTATACAGGCTTCTTAGTAGCTTGAGAACAAAGAGACTGAGGTTGGTAGGGGGAGATATGTGAGAAATAAGGTTTGGAATAAAATATAATTTAAGCAACCATTTCTGAAAGGCTAATGGCCTCCGGAGATGGCCTTCTCTGCATACACACATTTGTTTTACTTGCCGATCTTGGCTCTGGGTGTCTTCTGTGAAACTCTTGAGTGTCAATCTTCTCAGTCATATAGTGGAGATATGAGTACCATTTGGATTTTACCAATAGGTGACACCATCATCACCACCACCCCACCACCACCATCATATCAATGTCTGAGGAGAGGCTTGGGCAAGGACACCCCAAAGGCAGCTTGGGGTCCTGGTCATGCAAAGCAGCTCCTCAGTCAATGTCTGTGCAGCCAGTGTGGCTCCAACCCTTCACTCATATGGCAAATGACATCCATACAAGGTTGAAGACAGGAGAACCCACAGTCAGCTCTTTTAGCATCTTTAAAAAATGTTAATTGCAGTAAAATACAAATAATGTAAAATGTGTGATCTTAACCATTTTAGAATACACAGTTCAATAGGGTTAAGTACATTCACATAGTTTGCGCAACCATCACCACCATCCAAGAACTTTTTCATCTTCCCAAACTAAAACTTCATCCCCATTAAACAACAACTCCCAATTACCCCTTCTCCCCAGCCCCTGGCATCCACTGTTCTACTTTCTGTCTCTATGAATTTGACTATTCTAGGGACCTCATATAAGTGAAACCATGCAGGATTCGTCCTTTTGTGACTGGCTTATTTCACTTAGTGTAATGCCCTCAAGCTTCATCCATGGTGTAGCATTTGTCAGAATTTCCTTCCTTTTCTAAGGCTGAATGATATTCCATTTTACGCATCTCATCTGGTCAATGGACACCTTTTGGCTATTGTGAATAATGCTGCTATGAATGTGGGTATACGAATATCTCTTCAAGACCTTGAATTCAGTTTTGGGGGGTATATACTAACCATGTTTTATTAATAACACATTTCATTCTGAACTTCTATCAGAATGAGGGGAGACTGAGGGCTCTCAAGATGCTTCCAGCCACCAGGGCTCTCAGTGGCTGGTACCAGGTGACTAGTTGATGATCCTCCAAGTGAGTCAGGGGTCTCAGGCCCAACCTCAACTCTGGCTTTTTTCTGGATGAGCCGTTTTATTTCATGGGAGGCTTCAGTTTTCTCTTGTGAAGTGATGTGATTGGTTTGGTGATCACAGGAGTCATTGCACTGAAATCATGAGAAAGGAATTAATGCTAGTCATCAGCTGAACTTCCCAGAAGGCAGGATCTGAGGCCCAGGAGGCTGGCAGCAGCCCGAAGGAACAGCATTGGTTCTTCCTCCCTTCTCTCCTGACCACCTGGCTGTTTTCCAGGAAGAGGAGGAGCTCATACCTGGTTTGTGAATTGCTTAAGCTGTAGGGTCATTCCCAAGGCTCAGATGAAAGCATGGAGTCCACATGGTTCCTGGTAGCCCTGCATTCTTTCTCCTAAGGGGTCCTCGAATGGCCTTCATCGGCTCACCTGCTCACATCTGCTGCTTTTTTCGGTGGCCGTGACCAGATAGGAATGAGAATCCTTTACATTTACCTGTTTTTAGGTTCAATGTTTGGCCCCTGCAAGTCAACATCATATCTTTGCTTTTGAAAGAGGGGAAATGAGGTATTTATTCTAAGATATGAGTGTTAGCACAGTTGGGCAATGATCTCCAAAATTTCCTTCTTTGTGGTGATGTGGTGAGAAGCAGGATGGAAGTTTAAAGTTCAGGTTCATTGGACACTTCACTGGATGTGCCTCCAAACACACACACATGTGTGTCCAAAATAATATAAACCCCACAATATAAACCCCCTGCAGCTGCATAACTCAGTCAGAAAGCACATGAGAATGGGCTTTTCTGGGGGTTCTGGGACTTCATCCATCCCCATCTCACAGCAACACTGCTGAGAAGAGCCTTTTCACAGGACTTGGCCATTTGTGATTCTGCTCCCGCCTGGGACTGCAGGAAGACCTCAAAAGGAAAAATACAACAGGCATAAATTAAAAAATTTCCAAAACCAACAGGATTAAACTTTAAGATTTGGGTTGGTTTGGATTTGAGAGAGAGGAAGAACAAACTAGTAGTTGCCTCTCACTAGCAAAACAAAAGGCTCTAACTAAATTTTACCACCCAAAGTTGTAGGCATTGCATGATACTCTCAATGTTGATAGAATATGATCTGAAAGAGCCAGACTCCTCTTTCCATGTCAGTTCAAGTGACAAATGCACTTGAGATTCTTTGGGAGAGTTTACCCACTATAAGCTCCAGTTTTCGATTTCAGGTGGAGAAACAACACTATGCCTGAACAGCCTCAGGAGCTCCCTGAGCAGGACCTGGTAGCCATGTGGTTTGCTGCAGCTTCTTCTACTTCTCTTCCTCTTTCTTCTTTTAATAAACTATTTATTTTATAACAGTGTTAGATTTACAGGAAAACTGCAAAGATAGTACAAAGAGTTGCTGTAACCCTCTCCACCAGTTTCCCCCATTGTTAAGATCTTACCTTACCTTGGTACATTTGTCACAACTAAAGCCCACAGTTTATTCCATTTCACCAGCTTTTCCAGTAACGTTCTCTTTGTGTCCCAGGATCCAATCCAGGGCATCACATTGTTTTTTCTAGTCATGCCTCTCCAGCCTCCTTTGGTCAGTGATAAGTTTCTCAGTGTTTCCTCATTTTTTATGACTTTGACCATCTTGAGGAGGACTGGCCAGGTATCCTGTAAAATGTTCCCCAATCTGGGCTTGTCTGATTTCTTTTTCTTAGTTAGACTCAGGTTATGGGTTTTTAGAAATAGTACTACTGAGGTGAAGCACCTACTCAAGACATCTTATCAGGAGTACAGGACATTTGCTCAACATCACAGGTACGAGTTAACCTTCATCACTGGTTAAGATGGTGTCTGCCTGGTTTCTCCACTGTCAAGTTACTATTTTCCCTTATCCTATTTTATTCTTTGCAAGTCACTAAGTCTAGCCCATTCTCAAAGGGGGAGGGAGAATGGAATTAAGCTTTACCTCCTGGAGGAAGTATTCCAGTATTCTTTGGACTTCTTCACTGCAGCTACTATTTAGACTTGCATTTCTGGCACAGTTCTTGAACATTTTCTACTCCTACAAGGACACATAACTGTGATTGGATAAGTTGTGACTCTGGGGTGGTGGGACCTCGGTCAGAGTCACAGAACTTAAGCATATTAAAAGCATACATATTACATTGTATGTTCCCTGGCCACAGTGGAAGTAAGTTACAAATTAATAATAGAAGGGTAACCAGAAAATCCATAAATGTTCAGAAATGGGCAATACATTTTAAAAAAACCCACTGATCAAAAAAATTCAATGACTATCAGAAACTATTTTAGATGGAATGTTAATAAAAATGTCATATCAAAACTTGTACGATACAAATACAGCAGTGCTTAGAAGGAAAATTATAGACTTAAAAGTGTTTATCAAGAAAGAATAAAGACTGAAGTTCATTACTCATGTGAGCCTCCCAGAAAGTTAGAAAAAAAATGCAAGTTTAACTTGATGGAAGGGAATAATGACAAGAGCAGAACCAATGAAATGGAAACAAACATGCAACACAGAAACTCAGCAAAGGCAACAGCTGGTTCTTTGAAAAGACTAATAAATTGATAGACCTCCAGAAAGATTGTAAGAGAATAAGAAGGGGAAGAAAGAGGAGAGTGAGGAGGAAGAAGAGAGAAGAGGAGAAATAACCAGTAATATGTTTAAAAAAGGACCGTACAGAATTTGTCCATCAAAAGACAATAGTAAGAGCATAAGAAGGCAAGCTAGAAAGTGGCAGAAGATATTTGCTATTTATACAAATACTCAGTAAAGGGCTCATATCATATGTAAGGAATTTCCACAAATCAATAAGGAGGAACAATAATGAATAATAAACATATGGAACCCTCGTACACGGCTGGTGGGAAGATACATTGACACAAGACTTTGGAAAATTGCTTGGCAACATCTGCTCAAGCTGAACATATGCCTACCGGATGACCTAGCAGTTCCACCCCTAGGAATATGCCCAACAGAAGTGTGTCCAGATGTTCCCCCAGGAGACATGCCTGAGACCGTGTGTGGAAACTATTCACAAAAGCCCCAGATTGGAACCCGTCCAATGCCAGCCTCCGGTGGGATGGTCACACCAGTGGTGGTCTTCTGCTGGAAAAGAACACCACTCAGCTGGAGAATGAAAAGCCACATCTACACGCAGCAACACAGGTGAATCTCACCGATATAATGTGGAGCAGAAGAAGCCCACGTGAAGACTCAAACAAGTCCACGTGGCATGGTTACAATTCCAAAATCTAGAAACCAGACAAACATGTATGAGACTGGAAATCAGCATAGTGGTATTTGAGAGGATAGTGATAGTGAAGGGGTCGCTAGGGGCCATGTGGGAGTGGTCTTGCTTCATGTCATGATCAGGGTGCTAGTGACCCAAGGGCGTTCGTCTTATGAGCATTTTCGGAGCTGGAGGCGTGTCTGTGCACACCTACCATGTGCTTCTGGGAACAGCCTGCCTCCTCCCGGGTAAGTGGTCCCCTGAGGCTCCCAACGTAGCACGTGAGAGGTTTTCGTCTTTACAGTCTCATGGTTCTTTTCTTGCTTCTATTTCAAAACACAGCAGAAGTTAAAAGTGTTTAATAACAGGGATGTCCCCCGGCCCCACACTGGCTCCCGTCACTGCGATGAATGAGCTGTGTGACCCCATGCAGCTGCCGTCTCCCCTGTGAGCTGGGTGCAAAGCAAGATCAACCTCTGAGTTTATCAGGAGGGTTAAATGCTTCCTACCTAGCACAGAGGCTGGCAATGAGTAATAACCACAACTCAGTACAAATGAGCTTTATCATTAGAGCAAATTTTAAACCATACCTGATTTTAAATACCAATGGATATTACTTTCTTTCTGGCTGTTCAAACCTTTAGCTCTCAACACTCTTTTTTCCCCCCAATATTAAGAAACAGTTTTAACAACAGTTAATATTGAATTATTTAAAAAACAAATACTTGTATCTCTGCAGAACAAAACTCTTTTTTTGAAATTAACTAGTTACAAAAATAGAGTAAATGATAATGACAGTAAGGTTTTTTCATACTTCTTACAGATGAAAATGACATCTTCCACGATTGCTATAATTAGGGGCTCATTCTGCATTGGTAAGAAAAACAGTAGTAACAGCATAGAACTACAAAACCAATTGTTGGATGGCATCTTAATAAGCCATCACGGTCAAGTGTTCCCAAACACTCATCAGAACCTCAGATCTGTGGGGACCTGTGTCTTTAAAAGCTCTTAAGTGCTCTTGAAATATCTTTCAAGGTGATTAGAGCAATCAGCCAGGATTGGGAATCACTGTTATGGTTTACCTCCACCTTTAAAAAAAAACTCAGCCACAAAAAACATGAACATCTACCCTCCTATTAAAGGTATTTAAGTGATGGCTGTTGGGCAGACCTGTTCATGATTTATTTCAGTGATTACCCTTTTTCCTTGAGTGGGCAGAGGTTCTTTGTGCTCCAGTGTAAGTCATCTCTTTTGGGAATGTCTTGCCTGAATATAGAATATCTGAAATCTGTTTTGTCCTAGGAAAGGGTGGGGGGGGCAGTTTGCTCCTGCCAAGGACCAGAACAGCAAATGCACAGCTGACTCATGAGGTGGGTCAGGACTGAGGAAGTAAATGCAGAAATCCAGATGGGTGAGGAAGCCAAGGGGGCACGGGGCTTCAGGGTCTGCTGTGCTGCAATTCCACGGGCTGGAGGTTGGGACAGAACAGGCCGGGGCCCCAACTCAGCCGGTGAGAAGATGGGGGCTGGGGAAATCCCTTGTCATGCCGTCCCAGGCCTCACCATAGGGCTCTCCAGCAGGGAACCATACTTCTTATGGGGTGGCCCAGGGGCCCAGGAACACATGACAGGGCTCAGGCTGCGAGGTCTTCTTGGGGTTCAGTCTGGGAAGCAGCATTTTGTCACTTCTGCCACTTTCCACTGGTTAAAGCAGGTCCTGGACCCAGCACAGATTCAGGGGACAAGGTTAGCCGGGGACAAGGTTAGCCGGGGACAAGGTTAGCCAAGGACGTGGATCCTGGAAGGGATAGTCACTGGGGCTACCCGTCCACCGGGCCACCCTTACTCACATCTCCCTCCAACTTCGCACCCCACAGAGCGGACACAGGGCAGGGGGTCGGCACTGTTTGGTGAGGGAGGGAAAATGTGTACCCATAACCAATCCAACCTGCTTTTGTGTTTCCGTCCTAGCCTTTGCCTCCAAATTCATGAGGTTTCAAAGCCTTGTTTCCCAGTTTGTTGTTTGGAACTCAGGCCCCACCTTATTCAAGACATAGCTGTACCTGTGGCTAGTTTCCTAGGCTGGCCCAAAGAAACAGTTATTTTGCTGATAACCCCTGTGATTGTGATATCATTTCTGCTACATGGCGTGATTAAAAAAATCTAGCGCTGGTCTGGAAGCCGGCTGCCCCTTATAACACGTCATAGGAGGAAGAGGTTCTGTGGTTCCCTGCATGGGAGGTGGCAGCTCAGTCTTCCCACAGTCGTCCCCCCAACCCGTCCCTGCCTCCCTCCCTCCCTCTCCATCCCCCTCCCCCTGCTCACAGCCTCTGTTGGGGCCCGGGGCGCAGGCAGGCTTGGGCTTGAAGTCTGCCTTTGCCACTCATTCCCTGGGCAGCCTTTGCACCTCACTCTCCACGTCCACCCAGAGGGGAAAGAAACAGAAAACACAGGCAAAGCACCCAGATCTCTCCGAGGCATTCTCTAGGGAAGGCTGCCAGGAGAAGGAGGGTGGGGTAGAAACAGAGACCCTGGTCTCCCTGGAAGAGTGTCATGATGAGTGTCAGCCCTGGGCCAACTGTCCTTCAGACTCTTGGGGTTTTATTGACCCTCGAGAGCCAATGGCGTTCGCATGATGGAATGGAGTTTGCATTATGCTGAGCTTTCCTTTCTTCTAATACCTAGAGATTGTGTTTAAAACTTGGCATCACTATGAAATTGCCAACATAACCCATTTGGATGGAAGCAAGTTGTAAACTTGTGCTTGCTTTTCCAGCAGGCTGACCAAGATCCCTGTCTTTGCCTCCAGGATCAAGGAATTTTGCCACTGAGCAGAACAGGTGATAAGTTTCTCATTTGTTTTTTGTTCAGGAGACCAGAATTCAAATCCCACTCAGTCAGTGGGTGATGTGGCACTTCTTGTCCCATTGTTTTCTGGGTAGGTCAGTGGGCAACCTGGTAAGACACTTGATTGCAAGCCTGAGTCCTGGGGCTTGGGTGGATCTTGAGTGTAAAGAACAGAAATTTGGCCCTTTCATTATGCTTTCTGCTGGCCCTACCTCCAGGCAGAGAGCTTGGGCTCTCCTGAACATCTGTCCCCTCCCTGACTGCGTGCAAGCCCTTTTCTGCCACCCTGGCAGGCAGACTGGACCCTGCTGGAGACGTTGGTGGGAGGCTCATAGACTCAGGAGGCATCTGGATTCATCCTGTTTTATCTACCTTTTCTGCCACGTTGGGCCAAGAGGCAGTGGAGTGACCCCTGACCAGCTCATGAGGCCCAAGAGGAAAATGGAAAATGGGCTGGCCCTTTCTTTCAAAACTAAACTACTCTTACCATGCTATCCAGCAATCGTGCTCCTTAGTATTTACCCAAAGTAGTTGAAAATGTATGCCCACACAACAATTTACACATGGATATTTATAGCAGCTTTGTTCATGAATTCTAAAACTTGGAAGCAACCAAGATGGCCTTCAGTAGGTGAATGGATAAATAAACTGTGATATATCCTGACAATGGGATATTAGTCAGTGCTAAAAAGAAATGAGCTATCAAGCCACAAAGAGACATGGAAGAACCTTAAATGTATGTTATTAAGTGAAAGAAGCCAATCTGAAAAGGCTACATACTGTATGATTCCAACTCTATGACATTCTGGAAAAGGCAAAACCATGGAGATGATAATAGGTGAGGGAATGCCAGGGGTCAGAGGTGGGGAGCAATGAATAGGTGGAGCACAGACGATTTTTGTGGCAGTGAAAACTACTCTGTATGACACTATCATGATGAACACATATTATGCATTTGGCAAATCCCATACAATGTACAACACTAAGAGTGAACCATAATGTAAACTATGGGCTCTGCATGATTATGATGCATCAGTGTAGGTTCATAGGTGGTAACAAATGTTTCTCTCTGGTGGGGGATGTTGATAGTAGGGAGTCTGTGCATGTGGGAGCAGGGGATATGTGAGAAATCTCTGTACCTTCCCTTCAGGTTTGCTGTGAACCTGAAAGTTATCTAAAATAAAGTCTATTATTTTTTAAAGGATTGAAAAAGATGCCTGGGAATGGGAAGTCCTTGTTCACCTGCCCCAATTTCCTCTGACAAGGGAGCAGTTAGGGGTGGTGAGCAGCGCTTCAGAGGCGGGGCTAGTCAGTGACATTTACCTGTACAACCCCCGAGGGGTCGCTCCTTTCTCTGGACACGCGGGTCTGTGAGGGTTCTCAGGGCTTTTTCTTTTTTCTTTATGCAGCATTTAGGAATTTGATGTTTATTTCACAACAGTGTCTTGTTTCTCAGGTTGCTGTGAATAGAAACAAAATAATAGGTATGAAAATGTCTTCAGATCTTCAGAAGAAAGTCATCCTATAAACCCAGGTTATTATTCCTAATAAAATGATTCAGGACATCCATCTCCTATTTGTCTACTTCATCAAATAACAGATAATCTCCATTATTTCCCTCTCCAACTCCTACCCACACCTTTCTCCTCCCACCTCCTCTACAGAAAATAAATATCTGGTTTTGTTTAATTATGGGGTATAAAGTTTGTATTTGTCTCAGAGATTTCCCTCTTTTAAAACAACTTTGTAGTTTTCCAGGTGGAAATAAAGGAGGACTGGGATTTGCTACCTCACTTTTCCCTTTCCTTAAGATTTTAGCACCAGGCACTCTCAATTCTGTAATTGCACAACTTTCCAATATTGGGTTTTTCTATACAATTGGAAGGCTTCCCAAGGAAACTGAACTAGGTTTTTTATCTCATCATTGCCATTTAACAACTTTTAACTTATGGGGTTGTTTCTCATACTTGGCTGGCTATGGGGTAATTTCTAGTATTTCAGGTTATATTATAGGAGGTGAATCACTGCAACCTTGGAAAGTGTGGCCATGGATCTGGGGTCTGGTGTGGGGTCTTAGAGACACCGCCAGCGACTCGCTCAGTTGTTAAGTCCTGGGCTCTGCGTTCATGCTCACCTCCCTTGGTTCAATGCCTATGGGCTCTGGCAAAGCCATGCTCTCTTTTCCTTGCAGAGGAGTAGCTAAGGGAGCTTTTAGCAAAGGGGGGGGGGAATCTTTTGAGTGTTACAGTTTGCTGTAGAGTTTACTTCCAAACTGAGAGGCAGACAGAGCCAGGGAGTGTGAGATGTGCTTTCTGGGCAGTCCAGTTTCCCTAGTAAAATGGGGATAAGAGCAGCTTGCTTTTGAACTTTGTTGGTGAACTTGGCAAAAGTTAGGGGTGGGTGGAGTCTGAGGTCATCCCTGCAATATGGTTTCTCTGCCAGGAACTGGACGCTGAGAATGTGTGAGAGCCTCCCACAGTCTAGACTGTTACTCCAGCAGAGAGCAGGGTCACACTCTACAGCTGGGCTCTGTGCACCACTCCAGGGGAAGTGAGCTGTAGCTTCTGGGTCAGGCTGACATGCTCACAATGTACCCTCAGTTTTATCAACAACCCCAACAGGAGCACTTCCACTTCTGGAAGTTTTTTGAATCTTGGTAAGCCACACAACCCCCATTTCCCCTGCATACTTATGACATCTGATAGGACCTTCTGAAAAATGGTTCTTTTGAAACTGTAGACTTTTTTTTTTCACAGTGTCTTTGTCATCAGTGTTCTGTTTCTCCTTTATTTATGTCAACCTAATAGCTCTTGCCAATATCTCTCAAGGATTCAAGGCCCCATGTTGGTTTGGTGACCTAAGGACTCCTCATAACTTCACATTCCCATCACCTCATTACTTTGTAAAGTAAAACAATGCTTTTACTTTGAAATGGAAATGTCTCTCCACTTGTAACACAGTAGGCTAAGAAAAACAAGCCCAAGTCATCTTCTTAAGTATGGATATTCAACTGTCACAGTGCTTTTTAGTGAAAAGGCTGTTATTTGTCCATCAAGTTATCTTTGAAACTTGGTCAGAATCAGTTGTTCATACAGTATGGCTGTGTTTCTGCACTCGCTATTCCATTAAATTGATTTTTTTAAATCTATGTTTTCAACAAATTTACACTGTCTTGATTACTGTAAGCTCATTATAATCTAGAAATCAGGTAGTGTTAGCTCTCCAAATTTGTTTTTATCTTTAAATGTTGTTTTAGCTATTGTAAGTATTTTGAATTTCTGTATGAATTTTAGATTCGATTACCAAATTTAAAAAAAGCCTGCTGGCATTTCAACTGAGATTGCATTGATTGTATAGATCAGTTTGTGGAATTCACATCTTAATAATACTGAGTCTTTCTACCCATGAACAACCTATATGTCTTCATTTGTTTAGGTCTTCTTTAATTTTTCTCTATAATATTTTGTAGTTATCAGTGTACAGTTCCTTCACTTTTGTCAGATTAATTCCTAAGTATCTCATGTTTTTATGCTAATGTAAATAGTATTATTTAATTTTCAATTTCCAATTGTTTGTTGTGAGTAATAGAAATACAATTGATTTCTATATATTGATCTCATATTCTGGAAAATTGCTAAACTCATTTGCTTGTTCTATTAGCTTTTTTGTAGATTCCATCAGATTTCTATATAGATGATCATGTCATATGCAAATAATAAAGGAAAGCCTTTTTCCTTTTGTAATATGAATGCCTTCAATTTCTTTTTCTTGCCTGATTGTTCTGGCTGGAACCTCCAGTACAATGTTGAATAGAAATGTGCTGTTTCTGATCTCAGGAGGAAAGCATTATATCTTTTACCATTAAGTATGATATCATCTGTGGATTCTTGGTAGATGCCTTTCTAGTCTTTGTCTGATGATGACTTTTATTTTGAGTAGACATTGGATTTTATCAAGTGAATTTTCTGTGTCTATTGAGGTGATGATTTGATTTTTCTTTTTCAGTTTGTTACTATGATGAATTAATTGATTAATTAATTGATTAATTTCTGAATGTTAAACCAACCTTGCATCCTTGAGATAAACCCACTTGGTCATGATGTCTTTTGCTTTTAATATATTGTCAGATAGACTGCTAAAATATTGTTGAGAATTTTTGCACCTGTATCTGTGCAAAATAGTGATATGTACTGTCATTTCTTTAATATCTTTTTCTGGTTTTTGGATCAGGGTAATGCTGACCTCAAAATGAGTTGAGAAGAATTCCTTCCTTTTTAATTCCTTAGAAGAATTTTTGTAGAATTGTAATTCTTTCTTCATTCGATGTTTTTTAAAATTCACCAGTGAAGCTACATGGGAGTAGAGTTTTTGTATGTGTTTGTGAGAAGAGTTTTAATTACAAATTAAATTTCTTTAATTTAGGGTTATTCGAAGAGACACAGACATAGAGAACAAATATATGGATACCAAGGGGGAAGGGGGTGGGATGGATTGGGGAGATTGGGATTGACATATATACACTACTATGTATAAAATAGATAACTAATGAGAACTGACTGTATGGCACAGGGAACTCTACTCAGTGCTCTGTGATGACCTAAATGGAAAGAAAATACAAAAAAGAGGGGATATATGTATACGTGTAGCTGATTCACTTTGGTATATGGCAGAAACTAACACAACATTGTAAAGCAACTCTACTCCAATTAAAAAAAAAGTAAAAACAAAAAATTTAGGGTTATTTGGGCTATGTATTTTTTCTTGTGTGAACATTGGTAGTTTGTGTTTTTCAAAAACTCTGTCCATTTCATCTAAATTGTCGAATTAATTGACATAACATTGTTCATGATATCTCCTTATTGTCCTATTATTATTTTGATTCTGATGTGATGTCACTTTTTTCTCCTGATTTTGGTAATTTGTGACTTCTCTCTTTTTTTTCTGATCAATATTGCCTCATATCTATCAATTTTATTGATCTTCTTAAAGAAACCATCTTTTATTTTGATTTTTCTTTCTACTTTGTTTTATTAATTTCCACTCTGATATTTATTTATCCTTTCTTCTACTTACTTTGGGTTTAACTTGCTCTTCTTTGTCTACTCTTAATGTAGGAGCTGAGATTTTAAATTTGAGACTTTTGTTTTCTAATATTAATATTTAATGTTATATTTCTCCCTAAATGCTCTAGTGACATGTCATAAATTTTGATTTGTTGTGTTTTTATTTTCATTCAGTTCAAAATATTGTGTAATTTGATTTCCTCTTTGGCTCATGGCTTATTTAGAAATGTGATGTTTAGTTTCCATGTGTTTGGAGGATTTTCCAGAGATCTTTCTGTTGTTCATTTTAAATTTAATTCCACTGTGAGTAGAGCACAACATTTGTATAGCTTGGAACATTGTACATTTCTTCAGACTTGTTTTATAGCCCCGAATTTGAGCTATCTTTGTAAATATTATGTGTACACTTGAAAATAATGTGTATTATGCTATTGTTGGGGTTGGGGGGGGAGAGTTCCATAAACATCAGTTAGGTCAAGTTAGGTGACAGTGTTGTTTAAATATTCTATATTCTTACTGACTCTTTGTTTATTTGTTCTATCAATTATTGAGAGAGGGTTCCTGAATTCTCTGACCATAGCTATGAGTTTATATATTTCTCTGTGTAGTTATATCAGTTTTTGCTTCAATTATTTTTATTTTTAGTTATTGGGTGATATTTATATCTTCTTGATGGACTGACCCCTTTGTCATTAGGAAACCTCTCTCTTTTTCCCTGGTTATTTTCTTTGTATAAAATCTACTTTGTCTGGTAGCAGCTCAAGCTTTCTTTGATTAATGTTAGCATTGTATATCTTTCTTCATCACTTTACATATAACTAATTGTGTCTTTATATTTAATATATGTTTCCTATGGGTAACATATAGTTCTGTCTTGCTCCTGCATCCAATCTGACAATCTCTGTCTTTTAATTGGGATATTTAGACCATTTACCTTTCATGTGATTGATAGGGATATGATCATTTGGTGTTTGTTTTCTATTTGTCTCCTCTGTTCTTATTCCATTTTTCTGTTTTTTTTAAAGTTTCATTCTCATTGATTTATTAATTTGGACTGTTATAATTCAAAGCTCATAATTAATTATTAGGATTAATGTTTTAATCTTATCTTCTTTCTCAGTTTTATTAACTATAACTTTTTGTTTTGTTATTCTAGAGGTTGCTTTAATTTTTTTATGTACAGTTTTTAATTATCACAGACTAGTTTTTAGTGCTATTACATCACTTCCCATTTTGTAGAAGACCCTAACCTTCTATTTTTCTCATCCATAATTTTGTTCTATTATTGTCATACATTTTTATATAATTAATTACATAACAAATAAACCCCATAGGACATTGTTATTCTTTGTTTAAATGGTTGATCATCTTTTAAAGATTTTAAATAATTAGAACAAAACATTATACCTTTATCAATATAGTTACCAATTATGATACTTTTTATTCCTTTGTATAGATCCATATTTCCCTGTGGTATCATGTTCCATATGCCTGTAGGACATCCTTTACCATTTTTTGTAGTGCAGGTCTGTTGTGGGTGAATTCTTTAAGCTTTTATATGTCCAAAAATGTCATTATTTTGCCTTAATTTTTGAAACACATTTTCATGGAACATAAAATTCTGAGTTGACAGAATCTTTTCTTTCAGTACTTATAGCTGTTACTGCACTAATTTCTCACTTGTATTATTTCTGACAAGAATTCTGCTGTCATTCTTATCCTAGTTCCTCTGTATATAATGTCTCTTTTCCCCTGATTTTAATATTTTCCCTTTATCCCGGGTTTTGAGCTATTTCATAATAATATGTCTTGATGTTTCATAATAATGTGGCTTCATGTTTTTTGTGATTGGGGTTCAATGAGCTTCTTGGATCTGTGGATTTATAGTTTTCCTCAAGTTTGGTAAATTTTTTGTCATTATGTCATCAAATATTTTTCCCACCTCTAGCCTCTCTTTCAGGGACCCCGATTACCTATATATTAGGCTCCTTGAAGTTGTCTTACAGCTCACTGATGATATGTTCATTTTTAGAAATTCTTTTTTCTCTCTGTGTTTCATTCTTCATAAAAAGTAAGATTTTTCTAGTCTGGTTGATAAGAACAGGCACTATTCCTGGATGTGTGTGTGCTTCAGGCACTGTTCCTTCCAATCCTCTCTAAGGGTTCTTCCCCAGCCTTGGGTAGTTTCTTCACACATGTATGCTGATCAGTACTTGGCTGAACATCCAAGGGAAACCCAGGGTTCTCTCCCCATGCATTTCTCCTTTCCAGGGGTCTGTTCTGTGACCTCTAGCCACCTTGGTCTCCCAGACATTCAGCTCCATCTCCTCAGCTCAGGAGTTTGTCAGGATCCCCCTGGAATGCTCCTATCCATGCCCCAACCTGAAAACACTATTAAAGTAGTAGGCTAGGACAATTGTTGGACTCATTTCATTTGTCTCCTGTTTTTCAGGGATTACTGTCCTTTGTTGCTCAATGTCCAGTGTCTGGAAAACAATTGCTTCATCTAGTTTGTTACCTACATGTTTGTGGAAAACAATTGTTTTACATAATTTGTTACTTATATGTGTGTAGGGGTAAATCTGGTGTCTGTTATTTTATCTTGGCTAGAAGCTTATATCTTTTCAATACTTTTACTTGAAACCCTGGATAAACTTGATGATTTCCTAGGAATGTATAATTTACTTAAAATGACTTGGAAAATATAAAGACACTGTTTCCCAGAGAGGAAATAGAAAAAGTTGCCCCTTAAATCTTGAGAAATCATTATATTCAGTTGTTTCACAAAAAATTCTACCAAACTTTTCTATAGTAAAAACACCAGTGTTATTAAATGGTTCTGTTCTAGAACTTAGAAAAAGAAAGGAAGTTTCTAAGTCATTTTTATGAAATGAGAGTGGTAATCAAATTAAACAAAGATGGCACAAAATAAAATTACAGATGAGTGTAATGTATGAATATTGATTTAAAATTCATAAGTAAAATATTACTGCAGCAAATAAAAATAGCAATTCATCATAGCCAAGCAAGTTTTATTCCAGGAATATAAGAGATACTCAATGGTAGGAAATGGTTACTGTGTTAATAGACCTAGATTGAAAAAGCATATGCTTATTTCTGTGGATGCTGAAAGGCATTCAGTAAAATTCAATATCCATTCATGATAAAGACTGCTTAATAAATTAGGTATATATGTATGCTATATAAGTAAGATAAAATATACCTATTTCAGCCTCAAAGCAACAGTATCTTTTTTATTAGAAAGTACTTCTATTGAATTAAATAATAAGACAAGAATGCCCACTTCTATCATTGTTATTTTGTTTTGGAAGTACCAGTCAATACAATTAGAAGTACTAGTAAGGTATAAAGGTATATTATTAGAGGTATAAAAATTGGAAGTAGAAATAAAATCATGATTAGTTTTACATAACATATAAATTATATTTTATCTATTAATTCATTATATACATGGAAAATCAAAGTATCCTCTGAAAATAAAGTATTACAAACAATAGGAGAATTCAATAACATGGCTTGATACAAAATTAATATACAGAATTCTACAACCTTTATGTATAAAAGCAAGAACCAAATGGAAGAAAAGATCCCATCTAAAATATAAGGAAAAATAATAAATGTATGAAAAATGTGGAGAATCTATGAGAAAAACTGTAAGATTCTTGTGAAGATCATTTAAAAAACCCACCTGTACAAGTGGAAATACAGCCTAAGTACTTGACCAGAAGACTCAACATTACAAAAATTTAAATGCTACCAGTAAAAATATCACTAGTTTTTTTTTTTTTTTAACTAGGCAAAGTTCTTGTGGAAAAAGTAAATCAAGGGAAAAAACTATGTGAAAAACAAAAGTAATGAGCAGGTACTAACACTATTAGAAGTTCAAACATATTACAAAGCTTCAGTAATTAAAATGGTGTGGCATTGGTACTTGGATTTATAGACAATGCCACAGATTAGAATGTCCAGAGATAGCTCTATGGACTTATGAACATTCACTATATTATAGAACTGGCATTTCACAGGTGGAAAAAAAAAAAGCTGGATTATTCAATAAATGCTTTTGGACAAATAGGGAGGCATCTGAAAAATATAAAACTCTACCTATATCTCACAGTTTACTTTAATTGTAGGTAGATCAAAGATTTCAATATTGTTTAATTGTTAAAAATACTAGAAAAGATGGTCTGACATATAAGGAGCTTGTAAGTCACCACTCCCATCCTCACACTAGGAAAAAAGCTGAAAGAGAAAATCAACTAGTCTTTTTAGATCCATCAGAGAATTGAGGTCACAGCACAAACCACCACCCTGAAAACTGGAGACACAGGAAGCTACAGAGAGCCATAGCTTACCTGGAGCAGATACCACTCAGAAACCATCACTGGAGCCAGCATCAGGTAGGAATTTTTAAAGTGTAATTGCCTAATTGCAAGAGCCTGTGCATGGACTAGCTTGAGAGTTAAAAATTGCTGGAGGCCGAACCTTGTGAGAAGGGGCTTATGAGTTCCTGAATTTTACCTCTAAGAGTCTTATCAGGTTCTCAGGGTAAAGATCAGAGAAAAGTCTCCTCATGCTTCCAGTTGGGAAGGCAAGGGAGGGGGTGTTGGTAAAAAGTAACCATTTTGAAATATCCCCAGAGCATTCTTTTCTTAACAAAGTCTGCCCTCAAAGGAAAATATTTCAGCAGAGGCTAACCAACTTGGGTTTTTCCAGAGCCTAATAACCTAGGGAAATACCCAACTTCAGTCCCCTCTAGCCTTTCATGTGAGAGAAGGGAAATACCAACCCAAGTCTCTTCTAGCTGTCCTGACTCACCTAAAGGGGAAGGGGGCAAGAAATTGAGAGGCACTTCTGGAGGTCCCAGCCCAGGGGCACAGGCTCACTCAAAGACTGAAACTAATCACAGGACTATTGAACACTTCCCATCTCCCCCAACACCTCATCATCACATTACTAAAGACCTAATTACCACAGATAATTTTACCCAGTACATCATGTCCTGCTTCCAACAAAAAATTACAAAGCATAATAAAGGGAAAAAACAGAGTTTAAAGAGACAGAGCAAGCATTAGAATCAGACTCAGATATGGTAGGAAGGTTGGAACTATCAGGTTAGGAATTTAAAAGAAGTATAATTAATACACTGAGGACTGTAATGGAAAAAGTAGACAACGTGCAAAATGGATAATGTAAACAGAGAGATGGAAATTCTAAGACAAAATAAAACAGGAAAGCTAGAAATCAAAAACACTGTAAAAGAAATGGAGAATGCTTTTGATGGGGACATTAGTAGACTGGACATGACTGAGGAAAGAGTCTCTGAACTTGAGAATATGTCAATAAAAACTTCCCAAACTGAAAAGCAAAGAGGAGAGACTGAAAAAAAGTGGAGAAAAATATCAAGCACTGTGGGACAATTACTAGAAGGAAAAGAAAGAGAGAAAGGAACAGAAGAAACATCTGAATCAATAATGACTGAGAATTTTTCAAAATTAATTTCAGAAACCAAAGCACAGATCCAGGAAGCTCAGAGAACACCAAGAAGGATAAATGCCAGACACTACACTTAGGCATAGCATATTCCAACTACAGCAAATAATAAGAAAGAAAAAATCTTGAAATGAGTCAGAGTGAAAAAAAAAGGAAACCTCACTTATAGAGGAGAAAGGCTAAGAATTACAGTGGACTTCTTTGCAAAAACCATGCAAGCATGAAGAGAGTAGAATGAAATATTTATATTATTGAAGAACAACAACAACAAAAAAGCTCCTACCAACCTAAATTTTTGCAACCAGTGAAATTATCCTTCAAAAGTGAAGGAGAGATAAAGACCTTCTCTGACAAACAATAACTGAGGAAATTTGTTACCAGTAGGTCTGCCTTGCAAGAAACATTAAAAGAAGTTCCTCAGAGAGAAAAAAAATGTTGTAGGTCAGAAACTGGGATCCACGTAAAGAAAACAAGAGTGTTAGAGAAGGAATAAATGAAGGTAAATAAATCTTTTGTTTTTCTTATTCTTAACTGAGCTAATGGATAACAGTTTAGTCAAAATGATAGCAACAGTGTATATGGTGATTATAGCATATTGATAAATGAAATTAATGACAACAATGATATAATGGAAGGGAGGAAGGGATTGGAAATACTCTATCTTAGGGTACTTACCTACCTGTGAAGCAGTATAGTGCTATTTGAAAGTCAACCTAGATTAATTGCAAATGTATATTGCAAACTCTAGGGCAGTTACTAAAAAAAAAGAGAAAAAAAGTATAATTGAGATGCAAAAAAAGGAGAGAGAATGGAATCATATAAAATGCTTCATCAAACCACAAAAGGCAGAAAAAGAGTGGAAGACAGAAATAGAAACAGAGAATAAGGGCAACAAATAGGAAAAAATAACAAATATGGTAGCTGTTAATCTAACCATATCAGTCATCACTTTAAATTTCAATGGTCTAAATGCACCAATTAAAAGACAAATACTGTCAGAGTGGATCAATAAACAAGACCCAACCTTATGTCATCTATAAGAAACTAATTAAATATAATGACACATACAATAATAAACTAAAGAGATTGGGAAATATATATCATGCTAATAGTAGTCAAAAGAAAGCTGGAGTGGCTATATTAAATTCAGACAAAACCAATTTAAGAAGAAGGAAGATTACCAGGTATAAAGAGGGGTATTACATAATGATAAAGGGGTCAATTCTCCCAAGAAGACATATTCTCCTTAAGGTATATGTGCCTAACAACAGAGTTTTAAAATACATGAGACAAAAACTAATAGAATTTCAAGAAGAAATAAATATCCCTGCACTTGACAGTTCCAGCAATCAGAAAAGTAGGAAGGACATCAATTAACTGAACATCACAATCAATTAACAGTATGTAGTTGACATTTATAGACTACTTCACCCAACAACTGCAGAATACAAATTCTTCTAAAGATCACATAGAACACTGATCAAAATGGATTACATTTTGGGCAATAAAACACATGTTAACAAACTTAAAAGAATAGAAATCATACAATGTGTGCTCTCAGACCACAGTGGAATTAAACTAGTAATCAATAACAGAAAGGCAGCTGGAAAATCCCAAACTTCTAACTAACACACAGGGTAAAGAATAAGTCTCAAGAGGAATTTAAAAATATTTTGAGCTAAATGAAAATAAAAGTACAACTTCCCATAATTTGTGGGATGCAGCAAAAGTAGTATTTAAAGAGTATTATTTTGAATGCCTCTATTAGAAAATAAGACAAATCTTGAAAAAAAATCTAAGCTTTCATATTAAGGAACTAGAAAAGGAGGAGCAAATTATATCCAAAGTAAGCAGAATAAAAGAAATAATAAAATTACAGCAAAAATCAGTGAAATAAAAAACAGGAAATTAAGAGAAAAATCAACAAAATTAAAAGCTGGTTCTTTGAAATGATCATTAAAATAAATTGATAAACATCCTGCCAAACTAAAAAAATAAGAGACACAAGAAACTGATGTCATAAATGAAAGAGGGGTCATCACTACTGACGTAATGGATGTTAAAAAGATAATAAAAGAATATTATAAACATTCTATATCCACAAATTTGATAACTTAGACGAAATGGACCAACTCCTTGAAAAGAGTTGATAAATTAGATAATCTGAATAGGTCTATGTCTATTAACAAAATTGAATCAATAATTAATAACCTCCAAAAGAGATTATTATCTGGGCATCATTACCAGATGGGTTCACTGGTGATTTCTACCAACATGTAAGGAAGAAATTATACCTATTCTTTAAAATCCATTTCAGAAATTAGAAGCAGAGAGAATACTTGCTAACTCATTCTATGGGGCCAATATTACCCTAATATCAAAACCAGACAAAGACATTACAACAAAAGAAAACTATATTTCTCATGAACATAGATGCAAAAATCCTCAACAAAATATTAGCAAATTGAATTCAACAATGTGTGGAAAGAATTATACACCACAACCAAGTGGAATTTATTCTAGGTATGCAAGTCTGGTTTGATATTTGAAAAACAATCACATCAACAAGCTAAGAAAAAAAATCATGATCATATTAATAGAGGCAGAAAAATATTTGACAAACTTCAACACCCATTTATGATAAAAATTGTCTGCAAACTAGGAAGAGAGAACTTCTTCAACTGGATAAAAAACAAAACCAAAAAAAAAAAACAGCTGTTAAAAGACCCCTACAGCTAACTTCATACATAATGGTGGAAAACTAGACGCTTTCTCTCTAAAATCAGGAACAAGACAAAGATGTTCCCTCTCATCATTCCTATTCAACATTGTACAGGAAATCCTAGATAATGCCATAAGACAAGAAAAGGAGATAAAAAGCATACAGTTTGGGAGAAGGAAGAAATAAAACTGTCTTTGTTTATAGATGACATGATTGTCTATGTAGGAAATTCCAAAGAATCAAAAACAAGGAAGCAAACAAACGACAACAACAAAAACTTCTGAACTAATAAGATATTGTAGCAAGGTTGCAGGATACAAGGTTAATACACTAAAGTCAATTGTTTTTCTATATACTAGCAATGAACAATCAGAATCTGAAATAAAAACATAGTGCAATTTACATTAGCAATGAAAGAATGGCACACAGGTATAAATCTAACAAAATATATACAAGATCTACATGATAAGAAGTACAAAACTCTGATGAAGGAAATCAAAGAAGAACTAAATAAATGTAGAGACATTCCATATTCATGGGTAGGAAAACTAAATATTGTTAAGATATTAGCTCTTCCCACCTTGATCTATAGATTCAACTCAGTCCCAATCAAAATCCTAGTGAGTTACTTTGTGGATATCAATAAACTTATTGTAAAGTTTTTTTGGAAAGGCAAGAGACTTAGACTAGCCAACACAATATTGAAGGAGAAGAACAAAGTAAGAAGATTGATAGAATACCTGAATTTAAGTCTTGCTGTAAAGCTATAATAGTCAAGACAGTGTGGTATTGGTGAAAGAACAGACAAATAGATCAGTGGAACAGAATAGAGAGCCCAGAAATAGACCCTCACAAATATAGTTAACTGATCTTTGATGGAGGAGCAAAGGCAAATTAATGGTGAAGTGATAGGCTTTTAAACAAAAAATCTTGGAATGATTGGACATACACATATAAAAAACAGTTCTAGACACAGACCCTATACCTTTCACAAAAATTAACTCAAAATGGGCCATAGATTTAAATGTGAAATGCACAACCATAAAACTCCTAGAATATAACATAGGAGAAAACCTAGGTAAACTTGATTTTGTGATGACTGTTTAGACACAATACCAGAGGCACAATCCATGAAAGAAAACATTGATAAGTTGGACTTCATTAAAATTAAAAGCTTCTGCTTTGCAAAAGACACTGCTAAGACAATGAGAAGACCAGAAGACTGGGCGAAAAAGTTCGTGAAACATGAACCTGATAAAGATCTGTTACCTAAAATATACAAAAAACTCTAAAATTCAACAATAGGAAAATGAAAAACCCAGTTAAAAATTGGCAAAATATGTGAATAGATACCTCACTAATGAAGAAATACAGATGGCAAATAATCTCAATGTCATATATCATTAGGGAATTACAAATTAAAGCAAAACTAGGATACCACTGCACACCTATTGGGCTGGCTAAAATCCAGAACACTGACAACACTGAATGTGCAGCACAGGAACCCTCATTCATTGCAGATGGGAATGTAAAATAGTACAGCCACTTTGCAAAAGAGTTTGGTACTTTTTACAAAACTAAACATACTCTTAACATATGACCCAGCAATCATGTTCCTTGATATGTAGTGAAATGAGTAGAAAACTTATGTCCACAAAATAAAATCCTGCACACGAATGTTTATAGCAGGTTTATTCATGATTGCCAAAATTTGTAAGCAACCAAGATGTCCTTCAGCAGATGAATGAATAAATAAACTGTGGTACATCCGGCACTAAAAAAATGGGCTAGCAAGCCATGAAAAGACATGGAGAAACCTTAAATGCACATTACTCAGTGAAAGAAGCTATTCTGAAAAGGGTATGTACTGTATGATTTCAACTATATGACCTTCTGGAAAAGGTAAAACTATGAAGACAGTAAAAAGATCAGTGGTTGCCAGAGGTTGATGTTTAGGAGGAATGAAGGAATAGTCAGAACAAAGAGAATCTTTAGGGCAGTGAAACTATTCTGTATGATACCACAACGGTAGATAACATGTAGATAAAGGTAGATAACATTTGTCCAAACCCATAGAATGTACAACCCTGAGCGTGAATCCTAATGTAAACTATGAACTTGGGGGGTGATTATTTATCAATGTAGGTTTACTGATGGTAACAAGTATACAACCTGGTGGGGGATGTTGAAAGTGCAGGAGGCCCTGGGGGGGGGCGGGGGGATGCAGGGAGTGTATGGGAAATCTTTGTACTTTCCACCCAGCACCTCGCCCTTTTTGATCCACATTCTCCAGTCTCACATATGGTGCAAGACCACCACCTTCCTGTTTTTGTTACTTGGTTTTGAAGGACATGTCAGGCAGTTTTTAATCTGCCTGGCTGGTCACTATTTTACATGATGTTGAACCTAGCCTCTCATTAATGCCCTGTGTAGATCTGACCATCCTTTTGCTTTTTCACACAACCACATATGCATTTTTTAAATTGAATTACTTTAAAAACTTTTTAGTCACTTGTTTTTAGTCAGCTGGTCACTTGTTTTGACCAATATAACATCATCCTTTTTTAAGTTAAAATAATTAATTTTTAATGTTCTGATATGAGTGGTGGTTTAATGCAATTATTGCTTATAATTTTCTCAAACAAGAGCTATAAGATACCAAATTAGGGATAACAAGGTTTAAGATCACTTGCAAAGGAAAATAAAACAATATTAATTGGCACCTATTAGTGAATCAGAATCATGTTCAGGAGTAAATATTCTTGTAAACTTCCAA
The DNA here is from genome assembly GCF_009873245.2 of Balaenoptera musculus. NCBI lineage: Eukaryota > Metazoa > Chordata > Mammalia > Artiodactyla > Balaenopteridae > Balaenoptera > Balaenoptera musculus. Next base: position 18,844,818 of record NC_045790.1, on the reverse strand, counting down.
ATTTGCTGGCACATTTCTTCTAAGTTTCTGTGCAAAAGCCTTTTTCTTCCTAATGATGACCATGATGCTGTGTTCCCTTCGTTTGATTTATGAATGCTGTCTTCTTTTGACTCAGGGTCAGTATGCTGAGTTTCTTCAAAGAGAACACACTCACTTTACCCCCTGTAAAGATTACTGTTCCTTGGCACACATGGGATGTGGAGATTTACACTTCCCGGGTATGTCTTGTTGCCTGAGGATGAGGGAGGCGTGCCATAAAGCTGCAGTAATTCCTTAATGGAGATCCACCTAGGGGCCTGTGAAATATTCATGCAGTGAAAATAGAAATCTGATTTATACAGATTTTTAGTATTATCCCAGGACCACTGCTCCATGAACTCTAAAGGTACCCTGAAGTTACTTTCAGTAAATCCATAACTGGAATGTGTTTGGGCACGTTGTCTGCTCTTGACAGGCCCACTGAAAATACGTTTGGGGTTTTCCATAGTAACATTTTTAATTCATGGCAAAAAGTGGTTCCCAAACCTTTCAGAAATAATACCATTTGCTACTAGAGAATAAGTCAATGGACAAGACAAAATACCAGATTGCAAGCTTTTAAGAAAAAGATGTTGTTTCACTGAGAAAGAAAAATATCTCCTGATAAATCCGACGTTAGCACCACAGTGGACTTCTGAGGGACTTCTTCCTTCTACATTTGGCCCCCTCTCCTTGTCCTAAAAATGGGATCCCCCATGGTGTGTGTGTGTGGTGTGTGTAAGTGTGCAGTATGTGTGTGTGTATCACGTATACGTATTTTAATCAAGACATAGTTACAAACAGTGGAATGCATGGGTCTTAAGCTCACAGTTCAATGACTTACCAAATGCGCATAGGCCTATGCAAACAATACCACAGCCAACACATAGAACACCTGCATTAACCTCCAATGTTCTTTTCCAGCAACTATTCTGATTTCAATTCCCGTCTATTAGTAAATACAATAGGAACAATTTTTGTCCAGCTTTTTTTTTTTTTTACTTAGCATAATGTTTTTAATATTCATCTATATTGTTGTATGTTTCAGCAGTTTGTTCTTTTTAATTACTGAATAACACTCCATTGTATGAATATAACATAATATGTTTATCCATTCTACAGTTGATGGATTTTGGTTGTTTCCAGTTTTGGCCATTACTGATAAAATGGTTATTCTAGTGCAAGTCTTTTAGTGGATATATGCTTCTGTTTTCTTTGTGTGTAGTGGGGGTATAAGGAGAGTACGTACATATCTACACGTGGAATTCTTAGATCGGAAGAAGAGTGTATGTTTAATTTTATAAGATATTGTCAGCTTTCTCAATAGTTGTATAATCTTACACCACTTCCATCAATATATGAGAATTGCAGCAGCTTCATACCCTCACCAACACTTGGTATTGTCAGTCTTTTTAATTTTAGCCATCGTAGGGTTTGCAATGGTTGTACTGGTTGTAATAACTTTTTATGTGTTCATTAACCATTCATACACATGCCTTCTTAATTGAAATACTTGACACAAATACACATACCTTTGCTTCTGAGAAACTAGAGATAAGATTATTTATTGATTCTTTTCCTATAGCCTTAAAAAATATAAGTGATAGGAAAGAATGAGAGTTCTTAATAGAGAATTCACTCTATTAAGCAGAGTGAATGCCAACAAATTGGCAAAATAGGTTTAAAATATTGTGGGGTTTTTGCTTTTCTATTTTGGTTCTTTGTCCCTCAGTTTGGGTGTTATAGTCCTTGTGATGATATTTATCCTTATTTACCTACCTACTGAGACAAACTGTTTTCTTCATGACCTTCAAGACTTAGCTACCTGTTGTACATTTCTCTTATGGCCTTGCCAAAATAATCAGATATCAAAAGTAGTCACAAATTTCAGCCAAGATAATGACAAATTATGAGGGCCACCATGTTACCTGCACACATTTTACTGTAGTATACATACATACCCACATACACAATTCATGAATGTTCAGCTAAATGAATCTGTATAAAATGAAGACGCTCAGATCAAAATGTAAACCATTTTTAACACTATAGCATATTCCCTAGCACCCCTCTCAATGATTACAACCACAAAGATAACCACTATTCTGATTTTCATTAAAATATATTTGTGTCACTTGTTTTTCAAAGTTTTATAAATGCAGTTATCCTATATGGACTCCTGTGACTGGCTTCTTTCCCTCAGCATTATGTCTATGAGAATTACCCATGTTGATGTGCAGAACAGTGGCAGTTTATTTTTCATCACTGAATAGTATTCCATTGTAAAAATGCACCACAATTCATTTGCCCATGCTAGCCAGGGGCACTGGGGTTATTTCCACTTTTTGGCCTTTGCAAATAATGCTATTAGTATTTATTTATTTATTTATTTATTTCAGGTGCACATATGTATGAATTTCAGTTTGATATATATTGGCTGTGTGTATGTTCTACCTTAATAAAAACTAGTTTTCTAACATAGTTGTACTAATTGACACTTCCCAGACGTGCATAAGATTTCTTGTTGCTCTATATTCATACCAACATCTGATATTATCAGGGTTTTTTTTGGTATTTTAGTCATTCTGGTGGGTGTGCTATTATTGTGTGTGCTCATTGTTGTTTTAATTTGCATATTCTTGATAATTAATAGAGTAGAGAATTTGTTTTTTGGAATAGGCTTTATTTTTCGGAGAAACTTTAGGTTTAAATAAACTGAAAGTAGAATTCCCATATATTCTCTCTTCCCTGCCCCACTAGAATTTCCTGTATTACTAACGTCTTGCATTGATGTGGTACATTTGTTACAATTGATGAAGCAATATTGATACATTATTATTAACTAAGGTCCATAGTTTACATTAGGGTTCACTTTTGGTGTTGTATGTTCTGTGGGTTTTGACAAATGCATAATGACATGTGTCCACGGTTACAGTCTTATACAGAATAGTTTCACTGCCTTAACAATCCTCTGTGCTCTGCCTATTTATCCTCTCCCTCTTTCCCAATCCCTGAAAATTACACAATTTTTTACTGTTTTTATAGGTTTGCCTTTTCCAGAGTGTGATATAGTTGGAATCATACAAAATGTAACATTCTGAGACTGGCTTCTTTTACATGGCAATATACATTTAATGTTCCTCCATGTATTTTCATGGCTTGATAGCTCATTTCTTTTTATCACTGAATAATATTCCATCATTTGGATGTACCATAGTTTATCCATTCACCTACTAAAGGACATCTTGGTTGCTTCCAAGTTTTGGTAATTATGAATACAGCTGATATAAACATCCATGTGTAGGCTTTTGTATGAATGTTAAATTTTCAATTCCTTTTGGTAAATACCAAGATACATGATTGCTGGATCATGTAGTAAAAGTATGTTTAGTTTTATAAGAAACTGTCTTCCAAAGTGGCTGTACTACCACCAATATGGATTTCTACCACCAATGAATAGACTTGCAGAACTTTGATATATTTATTAACCATTTGAATATTTTTTGGTGAAGTGCCTGTTCAAGTAAACTGCACATTTTTTAATTTGGTTGTCTTTTTTCTGTTTATTTTTAGAAGCTTTTATATAGTCTGGAAACCAATTGTTTGCTGATATATATATATATATATATATATATATATATATATATATATATATATTTGTTGGATACAACTTTTGATGAAATGAGATTCCTACTGGTTGTTTTTGATGAAGAGAGGCTCTTAATTTTAATATAGTCCAAGATATCAATCTTTTATTTTATATTAGTAACTTGTGCCCTGTTTAAGAAATCTTTGCCTACCTGAGGCCATGAAAATATTTGCTTGATACATTCTAAAATCTTTATCATTTTCCTTTTTATACTTAGGTCTTCAATCTATTCAAAATGGATTTGTGTGTGTGCAGAGACATGGATCACTACTCACATTTTTCATAACGATATTTAATTGATACAGCACCACTTATTGAAAAGACTCTTCTTTCTCCATGCCCTGCAGTGGTACCCTTCTCATACACCAAAGTGACCATAAAGGTGTGGTCATGTCTTGTCTCTCTTGTTTCATCCTGATTGTCTATTTGACATTCCTTCTGCCAATGCCACACTCTTCATTGCTATAGTTTTGAGTCTTGAGGTCTGTAGTGTAAGGTCTCCAACTGTGTTCTTCAAGATTGTGTTTGCATTTATTAACTCTATACATCTTATATTAATTTTGAATCAACTTGTCAAATTTCCCAAAAACACCTGCTGGAATTTTTATTGAGATCGCACTGAATCTATAGATCTGTCCCACAATATCTTGGCTTCCACCTCCAAACACAATCTTTGTTTTCATGTATTTTGGTCTTCTTTAATTGGTAGTGTTTTATAGTAAATTGTGTAATGGGCCTGTATATCCTTGGTGAATTTATTCCTAGGTATTTGGTTTTTTTCTGATACTTCTATGCGTGGCATTATTATTAAAAATGTATTTTCTAATTTATTTCTAATACATAAAAATACCATTGATTATTGTACATTGGCCTTTTATCTAGTGACTGCTTATTTCACTTATTATCCTAATATTATCTGTAGATGGCTTTGGACTTTGTACAAGTATGATCTTCTGAATAATCACAATTCAATTTTGTGATTAGGTTTTAATGAATATTTTACATCTTAAGTTCAATGATGAGATGACTGCTAATTTAGTAACTATCTGCTTCTCAATGCAATGAAATTGGGAAGGATATCAATGACTTCATGGATTATTTGGTCAATAAAGTGAGGGTTTTGAAGCCTGTAATAGTATGACAATGCATGGGATATATTCCTAAGTGACATCAGGAGGGTACAAAAGTGTTTGTATAGCTTAATTACAATAACTACTAAAACAGGTGCATGTGTGTAAACATGTTTGCACTTGAAAATCTGCATAGCTTTTGACTCAGCATTGTACTTCTAGGAATTTATCTTAAGAGTAATTTTAAATATGTTTGAAATTTCATCTAAAAGGATATTCATTATACCATTTTTCATCAAAGTAGAAACTTAGAGAAATAGCTTAAATGTCCAACCATATAGCCTGGGTTCATTTCATTATGATAGTATGATGGAATTATCGATATATAGAGACATTCAGAATGATATCATAGAATTAATTAAGGGAGAAAAATGTTCATGATAAAATAAGTGAAAAAACAGGTTGCAAAATCAAACAATCCCATTTTATCTGTCAGTAATTATGGGTGCATATACTCAAACCATATTGGGGGAACTTCCGGATTTGTCAACAGTAGTCATGTCTGTGTTGGAATTGGGGTAGATTTTATTTTCTCATTTCTGTTTTTACTGCTTTAAAATAATCGCCTACAATGAAAATGCACAAAATTGTATATTAAGTAATTCATACATGTGTATTTGGAATATAAATGATATATGCAATAAACTATAAATAATACTTTTGTTAGGGCGTTAAGATTGTTTGAAGATTTTTATCTTCTCTTTTATTTTTTTCAGTTTTCAGTAATATTGCTTCTAAAATGGAGGTATATAATAATTTGGACGACCTCCAACAGGGAACAGTTTATGATGAATGTACTAAGAGCCAGAGTGACATTACCGGAGGAGGCTGGTTCCTGGTGGAGGGTGAGAACAAGTTACAGCTGTCTTATGTCAAGGCCGTTTGGGCTGTAAATTGCTCCTTCAGGCTGGCATAGGGCTCAATTTCTTGGACAGAATTTACATCACTAACATCTCACCAGAACAGGTTTTTAAAATAAAAAAGAATGCACTAGAACAGTAGAGAATCTTGTGCTGTTATCTCATTTTTTTAAACTTAGTTTAAAAAATAAAATCAAAACTACTTTTTCCCCACTTCTCTTTTAAGCATAGAATGGCTAATGGACCTGTAATAGTTTGCTAGGGCTGCTGTAACAGACTGCATGACTTAAACAACAGGAACTTATTGTCTCACAGTTCTGGAGGCTAGGAGTCTGAGATCAAGGTGTTGGCAGGGTTGGTTCCTTCTGACAGCTGTGAGGGAAGGATCTGTTCCAGGCTTCTCTCTTTGGTGGTAGATGGTCGTTTTCCCCCCTGTATCTTCATATTGTCTTCCTTCTATGTGTGTTTCTGTGTCCAAATTCTCCCTTTTCATAAGGACGCCAGTCATGCTGAAGTCACACCTAATAAGCTCATTTTAATTTAATTACCTCTTTAAATACCCTATTTCCAAATATGGTCACATTCGAAGGTACTGGGGTTTAGGAGTTCCAACACATGAATTTTTTTTTTTTCGCTTGTTGAGTTTAATAACCACATTCTTGCAAAGGGTATAACAGAAAGAGGACTGAGTCAGAAAAAGCAGAAGATGTTTGTATTACTATCCTAGGGCTGCTAACTCGGTGACTTACGACAAGAATTTATTCTCTCACAGTTCCAGAGGCCAGAGTCCAAAATGGAGCTGTCGGCAGGGCCATGCTCTGTCTGAAGGCTCTAAGAGACAACCTTTTCTTGTGTCTTTCAGCTTCTGGTGGCTCCTGGCATTCCGTGGCTTGTGGCAGCATCACCTCAATCCAACACATGACTTTTGGGCGACACAATTCAACCCACAAAAGTGACATTCTTATTTGTGGTACTTATATGTTTGTCAGCTTGGTTTATAAGAGTTATAGAAATCATTTACAGTCAATTTTTTCCCCTCACCCACCTAACCTGGCATCTGGTTCATGGTAATGGTCCTGTGGTAATGAACAATATAACCAAGGCTTCTGATTGGACTGTGTTGTGGTATCTTGATTTTCATCTGCTGGGCATAGATGAACTTCTCATAGACATTGACTTCCAGTGGTTTTCGCTTCCCAGAGGTGGGGAAGTCCTTCAATCTGACAGGACTTTTGTGATGGCAGATCCTAGAGCTATTGGAAGGAATTCTTGTCTCCAGATCATATCCTACCTTGTCAAAAGCACTGAGCACAAAACATAATAGCTGGTAGCCATTGTAACCTTTACATATAATAACTATCCACTTTCACCCTATGGGATGCTCAGTGAGGATGAAGATGGACACACCAGAGATGAACTGGAGAGTTACAGGGTGAACAACAAGGCACAGGAAGATCAGTGGTTTCCAAAATATGGATGAGTTTTTAGAACTGGGATAGGTGTTAGATATGAACTGGCTGTCCCACTCCCTCATTTATGATAGGACCCTAAATGTCCGGTAGAGGGAGAATGGTTAAATTCAATAGAATGATTACATAACTACGGCAAACACTTACATGCAAAGCAGGATGGAAACCCATTAGTAGGTCTATGCCTAAGAGAATAGAAACATATGTCCACACAAAAACTTGCATACACATTTTCACAGCAGTATTATTCATAATATCCAAAAAAAATGGAAACAAACCAAATGTCTTTCAGTGGATGAATGGGTAAATAAAATGTGGTACATCCATGCAATGGAATATTATTTGGCCACGAAAAGGAATTAAGTTCTGATATGTGTTACAACATAGATGAAGTTTGAAAAAATTATGCTAAGTAAAATAAGCCAGACACAAAAGGCCACATATTGTATGAAAAATCCAGAATTCACATGAAATATCCAGAATAGGAAAATCCACAGAAACAGAAACCATACTAGTGAGGAACAAGGAGTGACTGCTCCTGGGTATGGGATTTCTTCTCATAAAATTTCCCGATGGTGACAGTGGCCTAACTGAGTATGGTAAAAAACACTAAACTATACATTTATAGGGATGAATTTTATAGTATATGAATTATATCTCAGTAAAGCTGTTATAGACTAAGGAGATGTATGAGAAGGCAGGAGAAAGCTGTATACAGAGGCTCTGGTTTTGAAGTGGGGTGTTCACTTTATGACTTAGGTGTTCCTCTGAGTGCTGGAGGGGTGTAGCCTGTGGCCCATTGGACTGTGTGGTGGGAGGGGGCAGGGTCACTGGAGGAACTGAGATTGGATTGCTGGAGGTTGGATGGGTCAGCCAGGGGATGCTGTTCAAGTCACCAGAAAGATGGCAGGAGTAGTAGACAGGAGGACTGTGAACCCAGGTCCAGGGTCTTCCATGAGTGAGTAGGAGAGATGAGAAAGTCAAATTAGGTTTAATCAGCCCCTGTAGCCCCTGGGAGCCATGATGACTATACTAAAGACTGTTTTACTTTAGACTATAGATTCTCTTTTCTTCTTTTTTAAAAAAAAATTTTATTGAAGTATCATGTAGGTTTCATGTGTATAGCACAGTGATTCAATTATACATATGTATGTTCTTTTCCAGATTATTTTCCCTTACAGGTTATTACATAATATTGAGTATAGAAATCACAGATATTTTCATTTTGTACTACGGTAGTTGTAGATATCTCCAAATATCATTTACTCTCTCGCTTCTTTAGTTATTTACACTAGTTATGAGACTTGTGGCTAGATCTTGTTTTTCTTTTAATTTAATTTTTTTTATACAACAGGTTCTTATTAACTAATAATAAGTTATCTATTTTATACATATTAGTGTATATATGTCAATCTCCATCTCCCAATTCATCCCCCCCCCCCACTTTCCCCCCTTGGTATCCATACATTTGTTCTCTACATCTGTGTCTCTATTTCTGCCTTGCAAACCAGTTCATCTGTACCATTTTTTTAGATTTCACACATATGCGTTAATATACGATATTTGTTTTTCTCTTTCTGACTTACTTCACTCTGTATGACAGTCTCTAGGTCCATCCACGTCTCTACAGATGACCCAATTTCTTTCCTTTCTATGGCTGAGTAATATTACATTGTATACATGTACCACATCTTCTTTATCTATTCGTCTGTTAATGGGTTTAGGTTGCTTCCATGACCTGGTTATTGTACATAGTGCTGTAATAGAACAGGGTAGAAAGTCCAGAGATAAACCCAAGCACTTATGGTCAACTAATCTATGACAAAGAAGGCAAGGATATACAATGGAGAAAACACAGTCTCCCCAATAAGTGGTGCTGGGAAAACTGGACAGCTTCATGTAAAGAATGAAATAGAACACTCCCTAACACCATACACAAAAATAAACTCAAAATGGATTAAAAACCTAAATGTAAGACCAGACACTATAAAACTCTTAGAGGAAAACATAGGAAGAACACTGTTTGACATAAATCACAGCAAGATAACTTTTGACCCATCTCCTAGAGTAATGGGAAAAAAACAAAAATCAACAAATGGGACCTAATGAAACTTAAAAGCTTTTGCACAGCAAAGAAAACTAGAAAAAAGACAAAAAGGCAACCCTCAGAATAGGGGAAAATATTTGCAAACGAATCAACAGAAAAAAGACTAATCTCCAAAATATATAAACAGTTCATGCAGCTCAATATTAAAAAAACAAACAACCCAATCAAAAAATGGGCAGATGACCTAAATAGATATTTCTCCAAAGAAAACATACAGATGGGCAAGAGGCACATGAAAGGCTGCTCAACATCACTAATTATTAGAGAAATGCAAATCAAAATTGCAATGAGAAAAATCTTCCAAAAAACAAAAGCCCAGGACCAGATGGCTTCACAGACGGATTCTATCAAACATTTAGAGAAGAGCTAACACCTATCCTTCTCAAACTCTTCCAAAATATAGCAGAGGGAGGAACACTCCCAAACTCATTCTATGAGGCCACCATCACCCTGATACCAAAACCAGACAAAGATATCACAGAAAAACTACAGGCCAATATCGTTGATGAACATAGATGCAAAAATCCTCAACAAAATACTAGCGAACAGAATCCAACAACACATTAAAGGGATCATACACCATGATCAAGTGGGGTTTATCCCAGGAATGCAAGGATTCTTCAATATATGTAAATCAATCAACGTGATACACCATATTAACAAATTGAAGGATTAAAAACCCTATGATCATCTCAATAGATGCAGAAAAATCTTTTGACAAAATTCAACACCCATTTATGATAAAAACCCTCCAGAAAATAGGCATAGAGGGAACTTACCTCAACATAAGAAAAGCCATATATGACAAACCCACAGCCAACATCCTTCTCAATGGTGAAAAACTGAAGCCATTTCCACTAAGATCAGGAACAGACAAGGTTGCCCACTCTTACCACTATTATTCAACATAGTTTTGGAAGTTTTATCCACAGCAATCTGAGAAGAAAAAGAAATAAAAGGAATCCAAATCAGAAAAGAAGAAATAAAATCATCACTGTCTGCAGATGACATGATACTATACATAGAGAATCGTAAAGATGCTGTCAGAAAACTACTAGAGCTAATCAATGAAATTGGTATAGTAGCAGTATACAAAATTAATGCACAGAAATCTCTTGCATTCCTATACACTAATGATGAAGAATCTGAAAGAGAAATTAAGGAAACACTCCCATTTACCATTGCAACAAAAAGAATAAAATACCTAGGAATAAACCTACCTAAGGAGACAAAAGACTTGTATGCAGAAAACTATAAAACACTTATGAAAGAAATTAAAGATGATACAAATAAATGGAGAGATACACCTTATTCTTGGATTGGGGGAATCAATACTGTGAAAATGACTCTGCTACACAAAGCAATCTACAGATTTAATGCAATCCTTATCAAACTACCACTGGCATTTTTCACAGAACTAGAACAAAAAATTTTACAATTTGTATGGAAACACAAAGGACCCTGAATAGCCAAAGCAATCTTGAGAAAGAAAAACGGAGCTGGAGGAATCAGGCTCCTGGACTTCAGACTATACCACAAAGCTACAGTAATCAAGACAGTATGGTACTGGCACAAAAACAGAAACATAGATCAATGGAACAGGATAGAAAGCCCAGAGATAAAACCACGCACATATGGTAACCTTATGTTTGATAAAGGAGGCAAGAATATACAATGGAGAAAAGACAGCCTCTTCAATAAGTGGTGCTGGGAAAACTGGACAGCTACATGTAAAAGTATGAAATTAGAACACTCCCTAACACCATACACAAAAATAAACTCAAAATGGATTAAAGGCCTAAATGTAAGGCCAGACACTATAGAAGTCTTAGAGGAAAACATAGGCAGAACACTCTATGACATAAATCACAACAAGATCCTTTTTGACCCACCTCCTAGAGTGATGGAAATAAAAACATAAATAAACAAATGGGACCTAATGAAACTTAAAAGCTTTTGCACAGCAAAGGAAACCATAAACAAGACGAAAAGACAACCCTCAGAATGGGAGAAAATATTTGCAAACAAAGCAGCAGACAAAGGATTAACCTCCAGAATATACAAGCAGGTCATGCAGCTCAATATCAAAAAAAACAAACAACATAATCCAAAAATGGGCAGAAGACCTAAATAGACATTTCTCCAAAGAAGATATACAGATTGCCAACAAACACATGAAAGGATGCTCAACATCAGTAATCATTAGAGAAATGCAAATCAAAACTACAATGAGGTATCACCTCACACCAGTCAGAATACCCATCATCAAAAAATCTACAAGCAATAAATGCCAGAGATGGTGTGGAGGAAAGGGAACCCTCTTGCACTGTTGGTGGGAATGTAAATTGATACAGTCACTAAGGAGAACAGTATGGAGGTTCCTTAAAAAACTAAAAATAGAACTTCCATACAACCTGGCAATCCCACTACTGGGCATATACCCTGAGGAAATAATAATTCAAAAAGAGTCATGTACCACAATGTTCATTGCAGCACTATTTACAATAGCCAGGACATGGAAGCAACCTAAGTGTCCATTGACAGATGAATGGATAAAGAAGATGTGGCACATATATACAATGGAATATTACTCAGCCGTATAAGAAATGAAATAGAGTTATTTGTATTGAGGTGGATGGACCTAGAGTCTGTCATACAGAGTGAAGTAAGTCAGAAAGGGAAAAACAAATACTGTATGCTAACACATATATATGGAATCTAAAAAAAAAAAGAGGTTCTGAAGAACCTAGGGGCAGGGCAGGAATAAAGACGCAGACATAGAGAATGGACTTGAGGACACAGGGAGGGGGAAGGGTAAGCTGGGATGAAGTGAGAGAGTGGCACTGACATATGTACACTACCAAATATAAAATAGATAGCTAGTGGGAAGCAGCCGCATAGTTCAGGGAGATCAGCTCATGCTTTGTGACCACCTAGAGGGGTGGGATAGGGAGATTGGGAGGGAGACGCAAGAGGGAGGGTATATGAGGATATATGTATACGTATAGCTGATTCACTTTGTTATACAGCAGAAACTAACACAACATTGTAAAGCAATTTTACTCCAATAAAGATGTTAAAAGAAAAACTGCAATGAGGTATCACCTCACACCGGTTAGAATGTGCATCATCAGAAAATCTACAAACAACAAATGCTGGAGAGGGTGTGGAGAAACAGGAACCCTCTTGCACTGTTGGTGGGAATGTAAATTGATACAGCTACTATGGAGAACAATATGGAAGTTCCTTAAAAAACTAAAAATAGAATTACCATATGACCCAGCAATACCACTACTACACATATACCCAGAGAAAACCATAATTCAAAAAGACACATGCACCCCAATGTTCATTGTAGACTACAGATTTTTTTTTTTACTTTTTTAAATTTAATTTTTATTTTATATTACAGTTGATTTACAATGTTGTGTTAGTTTTGGGTGTACAGCAAAGTGGTTCAGTTATACATATACATATATCCATTCTTTTTCAGTTTCTTTTCCCATATAGATTATTACAGAATACTGAGTAGAGTTCCCTGTGCTATACAGTAGGTCCTTGTTGATTATCTATTTCATATATAGTACTGTGTATATGTGAATCCCAAACTCCTAATTTATCCCTCCTCCCCACCTTTCCCCTTTGGTAACCATAAGTTTGTTTTTGAAGTCTGTGAGTCTCTTTCTGCTTAAGAAATAAGTTCATTTGTATCATCTTTTTAGATTTCACTTGTGATATCATATAGCACTTGTCTTTCTCTGTCTGACTTATTTCACTGAGCATAATATTCTCTGGGTCCATCATGTTGCTGCAGATGGCATTATTTTGTTCTTTTTTATGGCCGACTAATATTCCATTGTATGTATGTACCACATCTTTTTTATCCATTCTTCTGTTGATGGACATTTAGGTTGCCTCCATGTCTTGGCCATTGTAAATAGTGCTGCAATGAACATTGGATTAGGGTGCATGTATGTTTTTGAACTATGGTTTTCTCCAGATATATGCCCAGGATTGCTGGATCATATGTAGTTCTATTTTTAGTTTTTTAAGGAACCTCCATATTCTCCATAGTGGCTGTACCAATTTACATTCCCACCAACTGTGTAGGAGGGTTCCCTTTTCTCCACACCCTCCCCAGCGTTTATTGTTTGTAGACTTTTTGATGATGGTCATTCTGACCAGAGTGATGCGATTCCTCATTGTAGTTTTGATCTGCATTTCTCTAATAAATAGCGATGTTGAGAGTCTTTTCATGTGCCTGTTGGCCATCTGTATGTCTTCTTTGGAGAAATGTTTATTTAGATCATCTGCCCATTTTTTGATTGGGTTGTGTTTTTTGTTTTGATGTTGAGTTCCATGAGCTATTTGTATATTTTGGCAACTAATCCCTTGTAGGTTACTTTGTTTGCAAATATTTTCTCCCATTCTGTGGGTTGTCTTTTCGTTTTGTTTATGGTTTCCTGTGCTGTGCAAGACTACAGATTCTTGATGTGGAGTTTTTAAATGGACATCCTCTGAAATTGTATGCAAAATTCTACATGTGTACAACTAATGTGTATTTTTTTTCCTTTGGGGAGAGGATTTCATGACTCATCAGATTTTCAAAGCAGTGAGTGATAAAATAAAGAGGCCTAAGAATCGCTGCTGTCAAGGATTTGTGTCAGGAATAACTCAATTTTCCACTCCCCCATGGTGGGCCCTGAGGGGATTTAGCGTGGAGAAAACCAGGATAGTTTTCCTAGTTAGTTAAGGTGCATCTTCCGATACACAGAAAAGCACTAAAATCATTAACTTGACTGTTCGTTTTGTGATTAGCAGCAATCTTTTGATTTTTTTTTCCAACAAAAAGTCCTGTATACCCTGGCTCCTCCCTTACCTCTTTGGAACAGTCCCTCAGAGCTATCTAAAAAGCTGTATCCCAGGCTATAGTCTTCAGTAAGTCTGCTGAATAAAACATACTTCTCAACTTTCAGGTTGTGCAATTTTTTTAGTTGACAGCACTGAGATTGCAGTTAATTACAGCATTCCTTTTTTATATCTCTCAGCATTTTCTAAATTTACTACAATTAACATTTTAAATCACAACAACAACAACAAACAAATAAAGAACCAAAGTCATAGCATACTGCATTTTTTTTTGGTGGGATGGTTGGTGAAAACTTTGCATTTCAGAAATCTCCTGTTATTTATGCAGTTCTGTTAAATCTCCACCAAGACATCAGGAAAGGAGGTTTATAAAAATTTATTCAGCTGGCTTTGGACTGTAGGGAAGCAAAACTTGCCACCCCAAAATATCTCTTTGACATGCAGATTATTTCAAGCTAAGAACAACCAAGGTCCAAAAGACTAAGGAAGAAACTTTGGCCTTCCCCCTAATTTCCTGAAAGAATTTAGATAGAGGGCCTGTTCCTGGACTAGAGCTATCACCAGAGATAGCTGCAAGGAATATGGGCCAGGTGTGGTGGGGGAAGCTCAGCAGGGCCTAGAGAGCAGAGTCCACTGTGTGTCCCATTGTCTCTGCAGGGCCCAGCAAACATTTGTTTAACAAACATTTGCTTTTACCATGTCCTCCGCTTTGAAGTCCCAAACCACTACCCCCAACATCTTATTTCATCTCTAGCTGAAGGTGGTATTAAGGTGAGGGTTTTGGCCATTTTTGCAAGTTACTGGGTCTCTCCCATGTATACATATTATTAAACTTTTGTTTAATATGCTCCAGTTAACCTGTCTCATGTCAATTTAATTCTTAGACCAGCCAGAAGAACTTAGAGAGGTACAAGAAATTTTCTTCCTCCCTGAAGGTCAATCTTGAAAATTCAGGAGATGGTCTCCTGGAAGCTTCAATACCTGGCACAGTCTGAGTGGTGTTGGTGCTGGACCCTGTTTGCTGTTCTGCAGCAGACCCTGGGAATCCACAAACAGGGATTCTCTTCTCCATCCCTACCTTCTTTCAGCTGAAATTACCTAAAATGAACCAAGAATGCCTTGTGATGGCAAAACAAGCTCTCGTGTGCAAGAGAGTGCAGGCTACTTGTCTGTGTTCAGAACTTAGAGGTGACTTTTAGGGTGAAGGGGACACACACTTTTCTCTTCGGTGGTCACTGGGGCAATGTGGGCATGGTAAGCATAAATGCTCTACCACACTGTACCTGTCCCTTAGACACAGAGGGTTTCTGCATCTCTCCACACCACCCCCCCTTCCATGACTTCCAGTGGGTCCATGTAGTAGTTGCTTCTAATGCAGGAAGACTTTACATATGCTGTCTCATTTAATCTTCACAGTGGCCCATGCCATTTGGGTTTTCCTATTTCCATTTTATAGATAAGAAAACTGGAAGCTTAGACAGGTTGAATGATTTGGCCAGAATCCCACAATGTGGAGACAAGGTTCCTGTAGGACCTCTGAGTTTTCCTGGGCAATTATATAAGCTTGGGGAGTGACCGCAGGCTACATGGTGGTCCCTCAGGGGTGTGGACAGTGTGCTTGCTTGCAGAGAATGACTCACTGGGAGTTTTACTGTTTCTGAGCTGGGAAGTATCTCAGGGCTCTGAAGGACACTCCTGTGTGAAGAAGCCCCTGCTGCCCTGTGGGCCTTTGGAAGGATGAGATGAATCAGAAGCTCCCACACATTCTTTTCAGGCATCCCAGACCATTCCTCCAGAATAATAAGGGTTCTGCTCTGTGGCTCCTTCCTAGTGGTAGAGGTGGTTCCACATCATCTGTGGAGACAGTTGAGGGTCACACCTGTATGAAGAGGCTGTAGGCCATGCTCTAACACCAGATGAAGGACCAGATGAACTGTGTGACTCTTGGATTCATGACCCACACGTGTACTATGGCAGCAACACAGCAGCCCGCAGACCTCCTCCTGAGTGTCTTCTGAGGGTGTTTCCAGCAAAATCCTGAGATGTCCTGCCAATACAGAGGAAGTACAGACTCCCAACTAGTCTGGGTACCTGAACACCATGCGAACTAGGAGATGTTTCAGAGCAACCAAGCTAGCTTTAGAAGGGCTTGCCAGGAAGCTTTTACACTTGAGCCCTCATACACTCATTTATGGGTGACTTTCTTATTAATGGATGCTATAGACATTCCTCCCAGAAAATTCACTTACATGTGCACACAGTATTCGTTGGCAAGCTGGGAAGCTAGCACGTCACTGCACATTTGCACATTACACTGGAGGACATCATTAAATGACCTCATCTTTCTGCTCCCTTGGGTGTTTTAATTCACCATGTGAGTCTCTGGGGGAGACATCCACCCTCTCCCCTAATGGGCCACCACATGAACAGGGCTCGGCTTCTTTAGACCCGTTCAGAGCAACTCGGGCAACAGGCTCGGCTCACCGTCTGCAGATTTGGGCCAATCCTGGAAAGACTGGCTCGCCAAGGTCTCAAAAGAAGGACGATCACGTCAAGAGAAACTTTTACTCTATCGGATATTTAACATCTATTTTATGATATGGAGCATATCTCCAGCCATTTTACCAGTGATCTATTTTTGATGATTGCTCTATAGTTTTTTCTCTCTATTCACATTCCAATGCTGTACTATGACTATAACAGCACAAACACTACAATTTGCCCCTCCAGGTTGATCCAGATTATACACCTAGGTGAAGAGGCAGAAAACAGTTTCACATTGAGAGGCACCAGAACTTAAATAGAAGACAGACCTCTATTTCCCAAGAGCATTTGCAAATGCTCCCTGAACATTCCCACAGAATGTTCCCTGATGCAGCTTTGCATAGTGAAGTTCTGAGATGCCAGATTTAGTACAAGTTCCTCTCACTCTGCAAATGCCAAGATATGTGAACACATCTTTTGCAATGGGAACAAACCCTGAGGTATTCAAATCTTTGATGGCTTTGGTCATATTTCTTGGAAACATTTAACAACATTTCTAAACTGAATATTCAAGTGGTGGCTTCTCAAAGCTCCTTAAATATCTTCAGCAAGACTGTTTTGAAGTGGTTCTCTCCTAATATTGGTCAGGTGGGCCTCTGTGGGGACTGGAAAGTTCACTCTCACACAGGAGTACCTTCCCAGATAGGAACTGCCCAACTCCTTGGGAGAGGGGAGGGACCTGGCTGGGAAATGGAGAGTGAAAGGGCTCATGCTCGGGTGGGACCAGGCCACACACAGCTGTACTGCTTGGAAGACGTTAGGAAAGGAGGGTTGGCAGATGGGCCTCGCAGCCCGAGGGGCCTGGGTCCTCCCTGATTTGCAACCTATTAACTCTGTGATTTTGGGCAGGTCACTTAACTTCTCCAGTGATCAGTGCCCTTGTCTGTAAACTGCAACAATAAAAATATAACAACAATTTAAAATTCAATAGGTTGCTGGGAAGGTTAAATAAAATGATGTATTTAAATCACTTGATATGGTGCCTGGTCAATCGTGAGTGAATATAAAATGGAACACCATTTAACTATCACTGACAGGTTGGTCGTTTAAACTTTCTGAGCTGTGGTTTTCTCAACAATTGGAACTATTGCATGTGGGGTGTCTGGGCACACAGGCCATCATTTTATACCACCACACCCTCTTCTATGACAAAGACTTACTGGTGTCCACCATTGTGTCCCTGTTATATGGGATTAGAAGGGCCCTGGAGAGAGGGCTTTCCATGTCCTGTCAGAGGAACTTCTGATTCTAACAACATCTGCCCCAACTCCTGGGGCTCTTCCCATCACAATTCCTGCCTCTGTAAATCAGTGATCCTGTTTCTAAAAATCAGAACATCCTTAGCGTCAGATTGCTCACTGCTGAGCTGGTTCAAAGGAAGGCGACTTGGGTTCTGTTAAGAAATTTCAAAGGAAGTTTGGAGCAGTGGTAGCATTCTTGAAATGGCCATGTCGGTGAGGGACACAGGGCACAAAGGGCTGAGAGGCAGAGGAATGGTTGGGGTAGAAGGCTGGTGCTGAGGTCACCTGGGAGCAGAGCTTGGGGCAAGGACTGAAACCGAGCAGGACCCTATAGGGATCCTGGGTACAAAAGCCTTTATGTGTCCCATTCTCTGAGTTCCAAAGGGCAGGTTCAAACAGTTGCTAATCAGGGAAGGGAGGGGCTACAGAGGCAAGGGAGGAAGAGTCAAGAAACAATAGTGTTGTCTTGGGGCAGGGTCCTGGTTTCCCTTCAAGGGATATACATAACATGATCTCTGAGCTCTTCTGCAGAACTAAAACCCCCACCAAATGGAAGACTTGATGAAGCACTCTTCATTCCAGAGAAGGTCACAGTTTGCCTATCATCACCTGATTCCAGATGATCTCTGGATTGAAGGTATGTGGGCCCTGCACCCACCCTAATCCTTATCAGCAACCTCACTGCCCCTTGACTTTAAAACTCACACACACACCACCCCCCTCCATTGGGACACACAGTTTTGAGGGCATTAGCCTGCTGTGGCCCCCTTTGCCTGGCAAAGCAATAAAGCTATTCTTTTCTATTTCACCCAAAACTCTTGTCTCCAAGATTTAATTGGGTGTCAGTGTACAGAGGCCAGATTCGGCTTCAGGACCAGTGGCTGAACACCTGTGCGGGAAGTTGTAACAGTCAGCTCTGCCTGCCTAACAAAGTACCAAGGATGGGGTGGCTTAAACAGTAGACACTTATTGTCTCACAGTTCTGGAGGCTGGAAGTTCAAGATCAAGGTGTCATCAGGGCTAGTTTCTCCTGAGGCCTCTCTTCTTGGCTTGTAGATGACCATCTTCTCTCTGTGTCCTCACATGGTTTCTCTTCTGTGCATTTCTGTGTCTTAATCTCCTCTTCTTAGAAGGATGTAAGCCAGATTGTATTAGGGCCCACCTTAATGACTTCATTTTAACTTAATCACTACTTTAAAGATTCTCTCCAAATACAGTTCCATTCAGAGGTACTGGGGGCTGGAACTCCAACATATGGCTTTTGAGAGACAAAATTCAGTCCATCATGAAGTTAAGCTTGATTCGTGGGCCTGCAGCTTTCCCAGAAAGGGAATTGAAAGGGGGAGGACTGGAGACCAAAGGACAGAAGTTTGCTGCAGTTCTGCTCATTGCCACACCACAGTACCCCAATTTCTGCTGCCCACTTCCTACCAACTCCAGGTCTCACATCCATCACAGAAGCCCTGAGTCCTGCTCTGTGGCTGGACTCTTCAGTAACAACATATGTCCAGTGTTGATGGATCACACATCGTCCACCAGTCCCCAGGGTATTCCATTTCACAGGCTGCTTGTTTGCTTATTTGCCAGGAGCCAAGGGGGAGGGGAGGGGGAGATCCACTGTTTTATTTGCGTGATCTGTGTGGGTGGCCATAGTTGCACCCACTTGGTTGAGAACTCATCGGGAAGGTGATAGCTGCTGCTTGAGCCCACCCCCTGGCTTGTACTGGCTACTTTACATCCACATCAAGAAGGTAGATGGGGATTTTAACTTAAACCCATTGTTTTAGATGTTTTTTAGAAGATACATAAATAGTTTGATAGTACCAGTGTTCTATATCATTAGCTAAAATTTTAAAAGTAACACATCTATGGAGCTCCTTTCCATGTGGCCTCCCTCTTTGTCTCTGTGTTGGGAGAAAAATGACTAGGTTTGGGAAACCACGTGCAGGGTTGAATGGTGCATACAACCCAAATGTCTCAGAAGCACACATTTCCCTGAGTGTGCACGCCTGGTCTTACCCAGTTTGGTGACCTCCACATTTGGTGTTGGAGGGGGTGCAAATGCTCCCATGACAGTGGCTGCTGGGGGATGTTGAACCTGGGAATGGTGGGCATGTTTCCCTCACATCCAGCTTCTCTGCTCCCAGGCTCAGCAGTCCCCCTCTTGGAGCCTCAGATGATTGTCTGGGACTTAGGAGTGCCCAGTATCACAGGCCACATGCAATCGTTATGAGGACCCTCAGAACAGGGAGTAGCTCAAATATACTCTCAGTGATGGTTATCATTTAAAGGGAAGCTTTCCTCTTTTGATTTGAAACACACTCTTCCAGGGTAAATGCCCCCTTTGGGTAACAGGATTTCAAAGTTCAAGCTCCCAAGGCCATCCCTCCCCTCTCTCATGTCAGCATGGGTAAAGGGGGAGTTTGGTCTGTGTCTGGCCAGTGGGACTGAACGGCCTCCACTAAGTGTTTTTGGTCTTGTCCATGAGGTCCTGATGATGGTTTTCTGCAGGCACCTGATGCTGAAGTTCAAGGTCTCTGTCATGCTGCCCTCCACTCACTGGTGTCCTCACAACGGCAGCAATCCTGAGCCTCTGAGGTCCATTGGTCACTTTATTACCTCCCACACCTCGTCCAGGGGATTCAGGAACTCTGAGTCACCTGCACTCCACAGGTGTGTCTTCAAGAGACGAGGTAATTTTCTCAGGTCCATCTTTCTAGACCCCTTTTCTGCCCCACCATCCCCAGACATCCTGAGAGGGGCAGGGAAGCTGTCCTGGGCTTCCGGGCTTCTACGGGAGTGTCTCTCACAACCTACTTTTGCCCAAGTGTGGAGGACAAGGGTGCTGAGTCACCTTTCAAAGACTCAGGGAATGTCTCCAACTTTCTTTCTCTTCCTTCCCTGTTCTAAAAGGACATCTGTTCCTATCTGGTTGGGAATGTCTCCTCCATAATATCTTCTCACTTCCTTGTCCCAGGACATCTCCATCTCCTGTCCCATCCCTTCTCCTGGGAGATAAACCTTATTCTCTTGATCCTAATGACAGAGGGGTTCAGGCTTAGGGGAAAACTGATTGACTGGCAGAGAAATATTAGGAAATATCAGGAAATATTGTTTATTGATAAAAATATTATCTCTGTTAGTAATCAGAGGAAAGAAACATGGCCTGTTATTATAGAGATGTCAACCCTACGCTATAATTAATCCATTAAAAATCAAAGATAGAAAATCCTTTCATTAGCTGCAGAAACTTATACTATCTTAGGGGGATATGTGTAAGAACCCTCATTTTCTTAGGCTAAATCAGAGGCCAAAGAATGTAGAATCTGTCTGTTTCTGGTGGGTTGATCTGTTTCAGGGCTTGGCACATCCATAAGAGTATGAATTTGAAAACTTGAGAATATATTTCCAAACTTTCCTTCTATTCAATTCCTGTATCAGCACTGAAATCAAAGAAGTTAATAGGGAGCAGACACACACCTTTGAAAAGGGTAAATTTTATAAATAGACAAACTTGACTTTCTAAAATTTATTAGGGGCTTTTATTTAAAAGTAGGGTATAGGAAGAGGAACACTCAAAATTGAGATGTAAATCCGTGTACCATCAGTGCCAACACATGGTATAAAATGGTTCAAACTGAATCACAGGTGGTAGGTGAAAATGGCTTCTGTTTGGAGCTAAAGTCTGCCAAATTCTTAAACTTGGATTCCCTTATTTCAGAACTTGATGATAATTTAGATTTCACTTGTAATAGAGTTTGAGGTGGTAGTATAGATAAAGAAAGGGTTTATTACACAAATTAATATTGTATCCAAGGTTGTGGAAATATGTTTAGCCTTGTGAACCAAACTGCTAAAGTACTTAAAATAATCTGTAAAAAAATTAAATAATTGCCCAATAAAACAGTTTATTATTATATATAATATTAATAATTATATATTAAAGCAGGAACTGGGTGACTGTAGTTGCCCATCAGCATGATCCAGGCTTGTCAGCATGGTGTCCAACGCAGCCAACTTGGCTGAACTCAGAGGCCAGGTAAGCCTCGGGTGGGCGGTCAGCTGCAACCTACCCTGATGGGTCCTTCACTGTTCATGTGTCAGTGCCAAAAACCAATGGCAAATTAATGGGAAAAGTACTTGCTGTTATCCCATTAATAATAAAATAAAGTAAAAGTACAGGTTTGGGGTCCATATCTCCTACTTAGTTCCTAAATTCCTCTGTCACCCATTAGGTGACAGTAGCAATATATATTTATCCATGATATTCATGTTTGAATGTATGTTTAAGAATGAAAATCATAATTAGCATCCCAGAAATCCTTACTAAAAACATTAAAAGGATAGAAAGAGAAAAACAACTCTTCAGCTATGAACCAGCCATACTGAACAGCTGAGGACCTCCAGAATGGGCTCTGTCCTGGTGGAGGCCGTAGAGCCTGGCTGTCCCCTCCCGCCTGGGGCTGAGGAAACACTCCTGGGAGTTGCAGCCCTCCTGGGAAGTGTGCTCACATCTAGGGCACAGCAAGGACGCCAAGGGTCAGGGGGCAAGGGGGACCTCCACTCCAACAGGACCAGCCTGGAATGGACACCTGAGACTCAACCACCGGCTGCTCTGGCCCCAGACGAGGCAGGGAGGATCTCTCCCAGCAACTGTGGCTGTTAATGGAGAACTGCCCAGAGCCCACAGCAGTCCCACCGGCAATGCGGTCACACCAAGTACAAATTGTAACATGTCAAATCAATCAAATTAAAAAAAAAAAAACTGATTTTTTAAAAAAAGGAAAACTGGTTTCTTAGTGCTCAATCTCAATATTTTCCAATTAACATGTGAAAGAAGATTATTGATTAGGAAAGAAAAGTAGACCCAGACACATTGGTCCTGGGTTCTGTAACTTTCCTGGATTCTAGTCTGACTCTCTCTCTGCCTCTCCCATTTGTCATTTCTTACAGTCTCTCTCTCTCTCCCTCTGTCTCTCTCTTGCTCTGGGAACTATAGTTTCCCTTGTTGTGGGCAGCTCTGGGAGGGGTGTGGAGGAAAGGAATGAAAGGTCACTGAGGACTTGGAGCAGAACCAGCTCTGAAAGACCAAATTCCAGGCCCTGAGAATGTCACATGGTGTCAGATCAAGGTTGGGAACAAGAAATTGGGGCTGACGTTTGGAAGGGTTGATGGGGGAAGGAAGGGGAAAAGGAAAATGCGTAGAGATGGTTTTCATATGTTTAACTTTTTTGCTTGACTTAAACATATTGTTTCCCCAAAGTTGAACACCTCCTTTATAAAGAAAGAATAAAATAAAAGAAGCTTAGACGTCGTACCAGTAACTAACTTACTTCTGAGTTTCCTGGAGGGTGTGCACAAAGAGGAGACAGAAAGAGCCAGCCCTAATGACAAGGATGAGCTCTGGAATGTTGACAAGGGGAATGACTGAGCAGCAATTTCTTTTTCCACATCAGAGTGGAATTTACATTCAATTCAGGAGCCCTCAGAGGAATTTCCCCCGTCTCTCATTTGGCCCATGAATTTTCTGGCTAGGAAAATCTCTGAGCAGATGCAAATGTCAACAGTAGGGAGATCTGGTTGACAAAGAGAAGCAGCCTTTGTATCTCACTGCAGTTAAAAAAAAATCAAATTCCTAGTTTCATGGGCATGACTGCCCTTTTGTCAAAATCAGGGATCAGGGACAGGCTGGGGGTTGAGTGGAGCAGGTTCTTCATCCAAAAAGACATCTTTTAGTGACTTGGCCAAGGCTGGAGGAGTGGGGGACAGAATAGACCCCATGGACGTTGTTCCCAGAACAAGAGAGCAGGAGAGAGAGTGAAACTCAGCTCTTGTCTCCCGAGAGAACGGCGACCATGTGCCAAGCAAAACCTCTGCATTAAGGAAAGGATGCTTGTTTGAGGCCCAATTTACAACTGAGCAAAGGTAAAACTAGTGCTGCCTGCTGTTTAATACCCGTAAGGCAACATCCCTCCAGACTGCCCCCTGCCGGTGGCCAGGGCACTGGGCTGCAGGGGAGGGTCTGGTTCTCAATGACCTCTGCTGCTGAGAGCCCGTGCAGCTTCCAACAGGTTCCAGCTTCTCCACATGGAGGTGATCACTGAGATCTGGGATGCCAACCAAGAGTGGAGGAATACATTTAAAAAAATTGACGAGACACATGTCTAATCTATCATCATGATTATTGATGAACATTCATTTGCAGCTCCTGACTTGTGCCATGGTCTGTGAAGGTCAGTAAGGACAATACATGGTCTCCCCCTTGGGCTGCCCAGTATGTGGTTAGAAAGGGGTATGTACGTGCTCTTAAAAAGGATGAAACAAGAGCTGTCACATAGAGCCACACACTGAAACCTCCTCTTACTAGATATGTGTATATATACAGATATACTTCGCAGTTTTATATAAATATGTAAATACATAAATATAAGTATATTCATATTTTTGGTTCCAGAACCCCTCTTTCCCCATACCAAAATTCACAGATGCTCATCTCTTACATAAAATGGCATAGTATTTGCATATAACCTGCACATATCCTCCCACATACTTTAAATCATTTCTAGCTTACTTTTAATACTTAATACAATGTAAATGTTAAGTAAATAGTTGTAAACACAATGTAAATGCTATGTAAATAGTTGCTGGTGCACAGCAAATTCAAGTTTTGCATTTTGGAAGTTTCTGGAATTTTTTTTCTGAATGTTTTCTATCCACGTAGGTTGAATCCTCAAATGCGGAACCTGCAAATACAACCAACTCTGTATATTAAATCTCACAAGGAAAGTAAAATTGGAAAGTCCTTAATTTATTGACTCAGCTCTTTAAATGAGTTAGTCCACAAAATGCATTTTACTAATTTCTAAAATTCTGGATTCAGAAACACGACAGCACTCTGGAAAAACCAAATTGGTGGTCAGTAAATGCATATATCTCAACCACCAAATAGGGGCTGCTGACTCCCTGAAAAGGCCAAAAAGCAAAGTCATCTCATTCTTATTCTTTATAACCGATGGATCTGGTATTTTTATAGGCATCACCTGCTTTGAGGGTCTTCTGCCAAGCAAAGCTATTTCTACAGAAAGAGTGGCAGGTGCTCGCTGGAGGCAATTTCTCATGCCAATTGTGTGCAAACAAAGAAAGGGCAGAGAGCATTTCCCTCACCATCCAAGTCTACAAAGGTTAACCCCCTGCAGTTGCTGACCTACAGTGCGCTCAGGGCTTCAGATGGAGATTAAGGCAATAACAGGATGCTCTGTACTTTGGACCAGCAGGCTCTTAGATAGGTAGATGCATTTCAGGGAGAATTTTAATGAACCCAGCCTCCTTTTTTTTTTTTTTTTTTTTAAATTTAGTTTCGGTTGCACGCAGGCTTTCCCTAGTTGCGGCAAGCAGGGGCTACTCTTTGTTGCAGTGTGCGGGCTTCTCATTGCAGAGGCTTCTCTTGTTACAGAACACAGGCTCTAGGTGCATAGGCTTCAATAGTTGCAGCACATGGGCTTAGTAGTTGCGGCACACGGGCCCTAGAGTGCGCAGGCTTCAGTAGTTGTGGCGCACGGGCTTAGTTGCTCTGCGGCATGTGGGATCTTCCCGGACCAGAGATCGAACCCATGTCCCCGGCATTGGCAGGCGGATTCTTAACCACTGCGCCGCCAGGGAAGTCCCTGAATCCTGTTTCTTGCATCTTCTACACCCTTTTCTACACAGAAAAGCACTACAATCATTAACTTGAGATGTCTGTTTTTTGTAACTAGCAATAATCTTTTACCAAGATGTATGCTTGACTGCATGTATTCCCTAACAAAAATCACGTATAAACTAGCCTCCCCTGCTTACCTCTTTGGAGCAGTTCCTTAAAGCCTTCTGACAGGCTGTCTCCCGGGCTACAGTCCTCAGTCAAGACCCTGAATTAAACCTACCTCACAACTCTCACACTGTGTGTTTTTCTTTTCTTGACATGTGTGTCTTGTGACACAATGCTTAGAGATAAATTGCTATATCATGTCTTAAGAGATGGACTTCATCTTTTAAAGCCTGTATTTTAAAATATGGACTTTAAAGAAATCTGGGAAGGAGACTTCCATGCATCTCAAGTGCTGAACAAGATGCTTATAAGATATTGATGTCTCTGTTGCTGACTCTGGGCTCTTCCATCTTGAAGCTGGGCAAGTACAGGCCTTGTAGGTCTGTGAGGTGCAACCCAACACTCCTACAATAGATGATTATGGAGCTTGTATTTTTCTGTGTCTAACTTGTACATAGGAAGCAAAGTCATGAGTTTTGAATGCTCAGAGGCCATTCCTCACCTCAGCTTAATTTTGTTCAGGTCGATAGCATTTTTTTTAAAGCTCACACATTTTGTTATTTTTAAAAAATCTTCAAGTTCCTAGATTGGGGCTTAAAGGTCCTAGTTTTTGAGCAGGGGTCTGTCCTTGAAATCTATTTTCAATCAAGCAGAAACTCTGCCAGCTTCAGTATTTCTTCTGTACACAAGCAATGTGCCATTTTCATGGGTCCTGGACACCAATAAATTCCTGGAGTGGCATGGTGTCATATATGTTCCTAATCCTCCAGGATGCTTAACAAAATAAGGTAATCCAAGCCCATGAATTAGCTGTTCACTGACTGCTGTGTGGTGATATTTCAGAGAAGCAAAGGGAAAAGAAACTCTGACACAAGATATTTCCTCTGAAATAACCAAAATTACCATGACAATTGCTGGTACATGCTGCACATATAACAGGTACATAATAAATGCAGAGGAAAGAGTTAGCAAGTACACAGGCTAATGTTGTCCATAATGCAAAGTGGCAGGATGGGTGGCCTGAATTCCATCCTTTCCATGCTGGCTCTAAGTGAAGGCTCACAAACCCCAAGTGGGCCACCTCCTTTCTTTCCCTTTATGTCAAAGTGTATTTTCAAACAACTAAACACATGACTCTCATACTCTCCTAGACTGAGGGTGTATCAAAGGTTTATTTATTTAACTCATTAAAGAGAAAACTAACAGGCAAAGGATGGCAAAGCCAGTTCAAAGGATGATATGAGGAAATATAAACATGCATATACACATTCAGTGGGGAAAAAATACTGCTTGAACTGTATCATTTTTATCACACAGAAATTATTTCCATCTCTAGTGGACAAAAATCACTGGCAATTCAACAACATTGTATTAAATTAACATCTAACTTTACAAAGTCTGGCAGTAAATAATAGTAAGCAGCAAGCCCGATAGTTTTTACTTCTTAGAACATCAAATGATTTTTAGGTGGGCTTGTTGGACAAAGTCGAATTATGACATTTACTCTTTTTATCATTTTTCCTTTTTGTGATGTTTTTTCTTAACAATCAATGCAAACAAGGTATATCCTGACTCTTAGAATGTTGAAGAAGGATAACCCTAAGCAGAAAAAAATAAAATGACTCATTATCCTAGTCTGATTTAGGATTTACCATCAATAAAATGATTATCACATTTGATCTTTCCCAAACCCTTTGATTTACTGTGCATCAAAAACAATTGTTCTCCTGAATCTAAGAACTTTGTAAAGGCATTTCTCCCACTGTATTTGCTTATATAACACGAGCAATTCATTAAGGAAATAATTTGCATTTAATAGATGGTTATAATAGATTGTTATTAGGATCTACTGCTTGAATCAGGAGAGGAAAGAAAATGAAAACAGAGGTTCCTTATTTGAATAGCCATCTCTGCTTTGTTTATCAAAATAATGGCCAAAATCTGGGCAGGAATGTGTCAGAAGCCCCTTGCTAAAGGCAGTGCTGGTCAAGCTAGGAAAAGAACTTCTTGCTCTTGGGTGGGAATCATTTTCATTCACTGTTATTTTTCAGACATCATTTATCAAGTTAAGGAAGTTCCCTTCTCCTCCTAGTTTGTTAAGAAATTTTATCCTGAATGAATGTTGCATTTTGCTAAATGCTTTTTCTGTGTCTGTTGAGATAATCATATTAAGTTAAACTTTTTACTTTGAGATTCTTGTAGATTCACATGAGGTTGTAAGAAATAATGAAAAGGATTCTGCATACCCTTTACTCAATGTTTCTGCCCAAGGTAACATCCCCCAAAACTGTAGTACAATATCACAACCAGGATATTGACATTGATACAGTCCAGATACAGAACATTTCCATCACCTAAAGGCTTCTTCCTGTTGTCTTTTCATAGCTACCCACACTTTTCTCACCTATTTTTGGGTTTTCTATTCTGTTCCAATGATCTTTTTGTCTACCGCCCCCCAATACCACATACTCTTGATTACTGTAGTTATAAAATAAGTCTTAAAATCTGGTAGACTGATTGCTCCTACTTTAAATTTTAAAAATTATTTTAGCTATTCTAGTTGCTTTGCCGTTCCCAAACAAATTTTAGATTATGTTGTCTACATCTATAAAAAATCCTGCTGGAATTTTTATAGGAATTGTATTAAAACTGAATATAAAAAATTTGTAACAATGTGTGTGGTGGATGTTAAGTAGACTTGTGGTGATCCTTTCACAATATATACAAATATCAAATCATTATGTTGTACATCTGAAACTAATATAATGTGTCAACTATAATTCAATTTTAAACAACTGAATATTAATTTGGGAAGAATTGCCATCTTTACTATATTGAGTCTTCCAATCAATGAATGTGGTATATTTCTTCTTTTGTTTAGAAGTTGTTTTCCTTCACCATCATTTTGTAGTTTCTAACATATAAAGCCTGTGCATGTTAGATTTACACTTAAGTACTTCATTTTTTGAGCAATTGTAAATGGTACTGTAATTTTAATTTTGGTTTCCACATGTTCATTGCTAGTATATAGAACTATAATTAATTTTTGAGTGATTTTGTATCATAAGACCTTATTAAACTCAGTATTAAACTCACTTATAGAGGTTTTTTGGTTTTTTTTTGTAGATTCCTTGGGTTTTCAACACAGAAAACCAAACCACATTATTTGAAAATAGAGCCAGTTTTCTCTCTTTCTGATCTACATGCCTTTTATTTCCTTTTCTTTCCTCCTTGCACTAGCTAGAATTTCCAGTACCACATTGTTCAGTGGTGGTGAGAGCAAACATCCTTGCCTTGTCCCTGACTTTAGAGGAAAATATTCAGGTTTTCACCACTAAGTATGCTATTAGCTGTAGGGTTTTTGTAGATGTTCTTTACCAAATTGAGGAAGTTCTCTTTTATTCTATTTTTCTGAAAGTTTTTATCATAAATAGGTGTTAAATTTAGTGAATAATTTTTCTTTATTGATTGACATGTGATCATGTAATTTTTCTTTTGTATGTTAATATTATGGTTTACAGTGATTGATTTCTGAATATTGAGCCAGCATTAATTGCATCCCTGGGATAAACCCCACTGGTGATAGTTTATAATTCTGTTTTATATATGCTGAATTCTATTTACTAATATTTTGTTAAGGATTTTGCAACGATATTCATATATTTTTCTGTAGTTTTATGTTTGCAATGTCTTAGTCTAGTTTTAGTACCAGGGTAAGACTAGCTTCAAAAAATAAAGTGGAAAGTGTTTTCTTCTTTCTTATTTTCTGGAAGATAACGTGTAGAATTTGTGTTAAGTCTTCTTTAAACATTTCATAGAATATTCCAGTGAAACCATATGGGCTTGGAGATTTCTTTTTTAGTGAGTTATTTTTCGTGAGTTCCATTCCCTTAAAAGTTAAAGGGTTACTCAAATTGTCATTTTCATATTGTTCAAGTTGTGGTAGATTGTATTTTCTGAGGAATTGGCTGATTCCATAAAAGTTGTCAGACGTGTGTGTTTATTTGTTCATGGTACTTCTTTATTATCCTTTTGATATCTCTAGTGTTTATAGTGATATCTTCTGTGTCATCCTTGATATTGGTAATTTGTCAGTCTTAGAAGTTTGTCAAATTTATTGATCTTTTCAAAGAACAAACTCTTTGTTTCATTGATAGTCACCATTGTTTTACTGTTTTCAGTTAAATTGATTTCTGCTCTCGTTTTTATTATTTCCTTCCTTCTGCTTGCTTTGAGTTTATTTGGCTTTTTTTCCATGTTCTTGGGGCAGGAGATTTTCCTCTTTTCTAACATATGCATTTAGTGCAATAAAATTTCTCTTACCACTGCTTTAGCTGTATTACACTGATTTTTTTGATATGTTACATTTTCGTTTTCATTCAATTCAATGTGTTCTTTTGTTTCTCTTCAGACTTCCTTTTTGACAGTGGATTAAAATATGTTGTTTAGTTTCCAAGTGTTGGAGATTTTCTTACAATCTTTCTATTACTGATTTCTAGGTTGATTATATTATAAACAGAAAATGCACTCTGTATAGTTTCAATATTTTTCAGTTTCTCAAGGTTTGCTTTATGGTCCAGGATATGATTTGCCTTTGTGTATGTTCCATGAGTGCTTGAATAGAATGTGTATTTTGTGTTGTTGGCTGTAGTATTCTATAATGTCAATTAGATCCTGTTGATTGATGGTGTTGTTGAGTTTCTCTATAACTTTGCTGATTTTCTTGATAGGTGTATTAATTGGTAAGAGAGGGGTGTTGAAGTCTCCAGTTATAATTGTGGATTTGTCCATTTTTCCTTTCAGTTTTTTTTCATTCTTTTAATTACTGTTTTTTTCTTCATATATTTTCCTGCTGTCTTGTTTAGTGCATACATGTTTAGGATTGCCATGTTCTTGGTGATTGACCTGTTTATCATTATATAATATTACTCTCTACCTCTGGTAATTTTACTTACTCTGAAGTCTACTTTATCTAATATTAATATAACCACTCTTGGGTTTTCTAAATTACTATTTGTATAAAATATATTTCTTCACCTTTTTACTTTCAACCTACCTATATAATTTTATTTGTACTGAGTTTCTTATAGATAGCATGAGTCATGTTTTTCAATCCATTCTGTCAATTTCTGTTTTTTAATTGGTGTATATAGACCATTTACTTTAAACATAATTTCTGATATATTAAGGCTTAAGTCAGTCATTTTATTTTTTGTTTTCTGTTTGTTCTCTCTGTTTCATGCTTCACTATTTTCTTTTTTCTACCTTGCAGTGAATCACTTGAACTTTTCTTTGGAATTCTATTTTGATTTATTTATAATGCTTTAAACATAGTTTTTGACACTATAGAGTTATAGTGTATCTCTGTATAGCTTTTTTAGTGGTTGCTTAGGTATTGCATGTATATGTATAGCATCCATCTACTAGTGTCATAATTTCACCATTTTGGATGAAATATAGAAAACATATCTGCCTTTGCATCTCTGTACCTTCCCCCATTTATAATATACTTGTCTTAAATATTTTTCCACATACACTTAGAACCACATCAGACAGTATATAATTTTTTGCCTCAGCCATCAAACATAATTTAGAAAACTAAAGAAGAGACAGAAAGTCTGCTGTATTTACTCATATTTTTGCAATGTTCTTTCTTTCATTCTGATGTTCTCAAATTCCTTATTTGATTATTTCCTTCATGTTTAAAGAGCTTTCTTCAGCTATTCTTTTAGGGTAGGTATGCTGGTGACAAATTCTCTTAGTTTTCCTTCATTTGAAAATGTCATGTTTACCTCTTCACTACTGAAGGATGTAAGATTCTGTGTTGACAGTTCTTTG
Source organism: Balaenoptera musculus (assembly GCF_009873245.2). Classification (NCBI taxonomy): domain Eukaryota; kingdom Metazoa; phylum Chordata; class Mammalia; order Artiodactyla; family Balaenopteridae; genus Balaenoptera; species Balaenoptera musculus. Next base: position 18,813,289 of record NC_045790.1, on the reverse strand, counting down.
ATGTGTCTTGGTGTGGATTTCCTTGGTTAATCTTATTTGGGGTTTGCATAGCTTCTGGAATCTCTAGGTTTATGTCTTTTGCCAAGTTTGAGTTGTTTTCAGCCATTATTTATTTGAGCCCTGATATCTTTTTTCTTTTCTTGCAGGATTTCCATTCTCTTGTTACTGCCAGTGGGGATAGAAATCTAGTCTCCTCACATGGTCTCCACTGACAGCATGGTGGTGAAGGCTCCTTGTGATTGAGTAGGAATGAAGGTCTTGGCTCTCTACTCAGGCTTCTCTGACATCACCTTGGGTGGAGGACTGGGGGCTGGGAGCACGTTGTTACAGCCTTATGAGGTTGGAAGTCTAGGCTCCCTACTTGGCCTTTGCTAATATTGGTAAGGATGGGTCCACAGTGTTTTCTGCATTGTTTAGCTGGAGTAAAGCCGATATTGTTTAAAAGTTTACTGACTTTAGAGGCTACTCTTCCTGGTCCTTTGGCTAAAGAAAGTCGGCTTTTGTCCAGGCTTTTTTTAGTCTGAACCCATTGGAGTGTCTGGTTGGCAGCTTCTCTAACACCCAGTTTGGGATACATGAGGCCAAAAGAAAACCCAGTAAATTCATCACCATGTTGGTCCTTAGGTCATGGTTTCTAGCTGGTCTTCCATTTTTTCTCTATCTTTGAGAGTCCTCTTACTTTTTCTATTAGTGTGTGTGGGTATGTATGTTGAGAAATAAGGAAAAGTACATCTACTCCACCTTCCTGGAATTGGAAATGAGAATGTACTGATTGGTTTCTGAATGTGAAACCAACCTTGCATTCCTGAGATAATCCCCACTTTGTCATAATTTATCTTTTTATATGGATAATACAGTCCTCAATTTAGAGTTAATTATGCCACATAATTGAGGCAGGATTTTTCTGTGTAATCTACACAAACTCAATGAATTCGATGTGTTATCAACCAGATGGCAGGAAGAGGCACTATCCTAAGCCCTGTGTGAACATCAGACACCTACTTTTAATCCTTCCAGATGGTTCTTTCACAAAATGCTAATTATCATCAACAGATGAATGGGTAAACAAATTGTGATACATGCATAAAATGGAACACAACTCAGCAATTTTTAAACAATGAACTATTGATAGGATTGATAGGTGCTACAATGTGGATAAATCTCAAAATAACTTTGCTTGGTGAAAAAATCCCTACCAAAGCAAATGTATACTCTTCTATTTATATAAAATTCTTTAATTTATGGTGGCAGAAACCAGATGCACAGATGACTGTCTGTGGATATGGGTGCAAGAGGGAGAGATTACAAAGGGGAACGAAGACACTTTGGGGATAATGTGTATGATCACTATTTTGATTATGGTGATGGTTCATAAGTGTATACAAATGTTGATAGAGTTGTACATGTACTTTTTAAATATGCATTTTTTGTTGATTATGCTGTCTGACATCAAACTGTTAAAGCTGTTAAAAAAGGATAACCCCAAATGTTATGGCTCTCTTGCTATGTAGGGCATTAATCCCTTCTCTTCATCTTAACTTAGAATTCTAATTTCAAGTAGCCTTTTTTTCACTGACTATAGGTACTTGAGACCCTCAAATTCTCCTCTGAATCTCATTTGTCATCCTGCTGGCTCCCTCCTTAACAAGTTAGGCATGTGCTGACTGTGTACTTGAAGGAGAATTATGTTGTTATCATTTTGCAAGTTATCCTTTGACAACATCTACACCCATAAAAGTAACTTTACTTAAAATATCCATACAAATTCTTCAAGAGAAAATATCTATAGATTTAAGTCTGAAATATTCTTCTATCCCCCTTCCTCTACCACTGAACATACAGAAGCAATTGTTTTATAATTGGATTTTTGACAACTTGAGGATTCTTAGTACACTATGAACTTAGAACAATATTTCATGATGTAAGGCATTATGTGAAAATGAAGATGAGACACAGGAACACCTGTATATTTCAAGACAAATATTAAGATCTGTCTGGGAATTTGGGGAGATGGTGCAGAGTCCAGGAAAACAGTATAAGACAGAAAGTACATGCTCTTTAAAAGGAAGTACATATGAAAAATTGAGGGTATTGGTGACTTGTACTTCCGTATTTGGACTCATATATAACTGTCACAAGAGTAATTAGCCCTTTGTTATGCACTCAAAGGAATAAGCCAGATGTCAAAATAATGGACAGAGATGCTGTAGGGAGAAAAGGGACTAAAAAGAAAACTGGGCAAGAGAGAGAAAGTAAAAGAGGGTTTGGATAAATGTATTTATGTTGACTTACCATTAAAGTTAGGGAACAACCTTTTGAAGAAAGAAGCTCTCAGCAATTCAGCTGAGGACCACGGTTGTCTGAGAAAACACAAGCAAGAAAGGATTCTGTGAGGTGTGCAGGCTCCCCTCCCCAGGGCTGCTGCTCCACCAGACCTCCTGAACATACCCCCAAGGTCAGATGACTCAGCAGACATGCTAAAAAGTATTCTAAAGAGGCAGACCTGAATTGAAGTTTCCAACTGACCTGGCTTAGTTTCCAGCATCTGACACCCTATTCATGAAAAAAATGATAGGCCTAGATGGAATTTCCTTCTTTCAAAGATGATTTATGAGCAAGAAATGTTCAACATCAGATCTGTATATAAATATTACCCTCACATCTACTGTTGCTACTCCCTTGGGAGAGGGGGGAAGTAAATAAATGTAAAAATAAAAAGTACATTTCAATTGCAATTATACCTTAATAAAGCTGGAAAAAAATAAATCTAATATCATGAATAAAGGCTACTTGCTTTTTAATATATAGTAAAAAAACATTTCAAGATAAGAATTGTTCCAAGCATAAGAAAAAAATTCAAATGATTGTAATCTAAAATGTCAAAGAAATTAAAGAAAAAATGGAACACTGAGAGAAAAAAAAGGAGCTCAAGGAAGAGATGTTTAAAATTAAAGAAAAGACAAGTTAATAAGAAAAGGTTAAAAGTGAGTTGGAAGGTTTGATGAGAAAAGAAATTTAAGATAGCATAGCACTATTACATTAATGAAAACTATATTAGAAGGAGCAAGAATAAAAATAGAGACTGCTGGAAACAGATTCAATGCAAAAACAGCTTTAAAAAGATCACATAAACAAAATGGAAAACTAGAAAAAGTTTTGGAGAGAATAAAGTATGTAGGAATGCAGATTAAGAAAATTCAACATGTCTGTAACTGGGTTTTCTGAAAGACAGAAGAGAAAAATATTTGAAGTTCTGGTGGTGTTGGGACTTCAAGGATAAAAATGTGAGAAAAAAAAAAAAAAAAAGCCAAGTTGCCTAGAAGAAAGAAAATACATTGACCTCATAATTCCCCAAATAATTATTTTCAGTGGCAGAATACAGTGGAGAAATATGTTGATGATTATGAGGAGAAAAAACCTGACTCCAAATATTATGTAGTCAAATTATCCTTCACTTAAAAGACAAAAGAAAGACATTCTTAAGCTTATATTCTTAGTGTATATAGCACCTATGTGTCCTCCTTAAAAAAGAAAGTTGACAAATCCAATCAACTGAAGAATTTAATGCAGAATCCCAAAAAGTGAAGCCATATTGGGAAATATTGCATCTGTTAAGATTAAATATCTAATCTTTCATCATGTAAGAAAAGTTGATACTAAAATTTATGAATTAATAAAGATGTTGGCATATATGTGTATAATATACATACACACACACACACACACACACACACATACACACAAAGGTAACCACTAAAAGAAATAAAAAGAGACAATAAAACTTTTAAATTACTAGGAGAAAAATAAGTACAACCTCCCCACACATACCACTCACCTAAACACACACACACACACACACACACTCAAAGCAAACCAAACATTAAATTTTGCAAATATATCAAGCATATGTGTTACAACTATAGATATAAAATTTGTTATAAGACATGATTTCTTTGTTAGATCCAAAAGCTAATTCAATTACATGCCAAAGTAAGAGATACATTAAAATTTACAAAGCTTGGAATTAGAGGTTAGATAAAGATAAATCATGCTATTGGCATGAATATTTGAATTTAGAACAAAAGACATTAAAATTTATAAATTAACTCATTTTTAATGATGCAGGATATAGTCACAATAAAGATTAAAATCTCTGGGGCTTTCATGGACCAGATAATGTATCAACAAAACACAAAAGAAAACACCTACTCAAAATACAAAAAGAAATGCACAAAAATAAAAGTATAATAGGAAATGGTAAACCATTTCTTTCAGGACATCACAAAGTACAAATACCTGCCAAAATAAGAATATAGAGAATTTAAACAATGTTATTAATAATTTGTATTATATGTGATATGTGTGTGTACTATATATACATAAATTTCTGTATCTTACAGACAAATATGTCTGCTTTTAAGCACCCATTCAACACTGAACTCATTAAATATTTATAAACATTGACCACAAAGAAGCCACAAAAATTTTTTAAATAGATCACAAAAATAAAACTGGTACAGATCACATTCTGCACTTAACACAAAAAAAAAATAAGGAATTAATGATACAGAAAAGAGAGGGTGCCAAGATCGTTCCTTGGGAGAAAGAATAATCTCTTCAACAAATGGTACTGGGACAGCTGGAATTCTTTCATACAAAAGAATAAACTTAGACCATTAATTCACACCATACATAAAAATGAACTCAGAGTGGACCATCAACCAAATGTAAGAGCTAAATTTATAAAAATCTTAGAAGAAAAATATAAGGGTAAGTCTTCATTACCTTGGATTTGGCCATGGATTCTTAGATATGAGAATAAAAGCATATGGAACAAAAGTAAAATAGATAAACTGAGCTTCATCAAAATTAAAAACTTCTGTGCATTATAGAACATTATCAAGAAAGTGAAAAGACAACACACAGAATGGGAGAAAATAATTGCAAATAATATATCTGTGAGAAGACTCTAGTATCAATAATATATTAAGAACTTGTACAACCCAGATAGAAGTATGGATCTACATAATGAAAAGCACCAGAAATGATAACTACATAAGAAAATTTACAACATATTTATCTTATTATCTAAATGCTTGTAAATATAATTGTCTGTTTGAATGAAAATAATAACAGTGTAGGGTTTATATTTTTAAAAGTAAAATGTTTGGTAATATTATGAAAGAAAGAGAAGAGAAATAGAAGTATACTATTTAAAGTTCTTATACTGTATGTGAAGTGGTATAATATCTCTTGAAGGTAGTTGGTGATAAATTAAATATGCACATTATAAAGCTTAAAGCAACCACTAAAATAACAAAACAAAGCATTATAGTTAATAAACTGACAAAGAAGATAAAACAGAATCACCAAAAATACTCAATTAATGCAAATGAAGTTAGAAAAAAGAGGAAAATGGAAACAAAGGACAGATATAATGGAGAGCAAATAACAAAATAATACGTTTAAATCAAACTATCCCATCTCCATTAAATGTAAATGATCTAAACACTCCAATTAAAAGACAAAATTGGGACTTCCCTGGTGGCGCAGTGGTAAAGAATCTACCTGCCAATGCAGGGGACATGGGTTCAATCCCCGGTCTGGGAATATCCCACATGCCACAGAGCAACTAAGCCCATGCACCACAACTACTGAGACCGTGCACCTAGAAGCCCATGCTCTGCAACGAAGAGTAGTCCCTGCTCACTGCAACTAGAGAAAGCCCACACAGCAAAGAAGACCCAAAGCAGCCAAAAAATAGGAAAAATAAGACAAAAACTGAAGGCTGTCAGAATGGGTTAAAAAGAGCGATTCATCATATACATGTACTCAACTACATGTATATGATGCTTCCAAGAAATGCACTTTAAATATGACACAAATATATTAAAGCTAAAAGAAGTGAAAAGATACCACATCAACACTAATCAAAAGGAAGCTGGTGTAACTATATTAATATCAGAAAAAGTAGATTTCAGAGCAAAAAATATTATCAAGTATAACAAGATCATTTCAGAATGATAAAGAGGCAATTTCATTAGGAGGACATGATAATCTTATACATATGTGCACCTAATAGCAGAGTTTCAAAACAAATGAGTTAAAAACTGAAAGAACAGCAGAGAAATAGACAAATTCATAATTATAGTTGGAGTTTCAATACCTTCTCTCAATAACTGATAGAATAAGTAGGCTGAAAATCAGTAGTAGTGGGTTGGCCAAAAGTTTCATTCAGGTTTTTCCATAAGATGTTATGGAAAAACCTGAATGAACCTTTTGGCCAACAGTATATAGAAGACTTGACAACACAATCAACTAACGACCTAATTGACATTCATAGACTATTTTACATACACACACTGCTGTTTATGTTTATGTAGAATATGTTTATATTCTACAAGTGCACACAAAATGTTTACCAAGGTAATGATATTATGGACTATAATCAAGTCTGAATAAGTCTAAAAGATTCAAGTCATGCAAAATATGTTCTCAGATCCCAGTGGAATTAAATTAAATCAATAAAAGAAAAACATCTGGAAAGTCACCAAACAGAAACTAAATGTCACACTTTTAAATAACCCATGATTCAAAGAAAAAAGCAAAAGAGAAATTAGGCAGTGTTTTAAACTAAATGAATATAAAACACAACATATTAAAATTTATGAAATGATACTAAGGCAGTAGTTAGGAGGACATTTATGGTACTAAATATCTATATTAAAAAAAAAAAAAGGTCTCAAATAAGAAATTAGAGAAAGTAGAGCAAAGGAAACAAAGAGTAAGCAGAAGAAAGGAAATAATAAAGATCAGAGAAGAAATCAACTAAATGGAAAACAGAAAAACAATAGAGAAAATCAACAAAACTAAAAGCTCTTTCTTTGAGGAAGTCAATACAATTGATAAATCTTGAATCATATTTATCAAGAAAGAAAGAGAGAAGACACAAATTACTAATATTATGAATGAGAGATGTCATATTAGCACAGAATCAAAAGGTAATAAATGAATTGGAAGAGAATGCTATGAACAATTTTATGCCAATAAATTCAACAACTTAGATGAAATGCACAAATTTATTGATAGACACAAACTACTAAAGATCACTCAAGAAGAAATTGATAATCTGAATAGCCCTGTATCTACTACAGAAATTTATTTTGTAATCAAAATCCTTCTTCATATCCTGGATGAGATCCTGGAACAGAAAAAAAAAAAAGGACATTAGGTAAAAACTAAGGAAATATGAGTAAAGTATGAACTTTACTTATTAATAACATCAATATTTGCTCATTAATTATAAAAAACGTACCATACTAATATAAGATGTTATAATAGAGGAATCTGGGTGGGAGGGTTATGGGAACTCTTGGTACTACCTTTGCAAGATTTCTGTAAATCTAAAACTGTTAAAAGATAAAATGTATTTTTTTAAAAAGTTAATAAATAATATGGTGCTCCTTCACACACATGTACATACACAAATCCCTCCCACAAAGATAACTCTAGGTCAGAATGACTTCAATGGTGAATTCTACCAAATATTTAAGAAAGAAATAATGCAAATCGTACACAATTTCTTCCAGAAAATTGAGGAGGAAGAAGATATACTTCTTAACTCATGATGGGGTTATCATTTCCCAATACCAAAATCTGATAAAGACATTCTAAAGAAACTACAGACCAATATACCTCATGATTATAAACACAAAAATTCTAAATAAAATTTTAGAAAACCAATCCAGCAATACAATTAATCCTCATAATTTGTGGATGCCATTTTTGTGAATTTGCCTACTTGGTAAAATTTACTAACAACTCCCTAATCAGTAGTCGAGGAGGAACAGTGAAATAGTTGAGCCTCCGGATATGCACATTCCCAGCTGAGGTTCAACAAAGTGCTGTTCTCTCGTCTTATTCCAGCTCTCATATTGTAAACAAGTGTTCTATTTGCAGTACGTTTAGTGCTACTTTAAAAAATTTTTCTTCATTATCTTAATTGTGGTGATGGTTCCATAGGTGTATATGTCAAAACTTAAGCTGTATACTTTAAATATATACAGTTTTTATATTGCATGTCAGTACTTTACTATATCTCAAAAAAGCTGTTTCTAAAAGTCTATGAGATACCAGCAGAGCCGTTCCCCAAGTTAAAATTCATAGCTGTGAACCTTTACATTGCTTAATGAGAAATAATGACATAAATTAATAAAAAATTAGCCTCCAGAAATAAGAAAAATAAACAATAACCAAAAATGAATCAATGAAAAACCAAAAGAAGAAGTGAATACAGAAAAATAAAATAAAATAAAAAACGATAGAGCTGACAAATCTCAGAGTTTGTTCATTGTAAATGCCAAGGAAAGGCTGCTGCAATTACCCAGGCCTATTAATAAAAAAAGGAGGAAAAACATAAACACAGAAAATTAGCACTGTGTATAGGAACTTAGCTACAGGTCCAGAAAAAATAAAGATGTATAACAGGACATATTTACTGATTTGTGCCAATAAATTTGAAATCTTGATTAAATAGATAATTTTCTAGGAAAATATCAATTATAAAATTTGACTGGATAAGAGATGAACAAAATTGACAAGACTTTAGCTAGACTCACTAAGAAAAAAAAAGAGAGAAGGCTCAGATAAAAGCTGAAATTGAAGAGGAGAAATTACACTGGATACAAAACAAAATCTAAAGAGATCAACAAAGGCAGAAAAAATTGTGACAATTCTTAAAGTGTTATTGCCTACATTGCCAAGCCCAAAGTGCTTTCCTGCTTTCAAAGAAAATATGATTCTGATGATATTTATATTGTTTGGCGCCTATAGGAAGACAAGAGGCTTCCAAATTTATACAATGAAACTGACATAACAGTGGTTTTCATATTTGACAAAGAGAACAGAAAAAAATGAAAACAGAGTCTGGCAGTATTAATATCCCCATTTAACAGATAGAAATCCTTAGGTTTAGAAATGTCAGGAAATTTGCCCTCAGCCACACCTTATGGTCAGAAATAGAGTTGGCATTTGAATCCAAGTAAAGCAATTTTCAAACCTAAATTATCAACTGCTATTTAGCAATAAAAACCAAAAGTATTCCTTTTAAAGTCAGGATAAGACAGGGACAGTCACTCAGACCTCTGTTGTTTAGTGTTGTTCTAAATGCTTTGCCAAAGCAATTAAATAAGAGGAGAAATCAGACTAAAGTGAAAGGGAAAAGATAAAATGAATATAATGAATTAATGTGACTCCACGCCTGGAAAACCATGATGACAACTATGTAGTCCCAAATGTTTTGGCAAAAATAATAACGATGATGGTGATAGTAAAATGTATTAAGGGATATGTGGGACGAGGGAAAAATTTTTAAGGGAAAAATGAATGATGTGAGCCGAGCTGCATCTGTTAATAACAATACATTATAATGCTAATATATGATGATACAGCATTGCACAGGGATAGACTAATAGAAGGAGGTGCTAGTTTTGCTCCTGCACAGCACCACAGTCTGAAAGCTCAGAAACAAATCCAAATGCATGCAATAACTCTATGTATAAAAGTTGGCATTTCAAATAAAAGTGCGTTTGTGTGTGGAAAGATAGCTTGTCATTTGGAATCACAAATATGCTTACTACCTACCTTATTCCAAAATACATTTCAGATAAATAAAAACTTAAGTGTAAAAAATTAAGCCACAGAAGTACTGTAAACCAAACAGGTGCATTTTACATAGCTTTCCAAATTATGAAAATACTTTCTAAATATGCTGTAAATTCCAACATATTTGACATCACAAAGGAAAAGACTGATAGGTTTGGCTCCATGAAAGCTTTCCTCATAATAACAAAGGAAATAGACAAATACCATGCCACCACGAAGTACAAATTACTAGCATTACATACATAACAAAGAGAAAATTCCTTAATATATAAGATGCTCATATGAATCAATAAGAAAAAGATAAACAATCTTTTAGAACATGGCCTGCAAAGGATTTGAACAAGTAGTTCACAGAATAAGAAACAGCAATGAGAGTAAACATATGAATAGAGGCTCAACTTCACCACTAATTTAACAGATGCAGATCTAAACAAGGTACAAGGTACCATTTTGTATCCATCAGATTAAAAGATTGACATTATCCAGTGCTGGCAAGGATGTGGGTAATCTTTTTGAAGGGAATGTAAATTGGTATCACCTTCTTTGGGCAGCCATTTAGCAATAATTTTCAAAATTTTAAATATGAATGACCTTTGATCCAACTCCATTTCTTAGGAATTTATCCTACAGAAATGCAGTACTGGCATAATTGTACAAACACAGACACACACACACACCATTGTGGTAAATATGTTGTTTTCAGGAGCTATTAAATAACTTACAATTTCCCTTAGGTATGAAATTTTCAGTAGCATTTTGAAATAAAATTGAACGCAGGCTGTCTACGTATCTCTAGAGAAAGATGTTGTATGCTTGAAAATAATTCTTTATTTGCATACAACCTGTTGATGACTTCACTGGAGATTGGTGATTGCAAACTTCTTTTTTGCAAACTGAGAAAACCACCAGCATTTCCTCGTCAGGCAGAGGACACTAATTTATTTCTGGGAAAAGAAAGACACAGCATTTTATAACTGCTTGCTCAGGGACCGCAGACACAGGAATGCTTTTGTGAACCACTCCGTGGATATCCGGCAGCAGCTGTGTGGTCCCACTGCCTGGGAATGAAAACTGGCTCTGAGACAGGGGAAAATCTCTTTGAGACAAGGAGCAGCGCATTAGTAATGGGCTGGTGCTCAGCAGCAAAGCCAAGATTTTTCTGGGAAGAGAACTCCTGCAGCCTTAGTTCATTAGCAACATAATCTGAGAGATCTGACTCAGATCCAGAGGCTTAGCCCCCTAAATGTGTAGAGAAACAAGAGAACTCTTCACACATTTAGGGAAGTTAAAATACGTTTTCCCTTTGGTTTTCAATGTGAAAAAAAACGAATTGTGAAATGCAGTACCTATGATCTTTAGAAGAGCTTGTTGAATTTAGAAGGGCTTGTTGAATTTGCTGGAATTTGATCTTGTTTAGACACTAAATAAATAATAATCAATATTAATGGACAAACAGCTCAAGACTGCTGTATTTGTCAAAACAGGGATCTGGCATTTAAAATGATCCTATCACATCTTTTGCAAAGTGAATTCCTGGCTATGTCTCAGGTGTCTGTCCTAGAGCTGTCTCAGGTGGCCTTTTCCATTAAGGCAGGTCAACAAATGGGCTTCTTAGATTATTTGCTAAGAGTAAGTCAATTCTGAATGAAATGTCATCATTGTATTCCATATGTGAGGGGTTATTTTCTCATGTACCTAAAGAAGCATCACCGGACTCATGGAGATAAATAGACACACTATTATTGGACTCTAGATTTTTTTCATGGACGCTAATTATTTGCTGGCAGTGCATAAGCTTTGCCCCTGACAGGGCCACACACCTGGGGATGGCAAATGTGAGGCATTGTAAGATGCCGTCTGTAACCCACACAAACCTAGGCCATCCTGTTCTTATTTTTAGGACAGTCTCCCTGAGCATCCAACACCCCCTGCCAAGCACCCACTCACCCAACTCCAGAGCCCTGCTGCAAAATGTGGGTCTTCAACCTGGGCTTTTCCTGAGACAGCAGCAAACGCACAGAAGAGAGAGAAGCACCCAGAAATCCTCTTTTGACACTTCCATCTCAAGGTTCCATTTCTTTATCCCTTCCCTCCAACCACACATGGCCCAGCCTCCACCCGCATAGGAACAGTGACTGTTCTTTCTCGACTTCCTCCTTCAACTCACTGCGTCTCATTCTCCCCCAGCTGGCTCCAAGCCATTTCTCCATTTCTCTGCAGGAGTCCCTGTTCTTTCTCATCTTCTTTAATTCAGCTCATCCACTCACTTCATTTCTCTGCCAAACAGAGACCAGCGGATGAGGAGAAACACACTGTCCCATAGAGGGTGGGGAAGGGAAAAGGTTATACATACAATTATTGTAACTTTTTCCCTGTCAAAGAGTAAAGAGTTTCTTGTCTTCCTTTAATTTTTGAGCACTTGCTACATGGTAGGGATTGTGGGGGGAGGGGAGGAGGGTTGACTAAAACACAATTTCTGTCCTTGAGGAGCTTACTGTTCCCAGCTTTGACAACTCAGACAAACTTCTCTAGGACAAAAACAAGAAGAAAGAAACTAGTTGTTGGTCTAAATAAAGTTGGTTTCTCTCCCACTCAGCAGGTCATTGGTTTTCATCATTCTGAGGAGCACCCATCTTCCTGAGTGTTCTAGGAAGATAATTCTATTTGCAGTTGCTGCTCCGTCTTTCAAAAGTTCCCCCAAGAGACTCTCTCTACACCGGCAATCTTAGGAGTATCTTTGGAGTTCCTTTTAGAAGCCTTTGCCTTAACCCTAAGACAAGGATCTGAGTGTTCCTAACTTTTTGTGTGATGCTGCCATATGGTTTCCCAGGAGTTGAGATTATAAGTTATCTGTAAGTCAACCAAAACACATGGTAAATTCTAGAATACTTCTTTTCCCCTTCTATAACTTTCCAATGAAATAAGAAACGTAAATTTATCTTCTAACTTGCTAGTAAACCGTTGGCTTTTGAAAACGATCTTAAGGTTTTAGTCAAACAATGAATTGAAGGTCTGGTGCTCTGAACACTTGAACTTCCATTGTCTCCCTTTTAAAATGTAATTCACAAGGACCAGTGCTTAAAACATTTCTTTAGTGGTTGCCATTTTCTTACTGGTATACTTACACATTTTGCAGATCAAGAAGCATAAGTAAGTGATTGGGAAGAGTCCTAGACAGGAAACAACGTGAGACCACGACTGTGCATTGTTCACCAGCTCTGAGCATCGACCTGGCACATGTGATATATTCAATAATTATTTTGTTTAATGAACGAGTAAATTAAAGAAAAGGAATCTGGGGTTTCTACTCTGTTTCCTTGCTTTTCATAAGCATGACACACTCCAAGCCATGGAAAATCCTTTCAAATGTAAAAGACAAGATGTAATCTTTGTCCTTCTTACATAACTTCTTAGAGACTGTCATTAAAGACACAGGCTGGCATGGAGAAACACCTCTGGAATGAATGGCATGCTGAATGTTATGGTTTAGCCCCAAATATCATGGGTTAGAATTCCCTTCCTATGGATGATATGTTCAAAGGATGGTGATGACGAAAGTATTTTAGGATGCTCTTTCTGCAGAAAATGTGACCTAATTTTGCCACATTCTTTCCCTTTGAACAGGGCAGTGGTGCCCTTGGTCAGTAACTGTGCATTTGCTTAAGCAGTGCTGGGCATGGCCTTTGTCATGTTCACTGGTAGAAACTATGTAATGTGTGGTTGTAAATTCTCAGATTGTAAATATTATAAACCCAAACGTCTACTGCATTGTTTTGCTGTTTTTAGGTCATTCTTCCCAAGATTTCAAGACTTATGTAAATTTCGAGTTGACTCATTACATTTCCTGTATGTAAATTTTGAAATTCTGGAGACTGTTCGGGTTGCGGTGTCCACTTGGCTGTACACTTTCAAAAGAATCAGTGAGAAGATTCCAGGAGCACCAAACGCAATTAGAAACTTGGTTTTTGCTCAAAAAGGAAAGAAATAGTAACAGTAACTTAAATATTCAGGGTAATAACCTTTTAGTAAGTATTTAATTTTAAAAAAGTAAAATTGATTTTAAACTCTAGTTATAGATTGTTAAAATCAGTGATTGGGCTCAATATTTACAGTGATAGTTTTGTTCCCTTCATTCTTTCTAAACTGCCTACTGCCTGGCTGCTTGTATGAAATTCGAAGATTTTCAGTAATTTGTCTTTTTCATTTGTAATGGACAATTGGAAAGAAACTTATTACTAGTGGGAGTGTCTTCACTTGTTTTCTACTGTGAACTTCATAAGTTTTGAATATGAGGTAAACAACATTGGGAATTTGGAAGTTTGAAATCTTAAAGCAAAAGATCCTCTCAGCAAAGGGGTGTGCTTGTGGCAGAAGATGTGAGCTGGACAAGTGGCTGCCATGAAGGGACTTGGGTGAGTTTCTCCATGAGCCCCTGTAAAGTGGGAAGCAGAGAAAAGAGCCCGTGAAGTTGCCCCAATGCTACCAAAGCACAAGTCACAGAGCAGGCACAGTGCTGTTGAACAAACAAACGAATGTTGAACAAACAAATGAATGAAGAATGAATGAATGTTGAACAAACAAACAAATGAAGAATAAATGAATGAAAGTGAATTGTGGAGGATATTTAGGCTTTAGAAAACTTCCTGAAGTTTGAAATTTCCCAAAGTGAATGATTTCCTTCTGGTTTTGATTTGCCTTATTTCCTTCCTACTTGTTTCAGAAAAGGCCATGTTCTTGAGGAAAGTTTACTATCTGTAATCTATAGGGAGAAGCATCAGGTCACTGCCCCACAGGCTGTGGGGGAGATCAAAGGACACAGGGACTAGGGGCTTTAGCTAAGAGACCACAAAAGAATGGAAAAATGCTAAGTTTGGGATTAATGTGGAGGAACAGTGACAAAATGGGAACTGTCAGGGAGCCACTTAGAGAGGAATAATTGCATTTGGAAAATAAAACAAAGTTTTACTGGATGAGGTACAGGCAAATTGCACAAGTCTCTGTATGCCCATGCAGTTCATGAATGGTTGACCTGGGTAAACTGGGTATTGTATTCATTTCTGAAGTAAAATAATAGATAGTAAAGATCTAAGCTAAATTACAAACATGATAAAGTAAATTTAAGATGATGTTTCATCAAAATGATACATGGTTAAATTATTGTCATACCAAAAGCCTTGCAAAACCAATCCTGCCAAAAGAAATCCATCATATTTCTCAGTGGCAACCACTTTAACTTTTTTATTTGTTTCTTTGAATCATTGTCTCCATTACTCTAAATAATATGCTTATGTTGTTTTTTGATTCCTTCAATTTTAGATATTATTTAACTTCTGATAATTGAGAAGTTAGCTCTCTAATGCTACTGTCCACCTCCCTTCATCTACCCTTAAGTGTTGCAGTAGCACTACTCTTAGTTAAGAGACACATTATTGTGCTTTTGGAACTATGGTTTAACACAATTTTCCTTTCTTTGAGTCTGGTTTCCTCCAGTGTCTTTTAGATCTGCCTTTTTATCTAATGATGCCTTCCCTTTAATGGCCTTCACTTCCCCCTCCCATTCCCAAACCTCAGTGTTTCAGTTTCTTCCTGGAATTCCTTCCATTCTCTTGCAGTTTAGGTTGGTTGTTTCTTAGGACCACTAAACAGATGCTGTCCTGGAATTTCCTCACATCACTCTTCCTAGTGGAGACACTAGGAGTTTTCCAACTCCAATGATGCTCTTTGACATGATTTAGTGCCTCATTTTAGATAAACCCATCCTTAAGTATTTTCCAAAGAATGATCACAGGGAAAATAAGCTTTTTAAGTCCTTGCATGTTTACAATATCTTCATTCTGTCATTACACATGCAATATTTGGTGTGGTATTAGAACTATATGTTCAAAATTATTCTGCCTCAGAATTTTGAAGGCATTTCTCTATTGTTTTCAGCATCCAGACCAATGACATTCTTAACCATGTTCCTTTGAAAGTGGTATGTTTTTCTCAGTTTTAAAAAAAAATTTTAAAGTATTTATTTATTTATTATTGGGGTATAATTGACATAGCATTATAGTTTCAGGTGTACAACATAATGATTAGATATTTGTAGATATTATAAATGATCACCACCACAGTAAGTCTATTTTTGACTTCAAAAATTTTCTTTATGGTTTTGTGACTTGAAATTCCATAATTATGTACCTGTCCTTGTTTTTTTAAATTTATTGTGCTGGACTTTTAGAAGGTATGTTCAATCTGCAGATGAATGTCCTTCAATTCTGAGAAATTTCCTTGTATTATTTCTTGGATAATTTCTTCTCCTTAAGCTTTTTCTGCTCTTTTCATCTAGAACTCCAGTTCCTAGTAGGTGGACCACTGGATTTATCCTCTAGGTCTTTGTCTTCTCTCTTTCATTTCTCTCTGTCTTTTCTTATCTTCTGGGATAACTCCTTTTCCTTGTCTTCCAGCACATTTAAGTGAGCTTAAGAAACTCAAAACTGTTGCTTCCCCTATGTTCATAGTAGCACTATTTACAATAGCCTAGACACGGAAACGACCTAAATGTCCATCAACAGATGAATGGATAAAGACTATGCATAGCTGCTGCTCTATAGGCTGGCAGCCCATCAGAAATCAAAATGACATTTCTGCCTCTGTGAAATCTTTTCAAGGAATACTCCATAGTACCCTATTCTCCTTGCACCTCTCAAAATATTTCCTAAGCATGGATTTTTTTAAGATATTTTCACACCAATTACTTGCCTTAATTTATTTTATACTATCTCATCAAAGGGGATACAGTGGCAGTCATCTGGCCTTTTTTCTGGGAGGATGACAAATGAACTTATCTATGAAATAGAAGCAGACTCACAGACACAGAGAACAGACTTGTGATTACCAAGGGGGAGGGGGGTGGGGAGAGATGGAGTGGGAGTTTGGGGTTAACTCCCCAGATGTAAACTATTATATATAGAATGGATAAACAACAAGGTCCTACTGTATAAAATAGGGAACTATATACAATATCCTGGGATAAACCATAATGGAAAAAAATATAAAAAAGAATGTATATATGCGTATAACTGAGTCACTTTGCTGTACAGAAGAAATTAACACAACATTGTAAATCAACTATACTTCAATAAAAAAATAAATTAAAAAAATAAAAATACAATCAGAAATAAACCCTCAACTATTTAAAGTTTTTGGAAATTGTCCAAAAAGCATACAGAAAATGAAGAAATATTTATTCAAGAAAACCTATCAGATTTTGGCAAGAGTCTGTGACACTTGAGCCACAGTTCTTTCTTTCCCCACTCCTAGATCAGCATGCTAGGAGAACAGGGATACCTCTACTGCTGTCCCCAGTCAAAGACTGTGGTGTTTCCCTGGGAGGGATAGGATACCAGCTTTACTCATCCCCCTCCAGCTTTGTGTTTCAGAGATTAAATTCAAAACAAGTGCCGTTGAGCAGTCAGTAGCCTCATTCCCCAGCCCTTGCTCCACTCCTAGGATTAAACCTCTACACCAGGCATGCAGCCAGAGAATACTGAGACCCTTATCATCCTCAGAGCAGGTCACTCATGAGGCAGAATTTCCATGCAGGTAAGGTCAAGTGTGGAAGACCAGAGGCTATATCCCCCAACCAGTGCCTTGCCTACAAACCAGGGGTATCTTTCTGAGAGAAGAGGATCATTGTCCCTGGCCCCAGTTCCAGGCCTGTTGCTCAGAGATTTTGCTCAGAAGGAGAGTCATGCTATAAGAACAGAGTTCCAACACTCTCCTCAAAGAAACTGACTTATTTGGAAGAGAGTATGGAGTAAGTGTAAGCCTGAGAGAATGCTCAAAAACAATGGAGACTTTGACAGTAAATAATGAATAGGAGGCTGGTAGCTTCTTGAGAGCTACAAGCTAAACCATAGGTCAGCTAAGTTACAGAGAATAACAGGAAAGAGACAGCTAATAAGAACAAACTTTAAAGTATGGCCTCAAAAATTACTCCTGTGAGGGGCCTGAATTTAAATCAATTAGACAGTAGATTTATTCCTCTAAATATTCTTGAAAATAATAGAACAATCAGCTCACAATTTAGTAGAGTATGATAACTGATGTGATATTAATAGAGAAAGAAAATTTTAAAAAGATGAAAGAGACAGTCAAGAGATCCCTGTTAAAACTGCTGTCATCCAGAGTGACTGTGCATGTGTCCAAGATGGTGCCCTTGGAGAAGTGATATCAGAGTGGAAATAGATTACAGTAAAATACTCCAGCTAGATCATTAAACAAATAAGCAAGCAAATAGAAACAACAAGACCTGGTAAACTGGGTGGGGTGGGGGATGTCAGTATCCAGAATTGTGAAAATATATTATCTTCATTTTAGATTTTCACTACAAAATTATAAGACATGCAAAGAAACAGGAAAACATGAATACACAGGAAAAAAAAATCAGACAACAGAAAGTGCCTCTGAAAGGGCCCAAATGTCAAATTTAGCAGACAAATTATATAGATTTGCCTATTCTAGCTTTTTCATATAAATGGAATCATACAATATGTGGTCATTTGTAACTGGCTTCCTTCACTTAGCTTAATGTTTTCAAGGTTCATTTATGTTGTAACATGTATTCACACTTCATTACATATTGTCTTATGCAGTTGTTTCTTAAATAAGAGAGTAGAGAAAAACAGAAGAAATATGCATCTATACTGCCTTTTATAATTACACAATTACCCTTAAAGACTAAAGAAAGCCATGCATAAAAAATTAAAGAGGAGACCTTCAAGATGGCGGAGGAGTAAGATGTGGAGATCACCTTCCTCCCCACAAATACATTAAAAATACATCTAATTGTGGAACAACTCCTACAGAACACCTACTGAACACTGGCAGAAGACCTGAGACTTCCCAAAAGGCAAGAAAATCCCCACATAGCCGGGTAGGACAAAAGAAAAAACAGACACAAAAGAATAGGGACGGGACCTGCACTTCTGGGAGGGAGCTGTGAAGGAAGGAAAGTTTCCACAATCTAGGGAGCCCCTTCACTGGCAGGGATGCGGGGTGGGCAGGGGGGAAGCTTCAGAGCCACGGAGGAGAGCGCAGCAACAGGGGTGCAGAGGGCAAAGCAGAGAGATTCCCACACAGAGGATCGGTGCTGACCCGCACTCATCAACCTGAGATGCTTGTCTGCTCACCCATCAGGGTGGGTGGGGGCTGGGAGCTGAGGCTCAGGCCTCAGAGGGCCCCAGGGAGAGGACTGGGGTTGGCGGCATGAAGACAGCCTGAAGGGAGCTAGTGCACCACAGCTAGCCAGGAGGGAGTCAGGGAAAAAGTCTGGACCTACCAAAGAGGCAAGAGACCATTGTTTTGGGATGTGTGAGGAGAGGGGATTCTTGCTCCATGTGCCCAGAGAAGACAGAGCACTGCCTAAGCAAGCTCCAGAGATGGGCATGAACCATGGCTATCAGCTCAGAACCCAAAGACGGGCATGAAATGCTAATGGTGCCACTGCTGCCACCAAGAATCCTGTGTGCAAGCACAGGTCACTACCCAAACCCCCATGGGAGCCTGTGCAGCCTGCCACTGCCAAGGTCCCAAGCTCCAAGGACAACTTCTCTGGGAGAACACACGGCACTCCTCAAGCTGTTGCAATGTTACACTGGCCTCTGCTGCCACAGGATCGCCCCACATTCCAATTATGTCTACGGTACCCCTCCCTCTTCCTGGCATGAGTAAGCAAGACAGCCCTAGTCAGTCGCTGCTTTAACCCCCTCCTGTCTGGGTGAGGAACAGACGCCTGAGGGTGGCCTACACACAGAGGCAGGGCCAAAACCAAAGCCGAACCCCAGGAAATGTGCGAAAAAAAAGAGACAGGGAAATTTTCTCCATGCAGCCTCAGGGGCAGCAGATTAAATCCCCACAATCAACTTGACGAACCCTGCATCTGTGGAATACCTGAATAGACAACAAATGCTCCCAAAATTGAGGCAGTGGATTTTGGAAGCAACTGTAGACTTGGGGTTTGCTTTCTGTGCCTGATTTGTTTCTGGTTTTTATGTTTATCTTAGTTTAGTTTTTAGTGCTTGTTATCATTGGTGGATTTTTTTTATTGGTTTGGTTGCTCTCTTCTTTTTTTAAATTTTTTAATTATGTTTTATTTTATTATTTTTAATTAAAAAAAATTTTTTTCCTTTCTTCTCTTTTTGTGAGTGTGTATGTGTATGTTTCTTCGGGTGATTTTGTCTTTTTAGATCTGCTTTCACCATTTGGTTTGAGTATCTATCAGTTTTTTTTTTTTCTTCTTCTTTTCTTTCAAGCCATGTGGCTGGCAGAGTCTTGGTGCTCTGGCCTGGTGTCAGGCCTGAGCCTCAAGGTGGGAGAGTCAAGTTCAGGACATTGGACCACCAGAGACCTCCCGGCCCCATGTAATATCAATCAGTGAGAGGTCTCCCAGAGATCTGTGTCTGAACAATCAGACTAGCTCCAGCCAATGCCCAGCAAGCTCCAGTGATGGATCCCCATGCCAAGCAACTAGAAAGAAAGGAAGACAACCTCACCCATTAGCAGAGAGGCTGCCTAAAGTCATGCTAAGTTCACAGACACCCAAAAATGTCCCACTGGACACAGCCCTTCCCATGAGAAGGACAAGACCCAGCCCCACCCACCAGACACAGGCACCAGTCCCCTCCACCAGGAAGCCTACACAAACCACTGAACCAAACTCAGCCACTGGGGGCAGACACCAAAAACAATGGGGACTATGAACCTGCAGGCTACAAAAAGGAGACCCCCAAAGACAGTAATTTAAACAAAATGAGAAGTCAGAGAAATATGCAGCAGATGAAGTAACAAGGTAAAAACCCACCAGACCAAACAAATGAAGAGGAAATAGGCAGTCTACCTGAAAAAGAATTCAGAATAATGACATTAAAGATGAACCAAAATCTGGAAATAGAATGGAGAAAATACAAGAAACGTTTAACAGGGACCTAGAGGAACTAAAGAGCAAACAGACAATGATGAACAACACAATAAATGAAATTAAAAATTCTGTAGAAGAAATCAATAGCAGAATAACTGAGGCAGAAGAAAGGATAAGTGACCTGGAAGATAAAATAGTGGAAATAACTGCCACAGAGAAGAATAAAGAAAAAAGAATGAAAAGAATTGAGGACACTCTCATGACCACTGGGACCACATTAAATGCACCAATATTCACATTACAAGGGTCCCAGAAGAAGAATAGAAAAAGAAAGGGTCTGAGAAAATACTTGAAGAGATTATAGTTGAAAACTTCATTAACATGGGAAAGGAAATAGTCAATCAAGTCCAGGAAGCGCAGAGAGTCCCATACAGGATAAATTCAAGGAGAAACACACCAAGACACATATTAATCAAATTATCAAAAATTAAATACAAAGAAAAAATATTAAGAGCAGCAAGGGAAAAGCAACAAATAACATACAAGGGAATCTCCATAAGGTTAACAGCTGATACTCCAGCAGAAACTCTGCAAACCAGAAGTGAGTGGCAGGACATATTTAAAGTGATGAAGGAGAAAAACCTACAACCAAGATCACTCTACCCAGCAAGGATCTCATTCAGATTTGACAGAGAAATTAAAACCTTTACAGACAAGCAAAAGCTAAGAGAATTCAACACCACCAAACCAGCTTTACAACAAATGCTAAAGGAACTTCTCTAGGCAGGAAACACAAGAGAAGGAAAAGACCTACAAAAACAAACCCAAAACAATTAACAAAATGGTAATAAGAAAATACATATTGGTAATTACCTTAAATGTAAATGGATTAAATGCTCCAACCAAAAGACATAGACTGGCTGAATGGATACAAAAACAAGCCCCATATATATGCTGTCTACAAGAGACCCACTTCAGACCTAGGGACACATACAGACTGAAAGTGAGGGGATGGAAAAGCTCATTCTATGCAAATAGAAATCAAAACAAAGCTGGACTACCAATTCTCATACCAGACAAAACAGACTTTAAATAAAGACTATTACAAGAGACAAAGAAGGACACTACATAATGATCAAGGGATCAATCCAAGAAGAGTAAATAACAATTGTAAATATTTATGCACCCAACATAGGAGCACCTCAATACCTAAGGCAAGTGCTAACAGCCATAAAAGGGGAAATCAACAGTAACACAATAATGGTAGGGAACTTTAACACCCCACTTTCACCAAGGTACAGATCGTCCAAAATGAAAATAAATAAGGAAACACAAGCTTTACATGACACATTAAACACGATGGACTTCATTGATATTTATAGGACATTCTATCCAAAATCAACAGAATACACTTTCTTCTCAAGTGCTCATGGAACATTCTCCATAATAGATCATATCTTGGGTCACAGATCAAGCCTTGGTAAATTTAAGAAAATTGAAATAGTATCAAGTATCTTTTCCGACCACAACACTATGAGACTAGATATCAATTACAGGAAAAAAACCTGTAAAAAATACAAACCCATGGAGGCTAAACAATATGTTGCTAAATAACCAAGAGATCACTGAAGAAATCAAAGACGAAATAAAAAAAATACCTAGAAACAAATGACAATGAAACTACGAGAACCCAAAACCTGTGGGATGCAGCAAAAGTAGTTGTAAGAGGGAAGTTTATAGCTATATAATCCTACCTCAAGAAACAAAAAAAATCTCAAATATACAACCTAACCTTACTCATAAAGCAATTAGAGAAAGAACAACAACAACAACAAAAACAAAGTTAGCAGAAGGAAAGAAATCATAAAGATCAGAGGTCCCAAAACCAGACAAAGATGTCATAAAAAAAGAAAACTACAGGCCATTATCACTGATGAACATAGATGCAAAAATCCTCAAAAAATACTAGCAAACAGAATCCAACAGCACATTAAAAGGATCATACACCATGATCAAGTGGGGTTTATCCCAGGAATGAAAGGATTCTTCCATACATGCAAATCAATCAATGTGATACACCATATTAACAAATTGAAGGAGAAATACTATATGATAATCTCAATAGATGCAGAAAAAGCTTTCAACAAAAGTCAACACCCATTTATGATAAAAAACCCTCCAGAAAGTAGGCATAGAGGGAACTTTCCTCAACATAATAAAGCCCATATATAACAAACCCACAGCCAACAAACTTTCTCAATGGTGAAAAACTGAAACTATTTCCTCTAAGATCAAGCACAAGACAAGATTGCCCACTCTCACCACTATTATTCAACATAGTTTTGGAAGTTTTAGCCACAGCAGTCAGAGAAGAAAAAGAAATAAAAGGAATCCAAACCAGAAAAGAAGAAGTAAAACTGTCACTCTTTGCAGAGGACATGATACTATACATCGAGAATCCTAAAGATGCTACCAGAAAACTACTAGAGCTAATCAATGAATTTGGTAAAGTAGCAGGATACAAAATTAATGCACAGAAATCTCTTGCATTCCTATACATTAAGGATGAAAAATCTGAAAGAGAAATTAAGGAAACACTCCCATTTACCACTGCAACAAAAAGAATAAAATACCTAGGAATAAACCTATCTAAGGAGACAAAAGACTTGTATGCAGAAAACTATAAGACACTGATGAAAGAAATTAAAGATGATACAAACAGATGGAGAGATATAACATGTTCTTGGATTGGAAGAATCAACATTTTGAAAATGACTATACTACCCAAAGCAATCTACAGATTCAATGCAATCCCTGTCAAACTACCAATGGCATTTTTCACAGAACTAGAACAAAAAATTTCACAATTTGTATGGCAACACAAAAGACCCCGAATAGCCAAAGCAATCTTGAGAACGAAAAATGGAGCTAGAGGAATCAAGCTCCCTGACTTCAGACTATACTACAAAGCTACAGTAATCAAGACAGTATGGTACTGGTACAAAAACAGAAATATAGATCAGTGGAACAAGATAGAAAGCCCAGAGATAAACCCACGCACATATGGTCACCTTATCTTTGATAAAAAAGGCAAGAATATACAGTGGAGAAAAGACAGTCTTTTCAATAAGTGGTGCTGGGAAAACTGGACAGCTACATGTTAAAGAATGAAATTAAAACAATTCCTAGCACCATACACAAAAATAAACTCAAAATGGATTAAAGGCCTAAATGTAAGGTCATACACTACAAAACTCTTAGAGGAAAACATAGGCAGAACACTCTATGACATAAATCACAGCAAGATCCTTTTTGACCCACCTCCTAGAGAAATGGAAATAAAAACAAAAATAAACAAATAGGACCTTAAAAATAAAAGGTCCTATTTTATTTTATAAAAAATAAACAAATGGGAAACTTAAAAGCTTTTGCACAGCAAAGGAAACCATAAACACGATGAAAAGACAACCCTCAGAATGGGAGGAAAAATTTGCAAACGAAGCAACTGACAAAGGATTAAACTCCAAAATATACAAACAGGTCATGCAGCTCATTATCAAAAAAAAAAAAAAAAAGTCAATCAAAAAATGGGCAGAAAACCTAAATAGACATTTCTCCAAAGAAGACCGACAGATTGCCAACAAACACAAGAAAGGATGCTCAGCATCACTAATCATTAGAAAAATGCACATGAAAACCACAATGAGGTATCACCTCACACCAGTCAGAATGGCCATCATCAAAAAATCTACAAACAATAAATGCTGGAGATGCTGTGGAGAAAAGGGAACCCTCTTGCACTGTTGGTGGGAATGTAAATTGATACAGCCACTATGGAGAACAGTATGGAGGTTCCTTAAAAAACTAAGAACAGAATTACCATATGAGCCAGCAACACCACTACTGGGTATATACCCTAAGAAAACCATAATTCAAGAAGAGGGCTTCCCTGGTGGTGCAGTGGTGATGAATCCGCCTGCCAATGCAAGGGACACTGGTTTGAGCCCTGGTCCAGAAAGATGCCAAATGCCGCGGAGCAACTAAGCCCATGCACCACAACTACTGAGCCTGTGCTCTAGAGCCTGAGAGCCACAACTGCTGAGCCCACGTGCCACAACTACTGAAGCC
Organism: Balaenoptera musculus; assembly: GCF_009873245.2. Lineage (NCBI taxonomy): Eukaryota > Metazoa > Chordata > Mammalia > Artiodactyla > Balaenopteridae > Balaenoptera > Balaenoptera musculus. The sequence goes on along the minus strand of NC_045790.1, from coordinate 18,788,595 downwards.
TGCTCACCTGGAGCTCATGATCTGCAACAAGAAAAGCCATTGCAATGAGAAACCCGCACACTGCACCCAAGTGTAGTCCCTACTCACCGCAACTAAAGCCTGCATGCAGTAGTGAAGACCCAACACAGCCAAAAATATAAATAAAGAAATTAATTAAAAAAAAAAAAAGAGACATGTACCACAATGTTCATTGCAGCACTATTTACAATAGCCAGGACATGGAAGCAACCTATGTGTCCATCGACAGATGAATGGATAATGAAGTTGTGGCACATATATTCAATGGAATATTACTCAGCCATAAAAAAAAACGAAATTGAGTTATGCAGTGAGGTGGTTGGACTTAGACTTGTCATACAGAGTGAAGTAAGTCAGAAAGAGAAAAACAAATATCGTATGCTAACACATATATATGGAATCTTAAAAAATGAAAATGTTCTGATGAACCTAGGGGCAGGACAGGAATAAAGACACAGATGTAGAGAATGGACTTGAGGTCATGGGGAAGGGGAAGTGGAAGCTTGGATGAAGTGAGAGAGTAGAATTGACATAGATACACTACCAAATGTAAAATAGCTAGTGTGAAGCAGCTGCATAGCACAGCGAAATCAGCTTGGTGCTTTGTGACACCTAGAGTGGTGGGATAGGGAGGGTGGGAGGGAGGCTCAAGAGGGAGGATCTATTAGGATATATGTATACATATAGCTGATTCACTTTGTTGTACAGCAGAAACTAACACAATGTTGCAAAGCGTTTATACTCCCTAAAGATGTTTAAAAAAAAAGAATTAAAGAAAGGTATGATAATTTTATCTCATCAAATAAAGAAAAAGGAGATCAGAAAATCAAATAAAGAGATAGAAACTAAAAAAAATTAAATGTAAATTCTGGAACTAACATGAAAAATTCATTAGAGGACTCAATAATAAATTTGAAATGGCAGAAGAATCAATGAACTTGAAGATATACTGATAGATATTAAGTAATCTGAAAAACAGAGGGAACAAAAAAGGAAGAGATATAAAGAGTCTCAGAGAAATATGGGACCCCATTAAGCACACCAATATGTATATATCAGAGGAGAGAAAGAAAGGAGAATTAAAAAATCTTCAAAGAAATAATGACTGAAAACTTTCAAAATTTGATGAAAAACAATGTTTGTATAATTGCATTATTGGGCATTAGTATATAGAAATGTAATATATTTTAAAAATTACAGCACAAAAGAAATGGATGGAAGCAGCTATATTGGAGTTAAGGAAATGAAGCCAGAGAGTAACTCAAATCCACAAGAACAAAATAAGAGACCTAGAAATGGCAAATAAGGTTAATATAGCAAACTCTTTAAATACATTCTTGCCATCTTTTCTTCTCAGAGCTTCTTTAGAAGACATATATATTGTATTAATTATAACAATGTATATAGGTGTAGTGTGTATAACAATGATAGCACAAAATGAGAAAAGAAGGAAGAAAGGTACACAAGAATAAGGTTTCTATATTTCACTATAATTAAGTTAATATAAATCTGAAGTAGGTTATGATAAGATGTATATTGTAATCCCCAGAAGAACCACTAATAATATAAATTAAAACTATATAGTGAGGGAATTCCCTGCTTGTCCAGTAGTTAAGACTCCATACTTCCACTGCAGGGGGCATGGGTTCAGTCCCTGGTCAGGGAACTGAGATCCCCTATGCCATGCAGTGTGGCCAAAAATAAATAAATAAAAATACTTAAAAATATATATATATATAGTGAAAAAATCATTAAAGTAATTAAAATCTTACTCTAAAAATTTTAACTTAATGGAAAGAAAGCAATTAAGGTGGATTAGACTTTTTCCTAATGAAAAACATGAAACACGTAGAAGTCATAATGTAAACAAACAGACATAAATTCAATCATATCAATATATAATCTTTTCAAGTATACAAGGAACATTCTCTAGGATAGATCATATGCAAGGCCATAAATCCACGTCTCAATAAGTGTAAAAGTATTAATCATACAAAGAAAGTCCTATGCCCAAAATGAAATGAAATTAGAATGCAATAACAGGAAAGAATTTAAGAAATTTACAATCATGAAAATTAAGCAACACATTCTAAGTAAACAATGGTCAAAGAAGAAATCACAAGAAATATTTTAAAAACACTTTGAGATAAATGAAAATGAAGGAAAAACATGCCCAAAGTTATAGGATGCATCTAAAGTAGTGCTTATAGGGAAATTTATCGCTGTAAAATCCCACATGAAAATAAGATCTCAAATCAATAACTTAACAACCACCATAAGACACAGAAAAAAGAAGAGCAAAATAAACCTAAAACAGGCAAAAGGAAGGAAATACAGGTATAAGTGGGAATTAATGAAATAGATAAAAGGAAAACAATAACAAAAATTTTAAAAACCAAAAGTTAGTTTTTCAAAAAGATCAATAGAATTGACAAACCTTTAACAAGACTGACCAAGAAAGAAATAAGAAACATGCAAATTACTAAAATAAGGAATGGAAGAGCGGTGACACTACTGATCTTATAGAAATAAAATGTATTATAAGGAAATGTGATGAGCAACTGTATGCCCACAAATTAGATAACTTAGACTAAAATAAGTGGGCAAATTCCGAGGATGACACGAATTATAGAAACTGACTCAAGAAGAAATATACAATCTGAAGAGACGTATAAGAAGTAAAGATTTGGGTTAATAATCTAAAAACTTCTCACAAAGAAAAGCCCAGGCCCAGATAGCTTCACCGGTGAATTCTACCAAGGATTTAAAGAAGAATATCAACTTTTCACAAATTCTTTTGGAAAACAGAGATGGAGGGAGCTAATTCTATGAAGTCATATTACCCTGATACCAAAACCTGACAAAGACATCATCAGAAAAGAAAACTACAGGCTAGTATTCCTCATGAATATACATGCAAAAATCTTCAACAAAATATTAGCAAATTAAATTTAGCAATATATAAAAGGCTTATGCACTACGGCCAACTGGAATTTATCCCAGGAATGTAAAGTTGGTTTAACATTAAAAAATCAACTAATGTAACATACCATATTAATATAATAAACAAACAAACAAAACCCCTACAGGATCATCTCAATAGATGCAGAAAATAATTTGATAAATCCAATACTCAACATGATGAAAACTCTCAACAAATTAGGAATAAAAGGTAACTTCCTCAATCTGTTAAAAGGTATCATTGAAAATCACACAGTTAACATCATACTTAATGGTAAAAGACTGAATACTTTCCCTATAATATCAGGAACAAGACAAGGATTTCTGTTCCCAACCATTCTATTTAACATTTTCCTGGAGTTTCTAGCCAGGACATTTAGGCAAGAAAAATCAATAAAGTATCCAGATTGGAAACTATATTTGCAGATGACATGACCTTGTATGTAGAAAACTTTAAGAAATCCATTAAACAACATTAGAACCAATAAATGAGTTCATCAAAGTGTCAGGATACAAGATCAATATTCAAATATTAATTATATTTTTACACGTTTTCAATAAATAATCAGAATATGAATAAAATATTGATACCTGCTGCAACATAGATGAAAACATTATTTTAAGTGAAAGAAATCAGTCACAAAAGGCTCCGTAGTGTATGATTCCACTTACATAAAATATCCAGAATAGACATTTCTATAAAGACAGAAAGCCTAGGACTGGAAAGTTGAGGAAAAATGAGTAGTGACTGGTAATGTATATGGAGTTTCTTTTTTTTGGAGACAGCAAGTAAGGGGGAGTGGGGAGTTTTTACTTAATGGATACAAGAGTTTCAGGATAGGATGATGAAAAGCTCTGGAGATGGATGTTTTCACAACAATGTGAATGCCAACAACTTAATGCCAATGAACTGTTCGCTGAAAAATGATTAAAATGTTGATTAGAGCCTTTAGTTGATGATGTTATCGAGTTCTTCTATATACATGCCAACTATTTTCCTAGTTGTCCTACCGATTTTGAGAGAGAAGTGTTGAAGTCTCCAATTGTAAGTGTGGATTTGTCTGTTCCTCCTTTATTTCTACAAGTTTTTCTTCACAGATTTTGAAACTCTCTTATTTGATGCGTACATATTTAGGATTGCTATGTCTTTTTGGTAAGTTGACCCTTTTAACATTATGTAATGTTTGTCTCTGGTAATTTTCTTTGTGCTGAGGTTTCCTTCATCTGATATTATTACAGCCATTTTTCCCTTCTTTTGATATGTTTCCATGCAGTATGGCATATATTTTCCATCATTTTACTTTCAACATATCCATATCAATATACTTGAAGTGATTTTCTTATAGACAGCATATTTTGGGTGTCATGAATTTTATATACTCTACCAATCTCCACCTTTAATTTATGTATTTAGAGCACTTACATTTAATGTAATTATCAATATGTTTGGGCTTAAGTTAGCTATTATTTTTTGTATTGTTTGTTCTCTCATTTTCATTTCTTTCTTTTCATTTTTCTGCCTTCCTGTGGGTTACTTGAATATTTTTAGACTTTCATTTTGATGTAACTACCATGTTTCTTTTGAGTGTATCTCTTTGTATAGCTTTTTGTGTGGTAGCTTTAGGTATTTCATTATACATACACAAATTTTCATAGTCTGATGTCTTCAAAATTTTACTAGTTCAAGTGAAGGATAAAAACCTTCTTTTCTTTTACACCTTTTTAGTATTTCCCTATTTAGAATACACTTGTCTTAAAAATTTCCTCCATGTGTATCAAGAACAATATCAGAGTGTTATAGTTTTTACTCCAACCATCCAACATAATTTAGAAAACTTAAGAGGAGGAGGAAAGTTTGTGGTATTTACCCATATTTTTGACTTTTTTCATTGATCTTTCTTTCTAATGCTTCAAGATTCCTTATTTTATTATTTCCTTTCTGTTGAAAGAACCTTCTTTAGCCATTCTTTTAGGTTATGTTGGCTGGCAACACAGTTGCTTACCTTTTCTTCATCTGGGAATGTCTTGATTTCCCCTCCATTCTTAAAAAAAGTATTTTTCTAGGTATAAAATTCTGGGTTGGCAGCATTCCACCTCTCACCCCCCACTGCCGCCTGGACTTGAAAATGTTGAGCTATTTCTCTGTGGTCTCCATGGTTTCTGATGAGAAATTATCTGTCATTCAAATGCTTTTTCCCCTATAGGCAATATGTCTTCTCTTTCACTGGTTTCAACTTTTTTTTTCTTTGCTTTAATTTTCAGAGGTTAGACTAGAATTTATCTTGGTATCAGTTTCTTTGGATTTATTATGTTGGAATTTGCTCAGCCTCTTCTCCTTCCCCTCTCCCTCCCCCTCCCCCCCCCCCCCCCCCCCCCCTCCCTCTCCTCCTCCTTCTTCTTCTTCTTCTTCTTCTTCTTCTTCTTCTTCTTCTTCTTCTTCCTCTTCCTCTTCCTCTTCCTCTTCTTCTTCTTCTTCTTCTTCTTCTTCTTCTTCTTCTTCTTCTTCTTCTTCTTCTTCTTCTTCTTCTTCTTCTTCTTCTTCTTCTATGAATATCAAGTGTTCACTTGACATGAGATCTACCCTCTTAACAAATTAACATATACTAATGTTAACTTTAAGCACAATGCTATGTGGCAGCTCTCCAAACTTATCATATCAACTAACTGAAACTTTATATCCATTGAATAACAATTCCCAATATTTCCCTACCCCCAATTCCTGGCAACCACTATTCTACTCTCTGCTTCTGTGTGTTTAACTATTTTATACACCTCATATAAGTGGTATCATGCAGTATTTGTCATTCTGTGATTGACTTATTTAACTTATCATATTGTTCTCAAGGTTCATCTATGTTGTTGCATTTCCTCCTTTTTAAAAGTTGAATAATATTTCACTATATATATACCACATTTTCTATATCAACTCATCCATTAATGGAACTTTAGGTTGTTTCCACATTTTGGCTATTGTGAGTAATGTTACAATAAACATGGGAGTTCAAATACCTCTTTGAGATCCTGATATAAGTTCTTTTGGATAAAAACCCAGAAGTAGGAGTGCTGGTTTATATGGTATTTCTATTTTTAATTTTTTGAGAAACCTCCATGCTGTTTTCCATAGCAGCTGTACATACCATTTCCCACTAACCATGTACAAGAGTTTCAATTTCTTCACATCCTTGCCAACACTTTTTTAAAATAAAAATAATAGCCATACTAACATATTAATAGTGTGAGGTAATATCTAATTGTGATTTTAATTTCCATTTCCCTGATGATTAGTGATGTTGAGCAATCATTTTGTATACCTGTTAGCTATTATATGTCTCCTTGAAGAAACTGATATTCAAGTCCTTTGTTCCTTTTTGAATTCAGTTATTTGGGGATTTTTTGCTGTTGAGCTGAAGGAGTTCCTTATACATTTTGGATATTAACTTCTTATCAGATCTGTGGTTTGCAAATAATTTCTCCCATTGTTTAGGTTGTTTACACTCTGTTGCCTCTCCACTCTGTTAAATATTTCCTTTGCTGTACAGAGGCTTTTAGATTTCAGTCCCACTTGCTCATTTTTTCTTCAGTTGCTTGTGTTTTTGGTGTCATATGCATGAAATCATTGTCAAGACCAATGTCATCAAGTTTTCACTTATGTTTTCCCTAAGAGTTTTACAGTTTCAGGTCTTACATTTTAGTGTTTAATCCATTTTGAGTTGATTTTTGTGTATGATGTAAAGTAAGAGTATAATTTCATTATTTTGTAAGTTGATATCCAGTTTTCCCACCATCATTTGTTGAAAAGACTACCTTGTCCCCATTCTGTATTTTTGGCACCCTTGTCAAAGATCAGTTGACCATACATACATGGGGGAGGGATTATCTCTGGGCTTTCTATCCTTTTCTATTGGTCTATATGTCTATCTTTATGTCAATACCACACTTTTAAATTGTCATAGATTTGTAAGACATTGAAATCAGTAAGTGTATTACCTCCAGCTTTGCTTTCCTTTTGCAACATTTGAAGTCCTTTTTGGTTCAATATGAATTTTAGGAATGTTTCCTTCCTGTTTTGCAAAAATACCATTGTGATTTTGATAGGCATTACATTGACTCTAAGTTATTTTGGGTAGTATGTACATTTTAACAATATTAATACTTCCATTCAATGAATACAGGATATCTTTCCATTTGTATGTGTCTTCATTGACTTCATTCATTAGTGATGTAGATGTCAGTATACAAGTCGTTCACAGCTTTCACTTAGTGCTAGATATTTTATTCTTTTTGATGCTATCATAGATGGGATTGTTTCTTTAATTTCTTTTTCTGGTGCTCGCTTCGGCTGCACATATACTAAAATTGGAACAATACAGAGAGGCTTAGCATGACCCCTGAGCAAGGATGACATGCAAATTCATGAAGCATTCCATATTTTTTTTGCAGTGACATGGATGAACCTAGAGATTGTCATACTGAATGAAGTAAGTCAGACAGAGAAGGACGAATATCACGTGATATCACTTACATGTGGAATCTAAAAAAAATGGTACAAATGAACTTATTTATAAAACAGAAATAGAGTTACAGATGTAGAAAACAATCTTATGGTTATCGGGGGGAGAGGGGAAGAAGGAATAAATTGGAAGATTGGAATTGACATATACACCCTACTACATATAAAATAGATAGCTAATAAGTACCTACTGTATAGCACAGGGACCTTTACTCAATATGCTGTAATGACCTATATGGGAAAAGAATCTAAAAAAGAGTGGATATATGTATATTTATAACTGATTCACTTTGCTGTACAGCAAAAAGCAACACAACATTGTAAATCAACTCTACTCCAATAAATTTTTTTAAATTTCCTTTTCTGATAGTTCATTGTTAATGTGCAGAACTGCAACTGTTCTTTGCATGTTAATTTTGTATCCTGTGACTTTACTGAATTCAGTTATTAGTTCTAACAGATTTTTTGTGCAGTCTTTAAAGTTTTCTACACATAAGATCCTATCATCTGCAAACAGAGATAGTTCTACTTCTTACTTTCTGATTTGGATGTCTTTTATTTCTTTTCTTGACTAATTTCTCTGGCTAGGACTTCTAGTACCATGCTTAGTTTTTAGAATCCAACCCTCATTTACAAAGTCAACTCTGCAGATCAAAGTTGTTACTGTGGAGGTCTTTCTGAGAATGTACGTTAACTAAACAAATAGTTAATCAATTACAAAGATATTAAATTTGTTTAGTAACATGCATAGTTGTGAATGAGTGTTGATAGGAAAAACGAGTTCATAATTGTAAGTGGTGAAAATACCAGCTATAACAACATAGAGGTACTGTGTTGAAAATATGATGTGTTTCAAAGTGATTATAAGACTTTCAAACTAATTTCATATAGACATAATTTTTTAAATTTTATGTTGTCTAATGCATAAAACCATTACTAATATTTTACATTTTATAAACTTTGCTTCCATATACCCTTGAGCATTTGTCTTCTTTTAATTAAAAAATTTTCTACTTCTGGAAAATTGGGGCTCATATTGCTTCCCACCCTTTTCTACTCTAATATTAGACTCATAATTATATACATGGTTATGCTTCTGGCCATGGTTCTTAAATTCAAAGTATCATCTGGAAACCAATGTCTTAGTTTTTACTTATTACACTAATGAGGAAACTTGGGGAAGTCCTAAAATTCTGCAAACCCCTGTCTCAAATCTATCTTAATAAATATTGCCAAATAGTGGGTTGGTCTGTTAGACTCAGTTACTACAGTTGTCCCTTTGTATCCATGAGGGATTGCTTCTAGAACCCCCCCACAGATACCAAAATCCGAGGATGCTCAAGTCCCTTATATAAAATGGCATACAATTTGCGTATAACCTACATATATCCTTCTATATACTTCGAATTATCTCTAGATTATTTATAGTACCTAAAACAATGTAAATACCATGTAAATCATTGTAAATACAATGTAAATAGTTGCCAGCATGCAGCAAATTCAAGTTTTGCTTTCAGGAACTTTCTGGAACTTCTTTTTAGTGAATATTTTTCATCTGTGGCTGATTATATCTGTGGGTTAGGAACTCACAGATATGTAGGGGTAACTGCTTTCTTTTCTGGACACTCCCCATAGTTCACGTTGGAAATGTCAGATATTAACTTATCTGAAAATAACAGATATTAACTTTGTTAGCTTTCTTTACAGCTAAAAAATGTCCATGTAACACAGTTCTGGCAAGTGGAATCCAAGGAGAAATTTATTGGAGGATTTCTAGAAATTTTTTCCTCCCTGATGAAAGAGGAAAGGAATGCAAGAAGAGCTCCTTTTCCAAATCTTATTTTTTCAACCTTTGGAGATGTTTGTATGAGGTTGTGATAATTAGAGCTGTGACAGTCATCTTGTGGTGATCAAGTGACAAGACTGAAGAATGGAGGATGTAAAATAATGTAAAATGCCAAGAAAAGAAAACAAGAGAAGAAGAGAGGAACAAAAGAGGTGTAAAAACAGACAAAAAAATTAACAAAATGGAAATAGTAAGTCCTTATTTACCAATAATTATTTTAAATATAAATGGATTAAATTTCCCAATCAAATTACATAGAGTGGCTAAATGGATTTTAAAAAAAACAAGATCTAACCAGTATGTTATCTATCAGAGATGCATTCTAGAGTTAAGGATACACGAGGCTGAAAGTAAATGAATGGAAAAAGATGTTTTATGCAAATGGTAACACAAAGAAATTATGGATAGCTATACCTACATCAGATAAAATAGACTTCAAGTTAAAAACTGTCACAAGAGACAAAAAAGGTCATTACATAATGATAAAGGGTCACTTCATTAGGAAGACATAACAATTATAAATATGTATACATCCAGTGTCAGAGTACTTAAATATATAAAGCAAATATTAAGAGACCTGAAGTGAGAAATAGACAGCAATACAATAATAGTAAGGGATTTCAATATCCCACTTGAAATAATGGATATTGTAATATCTCCTCTTTCATTTTTAATTATATTTATTTGAGTGTTTTCTCTTTTTTTTCTTATTTCAGCTAAGGGTTTGTTGATTTTGTTTGTCTTTTCAAAAATTTTCTTAGTTTTGTTAATATCTGATATTCAAAAAGGGTACTAAGAACACAAAATGGGGAACGAACAGTCTCTTCAATAAATGGTGTTGGGAAAACTGGGTATTCACATGCAGAAGAATGAAATTGGACCCTTATTTCATACCATACACAAAAATCAACTCGTAATTGATTAAAGACAAACATAAAACTTGAAACCATAAAACTACTAGAAGAGAACATAGAGAAAAATCTTGACATTAGCCTGAGCAATGATTATTTTGGGTATGACATCAAAAACACAGGAAACAAAAGTAAAAATAGACAAGTGAGATTACATCAAACTAAAAAGCTTTTGCACAGAAAAGGAAACAATGGAGTGAAAAGGCAACCTATGGAATGGGAGAAAATATTTGCAAGCTGTATATATGATAAGGGGTTAATATCCAAAACATATAAGGAACTCCTTCAATTCAAAAGCAAAAAAAAAAAAAAAAAACAAAAACAAAACCCAAATAACCCAATTTTAAAAAAGAGCAATGACTAGAATATCAACCAGTTTCTTCAGGAAGACATGAAAATGGCCAACATGTATATAAAATGATGCTCAACATCACTAATCGTCAAAGAAATACAAATCAAAACCACAATATGACATCATCTCACACCTGTTAGAAATGTCATTATCAAAAGATGAAAGATTAACAAGCATTGGTGAGAATGTGGGGAAAAGGGAACTTTTATACACTATTGGTGGGAATGGAAATTGGTTCAGCCATTATGGAAAACAGTATGGGGTTCCTCAAAAAATTAAAAATCGGATTGCATATGATACAGAAATCCCATTTCTGGGTATATAGCCAAAGGAATGGAAATTAGAATCACCTGATACAAGAGATATCTGCCCTACATGTTTACTGCAGCATTATTCACAATAGCCAAGATATGGAGACAAACTAAATGTTGACCAATGGATGAATGGATAAAAAATGTGTGTGTGTGTGTGTGTGTGTGTGTGTGTGTGTGTGTGTGTATATATATGAATTATTAAGCCTAAAAGGGAGGAAATCATGTCAATTGTCCCAACAAGAATAGATCTAGAAGACATTATGCTAAGAGAACTAGCAAGCCACAGAAAGAAATATACTGCATGATGCCACTTATACGTGGAATCTATAGTCAAATAAAACAGTCAAACTCATAAAATCAGAGGTTATAATAGTGGTTTCCAGGGTCTTGGGGGGAAAGGGAAGTGGGGTAATGTTGGTCAAAGATTACAAATTTTCAGTTATGCAAGATGAATAAGTTCTGGAGGTCTAATGTACAGTATGGTGACAATAGTTAACACCACTGTACTGTATACTTGAAATTTGGTAAGAGGGTAGATTAAGTATTCTTATCAGGAAAAGGTAACTATGTGATGTGATGGATAAGTTAATAAACTTCATTGTGGTGACAACATATATCAAAGGTGTTTATCAATTGTACACCTTAATTATATACATTTTAATCTGTCATTTATACCACTATAAAGTTGAGGAAAATTTTTGAAGATTGAATTCATACCAACTATTTTTTTGATCTCAACAGAATGAAAGTAGAAATCAGAAACATAAGGAAAATGGGAAAATTCACAGATATGTGGAAATTAAACAACGCACTCAAAGAACGAATAAATTAAGAAATCACATTGTGGTCAAAAATGTACTTGATATGATCTTAAATATGTTAAGGCTTGTTTTGTGGCCTACCATGTGATCTCTACTGGAGAATGTTATGAATGTGCTTTAGAATAATGTGTATTCTTCTGCTCTTGGGTGGAAAGTTCTGTACATGTCTGTTAGGTTCATTTGGTCTATAGGATTCAAGTTCACTGATTCCTTATTGATTTTCTGTCTGGATAATTTATCTATTATTGAAAGTGGGGTATTGAAGTCACCTACTATTATTGCATTGCCATCTCTTTCTGTCTTTAGATATATCAATATTTGCTTTATATTATTAAGTCTTCTGATGTTGAGTGTGTATATTTATAAATGTTATATCTCCCTCTTGAATTTACTCTTTTGGTATTATGTAATGACCTTCTTTGTGTCTTATGACACTTTTAGACCTAAAGTTTATTTTATCTATTATTAGTATGGTTACTCCTCCTTCCTTTGCGTTACTATTTGCATGAAATACTTGTTTCCATCTATTCATTTTCAGCTTATGTGTGTCTTTAAAGGTAAGATGAGTTTCTTGTAGACAAATATAGTTGGATCCTGTGATTGTTTTTTTTTTTTTAATCCATTTGGCTACTCTGTGCTTTTTGATTGGTGAGTTTAATCAGTTTACATTTAAAGTAATTATTAATAAGTAAGAACTTACTATCACATTTTGTTAATGTTTTCTGTCATTTTTCTGTCTATTTTTTTGTTCATTTTCGTCTCCCCCTGCACTGGAAATCTCATAATAAGTATTTTGGTCTGCTTGATATTGTCCTATAAGTGCCGTCATCAGTTTTCTTCATTCTTTCTTTCTTTATTTCCTTATTTATTTGTTCCTGAGACTTGATAATTTTAATTGTCTATCTTCATGTTCACTAAACCTTTCTTCTGTTTGTTCAAATCTGATTTTGAACCCCTCTAGTTAATTTTTTTATTTTAGTTACTGTACTTTTTAGCTCCATAATTTCTGTTCAGTTCTTTTTTATAATTTCCATCTTTTGTTGATTTTCTCATTTTGTTTATACATCATTTTCCTGATTTCCTTCCATTCTTTTTAAAATTATTTTTTAACCATATTTAGATGTCACAAACTAGATGGCAGTGTCTTAACTGTCAGACCTGAAGGCCTCTTCCATGCATCAAGGGAAAACTAACCTTTTCTCCTTTCAAATAACAGCTGATTTCCTTCAGTTCTTTGTTTGTGTTTTTCCTTAGCACTTTGAGCATATTTAAAACATTTGTTTTAAAGTCTTTGTGTAGTAAGTTTGATGTTTTGGGCTTACTCAGGAATGATTTCTTTCAACCTAATTTGTTCATTAGAATGAGCAGTGCTTTCCTGTTTCTTTTTATGCCTTGTAATTTCTTTTTTTCAAAGCTTGCCATTTGACTGTTAGAATGCAGTAACTTTGGAAATCACATTATCTTCTTTCTCCAAGGTTTGATATTTATATTGTTGAAAGTTATGTTAGTCTGTTTTGAGAGTTCTTCAAACTATTATGCAAAGACTATTCCTTGATGTGTGTGATCACTGAACTCTCTGTTCCTTTAGCTCATGCTCAGCTAATGTTTGACAGAGATTTCCTTTAATGACAGGAATTGAAACTAAGAAACAACAAGAAGAAAAAACAGAGAGCGAGAGAGAGAGAGAGAAAGACACACACACAGAGGGAGAGAGAGAGAGAGAATAACAGCCGCCTCTTCCAGTCTTTGCATGCCTATACCGCTTAGCTTAGGGACCAGCCCAGGTGAAAGCTTAAGGTTTTCTCAGGACTTTTCTGAGAAAAGTCCTGTGCATGTGAATGGCTTTCTAAATTCTGCCATACATATGACTGCTTTTGAATACTTCAATTTCCAAACAAGTCTCACCCCAGCTTCTCCTCTATGCCTTAGGTAGTCTATTGTATGTCCATCTTGTAGTTTTATGAGCAACTCCTGACACTTTTTCTGCCTGGATTCTGAGTTATGCAAAACAGATGAGCACCTGACAGCAGTCCTTCAAGTATCCCCAGACTGGTTAGAACAGTTGTACACAGTAGATGGCAAATAACATCTGCTCTGCTCCCTCCAGTTCTGATGGAAGAAGGGGACTGGAAACTGAGCTTCCACCTTCTCAAAACCAAGGCCACTGCCATGCTGAGAAGGGATAGGGCAAGTGTGAAAAAGGGTGTTTTTTTCTTGATTGGGTGTTTTCATGGTGTGTAGAGCTTTGACTATTTTCCAGAGCTTGTATCAAGTTGTTTCAGACAGTCCCTAGTTGTGTTTTTAATATTTCTTGGAAGAATGAGAGTTTGGAGCTTCCTAGCCCACCATGCTATCCCCTCTTTATTTTTTGATAAATAAGAATTTATTCTTTTGATTCCTCTTCTTGGGATGCTCTTCCCCAGATGATTTCCTGGTTGGATCCCTCTCCTCCTTCGTGGTTTTGCTCAAGTGTCACTTGCTCCATGAGACCTTTTGTCTCCACTTTGTCCTAACATTCACTATCCCCCTTTCCTTTTTTAAACTTTTCGTTTTGAGGCAATTGTAAACTCACAATAAGTTGTAAGAAATAATATAGAGAAATCCCATATACCATTTACCCAGTTTCCCCCACTGGTAAAAATTTGCAAAACTGCAGTACAATGTCACAACCAGAATATTGACATTAACACAGACAAGGTACAGAATTATTTCCATCACCCCAAGAGTCCCCTGTGTCACATTTTTATAGCCACACTCATCTCCCCATCTCATTTCACCCCATCTCTGACCCCTGAAAACCACTAATCTGTTCTCCATTTCTATAATTTTGTCATTTCAAGAATGTTATATAAATGGAATCATATAGTAGGTTATCTTTTGGAATTGCCTATTTATTTCAACATAATTCCTTGGACATTTATCCTAATTGTATCAATAGTTTGTTCCTTTTACCGCTGACTTAGAGCCCAACTTATGGGTGTACTAGAGTTTATTTAACCCACTGACAGACATCTAGATTGTTTTTAGTTTTTTACCATTAACAGTAAAGCTGCACTGACCATTAGTGTGAGGTTTCTGTGTGAACGTAAGTTTTCATTTCTCTGGGACAAATGCCCAAGAGTATAATTGCTTAGTTAAATGGTAAATGCATGTTTCAGAAGAACAGGTTTTTCTTGGCACTTTCTTGTCTGTGTCTGTTGGCAGTCCCAGATTGGAGGCTTCTATAGTTCTCTGTGTGGGATATAAAGTCTGCAATAAGAAAACCCAGGGAACTTGCTGCCATGGCACACCTCAAGCCCTGTGGTCCCTAGACAGTTTACTTTCTTTTTCCGCCATTCAGAATCTCCCAATGTTTGCTATTGTGTTTTGTCCAGGGTTTTTAATTTTAAGAGGGAAGATGGATATGGCTATTCCATCCTACTGAATAGGAAGTCCTTCTTTACTTTCCCCAAAAATCTTATCACCACCTAACATATGTACAGGTTACTTATTTATTTACATATTTGTTTATCCTACATGGGAATAGAATCTCAGTAAATCAGGAAATTGTTGTTGTTCTCTGCCATCTCTCTGGAGCATAGAACAGAGCCTGGTTTAATAAAAATTTGTTGAATAAAGAAATGAGTAGGTGGTTGCCAGAGGGAAGGGGGTTTGGGGAATGGAAGGAAAGGGTGAAGGGGGTCAAGAGGTACAAACTCTCTGTTATAAAATAAATAAGTCCGGGTGATGTAATTTACAGCATGTTGACTATAATCAATAATATTGCAGAGCATACTTGAAAGTTGTCAAGAGAGTGAATCCTAAAATTTAACTTTGTATGTTGGCGAATGGTAACTAGACTTATTGTGGTAATCATTTCACAATGCATACACGTATCAGATCATTAGATCATACACCTAAAACCAATAGAATGTTATATATCAATTATACCTCTATTTAAAAAAAATGAAAGAGAGAAAAACAAAACAAAACAAAAAAGAGATTAGTAAATGACTGCTACCTTTCTTTTCTTTACAGTACTTCCTTGGTGTAGATTTCTAGTAAACTATAAATTTACTAGATCACAGTGCAATAACATTTTTGTGAATATTGAAAAATGTTACGATTTTTTCTCCAAAAGATTAGATCACTTTGCACTGACACCATTAAAAAAATCTCTGTACAATTTTCACCTTTTAGTATTTCATGTCTGCAAAGGGGAACATCATCTTACAGTGGGTAAGGAGAAAAATCACCTGTGTACTTTCCTTCCCTCAGACCCCATCCTTAGGCCCAGGCACATCACCTGCATTCTCCTGGCCAAGTCAGTCACTTCCTCTTGCAGAGTCCTTGCAGCAGCCTCTCTCCACCAGCCTTCTGGAGTCCCAGCCTCACCCTCCTGCTGTATCCAGGCCTCAGAGGGAAGGGGGGCTCTGCACAGGAGTGAGCTATTGAAAAAGACTCTCCTTGACTAAACTTCAGCCAGGCTTCTCTGAACACCCTTCCCAAGTAGAATTCAGCTTTGAACCTCTGTGTCTGCCTTTGCATTGTCCAATTTTAGCAAAACTCCTGCTAAGTCAGTTTAGACAGAAACCCCCACCCTCAATATCTGATCACCCTCAATATCTGATCAAATTCCCTCATCCTTCTCCATCCTCCAGGTAATATCTGATCACCCTGGCATGGTATCAGCATTCCTGTCAATTTGGCTTAGCCAGAATCTTCCCTTACCTGTGATTCTTCCTCTTAGTAATTTTCCATCCACTGTCCACCACCCTGCTCCGTGGCTATAAGTCCCCATTTGTCCATGATGTACCTGGAATTGAGCCCAGTTCTAAACTGAGACCTCTTTTCTTTTATTGCAGTAATTTCTGAATAAAATCTGCTTTCACTTCTTTCACATCTGTCTGGCTCTGGTTTTCTTTAACACTATGTTCCCAGGACTCCACACTGGAACTCTGGATGTTCTTCCTTGGAAGCACTGGTCCCTTGGCAGTGGACTCATTAGGCCTATGGTCAGTGCATTGTGGATTAAATTGACATTTATGGGTTGGCCTGGGGCCTTACTACCTTTTATCATGTCAATAGAAAAATGAGTTTTAGTTCCAAAAGACAAAATTACAAATGAGATTTCAGAAAGTACAGTTTTGCCTCCACTTCTGGCCTGGTTATCCTGTCTTTTTCTCAATCCAGCCTTCCAGGAACTGGACCCTGCCTGCACTGACGCGTAACTATTTAACTAGGTGTTTAAATCAAACATCCACATGTTACCTTTGACACCTCATCCCTTCCTTAAGATCCATCACTGAGTCCTGTTGAGGAGACTCTTAAAACCTAACCCAACTCTCTCTATCTGGGTATCTTCGTTTCAACCATCCTGGACAAGTCCCTGAACTACTGAGTCACCTTGTAGTGACCTTTGGTGTCTCACAGTTCATTGTCTGTGTATCAGCTAGGATGATCATTTGGAAACATAACTCATTGGCTATGGCTCCCCCACTCAATGCCTGCACCAGCTCTGGTCAGATGTAGAATAAGGTACAATCTCCTTACCCACTTTCATACCAGCAGAAGCTAGCCCTTGACCTCTTCCTTAAGCTTCTCTCTTCCCTGCTCCCCTTGTTCTCATCAAGCTGTGACCTCACAGGTGGATTTGTTTGGAGATGCTGAGCTCTTATCACCAGCACTTACTGCTGGCTCCTCCTTCCACCTCTGAACCTTTACTCTTGTGCACGTGACTGTCTCCTGCTCGGCATTTGGGGCTCAGTGTAGATGTCACCTCCGCTTCCTGGTCTCCCAGGACAAAGCAGCCACTCAACCTTACTCTACCCAACTGTAATTTGATCCCTGGATTGCACGTGTCAACGTGTGATATTGTGCTCACACAGGTACGGGTAATTGGTGTTTTATCGTCTGCTCCCACTAAGTGTAAGCTCCGGATACAAGTGTTTGTCTTGATAGTCTACACCATTGTATCTCCAGTGTCCAGACAGGGTCTGACATGTATTAAGTGCCCAATATTTATTTGTTGTATGATGCTAAATGAAATTCACATATTTCTCGCAGATTAGAAAAACATGGTATTGAGCTGGGGTCCCCTTGGCTTGAGGTCTGCTTGGGAGAAGACAATCTAAGCACACATTGCTCTAGTCCTTCTCTTTCCTAGGCATCTGTGACTCAAACAGAAGCTGATATCTTTTATTTTTTCTGGGATGTGGGCAAAGCAAAGACATCCACTGAGGCAATATATTGATTAAACACCAACTCTGTGTTGGGCCTCATGCTTGGACAGAATCTTCGTCTGGTCTGGAAGACAGACTGTAAAATAATTGTGAGACAGTATGGTAAGAACCATACTGGAGTTTTGGAGGTTGGGGGATCAGCAGGTGAAACGGTGAGGGGAATCCTAGGCAGGTGGGTCATGGCAAATGTGTTCATGGGGACATGAAGCAGATGTTACTCTTTAGAACTGTAAGTGGCTTATAAAGGCTGGCAGCACACAGCAGAAGGCATGGTTGGACAGGAGACATGGGCCTGGACAGTGAGGCCCTCAGCCCAGCACGAGGGGGCCATGGCCAGCACTGGTCCTTAGAGGGCCCATGCAGGTCCTGCTCTGCTGGGTTCCTTCCTGCAGAGAGGCCTCCACCAGGCCAAGAGGATGTGTCCACCTGGGACCTGCACTCCTCCTTCTAGATCATGTGTGGGGTACTCTAATCATCCAGAATTCTCTGTCCAAACATCCCGAGGGCTGACCACCCCTCCAATGCGCACCCCTAGGCCTGAGGGGTGGCTGAACATATGCGTGTGTACAGAAATTAGAGGTACAGACTGACGTGTCCACATGCATGTGCATGAGTTCCTGGGTTGGGGTCTCCTTTGGACAGAGGCCTGGTCTGGGACCAGGGCTTTAAAATATTTAGACATATGGGATGTGGACCATCCCTCCCCTTCCTGCTCTGAGAGGGTTTGTGTGGACCTGGTCTTGGAAGTTGTGAGCCACATGAGATTTATTTAGTCAGCAAGCACCCAAAGGGTCTAGGGGAGGGAGTGAAAGATCAGATGTGAATTTCCAAACTATTCCTGCGATGTTGTGTAAATAGGTGATGGATTAGAGGGGGCTTGTGACAGGGAGTTGTGCTAAAGTGGCCTCCACATGGCTGTGGATGGGGGGCATGGGCTCTGAGGTGGACTCGGGTTCTTCTTCTGGTTCTGACTATTAGTTAGGTAGACTTAGGCAAGTTACTTATTTCTCCAAGTCTCATTTCCCACAACTGTAAATAAAGTAAATCATCCAGAATCATCTGCAAATGTGAGTTCATTCCCATGCCATTATTAAGGAACAAGTCTTCCTGTGGTGCAGAAGCAGCCCTGGAAATGTATCCCAGCGTGGACCTTCTCTCCTACCAGAAAGGAGGTGGCCCATTCAGGAAATGAAACATCCCTTTGAGCTTCACCTTGGCCTGCTGGGGTGGAAATGTGTGGCATTCTGGACCCATGGACCCTCCTGGAAAGCTCGGAGAAGCCTTGGCTGCACATGTGTGGTACATTTGTGTGTCCATGCTTGGTGAGGCCGTGTTTGTGGGCTCTGATGGCTGAGTTTGTTTTTCTGCCTGGTGGGGCTGCAGTATTTCATTCTGGAAACCTCATTCAGATGACGTTGTTCTAATGGTTTTTGCAGAAGGTCAGTTGCCTTCTGAGAATCCAATATCTACCAGAGAAGGATTCAAGACTTCCTCAAAATATGATGGGAATAATTGTCTATGGATTTCCCCTAGGAATTTAGGGGGGATATTTTTTCTCTTATTAAATTTTAAAAAAAGGAAAGAAATTGCAGCCTGTGTTGTGCTTGGAAAGGAGGAAGAACCTCCAGATGTTCTTTGTTTTCTGCTTCGATGCAAGTACTACCACTTTCAAGATGTTTGGGGGGGGGGGGGCATTGCTTAGTGTGGAAGAGAAAAATTCCAGACTGGGACTGCTGGCGCCTGGCTTCCTGTCTACCATGGGGTGTCGGGGCACTCACTGACTTCGCCTCTTTGGTGGCCCTGTGGACCAGTGGGTAAGGACAAATAATCCTTCCAAATAAACAAGATCAAGACTTTTATTTAGTGTTTACGGTTAGACAATGGAAACATTCTGTGATTCATTTAATTCTCATGTCTGTGGGCAACTTAACCAGTCAGGGCCCTAGGTTCTTCATCTGTACAATAGGCAGAGCAAGAGAACCAAGCCCTTTGTCTTTTGGTGAGGGTTGGTGTGCCTCTTTTGCCTTCTGTGTGGCTACCACCTTCCTCAGCAGCACAGACAAGTGTGAGTGACAAGTGTGAACCAGTCTTCATGCTGGACTCTGGGGGTCCTTGACCACAGACTGTGGGAATGAGGTGAAGATATGTCCACCAGAAAAAAAAAATGCACAACCAAAAGTTGAGAATTATGATCTATTCGAGAACATTACTGAGGACTGTAGCCCGGGTAGGCAGCCTCTCAGATAGCTCCGAGGGACTGTTCCAAAGAGGTAAAGAAGGAGTCAGGATATATAGGAGTTTTTGCTGAAAAAACAAACAAACAAACAAACATGTAGTCAAACATCAAAAGGTTGCTGCTAAACACTAAAAACAGAGATCTCAAATTCATGATTTTTGTGATTTTCTATATGGGAAGATGCAAGAGTCTAGGCTCATAGAAATTATTCCTTTGATATGCATTTTAACTATCTGGGGCCAGGACCCAGTTTGTCTCCATCCTGAGTCCCCTCAGGGTACACGGTCAGGGGTGGCTGCAGTGGCTGGTGGCTTGATGGTGGGCAAAGTTCATTGCTTACCAGAATGGCAGGCAACGTTCTTTGTTTACTGAAAAGGCAGGCAAAATTTTTTGCCCACAGAGAGATGGTGAACAACTTGGTTAGGCATGTATATAAATGCCTCCTCCTATGACTGTAGTTTCTGGAATGTCCATCTTTTGCCAAGTACTGTGTTAGGGTTCTGCTTATATTATCAGTCAAAAAAAAAATATTGGTTGGCACCTATTTTAGCTATCAAGCTGGGTTCTGGGTGCCAGGGAGACATCCTGTTCTTCAGCAGACAAAACATATATTTCCCAACCACCCCAGGATCCAGTGGGCAGAGATGTACACTTGCTCTTCATGACAGTTCCAAGTAGTGGCAGCCGCCACACTTCATACAGGAAGAGCCAAGACAGAAGTCACCCAATTTGTCCAGAAGTGACTTGGCACTGGCTCTGGCCTGGAGGCCCGGGTGTGAACTCGGCCATGCCTTTCCTAGGGTCTTCAAGGCTACAGAGTCCCTTCCTGAGCCACGGTGACATGAAGACAAAAACACCTCGTCAACATTTTAAGGAGCTCTCAACAAATGAGAGTTTTAGACCACTATCAAGGCACATAACTGCCAAGTGGGTTGGGATTCACAGCCCAGATCTGACTCCCCATTCCTTGCACCAGCCCTACAGCCCTCAAGGTGGGTCCCACACCACATGGCTGCACAGGGAATGAATGAGCACAGTAGCAACGCTGCAGGTTTTTCCAGAGAGGTTTCAGAGGAAGAGGCAGGTAGAGAAGACTCATGGAGAGAAGGCAGGAGGTGTGTTCTCTGCAGGGACAGTGGAAGAAAAGAGCCTGAGGGGCATTTGCACAGCCCAATGGGTCAGAGGCCAGGGGAAAAGAAATTGTAGGGAGCAGAAATGGAGATTAGGTTTGACCAGGGTGTGGAGATGAGAATGAAGACAGGGGAACAGTGTATGCCTGCTCTGAGGGTCAGGCCAGAGTGTGAGCTCCCAGGGTGCCCTCCACAGCTGGTTAGGGCAGAATCGGGGTATGCATTGCTGCATTATAATTCCCCATATTGTGCCATTTATTTCCACAAGGGGAATAAATTCTTGATGTTGCTTGTTTCCTGACCCAGGGGAAGAGACCCAGGCATAGAAGTGGCCCAGGATCCATGAGTCCTGCTCCTATGGTCATCCATTAGCGATGGAGGGGAGATGGCTCAGGACATCAGTGATAACAGGAAAGAGCAATCTGGGCTCCTAGCAGCCAATCCCATGGTGAGCTCCTCACAATGTTCTGAGCGCACTAGAGAGAGGCGATAACAGAGTCCCTGTTTGCAGAGTCATAGTTGAAGGAATTCTACTTGGAGGATGTCCTGAGTGTGCCTAGAGGGACCCATGCAGGTCCAGGATTGTCCAGTGCTTGGAGTGCTGCTTTCTCCTAGTTCTCGCTGTGACTGTATGCTCTCGTGTCTCATTACCTGAGACTTTTATTGGAACTAGAGGAAGGTAAGCTAATCATCTTGGGTTAATTCCGATTCCACGCTCCAGATGGGATTTGTACCCCTATTTCATGCATGTGTGTGGCCTCATGGGGTATAAGGGCTTTTGTATTTACTGTCTGGATTCATCCTCCTGACAGTCTCCCGAGTGGTGGAGGTACTATTAGACCATCTCATAGGTGCACAGAGATTCAGCATCTGCCTGGGAACCAGGACTAGAGCTAGATTTCAGGTCAGCAGACCCCAATGTCATTCCCCAGCAGTGTTACGTTTTGTAAAGCTTTTTTTTTTTCTTTGTCATAATAATTGTAAGACACATTGGAGAATGCCGAAGAAAAATAAGTAATAATGATTGCTAATATTTATTGACCTCCATGCCGGGCTGTGCTGTAGACTCAAAAGCATTATCTCAATTGAATGGCTCCAGGGGTGACCTATTATCACTGTACTAAGAAGCCTGGATTTGAGCTGGTGCAACAGGAGCCTATGAGGACATAAATTCCTTGACAGGCCATGGATTTCAGCAGAAGCCAGCAGCATGTGTATTGGCTGTTTCTTTCACCCACATCAGCTCAAAATTTGGCCCCTGTAAGCTCCCGGTTCAGCAGAGCCTGAGGGCCTGCACTGTGTCATTTTGTGAGGGGAAGATGGCTGGCATTGAGTCAACCTGGTGAACACGCTGCTAAACAGCCCTAAGTCCTGCATGCGCTGGTGGCTGAGGGCTGGCAGTGAGTCCTTCTGGACTTGGATTAAATAAAAGTTGTCACGATCTGTGTTTCATCAGTACTTAAAAAATAAAAAAAATCTGACACGGGTGAAAGGAAATAATTTTGCTGAGTATTTTGAAAAACTTAGGGAATTAAATACTTCATAAAAAATTAGGCAGGCTTGTCAGGTTTTATTAAAACAGCACATTTATGACTGCAGAGGTCCAGACCCAAGTTTTCTTGTTTGTTACTTTCTGTCCCTGGGGAAGTTGTCCTTGAACACAGCCTTTGTGGTAATATTCTAGGATGATAACAGTCACGGGCAATCCCTGAAGCCACTTGGGCAAAGAGAAAGAGGGAGAAAACGTTCACTGCTTGCTGAAGGCTTTTCCTTTCTCCATTTATTGCCTGTTAGTTCCACATTTTACCTATTCCTTCAAATCCCCATCTGCCCCTTTCCTTCCCACTCAGCAGACATCCTAGGTTCCTGGCCCATACATGAGTATATGCTGATTAGGAAGGAGGTCCTCCGTGTCATAAACGATGTAATCCAGATCACCTGCCTCAAGAATGATGAGTTTTCACCATGATGAGGCACCTTGTGCACTTCCCAACCTGTACAGCTGGACACGATTACCTGACTTAACTTCCATCTCAGCAAGAAATTCAGAATGATGCTCCTCAAGTCCCGACTGCCTCTGGAGGATGTGTCCTTGCTCCTGATGGGCCTGTCTTTCTACTGAGCTGTGAACCCCCCTCCTTTGCCAGCTCCCTTCCTGTTTCTCTAAAACCATCACGTTGCCTATGCCTTTGGCCCTCCACCCACAAGCCACGCATTTGCGGACCTCAATTCCATTTGTCATCCGGCCCCTCATCTCCCCTTCCAGTCACAGCCGCGCTTCCCGGAAGCCTCCGCCTGCCCATCGCCTTCTGCACCCCGCGCCTAAGCCACTGCTTTCCCAGCATCCGGGACCCGCTACTACCTACTATGTGCACAGGATGCGGCCGGAGTCCCATCCTTGCCGCCTTGCTCTTCTCCCTTCACCCACCCTGGCAAGCGTCACCTGCACTAGGACTCCCATTGCTCAGGGTGGCGCCGCGGCTGCCCCTCCTGCCCCCTCCTCTGCCAGGCGCAGATCCCACGTGGGCTGCGAGGCATGCGTCCTCCCTGCGCCCCCAGCTCCTCGCACGGCCCCAGGCCCACGCCCGCTATCCGCAGAAGAGGAATCTACACAACTCCGACTCCTCCCTTCTCTTCCAGGACCCATCGCTTCTCCCGACAGCCTGCGGACCCTGCACTCGCCCCTCTCTCAGACCCTCGCGCAGCTTCCTGCCAAAGGAAACGTAGGGCACCCACTTGCTGAACAGGAGTATTTGGGGAGGACTCCATGAGTGCTGCTGATGTCCCGTCACCTCTGAGCCTGGCTGTGGCCACCACGTGCACACTCTGAACACCCCCGTGCTTGACCATGCCGCCCTGCATCAGCACCGCCCACGGGTGGCACCCCAGCAGGTCCATCTCCACTGAGGACCCACTCCTTGGCGCTGCCAAAGCCTCGAGGCGCCCGCGGCCTCCTCCTTGCTCCCAGGACGTTCGGGTCCCGTTTCCTGTGCTCCCTAGCTAGCTGGGCGTCTTGGTCACAGCCCTAGAGGCTGCTCTGAGATCCCCGAAGTTCACTTGTCCGACTGTGCTTTCTCTGTGCCCTCCCATCGCAGCCTCGGGCTGACCTTGTGCCCTTGTCCCCAGGCCTGCACGGAGCCTGCAACCAGAGGAGCTCAGGAAATGTTTTCTGGGCAAATGAAGAGGAAGTGCATTTTTACAGTCATGCCCCTGAAATGTTTGTCTGTTTGTTTTTCTTTCCAGCCTTCCTCCTTAAAGACTTTTGTTGCATTCTCCAGTCCCTGGCCTGCTCCTTTTAGAAGGCCCTCCGCCAGAAAGAGAAACAAGGAGAGTTTTCAGATAAGGCTCTCCACTTTGAAGTGCTTTGGATGTCCCAAGGCCAGTGTTCCAGACGACCTCCTGAGCCTCTCAGCCCCACCTTCGGGCCCACACACCAGGGTCCACGCCTCACTCCGGGCAGCCCTTGGCAGTGGGGGAACCAGTTATTTCCTTCTTAGATTGCAGCTCCCAAATCCTTATTTTGCCAACATATACTTTTCTAAAAAACAAACAAAATTAGCCACAGCATATAACCTAGCCAGTGCTTGCACAATTCTTTCTCCTCTTACTGTTTGTCTAACAGGACATAGAGAAATAGTACAAGGGGTTAATTGGAGCCCCAGTTGGCATTTTTACTGGAGATTAAACCCGTTTTTTAGTAGGTCAGCAGGTGAGTGTGGCTAGCCTGTTTCAGCTCATAACTTTCCTCCTAGAGACCTTCCATGTGTTCCTGAAAAATGCCTGGTTTGTTTTGTTGTCTTGTTGTTTTGTAATTGTATGATTTTAATTACGTACATGTTACAAAGTTTTCGACCCACAACCCCTATTTCCAAAGAGCATGGTCTTCCTGGAGAATCTCCACTCATGTATAAGTGGGGAAGAGCCCCTTAGAGCTGGGCCTTCCATACTGGTAAGAGCACTGGGGGTTCAGTGCCCTGAATCTGATGTTCCCTCTCCCCACCTCTGCCTTCAATGGCTTAAACGAAGAGGCAGGGAGAGGATTCCTCAGGTTTCCTGGCCCTGCAGCACCCACTAGCCTCTGCTGCTCTTATCTCCCTCTCCTAGTGGCCAGAGGGGTGGAGTGGCCCATGCCTGGGGACTAGTGTTGTGTCCTTCCCCTGCAACAGCCAGGATCTGGGGTCTGGCCCGGATTTGGGGGTCTGGCCCCCAGTGGCACTTGCTCCCTGGAGGCCACCCTGGCCTTGGCAGCCTCCGCTCCGATGGTCATCCTGCTGTTCCCACACTCAAGGCCACCCCCCAAGGTGACCCCCTCCAAAGAGACCCTCAATCATCTCACCCCTCTCAAAGTCCTGCAGATGCAGTGCCCTACCACACATGGGGACACAGGTGGCTTCGGAGCCCCTCTGCTTTCAAATGGAGCAGGAGCCCTGTGGCGGCCGAGATGTGGTGAGCATGGCTGGAGTGAGTGTTGGGGTTGGCGTATTATCATTTTTGTTCCAGTCGTCAAATATGACTTAATGAACTGGTGAGAAGGGTAATCTATTGTATTTACCCATATTTCTGCTCTCTCCAGTGTTTCTTCTTCCTTCCTGGCGCCCCAGGATTCCTTCTCGGTCATTGTTTTTCTGTCTGAAGAGCTGATTTGGGCCATTCTTTAAAGGGCAGCCTTCTCCACACAGACATGAGAGCCTGTGGGCAGCCGGCATGCAGCCACCTGTGTTCCAGGGCTCCTTCTGCAAGGCCCACACAGCCCCTGGAGTCCGTGCAGCCCCTGGGGTCTGGAGGAGGCACACAGAGGCGGCTGCTCCCACTGCACGTGCAGTCTGCCTGCCCTAAAGTCCTCCTCCTCCAGCCTACAGACCCCATGCCAGCCCATCCCACTGACCCCATGCCAGCCCATCCCACTGAGCCCATGCCAGCCCATCCCACTGACCCCATGTCAGCCCATCCCACTGACCCCATGTCAGCCCATCCCACTGACCCCATGCCAGCCCATCCCACTGACCCCATGCCAGCCCATCCCACTGACCCCATGCCAGCCCATCCCACTGACCCCATGCCAGCCCATCCCACTGACCCCATGCCAGCCCATCCCACTCGGTGCTGACTACCTGCTCCCTGTCCATTGCACTCTGGGGGTGGGGGGTGGGGTGCCTGAATTACCCAGCAACTCCAGTCTGGCTAAACCAATGAGCTCCTCTGCAGTTTGGTGGCCAAACCACACCTTCTTCAAGGAAGTCTGAACTCCTCCCAATGTTGTCCTTCTTTGGGTTTCTCCTTCGGGTTTCTCCTTCAGCCTTAGGAGAAACCCTATACCATATAGATGTCTGTATAGCCTATACTTATTATTTTATTACAGTTAATAATTCTTGTATTAAACTTCTTCCATTTAACATACCGCTTGGTTTCTATCTCTTGTTTGGACCCAGACTGATGTGTAAGCCCAAATGATTGTTGACAAATGTGCAGAAGGGATTCAGTTGAGGAAGGACAGCCTGTCCAACCAATGGCCTGGAGCAACTGGATATACACAGACCAAAAAGTCAACCTTAACATAAACTTTACACAGATTGGGAGAAGACACAAATCTATCAAAGGACTAAATCTAGAAAATATATAGAACTCTCAAAACTCCACAGTGAAAAGAACAAGCTATCCAATTGGCCATGAGATCTGAATAGACGTTTTACTGACGAAGATACACAGATGGCAAATAGGCCAATGAGATGGCCAACATCATTAGCCATCAAGGAAATGCAAAGTGAAATCACAGTGGGACGTCACCATGTACCTATCACAATGGTGAAAATAAAGTGACAAGTCCAAATGTTGAGGATGCAGAGAAGCTGAATCACTCAGATGTTTCTGGTGAGAATGGAAAATGAGACAGCCCCTCTGGAAAACAGATTGGCATTTTCTTACAAAATTAAACCTGCATTTATCAATCCAGCAGTTGCATACATAGACATTTATTTAATAGAAATGAAGACATGTTCTCACAAAAACCTATAAACAGATTTTCATAGCAGCTTTATTTGTAATAGCCAAAACACGGGAAGAACCAAAATGTCCTTCAATGCGTGAATAGTCTCTTTACCGTAGAGCATCACTCAGCAATAAAAAGAAATAAAGTAGTAAATGGAACATCACTCAGTAATAAAAATTCAAACAACTTGCATGGATTGCAAGGGAATTATGCTGAGTGAAAAAGACAATCCTAGAAAGTTACAGACCCTGTAATTCCATTTGTATAACATTCTTGAAGGACAGAATTATAGAGACAGAGAACAGATTGGTGGTGCCAGGAGTCAGGGATGGGAGTGGGAGGAAAGTGGGTGTGGTTATAAAAGGACCACATGTGAGATTTTGTGGAGATGGAGATGTTTATTATCTTGACTGTGGTAGTGGATACATGATCTTACTTAGGATAAAATTGCATAGAACTAGATGCACACAGATGCACACATACAAATGAGTCATATGACATGTATTGGGGAGATCTGAATAAGTGTGGAGTGTATCAAGGTCAATTTCCTATTCTAATATCCCACTATAGTTTTGCAAGATGTTATCACTGGGAGAAACTGAGTAAACGGTACACAGGATCTTTCTGTTATTTCTTACAACAACGTGTGAGTCAATGTTTATCACAAAATGAAAATTTTAATTTAAAAAGTCTCCTGTGACCTCGCATCACCTTAGGTCCAACTTTTTCACACTCATTTAGCAAACATCTGTTGGTCCTTATTCATAAGTAGAAAACATGCTAGGAGTTTGGGACACAAAGGAGCATTACATGATGAGCTCTATAAAGAGATGATTACAGAATTGGGATCAGATATGATGATAAAGGTACACAGAGAGGGCTCTGGGAGGACAAAGAGGGACATTGAGTTTGACTGAGAGGACGTCTGGTGACAGGGGTGGGAGGTGGGTTTCCACAGCAGGTGCCTTCTGTATCGGTTATCTATTGCTGAATAACAAACTACCCCAAAACTTAGAAGTTTAAAACAACACACATTACCTCGTGGTTTCTGTACCGTCAGGAACACGGGCACATCTTTGCTGAATCTTCTGCTTCAGGATGTCCTGTCGGCTGTAGCCAAGCTGGGCCATGTTCATCTTAATGCTCTCCTGGGGAAGGAGCTGCTTCCAAGGTCACATGGCTGTTGGCAGGATCCAGTTCCTTGCAGACTGTTGGACCAAGGACCTTAATTCCTTGCCACATGGGTCTCTGCAACGTGGCAGCTTGCTTCATCGAAACGTGCAAGACTGGGTCACAGTCTTTGCAATCAAGTCATAGAAGTGAGGGCCCATTATCTTTTCCATCTTCTGTTAATTAGAAGCAAGTTATTAGGTTCAGCCCACACTCTGAGGATGAATACCAGGGTGCAGGATTGTTGAAGGACTTCTCTGAGCTGACCCCACCCCCACCTTCTAAGGCAGAGTTTGGAGGGCCATGAAGGAGCTGGAGCAGTTGTGTCCCAGACAATGGGAACACCGCGTGGTCAGGGGGAAGCTTTGCTGGGGGTGCAGGAGGGAGAAGCAGCCTAGGGCTTGGCATGCCAGGACCAAGGAGTGGAGGGGAGATGTAAGAGGTAAGAAATGGTCCTAGAGACCTGGCCAGTGGGGGGACAGGGGCCCATGCCATCCCAGGCTGAGGGTTTGGACTTCATCAGTATGAATGAAGTGCTAGAGTAACAAAACACCGTGGCTGCAGCTTGAGACCATTCTAGCCTTTTTCTAATAACCCTCATGCTGCGTCTGAGACAGGCCCTGTGGTGTGGTGTGAACAAAACAGCCTCTGAACGTGGATGAGAGCAAGTCCAAAGGGCGGGGAGGGAAGAGATGCCAGCAAACCCGTCAGGCCAGCCGTGTGCCGTGAAGGCCATAATGTTGAGGGCAGTGTAGGTCACCAAGCAAAGGCCAGAGAGCATCTGAGAGCCTGTGGGGGCACAGGTGAGTCTGCAGAGCCTGGTGGGGTTTGCTGGGATGCCTGTTCTTAGCTTACGCCAAACAGATTTCTCCCCTTGTTAGCTGGAAGGTGGCAAGTCGTTTCAGATTCCCGCTCACATTGAATGTTCCATTTACACCAAACTCCTCACTATGACCCAAACATAACACGGGCTGTGTGGCATGTGGGACTCTGTCGTGTACACACCCTTTGCTGGCACTCTTGGCTTGCCCTGTGAATCCACCTATGTGTGGGGACACAAGTGATGTGTGAGGGCTCCTGGGCAACACAAACCTTCAGATATCCTTGTGCTAAGGCTTCTCTCCAGCTCAGATGTGCTTCGCCCATATACTGAGATGCCCTGGGGGCTTGGCTGGTATCCATCCATCTCCGTAACCCTGGATTGTGGTGCATGTCGAGTGCAGGGCAAAGCTGATTACATGAAGGAGGACATAAAAGAGAAAAAAGGGATCAGAGAAGGACATAAGGTAAGCAGAAAAAAAAAGAGAAAGGCAGAAAAACAGAGCAAGCAGGAAGGAAGAAAGGAGGAAAGGAGGGAGGGAAGGAGGAAAACCTGCTCTCCATATTAACCATCTCCACAGGACCAGCACTGGGCTGGGTACTTCTTGGTTCTTAATGCGTATGAAATGACAATATTAAATCCAAAATCAGATCCTCCTTGTTTGTCTTGATGAATTGCACAACTGGTCAACCCTGTGGAGATCAACCTCACAGTAATGTTAGGGGTAAGGGACTAATTCACTGAATAGAAACACCCAAGTTCTAAACACTACAGCAGAGACTGCAACACTTTGGCAGCCACAGGATACACAAAGAGAATTTAATTAAAGTCATCTGATATCTTCAACATCTTTCTGTACGATGTCATTTTTAATGACCTCTGGGGGTTCCATCACTACAGATGTATCAAAGCTTTTTCAACAAATCTCTTATTTTTAGACTTTTACTTTATCCCTCCATTATTTATCTATTCTACTATTGATAGATGTTTGTCCGCATATTACTAACATATAATATCTTTGCCAGGTTAAGAAGAGGAAGAGAACTCATTGTTTTTTTTTTTCCTTTTTCCCCAAGTTTATTGAGATATAATTGACATATAACATTGTGTAAGTTTAAGGTGTACAAAGTGTTGATTTGATACACTTATATATTGCACAATGATTACCATGGTAGCAGTAGCCTTAGCTAACACTTGCATTATGTCACATGATTACCATTTCTTTTTTGTAGTGAGAACATTTAAGATCTACTCTCTTAGCCACTTTTGCATATATAATAGATAACTCATTGTTTTAATCTGCATTTTTGTTTGTGAAATGTTTCATTTATTTATCCAATTCCAAAAGTGTCTGGGTATTCAGCTGTCTAATTTATATATGTTTAGAGTATGTATGCTTTTCATACAGAGTGATAAATATCATTCTTTTTTACATTTGCCTATCTGGTTTAGACATGTTTAATCTACACATTTTATTTACTCATTTACTGTGTTTTGGGTGGAAGGAGAGAAGTTAGAACCATTATTTTTTAACTTCATTGTCTCTGCCTTGGATGTCCTGTTTAGAGTGCCCCTTCATCTGAAATGTATCTGCAGACTCATCTGTCTTTTCTTTCATTACTTTTATGTTTATTAAAGTGTTTCATTCATCTGCAGTTTATCCATATGGTATAAGGTCTTCAATATTTTTTCCAAATGGTTAGCAAATTTTCCCAATTCCCCTTCTTAAATAAAAAAAATAGTTTTTAAAATGCTTTTCTTCTCCTATATTAAATTCCTTTGTATATATTTGGATCTGTTCCTGGAATTTATGTCCTATTCTATTCATCTATCCATTCCTTAGCCTATGTCACTGTTTTAAATTACTGTAGTTTTCAAATATGATTCTGCTCTTGTGTGCTAAGCGACCCCTTCTTTCATTACTTCAATAAAATATATTAGCTGCTCTCAAGGATATTTTTTTCTACCAGGTAAAATTTAAGGTAAAAGAAACCACTGTGGAAGCTGTTTTCCAGCACACTCCTGTTCTGCTCTGCACACCCGTGCGTACCTGCTGCCATCCTGCAGAGCTGTCACTCTGCCAATCACGAGTGCAAATGGCAGGCCCAGCCTTCCCTTTGAGGTGTGTGTTTCCCTTCCTCCCCCGACAGAGCTGAAATAGCATGAAGGAAGGAAGAGCAGACTGTGCTTCAGTCACCAAGTGCAACACCTGGCTTGGGAGCCTGCTTAGAGCTCAACCACAGCCTAGCAGGCAGCCCACAGGAGTTCCCGCGAGCAGAGAGCTAACAATGGCCAGGTGCTAGCAATTTCCTCAGAATGCCATTCCCAGAGCGGGGGTTGTCCGAGGGTCTGCTGGAAGGCCTCTCTGTGGGGATTCATCCAGACTCCTTCCAGGTCTGAGTACAGGAATTGAGCTCTTTGGGCCAGGAGCCAGGTTAAACAGGATAGCCTCAAGATGCTCTGCAAGGCAGATGCTGATGAGGTGAAGGTAGGAGGCGTCCCCTCCACTCCCTCCCACAGGCCTCTGGTGCTTAGAGGGCAAGTGGACACCCTTCCTCCTCATGCTAAAATGATGATGACCATTTCCTGGGAACTAAAATAAGGTTAGCAAAGCCAACAACTTCCTTACAGGAGAAAAATCAGCACCAAGCGCAGATAAGCAGCAGGGCAACCTCACTGGTGAGCCACCCGGTGGTCGCACAGGCCCTGCACACGGAAGGGCCACACCTGGCTGAATGCTCTGCTGTCGCCATCTTGAAATTCTTATTAATTTGGAGCAAGAGGCCCCACTCCCTCATTTTGCACTGGGCCCACAAATTATGTAGTTGGTTCTAATAAGCAGTTTAGGAAAAAGTAGGATCTTTAATTCTAGTCAACTGGCTTGGAGCCTTCTCAAGTTCAAGCCCACAGCAGCTGGAGAGCACCATCAAATTATTCTTCCCTTTTTCTCTCTGGCATCTGAGTGCTCTCACTTCTTCTTAATTGTCCTCCTGCTATATTCCTTTAAATTAGTAATGATCTGCCGGGCTCTCCTTCCAACTTGTGTGCACACTCAGCACACGCCTTCCGAACATATGTGAGCCCCAGTGTTTGAGACAGAGCCTTCACTGGGAAATGCTTTCTCAGCCGCCACAGAGAAGAGAACACCCGAGCTAATAACATCTTTCCCAGAAAGCCCTTGAGCAAGTGACTCTCTTTGTTTTAACTGGGGACCAAAAGCTCTTGAAAATGAATATGGATTTCAAGAGATAGATCAAGAACACAGTGCTATCTTAGGGAAATGTCATGTGGAGAAGTCAAGGTAATGACTTGTCAAAGAAGCAACCAAAAAGGCTGAACATGGGCCAGCTGTGGTTCAGACACACTGAGGGACAGTAGTCTTGGATGACACCCCCGAGATGACAGACCTGAGAATAAATGGGGAGGGGTGGGCATGAATGGCTGAGGATGACACTTACCAGTTAGAAGAGACTGAGATGGATATTAAGAAGGAGGCAGTGACAATCTGACTTTGAAGGACACGCTATTTGCCAACCAGCACCCCCAAGCAGAAATAGAAATGGTTGAAGGTAAGTGCTGGACCTGAAATGCTGCTGAGATTTGGGGGTCAAGCATGGTGGCAAGCAGGAGAAAGAGGAAGATAATTTAAGGAAGAAAAGCACTGAAAGTCTAAGACAATATTGTTTCTCAGCATCAGCTTACAAGCAGAAACACACACAGGGGGCCTCTCTAGCCTTCTTACTGCACATTGGCCCCTCTGCATGGCCTTCCTGAACACTGCTGTCCTGAAAAGAAGGAGAGGAAAGTTCATTTCCCAAGCTCCAGCCTTGCCAGGAGTCTCTAATTTTACTTCCATCAGTGTGTACTGATGGATTTTGAAAGGGAGGAGGTGGATCATAAATAAAACACAGCCCGGAGCTGAGCCATAATCAGCTGCAGCTGCTGCTGGGACAGAGGCCTGACAGGCAAATTGCATCATGATGAAGCACTCTGAGATATGACACATTCTGTTTCCAGCATGGGTGTGGGGGAGGGAACAGTCTATTATTAGGAGCAGCCCTGAGACGTGAGGGTGCAGAATGCACTGCTCTGGATTAAAACCACATTTGCAGGGAACAAACTACAGAGGTGTGTTCAGACTTTCTCCAAGCTTGCAGGAAGGGGGCTTTGGACCATACATTTGCAAATTCCTTTATAATGTAGTTAGGTTTCTATGTTTTTCATCTAAATCTAAAAGCTGACCCCTTCTTTATGAGAATGTGGTTATTAGGTCACCAGAAAATGTCCTAGAGCAGAGGCTGTTTAAATAGAACTAAGGTGCCGAGGAAAAGTGGGCACTCTGGCCGTGATCAGGGTCCTGGGGATTCACTTGGCTCAAGGTTGGACTTGGAGTGGGAAAAATTTCTCTGATCATGTTTCTAGAGGTTTACACACTCTCCTTGTTTTGAAAAAGAGAATTATAAATCTCATTGCTTTGTATATCTAATACTTTCAATTGAAATAATTCCTTTCCAGATATAGAGGAAAATAAGTGTAACACAGTGTTAACATGAAGCTGCAGTCCAAAAAGAAAGGATGTTAATGCCTACATTTCTTTTCCTTTTAAAACCGTTTTATTGAGGTATGGTTGCACCATTTTCATTCCTACCAACAGTGTACGAGTGTTCCCTTTTCTCCACATCTTCACCAACACTTTTTTTAAAAAATATAGTCATCCTAACAGGTGTGATGTACTATGTCAGTGTGATTTTGATTTGCCTTTCCCTGATGATTAGTGATGTTGAGCATCTTTTCGTGTACTTTTTGGCCATATGTAAGTCTTCTTTGGAAAAGTGTCCATTTAGGTCTTTTGCCCATTTTAAAATTGGATTATATGTTATATTGCTATTGAGCTGTAGGAACCCTTATATAGTTTGGATATTAACCCCTTAGCAGATATATAGTTTGCAAATATTTTCTCACTGTTCTGTACGTTGCCTTTTTATTTTGTTAATTGTTTCCTTTAATGTGCAGAAGCTTTACTTTGATGTAGTCCCACTTATTTATTTCTGCTTTTGTTGCCTGTGTTTTTGGTGTCATATCCAAAAAATCATTACCAAAACCAATATCCAGGAGATTTTCCCCTGTGTTTTCTTCTAGGAGTTTTATGGTTTCCTGTCTTATGTTTATTTTTAATCCATTTTGAGTTAATTATTTTGAATTAATTTTTATTAGAGTATAGTTGCTTTACAATGTTGTGTTAGTTTCTACTGTACAACAAAATGAATCAGCTATACATATACATATATTCCCTCTTTATGGATTTCCTTCCCATTTAGGTCACCACAGTGCATTAAGTAGAGTTCCCTGTGCCAAACAGTACGTTCTCATTAGTTGTCTATCTTATACATAGTATCAATAGTGTATATGTGTCAATCCCAATCTCCCAATTCCTCACCGCCTGCCCACTGTTTCCCCTTGGTATCCATACATTTGTTCTCTATGTCTGAATCTCTATTTCTTTTTTATTTTTTTTAACATCTTTATTGGAGTATAATAGCTTTACAATGTTGTGTTAGCTTCTGCTGTACAACAAAGTGAATCAGCTATATGTATACATATATCCCCATATCCCCTCCCTCTTGTGTCTCCCACCCACCCTCCGTATCCCACCCCTCTAGGTGGTCACAAAGCACCGAGCTGATCTCCCTGTGTTATGTAGTTTCTTCCCACTAGCTATCTATTTTACATTTGGTAGTATATATATGTCAATGCTACTCTCTCACTTCGTCCAAGCTTACCCTTCTCCCTCCCTGTGCCCTCAAGTCCATTCTCTACATCTGAGTCTTTATTCCTGTCCTGCCCCTAGATTCATCAGAACCATTTTTTTTTTTTAGACTCCATATATATCTGTTAGCATATGGTATTAGACGGTATTTGTTTTTCTCTTTCTGACTTACTTCACTCTGTATGACAGACTCTAGGTCCATCCACAACACTACAAATAACTCAATTTCATTTCTTTTTATGGCTCAGTAATATTCCATTGTATATATGTGCCACATCTTCTTTATCCATTCACCTGTTGATGGACACCTAGGTTGCTTCCATGTCCTGGCTATTGTAAACAGTGCTGCAGTGAACATTGTGGTACATGACTCTTTTTGAATTATGGTCTTCTCAGGGTATATGCCCAGTAGTGGGATTGCTGGGTCATATGGTAGTTCTATTTTTAGTTTTTTTAAGGAACCTCCATACTGTTCTTCATAGTGGCTGTATCGATTTACATTCCCACCAACAGTGCAAGAGGGTTCCCTTTTATCCACATCGTCTCCAGCATTTATTGATTCTAGATTTTTTGATGATGCCCATTCTGACCGGTGTGAGGTGATACCTCATTGTAATTTTGACTTGCATTTCTCTAATGATTAGGGATGTTGAGCATCCTTTCATGTTTTTATTGGCAATCTGTATATCTTCTTTGGAGAAATGTCTATTTAGATCTTCTGCCCATTTTTGGATTGGGTTGTTTGTTTTTTGATATTGAACTGCATGAGCTGCTTGTATATTTTGGAGATTAATCTTTGTCACTTGCTTCATTTGCAAATATTTTCTCCCATTCTGAGGGTTGTCTTTTTGTCTTGTTTATGGTTTCCTTTGCTGTGCAAAAGCTTTTAAGTTTCATTAGGTCCCATTTGTTTATTTTTGTTTTTATTTCCATTACTCTAGGAGGTGTGTCAAAAAGGATCTTGCTGTGATTTATGTCAAAGAGTGTTCTGCCTATGTTTTCCTCTAAGAGTTTTAGAGTGTCTGGCCTTACATTTAGGTCTTTAATCCATTTTGAGTTTATTTTTGTGTTTGGTGTTAGGGAGTGTTCTAATTTCATTCTTTTCCATGTAGCTGTCCAGTTTTCCCAGCACCACTTATTGAAGAGGCTGTCTTTTCTCCACTCTATATTCTTGCCTCCTTTATCAAAGATAAGGTGACCATATGTGCATGGGTTTATCTCTGGGCTTTCTATCCTGTTCCATTGATCTATACTTCAGTTTTTGTGCCAGTACCATACTGTCTTGATTACTGTAGCTTTGTAGTATAGGCTGAAGTCAGAGAGCCTGATTCCTCCAGCTCTGTTTTTCTTTCTTAAGATTGCTTTCGCTATTCAGGGTCTTTTGTGTTTCCATACAAATTGTGAAATTTTTTGTTCTAGTTCTGTGAAAAATGCCATTGGTAGTTTGTTAGGGATTGCATTGAATCTGTAGATTGCTTTGGGTAGTACAGTCATTTTCACAGTATTGATTCTTCCAATCCAAGAATATGGCATATCTCTCCATCTGTTTGTATCATCTTTAATTTCTTTCATCAGTGTCATAGTTTTCTGCATACAGGTCTTTTGTCTCCTTAAGTAGGTTTATTCCTAGGTATTTTATTCTTTTTTTTTGCAATGGTAAATGGGAGTGTTTCCTTAATTTCTCTTTCAGATTTTTCACCCTTAGTGTATAGGAATGCAAGAGATTTCTGTGCATTAATTTTGTATCCTGCTACTTTACCAAATTCTTTGATTAGCTCTAGTAGTTTTCTGGTAACATCTTTAGGATTCTCTATGTATAGTATCATGTCATCTGCAAACGGTGAAAGCTTTACTTCTTGTTTCTGATTTGGATTCCTGTTATTTCTTTTCCATCTCTGATTGCTGTGGCTAAAACTTCCAAAACTATGTTGAATAATAGTGGTGAGAGTGGGCATCCTTGTCTTATTCCTGATTTTAGAGGAGATGGTTTCAGTTTTTTACCATTGAGAAGGATGTTGGCTGTGAGTTTGTCATATGCAGCCTTTATTATGTTGAGGTAAGTTCCCTCTATGCCTACTTTCTGGAGAGTTTTTATCATAAATGGGTGTTGAATTTTGTCAAAAGCTTTTTCTGCATCTATTGAGATTATCATATGGTTTTTCTCCTTCAATTTGTTCATATGGTGTATCATATTGATTGATTTGCATATATTGATGAATCCTTGCATTTCTAGGATAAACCTCACTTGATCATGGTGTATGATCCTTTTAATGTGCTGTTGGATTCTGTTTGCTAGTATTTTGTTGAGGATTTTTGCATCTATGTCCATCAGTGATATTGGCCTGTAGTTTGTTTTTTTTGGGACATCTTTGTCTGGTTTTGGTATCAGGGTGATGGTGGCCTCATAGAATGAGTTTGGGAGTGTTCCTCCCTGTGCTATATTTTGGATGAGTTTGAGAAGGATAGGTGTTAGCTCTTCTCTAAATGTTTCATAGAATTTGCCTGTGAAGCCATCTGGTCCTGGGCTTTTGTTTGTTGGAGGATTTTTAATCACATTTTCAGTTTCAGTGCTTGTGATTGGTCTGTTCATATTTTCTATTTGTTCGTGGATCAGTATCAGAAGGTTGTGCTTTTCTAAGAATTTGTCCATTTCTTCCACGTTGTCCATTTTATTGGCATATAGTTGCTTGTAGTAATCTCTCATGATCCTTTGTATTTCTGCAGTGTCAGTTGTTACTTCTCCTTTTTCATTTCTAATTCTGTTGATTTGAGTCTTCTCCCCCTTTTTGTTTTTTGATGAGTCTGGCAAGTGGTTTATCAATTTTGTTTATCTTCTCAAAGAACCACATTTTAGTTTTATTGATCTTTGCTATTGTTTCCTTCATTTCTTTTTCATTTATTTCTGATCCAATCTTTATGATTTCTTTCCTTCTACTAACTTTGGGGTTTTTTTGTTCTTCTTTCTCTAATTGCTTTAGGTGTAAGGTTAGGTTGTTTATTTGAGATTTTTCTTGTTTATTGATGTATGATTGTATTGCTATAAACTTCCCTCTTAGAACTGCTTTTGCTGCATCCCATAAGTTTTGGGTTGTCGTGTTTCCATTGTTATTTGTTTCTAGGTGTTTTTTAATTTCCTCTTTGATTTCTTCAGTGATCTCTTGGTTATTTAGTAGTGTATTGTTTGATCTCTATGTGTTTTTATTTTTTACAGATTTTTTTCCCTGTAATTGATATCTAGTCTCATAACATTGTGGTCAGAAAAGATATTTGATATGATTTCAGTTTTCTTAAATTTACCAAGGCTTGACTCTTGACCCAAGGTATGATCTATTCTGGAGAATGTTCATGAGCACTTGAGAAGAAAGTGTATTCTGTTTTTTTTGGATGGAACATCCTATAAATATCAATGAAGTCCATCATGTTTAATGTGTCATTTAAAGCTTGTGTTTCCTTATTTATTTTCATTTTGGACGATCTGTACCTTGGTGAAAGTGGGGTGTTAAAGTTCCCTACCATTATTGTGTTACTGTTGATTTCCCCTTTTATGGCTGTTAGCACTTGCCTTAGGTATTGAGGTGCTCCTATGTTGGGTGCATAAATATTTACAATTGTTATTTACTCTTCTTGGATTGATCCCTTGATCATTATGTAGTGTCCTTCTTTGTCTCTTGTAATAGTCTTTTTTTTAAAGTCTATTTTTTCTGATATGAGAATTGCTAGTCCAGCTTTCTTTTGATTTCCATTTGCATGGAATATCTTTTTCCATCCCCTCACTTTCAGCCTGTACGTGTCCCTAGGTCTGAAGTGGGTCTCTTGTAGACAACATATATATGGGTCTTGTTTTTGTATCCATTCAGCCAGTCTATGTCTTTTGGTTGGAGCATTTAATTCATTTACATTTAAGGTAATTATCGATATGTATGTTCCTGTTGCCATTTTCTTAATAGTTTTGTGTTTGTTTTT
Organism: Balaenoptera musculus; assembly: GCF_009873245.2. Classification (NCBI taxonomy): domain Eukaryota; kingdom Metazoa; phylum Chordata; class Mammalia; order Artiodactyla; family Balaenopteridae; genus Balaenoptera; species Balaenoptera musculus. The sequence goes on along the minus strand of NC_045790.1, from coordinate 18,749,569 downwards.
GTAGGTCTTTTCCTTCTTTTGTGTTTCCTGCCTAGAGAAGTTCCTTTAGCGTTTGTTGTAAAGCTGAGTTGGTGGTACTGAATTCTCTTAGCTTTTGCTTGTCTGTAAAGGTTTTAATTTCTCCATTGAATCTGAATGAGATCCTTGCTGGCTACAGTAATCTTGGTTGTAAGTTCTTCCCTTTCATCACTTTAAATGAGTTAATTTTTTATTTTATATCCTGTAACTTTACTGATCTTGTTGATTTGTTCTGTTTTACCGTGGAGTTGTTAGGGTTTTTCTATTTATAAGATCATATCATCTTTGACAATTTTACTTCCTTCTTTCCAATTTGGAAACTTTTTATATCTTTTTTTGCCTAATTGCTCTGAATAGGACTTCTGTTCAACTTCTATGTTGAAAAGAAGTGGTGAGAGTGGGCATTCTTGTCTTGTTCCTGATCTTAGAGGAAGAGCTTTCAGATTTTCACCATTGAGTATAGCTCTGGGCTTGTGATAGATGTTTTTTTTTTTATATTGAGGTACATTCCTTCTATACGTATTTTGTTGAGAGTTTTTATTATGAAGAGATGCTGAACTTTGTAAAATGCTTTTTCTACATCTATTGAGATGATCATGTGATTTTAGTCCTTCATTCTATTCATGTGTTGTATCACACTTATTAATTTGTTCCAGGGAGGAGTGAGCCTAGAGAGGCCAGGAGAACATCCCTGAGAAAACCAGATGGAGGCAGTTTCCAGGCCTGCTGGTCAGGTTTCCTCCCATTGTCTCTCCTTTAAGCCTTACTGTGGGGACATTAAAACTCAGTAGTGAGTGGGAGAGGAGGCTCAGGCTGCAGATTGCCCACTCCACCCATATGGGCCTTCTGGGGGAAGGAGGTGAAATCTTACCTTTGAATCAAGTTTATTCAAAGTGAGGTGAGGTGTAGAGAGGTGTTTATTTGAGCTCTTTCTTTTTCTTAATGCATACCTTTATCACCATAATCGTCCCTCTTAGAACTGCTTTTGCTGTATCCCATAAGTTTTGGCATGTTGTGTTTCTATTTTCACTTGCCTTAAGATATATTTTCATTTCCCTTTTGATTTCTTCTTTGATCCATTAATTCTTCAATTATGTGTTGTTTAATTTCCACATGTTTTTGAATTTTATGATTTTCCTCCTGTTATTGATTTCTAGTTTCACACTATTGTGGTAGGAAAAGATACTTGACAGGATTTTGATCTTTTAAAATTTGCTTAGACTTGTTTTCTGATCTAACATATGATCAATCCTGGAGAATATGCTATGTGTGCTTGAGAAGAATGTGTCTTCTGGTGCTCTTGGATGGCATGTTCTGTATATATCATTAGGTCAATTTATTCAATATTGTTGTTCATGTCCACTGTTTCTTTATTGATGTTCTGTCTGAAAGATCTGTCCATTGTTGAAAGTGGAATATTGAAGTCCCCTACTAGAATTGTATTGCTGTCTATGTCTCCCTTCAGTCTGTTAATACTTGTTTTTTATATTTAACTACTCTGACATTAGTTGCATAATATTTACAATTGAGTCTATGGTGAAGTCAGAAGTCCACCTCACTCTCTCTCCCCCATGGGAGAGCTCTAGAGTGGAGGGTCTCTCTCTTGGCCCTACACGGCATAGGCTTGGGGGAGAGGTAATTCAGATAGAATGAACCTGTCCTTCCTACCCACTTCAGTGTGTCTTTTCTCATCTCTGTGTTCCACCAGGTGCTGTAATCTCTCACCTGGAATCCAGATCTCTCACGAAGGCATTTTCGTGTATGGATAGTCGTTTATCTCCATGTTCCTGTGAGGCAATATGGACTGTAATGTCCTATTCTACCATATTGCTGTCATCACATCCTAATGGCTGCATTTCAAACAAGGTGCAAAGTGTACAAAGGAATCAGTTACAACTTGGTCTTGCCACTATAGGACACATTCAAACACATCTAGACCTCACGTGGGAGAGATCATTTGTAAGGAGGATAATTTGGGGGGTGGGGTGGGTAGTTATGTAAATCCCAGCCCCCTATCAGGGGTGGAGGGCATTTCCCCTTTGACCTCTAGTCAAGAGAGGGGCTCCACAGGAGGCCTTGGAGAGTGTGCCCTGCCCACAGAAAGGGTCTTTTTCCTGTGTAAGAGCAGGGGGTAGAACCACTGATGCTGGATATGGGCCTCATGCAGGAGGCAGCCAGCACTGAAGACCAGCTTAGCTCCCTTCATTCAGTGAGGAGAAGCTGGGCTGACCTCCAGCTTCCTGAGTAAACAACTAACAGAAGAAAGTGAACCCAACTACAGGGGAAAGTGCTGCAGGTGAGAGAAGCCCCAGGGAGCAGTGAGCCTAGAGAAGCCAGGAGAACACCCCTGAGAGAACCACATGGAAGTGCTTCCCAGGCCCACTGGGTAGGCTTCCTCCCATTTTCTCTCCTCCAAGCCTTAGTGTGGGGGCATTAAACCTCAGCAGTGAGTGGGGAAGGAGGTCAAGCAGAACAGAAGCCTCAGGCTGCAGACTGGCCAGCAGACTTAAAGTGACCCTCAGACTTTTGAAAACTTGATAATAATCAGAACACTTCCATCCAGAGGTTAAAAGAAGTGTGAGGTCTGCTGGAATTTTCATCCAGGGTCAGGGGAAGGCATACCTCCATTGGATACCTTCTCAAGGTCTGTGCCTTAAAAGAGACAAAGAGAATGACATTTTATAATTGTGCTGCCTGAGTCCTGACTGTATAAAGTACACTTAGATGGGTTCTATTTCTTGTTAGCAACAACCTGGCCCTAGGAAGAATTGGAAACATTCAATGAACAATGCAAATTCAGAAAATCCAACAAATGGAAGCAGAAAAGAAAAGAAAAAAACCAAGAGACTCAAAATATGGTCCAGGGGACAGGCTACCACTTGGTTAAGGGACCACAGAGAGTGGATCCTGGGACCTAGACTGGGCAGGATTTAGGGTGGGCTTATCCTTGTCCTCTTCCTTTTCCCCTCTCTTTATTACCCCATTTGGAATATCCTCTGCCTCACTTGGATAAAGCAATTGTTTTGGAGTGATTTACCTAGAAAAGGCAATGTGTCTTTTACACTAGACACCCCTGCTTTGTGCTTTATGACACTGGCAGCATGAGCCACTGTTCCAGGGGACTTCCTGTAGCCCTCCAGACAGCTCCCATCTCAGGCACCGTGGACGCAGATCACAGACCTGCAGGCCACGAGTGTGCCCTGGGATGGCTCAGGCAGCCACAGACAACCCTCCAAAAGATCTTAAGAGCCTGGTCCAGACTGAGAACTTGGTGGCCACAAGCAAATAAAAGCAATTTCCCTGAAGGCAGAGAGAAAAAGGAAAGCAAGAAAAAATAGTTTTTTCTTTGAACCGATTCTTTTAGATGAAGACAACATTCTGCTAAAATGAGAGACCGCAGGTGAGGCTGGCAGCTCCAGGAGCAGGAGGCCCCCAGCCGGGGCTCTGTGGTGTCCTCACAGCTCTGTCTTCCTGACTGCTGAAGCAGTGGGTGTCCACGCTCGCGTTGGCTGCCAGTCTGAAGTTGTTGTCCACAGTCACTCTGAAATGCCACCTGCCAGACTGGCTTCCCAAGCTGCACTTGTGCTTCACAGAAGCCACATTTCTGAGAAATTAGATAGCAGAGGGCAGGGCACAGGCCCGCTGTGGCCCACAGACAGCAGGTGGGCGGCTGCAGTGGCCGGCCCATGTGCTGGAGCTGCAGACAGCCACCAGCCAACCCCTGCCTATTCTCATCACAGAAGAGGCAGCTGCTTCGCCAGAGATGCAGAAAGCAGACTTAGAGCTGCTTCCTTGATATTTTATTTCCTTTTTTTAATAAAATAGGAAGTTGATGGCTCTCAGAAGTGTCATTTCATACTGCTGTATACTAGATGGGTTTCTAGTATTTTTGAGGAGAAGCTGTAGAAATGTATGATGTTTGGTGGAATTCAAGGTGGATGAACACCCACCTCTGATGCCCAGAAGCACCACTCACAGCCTGTACTTCTGTCAGGGACTCACAGGAAGCCTTGTGGTCATAGTGTAGCCGCGTGGTCTGGGTTACTTCGCTAAACTTTTCAGGTGCACTTGTCTCGTGTGTAGCCTGGAGATAATTAGCCTCCATCTCATAGGGCTGTGGTTTGAATTCTATGCAATACTGCATATAAGGCGTCTGGCAGAACACGGGCCATGGCTGCCTCCCTGGGTCCTCAAACCTCTGCTGAGGTTGGTCATCCTCCCACGTGCCCTTTTCTGAGACAGCCAAGGAGGAAGGAGGCCGAGGGAGACAGGAGGCTGGCAGTGGCACCAACCTTCCTCCTCTGTCCACCTGGGGCTGGGGCACAGGCAGGAGGGACAGCAGGGGGCCTGAGAGGCGGGCCATGTGGGAGGGACGTGGGCTGGTGCTGGACACCTGGGGAGGACCTGTCTGGGCCCCACTGTCAATCATATGTAAGGTTTTCCCAGCCCCCTGTAGAGTGAGCACATCTGTTGGACATCTGCACACTGAGAGGCCGGGTGAGATGCAGACCAGATAAACCCACCTTATTAGAAATACACAGCCCTTTGAAAGAGCTGTTTAAAATTCCCCACTTTTTTCTGCAGCGGATGCTCACCCCAAGCCCTCCCCCTCTGATGGATGTGCGGGTTAACTCCTTCTTGAAAGCAAATTCTCCGGGCTGCCCCTTCCCACAGGCAGACAGAGCATGGTCACTGCAGGGGCTCGGAGATGACATTCCATTCCCGGCAGGATGGACCCCGGGACGCGTGAAGGGAACATGAAGGCTGTTCGTCCTGCACTGAGGAGACTGTAAATGACAGTCTCCAAGTGAACTGTCATGCTTGTGGCCCTGTGCAAAGCCTCCAGGCCAGTTATGTCTTCGCGCTGAGTACCTATCTTATGCCTGCATGTTCTCCAGCTCCATGTGAACATGCGGGGGCTTTGGACACGAGCTTCTCCTGGAAGTTTGTGGCAAGACACCAAATGGGAGCGGGCTCCTCCCGGAGCCGCGGATTTCCTGCTTACTCAAGATTAGGTCCCCACAGGCCCTGAAAAAAATCTAGTTCAGGGATTTTTCACATGCTTAAAGCAACTGAATGCTTTCTTCAGATACATTTTTATGCAAAACCTAATATATGAAACCCATGAAAGAACAGCTTCTCTGATAGAAGGGGAGGGTTTCCCAGCCCTGGTTACAGGGATACTCTTGGCCTTGCGCCGGAGGCACTTTGCTGGAAACCCCACTGTTCCTCAAAGTGCACTTCGAAAACTCACTGTGCCAACTCAGGCTGCTCGTGAGTAGTGGAGACTGAGGCCACAGAAGCTGGTCATTCTACCCACCTGCAGAGGAAGGCTGAGCCCGTGCCCTGAAATCATTCTGCAGATACTGTTTCGAGGCCAATGCTGATGTCCCATTCAGGTCTTTAGTCTCTCTGTGCTCTCTTAAGGTGCAAGGAAGCGCTCAGGTTGCCTCATTAATAGAGGAATAAGGAGTTAGGGAGAAAGAATCTTGTAGCAAATATCTGTTCTGTGTAACAAACCATGCCAGAATTTAGTGACTTAAGACAATAATGTTATTTCTCACAGTTCTGTGGGTTGACTGCACTGTTTTTCTGCTGGTCTCACTCTAGGTGACTCACACGTTCAGCTGGAGATGGTGTTGCTGTTTTCTGTGATCCCCCTCTCAAAGAGGAGGAGGCATTGGTCCAGGGCAGGATTTGGGCTTCCTTTTCAAATACCCTATAATGTCCCAACATATCCATCCAGCTACATTTAAAAAAAAAATTTTTATTGAAGTATAATTGTTTTACAATATCGTGTTAGTTTCAGGTGTACAGCCAAGTGATTCAGTTATCCATCCAGCTAAATTTGAAATGCATTCTACAATCAGTCATTCATTCAACAAACATTTGTTACAGAGCCAGGAACTGGGTAGAGGCTGGTTGGATGGATAGCATTCCTGACCTTTCCGAATTCACATGTGGAAAACAGATAACCCCAGTGCCATGCTTTGCTGGAGGCACTTTGAAAGCACAGAAAAGGAGCCCCAGATGCTGCCTGGGGAGGTCAAGGAGCTTTTCAGAAGAGGATAAGTCTATGCTGAGTCTTGAAAAATGTGCATGGTGTTGTCAGGGAGACATTGTGAGAAGGGACATCCATGGGAACAGATGATAAAGTGGAAGGTGATGGGTACAAAAGCTTGTCTTATTTAGGAGACACCAAGAAGTACTACTCTATTGAAACCAGTTTCTTACTTAAGAATAGGTTGCCACCCAAGGGAAAGGGTCACTTTTCATAATAAAAGGAGAAAAAATTGAGTGAACAAAAGTTTGAAGCATAGGTTCCATCCAGGAACCAGTGTCTTTGTCTGTATGTGTGTGGGGGGATTGGGAGGTGCCTATGAGGGCACTCGGTTAGTATCAAACTGTGGCTTAAATTATTTATTAGGGGCTTAATTCCACCCAAATAACTTGAAATTCTTAGGAAGGCCATCCAGGTCTGGTACAATGATTCCATGATGTCTCAGTGCCCCGTTCTCTTTCTGGCTTTACCTTCTGCCATCTTTAGAACTCACCCTCAAGATTCCCTCATCTTGGGACATGGCCTCCACCCCCAAGTTTTTCTCATCATCCCAAATGACTGCTGCACCTCCAAACAATATATCTGCATTCCAGGTTCAAAAAGGAAAAAAAAAAAAAAAGAAGGGAGTAGAAGGCACAAACCTATAGGATTAATTTCTTTAAAAGACTTTCCTTTGAAACCCTACCCACTATGTCCATATTCATCTCATTGTCTAGAATTGGGTTGCTTGACCACTCCTGGCAGCAATGCAGGATTAGAAGTCTCATTTTGTAGCTTGGAAACTAACACCCAGGAAAAAAAATTAGACTCCTGCTAAGGCAGAAAGAAACAACGGATGCTGGATAGTCAATCAGCCATTTCTCCACAAGAGGCAATTGGGAAGCCTGGGAGAGAGGCTAAGGAGAGTGACTCCACAAAGAACGGCAAGAAGGCCTTGAGAGCAAACTTCCCTCAGCTTGTCTTCGCTGGGAGACAACGCGGGGAGAGGTATGCATAACCTGTGTTAGTAGATGTCACATGCAAAGGTTCTAAGTTGCCCTCAAATGCCTTTTGTAACTAGATTCCTTTTCTTAAAGGATAAGTAGACTAGGCCATGGTATGTCACTGCAGTTTTCAGGTGAGTTTTACAGATCATCGTTAATTCTCTGAGACTTTAACAGAGAGGTTGTTTTGATGGGCTGTGAGGACCCACTGTTCTCATAGAGCTGACTCGTGGCTGTCCTAACAGAGCTTCCAGGAAAGCCAGAAGTGGAAAAATTCCCCATTTCATGCTTGCGTTTCACCATCATGCTCCAGTTAATTAAAGTGACACAAGACTATTTTCCAAGATCCGTAAAATCCATCCTGTCTCTCTGAGTCCATAACACAGCCGCAAGCAAGCAAATCGGGGCCAATTTATCTCCATTTGATTTGTTGATTTTGGGTGTCGCTCCCAAGTCAACAGCTTCTCAAATGTATTTTGGAAGTTTGCTGTGTTTGAATTTTGGTGTCGTTTGCAGACTGGGTAATAAAAATGCAAAATGTAGTGGCTGTGCTAACAAAATAAATAAATAAATAAATGTGATCGAGAAAGGGGAACGTCATTTGGGTTCTGTTCCTGGCAGTTCATACAAGTTCATGATTGTTGTTGACTTAAATAATGTGCAGACATGAAGTTGACAGGACTGGCTTCCTCATATTTGAACTTTATCCTTTTAAATCTTGTCTTTCCAAACCGGGGCAAGTCAAGCAAAAGCGCCGTGCCAGGGGGATTGAGTGGCAGTTACTTTTGAATTGCGTACGGCCAGAGGGTTTTGTCCCTGAGGGCAAAAGCATCTATGGTGGCGAGTTCCTGGATAGGCATGGCTGCCTGCCTCACTTCCACTTCTGAAGTGGTCCATCCACGGGACACTGCGGGCAGCTGTCCCATTCACAAGATGGCCTCCTCATGAGGCTAGAGTTATGATAACGACTCTCCATCATTATGATAACTTGCATCAGAGACACCCAAAGTCTCTGATGCAAGATTTGCCTCCTCTCCCCTTATTCTTTCAAGAATAATAAACAACTCCTTATCCAAACTCTGGGCTGATACGTATCTTTTGGGTTATGGAGACATGGAAAGAACAGCAACAAAGATGGCTTCCTACTCAGTTGAGAAATTCTGCCACTTGAAGCTTCAAACAATGAGCTGATGTTTGTGAAACACAAGATGTATAACTGTGAGCCCCTCTCAGACTCAAACTTAAAATCTGTGTGAGGACCATGGTCACTACACCCATGTTTCAAAAACATTATATGTTAATACAAAACTGGAGATATAGTGAGGCCAACAGATCAGGAGATCACTGCTGCTGAAAAGATAGTTTGTTACTCACAGTTCCCAAGGGGTGGGGGGGGGACATACCATGCCATGCAGGGCCACAGAGGGAGACACCAGTGTCAGTCAGGAGGCAGAGGGAGAGGGGGAAAGCATGGGCAAGGGTCTTTATTGTGACTTCCATGGGAAGGAATGGGCAAGGCAGAATAAGCAGGCTTAGGATTGACTATTTTGAATAATTTCAGTGGGCTCTGGGGCACGGGGGCAGTCCCTGGCTGTCTGGTACCTAGTCCTGGGGTGATTAGGGTAGGTGGTTAGTGGACCACAGTGTGAGAGCCTTAGAGAGGAAATGAGTGGGGTGCGGGCTCTGGATTGGTCAATTGTATTCGAAAAGAATTGGCTAATTCTGGGAAAGACAGTCCCTCCAGGATCAGGAAGGCCCCAGATGGCAAAGCTTCAGAATACAGAAAATAAAAGGCCTGGTTTGTAAAACCCAGTTCAGGCTGGTGAGCCAGGGAAAGTGTCTTGTGGAGCTGTATTTATTGGAGCAGGCATGGAGGATAGGCATAGCACCTGCAAGTCTGCAAGAACAATAAATGCCCAGGTGCTTCTCTTGTAGTACAAGCTCCAGTCTCTGGGAAGTAGCAGACCCTGGGGGCTTCTGCAAAGGCATCTTCCAGTGAGCACTCCAGAGGCAGGCTGGGCTTCTAGTGAGGCAGTTAGCCTGCCACCAGGCAGCACCACCTGCAGGGTGGAAGAGCACGTGAGTTTCTAATAGAAGGCGTGCTTGCCTCCAACTGCTTACCTTCTCAGGTCTTTTGACTCCTTTTTAAATACAGAATATAATTTGCTTCCTGGAGAAGTGGATTACAGAATAAACCTTTGAGAACACTCGTGTGGAAGAAGTCATACCCTAGTACAATATCTATGGAGTCACATCCTTGATCCTGGCTTATGGCCTGTCAGGCCAGCTGCCTTCCCTGTTACACTCCAAGTAACAAGGTCAAAGCTTCTGCCTGAAACTCTCCAAGACTCCTTTGTACAGTGAGTATAAATACAGACTCTGGGGGTGGACAGGTGATGGGAGCAGGGCCTTCTGCCTCAGCATTCCCACAGATGATGCATTTTCCCCTTCCAGCAGCCTTGCTCCCTTTATGGGCACAGTGCCTTGTGGCTTTGTGTCTGCTTGGTTCCCAGGTGGCTGGCTTTCAGGCTGTTGCCCTAGGCAGGGTCCAGCCTGGTCCAGGAGGTGAGCGGGGCGGTGGGTGATGACACGTCACCCTGCTCCCCCTGCAAAGACAGGGATGGTTTCAGGCAATAACTGATGCAAGGCCTTTTGGAGTCAATGTGGCGAAGTTTTACGAAGCAGGAGGACCTAGTCTGTTTACAGTTTTGGCAGGTGGTATCCTCTATGCAGTAAGGGTATAAGACTTCTGACAAGTTCTGCAAAACTACTTGTAGTAAACCTTGTTTGTGCCCTGTCCACACCACACATAGGCACTTTCCCAGGGGTTCTGCAGTCTTTGTGGTGACAGTAGCCATGTTTCCACTCTAAGAACTGGAAGTGCAGGCACTCCTTCCCTGGCTGGGGGCTCCACAGCCACGACCTCTCACTTGACTTCACAGCAATTCACGTGTTAAATAGGCCAAGAGTGACCATCCCCGGCACACATGAAGAGTAGAGTTTCAGAGAGGCAACAATTTTAGTTTAAATGAGATGAGAGCTCAGAGTTCCTGAAACCAAGTCAAGAACTACCTTCCTGGTGATTCTGTCACAGCCATAGGAGCAAGGGACTCTGATCTAAAGTGTTACCTCCAGAGGGAGACCTTCAAGATGGTGGAGGAGTAAGACATGGAGATCACCTTCCTCCCCACAAATACATCAGAAATACATCTACATGTGGAACAACTCCTACTGAACGCTAGCAGAAGACCTCAGACTTCCCAAAAGGCAAGAAACTCCCCTCGTACCTGGGTAGGGCAAAAGAAAAAAGAAAAACAGAGACAAAAGAACAGGAACAGGACCTGCACCTCTGGGAGGGAGCTGTGAAGGAGGAAAAGTTTCCACACACTAGGAAGCCCCTTCACTGGTGGAGACTGGGGATGGGCGGGGGGGAAGCTTTGGAACCATGGCGGAGAGTGCAGCAACAAGGGTGCAGAGGGCAAAGCAGAGAGATTCCCACACAGAGGATTCAGTGCCGACCAGCACTCATCAGCCTGAGAGGCTTGTATGCTCACCCGCTGGGGTAGGTGGGGGCTGGGAGATGAGGCTCTGGCTTCGGAGGTCAGATCGCAGGGAGAGGACTGGGGTTGGCGGTGTGAACACAGCCTGAAGGGGGCTAGTGCCCCACAACTAGCCGGGAGGGAGTTTCATCTAACACCATATACAAAAATAAACTCAAAATGGATTAAAGACCTAAATGTAAGGCCAGACACCATCAAACTCTTAGAGGAAAACATAGGTAGAACAATCTATGACATAAATCACAGCAAGATCCTTTTTAACCCACCTCCTAGAAAAATGGAAATAAAAACAAAAGTAAACAAATGGGACCTAATGAAACTTAAAAGCTTTTGCACAGCAAAGGAAATCATAAACAAGACGAAAAGACAACCCTCAGAATGGGAGAAAATATTTGCAAATGAAGCAACTAACAAAGGATTAATCTCCAAAATTTACAAGCAGCTCATGAAGCTCAATATCAAAAAAACAAACAGCCCAATCCAAAAATGGGCAGAAGACCTAAATAGACATTTCTCCAAAGAAGATATACAGATTGCCAACAAACAAAGAAAGGATGCTCAACATCACTAAGCATTAGAGAAATGCAAATCTACATTGAGGTATCATCTCACACCAGTCAGAATGGTCATCATCAAAAATCTACAAACAATAAATGCTGGAGAGGGTATGGAGAAAAGGGAACCCTCTTGCACTGTTGGTGGGAATGTAAATTGATACAGCCACTATAGAGAACAGTATGGAGGTTCCTTAGAAAAACTAAAAATAGAAGTACCATACAACCCAGCAATCCCACTACTGGGCATACACCCTGTGAAAACCATAATTCTAAAAGAGTCATGTACCAAAATGTTCATTGCAGCTCTATTTACAGTAGCCAGGACATGGAAGCAACCTAAGTGTCCATCGACAGATGAATGGATAAAGAAGATGTGGCATATATATACAATGGAATATTACTCAGCCATATAAGAAAGGAAATTGAGTTATTTGTAGTGAGGTGGATGGAACTAGAGGCTGTCATACAGAGTGAAGTAAATCAGAAAGAGAAAAACAAATACCGTATGCTAACATATATATGGACTTAAAAAAAAAAAATCTTTCCGAAGTACCTAGGGGCAGGACAGGAATAAAGTCGCAGACATGGAAAAGGGACTTGAGGACATGAAGAGTGGGAAGGGTAAGCTGGGACGAAGTGAGAGAGTGGCATGGACATATATACACTACTAAATGTAAAATAGCTAGTTGGAAGCAGCTGCATAACACAGGGAGACTGGCTCGGTGCTTTGTGACCACCTGGAGGTGTGGGATAGGGAGGGTGGGAGGGAGACACAAGAAGGAGGAGATATGGGGATATATATATATATGTATAGCTGATTCACTTTGTTATAAATCAGAACTAACACACCACTGTAAAGCAATTATACTCCAATAAAGATGTTAAAAATAAATAAATAAATAAATAAATAAATAAATAAATAAATAATTAAAGTGCTACGTCCAGGATGCAGGACCCACTGAGCCACACTCATATCTTACAACTAAAACAGAAAGGAAATTTATTGGCTTTTACAACTCAAAGTCTCAAAGGCAGGGCTCCCTTCAGGCAATAACTGACCCAGGGGCTCAAATGCGTGATCAGGACTTATTTTCTGTCCTCCATTTCTCAAATGTGCTCTTCCAGTACTGGCATTCCCTTCATCATCTCAAAATGGTGCCAGCAGCTTCCTCTTCCTACTGCCAAGTTCCACCAGGGGCGGAGGGTAGGGAGGTATCTGCTTCCCTAGCAACCAAATGTCTTGCACTTGAGTGCTGTTGAATGTGATTGGACAGGCTCAGGCCATATGATCATCCCTGAAGCAATCATGGTGGGTTTTATATCTTGATTGGCTGAAGGCCATTGTGGCACACTCTTGGAGGCTGGATGGGAGGTAGTGTTAATCCCTCCCAGACCACATGCCCAGAAGAGGAGGCTTTGCCAGAGAGCATAAGAGGAAACATCCAATGTCTTATTCGTAAACCTGAGATGCCCTAATCTGACCTTACTACATACTGGGTTAGGAGATACTCTCCACTTTCAATATTCAATTCCCAGAGATTTATGACATAATGGAATTCATCCAAGAGAATTCAGTGGCATTGGGTGGAGGCTTTGCAGATGTACCCCATGACCTCTGGAACCTGGACCACAGAGTGGATGGATGTACTCTGCTCCCTCCATCAGCACATTCTTCCTCACAGCACCCATGTTCCCTTCAAACATTCAGATTATCCCCTGTCCTTTGTTGACGACTCTGATTCTCTTGGAAAACAACTTGTGGTATGCTGGGGGCAATTATTCTGCACAAGAGCGATGTCAAAGAAGTTGAGCTTGCTAGAAAAGTTTCCTAAAATAATCTGATGAGGGGGAATCTCTTCAAAGCCGTACTCTCATGCCATAAAATAGTAAAATACATAAAACAAAACAAAGTAACCCAAGAGCTTGGTATCTCCAATAGATAAATTTTAAGAGTGGCAGAGCTAAAAGTGGAAAGGAAAAAGGATAGGAGAAATAAGTTTGTGGCCATAATTACACGTGTTCTTAGGCACAGTTTTGGCTAAGAAATACAGCTTCTGTACCACATGAGACTCTTTGATTGTGTTCTGCTCTGTCACTGTAGATTTGTATTCTTCAGGCCAGATATGACAAAGCTGTTTATTTTGTCCCAAATTCTGTGTCTATCATAGGACATATGACCACCACGTGGTCAGCTATGCCTTTCCCTAAATAAGATGAAGTGAGAAGAAATCTAGCACACTTTCCCACTCAACTATTCTTTTCATCAAAAAGAAAAATCAAAAATAGAGCTCTAAACAAAAGCTGGTACAACTCATCACAATTTAAAAAAATACCCAGGTTGGCAAGTTGCAAAAAAGTACAGTCATTGAGGTATAAGGAGAAAGACTAAATATGGCTCAATTTCTTAGAGACCATTCATCATGGTTCCATATTCTACATTAAGGAAACTAGACACAGTTAAGTGTTCCTGTTCTCAGAGGTCTTACTCATGGAACTGGAGCTGAATTCATTATCATCAGCCTCCCGGTAATCATGGCACAGGGAGACCAGCTCAGTGCTTTGTGACGACCTACAAGGGTGGGATAGGGCAGGTTGGAGGGATACACAAGAGGGAGGGGATATGGGGATATATGTATATGTATAGTTGATTCACTTTGTTATAAAGCAGAAACTAACACACCTTTGTAAAGCAATTATACTCCAATAAAGATGTTAAAAAATAAATAAATAAACATTATAATGTATACATGGAAAATACAAAATTGTATGAAAATATTAATAAAATTATAACCATATTTCATCTTTTTCCAGGAACAAGCAATCTCAGTTACTTTCAGTTTTCTTTATATTCATATGATTCTGCTGAATACACTTTCTAATTTTCATTTTTAATCAGGAAACAATTCAAACCCAACCAATACAGGTAAGGATATACCAGACACTTGCACACCTACCACCAAGATTCAATACTTGTAAACATTTTATCATCATGCTTCAGATCCTAGAAAAAACAAAAAGAAATAAAATATTAGAAATAAAGTTAAAATCCCTTCATCATCTGCTTGTTCTCCCTCTCACTGCAGAGGTAACCTCTGGGTTGATTTAAATCCATATATGCTGTGAACAGTCCCTATGGATGTGTGTATCCAAAAATAAGATAGATTATTGCTTTGGGTACTTTTAAAAATATGAAATATTGATATTATACTTCATGTATTTTTTTGTCACATACCTTTTCCTTGAATTATTATTTTTTTGCTATTTCATCCTAGTTAATTATACGTAGATCTAGTTCATTTAGTTTAAATACTTTGTAATATTCCATTGTGTGGATAAAACATTTATTTATCTATTCCTATGGATAAATAAACAGTTAATTGTTTCCAAAATTTTCACTATTACAAACAATACTGAAAAATTCCCTTATCCATGTGGCCCTGTGCTCACCGGGAAGTGGGATTTCTGGTCAGAGGGTTTGTGTCTCTTCATGTCTAATTGTGCTGGCAAAGTGCTCTCCAACGGTGGTTGTAGAGTTGGAGGAAAATCATCTCTGGCTGCCTTCGGCTGCCTCCCTAGGCCGCATCGGGTTTGTCTGCAGTGGCAATCGTGGCCATCCCCACATCCGCTCCCTTTCATCTGGGACACACATAAAGGAGTTTGCTCTTGAATCTTGTGGTTCGCAGAGCTACCTTCTGATCTCCCATCGCCCTGCTCCCGGGTGGAGCTCTGCGTGCTCTGGGCGTTCCCGGAGACACAGCCGGGAGACCACCCCCTGCCTCCCCCGCTGCCGCCCCCACCTCCCCGCCGCCCCCCGTCCTTCCCCTGATTCTGTCAGCACACTGTTATCTGCAGGAAATCTTTCTGTTTAAAGTATTTAGATCCATTTCTGTTTTCTACCCTGAACTCTGATCCCTGCATACTCCCACCACCAATGTCGAAAAATTTCTATTTTTCCTCAGTATTAATGGACTGCTTTTTGCCAATCTGATAACTGGAAAGATGGTATTTAAGTGCTGTTTTGAGTTTTATCATGCTGAGCATCTTTTCACTTTTATAATCCATTTGGGTCTTTTCCTCTTTAATATATCTATTCATATTCTTTGCTTATTATATTAGACAGGCTAATTAACCCTACATACTGTAATATGTGGCTGAACATTGAGAAAAGTTAATTTTGCTCACTGCATGTCTGCTGTGAATCAGCTGTTTTGGGAACCGGGGCTTGTTTTACTGAGTGACTCAGCCACCTTAGGATCTTTTGCATTCAGTCATGGAGATAGAGAGAGGGAGGGAGAAAACATAGATGATGATGTGGGACATTTTAGGAGCCAGGCCTGGGAGGGGCTGCCCACATTCCACTGGCCAGAACTCAGTCATTTGGTCAACCTAACTTCAGAGCCTGGGAAATGTGGAGGTGTATATGGATCCAGATGAGTGCTAATACTCTCTGTGAATTCTGCCCTGCTGGTCACAAACTATCAGGTTATTCCCCTCTGCCCATACATTCAACATCCTTATATCCCTCCCCAAGGAGACCTTGCAAAATGCCATCAAGTCCCTGCATCCAGCTCAGAGTCCAGGTGATGGATATTCCTCTCCATCAGGTCCAGAGACAAAATTTCTCTATGGACTAGAAAGTCAAG
Organism: Balaenoptera musculus; assembly: GCF_009873245.2. Lineage (NCBI taxonomy): Eukaryota > Metazoa > Chordata > Mammalia > Artiodactyla > Balaenopteridae > Balaenoptera > Balaenoptera musculus. The sequence goes on along the minus strand of NC_045790.1, from coordinate 18,733,747 downwards.
TCATACCCCTCATCCCTGCAGATCCTATGGCAGCAGTAGAGTGGGGCAGGACTCCTGCAATAAAACCTGTTCAGAACAAGGGAGAGAGGAAGACACAACATAGTTATTGGTTCAAAGTTGTAATGGATTCCCACCAGACAGTCTCTGGGATGGTGCCATGCCCTTGATTAGGCCTTAATTAAACTCTCTAGGAGGAGCTCTCTATTCCATTGTGTTTGATGATACAATATCTAGAAAGCTCCTCCTCATCCATTTTATCGACCACATATGATACATGTGTTGAGGAAGAATATATACATTTGTCCTTGGGAATGTATAGACTTTGAAGCCTGCATCTTGCTCTGAAGTCTGTTCTGGTCATCTACTGCTGTGTAACAAACACCTCAAAGGTTAGTAGCTTAAAATGAAAAGTCAGAGTCCAGGGGAGAGAACATAGACCTCCATCCCTTGATGGCAGGTGTGTTGATCACACTGTAAAGGAGCATGTGGGATGGGACATAGTGGTGTGGCCACTTTGGAAAATACAGCCTGCTACAGAGGCCCAAGAAGAGTCTTTGAACATTTTCATTGTCACCATTGTTTTTTCCATTAGTGGTTTTGTTGGCAACATGATTTCCTCAAAAGTTTGATAGGTATCTGGTCTATTTGTTTCCATTTAGGTCCAAACTCCAGTAACTATACCCATAGTTGTTTTTCTTCCCTGATTCAAGTCTTCTTTATTACTCTGTTTCCTTACCTCATTCCTCTTCCTCTCAACTTTCTGGAGGCTTTCTTGGGGCTCTCAGGCTTGTGTGAGAACGCCACACCTACAGCCTCATCTTTCTCTTTATTCACTGGAGAAGTTTTACTGTACTGTTGCTGGCCAAATTTTTAAAAAATCCCATCTCTTATTGCCTGTGATCTAGAAGCCCTTGGCTTTTCCAATTCTGAGTGACTGGAATTTGTGGAATTTTGCCCTGTTTCCTTTTATTTCTCCTTGTAAACTGCCTTCTTGAGCTCATCTCATTCTTGGAAGACCTTTCCAAATGTGGCCTTTACATACTTTGAACTTTTCTAATTTACTTTTCCTCCTTGAGCTGTTAGCTTAATTAGGCACATAATGTGCCTCCCAATTATCACAGGCAACAGTTCTATTAAATTTTTACCAAATCATAACATGGATTTCCATGCTTCCAGGATCACGTATTAGTTTCCTTGCCAACTGCTACCCAAAACTAAGGCAATGCCACAGATGTCAGGTTTTCATATGCAAGCCCCCCACCCCTGGCACTAATTTCTACATGGATAAGGTAATTAGCACTGGCTATTCTAAAAAACAACTCAAATATCTTGGAGGATTAACATCACAAACATTTATTTTCTGCTCATATCCTAGTCTGATGTGGATCTGACCTAGATAATGGCTCTTCTCCAAGTGTATCCAGGGATCTAGTATAGTTGGCCCTTGAACAATATGGGAACCAACCACCTACGCAGTTGAAAATCCATGTATAACTTTGACTCTCCCAAAACTTAACTACTAGTAGCCTTCTGTTGACTGGAATCCTTACCAATAATATAAACAGTCAATTAACACATATTTTGTACGTTATATGTATTATATATATAGTATTCTTAAAATAAGCTAGAGAAAAGATAATGTTAAGAAAATCATGAGGAAGAGAAAATACATTTACAGTACTGTACTGTACTTATCAATACCAAAGTTTACATTGTCGTTTACAAGATGAATTGTCTGTCAGTACCTACAGCAATATTCTTATAGGATACAAAATATTGTAGATGCTGTACATATTACTAACACTACACATCAAAAATGAAAAGATAATGTGAATTCATGTTTATTTACAGGTACTGTATTCATTGAAAAATCCACTTATAAGTGGACCCACACAATTCAAACCCATGTTGTTCAAGGCTCAGCTGTTTATTCCATTGTGTGGCTCTCCGTCTGGGAGGGCTTCACTTTCAGCCATGGAGATGGAGGACACAGAGCCCACAGAAGATTACACCAGATATCTTAGAGGCTAGAGCTACAAATGATAGACATCTCTTTGCTCAAATGTCATTGGCCAAATTTGACCATGTGGCCAGCCTAAGAAGGGAGACTGGTGAATAGAGAGAGGGTTGGATATGAGTAGGCAATCTTTGTCTCAATGTGGTTTCTTTATCTCCTTCTCATTGATGGATAGAAAATATTCATATTTTCAATAATCTAATCAGTAATATTATTACAAATATCTTTCCTAAACCCAGGTCTATCTACTGGAACTCTTAGAGTATCCTTTGTTATTTAAAAGTTTGAACTTAATTGAATGTACTACATTTTTCCTTTTACGGTTTCTGCTTCTGATGCTTACCTAAGAAATGCTTTCCTACGCTAAGGTCATAATATATTCTTCAGTGTTTTCTTGTAGGTCTTTATACCATCATTTTTCTGTGTGTGGAACTTTGGGATTGGATTTTTGCATTTTCAGCCTATATTTGACAAAGGGACCAGTTTGTTTCCTTAATGGTTTCTCATTTCCCAACATGGAAACACCACACTGGTCACATATCATGTTTCTAAACATAATGGCTCTCTTTCTGAACACTTGTTTTGTACCATTTTTCTGCTCAGTTATGCGCTGAAAACAATATTTGTTATTTTATATTTCTAGGTAGTAGTTATATAGTTCACCTTATTGCCTGCACTGGAGGTTCACAATATTTTTAGAATAAAAATTGTAATTTTTATTGATATATGCTATTTCCTCTTATTATTAAATATTTTTCAAAAATGATTTTTATAACTGCATCCTATAAATACAACATAATTTGTTTAAATGCTTCCCTTGGTGAGCAGTTATCTAATCCTATTTTATGTTACTGTTTAATCTTTGCCTCATTTCCTCTGGCCTCCCCCATCCCAGGGTTTTAAGAGCTTTATGGAAGGACAAAGCTCCCGCTACTCTTTTTATCTTTCTGCTCAGACAGTAATTTGTGGAGGGGGTGCCCCCTGCTCCTCCTCATCCCTGATGCATTAATTGGGGCTCCCTGAGTCTCCCTCTGCCCTCTCTCTCCCCCTCTTACCCCTCCCACCACATACACCCCTCGTCCCTTGATTTACAACATTTCAATTTTGCAAAGAATATATATTCATATCTATTTTTTTACATATGATCATTTTCACTTTTATTACAGAAGGTCTGTATGACAAAGCTGTATTCTGTAATGACCTGACCGACAAGTCCCTATCTGGGGTGGGGTAGGGCAGTGCCCATGTGCATCAATTAGCTCATTTTTTTCCCATTAGTCACAGTGCCTGGTCTGATTCTCTTCTGTTCTATCACTTGAAGAATTGTATCAACAAGCTAGGATAAAATGGAATAAAAAGTAAACAAATGACATTGTAAAAATGAAAAAAAAAGTATAACATTTACTTTTAAAAGATTAAAGCTAGAAGGAATAAAAAATATTAAAGCAGGAAAAAATAGCAATTATCTGTCTTGCTATGTATTTATCCACTTTATAGTGAGAATGTTTCTGTGAAAAAGAATCAGAAGTCAGAAAGACTGCTGAATCTGCTGTTGGCACTTCGAATTAACTCACTGTTTCTAAGACTAGGGATCTCCTGCCCAGAAAGGTAGGGAGACTTCATCACCCTGGATAGAGAGCCACAATGGGTGGGAGTGAGCACCAAATTCCTTCCCTCATCACCAGGGTAATGTGATGGTTGGTTGGAAAGCCTCTAGAAGGAAGTAACCTAAGAACAGATACACGTGTGAAAGAGCTTGAATTCCAGAATAGTGTGGAAGCTTTGGAAATTCAAGAAGGAGATCCCTCTTTTTAGCCTCAGACTAAAACCTATTGAGGCTGCCCCAAATTTTTCCCCCAAAACTTCAGAAATATTCATTGGAGGACTCCAGTGTTGCTCAGTATTATCTATTCTGGAAGAGAATGTTTTCTCATCTAATTGTACTTCATCACATGGAGGCAAACCACTGATTGCAAATAGATCTTAGTTGCTTTCTGTTCAACACATTGAAGATTATAAATTTAAACCATGATTGGTGAATTTTCATAAATTTCTGAGACTGTAAAAAGCTTAAAAAGTTGACAAATGAGACAACCCACTTACAGCACAAAGTACTATAAGGACATATTTTGAAAAATTTCATGATGCATAAAATTATTACAGAATTTACTATTTAAAATAAACCCAATGAACTTCCTTGACTTGTCTCTCCTCCCTGCTAAGCACAACTATAAACCCTGGAAGTAACATGAGAGATGACCAAAGGTGAACTCCAAATGATGGAAAGAGGAAGGCAACCTGGTTTGTGACCACAGGACTGAAGGATAAACACACGGACAGCGTGTCTTATGACATCTCACTCACAGAAGAAGGGAGCCCAGGCCCAGCATTTCCTGATTCCCAGCCCACTTCTGTTGGCAGCCCAGGCAGGTTGCGTCCTCCCTCAAATGAAACAGGAGTACTGCAACAACAGCAGACAAACCCAGCAACTGCCAAAAGATCCACTGGGGCTGCTGACAATTGGCAGCCAGTGGGGACACTGTTCTCCTTTGACACTTGGATTGGAACTCCCCTCACCACCCAGCTGTGGGCACCAGCAAGGGGTTCCATCACAACAAGGATCTGATGGGAGCCTTATTGCTCCACAGACTGGAGATGTGCTTTCTCCACCGAGAGGCCAGCCTGGGCACCAGCAGGGACCAGTGAGAGCCCAACAGCACAAGACACACCACTATCCCAAAATAGCACCACCAAGGCTCTGACATTTAGATGGCCACAAAAGTGGGACAAGACCTGTGTGCCTAACCTAAATAAGTTAAAATGAAAATAAATAAAATTATTAAATAAAATTTAAAACTTTAGTAGGACCCAGAGTCTTCTAAATAAAAGCTAAAATATCTTGATTATAATTAAAAAATCATCTAGCATACCAAGAACCAAGACAATAACAACTTAAATGAGAAGACAATCAACTGAAGCCAACAGAGAGAAGAATCAGATGTTAGAAGTATCTGACAAGGATTTTAAAGCAACGATCATACTAGTGATTAATGAGTAATTTAAATTTTCTTGGAAAAATTAAAAGAAAATCTCATCAAAAAGATTAGGAATAAAAAGGAACCAAATGGAAATTATAGAACTGAAAAATACAATAACAGAAATAGAAAACTCTCTGAATGGGCTCAGTAGTAGAGTGGAGATGACAGTGGATAGAAACAGTGAATTTGAGGACAGATCAATAGAATTTACCTAAACTGAACAACCGTGAGAAAATAGACTAAAAACAATGAACAGAGACTCAGCAACATTTGGGACAATAAAAGATCCAACATTTGTATCATAGGAATCCCAGAAGGAAAAGAAAAAGAAAGTGGACGTGAAAGAGTATTTGAGGGAATAATGGCTAAAAATTTCCAAAATTTGGTGAAATAGATAAACCCATAGCTTTAAGAAGGTGGTCAAACCACAGATAGGATAAACACAAAGAAACCTCTACCAAGATACATTGCAATTAAACTTCTGAAAATAAAAACAAAGAAAAGCTCTTCAAAACAGCTGGAGAGAAAGGACACATTATCCATAGGGAATGCCAAGTCAAATGACAGAGGATTTCTCATTTGAAACTATGGAGCAAAAAAAAAAAAAAAGGTACAATATTTTTTCAAGTGCTGAAAAAAAGAACTGTCAACCATAAATTCTGTGTCTGGTAAAAATATTTTTCAGGATTGGATCAAGATGGCAGAGGAGTAGGACATAGAGCTCACCTTCTCCCACAAATGCATCAAAAATACATCTACATGTGGAACAGTCCTCACAGAACACCTACTGAACACTGGCAGAAGACCTCAGACTTCCAAAAAGTCGAGAAAATCTCCACATAACTGAGTAGGACAAAAGAAGAAAAGAAAGAAAGAAAGAAAGAAAGGAATCGGGACAGGACATGCACCCCTGGGAAGGAGCTGTGAAAGAGGAAAGGTTTCCGCAAACTGGGACGTCCCTTCACTGACTGGGAGATCAGCCAGGACAGAGGGGGAGCTTTGGAACTTTGGAGAAGAGCTCAGCAACTGGTTTATGGAGGGCAAAATGGAGGGGGCCCTGCACAGATGGTCAGTGCTGCCCCAGCACTCCTCAGCTTGAGATGTTCATCCACTGGGGTGGGCAGGGGCTGGGGGCTGAGGCTCAGACTTTGGAGGTCAGGCCCGGGGGAGAGGACTGGGGTTGGCTGAATGGAGACAGCCTGAGGGGACTATGGTAAGGTGTGCCACAAACAAGGGAGTACGAGAGGAGCCCTGGGCCCACCAGAGAGGCAGGGCACCATTGTTTGGGGAGGGGCATGAAGAGATGAGTGGACCCACCATAGGAACTTCTTTCTCCACACACTCAGGCAGCACAGCACTGCCTACATGAGCTCTGGGAGCAGGCATGAGCTGACGTTGCCGTCTCAGACTTCAGAGGTGGGCACAGACCACTGCCACCACTAAGGGTCCTGTGACCAGGCACCAACTGCTACCCCCACCTCCCCGGGAGTGCACACAGCCCACCACCACCAAGGGTCCCGCAACCAGGAGCCAACTGTTGACCTGCCTTCCTGGTAGCATGAGTGGGTGTGCACCTACACACCCCCTATCAGTGGGATGATGGTCAGCACATGCTGAGGAAAGAGATGGCAAGCGTCAAAACCAAAAACAGCCCTCACACCAAAAAAATATTATATCCACACAAGCTACACAGGGATGCTCCCTCATATAAATAGCTTTCCAAGGCTACAGTAGATAATTGTTTCTCCTAAATTCACAGAGTAAGAGAAATATAAGCAAAATGAAAAAGCAAAGGAGCCACTCCCAGTTAAAAGACCAAGAGACTTCTCCTGAGGAAACAAAAAATGAAACAGACAGACTTCTTCAGTTCAATAGACACTGAGTTCAAAAAAGGAAGTAATGCAAACAATAAATGCTGGAGAGGGTGTGGAGAAAAGGGAACCCTCTTGCACTGTTGGAGGGAATGTAAATTAATACAGCCACTATGGAGAACAGTTCCTTAAAAAACTAAAAATAAAACTACCATACGATCCAGCAATCCCACTACTGGGCATATAACCTGAGAAAACCATAATTCAAAAAGAGTCATGTACCACAATGTTCTTTGCAGCTCTATTTACAATAGCCAGGACATGGAAGCAACCTAAGTGTCCACTGACAGATGAATGGATAAAGAGGATGTGGCACAAATATACAATGGAATATTACTCAGCCATAAAAAGAAAATGAAATTGAGTTATTTGTAGTGATGTGGATGGACCTAGAATCTGTCATACAGAGTGAAGTAAGTCAGAGAGAGAAAAACAAATACCATATGCTAACACATATACATGGAATCTAAAAAAAAAAAAAAAGGTTCTGAAGAACATAGGGGCAGGACAAGAATAAAGACGTAGATGTAGAGAATGTACTTCAGGACACGGGGAGGGGGAAGGGTAAGCTGGGACAAAGTGAGAGAGTGACATGGACATATATACACTACCAAATGTAAAATAGATAGCTAGTGGGAAACAGCCGCATAGCACAGGGAGATCAGCTCGGGGCCTTGTGACCACCTAGAGGGGTGGGATAGGGAGGGTGGGAGGGAGACACAAGAGGGAGGAGATATGGGGATATATGTATATGTATAGCAGATTCACTTTGTTATAAAGCAGAAGCTAACACACCATTGTAAAGCAATTATACTCCAATAAAGATGTTAAAAAAAAGGAGGTAATGAAAATACTGAAGGAATTAAGAAAAACTATTGACAGAAATGCAGATTACTGTAAAAAGGCACTAAAAACTATAAGGAGGAGCCAAGAAAATTAAAAAATTCATTTGCTGACATGAAAGCTGAGCTAAAGGCAATGAACAGCAGAATGAATAATGCAGAAGAAAGAATAAGTGATCTGGAAGATAGAATAATGGAAATTATCCAATCAAAACAGCAGAAAGAAAGCCAAATAAAAAATGAAAGCAATGTAAGAGACTATGGGGTAGTATAAAACATCCCAATCTACACATAATAAGTATTCCAGAAGGAGAAGAAAGAGAAAAGGGGATTGAAAATATATTTGAAGAAATTATGGCTGAATATTTCCCAAACCTAAATAAGGAAACAGATATCCAGATACAGGAAGCACAGAGGGTCCCAAACAAGATGAACCCTAACAGACCTACACCAAGACATATTATAATAAAAATGGCAAAAGTTAAAGATAAAGAGAGGATTCTAAAGGCAGCAAGAGAAGAACAAAGAGTTAATTACAAGGGAACCCCCATAAGCCTATCAGCTTATTTCTCTACAGAAACACTGCAGGCCAGAAGGCAGTGGCACAATATATTGAAAGTTGAAAGGGAAAAATCTGCAACCTAGAATACTCTACCCAGCAAGATTATCATTTAGAATAGGAGGAGAAATAAAGAATTTCTCAGACAAGAAAATACTAAAAGAATACAGCAATACCTAACCTATCCTAAAAGAAATTATTGAAAGATCTTCTCTAAATAGAAAAGAAACAAAAAGATATAGGAAGGAGGAAATCATAATTCAAAAGTCAATCACTTAAATTAGCCAGTATACAGATCAAAAAGAGGAAAAAAAAATCTATTTGTGAAAGCTATGATAAACACAAGGAACAGCAAAAGGATAAAAATGAAGATGTAAAAAAGGACATCAAAATCATAAAATGTGGGGAAGGAGAATATGAAAATGCAGATTCTTTTTTTTCTTTTTTTTAGAATGTGTTTGAGCCTATATGACTATCATTCTAAAGCAAGCAGATATAGGAAGGGGTTAACATACTTGAAAAACAGGGTAACCCCAAACCAAAAACATACAATAGATTCACAAAAACCAAAAAGAAGAGAACACAAGCATAAAATAAAAGGTCATCAACAAACCACAAACAGGAAAACAAAAAGAAAAAGAAAGGAACAAAGAAGAAACAAAGAATCAACTGGAAAACAAGGTTTAATAAGGCGATAAATACATATCGATCAATAATTACCTTAAATGTCAACGGACTGAATGCTCCAATCAAAAGACATGGAGTGGCAAACTGGATTAAAAAACAAGAGCCTACAATATGCTGCCTACAAGAGACCCACCTTAGGGCAAAGGGCACACATAGATTGAAAGTGAGGAGATGGAAAAATACATTTCATGCAAACTGAAATGAAAAGAAAATGGAAGTTGCAATACTCATATCAGACAAAATATACTTTAAATCAAAGGCTGTAAAGAAAGATAAAGAAGGACACTATATAATGATAAAAGGATCAATACAAGAAGAGGATTTTACACTCATCAACATATATTCACCTAATATAGGAGCACCAAAATACATAAACAAATACTAACAGACATAGAGGGAGAAACTGATGAGAATACAATAATAGTAGGAGAATTTAACACCACACTCACATCAATGGACAGATATTCTAGACAGAAAATCAATAAGGCAACAGAGATCCTAAATGATACAAGAGAACAGTTAGACTTAATTGATATTTTCAGGACATTGCATCCAAAAAAACCAGAATACACATTCTTTTCAAGTGCACATGGAACAGTCTCTAGGATTGACCACGTACTAGGGCACAAAACTAATGTCAACAAATTTAAGAGTGTAGAAATTATTTCAAACATCTTCTCTGACCACAATGGCATGAAACTAGAAATCAACCACAAGGAAAGAAATGAGAAAAAAAACGATTACATGGAGACTAAATAACATGCTACTAAAAAACCAATGGGTCAATGAGGAAATAAAAAAGGAAATTAAAAAATACCTTGAGACAAATGTCAATGAAAACACACCATACAAATTCTATGGGATGCAGCAAAAGTAGTTCTTGGAGGGAAGTTCATAGCGATACAGGCCTTCCTCAAAAAACAAGAAAAATCTCAAATAACCAACCTAACCTACCACTTAAAAGAATTAGAAAAAGAAGAACAAACAAACAGCAGAAGGAAGGAAATAAAGATCAGGGAAGAAATAAATAAAATAGAGATTAAAAAAATAGAAAAAAAAATCAATAAAACCAAGAGCTGGTTCTTTGAAAGGGTAAACAAAACTGATAAACCTCTGACCAGGCTCACCAAGAAGAAAAGAGAGAGAATCAAAATAAACAAAATAAGAAATGAAAAAAGAGAAATCTCAACTGATACTGCAGAAATACAAAAAACCATAAGAGAATACTATCAACAATTACGTGCCAATTTATTTGACAACCTAGAAGAAATGGGCAACTTTCTAGAAACATACAGCCCACCAAAACTGAATCAAGAAGAAATAGAAGAAATAGATAATGTCTGGAAGGGAAGAGATAAAATTGTCACTATATGCAAATGATATGACACTATATATAGAAAACCCTAAGGACTCCACACAAAAACTACTAGGTCTAATAAATGAATTCAGTAAAGTAGCAGGATACAAGATTAATATTAAGAAATTGGTTGCATTTCTTTACACTAACAATGAAATATCAGAAAGGGAACATAAAAAAATATACCTTTTAAAATACCACCAAAAAAAAAAAAATGCCTGGGAATAAACCTGACCAAGGAGGTGAAAGATTTATATGCTGAGAACTATAAAAAATTAATAAAGGAAATTAAAGAGGATTCAAAGAAATGGAAAGATATCCCATGTTCTTGGATTGGAGGAATTAATATTGTTAAAATGGCAATACTACCCAAAACAATCTACAGATTTAATGCAACCCCTATCAAATTACTGATGACATTTTTCACAGAACTAGAACAAATAATCCAAAAATTCATATAGAACAATAAAAGACCCGGAATTGCCAAAGCAATCCTGAGGAAAAGCAACAAAGCAGGAGGCATAACTCTCCCAGACTTCAGACAATACTACAAAGCTACAGTAATCAAAACAGTGTGGTATTGATACAAAGCAGACATACAGATCAAAGGAACAGAATAGAGAGCCCAGAAGTAAATCCACATACCTATGGTCAATTAATCTTTGACAAAGGAGACAAAAATATAAAATGGGGAAAAAGACAGTCTCTTCAGCAAGTGGTGCTGGGAAAGTTGAACAGCTGTATGTAAATCAATGAAGTTAGAACACACCCTCACACCATGCACAAAAATAAACTCAAAATGGCTTAAAGGCTTAAGCACAAGACATGACACCATAAAACTCCTAGAGGAGAGCATAAGCAAAACGTTCTCTGACATAAATCATACAAATGTTTCCTTAGGTCAGTCTCCCAAGGCAATAGAAATAAAAACAAAAATAAACAAATGATACCTAATCAAACTTACAAGCTTTTGCACAGCAAAAGAAACCATAAAAAAAAAAAAAGAAAAGAAAAGACAACCTATGGAATGGGAGAAAATATTTGCAAATGATGTGACTGACAAGGGCTTAATCTCCAAAATATACAAACAGCTCATACAACTCAACAACAACAAAAAACAAACAATCCAAATGAAAAATGGACAGAGGACCTTAATAGACACTTCTCCAAAGAAGACATGAAGATGGCCAATAGGCACATGAACAGATGCTCAACATCACTAATTATTAGAGAGCTGCAAATCCAAACTACAGTGAGGTACCACCACTAAATGGCCATCATTAAAAAGTCTACAAATAATGAATGCTGGAGAGGGTGTGGAGAAAAGGGAACCCTCCTACACTGTTAGTGGGAATGTAAGTTGGTGCAGCCACTATGGAAAACAGTATGGAGGTTCCTCAGAAAACTAAAAATAGAATTACTATATGATCCAGCAGTCCCACTCCTGGGCATATACCTGGACAGAACTGTAATTCAAAAAGATACATACACCCCTATGTTCATAGCAGCACTAGTCACAATAGCCAAAACATGGAAACAACCTAAATGTCCATCCACAGACGAATGGATAAAGAAGATGTGGTACATACATACATACAATGGAATACTACTCAGCCATAAAAAAGAGCAAAACAATGCCCTTTGCAGGCATGTGGATGCAACTAGAGATTATCATACTAAATGAAGTAAGTCAGGAAAAGAAAGACAAATACCATATGATATCACTTATATATGGCACAAACAAACCTATCTACAGAACAGAAACAGACTCACAGACATAGAGATCAGACTTGTGGTTGTCAAGGGGGAGGGGGAGAGGGAGAGGGCAAGGGATGGACTGGGAGTTTGGGGTTGGTAGATGCAAACTATTACACTTAGAATGGATAAACAACAAGGTCCTACTGTATAGTACAGGGAACAATCTCTTGGGATAAACCATAATGGAAAAGAATAAAAAAAATATATATATATATGTGTATAACTGAGTCACTTTGCTGCACAGCAGAGATTGGTACAACATTGTAAATCAACTATACCGCAATAAAAAATAAATAAAAATAAAATAAAATCAACATCACAATAAAAAATAAATAAATTTTAAAAATAAAGTATTTCAGCAACAAAAATGGGAGAGGGAGGATAAATGAAAAAAGACTGGCAATATCTTGAAGACTGTTGAATCTGGGATGAATATCTGTGGGTTCATTTTGGGTGTTCATCTTATTTACTTTTGTTTTGCTTATGTTTGAAAATTTTTAGAATAAAAATTAATTTATAAAAGAAAGTAATCAAAACGGTGTGGTATTGGCACAAAAACAGACATATAGATCAATGGAAAACATAGAGAGCCCTGAAATAAACCCATGCACCCATGGTCAATTAATCTATGATGAAAGAGGCAAGACTATACAATGGAGAAAAGACAGTCTCTTCAACAGGTGGTGTTGGGAAATCTAGACAGCTATGTGTAAATCAATAAAATTAAAACATTCCCTCACACCATACACAAAAATAAACTCAAAATGGTCAAAGATCTAAATATAAAGCATGATACCATAAAATTCCTAGAAGAGAACATTACCAAAGCATTCTTTGACATAAACCGTAGCAATATTTTCTTAGTCCAGTGTCCTAAGGCAAAAGAAATAAAAACAAAACCAAACAAATGGGACCTAATCAAACTTAAATGCTTTTGCACAGCAAAGTAAACCATCAACAAAACAAAAATACAACCTATGGAATGGGAAAAAATATTTGAAAACAATGTGACCAACAAGGCGTTAATATCCAAAATACACAAACAGTTCATACAACTCAATATCGAAAAAACAAACAACCTATCAAAAACTGGGCAGAAGAACTAAATAGATATTTTCCCAAATAAGGCAAACAGATGGCTAACAGGCACGTGAAAAGATGCTCAGCATTGCTAATTATTACAGAAATGCAAAAAAAAAAAAAAAAACTACAATGAGGTATCACCTCACACCAGTCAGAATGGCCACCATCAAAAATTCTACAAAAACTGAATGCTGGAGAGGGTGTAGAGAAAAGGGAACCCTTGTACACTGTTAGTGGGGATGTAAAATGGTGGAGGCACTATGGAAAATTATATGGAGGTTCCTTTAAAAACTAAAAATAGAGCTACCATATGATCCAGCAATCCCACTCCTGGGTATATATCTAGAAAAAATGAAAACTCTAATTACAAAAGATACCTGCACCCTAATGTTCATAGCAGTACTATTTACAGTAGCCAAGACATAGAAGCAACACAAGTGCCCATCAGCAGATGACTGGCTTAAGAAGAAGTGGTATATATATATATATATATATATATATATATATATATATTCTTTTTTATGGCTGGGTAATATTCCATTATATATATATATATATAATGGAATATTACTTAGCCATAAAAAAGAATAAACTATTGTCATTTGCAGCAACATGGATGGACCTAGAGAACATTATACTTAGTGAAGTAAGTCAGACAGAGATAGACAAATACTATATGATATCACTTATATGTGGAATCTAAAAACAATGCAAATGAATCTATATACAAAATAGAAACAGACTCATGGACATAGAAAACAAACTTATTATTACCAAAGGGGAGAGGGAGGAGGGAGAGACAAATTAGGAGTATAGGATTATTCTAATAATATAGATAAGCAATATGATTTACTGCATAGCACCAGTAGTTATATTCAATATCTTGTAATAACCTATAATGAAATATAATCAGAAAAAAATAACTGAATTACTGTTGTACACCTGAAACTAACACAATATTGTAAATCAACTATACTTCAATTTTTTAAAAAAAGCAATGTGTAATGAGAAAATAATTAGCTACATCTTTTCCTGGAAAAATAGTTGGGAAAATGATTCCAAAGTAAAATGGCTCAACATTGCTAAATAAGTGTATGGTGTCCACAAGGAGAGTAAGACCCTCTTTGGACAACATGTATCTTATTCATTGTGACTCCAGAGGTCAGAAACACATTTTGGTGCTTTACTGGTCACCTATGAGCAAGTGAGGTGAACTCATAAGTGAAGAGGGACCTGGGAATACTGGCAGGTAAGGGAGGTGGGATGTAGATGCAGCACTGGCTCCAGGGCAAGACCCACATACCAGAGATAAAGTTCAGAAAGTTTTATTCTCAGTTACAAGCTGAGAATGATGGTAGGTGAAAAATCAGGAAACAGTTGTATAGAGTGTGATTTCAACTACAATATACATTATATATGGGGAAAATGGTGATACGAGTAAACTGTGATGTGACTTATCACATATCATTGTAATATCCAGTGGAGCCACTAAAAACTATAAAACATCATACGTTCAAAAATACAAGTTGTAATCCTAAAAATATTCAAGAAGTTTGTTGCCACAGGAAGACAAAAAAAGAAAAAAGATAGCAAGAAGGAACAGAAAAATGAAAAACAGAAGAAACAAATAGAAACAGTTATATTTCAGATTAATAAGATGAATAAAAACAAAAATTTTATTTTACCTTTATTCATTCTCTGATACACTTCCTTTCTTCATATAGATCTGAATTTCTGATGTTTGTAATTTTCCTTCTCCCCAAAGAACTTCTTTTTTTTTTTTTTTAAACTCTTTTTTAAATTTTTTTTAATGATATTCTTGTCTGCTTACATTCTTTTTATTTATGTATGTATGTATGTATGTATGGCTGTGTTGGGTCTTCGTTTCTGTGCGAGGGCTTTCTCTAGTTGTGGCAAGCGGGGGCCACTCTTCATCGCGGTGCGCGGGCCTCTCACTATCGCGGCCTCTCTTGTTGCGGAGCACAGGCTCCAGATGCGCAGGCTCAGCAATTGTGGCTCACGGGCCGAGTTACTCCGCGGCATGTGGGATCCTCCCAGACCAGGGCTCGAACCCGCGTCCCCTGCATTGGCAGGCGGACTCCCAACCACTGCGCCACCGGGGAAGCCCCCCAAAGAACTTCTTTTAATATTTCTTTGCAGAGCACATGTGCTGGGGATGAATTTCCTTGGTTTTTGTTTGGGAAAAATCTTTATTTCTCCTTCACTTTTGAAAAATCAACTTTGCTTGATATAGAATTCTAGGTTGGTGGATTTTTCATTCAGACTAAATATTTTACTCCACTCTCTTGTTGTTTGCATAGTTTCCGATGAGAAGTCTGCTGAAATTCTTATTGTTGTTTTTCTATAGGTTATGGTGTTCCCCTGCCCCCATCCCTTACCCTTGATTTCATGATTTAATGTTTGTCTTTAGTTTTCTGCAGTTTGAACATAATATACCTAAGGTGTATTAAATATATATAAAAAATATATATATGATATATATTATATATATATTTCCTCTGCATTTTAGTTTTGGAAGCTTCTATTGGCCTGTCTTCAAGCTCACTGATTCTTCCCTTGCTGTTCAATCTACAAAAGGGCAATCAAAGCCATTCTTCATTTCTGTAACAGTGCTTTTGAGTTCTAACATTTCCTTTAGATTCCTTCTCAGAATTTCCATCTCTCTGCTTTCATTACTGATCTGTTCTTGCAGGTTGTAGACTTTTTCCATTAGAGTGCTTAACATATTAATCATACTTATTTAAAATTCTCTGATAATTCCAACATCTGTGTATATCTGAGTCTAGTTCTGATACTTGCTTTGCCTTTTCAGACTGTGAGTTTTGGGGATTGTTTGTTCATTTTGCCTTTTAGCACTCTATGGTGGAAGATGGACAGGATTTTTTGGGTAATAGGAACTAAGGTAAACAGTCCTTCAGTTTGAGAATTTATGTTAATCTAGCCAGGTGTTGGGCTTTGATTAACATTTATAGCTGTAGGTGCCAGAGGCTTCAGCTCCTCTCATGTCCTTGCCTTCATCTCTATTCTCGACTTTGGGCTTCCCTAAGTGCTCCTTCTCAGAAAGAGTCTGTGGATTTTAGCCCTTTTTGCTGGAATCCACTCCTATTATATTGGAGCCCTGTTAGTGTGATGGTAAGATGTGGGGGAGGGAGAACATTCTATAATCTCATGATTAAATCTCAGTCCTTTTGTGGGCCTGTGTCTCAGGGCTATGACCTTCACACATTTCTCCAATGATATAGCCCCCTGCCTTTGGTGGCTGCAGTGGAAGCAGTGCCCTTTCCCCAGCTGGGATAAGGCTCTGGTAAAGCCTTTCCCCTGGAGATAGGCCTTTGTTAGGGAGAAGGCATGGAGATATTTCACAAGAATTATTCTTACCTTCCACCTGCCAGAAACAGTAGGATGTATCTTGGCTTTTCAACATGAGAACCTGTTGGAGTTTCTGAATGAAAAAAAACCCCACAGAAGTAGGGTTCCCCCTAGGACTGCAGACCATGGGAATTTCTCACCCTCACACTGGTCCATGCTCAGCCTCCAGCAATGCATCAAAGTTGTCACTTTTTTAAGAGTTCCTACCACTTTATGGCTCCAGCACCTTCTGATCCAGGAAAGCACATCTCAGGTGTGTCTCTCCAGATTTCAGGGTGGTGCCTTGATCTGTAACCTCAGTTCTCTGATGAGTCTGGGAAAAGTCATTGATTTTCAGTTCATTCAGCTTTTGATAATTTACAAGCTCTTGACATGTCAAAGCTGAAACCAGAAGTTTGATTAATTTTTTAAAATATTTGTTAGTAAAATATTTTTTTCCCTGCCTAATACCCAGACTATGTGAAGTGGGGCTCCTTTGGAAAGTAGACCACAATGGAGCTCCCATGGAGTTTGCTATGGGCCAATCCCACCAAATAAAGAATTCATCTTATTTAATTCTGAGTTACTGGGGCCAGCCTAAGGGGGAGTTCCTTCATTTTTACCCCCCGAGGGAGTTAGGTGGGAGTGAGTCTACAGGCCACTGAAGAATAGGACTGTTTGGTGACCAAAGTAAATGGGGAAATCATGGTTTGAAAAGAAGCTTGGGGATTTGATGAATTATTTTGCACCAGCAATAGGGAAATGGTATGACCTCCAATAAACACATAATTGTTTACCTCCTGGAGCAGGAAGCACTTAGGGGTTGTGGAAATTCCCAGGTCTTTTATGTGTCCTGGTTTCACCCTTTCTTAAACACTATCCCTTCTGAAATTTCAAATATATCCACATTCTGTTGAAATCTTGAAGCTTTAAAAATTTAGACTCTTGTCATCGTCTTATGTTCCTCATGCTACTCTTTCCTGTTACCTTCCCACAGGCAGCTTCTACTTAAGTCACATACTTGACCTCCTAAGCATTCTCTAGAGCCCCTGGGAGCCATCCAATGAGGAATCATCACTGCTTTTTCTCAAGCAAATCTTGACTCCTTCGTGTTTTGACACTCACTCCTTCCCTCCAGCCATTCATGCTCCTGCTGCTTTGACCACTTTTACACCTCAGAAAACTTTAGAATTACCAGTCTTAGGTGGCGAGCGAGGGTGATTAAATTGGGAACATTTCTTACAACCTTGACTGGGGTTTGGGGGGCTTTTTAAAAAACAAAAGTTTCCTTCTCTCCAAGTGAAATCCCACACCAGTGTTTGGATTTATAATGTGGCCTAGACCAATGTGTGGTTTTTCTGGTTCTGTTCTTTTTAGCATCCCTTGAGAGAATAAATGATAATGGAGAAGAACAATTTCACAAGGTCCTGGCTTCTCTTGCAACACAGTAGCTTTACTTGCCTGCTTTTATGTGCACCTTGGTACTGTCAGCTCAACAGATGGTGTCCTTACAGGCAATACTGGTACCTGCAGAGAAAAGACATCTTGGTATCTTTTCACATCAGTCCTGGGTTAGACCCTTTCCAGCCATGCAGGGGTGTTGGTTTATGAGTGCTGCAGCAGTGAGCATAATGAATCATTTACCCAGTGGACATAAAAGACATACCAAGTGAAGTAACTTTAAATAATTAGCTTGGAGTGACTAGTAGCTAGGAAGTGGCTTTTAGAGATATCCAAGGTTGAGAGGGTATTTTTTTAAACCATTTGCTATAGATGATGAAAAAGTAGGGTTTGCCCTCTTCATGTCTGCTCCTTCCAAATAGATGTGTCCAAAAAAGCATTTTTCCCCCCATTCCTCTACTCTGCCACCCTGTTAAAACAAACAGGGATTTATGACCCAGTCCTCAATACATGTAAAATTTGTACAAAAATATCTTCTATGAAAATGGTTTGTAATCTGTAGACTTAATACCTGGGAGATGTCTTGAGATGTAAAATCCCATCTTTTAGGTTGTGGGGTTTTTGTTTTCTCCAAATAAATCTGATCTTTAAAGTTCAAAAAAAAATTAATCTTCTGTCCAGCATGAACATTTTTTTTATTTTGAAAAATTTCAAACCTACAGAAAATTTCAAAGAAAGAACCACAATTAACATAGTGTTATATTTTCTCTCTACATACACACCGTTTTTTCTTTTGGCCTGAACTATCTGAAAGCAATTTACAGATATTATGACCTCACCCCTAAATACTTAAGCATGCATCTCATGGAACACAGTTTAGAGAACACTTGAATGAGGAAAAAAAGTGAAACATACTAAAATGTTTAAATAAGAGTTTGTAGGGTAAAAAGCAGGAAGGATTAAAAATTTTAAATCATGAACTTTATTTCCCTAGGTAATGTAAACTGAGCTTTCATAAAATTCAACACTTACCAAAAAACCCCACAAAACATTGTACAGATGAGCAACCCCAAGCTTAAAGAAAGGAAGTAACAACTCCTAAGTTCTATCTTTTTTGTAGTTACTGTGTTCAGGAGCTGAAATTTGAAACCAGGTTTGACTGGTTCCATGTTCTTTCCACTAGACCCTCTGCTTCCCTTCTTAGCCTCATGTTTTATTTTATGTAATTGACTATTCTTGGGTCTACAATTACTCTGATATAAAAGTGGTATTTAAGTCTAAATAACAATAATGAAAGTGCTAAGGAAGACTAATTCATTTTTTATTGTTCCATATTCTTATTGAATCAACTCATGTCAAGCAATTGAGGAATGCCTAACCCCTGCCAAATGCATGTAATTAAGCAAATTATGTGTGGGGCCTGGGGTTTTGTCTCCAGATACTAATTATAATATAGTTCCCATTTACAACCATTTTTATTCAGCATAATTTGATCCTTGCTGTTGCCTAACGATGCTGTCTTTATTACATTACAGCAAACATTTGGGAGACATCAGTTTTCCCTAAAAATCTTAGAACTCAATTAAACTCAGATTTCACTACTTATTACAGAATCTAACAGGTTTTCAAAAAATTAGTTACCATTCTGACCTGCAGAGAGCTAGCAAATATTAAGCATGTTTGTTTTCATCTCCATTTCAGGCAAGATCCTTTGCCCCCAGGCAACTGACTTTCCGAGGGCAGTGAACATGGGTCCTTGCTTTTGGTACAAGTTAGGAAATAGTCAATATGGATGGGTAACTATAAGAGCAAAAACTGTGAGTCCTTCACCCATCAAAAACCATGCCATGCTGTTATGGACTGAATTGTGCCCCACCCCCTCCTTCCCCCCACACACAATTTGTGTGTTGAATTCCTAACTCCTACATCCTCAGAATGTGACTGTATTTGGAGATAGGGCCTTTAAAAAGGTAATTAAGGTAAAATGAGGTCATATGTGTGGGCTCTAATCCTGTACGACTGATGTCCTCATAAGAAGGGATTAGAACACAAACAACACATAGACACAGAGAGAAGGCAATCTGCAAGCCAAGAACAGAGGCCTCAAAAGAAACCAAACCTGCTGACACCTTGATCTAGGACTTTTATCTTCCAGAATTGTGAGAAAACAAATTTCTGATGTATTATCTATCCAGTTTGTAATATTTTACTATGGCAGCCCTAGAAAACAAGCACAGTGGTACTTAGAATTTTTAAATTTTATTTATTTTTTCTTTGACTCACTTTGTTGGTTTCCGCCACTGACTTGGGAGGATTGAATCTGTCTTCTTCACCATTGTATTTCAACATCCAGCACAGAGCAGAACATAATATTGCCTCAATAAATATTTGTTGCATGTTGACAAAAGAAAAAAAAAAAACCATGCCATATTTTAAAAACTTAAGTTGTGCTTCAGCTGAACATTAAGCATTTACTCCAACAGGTTGGAAATTGCTTTGTGGCGTTTGAGTCCCCAGATCATCAAATGTCCCCTGCTTCGCCCTCTACCTTGTACTTTTTTTTTGAAGACAAAATATATATTTCTTATTATAAGTCAAAATATTACAATGAGATGGAGAAAGTGCAAAGAAAATCCTAAAGATGCCACCAGAAAACTACTAGAGCCAATCTATGAATTTAGTAAAGTTGCAGGATACAAAATTAATGCACAGAAATCTCTTGCATTCCTATACATTAATGGTGAAATATCTGAAAGAAAAATTAAGAAAACATTCCCATTTACCACTGCAACAAAAAGAATAAAATACCTAGGAATAAACCTACCTAAGGAGGCAAAAAACCTGTATGCAGTAAACTAAGATACTGATGAAAGAAATCAAAGATAACACAAACAGATGGAGAGATATACCATGTTCTTGGATTGGAAGAATCAATATTGTGAAAATGACTATACTACCCAAAGCAATCTACAGATTCAATGCAATCTCTATCAAATTACCAATGTCATTTTTCACAGAACTAGAACAAAAAAATTTCACAATTTGTATGGAAACACAGAAGACCCTGAATAGCCAAAACAATCTTGAGAAAGAAAAGCAAAGCTGGAGGAATCAGGATCCCTGACTTTATACTACAAAGCTACCATAATCAAGACAGTATGGTACTGGCACAAAAACAGAAATATAGATCAATGGACCAGGATAGAAAGCCCAGCAATAAACTCACACACCTATGGTCACCTAATCTATGACAAAGGAGGCAAGAATATACAATGGAGAAAAGACAGTCTCTTTCATTAAGTGGTGCTGGGAAAACTGGACAGCTACATGTAAAAGAATGAAATTAGAACACTCCCTAACACCATACACAAAAATACCCTGTACTTTTAAGCTTCCAGAGAGAGGAAGAAAAGAAGCCTGCAGTATGTGGACCTCTGCAGGCTGAGGCAGCCTGGCTGAACTCTGGCTCTGTCTCCCTGGCTTCGTGAAGCACCAAGACTGGGAGGCGATGGACATTACCCTTAACTTTTGGAGGTGATCTGGACCTGGAGGAAAGCAAAATCTACCAGTAAAACCGAAAACCGCCCTCCCCAGCCTCACTTCCCCATGGCTTCCAGGTGCCCCGCTGACTTCCCCACCCTCCGCAGCACGCAGATCTCAGGCTCACCACCCTCTACCACACGTCTGGAATCTTGGGCCCAGCACAAACACTTTGTGTGTTCCCCGTAGGCCTGTGATTTGGAATACAGTTACAAAATTTAGTGTCTTAGGATCCCAATCCCTTCCCTTTTCCCCAACACATGGGGCATCCCATAATGATTCCTATTTACAGGAGACTCAGGCATATGGGCATGATTGGACTGTTCCCTGCCTGACATCATGCTAGAGCCAGGGACTGTGTGATAGAGATGCTCCTGCAGTATTGATCTTAGAAAACAGAATGTAGGGATCAGGGCTAATATTAGAGCCCCCAAAGCAAAAGTCAAATGAAATCTACAAATCCTGATTGTTGTGTTCTGACTTAAGACCATTTGGCTGTTTCCAAATATCTGATTCTTTGGGAGAAACACTGGTAGCCTCTGAACAATAGAGGTAGGTGATCAGGAGCCTTGTCTCCTCTCTCCACTCTCCTTCCCAGGGGCTGCACTGAAAGCAATTCTAAGACTGAACACATACAGACATTTATTGGCTCAATTTATGAGCCAGCTTGTACAGAAACCTACATATAACATGAGTCCTTAAGCTTTAATGATGCTTCAACCTTTCACGTCCTCTAGGAATTGCAACTCTGAGCACAAAATGCTCACGCAAGGCAAATGCAACCATTATGCAGGAGGCAGAGACAGTTGGTTTTCCAGCTGGATCTAGTAAAGGACTGAACAAATTTCTACACACAGGGCACCCCTCCAAAGGAGTGGGACTGCCGGGTCGGCTGGATACTTATACTCCATTCATGCAAGGGTGGAGGTACCTTTGAAAATCTTCCAGCCACCTAGTATAATGGAGCCCCTTATTTCATCAAAGAAAAATTATTTCAAATAGCCCATGTGCTGATCAATGGGCCTGCTACTCCTGATTCTGATAGTGATTTTTGAGGGCTTGCCTTGGCTGTTTCTGGAAAGTGGATTCCAAATTACGATCCTTCAGATACTAACTAACCATGCCTGGAGAGTGGATTCCACATTAGTGTCCTCCACATGGTAACTAAAAGCCTTGGGGAATTTAGAGCAATGTTAACTTACGTACACACACACACACACACACACACACACACATATCATTTTATACTCAAGGATTTTAAAGTAAATTACTGACAGTACAACCTATTGATAACAAAGACTGAAATTGCACTCTTGACCACTACTGATAGTCAAACATGGGCATTATACTTAAATCATACGTGCAAAGAAACCACACTTCCTGCATGTGTGACATTAAGAAAGTCATTTGACCTTTCTGAGTCCTAATTTCCAAATCTGCAAAATGAGGACAATAATGAGAGTGTGATTTACTTCCAAGAGTCGTTGCAAGAACCCCCATGAGATGAAATAAGTAAAGCCGTAAAGAGCAAGGAATATGAGTGAAGCGTCATTAGTTGTTCTCATCTCCAAGTGAAGACATTCAGGAGGATGAGCAGGAGAGTCTGCAGGCTTCTTCATGGAAGATTATACTGCTAGGAGATCGCAATGCATCATCAAAAGCCACACACCCAAAACAACCCCAAAGTCATATATTTCTTCATAAATGAAAGCTCCTGGCTTTTGGTGGATGAAGGATGAAAGCCTTCCTGAGTCAAATGAAAACATTTTCTTTCATTGCCTCACACTGCGCTGTGAACAAGACTCTTCCCTGACAATAAGCTTCCCTATCTTCAAGGCATCTGTTCCTCCATCACTGACAATCACTTCCAAACTTCTGAACTGTGAGCTCTCTTATCAACTTTTGGTTGTAGTAACAGAAAAAACCCTAGTAAAGTTCATTTAGTTTGAAAATGGATCATCTTGGACCCAGAAGTGCAGCAGCAGTATGGTTGGACATCAAGACTCAAGCCCTGTCTGCTTCCCTGTTCTGCCATCCACAGGAATGGGTAAGTAAACCACAGCAGGCATTCTACATGATGCAGTATCATTAGCCATTAAAGTTGTAATTGAGAAAAACCATGTGACATCATGGAAAAATACTAGAAATACTAGGAGAAAGACCCAGAGGATAAAAGTGTGCATAAATATGATTAGATTTGTCTCAAACAAAAGACTGCTTCAGAAAATGTAGAAGGAAATGGATCAAATTGTTAACAAGGGCTATAGTTAGCTTTTCTCTGTTTTTTTTCCCCACTTTTCAGTATTTTTGAAATTTTCTTTACGGACTTTCAAAATGAAAGGATCTTATTTTAAAAGTTAAAAAGAGATAAAATAAAAAAGAAGTTGGAATATTTAGGTCCCCCTGGGAAATTCTTGGGGAATAGGTACTGCTTTGCTGTGGGTAATAGAGTTCTGTGTCTTTCTGACCCTGATTTAAAATTGAGTAACTATTATTTCCATTTGTTGGATATTTACACTATAATTAAGCTGACAGAGTAGAGTATGCTAAGGGCTAATTAAATTTTTGACTGATTCTGATAGAAAGCTCATTATTATACAATTTTATCAGATACTGTTTCTTCCAGAGTTTCTCCACTTTCTTTTTAATGACTCATTTTGAAATAGATCAAACTTACAGAAAAGTTGTCAGAACAGTACAAAAAATTTCCCTATTTCCTACAACAGTTCAAATTTTACCACCTTTTATCCATCATACATTCTCTCTATCTGTATGTAATCATTGCATATTAATCTTTTTAAGAATCATTTGTCAGGCAGCTGCGGGAACCCCTAAATATTAGTGTGTTTTCTCACCAAGACATGCTCCTACATAAACACTGTACAACCCTCTTAATCAAGAAATTAACATCAATACATTAGCATCCAACCTACAGATCCCATTCAAATATTGCTACTTTCCCAATACCACCTCATTTCCTTTCTGGTCCATGATTCTGTCCAGGATCACACATTGCATGTTGTTGTCTTTTTAGTCTCCTCTAGTCTGGCACAATTCCTCACCCTTTTCCTATCTCTTGTGCTCTTGATGTAGGGAGAATGAGGCATGATGTTTACTCATGACAGACTCAGGCCATGGATCCTCAACAGGAACAATGTTGCGTTCAGCACATGCAGTGTCAACTCCTCCCACCACTGATCACCTTGATCATCCTGGTGTCTGCAAGGTCTCTCCACTGCAAAGCCACCATCACCTCCTTCGTCATTGATTAGTATTTTGTGAAGATGCCCTCAGACTACAACTAATATCCTTTTTCCATCAAGTTCCACCCACGAACCACAGCATCTAGTAATGACTCCTGCCTGAATCACCATCCTTATGAGGATTTCCGAAAGATAATGTTCTAATTCCATTATTCCCTTTACATGTATTAGTCAGCATTCTACTCTAGGGAAGAACTTTTTCTTTTCCTCTATTTATTCATTTATTTATATCAGCAAGTACTCCTGAGTGCCTATTTCACTTAATGGGTTGTAATCCATTACTATCACA
The DNA here is from genome assembly GCF_009873245.2 of Balaenoptera musculus. Lineage (NCBI taxonomy): Eukaryota > Metazoa > Chordata > Mammalia > Artiodactyla > Balaenopteridae > Balaenoptera > Balaenoptera musculus. The sequence goes on along the minus strand of NC_045790.1, from coordinate 18,708,673 downwards.
ATTTATTTTGATGCTCAAATTTTCCAAGGTGTGACTAGTAGAAACTTCTCTAGTCTTAATCCTGTATCTTTTAGATACAACTCGATCATAAGAAAATGCTGAAAAATCCCTCAGCAATTTTATTCTGGTTGTCTAGAAAAATGAAAAGTACTCATGTCATAGAGTATCAATTTTTCAGCATTCTTTTCTTCCATTTCTCAGGAAAAATTTGGTTGAAATGGGAGTTCGTGATGATAAACTGTTGGATTTTCTAGCTTATACTTTAGAGATCTTCGTCACCAAAAGTTATTTCTCATTAACCTAAGATTTGGAGATATGGACCTGCTTGTTAAAGACCACTCCTATGGTTGACCAGCTGTCCACCCATAAGTAACCAGCCTGATGTGGCCTACAGGTCATTACAGGCCCATGCTGGAGCACATGGCCAGCCCTGATGTTGATGTCATACACTGTGTCATTGCAGGGACATGTTTAGAAGATCCAACTCTTTCCCACCCCATAGTCCATGCCAAGTGTCCATACCTGACTGAGTATATGGGCAGCAGTCTCCTTTCAAAGATGAGTATCTCTCTTTTTAAACTTTATAATGAAAATATGCCACATGCAAATAGACATACTACCGAAAGAATGTTGATCAAGGCTTGAGTTAACAATTTTTGAGTATCATCTGTGTCAAACACTGTTCTGGGTGCTGCAGATAGACCAGGGAAAAAAAAACAAAGTCCCTGTCTTTGTGGAGATTGAGATAGAAACTGACCATTAAAAAAGTGAGGAAGTTAACATGCATTATGTGAACTGGTGACATGTGAAATGAGAAAACTACATGGAGTAAAGGGAACAAAGAGTTTGGGTATGTGGAGGTGGGGGTTGTTGCTGTTAGAGCATTTTCAGAGAAGGTCCCGCTGATACAGTGCCATTTGAGGAGAGGCTGTGAGGACACGAGAGATGGTCTGGTGGAAGAGTGTTCCACTCTGATCAGCAAGGGTGAAGGGTGGAGGTGAGCACATCCGTCACGTGTCCAAGGAGCAAAAGAAGCCTGAGGGCTGGATGAATGGAGTGAGGGGAGAAGAGCTGGACATGGGATGAAAGGGGATAGGGTGGAGAGTCTTAGAGGCCACTTTAAGGGCTTTGGCTTTTACTCAGAGTGAACTGGGGCATCCTGAGAAAGCCTCAGAGAGAATACAAATGTAGCCCAACTTATATGCTTTAAAAGATTCTCTTTGGAAGTTATGTTGACAGTGGACTATCAGAGGGCAAGAGCAGAAATTGAAACACCAATTAGGAACTATGATAATAATCCTGGAGAGAGGTGGTGGTGGCTCGGGCCAGGGTGTTAATGGTGCAGGTGGTGAGAAATGGTCAGATCCCACACTATTTTCAAGGTAGATGCAAAAGGCTTTGCGAATGCATTGGAGATGGGTTACGAGAGAAAGATAAGTCTTGGTATTTGTTTGCCTCAGCTACTGGAAGGATGGAGTGGCTGCTTCCTGAGATGGGAGTGCTGCAGGATAACCAGGTTGGTAGGTGGGCTCTGTCTGAATGGAGTAAGTTTGAGATGCCTGTAAGACTTCTTAATGGAGAAAAGGCAGTTTAGCAGGGAGGTTGGGGTGGAGATACAGATATCGATTTGGAGATACAGATACAGTTGGAGTTAAAAGCCATGAGACCAGATGGGTGTAACTAAGGAGTGAGTACAGATAGACAAAAAATAGAAGGGTCTAAGGCCATGCTTTGGAACATACCAGCAACTGAAGGTCACGAAGCTGAGAAGACAGCTCAGGAGACCATGCAAGGGTGGCCTGTGAGAGAGGAGAGAGCCAGATGGTGCATAGAGATGAAGAGATGAAGGCATCTCAAGCAAGGAACAATGGGTTCCATCAAACCACATGATGGGTTATCTGATAACAGCCAAGGATTAGACATTGGATTTAGCAAAATGGAGGGCACAGATGATCTTGACAAGGAGAATCTGTTGAGGAGGTGGAGACAAAGCCTGGATGGAGTGAGTTTAAGGAGAGAGAGAGAAGGAAAGAGGAGAGAAAAAAGGAGACAACAGATATAAGCAACAAAACAAAATGTCAGAAACACTTTCCATGCCTTCTTCAAAATGCTGTGAATAAGGTGAGATCCACTTGCTCACCAGCTCTAGGAATAGCAAACAACTTTCCCACTCTCTGAAAGCCACAGGTTTCTCATGGGGCAAAAGGAAAAGCAAGTCTAAATCAGAGGAATGGCTGGTGCTGCTGAACTTTGGCCCCTGGGTTATAGAACAGGAATAGCCTGAAAAGAGGGACACTCTATTATTATCAGCTGAATTAAAAGCACAGCATTTTAAATGGTTATTAGGAAGACCACAGCAAGTCCTGCAATGCCCACGTTGACGGATTACCTACAAATTCCTTTTTGATTTTGAAAACAAATTCTTAGTAAGTCTAGGCAGGATCTCTCCATTCCCATGATTGATCTGTCATTATTAAATGGAGCCATTCTGCAAGCTTTAGGCATGCCATCATTTGCCTTTAAGACAGGCTGTTGTTAGATCTGAGCTCTGCACATTTGATTTGGAGAGGAAAACCAGAACCTAGCTGAAAATGCTGTATTTCCCACAGTATTGTATCCTTACACTCAGCTGGAGCTGAAACTGAATGACATCCATCTGCTGAGATGCCTTCCATTTTTCTGAAATGGCATTTGCTACTGTCACTTGAATGTGAAAATGAACAACAGGGCAAAGTTTCACTGGACTTTCCAAAGACTTGTCTGACCCTGCTAAAAGGAGGTCAGACCAAAGGGTGAAAAGAGAGAGAGAGAGGGAAAACACTCCATCATGCACAACTGGGGTTATATCCAGAGATTTTTAAATGTAGTTCAGACACGCCAGTTAACTTAGGGGAAGATAAATAATCTTGCTACTGTGGCTCTGTTTGGATGGAAGCATGACCCATGGCAACAGACTCGAGTGTCTCCCAAGAGCCCGGTCAGTGGCCAGCCCGGCCTGGAAGTCAGCTCGTGGTGTCCATGAACACCCAGCAGCACCCGGTAAAGCAGGAAGTTTTGTTAAACCAGCAGCTGCATCAAAGTATTGAGGAACTGAGATTGAAGTTAAAAAATGGGATTCAGAAATATTTGGGGTGAGCCTATGGCCGGCTTTCCCAGAACAACAAGTTTCCCTTTTGTCCTGGAGCAGCGATCACAGGGCCCACTTTCACTCTCTCGTCTGTCCCCACCTCCTGGAGCTCACCAGCACCAGGTGGGCAGTGACGACATGAGGACACAAGCCATGGTGCCCTCGGAGTCTGCTCTCTGAGGGCCAGTTGACCATGAGTTGCTACTTCATGGCTGTACTCACATAGCCAGGGTGCCTCTTCAGAGCATCTCAGGGTGGTCCCTTTGTGTTACTTCTCAACCATAGGGCTTATTTTCTTGATTTCAACTGTTGCTGCTTTTTCCTTTGTTTTGTTTCTTAGAAAAGATCTAGAGCTAAGGAGAAAGGATGTACCGCTAGCTGTACACGAAAAGTAGAGCTAGTGGTACTTGCTTGCTTTCCAGGCATCCTGGTCTTTCCCCCAGTGTGCAGCCCGTGTCAGTTGGAGTTTAAGCTCATCACAGTCAGGGATATACCTTGGGCTTCCCTTCTGGTGCTAACAGAATCCTGGCTATGGAGCCACTCAGTCGGGGATGGGTTGACCGATTCATCATATAACATCTCCATCTGTAATAAATTTTCAAGAATTCTCCCAGTAATCATTTTCATGAAATATGTCCAATACTATCTCTTGCCTTACCCCCACTTTCGGGTATTTCTAATAGCATGTAAAATAAACATAAGCCATCTCATTACAAAGTTATGTTGTGAGGTTTAGCAGAAATGGTCCCATCATGTTGTATCCAGCATTCAGAGGACAGGCTACACTGAGTACTACCGCCAGCCAAGCTCAGTCCTCAAACCCACCACTTTCTGTATTTCCAGTGGGGCCATTTGTTTCCTGGTCTTCTGGAAATCTATGGGTTGTGCAGTTGGCACAAGCTCCTGTTGACTTGTTCTCCAGTCGCTGGCTTCATTTCGTGAGTCATTTCCAAGACCCTGGAAGAGGAGAGGGACGTTCTCCTTGCTGTCGCATCCTATTTCTCAAGCACTGCCCAGCAGCGGCTTCTGCCCACAGGCAGGGCTCTCAGGATCTCTTGTCCCCCTACTTCCTAAACTCCAGAGCCTCAGTTTTGTCGGGGTCGACATCATGCTCAGCCTAAAACAGTATTTCCCAGACTTCTTCACAGATGAGAGTGGCCATGTCTGAATCTGGCCAACAAGATGTAAGTGGAAGTTTCCAGACCGTCTCCTGGCATGTAGCCTTTGCCCTCTCCTCCTTCCTTCAGGGAACAAAGACCATGGTAGTGTTTCAGCCATCTTGTGCTCTCTGTCCACATTCTGGAGCCATGCTATTACCCTAGATAATCTAGAAAAACAAAACATATAACTTGACCCTTGACCTGCATTTGAGTGTCTGTTACTAGGATCTGAACGAAGCCGCTAAGAGATGCAGGCCATGTTCCATGCTAGACTACCCGTCTGGCACACGTCCCCCTTCAGTCCTGCTCAGGAGGGGTGGGACCATACCACTTTGACCACCTGGGCAGTCCCCTGGCCCGTGATGCTCTGGGACCTCTGGGCGCATTCACGTGCAGTTGCAGGAACGAGGGCATCTTCTGCAGCTTCTGAGAGAGGTTCAAAGCCGCCTGGGGACAGCGCGCAGGTTTCCAAGGTTTCCTGGTTGCAGCTCAGGCCTGCAGGACCCACAGCTGCGAGTCTGCAGGCAGGCACGAGGTGTCACTCCTGGCAGGCTCTCCCTCTCACTACCAGTGACTTCCTGCCATCCCCTTTCTAAAGGACAAGGCTTATAATTAAGGTTTAGAAGTATGTATTGCCTGGACATCTGGTAAAATCAGGAGAGCCTCCAAAAGTCTAGGTGCAAGTTCCCCACCCCATTCTGCTCCCCCCACAGATGATGTCCCTGCCGCCAAACAGCCTTCTTATCAAACAGGGAGGTGCATATCCTATTTATCTCTGAGTAACAGGTTTTAGTTCCCTGCCAACCTGCAGAATTATTCAAACAAGACAATCACAACCTCCCACTGGAACCAGTGTGACCCACCCCCTTGTTACTACAAAGCCTGCCTCCTGTGGCCCTGTTGGTTCACTCTGGTCCCCAGTGTGCCCCTGTGTGGCTCTGGGGGCAGTGGAGTCCTCCTCCCCCTGGCTGGGAGTACGTGTGACTAATAACGACTGTCCATCTCATCGTCCAGGGTCGAGTGCCGTGTGTCTGGTCATCCTCCTAATACTAGGATAGGAATCCCCCTCTTCAACGGGGTGGAGAGGAGATGACTAAAACAGAATTCCCTTCAACTCCCCATGGGCAGGGAAAGCCTCTCCCACCACTGCTGTTCCCCCAGCCAGTGACTCGCTGTCTCTTCTGCGAAGGGAGAGGTCAGGGTCAGTGGCAACAGTGCAGCCCTGCTCCCTCTCCCGAGTCACCCAGAGGCTGGGAGCTGGCTGACAGCTCACCACACAATGTGGTGAATGGGGCACCGTCTGCTTTTAGTTGTACTGGTAAAAGCCCCACTCAACGACCTCCTCCAAAGCGAGAAAAAGAGCTGAAAGTGGACAAAAGCTGTGCAGGACAGGACTGAAATGTGACATGAGAGTGGCCACATTCAAGCTGCCCCTCCCCCTCATTTTCTTCTTTTGTAAAACTATCAAGCAAATCAAATCTCCTGTTTGAAAGAGAAAGGAAAAAGAAAGAATGAGGGAAGAGTAAAGAGGGAAATGGTAGGTTAAAGGTCACCTGCTGTCTCCTGTTCATTAGCCACAGATCAGACAGTTGACAATATAACCATTTCCAAACTTAAAGAGCCATCTTTTCATTGTTAAAAGGCTGGTCACAGACCTGGTTTGGAATTTTCACCATTCAAGCCATTATCTGTTGTGTCAGCAGAGCTGTCAATTGCAGTCATAGTCATCATTTTGATCCCCAAGCCTAATTTGGAAGACACAAAAAACACGAAGTGCTAGGAATCCCGAATTAGGCTCCCCTGGACAGGCAGCCCCCTGTGAAACAACTGTGGACAGGAACGAGAGTCATCCATGTGGAAACATCTTTGTTCCTTGTTGGTGGCCATCAGCGCCTCTTTACTGTCTGTTTGTGACCACAGAGCTAGCCCGCCCAGCCCCACTGTAGATCCAGGCCGAGAGCACTCGTCATCCTTAGAATAACAGTGAGCCAACCCGATGGTGATTAGCAGGTAAGGGAACCTCACTGAGCATTTTGTTGGGAGAGAGCAAAGAGGATTTATCTTACGCACCTTACAGCAAAGATTCTGTTCTCTTCAACATACCCTTCTCACTGCTGGCTCCCTCACTGTTTCTAGAATCACCACTGTGATCCAGAACCACAGAGTCCTGGATCTTCCCGGCCATTAATACACATGTACAATTAGTCTGTTGTCTTAAAATCAGTGGCAGGTTACCAGCTCTCTACCCTGGTCCCCTGGGAGGACTCCCGTGTCCAGGCAGCTCATCTACAGCGTCCCTGTGACAATACGAGGGGCGATAGGAGAGGGGGAAGGCCGACCCCACAGAGCCAATGTCAGACTCTATCTACTTTATGACATACACACGGGCCATACCCCTTGGTTTTTAATTGAAATGTTGTCCTGCAGGCCCCTCTTGTTACATTTTTCCCACACACAAGAAAATTGGCCCATAAGGCTTTTGGGTAATTGTCTCCCTGCTGCCTCTGCCCCTCAGCTGTCTCTCAGCCTAACACACACAGTTTCTGTCTGTCCTCATTTCTTCTCTTTCTTCAGGAAACATTCATGATAAGGTTCCCTGGGACTTGTCTGGCAATTTTGTCCTTAGCCGACCCAGCTTGGGCGCACGGGTTGTAGAGCCATTTCTCCCAGCTAAGGAGACTCATAAGATTTTAACACAAAGTATCTGGGGAATGACATAGCTAAGCATTTGAATAAAACAGAATGTTGAAATAAAGGGAATCCCCTGTTCTTCTGAAGAGGAGTCACCCAAAGACACACCACATCCAACTGTAAACCATCAGGATAGTCCACGAGGGGCAAGGGGCCCACACAATTATCATCAAGCCTCTGGGAGTGAGACTGAGCTACAGGAAGGGAGCAATGGGTGGAAGATTCGTCTTCATGCCATGAACCCTGCCCAGGGCTGCTGTGGGTGGGAGACCGTCCCCTTGGCACTGAAGTTCCTGCAAGAAAGCAGTATCATGGCCACCCTCTCTATAAGCCCCTAAGCACATGGAGAGTGTGGGGTGTTTTTTGTGTGTGTTTTTTTTAACATCTTTATTGGAGTATAATTGCTTTACAATGGTGTGTTAGTTTCTGCTTTATAACAAAGTGAATCAGTTATACATATACATATATCCCCATCTCTCTTCCCTCTTGCGTCTCCCTCCCTCCCACCCTCCCTATCCCACCTCTCTAGGTGGTCACAAAACACTGAGCTGATCTCCCTGTGCTATGCGGCTGCTTCCCACTAGCTATCTATTTTACATTTGGTAGTGTATATATATCCATGCCACTCTCTCACTTTGTCCCAGCTTACACTCCCCCTCCCCGTATCCTCAAGTCCATTCTCTAGTAGGTCGGCATCTTTATGCCCGTCTTGCCCCTAGGTTCTTCATGATCATTTTTTTTTTTTTTAGATTCCATATATATGTGTTAGCATACAGTATTTGTTTTTCTCTTTCTGACTTACTTCACTCTGTATGACAGACTCTAGGTACATCCACCTCACTACAAATAACTCAGTTTTGTTTCTTTTTATGGCTGAGTAATATTCCATTGTATATATGTGCCACATCTTTATCCATTCATCTGTCGATGGACACTTAGGTTGCTTCCATGTCCTGGCTATTGTAAATAGAGCTGCAATGAACATTGTGGTACATGACTCTTTTTGAATTATGGTTTTCTCAGGGTATATGCCCAGTAGTGGGATTGCTGGGTCATATGGTAGTTCTATTTTTAGTTTTTTAAGGAACTTCCATATTGTTCTCCATAGTGGCTGTATCAATTTACATTCCCACCAACAGTGCAAGAGGGTTCCCTTTTCTCCATACCCTCTCCAGCATTTATTGTTTGTAGATTTTTTGATGATGGCCATTGTGACCGTTGTGAGATGATATCTCATTGTAGTTTTGATTTGCATTTCTCTAATGATTAATGATGTTGAGCATTATTTCATGTGTTTGTCGGCAATCTTTATGAGTGTGGTGGTTTGATCTCAAATATGTGTCAGGGTCACCAAGAGAGCTATTCCTCTAGGTATTGATTCTCAACAGCCTCTAAAGCCATCAAACAAAGACACAGGCAGACACGATGTGCCTCTTGCCAGGAGGACACACCCTACTATGAGTTATTCTAGACAAATGTTCGAACCTGAAGGAGATGAAGACTCTAGGTCCAGGTGTCAATTTACTGGAAGCACATAGGATGGAGAAACATGATAAATGATAACTTCTGGATGCAAAATTTAAAAGAAAGCAAAATTTAAATTGAAAGAAACTCTAAGGGATAAATGAACTGTTGACTCAACAAATGAAATGCAGAGAAAGAAAGAGAGATCTTTAAATTAGCAATGTGGAGCCTCATTAGGATTTTGATTCAACAAACTGAAGAAATGCCATTTATGAGACAATTGGAGAACTTTGAACACTGACGAAGTGTTGATGGTATTAAGGAATTATTGCTAAGATTTTTAGTGTGATAATGGTACTTTGGTTATGTCTTTTAAAAAATTGTCTTTGCAGAAAAGACCCCGAATAGCCAAAGCAGTCTTGAGGGAAAAAAACGGAGCTGGAGGAATCAGACTCCCTGACTTCAGACTACACTACAAAGCTACAGTAATCAAGACAATATGGTACTGGCACAAAAACAGAAACATAGATTAATGGAACAAGATAGAAACCCAAAGATAAACCCATGCACCTATGGTCAACTAATCTATGACAAAGGAGGCAAAGATATACAATGCAGAAAAGACAGTCTCTTCAATAAGTGGTGCTGGGAAAACTGGACAGCTACATGTAAAAGAATGAAATTAGAATACTCCCTAACACCATACACAAAAATAAACTCAAAATGGATTTGAGACCTAAATGTAAGACCGGACACTATAAAACTCTTAGAGAAAAACATAGGAAGAACACCCTTTGACATCAATCACAGCAAGATCTTTTTTGATCCACCTCCTAGAGTAATGGAAATAAAAACAAAAATAAACAAATGGGACCTAATGAAACTTCAGAGCTTTTGCACAGCAAAGGAAACCATAAACAAGACAAAAAGACAACCCTCAGAATGGGAGAAAATATTTGCAAATGAATCAACGGACAAAAGATTAATCTCCAAAATATATAAACAGCTCATTCAGCTCAATATTAAAGAAACAAACAACCCAATCCAAAAATGGGCAGAAGACCTAAATAGACATTTCTCCAAAGAAGACATACAGATGACTAAGAAGCACATGAAAAGATGCTCAGCATCACTAATTATTAGAGAAATGCAAATCAAAACTACAATGAGGTATCACCTCACACCAGTTAGAATGGGCATCATCAGAAAATCTACAAACAACAAATGCTGGAGAGGGTGTGGAGAAAAGGGAACCCTCTTGCACTGTTGGTGGGAATGTAAATTGATACAGCCACTATGGAGAACAATATGGAGGTTCCTTAAAAAACTAAAAATAAAATTACCATATGATCCAGCAACCCCACTACTGGGCATATACCCAGAGAAAACCGTAATTAAAAAAGACACATGCACCCCAATGTTCATTGCAACAGTATTTACAACAGCCAGGTCATGGAAGCAATCTAAATGCCCATCAACAGACGAATGGATAAAGAAGTTGTGGTACATATATACAATGGAATATTACTCAGCCATAAAAAGGAATGAAATTGAGTCATTTGTTGAGACGTGGATGGATCTAGAGACTGTCATACAGAGTGAAGTAAGTCAGAAGGAGAAAAACAAATATCGTGTATTAACGCATGTATGTGGAACCTAGAAAAATGGTACAGATGAACGAGTTTGCAGGTCAGAAGTTGAGACACAGATGTAGAGAACAAACGTATAGACACCAAGGGAGGAAAACCTCAGTGGGGTGGGGATGATGGTGTGCTGAATTGGGTGATTGGGATTGACATGTATACACTGATGTGTATAAAATTGATGACTGTTTGGGCTTCCCTGGTGGCGCAGTGGTTGAGAGTCTGCCTGTCAATGCAGGGGACACAGGTTCGAGCCCTGGTCTGGGAGGATCCCACATGCCGCGGAGCGACTACGCCCGTGAGCCGCAATTGCTGAGCCTGCGCATCTGGAGCCTGTGCTCTGCAACGGGAGAGGCCGTGATAGTGAGAGGCCCACGCACTGCGATGAAGAGTGGCCCCCACTTGCCGCAACTGGAGAAGGCCCTCGCACAGAAATGAAGACCCAGCACAGCCATAAATAAATAAATACAAATAAATAAATAATTTAAAAAAAAAAATTGATGACTGTTTAAAAAAAAATTGTCTTTGCATTTAAACATATCTATCTCTCTATACACTTACACACAGTCACATACACACACACACACACATGCACTCATGCACTTACACACTCAGACTCACACGCTCTCTTCACACATGCAAACACACTCTTTGATACACACTTAAACAAGCACACTCACACACATATACATTCTCACACACACTCTCACACACACCACACACCTCCTTATGCACTCAAAATACACATACACACCCATGCACTCATGCAGTTAAATGCAGACACTCGCACACACACATTCACACAACTCACACTCTCATACCCATTCACACACTCACACACGTACTCTCACTTTCACACACTAGTACACTCTCAGATGCTCCCATTCCCACACACACCCTCTTTCACATATATACACACCACACACTCACACATGAGCACACAGCACATTTACTTCCCCCACACACTTGCTCTCACTCACACACACCCACACACTCACTCACACACAAAGACAAACACACTCTCACACCCACACATACCCCACCTCCCACCCACCCCCAGTTCCTGCCCAGCCATCGCCTGTGTTTAAGGTTGAAACATAGCAGGAACAAGCCCCTCTATTACAGACGTGAAGACAAGGCCTGGGAGGTCTCCTGGGGGTCCCACTGGCGAGCCGCCACCCTGGCCCCTGACCCTGGGCCAGTGCCCTTCCTCCCCAGCTTCTCCCAGCTCGACTAGTCAGGCTGGAGATCCTAAAGGAAATGTTAAGAAAAGGAAATGACTGTCCATCCGGTTGAACTCGCCTGCTGGCCTTTTTGGCTGCTCCAAATCCTACCTTCCGGTCTCAGATTTTGCCTCCTGGGATTTCTTCCTTTGTGCTCAATATTTTCTGCATGGTGACCTGAATTTCATCATGTCAGGCTCAGAGGGCTCTGGCCCCAAATACTAGAAGAGAAACAGAGTGAAAAAACAACAAGAGCCTGGGAATTACTGTGGAATAATTAAAAGACAGTCCTGAAACCCTGAGAGTGAGAATCAGAGAAAAACACAGCGAGAGAGCACAAAACAGGAGTCCCCTGGTTGCACTGAAACCATCTCAGAAGATGGGAAATAACCTTCACATTGTGGGGAGGGTGAGAGGGGAGAAAAGGAGGCTGGGTTGAAGGAAGAGTTGGCAATGTGAAATTCAGCTCTTTGGAGAGTGTGAAAGTGGGGATCCACATGGCTAAGGAAACACACATTGTTAGTCTTGCCCCAAAATCTCCAGGAAGAAGAAAAAGAAAAAGAAAAAGAAAAAATAGTACATAAGAGTATTCTATGAAAGCAGGGATTTTCTTTCTGTACAATTATAATAAAAATAATTTCTTGCATCAAAAGGCCCAAAGATTTTCCTTAATGTTTCACTGACTATACTATACACATATACATTTGCATACATGCATGCACACTATCCCACCATAGGTGTCCTCACAGGAGGAGGAATCACAACTACTGCCAGTAGTAATGCTGGATCTGAGACGATTGGCAAGCCAACCAGCCTTGGTCCCGACCCCTTCTTGTGCCCTTTCTTCTTTACATGCTCCTCTACACTTCCCCAGGGCTCTTGTTTCCTGCCCACTTCTTGTTTTCTAAATATGAGATGTTCCCAGTTTTCAAACCTCTCTTTGTTCTGATCCAACTTGGAGTATTCTTTTTTTTTTAAACTTTGGGTTTATTTATTTACGGCTGTGTTGTGTCTTCGTGTTTGTGTGACGGCTTTCTCTAGCTGCGGCAAATGGGGGCCACTCTTCATCGCGGTGCTCGGGCCTCTCACTATCGTGGCCTCTCTTGTTGCGGAGCACAGGCTCCAGACGCGCAGGCTCAGTAATTGTGGCTCACAGGCCCAGTTGCTCCGCGGCATGCGGGATCCTCCCAGACCAGGGCTCGAACCCGTGTCCCCTGCATTGGCAGGCAGATTCTCAACCACTGTGCCACCAGGGGAGTCCCAACTTAGAGTAGTCTTGCTTTTCCATTCTGCTGTACTAAGACTAGTGTGTCTTCATAGTTAGCACCAAGGACAGGACGTCATTTTTGAGAATGGTGGCAAGTGAATGGAAGACAAAGCAAGCAGATCTCATATAAAGAGGATAAAAATGGAAAGTGTGATACATGTGCTTATGCTGCCCACGTGAACAGTGAATGAACCGTCATGCTAAAATTTACAGGGATACACGTGTATGTGGTGTGTATGCAGGTAACATTATATGTGCTACAACACACATCCACTCTTCCAAAGGCACATGCAGAACATGTGACTTCACATGGCTTGGTCCCCCACCTTCCCCTATGCCCTGAAAGATTCTCAGCTGACCTGGGTCCCTCCTTGGCCACACCAGAACCCAGCAGTATGACAAGTGGCCCAGGTGACATCCAGAGTAACCACAATCTCCCTCAACACAGAACAACACCATTGAGACATCACCCAAATGGGACACACTAGGAAACAGCTCCTCCAGGCCCACGATGAAAGGCATATAAGGAAGGAGTCTCCCCTCTTCTTTCAGTGAGTGAGGCTTCACTTTTCTGCTTCTCCTGGATCATTTGGGGTGATGCCCAAGTGGAGATGAGAGGAAATAAGTCTTTACTCTGCCACTGAATATTGCTCCAATTTTTTTTAATGGCTGCGTTGAGTTCTATTATGTGGGTGTGCCATTATTTATTTATCCCTGCTAATGGATATCTGAGTTTCCAGGCTGTACCCATTGTCTCCTTGCCATTTAGTTGTTATTAACTGGTCCACTCTCTCTTCATGGATGTGCGTGTTTATGTGCTCACGCATGCCTTTCATCAGCAACTACCACTATCTCTAGTTTATGAATTGCTAAGCAATGGTACCCATCCTTATTATTTATTTCTTTCAATTCTTTTTTTTTTAAGATCTTCCTTGTATGTGTAATGTCTGCAGTAGAGAAATCTGGCATTAAGAAAAGCAAACCTTTCCTTTAGACTTCTTCAAGACCTGTTTATTCCTGAAAAAGGGTTTCAACAATTTTTTCCTACAGCAAGTTTTCATTTCCCCACTTCTTGCTACAGAAGTGAAGGTTATTATCATTCCTTCATTGCACAAACAAGAAAGCAATAGTTATTTTGCATTCTATTCATCAACTTCAACACTTTATTTCTTCCAAATATGTGACTTCTGAAGGCTTTATTCTTTCTTAATGACATAGGCTGGTCTAAGAAATGTTCTGCTCTCATAACAAATTAACACACCCATAGAAATGAGTCCCCAGTTTCCATTCTGCCATCCCCTTGGGAGGAGCAAATGTACAGTCTCTCCTCCCATTTCTCCCCCCAAAAAAACACTATGAGGTACCCTCCTTAGCCCTTTGTCACAGGCACACACAAACATGCAGGCTCACCTTTACGCCTGCTCAATCTGTCCTTGCCCTTCTCAGAAGCCCTCTTCAGTCTGCTCAGACCCTGACAGCCTGAGCCAGGCAGCTCTGTGCATGGACCCCTCCCCAGTGCTCAGAGTTCACACTATGAGTAGAGTAACTTTTTAGAGAGCCACCCAGGGACACAGCCATATCAGACCAAAAAATACTCCATATAACATAATAGTTATTCACATCTATGAATTTAACATGGTATAAAATATAAGTATTTATTTGAAATTATATATTATTTTGTATTTTTTATTGTTGTTACATAAATGCTATCGTTTAAACAAAACAGTAATAAGACTAGTTAACAGTGGCAACTAGTAGTATTTACTAGTAAGACTGATTAAATAAATAATGTGTATGAGAAAAAATAGAGGTATATTTTTATAATTCTGCTTCCTGTCCTCTGACACAGTAATTTGTTTTACTCTTTTTAACTCTTTGTTGAAGATTTAAATTTTATAGGCTATATTATTGTGTAGTCTTAAGATACATAAAAGTAAGAGTTTTAAAAAGAAGAGTTAAACTGATATAACCTACATTTCAGTTTAAAAAGTCATGATGTGGGAGATCAGCCAAAATGGAGAGTGGAAAGACCCTGAGCTCATCTCCTCTCACAGGCACACCAAAATTACAACTATTTACAGAACAACCATTTATGAAAAAGACCGGAACCTACCAGAAAAGCTCTTCTACAACTAAAGATATAAAGAGAAACCACAATGAGATGGGTAGGAGGGTTGGACTCACAATAAAAGTCTCCCAGGTGGGAGACCCATGAATGGGAAAATAATTACTATTGCAGAGGTTCTCCCAAAGGAATGAGTGGTCTGAGCCCCACATTGGGCTCCCAGCTCAGAGGTCCAGCCCTGGGAAAACAACCCCCCAGAACATTTGGCTTTTAAGGTCAGTGGGGCTTACTTTCAGGAGTCCCAGAAGGCTGGGGGGAAATGGAGACTCCACTCTTAAAGGGGGCACACAAAATCTCACAGGCTCAGGGATGCAAGACAGAAGCAGAATTTGAAAGGAGCCTGGGTCAGACCTACCTGCTGATCTTGGAGAGTCTCTTGGAGAGGCAGGTGACAACTGCAGCTCACCCTGGGGACGTAGACACTAAAAGCAGTGGTTTTGGGGAGCTCTTTCTACCATGAGGACACTGGTGTTGGCAAGCATCATTTTGGAATCCTCCTTCTAGCTTATTAGCCTCAGGACCCAGCCCCACCCCTGCCCAACAGCCTGTAGGCACCAGTACTAGAACACATCAGTTCAAGCAACTAACTGGGTTGGTACACAGTTCCACCTACCTGCAGACAGGTTGCCTTAAGACCCCTTGAACCCACAGACACCCCTGGACACAGCCCTGCCCACCAGAGGGCCCAGGACCTGGCTCCACATAGCAGTACACAGGCACTGGAACTGGGATCCACAGGCCCCTGCAGCTAGAGACCCCAGGACCCAGATCCACACACCAGTGGGCAGGAACCAGACCCAGAACCCCTAGCCCCACTCATCACTGAGCCTGCTTTAGCCTCAGGACCAGCCTACCCCACCAGCAAGCAGACACCAGCTGCAGGACATTTGCAGCACCACAGCGTGTGGAGCCAGACAACCCACCAGCAGGCCAGATCCTGACCTGGGACTGGGTGGGTCCCAGCCTCACACACTAGCAGCCCAACACAAGCTCCAGGACACCATGCACCCTGCAGCCAGCTGTGTCAGGAATTGGGCCCACCCTCCAGCAGGGAACCCTGGGCCCTGCAGCCAGAGCCCAGGACCTAGCTCTGACTGCCAGGGAGACAGCTCTAGCCCCAGGACTGGGCTATACCCACCAGTGCATGGGCACCAGCCCCAGGGTCTCCTATACCCTGACTCCACCCACCAGTAAGCCTGCACTAGCCCTATGGCTCCCCAGAGTTCTGCAGCCAGCTCTCTCATGACCCAGCCCCTCCAAACAGCAGCCAGCAACTGGCAGGGCCTGGAAACCAACCAGACATGGGACCAACAAAGCCCACCTGACCACCCACCATAGTTAGCCTGTCACAAGAGAAGGACCCATGCAGCCCACATAAGGGTCACCACTAGAGCATTTGGCTCTGGTGACCAGAGGGGAGTGTACTGTTGGGACACATAGGACATCTTTTACAAAAGGCCATTTCTCCAAGGTTGGGAAATGTAACCATTCTACCATCCATGTGGAAATAAAAACAGCAAGTTAGGCAAAATGAGGTGACAAAGGAACATGTTCCAGACAAAGGAACAAAACAAAACCCCAGAAGAAGAACAAAGTGAAGTGGAAATAGACAATCTACTCAAGAAAGTGTTTGGGGTAATGATCATAAAGATAAACAAAGAACTCAGAAGAATGGATACACAGAGTGAGAAGTCGGAAGTTTTTAACAGAGAATTAGAAAATATGAAGAACAATCAGAGATGAAGAATACAAAAAATGAAATGAGATACACTAGCAGGAACAAACAGTAGACTAAATGATCAAAGGAATGGATCAGTGAGCTGGAAGATAGAGTAGTGGAAATAACTGATGCTGAACATCAGGAAAAAAACATGAAAGGAGCATTTAAGAGACCTTTGGGACAACATCAAGCACACTAATATTCTCATTATAGGGATTCTGGAAGGAGAAGAGAGAGAGAAAGAGGTCAAGAACATATTTGAATACATAATAGCTGAAAACTTCTTTAACCTGGAAGAGGAAACAGACATACAAGTCCAGGAAGTACAGAGAGTCTCAAACAGGATTAACCCAAAGAGAAACACACCAAGATGCATTGTAGTTATAATGGCAACAATTGAAGATAAAGAGAGAATATTAAAAGCAGCAAGGGAAAAGCAACAAATAACATACAAAGGAACTCCCATAAGGATATCAGCTGACTTTTCAGCAGAAACTCTGCAGGCCAGAGGAGTGGCATGATATATTTAAAATGATGCAAGGGAAAACTTACAACCAGGAATGCTCTAACAGGCAAGGCTCTCGTTCAGATTTGATGAAGAAGTCAAAAGTTTTACAGACAAGGAAAAGCTAAAAGAGTTCAGTACTACCAAAACAGTTTTACAACAAACATTAAAGGAACTTCTTTAAGTAAAAAAGAAAAGGCCACAATTAGAAACATGAAAATTATGAAAGAAAAAAGCTCATCAGTAAAGGCAAACATACAGTAAAGGTAAAAAATCATACATGCACAAAGCTAGTATAGGAAGGTTAAAAGATAAAGGTAGTAAAATCATCTATATCCACATAAGCAGTTAAGGGATACACAAAACAGTAATCATGAGGGAAGGAGAGTACAAAGTGAGGGCTGTTAAAATGTATTTGAAATTGAGATCATCAACATAAAACATTCATGTATATATACATAGATTACTATATAGAAACCTCATGGTAACCACAAACCAAAAATCTATGATAGATAAACAAAAAAGAGAAAGGAATTCAAACACAACACTAAAGATAGTCATCAAATCACAAGAGAACAAAAGAAGAAGAAAGGAACAAAAAAGAACTACAAAAACAACCCCAAAGCCCTTAACAAAATGGCAATAAGAACATACATATTACTAATTACTTTAAATGTAAATGGACTAAGGGATCCAACCAAAAGACATAGAGGACTGCATAGATACAAAAATAAGGCTGCCTACAAGAGATGCACTTCAGATCTAAAGCCACACACAAACTAAAAGTGAGGTGATGTAAAAAGGTATTCCATGAAAATGGAAATCAAAGGAAAACCAAGGTAGCAATACTTATATCAGACAAAGTAGACTTTAAAACAAAAACTGCTGCAAGAGACAAAGAAGGATATTACATAATGATGAAGGGATCAATCCAAGAATATATGACAACTATAAATATATATACACCCAACATAGGAGCACCTAAATACATAAAGCAAATATTAACAAACATAAAGGGAGAAATTGACAGTAACACAATAAGAGTAGGGGACTTCAACACACTACTTACATCAATGGATAGGTCATCCAGAAAGAAAATCAATAAGGAAACAGTGGTCTTAAATGACGCATTAGACTAGATAGACTTAATAGATATATAGAACATTCGATCCTAAAGCAACAAAATACACATTGTTTTCAAGTGCACATAGAATACTCCCCAGGATAAATCACATGCTAAGACAAAAAACAAGCCTCGGTAAATTTAAGAAAATTGAAATCATATCAAACATCTTTTCTGACAACAACAACTAGGTAAATACCTAGTAGTGGGATTGCAGGGTTGTATGACAAAGGAGGCAAAGATATACAATGGAGAAAAGACAGTCTCTTCAATAAGTGGTGCTGGGAAAACTGGACAGCTACATGGAAAAGAATGAAATTAGAACATTTTCTCACACCATATACAAAAATAAACTCAAAATGGATTAAAGACTTAAATGTAAGACCTGAAACCACAAAACTCCTATAAGAAAACATAGCCAGAACACTCTTTGACATAAATCATAGCAATATTTTTTTGGATCTGCCTCCTAAGGCAAAGAAAACAAAAGTGAAAATAAACAAATGGGACCTAATCAAACTTATAAGCTTTTGCACAGCAAAGTAAACCATCAACAAAATGAAAAGATAATCTGTTGAATGGAAGAAAATATTTGCAAATTATATGACCAATAAGAGGTTAATATCCAAAATATATAAACAGCTCATACAACTCAACGTCAAAAAAACAAACACCCTGATTAAAAAATGGGCAGAAGACTAGAACAGACATTTTTCCAAAGAAACATACAGATGGTCAACAGGCACCTGAAAAGATGCTCAACATCATTAACCATCAGAGAAATGCAAGTCAAAACCAAAATGAGATATCATCTCACACCTGTCAGAATGGTTATTATCAAAAAGAACACAAATAACAAATGTAAGGGAGGATGTGGAGAAAAAGAAACCCCTGTACATTTGTTGGTGAGAATGTGAATTGGTACAGCCACTGTGGAAACCAGTATAATGATTTCTCAAAAAGCTAAAAATAGAACTACCATATGATCCAGCAATTCCACTCCTGGGTATACATCCAAAAAAAACCCCACTAATTGGAAAAGGTACATGTCCCCCCTCCCAGTGTTCATAGCAGCATTGCTTACAATTGCCAAGATATAGAAGCAGCTTAAGTGTCCATAAACAGATGAATGGATAAAGAATATGTGCGATAGATAGATAGATAGATAAATAGATAGATAGACACACACACACACACAATGGAATACTATTACTCAGCCATAAAAAGAAAGAAATTTTGCCATTTGCAACAACATGAATAGACTTGGAGGGTATTATGCTTAGTGAAATAAGTCAGACAGAGAAAGACAAATATTGTATGATATCATTTACATTTGGAATCTAAAGAAATAAAACAAGCTAGTGAATATAACAGAAAAGAAACAGACTCAGAGATATAGAAAATATCTCTGAGTTGCCCAGTCTGCAGTGCCTTGTTATGGCAGCCCTAGCAAACTCGTACAGACACTGAAAACAGTCTTGCACTGTTTGAAGTAAAATGGACCTTGGTGCTGCAGAAATAGTTCCACTTACATGAGCTAAGTTTATGGGAAAAGGAGGGTGACCACGATGCTAATTGCCACCATCTTCTTATTCACAATCTAAGTGTAGAGCCTCAGCTGAGAGAAGAGGCAGCCCAGACATGATGTTCTATTGGTCTGATCTAGCTTCTCCCTTTCTCCTTTCACCTTCTCAGCCCCAGGACTCACCTTGGTTCTGCCTTTTCTTTTTTTAGCATTAAGCCATGGATCACACACTCCCCCACTCCCCCCGATGGTTCAGGTGAATTTTTCCATGGCCTCACCTGGCTTTGGTCCCTCTCTGACCTCATCTGCCAGTGCTTTCCCATTTGCTCTCTGGTGGTGTAGCTCTACGGATGCTTTTCCATTCTGTGGGCCCACTGTTCTCTGAACCCCACGCCTTACTCTTAGCTGGTTCCTTCTGATCCTGCAGACCTGGGCTTAAATATTTCTACCTTGGAGAGTCCTTCCCTGATCATCCTACAGAGCTGTTAATCTCCTTCCTCCCTCTCCTCCACCTGGACTGAACCATCACATCAGGAAGGACGGACGAGAGGAGGGGAGAGAGGAGGTGATGTTCAGAGGAAGGGAAGGATAGAAGGCAGGAAGAAGGATGGAGAAAAAGGAGGGGAGATGGGGGAGTTGTGAGGATTAAATGAGTTAATATACGTTAAGAACAAAGGAAGCAATACATTTGTCAGCAGTTTTTATCTTTCTACAAAATATACCTCGAGTAACAGCATCTGTACCTAAGGACTCAACACCAGTTGTAAACAACTTGGCCCACTGAGACCTTCCACCTGGAGGTCCTCTCACCACCCTGTCAAAAGTCTGTGGCCCAGTGCAAATGCCACCTCTTCCATAGATTTCCCACTTATTCCCACCCAGAAAATGGTCTCCCTTACACTCCTGTAGAACTTCCTTTGTGCTTTTTTGGAATGTCATTCCATTCACCTTACTTCATTGTCTTTTTCCTTGTTCTTGGTTCTAGTATCTGAGGGCTGGGGACCCACACACAGCCCAGTGCCCCGAGGGGCTGACCAGTGAGGCAGACACCTGCTCATTCTGCTCCAGATTTGCAGTGTGATGGGCCTGGGCTGTAGGCTGCCCAGACTTTGCTTTCCATGGGGCCCTCTTGGAGAAGGACACCTGGTTCTAGCGAGTTTCTGTCCGCCCTTCCCTCTCTCTCATTTGGCTTTACAGTGATAAGCTGATAGCTATCAGTGGTTAAAGATTTTTTAAATAGGAAGCTTTTTTGGTCAAGAATGCTCATCAAGCAAGAAATCTCTGTTGCAATAAATATAGGGCCAAGGCTTTAATCCTTGGCTCTTCTGACATGGAGGTTAAACAAATATGCAGTCAAATATGCAGTTTGGCAAAGGGCCTGCTGAGTCATTCCTCCCATCCAGACACTCTAAAGGCTTAGCAGCAGTAAGTTGTCATCTTGCTGTAAGTGACCAAAAAATCATTATTTCAGGAGCAAAAATTCTTCAAAACTTTTTTTTTCTGTAACTCTTTGTCTATGTACAGAATATAGAATTGGGTTAATTACCTTGAGGAGTGAGAAGCAAAAGGAAGATCCCTCCTTTCCATGGGGGGGTCAGAATAACTGAAGAGGATTTTTTAAATCGCACACGCTCCTTCAGTCTTTGACATAATCCCCCCAACACCTCCTTCCTGGCTTCCTAATGGGCCCCATGCCTTCGGACATTAAAGTAGAAAGAGGTCAAGAGCCAAGGATTAAATAATTCAATCCCAAAGAGACCCCACTGCCAAAAGTTTCTGAATATTGAAGCAAATTTAGCTCCTTGAATTAAAACTGTGCTCTGCTTGTCAATTAAATGTATGACACTTAAACAACCAATAATTATTTGTGTGAGTGTCTACATATAATTCCCCAAATTATTTGGAGATGAATAAATATGGTACAATTGATATTTTGATATCACAATCCCATTTCAGCCCTTGCTAAACTTATAATTCACTCACTTTCCTACACATAAAATATATTATTTTAGCAATATTAAGATGCAGGGTTTTTTGTGCAGAGTTAAGTATGAATTTATAATAAATTAAGTTATAATTCCCCCAAACCAATCTTTTTATCCCACTGGATAAATTGATTGATCTCTCAAAACAAACTTTTTTATTGTTGTAAAGGTTAGTATCCTTCACTCCAAAGTTGCTTTTTAAAATGATGCTTATTTTAACTCTGTTGACAATCTGAAGCCAATTTCATGAAAATCATGAGACAGTGCTGCTTTCTATTCTCAGTGGTTTACTT
Organism: Balaenoptera musculus; assembly: GCF_009873245.2. Classification (NCBI taxonomy): domain Eukaryota; kingdom Metazoa; phylum Chordata; class Mammalia; order Artiodactyla; family Balaenopteridae; genus Balaenoptera; species Balaenoptera musculus. The sequence continues at coordinate 18,686,822 of NC_045790.1, read as the reverse complement.
CTAAATAGTTTTCCTGATTTGAATTTCAAGTCAACAAGAATTATGGAGTGCCTGCTATATCCCAGACATTGGGCCAGTAGGAGGTCTGCAAAGGCATATAACTAAAAACTGTCCCTTTGACGAAGGACCTCTGAAGAAAGTAAAGATGTCCTGAAGACAAGTGATTCTCACACTGTGCATTCAATGCTCTGGAGACCTGGATAAGAGAGTAACTAATTCTGCCTAAAGAGGAGATTAGGGAAAATATCGTAGCAGTAGGTGATGAGAAAATCTGTTAATCTGTCATCGTGGAAAGGATAAAATTAAAAGTAGCACATTCTACTTAGTGTAAAGAACTAAGTGCAGAGGGGGAAATTATGTTACTATAAGTGGAGATGTGAATCATGGTTTTCATATTTCTTGAAACACCCATAATTCTGTTTATGAATGAAATTCACTCATCAGTGCAAAATTTTGTAAACTGAAAGTCCCATTTCCTTAACTTATATGGAAAAAGCTATCATCAGTGTCTGAGACCCCTTGCAGAAAAACCACCATTAAAGGGGTAATTTTATTTTCAGGAGACTTTTAATTACAAATTCAATTTCTTAATGATTATAAGACTATTCAGATTATCTATTTCATGTTGGTTGAGTTTTGGTAGTTGAGGTTTTTGAGGAATTGATTCATTTCTTTTAAGTTATTAAATTTACAAGTGTAAACTTACTCATAGTATTCCTTTATTGTTCTTTTCATGACTGCAGAATCTGTAGTGACATACCATATTTCATTCCTGACATTGATGATTTGTGTCTTCTTCTTATTTTTGTTAATCTTACTAGAGGTTTACCAATTTTATTGATTTTTTTAAGGAATCAGCTTTGTTTCATTGATTTTTCTTGTTTTCCTATTTTCAATTTCAAAGTAACTATATTGTTTCCTTCCTTCTGCTTGCTTATTTTGCTTTTTTATTTTTTAGGTTCTTGAAGTAGAAACTTAGACTATTATTTTGAGATCTTTCCTCATTTCTAATATAAGTATTTATGGCTATAAGTTTTCCTCTCAGTGCTTAAGCTGCATTCTACATAGGTTTGATAGGCTGTATTTTCATTTTCATTCATCGTTTGGTTCTACATTTTTAAAAATTTCCTTTGAGATTTACTCTTTGATCCATGGATTATTTAGAAATGTGTTGTCACACTGTAATTGATCTCTAATTGATTCCATTATGGTCAAAGAACACACTCTATGATTTCAATTTTTAAAAATTCATTGATGCTTGTGTTTTACGGCCCAGAATATGGCCAGTGTTGGCAAATGTTCCATGAGCACTTGAACAAAATGTGTACTATATTGTTGTGTGTGGAGTGTTATACTATATATAACATTTATATTAAGGTAATTATTTGATATGTTAGGGGTTATGTCTATTATTTGATTTCTGGAACATGGAACATTTACCAATGTAAAACACATTCTGAGTCATAAGACACACTTTAACTAATTTAAAAGAGTAGAAATCATACAAATATGCTCTCAGACCACAGTGGAAGTAAATGAGAAATCAATAACAGAAAGGAAGATGGAAGATCTCCAATATTTGGAAATTAAACAACATACTTCTAAGTAACACATGAGTGAAGGAAGAAGTCTCAAGAGAAGTTTTAAAATATTTTGAAGTAAAGGAAAATGGAAATACAACATATGACAATATGTGGAATTCAGTGAAAGCAGTGCTTAGAAGAATATTATAATATTAAATACATATATTAAAAAAGAAGAAAATATACGAATATTATAATATTAAATACATATATTAAAAAAGAAGAAAATATACAAACAGTAACCTAAGTGTCCACCTTAGGAAACTAGAGAAAGAAGAACAATTAAAGTCTAAAGCAAGGAGAAAGATATAAAATTAGGGCAGAAGTCAAGGATGTGGAACACAAGAGAAAATAGTGAAAAATCAATGAATCAAAAAGCTGGTTCTTTTAAAAAAAAACAATAAAATTGATAAAGCTTTCACCAGAATAATCAAGTGAAAAAAGAGAAAAGATAATAAGTTACCATTATCAGAAATGAGGGAGGGATCATCACTAAAGATTTCATGTACGTTAAAAACTTAATAAAGGGACACTATGAACAACTATATACCTACAAATTTGATAACTTGGATGAAATGGACCAATTTCTTGAAAGACAAAAACTGCCAAAAACTCACAGGAAGAGAAATAGATCATCTGAATGGACCTGCATCTATTAAAGAGAATGAAGCAATAACTTCAAAAGAGAAAGCATCAGGCCCAAACGGGTTCACTGTTGACCCCTACCAGAGATTTAAGGGGGAAAAAAATGATACCAATTCTCTACAATCTCTTCTAGAAAATAGAAGCAGAAGGAATACTTCCTCACTCATTCTATTTGGTCAGCATTACCCTAATACCAAAATCAGACAAAGACATTGCAAGAAAGAAAAACTATAGGCTGATATTTCGCCTATATCTATATTTGAACATAGATACAAAAATCAGTAAAATATTAAATAAAACACAATAATGTATAGAAAGACTTTTACACCATGACCAAGAAGGATTTATGCAAGACTGCTTTAACATTGGAAAATAAATAAATGTAATCCACCACATCCAAAGGCTAAAGAATAAAAATCATAGGATCCATAAATTGATGAAGAAAAAAATGAGCAAAATTCAACATCTGTTCATGATAAAAACACTCAGCAAATTAGGAATAGAGAGGAACTTCCTCAATTTGATAAAGAACATCTACAAAAACCCTTCAGCTAACATCATACTTAAAGATGAGAAATGACCCTTTCCCTCCTAAGACTGGAAACAAGGCAAGGATGTCCTCTCTCAACACTGCTGTTGAGCTAAAGACCACAAAAGGCAATGAAAAACATAAAGATTGTAAAGGAAGAAATAAAACTGCCATGATCGTCTATGTAGAAAATACCCAAAATTGACAAAAAATGCAACTGAAACTAATAAGCAAGTATAACAATTTGCAGTATATAAGGCTAATATACAAAAGTCAATTTCTTTCTTATATACCAGCAAAGAACAATAAAAATTTAAAATTAAAATAAACATTTACAATAGCACTCAAAAAATGAAATCATTAAGTATAAATATAACAAAAGATGTATAGGATCTAATATGAATAAAAATATAATAGTCTGATAAAAAGATATCATCATAAGAGCTACGTAAATGAAGAGATAGTCCATGTTCAAGAATTGGAAGACTCAATATTGATAAGATGTCAATTCTTCTCAACTTGATCTAGAGATTCAATGCAATCCTAATCAAAATCCCAGAAGTGTATTTCTTAGATATCCACAAACTGATTGTAAAGTTTATAGGAAAGGCAAAAGACCTAGAAAGCCAACATAATGCTGAAGAAGAACAAAATTCTCATACTCTTCAATTTCAAGACTTACTATAAAGCTATAGTAACCAAGACACATAGGTCAATCAAACAGAATAGAGAGCCCAGAAATAGACCCTCACAAATATAACTGATCTTTGACCAAGAAGCAAAGGCAATCCAATAGAGAAACAAATGGTGCTGGAAACTCTACGTATTAAAAAAGTGAATATAGACCCAGATCTAGACCTAGACCTTATTTCTTACACAAAAGTTAACTCAAAATAGATTATAGACCTAAGTGTAAAATGCAGAACTACAAAACTTCTAGAAGAAAGCATTAAAAAAAACTATGTGACCTTGGGTTTGGTGATGAGCTTTTAGATACTACAACAAAATCACAATTCATAAGAGAAAAAATTGATGTGAGAATTTATTAAATCTAAAACCTTTCTCTGGGAAAGGTACTGCTAAGAAACTAAAAATACAAGCCACCAATTGGGAGACATGTACAAAAACACATATCTGGTAAAGCTTTGTATCCATAATGTACCAAGATTTCTTAAAACTCAATGATAAGTAAACAAACAACCCAAGTAAAAATGGGTAAAAGATCTGAACAGATACCTCACTAAAGAAAATAGACTGATGGTCATTGTATAATTCCACTTATATGAAAAAATCCAGAATAGGTAAAACCATAGGGACAGAAAGGAGATTATTGGTTGCTAGGGTCTAGGGGAAATAGAGGAATTAACAGTGACTGCTTAATAGGTATAGGGTTTCTGTTTGGGGTGATGAAATGTTCTGAGACTAGATAGTAGTGATGGTTGCACAGCATTGTGAATGTACTTAATGCCACTGGATTGTACAATTTAAAATGTTTTAAAAGATAAATTTTATTTTATGTGAATTTTGTAATAAAATACATGAACCATAAAGTATATATTTTTAAAAGCTACCAAAATAAAAATGAGAGGAAGGGAAAAAAAAGAAAATAGACTGATGGCAAATAGCCATATGAAAAATATTCAACATCATTTGTCATTAGGAAATTGAAAACTTATACAATTAAAATTATACACATTTAAATGGCTAAAATTTAAAAACTGACAACATCAACTACAGTTGATGTGGCAGAACAAGAGGAAATGTTGTTCATTGCTGGAGAAAATTCAAAATGGTACAGTCACTTTGGAAGACAGTTTATCGGTTTCTTATAAAACGAGATATCCTTACAATAAAATACAGAAATCATGCTCCTAGGTATTTACACAATTGATTTGAAATTTTATGTCTACACAAATTGCATGGGAATGTTTATTCAAGATCACTCAAAACTGGAAAGCAACCAATATGTCTTTCAGTAGGCAAATGAAAAAACAAACTGTGGCACATCATGAAATGGAATATTGTACAGTGATAAAAAGAAATTAGCTATTAAGTCATAAAAATATATAGATGAATCTTAAATGCACATTGCTAAGTGAAAGGAGTCAGTATGAAAAAAGCATATGCTGCATGATGCCAATTATATTGATATGCTGCAAAAGGCAAAACTATAAAGTTGATTTTTAGAAAGATGACTGACAAGGTTTCAAGGAAAGAAAAAGAGCTGCAGATGTAAGCACAGGAGATTTTTAAGGTGGCGAAACTATTCTGCATGATTCTGTGATGCACTATGCATTTGTCAAAACCATAGTACTTTACAGCACAAATAATGAGCCACAAAGTATGGAAATTTTTAAAAAATCATTTAGGATATTAGGAGAATCCCAGGTTGAAATGATAATATGACAAACAGTCTAACTGTATTACAAATATATGAAACAACCTCACTGAAGGAGATGAGGGAAAAAGGTGCTGACTTAAGTAACTGGTAATTAGTAGAGCCTGTAAGACTAAAGGCAAAGGAAACTGTTCATAAGCACTGTACCCCAGTTGATAAGGTTGTTTTCCATGAGAGTATGGGTTGACAATTTGATTTTGCTATACATGTGTACTGGAATTGAACAATTAAGTAAACGCACAGAGGATGATGGTGGGAGCAGGTTTCCCACTGTTGGAGTGAGAAGTTACAGATAAGCAAGGGCAGGAGGCTAGAGAGGGCCATATGGTAAAGTATGAGAGTTGGAGATCTCTGTAGGAACTCATGTTTAGCTTAACATAGATACAGATGTGGGTTAGTATACATATATGTAGACAAATATACATATATGTCTTTACTCTGTCAACTGAGGAGGTCCAGAAACAATGACATCCCATAACAATGAGCATGTCAGTGCTTGATTTCCAATATCAATCTCCAATAAAATGAACCAGAATGCCTTGGAGAAATGGATGATTCTAGAACTAAGGCAGGAAATATACAAGATGAGCCTGGAATATCTTATAGTGTGAGAAAGTAAGAAAGTGCTTAAAACAAATGAACAACAACAACAGAACAACCCCACTATAATGTGGTTATGTCAAAGGGAGCAAACTGAAAGGACTCCCAATGGCCAAAGTTGGTAAAATTTGAGCAAGAAAATAAATAAATAGCATGCTAGATTATAACTCAAAGTATAATATAAATATCCATGAGCCCATAGTGATATAAATAAATGACGAATAAATAAATAAATGGGGAAAATAGACAAATCTTCCATACAGACTTCCAAAAAATCTATGTTGATACTACACACTTAGATGACTTGGCTTCCTGTATTTTTTTGTACAATTTAATAAACAACTTTTTAAAAGTGACTGCTTGTGTCTGATTTTTTGTGTGTTTGTGTTTCTACCGCTCCGTCATCAGTCTTCTTTTTATTCCTGTTGTTGTTTTTCAGGTTGTGTGTTTCATAGGAGTATATACCAACTTTTCTGGATTGTTGCTGCCATGCTGCTCACTTCTGTTGCTTAAACGTCAGCATCCTGCATGTTTTCTTTGAATGTTCCTCTTCCCTCTGTACCTTACTTATTCATTGTAATGTTAATGGAGATTTGGGTTGTATCAGGTAATTGATATAATCATGATAGTAGGAACATTTGTCCTGTTATACGTATACATATATATGTAAGAGTTTTGTAGAGTGTGTTCTTTGGGATAAAATGACTGGACTGTGTGCTTAGTATGCCTTCAACTTTACTAGGTAATGCCAAATGGTTTTCCAAGTAGTTACATCAATTCATTGTACTTTCAGTAATATCAGAGTTCGTGAAGTCTCAATGTTCCACAGTTCTTCCATGTTTGGTGTTTTCTGACTTCTTAATTTTTATCAATTTAGTAGTTATGTGATGGTATTGCACTATACTTACATCTCATTTATGACTAACAAATCATGAATTCTTTTCAAATATTTGTGGATCAACCATCTCTCTTCTTTTGGAGGGAGGAATGCCTATTCATACATTTTGTCATTTTTCTTTTTATTTATTTTAAGGAGTTCTTTATAATCTTGGGATTCTATTCCTTTGTTGGTTATAGGTACTACAACTATAACTAGCATATGTTTTCTCATAGCATGTGGCTTATTGTCCTCTTTACAGTATTTGCTGAGGAAAAGAAATTCTCAATGAGTTATTACAAAATGATCACATGCTTGTAACTACCACCTTGGTCAAGAAATAGAAAATTATCAGCTCCCAGAATATTCCCTCATTTTTGCTCCTGATTGCTACCCTCTCTCCCCAAAGTTAAACATTACCCTGACTTCTAACATGATGGACTAGTTTAGCCTCATGAAGAATTTTATATAAATAAAATCATATAATATGTATTCTCCTGTGTCTGACTTTTTTCATCCAGAATTACGTTTATGAGATGCATTCAAATTGCTGCATATGGCTACAGGTCATTCATTTTCATTGTATAAATGTACCACAATTTATCTACCAAAATTAGTGTTGGCAGATATATGAGTGTTTCTAGTTTAGGGCTATTAAGAATCATGCCATCACTAAGATTTTTATACATGTTTATCTTTTCGTACATGCAGTTCTGTTGGGTTTGTATCTAGGAGTAAAACTGGAAGGTTACAACTAAAGTTTAATTTTCAGTTATAGTAACATTTACTGTCAACAGCTTTGCAAACTGCTTGTATTAATTTCACACCCACATTTTTTGGGAAGTGCCTGTTTAAATCTCCTACCTCTTAGTTAGTTGGTTTGTCTACCATTTTCTTCATTTGGAGAAAATATATATTTTCTGGATATGAGACATTATCAGTTGTAGGTGTTGCAAATATCTCCAAATCTGTGGTTGGCCTTTTAAACCCCTTAATGGTGGTTTTGTTTTGTTTTGTTTTTAACATGAACTACTTCATTGTTCTCTCTTTTTAAAAATATTTATTTGTTTATTTGGCTGATTTGGGTCCTAGTTTTGGCACACGGGATCTTCGTTGTGGCATGCAGGATCTTTCGTTGTGGTGCATGGGTTTCTCTAGTTGCAGCATGCAGGCTTCTCCCTAGTTGTTGTGCACGGGCTCCAGAGCACGTGGGCTCAGTAGTTGCAGTGCGCAGGTTTAGTTGCCCCGTGGCATGTGGGATCTTAGTTTCCCAACCAGGAATCAAATGTGCATAACCTGCATTGGAAGGAGGATTCTTAACCACCGGATGACCAGGGGAGTCCCCCTTAATGGTGTTTTTTATTAGCAGATATTCTTAGATTTAATGTAGTTCAACTTCACAATATTTTTATGGTTAATGTTTTGTGTGTTAGTGTTTTCTGGTTAGTGTTTAAGAATTCTTTGCCTAGCTTAAGGTCATAAAGATTTTCTCCTATGTTGTCTCCTAGAAGTTTTTTGTTCATACTTTCTTATTTACATCTATCAAGTGCATGTCTGGAATTGAATTTAGGTACATAGTGTATAGTAGAACCCATTAGTTTTTCTGTATAGATATCCAACTGACCCAGCAACATTTCTTAAACACCTTTTTCCACTATGCTGGAGTGCCACCTTGTCATAAATCAGGCATCCATATAAGTCTTCTGTTTCTGGACTCCATATTCTATATTCTGTATATTCCATATACATTTGCCAATTCTTCATTCATTGTAACCCTTTCTTAACTATAATAGCTTTGTAAGTCTTGTTTTGTGGTAGTTTAAGCTCATCCATGTTGATATATTTTTTCAAGAGTTTATTACCTGCTTTTGTCTATTCATTTTCATATAAATGTCAAATAAGATTGTCAATTTCCAAAAATCACCATGCTGGGACTTTAATTAGTACTATATTTAATCTATAAATCAATTTGGGGAGACTTAAATCTTTATAATGTTCATTTTCTAATCCATGAATATGGTATATTTCTCCATTTATTTAGTTTCTTCATTAATTTCTCTAATGTTTTGTAGTTTTCTCTGTAAAAGGTTAGCATAATTCTGCTAAATTTATTCCTATGTGATGTTATTATTAATGTTATATTTAACTTTCTTCCTTTTACTATGAAGATATAGCTTACATGTATAATTCACCCATATGATTGTACAGTTCTGCAAGTTTGGACAAATACACAGTCATCAATTCGGTATACATAAAGGTGTCATCAACCAAAAAATTCCCCAAGTCCTTTTGCAGTCAACTTCTCCCACTATCACCAACCCCTAACAACCACTGATCTTTTTACTATAAAAAGATTAATTTTGCCCTTTCCAGAATGTCATATAAATGAAATCATACAGTATGGAGTCTTGAGTATGGCTTTGTTCACTTAACATGATATATTTGAGATTTATCCATTTTGTTGCACATATCAATAGTTCATTTCCTATTATTACTGAGAGGTGTTCTATTGTACCACAGTTTGTTTATTCACTCACCACTTGAAGGGCATTTCGATTGTTTCCAGATTTGGGAAATTATGAATAAAGCCATTGTAAACATCTGAATAAAGGTTTTTATGTGAACATAAATTATCATTTTACATGGGTAAATGCCTAATAGTGGAATTGCAGGATTGTATGACAATTATATGTTTAACTTTATGAGAAACTGCTGAACTGCTTTTCAAAGTAGCCATATTATTTTGCATTTTCACAAACAATATATGAGAGTTGTAGCTGATCCACATTCTTACTAGCATTTGGTATTGCCACTTTTCTTTTCAAAAATATTTTAGTCATTTTTAATAGCGAAGTGGTACCTCCTTGTGGTTTCAGTTTGCATTTCCCTAATGACTAATGACACTGAACATCTTTTTTTGTGCTTTTGCCATTTGTGTCATCTTTTCTGCTAGTCTGTGTTTTGTCCTTTCATTTCCTTAACAGTGATTTTTAAAATGAAGAAGTTCTTAACTTTGATGAAGTCCAATTGATTAAGTTTTTCCTTTTATGAATCATGCTTTTGGTGTTTTATCTAAGAAATCTTTGTCTAACTCAAGGTAACAAAATTTTTCTTCTATGTGTTCTAAAATTTTATAGTTTTAGTTTTACATTTAGGTCTATGGTCCTTATTGAGCTAAGTTTTTATATGATGTGAAGTATGGATCTAAGTTTGTTTGTTTATTTATTTATGCATGTGGACATTCAATTGTTTCAGCACTATTTGCTGAAAAGACTATACTTTTTCAATTAAATTGTCTTTGTGCCTTTATAAAACATCAGTTGGTTGGGACTTCCCTGGTGGTGCAGTGGTTAATAATCCACAGGGGACACGGGTTTGATCCTGGTCCAGGAAGATCCCACATGCCGTGGAGCAACTAAGCCTGTGCACCACAGCTACTAAGACTGCATACTAGAGCCTGCGAGCCACAACTACTGAAGCCCACACACCCTAGAGCCCATGCACCACAACTACTGAGCCCACGCAGAGCAATTACTGAAGCCTGCATGCTCTAGGTCCCGCATGTTGCAACTGCTGAGCCGGTGTGCTGCAACTACTGAAGCCCGTGCCCCTAGAGCCCGTGTTCTGAAACAAGAGAAGACACCGCAATGAGAAGCCTGTGCACCACAATGAAGAGCAGCCCCCGCTCGCCGCAACTAGAGAAAGCCTGCGCTCAGCAACGATGACCCAACACAGCCACACACACACACAAATCAGGTGGCCATATATGTGCATGTCTATTCCTAGACTCTCTCTTTGCTGACCTTTTGCCAAAACCCCTCTGCCTCAATTACTGTAGCTATACATAAAGTCTTGAAATCAGGTAGTATGAGTTATCCAAATTTGTTCTTTTCCAAAATTATTTTAGCTTTCCTAGTCCTTTATCTTTCACTTATAAATTTTAGAATCAGCTTGTTAATTTCTATGAAAAATATCTCTAGAAATTTAATTGGAATAACAAGAAATCTATAGATGAGATTGTGAAGAATTGACAGCTCAATCATATTGAGTAATCCAATCCATAAACATGATATCTGTCCATTTATTTAGGACATCTTAAGCTTTCATCACTGACTTGCCATTTCAACATACAGACATAGCACATACATTGTTAAATTGTTACATGATTTGTGATACAATTGTACAGGTAATATTTTACTTATCAACTTCCAGTTGTACGTTGCTACTATATAGAAATATAATTCACTTATATTGACCTTATATCCTGTAATTGTTCTAAACTCACTAGTGTTGCTAAACTCACTACTGTTCTTTTTTAGATTCTTAGGAATTTTCTGTATAGACAATCATGTCAGCTGCTTATAGAGACAACTCTATTTCTTCCTTTCTAATCTGTATGATTTTAATACTTTTTTTTTTTTTGCCTTAGTATACTGGCTAGAATCTCCAGTACAATGAAGAATAAAAATGGTGAGTGCAAATATCCTTGCCTTGATACTGATCTTAGGGAGAGAGAATACCATCTTTTACCATTAAGCATAATGGAAGCTGTATGACTTTTTGTAAATGCTGTTTTGGTTAAGTTTCCACATTTTAAAAATCAAAAATGGATTTGGGTTTATCAAATGCTTTTTCAGCATCAACTGAGATGATCATATGTATCTTTTTTAAGTCTGTTGACATACTGAATTACACTTATTTTTTAAAAATATTAACCAACCTTGTATTCCATGAGGTATTATCCTTTTTCACTATCTTAGCTAAGTTTTTTATCTTCATGTTTATGAGGAATATTAGTCTGTAGTTATCTTGTAATGTCTTTGTCTAGTTTAGGTATGAGGGTAATGCTGTCCTCATGGACTGGATCAGGAAATGTTCCTCCTCTTTAGTTCTCTGGAAGAGTCTGTGTGGAATTGACATTATTTCTTCCTTAAATGTTTAGTAGAATTCACAAGTGAAACCATGTTGTCTTAAAGGTTTTTTTGTGAGAAAGATTTTTAACTATAGTTTCTATTTCTTTAATAGTCATAGGGTTATAAAAGTTATCTATTACTTTTTGGATAAGCTTTATTGCTTTGTATATTTGAAAGAATGTGTTCTTTTCATCTGAATCATTGAATTTATTGGCATAAAGTTGTTCATAATATAGTTAATATTTTCTTATTGCCTGTAGGAGCTTAGCGATAGACTCTAATGTCTGATGTTTGTAATTTTTACTTTCTCTTTCTTTCCTGATAAGTCAGGCTATTAAATTATAAATCTTATTGATCTTCTCTAAGAACCAGCTGTAGTTTGTTTGATTTTTCTCTATTATTTCAATTTTCTGTCTCACTGATATCTGTTCTTATCTTCCTTTCTTCTTTCTTCACCTTAATTTGTCCTTCTTTTTCTAGTTTCTTAAGGTAGAAAGTTAGATCTTTGATTTGAGGTCTTATTTCTAATACAGATTAAAGATACAAATTCCCTCTAAGCACTGTTTTACCTAATCTTATAAATTTTAATATGGTTTATTTTCATTTTAATTCACTTCAAAATACTTTCTAATTTCCCTTTTGATTTCTTCTTTGATCCACAGGTTATATAGAACTGTGTTGTTTCTTTTCCACATATTTGGGGATTACAGGTGTATTTCTGTTATTAATTTTTTATTTAATTGTATTATGGTGAGAGAATGTTTTTTGATTTATTTTAAATTTGAGACTATTATGACCCAGAATGTAGCAAATTATCCACAGACATTTGAAAAGATTGTGCATTCTCCTACTTTTGAGTACAGTGTTTTATAAATGGCAATTAGGTCAAGATAGATAGTGCTGTTCATCAATGGAACAGGATAGAAAGCCCAGAGATAAACCCACACACCTATGGTCAACTAATCTATGACAAAGGAGGCAAGGATACATAATGGAGAAAAGACAGTCTCTTCAATAAGTGGTGCAGGGAAAAATGGACAGCCACATGGAAAAGAACGAAATTAGAACACTCTCTAACACCATACACAGAAATAAACTAAAATGGAATAAAGACCTACATGTAAGACTGGCCACTATAAAACTCTTAGAGGAAAACATAGGAAGAACATTCTTTGACATAAATCACAGCAAGATCTTTTTTGATCCACCTCCTAGAGTAATGGAAATAAAAACAAAAATAAACAAATGGGACCTAATGAAACTTCAAAGCTTTTGCACAGCAAAGGAAACGGCAAACAAGAGGAAAAGACAACCCTCAGAATGGGAGAAAATACTTGCAAACGAATCAATGGACAGAGGATTAATCTCCAAAATACATAAACAGCTCATGCAGCTCAGGATTAAATAAACAAACAACCCAATCAAGAAATGGGTAGAAGACCTAAATAGACATTTCTCCAAAGGAGACATACAGATGGCCAAGAAGCACGTGAAAAGCTGCTGAACATCACTAATTATTGGAGAAATGCAAATCAAAACTACAATGAGGTATCACCTCACACCAGTCAGAATAGCCATCATCAAAAAATCTATGAACAAGAAATGCTGCAGAGGGTGTGGAGAAAAGGGAACCCTCTTGCCCTGTTGGTGGGAATGTAAATTGATACAGCCACTATGGAGAACAGTATGGAGGTTCCTTAAAAAACTAAAACTAGAATTACCATATAACCCAGCAATCCCACTACTGGGCATATACCCAGAGAAAACCATAATTCAAAAAGACACATGCACCCCAATGTTCGTTGCAGCACTATTTAAAATAGCCAGGTCATGGAAGCAGCCTAAATGCCCATCGACAGACAAATGGATAAAGAGGACGTGGTACATATATACAATGGAATATTACTCAGCCATAAAAAGGAACGAAATTGAGTCATTTGTAGAGACGTGGATGGATCTAGAGACTGTCATACAGAGTGAAGTAAGTCAGAAAGAGAAAACCAAATATTACATATTAACACATACATGTGGAATCTAGAAAAATGGTACAGATGAACCAGTTTGAAAGGCAGAAATAGAGACACAGATGTAGAGAACAAACGTATGGACACCAAGGGGGTAAAGTGGCGGGTGGGGGGGGGGTGATGAACTGGGAGATTGGGATTGACATATATACACTAATATGTAAAAAATAGATAACTAATAATAACCTGCTGTATAAAAAATAAATTAAATTAAATTAAAAATAAACCTTGCTGAGATGTCAATAATAATTGCATTAAACCTATGATCAGTTTAAGGATAATTGGCATGTTTACTATGTAGAGTCTTCCAAATCATTAAAACAATGACTCTTCATTTACTTAGATCTGCTTGGTTTCTTTCACCAGCACTTTATAGTTTTTAGTATACAAGTTCTATATATTTTATTAGATTTATACCTAAGTACTTCATTTTTTTTCAGTCATTACAAGTGGTGTTTTTAAATTGTTTTCTAAATATTCGTTGTTATTATATAAAAATGCAGTTGATTCCTGCATGTTAATCTTGCAGTGTTGCTGAACTCATTTATTAATTCTAGAAGTTTTTGTAGATGTTTTTTAATCTACATGTACATAGATAATCATGTCTCCTGCAAATAGCGATGATTTTATTCTTCCTTTAGAATTGGTGTGCCTTTCCTTTTCCTTGCCATTTTCAGTATCTATAATTTCCAGTACTATAATGAATAAGCATACTGAGAGTGAAAATTCTTGTCCTGCTCTCAGTCTTAGGAAGAGAACATTCAGTCTTTCATCATAAGGAACGGTGTTAACTGCAGACTTTCTGTAAATGTTCTTTATCCATTTGAGTTAGTTCCTCTATATTTCAATATTGCTGAGAAAGAGTTTTTATCACAAATTAGTGTTGGGTTTGCAAAATAACATTTTTGTGACAATTGATATGATCGTATGATTTTTCTTTTTTACCTACTAGGTATAGTGAATTATATTTCTTTTAGAATGCTGAAACAAACTTTCATACATATAAATCCCACTAGGTCATAGTATATAATTTCTTTCATAGATTGCTAGATTTGGTTTGCTAAAATTTTGTTGAGGTAAATTCATGAGAGATACTGTTTTGTAGTTTTTCCATTTTTAAACTGTCATTCTCTGATTTTGGTATCAGAATAATACTGACCTAATCAAATGAATTTAGGAAGTGTTCCCTACTTTTCATTTTCTAGAAGCATTTGTGTTAAAATTGTGTTAATTCTTGTAAGTATTTAGTAGAATTCTCCAATGGAACACCTGGGCTTGGAAGTTTCTTTTTCAGGAGAGATTTTTAATTATGAATTCAATTTATTTAATCATTATAGAAAAATTCCTATTATCTGTTTCATCTTGGTAGAGTTTTGGCAGCTTCAGGTTTTCAAGGTATTGGTCCTTTTCTTCTAAATATTCAAATATTCTATATATTCAAATTTATAAGCATAAGGTTATTCATAGTATTTCTTTATTATCCTTATAATCCTTTTTAATGGTTGCCAGGATTTTTTGTGATAGTCTCACTTCATTCCTGATATTGGTGAAACCTCTTGCTGAAGGTTTATCAATTTTATTGATTTTTTTTAAAGAATCAATCTTTAGTTTTATTAGTTTTCTCTATTGTTTTCCTATTTTCAATTTCAGTGGTTTCTGCTCTGAACTTTATTATTTCCTCCCTTCTGCTTGCTTTCAGTTCATCTTGCTCTTCTTTTTCAGTTTCTTGAGGTATGAGCTTACATTTAAATATGGGACTTTTTCTCTTCTCTAACGTAAGCATTTAGTGCTAAAAATTTCCTCTCAACACTGCTTTAGTCACATCCTACAGATTTTCATATATTTTGAAAATTAATTTATTTTTTTAACATCCTTATTGGAGTATAATTGCTTTACAATGTTGTGTTAGTTTCTGCTGAATAAAAAAGTGAATCAGCTATATGTACACATATATCCCCATATCCCCTTCCTCTTGCATCTCCCTCCCACCCTCCCTATCAAACGCCTCTAGGTGGTCACAAAGCACCAAGCTGATCTCCCTGTACTATGAGGCTGCTTTCCACTAGCTATCTATTTTACATTTGGTAGTGTATATATGTCCATGCCACTCTCTCACTTTGTCCCAGCTTAACCTTCCCCTTCCCCGTGTCCTCAAGTCCATTCTCTAGGTCTGCGTCTTTATTCCTGTCCTGCCCCTAGGTTCTTCAGAAACTTCTTTTTTTTTTTTTTTAGATTCCATATATATGTGTTAGCATACGGTATTTGTTTTTCTCTTTCTGACTTACTTCACTCTGTATGACTGACTCTAGTTCCATCCACGCAACTACAGATAACTCAATTTCGTTTCTTTTTATGGGTGAGTAATATTCCATTGTATATAGGTGACACATCTTCTTTATCCATTCATCTGTCAATGGATGCTTAGGTTGCTTCCATGACCTGGCTTGTCAATAGTGCTGCAATGAACATTGGGGTGCATGTGTCTTTTTGAATTATGGTTTTCTCTGGGTATATGCCCAGTAGTGGGATTGCTGGGTCGTATCATAGTTCTATTTATAGTTTTTTAAAGAATCTCCATATTGTTCTCCATAGTGGCTGTATCAATTTACATTTCCACCAACAGGGCAAGAGGGTTCCCTTTTCTCCACACCCTCTCCAGCATTTATTTTTTCTAGATTTTTTTATGATTGCCATTCTGACCGGTGTGAGGTGATACCTCATTGTAGTTTTGATTTGCGTTTCTCTAATGATTAGTGATGTTGAGCATCCTTTCTTGTGTTTGTTGGCAATCTGTATTTCTTTGGAGAAATGTCTATTTAGGTCTTCTGCCCATTTTTGGATTGGGTTGTTTTTTTTTTTTGATATTGAGCTGCATGAGCTGCTTGTATATTTTGGAGATTATTCCTTTGTCTGTTGCTTCATTTGCAAATATTTTCTCCCATTCTGAGGGTTGTCTTTTCCTCTTGTTTGCCATTTCCTTTGCTGTGCAAAAGCTTTGAAGTTTCATTAGGTCCCATTTGTTTATTTTTGTTTTTATTTCCATTTCTCTAGGAGGTGGGTCAAAAACGATCTTGCTGTGATTTATGTCATAGTGTGTTCTGCCTATGTTTTCCTTTAAGAGTTTGATGGTGTCTGGCCTTACATTTAGGTCTTTAATCCATTTTGAGTTTATTTTTGTGTATGGTGTTAGGGAGTGTTCTAATTTCATTCTTTTACATGTAACTATCCAGTTTTCGCAGCACCACTTATTGAAGAGCTGTCTTTTCTCCATTGTATATTCTTGCCTCCTTTGTCATAGATTAGGTGACCATGGGTGTGTGGGTTTATCTCCGAGCTCTCTATCCTGTTTCATTGATCTATATTTCTGTTTTTGTGCCAGTACCATACTGTCTTGATTACTGTAGCTTTATAGTATAGTCTGAAGTCAGGGAGCATGATTCCTCTAGCTCCATTTTTGTTTCTCAAGATTGTTTGGCTATTTGGGGTCTTTTGTGTTTCCATATAAATTGTAAAATTTTTTGTTCTAGTTTTGTGAAAAATGCCATTGGTAATTTGATAAGGATTGCAATGAATCTGTAGATTGCTTTGGGTAGTATAGTCATTTTCACAATATTGATTCTTCCAATCCAAGAACACACTATATCTCTCCATCTGTTTGAGTTGTCTTTGATTTCTTTCATCAGTATCTTATAGTTTCTGCATACAGGTCTTTTCCCTCCTTAAGTAGGTTTAGTCTCCTTAAGTCGGTATATTATTATTTTTGCTACAGTGGTGAATGGGATTGTTTCCTTAAATTCTCTTTCAGATATTTCATCATTAGTGTATAGGAATGCAAGAGATTTCTGTGCATCAATTTTGTATCCTGCTACTTTACCAAATTCATTGATTAGCTCTCGTAGTTTTCAGGTGGCATCTTTAAGATTCTCTATGTATAGTATCATTTAATCTGCAAACAGTGACAGTTTTACTTCTTCTTTTCCTATTTGGATTCCTTTTATTTCTTTTTCTTCTCTGACTGCTGTGGATAAAACTTCCAAAACTATGTTGGATAATAGTGGTGAGAGTGGGCAACTTTGTCTTCTTCCTGATCTTAGTGGAAATGGCTTCAGTTTTTCACCATTGAGAATGATGTTGGCTGTAGGTTTGTCATATATGGCCTTTATTATGTTGAGGAAAGTTCCCTCTATGCCTACTTTCTGGAGGGTTTTTAGCATAAATGGGTGTTGAATTTTGTCGAAAGCTTTTTCTGCATCTATTGAGATTATCATATAGTTTTTCTCCTTCAATTTGTTAATATGGTGTACCACATTGATTGATTTGCATCTATTGAAGAATCCTTGCATTCCTGGGATAAACCCCACTTGATCGTGGTGTGTGATCCTTTTAATGTGCTGTTGGATTCTGTTTGCTAGCATTTTGTTGAGGAGTTTTGCATCTATGGTCACTAGTGATATTGGTCGGCAGTTTTCTTTTTTTGTGACATCTTTGTCGGGTTTTGGTTTCAGGGTGATGGTGACCTCATAGAATGTGTTTGGGAGTGTTCCTCCCTTTACTCTATTTTGGAACAGCTTGTGAAGGATAGGCATTAACTCTTCTATAGATATTTGATAGAATTAGCCTGTGAAGCTATCTGGTCCTGGGCTATTGTTTGTTGGAAGATTTTTAATCACAGTTCCAATTTCAGTACTTGTGATTGGTCTGTTTATATTTTCTACTTCTTCCTGTTTCAGTCTCAGAAGGTTGTGCTTTTCTAAGAATTTGTCCATTTCTTCCAGGTTGTCCATTTTATTGGCATAGAGTTGCTTGTAATAATCTCTCATTATCTTTTGTATTTCTGCAGTGTCAGTTGTTACTTCCCCTTTTTAATTTCTAATTCTGTGGATTTGAGTCGTCTCCCTTTTTTTCTTGATGAGTCTGGTTAATGGTTTATCAATTTTGTTTATCTTCTCAAAGAACCAGCTTTTAGTTTTATTGATCTTTGCTATCATTTCCTTCATTTCTTTTTCATTTATTTCTGTTCTGAACTGATCTGATCTTTATGATTTCTTTCCTTCTGCTAACTTTGGGGTGTTTTTTGTTCTTCTTTCTCTAATTGCTTTAAGTGTAAGGTTAAGTTGTTTATTTGAGATTTTTCTTGTTTCTTGTAGTAGGATTGTATTGCTATAAACTTCCTTCTTAGGACTATTTTTGCTGCATCCGATAGGTTTTGGGTCAACGTGTTTTCATTGTCATTTGTTTCTCGGTATTTTTTTATTTCCTCTTTGATTTATTCAGTGATCTGTGGTTATTTAGTAGTGTATTGTTTAGCCTCCATGGGTTTGTATTTTTTACAGTTTTTTTCCTGTAATTGATACCTAGTCTCATAGTGTTGTAGTCGGAAAAGATACCTGTTACGATTTCAATTATCTTAAGTTTACCAAGGCTTCATTTGTGACTGAAGATATGATCTATCCTGGAGAATATTCCACGAGCACTTGAGACGAAAGTGTATTCTGTTGTTTTTGAATGGAATGTCCTATAAATATCAATTAAGTCCATCTTGTTTAATGTGTCATTTAAAGCTTGTGTTTCCTTATTTATTTTCATTTTGGATGATCTGTCCATTTGTGAAAGTGAGGTGTTAAAATCCCCTATTATTATTGTATTACTGTCGATTTCCCCTTTTATGGCTGTTAGCATTTGCCTTATGTATTGAGGTGTTTCTATGTTGGGTGCATAAATATTACAATTTTTATATCTTCTTCTTGGATTGATCCCTTGATCATTATGTAGTGACCTTCTTTGTCTCTTGTAATAGTCTTTATTTTAAAATCTATTTTTTCTGATTCGAGAATTGCTCCTCCAGCTTTCTTTTCATTTCCATTTGCATGGAATATCTTTTTTCTATCCCCTCACTTTCAGTCTGTATGCGTCCCTAGGTCTGAAGTGGGTCTCTTGTAGACAGCATATATATGGGTCTTGTTTTTGTATCTATTCAGCAAGCCTGTGTCTTTTTTGGTTGGAGCATTTAATCCATTTACATTTAAGGTAATTATTGATATGTATGTTCCTATGACCATTTTCTTAATTGTTTTCGGTTTGTTTTTGTAGGTCCTTTTCTTCTCTGTGTTTCCCACTTAAGGAAGTTCCTTTAGCATTTGTTGTAGAGCTGGTTTGGTGGTGCTGAATTCTCTTAGCTTTTGCTTCTCTGTAAAGCTTTTGATTCCTCCATTGAATCTGAATGAGATCCTTGCTGGGTAAAGTAATCTTGGTTGTAGGTTCTTCCTTTTCATCACTTTAAGTATATCATGCCACTCCTTTCTGGCTTGCAGAGTTTCTGCTGAAAGATCATCTGTTAACATTATGGGGATTCCCTTGTGTGTTATTTGTTGCTTTTCCCTTGCTGCTTTTAATATTTTTTCTTTGTATTTAATTTTTGACAATTTGATTAATATGTGTCTTGGTGTGTTTCTCCTTGGATTTATTCTGTATGGGACTCTCTGCACTTCCTGGACTTCGGTGACTATTTCCTTTCCCATGTTAGGGAAGTTTTCAACTATAATCTCTTCAAATATTTTCTCAGTCCCTTTCTTTTTCTCTTCTTCTTCTGGCACCCCTTTCATTCGAATGTTGGTGCATTTAATGTTGTCCCAGAGGTCTCTGAGACTATCCTCAATTCTTTTCATTCTTTTTTCTTTATTCTGCTCTGCAGTAGTTATTTCCACTATTTTATCTTGCAGGTCACTTATCCGTTCTTCTGCCTCAGTTATTCTGCTATTGATTCCTCCTAGAGAATTTTTAATTTCATTTATTCTATTGTTCATCATTGTTTGTTTGGTCTTTAGTTTTTCTGGTACTTTTTAAACGTTTCTTGTATTTTCTTGTATTTTCTCCATTCTGTTTCCATGATTTTGGATTATCTTTACTATCATTATTCTGAATTCTTTTTCAGGTAGACTGCCTATTTCCTCTTCACTTGTTTGGTCTGATGGGTTTTTACCTTGCTCCTTCATCTGCTGCATATTTCTCTGTCTTCTCATTTTGCTTAACTTACTATGTTTGGGGTCTCCTTTTCACAGGCTGCATGTTCATAGTTCTAGTTTCGCAGTTGCATGTTTTTGATGTCTGCTCCCAGTGGTAAAGTTGGTTCAGTGGGTTGTGTAGGCTTCCTGGTTGAGGGGACTGGTGCCTGTGTTTTAATCAGTCAGGCTGGATCTTGTCTTTCTGGTGGGCAGGACCACATCCGGTGGTGTGTTTTGGGGTGTCTGTGAACTTATTATGATTTTAGGCAGCCTCTTTGCTAATGGATGGGGTGTGTTTCCATCTTGCTACTTTTTGGCATGTGGTGTCCAGCACTAGAGCTTGCTGGTCATTGAGTGGAGCTGGGTCTTAGCAGTGAGACAGAGATCTCTGGGAGAACTCTCACTGATTGATATTACGTGGGACCAGCAGGTCTCTGTTGGTCCAATGTCCTGAACTCTGCTCTCCCACCTCAGAGGCTCAGGCCTGACACCCAGCCAGAGCAGCAAGACCCTGTCAGCCACACGGCTCTCTGAAGCGAGGTTCTGGAGCAACACCCCACTCTGTGTGGCAGATGGTGAGCAAGACCTTCATATAATTTTTTTAAAATTTCATTCATCATTCGGTTCTAGTTTTTAAAAAGAGTCCTTCGAGACTCCCTCTTTAGTCCATGGATCATGCAGAAGCATGTTGTTTCATTTCCATATGATTAGGGATTTTCCTTTTGTCTCTGTGTTATTGATTTCTAGCTTGATTCCATTATGCCCACATAATACATTCTGTATGACTTCAATTCTTTTAAATGTTTTGATATTTGTTTTTGTTCCAAGATATGTTCTATCTTTGTGAAAGTTCATGAGCATTTGAAAAAATATGTGTATTCTGCTGCAGTTGGTTGGAGTCTTCTATATATGCCAATTAGATCCTGTTGTTAGATTCTGTTGTTCATATCTATTTCCTTGCTGATTTTCTCTGCAGTAGTTCTATTAGTTGGTAAGAGGTGGACGTTGAAGTTTCCAATCATTATTGTGGATTTATCTATTTCTCCTTACAGTTCTATCAGGTTTTGCTTCATGTATTTTGAAGCTCTATTGTTTTTTGTGTACACATTTAGAATTATAATATCTTCCTTTTATCTTTATGTAATGTCCCCCTTTGTCTTTAGTTATTTTCTTTGCTCTAGAATCTACTTTATTGGATATTAATCTAGCCACTCATGGCTTTTTTTCATTGATATTCTCATGGTATGTCTTTTCCCATTCTTTTACTTTCAACCTACCTAGAATTGTTGAATTTGAAGGGAGTTTCTCAAACAGCAAAAGTTAGATCATTTTAATCTTCTCTTCCAATCTTGCCTTTTACTTTTAATTGCTCTGAATAGCAGGGTCTGATGCAGCTCTTTGCAGTGGAATGTTGAAGGCCCCCAGTTAGGCTGTCATGGAGTTTTCAGGAAATGCCAAGGCTACCTTGAGCTGATTAGTGCTGTTTATAATCTGGCTCAGAAATACAACCTAAGAATCTCCATCTGCTATAGATTTGGAACTACAAACTTGAAATGTCATGGAAATGACTTCCTTGCCCAACCCCCACCCCCTCCCTGGTGCTGGCCTCTCTCTGAGGGAACTTTCCCCAGCACCACCAGATGGGTTTCACCTTTTTTCTCTTTATTTTCCCAGGGAATAGAGCATGGGACGTATCAATTCAGATTCTGTCCTAAATCTGGAACTCATTTTATATAATTAGGCTCTCTGCTGTTTAACCCTTGAGTGCTGGCTCACATAGAGTGGTAATCCAGGGCCAACATTATGGAGAGGTTTCTGGAGACTTGCAAGGGTAACAAGGAAAGAGGGACTCACCACTTAATTTACACACTCCCTTCAAGGTCCCATATAAGTGTCCCTGATCTAGAAAAGGTTTCCTGCCCATATTGCACCAAAAACATCTCTGCCTTCTCTAAAATATTGTAGTATTTATTTATACCACTTGTTTTGGTAGACTTTGTTTTTCTGAATTTTTGAATTTTATTGTATTTATTTTTTTATACAGCAGGTTCTTATTAGTTTTCCATTTTATACATATTAGTATATATATATATATATATATATATATATATATATATATATATATATGTCAATCCCAATCTCCCAATTCATCACACCACCAACACCACACCCCCCGCCACTTTTTTTTTTTAATTAAGAATCATTCATTGATGGTCCTCTGGATTCTTAGTACTCTGTTAGGTGTTAAGGTTGTGGAGAACAAGCCTCTTGGCAGTGTCCTTGTGTTCCACACAGTCCAGATGAAGAGCAGGCACTCAGGTTATTCAACGGCTGTAGTGAGCACTGGGCAGGTAGGTAGAATGAGGTGAGGCTTCACACTATTCTTTTAATATCCTCCCAGTGGATATTTCTTATGATGGAATCGCAGAGTACAGGCATACTCTGAATATTTACTGAGTGATCTGCTGAAAAGCAGCCAGCATTAGTGTCCTCCAGAGGGTCCTTTCTAATGTCTTACACCTCAGCCCACGCCCCACATCAGGCACGGCACTCCAAGTCTTCCCTGCCTGCATGTCCCACTGTGGCCTAAGGTGGAGATCAGATGGAGGTGAGAGGCTGTATACAGGTACGGACAAAGCAGCCACGGGAATTATCTCCTTGCTGCCACCAGCACTCCACCTTGAAGCTCGTCTACCCCAGCTCCCAAAAGAAGACTTCACCTCCAAAAGGGCAGAAATGTGAGAACAAAATAACTGGATGGAGTAATCAGATCAATATGTACCCCTGGTGTGGCTGACAAGTAAACAGAACTTCACCTTAACAGGTAAGAGCCCTGGAGAGCCTGAGAGAACAGGGAAACGAAAGTTCCCATTCTCATTACTTTCAATATAGACCAAGCCCGAACATAAAATGAACACCCAGAAACCAGTACCTCCAAATAGGAACAAAAAAGCATTCTTGTTTTGATGGTGAGAGAGAAAAGTTTGTTCAATCTCCTTATAAAGAATGCAGTGAAAACTGCTGCCTCATAGACTTAAGCCATGTATTAGAAAATGATCCATACAAAATTGAATAGTTAGCTACCATTCAGTCACTCATCCATTCAATGTGTTCATTAATATTTTTTACTGTCTGGAGACAAGGTCCCAGTGTTCTAAACACAGACATGCCGTATGTGCACCCACTCTGGGTCCTGTATTAGTTGAAGTAGCTGGTTGAGTGATGGTAGCATTGAGCATAGGGAGAGCTTTCATTCTGGCATCACCCAGCAAAAGACAACCATCCCACTAACATTGTGCCCACAACAGGGAACCTGCCCACCCACCAAAGAGAGACCCCAGGGTAAGACACCATTCTTGAGGAAGCATAGGCATGAGAAATTGTGTCTGCATTTTGGGGTCCAAAACCTTCCCAAAGGGGACTTTCACTGTCAAAACCTACATCAAAGAAATGGAATTTCACATCTATATTCATATATAAAATGATAAATTAAAACAATTTTTTAAAAGGTTTGTATTCCAGTCTTTTCAACAAGTGGTGCTGGAGTAATTGGACACTCATAGGCCAAAAAAAAAAACCCAAAAGATTTTGATCTAAACCTCTCGTGTTATACACACCTTAACTCAAAATGGATAATAGGTTTATATGTAAAACATAAAGCTATAAAACTTTTAGAAGAAAACATAGGAGAAAATCTTCAAGGCTCAGGGGAGGTGAATGGACATGACACCAAAAGCATGATCCATCAGAGAAAAACTCAGTAAATATGATCTTATCAACACTAAGGACTCTTGGTCTGAGAAAGCCCAGATGAAGAGGATGAAAAGACAACTTACAGACTGGGGCAGATAATTGCAAAGCACACATCTGACAAAGGATTTGTACATAGAAAATTCATAGAACTCTTAAAATTCAACATTAAAAACAAAAGCAAACAATACAATAAAATATGAGCAAAAGGCGTGAACAGACATTTCACTGAGGAAGATACAGATGGCAAAGAAGCACATGATTTTATATATATAATATATAAATATATTTAACATATATCTCATATAATATATATGTAAATATATTATATTTTTTATATATGTATCACCTATTACAACAGCTAGAATAAAAATTAGTAACAACACAAAGTGCTGGCAAGGATGGGGAGAAACTGGATCTCCCATACGTTGCTGGTGTGAGGTGCAGCCACCTTGGAAACAGTATGGCACTTTCTTAAAAACCTAAACGTACACGTAACATACAACCCAGCAGTCCCACTTCTGGGCATTGATCCCAGAAAAATAAAAATTCCACACAGAAACTTCTGTACGAATGTTCATAGCAGCTTTATTTGTGATATCCAAAAACTGGGGGAAAAAAACCCTCAGAAGGTGATATTTAAACAATTGTGGCACTTTGCTACCATGGAATACGACTCAGCAGTAAAAAGCAATGAACTATTGATACACAATGCAGAGGGATCTCTGAGCAAAAGATCAATACTGTATCATTCTATTTATAAGGCATTTCAAAATGACACAATTACAGAGACCGAGAACAGGTGTGTGGTGTCAGGTGCTAGGATGCTGTGTGGGTGCGAAAGGGGTGGGTATGACTATAGGAGCAGCAGGAGGAAAGAGCAGCCTGCACCTCCATTGTGGTGGAGGCTACAGGAATCTGCACAGGTGATAAAATGACATCGAGCTGCGCTTGTACACGGTACTGATGTCAGTTTACTGGTTTTGATGCCGAACTGTAGTTTCATAAGATGTATCCTTCAAGGGAACCTGGATGAAGGGTACATGGGGCATCTCTCTACTGTTTTTGTAACTTCCTGTGAAGCTATAACTATTTCAAAATTAAAAGTTTTCCGAAAAATCTCATATCCCGTAAGTTTCATTGAAAAGGAATTTTATCTGTTCTGAAAATGACTATAAATTGTTGAATTAAGCTTCCTTTGGTGTTTTACAACTTGTCAAGGACAGGAAGCTTAGAGTTTATAGGGCAGCGGCACCAAGTTTTCCCATTTGTTTATTCTTTAGAATTATTTTGGCAGAATTAACGTTTGAATCAGTATTAAGTTTGTATGGGCAACTGCTTTCCCAGATGAATCTGGTTTATCACTTCTACAGACCTTGGGGCTGCCCTGAATAGGGTCCTACTCCTCCCCCCATCCATTGGCCGATCCAGGCAGGTACTGGGGTTACCTACAAACCACACACAAGGTAGGGGACAGTGTTGCAGAGATGCCAGTGTTGGCGCTGCCTTCCACACCTGCGTTGGCATTTCACACAGGCATGGTGGGGACTGTGCGTTGAGACCAAAGACCATGCTTATGGACAAGGAAGTCAGGGGCAGTATAGTACTCTCTTCTTCCTCACCCTCTGCTAAAATAACTCCCATTATTTCTGTGAGGGGAGAACCAGAGCACTTTCCTGGTTTCCAGTCCCATTTACCAGGGCAAAGGACAGGGTGGGTGGGTGGGTGGGGGCTGCCTTCAAGGCCTTCCATGCAGAATCCCAAGACTGGAATGTGCAGTGGGGCGTGGAGGTGAGAGAGAGAGCATTTGGGAAGGGCTTTGCAGCTGCTTCTTTCACGTGGTCAAATCAAGTCTTTAAACCTCATTTTCTGCATAAGTGACGGGAAAGTGTTGGGATCACAGCATGTAACCTGAAAGCATCCAACCTGAAAGGTCCTCAGGCTTACAAATGCTCTGCTTTGTGGCCTGCAGAGGTTGGTGCCTATGGGCATCACTTTCTACCTACCTGGTACCGCTAAGGCTCTAGGCTGTTTGCCACAAGAGGTCTCCGGACCCTGACTCCCGGAAAGCAGAATAAATCTCCATTCCTCTGGGCTGGCAGAGGTGCTGGATTCCCTAGATATGAGAATGGGTTCATTGATCTTTTGTAGCAGATTCAGGAAAAGAAAAATGCTTCTGAGACAATGATATAGCAAGAAGGCAAAATAGCAGGAAATTGTGTTCTGCTTTCTGTGTGTTTATGCAAAGTTATATCGGACACCCAGAGTCAGATACAGGCGATGGAAACTGCAGAAAGGGAACCACCATTGACTGGGGGCACAGTACTTGCCTATGGGGCTCTGTGTACCGGCGTGCAATCAGGGAAGTATCACCACCCCACAAACAGTTTACGGGCACGGACCCAGCACTCAGATGCAGGGGTAACTAATTCAGTTAGTTCCTGGCCAGGCAGCCTTCAGGCCCAAGCCTGCCCTTGCTCCTACCCTGATGCCACCTTAACGTGAAATGCACCGTGATAACACCTAAATCAGACTTGCAGACGGGGTTCCTCTCCCAGCCTGGATTCTAACCTCACCCAGAGTGGCTATTTCACTAGGACTGCTTTCCATTTCCCAGCACATGCTTCCAACACAGGGGGCTGCATAGAGACACATCCATTTCACTCCTGTCACAAGTCCTGGTTCCCAGGCACTTCCGAGGTCCCTTTTTCAGGTTTAGATTTCAATCCCTGCGTGGGAATATTTCAACAGAGAGATTACAAGGAAAGCCTGACCTATAATTATGGAAACCCAAAATGGAAATGTTTCCATTAATACCGGTCCCAGATAAACCACTTATTCTTTCAGACAAACATTATCTGGCAGAGGATGAGGTGGGCTAGAGGCACAGGGTTTGGGGCCTTCCCACGCAAAATCCCAGCCCCTGTTCACAGCCGAAGTCCTGCTTTCAGCTCTTCAATCCTCAAGCTCCAGAGGGTTGGAGAAGTTCCTCGACCTAGATTCTGCAGTCGCTGAAACCCAAGTCCAGCTTCATTCTCCCTGCACATCAAAGGGTTTCCGACAGTCCAGCTCTGCTTCCAAACCAAGCAGCTCACAAAAGTGTTTACTGAAGAAGAAAAGTGAATCAGGAAACAGCTGTGCCAAAAGGCCCAGCGCCGTGTCCCCTGGGGGTCACACTTGGCCATCTGTATCTCCTCTTATGGCTAATCTCTCTGGTTCTCAGAGAAGCAACCCATTAACTCAGACAGCTGGGAAAATGATGGAAACCATCTTTTTTTCAAAAAAAAATTCTTATTATGCAGTGTTTATGTTTCAGGATCCAGGGGGACTTTTGAACGTCGACCTTTTACCAGCCGTCCGAGCCCAAAGGCGTGGGTGCTGGGAACTTGAATGGGGCCTCACTCTTACTACACAGACCCCAGGCAGGTTCACAGAGAGCCGGCTTAAACCAGGGGTGTGTGCGCGCTGACTGGTGAGCGGCTTGACATACATCATTTAGTTGGTTTATAATTTAGATGCAGTGACTGCCTAAGGGCTGGTCCAGTTCCCTGAAGCAAAGTTTCCCTGCAGAGTGTCACAGAATTCAACAGGTACGGCAGGAGTTTCTTCACCTCACAGCATCTAAAGCAGGTGGGGATGGGGTTCATCAGGAGATGCCAGTTCTAGAATAAGGCATTCCAGATACTGTCCCTTCCTTGGGAAGTGTGTTTCTTTTCCACAAGGCTCTTCATCCATCTTCCTTACTCTGAAGTTACAGTAGAGGGGGGTTTCCCATAAAGCAGAAATAACGAAGCCTGTAATAAATCTGTTCTCTCCTGGCTCGGGTCAGCTACTCTGCTTTAATTCCCAGATGGACTGAGGTCTCTCTTTAAAAAAATAAATGCAGGACAGGATGCTGGGTCATGGGGACTCTGAGTACGAAAAATAATAAACTTTTAAGGAAAGTCATATTTTCCCTTTCAAAGAAAATCAGTTTCACAGAAAGGTCGACCCACAATTTTTAATGTGATAACATTTTCAAAGCTGCTTCAGAACCTTTCCACTTCTATTTTGAATTTTGTGTGGAGACCTCTATCTGGGTTGCTTTCAGCACGGAAACATTTATTTCAGAAATAATAAATCCATTCAACATATTTCACCTCTTCACACATAATGCTATTTTTCAGATTTTAAAGGTTTGAAAGTGTGATTGACTTGTTTTAAAAGAAGCTTCATATTTATTTCTGAAAGATGATATTTTCATATGAATTTTGGCCCCTGAAGTGATAATCAGACCTAAAAGCAGAGGGATGTGTGCATTTGTCAATCAGCTGCTCCTAAAAGAAGACTGATGTATCATTAGGTCAGTGAATGATGCGGGCCCTATGGCCTCTTCATCTTGGGAACCTTCTCTCCTTTATATCTGTCTCCTGCTTGTAGCTCTGTCTGAAGGAGAAGGCTAAGGCCACAGCAAAACTTTCAGTGCTGAGGCTCTTGGTGGCACCCACCTTGCCCCTGTTAACCCAAATAGGGGAGCTGACATTGCACAGCCAAACATAACAAATGAGCACAGCGGCTTTCAGAAGCCCACTCTTCACTGCCCAATGAATCTCTGCTCTAAGCATTTTAATGAAAACAATATCTGAAAAGGGTCCTTAATGAGAGAAAGACGTCATGTTCCAGGATTAAAAAAATTAAAGCGCAAAACATACTTTGAGAATTTGTTGCAGTTTTAGATGGGATGGAGATAGAGAACCATAGAATTTTATAACTGGAAGGCGAGCATATAAATTTTCTTCTCTTTCTAAAGATGAAAAGACTGGCCATCCGAGATACTAAGAGCATGAGAGTATTGGGTACTGAGAAAGAGAAAGCCATGGACCTCACCTCTTCATTTAGTAAGGCAAGGCTGACAGGGGGAAATGCAATGAGCCTATTTTATTTATGGTTCCTGACTGCATCTCGAAATCTGGATAATTTGAAGCAGATAGTATTTCTCAAAAATGGTCACAGTGGTACTTCCAGTTCAGGCCCACTCATGCTTCCAGAACCTCACTGCTCCCAGCAAAGGTGAGGCCCAAGGAGGAGTTTATTGGGTGTGGAGTTTCTTTTTGGGAAGATGAAAAGAGTTCTAGAGATGGATGGTGGTGATGGTTGCACAACAGTGTGAATGTACTTAATGCCACTGAACGGTACACAGAATGTTTACGATGGTAAAGTTTATGTTATGTGTGTTTTACCACAGTGTAAAAAAGAGAGATGGAGTCTACGTTCCCTTGAACCTCCCTGTTTTCCTTGAACCTGGGCAGATCTTGGTAACTGCATCAGGGCCAGAATACAGAGAAAGAGATGCTCTGATTTCCAAAGTCCGACTCTGCCTCTGTCTCTTTCTCTCTCTCTCTCTCTCTCCCCCCTCACTCACATTGGGAAACCCTGCAGCCATGGAGTGAAGAAGCTCAGGGCACATGTGGGTAGTTCTGACTGACAGCCCAGGTCATGGACACGAGCCTCAATTCTGTCCCTAGCCTGGAGCTGCCCCAGGTGATGTCAAGGGGAGAAGAGACCAGCTTTCCTCTAGCCCTGTCTAGTGTTTAGAGGGCAGATCCACGGGATGAAGGACGTTGTCTCTTTTGCAGCCATCGAAGCTGGGACACCATTTATTCAGTCCTCAGTGAGCGAATGTGCAAGAGGCCCATGTGCACAAGATCAAGACACCCCAACTCTCACCCAGGTGCAAGAGTGCTCTGCAAGAGTGCTACATGGGCACGTAGTTGCACACTCTGGACTGGGTTCCTCTTGGGCACCAGGCACTCTTCTTAAAACTTAGACCTCAACAGGGAATGAGTAAATGTAACATTAACTGTAAAACTATAATTTAAATTGGGATGTGTATGAGGTACAAGGTACTGTGCATACCTGTGCCTGGGGGTCCAGGAGGGCATTCCTCGAGAAGTGACCTTGGACCTCAGACCGGAGCATGATTAGGAATTAGGTGTGGAGAGGAAGGAAGAGGGTCAGAGGACAGTGTCACCACAGACCCTAACATGATCAGGAGGGGGAAGGGACCACAGGAGAAGGTACTGGAGTGAGCTAGGGCCCTTGGGTGTCTGCTCCATCCTCCCCACCCAAGGCTGCCTTGTGGCATTGCTCCCAGGGGAGGACACTCCTAACAAATCATCCTTGGGGGCTGCCGCACAGGTGGACGGCATGATGGTGAATGAGAGGCCGCAGGGGCGAAGGTGGAAGCTCAGGGGGCCGGTCCACTCCAGCCATGGGGTGGAGGTGGGGACACAGGCTCAGGTCAGGAGGGCTTTGAAAGCTGCACTAAGAGGTTTCAACATCTATCCATGACCAAATGCTTTGTGGATTTGTGGTCTTCCTTTTGCAGGCTGTCAGCCCCTCTTCTCTTTAAATCTTAGTGTGGGAGTGGGACCTTCAGCAGGATGCCCCCGGGGACTCAGTGAGCCCCTCTTCCCAGTCCTTGCAGCCTCATCCTGCAACCTGCACTGTCCAGGGCTGAGCAATTCTCCTAACCCTTCCCCTCTCAGCGTGGTCTCTGCATGATGGGCTGCAGGCCGTGGGGGTCCCTGCTCCTGGCCATAAAGAGCTGCTCCCAGCCTCTGTGCTCTTGTGAAGGTGGGCATCCCAGCCAGAGCCCCCCAGCTTCCCTGGTGCCTCCTCCTGGCTCACTTAGCTCATCTGTAAGAAAGGAGCACTAAATATGTGCTCTCCAGAATGCTGTCCTCAGCCACTCACCTGTTTTCGCTATGTTGCACTCAAATTAGGCCATTTATGTCTGAGAATGTCCACTCTGAGTCCTAAAAGACTGGACCTCCGTCATTACACACTCAGCACCTAATGAGGGTACCAGCTTGACCAGATACACACACATGTGCATGTGCATGCACACACACACACACACAGAGGAATAATCACACATGGTACATTTCACACTTGTCAGTACGTGTCATTGGAGAGAGGGAATGTCTGAGTAATGGCTGAACCGCAGGAAAGGACCATTAAAATTGTCTGAAAGGTTGGCCTGGGAGCTCTTCCCTGGGTGTTTGGATGTAGGACTCCTCTCTTCTGAATTCTGAAATTCTCAGGCCCCAATTTAATCTCGTGCTGGATTCTCCTGGTCAAACCCACTGGGAAGCAGAATGCAGTTGCTGGTGACAACCTCTGACGTGGAGGGCATTGGTAAGCGGACAAGGGCCCCGAGAGGTCCCACCTCCTGATCTCTCTTCTCCTCTGTCTCCAGAGCATGTTGAGGTTGCCATGGTCACCCTGCACAATTTTTCAGAGGGGTTGGCAGAAGTTGAACTCAACACAGAGCATTGGTCAATTTGAGTGTAACCTACTGAAATCAATATGACCTTGGCCTTTTTTCATGGACATAGGTAAGGCACATTTAAATTGTAAATTTCCAACTGAAAACAGGAATAGATTAACAGAAGAAAAGTAACTTAGACTGTTTGTTTGTTTGTTTTTAATTTCAGGTCCTCTAGAATAAGGATTTTAAGTATTTTCTACTGCTTTTCATCCTGTGATTGTTCTGGTTCTCTACTGCTGCATAACTAACCACCCCCAAAACTAGTGACTTGAAACACTGACATTTTTTTCACTCACAAATCTGCAATATGAGCAGGGAAGCTTATCTATGCTTCACTTGTTTTCGGCTGGGGCAGCTTGGTGCTGATTGCTGGAATTATCTGCAAGCTTCTCGCTTC
This sequence comes from Balaenoptera musculus, assembly GCF_009873245.2. Taxonomy (NCBI): domain Eukaryota; kingdom Metazoa; phylum Chordata; class Mammalia; order Artiodactyla; family Balaenopteridae; genus Balaenoptera; species Balaenoptera musculus. The sequence goes on along the minus strand of NC_045790.1, from coordinate 18,654,793 downwards.
CGTGGCCAGTGGGTGGTTTTGGCTGTTGGCTAGAACCTCAGCCAGGGCTATAGGTTAGAACACAGCCTCCTCGTGTGCTGTGGGCTTCCTCACACAATGGTGGCTGGGTTCCAAGTGTGAGTGTTCAAAAGTCACATTCTATTTGTCAGAAGAAAGTTGCTGAGGCTGGCTGGCATTCAAGGGGACTCCACCTTTCACTGAGAGGAACGCAAAGGATTTGTGAACATATTTCAAAATCACTGTAATGCCCATGTCATATGATGCTAATTAATAATGGTAGAGCCTGAACCCCACATCAGAATCCTTTCCAACACAGTGTTCCAATCAGTAATGAACCATTGACTGGCATTAGCACTGAAGTTGAGACCCCTCATTGCTCTAGGCCAATGATCCAGTACAGGACCAGTTGTGGTCAGCAATGACTCTCTATGAGTTCATAATAAAACCAGAAAAATATGGACAATGTATTAGTTTTTCAAAAAGACAAATTTATCTATTTAAAGACTGTTTATCATTCTGAAATTATGCACTTCCTACATTTTAGCATGTTAAACTGTCTTCTCTTAGGAATTGAGGATGATAATAAATAGCAGTTTTGTTGCTTGAACTTTTGTAAAAATTTTTTTATTTTATTTTATTTTTGGCTGCGTTAGGTCTTCGTTGCTGCGTGTGGGCTTTCTCTAGTTCCAGCGAGTGGGGGCTACTCTTCGTTGCAGTGCGCGGGCTTCAGTAGCTGTGGCTCGCGGGCTCTAGAGCGCAGGCTCAGTAGTTGTGGCACACGGGCTTAGTTGCTCCAAGTCATGTGGGATCTTCCCAGACCAGGGCTCGAACCCATGTCCCCTGCATTGGCAGGCGGATTCTTAACCACTGCGCCATGAGGGAAGCCCCAATGAATTTCTTTTTAAAATATTGTTGATCCATCGTCACTAAACTTAGGTGGAAATCATTTCACAATATATGTAAGCCAAGTCATTATGCTGTACACTTTAAACTTATACAGTACTGTATGTCAATTACATCTCAATAAAACTGAAAAAAGAATTGCTGATCCATGAAACTCAAAAGTCATGATCCACTGCCCAAGCTGCTTATTGGGGTTCAAACATAACTGTTGTAAAACTTGTTTGGAGTCCCACATAGACACAAAGACTTGCACCTCTCTGTGAGGTTACCTTCTAAGACCCACTTGTCACATCCTTTGGCATCATCATATTTCCCTGCCTGAGTCTCCGGATTAAGCCCCAGGTTTGTTTTTCTTCTTTTCTCTTTCCCACTGCTCCCTGGGCTGTCCCATAGGTCGAGCAACTGGGAGAACCTTGATGGGTATGCACATGTGCTTTCAGTCTAATCAGGTCTGTTTTCTGGTAAAGACAACTGAACACTCAGGTCTGAATGCCGCACTCTGAGAAATCCCCACGGGCTCATCAACTGAACCAATGGGGAAACAGCGGTTCAGTAAAATTAGGACGTGATCTATGAGTCAGAGTTGATCAAAATGACTTGGAGAGGATATTAGTGTAGAAAGCAAACCAAAATGTTACCTTGAAAAACAAACTTTAAAGTTGACAGCATCTAGATACAAAACAACACTGGCTGGGTTTAAGCAGCTCCTTTATCCGCTCTTTCTTTGTCAATTGGAGAAATCGTTGGCCATTTTAACATAGAGATGGAACCCAAGTTAATGAAGGAAATACTGAGGCTGCATTTAATGCAAATCCTTGGAAATTTTAGAAAGGCTACAGAATGTCAAGAATTTTGAGAATTATGGACCATGGAGACGGAGAGAGAGAAAGGCAGAGGAAGGATGAGGAGGAAGGATAATGAGAGCTCATGAGAGAGTTTACAGGTTAAAAGATAGCTTTCACTAAAGCTGCAGGTTTGGTTTAGGAGAAGACAGAGCTGGGAAGGAGGTTTTGGGAGCAGGCCCTGTCCGAGTCTCACTTTGTTTGTGATCACTCACCTTTAGCACAAGGCTTTGCAGAACAGGCACTAGAGAAGCACCAATCCTGACAACTACAGGGGAACCGCATTCCGGCCCTGGTCACCCACACACAACAGAGCAAACACAACCAAGCCCACATCCCAGAGGCGGGGCCCAATGAGGGCATCTTGGCAACCTCTCTGTATGTGCGCCATCTCGCTATGAGGAGAAAGCACAAGGTCCTTTCCGGCTCTCAGATTTCAAACCCCGAGTGAAAGTTCCTTGTTTCATGGTCTCAGAGAAGCATGGGGTTGAGCTGTGGAATCACCTTCACTGCCCCCAGCTAAAGAGGTGCTGGGAGGGGTGGGGCACGGGGGTGGGGTTTGCTCACATTGGACGATGCAGCTCTCTCCCCCTAAATTAAGGCTTGAGTGTCAAAGGTGCCTCCCAGCTCCGATTCTCAAGAACACTTCACTTCTCTTTGCTTATGCAGTATCTTGCAAAGACCTCAGGATCCATGCATCAATATCTGGCACAGCACATGCGCTGAGGCTCTTTGTCCTGCAAATACCTTCATGCACACTAGTGTCTTGTCATGAATCTTGGATGAAAACCATTGTTTGTTAACCTCTAAAAAAAACTGGGGGCACAGCTTGTCCCTGGCTCTGCCTGCAGGGAGTGAGGCCCTGAGCATACCTCAGCTGGGAACAAACTCCAATGCTTCCACCACCTTCCCTTGCTCCTTCGTATCTTTCCCTGTGTGCACCGCTGACTGAGGCTCCAAGTCATGTTAGACACAGTGGCTTCGTTCTTCCCGTGCAGATAATCGTGGGAGGAGTCTGGTGTATTTATTTTAAGAGTTGCCTTCAGAAGACAGAGGACCTCTCCTCTGTCTCACAAAATGCATGTCACAAAGAAGAATAAACCCACCAGCAGCCGCCCTCTGGCTGTGTAATTGCTATTCTGTGCACGAGGAAATGAATGGCCAGAGCATAGGTAACCAGTTTGGTAGTAGCCGAAGAACCCTTTCCCGACGAAGAAATTACACTGTAGCACAAAACCAGAGGCTCCCTTTCTTGAAGATCCAGGCAAAGCTACAGAGAGCAGAAACAAGGCCAGTGCTATTACCTCCAATGTATAATTACAGCCAATCATCTAAGAGGAGGGCTGAGCCCTGCCTGGCGATACTCAGGCCACTGGACATGAGCAACAGGACCTCGGGTGTGTGTGTGGGAGAAGTGGCTCTGCTTCTCACCATGCCCTCCCCCTCCCAGCAAGGAACAGGGAGACGTCTTTTCCTCTGTGGCTTATCTGGATCAGGTTTGCCAAGCAGGGGCATAAAACAGAGGGGTTCCGTGTCCTGGCTACTGTAAATAGAGCTGCAATGAACATTGTGGTACATGACTCTTTTTGAATTATGGTTTTCTCAGGGTATATGCCCAGTAGTGGGACTGCTGGGTCATATCCTAGAGTCTGTCATTCAGAGTGAAGTAAGTCAGAAAGAGAAAAACAAATACCATATGTTAACACATATATATGGAATCTAAATAAATGATAATAATAATAATGGTCATGAAGATCCTAAGGGCAAGATGGGAATAAAGACGCAGACCTACTAGAGAATGGACTTGAGGACACGGGCAGTGGGAAGGATAAGCTGGGACGAAGTGAGAGAGTGGCATGGACATATATACACTACCAAATGTAAAACAGATAGCTAGTGGGAAGCAGCCGCATAGCACAGAGAGATCAGCTCGGTGCTTTGTGACCACCTAGAGGAGTGGGATAGGGAGGGTGGGAGGGAGGGAGACGCAAGAGGGAAGAGATATGGGGATATATGTATATGTATAGCTGATTCACTTTGTTATAAAGCAGAAACTAACACACCATTGTAAAGCAATTATACTCCAACAAAGATGTTAAAAAAAAAAAAAAAAAGCAAAACACACACAGTGCTGAGGCTGTGGTCCTCATGCCTTCAGCAGGGGCTTAAGAGACATCAGGACAAAGGACTCCTGCCTTGGGCAGTGATGTACAGGAACCCTTACTTTTCCTTCTTCCTTCACTGTGATATAAGGGACTTTGCTTTTATGAAATTCAACCCTTTAGTTAGATTGCTTGGGAAAATTGATACCAGGATCATTTTAATAGTTTTGCCTAGAGAAAGGATAGCCTTGTTTGGGAGGCTCTTGGGAAAAGAATTAACAGTCAAACCAGCAGGACTGGAGAAAACAAAAGGAACCTTGCAAAAACCAAGGGGCCAGAGTGGATCCAGAGACTGCAGCCTGGGCTTCGAGGCTGCCCTACTGCACGTCCTCTGTGCTCATGGAAGCCTTTTCTGGCCTCTCAGTTAGGAGGCATCTCACATTACACTCTGTAATTCCCCTTCTGGGAATTTATCATCCTGGCCAATGAATAATTGTGCAATGACTTAATGTGGGTTTTTCACTCTGGAATTGGGCACAAGGGTCAGCCCCATGTCTGACTTCTTTGCTGCTGGATTCCCTGTGCCTAGAATAGTACTTTGCACATGGAAAGAGCTCATGTTCATTGAATAAGTAGATGGAATGGGCGTGGATGGATGGATAGATGGGTGGGTGGATGGATGGACGGATGGAGCCCACAGGATCATTGAAGCATTTTGTTTTTCTCTAAGTTCAGAACTGAGCTCCAGCAGCTGTCTGGACCCAGAGCTTTCTATCAAAAGGCTGAACTTCAGGTGTGTTTGACATGAGGGAGGGCAGGTGGAATGGATGGACTCAGTTGTGTGCTGTCCTTGCCCCAGCTGCACTGGGGAGCAGAGAGCTCTGTCCCTTGAGAGGGTGTTGCCTAGGGCTGTGAGGCCGCCTTCAGGACCCCCTACAGGGCTTACGCAGAACAAATCCTGGGCTGTCTCAATAGGGCATCCTCACCCTATAAACCAGGCGTGTATTTATGTAACACTTCAGGCCTGATGGAGACCAGATGTGACCAAATGGCTTGGGCTGCACTGGAATGCTGAAATACCAAGCTAGACAGCTTTCAGCAATCTCTCCTTAAATCTTAAGTTTGAGCCCTGATATACATCCATTAACTTCATTCTTCTGTGAAACGGAAACATCTGGCAACTTCTATTTAATTTGTTATATGTACGTGAGAAACATGTCTGTGTATAATTTCTATTATCCATCAGCATAGTGCAGTAAAAAGAATACTGGGGGAGACAAGCAAACCAAGGACAAAGCTGGGTGACCTTGGACCACTTGGTAGTCTCTGGGACCCAGTCTTCCAGTTACAATTCCAAGAGTTATCATGTATTAAACACTTGCTTTGTTCTAGGCATTCTACCAGAGGCTGAGTAGAAGCTACATATCATTGCCACAACTATTCCCTTACTCAGATGGGCAAATGGGTACTCAGGAGTGATTTTCCAATATCGACAACAGTCGATAAGGGGCAAGTTCCAGTCTACGTCTTCTAACTCTAAAACCCCACCTCTTTCCATTACTAAAAAGCTATCTGTCCTCTCCTCCCAAGCATGGGTGGTCAGGAATACACAGACGTTCTCTGTCTGGGGCTTTGTGACACCAACCATCACATTACAGACGCTAGGAAGACCTCAGGCAAAAACCCTGCTTACTGTTTACTCCAGTGTTCCCCAAGCTAATTGGGCTCCCAAACATCTTTGTCCTCTGAAACTCCTATTGAAGAACAAGAAACTCCTTGAAGAACACTGATGGACAGCCAAACAAAAATGTCTGTTGAGTACCTGTTATGTGGCTGGCACGATGGCGCTCGTTGCTGTACTCGGGGAGCTTTTACCTTAGTGACAGGTGAGGTTCACATTGGTCTCCTGTTTAGAGAAAGCTCTTTACTTCTCCATGCAGGTACTTATAATGTAGAGATACTTTTCATACTATAAACTGCTGCTGCTTTGGAAAGGTGACCCCAAACTGTCCCTAGGGATTGCAGGAGGAGGTCAGGGATCCCCATGTAGTTTACCTGAGAATCACACAACTTGCTGCTATTGTTTTAAAGTCTCAGAAGCGATATTTGCCCTGTGCAGTTTCTCACTTGAATAGAAAAAAAAAAAAAAAGTACAGAACATTATAATCAGAGTTTTGCAATAAGAAAAGTCTGCCCTGAAGTTCCTCGCATTTCACAGTTGCCCTGCTCCCTCTCCCCCCACCATCCTCCACTTCCTTCTGCAGTTTAGGGCACACAAGTTGCAGAGGGGAGGGCTCCAGAGTGGGAGCCGAGTACCCTGGGTTCCCATCACAATGTGCGTGACTTTGGGCAAGTCCTTTAGTCTCTCTGTCTCCACTTTAGGATTCTTCCCCTCAGAATGCCGAGGTGGAGCATGTATGTCACACTAGGATGGATCATTTGGTCAGAACCACTTCAACAGCTAGGAAGGAGCCACGGAGCAGAACCCGTCTCCATCTAGGGCATTGGCTGGACCAACAGTCTGTGATGGCCGAGCAGGACATGTGGGAGCCCAACCTCTGATTCATCTCATCCCTCCAAAGGCCCACAGGGCAGCGGATGCTTCCTGACTCGGGAGCATCCTTCAGAGCCCTGAGTCACTTCCCAGCTCAGAGGCAGTAAAACCCGCAGTGAGTCATTCCCTGCAAGCGAGCAAACTGTCCACACCCACAAGTGACAAGGGATGGCCGTGTAATCTGCCGTCCCCATCCAAGGTCTGTGGCCTTAAATACCAACAGTGACACACAGAGTATGGGGTTCTGCCTCCTTCTTAAGATACCTGTTAATTTGGAAAACCAAGAAGAGAGGGACCTCGTTGTCTCCATGTGGCACTTCTGAAAAAACAAGTAAAACATTTCAAGGGAGGGAACAGTAATCTTCTGAACACATGTAACTCCGGAGCTTTGCCCAGACCAGCGATAATTTAATTGCTGGGCAACCAGCACCCACGCTGTCCACTATGCCCTGGCTTGTGAAGAAGGGATCCGTAGGGTCCCTGGTTTCTACTTACCCTTGTAGTTTTGTAATTATCTAAAACTCAAACAAACTAAAGGCCACTTTGTTCAGACAATTTATATAGAATGTTCCCTAGTAATTGAATCTATTTTTCTTTAATTTCTCCACTTTCTGGGACATCATGGAAAAGTGTGTTACTTTATTGAATTAAACATAAATTCAAACTCTGTCAGATGAAATTTCATAAGTAACAAAGGACTATACATGCCTGTCTCCTACTTATTCAGATCTAATGTCCTTTTTGTTTAAATTTAGTCCTACTCTGATTATGAAAATAAGCTGTGTTTATTAAATAGAATGTGGAGAATATGGAAAGTACCAAGTAAAAAACTAGAAATCACCATGATAACTCCATCCTGTCATTTTTTTTTTTTCTGAAAGAAAGCATTATTGTCTGAAAGAAACTCTGAAGCACGGTGAACCCATAATCCATTCATCTACAACATCCATGAGGTTGGCACTTTAAATGTTTTCTGACACTAAAACAGTGTTCATGATCATGAAAGAGGAAAAGTGAACACAATTTTACATGAATTTGATACCATACCCAAATCGCTACCCTCACCTACCATATCTCAGAAAACTACCTGTTTCACCATGGCTGAACCTATTTTAGCAAAAGCATCCTTTATCCCAGCCAATGGCTAGCATGGACAGCTGCTCCATACTCCTTACCCTGCCAGTGTGCATGTAGATGTCAAAGCCAGGTTGAAAGGCCCGGGGCAAATGGGACAGTGTCACCTAAAAGACACTTGGTTTCTGCCCAGCCCTCAGACTTGCCAGGCCAGGGCCAAATCATTTGTTCTGCAACTAGAGCTGGCCAGAGGGCTCTGGGACAACATGAGAGGGCCCAGGACAAGGGCTTCCAGGGCAGGGCAGTAGACTCAGTGCAGGTTTCTGACCCCATGGAAATCAAAATAAGTGTGAAAAGAGTGAATCTCTAACTACAAGAATGAGTAGCAAATCATCCCAGAAGGAACCTCACTGATCACCATATTGAAAATTGCAGACTCCCCAACCCAGCACGGCACTTCCTAGATGTTGCCTGCTGTATATTTCTCCACAACACTTACCTGCTTATCTGCCATTCATTTTACCTCTTCATTTATTAGTTACATTTACCACTAGTAGAATAAATGGAAGGACAGAGATTTGGGCCTGTTTTATTTGCATCTTTATTCTCAGAAAGCTGCCTGACAAAACAGGTGTCAGATAAATTTTTAAGAAATAAACAAATGAATAAATGAAATACATTTTTCTTTTAGAAAGGAAAAAAAGGCAATAGAAACTCTAGGGAAAAAACAAAAGCTCTAAATATATTCATGGTCCAAATAGAAAGCAGTTGATGAGAAATAACAAAAGAAACTGCATTTGTTTTTTGAGCAGGAATATTTTTCTTCTAAACAGTACACAGAATCCAACAGAGAAAAATATGTGATCTTGGCAATACCACTTGGCCTAAATAGTAAACAAAAATGCCATAAAACTTATGATGTCAAGGCGATTTTTTTTCAAATTTTAATGTCAGTTATGGCCACAACATAGAAATTTGGGCAAAACAATGTAAATGTTGCCAACTTTGATATACTAAATGTAAAAATGTAACAGACAAAAATTAGGTGGAGCGAGGAATCAGATAAAGACACTAACGTCTTTATCTCATATTAGGTGGAGTCAAGATGCCCTGTAAAGTTGTTAAAGTAAGAAGTAGAGATTTAAGTATGTTATTTAAAACAATCAATAAAATAACAAAATATAACTATCGTATTTGGCAGGAGGAATAGGAAGAGGAGGGTGGTGGAGCAAGTAGTGATAGCACTAGGGAGAAAATGCCCATAGTTTATGATGGATAGTAAATAAGTAACATCTGAAACTTAAAAATAAAACAGAAGGATGAACATATCATTTAAACTGTGGGAGATAACTGCCAGCATTGTTAAAAGAAGTGGGCTGGGCAGGGAAGGACAGTACTGAGGAAGGAGGCTAACTTTTTAACATGAGCTTTTCAATATTAAAGAATCTATTACAAACAACTTACCTCTTTTAAACATTGAAGAGAATTTTTAAAATTACTAGTTAATAACTTTCTTGCAAGAAAACTCTAAACCAGCATTTTAAAAGATAGCTCTGAGTAACAGTATCTTTCAGCTCAAAAATCAATTTTTGGAAATTATTTTTCCCATTATTCAAAGAGAAAGAAGTCCCATTAGACCTGCCATGAAAGAGATTACTGATGATTTCCAGCAAGATGGCAGATTGGGCAGATTTGGATATCCTGCCATTATGGAGAGAGACAAGATAGACTAATAGCCAACCTTTTAAAATGCATAGCCTAGCTCAAAAGAATAAAGAGGAATATTCTCAGAAAGTGACCCAAGTCAGCCCAAGGCAGCCCAAGGCAGTCCAAGGCAGTCCTGGACTTGGGCCTCGGTGGGATTCACCACCATGGGAATGTGGTTAACACTCATGCAGGCTGGGGATGGAACTGAGGTGCCTGGATAAGGCCCCACGAAACGCTAATCATCCTTTCTCACAAAGGAGAATAGAAACTCCACCATTGGTCCAAGGAAGCAGCAAGGAAATTTGCCATATATTCAGGACCCTGAATGGGGAAAAATACTAAGTAATAAATAGAAAAACCAAATCTGGGCCATGCAAATATTTACATGAGCCATATAGTGCAGGTATCATAAGCTGAGAAATTAATATAAAAAACCCATGGTCCAACAAGGACCTACTATATAGCACAGGGAACCATACTCAATATTTTGTAATAACCTATAAGGGAAAAGAATCTGAAAAAGAATATGTATACACACACACACACACACACACACATATGTGTGTGTGTGTATATATATATATATATATATATATATATATATATCTGAATCTACTGAGCTGTACACCTGAAACCAACACAACATTGTAAATCAACTATATTTCAATTTAAAAAATAATTAAATAAATAAAATTTGAAACCCATGGTTACTTGGCAGAAACAAGCATCAAGACTTCTGTAGGGATACCTCTACAACCTCAGACTCATGGATCTCCCACAGGAAAAACAAAAAACAACAAAAAAAACTGCTCCCTGCCAAGAAAGCACTCACAATTAAAAACAAAACAAGACAAAAATTGCAACATATAGCCCATTATCAATATTGACTAACATTTACTGAACACAGACTATGTCTCAACTCTGTTCTAAATGCTTTACTCATCTTGTCACTCTTCATGACATCCTTATGAGTTTGTATCAGGTAGCTTTTGCTGCATAACAAACCACCCCAAAACTTAAGTTTAATATGACAAACATTTATTATTTCTCACAATTCTGTGAGTCAGCTGGGCAGTTTTTCTAGGTGGGGCAGATTTAGTGGATCCCTGCTCCACTCACATACACAGTGGAGGTCAGATGGCAGAGCGGCTGGGGCTGGATGACTTAGGATGGTCCCACTCACAAGTTTGGCAGTTGGCTCAAAGTCAGCTATGGTTATTAAAACTCAGATGGTGCCCTGACCGTCTTCCACTTCCCCCTATAATTCTCTTCTCTCCATATATTCTTGTGCCATTTGTTTCTTGCTAGATCCAGGAGGCAGTTTGATATCCAAGTTTTTGAATGAAGTAAGCCATTGTTCTTTGTACTACCTAGAATTGCTATCTCAGAAGAGCTTTGAATCCCCTTGGTCTTCACCAGAGACAAACAGCTGATAACAGAGCATCTTACAGGCAAACTTTGTTTCAGCAGCTCAGGAAGTGTTCTGTGGTATGTCCCTGTGAACTTGCCCTCCTGAGCTCTTCCCCCTCAGGGGCAACTTCCTAGGTCTACTCGCTAATCCCTCCTCTAGTATCACTCACTGTTATCTAATCCTCTCTCAACTGCATACCCTCATTGACCACTTGCCTCGCCTCTCCTCCAGAATGAGTTAAAGAAACCCTCAGTGGGCCTTACTGCACACCTGTACCACTTCATAGGTGTGGCTGACCAGGTGCTGAGCAGGGTTTCACCTTCCTCAAGCCTGCTCCTGACCTTAGCTGCCCATTGTTGCCCCAGGGACAACCACCCTCGGGTTGGACTTCACTGCAATGAGCAATTCAGGCCTTCCCATCAGCTACTTCATGATTGGCCACCACCAGCTGTCCCTGAAGTATACTTTCCTCCCTCTCCTGACTCAGCCAATTCAGGTGGGTGGCCACTACCTGGCATCTCCTCTTGGACTAACAGATACCCTTAACTCAATATACCCCAAATGAAACTCAATATTCCCTGCAACCACCAATATGCCCCATGCACCACCAGACCTTCCCTTCTCTCCCCTCCTCCACCTAGTGAAGGCCCCACAATTCACTTGCCACCCAGAAGAATACCAGCATTCACCTTTTATGGGCTTTTCTTCCAAAATGGACTCCAAATGTATCCCCTTTTCCTCTTTCAAATGTCTCCAATGAGCCCCAGCCCATCACCAACCCTACTGAGGATTTCACAGCCTCCACACTGGCCTCCCTCCTCCAGACTCCACACAAAATTTAGAGTGGCTCCTCCATGGGTGAATCTGATAATATTGTCCCCTGCTTAAAGCCTTCCATGGTGACCCTTTGTAATCAGAATTCAATCCAGTCTCTTCATGCTGACTCTAGGATCTCTCTGAGGTTTTCCCTGCCGATCACAGACCACTTTCCTAGGTTTCCACTATTCTCCAGACACTATGTACCTCTAGCACACTCAGGTGGTTGCCACCTCAGGACATTTGCACTTTAGTCCCCATATCCTGGAATAGTGTTCTCAACGATCTGTTTGTTGGCTCCTCCTTCATGCTATTTATGGCTCCTCTCAAGGGTCAAGTCTTCAGAAAAACCTTCTCTGACATCTACTTAAAGAGGCCTGCCACTGCCAGGCCCTCTCTATTCCAGTGCTTTAGTGTTGCAAACACATTTTACTTGAAATTGTATTGATTTATGTGTATCTATGTCCTCCCACTAGACTATAAGTTAAGAAGGCAGGCAAGGATTTTTTTCTGTCTTATATGCTCCCATGGCTGGTACTTAGTACAACGTAGATGGTAAATCACTCCATAAACACTTTGAAAAACTAAATAAACTCAACCACAACTCAACTGTAAATTTCCATTACAACCTGGAGCACTGCAGTCACATCCTGGTTACACCACTATATTCATCTGTATGGGACTCCATATCCGGGCAGCTTAAACAACAGAAATTTATTCTCTGACAGTTCTGGAGGCTGGAAGTCTGAGACAAAGTTGTGGGTAGAGTTGGTTTCTTCTCAGGCCTCCCTCCTTGGCTTGCAAATGGCTGTCTTCTTCCTGTGTCCTCACATGGTATTCCCTCTGTGCGTGTCTTTGTCCTAATCTCCTCTTCTTGTAAGGACACTGCACATTGGATTATGGTCCATACTAACAGCCCCATTTTACCTTGGTCACCCCTTTAAGCATCCCATCTCCAAACACAGTCACATCCTGAGGTGCTGGCGGTTAGGGCTTCAACGTTAGGAGGGAAACGACTCAGCCTATAACACCCACCCTGCATCCAGCATGGCCCTGCAGGCTACTGATGGCTCCTTGGAAACATGATTATTTGGAGAGAAGGATATTTATATCCCTTGTTTACACAAGAGACATGTTCACATGGTTTTGCTTCCATAAGGTTTGAAAAGAAGGTTACTGTAGCAGCAACTGGTCATAGCTTCTCTCCCCCACTGTACCTTGCTCACACTACCCCTCCAGCTGAAGGACATCATGTGGCTAGGAGCATTTGGGGATGCAACCAATGGGAAACTGATTTGGAAGCATGCTGAATTTGAGCTTTGGAGGTATATTTTCATGATTTTCATCACCTCCATGTATGGCTACCTTATTGCTAACCATTCCAGTGCAGGAATGACTTCCTGGAATGTCTCCCTGCCTACAGTTCCAGCCCCGTGGTGTCTTGGCAAGCAAGAGGGATCACCTCCTACAGCACTGTGTAGGGGGTGGTGAAGAGAAGCAAAGATAGAGAGGCCCAGAGCCAGAAGCTAGTCTCCGAAAACTCTCCCAGCCATTATGCTTTCAACCATAAGCAGTTCCCAGTGATACCTTGTCAAAAAAGAAGTGTTCTCTAGCCAGGAAAGTGCTTAAAATGCAGTACACTTAACTATAAATGCAATGTACCTTTTTTTTTTTTTTTTTTTTGCAAGAATCACATGCAGTAGCACTTATCAGAACTCCTGTTTCTTAGGGCAAAAAGCAGTAGCAGTTCTACAAATAACTACTCCATCTATAAATGAAGTCATATTTTATCCACCCCACATAGCAACTTGCAAATTAGAGATTCCAGTGAATCTTATCCTTCAGAAGTAGGTATTTCCAGACAAAATATGCAAATTACCACCAAGGCAAAAACTATATACATATATACAAATTCCTGAAGTATTTCAGAAGTGTATGAGACAATTTATAAAAATGTGTTTTTTTATGATATTGTGACATATATGGTATTTGTCAACTTTCAAAAATGTGTAATATTTGAAATGTGACTACTTTTCCCAGTCTAAGAAAACTCTTACCTAAGTTTGCATTTAGAGTTTTGTGTCCTGGTTGTGCCCCAGCCCTCACATTCCATCCATATGCCCCCTGCTCTCAGGGAGGGAGGCCCACAGATGCCAGAGCAGTGAGGACTCAGCCAGATGTGGCCACACCCTGGACCCTGGATGGAGCGAGTGCTTCTTCCTGAAAACTGCTTGTAGTGTAGTGCAATGAGCTTTGCCACATCTGAAAGACACAGCCCTGGGCAGTGACCTTAACTTCACTGGTTTAGGTGAGGGTTAAGTGAGAATGTCACATGACTGAGCTTTGTAAACTGGGATGTGCAGACATGAAGAGTTACTTTTCCAAGTGTGGTGAGGTGTGCAAGAAAGTACATTTTTAAAACAGATTTTTAGCTGATCCTTTTTGCATAGAGCACCACTAAGAAATGAGGGAGGAAAAAAGAGACCACAATAGGCAGGAGGGAGGGACAGTGTTTCAGGGGAGTCTGGTCCTCAGGCATCCCTTGGGTGCAGCCATCACAAAGAGACCTGACAAAGAGACTCCAAGGAGTGCTGAGCCATCACAGGACAGGGGACAGGTGGTCTGATGTGCCCCCAGACAATGGTGTTTGTCTAGTCCCTGATATGATAAGCTTCCAAAAAGCCCCTTTAAAAACGTGTTCAGCACAAAATAAAACTCCCTGTCCTCAAGAGGAGGAGAGAGGAAGCCAGAATTTATCTGACAAATGGATCACTTAGATTCTGACAAGGCTGATTTGAACTCATGCTATTTGGAGGACAAGTTTGGTTTTGTGTTCTCCAATTGCTGCTCAGGGTTGCAAAATGAGTGATAACTAGCAGAAATCATTCACCATTAATGAAACATACGTTAAACATTTGGATTGGGGGGATAAAGTGGAATCAGTGAAAAAGTAAAAACTTATACGAAGCTCATGTGTCTAAAAGCTGAGAGACTGTGCAGCTAAAAATGTCAGAAAGTCCCCAATGCTCCCAATCACATAAGATAAAACTCATTTCTGGAATAATTGGGCCCATGTGTGGTTGCTATCAGAGACCTAGATCTTTTAGAGATTCTCTTCTTAAAAATGTGCAGGCTAATATTCACAAAGGAAGCATGATTGTTTGGTTTGCATTTCTTTCCACACTACACTGAAGTTATTTTAACAGTAATTGGTTTAGAATGGGGGCTGGGAAAGGAGTAAAGGCTACTGGATCGTAGAAATTCAGAGTTTGCAATGTGCACATTTCTCCAACTTTCTACCCAAGAGTGATGTCCTTCCTGGGAGCCCCTGAGGACAGCTGCTCCTCCCTCCATGGGCTCTCTAGCTGCCAGCTCCTCACCATACCTGGCTCTAAGAGGTTTCCTGAGTTGACCCCAAATCAACCCCCATCTCAGTATCGCTCCTTTGGCTGGAAATCACCTGACTTAATCCCTGAAACATAATCACAGTTGCTAGAATATAAGCGAAGAAGAAACAGGTAAGAGAAAGCTAAAACTCCCTGCACAGACCACCAATGGCAGAATCTTCCACCACAGGTCTGTTCCCAAAAACTTTCTTGTTGTCGTTTATATTTGTGTAGAAAATAAAACAATCAGTTTGAAAACTTTCTGGAAAAACCCTCCTACACCAGAGTTTTGTGTCCAAAAGAACTTTAATATAAAATAATGCCCTTGTTCCAAAAAGATTACTAGGGGACAAAGTAAAATAAACAACAACAAAAATCTCCTTATATTATCAAATTCATGAAATCCCAATACACATTAAAAATATTTCAAAATGTTGTTGTTTCCACTCTTTCTCCTACAACTTTATGTATGGCCTAAAGTAGTCAACAGAAGCCATTTTCAGGGATCAAATCACTTGTGGAACCCCGTGCTGGGCCTTGTGAAAGGCAGAAAGCAGTTACCAGTTCCAGCAGTGTCCACCAGGTCACATCCTCATGCACGAGCCACAGCAATACACGTAGTGCTTAAGGGAGGGGGCTCCAAGCCAGCCCCCCTAGCCCAACTTCTGTGAACTGGGAAGGACAACGGAACAGGGTGTTTTGAGGATAAATAAGTTCGTCCTTATAAAGTTCTCCGAGCAGCACCTGACCCCCAGTCGTAAGTGCTAGCCATTTTCACTGTTTTTACTCATTTCAGTCCAGTTATAGACAACTGTAAATTATTCAGGAATCGATTTCTGGATTGTACATTACTCTGGCGACATTTTCAACATTTGGTTTCATGCTTCTTGGATAAGTTTGCTGTTTTGAAAATGTCCTCCGGGACAGAGAAAAAAATGAAACTAAACGCAGTCCATTTTCTTCTTTTGGGAAAAAAAACAAATGGGCCAGGAATGGAGTTTCTCTAAATAAGGCCAGTGGATGAACCATGGCTGGACAGACCTGCCAGTCGCATCAAGGAGTTTGGATTTCATTTGAGGAGCACTAAGGAGCTACCAAAGGATTTTCAGCAAAGTGCACTCAGCTTTGTGTATTAGGACATGTGGTTGGCTGATCCTCTACTCTCAGGTGTAGACTGGATTTAGTGACTGTTTCTAATGAAGAAAATACAGCAAAAGGATGACACTTCTGAGATTAGGTTACTGTGGAGTCCATCCTGGATGCCTCTCTCAGTCTCTCCCTTATCACACTAAGGGAAGCCAGCTGTCATTGTATGAGCTGCCCTATAGAGATACCCATATATGAAGGAACTGATGCCTCCAGCCAGAAGTCATGTGAGTCAGCTTGGAAGTGAATCCTTCCCCAGTTGAGCCTACAGATGATGAAGCCTCTGACAATACCCATTGCAGGTTTTGAGAGACCCTGAGTCAGAGACACCCAGCTAAGACTTGCCCAGATTCCTGACTCACAGAAATGGTGAAATAACAAATGTGTGTTGTTTTAAACCACTAGGTTTTGGGCTAATTTGTCATGCAGCAGTAGATAACTAATACAGATGATTATTCTGGCTAGTGTAGGTAATACACTGGGGAATAGAAGTAAGACTGGAAAGAAGAAGACCAATAAAATAGCAACCACAGTAACTGAAGCAAGGGAAGAGATGTGTCTGACCTAGAGCAATGTCAGTGATCAAGGTGATAGGTGGACAAAGAACACTGAGGTTAGGGAAAAATGAAAAGGCAGACTTGGGATGAGTATAGCAAATGCATGTGATGGGATCCCATACACTTGTTAGAAGAAAGCTCTAAGTATAACGCTAAGCTATTAAGTGGCTAATCCAAGAAGAAAATACCATTACTTACATAATTCATAAAGTTTACAGTATAAAAATGAACTGTTTTCCAAGGAGCAATCTAGTTATTCTTTATCCTAAGACCAGAGAGAAAGTTTTCCATGGGTATTCAGAAGAAGGTACTGTTTAATGTAGGAAATATATCCACAAATGAAATTATCTCTTTTTTTTGCCTTCTCCCTTGATTGCTTGTGGCATTAATCCAAAGTAAAATTCAGTAAAGACTCTCTGGTTCCCACGATAGTGTCATCAGGGTCACAGTTGATTTAATCCAGGCACAGATTGTTGGATATCTAGGAGAAAAGTTGAACCACATGCCCTTTCTCCACTTAGCTTTTGTCAAGTGTTGAGCAGCACCAAGTTTGAGGTATGCTCCCTGGCTGGAGGTGGAGGGCACTGCTTGTCTATGAACATTTGAGTGTCACCCCTGGCAGAGAAAATGGTCACTGTCACACTAGGAGGGATGTTAGAATGTAAAGAACATTCTAGAAAAAAAAAAAAAAAAAAAAAAGAACATTCTAGAGACAGTGAACATGTAATTTTGGATTTACTCTAGCTCCCAAAGTTCTATAACATAGAGATGAGCTTAAGGTTAGCCTCAAAATCTTTAAAGCAAGTGTAACAAAAGCCAAGAACGTAGCTGTTGATGTGGGAACTCCTATATCTGTTCCCAGCAGAACCCAAGCTTGGTCCTCACTTGGGACCTCACCGGACAGGATGGGCAGGTCCTGTTTAAGCTGTTTCACCTTCAGTAGAATGCTCAGCATTCCTTTCTCACTTTGGAAAGCTTCACATTGGTAGCTGTATTCTAGCAGAATTTGTGAATTCAAGAGATGGATAGAGAAGAAGAAAAGAAAGGAGGTAAAATAAAATATTCATGGGGGAAGAAGTAGTGCTGGGAGATGGCTATGGGTACATCCACTCCTAGCTCTAACAGCCTAGTTGTAGCAGCCTAATCCAGCTGATGTCTCATTGGAAAAGCTGGATAAAATACCAACACATCATCTGAAGATTTTGACGACCTGGTCACTAGAACTTGACCATGATCCCAGAGAGAAGGGAAACATATTGAGGTCAGCTGAGCAATCTACACAGCTCTGCCCTTCCAGGAATTTGTAGAATCACAAAAATCATGGAGCAAAAAGACTGAGCATTCGGCAGTAACATGGAGTTGAGGAGGCAAAAATGGAGGCTCAGGACTTCCAAAATGCCCGGGACTTGAGAGACCAGTCTCCTGGAGAGTAGAAAAATTCAGAAACATGAGCCTGACATTCTGAGCCAAGTTTTAATTTGAGGCATTTTCAGATTTTAAAAACTTGTTGATACTATGGAGTGAATTGTGTTCCCCCCAAAAGTCACAGTGTTGAAGCCCTAACCTCTAGTGTGATAATATTTGGAGATGGGACCTTTGGGAAGTAATTAGGTTTAGATGAGGTCATAAAGGTAGGGCCATTGTGGTGGGATCAATATCCTTATAAAAAGAGATATCAGAGAGCTTGATTATTCTCTCTCTGCCATGTGAGGACACAGTGAGGAGGCAGCCATATCCAAGACAAGAAGTGGCTCTCGCCAGAGCCCAACCATGCCAGCACCCTGATCTCAGACTTCCAGCCTCCAGAACTGTGAGAAAGAAATGTTGCTTAAGCCACCCAGTCTAGGGTATTTGCTATGGCAACCCAAGCTGACTAAGACAGCAAGCTAGACAGAACTTTTGGTAGTCTCGCAATGCTGAGGAGGAAATTTAGTTCTGTGTCTGTCTCTGAGCAGGAGGCCTAGTAAACGCCTTAGGCTTTTAGTGAGGACCCTTAAGAGTCTAAAGTACACTCTACCAGGTCTCAAATCAGCACAATTCATAATTGAATTAATGTGATCTTCCTGTCTCTGTCAGCTTTCCAGAAAGTAGCTAATGTGAATCCTCCCTGGAGGAATATATTATCATCTGGAAGAGCTCTGTGCAGTAGAAATATAATCTGAGCTGCATATGTAATTTAAAATTTTCTGGCAGCTGTACTTAAAAAGCAAAAAGAAACTGGTGAAGTTAATGTTAATAATGTACCTTATTTAACCGATATATTTAAAATATCATCATTTTAAGACATAATAATATAAAAATTATTAAGTATTTTAGATTTTTTTTAACAAGTCTTTAAAATCCAGTGAGTATTTACACAAAACTAGCCATACTTAAAGAGCTCAATAGCCACCTAGTGGCTACCTTATTGGACAGCATATATAGGGCTTCTACAATTTCTTATACACAATGTCTACCATGCAATAAAAAATTCCCAGATACACTAGAAGATAGAGCCAAGAGAAATATATATATAATAGAAACAGATCCAGATATGAGAATGATCAGACACTGATTTTAAAATAACTGTGACTCATATGTTCAAGAAATTAAAAGCCAAAATGAGGGGTAGCAAAAAAAAAGTGATAAGAAAGAAATCAAATGAAAATTCCAGTACTGAAAAATGCAGTAACTGAAATTAGGAGCTCAAGAATGGATTCACACTAGATTGATTTCAGTAGAAGAAAAGATTTGGAAACAGAAAGATAGGCCAATAGAAATGTCTAGAATGACATATAGAGAATTTAAAAGAGTATAAAATACAAAAAAGTATTTAAGAAACAAATGTGACATGATAAAATGGTCTATCATCATAAAGTGCCAGAAGAGGAGAAGAAGGAGATTATGATGGAAGCAATAGTTGTAGACAATTTCTCAAAACTCATGAAACCCACAGATGCAAGAAGTTCAGTGAACCCCAAGCAGGTTAAATACAAAGAAAATCATACCTGGAAACCATCATGGTAAACTGCTGAAAACCAACAGCAAAGAGAAAAATCTTTTGAGCAGCCAGAAAAAAATGTAAAAGATAAATTAACTTCAAAGGGGCAACAGTAAGACATATAGCTGATTTTTCAGGAGAAACAGTGAAAACAGAAGACAGTGGAAAGACATCCTTATGCTGCTGAAAGAAAATACCTGCACAGGACAAACAGATGGGGAGAAATATCTGAGGCTGTTTATCTCATTTCTACAAAAGAAAAATAACCTCCTAGCTGTCCCTTGGTGACCTATACAGCTTTGATATGAGTTTTTACCATTTTATCTTCACCTTTTTGGATCTATACTGCTGATTAATCTTTTGCTTTCCTTATATAACCAAAATATAGCATTACATGAATCCAATTCCAAACAAAATAGTTAATACACAGTTGATGAAATCATGAATCTCACTTTTGAAAATTGCATTTCATTAGTGGGACTTTCCTCCCATCAAATAGTTATAAAATAATGAGGTCATTGCTGACTTTAGCTACACATTCTAGTGACTATTTAGAGGCTATATAGCTTCTTTCCTCCTGCCACACTAAAATCTTTCATCTACATGGCTGGTGAAGTCGTTAAGGGCCCCAGGCTTTTAATTAAGGCTGTCTGAGTAGGAATCCTACACAGGGTATCCTAGGAGTTTGTGAGAGATAGAAGAGATTATCCATTTAGCACAGTGAAGATTTTGTTTTCTCTAATAGGTACAGTATCTATGTTTCCAATAATTTGGCAATGCTAGCAGAAAAAGCAAGTTCTTTCCATAAGTGTGCACCCAGAATAATCAGCTGGTGGCACCTGAGACAAAGCATGTTCCCCTGGGACAGCTTCATGGGGGAGCAGGATCTGCGTGCCCCAGTTAACAACAGATGGTTTCTAAAAGAGGGAAAGGGAAGAAAGGTTGTGAAAGCAATCACACTTCGTAAAACATTCTCACCCTCAGGTGGGCTCTGAGTAAACATTGGCTATGTCCTCCTCCCTGGGATGTCTGACACCAATAGCATCTAGAAACATACAGCTGTTTTGTGGAGAGTTTGTTTATGTCTGTTTCAGTGCTGTGCCTGCTCCTTCTCACTGAGTGTGGTATAGCAATATGAAACTGAAGTTTTATCTTCTGGACTTGGGTTTCTAGTCACTGGAGTCCTCCTTGAGTCTCTTGCCTCCATCCATAAAGCTCTATTTCTTGTCCTCAGCGAGGAGAAATGGTGAAAGCAGAGAAGTGGGGGCTGGAAATGGTGAATTCTTAATCCCTTCAACAGCTATTCTAGAGTGGAGTGAATGGGGTCTCTAGAGTTCATTTTAGTTTCACTGGAATAATTACAGAACTGAGAGAACCATGACATGGTTTTTTAAATAATTTTTTTCAGAAACTGAGAGGCAACATGTGCATTGATTAGATTTAACTTTGTGATTCTAATTTATCTAAATAGAGTGTGATCTGAAACATAAAACTGGAAATCTAGACTCAGTGTTTTTTCAAGTAGACAATGCATACTTATGATGGCTATCTTTACTTTTTCTCTTTTAATCAATGAAGCATTTCACTCTTTTATAGAAGTATAATCTACAGTATAGAAAAAATATGAATCACAAATGCGCATGCATTATGATATGTGTGCCCATCATAAAAGTATACTCTTGATGCATTTTCACAAAATGAAAATGCCCATGTAGATCACAAAAAAAGTAACCTACCAGATTGTCACATCCTTAGGCCCTGGGTTTGGAAAGCTGGGTGGGTGGGGCTCAGAGCTCAGCCTCCACCAGAAAGGGTCATCTTCTCTGTTTTCAGGATTGAGGTTGGGCACTAGATATTGTTTGTAGGGGCAGTAGTAAGAAGGCTCTGCTGCTACAAACCCCAAACGTTTTCAAGTAAAAATCTCATTCTTTGTAAAACTTCAGCAGATGAGAACCCAGAGGTTCAGGGTTGCATTGTGTCCATAGCTCAGATTGTGGGGTGCACTGTCATGACAAAGCAGAGAAGCTAAGACCAGGAGGCAACTGTGAGCTCACCAGCAGAGCCCCAGGGGAGCCCAGGACCCAACACAGGCAAGAGAGCCCCAGATGGATGCAGAGTGTGTTCCAGAGGCAGATGTGTGGGGCACCTCTGGTCAAGGGTCAAGAAATGGACAAGGTACTAGCATTGGAGTGAACACTTGGTCTGTCTCGAGCCATATCCTCCAACAGTGGTTTGGGTTGTGCTCTTGCAAAAAGTCCTGGCCTTCTCAAGAACCAAGAGGTTAAATCCATGACACGAAGTTATTAGCAGAGTAAAGTCCAGACACACCATAGATCCAGGCAACAACTGCAGGAAATTTCAGTTCCAGGTCTCCACACAGGATTTAGCCCAAGTTCTCAGAAATGGTGCAGGTATGTCCCAGGTAATCCAAATTCTGTTCCCAGCCTCCTATAGTAGATGCCATTGTATTCTCTGTCATGGAATACAATTTCACCCTTGCCCTCCGTCTCTGCATGTTAAATGTCCTCATCTGCTGGTCCCTTCATAGATTCAGGGATGTGCTTCTTGGCACCAAGCCAGTTACCTACTTCTCTTGATTTTATGCTAGAACTTTGTGAGCTCACTGTCAGTTCTCAGATTCTTAAATATACCTTTCCTCACGGGCCTCTCACAACTGCAAAAATATTCACTTAGTTGTATTATGTTTATGTTTTCCTTTCCCATAGCTTTTCCTCTCCCTTTGAGAGTAGTATCCTCTAATAAAATTTTAAGGTATCCTTTCTCTAATTTGCCTTTTAAGAAAATATTTCTGTGCTTCTTTTGGAGGCTGCCATATAAAATACATTTGTACTGTTTTTATCCTGCTGCCTCCTGCAGCAAAAACAATTCAATCATCAAATTCCACTCTGTCATTTTTTTTTGAGAGACCACAGTATCCAAACACTAGAGACCTCACAGGGATAATACAAATGATATAAGGGATGAGATGTGGTCCTTGCACTTGAGTAAATGGTGAGAGAGATGGAAGGAACTGGTTGATAAATACCTTACAAGGCCAAGGCTCAGCTAAGCATTTAAATCATCCCTTGAATTCCCAGAGACTCTGAGTAACATCTACAGAAATAGTACTTTCTGCAGCCCTTGTTTATTTGAAAAAAAGTTTTCATCTCTTCTCTGGTAACTTTTAACCAAGCAGACTTCTTACAGCCTGGGATATAGTGGAATCTCAAGTAAATGTTTTGAGATGGATGGATGGATGGACAGATGGATAACTGGATGGATAGATGTACTACTTTATCTGACATTAGATATCCCAGTAGGGAGTTAGCTTGGTGTGGTAGCCTGGTGTGGCTATGTGAAAGTGAAGAAGTTCTTAACCTTCCTTTGTCTTGTGTCCTTATCTGTAAAAATGAGCCAATAAAGGTCAATGATCTCTTCACCTGAAATCCTTGTGGATTTGTTAGGAGTTCAGAAGTTTCCAGAATTTAAGAAACTGGCAGTATAGTATATTACCATTCTTCTTTGTGTGCTTTTTTTTTTTTTTTGAAACGGAGAGAAGGATTTTTTTTTGAATTTCATTTAGTTTTTTTATACAGCAAGTTCTTATTAGTTATCTATTTTATACATATTAGTGTATATATGTCAACCCAATCTCCCAATTCATCACACCACTACCACCACCCCACCCCCGCTTTCCCCCCTTGGTGTCCATATGTTTGTTCTCTACTTCTGTGTCTTTATTTCTGCCTTGCAAACTGGTTCATCTGTACCATTTTTCTAGATTCCACATACATGCATTAATATATGATATTTGTTTTTCTCTTTCTGACTTACTTCACTCTGTATGACAGTCTCCAGATCCATCCACATCTCTACAAATGACCCAATTTCGTTCCTTTTTATGGCTGAGTAATGTTCCATTGTATATATGTGCCACAACTTCTTTATCCATTCGTCTGTCGATGGGCATTTAGGTGGCTTCCGTAACCTGGCTATTATAAATAGTGCTGCAATGAACATTGGGGTGCATGTGTCTTTTTGAATTATGGTTTTCTCTGGGAATTTGGCCAGCAGTGGGATTGCTGGGTAATTCTGTTTTTAGTTTTTTAAGGAGCCTCTATACTGTTCTCCATAGTGGCTGTATCAATTTACATTCCCACCAACAGGGCAAGAGGGTTCCCTTTTCTCCACACCCTCTCCAGCATTTGTTGTTTGTAGATTTTCTGATGATGCCCATTCTAACTGGTGTGAGGTGATACCTCATTGTAGCTTTGATTTGCATTTCTCTAATAATTAGTGATGTTCAGCAGCTTTTCACGTGCCTCTTGGCCATCTGTATGTCTTCTTTGGAGAAATGTCTATTTAGGTCTTCTGCCCATTTTTTGATTGCGTTGTTGTTTTTTTAATTCTGAGCTGCATGATCTGTTTATATATTTTGGAGATTAATTCTTTGTCAGATGCTTTGTTTTGAAATATTTTCTCCCATTCTGAGGGTTGTCTTTCTGTCTTGTTTATAGTTCCCTTTGCTGTGCAAAAGCTTTTAAGTTTCATTAGGTGCCATTTGTTTATTTTTGTTTTTATTTCCCTTACTCTAGGAGGTGGGTCAAAAAAGATCTTGCTGTGATTTATATCAAAGAGTGTTCTTCCTATGTTTTCCTCTAAGAATTTTATAGTGTCTCGGCTTACATTTAGGTCTCTAATCCATTTTGAGTTTATTTTTGTGTATGGTGTTATGGAGTGTTCTAATTTCATTCTTTTCCATGTAGCTGTCCAGTTTTCCCAGCACCATGTACTGAAGAGACTGTCTTTTCTCCATTGTATATCCTTGCCTCTTTTGTCATAGATTAGTTGACCATAGGTGTGTGGGTTTATCTCTGGGCTTTCTATACTTTTCCATTGATCTATATTTCTGTTTTTGTGCCAGTACCATATTGTCTTGATTACTGTAGCTTTGTAGTATAATCTGACGTCAGGGAGTCTGATTCGGCCACCTCTATTTTTTTCTCTCAAGATTACTTTGGCTATTGGGGGTCTTTTGTGTCTCCAAACAAATTTTAAGATTTTTTGTTCTAGTTCGTAAAAAATGCCATTGGTAATTTGATAGGAATTGCATTTAATCTGTAGATTGCTTTGGGTAGTATAGTCATTTTCACAATATTGATTCTTCCAATCCAACAACATGGTATATCTCTCCATCTTTTTGTGTCGTCTTTGATTTCTTTCATCAGTATCTCATAGTTTTCTGAGTGCAGGTCTTCTACCTCCTTAGGTAGGTTTAATCCTAGGTATTTTATTCTTTTTGTTGCAATGGTGAATGGGAATGTTTCCTTAATTTCTGTTTCTGATCTTTTGTTGTTAGTGTATAAGAAAGCAAGAGATTTCTGTGCATTAATTTTGTATCCTGCAACTTTACCAAATTCATTGATTAGCTCTAGTAGTTTTCTGGTAGCATCTTTAGGATTCTCTATGTATAGTATCATGTCATCTGCAAACAGTGACAGCTTTACTTCTTCTTTTCTGATTTGGATTCCTTTTAGTTCTTTTTCTTCTCTGATTGCTGTGGCTAGGACTTCCAAAACTATGTTGAATAATAGTGGGAAGAGTGGACATCCTTGCCTTGTTCCTGATCTTACAGGAAATGTTTTCAGTTTTTCACCATTGAGAATGATGTTTGCTGTGGGTTTGTCATATATGGCCTTTATTATGTTGAGATAGGGTCCCTCTATGCCCACTTTCTGGAGAGTTTTTATCATAAATAGGTGTTGAATTTTGTCAAAAGCTTTTTCTGCATCTATTGAGATGATCTTATGGTTTTTATTCTTCAATTTGTTAATATGGTGTATCACATTGATTGATTTGCATATATCGAAGAATCCTTGCATCCCTGGGATAAATCCCACTTGATCATGGTGAATGATCCTTTTAATGTGTCATTGGATTCTGTTTGCTAGTATTTTGTTGAGGATTTTTTCATCTGTATTCATCAGTGATATTGGTCTATAATTTTCTTTTTTTGTAGTAACTTTGTCTGATTTTGGCATCAGAGTGATGGTGGCCTCATAGAATGAGTTTGGGAGTGTTCCTTCCTCTGCAAATTTTTGGAAGAGTTTGAGAAGGATGGGTGTTACCTCTTCTCTAAATGTTTGATAGAATTCACCTGTGAAGCCATCTGGTCCTGGACTTCTGTTTGTTGGAAGATGTTTAATCACAGTTTCAATTTCATTACCTGTAACTGGTCTGTTCATATTTTCTATTTCTTCCTGGTTCAGTCTTGGAAGGTTATACCTTTTAAGAATTAGTCCATTTCTTCCAGGTTGTCCATTTTATTGGCATAAAGTTGCTTGTAGTAGTCTCTTAGGATGCTTTGTATTTCTGTGGTGTCCATTGTAACTTCTCCTTTTTCATTTCTAATTTTATTGGTTTGAGTTCTCTCCCTCTTTTTCTTGATGAGTCTTGCTAAACGTTTATCAATTTTGGTTTTTTTCTCAAAGAACCAGCTTTTAATTTTATTGATCTTTGCTGTTGTTTTCTTTGTTTCTATTTCATTTATTTCTTCTCTGATCTTTATGATTTTTTGCCTTCTTCTATCTTTGGATTTTGTTTGTTCTTCTTTCTCTACTTCTTTTAGGTGTAAGGTTAGATTGTTTATTTGAGATTTTTCTTGTTTCTTGCGGTAGGATTGTATTGCTATAAACTTCTCTCTTAGAACTGCTTTTGCTGCATCACATACGTTTTGGATCATCATGATTTCATTGTCATTTCTTTCTAGGTATTTTCTGATTTCCTCTTCAATTTCTTCAGTGAGCACCTGGTTATTTAGTAATGTATTGTTTAGCCTCCATGTGTCTGTGTTCTTTACAGTTTTTTCTCTGTAATTGATTTCTAATCTCATAGCATTGTGGTCAGAAAAGATGCTTGATATGATTTCAATTTTCTTAAATTTACCAAGGTATGATTTGTGACCCAAGATGTGATCTATCCTGGAGAGTGTTCCGTGTGCACTTGAGAAGAACATGTAATCTGCTGTTTTGGGATGGAATGTCCTATAAATATCAATTACATCTATATGGTCTATTGTTTCATTTAAAGTTTGTGTTTCCTTATTTATTTTATTCTGGATGATCTGTCCATTGGTGTAAGTGAGGTGTTAAAATCCCCTACTATTATTGTGTTACTGTTGATTTCCACTTTTATAGCTGTTAGCAGTTGCCTTATGTATTGAGGTGCTCCTATGTTGGGTGCATATATATTTATAATTGTTATATCTTC
This sequence comes from Balaenoptera musculus, assembly GCF_009873245.2. Classification (NCBI taxonomy): domain Eukaryota; kingdom Metazoa; phylum Chordata; class Mammalia; order Artiodactyla; family Balaenopteridae; genus Balaenoptera; species Balaenoptera musculus. The sequence continues at coordinate 18,628,046 of NC_045790.1, read as the reverse complement.
TTCTTGGATTGATCCCTTGATCATTATGTAGTGTCCTTCCTTGTCTCTTGTAACATTCTTTATTTTAAAATCTATTGTATCTGATATGAGTACTGCTGCTCCAACTTTCTTTTGATTTCCATTTGCATGGAATATCTTTTTCCATATCCTCACTTTCTGTCTGTATGTGTCCCTAGGTCTGCTGTGGCTCTCTTATAGACAACATATATATGGGTCTTGTTTTTGTATCCATTCCGCAAGCCTGAGTCTTTTGGTTGCAGCATTTAATCCATTTATATTTAAGGTAATTATCACTCTGTATGTTCCTATTACCATTTTCTTAATTGTTTTGAGTTTGTTTTTGTAGGTCCTTTTCTTCTCTTGTGTTTCCCACTTAGAGAAGTTCCTTTAGCATTTGTTGTAGAGCTAGTTTGGTGGTGCTGAATTCTTTTAGCTTTTGCTTGTCTCTAAAGCTTTTGATTTCTCCCTCGAATCTGAATGGGATCCTTGCTGGGTAGAGTAATCTTGATTGTAGGTTCTTCCCTTTCATTACTTTCAATATGTCATTCCACTCCTTTCTGGCTTGTAGAGTTTCTGTTGAGAAACAGCTCTTAACCTTATGGGAGTTCCCTTGTATGTAATTTGTCGTTTTTCCCTTGTTGCTTTCAATAATTTTTCTTTGCCTTTAATTTTTGTCAATTTGATTACTATGTGTTTCAGCATGTTTCTCCTTGGATTTATCCTGCCTGGGACTCTCTGCACTTCCTGGACTTCGGTGGCTATTTCCTTTCCCACGTTAGGGAATTTTTCGACTATAATCTCTTCAAATATTTTCTTGGGTTCTTTCTCTCTCACTTCTCCTTCTGGGACCCTTATAATGTGAATGTTGGTGTGTTTAATGTTATCCCAGAGGTCTCTTAGGCTGTCTTCATTTCTTTTCATTCTTTTTTCTTTATTGTTTCATGGCAGTGAATTCCATCATTCTGTCTTCCAGGTCACTTTTCTGTTCTTCTGCCTCAGTTTTTCTGCTATTGATTCCTTCTAGTGTATTTTTCATTTCAGTTATTGTGTTGTCCATCTCTGTTTGTTCTTTAATTCTTCTAGGTGTTTGTTCTCTAATTCTTCTAGGTCTTTGTTAAACACTTCTTGCATCTTCTCGATCTTTGACTCCATTCTTTTTCCAAGGTCCTGGATCATCTTCACTATCATTATTCTGAATTCTTTTTCTGGAAGGTTGCTTATCTCCACTTCATTTAATTGTTTGTCTGGGGTTTTATCTTGTTTCTTCATTTGGTACATAGTCCTCTGCCTTTTCATTTTGTCTATCTTTCTGTGAATGTGGTTTTCGTTCCACAGGCTGCAGGATTGTAATTCTTCTTGCTTCTGCTGTCTGCCCTCTGGTGGATGAGACTATCTAAGAGGCTTGTGCAAGCTTCCTGATGGGAGAGACTGGTGGTAGGTAGAGGTGGGTGTTGCTCTGGTAGGTAGAGCTCAGTAAAACTTTAATCTGCTTGTCTGCTGATGAGTGGGGCTGAGTTCCCTCCCTGTTTGTTGGCTGGTCTTAGGTGACCCAGCACTGGAGACTACAGGCTCTTTGGTGGGGCTAAAGGCGGACTCTGGGAGGACTCATGCCAAAGAGTACTTCCCAGAATTTCTGTTGTCAATGTCCTTGTCCCCATGATAAGCCATAGCCACTCCCCCACCTCTGCAGGAGGCCCTCCAACACTAGCAGGTAGGTCTGGTTCAGTCTCCTATGGGGTCACTGCTCCTTCATCTGGTCCTGATGCACCCACTAATTTGTGTGTGTCCTCCAAGAATGGCATCTGTGTTTCCCCCAGTCCTGTCGAAGTCCTGCAATCAAATCCCATTAGCCTTCAAAGTCTGTTTCTCTGGGAATTCCTCCTTCCATTGCCAGATCCCCAGGTTGGGAAGCCAGGCATGGGACTCAAAACCTTCACTCCAGTAGGTGGACTTTTGTGGTATAATTGTTCTCCAGTTTGTGAGTCACCCACCCAGTGGTTATGGGATTTGATTTTATTGTGATTGCACCCTTCCTACCATCTCATTGCAGCTTCTCGTTTGTCTTTGAATGTGTGGTATCTTTTTTAGTGAGTTCCAGTGTCTTCCTGTCAATGATTGTTCAGCAATTAGTTGTGATTCCAGCCCTCTCACAAGAGGGAGTGAGTGCACGTCCTCCTACTCTGCCATCTTGAACCAATTCTTACCATTCTTTTTTGACACTAAATGAGTTATGAAAATTTTTTGGCTTTTAGAGCATTTTGGATCTTAGCATTGAACATAGGAGAATGTGAATTTGTCTTCTGTTCCTTAGAGTTCATTTGAGGATAGTCAGAGGATAATAAGCATGTATATTGGTTTACATGATTATTTTATGCCTTCCCCATAATACTAACTATAATCATCAGAAAGTGAGGACAATGTTCCATATTACATATCTGACACACAGCAGGTGTTCAATAAATACAAGTGGTATGGAAGGCAGAAGGGAGGGAAGGAAAAAGAATCCTGACTTCTACATTTCCCTCCACCATGTTCTATCAATGTCACCAGTGTGCTCATGCTCTAAGCTCAGCAAACACGTTGATTCTTGTATTCCTTAACCATCTGCAATGTGCACCCCTATTGGCCACTTCCTTCTTGAAGCACTTCCTTACCTTCCTTGCCTTCCATGACATGGCATCTTCCTGATTTTTCTTCTTTATCTCCATCTCCTCTTGGAGTGCTACTTCATCCCCTTTGTCTCCTAAATGTCAATACTTTATAGATTTCTGCTCTCAGTGCTCTTCTCCTCTCCCTCTACAAACTCAGGATACCTCACCTACTTTCTGGCTTCAATTGTCAGCATGTATGCTGTTGGTTTCCAATCCAAGTCTATCCCTGAGGGAAAGCTCTCATGAACTTCAGATCCACAAATCTATATCCTCTGAGGTGTCCGATAAGCATCCCAATTCCAACATCCTCAGAAGAATCCACCTCGTTTTGTCCAAACCTAATTCTCTCTTTGTGTTCTATTATCGTGAATGGCACCATCGTTCACCCAGGCTAGGACCCAGGGAGGTATCTCTTCCTATTCCCTTAAATCAAATCAGTTGCCAATCCCCGCAGCAATGCCATATCTACCATCTCTAAGTACACCTCTACTTTTACTTTCACCTCCTTTTAGTCACTTCCTTCACGGTGGTTCTTGTCCGAACTTCTTTGATTTACTGCAATAATTCTGAAAAGGTGATCCAGAGACCCCTCCCCGAGGTCCAAGATGCTCTCATGGTTTCTGCAAGGTCATGATCATGCACAAGTAAAAGCCATTCAAAGTGCAAGATAGACCAATAGATTTAGTGTAACAATATTTTTATTGCTATGGCTTCTGATTCCACCTAACAACTAACCTTCAAGAAACTACCACTTGTTGATTTTGGTGTAGTATCAAAGAATAACATGCACACTTATCTGAAAAGACTTCCTTTTCCAACTGCATATCTTTGTAAGTTAGATTTTCTTTGTATATTTCAACCAAAAACACTTGCAACAGACTGACTGTGAAAGCAGATGGGACTTCATCTGTCTTCCATTAGGCCATACATTAAAGAGATAGGGAAAAAGGTAAAACAATACCATTTTTTTCTCTCTAGAGTTTTTTTGGGTTTTGAAAATATAGTTTTGTTTCATAAAAATGTACTATGTTGATATGTAATGTATTAATCATTGTTATTTTAATGAAGTAAATAAATATCTTTCATTCTAATATGGCAAGTATTGCTAGATACAACCCATAAAAACAAAAGCTTAGGGGGTTCCTTAATAATTTTTAAGTGCAAAGGGGTCCTGAGACCAAAACACTTGAGAATTTTTGATTTACTAAAACAACTTTATGACCAGTTTCCTTTTCTCCAATCTTGCCTCTCTCTAATCCTCCTTGGACAAAGTGATTCTCCTGCAAGGCAATGTCATTACATCACTCCCCCGAATAAGCCTTGAGTGGGTCCCCACTTCTCTGAGAGTAAGATGGCTGGCAGGGTGCTTTACGATCCTCCAACCTTATCTCCTTTTACTTCTCCCTCTCTCCCAATTCACTAGTCATGCTAAGTGCCTCACATTCTCTTGTCACATTTGTTCACTCTCACTAGAATTTTCTTTCCATTTTACCAACTCTTCTAATGAGTCAGTTAGGAAGCTGTCAATTACAACAACTTAGAAAAGCCAGCTTAGATTGAACAACAAAAGATATTTATTGGCTCATGTAGCCAAAGAGTTCAAAGTTAGGGTTGGCCTGTCAGGGGCTGAGCAGCAGCTTGGCAGTGTCACCTCTCATCTATCTCTTGCAGAATAAGTTTGTCATAAGGCTGGTTCCCTTCATGGTGGTAGGATGCATGCCAGAAAACTAGAGATGCACACTTCCTTATCGTGCCCAGCAGTTCAGAATCTTTCTCCTCAAGTATTGCACAAAAGACCAGGACTTCCTCTGATAGGAGTATATTAAGTCATTGACCATGGATGACCAGTAAATTGGATTCCTGGACGTCCACAGTAGATGACCCCTATGTATTCCCATTGCAAATGTACTTTCCTATCACTGACACTGAAATAGTGAATAGATTGAAACTGTTTGAAGAATTATTTTTCTCTTGTTTGATTCTAAGCTATATGAGGTCAGGAACTGTTTGCCTTGTTTAATGTTGTGTCTCTAATACCTGATGTAATGAGGGCATGGTATATGGTAGGTACTCAATAAATGTTTGTTGGTTGGAGAAAAGTAGACAAAGGAAGAGAGGCAAATTCAGGTCTTAGCAGAGATCAGGAGAAGAATGTCTGGAGAGAGAATGGCAGATTTTTCCAGTGTCAAAAAGTATGTCAAGTCCCTGTTCTGGGTTTTCATGTAGGAGTGTGGTGATTATTACTGAATATTCAAATACTTCATATCTTACTTGCAAGCTTTAGAGAAGATACAATTTAAAAGTCAAATTTGATTCACAGATTTATATTAGTCTGGTAAAAAAATTTAAGTTTTTTATTATAAAATTGTCAAGTAGATTTTTAAATTATCTTTAAAAATTATTATCTGGAGAATTTTGATAAACACAAGGAGTATAATCCTGAATTTTACATTTTGATATTTCCTTGGTATCATGCCCCAATAACTAGATTTCAGTAGCCCTTCTTTGTGTATTACCTTGAGAAGACTTTTGCAGTTGCCTTGAATACATAGATGAACATTTTGACTATGTGTATGTGAGGAAAGAACAGACTTTTTAAAAACTGCTTATCAAGTATCCTGTCTATACTTTGGAAAGAATCCAATCTGAATGCTTAAAGGTATAGCTTCAGTTATTATGAATTTTAAATGAAGAGAAAAAACTCTATTTTGCTTGAATATTTTTTGGATTATTTGGGTTTGTGCCTAATAAATTTTTTTAAATGGTTATCATTCAGACCCTGTTATCATTCTTCTGTTTTAAAGGAGGGGGGAAATTAAAGGACAACTCTGGATTAATGGCCATGAAAAGGTTTCCAGAAAAAAATCTCAGTTTCAAAAAGTGATTTAATGTCTTCATAAAGCAGGCACACAAATTCTTCTGGAATTGGATTGCATGTGTTGTGCATTGGATTGTGATGTGTTTTATATAGATCATTTCTTTGATCCAAATCCCAATTAGATTTAAAAAGTCAAATCCTGCCACCAAGCCCCAAATGTGCTTCTCAGCTGAGCCTCCCTCACCAGAGGGACCCCTAAGATTTGGTCTCCTCCACTAACCCAAATGGAACCATTAAACTCAACCAAGTGTGTTCCCAGAAAGGGCTAGCTGGTATGTGCCTCTAAGGATCTGAGTTCCTAAGAAGCCCCATCTTGATATTGGCAAGGTGACCCAGGTTCTGTCTAGTGTGAATCCTGGATGGTTTTGCAAAAATGATATAAAACTTGGCCAATATATTAACTATGTCTTTTATTTTCTGTACTTCTGATGCTTTTGTATCTAGGACCTACTGACCTTGGAGGGACTGCCCCTCCCAGGGTTAGCCAATTCCAGAGAGAGTAAATGACCTGGACTTCCCTGAAGGAACATCTCTCATATACACACCAACCCATACACAGCCCCACCCCAACCACCTCCTCTATCAGGCTCTCAGACTCTGGTCCACCATCACCTTCCCTAATAAACACAGGGCCAGGTACCAGACAACCAAGGATATCCCCAGAGCCTGCTGAAATTATTCAAACTAGCCAATCCTAAGCCTGCTTACCCTGCCTCATTTGTTCCTTCCAGATGAGACCACAATAAAGACTCTCACCCACAGATTCTTTCTTTCCCTCTGCCTCCTGACCAACCCTGATGCTTCCCTGTGTGGTCCCATGTGAAGTGGCATGCCCTCCTCTCTGGGGATTTGTAACAAGCTTTCTTTTCAATGGCAGTCATCTCCTGATTTTTGGGTTTCACTATGCCTCACATTTTCTATTAATACACTATATTTTAAAACTGTCAGTGAAGGAGATTTTCTCATCCAGCATCTACGTGGAAGGAACCAAGATAAAGAGAGTCACTCAATAAGAGGGTTCCATCCTTAAGTGCAGGTACTGGACTGAGAAGGACCAGACTGGGCAGAGAAGGTCTACTCCTATGCAGTTTCCCCTCTCCTCATCACACAGCACCCAGTTGAACAAGCTTCTATCTGTCTGAACACCTCTCCACGTGTTCCCATTTAGTGACACTTTCAGATCTTTTTTGGGTCTTGAACTTCATGGTAATCCCCATCTGCCTGAGTTAAGAATGAATGTCACAATAGGACTTGGCGGAAGCACCCACTTTTCTGTCACAGTTTGCAGCAAGTCTTCAGGCTGATTGGAGGAAAATCAGTGATAATATCTGTGACTGAGTGGCTGTTCTCAATTCCCAAACACTTTGTGATGTCTCCCAGAGATAACTGGTTACCTGTGTTCTCACTTTGGGATGAAGAACCTGCAGCCTTAAATAGCAATAAGTACATACCTATCAATAATTACTTTAAATGTCAGTGAACTAAATACTCCAATCAAAAGACAGGGTGGCTGGTTGGATTAGATTAAAAAACCAAGACCCGTCTATATGCTGCTTACAAGAGACTCACTTCAGAGCTAAAGACGCACAGACTGAAAGTGAGGGAATGGAAGAAGATATTTCATGCGGATGGAAATGACAGGAAAGCTGGGTAGAAATACTCATAACAGACAAAATAGACTTTAAAAAAAAAAGTCTATGACAAAAGACAAAGAAGGGCATGAAAAAAGGATCAATACAAGAAGAAGATATTACACTCGTTAATGTACATGCACCCAATACAAGAGCATCTAAATATACAAAGCAAATATTGACAGACATAAAGGGAGAAATTGACAATAATACAATAATAATAGAAGACATTAATACCCACTTACATCAATGGACAGATCATCCAGATAGAAAATCAGTAAGGAAACAGTGGTCAAATCAATAAGGAAACAGTGGTCTCTATAGAACAATCCATCCAAAAACAGCAGAATTTACATTCTTTTACATGGAATGTTCTCCAGGATAGATCACATGCTAGGTCACAAAAAACAAGTCTCAACAAATTTAAGAGAATAGGAATTATATCAATCATTTTTTTCCAACCACGACAGTATGAAACTAGAATCAATTACAGGAAGAAAAATGGGAAAAGCACAAACATGTGGATACTAAACAACATGCTACTAAACAAAGCAACAGACTAATGAAGAAATCAGGGGAAGTCAGAAAATACCTCAAGACAAATGAAAATGGAAATGCAACTTTCCAAAATCCATGGGATGTAGTAAAAACCGTTCTAAGAAGGAAGTTTATAGTGATAAAAGTCTTCTTCAAGAAACAAGGAAAATCTCAAATAAACAACCTAACCTACCATGTAAAGGAATCAGAAAAAGAAGAACAAAGCTCAAAATCAGCAGAAGGAAAGAAATAATGAAGATCAGAGAGGAAATAAAATAGAGACCAAAAAACAAATAGAAAAGATGAAACCAAGAGCTGGTTTTCTGAAAAGATAAACAAAATTGATAAACCTTTAGCCAGGCTAATCAAGAAGAAAAGAGGACCCAAATAAGCAAAATAAGAAATGAAAGAGGAGAAATAACAACCAGTACCACAGAGATACAAAAAATAATAAGAGAATACTACGAACAGTTAGATGCTGTAAGTGAGTGGTGCTGGGAAAACTGGACAGCAACATGTAAAAGAATGAGATTAGAACATTTCCTCACACCATATACAGAAATAAACTCAATATGGATTAAAGACCTGAATGTAAGACCTGAAACCATTAAACTCCTAGAAGAGAACATAGGCAGAATGTTCTTTGACATAAATTGTAGCAATATTTTTTGGATCTGCCTCCTAGGCAAAAGAAATAAAAGCAAAAACAAACAAATGAGGTATAATTAAACTTAAAAGCTTTTGCATAGCAAGGGAAACCATCAACAAAATGAAAAGACAACCTGCAGAATAGGAGAAAATATTCACAAATGATATGACTGATAAAGGGTTAACATGCAAAATACATAAACAGCTCATACAATTCAATAACAACAAAAAACCTGATTAAAAAATGGGCAGAAGACCTGAATAGACATTTTTCCAAAGAAGACATACAGACTAACAGGCATATGAAAAGATGCTCAACCTCACTAATTATTAGAGGAATACAAATCAAAACTGCAATGAGCCATGACCTCATACCTGTTAGGATGGCTTTTATCGAAAAGGAAAAAACAAAATAAAACAAGTGTTGGTGAAGGTGTGGAGGAAAGGGAACCCTTGTGCTCTCTTGGTGGGAATGTAAATTGGTGCAGCCACTATGCAAAACAGTATGGAATCTCCTCCAAAAATTAAAAGTAAAATTTCCATATGATCCAGTAATTTCACTTCTGTGTATTTATCCAAAAGAAACAAAATCACTATCTAGAAGAGATATCTGCACCCCTATGTTCATTGCAGCATTATTTATCATGACAGAGACATGAAAATAACCTAAGTCTCCAACAAATATGTGATATATATAGAATGGGATATTACTCAGCCATAAAGAGAATGAAACTCTGCCATTTGCAACAACTTAAATGAAACTGAGGTTATTATACTTAGTGAAGTAAGACAGAGAAAGAAAAATACTCTATGTTATGACTTATATGTGGAATCTAAAAAATAACACAGAGTAGACCCATAGGTATCAAGAACAAACTAGTGGTTACCAGTGGGGAGGGGAAGGGGGGTCAAGTAGGGAGAGGGAATTAAGAGATACAAACTACTATATATAAAATAAATAAGCTACAGGGATATATTTTAGAGCACAGGGAAATATGCCATTATTTTGTAATAAATTTAAATGGAGTATAATCTATAAAAATATTGAATCATGATGCTGTACACCTAAAACTAATATAACATTGTAAATCAATTATACCTCACAAAAAAAAAAAAAAAATCTTGCAGCCCAAGTGGAATAGCATGCACTGGCGGCCTCATCTGGGAAAATTCTTCACAGGAGAAATGGGATCAGACAGATGACCTGTGGCCAGGTTCTGACTCCATCCTGTACTAGCAGAAGGAAGTCACCTCTGTTAAGTCTCCATTGGGAGCGGGCACTTTATGGATATTATTTAATTTCAAACTCAAAATAACCCTGCAGGTTAACTATTACATTCCAAACTTGTAGAGGACGAAATTAAAGCTGAGAGAGACTAAGAAAGTGCAGAGTTACAGAGCTAATAGCACTTACACAGGAATTCGAACTTGGGTCTTGTTGGTTTCAAAGTCCTTATTGTCATCCCAAACAAGCTGACCTCCCAGAGGGTGACCTTGGGCCATTTACTCAAACACTTTACACTAACAAGTATGGAAGGAGTACAGGCTTGATCACTTAACTCCTCTGAGGTCTGAACCTACTTCCTAAGAACACCATGACCATCAGATGAGCCAGGAAAACCACTTTGTAAAGTGTAAGTCTGTGCCCCCTTGTGAAGTATGTCACCTTTGTCACAAAATTTATCAACATCAGGTCCCCATGAGGTACCCAAGGCAAACTTGTGCACGAACTCCACGCCATCAGCAAAGGCCAGCACAGTTTCCTGGTTTCAAGGCTATAATTTGCAAAGGATTGTTTGTCTGTGCCATGCTTCTGGTCAGATAGAGAACAGGCCTGCTATCTTTTAATTGTATGTGTTAGAAGCCACAGCTAATTCAGGACAAGCTAAAACATTTGAAATCAGTCCCAGAGTGGAAGAGCATCAGATGGTATTCCAAGCAGTGCCACGTTACATAAAACAATGAAAGGAAGAGAAAACAATACAACAGGGTGTGTGATGCATGCCCACCTTTTCTAAAGACTGGCTTCAGACATGACTGTTGTGATTTTATTCGAAGAAGAAATTTTCATATGACCTTCTGGAAATCATCTGGACATGGCTCACATCCCACTGATATTTAATTTTACAAAGGCACAGAGGCTGGGAAAAAATGTGTGGGCAGTGCTGGATAAAAGTTCACGTAATACGTGGGTGAATGAAGGAATGATGAGGAGATGCAGACCTTCCCTGACTCCGCTGTGAATAGGTCAAATGTGGGAGCTCAAACCCCAGCATTGTTTTCTGTCTAAAAGGTGCTCCTAGGAATTTCCTCTCACATTAGAAAGTCATAGCCCAGTTTATTGTGTGGCCTGTCTTCTTTTAACTAAATATTGGTGTCTATCTGGTTCTCCCTTGTTTATTATCCTGTTAAAATTGTTAGAAAAAAGGCAATCATCATGTCTCCTTTAAACAAAAGTAGTCTTCTTTATCAGAATATGTTTTGCTATGTTTCAACACATATTCAGACACAGGAGGTTCTCTGTTGCCTAAATGAAGTGAACACATTATGGAATGATGTTTATGTGTTGTGATTGTTACAATCTTGTCTTCACGATCCTAACTTGTAGAAGGAGACGTTATCTTTGTTGAGGGTCTCCTCTCTACAAGATCTCCACTCACAGCAGTTAAGTAATTTGTTGGTCCACCTTGTGAGGCATGCTGCATTCTTTACTGAGCCCCATGTAGATGCTGGGGACAAAAAGATGAGGGCATCGCAGTCCCTGACCTCAGGTCACCCTCATACCAGGAGGGGTGGAAGGGTATGTAAAGTTCTGTTAAAAGCATTAGAGAAGATTCTGTCATTTCTATCACAAAATTATTTTCAGAGGACTATGCAGTCAAAAAGTAGGTCAAAGCTGGGTATTTATGCAAAAGAATTGAAACCAGGTCTCAAAGGAATATCTGAATCCCCAAGTTCATAGCAGCATTATTCACAAGATACAAGATGTGGAAGCAACCCAAGTTTCTATCAGTGGAAGAACAGATAAACAAGTGTAGTATATACATACAATGAAATATTGTTCAGCCTTAAAAAGGAAGGGAATTCTGACACATACGACAATATGGACGAACATTAAGGACATTATGCTAAACAAAATAAGCCAGTCAGAAAAAGACAAATACTGTATAATTCCACTTATATGAGGTATCTAGAGCGGTGAAACTCACAGAAGCAGAGAGTGGAATGGGGATTGCCAGGGACTGGGGGCAGGGGTAGTGGGAGTTATTGTTCAAGGAGTTCCAGCCATGCAATGTGAGTAGGTTCTAGAGATATGTTATGCAACATAGTACATATAGTCAACAATAATGTACTGTTGTCTTAAAAGTGGTTAAGAGGGTATATTTATATTATGTGTTTTTTTTATCACCTGCAAAGAAGCAGGGCAAGGTCAGAGATGACCTTGAAAAGGCTGGGTCTCCATTGAGTCCTCCCAAGAACACTGTGAAAGACAGTATTGCCCCATTTTACAGATAGGGGAGTTTCAGGTACATGTGATGTGGAAGCCCATGATTTTCCATTATCCCCCAATGTCTTTTCCACAAGTCACTAAGTCCATATGACTCATCTTAGAAAATTTGCACATGGAAAATCAGAAAGTGCAGAAATTGTTATAGCATCTATTGTCTGCAAACCAAAAATGACTAAATCAAGAACCAACAATTAGGGGAAAATGTACTAAACATTGAATTTTGTTTATGTATATTTGTTTACTTAACTGCTATTGGAAATGATTTAAGTTTCTTACAAAATCTACAAGTCTTTAAAGCTGTAATGTGAAAACTGTCTTCCAAACAATGATTTCAATCAAATGGAGCCAATTTACTGAATGAGGCTTCCCAGAATGTGCTTTTGAACACTACCAACAACAGCTCCAAACAAACACGGGTGCCTCCCAGCAGGAAGGAGAACACAAGATTCTTAGAAACCTTAAAAATAACCTGAAATATAATTTTGTGAAGAAACTCATATATCTTCCCTCCTAAAGCAGTATTTGGAATTTTTGTTCATTGTTGTTTTGTTTGAAATACAAACAGTAATTCAATATGATATACCAGTAAAACACACTATGCTTGTCCCCAAAGAGAAAATATGAATTCCCAAAAAACCTATAAATAAGATGAGTAATAAATAATACATCTGGTGCAATGTTGTTGGGTTATAACCATTGCTTTTCTTGGTTGTTAAATCAATCACAGTGGAGGCAAACTGTTCACATGGTGATATTTCGTGCATGGTTCTCAACTGAGGGATACTTTGTCCCTCAAGGACATTTTTGATTGTCATGACCTGTGGGTACTACTAGCATGTGGTGGGTAGAAGTCAGAAATGCTGCTAAACATCCTTCAATGAACAGGACACCCCGCCCCCTGCTAGTAAATAAGTATTTAGTCCAAAATGTCACTAGTGCCAAGGTTGAGAAATCCTCTCTTATGCCATAGAAAGAATAGAAAGAAATTCTTTCTTATAGAAAGAATAGGCAATTTTATTCCCTGCCAGGAAATAGATCCTCAGGAAGCACACTGCTCATGGCTGGGAAATGTTTATTTTCAACTGTGGTATTTTTATACAAATGACATCAAGTCATCCAAAAGGAGACAGAGTGATAGAATGCAGGCACCAGAGAAACCAAATACTTTTCAGAGCTCTGCACTGCCTTTACATCATATCGAAAAGACAGTACCACTTGGAACAGGACCAAAATGGTACATTTCCTTGATTTGCTCACCAGACCTCACAAGAGAACCACATCAAACTCAGTACTCAAGATTCCGTGCAAGTAAATATTTTTTACGTACCATGTAAGTCTCATGTATTCAAACATTTTATTATTTAGTTCAATTATCCCATAAAAGGTTTCACTTGTACACAGCATAACAGGATTAAATTAAAATTAGAAAAAAAATCAAGTCCATCAAACTGTAAATAAAAAGGGAAATAACAGGAAGTCAACCCAAGAGGCAAAACCTTTCACATAAATTACATAAGCAGGGTTACCCCAAAGAAATCAAACCATCTATCCCATGCTCCTTATCCTGTTGGCCCTTATGTGTGGATGGGATGATCTCGTTATGTTGTTACCCAATTGTCTCTGACACGTTTCAGGATGTCCATCCTTTCTCTCATTCCTACAGTTGCTTGTCCACTTGCTTAGTAGTTTTGTGCTATTATATAATAAACATTTGAGACCCTTGATGTATGTCTTCTTTATCTACTGCTGAAGAACGAATTACCCCCAAAGTTTAGCAGTGTAAAAGATGCACATTTATGATCTCACAGTTTCCGTGGGTCAGGAAACTGAGCATGACTTATTTGGATCCTCTGCTTCAAGATTTCTCACAAGACTGCAATCACATGACAACTGAAGCAGTCTCAATCCGAAGGCTTAACCAGGTAAAACTCTACATCCAAGCTCACTTGTACAATTGTCAGCAAAATTCAGCTTCTTAAAAGCTTTTTTTTTTAAACCCTCACTTCTTCTCTGGCTGCTAATCAGCGGACACCATCAGTTCCTTGACAGATGACCCTCTTCATCACAGCAAGTTTGCAGAAAAGTCAGAGAGAGAATGCCAGTAGGATGGGAGCTCCAGTCTTTTGTAACCTAACCTCAGATGTGTCACCCCATCCCATTTGCTATGCTCTATTTGCTAGAAGCAAATCTTGAGGTCCACACTCAAGGGGAGGGGGACACACAAGGTTGGGCCCCACTGGGGACCATCTTATGAGGCTGCCGACCACAGTGTGCTGTTGGGAAAACTCTTGCTTTCCTTTTGAGAAGGTTCAGTGGGGGGGGGGACTTTCTTCCCCTAGAGACAGAGACAGATTCAAAACTTCCAATTTCCCTTTATTTCTTGTCAAATGTGATGCTAAGCATTGCGTAGTTACGAGTAGTATTTTAGTCACAGCAGTCCCAGACCACTGAGCCAGTGTGACTGTGTGTCAGGTGGGTGGTTATGCAGGGTTTTGCCTTCAACTATCCCCCCACCCTGTAGGAGCAACCAGGCAGAGGTGGGGCTGTATGTGACTACTTTTATCACCTTCTGCAGAGCTGCTCAGAATGTCCAGCACAACTTTCCCTCCATCTATTTTGGGAAGTAATGTGATAGCTTTCTCCACAATCATTTACTGAAATGTACATATCAAGATATAAAGCAAGTGAATTCTCTGGGAATTTGTAGTTGTTCTCTTTTCTCCTGACTTACAGCAGATATGCAACCCATCTTTTTGGAAGTGTTTGAAACTATCCTGTTCAACAGTATTCACCAGTAACCAAAGTGTAATGACCCCATCTTCTTCCCAGGAGAAGGACATAGGGAATGGAATTTCAGGTTAGAGGAGGGTCCTGGGGGCCTCCCACACTTATAAACCCCTCAATACCAAAATCAGCAGCAAGGTGCCATCCCTTATTCCCCAGGAGAGGAGCCTGAGGCTTGGGTCCCAGGAAGGAGTGAGGGTAGGAGGGGGAATAGTCTGAGTCATGGAAAGAAGAAAAATAGAGGAAAATGCTTGCCCAAGTTGACCTCACCTTCTTAGGAGCACAGCTTATGACTCTATCTCACCAGCGTCTGCCTGTGTGACTACATCTCCAGACAGTCCATCAGGGAGGAAGAAGAAAGGGCTTTTCCATTGGTGAGCAAGTCACCCCATTGAGAACCGGCTTCCTTTACCTCTGGCCAACAGAGAATCCCCAGGGGCGGGGATGCTGTCAATCACAGGGCCACATATGATAGAAACAGAGCGCAACACACCTTCTTCCAAGGAAGAGAGAAATGTCTACTCTGCAGCTTTTGAGAATTTAGTTGTTGCCAGGCCATCTTCCTGGAGAGGTCAAATCACATCAAACAGAGAATGTGGAGGGCAAATCTAGGCTGGTGTATACTTGATTACAGTACTTGAATTTGAAGGGTTTCACTAGGCTAAGGACTTTGGATGGGTCTAGGAACACTGCACCAGGTGTCAGAAGTGGGTATAGACAGCAAGCCCAGGTATGTGGCAGTTGAAGAGATACAGGAATCACCTGGGACCTGGGAGCCCAGGATCCCTACAGCAGACTTCTCTGGCAGCTCAGGTAGAGGTAAGAAGATGAAACCAGGATTGCAGGAAGCCAGGCATAGCCAGGCAACTTGGAGCCCCACTGGGAGTGAGTACACAGGACCCAGACTGGGGAGATGTGCTGACGGGTCTCAGGTGTCAGCAGCACATCAGGCAGTTGCACAAGTCTATCCAGCACATAACTATATCAGGTACTACGTTGAGTAATGGGATTTAGCAATGATCAAGACAAATAATAATAAATAAATAAAGCCTTCATAACCTTTGGGATAAGCACTAGATAGGAAGTAAACAAGGGGATGGGGGAAAAAATGACTGGCTGTAGTAGACACTAGCAGTGCCCACCCCTGTCCCCTCATTTCATCCCACAGCTGGCCTGGAACAGCTTCCTACATGACCACTGTTTCCACAGCTTTCTGCCTGGAGACATTCTCTGGCTGCAGGAGTGGGCTCAGCCCATGTGCAGGGCAGGTCGGAAATGCTGGAGAGATATCACCCCAGCAGTGACTCCCCAAGCTGCCTGCCCTTCAGGGGACAGTTCTGAGACTTGTTCTACATAACCAGTCAAAGAGTTCCCAACAGGCCTGAGCCTCATTTGCCCACAATATTCCCTTCCTTGTTTGACTTCTGCACCCTTCCCAGTGCTTCTTGGAATCACACCCACCCAGGTGAGCCACTTGCTTTTAAATTCTTGTTTGGGGAGGCACGTAAGACACTGCCTTGCATGTCCCAATGAGGCCATGACAGAGACCCCAGTTCACAGATTTACAAACTCTCCTTTGCCCCTGGGCATTGTATGTGCTGCTCCTACCTGGAATAGACTGTGTTCACTCAGCTCTCAATCTGGAAGCTTCCTGCTCATTGTCAAGGACTCAGCTTAGTTGTTGATTCTGCCAAAGTGTCTTCCCTGACCACTGTGTTGAGGGGTTCATCCTCCCTACACTCCCCCATCGCAGGCACTGCACACTCTATATTTATATCTCTCTGTCTCCTCCACTAGAATGTGGACTCCATAGAAGGCATGAGCCATATGCTCACTGTGCTTTTATTGTAGCATGTTATTACTGTAGCACAGTGCTGAGAGCTTCCGATGTACTGGATGGATGGATGGATGGAGTGAGTCAAGGTAGAACTTGGGGGTCTGATAGCCACCTGCTATTTAGTTATGGCTCTAGAATTTCTACTTAGAAGGAACTTGGAAGTGGCAATTGTATTGGAAAGAAATTTTTTGTAACTCTTGATATAATACTTTGGACAGGATTGAGAAAATTATGAAAAGATTGGAAGAGATCTGTTGGAGATTAAGGAGCTAAGTTCCAGCTCCCTCTGAAACTAGCACTTTGTGTAACCACAGCTCTGTGATAGATTCTGCACTAGGTGCTAGAGATAAAATGGGATGCGAGACTGTGGGTATGGGCCTCAGTGATCTCACAGACTAGATGCGAAAGGATACAGACGTAGAAAGAGTAATACGTCTACAAGGGAATTTATGCTGAAGGCAGATTGTCTTGAAGAGGGACTGTTTCTTGACCAGTGGCAACTGAAGCCATTGAAGAAGCTGGAGTTGAGAGGACTTGAAGTCCAGCCCCAGAAAAATTGGGAGAAGGGAAGAAAGTAAGAGTGTGACCAAGTCACCATGAACAAAAATATTAAGTTTGTTTGGAGACTAATAAAAAAAGCAGAGAGCTTATGTGGGAAATATATGAAATGAAATAAAGGAATCCAGTAATAAAAGTCATTAAGATGAAGGACTTGGGAGCCACAGCATCCACTTTCAAAGTCTAGCTCTTCCTTCTTGATTCTGGGCAAGTTATTTCACCATATTGTGATTCAGTTTCCTACTGTGACATGAGGTGGCAGTAGTACCTGCTTGAGGGTGAGTGGGAGAACTGTGCACGGCACATGGTAGCAACTACTACAATGACCAACGCCATTGGTGTTTGTTATTCTGCAGACAACCAGGCATCATAGGAGGATGTAGGAGAGGGGATAAAAAGCACAAAGTGATTGTCTAGGGAGGTTCATGTACCTGAGTCTGCATCCATGGTGAATGGGGTGGGGATAGAGGCGCTCATCCAGGCAGGAGTTGATGTGGACCAGCTCTCGCAGAGTCACAGTGAGAATGGAAGGAGGACCCAGAAATGTGGGCAGGTCAATGGCGACCAAGCAGGCTTGAGGGGCAGATGTGAGGGTTGAGGGAGGGCTGCTAATTAGCTGCTCCAGCCTAGGTTGATTACAACAACTAGTTCCTCCTTCTATGTGTAAAGAGTGCTCAATAAATACTGATGATTCAAAGTGAAATTAAATGCATTCTAGCCATCTCATGGCCCATCTCAGCACAAGGTTGAATGTAAAAAATCAATTCAGCCCCCAAAGTAATTTAAAAGTGGCTCAACATTTCACCGCATCCTACTGAGAATACCATAAAGAAGGTATAGTCATAATGCCCAAAACACTTTCTTAAAAATTCCCTAGCTCTCTCATTTGAAAGGTCTCTCTTATACCTGGGCTTCCCAGCCCCTCGGAACTACCTCAGACCAGCTTGCTGAGGCTCCTATTTCTCTTCCTTACTCCTTGACTCTTCAATTTTTGTGCTTTTGTTTGGGTTGAGGTTTGTGTTGTTTTATTTTGTTTTTTTCAATTTTCCTGTTCCCACATTTCCTGGATTCCATTGGGAAAAAACTAAAACAGTCAAGCTATGACTCTTACCCCAGAATCTTTTCTCTCCCTCTCCCCACCCACTTCATGGTACTGGTGATAACAGAGACTACAGGTCCCTATAAATTGTATCTTTTCTTTTCTCTTTGTCACAGAAGTGACAAAGCCCTTGACTCTTCTTTCACCTACGTTGCTGAGACTTAAACAAAATTAAATCCAGTCCGAATATTCATGTTTATTTAACCTTGAATGAGAACTATCAAAAAAGAAAAAAATCCATTCTCCTTGTGATTCATTTTGAACTATAGCCATGATAAAAAAAAAAAAAAAAAAGTCAATTTCATGATCCCTAACTATCCAATTGCCACTCAAATTGGGGTTGTCCAACCCTGGGAAAAACGGAAAGATAAACAGCAAGGGACACTGGAGCTTTTAGGCTGAAACCAGTGGGCAGGATATTAAGAAGAAGAAGGGGCGAAAAAGAATGAATTCTCAACGTGCACAGGTGCATGTGTGCACACACAAGTACACGAACACATACCTTTCCTTCTTCATGTGTGTTATGGCTATTGAACCTAAATAATTAATACGTATGCCTTTTTTTCAACTGCACACAAATTACCAAGAGAGTGTACCAGCAGATCCCTGTTGGCCATAGGGAGGTTTTCAGATTGCCTTTGCTCCTCATGTTCTGCAGATTCCAGCTGTTTGCCATGAATACTGACCACCTGTCCCCTAAGAGAGGCCTTGCCTCAAGAGTTGGTCCATGGCCCCATCAGAGCACCCACATGACTCCCTTTTCTGTGGTGAAGGGGGTCGACTGAACATCCAGATTCAGCAGTTAGGCTGAAAGCCCTGGATTCAACTCCCTGCTGCTTCCAGTTCATGCAAACTGTGATTTGAACAGCACTGTCCTTATAAAGTACAGGTTCAAATATTTTGCAAACAGTAATTGAACTGTGAATTAGACCTGCCTTCATTTTACCTAGCTGCTTATCACCTTTTCTTTATCTCATTGCAACAAAGTTGTTCTGCAATATAGTAATAATATCTTAAGAATTATAAATATTAGAGATAGCCCCCATGAATATATTGCATAAATACGGCGACTTTGCAGAGAGGACATATTTTTATGTGATTCATTTTTTAAATTAGAAAATATTCTAAGCACACTGAACTGTCATGGACACCCATGTACCCATTATCCAGACTTCATAAGTTTTGTCATAGTTGCTTCAGATTTTCTGTAGTTGAAGCCCAGTTTGTGCTGACTTATCCATCTGCCTTTCTTTCCACAGTGCACCAGGATGGAGAAAGGGCTTCTCCTCTTCTTTTTTCTAGTTGGAACCCCCTTCGACATAGAACTTTATGACTTATTCCACCAAGCTTATCTCTTGATATGTTCACTGAATTTAGAAAATCCTTTCTTTCTCAGAAAAAGCTAGTAACAAGCCTACTTTCTGGATGTGAACTTAAAATCATCATCACCATCAACATAATCATCATCACCGTCACCATCACCATCATCTCTACCACCATCATCATCATCATCATCATCATCATCATCATCTACAGTCTCAGCTGACCCATTGATTCCAGCTGGCCTCTGCCTTTCTCCAACACACTGAAATCCAGGGCTCTGAAGGGTGGGAAGCTTCAGAGCAAAAATATTCACAAGATAGGTCTGAAAATGGTTTCTAAAATATTACTTTTGTTATGTGCCTAACTACTCCAGGACCAAAAAACAGAAGCCCCAATCACCCTCTGTATCAGCTGCTGTAAGTCATCTGAGGCTCCAGGAGGGTCTTGAGGTGTCTTCCTAAATGGAGAATCCAAGAGGAGACATATCCAGGAAGCAATGGAGGTTGTCTTTTTTTTTTTTTTTTAATCTAACCCTCAAAAAGACAGCATCCCCACCGGGAAATCTACTGAAGTGGGACATGTACCTGGGGCATGGTGCCCATCTGTCTTAGTCTGTTCGCCATTCAGTATATGTGCAAATATTGACTTTCCAGGGTTTTTTATAATGACCACAATCCCAGATTCATTTGGAGTCCAAGACTTACTATGACACCATTTTGAATTCCATAATTTGGTGCTTATGTCGTTGAGCACTGTGAGAACAGCCCTCTGGAGGGCTTCACAAAAGTTCTGGGGCGTGTGATTCTATTCAGAGGTGGCCACCTCCCACAACCTATTCTAGCATCTTACTCATGGCTGGTGAACTCTCTCTCTACCTCTCCTTCCATTCCAAGGGTGCTGCCATATGTTGAGATAGTAGCTGTCTAGAAAAACTCAAGATTCCATTCTCTGGACTCAGCCTTTTAGAGGCTTTTGATTCTATTTGGTCCAGAGGTTGCCAGGAAACACTCCCTTAATCCCCACTTACTTGTGAGGACCCTCCTTGCTGGTCTCTCATCTTTGACTTTCTTCCCCATCACCTCTCACCCCTCTGGCTTTTTATCCCTCTCTCCACCCACCAACCTCCCAAATATCATTCAAACAAATCTGTGTTTCTCCCCCACTTCAATGGGATAGGAGGTCTGTAGGGACCAGAGGGAGTTCTTCACGTTCTGTGCCTTGCTGGAAGGGAGACTTAAATTCTTCAGAGATCTGAAGAGATCATCTAGAAAAACCTATGAACCTTTCTTGCTAATATTGAACACCTCTTATATCATATACATTTTGTGCAGACAGTGAAGACTTCTTCTACCTCACCAAAGGACACATCCCACCCACCTCCACCCCAACTCCAGTGGTGTGCTGAAGCTGGCTCATACCAGTTGACAAGAACCAATTTTTAATTTGTCAGGAATTTCACCTGCTGGTCAACATTAAGGTGGTAACTTGAAATTAGCCACAGTGGAAGCAGTTATACCATAGAAATGGCAGGTGTTATAAATCAGGGTCCACCCCTGCAGGAATGTTAAACCTTTACCAGCACATCTCTGCCCCTCCAAAAAAGAAGGTGTGGGAAGAGGGGGAATGGCATCCTAATACTTAAATAAAAGTTTATAAAATAGATGTAAAAAGTCAGCCATGATCCCAAAGTATTTTCTCCCAATTTTTGTCCTCAGGCAAATATATGTTTTCCTTTTAACCATTATTGTATATCTGTAACTTTTATTTTTTTGGCATGCATTTTTCATGTCACCGCTCACCTTTTGTAATTATCACTTTAACACCAATTCCTCTACTTGTTCATTTTTCATTCCCATGAATATTTTAGAGCTTATAGCACTCTTCATTTTTAATATTTGTGTTCTGAATATGCATCAGTAATTTCCCCTAATTTATTTAGGTTCCTCCTTTATTGAAAACACTGAGAAATGGAATTGGTATGTTCAAGGGCAGCACATTTTATAACATGCTGCTAAAAAAGTTTAGAAAAAACAAACAGGGTATAGATGCCTCTTTCCACACATATTCTCAAACCCTTGAGTATAATCAAAATTTAAAAAAAAAAAACCTTTTCCACTGGAATAAGCAAATCCTGGGTACACCGTGGCTCTAATTTGCATTTTATGATTAGAAATGAAGTGGAGCAACTTTTCACGTGTTTGTCATTTACAGTTTTTTTCTGAAAATATCTTTTTTTTATCCTTTGCCTATTTTTCAAATGAATTGTTCTACCTTTTATTATTGATTTATAGGGGCACTTTTTACCAATATTTCACCTATTAAATATGTTGCAAATACTTTCTACCACTCTCTTAATTATCTTTTAACTTTGCTTGTCATCTATTCTGCTGTACATAAGTTCTAAAGCTTCATGTTAGTAAATCTGACAGTCTTTTCACTGATGATTTCTGTATTAGTCCTGGCTGCAGGTTTATATTTAAACTCCATAATCCCAGTGAATTTACACACACACAAATAATTTTATTTCTAATTCAGAAGTTTCTGGTCTAATAACCCTT
This sequence comes from Balaenoptera musculus, assembly GCF_009873245.2. Lineage (NCBI taxonomy): Eukaryota > Metazoa > Chordata > Mammalia > Artiodactyla > Balaenopteridae > Balaenoptera > Balaenoptera musculus. Next base: position 18,606,031 of record NC_045790.1, on the reverse strand, counting down.
CCTGGTTGCTCTCCTCCAGATTCAGGGATCTGAGGTCCTTTCATAGCATCCCTGCCCTCTGCAGAGTCCTTCACTCCACCATGTGAGTGGGAGAAGGAAAGAGCAGACAACGCTGCTCAGAAGCCAGCAAGGGCTGAACAGGGCCAGCACACGTCACTGGCTCCCACATTCCCCCAGCCAGAACTCACTCACGTGTTCCTGCTCTGATGCAGGGAGGACTGGGAAAGGTCATTGTCCTGTTCGCCCAGGAGAATCAGGGGACAGTTGGTGAACACATGGCCTATCTCTGCTACAGCTCTGGCTTTGCTTCTTGCTTCAGAAATCCTTCAAAGGGCTGCAATGTCTCTCCTATGTTCCCTTCTACTATTTTTTTCAGATGGTGTTCCCCTATTTAATCCATCTGGAGTTTACTTTTGAGACCATACTAAGGGTCTCAATGAATAATCACTTATCTCAAAACCTCCGACTAAAAAGTCCTCTTCCTACTATTTTGATATACCTCTGTTTTTGTCCCAGTTTTATCGAGATATGAACAGCATATAATATTGTATTAGTTTAAGGCATACAACATAATGATTCAATATATGTGTATATTGCAAAATGATCACCACAATAAATTTAGTTAGCATTCACCACCACACATAGTTACGAAAAATTATTTTCCTATGGTAAGAACTTTTAGGATCTATTCTATTAACAAGATAGCCATCGTGCTACACATTACATCCCCAGAACTTATGTATCTTATTACCGGAAGTTTGTACTGATATATTACTTGACCAAACTGAATTTTCATATATAAGTGCTTCTGTTTGTGGACTCTCTTCTATTTCTTTTATGTGTCTATCTTTCCTGAGTCAGTTCCACCTTGTTTTAATTCCTCTGGCTTTCTACTATGTTTTCATATAACCAATCCCTCTCCTTTATCTTCTTTCTCAGAAATGTCTCGGCTATTCACACATACTTTCTTTTCCGTATCAGCGTCATCATTTTAAACATCCCGTTACACAGATATATATAATTTATTGACATTGGAATTTTCAAACTTTTTACTGCCATGATCCTCCATGTAGCTAAAACTTTGTTCACATTCACATTAATTTCCCCAGGGTAATTTTTGGAAGTGAAACTGCTAGGTCAAAGGTTATAAACATATTTAAGGGTTTTGGTATGTGCTACCAAATTGCCCTCCAAAATGGCTGTACCAAATATATTGCCAGTAGCAATATATGATAGTGCTTTTTTCTCCACATGGTTGTCGGCTCTGAGTATTATAATCTTTTAAAAAATATTTAATCCAATGAATATTTTATTTTATTATGAATTCAGTTGAATTCAAGTAAGGTCACCCTTACATTCTTAGATGTTTTCATTTCTGGCATGAATTGCTTACTTATGTCTTTATTGCAAAGGATCATTAATTATAAATGATTTGCTGTAAGAAAACCAACCCAGTGCAGCTGTAGCGGCTCATCACCAGGAATAACAGGTTTGCCCCGTGGCTCCAAAAGGGCCTGTTGTCTGTCACTGATGTGGAAATTTGTGGAGCATCTCGTCTGATGCAACACCCTCTTCTGGATAAATTAATTGGGGGGAGTTTTGCTACAGGAAGCGTTGAGGTCACCCAGAAGGTGCTCAAGCAGGGTGAGCCTTCAGACACTTCCCCAGGATGGGGTCCTTTGATCCCTGGTTGTGGACTGTCCCCAGCCCCACGCAGTGCACACTGACCAGGGAGCAGTGACCTATCCCATCCCGCTTCCACGCACGCATCTCTCTTAGTATCTTCCCCTGTCGTGCCCCTACCAAACCCGCACAAGCTGCCAGTCTGGTGGTGTGGCCTCTCCCTGCATACAGCAGGGACGCAGCAAGCTGCTGGAAGCTTCCGCTGCCTTTATACTTGGACCTCTAGCATGAGGCCCCCTAAACATGAGGTGGCTGATGTTTGTGGGCTGGGATGGGGGTGGGGTGATTCCGCAAGGATGGACGGGCACAGGACCTCTTCATATAGAATGCCAAGGTGCGGGAGAGTGTCAGACGTCATCACGGGAAGTCCCTCCAAGTGCGCGCCCACCCTTGCAGAACAGAGCTGCCTGAGTGAGGGGAGGGAGACGCCCACTGCCTTTGCCCATGTGAGTCACCGGGAGAACAGCCGGAGGAGGTGGAACGCAAAGGCTGAATACCCAGATGTGATTTCTCACCCGGAAAGCTCTCCAGGCCAGCTGCTGACCCACTTGGGACTGTCCTTTGTGCATTCATGATGAACATTCTGAAAAGACCTGTTGTTGAATTCTTCTGCTATTTTGCAACGTCAACAGACATGGTGCTCTGAAGTGGCAAATGAGGCCCGGCTTTGACAAAGCTCCTTTATCCCCCATGAGGCAGAATGAGTTAAACGCACTTGGAGAGGTGAAAGGTCCCAGAGCACCGGGATGCCGGCCTGGTGCCTGGCAGGAGGGAAGCCTAGAGCTGGAATGTTCCCAGTTCCTCACAAATGGACTGGGCTTGTCTGAGGGGTGGGGGTGTTTAACCATCACAGCAAAGAGTTTGTCTTGCTCCGCTAGCAAGCACTTAACGAAACTCAGTAAGGATAGAATTCTGCTCTTTCACAGCTGTAAATTTGCCAGATTGAACAAAGAAACATGACACGCAGCTCAATTTAAATTTTAACTAAACAGGTCATTTTTTAGTGTAAGTATGTCCCATGCATACTTTTTTACTATGACTTTTTGTACTAAAAATTAATAGTATTGATAACAACATATGTGAAGTGCCAGCAGAAGACTGGGGGAGGGAGATGCTTGATAAGTTTTCATTTCGGTTATCACAGATTAAGATTTCCAGGAGAATCTTCCCCCCCCCAATCAGAAGCAAAGCTCATTAAGAAACCATTTGGTGTCAACTAAACTAGAGGGTCCTGACTCTTGGTTTCATATTGCCTGTCTTTGAAGTAAACATTTTAGGATCTCTAATTCAGTAAGTTGTCATAGCGTCACGGCCACGTGTGGGTAATAAAAGGAACAGATAGACAGATCTCAAAGTTGCGTACATAAGTTTAAAAAGAAACACGCGGAAAGGACTACAGAGGGCATGAAAAGAAACTGTGTGAGTGGAAGTGGTCTATCATATTAAGGGTAAAGCTCAAAGAATACATTTTTATGATGTATTTTTATTATTTAGGACAATATTTACACATGCCTATTACATTTTTTTTTTTTTTTTTATGGCTGTGTTGGGTCTTCGTTTCTGTGCGGGGGCTTTCTCTAGTTGCTGCAAGTGGGGACCACTCTTCATCGCGGTGCGCGGGCCTCTCACTGTCGCGGCCTCTCTTGTTGCGGAGCACAGGCTCCAGACGCGCAGGCTCAGTAATTGTGGCTCACGGGCCCAGCTGCTCCGCGGCATGTGGGATCTTCCCAGACCAGGGCTCGAACCCGTGTCCCCTGCATTGGCAGGTAGATTCTCAACCACTGCACCACCAGGGAAGCCCATGCCTATTACTTTTGCCCTGGTATCAGTCACTAGAAGGACCCATTTCCATGGATTCTCCATTTACAAATTTTGTACAAAGCCCTAAACAGCTGCCAGTGTCCACTCGAACTTCCCCCTCCAAGACCTCCACTCAACAGGAACCCTGTTCAAAACCCAAAGAGAAGGGGTCAGGGTAGGCTTCCTTGTCATTTTGAGTGCTGTCACACTTGTCTCGGGCCTGTGACCATCTCACGAATGGGCCCCAGGGTGGTTGAATCCACTGCCTATACAGGTGGTGGGTAGGGACAATTGCTCTGAGAAGACTGCCCCCAGCCTTTTGTCCCCAAAATATTTCATCCCCAAAAATACACCCCTCGGTCTAATAAATAAATTGCAGAAATACAAAATAAAGGGGCAGAAACTGCAGCTTGCTACTTGAAAATGGGCTTGATGGGTTTCACCAACAGTAAACCCAGGAGCAGCTGAATGAGATGTGTCTGATGAAGCCAAGTATGCAGCCATATTTGGTGTCTGGTCCCAGTAGAGTGGGACCCACAGGACACTGGGGTGGGGCCAGGCCTCTTCTGGCTCGTTCTGATGGCCGCCATCTTGCAACCGGCTGATTGGTCGTGAAGGGAAGGTACCCCTCTCTGCCTGATGAAAGTAAGGCCTCTCAAATCATGTTCAGTTCTGGGAACTGCTGCCCTCTCAGAAAGAGAGACAAACCCAGCCAGAGAGAGACAAGGAGGTCACGATAAGTCTCCACACTACACCATATGGGCATATTTGGAGAAACTGGAGATGAGGCCTCCAGGGAGAGAATGGGAGACACATTGCTGAGTCCAACTATTTATGACCGTCATGCAGAAGTATCATTCCATTTATAGAATCCCGAGGGGCAGAGCCTATTTCAAAGGGTGTCAGCTACAGGAAGGAAGATTTTATCTTAAGTTAGGAGTTATTAAAAGTAGACTGAATATCCACCGGATGGGACCCAGAACAAATATCTTTTCAGAGCCTTCTACCCAGAGATTCTGAGACTTAATTCCCATCTGTTCTTCAAAGGCAATCTTTTTTTAAATACCAACTGGTCCCAATCACTCCCTTCTCTAAACTAATACTGCATTTAGGCCCCCAACCAGTCATTTTGGCATTTTTCACATTCTGTGCTGCATATTTGGTTACTTTCAACATGTCCGGGTGCTATGGTTGAGCAGAGAAACCACAGATGACGCTGACACTATCCCTTGCTCTTAGGGGCTTGGTCCCCAGCCAGGCTCAAACCATTTGTTCACTTCCTTCCAGGCCCCTTGTAATCAATGTCAATCACTGTTCCTACGTATTTATTTCTGAGGGATTAATTAATTTTCTAGTGTGAATCCAGGGTCGAATAATAATCGAATGGGAATATGACTGTGTCATGTTAAGTTTTCTGCTTTGTTATAATATCCATTAGTGTATTAAAGTATTTCTGAGCCTTAGAATCAAATATTCTTTGCTTGAAGGTTTGCTCTCTAAACCAAATCTCTTATTCTATCACAACTACTAGAATGTTTCCCAGTCATTCTAGTATGGTAACAGAGTGAGGCCATACTGAGCCGCACCTTCTGGTGGGTCTAGTGGACTCTGTGTGATGCTCAGCTCCTCCAGCTTCAGCCTCCCACTGAGCTATCAAGACTTCAGCACTTCCATTCCTTACTCAGGGTCTGGGCTGCATGTGTGGCTCAATGACATCCCCCGTAACATCCATCCCTGGGCTATGACTTGCCTGTGTTCTGGTTTGGTGGGAAACAGAGCTCAGCTTGGAGCTAGCTAATCTCTACTACCTGGCTCCCAGTTACAGAAATGACATTTACTATGAGTTGCTGCTCCCCTGAGCTTCCCACTCTACTCACCAGAACCTCCTGTGGTTCTTTTTATTATCACCATGAACCAACAATTATAAACAATGTCAATGGTAAAATACTCCTCCCTATAAAATATTTTTTGATCTAACATATTTACTATCTGGCCCTTTACAGAAAATGTTTGTCGATTCCTGACCTGATCAATATTTGCATGCGTGACTTATTACTTATTGAAGCACTAGTGGAAATAACTCACAATTCAGGTTTTCTTCTTTATGTCGTCAAACCCCTCCCTTTCATGCTCCTGCTATGGTCCAGGCCCTGGTACATGGTCCCCAGGGAGCAGATGCCCGTTTATAATGCATGTGACACCTTCTTGTTTTGTATGTAAACAGTGTGCTGAAGTCTCTCCTTCTAAGTATATATTACCATCTTCTTTCATCTTTCATCCTAATCAACTTGCAATTTCTTTCCATTAAGAGGACATTGGGGGTCTTTACGGAAATCTATTTCCTCTGCTCCAAACTGAGGATGCTGCTGTCCTTCCACTACTTGAGAAATGCCCTGTTGCTCAGTGTGTAAAGTAGTATCTATTCTTCAGATAAGGCCCTGAAGATGTAGAGGAAGCAGAAAAATCTAACAGTAAGCAGAAAGGAAACCCTTTCTTTCCTTCACAAGTACAATCAAAGGTTGTACTGTGGCAGGCTTTACCATGGGGCCCACCACATCAGGCGCAGAGAGGCAAAGGCAGGGGTAGAGAGCTGCCCATCTTTACCAGCACTGAGATTACTCAGTCCTGCTTCTATTTGGCATTCATTTTAGACAGTATTGACTAGATATTTCTCTAGAGGTGTCCTTGATAAAATCTGATTAACCCTATTTTAACAGAGTAAGGAGACACAGAGGGAAGCAAAAGTGAAGGGCAGGAAGGGATCTATTAATTGAACCAGTAAGAGTTCTTAGATGCAAACAGACGCCAACTAACCTAAGCACGTTACTGGACGATTATCAGGTACTTGTAGAATCAAGAGAAATCTGGACATGCAGCTCAGAACACAGGAGCAGTGGGGTTAGGAGCCAAGAGTAGAGCCAGAGTCATACAGTGGGATGAATGTCCCATCTCTGAGGGACATTTCAACCATCACCTTCTCCCTCCACTGCTTCCTCCACCAGGCCTCCTGGCCCCACTGACTTTGCCAGTAATGATCTCTACATGGGGGTCCAGCATGTGTGCATTGTTGATTCAGAGCCCCAGGCAAGAGCTTCCACTTGACCTGGCCTATATTCTGTGCCCAGAACCAGCTGCCAGGTGGCAGAAGAGAGAACATCTGGCTCCCTTGAGCTTGCAGAGGAAATGGGCCTGCCTTCCACCAAACCCATACAGTATCAAACCCCCCCCCCACTGGGTGGGAAGAAGATTTAGGAATTGGCCACCAATGTAACACCCAGCAATTACCAACTGCAGTCCATCACGTTGACCCCTGATCACCCTCGTGCACCATTCTTCCCATACTTTTGCTGCATGGAAAGGAAAACGTTTGCATCAAACATCAACTACTCCCATTGGAATCCTCACTAACACAACCAAAAAACATGCTCACTGCCCAAGAAAAACTCCCAAAGTCTCCTGTGGGTCAGCATCCAACACCAGTCAGGGTCTCTGTTGACAAAATACTCTCCAACCAAGCAAAGAGTTTGTAGGAGGTAAGACAAGAAAACTCAAGGGGGCCAGGCCATGTGGGGCTTTGTGAGCCATGGCAAAGACGTTCTCTGGCTCTGAGTGGTGGGAGCCTCTGGGAGTGCCAACCAGACATGTGACATGGGTAGACATACCTTAAAAGACACCTCTGTGTGGGAAACAGACTTTAGGGAAGAGTGTGGAAACTGGAAGATCAGGAAGGAGGAAATGCTCTGGACGGGATATGTTGACAATGGCTAGAATATCGGAATAAGTATGGGCGTGATAAGAAGTGGTCAGATTCAGGTTGTGTTGTAAAAGTAGACCTTGGCTGATAACTCCTGATATGGCTGATGAACGTTTGGTTATTTCACAGATTTCCCCCCAACACACACATCCTCCTCCATCCTCCCAATATAGTTAAATCACAAACTTGGGTTTAGTCAACATGCCATATTTTCCTATTATATTTCCCTAAGTTACATATTGATAATAGCCAAGTCCCAGAGACTGGAACTGAGCATCTTGAGAGAGAAGCACTGTCCCTCATCCAATTCTCAGAACTGATGCCAGCGCTTTGTGCAGAACCAACAGAAAGCCAGGTTTAAATATTTTTATCTTCAATCCACTGGTATTACAGTACTCACTTTTAAACCACAGATGTGCCTGAGCAAGAGTTGGCAATGCTGCAAAAATAGGCAAGGTGGGAGTGAGAATGGGGAGGGGGGATGAATGTCTTCAGGGTGTGACCGGTCCCGTCCAGTATTTGCCACTTGACCATGAGGGCTGGTTCACACTCGGAATTTGAAGGAAAGATGAATGAAAGGATGCATAAGTCTCAGTGAGTGACTAAGGCTGTATGGTCACTCAGGGTCTGTATTAGTTTTCTATTGCTGTGTAACTAATTCCTACAAACTTTGCTATTTAAAACACCATTTATTATCTCACAGTTCCCGTAGGTCAGGAGCCTGAACACGGCTGAGCTGGGTCCTCTGCCCAGGGTCTCACAAGACTGGGATAAAAGTGCCAGCCAGGACTGGAGTCTCATGTGAGGCTCACACTCCTCTATAAGCTCATGTGGTTGTTGGTGGACTTCTGTCCCTGCAGCAGTAAAGCCTCCTGTCATCAAGGCTGCAATGGCTCCACTCTGCTCGAAATGCCTGAGGGCTGTCCTGGAATTTCTATGGGGCTGCCACTGACCCCGAACAAGTCCCTAAGCCTCGTGGACAGGCAGAGTCTCCAAGATTCATAGCAGAGCTGCTGGCCATGCCTCCTGGTCCAGCTGGTCCTCATGTGTCTCAGCCCCCTCACAGCTTCCAGGCTCTGAGTCAACCCACACATAGGATCAGACTTGGCATTTGTTGCCTCCACATTTCAAAGAAGCCCAGTTTCCTTCCGAGTGATGGTAGTGTGAGGATGAGCAACGTGTTCTTCCCTTTGTAGAGGATGTGCTGGCATTACTCTCAGAAACTTCATTCACATGCCAGGCTTCCCTGATATCAGTCAGGGTTCTCCAGAGAAGCAGAACCAATATGATCTCTACCTGCATTTTGTCTTTCTCTCTATTTCTATCTCTAGCTCTACCTCTGTCTCTATTACCTATGTCCCTGTAACTATCAATCGATCTAGAGAGAGAGATTTTAAGGAACTGGCCCACATGGTTGTGGGGGCTTGTCAAAATCGGTAGGGCAGGCCAGCAGACTGAAAATTCAACTAAAAGTTGATATTGCAGTTTTGAGTCTGAAGGCTAGAAACTCAGACAGAATTTCCAAGCTGCAGCCTGATGGCAGAATTCCTCCTTCTTTGAAAAAAACCTCAGTCTTTTGCTCTAAGGCCTTCAGATGATTGCATGAGGCCCATTACAGAGGGTAACCTGCTTTAAAGTCAACTGATAGCAAATGTTGATCACAGCAACATCTGGACTGGTGTTTGACCCAACAAATGGGCACCATAGTCTAGCCACATTGATACATAAAATGACCCAACTCACGGTCTTATGGTGAGATGTCTCTCTCCTTCTCCACAGGACACCTGCTGCTCCCTGTACCCTCAGAACCTGTTTATACACATATTCCCCAGGGTGTTCCCAATGTAAAGTGGTATCATGCAATTTATTGGGTGGGGGCATGTTCCAGTTTTTTATTGATGCAAAACAAACCATCCCCAAATGGTGGCTTAAAAGAATACAGTCTCATATTATTATTACCCCTCTCAGTTCTGGGCTGACCGAGGTCAGCAGGCTGGTTCTCACCAGGGTCTTTCATGTGGTTACTGTAGGGTGGTAGCCACAGCAGGGACCATCCTGAAGGCTTGTTCACTCACAAGGTGACCCCAGGGTAGCTAGAATTCTTACAAGGCAGCTGGAGTTCTCACCAAGCACATACACACACACACACACGAGTAACTATGTGAGGTGATGGATGTGTTAACTAAACCTATCGTGATAATCATTTCACAATACATACATGCATCAAATCATCACTTTGTACAACTTACACTTACACAATATAATATGTCAATTCTATCTCAATAAAGCTGGAGAAAAAATAAAAATAAAAAAGGACACTTGGAGGCTCCCAGAACGAGTGTCCCAAGGCACGGCTGCATGGCCTCTTCTATCTGGACCTCAGAAATCAACACAGTGCCGCAGAGGCCCACCCAGGTTCAAGAGGAAGCCACATGGAATCTGAGGACATGTGTTAAAACTACCTCAGAAAGCTTTCTCCTCTGTGATTTGACTCTGAAATTCACCCCAAGATCTGAGTGTAATTGTAGATCAATCCCCCTGCAGAGCAATTCCCTCCAGCAAGGAAATTACAGTACCTTCAAAAAGAGGGATGGAGGGAGCGTTCTTACAAAGTGCTCTGAGTTTCTGCATTCTCCCATATATTGATATCTCTGTTCCAATGTTCATTGCCACTGCTTCCCATCTTATGCTTAACTGTCACAGACGGGTCCTTTAAATTCAATTGTTACTGCAGTTTGGGAAACCGTTGCATCTAACTTTGCTTTTGTTTGTTTGCTTTAATTTTTACTGGGGTATAGTTGATTTACAATGTTGTGTTAGTTTCAGGTGTACAGCAAAGTGAATCTGTTACCAGGGGTCGGGAGGGGGGATAAATTGGAAGATTGGGATTGACATATACACACTACTATATATAACTTTGCTTTTGATTTTTAGCTACGGTCACCATGTGGGAACAAGAAAGAAGAGATTCCATTAACACATCTTAGGAAGACCCTAGGTTGGGGACATGTGTTGGGATTTGAACTTCTTTTTCTTCCATCTTCCCAGTGTCAATAAAAGCAGTCATCTATACCAGAGACCTGGAGACCTTGAGTTGCTAATATTCCATATACTGTCTCATAAGGGCAGCAAATTGGCTGCAAAAGCTTGAGTTTACTGAGTACTTCAGTCCAAGTGACCACAGGCAAAAATGTAAGATGTAATTTTCTGTTTAGTCATCAGATTCTATTTCAGTTTTCTATACTTGTATACAAAACCACCCCAAAAGTTAGTGGCTTCAAACAACACTTTGTATTTCTCATGGTGAGCTGACTTCTGCTGGTCTTGGTTGGGGTCACTCATACAGCTAAATTCAGCTGGTGGATGGACTGGGCTGGAAGGTCCTGGGTGCTGACCGATGGCTGGGGCACCTCAGTGCCTCTCTACATAGCCTGACTCTCAGAGCCTTCCTTGAGTCCCTAGAAGAGTTCCAAACCCTGTTCAGTGTTTTAATGGCCTTATGTACCTCTCCTTTGTTGTACTTATTACAGTTGCAATTTAATGCTCATCATGTAACTATTTGTCAAACACCTGTCCTCTCACTCTAATGCAGACTCCACATGGACAGGAGCTATGAGTGTCTTGTTGAGAACTGCATCCTCGGAGCTTATCATGGTGCTTCCCATGCATCAGGACTGAAATACACAGCCACTGAATGAAGAAATAAGTGCTTGGCAGATAGGAAGTGCAAATCCTTGTTCACTTATTTAGTGGCTATGTGGCTTGACAATCAGGGTTCCCATCTGAAAAGCAGGAAATGTAGCAACTTTCTCTCTTGGTGATGTGAAGATGAAAGCAGAAAGAACATACACATGTGCTGAGCAGGTAGTATGTTTGAGAAGGATGTGGCCTGCCAGTCAGCCTGGGGTTAATTATGTGGAAGGATTGTTTAATACTTGATTGTTGGGCAAGTCATGGTGACTTAACTGATTCTTTCTGTGGAATTCGGAAACTACTGTCTCCTTCAGGAGAATTAGGAGGAAAAGGAGTGGATGATGCAAAAAATTAAAAATAGAACTACCACCCTCCCCCCAAAAAAATAGAACTACCCTATGATCCAGCAGTTCCACTTCTGGGTATTTATCTGAAGAAAACAAAAACACTAATTCAAAAAGATATTTGCACCCCCATATTCATTGTAGCATTATTTACAATAGACAAGATACAGAAACAACCTACGTGTCCATTAATGAATGCATGGATAAAGATATCAGATATATATATGTATATATATATATAAAAGAATGGAATCTTGCCATGTGCAACAGCATGAATGGACCTTGAGGGCATTATGCTAAGTGAAATATCAGACAGAGAAAAACAGATACCTATGATCTCATTTATCTGTGGAATCTAAAAAACAAAACCAACAAAACAAGCTCATAGATGCAGATCATAGATTGGTGGTTGCCAGAGAGAAGTCGGGGGTAGAGGTGAGTGAAATGGATGAAGGAGGTCAAAACGTACAGACTTCCAGTTATAAAATAAATAAGTTATGGGGATGCAATGTTCAGCATGGTGACTATAGTCAATAATACTGTACTGCATATTTGAAAGTTGCTAACAGAGTAGATCTTAAAAGTCCTCATCACAAGAAAAAATATTCTGTAACTATGTATGGTGTCAGATGGTAACTAGACTTACTGTGGTGATCATTTCACAATGTGTACAAATACCAAATCATTACAGTGTACACTTGAAACTAAGATAATGTTATATGTCAATTATACCTCAATTTTTAAAAATTTCATTCATTAATTAATTTTTTAAAAAAGGAAAAGAGTGGAGTGACTCTGAAAAGAGGTAGTTGGGAATGAGTGGATTAACCATAAAGTTAATATTTGATGCCTGGGGTAACAGAGAATAGACATAGTTGATGAGTGTTGACTGAAAGCTAAGCCTTGTGCTGGGGCCTGAGACAGCTCACAGGAACCAGGCCTTCAAGGGTTGGAGGAAATGGCCAATCCCCAAAGCATGCTGGTGGATGTGTAAATTGGCACAAATTCTCCAGAGGACAACTAACCAGCACCTATCAGAAATTGTCACATTCCATGCAAATCAATGAAGTTAGAAAGCTCCCACACACCATACACAAAAATAAACTCAAGACCAGAATCACAACTGGCTGCTGGACAATCATCGACAGGAAGACTCTGGACTTCACTGAGGAGGATACCCCACGTCCAAGGACAGAGAAGAAGCCACAATGAGATGGTAGGAGGGGCACAATCAGAGTAAAATCAAATCCCATAACTGCTGGGTGGGTGACTCACAGACTGGTGAACACTTATACTACAAAAGTCCACCCACTGGAGTGAAGGTTCTGAGCCCCACGTCAGGCTTCCCAACCTGGGGGTCCGGCAACGGGAGGAGGAATTCATAGAGAATCAGACTTTGAAGCCTAGTGGGAATTGATTGCAGGACTTCGACAGGACTGGGGGAAACAGAGACCCCACTCTTGGAGGGCACACACAAAGTAGTGTGGGCATTGGGACCCAAGGGAAGGAGCAGTGACCCCAGGGGAGACTGAACCAGACCTACCTGCTAGTATTGGAGGGTCTCCTGCAGAGGCGGGGGCTGGCTCTGTTTCACCGTGGGGACAAGGAACTGGCAGCGGAGGTTCTGGGAAGTACTCCTTGGCATGAGCCCTCCCAGAGTCTGCCATTAGCCCCACCAAATAGCCCAGGTAGGCTCCAGTGTTCGGTTGCCTCAGGCAAAACAACCAACAAGGAGGGAACCCAGCCCCACCCATCAACAGTCAAGTGGATTAAAGTTTTACGGAGCTCTGTCTGCCACAGCAACAGTCAGCTCTACCCACCGCCATAGCCTCCCATCAAGCCTCTTAGATAGCCTCAACCACCAGAGGGCAGAGAGCAGAAGCAAGAAAGACTACAATCCTGCAGCCAGTGGAACAAAAACCACATTTACAGAAAGATAGACAAGATGAAAAGGCAGAGGGCTATATACCAGATGAAGGAACAAGAAAAAATCCCAGAAAAACAACTAAATGAAGTGGAGATAGGCAATCTTCCAGAAAAAGAATTCAGAATAATGAGAGTGAAGATGATCCAGGACCTCGGAAAAAGAATGGAGGCAAAGATTGAGAAGATGCAAGAAATGATTAACAAAGACCTAGAAGAATTAAAGAACAAACAAACCGAGATGACTAATAAAATAACTGAAATGAAAACTACACTAGAAGGAATCAATAGCAGAATAACTGAGGCAGAAGAACAGATAAATGACCTGGAAGACAGAATGGTGGAATTCACTGCTGCGGAACAGACTAAAGAAAAAAGAATGAAAAGAAATGAAGACAGCCTAAGAGACCTCTGGGACAACATTAAACGCAACAACATTCGCATTATAGGGGTCCCAGAAGGAGAAGAGAGAGAGAAAGGGCCAGAGAAAATATTTGCAGAGATTATAGTTGAAAACTTCCCTAACATGGGAAAGGAAATAGCCACCCAAGTCCAGGAAGTGCAGAGAGTCCCATACAGGATTAATCCAAGGAGAAACACGCCAAGACACATAGTAATCAAAGTGGCAAAAATTAAAGACAAAGAAAAATTATTGAAAGCAGCAAGGGAATAAATGGCAAATAACATACAAGGGAACTCCCATAAGGTTAACAGCTGATTTCTCAGCAGAAACTCTACAAGCCAGAAGGGAGTGGCATGATATACTTAAAGTGATGAAAGGGAAGAACCTACAACCAAGATTACTCTACCCGGCAAGGATCTCATTTAGATTTGATGGAGAAATCAAAAGCTTTACAGATAAGCAAAAGCTAAGAGAAATCAGCACCACCAAAGCAGCTCTACAACAAATGCTAAAGGAACTTCTCTAAGTGGGAAACACAAGAGAAGAAAAGGACCTACAAAAACAAACGCAAAACAATTAAGAAAATGGTCATAGGAACATACATATCGATAATTACCTTAAATGTGAATGGATTAAATGCTGTAACCAAAAGACACAGGCTTGCTGAATGGATACAAAAACAAGACCCATATATATGCTGTCTACAAGAGACCCACTTTAGACTTAGGGACACATACAGACTGAAAGTGAGGGGATGGAAAAACATATTCCATGCAAATGGAAATCAAAAGAAAGCTGGAGTAGCTATACTCATATCAGATAAAATAGACTTTAAAATAAAGAATGTTGCAAGAGACAAGGAAGGACACTACCTAATGATCAAGGGATCAAACCAAGAAGAAGATATAACAATTATAAATATATATGCACCCAACATAGGAGCACCTCAATACATAAGGCAACTGCTAACAGCTATAAAAGAGGAAATTGACAGTAACACAATAATAGTGGGGGATTTTAACACCTCACTTACACCAATGGACAGATCATCCAAAATGAAAATAAATAAGGAAACAGAAGCTTTAAATGACACAATAGACAAGATAGATTTAATTGATATTTATAGGACATTCCATCCAAAAACAGCAGATTACACGTTCTTCTCAAGTGCGCACGGAACATTCTCCAGGATAGATCACATCTTGGGTCACAAATCAAGCCTCAGTAAATTTAAGAAAATTGAAGTCATATCAAGCATCTTTTCTGACCACAACGCTATGAGATTAGAAATGAATTACAGGGAAAAAAACGTAAAAAACACAAACACATGGAGGCTAAACAATACATTGCTAAATAACCAGGTGTTCACTGAAGAAATTGAAGAGGAAATCAGAAAATACCTAGAAAGAAATGACAATGAAAGCATGATGATCCAAAACGTATGTGATGCAGCAAAAGCAGTTCTAAGAGAGAAGTTTATAGCAATACAATCCTCCCGCAAGAAACAAGAAAAATCTCAAATAAACAATCTAACCTTACACCTAAAAGAAGTAGAGAAAGAAGAACAAACAAAATCCAAAGTTAGAAGAAGGCAAGAAATCGTAAAGATCAGAGAAGAAATAAATGAAATAGAAACAAAGAAAACAACAGCAAAGATCAATAAAATTAAAAGCTGGTTCTTTGAGAAAAAAAACAAAATTGATAAACGTTTAGCAAGACTCATCAAGAAAAAGAGGGAGAGAACTCAAACCAATAAAATTAGAAATGAAAAAGGAGACGTTACAATGGACACCACAGAAATACAAAGCATCCTAAGAGACTACTACAAGCAACTTTATGCCAATAAAATGGACAACCGGGAAGAAATGGACAAATTCTTAGAAAGGTATAACCTTCCAAGACTGAAACAGGAAGAAACAGAAAATATGAACAAACCAATCACAAGTAATGAAATTGAAACTGTGATTAAAAATCTTCCAACAAACAAAAGTCCAGGACCAGATGGTTTCACAGGTGAATTCTATCAAACATTTAGAGAAGAGCTAACACCCATCCTTCTCAAACTCTTCCAAAAAATTGCACAGGAAGGAACACTCCCAAACTCATTCTATGAGGCCACCATCACTCTGATACCAAAACCAGACAAAGACACTACAAAAAAAGAAAATTACAGACCAATATCACTGATGAATATAGATGCAAAAATCCTCAACAAAATACTAGCAAACAGAATCCAACAACACATTAAAAGGATCATACACCACGATCAAGTGGGATTTATCCCAGGGATGCAAGGATTCTTCAATATACGGAAATCAATCAATGTGATACACCATATTAACAAACTGAAGAATAAAAACCATATGATCATCTCAATGGATGCAGAAAAAGCTTTTGACAAAATTCAACACCTATTTATGATAAAAACTCTCCAGAAAGTGGGCATAGAGGGAACCTACCTCAACATAATAAAGACCATATATGACAAACCCACCGCAAACATCATTCTCAATGGTGAAAAACTGAAAGCATTTCCTCTAAGATCAGGAACGAGACAAGGATGTCCACTCTCACCATTATTATTCAACATAGTTCTGGAAGTCCTAGCCACGGCAATCAGAGAAGAAAAAGAAATAAAAGGAATACAAATTGGAAAAGAAGAAGTAAAACTGTCACTGTTTGCAGATGACATGATACTATACATAGAGAATCCTAAAACTGCCACCAGAAAACTGCTAGAGCTAATCAATGAATTTGGTAAAGTTGCAGGATACAAAATTAATGCACAGAAATCCCTTGCATTCCTATATACTAATGATGAAAAATCTGAAAGAGAAATTATGGAAACACTCCCATTTACCATTGAAACAAAAAGAATAAAATACCTAGGAATAAACCTACCTAGGGAGACAAAAGACCTGTATGCAGAAAACTATAAAACACTGATGAAAGAAATTAAAGATGATACCAACAGATGGAGAGATATATCTTGTTCTTGGATTGGAAGAATCAACATTGTGAAAATGACTCTACTACCCAAAGCAATCTACAGATTCAATGCAATCCCTATCAAATTACCAATGGCATTTTTTACGGAACTAGAACAAATCATCTTAAAATTTGTATGGAGACACAAAAGACCCCGAATAGCCAAAGCAGTCTTGAGGGAAAAAAACGGAGCTGGAGGAATCAGACTCCCTGACTTCAGACTATACTACAAAGCCACAGTAAACAAGACAATATGGTACTGGCACAAAAACAGAAACACAGATCAATGGAACAAGATAGAAAGCCCAGAGGTAAACCCACGCACCTATGATCAACTAATCTATGACAAAGGAGGCAAAGATATACAATGGAGAAAAGACAGTCTCTTCAATAAGTGGTGCTGGGAAAACTGGACAGCTACATGTAAAAGAATGAAATTAGAATACTCCCTAACACCATACACAAAAATAAACTCAAAATGGGTTAGAGACCTAAATGTAAGACCAGACACTATAAAACTCTTAGAGGAAAACATAGGAAGAACACTCTTTGACATCAATCACAGCAAGATCTTTTTTGATCCACCTCCTAGAGTAATTGAAATAAAAACAAAAATAAACAAATGGGACCTAATGAAACTTCAGAGCTTTTGCACAGCAAAGGAAACCATAAACAAGACGAAAAGACAACCCTCAGAATGGGAGAAAATATTTGCAAACAAATCAACGGACAAAGGATTAATCTCCAAAATATATAAACAGCTCATTCAGCTCAATAGTAAAGAAACAAACACCCCAATCCAAAAATGGGCAGAAGACCTAAATAGACATTTCTCCAAAGAAGACATACAGATGACCAAGAAGCACATGAAAAGATGCTCAACATCACTAATTATTAGAGAAATGCAAATCAAAACTACAATGAGGTATCACCTCACACCAGTTAGAATGGGCATCATCAGAAAATCTACAAATGACAAATGCTGGAGAGGGTGTGGAGAAAAGGGAACCCTCTGGCACTCTTGGTGGGAATGTAAATTGATACAGCCACTATGGAGAACAATATGGAGGTTCCTTAAAAAACTAAAAATAGAATTAACATATGACCCAGCAATCCCACTACTGGGCATATAGCCAGAGAAAACTGTAATTCAAAAAGTCATATGAACCCGAATGTTCATTGCAGCACTATTTACAATAGCCAGGTCATAGAAGCAACCTAAATGCCCATCAACAGACAAATGGATAAAGAAGTGTGGTACATATATACAATGGAATATTACTCAGCCATAAAAAGGAACGAAATTGAGTCATTTGTTGAGACGTGGATGGATCTAGAGACTGTCATAATGAGTGAAGTAAGTCAGAAAGAGAAAAACAAATATCGTATATTAACGCATGTATGTGGAACCCAGAAAAATGGTACAGATGAACCGGGTTGCAGGGCAGAAGTTGAGACACAGATGTAGAGAACAAATGTATGGACACCAAGGGGGGAAAACTGTGGTAGGGTGGAGATGGTGGTGTGCTGAATTGGGCGATTGGGATTGACATGTATAAAGTGATGTGTATAAAATTGATGACTGATTAAAAAAAATAAAATAAAATAAAATAAAAAATAAACTCAAAATGGCTTAAAGATGTAAATACAAGACATGATACCATAAAACTTCTAGAAGAGAACATAGGCAAAGCATTCTCTGCCATAAATCATAGCAATGTTTTCTTAGGTCAGTCTCCCAAGGCAGTAGAAATAAAAGCAAAATTAAACAAATGGGACCTAATCAAACTTATAAGCTTTTGCACAGCAAAGGAAACCATTAACAAAATGAAAAGGCAACCTACCTACTGGGAGAAAATATTTGCAAACCATGCAACCAACAAGGGTTTAATTTCCAAAATACACAAACAGCTCATACAACTCAATAACAAAAAAACAAGCAACCCAATCAAAAAATGGGCAGAAGACCTAAATAGACATTTCTCCAAAGAAGACATGCAGATGGCCAATAGGCACATGAAAAGATGCTCATCATCACTAATTATTAGCGAAATGCAAATCAAAAGTACAATGAGGTATTACCTCACATCTGTTAGAACGGCCATCATTAAAAAGTCTACAAATAATAAATGCTGGAGAGGGTGTGGAGAAAAAGTAACCCTCATACACTGTTGGTGGGAATGTAAACTGGTGCAGCCACTATGGAAAACAGTATAGAGGTTCCTTAAAAAACTAGAAATAAAGTTGCCATATGATCCAGCAATCCCACTTCAGGGCATATATCTGGAGGAAATTCTAATTGGAAAAGATACATACACCCCAATGTTCTTAGCAGCACTATTTACAATAGCCAAGACGTGGAAGCAACCTAAGTGTCCATCAACAGATAAATGGATAAAGAAGATGTGATATATATATATATATACACACACACACATGCACGTGCGAGCACTCTATGAAATACTACTCAGCCATAAAAAAGAATGAAATAATGCAGTTACATGGATGGACCTAGAGATTATCATACTAAGTGAAGTCAGACAGAGAAAGACAAATACTATATGATATCACTTATATGTGGAACCTAAAAAAAGTGGTACAAATGAACTTACTTACAGAACAGAAACAGACTCGCAGACATAGAAAACAAACTTATGATTACCAAAGGCGAAGCGGGGGAGGGATAAATTAGGAGTTTGGAATTAGTAGATACATACTACTATATATAAAATAGATAAACAACAAGGTCCTACTGAATAGCACAGGGAACTATATTCAATAACTTGCAATAAACTATAATGGAAAAGAATCTGAAAAAGAATATATATATGTACATATATATATAACTGAATCACTTTGCTATACACTAACACAAAATTGTAAATCAACTACACTTCAATTAAAAACAAGAAAGAAATCATCACATCTGTAACCCAACAGTGGGTCTTGAGGAAACACTCCTCTCATCAAGGGTTTGGGAGGGCCAAGAGAGCTCGGGAGCTTTCTAGTCTGAACCAACAAGGCTCTGATCTCACGAAGCAGACCCTCTCATTGGGGAAATGCAATGGACAAATACATTTTTAAAAGTAACTGGACACAATGCATACATATATCAAATCATCATGTTTGTACACCATAAAGTTACACAGTTACATGTCAATTATAATTCAATAGGGCTGGAAAAAAAAACTGTTATGAAAAATTTTTTCTAAATAGAAAGGTAACTGAAGATGGTGATAAGATCTGTCCAGAAAATAAAGTACTATAATGTAAAAACGGGTATGGGAAGGGATGGGGTGGGCATGTTGTAAAGAAAAGTCTCTCTGTGGAGTAATGTTTGAGGGGGACTGGCATTACAGGTGGGGGCTGGGCACTCGAAGGTCTAAGGCTTAGGTTTACACGAAAGGAACAGCAAATACAAGAGTCTGAGGGTGACTGAAGTCCATGTCTTTGAGGCACAGGAAACAGGCCTGTGGCCAGAGCACAGGAGATAAAGAGGAATGTGGATAATACTCAGATGGAGGTTGTAGGGGGAAGAGATTGCATCAGCCAGACCAAGGGATGTGGGTTTTATTCTAAGAGAGGTGTAAGCAGGAGAGCAGGTGCTGAGGGTGTCAGATAATGCAGATCCATTTTCTTGTCATATTTCTAGTTTTATAACTTTTTTTTACAATGAACACATTCATTCTGTAACAAAAAATAAACAAAAGCTATAAAACAACAATAACATCACAGTCCTGGGACTGCCTCTATTGCACAGGCCATGATTCCAAGCTGCTCCTTTCCTGGTCCTCAGAAGCCAGGTTATTGATCAGAGCCTAAGGCAAGCTGAGTCTGAGGCCAACAGGTGGGGTGGTCTTAAGTGAGGGGCTGAAGGGAGTCAGGTGCTCAGAGAGGGAGGTGCTGTCACTAACAAACAGGCTAGGAAGCTTAGGGACCACAACTGGGTCACCCAACATCCCTCTTGCTTCCCTCTCCTGAAGTTGTGGCTTTGCCTGGGTTGGGAGGGCTCTGAAGTGCTAGCTTTGAAAGCGCTCCTGGGTGTCACTCCCTGCACTTACAAATGTTATTTTCCTGAACTTTCTTAACCTCTCCTGTGAGTTCCAAATATGTCAAGAGGAAAACATTCAGGCTAATCGTCCCTTGTGACCATTACTGGGGAAACCTCAGTCTCAGCATTGTGGCTGTTGAACAGGGATGCTGTACGTCTACATGTCACATAGACACAGCTCTGCCAAGCTCCCTCCTCCAGTTTGGAAGGCTTTTGGTGGAATCTGCTTCCCTGAAGTACCAGTGTATTCTGGATGACACATGCAGCTGAAGGAAGCATTAATTTGGAATGTTTCAGTCTCTTAAAGCTTACTTTGAACTGTTCTCTCCAAATCGTCTCTCTCCCCCAAAAATGACCCACAAAATTATCTGAAAGAAAATCAAGCTTCATTCTTGCCACCTTGTAAGGGTGGCACAGCATTTATATCTGGAGACAGCTGTACCTGGGTTTCAAGGCAGAGGGTCCATGAAGTGGCACCGGCCACACTGCAGGGAAGGACCTGGGGGGCGTGACATTACATGCCTGGAGGATGGTTTCCCAAAGCTGATGCTGGGGTCCGGGAGTTCTCCAACCTGCTTTGGTGATTAATTGTTCCTGAGATGCCTGCAAAGTGAGTTTCAGTCAACTAAGTCATGTTTCTTCATTGATTTCCGTGATAAAATCAGAAATTCTTTCCCATGGAAAACAGTTTTAGCCACAAGTTGCAATAATATATTATACTTTAAAATGTGCTACTTTAGAATGAAAATTACAATTTTCCCAGGAAACCAACTAAAAATAAATCATAAAGCACACACTATTAAAAGTTTCGGTATACTGTCAGAAGTTACATTCACTTGGGCAAAACCCATAAGAGGATAAATGTTCTTTATTTTAACAACTAAACTTTAGCTATTTTTCCTAAAAGGGTTTATCTTTTGAATATGATCTTTTTATTGTTTCCCAAATATAATTTAAGGTCTTTGCCATCCTTTAAGTTTTGTCATGCTCTTTTTTTTTTCAAGTAATTGTTTTGATGGTTTATTTTTTTGGAAGGGTTGGTATTTGTACAAAATCAAGTTTAAAAATCCATGTCCAAAGAGATGTTAAGGTAATATAGTTCTACCTTTCACGTTAAAAGGAACCCCCTTAGCAGCAACCCTGGCAGACAGCAACCAACTCAACCTGAATGGCTGTGCGGGATCATGCGGTGTCCCAGGATGTCCACAGCATGAGGGAAGAACTGTCACCCCAGTGAGCTTTTCCTCACCTGGACTAAATGAAGTCTGCCTCCCCCTTGGAGTCTCTGTCCTTTTATAATGACATGGGACAACCACAGAGCCCAAGAGTCAGCCTTTCTGTGCTCTGCAGGCTTCCTGAGTGCATGAGCTGTCGAGGATCAAGTGAAAGACAGGACTTGAAATGAGATCCCTCCTCTCTATGTGGCAATCCCCCCATTCTTCATCTAATCTTCACGGTTCCCCAAACTGTCCCTCTCATTCACCATTTGGGGGACTCATTGCCGTGGGGCTCTGTGGAACCCAGAAAACCCCCAGTCCTCCAAGGATGGCAGGGCAGGACAGAGCTCAGGGGGACACCGCACTTCCCACTGGGGACAGAAGAGGCTGGCATTGGTAAGAGAGATGGGAGGCCAGTCCAGATGCCACCCCAGATACACCAACACCAGTACTCCCAGGCTCTGGTAAGTTCCAGAAATAAAGCAAGACAGTGGCTTTCTCACTAGGCTGCCTCGGCTGTGCTGGGAAATGAATTCAGCACATTATTCAAACCAAGGGTAGTATTTGGAACACTCTGCAGGCAGAGACAGATGGTACACATGCGCCTTCAGCCAGCTGGGCCAGGCTCCTGCATTTTGCTGTTCCTACTCATTTCTTCCTCTACCGCAATGTTGTTCCTCCTTCTGAGAGTGTACACTGCTTCTTCCTGTCACCACTGCTTTCCATGGACAATGCTTGTTAATTGATGACAAGTCTTCTCTCTAGAAACAGACCTCTCGACCAGAGTTCAGTCTGTTTCACCCATTCTTACAGTCGAAGTCTCCTCTTTGCAAACCTTTCTTATGTTTTTTTTAAAAAACTGCTTTCAGGTTGGCTTATGTTGGGTGCAGAGGGGTTGTGTTGGGAGGGCAACAGAGAGAACTGTCCCTGCCGGGCCCACCACCTGCCAATTTCAGGACGCTGGAGACACACACACAGGGAGAGGGTTGTGTCTGTGCTGCTCGGGAGAACACCTGACCAGAGGTTCTTAAGTCGACTTCCCAGAACAGCAGCGTGACTCGCCCAGGAACTCATTATAAATGCAGGTGACCTGGCTGTCCCTCTGCTGCTGAGTGAGAACCTCCAGGGTGGAGCCCAGAGGTCTGTGCTGTGACCAGCCCTCCAGGGGTTCTCCTGTGTCTCAAGTGTGAGAATCATGCTCCAGAGAGATGTTTTCCAGCTGAAGGGTCCACCGGTCATGTACATATGAATCAAAATGCCATCAAAAGTCAAATTAAAGGTGACAATCTCAATCATTTCTGTCAGGTGGCCCCAGGAGGATTTGACAAGCTTCTCACACTGAGCAGCCTAGAATGTGCCCTTTACCCCGGGAATTCCACCAACCTCACCACCACCTGCAGCCTCCTAGGTGTGTGAGCTTTGGTGGTGAAACCAGGGTTTTCCCTTCTTCTCTGATCTACATACTCCCTATACTTTTATTCATATATTTTCACTTTCCAGACTTTACAAAACCTTGCTTCTAATTCTTTACATATGTCATAATTGAATAGTTGGTGAAAGTGTGAAAAAATACACAAAGTGATCTAAAAAATATTCTGGTTCTTTAAACCAAAAAAGAAAAGAATAAAATACTTGTTTTCTTTTGATGTTTTTTCTTATGCAAACCAGCAACAAAATATTTCTACCCCTCATAGTCTACCTTATTACAGAAAGAATGGAAGAGGCTTAAAGAAATATATTCAACATAACAGGATAGACACAAACACAGAGAGGAATTAGGAAGATGGGAAAATATTAAAGAAAATATTTTTCACTGAACAGCTTTCCCTCAGTGATGAGTTCTCAGGAGTGACTTCAGTGGTTAAGCCGGGGACAGGGGTAACACAGCTGTTCCCTGTGGCCTCAGGACTCCCCATCCGCCACCCCACCCACCTGTGTGCACCTCACCAGCGCCAGCCTCCTCTCAACTCTTCCCAGACAGTAACTCTTGGGAAGACTTTCAGCCCCCTCCCTCTTCTTCTGCTGACCTAGTTAAGTTCAAAATAGTCAAAAACTCCCTTTCCAAGTGCCACGGCTGCCCTGCCCAGGACCACCCACCATTCTCTCCTAGTCTGTTTTCCTGCCAGCCGAGCTCAACCTGGCTTTGGGTGACATGTGTGGCCCTCTGGATGTGCCAGGCCTCCGTCTCTGGGACCTGTGAGTATAACAGATCCTTAATTTCTATGCCTCTCCAAGTGTGACTTCCATGGCCGTGTAGAAGTGATCTTGAAAGAACCTCAGCTAAGGGGATTGGTCCTGTTTACACAACAATTGGTGCCAAGGACAAGAGCACTTTTAACATAGGCAGATGATCCCTCAGTCCCCTGGAGATGCTCACTGTTTGCATGTAGCTTACTGATGGGCTGTCCTGGCTGGGATTTACCACCTGGGAAGGCTGTCTATCCAGCTGACCCTCTGTGTGCTACTTTGCACTGCCTCTTGTTGCCTCATCCAACCTCGATGAAGCACCACCTCCTCCACTTATGCCCACCACACAAACAGCCAGACAGGCCCAGCACTTACTCAGACTGTCCATGTTTTGGAGGCAATATATTACACATCTTTCTATCTTGCTTCATCCCACCGATCAGATTACCAGGAAGGCTGCCTCTTTCCACTGAGGCACAACAGGCTTTGGAACTAACACAGCAGGCTATACAGCAAACCTTGCCACGGGCTCACCAGGAGCTGATTATTGATTAGAACACTGGCTACATTTGATCACACTTCCTGGAGACTTTGGACCAAACATGGCCCTGAATGGCTACCCAGAGGCTTTTGGGCCAAATGGTTTCCTGTGGCCACTACCCCACATAGACCCATGGAACACCAAATTCTGGCCACCTATTGGGCTCTAATAGAGACTGAGGCTTTTACTTGTCCCCGGCTAATAAACCATGCAGATTCCTATTCTGCCCTGGGTGAGAGGTAGCTCCTGTATTAGTCAGGACTCTCCAGAAAAACAGAATCAATGGATATATGGGAATAAAAAGATTTATTATAAGGAATGGTCTCACATGATTATGGAGACTAAGTCCCATGATCTGCCATCTACAAGCTGGAGACCCAGGAAGCTGTTGATGTAACACAGTCCCAGACAAAGGCCTGAGAACCAGGAGCACTGAGAGCAGGAGAAGATCAATGTCCCAGCTCAAGCAATCAGGAAGGAAGAGCTGAATTCTTCCTTCTTATGTCTTTTTTTTTTTTTCCAATTTGGGCCTTCAACTGATTGGATGAGGCCCACCCACATTGGGGAGGGCAGTCTGCTCTACTGAGTCTACCAATTCAAGTGCTAATCTCATCCAGAAACACCCTTAAAGATACACTCAGAAATAATGTTTAGCCAGATATCTGGGTATCCAGTGGCCCAGTCAAGCGGACACATAAAATTAACCACCACACCTCCCAGCAATGCCTCAACATGGCCACAGAAGCCTCCTTGCTAAAATGGAAATGGAACCTACTGGAAAGAGCCAAATCTGACACACTGGGCCTCTCCAAACTGCAGAAGGATGTAGCCTATCACATGCTCAGCCCCTTGCCCACAGATTTAGAGATGTTGACAATGGCACCTCTGTTTTTCCCTTCCTAGCTGAGTGGGGAACTCCATGGGACCAACTGTCTGACATGGAAAGAAAGTTGTTGTTCTTCACCAATAGCAACACCACCTTTGTATGCACTGTATCCTGTTGGTGAGCAGTGGCCTGCCATCTGGCCTTCAGTTCCTCTCTAACTAAAGATGGGTCCTTGATTCTGCCCGTTTGGCTGAGTTAGAAGTATTTCTGTCTCTGAAAGATGCCATACATGGGTAGTTACCCCAAACTCACATATTCACCAATTCATGGCCGTTGCCAATGGACTAGTGATGAGGTCTGGCCAATGGCAGTGAAATGATTCTCTAGTACAAGGCCAACTTGTTTTGGGGTTCTTATGTTTGGAAATAAAGAGCCCAGTCTCCAATTCCAATATTTGTCACACATATATCTGCACATACCAACCAAGAGACACCATCTGGTCAATCAACTCTCCAAGATATAAACTGTTTCATTGGCTGCGGTCCCCTTAGAAGGGAGTCCTCATTCCCTGGCCATTTAGGGCTCATGTAACATCAGGCCATAGGGGTATTCATACCCTGATAGAATGGACCCAACAATGTGGAATCCCTCTAGGCCCTCACTTGCTGAAACTTCTGTTGAGGGCTGTAATGTCTGTGCCAAAACTAAACATTGGCAGTTGCCACAATGGGGTACTATGCCAAGGTGTGATCTCCCTTTTCACCAGTGGCACACAGATTACATAAGACTACTGTCATCTACTGCTGGGGCCACTTGTTATGCTTTTTAACAAGGGTTGATTCCTTTATGGGACTTCTGCTGACATTTCCTACACAGCAAGCCAACACAGAAACATCTACCCAAGGGCTAACTGAAACTATTCTGGTGCCCTTTGGGCCTCCTGATATCATAGATCCAGATTAAGGGACACATTTCACATCCTAAATAGTACAACAAGGGGCCCTGAAGTAAGGTATCCTTTGGAATCACCATCTCTCATACTGATTTACTAATTGAACATCATAATGGACTATTAAAAGACCTCCTGTTAAAGTTAAGGAGGGGGGAATGGAACCCTAATGATTCTCTCTATTGCCACAGGTATTAGTATTATTAAATTCCCATGCCCTTGAGGAACATACACCCCATACAAATTTTCTCTGATCTCCTAAAATTCACCTTTTAGTTATAAGAGGAGACCCCTGATATTTTCAATAGTGGATGATTGCATCTGGATTTCATCCACAAATAAAACATCCCAATATAAATTTGATTTCTCAGTCATATCCCCTTCCCCTTCAACATAGAAACCTGACCAAGGGCAAATCAAAAGTTTTGACCCACTGATTATCAAAAGCCCAAAAGAATGTCCTGCTTGCCTGATCTGGACACATAAATATCCAGATCTGCTCATGCCCAAAACTGAGATGCTGCCTATTAATTCTGGTTATAAATAAGTGCTAGTTAATGAACCCAAATCATATAATTTCCCACAGTAGGTAGAGATTATAGCAACAGTGGAATCGTGCAGGTTACCATCAAAGGAGATGATAGATTTCATCTGGTCAATGTCAGTCGTACTTGGAAATGACCAACACCGAGAATGATCCCACGTTGCCTCCCTCTCAGGTGCCCACGGGAACTTCCACAACAGACTGGACGAGACCTGTGGCCTCAAAATGCCCACCTGGTGGTCATACAACTTCCTCACAGTCTCGAGGTCGCTAGTTAAATTGCTGCCAGTGCTCAATTGCCTTATGGTTATTGGTCTTATTATGTTTGGCTGAGATCCTAGGATTGCTGGCAGACACGCAAGGGCTCTCCATGACCAAAACCTGTTGCAACCAAATGGCCCAAAATATTCAAAATTACATTCAAGAATGTGTCAGCCAGGAGTGCTGGACAGCAATGACCACTTCTCAGGCCCACACGCCATCAAGTCCGGATGGCTTGAAATCCATTATAAATGCCACCAATGGCACAGATGTTTGACCCCTACAGGGCAGAATATTGATCCAGAATACTAATTTTAACTGGCCAGAGAGTCTTTGGCTGGCTTGAACAACAATCCCAAATCCATCCTCCTCCACTAACCAATCTCTGTTATACTGTCCCTAATGTTGTTTATATGACTACATCTATGGACTGTGTCACAATTATATCCAGGACCACTAAGTTAGCTGTCTATACATGTGACCAAAAGATTTATCCTCTGTGGATGGAATATCAAGTTCAGTCCCTAAGAGTGGCTGCCCAGGCCTTGGCCCAAGATGCCACAATGATCCCCAAGGGTTACTGAAAATTTGCAGCAGTTCAGGTGCTTACGGCAAGATTCTAAAAGAGGTCTCCAAGCTTCCCTAGGCCACACTCCCACATGGGGCCCCAGGTTTCCATCAGTGGACAGCCATCTGGGAGGGACACTCACTCTCAGGGTGGACCCCAGCTTCCACGCCACTGGAGAGGAAAACACCTTGTCCACCTCACCTTTGGAACTGAACGTTACATCCTTACCCACCTTCAGCCTCTAACCCACACTGGTCCACGCTGGTTTCCATCAACCCCACATTGGTTCCCCAATTCCTGGGTCATTGTCTTGATCTGTATGATCTCCTGGGTTCTATTTCCCTGAGATTACAAGATGCCTGACACTGACCCCTCACGGCTTCCATGGGCTCCACAGAACCGTGAGTCATAAACCCCATGATGGTAAGGCTACCCTAAGGTGTGTCAAGCCCCTGTGGGATGCAAAGTTGTGCCTGCTAAATGCCACCAACGTTCCTCACATACTTCCTCCTTGCCCTGCTTTCCAGCCCCAACCCCTCCCAATCTTCTCTTTTTACGGGGTTTGTTAGAAATGATTCATGACTTTTGCTTCCCTATGCTACTAACCCTAACCTGGAGCTCTCCCACCATCAGCCCTCTCATGCAACACACTTCCTCGGGATCCCCGGCCTCCACAGCCGCTTCCCCAAGTACCACATTGCCCATCTCCCTGCCAACCACAACTCCCCTTGGTATCTACCCAGAGCCTCCAGGATGTCAACCTAAACTGCAGAAGTGGCAGCACACACATCAACCTGATCTGACTGTTGGGTCTGCCACTCAGATGTGTACCTCTGCCTAGAACACTGATGCTATTCTGAATTTGGCCAGATGGCCCCAAGTCCTGGGACCAGAAGGCTTCTCTGGAGATGTGAACATTTGGGAAAACTCAAGCACCTCCAATATTATTCAGTTGAGGGAATCCAACTTCCAGGCACCAGTTATATTTGTCCTGATTTCGGTACAGTCTGGCCAAATGCCTATGTTCTCCCAGACCCCACGCTCATATCTACATGGGTAAAACCTGGAAATTATGATGCACTAGCTGATGCTTCCATAGGACCAGATTGTGACCCCAATGAAAATGCACGGCACCTGTTGTACTTTACTTTCCTAATAATAGGAGCCTATATTTCATACCCCATGGCATTGGGAGTGCCCGTGACTATCTACCCCATTGCAACATCTACATTGTCTTCAAAGAGTCATAGGGTCAGGCATCTGACCTCCGTATATCTATTAATAGTTTTTGCTGTAAATAGTGGAGGCAACTTCACTGAGCACAGGCAAACAAAATCACATGATCTCAGCTAATCAACAGCTGTCTGCCGCCCTCACTGGAACATGTTAAAAGAATATCCCGAACTTGTCTCTAATACAGGAAACACAAGAACCTCTGGCCACTGATAGTCCTGCAGTCCTTGAATACCTGCCGACCAAGGAAGGCAGGGTCCATGCAACTCAGAGACTCTCTTGTCAACAATTTCGGCAAGGACAGACACACCTCTGACAACTTAGAGAAGATGGGAAATTTTTCACAACAAAACTATGGTTTTTCAAAAAATTCTTTAAACCCGGAGGTATCAGGCATTTACTCCTGTCTATCCCCCTGCTAAATGAGGAGACTGGCTACGTGCCGGTTTCTAAGTACTGGTCACCACCTTGGGGGTCCCCCTTCTCCTTACCTCTGTATTAACATTGATTGTCCGATGCCTCAGCAATGCCTTCTGTCTATAGGAGAAGTCTCCCCACTCAGGTGGTAAGAGGAATTCATCCTGTTTGAGAGCTATTGAGGCACATGTGGTCAAATGTAACACAGATGTTCCCTGTGGCCTCAGGACTCCCCATCCGCCCCGCCCCCACAGCCACCTGCGTGAGCCTCGCCAGTGCCAGCCTGCTCTCAAATGTGCCCAGGTGGCAAGTCTTGGGAGGACGCCCCATCTTCCTCCCTCCCCTTCTGCTGAGCTAGTTAAGTTCAAAGTAGCCAACAACACACTTCCCACGTGCCGTGGGGCAGCCAGGACCCCAGTAAAGGCACTCGCCTGCCATCCTTTCCTGGCCTGTTTTCCTGCCAGCTGAGCTTAACTCAGCTTTGGGTGACATGTGTGGCCCTCCGGCTGTGCCAGTTTTCCCTCTCTGGGAACTGTGAGTATAATAAATTCTTAATTTCTATGCCTCTCCAAGTGTGACTTCCATGGCTATGCATAAGTGATCCCCAAAAGACCCCAAATGAGGAGATTAACCCCATTTACACAACAGTCGGTGTAGTGGTCTGCTCTGGATTTTTCTCTGATTTTGCCTTTCCTGGCCAAGGCCTTTGAACAGCTAAGGGACCAGGAAAGCAGTAAAAAGCATCCACATGCTATTTTTAACATTTCAAAAAGCCCAAAAGGAATCAGACCTTTACCATCAACATTGCTCACTAAGATATTGTCTTCCTTTTGAAATTCTATTAACTTTGGGTGACAAAGCTAATTTTGCTGTGCTGCTGCTCAAAAGCTCTGAGTATTCGTTACAAAAATGAAAAAATATTAACTAATAAATCTTTCAAAGCATAATAATATAAAGGAGAATAATAAAAAGGATTCATCTGACCGCCCGGGTGAGATCCGGGTGTCCTCAAATCCAGTCCCCCTGCTTCATGGGGAAGGCAGAGCTGGCTTGAGGGAAGGCATTTGCATGACTCTGTATTAGTTTGGATAGTGTATTAGTTTTCTCTGGCTGCGTGGCAAAGAACCACAGAATGGGGTCTTAAACAACAGATGTTTATTCTCTCTCAGTTCTGGAGGCTGAAATTCCAAGATCAGAGTGTCGGCAGGGTTGTTTCTCCTGAGGCTTCTCTCCTTGTCTCGTAGAAGGCCGCCTTCTCCCTGTGTCCTCTCGTGGACTTCCCTGTGTGTGTGTCCTAAATTTCCTCTTCCAATAAGACACCAGTCATATTGGATTAGGACCCACCTTAATAACCTCATTTTACATGAAGGGCCTTTAAAGGCCCTATCTCCAAATACAGTCACATTCTGAGGTGCTGGGAGTTAGGACTTCGGCATGTGAATTTTGAGGGGGCACAGTTCAGCCCATAACAAATGGCATCAGTCTCAGTCACTTTGGTGGAGTCGGTCCTTAAAGATAGCAAAGAGTGACAGTTTACAAAGTGATATATTTGAATCTTTAAAACAGAGAATAAAATAAACACCACCCATGACTCCTGGGGGTCCGGAAGCTATGTGGGGAACATGCTCCAGGCCTTTCCTCTGGGTCCAGGAGCCAGTATCTTCTGTGATGGACTCGGAATAGTCAAGAGTGCACGGGCTGTGAAGAGAGACTCCGGGGTCTGCTGGGACCCTGAGCTGAGTGTGGAGCCTCTCAAGGCTCATCTGCAGAGCTATCCTGAGTCCTTAGAGGGATAAAGTGCTCATTTCTCTGTGTTGTACATGAGCCCACCTTTAGCTCATTTCCCTATAGACTAAGTTGTGTTTTTGTTTTCAAAGAGCTAATCTCCTTCTAAATGGTTGTGAATGAAAACTGATGTAACAGAACATCATTTTGATTTAAATTTGCCTCTGTATTTTCCTTCACCACCTTGTTCCAAACAGATGTTTGGCCTGGGTCCATCACTCCTTCAGGACCACACCTTCTGGGGCAATGGGAAGCACCCAGAATCAGACAGTGGGAGTGGAGGTCAACTTGCTTTGAAGGTCAGCTCTGTCCATGGGGCAACCCCCTGCCAGGCACTCGGCGTTCCGTGCTCCCACTGGGGCCTCAGGCACTGCCGGTCCCCATAGCCTTTGGCACTGGGGCAGCTTCCCAGATTCCCAGCCAGCCTGTGGCAATGCCTGTTTTGCCTCCACCGCTAACCCCGTCCTTTGATTTCCTTCCAACGCTGCACTGGGATCATGCGAAATGCTGCGAACGAGGGCTTGTAAATCAGCAGAGGACACAGCACACACAGGCCCCATTCAGCCTTCTCCACCTCCTGTGGCACCTCTGGAAAGAACCCCAACCCCCTATTGTGAAAGCTCCAACGCACCAAGAGCGAAATTCCCCGAATGTTCGCTGATGGGTCAAAGTCACCCACTGTACAAGGGCCTCCATTGACAGGCCGCCAGCCCCTCCACCGGGACAGCGTGGCCCCGACAGCGTAAGCGACGGGGTGAATAGCCCAGCTTCCAAGAGCACATTTCAAAAGCTGATAAGAGTGTGCCTATAACCACATCAGGCCTCCCAGCACTGTAATCAAACCCATCCCCATCTGCAGGGCCCTGGCCACAGTTTTCCCATCTGTAAAGGGGAGATAATCAGCATACCTACTTTCCTTCTCTATCTTCCTCCCTGATTTCTGGTGGAAATAAAGTGAGAACATGCATCTGGCCTGCTTTCAGTGGTTCTCAGAGATGAAGCCACTCACTTATCACGGGCTCCCTGGACGCAGGCCCCACGGCCAGCAGGTTCCGGCACCAGGCATGTCTAATCTGCTGTGCTCTCTTCCAACATCCAGAGAATAAGGCTGGCGGGAGTCTTGTCCATTCCATTAATTTCCATTAATCCAAATATCAGGAGGCCTTTAGTGCACACTTCTCTCTCTCACTACCAAGGCTGAAGGCAAGAGAAAAGCTGGAGACAGAATATAAAGAACCAACTTTCCTCTGGAGATCAGCTGCTCAATTCTGTTGAAGAAGGAGAGAGCCGTGATGTTCGCGCTCACCTCCAGGAGCCTGAGAGCACAGAGGTGCGCTGGACGTGAGGGCAGAGACCATAGTACATCACCATCACCAGGCAGACTACGGAAGGCATTTGGCCCTTACCAGACGGTGCCCTTGAAAGCAATCATTGGTGCCAACTGAGGTCGTTTTCCGGGTCTTTTACAGCAAGCTGCTCGCCCCACCACAGACGCAGCTTGGGCTTGCTTGCTAAGAGTGATCTTCCCCTGTTCCTTATCTCTTGTCTAATGAAAGATCCTTCCTTTTGAAGTGAATCTTCTTCCCCACAGTTTATCACACCTACCCACAATTTGAAGCCTTAGGCTTACACGTTAAAAGATAAACAGTGATAAGCGGGTTGACACGTTCCCAGTTTGTGGCCAGACAGCACGCATGGGCATCCGGGCTTGCGGTGGGAAGGGGAGGGTGGGGAGGGGGACAGGGCTGTGCTAATGTGCGTGGGAGCGATATCAAGGAGGCCTTTCCATTCCTCCCCTGGAGCAGACCTATAAATCGTTAGTATCATCACATGACATCTCGGATTTGTTTTAAGATACTCCAGGGAAAAGGGAAGAGATGAAGCAACTGTGGCAAAATCTTAATAATTTCTGAATCTAGATTGTGGGTGTCTGGGTTGGGTCTCCTAAAGCTGACTCCGGTACAGGAGTTGGTAGGTGACCAGGGGCACATGAGAGCAGCAGCGAGTGAGGCAGGGAAAGGAAGGAAACCAAATATGGGGGCGGGGTTAATGAGCGGCACCTGTTCTGAGAAACTGTGGAACACCCAAGGGCCACCCTCCGAGGGCAAGGGAGCAGGGTCTTTGTCCACCAATTCCTGACCCCTGGGCATCTTGCCTGCCTTGAGCTCAGGCTGTCTCACACAAGGGACAGGACCATGGGCATCTGAAAGAACTCTCTACACAGAACTCCAGAGACTGAGGGCTATGGGTGGGGCACCGTGGCCTCTGCTACAGCAGGAATACATCAGCCCTTATATTATCCTCTCCATTTCTATACATGACTGAAATGTCCTCGGTAGAAAGACAGGCAGACAGATCATTGGAGCAAGAGCTGCAGTGTTAATTCATGTTTTTACAATGAATATATTTGCTTGAATTCAAACCAACTCACCATGGGAACCTTGTCCCATATTTCCTTATTTCAGACAGCTGCCTTCTCTCACAACAACTGAGCTTTTATTCCTGACCCTTTATTTGCTTTTAAACAGAAACAAAAGTGTATGAAGTTTTCCCACTATCCCAGTGGCTGGATTGATTGGAAGCCATGATGCAGTCCAATCCAGTAAAAACGCAAGTGATGAACATCTGTTCAAGGTTGTAAAATGATGTGGGAATTACAAGGTGTAAGCCACAGTCCTTGCCCTGAACAAGTGACTTGCTAGTTGAAGAAACAAGAATTGCACAAAGGAAACCTTAAACAGACAACAAAAAAAAACGACAGAAAACTTTCAGTATATGAGTTTAATTCAGCCACTCATATTCTGGGAAAAAGCACAGGTCCAGTTGTTCCCAGCCCAAGAGTTGGAGCCTGGTGGGGCCCAAACGGCATAGGTTCTCCAGCCTGTGAACAGGCTTGCACAAGGTAACAGGTGAAGGATGCAAAGTGAGCCACTGATGAGAGAGACCAGGTGCCTATGACTTCTCTTGTTGGCTTTGTGTCATCTTGACCTGGCAGAGTGTCTGAGCCAGAGGACACAGGATGGCCTATAAGCGGCTATGAGAAAACCAGACCAGGTGAGGTGGTGACTCCAGGTCAGGGGCAGAATCCCACTGATTTCTTCCCACCCCACTGCCACCCCACCTCCTCCTCACTCATCTTAGAGCGGCCCCTGCTGCCCTGCCAGAGTCTTTTGGGGACTCCCTGAGAAATCATTTTAGCCAGTCTGTAGAGTTCAGAGGATTAACTGGAGATGTCCTGGGAAGCTTGTAGCCACGTCCTTGCAGTTTCCACAGCCTCGTGAGCCCCTTGATGCCATTTATTTATTCACTCATTCAGTCAGTCAGTCAGTCACTGTGATGGCTAATTTTATGTATCAGCTTGACAGGGGTGCCCCAATATTTGGTTAAACCTAATTCTGGGTACGTCTGTGAGGGTGTTTCTGGATGAGATTAGCATTTGAATCAGTAGACTGAGTGAAGTAGACTGCCCTCCCCAATGCCAGTGGGCCCATCCAATTAGTTGAAGGCCTGAATAGAACAAAATGTGCATTAAGGGAGAATTTGCTCTCTCTGTGTGACTGTCTTTTAGCTGGGACGTCGGTCTTCTAACTGGAACTCAGACTGGAGCTTACATCATTGATCCCCCTACTTCTCAGGTTTTTGGGCTGAGACTGGAACCGTATCATTGGCTCTCCTGGGTCTTCCGGTGTCTGCAGCTTTGCTGACTGCAGATCTTGTACTTCTCAGCCTCCATAACTGCATAAACCAATTCTTTATAACAAATCTCATAATAAATCACCCCAGTGGGTTCAGAAGGCAGAGCATAGAACCAAAGAGGATTAATCTCAAGCTTTAAGATATTCTGGAATCTTCCTTGTTATGTTTTGTACTTGCTTGGGACCTGTCCCCCCCTATCTTTTTTCTAATTCACCATTTTGGATTGGGAATGTCTATCCTAGGCCTGTTCCACCATTGTATTTGGAACCATATAACTTGTCTGTCTTCACAGATTCACAGCTGGAGAGGAATTTTTCTTCAGGATGAATTATAGTTCAAGTCTCATCCATATCTAATTTAGATGAGACTTTGGACTTTAAAGTTTAGCACTGATACTGAATGAATTAAGACTTTGGGGGTTGTTATATGGAATGAATGTATTTTGCATGGGAGAGGATGTGAACTTTGGGGGGCCAGGGACAGAATACTATAGAATGAATGGTGCCCTCTCAAATTCATATGTTAAGACCCCAATACCCAGTGTGATGGTATTTGGAACTGGGGCCTTTGGGAGGTAATTGGGTTTAGATTAAGTTATGAGGGTGGGACCCTCATAATGAGATTAGTATCCTTTCAAGAAGAGACCAGAGAGCTTGCTCTGTCTCTCTGCCATGTGAGGACACAGCAAGGGAACCAAATTGGCTGGCACCTTGATCTCAGACTTAACAGCCTTCAGAACTGTAAGAAATAAATTTGTGGTGTTTAAACCACCCAGACTATGGTGTTTTGTTATGGCAGCCCTAGCTGACTAAGGCAATTACTTAACTCCCTCACAAATTCCCTCAGTCACTGCAGTGTAGCCAATACTAACGCAGGGACCCCCAAGGAGCCCCCGTCCGTTCAGGCTGCTGTAACAAAATTTACCATAGACCGGGTGACTTAAACAACAGACATTTATTTCTCATAGTTCCAGAGGTTGAAAAGTCAAGATCAAGGCACAGGCAGATTTGGTGTCTGATGATAGCTCACTTCCTTGTTCAGAGACAGCTGTCTTCTCACTGGGTCCTCACATTGTGGAAAGCTCTGTAGGGCCTCTTTTAGAAGGACACTGATCCCATTCATGGGGACCCCATCCTCATGACTTACTCAACTCCCAAATGCCCCACCTCCTAACACTATCATTGGGTGTTTGTTTGGTTTGAACATATGAATTTGAGGGGACACAAACATTCAGTCTGCAGCAGCCCTGCATGGCTCTGCCACGAGGGACCAACACAAACCAGGGGGTGTCCTCAGCATACGTGCTGGCTTATGCTGTCGTGTCTAAGCACCCCCATGTCTGCGAGGCACACTATGAGGTTATCACTCTGAGATTGTGCCTGCCTGGTAGAATCAGTTGCCTGATGAACTTTTGACAATCAAATTATGTTTTGACTGGAGAAGGGCTTGAAATTTGAATGAATCTCTAGTGAACTCCTACCCAACAAAACCTACTTAAGATAGAAAAACCACCTCTCATTTTTGTATCCTTTGTAAAAGTCCAGCTTTGCATAACATGTTTTGCTTGGAACAGGGGGTGTTATTTAACAGCTCCCACCCATTTTCCTCTGTAGGCAAATGATTTAGTGTGGCTAGAAAGGCAAATCATTTTCCAGCCAAGTGCTTGATTCAGACTAAAGTTCTGCTTTGAGGAAAGTTGACCATCAAACCTCTCTGTTTGCTGAATAGCTGTGTTAATTTTTCTCTAAGTCAAAGCCTTTGTTCAACCACAGTTGTCAGTAACGACAGAATGACAAATACATTTTGGGTTATGCAATAGATTACACATTAATATCTGAAAACCACCATCATAATTCCACCCCCACTTTGAAGAGTCACTATGGGAGAAGCTGGAGTCTCAAACAATAAATTGGGGAAAATGTTTATGCTATGTACAACAGGAAAATGTTCAATAATTTTATTATATGAATAACACATACTAATTTATAAGGAAAAAATCTATTGCCCTATTGGAAAGTTGTCCCCAAATAGTTAATACAGCCCAAGACATCCCTACACAACTCACTGCTGATGCATGGAGGTGGACAAGACACCCAGAAACCTCATGGCCAATGGTTAGTCCTCCTTGTCCTCACTGGCTCCTTAAACTTCACTGACCCCCATGATTTTCACTGGACCTCATGGACCTCACTGACCCCCACCATCCTCACTCACCTCCATGGTTCTTACTGACCCCCATGGTCCTCACTGGCCTCCATCATCCTCACTGACCCCCATCATCCTCACTCACCTCCATGGTTCTCACTCCCATCATCCTCACTGACCTCCATGATCTTCAATGACCCCCACCATCTTCACTCACCTCCATGGTTCTCATTGACTCCATGGTCCTCATTAGCTCCCTTACTCACTGCTCTAAACCTTGGCTCAATTGCCCTTTTAGGATGTCTCTTCTGTTGGGAACTTGGTGATTATATAAGGCCTTTTGTATCCAGATTCCCCACTGGAGTCAAGAATTCTACCCAGGCTTCATGAAGATACCACTCAAGATAGAATTTCAGAATGTAACTCTTGACCAGGTTGCTCTGGTCTCCCACAAAGCTGGGGATGGAAATGATTCAGGGATTCAGAAAACACATGACCAAAAGATAGTGTTACCATAAAAAAGGACTCAATATCATTAGTCATCAGGGAAGTGTAAATTAAAACCAAAATGAGATATCACTACACACCCACCAGAAGGGCTAAAGGTAAAAGACTGACAATATGAAATGTTGATGAGAATATAGAGCAATCAGAACACCCAAGCACTGCTGGTGGAAGTATAAAACAGTGCAATCATCTTGAGAAAAGACCTGATAGCTTCATATAAACGTAAAC
The DNA here is from genome assembly GCF_009873245.2 of Balaenoptera musculus. NCBI lineage: Eukaryota > Metazoa > Chordata > Mammalia > Artiodactyla > Balaenopteridae > Balaenoptera > Balaenoptera musculus. The sequence goes on along the minus strand of NC_045790.1, from coordinate 18,568,288 downwards.
ATAAACCTACCATATGAAACCTACCTCTTTCAATCCTAGTTATTAACCCAAGAGATATGAAAAACATATACCCACAGAAAGACTTGCACAAGAATATTCATATCAGCATTATTCATAATAGTCAAAAACAACCCAGATATCCATCAATAGGAGAATGTTTAAACAAATTGTGATATATCTGTACAATGAAATGCTTCTCACCTGCAAAACGGAACAAAATGATACACTCAACAACATGGATGAATCTCAAAAACATCATGTTGAATGAAAGAAGCCAGACACAAAAGAGTATATACTCTGTGATTCCATATGTATTAATTTCTTGAATAAACAAAACTAATTACGGAGGGAAAAAATCATTGGTTGCCTCTGGAAGGGTGAGAAAAGGATGACTGAAGGAACATGGGGGAAATGTGGGGTGATGTAAATGTCCTGTTGGTGAAGTTCAGATCACACAGGTGAATGCACTTGTCAAAGCTCATTGAATGGTACACTTAAGATTTGTGCATCTCGTTGTATGAAATTTTCCTCAAAAAAAGAGCTCTACATTATATACTTGCTGAAGCACTTGGGAGAAAGGTATTAATATCTGCAACTTGCTTTGAAATGCATCAAAAAATAACATGGGTTGATGAACAAGTAGAATATATATGGATGGATACTTAACAGAGGTAAGTGTAATAAAATGTTAGTGGTAGAATATACATTGTACATTTTCAAATTTCTGTAGTTTGAAATTTTTCATAATAAAATTTTGGATGGGAGGAGACAGGTAGAAATATTTAAGATGCCTCCTGGTTATGGTTTCTTATTAGTAATTGATTTTTCTCTCTATGCTGCATCTGCCCACATGGCTCCAGGGAAAACCGGAGAATGGGATGTACAGAAGGTTCTTTCAGAATGGAATGCAAAGGGGAAGGGGAGGGAAGGGGAGGTAGATGACAAGGGCACTGGAGAGTGTGTCAGCCAGGGTTCAACCATTGACACAGAAGCTGTAGGAAACATATTAAGAGGTTTGTCACAATGAAATGATTTACATGGTTTTGGAGTCTGACTGGGCTAGTTCGAAATTTGTCAGATAGGCTGTGTGAAAGGGTGGGAACCCTCAGGCAGGGAGTGAAGCTGCTGTCCATGGTGGGTTTCTTCTTCCTCAGGGAAGCTTCTGCTTTGCTCTTGGGGCTCTTCAGCTGATCGGATCAGGCCCACCCAGGTCATCCAGGATAATCCTTGCTTAAAGATAACTGATGAGGGACTTTAATCATATCTACAACATACCTTCACAGCAGCACCTAGGCAAGTGTTTGATTGAATAATTGACAACTGTAGCTCAGCCAAGCTGACACAGAAAACTGACCATCTCTGGGAAGCTGTGACTCAGAGAGCTTTTGTCTCCGTTCCCATTTAAGACTGCAGGAAGTCGTGACCACTCAGATACACCTGAGAAGACTCATTCAGGCACACTTTATCCTAATGAACTGTAGAAATTGCAATTTCTTAAACAGCCTTCTAACCAGCTTGGGTTGGTATTTATTTGTCTTCCCTGCTGGTTATATTGTTAACGAGTTCCAAAAGCACTCAAAACCTTGATTAACTCAAAAACCATGGCACGTGAGCCCCCTCCTTTGTGTGGGAATTGGGTTTATAAGATGACCCAAGGGAGGCCCCAGGAGCCAGGAGCCCACAGCCTCTATGGGCACCAGCAGATGAGGTACACTTGGAACAGCTGAGCACAACCCAGGAAGGGGCCGTTCTAAACTATAGGTGTGTCATTCATTGAAAATCTTAAGTTTCCATTCCCATCTTGTGAGAAGACAAGATCAGTTCTAGGGAAATGAGCTTCTGGGTTTTCTCTGTACATCAGACAGAGCAATTAAAATGTACAAGCTCACTGTCATTGAAGTAGATTCACAACAGAGGCCAAACGACTCATTAATAAACATGTGGGAAGATGTTCAAAATCATTAGTGATCTTAGAGTGTAAATTAGACCAATGATACACCATTTTTGCTAACCAATCTGGAAAAGAAGAATGGCCAACCCCGTGAAGGTGTGGGGGAACAGGCTCTACTGAGTGCAAACTGGCACAGCCCTTTCGGAAGGTGATTTGGTGACGGGCACAAGTGCAGAGCCATGGGAGGTCCTGCCTTTGTTTCCTGGCATTCTGCTTAGAGGTGTGGCTACATCATTATTTCTAGGAGCAAAAACCTGACAGCATCCTAACGACTCACCACCACGGGGAATAAATAAGGAAATGAGTATCTACACCTGATGAACTTTAAGCAAGAAGACTAATAATGTTCATGATGACTATAGAAAAACATGATAAATATTCTGTGAAGCTACAGAATGCACACCATCTTCTTCTGTACAAGTAATTCCATGCTGCTATAAATACAAACATATGTACATAGATACAATGTGCTTTCCATTCTCACAGGAAGAACACTAAAAGAATGTGCAATAGAAAACAATAAGTTGTATTTGAAAGTGGAATTGTGAGTAAGTAGTGTCTATTTTCCAAATATTCTGAGAGGTAGTTATTATTCCTTTTACAATATGGAAAAGAAATTATGAGCCTGTCTAGCTCATTACAGCCTCTTGTTGTTTCATGCCTATGGGATCCCCGAAACCAAACTATAACTGAAGCCCATGAAATCCAAATTGCTTTTTAAATTAACTGGCAAGAAACCTTGAACACATATTTTGTCTCCATTTGGTTAATAGGAACCAGATGCAAGGCTTCAATCAAACTTTCATTGTCTGGTGGTCTGGTATCCATTCATCCATTTCCTTGCTGAGCTAAAAATATTTGATTCATCTGCATCTTTTGTTGGTTAATACCTTGGATACATCAGTAACTGCCTAAGATATGCTCTTTCTATGTAATAAAAATGAACTTGCAAACATTAACATGGGAATGCAAGAAACGTCTCATTATTTTTTACAAAGCCAAATGAAATCTGAGTTGAAATCTCTCTCCCACTTGGCTGGTGGAAAATTCAATCTCCGTCTTTATGGGAACTTCCTCCCAGCTCTCCACAGGGCCACATGGTGGTCCTGGGGGCCTAATGCCGAGCAGATAATTTTGAAAGGTCTGTTTTTTGGTCCACACAGCTCACTGCCTGTGGGGGTGGACAGTAAGCCATTCTCCTCAAAGCTTTGTGAGGGATCTTGGCCTGCCCAACACAGCTTCTCACCACAGCCCTGAGCTACTATGAGAGAAGGAAACAATGCAGGGAAAACACAGCGTCTAGTGCCTGACGCAGTATGTGTTCAATGACCTTGGAAAACAGCCACTCTGTTCAACATGAAAAGTCCACAGCAGGCCCATGAACTCTTGGTCTAGTAAAGAAAGTTCTGAGGGCTGGATATTTCTTATTTAAAAGCATCCAGAGAGCTAACAAGCAGTTAATGGAAGAAATGCAAAGGAATGATAGTGATCAGAGAAGGTGAATTAAAGCAATAGGATCACTTTTCTCTGATTAGATTGTCAAGAATGTAGAAGATTGGTAGTACTTAATGCTAACAAGAATGAGGGGAAAGGTGGGAGTGTAAACTGAAACAACCTCTGGGAGGGCAATATGGCAGTAATTTGACTCCAGGAGTTCATAGTTCAGAAATATTTGCACAAGTTCTCAAGTCTATGGACATGAAGTTGTTCACTGTTTTTAAAGGCAAAGGTATGGAGACAACTTAGATGTCCATTCACCAGGACTCAATAAATTATGCTTCAGCCATCCTGATGTCATGCAACCCTAAAATGAATGAGAGAAGTACACTTAATGACATGTAAGAATGCCCCATACACATGGTTGAGTATAAACAATAGTGAGTTGAAAAATGCACAGAGCTTCCGTGCATTTATACCAGACACATGTTTGTGTCAGCCTGGAAGTCATTTGCGCACGTATGCAGGTGCATGTAATTTGCATATACACAGAAAATTCTGGGCAGAAACACAACGAACTTCTTATAATTGTACTGTAGGGATCTGGGATCAGAAAAGGGAATTATGGGGCCATTTCACTCTGTATCTTGACACTATTAGTACACGCGCTGCGGTATGCAACCATCATCCCAATCAATTTCTGAAAAATTTCAGCACCGCAAAAAGAAACTGCATGTCTATCAGTGTCACTCCTCATTTTCCTCTAACACCCTGCCTCTCCCTAAGCAACCACTAACCTACTTTCTTTATAGATTTGCCTAATCTAATTCCCTTTTCTCTGTTTTTGATTTGTCTTTCTCTTTCATGTTGGAGATTTTCCTCAAATGCTTAATGCTTTACGTCTGTCATTCATAGTTGAGTGAGGCACTAAAAGATTTGCTAGATGCTCTTATGTTCACCTCACTATGAAATCAAGGCAGCATTTTCTTTGTGAGGCTCCCAAGTCAATGAGCACACCCAGCCACAGCTTCTGTATTTTGATATCTTTAGACTAAATCTCTGGGATCCTGTCAGGCACAGGAGAGGTGTAGACACCTGCTGCAGGGTATGATGGAGGAAGAGACCCAGAGAACCCAACTGCTTCTCTTGCAGCCTTACAACTTTCAGGCTCTCACAAGCCCCATGCGCAAGTCCACCTGCCATAGTGCCTGTTGTCTTCAATACAAAGACTTCAGGGGGTCTTCAGAGCGTATTTACTCACTCTTCACAGTTCTCCACCCCTGCAAACATTTAGGCATTCATTTCATCTTCTCCATTAAGTCAGTTACACTCCCATACACTTTAGATCTAAAAATTCATGTCATTTATCCGTTTTCTTTTTTCCCAGTCTCTGTTCTTGTAGTTTGATCTTATTTATTTGTTTATTCTTTTGTTCATTTACCTATTCATTTAGTCATTTTACGCTTTTAGTAAAGACCTAAACGTGAAAGTAAAATTGATATTTTATAAAATTATATTACATTAGTCAGATTTGCAAAGGGAGAGATGGTAAATGCCTTTTAAATAGAAATCTTTTATTATTCAATCTTTACACTTTGCCAATTTGATTATAATAAACTAATTGGAAATGAATTAGTTGAATTTTCCTCATTGTTAGTGAGAATGACGTCTTATTAGATTGTCCCTTCTATAAATTGCCCATTAATATACTTTGCTGATTTTTCTGTTTCTTGTCTTTTGTTTCTTAATGAATATTTTATATGTTGTAAATATTAATCCTTTTTCTAAGTTGTACAATAAAAAATGTCTTCTCCCAGTTTACTACCTGTCTGCTAACTTCATGGAACAGACTCCACATGCTTTTTTTTTTTTTTAACAACTTTATTGGCGTATAATTGCTTTACAATGGTGTGTTAGTTTCTGCTTTATAACAAAGTGAATCAGTTATACATATACATATATCCCCATATCTCCTCCCTCTTGCGTCTCCCTCCCACCCTCCCTATCTCACCCCTGTAGGTGGTCACAAAGCACCGAGCTGACCTCCCTGTGCTATGTGGCTGCTTCCCACTAGCTATCTAGTTTACGTTTGGTAGTGTATTTATGTCCATACCACTCTCTTACTTTGTCCCAGCTTACCCTTCCCCCTCCCCATGTCCTCAAGTCCTTTCTCTAGTAGGTCTGTGTTGTTATTCCCATCTTGCCCCTAGGTTCTTCATGACCATTTTTTTTTCTTAGATTCCATATATTTATGTTACCATACTGTATTTGTTTTTCTCTTTCTGACTTACTTCACTCTGTATGACAGACTCTAGGTCCATCCAGCTCACTACAAATAACTCAATTTCGTTTCTTTTTATGGTTGAGTAGTATTCCATTGTATATATGTGCCACATCTTCTTTATCCATTCATCTGTTGATGGACACCTAGGTTGCTTCCATGTCCTGGCTATTGTAAATAGAGCTGCAATGAACATTTTGGTACATGTCTCCTTTTGAATTATGGTTTTCTCAGGGTATATGCCCAGTAGGGGGATTGCTGGGTCGTATGGTAGTTCTATTTTTAGTTTTTTAAGGAACCTCCATACTGTTCTCCATATTGGCTGTATCAATTTACATTCCCGCCAACAGTGCAAAAGGGTTCCCTTTTCTCCACACCCTCTCCAACATGTATTGTTTGTAGATTTTTTGATGATGGCCATTGTGACCGGTGTGAGATGATATCTCATTGTAGTTTTGATTTGCATTTCTCTAATGGTTAATGATGTTGAGCATTCTTTCATGTGTTTGTTGGCAGTCTGTATATCTTCTTTGGAGAAATGTCTGTTTAGGTCTTCTGCCCATTTTTGGATTGGGTTGTTTGTTTTTCTGATATTGAGCTGCATGAGTTGCTTGTAAATTTTGGAGATTAATCCTTTGTCAGTTGCTTCATTTGCAAATATTTTTTCCTATTCTGAGGGTTGTCTTTTCATCTTGTTTATGGTTTCCTTTGCTGTGCGAAAGCTTTTAAGTTTCATTAAGTCCCATATATTTATTTTTGTTTTTATTTCCCTTTCTCTAGGAGCTGGGTCAAAAAAGATCTTGCTGTGATTTATGTCATAGAGTGTTCCTCCTATGTTTTCCTCTAAGAGTTTGATAGTGTCTGGCCTTACATTTAGGTCTTTAATCCATTTTGAGTTTTGATGTAGTCAAATCCATCTAATTTTTTGCCTATTCTTCAGGCTTTGGGAATCTTGTTTACAAAATCTTTCCACTTTCCAAGATCACTAAGGTATTCTATATTTTCTTTAAAATTTCATCTTTTACATTTAGGTCTTTACTCCAAATTGTTCAAATATGACATGATGTCAGGATCCAGCTTTATTTTCCCTTATTAACAAGGCCAATTTTGCCATCAACAATGAGTAAATAATCTACCCTTATCTTGTAAATTTGTTATATTACCTCCTACATAAAAGGTACCTGTGAACACTTAGGTCTGTTTCTGGGCTGTCCATTCTGTTCTACTTACTGGTCTCTTTTTTCCCCACTGGTGCCTTTTCCTGAGACCATGCTGTTGGTTTTGTTTTGTAAATTACTATGGCCCTGTAATATGTCTAAATGTTGGAAAAGTAAGTCCCTTACCCCAAATCTTTTACTATTTTTTCAAAATGGAGGCTTTTTCTTTCTCTAGATAAATTTTTGAATCAATTTTTTGTTTCCAAAAATGTTCTGCTAGGATTTTTATTGCAGTTACATTAAACATATGAATCAATCAGTTTATTTTAATAAAATAAGTCTCTCCATCTGTAGATATGATCTATCTTTCCATTTATTTAGGTCTCCTCTCATGCCCTTTAATAGAGAGTTAAAATTTTTCTCCATGAACATCTTATGCGTTCTTATTAGATAATGCCTAGGTATTGCATTTTTGTTGTGTGGTTTCATTTTCTACTTGTTTATTGCAGGTATAGAGGATGATGTTGAATGTTCATGTTTGTTGACTTTATATCTGGAAACCTTTGAAACCGACATTTGTAATTGTTAAAACTCATGGTCATCTTGCTGTCAGTGTAGCTCTATGTAATGCTTGAGTGATAGCTGCCTCCTTGATTGTCATGACTGCTTTTCCATTTTCATGAAGGGAGCTGCTGCCACAGTAACTTTCTACACCTTTGTGAAATTTGTTCCTTGAAGGGAGAGAAAGGAGAGGGATAAAATGAAAATTCCTTCCTTAAGGGTCAATAGAAGTGATCTGTTCAACTCTGAACTCACCTCCCCAAGGAAGCAACAGGAGGCAATGGCTGAATCATTAAAATTGACTTGAGTTCTGATATGCTTGAAGAAGAACTTGCAGAATCAGAAACATTTGCACAGACTTGGGCCATAATTTGTGGCCACTGATTGGTTGAGCAACATTTACATAACTTGCAGTTTATCTGGGTGACAAATGTCATGTTTGACATCATGCAAGGAAAACCCAAGTAATCTTCTTTGTAAATATCTACTCCCTGAGAATTTTAAGACTGAATTATGTGTTCATAAATATGATGACACTGCTCTTCATTCAGCACTTTGCTATATGCTAAGTGCTTTATATTAGCACATTTTACCCATAAAAGAGCCCTGAGAGAGAGAGATGTCACTATCCCCATTTTATTAATGAGAAAACTGGAGCTCAGAGATATTAGTCAGCTTGACTGAGGTCCCATAGCCCTCCAACATTCAGTCTGAAGAGTTAGTGTTAGGATTAGGGTTACGGCAGATCTTGGCTGTGAACTTTCTCCATAAAAGGGCCCTCTGTGTTCTTATAAGGACGTACCTAAGTACTTTATATCTTGGTGTCCATGGTGAGTGGTGTTTTACTTTCCATACACTTGGAATTTTGTTTAGAATATATAAAATTGTGTATAGAATTTTGTATAGAATAACCAATTTGTAACAGTTATTGCCAGTGTACAAAAATGATAGTGATTGTATTTTGGTATTTTTGTAGTTTGGTTTTCATTTTTCCCATCAAATATTAAAAAGAACTTAGAGGTGTCCATGTTGAAACACTTTTGGAGGAGGAAGAAAGAGTAGTTGTTAAAAACAGAGATGTACCTATTTCCCCTTACCTCCCAGCAGAATTTTCGCTGAGCCCGTAGCTCCCATGCAGCTGGGGGTGGTCCTGGGATTGAGTTGGAACAGAAGTGATAGGGACAATTCTTTCATCACACGTCCCTCACAGAGGAAGCTGTTCTCCATGCTGCTGTCCCCTTCCTGCAGCTGAAATGATCAAGAACCACTCTGACCACGCAGACGAGGGCCTAAGGAGAGTGAGGAGCAACAGTGGAAGGACCTGCACCCTGGAGGGCCTTATGGGGAAAAGACACCCACTAAGAACCCTTCAATCCGGGTGCTGTGCCCTGAGACAAATAACATTCTATGGTATTTGAACCACTGCATTTTGGGGTCTCATTTCACAGCAATTTTGCCTGAACTCTAACTAATACAATTTTTTTCTACTGCAATGATGCTAAGAAATTTACACATGTTAATATTTAATATTTCCTTTTCATGACAGCTGCATGCTATTTCCCATTTCTACAGAAACTGTGCTCACATTGTTACTCTTGTTCAAATTTTCAAAACTTACCAATCAGTCCCAGACTTCAAATTCAAATCACAAGCTATTTCTACTACACAAGTGGTTTCAGAGTGTTATTTATGTATTTATTCTTTTATTTAGGATTTATTTTTTCTTATTGGTATAATTCTTCTTTTTCTTTTTTCTAGTATGTTGACCTCTGATACAAAACACAACAAACCAACAGAAAAAAAGCTGTTCTGGTTGAAGGTGGGTTGAGGCACATGGAGACCCACCTGTCCCCCTTCATCTGCAGGTGGCCCCTGAGATCTCTCCACAGACCACCTCCTCCCCTCCAGAAGCCAGGCATACACTAACTCACCAGAACAGAATCACATGGAAATTAGGGCCCACACACACGACTCAACTGCAACCAGCCTTGGTTTTCCATTCTTTATCTTGAGACATTAAAAGTCCCCACTGCTAAATGCTAAGTCAGGTCTCCTGGAATTCACCAGGTAGGAAAGTTTTTAAATGGGACATCAGAATGATTAAATGAGTCACAGTCATTAAGTGTTCTGCTAGATTCTGAGAGTAATATGGTAGTTACTAAATACCTCCTGGAACTCCACACTTCCAAATGGATTCCAACAGTCATGAGCTTCCTCACTGGATACAACTTCACAACCAGTTTATAGGTCAAGGATGAAACATTGGTCTATTTGTTTTACTTCAGTTCTTGACTATCCTTCTTAATAAGATTTGGTACCTATTACAACTTGACTGTTTCTAAGATTTAAACTCATCTTACAGAATGAAGTTAAAAACTGTTGGCACATTCAGGCCACCAGTGCACAGGCTGGAGTTTATTCCTAAAAGGTTTCCAGGAACACTGTGAGCCATGCCAGCAACTCTGGTGAAAGTGCTCTGGCCCCAGGAGAACCTACTGAAGGAGAGGCATCCATTGAGGTACAAAGGCTTTAGGATGTTTATTAATAATCATTAATTTTTTGCAGTGCCAGCTGTGAGAATGTTACCCCAAATACTCCTTCTCATATATATGAACACAATAGTGAAAAAGCAAATCGGTGAGAAAGGAACTAAAAGATATTTATCTTTTTTTCTCCAGAATTGATAAACCAAAATGATGCCTTAATCTAGAGTAAAAGGTTGAAGATTTGAAGTCACGGGGGAAGACTGACCTCCTATGTTTTACAACCACTTTGGAGATTTCTTTTGTTTCCCCAACTGAATACCCCTAACTGGCTAGCCCTCCTCATGTGTTAATTTCTGACAGCATGAGGGTTTTATGGAAAAAGGACATCAAGCCTACTCCAGGCTTATTCCATTTTCCCTTGCTCACAGATTGGCTCATTTCCAGGTTAAAACAGCCTTATCTCTGTGATGGTTAATTATGTGTCAACTTCTCTGGACCTCAGGGTTCCCAGATATTTGGTCAAACATTTTTCTGGATATGTCTGTGAGGGTGTTTTGTGATGAGATTAGCATTTAAATTGATAGACTAAGTAAATCAGATTGCCATCCCTAATGTGGGTGGGTCACATCCAGTAAGTTGAAGACCTGAGTAGAACAAAAAGACCAATCCTCCCCAGAGTAAGAGGGAATTCTCCAGCAGAGAGACTTCACCCACCCCACTTGCTCTCCTGAGTCTCCAGCCTGCTGGCCCCCACTGCAGATGTGGACCTGCCAGCCTCCATAATCAAATGAGCCAATTCCTTACAATAAGTAAATAAATCTGTGTGTGTGTGTGTGTGTGTGTGTGTTTGTGTATGTGTGTGTGTATCCTATTGGTTCTGTTTGTCTGGAGAACCCTGACCAATACACACCCCTTTGCCAAGACTGAAGCACAGTGAAGCTGCTACTTTGAATCAACTTGCATTGTTGATATCCTGCCATATCCATGAAATGGAACCAGGAGAACATAAACACTTAACAAAAAATTCTTCTTTTTCAATGAAATGACATTGGGAGCTGGCCAGAAATGATTCTTTAATTTGTGTGCTGTGTTTTTGTCATTGAAATCCCAGGGTTTTGGCAAAATGAAATTTCCAGAACACATGATAAAATAGGTTATTATCTCCAGGCTTGAGAAGTGATTCCAAGATCACTTCTTGGAAACATGTGCCTTTTCTGAAAAAACTGTTAAGTATTTGGAAGTGTAACTGTGCTCATTCATGCTCATAACAAGAATACATATTGGTCTTTGGGCGTTAACACAGTAGCCTGACTATTTTCTCATTAATTTTAAAGGTACATTGATGAAAAGGAAACCAAAGGAGCAATTGCTTCATTGAGGATTTTTCCAGACTAGCTCATCTATAACCTAATCAATTCCCTGGGGTCCAGATACGAACAGGCCCTGGTGATATTAATGTGGTGAGTAGCTTCAGAGTGATGACAAAGACGTGATCTTCCCATGCGTGCCTCTCGGTGGGCAGGAGCACAGAGGGCAAAGCATTTCCTGAAACTTCTGGCATGGAGCCTTTAGGACTCACCGTACACGAATATTCCTTATGGGCTCAGAGGTCCGGTTTACTTTCCTGTATGAGAATCCTCTACAATCTGATCAATGTTGACCCAAATGCTTGAAGAAACATGTTTGGGAAACAGTGATTTTTCTGGAAAACTACAAAGAAATACAAGCACTTTTCCTGAGAAAAGGGAAAATGAATTTCTTTCTTCAAAACCTTTCCTAGTTTCTATGAGCTGCTACCAGTTGGTATATGTATACTAAAACTTTGGGTTTGTATTGACCACTTGGTACTTCAGGTCACCATGAGTGGCAATTGTCAATGGAGAGAATCAGAAATACATCAGGGAGTCTACATCAGGGGGGTGATTGAAAATTAACTTGAGAAGGGAAACGTGTTCATACACACATTGCACATGGTCACCTAATCTATGACAAAGAAGGAAAGGATATACAATGGAGAAAAGACAGCCTCTTCAATAAGTGGTGCTGGGAAAACTGGACAGCTACATGTAAAAGAATGAAATTACAACATTTCCTAACACCATACACAAAAATAAACACAAAATGGATTAAAGACCTAAATGTAAGGCCAGACACTATAAAACTCTTAGAGGAAAACATAGGCAGAACACTCTTTGACATAAATCACAGGAAGATCTTTTTTTACCCACTTCCTAGATTAATGAAAATTAAAACAAAAATAAACAAGTGGGACCTAATTAAACTTAAAACTTTTGAACAGATTTAGGAAGCAAGATGGCGGAGTAGAAGGATGTGCTCTCACTCCCACTTGCAAGAACACCAGAATCACAACTAGCTGCTGGACAATCATCGACAGGAAGACACTGGAACTCACCAAAAAAGAAACCCCACATCCAAAGACAAAGGAGAAGCCATATTGAGACAGTAGGAGGGGTGCAATCATAGTAAAATAAAATCCCATAACTGCTGGATGGGTGACTCACAGACTGGAGAACACTTAATCCACAAAAGTCCACCCACTGGAGTGAAGGTTCTGAGCCTAGAGAATCAGACTTTGAAGGCTAGTGGGAATTGATTGCAGGACTTCGACAGGACTGGGGGAAACAGAGACCCCACTCTTGGAGGGCACACACAAAGCAGTGTGGGCATTGGGACCCAGGGGAAGGAGCAGTGACCCCAGGGGAGACTGAACCAGACCTACCTGCTAGTGTTTGAGAGTCTCCTGCAGAGGTGGGCAGGGGCTGTGGCTCACCGTGGGGACAAGGACACTGTCAGCAGAAGTTCTGGGAAGTACTCCTTGGTGTGAGCCCTCCCAGAGTCCGCCATTAGTCCCAACAAAGAGCCCAGGTAGGCTTCAGTGTTGGGTTGCCTCAGGCCAAACAACCAACAGGGAGGGAACCCAGCCCCACCCATCAGCAGTCAAGCAGATTAAAGTTTTACTGAGCTCTGCCCACCAGAGCAACAGTCAGCTCTACCCACCACCAGTCCCTCCCATCAGGAAACTTGCACAAGCCTCTTAGGTAGCCTCATCCACCAGAGGGCAGACAGCAGAAGCAAGAAGAACAACAATCCTGCAGCCTGTGCAACAAAAACCACATTCACAGAAAGATAGACAAGATGAAAAGGAAGAGGACTATGCAACAGATGAAGGAACAAGATAAAACCCCAGAAAAACAACTAAATGAAGGGGAGATTGGCAACCTTCCAGAAAAAGAATTCAGAATAATGATAGTGAAGATGATCCAGGACATCGGAAAAAGAATGGAGGCAAAGATTGAGATGATGCAAGAAATGTTTAACAAAGACCTAGAAGAATTAAAGAACAAACAAACAGAGATGACCAATACAATAACTGAAATGAAAACTACACTAGAAGGAATCAATAGCAGAATAACTGAGGCAGAAAAACGGATAAGTGACCTGGAAGACAGAATGGTGGAATTCACTGCTGCAGAACAGAATAACGAAAAAAGAATGAAAAGAAATGAAGACAGCCTAAGAGACCTCTGGGACAACATTAAACGCAAAAACATTTGCATTATAGGGGTTCCAGAAGGAGAAGAGGGAGAGAAACGACCCAAGAAAATATTTGAAGATATTATAGTTGAAAGCGTCCCAAACATGGGAAAGGAGATAGCCACCCAAGTACAGGAAGCACAGAGACTCCCATACAGGACAAACCCAAAGAGAAACACGCCGAGACACATAGTAATCAAAGTGGCAAAAATAAAGACAAAGAAAAATTATTGAAAGCAGCAAGGGAAAAACAACAAATAACATACAAGGGAACTCACATAAGGTTAACAGCTGATTTCTCAGCAGAAACACAGCAAGCCAGAAGGGAGTGACATGATATACTTAAAGTGATGAAAAGGAAGAACCTACAACCAAGATTACTCTACCCAGCAAGGATCTCATTCAGATTCGATGGAGGAATCAAAAGTTTTACAGAGAAGCAAAAGCTAAGAGAATTCAGCACCACAAAACCAGCTCTACAACAAATGCTAAAGGAACTTCTCTAAGTGGGAAACACAAGAGAAGAAAAGGTCCTACAAAAACAAACCCAAAACAATTAAGAAAATAGTCAGAGGAACATACATAGTGATAATTACCTTAAATGTAAATGGATTAAATGCTCCAACCAAAAGACACAGGCTTGCTGAATGGATACAAAAACAAGACCCATATATATGCTGTCTACAAGAGACCCACTTCAGACCTAGGGACACATACAGACTGAAAGTGAGGAGACGGAAAAAGATATTCCATGCAAAGGGAAATCAAAAGAAAGCTGGAGTAGCAATACTCATAACAGATAAAATAGACTTTAAAATAAGGAATGTTACAAGAGACAAGGAAGGACACTACATAATGATCAAGGGATCAAACCAAGAAGAAGATATAACAATTATAAATATATATGCACCCAATGTAGGAGCACCTCAATACATAAGGCAACTGCTAAAAGCCTTAAAAGAGGAAATCGACAGTAACAAAATAATAGTGGGGGACCTTAACACCTCACGCCAATGGACAGGTCATCAAAAATGAAAATAAATAAGGAAACAGAAGCTTTAAATAACACAATAGACCAGATAGATTTAATTGATATTTATAGGACATTCCATCCCAAAACAGCAGATTACACGTTCTTCTCAAGTGCACACGGAACACTCTCCAGGATAGATCACATCTTGGGTCACAAATCAAGCCACAGTAAATTTAAGAAAATTGAAATCATATCAAGCATCTTTTCTTTTTTTTTTTTTTTTTTTTTAAAAAGAAATTCACGTTCTTTTATTTATTTATTTATTTATTTATTTATGACTGTGTTGAGTCTTCGTTTCTGTGCAAGGGCTTTCTCTAGTTGCGGCAAGTGGGGACCACTCTTCATCGTGGTGTGCGGGCCTCTCACCATCGCGGTCTCTCTTGTTGCGAGGCACAGGCTCCAGACGCGCAGGCTCAGTAATTGTGGCTCACGGGCCCAGTTGCTCCGTGGCATGTGGGATCTTCCCAGACCAGGGCTCGAACCCGTGTCCCCTGCATCGGCAGGCAGATTCTCAACCACTGTGCCACCAGGGAAGCCCCAAGCATCTTTTCTGACCACAATGCTATGAGATTAGAAATGAATTACAGGGGAAAAAACGTAAAATACACAAACACATGGAGGCTAAACACAATGTTACTAAATAACCAAGAGATCACTGAAGAAATCAAAGAGGAAATCAAAAAATACTTAGAGACAAATCACAATGCAAACACGATAATCCCAAACCTATGGGATGCAGCAAAAGCAGTTCTAAGAAGGGAAGTTTATAGCTATACAAGCCTACCTCAAGAAACAAGAAAAATCTCAAATAAATAATCTAACCTTACACCTAAAGGAACTAGAGAAAGAAGAACAAACAAAACCCAAAGTTAGGTGAAGGAAAGAAATCATAAAGATCAGATCAGAAATAAATGAAAAAGAAACAAAGAAAACAATAGCAAAGATCAATAAAACTAAAAGCTGGTTCTTGAGAAGATAAACAAAATTGATAAACCATTAGCCAGACTCATCAAGAAAAAGAGGGAGAGGACTCAAATCAATAAAATTAGCAATGAAAAAGGAGAAGTCACAACAGACACCACAAAAATACAAAGCATCCTAAGAGACGACTACAAGCAACTCTATGCCAATAAAATGGACAACCTGGAAGAAATGGACAAATTCTTAGAAAGGTATAACCTTCCAAGACTGAACCAGGAAGAAATAGTAAATCTGAACAGACCAATCACAAGTAATGAAATTGAAACTGTGATTAAAAATCTTCCAACAAACAAAAGTCCAGGACCAGATGGCTTCACAGGTGAATTCTATCAAACATTTAGAGAAGAGCTAGCACCCATCCTTCTCAAACTCTTCCAAAAAATTGCAGAGGAAGGAACACTCCCAAACTCATTCTATGAGGCCACCATCACCCTGATACCAAAACCAGACAAAGATACTACAAAAAAAGAATATTATAGACCAATATCACTGATGAATATAGATGCAAAAATCCTCAACAAAATATTAGCAAATAGAATCCAACAACACATTAAAATGATCATACACCATGATCAAATGGGATTAATCCCAGGGATGCAAGGATTCTTCAGTATATGCAAATCAATCAAGGGGACAAACCATAGTAACAAATTGAAGAAGTAAAACCATATGATCATCTCAATAGATGCAGAAAAAGCTTCTGAAAATATTCAACACCCATTTATGATGAAAACTCTCCAGAAAGTAGGCATAGAGGGAACCTACCTCAACATAATAAAGGCCATATACGACAAACCCATAGCAAACATCATTCTCAATGGTGAAAAACTGAAAGCATTTCCTCTAAGATCAGGAACAAGACAAGGATGTCCACTCTCACCACTATTATTCAACATAGTTTTGGAAGTCCTAGCCACAGCAATCAGAGAAGAAAAAGAAGTAAAAGGAATACAAATTGGAAAAGAAGAAGTAAAACTGTCACTGTTTGCAGATGACATGATACTATACGTAAAGAATCCTAAAGATGCCACCAGAAAACTACTAGAGCTAATCAATGAATCTGGTAAAGTGGCAGGATACAAAATTAACGCACAGAAATCTCTTGCATTCCTATACACTAAGGATGAAAAATCTGAAAGAGAAATTAAGGAAACACTCCCATTTACCATTGCAACAAAAAGAATAAAATACCTAGGAATAAACCTACCTAGGGAGACAAAAGACCTGTATGCAGAAAACTATAAGACACTGATGAAAGAAAATAAAGATGATACCAACAGATGGAGAGATACACCACGTTCTTGGATTGGAAAAATCAATATTGTGAAAATGACTATACTACCCAAAGCAATCTACTGATTCAATGCAATCCCTATCAAACTACCAATGGTGTTTTTTATGGAACTAGAACAAAAAATCTTAAAATTTGTATGGAGACACAAAAGACCCCGAATAGCCAAAGCAGTCTTGAGAGAAAAAAACAGAGCTGGCGGAATCAGACTCCCTGACTTCAGACTATACTACAAAGCTACAATAATCAAGACAATATGGTACTGGCACAAAAACAGAAACATAGATCAATGGAACAAGATAGAAAGCCTAGAGGTAAACCTACTCACCTATGGTCAACTTATCTATGACAAAGGAGGCAAGGATATACAATAGAGAAAAGACAGCCTCTTCAATAAGTGGTGCTGGGAAAACTGGACAGCTACATGTAAAAGAATGAAATTAGAACACTCCCTAACACCATACACAAAAATAAACTCTAAATATATTAGAGACCTAAATATAAGACCAGACACTATAAAACTCTTAGAGGAAAACATAGGAAGAACACTCTTTGACATCAATCGCAGCAAGATCTTTTTTTATCCACCTCCTAGAGTAATGGAAATTAAAACAAAAAAAAACAAATGGGACCTAATGAAACTTAAAAGCTTTTGCACAGCAAAGAAAACCATAAACAAGACAAAAAGACAACCCTCAGAATAGGAGAAAATATTTGCAAACGAATCAATGGACAAAGGATTAATCTCCAAAATATATAAACAGCTCATGCAGCTCAATATTAAAAAAAGAAATAACCCAATCCAAAAATGGGCAGAAGATCTAAACAGACATTTCTCCAAAGAAGACATACAGATGGCCAAGAAGCACAGGAAAAGTTGCTCAACATCACTAATTATTAGAGAAATGCAAATCAAAACTACAATGAGGTATCACCTCACACCAGTTAGAATGGGCTTCATCAGAAAATCTACAAGCAACAAATTCTGGAGAGGGTGTGGAGAAAAGGGAACCCTCTTGCACTGTTGGTGGGCATGTAAGCTGATACAGACAGCTGCTATGGAGTACAGTATGGAGGTTCCTTAAAAAACTAAAAATAGAATTACCATATGATCCAGCAATCCCACTACTGGGCATATACCCAGAGAAAACCACAATTCAAAGAGACACGTGCACCCCAATGTTCATTGAAGCACTATTTACAATAGCCAGGTCATGGAAACAACCTAAATGCCCATCGACAGACGTATGGATAAAGAAGATGTGGTACATATATACAATGGAATATTACTCTGCCATATAAAGGAACGAAATTGGGTCATTTGTTGAGACGTGGATGGATCTAGAGCCTGTCATACAGAGTGAAGTAAGTCAGAAAGAGAAAAACAAATATCGTATATTAACACATATATGTGGAACCTAGAAAAATGGTACAGATGAACTGGTTTGCAGGACAGAAATTGGGGCACAGATGTACAGAACAAACATATGGACACCAAGAGGGGAAAGCGGCGGGGCGGTGGTGGTGGTGGTGTGATGAATTGGGCGATTGGGATTGACATGTATACACTGATATGTATAAAATTGATGACTAATCAGAACCAGCTGTATAAAAAAAAAAAGAATTATACGCCTGTTGAATGCTATCCTAGTCACTAGCTAAATTCTGGTTGTGAAGGTCAAACTGATGTTAAAATATTCCTTTATAACACTTTCCCTCTGAGAGAGAAGTTCGCAGTGGAATGTTTTGACTTAAACATTTTTGATGAATATCAACGTCTTCTTTTCTGTTACTGAATAAGATTACATAAATAAAGAATAATACTATTTGTTCTATTCTTTGAGCACAAGCTCTTTGTACTAGTTTCCTGGGATGATCAGACAATGCTAGGATTTTTAGGGTAACAGCACACATATCTCTGACTCTCTAAGGGTTTATTGTCTCTCTCCCATTTCAGTCCAACCACATAGCTACCAAGTTGTCTCCTGCTGTGTTTTCTTACTCTTTCATTCATTCATTACATATTTATTATGTGCCTACTGCGTGCCAGACAATGTTCTAAGCAATGAACAATACAGACCAATTCCCTGCCTCTAAGAAGTTTTCATTCTGGTAGAGTAGACAAACAAACAAAACAAAACAAAAAAACAAAAAAACTTTTGCACAGCAAAGGAAACCATAAACAAGACAAAAAGACAACCCTCAGAATGGGAGAAAATGTTTACAAATGAAGCAACTGTTAAAGGATTAATCTCCAAAATATACATCGCTGCACAGTGCCTGGCACCTAATAAAAGCCTACCACATGAGGGATGATAGGGCTCCTACTTCCAGTATTTTCAAAGCTAATTGCCTCTTTCGGTTACCCCTACAGCCCAATGAGAAGATCAACTGCATTCATACTGAATTATCAGATAAAAATTCTTTCCCACATCTGTTACTTCACGTTGCTTTTACTGATGAGGTGCCTGTCTTTTAAAAGCACAGTGTTAACAATGTTTTATTTTGGTCTATTGAGGCTACTGGTTCATTGGGTTTTATTTATTTATTTATTTTTTGAACTTTAAACAAAATTCACATTTCATTTAGGTTGAAATAAACTATACAAAATTGATTTTCTTCACCAAAAATAACAGCAATATTTTCTGTCTTATTCTTAGATAAACCACAAGACACTTATTTTTGTAGGTTTTGTAGGGTTTGCTTGTAAATCAAGATGAGGCAGTAGATACAGTCATGGAAAAAGACAGAAGAAAACAGACAAATCAGTTGTCAGTATCCATTGCCTCTGATCCTGTCTTGACCATGAAACAGAGATGTTCAACATATACCTGCCAAAAAGCTTATGAAGATGTAGGCTCAATAAAGGAATGTAAACAGCAACAACCAGATGTGGAACAACAATGGCAGGCTCTTCCATTCAAACTTTAACTATAACTTATTCCTTTAACATCATTTGATAAAACAATCTACACTGAAATCCTTGTTTGGCGTGCTCACACGTTTCTCTTACAGTCTGATAATTTCCTTAACTGTCCCTTACAGATTTTTAACAGCATACTTAAAACTACTACTATTCAAAGGTCAGTTGTGAGCTTCATTGTAACACTTTATAAAATGTATTCCTTCTTCCCATACCTCCTCAAAATTTATTTCTTCAAAGAACTGGTAACTCAATACCTGACAACTGGATCCACAGTGATAAATGTTATATCTAAAATGACTTAGCTAATACAACTCCAAAGTGCCATTAGCAGAGATCACACAGAATGTAACATGGTACTTTCAATGCTATCTTCTGGAAGAACAGTTAGGTCTCCAAAGCATGGGAGTTCAAATGGGCCATTTAAACAGGCAGATTATCAATGACTAATGTACTCAATGGGAGGCCTACAGGTCAAGATATTCAGTGATTAAGTGGCCTACGTACACCTTACAACTATTCTGTAATATATTTTCAAATTTCTTACAGAGTTTTTCAAATATCAAATATAAGAGAAAGCCTATTTTGAAAGTCTCTAGGTATTTTCAATTGTTTCTAAATTATCTGTAGGAAGCTCTGATTTACTTATATAGAGTTTGATATATGTATCCCCCCATTAAATCCAAATTGTGTTTTATATCAAAATTTATGTTAAGCAGTGCCAAGTTACTTGACCTTTGGTCTGTCAAAGTGGTTTTAGATATCCATGGAAATATCGGAGAACAAGTAATAGGAAAGAAAACAAGTCTTTTGATGGAAATTTTTAAAAAGTGAAAGTGTTATACCAGGGTCTCTACATATATCCTCCTGTCTAATCCTCACTATATTTCTATAAGGAAATAAGCAGCCACAAGTAGTTAAAGTATGAGGCTGTTTTCTTGGTTGACTCTATCGATGTCATCACTATTTCACTGTTAAAAGTAAATTTACACATATTTCAAGGGTATAATTACATCTATAGAGAAAAACAATGCATAAGGTAACTGGTGAAAAGTGTGTTTTTAAAAGATGGAAAGTCCTAAATCCATTCTCTTTGCATTTTATTCAACCTGCATTTCATTTCAGGAAACTATAAACTCCTAAAGGAAAACAAATGTTTTGTGACATTGTAACATTGCTGAGAAATTCAACCACAGAAGTAATAAAAGAAATGCAAATAATAATGAAACTATTTCCACCCATTGGATTGGGAATATTTAAAAGATTGACCACACACAGTGTTGATGAGGTCTGGGCAATGCCCACTCTCACTGCTGACGGGGGGAGTGTCAGCTGCATAGCAATTGGAGATGGCAGCTTGATAATAAGTGTCAAAATTTTACCAGGAATCAATTTTGATCCAGATGATCACTTCTAGAATTTATTCTAAAAAGATAATCAGGCAAATCTGGAAAAAAAGTAGATAAAGTAATTTTCATTGTATGTTGTTTTACAATAATCTTAAAAATGGGAGAATGCAACCTCTTAAAACTGTCGCCGTTTCTCTAAATGCCATACCACTTTATTGGTCTAAGCCACACGTTCATCCCTTCCTCACCAACAACCAATTTCAAAATCCTTGAAAGGCCAACAAGGCCACATGTTGTCTGGCCCCTCCTGTGTCTCCAGTGCTGGCCATTAGCCATGGTGAATTTTCTCTGCTCCAAGAAACAGACCAGGTCCTTCGCAACCTCAAAGTTTTTTCTGTCCAGAAGGCTCCTCCCCTTTTCCATTTCAGGTCAACTCTGTGCCCCCTTTAGGTCTTTATGAACACCATCTCCCCCAGACCACGCTAGCTCTTTGTGCATTACGGCCTTATAGCACCTTATATTGTTCCTACAAAGCACTTACATGTTTCATGAAGCCAGGGGACTATGGCCTCTTGTGTTATATCTATACCCTTCAAGCCTTCTACAAGAACATAGTAAATGTTCAATAAACACTTGCTAAAATAATGGCTAAATTGTAGAACCAGGCTTAAAAATGATCTTAGCACCAGCCGTAATCCAAGCAGGAAGAAGGTTGTATCAGAAGAGGCTCAGGCAAAGGCCACATCCCCTCTGTAGCTTCAGCCCCATGGCTGTTCTCAGTTGTGAAGGCTTTGTAAAGAAAGTTTTTATCTTTGCAGCACCTGCAGCAGATAAAGGAGAGCAAAAAGTCAATATTCAGTAATAACCTAAGTGGGAAAAGAATTTGAAAAAGAATAGATACATGTATATGTATAACTGAATCACTCTGCTGTATACCTGAAACTAACACAACGTTGTTAATCAACAACTATACTCCAATATAAAATACATTTAAAAAAATAAAAGGAACAAAAAGGGATCGAAAATCAAAACTAAAGCTTCTATATCCACCTTCATCTACCCCACAGAAATAAAAATGCAAGGACATGTGTGATTCCAACTTCTTGACATTCTAGAAAAGGCATAGCTATGGAGAGAGTAGAAAGATCAGTGTTTGCCAGAGGTTAGGAGAGAAAGATGAAAGGCAGAGAACCGAGGATTTTTAGGGCAGTGAAACTCTTCTGTATGACACTATAATGATGGACACATGTCATTATACATTTGTCCAAACCCATAGGATATGCAACACCAAGGGTGAACCCTAATGTAAACTATGGACTCTGGGTGATTATGATGTGTCAGTGTAGGTTCATCAGTTGTGATAAATGCACCACTCTGGTGAGGGATGCTGATAATGGAGGAGACTATGCATGTGTGAGGGCAGAGGGCAGGTGAGAAATCCGTGTACCTTCCTCTTAATTTTGCTGTGAGCCTAAACTGCTCTTTAAAAAATAATTTTTTTTAAACTGCGAGGACATAAACATTTACTGCAACACTGTTCATACTGGCAAAAGAGAGGAACTCAAATAAATGCTTATTAACAAAGTAATGGTCAAATAAATTCTGGTTCATTCACACCACAACCATCAAAAAGGGTGAATTAGAGCCATATTTAATGACTTTGGAAAATTTCTATGAGCAATTACGGAGTAAGTAAGACCAAGTGCAGAATAGTGTATAGGTTATTATCCCATTTTTAAAATAATGAAGAAAAGCCCTCTGCATCAGTGTATATAAACACAGGTAAGCACGTGTGCAATGAACAACAGCTGTAGACAATTTCATGTGTGCGATGAAAAGCAAAGGCCACACCCTGTTGTCACACCTGTGCAGGAGGCAAGGAGGGAGCTTGGGGGGACAAGGGGGTAAGACAAGCAAAACACAAAAGGAAAATTTTTGAAAAGCAATGTTGTATGATCCATTAATGTGTTGATTTAAAATACATATGTGTGTTATATGTATAAAGGGAGAACTTCAACTTTATATATTATGTCTTCCCTTGTCTCTTACATCAGCCTTACAAGACAATGGCAAATTCCCACTTGTTTTGATTCCTTAGAAAATGTCCTCTCTCCACAAAGTGGACAGAAATTGGTCAGATGTCATTTCATAAATGGACTTCCAATGACTATTCTGGATAAGAAAATATTTCTACAGTTGAACAGCCGATGCCATTTGAATTTCATCAAATGAAATTTTTGTTTTTCTTTCTAGCTTGTGCTTTTCCTTGGAGAAATAACTCTATAAATGTTTAAAATTTGCACTACTTTTCATGCTGAATAAAATATGGTTGCATAGAAAATTGAGTCCAGTAAATTAAAAATCAATATACTTTGAGAACTAAAATAGGATGGAAATTTTTGTGCTGTCTGATATTGAGATGTCCAGACAATGCTAAACAAAAAGAATCACTATCATAAAAGAAAATTACAAGAGAAAACGTTTGTCATTCTTGCATGAGGAATGCGACTGAGTGAAAGAGAAAAATTAACCTTGCCTGTGTCTTATTTAAGCAGCCATGGATGCAACTCAGTGCTAATTTGCCTCCTTTGAATTTACCATTTTTAGTGGCAAATTGTTTAGGGTCATCCCAGCCTGAGGACATACTCTTCTAATTAAAGATCCTCACTGAATGTTCTGACTTTGTCTTCGTTTCAAAGTTACTTTAGTTTTAAAGCTTGATTCAAGATCTCCAATCATATCTTAAAGAGTTTAAATATACTTTATGTTTCTGTTATTAACTATGCAAACTTAAGGATGTTTAAATAGCAGCTAAGCCCATGGTTTTAAAAAGTTATACTAGTGCTTATCTCTGGCTCTCACTTCCCAAAAGGGACACGCAAACCTTTGAAAGACAGTTTACCAGCTCCCACCTAGGTCTGCCCCCAGACCCAGATTCCAGGCTTAGGGAGTTAGTGTTGAAGAAGCTACCCCAACCGTCAGCCCCGACTGGTGATTCCCTCTCTGTGAGAGGACAGGCCAGGCAGGGAGTGAAGCACTCATCTGCCCTTCCTAATCCCTAAACACGGCCTTCCTTTCTGGAGCCCTCTGATGTCCCCTTGAAAGGGGACAAAGACCCAGTTGTGGCCCCCACTCTTGGTAAAAGCCCCCAGGGCCTGAGTGGCAGCTGCCTTAAATACACAATAGAAGGCAGGTGGCCTTAGCTGCTAGGAGTTGGATCAGGGCTAAGCCCATGGGGTAGGCTGCCCCCTGGTGGTTAGTCTAACCAGTCCTCAGCAATCTTGCATCTTGGGAAATGGAGAACAGTGAGGACATGTGATGATGTGTGTTCTTGCATTTATCATAACTATCTGTGTCCCTGCTAGAGAGCAAGTATCTCTATCTGCTTTGTTCACTGAGGTGTCCCAAGCACCTAGACACTTCCAGCTCATAGTGGGTGCTGAGTAAATGTTTGCTGGTTAAATGGCCCATTGGGACACACAGATAAGCTCTGGCCAGAGATGACCAGCCAAGGAACTCTGGCCTCAGGGCTGGACATAGATATTCAGAATGCCCTATATCTACTTTACAGTGCCATTGGTGGGTTTTCTGCTGCCCCGTGCTTCCAGAAAAACGGTGGGTCAGTCCGTCCCCCAAAGATCCAGTCTGTCCAACAGTGACAATGAACCCCCTACTTATCCATGCACTTAAGACACACAAGATATTTATTTCCTGTGGTGGGGCATCACCCAGGGTGGCTGATTAAAGGGAGACATGAATAAACAATAATGTGAATTCTCAAGGGCTTCTCTCCTAGGCTTTAGATGAACTATTATTAAATGGGTATCATCTTAGATGTTAGATAACGGGTTTAGATATTCTCAAATCTTTGCCTTGGCTCAAACCATTGGATGCTTTGATTATACTCTGGCCATAATAGGAAAACACCATTTTTTGTTGACAATTCAGAGAACTGACATCTCCCCAAATGTACATTTTGTTAGGCTGGGCCACACCAACATGGAAGTGAAAACAAGAACATATAGAGTAAAGTGTAGAATCTCTCTGACTTGACCTTCCCCAGCTCTCCAAGCCCTGATGCTTGCTTACATTTCCCCACAGAGAAGCAAGGACCCAAGGACTCAAAATTCAGTGTCCTCACGTCCCCAGACATAAAGCCCACAACTCCTCCAGGCCAGAGTCATGCAAAACTTTAAAGATGTTCCCATTATGGGAACTCAATAAATGTTGAACATTAACTGCATGGTGAAAAGTCACTCTAGAGATGATTCATGATGTTTGGACATCACTCAAAATGTACACAGTGCATGAAGGCCCAGATAAAGGGTACATTTGCCTTGCCCCAAGTTTAACTTTAGGATTGAGGAGACCTATTTATTGAACCCAACTTTCTCTCCCGTGGCCCAGAGTTTGGATTTCACACGTTCTTCAGAAGCTCAAAATGAGCCTGCACTGACTCTGCTTTACCTCCTCCAGCTTCACCCTACATCTGCAGGCTGACTGAAGGGTGATTTTATCAGCGGAAGCTAACTTCTCTTCTGGTTCTACTTTCATTGCACTGGTCCCTTTGGTTACTCTGGAAAACTACTAGATTCCCATGTACAAGCTCCAGTAAAGAGCATTCAACTCTTTATCCATGGAAATTTTAGAGATGGAATGTGTAGGTGAGCCATTTATTGCTTACTGTTAAAGAATCTGGGGGTACCTAACATTCAGATGACAAGGTCTCCCATGGGTCGTCTCCTCCCCATACCTCCTCTTGACACACCATGACTATCTCCTTGAGGTCAACCAATAGCCAGCAGAGGCTGTCTTTCCTTCTGTTTCAGAAACCCATGGCTTGTGCAACCTAGGAAAACTTGCCCACAGCTGTCTTCCAAGAACGTGGGTTAGTCAGCCCTCTGCCTCCCTCATCAACTGCCTGTTCCCAGACAAGACACCCTGTCTAGTGGCAGGCTCAGTGCCAAGGTCATCGGGATCAGAGGGAAGGTGAGGCAGGCAAACATCTAACAAACACACAGCCCTAGTAGAAATTTACCAGAACTGAGGATATGTAGATGGAGCCGAGCTGGGTTTCCCTTCAAGGCTATTGACTAAAGACTTCCATTATGTTATCACATTGAACTTTGACGAGCATTTCCCAAGAATGAGTTGAAAGAGTTATCTGTTCCACTTTACACTGAGAATTGTAGCATATTCTAGGCACATAAAAGTCATTTTCTTTTTCATAAAAACATATCTACATTCATTGTATACCTGTCCTAACTTTAAAAACATTCCTTATTCTAATCGTCAAGGCTCAGATGAGGAAACAAAGGCACCCACATGTGAGCGATTTGCCCAAGCCACATCACTAGAAAGGGACAGAGTTTTGTGTGTAATCCCAGAAGTTCACCTCTTGGCTACCCCACCTCTAATTGACTAGTGGTTCTCACACTAGTTTCCAGGCCAGCGACATCAGCTTTGCCTGGGAACTTGACATATTCAATAGATGAAAAATCTCAGGCCCCAACCCACACTTACTAAATCAGAAACTCTGGAGGTTGGGCCCAGAAATCTGTGTTTGAACAAGCTCATCAGGTGACTCTGATGCAACTAAGTTTTGAGAGCTATTGAACTAAGCCTTTGGAATGAGATTTTTCATTACTGTTTCAGGGGAATTCTTGGGCAAATATCAGAAGAGAGTTGCTAGAATCCTTTCCAGGAACAAGTTAATAAATAGCTTCCCTATCTAGGGTACTGTGTGCAATGTTCAGAACTCTAAAAAAGATATATATTTATGAGCATTTTAATAAGAAATGTACTCACTATATGAAAATAATATTTCCCTTAGAAAGAGGTTTACGTAAACTTGGTGATTGATCTGATGAAATGTGGACAAGAAGGATACAAGAATCACACTACATTTGTTGTCTCAGGTCAGCCCACCTCTTTCCATCTCACTCTTACCATGGTACAAACCAAGCTTGTCTCTCACTCAGAAATGTACCCTTTGTTCCTAACTTATCCAACCCCTCCCACCAAGAAACCCCACTCAAGGTGTTCTCCACATTGAAGCCAGAGTGATTTTTCTGAAAAATCTGAACTTGTTTAAAACTCTTAAAGATTACAATCCCTCACTGGATAAGGACCAAAATGCCTAACAATTATATGAAACCACAAAATATCCTGAATAGCCAAAGCAATCTTGAGAAAGAAGAGCAAAGCTGGAGACATCACACTTCCTGATTTCAAACTACATTTCAAAGCTATAGTAATCAAAACAGTGTGGTACTGACATAAAAACAGACACATAGATCAATGGAACAGATTAGAAACCCCAGAAATAAACCTGTGCATACATGGTCAATTAATTTCTGACAAGGAGCCAAGAATATACAATAGGAAAAAAGGGTGGGAGGGAGACACAAGAGGGAGGAGATATGGGGATATATGTATATGTATAGCTGATTCACTTTGTTATAAGGCAGAAACTATCAAACCATTGTAAAGCAATTATACTCCAATAAAGATGTTAAAAAAAATAGGAAAAGGAAAAGGACAGTCTCTTCAATAAATGGTGTTGGGAAACTGGACAGCCACAAGCAAAAGAATGAAACTAGATCCCTATCTTAAACCATACACAAAAACCGACTTAAAATGGATTAAAGACTGGAAATAAGTCCTGAAACCATAAAACTTCTAGAAGAAAACACAGGAGATAAGCTCCTTGACATTGACTTGGCAATGGTTTTTTTGGATTTGACACCAAAAGCAAAGGCAATAAAAGCAAAAACAGACAAGTTGGGCTCCATCAAACTAAAAAGCTTCCACACAGAAAAGGAAACCATTAACAAATGAAAAAGCAACCTGAAGAATGGGAGAAGATATTTGCAAATCTTGTATCTGATAAGGGGCTAATACCCCAAATATACAAAACACTCACACAACTCAATAGCAAAAAAAAAAAAAATCTGTTTGAAAAACAGGCAGAGCAGCTGAATGGATGTTTTTTTCAAAGAAGATATAAAAATGGCCAACAGGTACATAAAAATGTACTCAATATCATCAGGGAAATGCAAATCAAAATGACAATGACATATTACTCACACCTGTTAGAATGGCTGTCATCAAAAAGACAAGAGATAAGTATTGGCAAGGATGTGGAGAAAAGGGAACTTTTTTGGACTATTGGTAGGAAAGTAAATTGGTGCAGCCACTATGGAAAACAGTCTGAAGATTCCTCAAAAAATTAAAAGTAGGACTACCATATGATATAAGCAACCCCACTTCTGGGTACACATCCAAAGGAAATAAAATCAGTATCTCAAAGAGATATCCACACTTCCATGTTCATAGCAGCATTATTCACAAGAGCCAAGATATAGAAACAACCTAAATGTCCATCAACAGATGAATGAATAAAAGAAGATGTGGGTGTGTGTGTGTGTACAAATATTATTCAGCCATGAGAAAGAAGGAAATGCTGCCATTTGCGACAATATGGGTGGACTTTAACGGCATTATGCAAAGTGAAATAACCCAGACAAAGACAAAGACTGCATGGTATCACATATATGAGGAATCTAAAAAAAAAAAAAAAGTCAAACGTCTAGAAATCAAGATTGTAAAAGTGGTTGTCAGGGGTTGGGGGCAGGGTGGGGAGTGGTGGCGGATAGGGAGAGTTTAATAAAATGGTACAAACTTTCAAATTTAACATGACTACTTTCTGAAGAGTTAATGTATAACATGGTGAGTATGGTTGATAATACTGTATTGTGTAATTGAAATTTGTTAAGAGAGTAGAACTTAAATGTTTTCTCTCTCTCTATCTCTCACACACAGACACAAATAAATATATGAGATGATGGATGTGTTAATTAAGTAGATGGAGAAAATTCCTTCACAATGTATATGTATATTAAATCACTACAATGTACACTTTAAATATCTTACAATTTCATATGTCAATTACACCTCAATAAAGTTGAAAATTTGTAAATGTCCAACAAGACCCCTGAAGAAAGCAGGGAATGATCTGCCCATGCCTTCATCCCCAAAGACACTTAATATAATTATTCTTTTTATTTATTTGTTCCAACCACACTTGCATTCTTTTACTTTCTCAAAAATGCGAAGACTTATATACTCAGGTCCTTTGCATATGTTGATCCCTCTTTTTTAAATGCTTTCTCTCTCATTTAACTCTTTAATCCATTCATATCCTTCAACATTCAGCTCAAATATCACTTCAAGAAACCTTCCTGGATTCACCAGGAAATTTACAATGTCTGACATCCAATCAAAGGTACTAGGCATGCATGGAAGCAAGAAAATATGCCCCATAATGAAGGTAAAAATCAACCAAATGAAACTGACATGAGTGTTAGAATTAGCAAACAAGAACATTCAGCAATTGTTGTAATGTATTCCATATGTTCAAAAAACTAACTAGAGATGTAAAACATATTTTTCTAAAAGACCTAAACTGAACTTCTAAATATGAAATCTAGGGGTCTGTGATAAAAAATACACTAGATTAGATTATTGGCAATTAGGTATTGAAAAAGAAACTTAAAGACATAGCAATAGAAACTAGTCAAAATGAAACAAGAGAGAAAAATAATTTAAAAGAAAAAGAGCATCCATTGGTAGTTGGGCACATTAATTAACCTTCATGTTTCTTGTGTGAAGAGCTCATTAAGCTTCTTTCATCTGGGGTTTATAGTTTCATCAAATTTGGAATTTTTTCAGTCATTATTTCTTCAAATACTTACTCTCCCCCCAACTTATCCTTTTTAGAGACTCCCAGTATTTATCTATTAGATTTATTTGTTTGCTTAATAAAAAATGTAAAGGAAGACTTCCAGACAGAAGGAAAATGACACCAGATGAAATATGAATTTACACAAAAGAATAAATAGCTCTAGGAGTAGTAGCTACACTGGAAAATTTGTAAGATATTATTCTTATCATTTAAATCTTTTTAAAATAAAATTGTTTAAGCAAGACTAATACCAATGTATTATGGTGTTCATAACATACATAAAAGTAAAATGGATGACAACAATGTCATAAAAGTTGAGTGAGTGGAAAGGGGCAGTTAGAAGTCCACTATTGTGAGATTCTTATACCTCAAGGTAACTTAATATCACTTGGAGGTATAGTATTATAACCCTAAAACAACTAATAAAATAACAAAACAAGGAGTTATAGCAACTAAGCCAACAAAGGAGATAAAATAAAATCATAAAAAGTTCAAATAATTCAAAAAAGGTAAGAAAAAAGGAATTGGGTAACACAGAACAAATAGTGCAAATAGAAAGCAAATGGCAAGATAATAAGCTTAAACCTAACCATAGCAATAATCATATTAAATGTAAACGGTTTAAACATCCCAATGAAAAGGCAGAGATTTTCAGATGTCAAAAAGCAAGACCTAAGAAACCCAAGAAATTGTCTTTAACTATAAAAACATAAAATAACTAAAAGTAAAAGAATCAGAAAGGATATAACATGCTAACACTAGTCAAAGAAGACTGGAGTGGCTATATTAGTATGAGGTATAGCAGATTTCAGAGTAAAAAATACTGTCAGGGATAAAAAAGGAGGAATTAGAAATGACTGTATACACTTTTATATTGTTTGAATTTTTTCAATGAGCATGTACTTATATGGTACTTTAAACATTCAATAACTTTTCATAAAGCTTCCTTCTATGCCTAGCACTGATTAGGTATTGAGAAGGAATAAAGAAATTAAACAAGGTTCTAGACTTAATGGGCACACAATATTAGGGAGACAACATATCAACTTTTTTTAAGTTAATAAAGGATGTGTCAAATATTGATTGCAGAATGGGAGTTCAGAGAATCAAGTATTTCTGGCATCACAGCAATTGGGGAAGCTTTCTAGAGGAAAGCAGTGTTGTCTTCAGTTGCAGAATGGGGTGATAATACCTCTTACTAGATCTGTGTGAGGATTACAGACATATATTGAAGAACTTACATGACTTTCAGCCATGGGTAGGGCTCCCCTGTAGCCATCCAGTCCCCCAATCTTCACTGTGTGTCCAAAGCAAAGCTTTGCAAATCAACCTCACTCAGTGAATGATGATCACACCAATGAGTTCATGGGAGGCAAAAACCGACTAGTCTGGATTCCAATGCAAGAAGTTACAGAATTCAGAGTCCTCCAAACTAAGAATGTTTCATTGCACTAGCATAGTGGGTGTCAGCTTGTCAAGGAAAATCAGGTGAGCATGTGGAATAGTCAAGTGGAATCTATTCACATGAGTAAATTTGTGAGATGGTTTGGCAAAAAGGAGGGCACGGGCTTATACAGCCTTCTGAGGAAAGGGGAGATGAGGGTGGGAAGGACAGACATCTTCTGGCAGGATTCCAGGTTCATGGCAGAACAGTACACAGACAAGATCTGAAGAACAAATGCATGTTCAAGGACGGACCCTGGGAGAGTGGGTTACAAAAAGTGCTTATCTGGGGCTCAGGTAATTAAGTGTGACACGGGGGGGAGGCAGCCAGAACCGGTAACTTCTCATCCAGGAATATTGCATGGTTGGGAGTATGTGATTTGAGGGTGCTCAGAGATGTCACCTCTGGCATCAGTTTTCTCTAGGACAAGCCCCACCCTCAAAGGGCCTCTCAGGTGGCAGAGCACAATGAGTGTAGGTGGGAGAAAGAAAAGGGTGGTCCAGGGGCACATGCTGGACACCCTCTGGGGTGGGTGGTACAATGGCAAAAGGGTGAAGTTCTGTGGTATAAAGACATGTGGAAGAACCAAAAATATATATATTTGTCTTGAGTATCAACCTCATTAATACCCTCAGTCTGGAGACATTAGCAAAGTAAGATTGGAGAAGCATAAAGAAGTAGGACCATGTTCTCTGGCCCTTTCATCATAGCTTTCCACAATGCTTTGTACTGATTTAACCATGGTGGAGAGCCTCAGTAATTTCCCAATGAAATGCTCCAGTTGAGTAAGCTTATTTGCCCCTTAGTAAATGCTCCCTTCAGTCACCCATCTGTGGGCAGAATCTACCTAGACAGGGAGAATCCTGGATGACTGAGGCAAGAACCCACCATGACTTTTTTCCTCCTCGGATGGAGGCATTGTTTGCATTGGTGACAAAGGAAGCATACCTTCATATTCTTCCTGAATGGTGCCACTGGATTCATACATGATTCTGAGGTTATTTCATATTAATTAAGACCTCCTGGCATTTCTCTATTTTGAAAATGTTTGAAAATGACAGAAGTGCTGTCATATGGTTCTCATGGTCTAGCCCAAGCTTTCTGTCAATCCCTCTCTTACAACATACACGGTGGTTTGTGGGCACTCCCGTCGCCTCCTCTTTTCACTCTGGGTGCTGCACTGAAACAGGCACAGTAGCATGTAAGCAGCACCTCTCACAGTCCTCGGACTTTCCGCTCCTCCCTTCTCCTCTCCCTTCCTCTCTCCTCTGTTTTCTTTTTCCCTCTTCTCCACTCTTTTCTTTCTCTTCTGTAATCTTTTTCTTTGCTTTTATTCTGTTTCTAGTTTTCAAACTATATTTATAAAGAGCACATCCCCCCTCAGCCAAAATTAATAAAACTATTTCACATTCTTTATCTGGTAGCAGCCTGACATCTCAATAGCATGATAGACACTTCAGACATTCCCTTCCTAATGTGTCTGCCTGATGCTCAATTTTAAGACAGCATTAGCCCTAATGAGTGCTGGTTTCCCCCTAGAAAATAGCAACTAATATAAATTATGTAATATTAATATTAACACTGACAAACTGCCTTGCATTTGCAACATGAATGAATCATCTTATAATCTTATCATCTTATAATCTTCAAGGAGAAAGAAAGCAAAACATAAAATATATGATGAAGTTATAAAATGTTTTCTAATAACATCTTGATTTAAAATATTCAGTTTTGCTTATTTCTCATTTTGCTCAATACACCAAGCTAGTAACTGAGTCAACATAGCAAACAGAGGAAAGCATGTTGCAAAGACCAGATCTGTTCCTGGGCAGACAGGAAGACTATATTTCCCAGTCTCCACAGCAATAGGTTGAGACATGTGACTGAGATCTGGCCAATGGAAGCTGGGTGAAAATTGGGTACTTCCAGAGGTGATTTTTTAAAACAACTCTCACGGGCTTTGCTTACTCTATGTAACTACAAGATGTAGGAGGATTGTCCAATCCATATTGTATGTGTGGTAAACAATATGTAATTTTCATTGTGTTAAGTTACTGAGATTTCAGGGTTTGTTACTGCAAAACAGTCTAGACTTACCAAGATGGCAGAGGAGTGGGAGAATGTGGAGTTCATCTCTCTCCACAAATGCATCAAGAATACATCCATGATGGAACAATTCTCACAGAACACCGGCTGAACACTAGCAGAAGACATTGGACATTGGAAAGGACAATAAAGATCCCCACATAACCGAGTAGGATGAAAGAAAGAAGGGAAAAAGAAGAGGAGAGGAAGTGGGATGGGATCTGCACCCCTGGGAGGGAGCTGAAGCAGAGGAGAGGCTCCCACATCTGGGCCAGCCCCCTCACCAATGGGCAAATCAGTTGGGACAGAAGGGGAGCATCTGAGGCTGTAGGAGGAGGGTGAAACAGCCAGTCTGTGGCAGACAAGATAGAGTGAGACCTACACAGATGGTCCGCACCACAGCACTGCATGCCCCAGACTGGGACTTGTGTCTGCTGGTGCACATAGAGCCTGAGAGCTGGAACATAGGTATTGGACAGCAAACCCTGGGGTAGGACTGCTGTTGGCTTTGAGGAGAGAGCCTGAGGGGATGGGAGGGAGGATATTCATAACTGGGAATACCTCTGGAGGAAACCCAGACTGCCACAGAAGCAAGGCACCACTGTTGAGTTACTTGCAAGGGTGGAGCCACCATTGTAGCCTCTCTCTCCATGCACCGGCCCCCTGTCCCACCAGGCGCTAAGAAAAGCCCCCAACAGGGCTGACCTTCTTGCGCTGGCCACCAGGCGCTAGGGCCGGATCTATTGCATCTGTGGCTTCTGGCTTTCCCATGCACCTGTCACTGCCAGAGCTCCCCCAACCCAGGCAATCATGCCACCTCTGCACCCTGTCCTCACTGGGGCAGAGCCAAGTGCTCCAGGGCAGCCTTGGGAGCAGACTCCTGTGGGTGACCCACATGCAGAGGTGACACTAAAACCACAGCTAAGCCCCAGGGGCAGGGCGACTAAGGAAGAGGAACAAAAGTTTTCCCATGCAGCTGCACGAGCTGTAGATTAAATCCTCTTGATCAACTTTGTAAACCCTGCATCTGGAGGATCTAAATGGACAATGAGTGTTCCCACAAGTGAAACCGGTCTAGCTCTAGCAGCTGTGGACTTTGGGGACGAGTACACGCAGGAGTTGGGCCAGGTCAGAGTCTGAGCTGCCCCCACAGTGCCCACAGGGGGACCAGAGAACTACCTAGAGGTTTTGGAGAGCCTCCTGGGGAGGCAGAGGTTGGATGTGACTCATGGTGGTGGCAAGGACACTGACAACAGAGACCCCAGGAAAATATAATTATTACTATTTTTTTAAGTTTTGTTTTGTTCTGTTGTTGTTGTTTTATTATTATATGTTTTTATTTTTTTATTGAGTTTTTTTAATATTTCTATTTCTTCATTATTTTTTGTTCTTCTGTGATTTTTCCTTGTTTTTTTTCTTTTTTCTTTCCATTGCTCTACTTTGTTTATATCTCTTTTCTTTGTTCTATTTGTTCTTATCTTTTGTATCTTTTTTTAAATCATTTATGTGTGTTTGATTCATTTCCTTTGCTTTTTCATTCAGTTTGCATTCTGCTTTTGCTTTGTTTTTTTTATTTTTTGTTTTGTCAGTTTTGTTTTTAATTGTTTGATTTCATTTTGCTGTTCTTTTCTTTGTCTGGTTGTTCTCTTGTTTTTTCTTTTCCGTGTTTTTGTATTTGTTGCCTTTTGTGTATGTGTGTGTGTTTCTTTGTTTTTTGTTTTTGTTTGGTTCTGCTTTTACCATCTGTCTGAGGTTTTGTCTCTCTGTTCATTTGTTTGTTCTTAATTGTTGTTGTTGCTGTTTGCTTGTTTTTATCTTTGCTATTTGTCTTGGGGTTTTTTGTCTGTTTATTTTTATTTCCTTTCTTCCCGCCATTTTTTTTCTTTTCTTTCCCTTTTCCCTTTTACTGCCAAGCCATGTGTCTTGTGGGGGTCTTTGTTCCCAGGCCCAGGGTCAGGCCTGAGCCTCTGGGGGGGAGGAGCCGAGTCCAGGACGCTGGAAAGCCATAGAATTCCCAGTCCCAGGGAATATTAAACAGCGAGAGCTCTCCCGGTGGTCTCCATCTCAACTCTAAGACCCGGCTCCACCCAACTGCCTACAGGCTCCAGTGCTGAGTGCCCCATGCCAAACAACAAGTGAGACAGGAACACAAACCCACCCATCAGAAGAGAGGCTGCCTAAAGTCATACTAAGTCCACAGATACCCCAAAACACATCACCTGATGCAGCCCTGCCCATTAGAGGGACAAGATCCATCTCCACCCACCAGAACACAGGCACTACTCCCTACCACCATGTGGCCTACACAAGCCAGTGGACCAACCTTGCCCACTGGAGGCAGACACCAGAAGCAAGAGGAACTACGACCCTGCAGCCTGTGGAAAGGAGACATCAAACACAGTAAGTTAGACAAAATGAGAAGACAGAGAAATATGTTGCAGATGAAGGAGCAAGATAAAAACCCACAATACCAAATAAGTAAAGAGGAAATTGGCAAGCTACCTGAAAAATAATTCAGAGTAATGATACTAAATAAGATCCAAAATCTCAGAAACAGAATGGAGAAAATACAAGAAACGTTTAACAAGGACCTAGAAAAACTAAAGAAAAAACAAACAGTGATGAACAACACAATAACTGAAATTAAAAATACACTAGAAGGAATCAGTAGTAGAATAACTGAGGCAAAAAATGGGTAAGTGAACTGGAAGATAGAATGGTGGAAATAACTGACATGGAGAACAATAATAATAAAAAAAGAATGAAAAGAATTGAGGACAGTCTCAGAGACCTCTGGGGCAACATTAAGTGCACCAACATTCAAATTATAGCAGTCCCAGAAGAAGAAGAGAAAAAGAAAGAGTCTGAGAAAATATTTAAAGAGATTATAGTTGAAAACTTCCCTAACATGGGAAAGGAAATAAACAAGTCCAGGAAGTGCAGAGAGTCCCATACAGGGTAAAACCAAGGACAAACACGCCGAGACACTTATTACTCAAACTAACAAAAATTAAATACAAAGAAAAAATATTAAAAGCAGTAGGGAAAAGCAACAAATAACAAACAAGGGAATCCCCATAAGGTTATCAACTGATCTTTCAGCAGAAAATCTGCAGGCCAGAAAGGAGTGGCAGGATATATTTAAAGTGATGAAAGGGTAAAACCTACAACCAAGATTATTCTACTCAGCAAGACTCTCATTCAGATTTAATGGAGAAATCAAAAGCTTTACAGACAAGAAAAAACTAAGAGAATTCAGCACCACCAAACCAGCTTTACAACAAATGTTAAAAGAACTTCTCTAGGCAGGAAACACAAGAGAAGAAAAAGACCTATAAAAACGAACCCAAAACAGAAAAGAAAATGGTAATAGGAACATACATATTGATAATTACCTTAAATGTAAATGGATTAAATGCTCCAACCAAAAGACATAGACTGGATGAATGGATACAGAAACAAGACCTGTATATATGCTGTCTACAAGAGACCCACTTCAGACCCAGGGACACATACAGACTGAAAGGATGGAAAAAGATATTCCATGCAAATGGAAATCAAAAGAAAGCTGGAGCAGCAATACTCATATCAGAAAAAATAGACTTTAATATAAAGACAGTCACAAGAGACAAGGAAGGACACTACATAATGATCAAGGCATCAATCAAAGAACAAGATATAACAATTGTAAATATTTATGCACCCAACATAGGAGCACCTCAATACATAAGGCAAATGCTAACGCTGTAAAAGGGGAAATTGACAGTAACACAGTCATAGTAGGGGACTTTAACACCCTCCTTTCACCAATGCACAGATCAACCAAAATGAAAATAAATAAGGAAACACAAGCTTTAAATGACACATTAAACAAGATGGACTTAATTGATATTTATAGGACATTCCATCCAAAAACAACAGAATACACTTTCTTCTCAAGTGTTCATGGAATATTCTCTGGGATAGATCACATCTTGGGTCACAAATCAAGCCTTGGTAAATTTAAGAAAATTGAAATCATATCAACCATCTTTTCCAATCACAATACTATGAGACTAGATATCAATTACAGGAAAAAAAACTGTAAAAAAATACAAACTCATGGAGGCTAAACAATATGCTACTAAATAACCAAGAGATCATGGAAGAAAACAAAGAGGAAATCAAAAACAACCTAGAAACAAATGACAATGAAAACACAATGACCCAAAACCTATGGGGTGCAGCAAAAGCAGTACTAAGAGGGAAGATTATAGCAATACAATCCTACCTCAAGAAACAAGAAATCTCAAGTAACAACCTAACCTTACACCTAAAGCAACTAGAGAAATAAGAGCAAACAAAACCCAAAGTTAGTAAAAGGAAAGAAATCATAAAGGTCAGAGCAGAAATAAATGAAATAGAAACAAACAAAAAAACAATAACAAAGATCAATAAAACTAAAAGCTGGCTCTATGAGAAGATAAACAAAATTGATAAATCACTAGCCAGACTCATGAAGAAGAAAAGGGAGAGGACTCAAATCAATAAAATTAGAAATGAAAAAGGAGAAGAAATACACTGCAGAAATACTAAGGATCACTACAAGCAACTATATGCCAGTAAAATGGACAACCTGGAAGAAATGGACAAATTCTTAGAAAAGTACAACCTTCCAAGACTGAACCAAGAAGAAATAGAAAATATGACTACACCAATCACAAGTAATGAAACTGAAACTGTGATTAAACATCTTCCAACAAACAAAAGCCCAGGACCAGATGACTTCCCAGTCAATTCTATCAAACATTTAGAGAATAACTAACACCTATTCTTCTCAAACTCTCTCAAAAAATGCCAGAGGGAGGAACACTCCCAAACTCATTCTATGAGGCCACCATCACGCTGATAACAAAACCAGACAAAGATCTCACAAAAAAGGAAAACTACAGGCCAATATCACTGATGAACATAGATACAAAAATCCTCAACAAAATACTAGCCAACAGAATCCAACAGCACGTTAAAAGGATCATACACCATGATCAAGTGGGGTTTATCCCAGGAATGCAAGGATTCTTCAATATATGCAAATCAATCATGTGATACACCATATTAGCAAACTGAAGGATAAAAACCATATGATCATCTCAATAGATGCAGAAAAAGCTTTTGACAAAATTCAACACCCATTTATGATAAAAAACTCTCCAAAAAGTAGGCATAGAGGGAACTTACCTGAACATAATAAAGGCCATATATGACAAACCCACAGCCAGCATCATTCTCAATGGTGAAAAACTGAAACGGTTTCCTCTAAATTCAGGAACAAGACAAGGATGCCCACTCTCACCACTATTATTCAACATAGTTTTGGAAGTTTTAGCCACAGCAATCAGAGAAGAAAAAGAAATAAAAGGAATACAAATTGGAAAAGAAGAAGTAAAACTGTCACTGTTTGCAGATGACATGATACTATACATAGAGAATCCTAAAGATGCTACCATAGAACTACTAGAGCTAATCAATGAATTTGGTAAAGTAGCAGGATACAATATTAATACACAGAAATCTCTTGCATTCCTATACACTAATGATACAAAATCTGAAAGAGAAATTAAGGAAACACTCCCATTTACAATTGCAACAAAAAGAGTAAAATACCTAGGAATAAACGTACCTAAGGAGACAAAAGACCTGTATGGAGAAAAGTATAAGACACTGATGAAAGAAATTAAGGATGATACCAACAGATGGAGAGATATACCATGTTCTTGGATTGGAAGAATTGATATTGTGAATATGACTATACTACCCAAAGCAATCTACAGATTCAATGCAATCCCTATCAAATTACCAATGGCATTTTTTGCAGAACTAGAACAAAAAATTTTACAATTTGTATGGAGACACAAAAGACCCCGAATAGCCAAATCGATCTTGAGAGAAAAAAAAAAAGGGGCTTCCCTGGTGGCGCAGTGGTTGAGAATCTGCCTGCCAACACAGGGGACACGGGTTCGAGCCCTGGTCTGGGAAGATCCCACATGCCACGGAACAACTAGGCCCGTGAGCCACAACTACTGAGCCTGCGCGTCTGGAGCCTGTGCTCCACAACGAAAGGCCATGATAATGAGAGGCCCATGCACCGCGATGAAGAGTGGCTCCTGTTTGCTGCAACTAGAGAAAGCCCTCGCACAGAAATGAAGACCCAACACAGCCAAAAATATAAATAAATTAATTAATAAATTTAAACCAAAAAAAAAAAAATGGAGCTGGAGGAATCAGCCTCCCTGACTTCAGACTATACTACAAAGCTACAGTAATCAAGACAGTATGGTACTGACACAAAAACAGAAATATAGATCAATGGAACAGGATAGAGAGCCCGGAGATAAACCCATGAACCTATGATCACCTAATCTGTGACAAAGGAGGCAAGAATATACAATGGAGAAAAGACAGCCTCTTGAATAAGTGGTGCTGGGAAAACTGGACAGCTATATGTAAAAGAATGAAATTAGACCAGTCCCTAACACCATACACAAAAATAAACTCAAAATGTATTAAAGACTTAAATGTAAGACCAGACACTATAAAACTCTTAGAGGAAAACATAGGAAGAAAATTCTATGACATAAATCACAGCTAGATCTTTTTTGACCCACCTCCTAGAGTAAGGGAAATTAAAACAAAAATAAACAAGTGGGACCTAAAGAAACTTAAAATATTTTGCACAGCAAAGGAAACCATAAACAGGACGAAAAGACAACCCTCAGAAAGGGAGAAAATATTTGCAAACAAAGCATCTGACTAAGGATTAATCTCCAAAATATACAAGCAGCTCATGAAGCTCAATATCAGAAAACAAACAAACCAATCAAAAAATGGGGGGAAGACCTAAATAGACATTTATCCAAAGAAGACATACAGGTGACCAACAAACACATGAAAACCTGCTCAACATCACTAATTATTAGAGAAATGCAAATCAAAAGTACAATGAGGTATCACCTCACACCAGTCAGAATGGCCACCATCAAAAATCTACATCAATAAATGCTGAAGAGGGTATGGAAAAAGGGAACCCTCATGCATTGGTGGGAATGTAAACTGATACAGCCACTATGGAGAACAGTATGGAGGTTCCTTAAAAAAAAAAAAATAATGCTACCATATGACCCAGCAATCCCACTGCTGGGCATATACCCAGAGAAAACCGTAATTCAAAAAGACACGTGCACCCCAATGTTCATTGCATCACTATTTACAATAGCCAGGTCATGGAAGCAACCTAAATGTCCATCAACAGAGGAATGGATAAAGAAGATGTGGTACATGTATACAGTGGAATATTACTCAGCCATAAAAAGGAACAAAATTGGGTCATTTTTAGAGATGTGGATGGACCTAGAGACTGTCATACAGAGTGAAGTCAGAAAGAGAAAAACAAATATCGTATATTAACGCATGTAATGTAGAATCTGAAAAAATTGGTATAGACAATCTTATTTACAAAGCAGAAATAGCAACACAGACGTAGAGAACAAACATATGGATACCAAGGGAGAAGAGGGGATGGGATGAACTGGGAGACTGGGATTTACATATATACACTATTGATACTATGTATAAAATAGATAACTAATGAGAACCTACTGTACAGTACAGGGAACTCTACTCAGTACTCTGTGGTGACCTAAATGAGAAGGAAATCCAAAAAAGAGGGGATATATGTATACATATAGCTGATTCACTTTGCTGTACAGTATAAACTAACACAATATTGTAAAGCAACTATACTCCAATAAAAAAAAGCAAAAAAGTCTAAACTATCCTGACTTGTACCATGAAAAACTACAATTTGAACATCTAATAAATCTAATAAAAATCTTAGAAGAAAGCATAAGGATAAATCTTCATGACCTTCGATTTGACACTGCATTCTTAGACACAACAACAAAAACATGAACAACAAAAGAAGGAAAACATAAATTGAACTTCATCAAATCTAAAAACTTTTGTGCATCAAAGCACATTATCAAGGGACTTCTTTGGTGGTCCAGTGGTAAAGAATCTGCCTTGCAATGCAAGGGACACGGGTTCGATCCCTAGTTGGGGAACTAGGATCCCACATGCTGTGGGGCAACTAATCTTGCGCATCACAACTACTGAGCTCACGCACCTCAACTAGAGAGCCTGTATGCTGCAAACTACAGAGTCCTCATGCTCTGGAGCCTGCACGCCACAACTACAGAGCCCACGTGCTCTGGAGCCTGCACACCACAACTAGAGAAGAAGAAAAAACCCACATGCCACAACTGTAGAGAAGCCCAAATGCCACAACTAGAGAGAAGCCCATGCACCACAATGAAGAGTCTGCGCACAGCAATGAAGATCCCGCATGCCACAACTTAGACCTGACGCAGCCATAAAAATAAAATTAATTAATTAATTAATTAAATAAAGAATATAACTGAAAAATAAAATAAAATTATGCAAAGCACATTATCAACAATATGAAAAGAAAACCTACAGAATGGAAGACATTTGCAAATAATATATTTAATAAAACTAATACCTATATTTCATTTATATTTCTTTCTCTCTTGCTATTTACATATTGAAGAAATTGGGTCATTTGAGATCCAATTGGGAATTGGGAATACATAAAGAACTCCTACAACTTAATAACAAAAAGACAACAATCCAATTTAAAAATGGTCAAAGGACTTGAATAGACAATACTCCAAAGAAGACATACAAATGGTCAATACGCACATGAAAATGTGCTCAATATCATTAGTCATTAGGGAAATGCAGATCAAAACCACAATGAGATACCACTTCATACCTACTAGGATGGCTATTAACAACAACAAAAAATAACTGAAAATAACAAATGTTGAGGATGTGGAGAAATCAGAATGTTCATACATTGCTGGTGGGAATATAAAATGGTACAGGGCTCTGGAAAACAGTTTGGTGGTTCTTCAAAAGCTAAACAGAATTACTATGTGATCTAGCACTTCCTAGGTATATACCCGAAAGACTTGGAAGAAGGGGCTCAAACAGATACTTGTACGCCACTGTTCATAACAACATTACTCACAATAGCCAAATGGTGGAAACAACTCATTTGTCCATCAACAAATGAATGGATAAACAAAATGTTGTTTTACATACAGTGGAATAGAATTCAGATATAAAATGGAAGGAAATTCTGATACATGCTACAATATGGATGAACCTTAGTGAAAGAAGCCAGACACGAAAGGACAAATACTGCATAATTCCACTTATATGAAGTATCTAGAACAGGCAAATTCATAGAGACAGTAAGTAAATTAGAACTTACCAGGGGCTAAGGGAGGGGAGAATGGGAAGTTACTCCTTTAATGGGTAGTTTCTGTTTGGGGGGATGAAAAATTTGGAAAATAGATAGTGGTGATGGTGAAACAACATTTTGAATGTAAATTAATGTGACTAATTGTACCCTTAATATGGTTAAAATGACAAATTTTATGTTATTTATATTTTACCACTCTAAAAAAAAGTGGAATAAGTCCATGATCTT
The DNA here is from genome assembly GCF_009873245.2 of Balaenoptera musculus. Lineage (NCBI taxonomy): Eukaryota > Metazoa > Chordata > Mammalia > Artiodactyla > Balaenopteridae > Balaenoptera > Balaenoptera musculus. Next base: position 18,525,455 of record NC_045790.1, on the reverse strand, counting down.
GATTTTGAAATAGCAGTATGGATTCATGATGTACTTAATCTTTATATTTTATCTTTATATTCCTAGCTCTGTCTACTGAAAGGGCCAGATAACAAATATATCAACACAACAGCCATGTGTACTCCTAGAACCTAAATTGCCTTTAAACACCATTTTCCTAAAAAAGGAACTAGACATCTTTGGAGAAATGGCCAATTCAAGGTATGGGGCAGGAAATGTATTGGATGAATCTGGAACATCTTGTCACAGAAAGCTAAAAACTTCTCATTAGGTCTGTTAGAATCTTGCCAAATCAACTCTGGAGGCAACTTGTCAATCTCCCATTCACCAAAGGTGGGGCAATCTGAACACTCATAAGAATAAAAAAATGAAATTGATTGAAGTACATAAAAGATACTTAATCCCGTGAGTTCATAATAATACTAAAAAAAGCCTCCTTTGTCACATTTAGAGGGTACTAAGAAACCAGTTCATTATTTTGAATACCAGCAAATAGAATCAAGCATTTTTATTCTGCCTTTCCTATACCTTTACCTATACCTCAGCAACTTTTCCTATTCTGATGTCTCAGAATAATGAAAAGTTGCTGAGGGAAGTTTCTCTTTATAGAATTATTACAGCGTTAAAAAAAGAGAAAAAAGAATGAGAAGAAACAATAGGACACATATTTCTATATTGCAGTAACAAATGAATTGATGGATCTGGGCAGTGATCATCAAAGGCCACTGACATCATAGAGGTACAATCACGTATTATGTGCTATGTCTCCTGATGGAATGACACATGACCACTTTGAAAGATTCTTGCCAAAACATTGAAACTGAATCTGTCTTGGACATAATGATCAACTTAAAAAAAATACAGGAGACTAAGACAACATGTTGAACAACACCATTAGGACAAAATTAGCAAAATCAAGACTGTTGACAACAACCCTATTTCTTCAACAAATAAATAGAAAGAAAAAAATGTAAAGGAAATCTAAATTAAAAAATACTTCAGAGACATATGAAACAACTGAAATTTCATTTGGATTCTGATTCAGCCACATAAGTTATTTTTTTAAAATACATAATCAGGAAGATATAAACATTTGAATTGTGATATTAAAGAATTATAATTACTTAGTATAATAAAGGTGTTAAGTAAATGGTTTATTTTAAAAGGGTTGCTTATTTTTAAAAAAGACTTACTGAAATATTTACAAAAGCTATGATGTGACATCTGAGATTTGCTTCAAAAATAATTCACAATTTGACACAGGCATGAGGAGAATGGGTGAGCAGCAGATAAAACAATGTTGGTCATGAGTTGGTAATTGTTGAAGTTGGGTGATGACTATATAGAAGCTTATTATACAGTTCCCTCTACTTTTGTGTATCTCTAAAAATTTTTCATAATAAAAAGTAGAAAAAAAAAGGAAAAATCAGTGCTTCTATCTAGGGCTCCCTCCCCAGAAAGGAACACCCCCAATGCAGTCCCCCAGGGCTCTTGCTTGGGCATGTTGCCCCCTTCCTTCCTGTGCCTCCTTACACAGCCCTGTCTCAACGCCAGCAAGCCAGCATTTCCCTCTCCTGGTTTTTTGCATTTTTAATACTTCCTGAGGCAGCCTCCAGTCACACTGAGTTGCCTGCCTGGAGTGTCTATGTTACCTCCAGATGCACAAAGTATTGTTTTCATCTGTGCTTACTTACATAGTTACATAAGTTTGGAGTTGTCTGCCCCCAGCCTGAGTTTCCCTATAATCTCTGTTATTTTTAATGTGTGATTTTGAAAGAAAGCAAGGTCTTCAGGGGAATACATAGAGGGTGTTACAGCAGAACCATCAGCATGTGCCTAGTATTATTTCAGAAATTAGGGGCTGGAAGAAGCCAAGCAAAGGAAACCAAGAGGTGGGCCCTGCCCTTAAGACTTTTACAACCTCATGATGGTAGCATTAAAGAAGCAAATGTGCTTAGTCCTCTTCATCCCTATTATATCCCAAGTTTGGGGACAGTGTTGGAATTTCATTCATTAATCCAGGATACATTTTTAAACATACACAGTGCTACATCCTGTAGTAAATAAGACCAACACAACCCAGTCCCTCCTATACCTTTCAGTCTAGTGAGGGGACATGCAATACTTTTCCAAATTAAACAATTTGTTGTAAAATCACAATTAATGCACACTGTGAGCACAAATACCAGAGAAATCTCACTTCATCAAGTAGTTAGAAAGGCTTCCCTGAAAAAGTGGCATTTCAGGAACAAAATCAGTTGAGGTTGCTTCATGGTTGAGTATAAAGAATGGCATTAAATAAAGTTTTAGACTAGGAATAACTACAGGAAAATGAGTTAGAAGGGCATTGTAATTATCCCAGTAAAAGTTGTGATGGCTTGAACCAAGGTAATGACCTCAGAGACAGAGAGAAATGAACAGATTTGAAATCTAATTTGGAGGATGAATCAACAGAACTTGGTGTTCATTTGGCTCTGGAGGGTACTGGAAAGTCATGCATCTGGCAAGATTCCCTCACTTCCACCAACAACTGAGTGGGTGGTGACACCATATACCGAAATGGGACACACTAGAGGAGAAACGGGATGGAAGGAATGCATGAGTTCTGTTAAATACTATATTAGTCAACTCAGGCTGCCCTAGCAAAGAACCATAGACTGGGCAGCTTAAGCAACAGAAATTTATTTCTCACAGTTCTGGAGACTGAAAGTCCAAGATCAAGGTGTCAGCAGACTGGTTTCTTCTGAGGCCTCTCTCCTTGGCTTGTAGATGGTCATCTTCACCCTGGTTTTCATGTAGTCTGTGTCCTCATCTCCTCTTCTTATAAGGACACCAGTTATATTGGATTAGAGCCCAATATAATATGGCCTCATTTAATTTAATCATATCTTTAAAGACCATATCTCCAAATATGGTAATATTCTGAGGTACTGGGGGTTGGGGCTTCAACATATGAATTTGGAGGGGGACACTATTCACCCCATAACAAGACATACTTGCTTTGAGATGCCTGTGAAATCTGAGTGGAGATGTTGAGCAGGCTGTTTTGTGATCAGGCCTGGATTCAGAAGAGAGAGCTGGCTGGGAGTGAATATAGAGCCGGAGAAGGAAAGTTGAGTAAGAGGTACACATGGCTGTTGGAAGCCCCGTCTACAACAAGCAAGAGTGGACCAGGACATCCAGATCCTGGCTTCTCAATACCATTGTCCAGTGAGAAGAGTGAGGGCTCTTTGGAGAAATGGCTGGGCAGGAAAATTATAAGTTGAGCTTGGAGTATCATGTAGTACCAGAAAGTAAGGAAGTATCCCTAAAAAAGGATGGAAACATGTCAAAAGGATACAGGGGCAAGGTTGAAAAGGTTCTCACTGGTCAAACTTGGAATACTTTGAGCAATTAAGTAGTGATGATAAAGGATTATAACACGCAGCATAGAATAAGAATCCATGTACTCACACAGATGTAAGTAAATAAATAGGGGAGAAGGAACAGCTCTTCCTTACAGTGGAGTGCCAACTCATACATACAGAAGGAATGATAGAATCAGAAAATCACCATTTGGCACCCACCACTGTCATGATTGTTTCAGGCAAGAATCATCAATAAATGCTAAAATTAATGGGTAAAAGTATGATGAGAAGCAGGATATTTTCAGTCTGAGATTTACCTCACCAGAACCTTATCAATGACAAAGGGGGAAATGGTAACTCAAGAGTGGAGAAACCTGGCAGACACCACTTTAACCAAACGTTCAAAGTTACTAGCACCAGGAATAATGGGACAAACCAAAATCATGTGCCTCCTGATCTAACACAGCATCACTTCTGTTGTATTTCTCTCCAAAAATGCACTAACTGTATCTAAACATGAGGAAACATCAGACAAACCCTATTTGAGGAATATTAACAAAATAGTTGAATGCTACTCTTCAAATATGTCAAGGTTGTGAAAGATTAAGAAAGAGGGAGGAAGGAAGGAAGGGAGGGAAGGAGGGAGGAAGACAAGAAAGACAAGATAAGACAAGAAAAACTGAGGGACTACCCCAGATTAGAGGTGAGTAAGACTAAATACAAGGTGGTTTCCTGGATGGGATCTTGGATCAGATAAAGGACATTAGTAGGACAGTTGGCAAAATTTGAATAAGGTCTATAGATTTACATTTTTTAATTTTTAAAAATTTTTTAAGTTAAAATTTGAATAAGGTCTATAGATTTAAATATTTTTAAATTGTCCATGTTAATTTTTTTTAATGTTGACAATTGCACTACAGTTATCAAAAAAAAAGATATCTTTGGCTTTCGGTTATGCAGACTGAAGCCTTGGATGTAAGGCATCATGTCTGCAACTTATTCTCAACACTTGAGAAAAAAGCTACAGACATACACACAGAGGAGAGGGCAAGGGAGAAGTAAATACAGTAACGCTGTTGTACTATTTTTTGCAAATTTTTGTAAATCTAAAATGATTCCAAAACAAACTTTAAAAAAAAAAAAAAAGAAACAACAAAACAGTTGGGAGAAGATGCTCTGATGGGACTGAGGAGGATACCTAAGCCTGTCCCTCTGAACTTTAATGTCAGCTGTCACCACACCCTCTCTTGAAACCTGTGTCCCAGGACAATTGTACTGTTTCAGAGGAAGTTGTAAATGCCCCACTGATGTGGTTAGAAGTACCCAGTTCTCTTTCGTTGCTTCAACTTGAGACTAAATTTATCATGTGGATGGAGCTATAATGAAACAATGAATTTAAACAAAATTCTGTTTCAATTATTCAATGGCAGGTCTTTGGCAGTCTCTCTCCTTTCTGGAATAATATTCAAAAACCCAACCATTCCTCACTGGACAGAAAAGTGAGACAATAGCAGAAGTATCTGGAGCCTGATGCTCCTGGCCTGGTGAGCCTGAGTAGCAGAAGTTTCTCGAGCATTGATTTTTTTTTTTCTAAGCAGCTGGTTAATCTCTACCACATGCACCCCTGAGAATGAAAAGAGATGAGCAATTGGGCAACCAAGACTGATGATATATTTTCCCAGCTTCTGATTATCCACAGTCCTGCTGGATCAATCAGAGGAGCTTCTGGTCATGTGACCATGACCAGGACCATCCAGAAACCAAGTTCCCTTCTTTGAACAAAGAACTGGAAAGTTTGCAAAGATGAATTTGAAGGTCACCTCCATCCTCCTCTTTCCATGGACTGCTTAGATGAGTAGAAGTTACAAGCTGGTTATATAATTAATAAAAGGATTTGGAGAATCATATAGTTCTCAAACAAAACACCCTCATATTATATGGTCCAACTCTCTCATTATTCAAATAAAGAAACTGGAAGCCCACTGGAGCAAAAGGACTTGTCCAAAGTCATATAGCTGGTTGGGACAGGACCGAGCTAAGAGACCCTGTCAGGGTGCCATAGAGCACACCACAGGGACACCTGCCCCAGATTTTTAGAGAAAGGTTCCTGGAGAAAGAGCACAGTGAAGCAGAATCCTGGGGGATGGGTGGGAGCTGATTAGGAGGGAGCAGAAGTGGGTTCCAAGGAAACAGACTCATGGCAGCCCAGAGCTGAAAGAGAGCAAGGTAACCAGGCACTCGGGCCCTCTGAATGTGACCAGCAGGCAGATGGGCTTGCCAAGGAGCTGCGGAGCATGGTGAGTCCCAGAGGAGTTTACATGAGGGCACAGGGAGCCTTTGAGGACATTCCAGCCAGGACTGTCCTTCTCACCACTCTCCACTCCAGGTTATGTTTCACATGGTGCTCCTCCTTCCTTCCTCCTCCTTCCCTCCACCTGCAGCTCAGATGCCTGTGACACCAGTTCTAAACCAGGACAAGAGGTCAGCGGGAGCAGCAGACTGGGACAAGTTCTGGGCCCTGGGCCTGGTGGGTCTGTCTCACTGTTGGAGGAAGAGGGTATTCTCTCTTTCTCTCTCTGCCTGACTTTACCTGGGACATGGTCTTCTCCTGCCCTCAGACTAGGACTTACACCATTGGCTCTCCTGGTCTTCAGGCCTTTGAACTTGGACTAGAATTTATATCGCTGGGTCTCTAGATTGAAAACAAGAGACTGTGAAACTTAACCTCCATAACTACGTGAGCCAATTCCTTATGATACACACACATATACACACACCTTATTGATTCTGTTTCTTTGGATAACCCTAATTAACATAGGGTCTTCTGCCTCCCATCTGGGTGTACCCTTCCAAAGGTTGGGCCTCAAGTGGCCCCACCCATGGTACCAACTCTTGAATCTTGGATTTTTATTTACATACACACACAGACACACCACACATACACATTCTCTCCCTCTCTCTCTCTCTCTCCCTCTGACTTTTTCACTCACTCTTTCATTTCCCCTCTCCCTACTAGTTTCTTCTACTTTTATAATGAGTCTTTTCACTCTTTATAAGGGGGAGTATTTACAGAGAGATATACCAGGCAGGTCCACACCTGCCTGCCTCCTTCCTGGCTATTCATGCTCTCTGAGCCCCACCACCTTTCTGAGGCTGAGTGCCCAGCACTGCCATGACACCAGTGAACAGCTGAGGTTGGTATGAGTCTCTTCTGGCTGAGAGTCAACGTTGCTAATACCCCAAACCCCACCTCACCCTTGTGCCCTTCACTGACTCACTGGGACTCCAAGCCATTTTGTATTCCTCCCTACAGGGAAGCACGGTGGTAAGAGATTCTCATGTGCTGGTGCTCAAGGAGCAATACTAGAGTCACTCCTCCAACCATTGCTCACACAGGGACACCAAACCAGCTCCTCCTCTCAAGCAAGGAAAATCCCAGCCTAACAAGATGCTCAGTATGGACACCTGAGGCTTATTGAGACTTTGAGTTAATGTTAAATTTTATTTATAAGTAATATAGACATATGTAAATGTACATATGCATGTTCCATTGTTCCTGAGTCTATTGATGGGAGCGCTCTGGTAGGAATGCCTGTGGCACTAATCCAGGCACACATCACTCATATCAAGCTCCACAGACATTTCCCTCATCAGGGCCCCTATTTATCTCTGGGCCTGCTCCTGTGGTTCTTATTATAATTGCAGGATGCACTTGAGAAAGAAATGTTAGGAGGAAGATTTATTATTCACAGGTCCTGGAGAGTACAGGGCATCCCCAAGGGCTATATGGTGAGGTCGTGTGTTGAGAGAGAGGGAGAGAACATGGACCTGGGGCTCTGCCTTTATTACGGTCTGAGGGTGGGGCGTCTAAGGTTTTGCAGGCTCACTCCTTGTTGGTGAATTTAAAACATAAGAACAGAGATTAGGGCAGGGGAAAGGAGAAGCAGGGTCAGTTATCTAAGTTACCTAGGGCTTTCTGAAAAGGGGAGCTCCATAAGTGGGGGAAGCTTTGTTCTTTATCTGGTTGTTTTGCTAGTAGCTGTGTCACACAGCAGGCAGTATGTTTATTTAAGATGGGTGTCTCTGAAGCGGATACTCCTGCAATCAAAAGCTTAATGTCAGGCACTTACACTATGATGTATGTACTGTATACATATAGCCTATATGTAGGCTTAGAAGATGATTGGAAGGACATCTACTAAAATGTTAAGTTTGGGTGGTTGTAAGTGTACAGGTGATTTTTAAATATCCTATCTTATGAAATTTTGATAAATCTGCAACAGTTTTAGAATCAGAAAAGACTTGATATAGAAAGTGTTTACAAATTTAATTTTAATTTTAAAGAAAATCATGTTGCAGTTTAAAAGTTTATTTTAAGGAAAACGTTGACCATGACATTATCTTCATTCCATAAAGGTTCAGTGAGAGGGTAATGACCATAAAAATGTGGCTATGTCTAAATAATATCTGGATCATTGGTATCACAATCTGGTACTTTTCCAAAATATTTCTGAAAATTGTGCTGGGACCAGGTCTTGGTGAAAAGAAAATGTTGATCTTTTAGAGGATTCATTCCAAATAAAGGTTTTGATTTATAAGAAGGATATTATAAAAATTTACATTACCATTTTAAGCAGTAGTTAACTTCTTGATAAATATGTTCATATTTTCTGGAAGAAGAGTTTTATTTTATAATCAACTTTTTTAAAAAATAGCGCTTGAAAAAGACTGGAAAAATATTCTGAGGCACATGAAAACCTCAATGATAAACAGACAATGGTGCAATAATTTGTTTTTTTAGTCTCCTAGGCAGGGAAGGGCCAGGGGCATTGAAAATGGGTAAATATCCACAATGAGATCATTTCTCCCACTCAGGACTTCTTGGACCACTGTGTACAGCTTCAGGGAATGCATTGAAACTGGTCCCAGAACCCAGTGAGACTGCTTGGAAGGCTGGCCTCTTCTGAGGACATACAAGTAACTCCAGACCTTCATCTGTCTCAGCAAACTGACGGTGAAGGTCTGTGAAGCAAACTCCAGGAGCGCTCCCTTCCTTCCTCTTTCTTCCTGTCCCTGTTCTTTCGCTAGCTGTGTCTCTCTTTCCAGTTCTATTACCTCTTATTAGTAGTATCTGCAGAGACAAAATGAGGTAGAATATTGTCATGAATTTTTGGAATTGTAGGGAGAAACACCTGGATTACCCAAATAATTGAGCCATGAGCAGGTTACCTGGACTCCAGTTATGAGATAATTGCTCCAGTTCTTCCCTTGTGGATAAGCGTGATCCAGCCACCCTTGAGGAGTCTCCAAGATCCTTTCAAGGGGTTCATGAAGTCAAAGCTATTTTCATGATAACACTAAGGTGCTATTTGTCTTTTTTCACTCTTATTCTCTTACGAGTCTACAGTGGAATTTTCCAGGGGTTACATGATGAGTGAAATCTCAACAGATTGAATGCAGTATGATATGAGAATCCAACTGTTTTCTATTAAGGTAGGCATTAAAGATGTTTTATATTTAAAAATATAAAACAACATCTCTCCTCTCACTATTTTTTTTTTAATGTTGGAAAATGTAGTTATTTCTCTAAAAAGATGTTACTTACATTAACATGTAATGGTTTATTATTCTTATTTCTAAATAAATTAATATTTTTCCATTTTCTGTTTTAATTTCTAAAATGATAGATATCAATAGTTATAATCCATATAAACAAAAGATCTGTGGGATCCTCAAAATTTTTAAGACTGTAAAAGAGGCCTGAGATAAAAAACTTTGAGTACTGCTGTTATAGTACAATTAACAGAAAACAAGTTTCTTTTGGTGGGCTTATTTCATTTTGGTCTGTGTGATATAATCTGTTTGGGGGCTAGGTGTGGTGGCTTTGTAAGGTGTCACTGTCTAGGCTGGACTACATTTCCTAGGATTCCTTTTCCTGTGTGTTTCTGGTCAGGGCAGGCCACAAGAGAGGTTTTCCTGCAGTATCTGGGGGACAGAAGTTGAATGACAGCCATCTGTAGCTCACTCATATCCCTCACCTTATTGACTCACCTCATTGGCCTGAGACAGAACCAGGCAGGCTGCTACTCACCTTTCCCTGAATCCCCTTTCAGTTTCTCTGACTTCTGGGCCAGAGGTGTACGTTTAGTTTATTGATGAAAGGCCCTGGTTTCTACAAGATGTGCGTACCACCAAAGTCAGAGGAAACGAGAATGGACTTGTGTTTTAGTCTGCTCTCATGGGCTCCAGGTTCTGCTTGTTTTCCCACATGTTATATCTACCTTCCCTTCCAGGTGCATTCCTTGTGAACTCCAAGTTCCAGCACCAGACATAAAGGCAAGGACTTTAGCCAGCTCCTACGACTGTCAAGTCCCTATTAAATATATATATGTGTGTGTGTGTTAAATATATATATGTGTGTGTGTGTGTTAAATATATATATGTGTGTGTATATATACATACACACACATATATTCTCCTTATAATACACCAAGACAGTAACTAGGATCTGACAAAAGGTGGAGAGACAGGAAGTACAGAGACAGGAAGTCATGGATGGTAGTTATAGTGAAAGACATACTGACCATCTCCTCCTCACAGTGAGATTATATCCTGTCACATTTTGGCTTCTGAGGTCATCTATCACTCTGAAAGGATCTAATAATTGAAAGTTCACACACAGAACTACATCCATAAAGAGAGGTGAAGGCAGAGCTCATTTGAAACAATGCCTCAGGTTGTCACACTTGGAAACACATTTGCTGGCAGGTCATGAAAGTTGGTAAAAAGACATACATGATGTCATTCTGGTCATTTATGCAGGACAGACAGCCTCATCTGGGAGTAAGTTGTTAGTGTACACGTGTATATTCTGCTTTCAGGCCATTCCTTCTTTCCCTTTCCCTTTTCTTTTTCAAGTATTTGTTGAATTGAGTATCCACCATGTTACTAGCCCTGGGTTGGATTCTATGGGCAAATACATATATTATTCTACTTGAGGAATGTATTAGTTTTCGATTCCTACACAACAAATTACCCCCAAAACTTAGCAGCTGAAAGCAACAAACATTTATTAACTCACAAAGTTTCTGGGAGTCAGAAATCTTGGAACGACTTAGCTGGTTGTTTCTGGCTCAGGATCGCTCAGGAAGTTTCAGTCAAGCTGTCAGCTAGGCCTACAATCATCTGAAGACTTGACCAGGGCCGAAGATCTACTTTAAAGGAATAGCCACTTTCAATCTCCTTCACATGGAGATAGACCGGAGGCCTCACCATGTAAGTTTATCCATAGGATAGCTGATGACATGGCGGCTGGCTTCCTCCAGAGCAAATGATCAGAAAGAGAGAAAGAGAGAGAGAGAGGGAACCACTAGTATCTTTTATAACCTAATCTCAGAAGTGATATAACATCACTCCTTCCATATTCTATTGGTCACACAGAATAATCCCAGTATAGTTGTGGAAGGGGACCACATAGGGCATGAGTCCTAGGAGGTGGAATCACTGGGGACCATCATGGAAGCTGGTTTTCATAAGGAATCATCATCTTATGACTCAGGGAGAAATTGAATAATGAATACACAGACCTCAAGCAAAACAATTAATTATCCTTTATATTTATTCATTAGTTCATTTGACTTTCTTGGAATAGAATTGTAATCTCAACAGGGAAATTATCACCATCCCTAATTTGCAGATGAGAAAAGTGAAGCAAAAGAGACCTTTGGCTTGCCCCAAGTCACCAGGTAATGGTGCGGCTAAGTCGGAATCTAGAACTCTTCGCTGACTGGATTTTCCTCTCTGTCTCTCCATTATAGGGTGAGGCAAAAAGAGTCCAGAATAGAGATCCCCATGGAATAGAATAAAGAATAGCCAGCAGGCAGAAATAAAGATTTTGGCCATTTGAGGAGAATTTCCTACATAATCCTCCCCACTGACTTTCAGGCTAGTGGCTTTCAAATAATACATCCTCTCCCTGCCCTGAACAAAATGCCCTGCTGTTAAAATTAAATGATGCCAATTTGTTACTCATTCATATACATACACAAATATTAGATAGAGTTTTCTTAATTTTGAAATTAATTTTATCCTTAATTTTTATCCTCTAAATTTTTCCTAGACTTGGCAGCCTGATACCAATTATCCAGTAAGAGCTGGTAGAAAACACAATGAATAAGGACCAAATTGACTATTAGAAAAAAACAGGTACAGCCAGTATGTTTTGTTAAATGCCTTGTGATATTTTTAATATATTTTCACACATGCTTGAGATTATCTCATGTTATCCAAACATATTTTCCTAATTATTCCTAAATCGTATGTTTCATTAAATGAATTGGTGTTTCCAGTGACTCACCCAGGAGTCACTGACTATCTGGAGGTCCGCTTCCTGAACAAGATTAATACCACTGTTGACTGAAAAAACACGCACAGCCTAAAAGTTGAGGATTATGTTTTATCCGGCAGACTTGCTGAGGACTTAAGCCTCAGAGGCAGCCTCTCAGATAGTTCTGAAGGACTGCTCCAAATAGCTAAGGAAGGAGCCAGGATATATAGGGAGTTTTGCTTAAAAAAATAATAATAATAACAATTTTTTTTTAAAAAACAGGTAGTCGAATATCAAAATGTTGCTGCTATTTAAGAAAACCAGACATCTCAAGTTAGTGAATTTAGTGCTTTTCTATGTATGGGAGGAGGCAAGAGTCTGGGCTCACTGAAATCATTCCTTTAATATGCACTTTAACTATCTAGGGCCACTGTCTTGTTTTTCTCCATCCTGAATCCCCTCAGGATGCACAGTCTGGGGCGGCTGCAATGACTGATGGCTTGATGGCTGCAACATCCTTTGCTTACTGAGATGGCAGGTGACATTTTCCGTCCACACCACTGAAGATGAACTCATTCTAACTCATCCTCTCTCCTGGTCAGTATAAAAAGCTGATCTTTGGCTTTCATAAAAAATATATCAGGAGAAACTTAAAACGTTCTGCCCCAGAAGAATACAGATTTGGGAAATGTCCGTCTAGTAGCACCGAGCCAGCTGAACTTTCTAGAATCAATATTCTCTCTTCTTAGTCAGACTTCTGAGGGGGAGAAAAAGAGTCCTTCTTGCCACCAGGAAATCTTGTATCTTCCTCTCTGATGATGTCATGTGAAACCCGTCATTAGCAACCCCTGAGAGGCTATTAGCTCCTCCAGGGTAGGAATCCCACATCCTTGGCTCTGCACAGTACTTGTCATAATACCTACCTGGTCATAAGAGGCAGCCAATAATGATTTGTTGAAGTAATGAATACCTCAGAAGTCTCAGATGGCCTGGTCCTGTTCCCCAAGCTTTCTAATTACAACCTTTTTCAATCAGGATTCCACAAGACAATTAGCATAAAGATGAGTGATTTAAGTGACTTTTCTCAGTTCTACCAAGAATGCTACATAATTGTTAGTCATCGTAGTTGGAGAGCAGATAAGCTAATTTATTACATATGTAGGTTGCCTTGGGGAATTGGGGCTTTATTCTATCAGTAATCTTTGCTGGGAATGGTCAGCTGAGGTTTCCTTGCTAACTTGGCATACGGTGGGAACACACAAGGTGGATGTGGGATCTGCAGCCCTGCCTGGGAAGAAACACCTACATGCATTTGAGTTCCTTCAATGAGCACAAAACCTAAATTCCATGAGCACAGAAAGCAGGTTAGTGGTTGCCAGGGACTAGGGGAAAGGGAGGAGGAGGGTGACTGCAAATGGACCTGAGGAATCTTTCTCAGGCAATGGAAATGTTCTAAAACTGGACTGTGGCAATAGCTGCACAGCTTTATAAATAAAAATCATTGAATTATACACTTAAAACAAATGAATTTTATGGCATTCAAATTATACCTCAAAAGAGTTATTTTTTTAAAAAACCCATTTACCCATAAACATCTACTATAGGAACAACTAAGGAAACAGGCATGAAAGGGAAGACCTCACGTTGACATGAACCACAAGCTGATTTAGAATCACAGTGTCACACTCTTGTTAAGAATAAAAATGGTGAACACAGCCATGTGTTAAAGATTTTTAAACTTTCCCTCCAGTGATTTCTTTCCCACATCATATAAACATGTTCAAATAAAAAAAAAAAAAAAAACTCCTTCAAAATTACTCATCTTCTAAGTACCTTATATCTACTTGCAATCATAGCCAAGCTTTTCATCGGTCTCTATTTTAAACTCCTATTGATGTATGCATATATTCATACGAAGAATATATAATAAACATCTATCATGCAACTAACAGTTTGCTCAGCACATGTATAGATAAAATACAGGACGTATCTACTCTTAAAAACGATAGCAGAGACTTCCCTGGTGGTCCAGTGGTTAAGACTCCACACTCCCAATGCAAGGGGCCCAGGTTCGAGCACTGATCAGGGAACTAGATCCCTCATGCCCCAACTAAATTATCCCGCACGCCACAACAAAGATCCCACGTGTCCCAACTAAGACCCTGCACAGTCAAATAAATTAAATTTTTTTTAATGATAGCAAAAATGGCAGAGGAAGGGACTCCAAAAATCCACATCTCCATAAAAACAATGGAAAAAAACAAAAAAGGCAGAATCAACTTTTTTGGAACTCTGGAAAATACCCAAAATCTTGCACTAACCTGGGGAGCACTTCTAGAAAAATGTTTGAATCTTGGTAAGCCTTGTGGCATTTTAACTTACCATATCCCATCACCCATGACCCAGCTGAGGATCAGCCTTAAAAATAACAATCTTCATTCCTGGTACAGGTACCAGAGGGAGAAAAATGAAACTCATTTGCAAAGAGTTACCATTATTTGATTTGTCTGATGGTTTCCTAGGGGATATGCTCAAAAGGCTTGGATTTCTGGCCTCGTGCAAAAGCTGCTACCTGGGGGCCATTTGTCAAAAACATTTATGGGAAAATGTGTTAGTCACTGATGCATGAGGCAATGATTAACAGTACACAGTAAACTGGACACAATTATAGGGAGGAAATGCAAGGTAATGAGGAGCTTTGGGAAATAAGGGCTTTGAAAAGTTCCTACATATTTATGGGAATCTCGAAAACCACATGCATGCCCAGAGCTGTGCATATATGCAAGAAAGACCTGAGAAGACGATAAGCTCTCACTTCTGGCTGGTCTGGGTGCTCCGTGAAAGCTAAGTTAAGGCTAAGGCAGAGTTGCAAACTGCCTAGCTGAGAGTTGGAGGAATGCCCCAGCACACAAAGACACAAACACACACACACACACACACACACATACATAACACTTCATCAAAGACTGGGAGTTTTTTTTAGTCCCAGTCATTTACACACTGTCTGTCAAATTACTAGCTGACCACTAAGCTAATGGAACAGAGAATTCAGTAGGCATATATGACAAAGAACACAGACTACAAAATTTGTTCAGAAAAAATCACTAAAAGAACAAACTACTACTACTACTACTACTACTACAAGAAGCAATAAAAACAAACTCTTGGGAAGAGGAAGAATTAAAAGTTGTCACATTGTAATATACAAAATGTTAAGTTTTCAATAAAAAATTATGAGGCATGCAAAGAAACAAGAAAGTATAGCCCATACACAGAGGGGGAGAAAAGAAATTAATAGAAACTCCCTGAAAAATCCCAGATATTGGACTTAACAGCTATAGTCAGCTATTTTAAATATGCTCAAAGAAATAAGGGAAACACTGTGTAAAAAAAAATTAAAGGAAATTGTGGGACTGGTGTCTCATAAAATAGAGAATATCAATGAGAGAAATTATAAAAAGAAACCAATTAGAGAGAGAAAACGAGATCAAGATGGTTAAGAAAGACATGAAACTCACCTCCCCCAAGAAACACATCAAAAATACATCTGCATGTGGGGCAATTTTCACTGAAAACTAACTGGAGATTGGCAGGACTCCTGTACAACCAAAGCTGTAAGAAAGATACACATGTGATCAGGTAGGAAGGGAAGAGAGGTAATCAGGTTGGGACCTGTGCCCCTGGGAGGGGACACAGAAGAGGGGGGATTACACAGGCTTCTGAGGTGTGGAGTGGTTTGAGCCACATATTGAGTGCCCCAGCTCTGGGGTGAACACTGGGAAAACAAGTCGCCTTGGCTGGTTAGAAAACCATGGGACTAAGAGGAAGGCTGTAAGAAACCTAGACTCTGCTCATGAAGATCATACACACATTTGCTCACTCCCAAAACAAGGTAGAAAAAACAGACTGAAATTTCACAGGGCTCAGGCTAGTTTCCTACAACTACTCCAGTGCACAACCTGGCCCCAGCCGAGTGCCCACTGCACTCCACTTGTTTTATGATGCAGTTCCACACTGGAGTGAGGGCTAACACAGCAAGTGGAGTCCTCAGTTGTGAGGGATGGTGCCAGCCTGGACCTGGAACAATATCTGAGGTGCGAAGGGGCAGCTATTACTGGCACTTACAGAGGGAGCACATCGGAAGTGATTCGGTACCATGACTGGGGCCAGGGTCACTATAGCCTGGGCCCAGACCCACACCAAGTGCCTGATCCAGTCACTCTTGCTCCAGCACTGCTTCCCTCTGGGGCAAATGTGCCAATGCTGGGATGGGGGAGAACACACACTTAGAGAACAGAACCAACTTGGACCCAACCCCCAGAGCTTCTGTTCCAGTAACTTGGGACCCCACCTCCACCCCCAATGAGGTAGAGTTGGACACTGTGCAAAGGAAAAACCCTGACTCACTCCTGACTCTAGCTTTAGCCACTCTGTCTCCAGCCCCACCTCTTACTAAGGTGAGAGCTGCCAGCACATCCTGGGGACAGATGTGACTTGTGCTCATGTCATATCCAGCTTTCTCACCAAAGCCCCTGGGTACACACAGACCGTATAGGAATGGTTCCACACAAGGACACCCCTTCAAGATGCAAATAGGTAACTTTCACCTAATTTCATAGAGACAGAGAAAGTTAAGCAAAATGAGAAGACAGAGAAATTTGTTTCAGCTAAAAGAACAGGAGAAAACAACTCAGGAAATAAAAATAAATAATTTACCAAATAAAGAGTTCAAAGCATTAGTAATAAAAACGCTAACTGAGTTAGGGAAAAGTATAGATGAACACAGTAAGAATTTTAACAAGGAACTAAAAAATATAAAAAAGAAACAGCCAGAATTGAAAAACACAATTACTGAAATGAAAAACACAATGGAGAGACTTAACAGCAGACTAGGTAATACAGAAGAATGCAAAAGTGATCTGGAAGATAGAAGAATGTAAATAACTTAATCAGAACAGCAAAAAGAAAAACAAATTTAAAAAAATGAGAACAGCTTAAGGGACCTATTGGACAACATCAAGCATACCAAAATCCACATAATAGATGTCCCAGAAGGAAAAGACAGGAAAGGGTCACAAATATATTTGATGAAATGATGACTGAAAATTTCCAGAACCTGAAGAAAGAAAGCAATATCTGGGTACAGGAAGCACAAAGGGTCCCAAATAAGATAAATCCAAACAGACCACACTAAAACATATCATAATTAAAATGGCAAAAGTTAAGATAAAAAGAGAATTCTAAAGGCAGCAAGAGAAACATGAAGAGTACAGGGAACCACCATAAGGCTAATAGCTTATTTTTCTGCAGAAACCTTGCAGGCCAAAAGGGAGTGGCATGATATATTCAAGTGCTGAAACATGAAAACCTGCAATTTAGGATATTCTACTCAGCAAGAATATCATTTAGAATTGAAGGAGAAATAAAAATTTCTCAGACAAGCAAAAACTAAAAGAGTTCATCAATGTTCAGCTGAATTTACAAGATGTGTTAAAGGGTCTTTTCTAAGTAAAAAAGAAAAGCCTACAACAAGAAGTAAGCTTATATAGGGAGGTAAAACTTCCACTAGTAAAGGCAGATATATGTAAAGCCTGAGGATCAAAACTTAAGTAAACTTGTACAATGATTAAAAGACAAAAAATTGTAAATCAGCTATAACTATAATAAACATTGAGGAAAAACATGAAGATGTAAAATATGACATAAAAAAACAAAATGTGGGGGAAGGGAGGTAAAAAATGTAGATCTTTAGAATATGTTTGAACTTAACTACCAGTTTAAACAAATAGATATACTTATACGTCAACATATAGAAAACTCATGGTAACCACAAATGGAAAACCTACAGTAGATACACAAAAAACTAAAAGAAAGGAATACAAGCATACCACTAAGGAAAATCAATCAAACCACAAGAGAATAAACTAAAAGAAGAAGAAAAGAACAGAGAAGAACTACAAAAACAACCAGAAACCATGTAACAAAATGGCAATAAGTATATACCTGTCAATAATAATTTTGTCAATGGACTAAATGTTCCAGTCAAAAGACATAAGGTGGCTAACTGGATAAAAAACAAGACCCAGCTACATGATACTTACAAGAGACTCACTTCAGAGCTAAAGATACACAAAGTCTAAAAGTGGAGAGATAGAAAATGATATTTCATGCATATGGAAACAACAAGAAAGCAGAGGTAAAAATAATCATATGAGGCAAAATAGACTTTAAAACAAAGCCTATAACAAGAGATAATGAAGAACATTATATAATTGATAAAGAGATAAATACAAGAAGAGGATATAACACTTGTTAACAGATAGGCACCTAATACAGGAGTACCTAAACATATAAAGCAAATATTAACAGGCATAAAGGGAGAAAGTGACAATAATACAATAATAGTAGGGGACTTTAACACCACTGATAGCCTTATGGAGTTCCCTTGTATGTGAAGAGTCATTTTTCTATTGCTGCTTTCAAAATTCTCTGTTTGTCTTTGACTTTCAACATTTGACTGTAATGTGTCTCAGATGATCTTCTTTGGGTTGATCTTGCTTGGGGTCCTTTGAGCTTCATGTACCTGGATGTTCATATGGTCTCCCATGATTTGGGAATTTTTCAGCTATTTTTTTAACATCTTTATTGGAGTATAATTGCTTTACATTGTTGTGTTCAGCTATTTTTTTTAAATAAGCTGTCTACCCATTTTCTTTCTCTCTTCCTCTGGGACATCCATGATGCAAATATCATTCACTTGATGATGTCCCATAATTCATGTAGGTTTTCTTCACTTTTTCAATTTTTTTTTCTTTTTATTGCTCAAACTGGCTAATTTCAAACAGCCTGGCTTCAAGTTCACTGATTCTTTCTTCTGTGTGATTGAGTCTGATGTTGAAACTCTCTGTTAATTTTTTAAAATTCTGTCATTGTACTTTTCAGCTCCAGGATTTCTGTTTGGTTTTTTTCCCCATGGTTCTATTTCTTTATTAGCTTCTCATTTTGTTCATACATTGTTTCCTGATTTCATTTAGTTGTCTGTGTTCTCTTGCATTTCACTGAGTTTCCTTAAGATGTTATTTTGAATTCTTTGTCAATCAATTAATAGATCTTCATTTCTTTTGGAGTCAGTTACTGAAGCTTTAGTTTTCCTTGGTTGTGTCATATTTGCATATTCTTCACGATACATGTAGCCTTGCATTGATGTCTATGCATTGAAGGAGAAAATACTGCTTCCAATTCTTTACTGACTGGTTTTGGCAGGTAAAGGACCTTCTCCTGTTGGTTTCCAGGCTGGTAGGATTACCTCCAGAATCACACTCATGCTGAGTTGGAGCAGGTCATGAGGCTGTTGCTGGGTCTGCAGTTAGTGGGTTTGTTACCAGGTAACTTATGTGGGCATTCATCTTGTCTGGTCCCTAGGTAGATGGGATGCTTCCAGGACTTTGTTCAGTAGAGTGGTGCTCTGGGGGCATGGGTGGGCTTGTCTCATGATGGGTGTCTTGGTGAAGAGAATTGCTCATGGATATGGCTGGTAGGGTTTGGAGCTGAATCAATAGTTTCATTTGAGGTTCTGCTGTCAGATGAAGGTTGGCTTGCCTGCCTCTAGGCACACTGGTGGGAGCCAGTGGGTCCTTGGGTTTCCTGACAGGTTCCTGGGCCAACAAGTCTGCTTGTGGCTGTGGATTGAGAGGGATTGGAAGCTGAGTATGGGTCCCTTTCAAGATCTCCCAGTGTACAAACAGAAGTGTCTCCTGCTGGCTCCCTGTACCAGCAGGATTACTCATGAATGCAGCTGGTATGGACTCCAGGAACTCTAGACCACTGTCAGAGGGTTGGAGCTGGGTCATGAGTACTTCATAGCCCACATCCAGACAGAGATCTGTAAGCCATTTATCAAGGCACAAGTGGCATGACTCCTCCTGAATCTTAACATATTATGGTCTTGGTAGCAGGACCAAAGCCAAATGTGGCTATAGCCAATTCTAATGGGTGGTGGTGTTTCCAAGTCTGTAAGCTGGGACCAAGGTCAGCAGTCAGCTACCAGGGTTCAGGCCTGCCTTCTAAAAAATGGCTCTCCTCAGGCTTGAACTCCCACCAGGGTTTCGAAACCTCCTATATGGATCTCAAACTCCCACAAGGGCACTGTTGTCTGTAGATGGTTACTAAATTATTATTGCTGAGGGAGGATGATTGAAGACTCCTATTCTACCATCTTGCTACCTTCACTCCTCTGCAAGAGGCTGTCTTTAGATTTAAAGACACAAATACATTGTAAGTAAAATGATGGAAAAAAGATATTCCATGCAAACATAATCAAAGGAGAGTTTGAGTGGCTATACTCATATCAGACAAAACAGACTTCAATTTTAAAAAAGTTGTTACAAGAGACAAAAAAAAAAGACATTTTCTAATGATAAAGGGTCAATACTATCAAGAAGATAGCAATTATAAACATATATGCACATAACAACAGAGTTCCCAAAACAAAAAGCTCCAACGTGAGCAAAACTGACAGAATGGAAGGGAGAGAAGACAATGTCAGCAATAATAGTTGAAGACTTCCATACCCACTTCCAATAATGACTGTAACAACTAGACAAAAGATCAAAGAGGAAATAAAGAACTTAAACAACACTATATCCAACTAGACATAAAAGACATCTATAGAACACTCTACCCACAACAGATGAATATACATTCTTTCAAATGACTACTCTCCAGGGAAAGATCACATGTTAGTTCACAAAATAGTCTCAGTTACTTTTTAAAATATTGAAACATACAAACTATATTCTTCAACAGCAATAAAATAAAAATTAAAAATTATAGAAGAAATTTGGAAAATTTACAAATAGTGAAAATTAGACACTCCTAAAAAGCTGATGAGTCAAGGAAAACATCACAATGGAAATTAGAAAATATTATAAGGTGAATTAAAACAAAAAAACAACATACCAAAACATGTGGGGTATCAAAAGCTGTAAATTTGTAACTGTAAATGCCTACATTAAAAAAAGAAAATCTTCAGCATTTATTTTTTCTAGATTTTTTGATGATGGTCATTCTGACCAGTGTGAGATGATATCTCATTGTAGTTTTGATTTGCATTTCTCTAATGATTAATGATGTTGAGCATTCTTTCATGTGTTTGTTGGCAATCTGTATATGCTGGAGAGGGTGTGGAGAAAAGGGAACACTCTTGCACTGTTGGTGCGAATGTAAATTGATACAGCCACTATGGAGAACAGTATGGAGGTTCCTTAAAAAACTAAAAATAGAACTACCATACGACCCAGCAATCCCACACTGGGCATATACCCTGGAAAACCATAATTCAAAAAGAGTCATGTACCAAAAGTTCATTGCAGCTCTATTTACAATAGCCAGGACATGGAAGCAACCTAGGTGTCCATCAACAGATGAATGGATAAAGAAGATGTGACACATATATACAATGGAATATTACTCAGCCATAAGAGAAACGAAATGAGTTATTTGTAGTGAGGGTCGATGGTGTTTAGAGTCTGTCATACAGAGTGAAGTAAGTCAGAAAGAGAAAAACAAATACAGTATGCTAAAACATATATATGGAATCTAAGGGGGAAAAAAAAGGTCATGAGAACCTAGTGGTAAGACGGGAATAAAGACACGACTACTAGAGAATGGACTTGAGGATATGGGGAGGGGGAAGGGTAAGCTGGGACAAAGAGAGAGAGTGGCATGGACATATATACACTACCAAACGTAAAATGGATAGCTAGTGGGAAGCAGCCGCATAGCACAGGGAGATCAGCTCAGTGCTTTGTGACCACCTACAAGGGAGTGAGATAGGGAGGGTGGGAGGGAGGGAGATGCAAGAGGGAAGAGATATGGAACATATGTATAGTATAACTGATTCACTTTGTTATAAAGCAGAAACTAACACACCATTGTAAAGCAATTATACTCCAATAAAGATGTTAAAAAAAAAAAAAGAAAATCTCAAATCAGTAACCTGACTTTCCACTTTAAGACACTAGAAAATGAAGAGCAAACTAAACCCAAAGCAACAACAACAAAAAAAGATAAAGAAAAAAAAAGAAAGAAAGAAAGGAAATAAATATTATAGCAAGGATAAATTAAATAAACAATAAGAAAATAATGAAACTAAAATTGGTTCTTTGAAAGATCAGCAAATTGACAAAACTTTAGCATAGAATGACCAAGAAAAAAGAGAGCACATTCAAATTAAACAAATCAGTAATTAAGGACCAATGTCACTACTAACCTTACAGAAATAATAAAGTATTATAAAAGAATACTATGAACAAGTTTATGCTAACAAATCAGGTAACCTAGATGAAATGCACACATTTCTAGAAACTTACAAACTAACCAAAAACTTACTCAGAAAGAGACAGAAAATCTGAATAGACCCATAAACAGTAAAAAGATTAAGTAGCAATCCAAAAACTTCCAATAAAGAAAACCCCAGGGCAAGATGGTTCCACTGGTGAATTCTATCAAATTTTTAAAGAAGAATTAATATTAACAGCTAATGTTTTCAAAATGATAGAAAAAGAGGGAACACTTCTTAACTCATTCTATGAGGTCAGCATTATCATGATACCAAAAGCAAAGAATCTCAAGAAAAGAAATCTACAGACTAATACTTCTTATAAAAATATATGCAGGGAATTCCCTGGTGGTCCAGTGGTAAAGAATCCAACTTTCAATTCAGGGGATGCGGGTTCTACCACTGGTTGGGGAACTAAGATCCCACATGCCACTGGGCAACTAAGCCCAAGTGCCACAACTACTGAGCTCGCATGCCTCAGTGAGAGAGCCCGCATGCCACAACTACAGAGCCCACGATCCCAGGAGCCCACATGCTGCAAAGAGAAAGAAGCCTGCACGCTGCAACGAAAGATCGTGAATGCCTCAATGAAGATCCGGCATGCAGCAACAAAGACCTGACCCAGCCAAAAAAGAAAGAAAAAAAAAAAAGAAAAAATACTCAACAAAATATTAGCATACTGAATTCAGGATCCTATTAAAAGGATTATATCCTATGATCAAGTGGGATTAACCTCTATAATGCAAGGATGGTTCAACATATGAAAATCTGTCAAAGTAATATGCTCTATTGATAAAATAAAAGAAGAAACTCAATCCTTAATATGGTGCATTCAGGATTCAGGGCTTTCCACTCCATCAAGAAACTGCTCCAAGATAACCAACTATATTTTCATTTCAGAATTTTATAAATAGATATTAGTCTTTCTCTTTCTTGAACCTTTGAGGACGTGAGACCCTATTGACCACTTGCTTTTAGTTCTCCTCTTTCCTATTCAGGCATTTCTCTTCAGTCTTTTTCATGAGTTCCTCTTCTTGTCTGACCTTGGAGAAGTGACCTTCTGTTCATACTTCCTAATGCTTCCTGGGACATAGTCATCCACTCCCTGGTTTATATACTACTTGTCTTATATTTCTAACCCAGGCTTCTCCCTTGCTCTCCAGAACCATGTGTCTTTCTGGACAATGCAAACTGAATTATTCAAGTTCAACATGGCTAAAATTGGATTCCTCATCACCCATGTCAAACCTTCTACTCTGCCTAAATTGTCTAATATAGTTAACAGAATAACTACAAATCTATTCTTAAGCAATCCAACACAGTCACCCAAAGCACAACCTTGGAAGTCATTGCTGGCCTTTTCCTCAACACTCAAATTTCAAGGGTTCACTGCTCCAAATCTTCATTACCTCTCCCCTGGACAATTACTGTAGTCTCCTAAATAGATTTTCCTCTTCTTCTCCCTTCAATTCATTCTCCACATTGCAACCAAAGTGATATTTACAAAACTGATGTGGTCTTGTTACTGTAAATAATGATATTCAAAACATACACAAGTGGGGTTTCCCTGGTGGTGCAATGGTTGAGAATCTGCCTGCTGATGCAGGGGACACAGGTTCGAGCCCTGGTCTGGGAAGCTCTCACCTGCCGCGGAGCAACTAGGCCCGTGAACCACAACTACTGAGCCTGCGCGTCTGAAGCCTGTGCTCCGCAACAAAAGAGGCCACGATAGTGAGAGGCCCGCGCACCGCGATGAAGAGTGGCCCCCACTTGCCGCAACTAGAGAAAACCCTCGCACAGAAACGAAGACCCAACACAGCCAAAAATAAATAAATAAATAAATAAATAATTTTTTTTAAAAGCAAAAAAAAAAAAAAAAATACACAAGCAATGTACCTGGACATGAGTGTACATGCACACACACACAATAGTAGTAGCATTATTTCAGTGCTTAAACAGTGCTGAATACTGGAAGGGTAAAAATGGTTTGCTCCATTAACTGCTAGATAATGCCTTCTTCAAGACCCAGCTAAAACACTTCACTTTTTGTAAAAATATCTCCTAAAACCCCAACCCCTCTCCTCCCACACACACATATCCCATACCTCATACCTAGCTCTGGTCAACCACTAAGCATATCAATATCTTCTCCACAGCTCCAAGGTCCTTGAAGGATGAACTGTGTTTTTCATTTCATACCTTCAGTGCATATATCACTGTCTGACACAGTGTGATTTAGGAACTCAAGTGATATTTTTATTTGATTAATGGATTATTAAGGATACTATCCTAGATAGTAATAGTAGAGTCTGTTACTTGTTCTGAGACCAGTACAGTATAGCACAATTTAATCTGTATACAGAGATATAGGAGAAAATATGAAGAAAATACCTCAAGTTTGGAAAACTGAGGAAAGGCTAAAGAATCATCTCAACTTGAAAAATGGAAGTTGAGGAGGGATTTAAACATATCTTCAAACAAAGCCCGTATGGTAAAAAAGAATTGCTCTTCAGGCACAGGAAACCAAGCTGCTCTGTTCCCAACGAGCTGTGGGAATTCAGCCTTGCTGCACTCATGCTTCTACCCCCATTAAATTACAGGGCTGAACACTGAGCTCCCTTACAGGGCTAGAGTTCTGTGATTCTAAAGTGATGCATTAAAAACAGAATAAATACAATATCGAATCATTACACTGTACACCTGAAACTAATATAATGCTATGTCAATTATACCTCAAGTTAAAAATAAAACAACAACAGAATAAAGAAAAATACACAACTGTCATCACAAGGGGCTCTGTGAGATGCACAAAAGCATTTCCCCAGAGCAGAACTGGTTTAGGAATGAAGTGATTGTGAGAGGGGTTGTGGGGACTTGTTTGCTGAAGGGCATGATTATTAGGATGAATTTTCAACCATCCTGGAGAATTTATGTTGTGTTCTTCCCAGAGGTGGCAGTGAGACTGACAGGGAAGTTTGAACCAGATTACCTAATCCTGAACCTCTCTGATATTTCGATAAAAATTACAGGTCTAAGGAAGGTCTTTCTTTCCAGAAAGATTGCATCAACTCCTCTGGGCATGTAGAGAAATATCAGTAAAATGAGTCATCATTAATGCTTCTCATCATCAGAATAATCACAGCTGATAATTCTATAAGGGATGGCATGTTATAGGGTATGGTGGGGTTGGGGGGACATTTTGTAAAAAGATAGTAGAATTTCGTCCTAAAATTCTATAAATCCAAATACAACTCTGAATATATTTTCACAGCAGTTTGAGCTTCCCTCCAGGAATCAGCAAGGTATGATCCTCCTGTTTTATCTTAAAAGAAGCTGCATGCTGGGATGAATTCACCGCTTTCTGAAAAAGACATGAAAAACCTAGGTGGCAGCTTGTGGCTCTATCGATGTTCTGCCACGACTCCTCTCCAAGTCTATATTTAGCATGATCTGATTGAGTGAGATCACATGCTCAGAGTAAACTAAGCCCAGAATATCAGCTATGATTTACTTCCAGAAGCAGTATAAATCTCCCTCTTAGAATTGTATTCGTTTGCTGCTGGCTAGGTTCCTTGTCCATTTTTATTACACATCAAAGTTATAAATGTATAGAATTTTTAAATGGACAAGAGATATCTATCAGATAGATATCTGCTCCACTGATTGTGCCCTGTAGGAACAGTTAATCATTTTAAAATATTATTAATTATGATCATTTGTTCAGGGATCCACCCATTCAGTGAAAAAAAACAGCTTCCAGTCACCACCTACCTCACAGTGGATTTTCCACTGAGAGAAATAAATTCTGAATTTCTCTCAGCTACTGAAAATAGCAATTTCACCACAGCAGCAGAAAAATAACCCTAGTAGGTAAAGATATTTGAGCCAAGTTAGACTTTGGGAACATAATGCCTTGACCTTGGGATGAGGCCAGAGAAAATTAGCTCCCTGTCCATTTATGGTGACTGAATTTGAGCTGGGTGGAGTGAGTGGGCACATCTTAGAAGAGAAAAAGTTGACATCTGCATTACAGTGATCATAGCTTTACATATCCCAGGTGAGGTTGTGTGGCTGCCCTTCTCAAGACAATGCTGGGTCCTCTGCCTGCCTGGATGAGCATCTTTACCCCATGAGTCAGGAAGGGCAAGATAGGAGATGGCCATATGGAGCCTGGACTGGAATGCAGCCAAGCCATTTCATTTTGCTCCTGGGGTTGAAGTTTTGTGCCCATTCAAAATCAGCTAGCCATTTCGTCCCAGGCAGAGCTTCAAACCCCACATCCACCTTGTGTACTCTCACTCCCACTCCAGAATGAGGAGAAAAGCCAATCAAACAAAACCAACCCAGAATTAACATAGAAGAATTAGCAGAAAAGACCATTAAAATAGTTATTGCAAATGTTTTCCTTATGTTTTCAAAGTTAAGTAAAGACTTGGAAAATATATATATATATATTCTTTTAATTAATTAATTTATTTATTTATTTATGGCTGTGTTGGGTCTTCATTTCTGTGCGAGGGCTTTCTCCAGTTGTGGCGAGCGGGGGCCACTCTTCATCGCGGTGCACGGGCCTCTCACTATTGCGACCTCTCCCGTTGCGGAGCACAGGCTCCAGACACGCAGGCTCAGTAATTGTGGCTCACGGGCCCAGTTGCTCCGCGACATGTGGGATCTTCCCAGACCAGGACTCAAACCCGTGTCCCCTGCATTGGCAAGCAGATTCTCAACCACTGCGCCACCAGGGAAGCCTGGAAAATATATTTTTAAATCACCTAATTCAAACTTTTTGACATGAAAACTATAATGTTTGAGAGAAAAAATAAACTAGATGAAATTAACAGTAGATTAGACATTGCAGAGGAAAAGATTAGTGACTTTGAAGACATAGCAATAGAAATTATCCAAACTCAAACTGCAAAAAATAAAATAAAAAAGGAATGAAATCAGAAAGAATCAGTAGGTTGTGGGACAACTTCAAAAGATTCAGTATACATTTAATTGGAGGCCCTGAAGAAGACAGGACTGGGAGAACAGAAAAAAATATTTGAAGAAATGGTGGACTTTGTTTTTTCAAAGTTGATGAAACTCCACAGATGCTAGACTCAGTGAAGTTCAAGCACAAGAAACATGAAGGGGCTTCCTTGGTGGTGCAGTGGTTGAGAGTCCACCTGCCAGTGCAGGGGATGCGGGTTCGAGCCCTGGTCTGGGAGGATCCCACATGCCGTGGAGCAATTGGGCCCGTGAGCCACAATTGCTGAGCCTGTGCGTCTGGAGCCTGTGCTCTGCAACAAGAGAGGCCGCGATGGTGAGAGGCCCGCGCACCACAATGGGGAGTGGCCCCCGCTTGCCGCGGCTGGAGAAGGCCCTCGCACAGAAACGAAGACCCAGCACAGCCAAAAATAAATAAATAAATTTATAAAAAAAAAAAAAACAACAAAAAACAAAACTCTTTAAAAGATCTACTCTCAGCATCTTTCAAATATGCAATGCAGTGTTATTAACTATAGTCACCATGCTGTCTATTATAAAAAAAAAAAAAAAGAAACATGAAGAAAATCACACCAAGACACATCATAATTAAATTGCTTGAAATCAGTGGCAAGAATAAAATCTTAAGTCAGAGGGGAAAAAAAGCAATATGTACAGAGCGAAAAGGTAAGTAGAAGAGTAAAAACTATGCATATAAGAACACAGTGAAGTAACATCATGAAAGTATTGAAGGGGAAAAAAATCTGTCAATCTGGAACTCAATATCCATCAAAAATATCATTAATTTTAAAAAGCAAAATTCAGTGTATTTCAGATTTACAAAGGCTGAAAGAATACCTCATGAGTAGACTCATACATCAAGAAATGTTAAGGGGCATCCTTCAGGCAGACAGGGAAACAGGGATCTAACAAAGGGACAAAGCACCAGAAATGGTATCTACATGAGTGAAAATATATGGTTGCTTCTTGTTGTTTAAATCTTTTTAAAAGATATTTGCTTCTACAAGAATAAAAACTATAGATTTTGAGATTTATAGCATGTATTAGAAAGTATGGTGGCAAATCTATAAAGGGTGAGAGGGGAGAAATGAAAGTATACTACTGTGGCATTCTTATATTATACATGCAGTGGTATAACATCACTTGAAAGTAGACCCTGATAAGTAAACCACAAACCCAAAGCAACCATTAAAATAACAAAATAAGGCATTTTTCTTAATTATCCAACTAAAAGAGAAGACACAAATTGTCAGTATCAGGAATGAGAGAAGTGACATCATCCCAGATTCCACATATATTAAAAGAATTATAAGGAAAAACTATGAATGACTTTATGCAAATAAATATGATAACTTAACTGAAGTGGACAAATTCCTTAACATTCACAAGCTGCCAAAGCTCACTCAAGAAGAAAGAGATAACCTGATAGAAATAAAATAAATAAAAGCAATATAGTCAAAACAAATAAAACTCACTATTCTATCTGAGTAGATTCAGAGACTTAGAATCTCTGGAGTCTGCCCGGAATGACAGAATGTGATGACTGGCTTCCACATTAGCTTACTGTTTAATTTAAATCTTGAAAGCAATCACGTTGTCATGAAGCTTGGCCAAGGCACTCCCACATGAAGAAACTGAATGTGGTTAAAACTGTTCCTACAAAGGAAACTCCAGAAAATTAAACAGAAGGGAATATATCCTCACCTGTTTGATGAGGCCAGTTACCCTAATACCAAAACCAGACAAGGATATTACAAGAAAATAAAACTAAAGACCAATATTCTACATGAATATAAATGCAAAAATTCTAAACAGAATTTTAGCAAATCAAAGTCAATCATGTATAAAAGAGAAAATACATTATGTCAATTTGGGTTTACCAGGAATGTAAGGTTGATTTAACATTTTAAAAATCAATGCAACTGAACATAGCAATAAACTTTAAAATGTAAAAAATTAAAAATAAAAAAACTAAATAATTATTTCAATAGATACAGGAAAAGCACTCGACAAAATTTCACATGTATTTCTAATTTTTTAAAAACTCAGAAAATTAGAACCAAAAAGGACTTCCTCAACCTAATAAAGAACATCTACAGAAAAGCTATAGCTAACATAATAATTAGTGGTGATAACTGAATGCATTTCCCCCAAGATTCAAGAACAAGACAAGGATGCCTGCTCTCATGATGTCTAGTAAACACTGTGCTGGAGGTTCTGGCCAGTGTAAGCATGCAAGCAAAAGAGATAAAAGACATTTAGATTGAAAAGGAAGGAGCAAAATTGTTTTATTGATTTATGATCATCCATGTATAAAATTTGATAGAATCTATAAAAAAGCTGCTAGAACTAATATGTGAATTTAGTGAGCTTGCAAGATTTGAGGTCAATATACAACTGTTAATTGTATTTCTATAGACTAGCAATGAACAATCAGAAGTTGGAATTAAGACAACACCATTTATAATAGCATCCAAAAATATAAAATACTTAGGGATAAATTTGAGAAAAATGTGTAAGACCTGTACACTTACAACTATGAAATGCTAATGAAAGAAATTAAATAATACCTAAATAAATGGAGAGATATACCTTGTTCATGGATCAGAAGGCTCAATATTACTAGGATGTCAATTCTCTCCCAATTGTTCTGTAGATTCAAAGAAATCCCAACCAAATTCCCAACAGCTTTGTTTGGGTAGAAATTGATACTAATTCTAAAATTTATATGGTAATGCAAAGTACGTGGAATGGCCAAAGCAACTATGAAAAAGGACAAAAGTTGGAGGTCAAACACTACCTGACCTCAAGTTTTTTATTATGTTGTAATAATCAAGACTGTGTAGAACTGATATCAAGATAGAAAAATAGATCAATGAACACAGTAAAGAACCCCAAAACAAACCCACACATTTATGGACAGCTGATTTTTTTTGCAAAGATGTAAATGCAATTCAGTGGAGAAAGAATAGTCTTTTTCAACAAATAATGCTGAAATAATTAGACCTCCTATGTAAAAAATTTAAACTTTCATCCATACTCCACACCATATACAAAAATTAACTCGATGGGTCATGGACTTAAATGTAAACTATGTTTTCTAGGGCAGCATCTGGTATGTAGGAATTTGAGAAAGGAATGACTGAACGGCTTGGTGGTACATCACAGACAAATTTTCCAAGGACTTTCAAAAAGTCATCATAATGGACTGAAAGACATCAGACCATTTTCATAGTTGCCAAGAGGCAGTAAATTGTGGGCCCAGTAAAGAAGATTTATAGGATTTCTATTTCCCAAAATCCCTAAAGAAAGAAAAGCAAAAAAAGGAAAACCAATCCACTATTAAAGGAAACCACAAAAAAAACAAATTGACTGACATTTTACTGCACTACATTTTTTCCTGTAAAACATAGGACATACTGATGTATCTTCAGAAATTTAAACAAACGTTTTCTGTGTTGTAGCCTCAAGAAATTCAAGCAATATAGTCAAAGCAAAGGAAACTCATTATTCAATTTGTCTGACTCTTTGAAGCTCTGGAGTTTGCCTGGGAAGTCAGAACACAATGACTGGATTCTGCATTAGCTTTCCATTCCATTCAAATCTTGAAGGCAATTCTGTCACGTGAAGGTCAGCCAAGGCACACTCATGTAATGTGTCCCTTAGCAAATGGTGAGGAAACCGTGACACCTGGCCCAGGAAGCATCAGCTGTCACACTAAGAACCACCCCAGCCATCTTTGCCTGTCCCATTTTCCCTTGCCCATCTTATGTGTACTTTAGGTTAAGATAGGGAATTCCCCAAAGAAGAGCAGCTCACCAAAACAAATGTTCCTGGGGTACTGAGCAAATTCATACTCCACCCTGCCACTGATCATGCATGCTTTTGCACATCTTGTGCAAGGCTCTGAGTAAGAAGAATGATGACGGGCTTCCAGGGATTTTCCAGTCCCTAAATGTGCTAACAACAGACCTTTTCTCTGTTCTTTATGACCTTTTCTCTGTTCTTTATAGACTTAGCCCATGTTAAGCTCAGTATTCAGTTGCATCCAACAAGTTCAGGTGAGGATGGCTGTAACTCTTAACAAAATTTCCAAGATGTTCAATGGCTTTTGGGGGAGAAAGAGTCTACCTTCTGTGGTTGACAGGCAAATGGGAGCATACAGAGGTGGCCCTGATCCTAACAGAGAAAACAGGCAATGCGGTGAACATCTATCTGCCATTCATATCCTCCCATCTCTCTACAACTTGAAGGTTTCCCAAATGTGATTCTTACCAGAAAAGAAGCCAAATTTTCTTTAAATGTATTGCTCAGCTTCCCTTGCAGTTAGGATGTGGGCATGTGACTAGCTTCCATCCATCAGAGGCAACCATGGGATACTCATCTACACAAGCTAGCAATGTGAGGACAGGGTGAGAGTAATAGCCTTCATCCTTGATGGCAACAGTTAGAGTTTCTGTCACCCAGTGCAGAGGAACCACTGGGCAGTAAGCTCAGGATAGAATGTCCCTGAACTGGAGCTGGTAGACCAGCACTGTCCAAAAGAAGTCTCTGAGATTATAGAAATGTTCTGTACCATGCTGTCCATGGGGCTACTGAGTGCAACTGAGGAACTGGGTTTTTCGATTTTATTTCATTTTAATGAATTTAAGTTTAAATAGTAACTTGGCTAATGACTACCAGAAGAGACCTCTCCAGTTGAGAAGAAAGAGTCAAACTTCCAGAAAATACATTACAGTCAACACATTACTGAGCAGCTATTAGCTTCCCCAAGGGGCAGCAGGGCAGTGAGGGACACTTTCCATTTTCCCACTGGAACACGAGTGCAGGACACAGTTGGGTACCTTCCAGCAATCACTCTCAGCAACTAAAGGTTGCACCCTCCCCACATCGGTACCCTGGCTTCTTACAGGCCAGCTGAGCCCACTTCCTTGCTCTGCCAATAATGAAATTGTAATTAAAACAATGTGTCTGAAAATCAGAATTTAACACCATGTATCAAGGATATGAAAAATTCTTTAAATCCTCTGACCTAATCATCCCACTTCTAGGAATATACTCAAAGGAAATTAAGTGAAAAAGAGACAAAACTGTATGCCCAGAGATGTTACAACAGTGTTATTTCTAATGGTCAAGAAGTGGGAACAGTCTAAATACCCAACAGCAAACTATGCTTCAGCAGTAGAGTATTACGCAGCTGTTAAAAAGAGTTTGTGAAGAACATTGATGGGGAAGGGCTTTGAAAGCAAAAACTCTAGAGGAAACTGAAAGGAAAAGCAGCCTGTTTATGATGGTGGAAGTGGGAATGTGGTTTGGTTTTATTTCCTGCACTTTGCAAAATTTTCTCCTGGGGTGTTCTTAACCTGGAGTTATGGGCCCCCTGCTGGTAGAGGATCTCTAAGAATCCCCAAAACTGTATCCCAATATTGTGTGTACATGCTGTGTTCCCACTTATGAAACAAACTCTTGAAATGATGAAATCTTATTATTCCATTTTGGTTCTGACCACCAGGAAAACTGAGTCATTTTTTTGATAAGAAAACAAAGCATGAGGCTCTAACCATTCTCTTCCCTTATACAGGGTCCCCTTCTCGGGGCAAAGGAAAGCCATTTTTTGCCTACCAATCTCACCCCCAAGAGCCTGTGGGGCTCCGAGTGCCTCAAGAACTAATGACAGCAATGGCTGAAGGGGCTGATAGCGGGGTCTGAGGGCTGGAAGGAAGACCCACTTTCCCTTTGATATTTACACTCTTGGCTCAAGGGCCTTGCTTGTGTTTTTCGGTTGGTTGGTTTTGCACATTTTTCTATCTTTTTTTCTGGGGGCGGGGGGCATTTTTTTCAAAAGGCAGGAAATTTCTTGACTCACTCCCTAGTCTGCCTGGACAGATGTGTCAAAAAATGTAGGAACGTGTACCGGCATCCCCAGTGCAGATTCGTCCAGTTCTGAGCCTGCGAAATTCTCTGCACTTCTTCCTGCTTCACAGAATCACAGGAATAAAAGATGTCACCAATCTCGCCTTCTTTGGCTTTATCTCACTTACTTTCAAAATGCCCCAGGCAGGGGGTATTTTGTGTCTCATTCATGTTCTAGAAAGCCTCACAGAAGGGTCCCCCATCACTTCTGCAGAGCTGAGTGCTCTTGGCCTACAGAGCTGAATGACCAGCTAGATCAGCACCATGGGAGTAGCTGACGGGACACACAGCCCCCAGCGCCAGTCGACAGCTTCACTGTGATGCCTGAAGGGTCATTTTTATCATGACTTTCAACTTTTTGACTCCAGAATGCCTACACACCCAAGTTTCCTTGTGTGTGTACCCCCTTCCTGAGAAATTATAGAGGTGTGTGGAGAAAGACCCCCCCCCACACACCGTGTTGCCTGGGGCCACTGTCACTCTACACACCGCTGCCCAGAGGGGTCACAAGGCTTCAAACACAGCATCTCATTTCCTCTCCAAACAACCAAGTGCTGCATCATGTCCACCGTTAAAACATGTTTCAAATGGTGAGCTGGCATGCGGGGACCCCAGGCCTCCCGACGGCCCAGCTCCTTGCTCTCCCAAAGTCAGATTTTTGGAGGGTTGAGGGGACAGCTTTACATTAAAAGCACACACTTTTGTTCATTTGCCGTGTTTACTAGCCGACGCTAGCATTCTCTGCTCTATGGAACTGCTCACGCTTCCCCCTCAGGCTGGCAGCTGAGGCCTGGGAGGGACTATCCTGGGAAACACACTGAGCCGCTGACCTTTCCCACAGTGTCAGGGGCTCACTTGTATTTTTACCAACTCCTGCTCACGGTCCCAACCCACTTGGGGTTAGAATTCCATCCTAAATTGACAAAATCATTTTGAAACATACCCCCAAATGCCAGGATGTCATCGCCATTTCCCACTTAGTTAAGTCACAGTTTCAATTTTTAAATTGCATTCCCTGACTCTGTGCGTGAGCGTCGGCCACGCTGTGGTGGAGAGCTGTTCCTGCCTGCAGGCCATGCTGGCCCCAAGGTGCATGAACGAGGCACAGAGGGTGGCCAGCACGAGGGGGCAATTTCCTCCAGGAAACCTAACTTCTTATTTTATATAAAAATACATAGGGCTTCCCTGGTGGCGCAGTGGTTGAGAATCTGCCTGCCAATGCAGGGGACACGGGTTCGAGCCCTGGTCTGGGAAGATCCACATGCCACGGAGCAACTAGGCCCGTGAGCCACATTACTGACGCTGCGCGTCTGGAGCCTGTGCTCCGCAACAAGAGAGGCCACGATGGTGAGAGGCCCACGCACCGCGATGAAGAGTGGCCCCCACTTGTCGCAACTAGAGAAAGCCCTCGCACAGAAACGAAGACTCAACACAGTCATAAATAAATAAAGAAAGAAAGAAAGAAAGAAAGAAAGAAAGAAAGAAAGAAAGAAAGAAAGAAAGAAAGAAAGAGAAAGAAAAGAACATGAATTTCTTTAAAAAAAAAAAAAAAGCAAACTGGGCTATTCATTTCAGTAAGAGTCAAGTGGTCTTAGTTTGCGTTCAATTTCCAATCAGTTTCTCAATCTATTTCATCTGAAGTCTTCACATTATCCACGATAAAAAAAAAAAAAACATAAATTTTATATGTAATATGTAATTTTGAAATTACATAAAGTATAACTGCATCATTTTATAGGTGAGTTTTGTGAAGACATACTAAGTAAAAAGGAAGAATCCAAAGTGAAGCTAAAATCCCACCAACACAGAACAGACTTGGTCCACAGACACCCCTCCATGTGGCGAAGCTGGTTCACACACCACAATGATATCATGGGCTCATCCTCTGCCTGCAATGAAGGAAGACGTTTTGCTGTTAATACTAAGAAACATCCCAAGTTCAGAATCGCGAAAGGATCAACAAAATCCTGTTGCAGGAACCCATGTGGCTGACATGGAGCCCTCCCTCGGCCCCTGCGGAGATCTCAGAGGGCTGGCAGTCAGAACTGCCCATGGGGCCCACAGGTTGAGTGGAGAATTACTTTCTTTATTGGAACATTTCACATAGCTGGTGGTCAGCATGTCCTGACCTGTTGTCCATGGCAGGTTTGTGCTCTGTGTCCTGACTGGGACAGTGTGGGTGGGATGGTGGGGGCACAAACCTGCCAGGAGTAAAGTGGACAACACAGTGAATCCACAGTGTGTGTGTATGTCTGTGTATGTGTATCTATATAGTATTCTGGGGCAACACCATCTAAGTCCACAGCAAGAGACCCATTTTCTAGGGTTGTTATCAAACCAAACTTGGGTTTGCTATTGACACTTGGTTGTGGTTAAAGAAAGTATAGCATTTATTGCAAGGTGCCAAGCAAGGAGAACAGGTAGCTAATGCTCAAAAGACCCAAAGTCTCAGATGGCTTTCAGGGAAGACTTTATAAAGACAGAGTGAGGGAGAGGGTCATGGGGAACAATAATCAGCTTGTGCACAGTTTTCTGATTGGTGGGTGGCGAGGTAACCAGGTGAGGTCACAGGGGTCAGCATTGTCAATCTTCAGGCTCCAGCTGGTCTGGAGTGGTCTCCTCATGGTCACCACTCTCCATCTGATTGAGATCTTGTTTCTGTAAGACAACTGAGGTATGTGCGTTAGACTTTATCTTTACCTTTGAGACAGAACTAGGAGTCCTTGGAGCCGACCTATTGTTTAAGTTATGGTTATTTCTGTGCCTGACTGCCTCATCTTTGTTTCTGCATTCCTTTGTTTCTCCAATCATCAACTGCTGAGGCTTGTTTCTTTCTCTACTCATCGATGGCTTAGGATGCCACAGTATATTCCCATAGTCTTTTTCCTAGTCATCAGTAAGCAGGGATCTCTGGGGATTCTGTCACTGGGAAGGCCTCTATGTAGGTCTGCTTGGTTTCATGGTGACATCCCCTTGCTCGCAGGCTGGCCACCTTCCTGCCAGCCCCCAGAGCAGGAGCTGAGGCCTAGCAGCACCTGCCCCACAGCCCAGCAGGGCAGACAGATCCAAACATAACTTATTTCTTTTGTGTGATATTTTTGGGCATCTTTTCCACTAATTTCTGCAGGCCGAAGGGGGGGCGGTTTGTGAAAATGTATTATCTCCCCGTTCAAGGAAGTCTCTGCAATCTGGAGAGAGACAAGACTTGTTTTACCAGCTCTTGCTCACTTTCATTCATTATTGAAGATTTTAAAGAAAAGGTAATAAGATAATGTGGACCATTCAGAAGGATGTCAGTAGTAAAATAACAAAAGTAGAGCATGGCATATCTGCGTGTGACCACACACTGAGTATCTGCAGGGATTTTACATTTGGACAAAACTTCTCTCATAGTCAGGAATTCAGGATATAGGGATGGAGATATCTAAGAATATAAATACCCAATGAATTTGGACAAGAGTGAGTCAATTAACATAGAATTATACTGCTAAGCCACTGTATTTGTAGTGCTGTGATTAGATTCCCTCAACCCTGTGGAAATTCTCACAAGGTCTCTATTTTTTTTTTAACCTAAAGGTAACAACTCCTCCACATCTGTTGGACAAAAACCAAGAAAGCCCTTTTTGGGTCCTCTCTGAGGTTAGTTTCAACACATCATGGTCAGTCATTGTATTTGTTTCCTATAGCTGCAGAAATAAAGTACCACAAACCTGGTGGCTTAAACAATAGCAATTTATACTCTCACAGTTCTAGAGGCCAAAAGTCCAAGATCAAGGTGTCAGCAGGGCTGTGCACCCTCTGAAGTCTCTAGAAGAAGATCCTTCCTTGCCTCTTCCAGCATCTTGTTGTTCCTTGGCTTGTAGACACATCCCTCAATATCTGTCTCAGTCTTCACACGGCCACCTTCTCCTGGTCTCTCTGACTTCACGTGACTGCCTTCCCCCAGTGTGTCCTAATGTTTTCTTTTAAGAACACCACTTGTATTGGATTAGAGCTCACCCTGCTCCAGGCTCATCTTAACTAATTACATTTGCAGTGACCCTATTTCCAAATAAGGTCACATTCTCAGGTACCAGGAGTCTGGGGGGAGGAGCACACATTCAACCCAACCTATACATACACAGTGTATAGAGTTTAGTACCTTCACTAAACTAAACCCACAACAAAATGAACCAGAAAGATATTTTGTGAAAGTTGGTGGACACTGATGAAAATGCACACGTAATAGCTATCAAAGCTGCCCTTAATTCTACCTTTGTATCATCTGATCAGAAATCTGGGTTTTCTCATCTTCTGAAATCAGTATAAATAAAAAATTCCCTGCACTGTGTACACAAACACACTCTGACATAAGGGAACTTTCTGGAGTGATGGAGATGTTCCATATTTCGGTGGTGTTTGAGCTGTACAGGTGTATGCATTTGTCAAAACTCATTGGATGTTTTAGATAAGATTTGTGAAGGAGAAAAAGAGAGAACTGTAAAGTAGAAGTATGCATGATGAAGTGTTCTGGTGGAGTGAATGGATGTCTGTAACTTTCTTTGAAATGCTTCAAAAAATGAGGTGGATCACAGCAATTCCACTCCTAGGTACATACCCAAAAGAAAGGAAAGCAGGGACTTGAAAAGATATTTGTACACCTATATTCATAGCAGCATTATTTACAATAGCCAAGATATGGAAGCAACCCAAGTGTTCATCGACAGAGGGATGGATAACAAAATGTGGTATACACACGCAATGGAAAATTATTCAGTCCTAAAAAGGAAGGAACCATGTCACATGCTACAACATGGATGAACCTTAAGGACATCATGCTGAGTGAAATCAGCCAGTCACAAAAAGATGTGTATGTGTATGAGGGACTCATATGAGGGACCTAGAGTAGTGAAGTCATAGACACAGAAAGTAAGACAGTGCTTAGTAGGGGGAGAGGGAATGGGGACTTAGTGTTTAATAGGGAAAGAGTTTGAGTTTGGGAAGATGAAAAAGTTCCGGAGACGGACGTTGTGGTGGTCGCACAGCCATGTGAACGTACTTAATGCCACTAAACTGTACGTTTAAAAACAGTTAACATGGTAAGTTTTATATTATGTGTATTTTGCCACAATTTAAAAAATTTAAAAATCCAAGTAAAGTATGGAGTTTAATTAATTAAAATTATGAGGTGGATCAATATGGAGATGGATGGTTAGATACGGAAAACAAAACCAAAAGAAGTTCAACATTTTTGTAGAATCCGGTGGTAGGTGTCTGGGTGCTCACTCTCAATGTTTCTGTATATTTGATGCTAAAATGGTGGAGAATCGGAGCAGCTGGAATGCCCTCAAGAGGGGGAAGTAAGCAGAAAGGAGCCAGAGCTCCCAGGACGCGGCCCTGACTTCCGCACTTGTGGTTGAAACAATGTGGCCGTGATGATGAAGCTGGGGCAAGGGCTGCTCCAGGTCCCCTGTGCCCCTGTGACGGAGGCATAGTCCTCACAGGAACCGAGATGTCACCATGTGGGCATTCACTTTCCAATATTTGCATGGATGCTGCTGCTTCGTGCCACTTGCAAACCCAGGTTCCCTGTCACCACGACACTTGTCCAGGAGAGACGATTAAAGCGGACAGTGGGGGCTCATTCGGCCATCATTTCCAAAGACACTATGGCAGTAATTTGATGAATGACCTACTTTCCTACACCTCACTGAAGCCTGTCACTTCTTAGAAAGGGCCATAGCCTATCAACAATTGCCACCACCTCCCATCCTTTGACCATGACAGACATTAACAATGGAACCCAGAACTCCATCCTACCATGTCTCAGGGTCATTTCAACACAGAGCTGTCAGCGATCACTAACGTTCAATGAAGACTGGCCTTCAAAGTAGAAAACTGTGGCCATCCTGAGGTCTAGACACTGGGCTCCAGAAGAGACAGGAAGCCAGTAAAATGTGCCCCAAGTGAGAAAGGGGCCAAGCAAGTTTCCACCCGTGCTGAAGCACAGGGCCATCGCCACTCTGGGTGGTGGGGTAAGAGAAACAGAAGGCAGCTTCTGAAGCAAAGGAGGGAGAAAATGAATGTTTACTTTGCAGGTACACCAAACATTTGGAGGAGCAAGGCCACATCTGGCAGCTTTTCAATAAAGAACTTGCCTTTGTCCCTAAGCTGTAGCAGAAGCAAAGAAATGAGGTCCTAGAGAAAGTACGTCTGGGACAGAGCAGATGTCACCCTAGGCAGAGAAGGGCTTTCATTCTCCACGACTCATCATGTTTGGCCACAAGCTCGAGGAACCCCAGCAAGCATGGACCAGGTCAGCTACCACCCTGCGATAGAGGTTGCAGCAGAAGGCTCTGAAATCAGACGCTTCTGCTATGTGACCCTGCAGGAGTCACTTAACCTCTCTGAGCTTCAGTGTCCTGTCTGTGAAATGAGGAGCATGTGTCACGTGGCTGTTATGAAGGTTACATGAGTGATGCTTGTAAAACGTTTATCAATTGCCTGGCAGACAGTGGTGCTCGATAATGATGGGTGGTTTGTTGTTGGTTATTGTAATAGCAGTAGCTTTGCATTAGTAACAAGAACACCCATTACTATAATCCTCCTTCCCTGTGACGTAAGTGGCGGGTGAGGAATGGAACAGGCTGCCTTCCTGCAACTCTTTGTGTGAAGCACAGAGACTCCCCCAACTACTGGCTTCAGCCCCATGCTGGGCCAGGGAGCCCTCTTCACTCCCAGAACCCGTCCCTCCCCGGGGTGTTTGGTGGCAACGTCCCTTTTGGAGGGGAGTGTGACCCAGGTGCCCCTAAGCTAGCCAAGTTCCTCTAAAGAAGTCAGCCATGGCTGGATAAAGGAATGAGTTCTTGCCCAACCAGGTCACACACTTTCGTATCACCCTCGGGAAAGAAGTGTGTAAAGGCACATAAAGCATCCTGCCACTTTCTGCTAAAGCCCTGACTGCCGCCTGTCTTGGGAGCCGGGGTCACCCTCCCTGGCTTGGCTCACACAGGCTGTGGGTCTTCACAGTGCAGACAGTGTCTTCACCTGTCCCCCATCCCCACCTGCCTCCATTCTCCACTTTCCCCCCATCCCCACCCGACCCCCTTCTATCCCCAGGAGGTGCCACTAAGGAAGAAACAGCGCAGCATCCCAGAATCCACACAGAAAATTACTGTAGACACTTCTATCCATTGACATTGAGCACAGACGTCTCAGGAGCGGCTCCCAGTGCTGGAGACCCTCAGGGAGGCACTCAGTGAGACATTTGGCCTCCTTCTGGCTCCAGACACTGAATGCACCCAAGGAGGATCACTTGCGCCCCCTGCTGGGCAGGGACCAAAAAAGGCACACCCAGGACATGGAGACCAGGACTGGCTGCCCTCCTCTGTGAGCTGGGAGACCCTGGCTCCTCCCAAGAAGCTTCAGTGAGAGGCTTGTCTGTCTGGGACATGCAGAAGACATGACAAATAGTGGTCTGAGGGAGGAAGTCAACTTGCAGTTTTCTTTAGTAACAGAAGAGGCTGTTCTCTGCCTGGGTTTTAAATCCATTTGTGCTTCAGGGGTCAGAGCATGGATTTTTTAAATTCAAAATTAGAATTAGTTTGATGCCATCACACAAACCAAGTTTTATTCTCCCCCATCTCTCCCTCCAGCAATGGATTGGGAGCCGACACCTGCCTGGTGGCCAGGCTCAATCACTGGGCAGGAAGGACCCGCTCAGGAGAACCTCCTCACACCCCACCCTCCTGTGCAGCTCTGTACTCTCCTTGTCTGGCTCTGGGCTCCTGTCTCCACCGCAGCTCCACGGAGGGTGTACACAGCCCTCACCCAGATGCGCCCGTATCCCCTGGCCCCTCCACGTACAGGGTCACCGTGGGCTGTTGGCAGTAATGCTGCACCCATCCCTGACCAGGCTGCCAGCAAAACTGAGAACAAAAACATGAGCTGCTGCAATTCTTCAGATCTGTTCAGAAATGGACTCTTCGTTCTAATTTAAAAGGAGAGAAAGGATGATCACAGAGAGGGGGGATCTCTTAACAAAAATAACAGGAAAAAAAAAACCTGCTGAGAAAATGACAAAATACTGTTTTTTATAAAGGCAAAGATGTGCTAGATGTCATGATAGGGACAAATCATCTAGCAGAGATCTTCAACATGTAAAGACTAACCATTCTGAAGCATCAAGCTCTGGCTCAGTATTGAAGCAATCAGGTGATCGGTTGTATAACGGGGGTGGAACTAAGAACATCTATGAATCTGTAACCTTAGAGTTAAGGCTTATGTACAACAGCCTCCATATAACACTGCATGATGAGGTTCTTATGTCACCTTGTATTAGTATTATTTTTTTACCTAAAAGTTCTGAGGAAAATTTATCTTCAACTTGCAATTATAAATTCAGCAAAATATCAGTCATAAGTAAAAATAGACTAAAGACATTTTCGTTCATATAACGATTCACAAAATTGACTTTTCTTGCACCTTCCTTAAGGAGCTACTGGAGATAATCTCTTGCAAAATTAGGAAGACAAGGGAGCAAAGAAACAGTGGGTCCAGCCCAGGAGAGTAAGGGGAAGCTCCAGTATGAAAAATGTGCCATGGGCCTAGAGAGCAAATAGTCCAGATTTAGTGAGCTGTAGAAGTATTTGGAAGGTAAAACTAGTGGGGGAAAAGGAGAACAAATGATAAAAATTAAACCTTTGGGGACAATATAAAAATATGTGAATAGAAAATTATACAAGTGGAAAAAAAGAAGCAATTACAAACTTCAAGAGAAACAAAAATTCCATAAAATAGGAAATGTTCACCTGGGGCCTCAATGAACAATATTTACACAGCTATACTAGTAATGTAAATATTGATTATTGACCCAACTGTACTGGAAGAAGTCAGAGAAGACATGGAAGAAAATCTGATTATAGAAAGCCCATCGAAAATGCCTAAAATTGATCAAATCAAGAAATAGCAGTATAACCATATTGTCTAGAAGCATGGCTAGGGTACAGAGAAGGTGGTCAAGGGGTCCATTATTTTCATTTTGAGACTTTCAGTTGTGTTTAATAATTTCAATCACAAGTATGTTTTACATTAATAAATATTTATTAATTTCAATAAGTAAATATTCTTAATGATGACCAAGCTAAAATCTGCCCGTGAAAGGGCAGAAAGGAGAAGGGCAGCAATTATAGGTAAAGGCATATATTACATTTACAGAGGCCAGAGGGCAGGGCCTCCAGAGGGCGGGTGAAGGCAAACCCTTGGAGACAGGCACAAAACCCAGGTGGGAGGGGAAGGTGGGAGCTGATGCAGACACCTGGAAAAGTTTGATGTCAATCATGATATTGATTCAAAATGAAATGTCTTGACTTTAGTTACTTTATTACTTTTCTAATCAATGCGGGGGAATATTTTCTCCTAGTATTTCTGGACACCTGATAGAGAGGTGAATTTGTCTGTAATGTGCTGTTGCTGCTGCTGCTGCCACCTCATTTATGCACAAGACTGGGACGTGTTCAGGGAAACTATGCAACAAAAACCCAAGAAGTGAGACTCCCAGCCATGGGAGTGAACATGGTTCCTGGAGAAAACTGTGCATATAACCATAAGGCATTTGCTTGGATTCAAAAGGTTGTTAATATAACTTCTCAGGAAAAAAATAATCTAGCATAACTGCACAGAACTGACCAGTTTTCCAAGACAATGACAGAATTTCAGCTCCATCTATGTTTTAAGTGGTGTGTTTGGCTCCAAAAACTTAAGGAACTAGTTTCTCAATGGAAATCTTTGTTGATGTGTTGGGTTGTGTCTTTATTTGCAACACGCACACATTTGAGAAAGGACAGAGCTGTGTAACATACACATAATAAAATGAAGAGGGAATTGCTTTCTTATTATTTTATTAACAATTTGGTGCTTAATGCCATATAAGCAGTGATGTTCGCACCTCACTCGTGGGAGACGGCTTGCAAACGTGGCTGATAATTTGTCTCCCTACGTTCATACCCTCAGGCAGCCTTCTTCCACATTGACTTTGCACAGAGCCACCAGTGGAAAGACAGCAAATGTGATGCAAGCAGAGACTTGAACCGAGCTGCATCCACTTGGCATCCCCAAGTTTCCATGGGAACAAGCCCAAGTGAGCCTGCTGGGAGATTAATGTCCACAAGGAGCAGAACCAAGTTGCCCGGATGCCCACCTGCCCTCTGACCACAGATGCATGGAAGAGTCCAGAAGAGACCGCTGAGTTGGCCTAACAGGCTCTTAGACTTGTAAGCAGAAGAAAATGGGTTGTTGTTTTATGCCTCTAAATTTTGGGATGCTTGTCATGCAGCAAAAGCTAACAGTGCAATTCCCTCACTTAAACTGCTCTTTTAATGAGCAATTTAATCTTCCCCTTCCCCCAAAAAAGCCTCTTTCTTTTTAGAAAGATGTGGCTACAGAGTAGCAAAGAGCAAAACTCTCTGCAACTCAAATATTCTTCCAGAATCTAGGTGTGGGATGACAGAACCAGTGAGTGAGAACTGAGAGGGAACTCTGAGAAGAAGGGATTAACAGGAAAAGAAATCAGGGCCTCCTGTAAGGACATATGCCAAACGCCACAGGCTCACGTTCACTGACACCAGCCACAGCTGTTGTCATCTTGCCCGTGACAAGATGGGATCACCTCTAAAAAATAGAACCTTCCCAACTGTAGAGAAAATCTTATATGTCACCAGGTGTTCTGTGGAATAAAGTCCATTCAAAATATGCTTTTATT
This sequence comes from Balaenoptera musculus, assembly GCF_009873245.2. Lineage (NCBI taxonomy): Eukaryota > Metazoa > Chordata > Mammalia > Artiodactyla > Balaenopteridae > Balaenoptera > Balaenoptera musculus. The sequence goes on along the minus strand of NC_045790.1, from coordinate 18,481,803 downwards.
GATCTGGAAACAAGGCATTTGCAAATAAATGGATTAACAGGAGAGTTACCTCATTTAAAATCACCCGCACTCACTATTAAGTAAAAAAAAAAGAGTGGTACTATTTGCTTTGATTGTCCTTAACCACAACCCGCCCCCCATTTTGGAGCTCATTGATTAGGAACTGAAGACAAGCCCCATCCTGCACAGGCCTCCCCACTTCCGTGCTGTTCCAGTTGCCATCTGTCCTTCCCTGCAGGGCCTGAAGACAGAAGGTCCTCCAGAAGGGGTGGGCAATGGTGGGCCTGGAAGACTAAACTGTCAGACGGTGAAAGTTAGTGCATTCAAAGGCCAGTGTTGAGACTCGCACTAATTACAAAGGGGAAGATCACCTCCCAGAGGAGAAACCTGGCAGGCCCACCTGAACAGGTGATCCAAGTCGGCACCAACAGTGATGGCACACTGACGTCATGGGGCTCATGATATGATGCACTGAAGGGGATACTGTCGCATATTGTATTCTCACCAAAAAGGCATGACCTAAATTGAATTGTGAGAAAACATCAGGCAAGCCCAAATTGAGCGACATGTGACAAACTCTGGCCATTACTCTTCAAAAGTCTGAAGGTCGTGAAAGACAAAGAAAGGCAGAGGAACATTCCGGACTAAAAGAGATCAAGGACACTTGACAACTAAATGTAACATGTGAGACTGGGCTGGGCCCAGGCCCAGAAGAAGACATCAGCAGAGCCATGGATGAAATTTGAATGAGGTTGATGGACTTGTTCACAGTGCTGCATCGAGGTGGATGAATGAGGTTGATGGACTTGTTCACAGTGCTTCATCGAGGCAAAGTCCCTGGTTTGACCATCATCACATAACTATGCAAGATGCTAACACTAGGGGAACAGATGGGAAGTCTCTGTGCTATTTTTGCAACTTTAAGTGTCCAAAGTCATTTCAAAATAAAAAGTTTTTAAATTTTAAAAATAAAATCTCTTCAAAATTTAACAAGAAGAAAAAAGAAGAGAGGAGAAGAGGAGGTGGGGGTGTAAGAGGAGGAGGAGGGGAGGAGAGAAAGGAAGAGGGGGAGGAAGGGAGCCATGTTTAGCTGCATTTTATCTACTGAAGAAAAGCGAAGAAAGACCAGCTGACACCCTGAGGCATTGGCATTCTGGGCTATGGAAAGGCAGCATCAGTGGGGTGGTAATAGGAAGGGACAGAGACCACCTGTGTGTATCCCCCAGTTTTGCCTTCTGACAGGGACAAATGTGTCACATTTGCCCATATGCCCAAATCTTGATGTTCTAAAAGCACCCCCCCACACACACACACATACATAGCAAGAAATTCAGTCTTTGGTCCCCGCCCCGAAATGACTGTCGGGATGACATGGACTTGGATTGCCCACCCACCACCTGCAGGGCCTGGCTCTGTGTAGGTGGGCCCCCTGCCCCGTCCACCACTGTCCTCTGCTGCCCTGACAAGCTGGATGCAACTCACCTCTCTGGAGCTCCTTGAGGAGGCCCCCTTAAAGCCCTGGACTCTAGGCTCCCTCCATGAATTCCAGGTTCTGAGGCTGACCCTCCAGGCTGGCTCCTGGCACTGAAGAAGTCAAGAGATGCGCTCTGTGCGCGCCACTCTGACGGTGGAGATGGCTGCCAGCGCAGGGACCGCGAGGGGGCAGTGTGGACACGTCACAGGCCAGCCCTGCAGCATCCTCGGGTCTGCCTCCAGACGTCCACAGCTGGAAGCTAGGAGAAAGGAACCGCACTGATGTGCTGGCCAGTGGTGGGACTGCAGGTTATTTCTATTCTCTTTCTGTCCTTTTTTTTTTTTTTTTTTTTTTATAAATTATTTTATTTATTTACTTCTGGCTGCTTTGGTTCTTTGTTGCTGTGAGCGGCTTTCTCTAGTTGCGGAGGGCGGGGATTACTCTTCGTTGCGGTGCCTGGGCGTCTCATTGCGGTGGCTGCTCTTGTTGCAGAGCACAGGCTCTAGGCACGTGGGCTTCAGTAGTTGTGGCTCACGGGCTCTAGAGCACAGGCTCAGTAGTTGTGGCACATGGGCTTAGTTGCTCTGCGGCATGTGGGATCTCGAACCCATGATCCCTGCATTGGCAGGCGGATTCTTAACCACTGCGCCACCGGGGAAGCCCTCTGTCCTTTTTTTGTATCTTCCAAATTTCCTATAATTAATAAATAACTTTCATGACCAAATCATGGTCAATAGAGGTCCATTTCTGTTTTTGCATCATGTGTACCCACATTTTTCAAATTCACACCTTCCTCCTACAAAGACCCTGGGCAGGGCCATGGGCACTCCAAACACCACCACCCCCAACCCCCAGCAAGGGGAGCCACACACCAGAGACGTGCTGTGCCAGGCTCTCCTGGTCCACCGGGGTCCGGGACCCCCTCCCTTAGCCAAGGAGATTCCGTACCCTGTGTCCAGTTACTTTCATTGTAACTGAATCCCGTTTCCCCTTATAAATTAAAAACACCTGCCCTTTGCATTCTCACGACTTTTCGAGGGACTATTCCACCCCTGACTTTCCTTCAGAGCGATCAGTTCCCAAATTCTTAGCTGTTTTAAGTGATGCCTTACAAATTTCCCACCTTCCACCTCAGTTGTGAAGACAAGGCTGAACTCAGAGCCCCGTGGGGACTGGATGGGCAGTGTTGGCCATATGGGGACGGCCCGAGGCTCTGACAGCGGCCGCCTATGCAGCAGCCAGCCCTGTACTCAGGGTCACCAGGGTCCCCTCAGGCCCCGCGTTCTCCTTGAGGCCTCACACAAAGAGACTTCCCCAATGTCCTTGTAGAGTGTCTGTGCCCCTGCCTAGGGAAGCACCACAAACACTCCCACACCAGCTGGTCTTGTGGGCTCTCAGGGGTGGGAAGGAGCAAAAGGTTCGTCCACCCCACCCGGCCTGGAGCCCCCGCACCACACGATGCCCCCCGGGCTTGCCTGCACACCCCAGCCTCGTGCAGGAGATGACAGCTTCACCACGGGGCACAAGGTGTGGCCTCAGACCCACGTGACGCTGAGCAGGCAGCCAGCCCTCTTCCTCATACCCAGGCGGCAGCTGGGTCCCCTGCACTTTCAGAGCCAAAACCACCACATTTCTCCTCAGAAACAGCACAGCATTGTCACAGAGACTGTGTTCAGGCCGACTCTTACTTTAAAGTATAACTCAGACCTCGAGGCTGCAGTAAGCCATGGAAGCGTGAGGAAAAGCCATTAATAGCGGAAATAAGCATAAAGGAAAAGAACCGGGGAGTCCATTCTTCATCCTAATGCCAAGAATTGTTCAGAAATCCATGCAGTTCAATCTCTCACTTCGTCCAGGATTCTGACAGGTACTCCCCCTCGTGGTGCAACATTTATGTGTTTCAACATGTTTCTGCACAATTATCTCCTTCCCCTCCTCTCCCCGCCCTCCTCCATCCTCCCCTCCTCCCACCCCCTCCCCCATTTGCTCTCCCTCTGAGACCATCCTTCTCTCCTACTTCCCTCTGTGCCCCCCGCCCCAGGCCTTGGGCCCCCAGGCCCCTGCCCGCCTTCCCTCCCTCCTACCCCGCTGACCCCACAGCATCTCAGCTGCCCCTGGACTATCAAATGAGGGTCATGAGGCCCCTACCTCAGCCTCTGCTCAGGGGGTCTCTGCCACAAGCCTGGATGCAGGACACATTTCAGGTGGGAAGATGGGAAACCCCACCTACCGCTAGGTGGAGGGACGGCTGACCCCTCTTTGCTGGAACTCCTTCTACGTGGCCAGGTCGAGAGGAAGCCCTTCATGGAGACATTCTGGCAGGGGCATGGCAGGGCAGGGTCCCGAGGAGGCCCACGGCCTCAGGTGCCTGTACCTACACAGCCCCAGAGGGAGCAGAGACCACCTCGCCTCCTGCTGCCCAGGACCTCCAAGCTGCCCACAGTCCCACAAAGAGCAGAGCTCTACCTTGTCTCCCATTTCTGGGGGGACCCCTCCCTCGCAAGAAGGTGTGAGTTGAATAGAATCCTTCCAGGGCACCTGGAACTCTTCCATGCACTTCAGCCAGGAGCCGCCAAAATGAGAAAGGAGGAGCCAGCTGCTGAAGCAGGTGTGAAAGTGGAGAGATCCAGGTTCGTCCCAGTCCCACCTGTGGTTCCCACTCAGGAGGGCCCAGTAGGCGGCGACGACATCCCAGGCCAGGGGGCACAGGTGCTGCGTGGTGGTGGCGGGTGGGAGGGCCCACGCTTCAACACAGCATCCTCCCTCCCTCACCTGAATCACAAGAATGAAAGGCGAGCTTAACACCAAGTCTTTGGGTAATCTTTTTTAAGCTTCAAAATACGGTTTAAAAATCAGTTAAGGAATTCTACAAGAAAAAAATGGTTTAAAATAAGTCATCTGACATGCATCACCCAGAATGGCAATGAAATCTCTGTTCTCGGGCTCTTGCCCTCAGGTGAAAACACCTGTGCTCAAACCACCCAGCCCCTGCCAGGACCTCCACCCAAGTTTGCAGAACACATGGAGCTCCTCCCCTAGCCTTTGCAGGAACTCTTTCAAGTCCAGAAAACACTCCCACCAGGCTGGCAACCTCCCTCCATCCAGATCAGCTGAAAACTCTTCTTCTCAGGGCCCCCGGCAATGAATAACTATGTAAGGAAGTCACTCCCCCCAAACCTACCTCTCACGTTCTATTTCCTTTATTACACTCAACACAGTGGGCAAATGTTGGGCTTACTTATTGCTTATTCTTGTACAATCACTGCCTCTCCCACGAGCTATCAAGTCCTGTCAATTGAGAGCTGTCCCTCTCCCCTCAGATCTCCAGCAGAGCAGATGCATGATAATGATTTCCCCACATTCCTTTCCCCTATCGCTGTCTTAATAAACCACTTTATTTCTGTCACTACGGATGTCAAATGTCTGAACATTTTCATATAAATGAAATCAAACAATACATAATCTTTGTGACTGGCTACTTTCACTGAGCATAATATTTTTAAGGTTCATCCATGTTGTATCATGTGTCAGTACTGCAATAATTTTTATTGTTGAATAATAATCCGATGTACACATATACCACATTTAACTATCCGATCATCAATTAATGGGCATTTGGATTGTTTCCACTGTCTGGTTCTTTTGAATAATGCCGCTATGAACATTTGTGCACAAGTTTTTCCATGGACATATGTTTTCACTTCTCATGGGTATATAAATACAAGTGGAATTGCTGGACCATATGTAAACCTATGTTAACTTTTTAAAGAAACTAAAAAACTGTTGTACAAAGAGGCTGCATCCCCTTACACCCGCAGCAGCACTGTGAAGTTTCCAGTGTCTGCAATCCTCCCCAACCTTGTTACTAACCATCTGTCATCTATTACAGCCAGCCTAGTGGCTGTGAAGAGGTATCTCACGGTAGTTTCGATTTGCAGTTCTCCAATAATGAGTCACATTAGCACCTTTTCATGTACTAATTGACCATTTGTATATCTTCTTTGGAGAAATGTGTCTACAGATCTTTTGCTCTTTTCATTATGGTAAAATACTCCAAACATAAAATGTACCACCTTAACCACTTTTAAGTGTACAGCTCAGCAGTGTTAAGGATATTCACACTGTTGTGCAATAATCTCCAGAACTTTTCATACCCATTAAATGACAACTCCCTGTTTCTCCTTCCCCCAGGCCTGGCAGCCTCTACTCCACATTCCATTTCCGGGAGTTTGACAACTTGCTTGTGAGTACAGTGAGTAACTATATTTCCCCTGGTAGCATGATCCTAGGTAAACAATTTCCATTTTATTATGGAACTCTTCTGGGCATTGACCTCTCTACAGGAGCATTTCTCAGACATTACCCAAGACATCAAGGGAATTTCAGATTTCAAGATTAAGTCCTTCAGTCATAAGGGCAGTTTCAATTCATGCCTGATAACAAGCTAGTCATTGCCCCTCAAATGGAAATTCTCTAGCCCAAAGTCCCAATAGATGTCACTGGGTGGCACTCATGGGCTTTTATCATAAGCCCCAGTCTACACCTGATACGAGGCTGACTCTACAGAGAATTTGTTCACATCAGCACTCCAGCCACTATTCTATCCTGTTTGAAATTAACAACCTGTGAGGGCTCGAGCATCTTATTGGTTCCCATCGACATGTCCAATCAATACTGCCTGAAGGACAGATGCACCTGCCTTCTGTTTTACAATTCTGGGGGGGGGAGGAAATATCCATCTCCACCACATATGCAGGTAAAAGAGATGCAGCCACTTCACAAAAAGCCTATGCAGACATGCCCAATTTGGACCAAATCTTCACCTTAATCCATCAACCCTTGCATTCCTGACTACAGGACTTCACCAACAGGTTTTCGCTTTACAGTACCAAATAGGGGAAGTGCCCCCCCAGCCAGACATTATGCTCATGCCCAGAAAGCATTCAGGTGAAGGAGACACAACTTCTTCACATTTATGTTTTACATCCCAAATTTCATCCAAACTTCCGCTTTCTCAACACTTGTGGTCCTATATTCTCTCTGTGTAATTATAGCACCTGTTGGGACTCCACCAATGGGTTTTGGTACCACGGTCCATGGGCTCCCGTGTCACAGAGTCCCAGAGACTTCCCTGCCCCCCGACCGTCTTATATTCATGTGCATTCGGCTTTGGGTCACCAGCAAGGGACTGAACCAAGAAACCCTGGCCTTTTTGTCACTCTTTCTCTTGATTCAATTGCTGGACCATCACCCCATGTGATTGCAGGTATGGTTTCCTGTTGCCAGCTTTGACTTGGGCCTTTCCAAATTCCTCCAAGCTAGAGTAAATAAAGCAGCTTTGTTGCTTTGATGTTGGGGAACCAGCAGGGGCTCCTGTTGGTCCAGTCACCCTCTGAGAATGCTGCAGAAGACCTCTGTTTGGACCATTAACAGCTGCTTTATTCACCCCATTTCTTCATAACTTCAGGATTTCCACTCCACGGCACAAGTCCCTTGACTCTCTCTCCACTCTTCTATCCGCCTTCCCTTGGCCATCAGTCTAGCCTTCTTTGTCATGTGTTGCTTCGGCACGCCTTTTTCCTTTGGAAATGGCTCTGAGACTAGAGGCTGTAATTTGAGTTAGGCCTGCATCTGGGATACCCAGCACATCCTCCAGTTGGGGCCCTGAGACACGAGGCTATAGTTCCCTGGTCACAAGCTAAACTTGGCCTTTCTCTTTCTTTGTAGCTCTCACATAGAATAATAACCAAGGGATTGTATCTTTTGTTCTTTCCATATTATTTTGCATTTCCTTACAGATCCAGTGAGCCAGCTGCCCAGAATTTGGATCCATTATCTCTAAATTCCATTAGTCACTTACCTTCAGTAACTGACCTCAGCTCAGCAGCTGCTCCATACCATGGGTAGAGACCCCATGACCACTCAGGAGTCAAAGCTTCCTTGCTCCCCGCCCTTTCATCCTTTCTCCCCGCAAACCACATTTTTCAGTGATTTGGGTAATTTCAGTGATTTCAGCTAATTCCACTTTTTCCTGACATTAACTCTTCTGTTGCCACCCCAGCTGGTATACTGCAATTTGATTCTGGCACTAAATACCCAGAGTTAGCACTTTACCCCACAAGTTAGAAGGCACAGTCCCCAACAAGACTTCCCTTACTTCAGAGGCCAGCTGCACTTTGGAGTTTCCCAAGCCACCCATACTTCAAGTCCAACTGACTACCAATCCCACGTCTTCCCAACGACCCCCGCGAGTCTGGTAATTCACTAGAAGCTCACAGAACTCAAAAAGGTGCTATGCTTCTGATTAAGTTTTATTCTAAAGGATACAGATCAGGAACAGCCAAATGAAGAGATGCATGGCGTGAAGTCTGTGAGGGTCCCAAACACAGAGCTTCTGTGTACTCCTCCTGTACATCAAGCTACTTCATCTCCCACCACGTCCACATGTTCACCAACCAGGAAGCACCACTGAGCTTTGGTGTCCAGAGTTTTTGTTGAAGTTTTACGCCATCAGCATGACCAATTGAATCTCCAGCTGCTCCTCTCCCCCTGCCCCGGAGATTTGGGAAGTTTGGCTGATATGGGGCTCAAAGCCCCAACCCTCTAACCACGTGGTTGGTGTTTCTGGCTTAGCCACCCCACCCTGAAACTATCTATGGTTCCATCAGGAGTCACCTCATTAGCATAAATTCATATGTGGTCCAAGGGCTCATTAACAATAAGACACTCCTCTCATTGAGGAATTTCTAAGGGTTTAGAAGCTCTGTGCCAGGATCCCAGGACAAAGACTAGACGTATCCTTTATTATATAACAGATACTTACCCCTAAACCCAACCAGAGGGTCTCCAGCCACAGAGCCTGTCCAAGAAGGCTGCTGCCTCAGCCGCATGCTCCAAGGGAAACAGCCCTCCACCTGAACCCCCGGCTGGCATTGGTCACACTCCCCTGGCCTGATGCCCACTTTCCTCGTGGTAGGATTCCATTTACCTCCTTGGGGTTGTTTCCTGCATCCAGGTTCAAATCATCGTTAGCTCCAAGAAGGAATGGGGTAGTATCTTCTCCCTGTCCTGCCCCTGTTCCCCAGTCCCCACTGTGGATGTCTCAATGACTCCTTTCTCACAGATCATCTCTGCAAGTCACTGGGATGAGAGAATCCACCCTCACTGGGAGTACACGTCGCATCCCTCGGTCTCTGGACATCTACTCACTTTTCCATCTGTTCAGTGAGCAGAGACCACTTAAGTCTGTAAGGCAGAATCAGACACGGCCACATGGCCAGGATTCCAAGTCAGGTGCTCTATAACCAAGCTCTATCACCACCCATTTAAAACCCCTGCCCAAGTGTCCTGTGATGGGGAAAATACTTCTCTGTGACTAGACGCGATCTGGCTGAGGTCTCCTTGGAGATGTGTGTGGGTGCTGTTCGATTCTGCAGGAATCTATGGCCTGCAGCTCCGTGGCTTGCCGGGCAGCAGTTTATTTGGTGGGATGTTCCCACATGCTCAAGGCTAGACTCGGCGGCACCACCAGATGGGACAAAGCCCTTTATGAATATTACAGGACAGGACAGGACTAAATCTGCTGACCTGGGAGTTAGCCGCTGAGTTAATTCGACCCTGGCTTGGAAACAACAGCTCTGCCATGGCAACCTCCACTTGGTGTGGCAGGGTCCCACTCACCCGCACTTGCACCCAGGTTACCGAGGCAGCCGACAGCCTCAAACGGCGGGAGGACAGAAAGAGGGTTTCAACCAGCAAGAAAACACTGGTTCCAAGTCTGCCGGCTAGCTCAGCAGCCTCTATGATTTTCCCACCCGCAGGCCTCAGTGCAAGTCTATACCGGAGGCCCTTCCCCACACACTTCCAGTTCCAAAGCTCTGAGCATTTAAAGACAATGAGCCAGCTCTGGGTTCCTCTAGTTAAACTTGGCATTCTCTGGAGCTAACAAATGAATAATAGTATTGATCATAATAATAGCCAACACTTACCTAATATTTACTATGTACCAGATGCTGTTTTTAGAAATTTGTGTGTATTGTTAATCCATTTAATCCCCAACAGCCTTACGAAAGAGGTGTGATAATATCTCCACTTTACAAATGAGGAAGTTGAGGCCTGACAAGGTGAGCAAAGGCACCTCAGAGGTTTTATCTAAATAAAGGATTTAACCCCAGCACCATACTCTCTATTCGCCAAAAGAAAAGCACACTTGGAAAAGTACAAAACAAGCAAAACCCAGTCACCCCCTATGAAAAGCTGTCCCGTGCACACTGCACTGGAGAGTGGATGACACCCTGGATGGGCACCGAAGTCTGTATCCTGCAGAGTCTGCAGATGCAGGTGGCACGTCGCTGTGCATGGCAAGATCCAGGGGCACAAAATGAGCAACCTTATATATGAATATCTCTGCAAATAGCCTCAATAAAATATTAACAAATTTAATTCAAGTGCTCATTAAAATAATAATAAACCACGGCCAAGTAGGATTTACCCCTCAGGAACCCAAGGATAATTCAAATTAGGACATCAATTCACACAGTTCACCACATTAGTAAGTCAAAGAAGAAAACCACATAATTATCTGCAGAGAAGCTAAAATGGCATTTTAGAAAATTCAGCGTCCATTCCTGATTAAATTTTTAAAACACTTGGTGGATATTTTCTTATTATGAAACACTTAATAATAAGTGGATATTTTCTTATTATGATAAAAAAGAATCTTAAACCAAAAATAAGCACCAATCTTGATAGTGAAATACCAGAAACACTCTCATTATGTATCCGCTTTTATTAAATGTTGATTTAAGGTGAGAGAGGAACACAAGAGCCGAAAATTGTGAAGAAGAAGACAAAGCCATCATATTGGAAACTGATGCCACCATGCGCTCAGGAAATCCAGACACAACTTAGCAACCATAATAAAAGCCATAAGGTGGCTGGTGACAAATTCACATGCTAGAGGAGCTTCTTTTCTATGTATAGATAAAAACCAGTTTGAGGGAGGAAAAAAAAGGAAGAGATCTCTCTTTACAAAGGCAACAGCCAACAAATACGTGTGAAAAGAAACAAGACAGATGCAGGGCTGTGCAGGAAGACTCCAGCAAGAGACAGAAAACAAACGAATAAAAGGCCGAGCAGATGTCATAGCTGGATAGCAGCTCAGCAATGGAGCAGTGTCGGTTCTCATCACACGTAAAAATTAAATGTGGACACACTGGCATCACAGTAAGGGAGGCATTTAATCTTTATTTTTAACATGGACAGTCTTTACTTTTGGTCAAGAGACAGAGATGCTCTTTTCTTTAATAATTAAAGCAGATGAGATGTGCAATGTATGTTTGACAGGCCACAAACAGGCTGCTTTAGTTAGCATAAAATTCAAGTTAACTCATGTATAAGCCAGAATGACTTCCCCATACCTCAGTATGTGAAAATTTCTTTTTTCAGTGTGCATTGGTGTACAGGGCCGCAAGCAGGCAACAGGTCACCCATCTCTATATTCTGACCCCAGGCCCACATGTGGGAAACCCTCAGTCTGAGTGTATTTTAATATTGTGTCAATAAGCAAAACTTTCTGTGTGATCTCTTATTATTTGCCCTACTGAGGCAGGAGATAGATAGGCTCCAGGCTGAGCAGCTGGAGTTCATGCCCTGTAGACAGAAACTCCAAAATAGCAGGAGGGAAGAGAAGCTGAGCCCTGCCCAGATAAGAGATAAAAGACCACTATTCCTCATTCTCGAAGTCAAGGAGACCTTCCCGACTACACAGGCACAGAAAGGCTCCGTGGAGGTCAAAAAGGGAGGGGGGGCCACCCCACATTAGGTGATGTCAACCTACCCATAGGCCTCTTCGCTAGAATCCATCTTGGCTAAGAGATGCACGCACACGCGTGGAAGGACCCTGAGATAAACCAAATACAGACTCAGAACCAGACAAAGCAAGATGGTTGGCCAAAGGAAACCTGGAAGAAATGCCCCATATAAGTGATTCAAACTACCACGGGGGCACGACTCTCTCTCTGAGTCTGCCCGTGTGTCTATCCACACTTAGCCCTTTTCCTCCTAATAAACACTTTGTTTCACTACTTTCCATTTCTTTGTGGAAATTCATTTTCTGCAAAGCCATACGGGCCAAGGCCTTGTCACAGGCCACTGGTCTGGTGGCTAGGATTTAGCACTCTCACTGCCGCCGCCTGAGTTCCGTCTCTGGCTGGGAACCAAAATCCTGCTTCAAGCTGCTGCAGACAGAGGCCACCCGAGATCACTACTACAATTTAAACTGCTTTTCTTTTTTTTCTTTCTCTTTTTCTCTTTTTTTTTTTTTTCCTTTTTATTGAAAGTTAACAGAAATGAACAGCTCGGACATATTCTCACAAAGTGCACACACCTGTGTCACCAGCACCCCGGGGCACCCTTGTGGTTTGCTTCATTTCCAACCCCTCCCCCAGGGCAATGGCCATCCTGATTGCTAATTACACAGATCAATTTCACCTGTTTCAGCACTAGCTCAGTGAAAACCTCCCTCTTGGACTCTCTGTGTCTGATTGACTTCACCCCATGATAATTGTTGAAATTCACCAATATCATTGTGTGCAGCTGCAGGTCCTTGCTTTGTAACTATATTGCGAATGATTTACTGATTCTGCGACTGATGGGCCATGAGCTACTTCCAGTTCAGGGCTGTTACCAATAGCGCTGCTATGCACATCCTCATTTGTGTTTTCTGGTGATCTGTTGGTATAGACCTTGGAATCCCCGAGTTCCAGGGTATGCAAAGTTTCAGCTTTAGCAGAATCAGTCAAACGAGTTTCCACAATGACTGCATTAATCCATGCTCCCACAGTGGTGCTCTCTGCACTTGAAATTTTCCATCTTTGTAACTGAGTCTTCCTGGTGGGTGTGATTGGTATCAAATCTTGGATTTGTGCGTTTCATTTTTTATCCTTTGGGCAGAGGTCCATGTGCAGTGTCATCATTGGCCAACATGAGGCTCACCTCTTATTTTTATTTGTTCCCGTGTTTATGTCCCTTTTGTATCTCCACAGCCCTCCTCCAGCACCAGGAACTCATGCTGTAGGTCTCGTGCATACTTTGGTTTGCGTGTGTTCTTGGGCCGTGTGTGGGGTTTTCTCGCGCGTATGCATATTTTCAATGACATAAATTACAATATTGCATACCCATCTCATAGCTCACTCTGTGTTTTGCTTTCTTCACTCAGCATGCCACTCTTAATAGCCATCCATGCTGCTTGTACTCAGGTCACTGGTGAAAACATGTTGGAAAATGACCATCTGTCTCTCAGGTCAAGGCCAGCTGCCTGCACAAGATGCTGATTCCAGGGCCAGGGGACCTGCAACAACAATCCCAGGCATTGCTGGCAGTCTTCTACAGCCTGTTTTTGCTCTTCAGTCTTCCAAGATCTGCAGAATCAAGGCATCCTGAATACTTTTCTCTTTTTGCCCCGTGGAGCGTGGTTTCCACGTTATGTTATTTGAACCTCTAATCTGAGGCCTCTAGCTGCTGCGTGTCCTGCCCTGGCGCCATCTGCCACGGTGCACCTCTTCACTCTCCTGGGGGTGGACACACAGCCCTCCAAGCCCAGCTGGGCTCTTGCAACTCATATCCAATGACTGAGGGGGTTAGCATCTCCTGAGGGGTCTGTGAGCCTCTTGGCCCCCTCTTCTGTAACACGTCCGTTCATGCCTTTTGCACATTCCCCACTGTCCTTTCTTGTCACTTGCAGGAACTTCACAGACAACGTGGGGAGGAATCTCATGGTTTCCTGAGATCCTCTGCTTTCAGCCATTGCAAACGTCTTCTCTCTTAATCAATTGTCCATTAATTCTGTCACAGAAATATTCAATTTTTATGTAAACTAGAGTCATAAGAGCTCTATTTATCACCTGTGCTTTGGGGGTTTTGTCTAAGCAGTTCTTGAGTCAGCCTGAGATTTGTTAACATAGGAAGGAAATCTCATGCTTTCATCCCTGTACTTACCCTCCACGCCCAGCCCTGCTCCTGCACCCCCTGAGGGCTCTGCAGTGATCAAGGTCGCCACACCCAAGAGCCTCTGGGCCTTTTCAGCCTACACCCTGGTCACCAGCCCCTTGGGAAGGCAGGAGCCCGTGGCAAGTGGAATGTGGATGAAGGTAGGGAAGATTCATCTCCACAGGGAAGACGGGGCCAGAGGGACAACGAGGCCAGAGCAGGCAGATAGATGCACCCAGCTGGTCCAGGAGCCGCTATTGTGCCCGGGTGACAGGCCTTCTCTTAACATCTGCACTGAAGCCAGAATTCACACTACCATGTGAAGATCTGTGTTCAGATTTCCTGATGCTGAAAGAAAGGGAGACTGTGCCATGATTCCTGAGGAAACTGCAGCCCCCCTTTCTGCTCAGGGTTTCTGCCAGCTCCATCTTCCTCTGAGAATGATGGTCCTTACGCAGGTGCGCCCACCTCCTTCTAAGAGCCTGCAGAAAGGGGAAGGGGCTGCGCCACTCTGGGAGGGCTCACTGGCTTTGCTGGGTCACCCTGAAAGGTGTCAGACTCCCCAGTCTCTCCCGCCTGCAATCTCAGGACTTGGCTTTGCTGGACGTGGGGAGTGAACCTGGCCAGGAGAGCAGCCCCAAGAGGAAGTGAGCCGTCTGGGAGGCTCCCTGTGGGGAGGATGCACAATCTTTCTACTTATTCCATTTATTTTGCCATTTCAGGGTAGAAGGACTCACATCATCACTGTTGCCCTGAACTTTGAGTTTAAATGGACCAGGCGGACTTCCCTGGTGGCAGAGTGGTTAAGAATCCCCCTGCCAATGCAGGGGACACGGGTTCTAGTCCTGGTCCGGGAAGATCCCACATGCCACAGAGCAACTAAGCCCGTGCGCCACAACTACTCGGCCTGCGCTCTAGAGCCCACGAGCCACAACTACTGAGCCGGCGTGCCACAACTACTGAAGTCCGTGCGCCTAGAGCCTGTGCTCCACAACAAGAGAAGCCACGGCAATGAGAAGCCCGCGCACCGCAACGAAGAGTAGCCCCCGCTCGCCGCAACTAGAGAACAGCCCGCACACAGCAACAATGACCCAACGCAGCCAAAAATAAATAAATAAATAAAAATAAATAACTGTAAATGGACTGGGCGAGTTGGATGAGATTACACCTGGCGGGAAGTGCAGAGCATGGGATGTAGATTCTGTCGCAGAGCTGGGGTCAGGAGTGGCTGCGGGCACTGAGGGGGATGAGAGCACACGAGTGAATGTACTTGGGAAAGAGAGCGCCCTTTGCAGTTACTGTCGTGTTGTCGCTGTTGTTGTGGCGGACAAGCAGTGGAAGCTGGCTGGTCGTGGAGGACCAGCCTGCTAGGTGCCGAAGCACTGAGTCTCAGAGGAGCCCCTGTAGAGGCCGTCTCTCCGGGGTCTCAGGAGAGCGGGGCATCTTGGGTTAGCCACAATCAGCCTCCAGTCTCCAGAGAGCTGCTATTGCTCCTCATGGTGTCCACCCATTCGCCATACTGCCGGCAGGCCACAACGTCCACTTGCCCGGCCCCAAGCAGAGGCCTCCGGCTCCTTGTCCCACACCCCAGAGGCCACCTTGGGTGGGCAGCACAGGAGAGCAGGTGAACCTGAAGGGAAAGAGGTCCCTGAAAGGCTGTCACCCACTCCTTCTCCTCCTCTGTTGTTTCCGGGTTGTCTGAGTTTACTGAGAAACTCAGAGTGTATTAGTTAGAAGCAGATGTCTCTGCTCAGTGCAGAGTGCTTTCAGGAGATTGAGCGTTGGGTGCTGTTGTGTGCTGTTATGAGCTGAATTGTATCCTCCCCCCTCAAAATCCATATATTGAATTACCCTCAGTACTGCAGAATGTGACTGTATTTGGAGATAGGGTCTTTACAGAAGTGATTAGGTTAAAATGAGTTAGTTAGGGTGGGTCCTAATCCAATATGACTGGTGTCCCTATAAGAAGAAGAGATTGGGACACAGACACACAGAGGGAAGACCACGTGAGGACACAGGCAGAAGGTGGCTGTCTGCAAGCCAAGGAGAGAGGCCTCAGGAGAAACAACCCTGCCCACACCTTGATCTTGGACATCCAGCCTCCAGAACTGTGAGAGATAAATGTCTATTGTTTAAGCCACTCTGTGTGTGGTGCTTTGTTATGCAGCCCAAGCTGACTGATACAGGTGCCAAGAGGTTGAAAATGGGGACAGGGAGCCCTGTGAGTATGGAGTGACCTGCCACTTAGGAACAGAGGGCTTGTCTCCTCCCCTTTGGACCTAGGTCTTGGGAAGCCCTGGCAGGGAGAAGGAGGCACAATCATCTGCCCCTTAAACAAGTCCTCAAATGACATTTGCTAAATGAAGCAAGGGTGAACCAACAGCTGTAGGGCAGTTCCTGAAATGTGAAGGAGAGACCTTTGCTCCAGGGGGTTATTATATCAATAAAATAAAATGAGGGGGTGAACTGACTCCTCCTGTAATTTTCTTCCCCTGGCTCAAAGGTTCTTGAGTGGAGAGGGATACTGTTGAGTTCTTTGTTTGTTGGTTTCCGTCTCATTTGCTCCGGGTGGTTGGGGCTTGGAAGCGCATCTGTAACTGCGCAGCCAGTCGGGGTCTCTCTGGGGACAAGGCAGATGCTCTGGGGCTGGGTTACTCCCGCCTGTCTCAGGCTGTTGGTGGGCGCCTCCCCACCTGAACACAGGGAAGGAGGAAAACCATTCCTAACCCACCAATTCTGCAAATTGGGATGAACTCAGACAGCAAAAGTGGTTCGTTTGTGTATGTGAGTGTCTATTTAATCAACTGTACCTTAAGAACATCCTCACAGTGTAAGCACCCCAGAAACCCTGGCACAGCTGGCTGCAGGGCCGGGAACCTCACCACAGAAGCTCTGACGCCCCCCTGGAAGGGGAGCCACCCAAGCCTGCGGTTTCTTGGGTCTCTCTTGAAACTGGGAGAAGGAGGAGGAAAGAAGGGCCCTGTCAGCTGAGGTGTACAAAAGCGCAGCCTGCAAAGATATGTGCCACAATTACAAATGTTGCCTCTCTTCTCCTGCAATCCCAAAGCCTCACAAACCTTTTGCCCACAAAATCTGCTCTGTGGATCCAGAAAATCCCCAGCCCATCCCCTTTGTCCTGTCAACCTGAGGCTTCATTTCAGCCAATTGGTTATGTTCATCCTCCCAGGAAAACCTGCCCAATGAGCGCCATGTGGGGTGTGATGCTGGCCTTACAAAGGATGCTTGGCGAATCTGTTTGGGAGAAAATGTCATGGAGCAAATCTGCCCCTGGAGGGAAAGAGAGACACGCGGGGCACGGTCCTGGGCGCATCCTCCATCCTTCAGGGAGCACCGCTATACGTCATCACCTCCAGGGCCCTAAGGACAGAAATGCTGCTGGATGACTTCCTTCAATGCAGAGAGAGATTCTCCCATCCAACTCACAGCAGATGGTCGCCATCCATGTAGAGAAGTAATCACACCCTGGGAATGGCCTCAGACCTGCTCTCTGGAGAAAGGGTACTGAGATCCCGATCCTAGGGCCATGGTGTCAGGTGGGCAGCTGCCCTTGCAGGTTCCGCCAACTCCGCCCTCCTCTCTCACTTGTGAGCCTAAACCCTGCCTGAGGTCCCCACGCTCTGTCGCAGACCATTTAATGAAATGTTTAATGTATGCCAGCCTAGTTGCTTGACGAGCACCAGATACTTGTCGAATGAATGGATGCATGAATGTATTAGTTAATATCCAAAACCTTGTATTAAAACAATGTATTTTCCCCAAAACTGAAGATGATTATTTGTAACAAATAAAATCATCATGATACATATGTAAGGGAAACAGACTAAACATAATGACTTTTTCTGTTTCAGAAAAGGAAAGCAAGAAAGTAAAAGGACATAAGAAAAATTATTTATCTTATGCCCAATCACTGAGAATGCTAACCCCCAAATCATAAGGCCTTAATCCAGGGATTTATATTTACCTGGAATAATAAGAGACGCATTTTATATAACGTATGAGGGAGACATGGTCTGCCGCGTCCCTAGCCAGCCTTCTCGCTGTTACTCCACAGCCAGAGAGAGAATGGTTTCTTTATCCTGTAGACTCGCCGCTTCCCGCAGCCACTAAGAGCCCTCCGGGTCAGCCCAGGTCCCCAGTGAGGAGAAGGCAGCATCAGGAGAACAAGGAAAGTGATGCAAATTGAACCAGAGTCACTAAAACACTCTATGAGAGGAGGAACTGAGAGAGTAGGAGACGGGGTGTGGGGAGCCCGGTGTGTGGGAGTCGACAGGAGATTCTGGAGGGAGCTTTGGGAAGCAGAGGCAAGGTGAGTTTTCGATGTGTAGTTTGGGGCTGTAGAATGGATCTCCTTAATTATTTTTCAATGATGCAAGTAACAAATGGAATTCCTTTTCAATTACTATTGCCTATGAGTAATTGTTCTTTGAAGGAGAGACTGTGCCCATGGGATACTAGATTACAGGTGGCTTTCATGCGGGGTAGAAAGCTACTGTCCAGGATTTCATGCCTAAGATTCACAACTAGCTCCACTCGGATTAAATCATCCTTTTAGACCCTAATCAAGGGCACATTTACCACTGCTCCCTATCCATGGTGTAAAGTGGCAGGGTCCAACCAGGCGCAAGTGTTCTCATTCTCATACTCGAACGACAAAGGCAGAGAAATATTGTAGAAATAACACTGAACGTGCAATGACAACTGCAGAGACATTGTCAAGATTAGAAATTCACGTTTAAAGCAGAAAGCTAGATTTACACAGCATTTTGTCAGTTCACTAAATCAAATAAAACTTTTCAAAGGAACCATCCTTGTGGCATTGCAAACTTAAAATGAACTCTTCTCAACTCTCAGGCAAACAAGCAGTTTGAACATCTGCATGCAATTTCACTCCCTGACAGAGCCATTAAAATGATAGCAAAAGTTTTTTTAAATTATGGGAAAACAAAAGAGGGAACAATAAGAAATGTTTGGAAGCTCTAAAAGTGAGAGGGGGCAGTGGTGCCTGACCTTACAGGCCCGCACACCCAGAGGATCCTGGCCAGCACTGGCGAAGTGGGAACCAACTGGTTTACAGCCGGAAATCCTAAAGGCCTGGGACCCAGCAGCTCCAGACACCCCGTGAGGTAGACACACGGCACCTATGAGGGCCGTGCGGTCTGTTCATGAAGTCATCAGACCCTAGATTCCCTCCCCACCCCATTGCCCTGGGTGACCCACCTCCTCTCCCAGAGGTGACCAGTGGGTTCTCTTGGTGGGAGAGACACAGCTGAAGGAGTGGTGCCAAAGTGAACTCAGGGAAATCAGGTGAAAATGTGTGCTCCCTGCCAGCCCCCAGATTCCTGGCAGCCAGTCCTCTGCCTGCCAACAGGGGATGGGAGGATGTTTCCTGACCCATGTGACCAGCCCAGGAGGAAAGTCTCACCAACAAAATGGCCCAACAAGATCACTCTAAAGGGGAACTCAAAGTTACCAAGCCCACTGGCGTTCTACTTAGTTCCCCCAACCCCATCGGTGTCCCACTTAAAAGACAAGAATATACTGCTTTCATGGAAGTAGAACAAAATACTATTAAAGAAGGAGAGAAAGGAAAGGAGGGAAAGACTCAGAAAACACGTGTGGTGTTGTGCATGGTGTGTAGTGTGTGTGTGGTGTATATGTGGTGTGGTGTTTGTGTGTGTGGTGTGTGTGTGTGCATGTTCTCTCAGTGGCTGCCCTGCACAAGCACACAATCAGCAACATGTTTTCTCAAGTGAAATTGCTGAGGAGAGACCTCCCGGGGTTTGCACGTGGTTCTTGCACAGAAATGAGTGGCTGGTCCTCAGCCTGCAGCGAATACTGCCTGCATATCAGGCAGCCTGGGCATGAGAAAAGATGCCACAATTATGGGCTCAGTGTAATGATTTCAACAAATTTAGTACACAGACACCTCTTATAGCAGTGCTTCTCTAAAATCAGCACACACACGGACACCCGAGAATCCTGATGGAATGCAGGGCTAGTGGGGCCACAGCTGTGGTCTGGGTGTGCCCCTAAAATTCTCATGTTAAACCCCTAACCTCCAATGCGATGATACTTTGAGGTGGGCCTTTGGGAGGTGATTAGGATTAGACAAGGTCATGAGGGTGGGCCCCCCCCCTGGGCCCCCCCCAATGGGATTAGTGCCTTTATAAAAAGAGACGTCAGAGCTCTCTCTCCACGGGAGGACACAGTGAGAAGCCAGCTGTCTGGAAGCAGGAAGACAGCCCCCAACAGCAACCAACCACACAGCACCTTGGTCTCGGACATCAGCCTCCAGAACTGTGAGAAATAACTGTCGGTGTATTTTGTCGTGGCGGCCAGAGCTGACCACAACAGCCAGGATGCTGCATTTCTCATTCTCCCCAACCCATACTTATTGTTGTCAACAACCATACCGCTGTTGGTGGTCCAGGACAACACAAGGGTCTCCAGGTTGTAGGATAAAGATGGGAATCAATGAGTACTCACAGGGAAAGTACTGGTGGGTGACTTTAGTGGGACACATACATGCAGCACAGCATCGACAGTGGCTTTACCTTTGGATGATAGGATTTTTCCCTCTGTTTTTTCCACAGTGAGCATGTTTTGCTATTGTAATACAGTGGCCAAAGGCACTTGTAGAAATAGCAAACAGCTCCATAGTTCTCTGATAGAAAGCTGGATATACTCTGCCTGGAGAAAAATTAACTGTTAGGGATGTTATAATAGTAAAAAAAAATATCTTCTGGTAACAATAATACCGTAAAGGACACATTACACTCCCAGCCTGAGCCACACCCTCAGAGAGGAGGCATGTGCCCCGCAGGGTTGGTGCAGCTGTGGGGTAGCCTCTGTCTGGGACCCGTCTCTCCCTTCAGGTGCCAAATGACCCCACATGCAACCCTGTGCAGCTCCCAAGCCCACAGCAGCACGCTGCTCCAGCCCCCGGGGTCAGCATGCTGCCTGGGCTCCCTCATGGCAGCTAATGAGCATGTTGACCAGGAGGGACATATCTCTACTTTTTAAGAAGTCTGGTTGTGGTTAACACACACACACGTGCACACATGGTTTGTGGACTTTACACCTGCAAGAGATGCCCACCCACCCCTAAGAATGTGTGATTAAAAATACCATAATCAGATCTTAAATGTTTTCATCGCAAAAAAGCAATGGTAACAATGTGATGTGATGAAGAGGGTAGCTAACACTATGGTGCTGGGGAAAATACCATAGTTAAGTGAATATACCATCTCTTGTTTTGGGAAGAAAACTGCAGTTTTACACTTTATTTCTGGGACGAATAATGACCAGGTTACCTCCATCAAATATGTCCTTAGTCAACCCACGGACCCCAATGACGCTGGGTCTCAGTCTCAGTGGAGAGAACTTGACTGATGGGCGGGGTTGGGTGGGGGGGAGATCAAAGTGACTGTGCCATGGAGTCCCCAGCCCTGCTCTAATTAAGCCAACGATGTGGCCTCACCCTCACGGACTCAGCTCTCATGTTCTGGGTTTAGCAGAGCAACCAGAGGCCTTCTTCACTTTTTGCCCAGCACTGCTCCACAGAGGGCCTCGTTAGGGAAACATGGGGATTCCTGCATCCTACAAGGGACAGCTTTGCTCCAAATTCCCAGCTGAGGGACCCAGCAGGCCAAGTGGGTCAGCAGATGGGTACCAGGCTAAAGGTGGCTGCCTGGTATTTCACGATTCCAATTGTGTGGATCAGAATGCAGCTGGCCGTCACCAGCAGGCCAGCCAGCAAGAGGAGAGGCTCAGGAGCTCGTAACTGGCACCACACACAACCCTCTTGCTATCAGCAAAGGTATACACTACTGGGCTTCCCTGGTGGCGCAGTGGTTGAGAATCTGCCTGCCAATGCAGGGGATGCGGGTTCGAGCCCTGGTCTGGGAGGATCCCACATGCCACGGAGCAACTGGGCCCGTGAGCCACAACTACTGAGCCTGCGCGTCTGGAGCCTGTGCTCCACAACAAGAGAGGCCGCGACAGTGAGAGGCCCGCGCACCGCGATGAAGAGTGGCCCCCGCTTGCCGCAACTAGAGAAAGTCCTCGCGCAGAAACGAAGACCCAACACAGCCAAAAATAAATAAATAAATTAAAAAAAAAAAGATATACACTACTATATATAAAATAGATAACCAACAAGGACCTACTGTATAGCACAGGGAACTCTACTCAATTTCTTGTAATAACCTATAATGGAAGAGAATGTTAAAAAAAGAATATGTATAGTTATATATTGAATGTATATGTATAACTGAATCACTTTGTTGTATGCCTGAAACTAACACAACATTGTAAATCAACTACCTTTCAATAAAAATTTTAAAAAAAAAGATTATGTGTGAACTTTCATTTACCTGGATCAATCAGCATCTTTTAGAGGATGTGGAGGTTTGATCTTGAAGATGTGACTATGCAGCCTTGAAATTTTCTTCTCTTTCTAAGATACTGTGATGCTATTAAAAGCAAGTGTAAGAAAACAAAGAGAAGAAAAGAATCCCAAGAAGACTCATAATTAAAAACTATCAAAAGAGTCGTGTACCACAATGTTCATTGCAGCTCTATTTACAATAGCCAGGACATGAAAGCAACCTTAGTGTCCATCAACAGATGAATGGATAAAGATGTGGCACATATATACAATGGAATATTACTCAGCCATAAAAAGGAACGAAACTGAGTTATTTGTAGTGAGGTGGATGGACCTAGAGACTGTTTTACAGAGTGAAGTAAGTCAGAAAGAGAAAAACAAATATCGTATGCTAACACATATATATGGAATCTACCAAAAAAAAGAAAAGAAAAGAAAAGAAATGGTCAGAAGAACCTGGGGCAAGACAGGAATAAAGATGCAGACCGACTAGAGAATGGACTTGAGGACACAGGGAGGGGGAAGGGTAAGCTGGGATGAAGTGAGTGAGTGGCATGGACATATATACATTACCGAACGTAAAATAGATAGCTAGTGGGAAGCAGCCGCATGGCACAGGGAGATCAGCTCGGTGCTTTGTGACCACCTAGAGGGGTGGGATAGTGAGGGTGGGAGGGAGGGAGATGCAAGAGGGAAGAGATATGGGGACATATGTACATGTATAACTGATTCACTTCGTTATAAAGCAGAAACTAACACACCATTGTAAAGCAATTATACTCCAATAAAGATGTTAAAAAAATAAAAATAAAATAAAGTAAAAAAATAAAAAAGATAAATAAAAACTATCCCCTTTGAAAAACCAAACGAAGTGTTTGAGAATGGTATTTCTTGAGTGCTTCACTTTCCTCGTAAGGGCACTTGGTTTGCCAGGAGAAAGAAGGAAATCAGAGAGCTCCAGGTGGAAATAGGTTTGTTTATTAAAGCAAATAGATTCTGCAAACTTTAGTAATAAATATACTTGTGAAAGCATGTCATTAAAATAAAGGCATCTCCAGAAAATGTATCAATAAATATGCTATTTCACCTGAAGAGCCTGTATAAATACATGTTTTGCATAGATTTCCAATAGCTCAGTGTGAACACACTTAAGCTCATGTGAAGAAAGCTATGCTAAGAATAATAAAAATAACTACAAACAAGGCTACAGGGAGGGCATTCCCTGAGCAATATTTTCTTTCCATCACAGCTGAGTGCTTCTGCTCTGAAAGAAACCACCAGCATCGAGAAAGGAAACAGGATGCTCCTCTTCTCTGTCATGTTCACGCTGCAGCAACAGGAGTGACACACACCTGTCCAGGTCCCCGGAGATCTCCCCCCAGCTCAACCGGAGAAATTCTGGAAGATGTCAGCTGCCTCCACCCAGTTCTGGAAGCAGGCCAGCCCCTGCTCCCGGATCTGCTTCCGCCCTTTGTCAGTGATGACTTCCCCGCTCGGTTTCACGATCACAAGCCTGGGGATGGCCATGATGTGGTACCTGGTCCTCAGCTCACTGTGGGAGAGAAGAGGGCGACCGAGGGTCAGCGTGGGACAGGCCAGGCTGCTGCACGTCTGCAGGGACCAGCGCCTCCCCAGCGCCAGCTGAGCCTGCAAAGCCTTAGAACCCAGCCTGCCCAGTGAGCCCTCCCACTGGGCTGAGGATTCCTTTGGGCTCTTTTCTTCTTGCTGCTAGCTGGGTCCAAGACAGTGCTGTCGCAGAGGAATGTCAGCAGTGATGGAACTGTTCTGCATCTGTGCTGCCCAATGTCACAGCCACAGCCACATGTGACTACAGAGCACTTGGAATCTGGCTGGTGAGCCTGAGGAACTGAATTTTGGGTTTTATTTAATTTTATTTATTTATTTATTTATTTATGTATTGGCTACCCTAAGTGGCTTGTGGGATCTTAGTTCCCTGACCAGGGATTGAACCCCGGGCCACGGAAGTGAAAGCACTGAGTCATAACCCCTAGACTGCCAGGGAATTCCCTGTTTTTGTCAGTTTTAAATTTAAGTAGCCACATGTGGCTAGTGGTTGCCAAATTGCACAGTGCAATTTTAAACCCACATATAACCCAATAAATTCGTATCCCTCCTGCATCTCAGGAGGTTTAAATACATCAGGTACGTATGATAGCAAAAGTTAAAATTCCATGAGTTCTAGATAAATACAAAGGCTTACTAGACTTTCTGCCTTACAGATTCAAGGACACACTGATTAACATTATGGGAGAAACATTTTACTGTCACATGTAACCCCTTGAGTGACCATTTCACAAAATTATTTGTATTCATTTAAGGAAAGGGGCATCTGCCTTCTTAGTTTTGCAAGTCTCCCCATAACCTTCACAGGGATTAGTACCCTCAAGACGGGACAGCTGGGTGAAAATCCCCGTCCTGTTACCACAGCCAGCTTGCCAGGGCCTCACGTTAACTGTAGTCTGATTTCCCTCATCTGTCGCCCTCAGGGTTGTAAAACTGAGTGGAAGGAAAAATGCACTTGAGACCCTCCTGTTACTAAATCTCCCCCGTGACGCCTCCATCAGGCCCTTCCTGCTGCTTTCCAGTATCCAAGGCCAAGACAAATCTTAATTCAAGCAGGAAGAAAAACACAGTACCTACACCCAATGGAGAGAAAATATGCCTTGTTTTCAAACATCTGAAATGGTGACAAAACCAGCCATGTTCTCGGTCATAAAGGGATCTTAATATATTTCAAATAATCAGTGATACACAGACCACTTAATGATATAATGGAATTGGAAACCAATAAGCAATAATTTTTGGAATCAGTTAAAAATTAAATAACCATATATTATATATGAAATCATAATGCCCATATACTATGGGTCCCAAGCTATAGATACAATTAGACACAGAGAGTTATGTCTTACACACTCTTATCCAAAACTAAAAGGCCTCTATATAGATGAATTCTGCATTTCATTCAAGAAGCTAGAAAAACAATGATGAAGCAATTACAAGGAAAGTAGAAAGAAGGCAAAAGAAGATTGAGGACAGAAATCACTGGACAAGGAAATGAATCAACATGGGGTGAGCAACAAAGCCAAACCCGATTCTTAGACTAAAAAACAGAGCAAAGCTCTACCAAGATTGAGAAGGAAAAAGGGACGACATGGGGATATCAGGAGCCAGGTGGGGCTTTGAGGAGTGAGAAGGAGGTTTGAAGACAGTTCATTGCTCCAGCTTCTTTTCAAAGAGTCACCCAGTGTGGGTCCTCAAATCCCCACCCTGGCAGCCTCTGCTTGGGGACAGCTGTAACCTTGGAACCATGCAGGAAAGACACATAACAACCCTCCTCCCCCGAAGTCATCTCCATCTCCTCTGGGCACTGTGTCCAGAGAGAATAGACCAAGCCTCAGAAAGGAAAGAGCCTTGTTGCTGGGCAGAATGAAGTGATAACTCTGAGCATTTTAACCATTTCGGGGAAATCTGAGAGCCCATTTCCTCCTCGCTCTGTGTGCAGTTGCAGCATTGGCTCCCTCCCTCCACCTAAAGCAGCACATCCTTAGCCCTGGCACAACTGCTTCTGGGTTGCCATGGCAACTTCTGTCTTCAGTCTCTTTCCATCTCAGCCACTGGCAGACCGTTACCGAGCAAATCTCTCTACTTGCTCCGAGCATCCATCAAACAAGTGCCCTGCAGGCGCCAAGCACTGAACAATGTCTGGTCCAACATTAGAGACTACAGAGACATGCCCCCACCCCAGACACATACTCTTAGCACAGGGGTGGCACTGGCTCGAGCTATAGAGGGCATAGGCCTCTGGGGCCAGACATGCTCCCAGTGTCCCCAGTGGCACAAATGAGGAGCTACTAGGCAGAGAAGTGGGGGCTCCAGGGTTGGAGGATGCAGCATGTGTATGACCTGTGGAGGTGGAAAAGTGTGTAGAGTACTCTGGAACATCAGTTTTCCAGTCTGGCAGAACACAGGTGGAAAGGGAAGAAAACAAGGTGATCGTGGGTCAAATGCTGGAGGGGAGTGTGCGAGACACGGACTGAGTGGGTCTCACGTGCCGGGCAGCAAATGACAGAAATTCCTGCTGGCAAAGTCAGAAGCTGTTACTTGGCTCTTGGGCCCATAACAAAGGGAAGGAAGGCAGGACAGAACCTGGTCTTCGATGCTGTCCCCTCTCTCAGGCCTCTTGCCCACCTGCACACAGGCATCTGGGCGGGACCTGAGAGCCCACCCTTGGCCCGCGCTGCCCCTAGCTGTAGGGACATCAGTAAATAACTGCCTCTCTAGGCCGGGTCTTGTATGCCGGCTGCACTGGACAGCCAATATCCACGGACAGGTGAGTGGCTCTAGGCATTCTCTTCCTGCAGGTGCATCTGCAGCCGCACCTCCAGCCACGCCCGGGGTAACCCCAGGCGGGAGGGGGTGTGTGTGGGTTCTGTGGTGATCTATCTCCTCCTGAGCCTCAGGCTGGTCAGCAGAAATCCAGCGGACA
The DNA here is from genome assembly GCF_009873245.2 of Balaenoptera musculus. NCBI lineage: Eukaryota > Metazoa > Chordata > Mammalia > Artiodactyla > Balaenopteridae > Balaenoptera > Balaenoptera musculus. The sequence goes on along the minus strand of NC_045790.1, from coordinate 18,455,421 downwards.
GCAGATGACGTGCTTTGGCCGCTGAGGGAAGACAGCCTGGGGTCCCTCACCATGACTGGTTGGTGATGACGGTCCTGGACCCATCTTCTCACAGCACCAAGCAGATGCCATGCTCTGCACAAATCAAGAACTTCCGAAAAGGCCTCCTGGAGGCTTCCTACATTCTTTAGTTCTCCTTGGTGGCAGCTATTTCCATTTTTGCTCATGATCTGATTCCAAAATGCAGGCTGGGATAAACAGAATTTAGGGCCTAGCTCCAAGAATTTCCCACAGAATACCACATTTCCTAACTTCTAAATTGCAATGACAGGATTAACAAAGTTCAGTCTGGAAAGGGGGAGGCACAAGGAGCTAACTTCCCCCCAAAGAACCCCCCCCTCCAGATTCCTCCAAGGTCAGGCTGGCCCCCCTGAGCTGGCCGAGTGCAGTCGCCCTGAACAGCTCAGCACCTGTAGAGGACTGAATGGGCCTTGACCAGATAACCCGGGAAGCGGAGGGAGCACAGCACCCCCACCCCCACCCCACTCCTAGCAAGGTTGTGCTGAGGCTCAGTGTCCCCTGGGAGAGGAAGCCGTAGCAGAAAGGACAGGTTCCAGAGCCAGGAGCACCAGTCCCTGTGCCTCAAAACCGTGGAATGGGCAACAGACACAAAGTCCTGGTACACAACCAGCTGACAACGCTCTGAATTCCTGCGTCAGCGCAGTCCTCATCCGTCCTGTGAGGTATCATTATACTCGGAGGTTGAATACCTTACCTACAGTCACCCCACGAATAGGTTCCACAGCTGGGCTCTGCCCAGGGCCTGAGCTTATTACTAACACTGTCACTCTGTCACTTTCAAAACGAAGTATGTTCTTTCAAAAGCTGTGCATAACTTGAACGCTAAGCAAATCAAACATTTTACAACCACCACTAGATGTGAAGGTATATGAATCCTTCCGCCAAGTAAATCACGGGCATTTGGATTTATCATCGAAGACTTTCCTAATCCTGCTGTGAGTGAGGCCTCGGGAAGCAGGCACCCGCCCCCCACCCCTCAAGGGCCTGGGCCTCACCTCTTCCTCGGCATCACCAAAAGCATGTGCTGGAGGAAAATGACTCCTCCAGGGAACTTTCCAAAGTTAGCTTCCATTTTTAATTGTCCAGAAGGAAAGCCATCTCAGAATAATTAATTTAGGGTCGGGGGGAGGAAATGTCACAACTGAATATTAATCCCCAGAGAAATGCAACACATGCTGCTATAAAACAAAACCCAGAAATTCACCTCCATATTTGTTAAGGGACGGTGGTGTAATGCACTTTGTGAAGAGCAATAAACCTACATGTGGACTCTTAACACCAGATGAGACCCCAACATGCCAGACAATCGGTGTCTGTGCCCCATCCCTCCCCCTCCCCTTCCCCTCCCCTCCTCCTCCCCTTCCCCTCCCCTCCCCCCTCCTCCCCCTCCCCTCCTCCCCCCGCTTCTCCCTCCTCCTCTCCATGGAGCTCATGACCACAGCCAATAGAGCACTAGGGTCAATTTCCAGTTTGCTCACAAACTCTGAAATCCAGCAGAGCTGAGGTTACCTGCCATGTTACATCTTTTCTAAAGCAAGGGTGGGGCAAGATCCCTTCAGAGAGCAAGAATTTTTGTCACCTCTGACAAGTCTCCTCAAGAATCCAGGAACCTGCTTCTTTCTACAGTTACAGGAGCAGGAGACGCCTTAATGAAATTTCAGTCACTGCCAGTAAAAATGAAACTGCAACGTGGCCTGGCACTAAGTTCCTCCAGCCCTTGAGTCCTGACCCTTCCCCCGCAGCACCTGGTCCCCAGTCCCGTACTACTGGCCCACAGCAGTCAACCCATGGTCTCCAGTTCTGACCTGAACGGCCTTTCTGGGTCTCCCTCTTCCGCTCTCCAGATAAGGGGCGGTTTCTTCCCTGCGCTGTAGGACGGGGCGTCCCCGGGCTGTGATTTACCAGAGCCGGCTTCCTGGACCGCAGCATCAGCATCACCAGAACTCCTTATAAATTCAGATTCCCGGAGCCTCACACCCACTGAGTCAGAGGCTAGAGGAGGCCACTGTCCAGGCTCACCAAGAGCCCACGGTGATGCAGATGCTCCCTGTCAGCCAACCGCTAGAGCCTCCCTGGGAAGCCGAAGCAGAGACTTCGATGTAGCTGAGAGAGGCTCAAACGGGTTGGGGTGGAGATGGGGTTATCAAAGAGCTCCCGACGGCTGGGAGAAGCACAGGGATGAGGGATTGGGATGGGGGCTGGGGGGCGCGCCCAACAGCTCCCAGAACCCCCAAACCGTCCCCACTCACTGCCGGTAGGGGTCGTGGAAGGGCAGCGCCAGCCAGGCGCCGTGCAGCTCCCGCATGAAGTCCAGCATCTCCTGCGCGCTGCCGTCGGCGGACACGAAGACCACCTCGAAGGGGGCGGACGGCCGCGCCTGGTCCACTAGCTCCGCGTAGAAGTCGCAGAGCAGCGGCGTGAAATCGCGGCTGGGCGCGCACCGGCCCGCGGCGAAGTACAGCGCCACCACCTTGTTCTGCAGCGCCGCCTCGGCTTCCACCCACGTGCCGTCGTAGGTCACCAGGCGCCGCCCGCCCAGCACGTCCACCATGGCCGGGAGCCGGGACAGCTGCGGCGGGAGGACACCTGCGGCGGGAGGACACCTGCCGGGAGACGCGGGGCGGTGAGGCGGAGCGCACGGACACCTGCGGGAAAACGAGGCGGAGGAGGGGCGGCAGTGAGCGCAGGTGGCTGATCACCTGCAGGCGGACGGTCACCTGGGGCCAGTGGCGGTCACCGTCCGTCTGCAGGCAGCCGAAGGGACTGGCTGGCTCCCTTCGCACAGCCGGGCACTCGGACCTCAGCAGGGGCCTGAGCCTCGGCCTCCGGCTGGAGTAGGGGCGTCCGTACTGGGGAGAGGGGGGTACACTCACAGACAGCCGCGACCCCAGACGCAGCGGCCGCAGCAGCGGCACACACAGCACCCGCCTCCAGGGAGCCGAGGGGGCCCCCGCCCCTCCTGCCCCCGCGTCCCGCCCCAACGCCCTCCTCTGCAGCCCCCCTTCACCTCCCACCCACCTGCGCAGCTCTCGGTCGTGCGCGGCAAGCCTTCTCCGCGCTCCCGGCGACGCACTCTTCTCCCCCCTCTCCCATGCCCTCCCCCTCCGCACCCTCCCCTGAGCCCCGCCTGTCGCACCCTCGCCCCAGGTCCCGCTGGCGCTCGCCCCACCCCGCGCACGGTCGCTCCCCGCCTGCCCCAGGGGTCCCGGCGACGCGCGCGGGAGGGTAAGAGCGGTTCCACCTTTACGGGGTAGGGACCCGGCGTTGGGGACACCTGGGCCCTGTTCTTTCCTGGGGTTTGCCCCGAAGTACTGCGCTGTGGCTGGGAGGGTCCCTGCAAGAAACTGGAGGCGGTTCTTAAGGAATGTGTTATTCCGAGAACCAGAGTGTTACTGTGCCCGGCACTGGGATTCAAATAGTTTCAACTCCCTGCCCGGAATGGGTGAGGCACTCGCGCGGGGCGCAGAATTCAAGGGATTTAGCGCCAAAAAACTCAGTGATCAAGATAAATAGTATTCTGATGCAATATTTTAAGTTTTCAAAATTAATGCAAAAAAAAAAAAGTTAGTGGTGAACAAAACATCAAATATGTGAGTAAGGACAGGATTCCACCCTGCCCTTGGGCGCCGACCGCGCTCCTCTCGCCCTGGGTCCCGGCCCGCGCCCTGCCTCGCGGAGTTTATATTCCCGTGGGGACAAGAGAAAAACCAAGGTGAATGAGGAAAACAGAGTGCATGCGATGGAGAGAGAAGGGAAGGGAAGCGGCGCGAAATGAATGAGCGCCGGTGAAGGAGGGGTCGCGGGCAGAAGAGACGCGGGCAGAACAGCCGCTCGCTGTTCCCGGTTCTCTGCGCCCCCCGCCCCCAACCGCGCTTCCCAGTGAAATGGGACGAAAATGCGCAGACACTGTTCGCTACCAGCCAGGGCTAAGGGAAATTCTGCCGGAGGACTGATGCTGTTCCATGAAGCGCGCTGCCAAAACCTTGATTCACTGTCCTCTTGGAAGACTCAGGGGAATTTATAGGCGAATCGGAGAAAAAAAAATTTTTTTTTGAGAGGAACTAGGAGAACTATAAATCTTGCATATAGAGGTGCCTGACTTTTCTTAAAACTCAGAACTAAGATGAATGTAGCTAAACTCTAAATATAATGAAGACTATTTTGTGATGTTTGGCGTTTCTTCTTTTATCACCACAGTGAGCAAAGTAGAGAACATTCATTTTAGTAACGGTGCCACCAGCCCACCAAGAAATTCCCAATTATTCGTATAAATACTGTGTGCCCTCAGAGTGCTGGGGCGGGGGGGTGGGTGGATGTCCCTTTCTGGGAGAACAGCCCACTCAGGTACCATGGTGAAGTGGGCACAGCCCTCCAGGAAAGAGAGATCCTGGGGAGAACAGTGCGCCAGCACCCCTCCTCACCTAGAGACCCTTCTCCTGTGGCTGCTCTGAGTGTGTGTGTGTGTGTGTGTGTGTGTGTGTGTGTGTGTGGAAGCAGGGGACCCTGCTCTCAAGAGCCTTCCTCATGAGGGACACAGGCACAGCTCCAGTTCTGTGTCTAATGGGTGTTCTCAACCAGTCTAGGAAGGGACTTCCCCAGGACCCTTCCTGAAGCATGATCTTGTGTCATTCGCTTCTGACCCCATCCCACTGGCTGGTCCTTAAGGTGGGAGGGGGCTGCAGGTGCCATGAAAGGAAGCCCAGGACCCTCTCCTTGCCTCTTCTGGAACCAAGTCTCCTACACATGTTCCTCCACTGAGCACAGGAGCAACCGCAAATGGAGTCCTGGAAACTAGATTAGGTGACCCCTAAGCCCAGCTGGGCTGTGCAACCTCAGTTCATACCCAACTTCCTTCCAGGGCATCAAAGAGTGCCTGGATTGCTGGCATCTGCTCATCAGCTTTATGTGTCCTGGATAATCTCCACGAAGCCAGGCAGCATTCTTACTGCTGATGCTCGAGAACAGCCCCATGAGGGCTTCCTCACACCTGCCCTCCCTCCCCAGCCCCATCTCCCTGACCCCTGCCACTATAGAAATAGTTTGCTACTTACGTACTCTACCCTATCATCCATTTCCCACCTGAATTTAAGGGCAATCTTTTCTTCATTTTCTCCTGTCTGATAGCTTCGGTTCTGTTGAAGACTCTCCTTGACCGAACTTTAGACAGGCTCCTCTGAACCCTCTTCTCTACTAGGTCTCATCCTTCTGATAGGGATAGAGTAGGATAATCAAATAGCTAGTTTAAAAATCCCACTGAGGGATTATAGATAGAGAGGGAAATTTAGGGGGCTTTGGGAGAACATTGTAAGTTAATGATCACTCAGGAAAGCAATCAGAAAATCCTGAAACAAAGCAGGCTTGCTTAATAATGAAACTAACAACAAAATTATACATCAAGTCAATGATGCTTGCATCCTGCTGGCTGAGGGTAGGTAATTAAGACCCCTAGGACATGCTCCTCTGTGTGCACTAAAATGTAGGGGAAAGGTGACATACCAAAGTAGAAGACCCTCATTATACTGAAACCTGAGATGATTTACCATATTTTAGCATATGTTACCACCCTTCTGCTGATTCGAATAGCATCATGACAGTCCTGGTTTGACTACGTAGGGACCAAAAAACTCCCCCGCCCAATGTGGAGGAGGAGCTGATTATGGAAGCTTGAGGTCTACTCAAGAATGAGGAATAACGTGGTCTTCTCCCCCTCCCCACTTATCCTTTGATTATAAAAATGTAGCCCGCTAAGTTCTCAGGGCAGAGCCCTCTTGCCTGCCCGCTTGTATCCTTCACAAGCGTCCTATACAAATAAATCACTTCTTATCTATCACTTTGCCTCTCACTGAATTCTTTCCATGCTAACACATAAACTGAGCTCCACCAAGCCCTGAGACGTGTTCTGTGGTTTCACTCGGGGCCCATCCTCAGCCTGCCTCAACAGTCTTAGCAAAGAATCCTGCTAAGTCATCCCTCACCCGTGAACTGACCACTCTAGCCTGCCTGCAGCAAGACTCCTAAGTAGGTTTAGCAAGAATACCTCACCCTTGATGTATCCTCTCAGTAATTTTCCATTCGACAGTGCCTCAACCCCCCTTTCTTGGCCATAAATCCGCACTTGTCCTTGCCTTTGGAATTGAGTTTAACTCCTTCCCCTATTGCAGGGGAAAGTTTCCTTCCCCGATTGCAGGGGAAAGTTGCCTTTAACTAGTCTCTGGCTCTATTTCTTTTGGAACGATTATCAACAGCTGTGACACCTCTGTTTGCTTATAACCATGACATCGACTGAAAGGCAGAATGTTTCCAGAGCTAACTACTGGCTGGCTGGGTACATGGGGTCTTCAAAGGCTCTCTGGGGAGAAACTCTACAGTAAAATCATGACTCTACGTTTCTGGAATATTTGAGAAGTTCCCATCAGTGCACCTCTGCTCAGTCCTGCCTTTTGTTGACACACTGAATTGCTTCTCCACGCCAAAAGAGGAACATGTGAAAAACATGGAACCCTAGGCTACTTGACATAAAGTTGACTTTTTCTTTTCACTGCCAAGATGTATAAACGATGATTCATTTCTGTCTACTACCACTTATGAATACACAAATAGAACTATGGAAACATTTTCTGCTCTGATCAGCATAGCAAACAAATTAGACATCTCAGTGTGCAAATATTACATTTTAAATTCCCTGGCTTTAAATATTCATGCTTATGTTATTTATTTTCCTGTATTTAAATATGTGTTACTAGGGATTGGTATCATGAGGTTTTCATGACTCGTTTTCAAAAGAGTGGTTGGCCCATTGCAGAGAAGGGACATTGAAGTGACAAACAGAAGCCTGGGTTTGTCAGTGATGAGCCGTGGGGCCATGGGCAAGTCATCCTCAGTGGGCACTGGCTTCTCAGAGAGGACTTAACATTTAGCAGTCAAAACAGGCCTAGTGTTGGACTGAGGAAGTGCTCCTTGGTCCCACCAGCTTCTTACCAGTGATGCTTTTAGATAATTCTAGAAGCAGTTGGATTGCTCCACCAGATGGCTTGGAACAGAATAGTGCAGGTGTGAGAGAAGATGGCAGCATGTCTCACTCAGCTTGGGCTGCCATAACAAAGAATCACAAGCTGGGTGGCTCAAGCAACAGAAAGTTACTTTCTTATAGTTCTGGAGGCTGGAAGTCCAAGTTCAAGATTCTGGTGCTAGCTCCCTTCCTGGCTTTTAGACCACCTTTTCACTGCGTCCACACATGGCAGAGAGACAGAGAGAGAGAGAGATCTTCCTTGTCTTATAAGGCCATGGTCCTATTGGCTTAAGGCCCCACCCTTATGACCTTGTGTGATGTTGTGATTTATAATAAAAAATATTTATTTGGTCTTTGTCTCCCATTCCTGGCACAGGGCTCCTAAAACCCTTGGGATTTCCTAAGTGATGAGAACAATAAAGGTATCTTTTTTATGTTAATGAGGTGACTTTTGGAATACACCTAACGATGGGGGCTGGTTACCAGAGGAACTAACCAGGTGCTTAGAGGGTTAGAACTTTCAATCCCACCCCCTGATCTCCAGGGAAGAGAGAGGGACTGGAAGTTGGATCAATCACCAACCAACTGCCAAAGGTTTAATCATTCTCTCAGCAGGCTGAGAGTGTGACCAGCTAGTATAGTATTACTCTGGGTTCCCACTGTTGATGTAGCCAGACTGAAGAATCACATCTTCAGTGTTTCTGCTAGTTGAGTTGTCAGGACAGAGTGTCATGTAGTCACTGTTACCAACAGTTGCATCATCATCATAGACATGGGATGTCAGATCGTTGAGTTCTTCAAGTTGTCTAATCCTGACAGATATCATTTGATGTGTGAGTGGCTGCCGAAAGGTATTTAAAACCCTTAAGGGAATACAACGCACTAGAGAGGTTAATATGATGACTATAAGGAGAATGATAACCAAGGATTGAAAAATTCCCCTGAGCAGAGATTCCCAGAAGCCAAGATTTAACCAACTGAATAACTTAGATAGGTTATAATCAAATTCAGATTTTACTTTTCTAAGTCAATCTACATTATTTTTTTTTAGTAATTTACATAGACACAACATGATGTATTAGCAAACACATATCCTCATGATTACTTAGGACAGGATGAACATGAGGATGTTTTATTTCAGGAGGCAGAGATAGGTGACCTTCCATCTAAATTAGGCCTCTGTATGATGTGGGCAAACAGGTAATTTAATGAGGCATTTCTATGGAAACAAAGGAAAAATAAAAGTTAATAGTTCAAGCAAATTATAAATTCAGTTTCCAATTTTGGAGAGAAGCCAGCTGAGAAATTTTCTAGATTTGAGTCTGAAGCATCTTTAGATGATGGAATGAGACTGGCAGTTTCAATCTGATGGATTTTCCTGGTTTGCAGTTTGACAATCTTTGATCATGTCCTCAGCGGTTCTATACAGCAACAGGCATGAACGTTGTCCACATATAATCTGTTGTGGTGAGTTCTCTGAGTTCTATAAGTAGTGATGAAATAAAATTCATATTCTATAGCAAGATGAGAAAAAATTTAAACATAAAATTTTTCTTTGCCCATTTGGGCTCTTCCCTCCCGTTTACTGTGTACTGTGCATCTGCATTATGAGATCTCCTTAGGAAATAATCTTCCTTCTTAATCCTGTAAGGGGCCCTGATGACGCATTACACATAGATCTGGATTGCATAAACTGTCAATAATATGTTATTTAACATACAGCCCTCTGTCTCAAAAACTTAAATAACTATGCTTTGACCTCTAACAGGTGGAACAGTTCTCAGAGCTTTCTGGGAGGCTGTTCCCAGGTTATAATGCTCAATTTGGCTCAAATAAAATTTTGTGGTAGGACATGTGGACTGGCGTCTCCTCTCTCCTTTTGACCTTTCCCTTCTTCTGGTTGGTGGTAGCTTATTAGTTCCGAGTTCCTTACCAGGACCTCCTGTTGTAAGGTAACTCACGTTGGTAGTTACTAGCTTGCCTGGCCAGGGTGGGCGGTTTCAGTCAGTGTTTCCCCTAAGAGCACTGGCTTCTCAGTACTCCTCAGGTGTTCTGATGAGTTCTCCTGTTATTGGATCTCATTGTTTGAGTGACGGTCCTGAAAATTTTATTCCAGCTGTTTTACTTAAGACTTGAAGTCATAAGGGGCACCAGTGCATTTCCTAGGCAGGGACCTAAAGGCATCTGTTCAGGACATCCAGGGAAACATAGATGGCTGGGGTTTTGTTAAATTTGTTTTAAACAAGTTGATATATGGTCTGAATAAAACTTTTGCTAGTTAAATGAGAGACTGAATTATTCAACTCCAAAGAACAAGGCGACTTACTACTACAACCGTTGTGGAGGGCTGGGGGGAGTGGAAGGAGGGCGTGAGGGCTGAGACAGAGGCCGATAACTTAGTGTTGCAGGAAGGGGGACCCCTTCCAGGGCCCGAGACTAGGCTCTTGTCTGACACTTGGAAATGAATTGTCCAAGGAGACACACGTGCTGACAAAGCAAGAGACTTTATTGGGAAGAGGCACCTGGGTGGAGAGCATAAGCGTAAGGGAACCCAGGAGGACTGCTCTGCCACGTGGCTCGCAGTCTTAGGTTTTATGGTAATTGGGTTAGTTTCCGGGTTGTCTCTGGCCAATCATTCTGACTCAGGGTCCTTTCTGGTGGCGCGTGCAACCGCTTAGCCAAGGTGGATTCCAGCGAGGAGGATTCTGGGAGGTTGTTAGGACACGTGGACTGGTGTCTCCTCTCTCCTTTCGACCTTTCCCGTATTCTTCCGGTTGGTGGTGGCTTGTTAGTTCTGTGTTCCTTACCAGCATCACCTGTCGTAAAATAACTCATGCAAATTGTTACTGTCTTTGCCTGGCCAGGATGGGTGGTTTCAGTCCGTGTTTCCCCTAACATTAGCACTTGGGCAGTTTTAGACTGTCACAGGGGGAAACCGAGACCTATAAGAGAGTTGAATTGACCCAAGTGTAACTCCTTGGGGAGCTAGACTCAGAAGCAGCACACATTTGATTCACCACACTGTCCTCAGAAAGTTGTTCAGATCATATCTCATACCTGAATTAGCCTACCAAATAACAGGAAATTTTACCTCAAAGGCCAAACAGCTCCCGGGCAGACAGCCACCTATGGGAATACCAGCTGGGTTTACTACGTATGCTTGCAAGTACTTGATTAGGAATTAAAGGAAATCAGACCCTGAAATGGCCAAAATTGGGTTCTTTTGGCACTCCAAAACATTTTGTGCACAGTTAAACCTGGCAGTCTTCTGGATCTCTGTCTGCAGGGTCTACTGGAAACAACAGCGGTAAGTTTTTCTCTTTTCTAAAATTAGGTTAGCAGGGGAAAATATTTGTAGAGCTGGTTCCTTGGATCCTTTGAATTGGAAAGTCTTATAAATTGTTAAAATTTTAGAGAGATCTTATTTCAAACTACTGTACCTAATTTTATTCAATATTTAGTATGCAGAAGCCCCAAAAGGCTTCAAAATTCCAAAATAGCCTCATTGAAAGATTTGTTGTAGAAGGCTAACTAAAGGTTAATGATATAAAAGGTACCTAAAACTTCAACTACTGCTCCCCTTTATCCTCATTTATTTGAGTACTTATTCTAGTAATCCTGTCCGAATTGCCTTTCCACTCTAAAGACACTATTAAGTGGTTACCTTTAGAAATGGGACCACCTGAGGCTGTAGGCAAGCCTCTTCAGCTCAAAGGCCCAACTGAGGGTCATAGTTAAAGAATCTCTTAAACCCAGGAAGGATCCTCAAAAGTGCTTCTAAATGGGTTACCAAGATGGGAGGAGGCCACCAGTCTGACTAAACTGACCAAAGCTGATATTCAGAGCGTAACAGGAATTTTTTTCCTTTTTTTTTGTGGGGGGGTGGGGCTGCTCCCCTAAGCTAAATGAAGGAAAGTAAAACATTCCAACATAGGTGAATGGGTGTGCCAGTCCTTTGATATCATTGACATGGCCACCCAATTCTTTGAGGAATTAAAAACAACCATCCTTGTTTTACAATTTAGTTTTTAAAGGACCAGCGGTGTGGCTCCAGAAACAATCCAAAGCCCACCAACCCTTTTGCCGATCCCCAAACCTCACCTATTTATCTTAAAAGGTTTGTAAGTCTTGAGAAAAATTTTCCGGCCTTAAGGGAACAAATTCCTCCTAGGAGGAACTTGCCTTTCTTCTCCTATGCCTTTGAGATGCAAATGTTGTACCTGGTCTTCTCCAGGTATTCTTATCTTGAACATCTTTTTATTTTATTTTATTATTTTTTTAACATCTTTATTGGAGTATAATTGCTCTACAATGGTGTGTTAGTTTCTGCTTTATAACAAAGTGAATCAGTTATACATATACATATATCCCCATATCTCCTCCCTCTTGCATCTCCCTCCCACCCTCCCTATCCCACCCCTCTAGATGATCGGTCACAAAGCCCCGAGCCGATCTCCCTGTGCTATGCAGCTGCTTCCCACTAGCTCTCTATTTTACAATTTGGTAGTGTATATATGTCCATGTCACTCTCTCACTTCATCCCAGCTTACCCTTCCCCCTCCCTCTACCATCTTTTTAAAAGTGCAATTTCAGGAAGGTAAAACCAAAGGTGGGGGGTAGATAATTTAGAACTTGACTTGTCAAGGACAAATAGAAATCTTAAGTGTCTTTATAAATATTAGTAAAAAGGGTGGACTTCCCTGGAGGTGCAGTGGTTAGGAGTCTGCCCGCCAGTGCAGGGGACACGGGTTCTAGCCTTGGTCCAGGAGGATCCCACATGCCGTGGAGTAACTAAGCCTGTGCGCCACAACTACTGAGCCTGCGCTCTAGAGCCCGCAACCCACAACTACTGAGCCCACGTGCCACATCTATTGAAGCCCACACGCCTAGAGCCAGTGCTCCGCAACGGGAGAGGCCACCACAATGAGAAGCCCGTGCACCGCAACGAGGTGTAGCCCCCGCTCGCTGAAACTGGAGGGAGCCCGCATAGAGCAGTGGGGACCCAACGCAGCCAAAAATAAATTTTAAAAAAAGAGGATTTAGCCACCTAATCAGATAACCTTGATTTGTTCCATTTGCCAGAAACACAATTTGAATCCAACCTCTTTTGTAACTGATGGGTATTATGTTAAAATTATTTTAACTGATTCATAGCTGAAATTTTGGAATGGGAACTATGGGGTCTCTGTGTTTGTGTGTTTGTATGTATCTATATATGTGTGTTGTAAATGTGTGGTATTGCCAAAATTAATTTGTAAAAGAGCTCTATTTAATTGGCTTAAGGTGCACTTATGAAACCGTGCACCTCAGATTGGGACTTGAACCCATGTGCCAGGACTCGAACCCAGCCAAAACCCGGTCTTCCAACTGAGATCACACACCTGGTTTCAGGACTTAATGAAGCTCAAGTTCTTGATGTCTCATCACAGAAAGAATTCAGTGAGAGACAAAGTGATAGGTAAGAAGTGGATTTATTTAGAGAGAAACATACTCCACAGACAGAGTGTGGGCCATCTCAGAAGGTGAGAGTGACACCAGCCTATGGGGCTGTCAGTTTTTATAGGGGTGGGTAATTTCATAGGCTAATGAGTGGCAGGAGTATGCCAGCTACTTTAGGAAGGAGCGGGGATTTCCAGGAATTGGGCCACCACCCACTTTTGGATCCTTATGGTAGGTCTTGGAACTGTCATGGCGCCTGTGGGTGTGTCATTTAGCTTGCTCATGTGAGGGTATACTGAGGCTCAAGGTCTAGTGGAAGTCAACTCGTCCACTATCTTGGACCCATTTGGTTCTAATCAGTTTATGTCATATCCTCGGGCTATGTCATTCTTTCAAATGTTGTGCCCTGCCTCCTTCCCTCCTGTTTCATTTATACATATACTCAGAAATATAAAGGAAGCTGTCCAGAATGAATTTCAGGTTCATATAATCTGGGAAATATTCAGCATTGAATTAATATCTGGTATTAAAGTTAGCTTAAGATTGTTGTTTTAATTAATACAGACATGTCTTTAGAGCCATCAACGTTAAGCATAATACTTTTATTATACTTAGGTTTATTAGAAATCAAATAAGATCTTATTATTCCTGTTATAAAGTTTGTCAGCAAGGAAAATAACTTGATATGATGAAACTTTTAAGTAAATAAAATAGAGGTAAATGAGAAGAGCTTTTTGGCAAACTCTTTAGGAATAATTATGTTTTGGGAATGTCCATCTAAAATAGTATCTGCAGATTTTGGTAACCTGAAACTTTGGAGTTTTGCTAAATTAAGTTAAGCTTTCTGAGAGGCTGTTCCTGGGTTATAATAATCAATTTGGCTCAAATAATATTTTCCATTTTTTTTCTTAGATTGACTAATTTTTTCATTGACAGTAGATAACAAAACCTCAAAGACAATTAACTGGACTAGAATAATGGGTACACTATAGTTTTCTACTGAAAATTTTTTATAGTCATCCCATTTTAATCGAAGATAATTACAGTGAAACTAATTTGTAAAATAAATAAGTCTAGTCTTATTAAAGTTGGATTGTTAACATAAATGTAGTAAGAATTGTCATTATATGCATAGTTTTAAATATGACATTTCGGGGCTACAGCTTTCATAATGTCCAAAGGGCTTTATTGGCTCCATAGAGTCAACCTTAAAAAGTTCTTTAAAACTGTCTGGTAATAAGGTGAGAAATGGAATATTTCCTGCCATATCAGTAAAGAAAGGATGTCACGGTCATCAGCAATTGCAGCCCTCCAATGGGAGCCCTGAGGAAACTCAGGATATGAAAACACAGGATACTGGCCCCAGAGAGCTGAGGTGAATATCAAAGGAATGATTTCAGTGAGCCCAGATTCTTGCATCTTCCCATACATAGAAAAGCGCTAAATTCCTTAACTTGGGATATGTGGTTTTCTTTAATTTCCAAGAATCTTTTGATGTTCCCCACGACCTGCCCTTTGTTGCAAAACTTCTAAATAACCTGGCTCCCCCCCCCCTTCCCTCCTCGGAGCAGTTGTCTCAGGGTTACTTGAGAGGCTGCCCCCCTGGCTTAAGTCCTAAAAATTTCTGCCAAATAAAACATAACTCAACTTTTAGGTTGTGAATAATTTTTTAAGTCCACAAAGGAATCTCATATTAGACCTTTAAAGTCTCTTTAGGCTAAGAAGCTAAGTCAAGGACTTGTCTAATTGTGTCCTATTACAAGGAGAACAGATTTTTATTGTTTATATAAATACTTGTGTTGCCATGAAAAATAAGGATATTTAACAAGAGCTTCTGAATTCTGGAGGGATCAGATAGGGAGAAAAAGATAAATGTTTCAACTTTGTTTACAAAAGTATACTTTATTAAATCGCTGTAAGTTATAGGTAGCTTACGAGACAGGAGAAGAGGTCCTTTAAATCTGGAAAACAAAACATGAAAGAACCAGCAATGTTTAAATTAAATCATAAAAGTGATAATCATCTTCATCAGTTCATTCAGTCTCCTGTTAATTCTTGATTTGCTTCATCTTGGGTTAGCAGCTTTATGAATCAACCAGTTTTCATTAGAGTTTTATAAAGTCTTACCCAGTTCAGTGTTACGATCTTAAAGTTATCAGAAACGTATACTTTAGAGTACTTGTTTAGGACTCGGCGCTTTCACTGCTGGGGCCCGGGTTCAATCCCTGGTCGAGGAATTAAGATCCCGAAAGCCACCCAACGTTGCCAGAAACAAGACGGGGGTGGATTCCCTGGTGGTCCAATGGTTAGAGTACTTGTCAGGGTCCTTTCCATGAATCTCTTTGAAGATGAAGCATTTTTGCCTGTAGTTGACTGTAAGTGCATTCAGAGAAGCATAGACAATAAAAAATAACTGTCTGTGAGTGACGAAAGACTTAAAAACAGCCATGGTTAAAATTCACCAAAAAATTGATGCAATTGAGAAGCAAATTGTTATTTTTGTGATGTATAATACTATAAAATAATAACGGAAATTATGACTGATAACATTACAGCAGGACATATCAAATTTTTAGGAATTCCATATAATTTCTGAATTACTTACATTAATAATATACAACCATGTAAATAAAATCTAAGAAAGTAAATAAAATCTAAGAAAGTTAAACATTAGTTTTTGTTTCCCATGTAACTTAACATATCAAATAAGCCTAATAAATTAACATTTCTCTTTTATAAGGAGAGAGAACAACACTTTTGAAATCTTCCAGGCACCCTCTGGAAAATCCCAAAGTTAGTTTGAGGTCAAAAAGACTTCACTCAGAATTTGATTTTGGGAAGTGTGTCAAAAATATCAAAATGGGGCTTCCCTGGTGGCACAGTGGTTAAGAATCCACCTGCCAATGCAGGGGACACAGGTTCGAGCCCTGGTCTGAGAGGATCCCACATGCCGCGGAGCAACTAAGCCTGTGTGCCACAACTACTGAGCCTGCGTTCTAGAGCCCATGAGCCACAACTACTGAGCCTGCATGCCACAACTACTGAGCCTGCACTCTAGAGCCTGTGAGCCACAACTACTGAGCCCATGTGCCACAACTACTGAAGCCTGAGTGCCTAGAGCCTGTGCTCTGCAACAAGAGAAGCCACCACAATGAGAAGCCCAAGCATCACAATGAAGAGCAGCCCCCTCTCGCCACAACTAGAGAAAGTCTGCGCACAGCAACGAAGACCCAATGCAGCCAAAAATAAAAATAAATAAATAAGTAAATTTAAAAAATAAAATAACTTAAAAAACAGAAAGGTCAAAATGTTTAAGACACTTGATCAAATAGGATCACAGGTCACTGTGAAACAACACTTACTCATTCAACCAAAGTGACAATTAAAAGATTTCAAAGGCAAATACAGAAAGTTATATACAACTGACCCTTGAACAACATAGAAGCACAACCCTCCATGCAGTGAAAAATCCACATGTAACTTTACAGTTGGCCCTCCAAATCTGAGGTTCTGTATCCTTGGATCCAACCAACCTGGAATCGTGTAGTACCTATCTACTGAAAAAAATGTGAGTATAAGTGGACCCATGCAGTTCAAATCCATGTCGTTCAAAGGTCAACTGTAGTTGTAAAAAACCCTAGCTTTTTTAACAGAGAAGACTCAGTTTTCTTAAGTAATCAGTCTTGATAAAGACAACATGAAGCACAGGAAATTATTTTCATAAACAACAGAATCTTTGTTTTCTAGGCAGACTACTTGAAAAGTAAAGAAAAACCTTTCAGAGTCTTACCAAGAGCAGACTGAGTCTAATAAAACTTTGTCCTTTTAGCAGATGAAGGAACATTGTTTTAGTTTTACATAAGTACACTATTTATTAAAGCTTGTTTTTAAAAAAACCTTATAATATATCTATTCAATTTTAGCCAGATTTGACCTCACACATAAAATTTATTTTCCATAAACCTTCTGAAATTTTCTATATCCATTTAGGTTTTGTCTTATTTTTTTTTCTTTTCTTATTCTGGAACAACCAGTCATTTTTTTTTTAGACAACATTGCTCTCTTTTCCCTTAACAAAAACACATCCTATATTCCTTGCATACTCTTCATAAAAAAATATATCCCATTTTCTTCCCATACGTTGTATGCAGAGTTGTTTCCCTTTGCTAAGTTTAACTATTACTAATCTTTCCTTCCCAGTGAAAACTAGGAAGCAGGCAGTTGTGAACTGTTTATCACATATTAACATCCTGTAGTAAATTAGCAAATGTATAAATACAATCATTCCTCCGTGTCGTGTGTCCTCGGGGGAATGGTTCCAGGACCCCCGTGGATACCAAAATCAGCAGATGCTCAAGTCCCTTATATAAAATGATGTATATTTGCATGTAACCTACACACATTCTCCTGTATACTTTAAATCATCTCTAGACTACCTGTGATACCTAATACAATGTAAATGCCATGTAAGTAGTTGCCAAAATGTGGCAAAATCAAGTTTTGCTTTTTGGAACTTTCTGGAATTTTTTTCTGAATATTTTCAATCCACAGTTAGTTGAATCCATGGATGCAGAACCCAAGGATACACGGTGCCAACTGTACCTAATTATAAAAATGTATACTTTTTAGAAACATGTTTTTCATAGCATACTTTTTTTAATGTGGCAAATGACATATTTATTAACAGACCCAGATACCCATTCTCTCTATAAAAATTAAAAAGCCAAAAGTAGATAAACTTATCTTTATGTTTAGTGATCAACATCTCAGTATACTATCTTATTTGGATATGACCTAGATATTCAAAGTATATCCATTATTTAGTTAAACTTAGTAAAAACTTTTATCTTATTTAAATTTATTTAAATTATTTTTTCTTAACAGTTATGCTTAGATTAGACATCAAACAGCTAACCATCATCTTAAGTTATTTTTCTGGCTGACAATTTTGTAATATAGAGATAGCATGAGCTAATTTAACTAGTAAACCCAGGTAGAAAAAGTTGTATGTTTGTGCTATACTTAATGCTGACAATTCTGAAAACATGCCTGTTCTATTAAACTAACAAACTTAAACTAGTTTTTATTTATCCAAGATTATCCCAGATCATGTGAACTTAAAAAATATTTGAGTTAGATTCTATATTTCTGTTTTTTACGAATACTTCATACGAGCACTTAGTCTTCTTTTAGCCAATTAAATAGAACGCTTTTAAAATTATCACATATACATAATATAGATACTTACATAGGTAAACATATTGACAGACACAAACAGAGACCTTATAGCTTTTATTTAAAAATTTTAGGGACTTCCCTGGTGGTCCAGTGGGTAATACTCCCCGCCCCCAATGCAGGGGGCCCAGGTCGATCCCTGGTTAGGGAACTAGATCCCTCAAGCATGCCACAAGGAAGATCCTGTGTACCGCAGCTAAGACCCAGCACAGCCAAAATAAATAAATAAATATTAATAAAAAATAAAAATTTTAGCCATGTCACAGGTACAATAATACAAAACCCAAAAGAATAGCTGGATCCAAATTGTGTTCCTGGCCACTGGACTAAGCTAAGTTTACCTCCTCAGATGACCAAAGTTTTTTGCTAAAGATTGTTGTTTGTATGCTGTAAGGATTCTTTTAGAAAAGCTAGTTTTGGAAACATTCTGTCTTTTAGAAGCTTCTGCATACCAAGCAAAGAATGCATTCTATTGTCTCTGAGAAGTTTGAGATCCTCTTTTCAGGTAGACTTGTCTAAGTTGAAGTTTCCCCTAAAGTGGCCATTACAATTCCAAATTATCCAAAAGTTCACTCATTTTCCAAAAAGGCACAAGTTCCTGGTCCATAGTGGGTATACATATAGGAAATAGGAATTTTTGAGGACAGTGGAGCAAGAGTTTTAGACCAGGTAGAACCCATCTTTGCCTTTGGATTCCCTAAAACAGATCATCTACAGGAAGCCCTGTAATCCTACTGCTCCCTAAAACCCAGGGAATCACAGGTTTCTCCCCTTACAGACAAAAGGGTGATTTACCAAGAAGCTTCAACAAACAAAATACAGGTATGCACAATAAAGTCAGAGAGTTCAAAACTCAAAGAGCATGAAGCTGGGACCCAAGAGAAACCCTTACCCTCTGAAACCATAGTGGAATACTTGCTTGCCTCTTCCTAGCTTCCAGTAGTTTACAGCAATCTTTGGTGTCCCTTGGCTTGTAGACGCATCTCTCCAGCCCTCCACCTTCACATGGCCTTTTTGTGACACCAGTCACATTGGATCATGAGCCCATCCTACTGCAGTATGGCTTCATTTAACTTAACTAATCATATCTGCAATGACCCTACTTCCAAATAAGGTCACATTCTGAGGTTCTGAGAATCAGGACATCAACATATCTTTGTTGGGGGGACATAATTCAGCCCATAACACAAGTCTAGAGGAAGAACAGTTACTTCAAGGAGGAGGATTGGAAGAATCTGTAGGAGAATGGGCCCAAGAAAGAGGTGGTAGATGGTGGGCCCAAGCAGGTTGGGGAGAGGGAATAGCAAGCATCTCAATTTGGCTTCAGTGGACATTTGTCAGGAGGGTGGATGGAGAGGATGATGGAAGGTGGATTGTGCCAGCTCACGCAGGGCACTGGATGCCCGGGAGGCTTAATGATGATGGTGTTTTATTCAATGCTGTATGCCAGGCACTTTGTTACCTATTTAATGTTGACAGGCTTTACCTATTTTATGTTAACGTATTAAATCCTCCAAAAAGTCCCATAAAGTATTGTAGAAGCAAAATAATATATGTAGTTCCTCTCTTTGAAACAAAAAAGTGTGAAATCAGAAATGTGGACTTTTGTTTTATTAAAACGAGAAAGAGTGAAGCCCAAAAGTACTTTACTTGTTCAGGTACTGAGGCTTCCCATCTCTAACCCCATTCTCTCTGCTGCCACCCCCCACAGAAGCAGGACAACCTGAACGCTTCCTTTCTGAGCCTCCTGCAGGCCTGGCCAGTGGCACTTAAGGCTCTTCCTGGAATCTTCCTCTCTGTGATACAAAAGGAATAAGAAGAACCCCCTGTCTGGTGCTTACCTATCTCCAGAAGGCTTGCAGACAGCTTATAATAAAAATAAACCCCTATCTCAGCAGTTTTCACCGTACGTTCTCCAGAACCCTGTGTGACCCAAGACCTTTTCAGATGGCTTGCAGGGTGGAAACTGTTTTCACAATAACACTAAAATGGTATTTGCCTTCACTATATTGACATTTGCCCGAATGGTACAAAAGCAACAGTGGGTAAAACCACTGGTACAACCTAAATCAAGCCAGTGGCACCAAACGGTACTTAGTAGTAACCATATTCCTCACTTACATGCATTCACACAGTTTAAAAAAAGTGTTTCACTTAAGAATATTCATGATGATGCTGTAAGAGTTATTAATTTATTAAATCTCAAACTCTGAGTACAAGTCTTTTGCATTCTGTACGACAAAATGGGAAGTTTGCATAAAGCACTTCTGCTGCATACCAAAATACTATGGTTTTCTTGAGGAAAAACACTGTGCAATTGTTTGGCTAGCAAGCCAAACTAGCCAATTTTTCATGGAACATCATTTCTTCCGGAAAGAACAATTGGCAGATGAACTGAATATTTAGACTTGGGCATTTGGCAGACATTTTCTCAGAAATGAATAAATGGAGCCTATCGATTCAAGAAAAACAACTGACATTACTTGTTGCCTGTGATAACATTCAATCTTTCAAGCAAAAATTAAAATTTTGAAAAGCTTATACCCAGAGCCATGAGCTCAACAGGTTTTCAGTCATTAAAACACTTGAGAGCTTGGTGGTGATATTAACAAATGTGATTTGCTTCATGTTGTATAATAACTAGGTCAAAATTTGGAAGTTCTGTTTAACTCAGTGAACCAATATTTTCCAAGTGGTCAATGCATAGTCATATAAATCCATGCACAGATTTACCATGCACGGATCTGTTCAAAGTACAAGATGCTCTAATTGACTGTAGTGTAACAGAGGATAAAAAGTCCATCGATAAGATTTCAGATTGCACGTCGCAGCTAACTTTTAAGAAGCTACCACTTGTCAAGTGTTGGTGTAGTATCAAAGAAGAATATCCGCAACTATCTGAAGGCTCTAAAAATTCTCTTCCCTTTTCAAACTACAGATCTACATGAGGTTGGATTTTCTTCATATACTTCAACCTAAACAACCTATCACAGCAGATTGAATGCCAAAGTAGATATCAGAATCCAGCTATTTTTTATTAAGCCAGACATTAAAGAGATTTACAAAAAGACACACAGTGACGCTCTTCTCCAAACAAAATAATTACTGGTTAAACATCATTTTTGTAAAAATATGTGAGTTAACATGTAATGGGTTTATTAGTGTTATTTTAATTGAATTAATATGTAAAAAAAATTAAGTTATTATTTTGAATTTCTCATACAGTAAATAGTAATACTTCCAACCCACATGAATGAAAGATCTTTGTCATCCTCAATAGTTTATAAGAGTATAAAGGATCCCAAGAACAGAAGTCTGAGAACACTGCTCTTGTTCAAGGTCACTGCTGGCAGGAGGTATCTGTTATGTGCCACAGAAGCATTCGTGTTTGTAAGCGGTGTTGGAAATACCTTCTCTTCTGCTAATCAGAGAAGCTAAAGAATACAGATTTTTGATGATCCAGGGCTAGTCATGATGAAGTAAACAACTCTACTAATCGAATTGAAGAAATAGAAATAAGACTTAGTTTAACTATACTCTCTTGTTCCAAGGACACATTTTTCTGCTGTGATGACTTTCCCCTTCATCTTAAAGAGATCCACGTGTTTCTGCTATTTCCACCTGTACACAAACCTTTAACGTCTGTGTGGTTGTCTAGGAATTGTGAACTGTATTTTACAGAATTATGTTAAGTTACAAAATACACCTGGTATAGATGATATTGATTGCTTTAAAACCACTCCTTAATTGCTTCAGATATCATTACACTGAGGCTGGACTTTCTGGGCTCCTGACACCATTTCCCAGGCCCCATGGGCCTGACCTCAGCACCCACCTGCTAGCAGCACCTGTGCCTCCCCTCTGCTCCCAGGCGAGCCTTCATGTCCACTCTAGGCCATGCTGCCCATTGAGAGCACTTTCCTCACTTCCAACGTGCTCGGTGATTCTTGGTCTTTCTATTTCAAGATAACTGTAATCTAAATAGGATTTGGAGATGGTTCAAGGCAGAGAAAAAACAGGAAGAAAAGTTGTGACTCCCCAGGAGCATGGGTGCCCCATGCTCAGTGGCCAAGCAGAACTGAGGGTCCTCACACCGATTCACAGCACAGAGGGGAACCCAATGAACCAGAAGTCTCCCCACAGCCTCGGGGAACCCCCGACAGTGAGGGCCCCTTCCCCTGGGGACTCGACTTGGATAAGCCAATGCACCCAGTCAGGTTTCTCCACTCACATTTTCTCTTTCCGATTTCATGTTATCTTTTTTTAACTTGTCTATTTCTATTAGTTGGTTTAAATCCCTTCTGTAGTGAGGAGGGAGGGAGATGACTGGTCTGTGAGCTTGCTGGTGACTTAATAAAGAGCCGGCAGATACACACTACTGTATATAAAATAGGTAAACAAGGACCTACTGTATAGCACAGGGAACTATATTCGATATCTTGTAATAACCTACAAAGGAGAAGAATCTGAAAAAGAATATATATATATATAACTGAATCATTTTTGCTGTACACTTGAAACATTGTAAATCAACTGTACTCAGTTTGGGCAGGGATGGAGAGAAGTATATCCAGATCTCACTTTTAGCATGCACTAAGAATCCCCATTTCACCAACCTCTCAGGTCTCTGCTGAGGGCTCTTTCAGACAGACATTGGGAGAGCAGTTGGCCTGACTAGGGTGAGTAAGAACAGGAAGCTTGAACACAACAGCTACAATGTTTGCTCTCACTCAGCCCTCACATCCACCTATGGACGAGGCTCTGTGTCCGTCCAAACTCGGAGGCCTCAGGAGCTAGCATTTGAATGAGAAAACCATAAAACTCTTAGTCCTGCTCATCTTTTTATCAACATCCAACACTAAGCAATCATACCCAGAAGCCAATGACATCCACCATTAAGGAAAATTGTCTTCAAGTCTTAACTAACAAAGTCAAAGACAAAGGCAAATGTTTTTTGTAAAATCTTCTCAGCCCAACCTCTGACATGTAGGGACAACAGCACCTGGCAGCTACCGATAGCTTCTGGTATTCTTTCTGGCCCCTCCATGGATTTTTTTCTTATCTCATCCACGTGTCTCTTTAAGCTTTTACTGTAAAGAAGAAAAGGGATTTGGAAAACCACACAAGACAAATGTGCAGCTTAAGATAAACACCCCCACAGAGGCCACGACACAGCTTGGTGGCAGCCCAGGGATGCCCACCAGGCCTCTCTCCCTTCCCAGGAAGGAGACAGAAGTGTCCTGGTGTCCCGCTGGCTCAGGGACTGCTTGCAAGGGGAGGGGGTGCTCCTCCTATGCCCCCTGGGCCTTCCAGGGGCCCAGCGTGCTTGTCCATCTTCCCGCTGGCCACACCGAGAAGGGAGGATGCCATCCACTGTTAGAACAAACATGATTTTGGGGCTCAGTGTAGCCATGCAGCGAGCGCCATCCTGACACACTGGCAGAGGGTGGATCTCGGGGTCTGGCGAGAAAAAGGAGTCCAGTGGCTCTTGGAGGCAGCGGGATGGCCTCAGACCAGCTTTAGAATAATGGACGTTGGTAGGGCAATGGCTACACAACTAAAAATATGAGTTTCCCAACTTGCTGCCTTTAACTCGTGCAGGAATAAGAGTTACTAACCTAGTGCAGTAACCAGACTCTGACAATAGTTGCCTGTAGGCTGTCTCCAGGCCCGAGCTGGGTCTCTGCCGGGGCTCCCACCAGCTGGGTCCAGGACCCAAAGTTAGGAGACGCCTCATTTTCTTCATCTTCTAAGCCTCAAGGTAAGTTTTTCTGGAAGACACTTGACCAGCTGTTCTTAATTGATAAGGGGCTTAAGCTGCCCATATGTTGTTGATGCAGGGATACTATCTGACACATTTTTATCCCAAATTACAGCTCTTGTAAACTACGCTCCTTTTTTTAAAAAAAGAGAAATCACATGCATCTGCCTTTCGGTTTTCTGGCATGATGAGCCTTGCACTTGCTACAAGTGCCAGCTTAAGACAGTGTCATGGTTAGACGGTGAACGCTGCAAAGGCGGCTGCCCCCTGCTGGGGGCCATGGCCTCTGTGGGGACATTTCTCCAGCTGAGCCACCTTTACAAACTTGCCTATTTCAAAGTCATATCCAAACACAGTCTACAAGGTTGCCGGAGAGCAGCTCGGAGATGACATCACCCCTAATTAGCAGCTGAGAGAGGAGGGCATGAAAAACAGGACGATGCAGGTACAGGGAAAAAAAGATGCTCGAAATAATTTCTATCCTATTAAATTGTTGAGGCTGAAGTCCAATTGGTCTATTTTGTCATTTAGGATCTCTGTTGCCTTATTGATTTTCTGTTTGGAAAATCTGTTCATTGATGTCAGTGGGGTGTTAAAGTCTCCTACTATTATTGTATTCCTATCAGTTTCTCCCTTTATATCTGTTAGTATTCATTTCATTTATTTAGGTGCTCCAGTATTGGGTGCATATATGTTAATGAGTATAATATCCTCTTCTTATATTGATCCCTTTATCATTATATAATGTCCTTCTTTGTCTTTATGGACTTTGTTTTAAAGTCTATTTTGTCTGATATGAGTATTGCCACCCCAGCTTTCTTGTCATTTCTATTTGCATGAAATATCTTTTCCCAACCCCTTTCAATCTGTGCATGTCTTTCACCCTGAAGTGAATCTCTTGTAGGCAACATATTGTAGGTTTTTGTTTTCTTTTTTTTTTTTAATTTTGATTTTAGAGTATTTTATATTTTTATTTATTTATTTATTTGGATGGACATAGTGGTTCTTTTTTATTTATTATTTATTTATTTATTTATTTTTGGCTGTGTTGGGTCTTCGTTTCTGTGCGAGGGCTTTCTCTAGTTGTGGCAAGTGGGGGCCACTCTTCATCGCGGTGCGTGGGCCCCTCACTATCGTGGCCTCTCTTGTTGCAGAGTACAGGCTCCAGACGCGCAGGCTCAGCAGTTGTGGCTCACGGGCCCAGTTGCTCCGCGGCATGTGGGATCTTCCCAGACCAGGGCTCGAACCCGTGTCCCCTGCATTAGCAGGCAGATTCTCAACCACTGCGCCACCAGGGAAGCCCATAGGTTTTTGTTTTCTTTAATCCAGTCTGCCTTCTGTCTTTTGATCAGGGCATTTAGTCCATTGACATTTAAAGTAATTATTGATAGATATGTACTTATTGTCATGTTAAACCTTGTTTTCCAGTTGATTTTGTAGTTCTTCTACAAAACTTATTTTTTGTTTTTCCTTTTGTGGTTTGATATGGTTTTCTTTTTTATTATGCTTGAGTTCCTTTTTGGTTTTTGTGAATCTATTGTATGTTTTTGATTTGTGGTTACCTTGGTTTTCAAGTATGTTGACCCTTAACTATATCTACTTGCTTTAGACTGATAATACAAGTTCAAACACATTCTAAAAGATCTACATTTTTTATTCCCCTCCCTCACGTTTTTGTGATTTTGATGCCCTATTTTACATCTTCATGTTCATCCTTTTGCTGTTAATTGTAGTTAAAATTGTTTTTACAAAAAATTTTTTATTGTTTTTGAATCTATTTACTGGCCTATTTAAGTGATCTTCAATCCTTTTACATATTTGACTTTCCTATTGTGATTTTCCCTTTCCTATAGATTCTTGCTTCTTTTCTTTTTAGAGAAGACATTTCAATATTTCTTTTAGGGTAGGTTTAGTATTGTTGTATTAGTTTAGTTTTTGCTTGTCTGAGAAATTCTTTATCTCTCTTTCTATTCTAAATGATAATCTTCCTGGGTAGAGTATCCTTGGTTGCAGGTTTTTCTCTTTCAGGGCTTTGAATATATCATGCCACTCATTTCTAGCCTGCAAAATTTCTGCAGAGAAATCAGCTGAGAGCCTTATTGGGGTTCCCTTGTAACTGACTCTTTGTTTCTCTCTTGCTGCCTTTAGAATCCTCTCTTTATTTTTAACTTTTGCCATTTTACTTATAATATTTATGTCTTGGTGTGGGTCTGTTTGGGTTCATCTTGTTTGGGACCCTCTGTGCTTCCTGTACCTGGATATTTGTTTCCTTCTTCAAGTTTGGGAAGTTTTCAGCCACAATTTCTTCAAATACATTTTTGATCCCCTTCTCTCTCTCTTCTCCTTCTGGAACTCCTATTATGTGTAGGTTTGCATGCTTTACATTATCCCATAGATCTCGCCTGTTGCTTTCATTTGTTTTTCATTTGTCTTTCTGTGTGCTGTTCTGATTGGGTGATTTCCATTATTCTATCTTCCAGATCACTTATTTGTTCATCTGTGTTATTTAGTTTGCTATTCACTGCTTCTAGATCGGTTTTTTATCTCAGCAATTGAGCTGTATAATTTTGATTGGTTCCGTTTTATAGTTTCTAGTTCCTTGTTACAGTGATCTGCATTTCTATCGATAATCTTTCCTATTGCCTTTAGCGTTTGCATTACCTCCTTTTTGAACTCAGGGTCTAGTAGACTGGTGAGGTCTGTTTCATTATTTGTTCTTTCATGGGATTTCTCTTGTTCCTTTAATTGGGAGTGGTTCTTCCGCTTTTCCATTTTACTTAACTTCCTCTGCCTCTATGACTTTAGGAGAAACAGTTATCTACTGTGGTCTCGAAGGGGTGTTTTTATGTGGGACCATCCCTGTGTAGACTGTGTGAGTCCCATATTTTTGGAATGGATGCCAGCTACATCTCTTCTCAGTGTGTGCTGGCCATTATCCCCTTGATAGTGGGTGTAATTGGTGTTGTGGTGTCCAGAGCCAGCACTGGATGTTTGGCAGGGCCTCCTCTTTGCTCCATGGCTATCACAGCCCTGTTGGGGGCGGGCTCTGCTCCCCAGTTACTGGAGTAGAAGCCCTGAGGATTGGGTTCAATTCAGCTCTGTTGCCCTTGACTTCACGCTTTGTCCCAAAGGAGGTGAGTGCTGAAGCAAGTGAGGTCCCTGTGGTCACAGCAAACCTATTCAACACCTGTGCAGAAGTCCATGGCTCTGCCCAGAAGCAGCCCAAGGTCACATCCCTTTCTCCATTGCGTTTCTCCTAGACCTAGTGCTAGGCTGGCGCTGGGGGCCAGAGCGCTGTAGCTGCAGGAGTTGAAGTGGTTGTGCTGCCGCCTGGGACCTGGGCTGCCTCTGTGTCTGCTGTCTCCCAGGACCTGTTCATTCCAGCTCCGGCTCCAAGCCATAGTGTGGGGTGGGCGGGACCGGAGCACTCCTGCCAGGAAAGGAACTGCTGCATAGTCCTCCCCAGAGGCTGTCCGCCCAAGACGTGCGTTTCTGTGGTACCACCCAGTGTGCACGCCGGCAAACTCTGCCACTGCTGGACCTGTGCCCCACTGTGCACATGCTGACAATGGGCTCCAGTGGAGGACCACACCCACCATTCGTACACTGGCAATGGGCTCCGAGGTTGGGACCATTACCACACCCCAGGCCCTCCAGGCTGTCTCTGCACAGCTAAACCAAGTTTTCTCCCAGGGCCCGTCCACCTGAGACTCAGTGCCTAGCTGCTGCTGGCACTAGCAGTCCTACCGGGCATGCATTTCAGGCTGGGAAGTGCGGCAAGGTGGCGGCCAGTCTCCCTCCACCCTGATCGCTAGCAAGCTGACACGCATGCACTCTTTGAGAGCAAAGTTCAGACCCCTCCAGCCCCTCTATCTGTCCCAGCGGACCTCCCAGCAGGCAAGGCGGGTCCCTAGGGAGAGTGCCTGTCTGTGTGGACTTTCCCTCCTATGTGCTCATCCTCTTACCCAGGGTCCTACTGTCTCTCAGAAAGACTTGAGTTCTTGGGACAGGACCAGGAGTGGACAAGATGCCTGGGATTGCAGCACCCACTGTGCTATCAGACTATAGCTAGAGTCAATCATGGAGGAAGGCAGAGGCGGCCCTGGAGTACTACACCTCATCACCCCGCCCCTTCTAAGAACCTTCAGTTATGGGAGGTAATCCATTCTCGTTCGAGCCAATGTTTTCTATCACTGTTGCAGAAAACAATCTGTGCGGTGTTTTGTCTAAAATTTCTATCTTGTGTAAGGTATTTTGGCAGATACTTTTCCTACTGTATGTGATGAAATCACAGGGAGAAGAGGCAGTTCAGAATCATGATTCGACAGGTGGTCTAGTCGGACCTGCAGAGCCTTCGCCCCTTCCTGGTTCACTCTGGTGGGGGTCACACCCACTCCCTGTGACAGCCCCTTAAAGAAGCCCCTACTGGGGTAATCAGCCCATTTTAAAGGTGGAGATCTGAAGCCTGACTACCACGCCCTGAGCAACAGGGCATGAAGGCAGAGATGCGTCCTCCGTTAGGACATGAAGAGCTGACTGTTCAAACGATTTCTTGCTAAGAGATGATTAGTTTCCAATGAGAGATCTAGAGTTCCTCATGTACATTACAGTAACTGTTGGCTCAAGGCACCTATGTCTGCTCTCTCCACAGACTTCCCAGCTACAGGGTCCTTCCAGCCTCTAAGAGCACGTGGTGAATGGCTGGCAGTCTCTGGTTGTCATTTCCCTGTAACCCCCACCACTGTTACACACACACACACACACACCACACACACCACACACACACACACACACACACCCACCACCACACACACCACACCACACACCCCACACACACACCCCACACACACACCACACACACACACACACACACCACACACCACACACACACCACACACACCACACACACACACCACACACACACCACACACACCACACACACCACACACACACACACACACACATCACACACCACACACCCACACACACACACACACACACAGGGACCCGAGCTACCTTCCCTGCACCCCCACACTGTTCACCACTTGTTTTGCCAGAACAGAACAAATATTCTTATGTGGTCATTTTGCCTACAGAGGATCCACTAAAACACAGGTCTCGTGCACCCCTCCCCCTGCCTTCCCCCCTGCAGAGATTTGGTCCACAGGCAATGGCTCTGTGAGCAGGGACCACTGTTTTCAGAAGAAGCCAATGGGCAGCCCCATAGACCTCGTATGTAACTACAAATGGAAATCCTCGTGACACCCTTGAATGAAGTAACAAAATGCACGGAGGGCTCTCTGACAGATCATGAATACGTGGCATGAGGAAGTTGGAAAGCTTTTATCAGTAAGTGCTGACCTCACAAAGAAGCCTGTAAGAGAATTAAAACAGAGACATACAAAGTGTGTGCGTGTGTATGTTAGAGAGAGAGGATACAGGACCAAAAGCAGGTGTAGCTCTACTGGCCCCTCTCTGGCGTGGCATGAGTACATTGATAGTGACCATTAATTATACTGCCTGAGATGCTTGTTGAGACCCAAAACTTCACCCTGCCCGTCTATCCCATCTCGAATTCTTGCCAGCCCTCACTGCCCACCCTCCAGTTTCTCTAACATAATAAGCCATGTGCTTTCTCACCCCAGGGCCTTTGCACATGCTGTTTCACTAACCCTCCTTCCCCTTCAGGGCTCTGCTTAAATGCCCTGTCCCAGCAAGTCCACCTTCAACCCCTGGACCCCATCAGGCCAGGTTAACTCATGCTGAGCACATTTCACACTGTGTAACCAATTAGCATAGTTGTATGTGTGGTATATCTTTTATAGTATATATAACCACATAGTGTGGCAGGATAGTTAGTGTTACTAGTAGTTTGAGTCTATCCTCCCCTGTGGGCTGCGCGCTTTGCGAGGAAGGGGCTGTGGCTCTCCTGTTCAGATTTGGGCCCTGGGTAACTGGCATGAACCTTCCATGTAAAAGTAAAAACCCACCCTGCCACTCACTGGGCTGAGAGGGCAGCCCCAGAAGACCAGCTGCAGAATTCATAAGAAAAGCACTTCTCACAGGACAGCTGTGCCCTGTCACGACAACACCCCCTGTGAAGGACTGCTGCTGCTGTTCCCACTGAGAAGCTTGAGTCTCTAAAATCCTAGACTGTCAGACACTTGCCGTTTGGAATGAAAGCTGTGAGAATGAAGCAGCCCATGATCCCCAAGGGACTTGGGTCTCTGACTCAGGGATGAAGCCCAGATGTACAACCCAGGTGCACAGCTTCACACAAGGGGTCTCTGGACACACGTTCTTGCAGTTCCCAAGGAGGTCTACACAGCTCTGCAGGGCAAGCCTACCAACCCACAGCTTCATTCCAATTTCACCTAAACTCCATCCTTTACAAATCCTAAAAAACTCTTTCCCTTTATTGGTAAAGATGCCAAAGACTCCTTTGGTAAGCAATCAGCTCACTGTAACAGGTCAATGAACCAGAGGCCAGTTTGGTCCCCGGAGGTCCCAGGTGAGAAGACACATTGATCTGAAACAGAGCGTGGTGCCTCCTGACAGCCGGTGTGTTGTTCACGTCCCCAGCACTTGGGCCAGTAGACTCCACGTGGCGACCAGGGCTGCAGCCTCTGTCTTCTCCAGGTTCAATCATAGACATTTTAAAAATTGAGATATACGTCACATACTGTAAATTCACCCTTTAAAAGTGAACTTTTATTTCAGTGGGGTTTTTAAAATATATTTACAAGGTTGTGCAATCATCACCACTATCTAGTTCCACAACATTTTCATAGTCCAAACACAGATCCCCAAGACCCCCTGAACAGTCACTCCCCATTCACACGCAGCCCCTGGCAACCTCTGATCTGCTTCCGGTCTCTATAGATTTGCCTATTCTGGACGTTTCATAGAAATGAAAACTTATGACGTGGCCTTTGTGTCTGGCTTCTTTCATTCAGTATAACGTTTTCAAGGTTCATCCAAGTTGTAGCACGTACCAGTATTTCATTCCTTTTGTGGCTGAATAATATTCCTCTGTATGGGTAGACTATATTTTGCTTATCTCGTCATCAGTTGATAGACACTTGAGTTTTTTTTTTTTTTTTTTTGCTATTGTGAATAATGCAGCTATGAACATTTGTATACAAACTATTGTGTGGACACATGTTTTCATTTCTCTTGGGTTTAAACCTAGGAATGGAAAGGCTGGTTCACGTGGTAACTCTGTTTACCATTTTGAGGAACTGCCAGACTGTTTCCCAAAGCAGCTGCACCATTTGCATTCCCACCAACAGTAAACGATGGTTCCAGTTTTTCCACATCCTCACCAACACTTGTCGTTTTGACTAGAGCCACTTTAGTGGGTGTGGAATGAGTGTGACTATATTACTCTTGAGTAAATAGGTTTCCCCTCTTACTATCATACCAAAATTCAAATGTCCCTTTAAGAACACACAATCCTGAGGCATAATCACAAGCATGTCCAAGTGCCCTTCATGCTGTGGCCTGAGAGCTGTGTATGTAGCGGATACGTGAAGCAGATCCAACCGCTTCCTACCTGCATGACCTTGGGCAAGTTATTTATCATCTCTCAGCCTGAGTTTCCACATCTATAAAATGGAGATGGTAATGTCTATTGGGAGGATTTAATGAGATATATATGTAAAGTCTCTAGAAAAGTGTCTGGAAAATAAGAAGCTACTGTGTTTCTCATTATCATTTTAATATAAATTGATACTACTGAGCTCCTATTAGCAATAGAGTGACTTAATTTGTTAGAGCAAATTAGAGAGACATAGTGATCCACTTACCATCATTTGATCTAACCAAGTGACCCACAATCCAGAGACAATCTCTAAAGACAGCTGGCCAGGGAGGGGCTAAGGCTCAGATATCTGTAATCGACCTCAAGTGTGGTGTTACAGGCTCCAACCAGCTGGGCAAGATGAGCACTTAGGATGAAGCCCGAAGGATAGAAAGTCACGCCACTGCATTCCCAGTGGTTTGCCGTAGCTCTCGGTAACCTCTTTCCTGGGGCCTCCCTTGGGAACCCCAAGATTGGCCTTGGGGGCTGTCCAGATAACACATTCAGGGCAAACCAGGCTTTCCAAAGCCCTTTCCGTTTTCAGTCTCCGATTCTTCCCTCCGCAAGGCGGACTCATTCCCTCATCTGTGGAGGTTTCTTACCCGCTCCAGGCCTGGTGACCTGTTTCTCCAAAGTTGTAACTGTTCAGACCCTCTCGTGGACGGTAAAGCGCCCATCTTGGTGACTACTGCAGTTTATCCAACCAGCACGAGAGGTGTCACCATGTCACAAGCTCACTAGCCTTTGACCCTCAGAGCGGAGCAGAGGCTCCACACACCTCGCCATCCTGTCTCACAAATCACGGGGGGGCCTGTGTGAGTCTTATTCACCCTGCCTAGGCTACCTCTCCCACGGTCTGGGCTGCTCGGGCAGCCCAGGGTCTCCAGATTTCTCTGTGGAGCCCTGTCTTCTACACCTCAGGCTACTCCGAGGGCAGCAGCTGCCCCTGGAGCCGGTTAGAAGTGCAGATTCTCGGACTTCCCTGGTGGTGCAGTGGTTGGGAATCCGCCTGCCAATGCAGGGGACACGGGTTCGAGCCCTGGTCCGGGAAGATCCCACATGCCACGGAGCAACTAAGCCCATGTGCCACAACTACTGAGCCTGTGCTCTAGAGCGCGTGAGCCACAACTACTGAGCCCTCATGCCACAACTACTGAAGTCTGTGCACCTAGAGCCCGTGCTCTGCAACAAGAGAAGCCACCGCAATGAGAAGCACGCCCACTGCAACGAAGAGTAGCCCCCGCTCACAGCAACTGGAGGAAAGCCTGCGTGCAGCAACAAAGACCCAACACAGCCAAAAATAAATTAATTAATTAAAAATAAAAATAAGTTTAAAAAATAATAACAATAATAAAATAAGTTTAAAAAAAAAAAGATACTAGGTTTAAAAAAAAAAAAAAAAAAGAAGTGCAGACTCTCAGGCCTCACCCCACACCCGCTGAATCAGAATCTGCATTCACACTCCAGGAGAATCGTGCTCTCAACCTAATAGTTTCCAACCAACTGACAAATCTTAGAGCAACGCCCTGGGCAGCTGTTCTGCTTAAACAGAGGCCTTTAGTCAGGAACATTCTGTTTTCTGGGTGCCGAGTCCTCATCAGCATATCAGCCTGCGGCCGTCACCTCTCCTCACTGGCCTCCGCAGCCGGTCTACTCTTCCTCCCACCTGTGTGCTCACCCTCAGTCCCCAGAGACAGGCCTCCACTGCCTGCACGCATGCACACTCACCCGCACATGCATATGCTAACACTACCCACGTGTTCACGTGCAGCACTTGCATACACTTTACACGTGGATGTGTACACACACACATGCACATCTAAACACATGCTCGCATACCCACTTGAACATGCAGAGACACACATGCACACTTGTGTGCATACTTACACACTTGTGAGCACACACAGGACCCTGTTCTCAATCTCTGGGACCAGCTGAGAGAGGGAAAAATAAGATTGATTCCAACATACATCAAGACTCTCTGTAAAACCTGTGGGTAAAATACACAGCCCTCTCTCCTGAGAAAGATCAGGATTTTTCAGCCCGACTTTTGAGAGCCTGTTTTGTAAATCTGTATCTATTGAGAAACAGTCAGTGGTCTGAATGAATGAAGATCAGCTGCATGCATGCTGACTGACAGGGTCAGGTCATGATCACGCTGGCAGGTGTGAGTTCGTGGAAGGACAGGAACCACCCCCTCTGCACTGCCCTCCAATAGGCAGGTGTCCACAACTGGAGAGACCCTTGACCTCAAGGTCTGCCCGTCATCTGTAAGATGAGACCACCCACCTATTTCAGTCTCTGCACAGGGTCCCTGCTGGCCCAACGGCAGAAATTGAGGCTCTCACAGTTCACTGGTCGAGGGCCCTTCACATCTGAACTGAAGCCCCCCCAAAAGTCACACTGAACTTATGGGGAGAAATGCAAGGGAGGCAGATGCCCACCTTTTTAAGGCATGGAATTTATTTTATGTACCAACGAACACATAGTACTTACCTGTACAGTTTACAGGACAGCAATGAGATGGACAACCATCTGTGTTAGGTTATGCTAGCGCCTCATCTGCACCGTCCACGACAGCAGATACAGGCCACACGTGGCTATCTATATTACAATGAAATAAAATTAAGAATTTAGTTCCTCAGCCCCACGAACCACATTTTGGGTGCTCAGAAGCCACGTGTGGCTACTGCATTGGGCAGCACAGACAGAACATCTCCCAAGGTTCTACCGGACAGCCTTGTCTTGGATGCTCAGTGCAAACTCAGCTTTCCATAGCACAGGCCTGATTGTTACTACAAGACACTCAAGTGGACCCATCTGTAAAATGGGAGTGATAATAATGCCTAACCGTCAGAAGAAGTTATTGTAAGGATTTTATATCTTATATATGAAACACACACACAGAGCAACCAAGTTCCCAGCACGTACACACATGGTGTTCTGTTGCCTGACAAATCTGAGTTACTGCTATGTCTTAGTCCACTCAGGCTGCTGGGTGGCTTACAAACAAGAGATCTGCTCGCAGTTCTGGAGGCTTTAAGTCCAAGATCAAGGCACCAGAAGGTGGGTGAGGACCTGCGTCCTGGTTCACAGATGGATGACTTACTGCTGTCCACTATCACATGGAGGAAGGGGCAAGGGAGATCTCTAGGGTCTCTTTTGTAAGGGCACTAATCCCAACAGGGGGCTCCACCCTCATGATCTAGTCACCTCCCAAAGGTCCCACTTCCTAATACCATCACAATGGGCCTCAGGATTTAACATAGGAATTTTGCAGAGACACAGCCTGTAGCACTATGGGCTCGAGCTTCTGCCAAGTGTCTTAATGCAGGCACACATGGTTCTCCCTGGAGTCCTTACTTTGTCAGATGTTAATAAGATATCTCTACTCTGTTAAAGGACTGAGGAAATCTAACTCTGAAATGCTTGCAACATTCCTGTCCTGCACAGGATTTCTCTGCCTTGGCTTCTTCCAAGATATTCTCCCGAAATCCAAAGCCAGAGCTGCTTTACCCTGGTAAGTTCTGCGTTGGCTTGTTACTCACTTGGAAAGGGTTTATTGCTCACCATTGTGTTGGTAGCCATCAGCAGACGAGGGGGTAAGTGATAACTGAGGGTCCATGACATCTCTCCACCAGAGTCTTCTCCAAGCCACAGGTTGCAAACTTCTCTTTCTAGGTCCCCCATCCACAAATCCAAACAACCTTTTATTCTTGAGAGACTTTCATTCAAAGATAAACTGGTAAAACTCATGTCTAGTAGCAACCACCAAGCAACTGTATTTCTGAAGACTTCTTTAGGATCAACTATCAAATGTGAATTTTTTTTAAAATTAATTTATTTATTTTTAGCTGCGTTGGGTTTTCGTTGCTGCCCGTGGGCTTTCTCTAGTTGTGGCGAGTGGGGGCTACTCTTTATTGCGGTGCACAGGCTTCTCATTGCCGTGGCTTCTCGTTGCGGAGCACAGGCTCTAGGAGCATGGGCTTCAGTAGTTGTGGCTCGCGGGCTCTAAGAGCGCAGGCTCAGTAATTGTGGCTCACGGGCTGTAGAGTGCAGGCTCAGTAGTTGTGGCCCATGGGCTTAGTGGTTCCATGGCATGTGGGATCTTCCCGGACCAGGGCTCAAACCTGTGTCCACTGCACTGGCAGGAGGATTCTTAACCACTGCGTCACCAGCGAAGCCCTCAAATGTGAATTTTAAAAGACCATCTCAAATTATCACAAAGTCACTGGGAGCAGGGGATGCACTTCTGGAGGAGGCTTTGCAATCCATCATGGCAGTGGGCCCTAGAGGACGAGAGGGATGGAGGCAGTGATTTATTCATTTAACCATTAATTCATTGTTGCTGTGATCAATTTTTCCAAAATAAAGACATTATTACCTAGGACAGATATTTGGCTTTATTCTTTTGTACATAATTTAGACAAGAATGTCGCTGATATTAAGAGAGACCAATACATCTACACGGACGTGAAATAAATCAAAGCAGTTTTGAAATGGCTACCACCCCAAGGTTTCTGAGACATGGGGCATAAAGAAAAGCACAGGCCAAGGTCAAAGCCACAGCTGCCACGAGCACAGAGGTGGATGTCGCCTGGTTGCCTCAAAATCTTATGTTCTTATGCTGTGCAAAGAAAGTAACCAGTTCCTAAGCATGAACATTCGTCTTCGTTACAGTGTAGGCATTCTTTTTAGGGCTTCAGTTTAACACTATAGATTCTCGAATACATGGCGCACACCGGGGGAAACAAAGCTCTCATGGCCAAGTGTAGTCGACATAACCTTGGGTTGCTCTCCCGTGTAAATGTGGCCATGTAAGAACGGAGAGATAGTCCTCTTGGAGACTGGAAGGTATCTCTCTTCCTTTTGCATCTGGACCCAACTGTCCTTCTTGCCTGGATCTTGAAGGAGCAAGCACATCCAAGCCTGCGAGGAGATGGGGCACTGGCAGTCACTGCCCTCAGGGTCAAGGCTGGGGCTGGCACTGGCTGACCACTAGCTTGTGAGTACAACATCCAGGCCAAGGAAACACCAGGAGAGCCGGGGCGGCTTGCAAAGGACATGCAAAATGCCCAAGGGGAATAGCGAGGTGTTCCCAGTTATGACTGCGAAGTGGGAATCCCCTTGCAATGACAGCAACTGGAACTGGAATCTGACGTGGAGAAACTCATAAAGTAGCACATGCGGAAGTGGTTAGGCAACAAAAATGCAAAAAAAGCAAGGCAATCTCTCTAGCAAAGAACTCGAATAGGAGAGACTTGTGAAATCCTCACAGATTCTTATCCCAAATAGCTTCCAGCAGGAACTCCCAGCTTGATACTCTGGTCCTCGAATAATCTCCCCCCTCTGAAGTGTTTTATTTGTTCTCCCTCAAAGTCCAGGTACCTTAGGCAGGAAAGGGTTAGACATCCTGTTTGCTCCCTTCTCTCGTCAGTGTGTCCACTTGTGCAAGGGTAGGAGGCAGCAATGAAGAAATGTACTGAGCCACACACATGTTCTGGCGGGGGAAGACATGCCGCCTGCCCACCAGCCTCCTGCCGGACTTTGATGAAACATTTTCCCACATGAATTTGCCCTGGTGTTGGGCTGACTTGTAGGATTGCCTCCATAGCTAATTTTTCCTCAAAAACTGCTTTCAGGGCTTCCCAGGTGGTGCAGTGATTGCGAATCCACATGCCAATGCAGGGGACACGGGTTCGAGCCCTGGTCCGGGAAGATCCCACATGCCGCGGAGCAACTAAGCCCATGCGCCACAACTACTGAGCCTGTGCTCTAGAGCCTGCGAGCCACAACTACTGGAGCCCACGTGCCACAACTCCTGAAGCCCACGCGTCTAGAGCCTGTGCTCCACAGCAAGAGAAGCCACCACAATGAAGCCCGCGGACCGCAACGAAGAGTAGCCCCCGCTTGCTGCGTGCAGCAACGAAGACCCAACACAGCCAAAAAAACAAAAACAAAAACAAACTACTTTCACAAAACCCCCTAGGACCACAAATGTACATGAGACTCACATTCTCCTGTCCCTCGCACTACCACCTGTGTGCTCTGACACCTGCTCCAGCCAACAAATGCAGCATCCCAGAGCACATGCACACAGGTGTGCACAAACACAAGTCTGCATTCCACCCCAAGGTGGACTCTGGAAGGTTCCTCACTGCAGTGGGCTGAGCTCTGATGGAGCGATGTAGTGGCGAGACTCGAAGGGTGACAAGAAGGCGTTCTCGACCCAGCCTGAGTGACCTGGGTCCACCTCTCCACTTGCCTTCGCTTTCTGAGGGCAGGCTCAGCCCCACAGCACGTAAGATGTGTTTAATTTCCAAACTAGCCTAAAGCAGAATATTTCCAGTAACGAGTCATTGGGAGTGAAAATAAAGTGTATAAGGTCTCATTCTCAGCTGCTTTTGCTTTTGGTATTCTTATCTTTTTGGTTT
The DNA here is from genome assembly GCF_009873245.2 of Balaenoptera musculus. NCBI lineage: Eukaryota > Metazoa > Chordata > Mammalia > Artiodactyla > Balaenopteridae > Balaenoptera > Balaenoptera musculus. Next base: position 18,417,901 of record NC_045790.1, on the reverse strand, counting down.
TGGTTTTTGGCTTTTCACACTCTCTTCTGGCCGCCTCTTCTGGTTCTGCCTTTCTCATGGGCCTACTCCCTCTTCCAGATTGAGCCTGCTCTCGGTCTCCGGAAGAATCAGACTGTCAGCATCAGAAGGGGCCACCTGGCGTCAAGGTGCTTCCTTTAGCTTTTGGTCAACCTGCAGGCCTCACAGCACCGACTCACCACCAACCACTGCTGCCCCGTGGTGCCCACATGCCACATGCGAGCATTCGCCCAAAGGGCGTCTCAGCCTGGGCCGTGAGCTGCCCAGCTCCACAACTATTAATACTTGTAGCTTTTTCTCTAGTTTTCTTGCCCTCCTCTCAGCCGTTTAGCAAGAGGATTCACTTGTGATGATGACGTTATGGTTCCCACCAGTTATTTTCCTAAATAGAGAAAACTTTAGTTTTTCATGACTTCAGCTCTGATGCTGTTTCCCAGCACTTGACCCAGAGGACAAAGGCGCACGACACTCACGGAGCTCACAACCCCCAACCCCCTCAGCAATCTACCTCGTCCAAATGCAAATCACAAACTGTTACACCACACTTTTGGTCTAGCCCCTTGTCCTCGGACTGGATACCAAAGCATCACCCATGAGGTCGTCAGAAAAACAAATTCCCAGGCAGGCAGCCCAAACTCAGAATCACAAACTGTCCCTCCCACCTTTCCTTCTTTTAAGAATTCAGATATCATCTCAGGAGTCTTCTAAAAGCTTTATTTGAGATATAATTCACATATGTATCATAAAATCACCTATTTTAAGTGAATAATTTTTTAGTAAATTTAGTAAATGGTTATACAATCATCAATAACAGTTCCCTCAATGCAAAACGACTCCTAGTATCCACTGGCAGGTGGTCTCCATTCCCAACCCCAGCCTCCAGCAACCAACCAATAATCTACTTTCTGTAGTTTTTACTCTTTAGGAAATTTCACATAAATGGAATCACAGAATATGTGGTATTTTCCATCTGTCTTCCTCCATTTTATGTTTCTGATATTGTAGCTTGTACCAGTTCATTCCTTTTCCTATCTGAGTAGTGTTCCATTGTATGGATCTACCAGTGTGTTTATCCACTCACTGGTTGATGGTAATGGTGTATTTCCATTTGGGGGCTATTATGAACAATGTTTCTATAAACATTAGTTTACAAGTTTTCTGTAGACATATTTTCTCGATTTTCATGTGTATTTTCCTAGGTACCTAGGGTCTTATGGTAAATTTGTATTTAACTTTTTAAGAAACTGCTAAACTGTTATGCAAAGGGGCTGCACCCATTTCTCCACATCTTTGCCAACATCTGTCATTGCCTATCTTTTGGGTTACAGCTATTTTGGTATTGTTATTTGGTACAGTTATTCTGGGTGGGAAGTGGCATCTCAGTTTTAATTTGCACTTCCCTAATGACTAAGGATGTTGAACATCTTTTTGTATTTATTGGCCACTTGTGGATCTTCCTTGGAGAGATGTCTATTCAAATCCTTTGCACTATTACTTGGATTGTCTTCTTGTTAAGGAGTTCTTTGTATACTCTGAATATCAATCTTTTATCAATATGATTTATAAATGTTTTTTCTCAGTCTGGCTTGCTTTCTCATTTCCTTAACAGTGGCTTATGACACACAAGTTTTTAATTTTGATGGAGTCTAACTTATCAACTTTACCTTTTAGATTGTGCTTTTGGTGTCGTATACAAGAAATCTTTGACAAACCATGAAGATTCTTGCCTATAATTTATTCTAAATTCAATAGTTTTAGCTCTTGCATTTATTAGGTCGTTGGTCCATTTTGAGTTAGCTTTTGTATATTATGAACGATCTAAATTCATCTTTTTGCATATGGATAACCAATCCTTCCAGCCTCAACTGTTGAAAGGGCAATATTTTCTCCACTGAATTGCCTCAGTACCTCTGAGGAAAACCGACTGCCCATGAATGTAAGGATTAATTTCAAGACTCTCAATTGTCTCACTGAGATAGCTAGATGTATCTATGGAATGTATGTATCTATGGTATGGAATGTATTCATTCCAATACCACACTATCTTGACTACTGTAGGTTTATAGTTAAGTTTTAAAACCAGGAAGTATAAGTTCTCCAAATTTGTTTTTATTTTTCAGAATTCTTGTGGTTATTCTGAGTCCTTTTACATTTCCATAAAAGTTTTAGGATCAGCTTAATTCCTGCAACAAAACCTGCTGGAATTTTGACAGGAATTGCCATATTAATAGTGAATCTTCCAGTCCATGAACATGGAATGTCTCTCCATTTATTTAGATCTTCTTGTGTACAATCTCATACTTTTATTAAATTTATTCCTAAGTATATTATCCTTTTTGATGGAATTAATTTCAAGTTGATGTAATTATATGTAGAAATGCAATTGATTTTTGTATATGTCTTCTATCTTGGAACCTTGCTGAATTCCTTAGCTTTAATGTTTTATGTGTATATCACTTAAGATTTTCAAGATAGAATCATCTCATCTGCAAATAAAGATAACTTTATTTCTTCCTTTTCCACCTGGATGCTTTTTATTTGTTTCTTCCTTGACTGCAGGGTTAGATCTACAGTAGAAAGTTGAATAGAAGGAATGAAAGTGGACAACTTTGACATTCCTGACTTCAGGGGAGAAAGTTATTCTTTCACCATGAAGTATGATGTTAGCTGTTGTTTTTTTATGGATACCCTTTGTCCGGCTGAGAAAATTCCCTTCTAGTCCATGTTTTTGAGAGTTTTTATCATGAATGGTGTCACACTTTGTCAAATGCTTTCCCTCTGCCTTTTGAAATGACTCGTGTCTTTTGTCCTTCCATCTATTAATATGGTGGAATACATTCATTGGCTTTCTGGTATTAAATTTCACCTGGCCATGAACCTAAGCCTTTCTAAATGTCATTGGATTTGTTGAAGATTTTTGTATCTATATTCATAAGGGATACTGGTCTGTAGTAGTGTTGTGATGCTTTTGTCTGGCTTTCGTATCAGGATAATAGGGGGCTCATAACATAGAACAAGTAAGTATTCCCTCCTCTTCTATTTTCTGAGTCTCTGAAAGATTGGCATTATTTCTTCTTTATATGTTTGACTGCATTCACCGGTGAAGCTATCTGGCCCTGAGGTTTATTTCATGAGAGAAGTCTAGTTTCCAGTCTAATCTCTCCACTTGTCATAGATCTAATGAAATTTTCTATTTCTTCTTGACAAAGTGTCAGTGATTTGTGTCTTAAGATTTGTCCATTTCACTTGCATTGTCCATGTGTTGACATAAAGTTGTTCACAGTATTTCCTTACCATTCTTTTAATTTCTATAAAATTAGTAGTTATGTGACCTCTTTTTTTTTTTTGTGACCTCTTTTTTGTTTGTTTGTTTGGTTTTGTTTTTTGTTTTTTGTTTTTTGGGTGACCTCTTTGATCCTTGATGTTGGTAATTTGTGTCTTCTTTCTTCCTTGGTCAGTGTAGCTAAAGGTATGCCAAACTTGATCTTTTCAAAGACCCAACAATTGCTTTCATTGATTTTTCTCTACTATTTTTGTTTTCTATTTCACTGATTTCCAAACTTATCTTTATTATTTCTTTCCTTCTGTTTGCTTTGGATTTATTCTTGCTCTTCTTTTTCTAGTTTTTTTAAGGTGGAAGCTTAGACTTTGATTTGAGATCTTTTTAATATAAGTATTCACAGCTATAAATTTCCCTCTGAGCACTGTTTAGCTGCATCCCATATATTTTGATATTATGTTGTGATTAACACTTATTAGGAAGTGATATCCAATTTTTTTTTTTTTTTACAAACACCTCTTTAATCATCCACTTACTATCGTTTTTGCAAAAGTCCAACTTCCAGGAAGATAACAAGGAATTTAATATAAAAGGTTGTTAGTTAACCAATTCAAGCTCTGTACTTCAGATTCTAAGAAGTAACATTGAGCATATTAAGATCTCTCTATCTATGCATAATAGTCCAGTAATCAGGCCAATGTGAGCTATCTGGAAAATAAACATGGATGCATTTGGTATTAAGCCACTGCATACACACACCCATGTCATCATTCAGATGGTTTGAAGACTGAGTTCCATCTTCTTAAAGACAAGTAAGAATTCTGTGAAACACACAGCTAAGTGGTTATTTAGAGAAATTCCAAGTGTACCTGGCAAATGAATTGTGATAAAATACTATTCTTTTGTTCCTATAATAGTTTCTTTTAATTAATAAGCATCTTTCAAAGTTATAAAATGACATCAATTCATTTTCCAAAGTTAAATCAATGTGTGAGAGCATGAGAGAGCATCCTGCTGGTGAAAATCATTTTGGCACAAGGTACTTCCGTGTCCTGCAAGTTTTCTGTTTCGTTTTAAAACTATTACCGAGTATCCTTTCAGGAATAGAACAGAAGTAGTCTAAAATGACTTGAGTTTTGTTTCTGATGAAGCTATCAACATCATTTGAATACTGAAGCCTGAGGGTTGTTTTCCATCAGAAAGTCATACCTAAATGGGCAACAGCAGACAAGGGTCACCAGGCTGAGGTCCGAGGTAGAACTAACACAGCCTGGCTCATGAATGGGCAAAACATAGGAATGCCATGTGCTGATATCTGAGCAATCTCATAAGCACATTCACAGAACTCCAAACACAACAACTTTAATCATTTCCCCAGTTCCAAAGTCTTTTACGAATAAGATTCGTATATTGACATAAAAGTTAATCTGAAGGTTTAAAACAGGAAGATTTAAGTCAAAATCATTAGAAACATAAAAGCATTTTCTCACCATCCCTGAGATACAGCCTTGGAAATATTAAAATAACAAAAACTCCCATGATTTTTAAGTACTCCCTAAGATCCAAGATGGTAGGTCTCAAACTTGAGTATGCACAAAATTATTTAGGGGTAGGGAAGGAGTTCTTCTAAGATCGCAGTTCCCTGAGCGTCAACTTTAGTTTGTGTGAAGCCTAGGAATCTGTATTTTTAATAACCCTCACACAGATGATCATGTAGCTGGACTCTCACGCTGCACGCAAAGACACTAGCCTAAGATGGGTTAGCAGAAACAATTTCTCAGTCTTACTGAACACTCTTAAAGACCACCCATTTCTGATGATTAACAAAATTAACATGTAATCAATTCCTATTTCTTAGCTCTTTAACCCCTTTCTACTCCAGAATAATAACTTAATGGTGAGTTACAAGCACAATGTCAGTGAGGAAAAAAGCTACAAAACCTCACCTTTTAAATATATAATCTTAATGTAAGTAAATGAATCTTCTATAAAGGCTTATTTAGGCTCATGACAGACCATTAAAAGTGTGCTAACTGTTGATAAGGCAAGGAAAATAAAAGCACAAAAGGACTGGGGACTAACGTGTAAGAGAAAATGGTCACGTCAGCCAACATTTCATTACAGTACACGGTGCCTCCTTAGCCACCAGCTCCAACAGGCAACCTGGAGTTGGGAAGCTGCCCTTTTCTCTGCAATCCTGGTCACCGATGTGTGGTGCTAAAGTGAAAGGGAGAAATTAGACCCTCAGTGGCCTTCCCAGGAACCACTCAGAGAAAGAATTCCCATGTTGAAAAATGAAAAGTGCTCCTAGTTGTCACAGCAAACCCCACCATCAAACACACTCTTGACAGTCATGTAGGACCAACTCCCGAGGCTGTAAACCCAGCATGGCCACTTGGGATACAGATTTGACACTTCTGTCTGTGAACATTTTCCTGGGGCCTCCTGACCATCCACAATAGGAGTGTAACTGAGACAGTAGTTATGCAACAGATCTTTGTGCAAAGAGAGCAGTTCTCTCACAACTCCTCCTTCCAGGAAGCAGTCAGGGGGTACAGGTTGGGGGGGAGGGGTTGGCCAGCAGGGTCCTTGGGGGCAGGTGGATATCCTGACCTCTGAGGTTTGAGTGTCACCTGTGTCCAGCAGACAGGATACAATCACTTTACCACGGACTACACTCGCCACTGGCCCTCAGGCCCGGGCTGCTCCCTGGACTTTGCGGATGCCACGAGGGGTGACAGGTGACAACCTCAAAACTCAACTGGCCTGTGACACCAATCACGATGTTATGAACATGCAGCAGGCAGTCAGAGGCCCTGGTGGAGGCCAGAACAGTGGAGATGCCTCCTGACTCTATCGTGGGCCTCTACCCAAGCACTCAGCTTCATAGGTGTTCTGCAGGCACTCAGGAGCTGGCAGACAGCCTGAAGTGGAGAGCCATTGAAAGACAGACTCTCAGGTGAACCTGAGATGAATCTGCTCAGTGTCTCTTCTAATGCTTAAAGGTATCCTAGGCACTGTATGAATTAGCTTACTCCTTTTTTCAATAATGTACTTTCATATACTTCCCTTTTGGGGGGATTTTCTGCTCAAAGTCACTCAAACCAGAACTTTTTCAAAAGGATACTCTGGACACTACCTAGGGAACTAGGTATGACTTTACCATCTGAAAAAATTCATGACACAAGATTCTTAAAATCTTGTCTTTAAAGATCATAAAAAGTAAATAAATCAACACAAAATTATATTAACATGATCCTGAAATAAGATGCTTAATAAAGGTATGACAATTTACTTAAGTGCAAAGGAATTTTGGTAATATGGTTAGCTATAAAAGGAACTTAATTTTCTTGGAAAAATTAACAGACTTAGAACAACGGCCTCAAGTAAATTTTGAAAAACTTCTAATTTACCTTCAGTTCAGTGCTGAATGAGCATATAAACTATTAAGTTAAACCTAGGATGCTCAGTATAAGGAAAACATTAAAATACCTTGATATACAAAAGTCTCATCTTAATAGTGTCTTTCCTCAAAATACTTAAAATGTCTTGAAATCCAGTAAATCCTACAATATCACATCAGAAAAGTGAAGCTGGTAAAGTTGGTCTTTTCTCCAAAGAAGGTAGAGATAAGAATACAGAGCTACTGTTAAGATGTGTGTCTAGCCAAAAATCATGCCTTCACCTGTGTTCCAGCTTGAAATTGTAGGGAGAACTGTTTTTAAACAGGAAACAAATCACAAACAATTTTAGAACATTTTAAATTATGAAGACACAGAAACTGGGGAAAAGGTTTTAGATTTTTCTGATATTAATGGTACACAATTTGAAACTTAACCTTGCACTTCATGATAAAACTATAAGATAAGGTGCATGTAAAACCTGAGAAGCAGCAGGTATGACAACCCAACCAGGCAAGTCCTGACCACAGCCAAATGGATCCTGCTGGAACGTGGAACACAAGTTTGTCCTGCTGTCTCACAGAAAGCCCCTCACTGGAGGAGGCTGGGCAGAAACAGCCCTGGTGGATTCCAGTGTATTAACGGTCTGTTGGCCAATGGTCGGCTGGGAGGATTTTGACTGTAAACTGAGAATATGCTGCAATTTACATTTTACTTTGTTTTCTCTTTCTAAAAGCTACACCACACCACTCTTTGGTGTCACAGACAACTAAAATGCTTAAATGGCAGTTGTAAGCTCCTCCATGGAGCACAGTGTAGCAGGGAGAACACCGGTTAGGAATAAACACCTTCATCAGCTTCATGTTCATCAGCCAAAGTAATTGTTGGTATAAGGCACCTCACTGAACCAGGCAAGCAGTGGGAAGACTTCGATGTAGTAACATGCAGAACAGACACAAGCTTATTGCTATCTGAATTACCTTGCTAGTTTAAATGTAGTATATAGATTGTCACTTATTCTGAGGCATTTTTGCAAAAACAAGTTACTCTTTCCTAAGTGCTTTTAAAAAACAGGAAATCATAGTATTATTCTGGATAAACAAATTAGAAGTTCAGAGATGTTAAAAGAAAATCATCAGGCAAAGAAAGAAACTGAGCACAGAGATGTTTTAAAATAGAGAACAGAGACCAGACTCCAAATACCTGCCCAGGGCTAATTCTACCAGGCCTTGTGAGTTTATCCTGCAAAGTCCAGCTGCTGCACCGCACCGCACCCCCCAAAATCCCAAGTCATAACCACCATATAACTCACGTACTGGTGAATTTTAACCACACAACAGTGACCACAAGTTTTAGGAGCCATTTCAGTGAGATGCCTCACTGAGGTGGCAGCATACCATATCAATTTACATTATCTGGAAAGAAAGAGCAATCTTCCACAGGACTCTTAAAACTTCACTATTAAAGGATGGAGAATTTTCAAGGGCAAAATAACTATGTATACCTATTTTGTTCCATAAAAGATTTTAGGTAGCTTATGAAATTATTTGTATATTATCCACATTTACAAAATATCCTAGAGACAAGTGTACGTTTTTGCTACTATCTGAAGAGTATTAAAGCTGAATTCGGTTAGAATTGACTTGCTTACAGGTTATAATAAAGACCTGCAACATAGCAACATTTGAAATTCCACTCTGAAGAAGTTTAATTAAACCCTCACCTCCTTTAGAGGAAGGCAGCCTGCTATCTTCACTTTCCCAGCAGGACAAAAACCTGCTCTTGGTGCCCACACCCTCGACACCTTCCCAGGCGTCCCACTGAAGAACACAGGCAATGGCACCGTTATGCGCCAGCTGCCAGCTACCATTCTCGGACAATTTGATGGTTATTTCTTTTGAGCACACATGAAAATAAAATGAAATTCTGTTGCAGTTTAAATAAAGCAGCTGGCTTTACTTGATTGTGGGACCAATGTTAAATAGCCATACCAGAAATTAATTAAAGATGGGACATCAAATACTAAGGTGAAATTTAATACCTGCAAACAACCCCGCACCCCCCAAACCATAATCAACTTTTAAAACTTCTCCAAAGAGGGACTGATTTCAGATTATATTAGAGAAAAAGCAACATCGGTGATTAAAGACACAGTGCATCAAGGCCTCACTTGGGGTGGGAGTGAGGACAGTGGTCATGACTCTCCTATTACACACAACGGCTACGTTTCATTGGGCATAACTGTCTTGTTTTAAAGATACGACTTCCCTCTTAGGCAGCAAGACATTCTGAAAGTAGACTGCTATTTAAATTACTCCAAATTGGGCCACTGGCCGACACTGCCAACTCTAGCACCACGTTTCACGAAAGCACTAAGGAGGCAGTTCAGTGTTCATGACCCTTACGGCAATGTGAGAACATTAGCAAAACACAGATGCAGACCTTTATTCATGAAGGTTATCTTTATAGTCTACCTCTCAGTCACAATAAAATGGAAAATGTGGAGCATCCCACTGACCTTTCAACGGTGCTTTTTACAACAATTTTTACATATGCTGGGAAATGCTAGTGTTCTGAAAAAATATGAAAATGGAAATCTTCCCGATTGACATTATATAAGTGAAACTATATGAAACTAAAAGTAAGATCTCAAAGATCATAAAATCAAAGCAAAACATGGCAAGGCCTGAAATGACAGAGCTGCTGTCTGTGTAAGGCCCTGACACCCAATGAAATCCCAGCACGAAGGTGACTCACCACCTCTGCATCGGGCTCAGGTTTGAATCACGCACACATCCAGCGTCATTGGATCCACTCATCTTTTGAGTGAGTAGGGCAGGATTCTCCCCAATTACAGATGAGGAAAAGAAGTTAGAAAGGCTAAACAATTTGCCTGAGATCATACTGATAGGAAGGGGCAACTAGAACTCAGAGATTTGGCTCTTCTTTCAATGCTCTTTTTAGTACACTAAATTTATCCATCCCTTTTACATAAAAATAGAAAATTAGTATTGTTTTTAAAATAATTAGTCTGTCAAAAATAATGCTCTGACAATAAGATTTCTTTTCCATTGTAAGCTTAACAGTAAGAAAGCCCAACTAAATTTTAACACGGTGCTGTGGATTAAATTGCATTACCCCAAAATTCATCTGTTGGTATCCTAACCCCTGGCAACTCAGAATGTGACTGTATTTGGAGATATGGCCTTTAAAGAAGCGGTTCAGGTTAAATGAGGTGGTTATAGCGGGCCCTAATCCAATGTAACTGATGTTCTTACAAGAGATCACGACAGACACACACAGAGGGAACACCATGTGAAGTTGGAGGTAGGACAGCTGTCTGCAAGCCAAGGAGAAAGGACTCAGGAGAAACCATCCTGCTGACACCTTAACCATGGAGTTTCACCTTCTAGACCTGAGCAAGAATAAATGTCTATTATTTAAGCCCCACAGTCTGTGGTGTTTGTTACGGCAGCCTGAGCTGACGGACACATATAATATGCAGAGCAGTATCAGAAAACAATCCTTCGGTGGTCTACCGCATGTAATCTGCTCAGAGCATGACCCTTTTTAAAAAATATAATTACCAAATTTTAGAAAAGGGCCAGTGACAACGGGTGAGACACTTCTGTTTTTGTTTACTTGTTTGTCTTACAAATGCATGTGAATTAAGGAGACGGCTGGGAACAGGTGTTATAGTTTCCTGTGCTCTGTGTGATCTCTCCCCCACAGACTGCTCAGAGGCAGTAATTCTAGTTGTAGGACAATGCAGGCTGTGGACTCCATCCCTTCAGACGTGTTTTTCAGTCCTTAACATACTGCTCTCTTCTGCTGGCTGGACTGCTCTGAAAATGACCACAATCTTGTCCTTCTCCTGTGACAAATCAGATTTGGGATAAATTAAGACAAATGCAGTGGTTAAAACTACTTGGCCAGGGTATTACAGGGCAACTCGAAGCAACACTTTGTTCAAATCAGGTCCCCCGTAAATAACAGACATGCACACACACACACACACAGAGCAAACACAGTCCGCAACAAAGTACAACTCTTGGGAAAAAAGCCACAGTCACCAGGGACCACTCTCCTCTCGTTTTTCTAGTGGGAATGCGCAGTGCACAAGTAGTCGTGTTCAGATTTCTTACAAATCCTTTAAGAGACAAATCTAAGGCAAAAGCTTTAAAGCTACTTTCACAATCTATATCAGAAGACAATTCAGAATGCTGAATTCCAATCTTCAGTTGTTAACTGTTTATGTTAATATCAAGGTTTTTAAAAGGTCTTCCTTCTGTCCCTTTCACATCATAATCTGCTTTGGTTCCAACATGAAGACACAGAATTTAAAGTTACGTGTAATGTGCCAATCCTATAAAAAGGATTTTTAGGTAGTTCACATGGTACTTCAAGCTCTAATGTTCCCCCAGAGCATGAATTTTCAAAGCATAAGTTGAAAGTAATGAAAGAGGATGGAGATAAAGCGGAAGCAGGAACACACCCACAGTACACACGGCAGCCTACTCACCTACTGTTAACAGCCAACGTAAAAAAGAAATGCATGGAAAGGGCCCACGCTTCCGTGTCACCACTGCGAGAGCTGACAGGGGTCAATGCGCTACCTGGTCCAGTGCCCTCACATAAAAATTAAGCAGAAAGAATGCAATGTCATTTTTAGGCAAAATGATGTGCCAAGGTAGTACCCGAAGACCATCTGCCACTGAGTTACCAAAACCTAAGAGTTTTAGGGCCCATACAGGGGCAGAGACTATCCTAGAATGTCTGGAGAAACAGTTTACAGACTCACCTAATTTTCTGAAATTCAGCAGCCTAAAAACTTAAACACACACACACACACACACACACACGTATATTAATGACATAGGACAATTACTGTAAAAACTAGGAAGGCGCATAAGAAGTCTAGGTTTTATAAGAATATTAACTTAATGACATGTTTAAAGTGTCTTTGAAATATAAAATAGTATCTACATTCTTGTGATGGAAATTATTTAAATATTTCCAGTATAATTTCTCTCCAAATAAAAGATATTTATTTTCATCTTTTATTAGCTATATTCAGTATAACTTTGGGTTACAATTCTCACTATAAAGAGATTTCTACATTCTAGTGACTTAATATAAAACCTTTTATTATGCAACTTGGAAATAAAACACTTTTTGCTATCAATGTACGAAGTAAGGTTACAAAAAATTATCCATAGAAATTACTGGACCATGGACTATTCAAATCAAATCACCCCACTGAAGTAATTTAATTCTGAAGCGTGAACACAGCAGCTTGGAGCCCGGGCACAGCATTGAGGGTCTGAGTCCTGATGGCCTCTGTAATCCTGGACAAGGTACCCAACCCTCACTCCTTTTACAACAGCTCAACATGGAAAAACGTCATGCCTTCCTCACAGTATTAAGAATTAAATGAAGGGACTTCCCTGGCAGTTCAGTAGTTAAAAGACTCTGAGCTTCCACTGCAGGGGGCATGGGTTCGATCCCTGGTTGGGGAACTAAGATCCCGCATGCCACATGGCATGGTCAAAAAACAAAAACAAAAAAACAAAGTGTTTGGCAAGGTACTTATTAAGCACTTTTGCTAGTGCTTTATTAGTGTCAAATGCTTTATTATCACAGAGCTGTGACTGTACCAAGTGAAGAAACAATGGAAAACAAGCCCATCCCTGCAATTCTCCAATAGTGGCGACTGCCCTAGACCTAGTTCTTCAGTTTACAAACAGCAGCCAGCAACCGCCAACCTTTAGACTAAGCTTGCTTTGTTATTTTGGGGGAAAATATTTCCTGAGCTGTACCTTCGATACTGCAATGAGTGATTTACCTTCAGGAAGACGACTGTAAGATCTCGCCCAGGGTGAACACGTGTGCTTCCAGGTTCATCTCCTCCCTACACCTGTCTGCGACTCCTCTCACCAGAGTCTGAGAGGTGGTCCTGCATCCCCTTGGCCAGGGCCTCAGCAGTGGTCATTGCAGCTGCCCTGCCAGGCCTCCCCAGACACTCTGGCAGCAAGAAAAGCGACCTGTCCCGTCCTAGCTTTAACCACGGATCTTTGGGCCAAACAGGGAAACATAAAAAATGAATCTAATTAAGGGCAGGCATACCATAAACTCTACTTTTCCCCCTCACTGATAAAATTATCCAGGAAGATAAAATACAGAGTACATATAGTTCCAGTATTACCTACATGTCTTTGTCCTTACTACTGAAAAAAAAATGGAGATTTTTCACTGCTGAATTTCACTAGTTGGTATTTAAGTATTAATAAAAGCAATATATAATTATAGCAAGAAAATATGTGAAAGTATAAAACACACATTATTTAATTCTATTTAAACAATTCTTTTACGTTTAAAATTTTATGATAAATTGAAATTTCTCATTAATTGCTAATCACAAACTTTCATATTTTGGACTATATAATATATTGGGGCTATTGATTATTGCTCCCTTTCTTTACAGGTACTATTAATTATCATTCAAATAAAAATTCTATTTCTTTCTGTTCCTATATATATCTGACATTTACATTTGGTGAAAAGAGGGAAAAAAGGTCTCTTAAAATCTTCAAGTAAAACTTCAAAACCTTTTTCAGAAGCATGTTTAACACATCAGTTTGCTCATAAGCACAAAATTTACAGTCAAAAGTTGCACATAAAGGGTTTATTTTAAATGTTTTAAGGATAGGATAGAGTTACATCATAATTATAAAAATTACTTACAGAATGAACAGATTTATATTGTTTATACTTCTAAATGCAGAGAACAGGGAACTGTCTACACATTGTATAAAATAAAATTAAAATTAAAAATGAATTCAAGCTTGAAAGATGAGGTCATTTACCTAATTTTAAAATGCGAACACGAAGACCTCTGAACTATACACATTCGTTCGAACTGCACTAATGATGGAAAATACAAAAAGCGCAGCATTTCCAAGGAACCACAGACATTTTGACCATAATTATTTTCTGTTACAATAATTCCTGTTTTGTCTTTGGAGAACTTTTTTTTTTTTTTTTAAGACAATCAGCTTCAAGGATGTCTTCAGGCACTACAATTTGTGACAATCAAAACAGTCTTCTAATGGGTCCACAGCGTTCAGAGATTCAAGCCCAATGCACTTCAGGGTTTGGCACGTAAAACAATAATAGAAATGAAATCTGGTTTAGAAGCAACTGTGACTGTTTTAAGAATGCACAGTCCCTTCAAATGCTGCATGACATACACAACTGGAAAATCACCTTCTGTTGGCACTACATTTGCTTCACCAGTGCATCTTTATCCTACAACCACTGAAACAGCACAGTTAAGCAAATATACAGAAACTGAAAACAAATAAAAACAAAGATAGAAAACAAAAAACCTAAATATATTTAACATGCAATTTTAGTTAGTTACATTGAACATTCTACTTAGAATAGAGCATGCAAAAAAGGATGGTCTGCTTTTAAGGTTTTCCTTTGAAGCTTTACATGGCAGCCAGACATCACGCACGCACACACACACAACACAATAATACTATAGCAGGTCAATGAGAAAGGCCAATACGTTTTATACAGAGATTCATGTCTTGTGTTGTCACAAGTCCCATGATAATTTTGGAAATTAATGTTGTATTCCTAGAACAAGGAACCAACATTCCGATACCAGGAAAATGCAAGCAGTGCATGCAGATCTGAAACATGAGCCTAGACGAAGCCTGAAATACTCGGCTGGGGAGCATAGTCATGGCGTCAGGAAGTGTGGTTTAAGCCACCAAAAGAAAAAAGAATGGGGGAAAAAAAAAAAGGAAAAAAGAACAACAAAAAGACCCCTTCCCCTTCCTTCAACCCTAAAGGCAATAAATGGAACAATGATTAAAATAATGATGATAATAAATCACGTCACATTCATCTAGAGAGATCATGTGGTATTAAAAGTTGCTAAAGGTACTTGCAGAAAAACCACAATGCAAGTCATTAAGTAATGCCAGAAATGTTTCAACTCAACTGACCCAACCCTCAGGATGCCTCCAAAGGACTTTATTTTTCAGTCTGAAGTCACTGTGTCCTGTTCATGCAGTGCACGCTGGACAACTCCCTCTCTGGGCCACACGTGTCCACTTGGGCACGGGGAGCTGGGCTCAACCTTGAGATTCACATGCAGGAACTCTTACAAGAGCCTCCAGGAGAACAGATGACAGATCTGTAGCATGACACTTGTTTCAAGCACAGGAGGAACATCTAAGACCTGGGTACCCACTGCACGGAGAAGCTCACCCCTGGCTGCCCTCAGTGAGGCACTGGGCACGCTGGAGAGAACTGGGGTGCTGTATTTACATGGTGCGCGAGGTTACCACCCACCAGCACAACAAGGCACAGCCTTCCTGAAGGCAAAAATGGGCATCACACAAACCACGCAGAGCGCGGCCTTGAAACTACAGAATCTCTTAACATCAAGAACAGCCATGAGAGACGTCACACAGACCTGGTGTTTGACTGAGATTCATATGCATTTAAGCTTTCTGCCCAAATCTGAGGTAAGATTTTCAACCTCCACAAGACTGGTTTCACAAATCATCTTTCTCCTAGCTTCCAAACTGCCAGGGATCATCCAAAACAAAGTGATAGGCTGATGTTCTGCTGCTAAATGAACCACTTTTGCAGTTCTATTTTAGTTAAAACAACCTTGCAGGAAAGGATTCAATGGCTAAGGGCTGCTATCAGTCACACCCACAAGCCAGTGCAGGTGACTGACCCTGATGTGGTAGGATCCACCAAATGGAATGAATCCACATCAACAGCACACCATGAGTAAGAACATACAGCACCACAAGAGGTGTCAGGAATTTAAGCTGTTATTTGTCTAGACATTCTTTGAGGGGAAAAGCCGAGGGGGAAAAGCCTTCTGACCATAATCATATATCAGTAATAACAGTAATAAAAATAAAGGTATCCCAGAGAACTTGTTAAAAGGCAACAACGTCATTCTTAAACTTACATTTCTAATATAAAAGCACTACGTTCTTCCAGGAACTTACCAAATACACATAAACCGCTGATATACTGTTGCCTTTTAAATCCGTGTACTAAAATTCCAGATTACTAATTTGTACAAATAATGGACCAAATGTGCCATCCAAAATACACCTGCATTACACTATGTGGACCAAGTACCTGGGCTTTGCTTAAAAAGAAGTATTTATGATTAAAAAAATGTAAACAAATAATGTACAAAGCTTAGAATTAAAGGCAGCCTTTTACCCAGATTTCTAACTGTTTTGTAAAATTGTAATGTGGGTCATTAAATGTTCACAGGTGATTCATATTTTAATTTACAGTTTAAAGCCTCCAGACTGAAATGGTGCTCTGAACTTGACTTTCAAAATAAGCTGAATGTCCCGATGTGCTTCCTGTGCCCAAATTTAATTTTAAATAAACAGCAGTAATACACTGAATACACTAAATACAAGTGGCTTGGGTCAGCACTCCTGTTAAACTGGAGAAAATTATGTAACCCCCACTCCAACCCACAAAGAAAGGACTGCCCATGAAGTGTGTGTGTTTGTGTGTGTGTGTGTGTGCGTGCGCGCACACAGATCTATGTGTATGTATATATACATTATATATGTATACACACAGATATAGATAGGTAGGTAGATATAGATACATATATATCTCAAAAAAAGGCAATAACAAAAATACCAAACTATGCTTGCATTGTGGCAGCAGAATAACAGTGTTAAGCGTGAAGGGGAAAGTGGATAAGATCTACTACAGTTTTAAATGACTATGATACTAGCTTAACTTTTACCAGACTTGCCTGTAACTCCCTTCCAAACAGACAGACTTCTTTTAAGAGGAAGGAGTTCCTTACACAAAATGCTTTGTGTTCACATAAATCTGTACTATTCAGAACAAAACCAGTTCTGCTGGCAGAGATTGTGGGTTCGCAGGGACATTTAAGCTTTCATTAAACTGGAAAGCAATCAAGTCTTTATGTCTACAAATTATACATTTAATAGTTCCACAAATTTGGCAAAGTTCGTGATGACATCTAGGATGTTTTCACCAAATCGTAGACATAAATATGGAAATCATCATCAAACTTGATGAAATAGACAGACGGTTTGGCTTCTACTTGATGAATGACCATGCCAGTCCTCTTAGAGCCATCTTCTTTGGCATATTCCACTTGTTTGCCTACCAGGCTGTCCACAACTTCTCCTGGTTCCCTTTCTGCTGGAGGTGAATCATCTGTATTTAAAAGGGGGAAATAAGAGAATTTAGAGTCAATTTTTAGATACACACCAACTCACATATCTATTTTAATAATTAAAAAAATTTTTTTTAATATCCTGAATTCATCTTGATTTTCTAGACCAAGAGTCAGCAAACTTTTCCTTCAAAGTCCAGACAATACATATGTTAGGCCTGAAGCCATACGGTGTCTGTACCAACTACTCAGCTGTATTGTTGTCACATCAGAGCAGCCACAGATGATGATATATAAATGAATGGTGTGGTTGTGTGCCAATAAAACTTTATTTGCAAAAACAGTGTGCTGACCCCCCAAGAGCTAGACATGTAAACGACTTTGAAAATCATAACCAGAAATTCCTTTGGCTTATATTTAGTTATAGCTATAATTACCTAAAGAGGGATGGACTAAAAGAAGGAAAGGGTCAAGAAAAAAACTAAATACAGTTGACCCTTGAACAACAGGGGTTTGAACTGCATGGGTCCACTTACACAGGGATTTTTTCCAATAGTAAATACACGATCTGCAGTTAGTTGAATCCACAGATGCAGAGGAACCGCAGATACAAAGGGCTGCCCATAAGTCACATGCAGATTTTCAACTGCGCGGAGGATCAGTACCCCCAACCCCAAAGCTGTTCAAGAATCAACTGTAATTATACAACTTCTTTCTTTTTTAAAAAAATTTTATTGAAGTATAGTTGATTTACAATGTTGTGTTTTATAACTTCTTAAAAATAAGCCTGCTTTAACTTTGAAATAATTTCAAAGCAGATAATACCTACTGGGATTACTGAGAATGTGCTATGGCACTTAAAATGCCTAAGTATTCCTGTCTTATCCTGTGAATCCTTAAAGCTTTTTTTCCCTCAACTTCATTTCATCACACACGGTCCTCTTAACCCAGTTTGAAAATAAAAGAGATTTCCTGTGCTATAAAAATAGGTGCCAAGTGAACTCCATCCTCAGACCAATTACAACGGAATCTCAGAGGATGGCTGAGGCACCTGTACTTCTTTAGAAGTCCCCAGGAAAATCTGAGCGTTGGAAAACACTGCCCGCCCTATGACCTAGCAAGAGCTCTGTAAATTCTAGGAATACACATAAAATGAGAACAAACCATCACTGCCAACAATAAAGAAACAAAGTACAAAAAAGGGGAGCCAGGGGATGGAGCTAGGCAGTTACAATTCTATTTTAAGAAACCCCTAACAGGTCCTGAATGACTCAAGCTCTTATCCATGTAGTAACAGAGAGCCTTCAAGTAGGACAACCAGGTATCCTGGTTTGCCCAAGACAGTCAGCGCTTATGCCAGTCGTCCTGACACAATGGTTAGCAGTGCACCTTTTTATTTTCACATGTATCCTGGTTTGGACCACATCATGTATCTGTATTAACAGTAGTTGGCCTCTTTGATTATAATAAATTCTCTCACTGAATGGCCTAATCTGAAACCTGCTATTCTGATCTCACACAACACAAACAAACCACCTGAGCATAGTGTTATCAGTTCTTTAAAAAAAAGGAAGTAAAGAGGAAATCTAAGCTGAACTCTTCTTCAACAGTGCTCTTCCGTCAAGCAGCAACATCATACCACATCACACTTTTGTGGCACCTCATGTGTACAAAGAAATTACAAACACATGATCGCCATACGTTTTATAGTAACCATGAGTGAAGAAGCCAGGGACTCAGAGGTCACTGCAGAGCTCTCTGTATCAGAACATCACAACAGCAAGTAACAGCAAATAAACTTCCATACCACTCGAAAGAAAGGAGTGGGAGGATAAAGACGTGGTCGGTACAGGCAATGATTTAATGTGCAAATGACCTCATACTTTGTATTATCAAGTCAACAGTACTTGCTTTGGACATTTCTCTACAAAAAAGTTTAGAACTTCATATAGGTTGGAGAAATGCTTTTATGGTATGCTCTCATATTTAAATTCCCGCCTATATAACACTTTCCATTACACATTTACAGCAAATATACACACACTTTAAAAAAAAAAAAAAATCTAAGAAGGCAGAAGTCAGGGCCAGATGAGCACATGAGTAGATTCATTGAGTGGCTTGTTCACAGGAAGAACTTTAAAAAAAAAAAAAAAAAAGGAACAGAGATGGTGTTACATTGCTAATATATCCAGTGTCTGTCAGTCGGCCACATCTGTCTAGGGCCAAGAATTCATGTGTTTGAGGAAAAGCTATTGAGTAGTTTAAAGAAAAAAAAAAAAAAAGGCTTACGCAAAAGTGAAATTAAGAAAATAATTTTATTCACAATAGCATCAAAAAGAATAAAATACTTAGGACTATAAGAAGTGCAAAAACTTATACTCAGAAAACTACAAAACGTTGATAGAAATGGAAAAAACTCAATAAATGAAAAATCACCTCATGCGCATGGGTCAATGGCTTAACTTAAGATGGCAATACGCCCCCGCCAAACTGATCTAGAGATTCAACACAATACCTAACAGAATCCCAGCTGACTTTTTTGCAGAAACTGACAAGCTGATTCTAAAATTCTAAAATGCAAAGAACAGCCAAAACAATTCCGAAAAAGAAGAAAGAAGGATTCACACTTCTTGATTTTAAAACTTATTATGAAGCAGTGTAATCAAGTGTGACACTGGCATAACTATAGACATATGGACAAATGGAATAGAACTCAAAGTCCAGAAATATCTCCATACCTCCATAGTCAAGTAATTTTTACCAAGGGTGCCAAAACCATTCAGTAGGAGAAAGAACAGTCCTTTCAAAAAGTGGTTTTCAGACAACTGGATTGCCACATGCAAAACAAAGAAGTTGGGCATGACACATCATAAACAAATATTAACTCAAAATGTATCAAAGATCCAAGTAAGACCTACATGTAAGAGCTAAAACTGTAAGACTCTTAGAAGAAAACATAGGGGTTAAATCTTCATAACCTTTGATTTGGCAAGGGATTATTAGATGTGACACCAAAAGCATGAGCAATAAAAGGAAAACTAGAAAAATAGGACTTCATCAAAATTAAAAACTTTTGTACTTCAAAGAATACTATCAAGAAAGTGAAAAGACAACTCAGAGAATAAGAGAAAGTATCTGCAAGTCACATATCTGACAAGACTTGTACCTGTACTATTGACTGTTACGACTCAATAACAGAAAGACAATGCAATTGAAAAACAGGCAAAGGATGTGAATAGATATTTCTCCAACGAGACACACAAATGGGCAATAACACACGAAAAGATACTTGACATCTTTAGTCATCAAAGAAATGAAAACCAAAACCACAATGAGATATCATTTCACTACCACTAGGATGGCTAGAATCAAAAAGTCAAGTTAACAAGTGTTGGTAAGGATGTGGAGAAATCAGAACTCTCACACACTGTTGGTGAGAATGTAAAATGATGCAACCACTTTGAAAATCAGTCTGGCAGTTGCCTAAATGATTCAACCCGGAGTGATCACTATGCCTCATCAATTCCATTCCAAGGCATATATACCCAAGAAAACTGAAACCAAATGTCCACTCAGAAACTTGTACACAATTCTTCATAATAACCAAAAAGCAAAAAAAATCCAAATATCAACAGATGAATGAATAAACAAAATATAGTATATCCATACAATCGAGTTGTATTTGGTTATTAAAAGAAATGAAGTACAGACACACGCTACAACATGGATGAGCCTTGAAAACATAAGCTGAGTTAAAGAAGCTAGTCACAAAGGACCCCACATTATATACACCATTCATATAAAAGTCCAAAGTCCAGAACAGGGAAAGTAAATTATTCTTGGCAAAAGGGTGAAAACTTCACAACCTATGCTTGGTGCATGACTAAAAGAATAATCACTTAACCCTAATAATTAAAATTTTTAAATGTTATCTGCATAAGAGTTAATCAAATATCTTGCTCTAAAATTCAAATTCCTTTTGAATTACCAAAAATAAAAGTTGTCAATCTATACTTACTAGAATCGGGCATAATGCGAAGGTCGCCTTCTTTATAATCATCTAAGAGCTGGTACATGTACAAGACAGGATCTTTTTCATAGGTGATGTAAAACCATGTGTTCATTATAGGGGCGCGTGCTAAGACCATTCCCCTCCACTCGTCTTTAGAGCCATCCTCGGTCTCAAACATGTGCTCCACTGCTTTGCCAATCATTGTGTCGGCTAGGTGTGCATCACTGATTCGAGATGTTGCTGGGGACAAAAAAGCAAACAATGGTTTACAGGAAAGAATCTGTTTTTCTTTTTTTTCTGAATTCATCTGTTCTTGGTACTGTACCTAATTAAAACTTTTAGTTGTTTATTCAAGCTATAAAGTGTTTTTTGTTATTGTTTAATAGATAATTATTTTAAATTATGAGATAAATTATAGACTTACAGAAGAGTTCCAAAAATAATATTGTTCCCATGTACCCTTTACCCACCTTGCCTTTTAAATATCTTATATAACCATTGACCATTTATGAAAACCAAGGTATTAACCTACTCAAGGCACAGGTTTTTACTCTTGCCCTTACAATTTATTTTTTACAGTAATCAGAGTGATATTTGTGGCCGTTATACCAGATTGTGTTGGTCGTTTGCTTAAAATACTCCAGCACTTTCCTTTCATAATTTGAATAACGAACTGCTTCTCCAGATCCACAGCCCCTTGGCCATCATCCCCTGCCAGCCCTCTGCCCTCCTGTTCGTCACATACTGCTTGACTGCCTACACCTCAGCAGCATGGGCACCTTTTCCTGGGATACCCTTGGGCTGACTACGGCCCCCACATCCTCGGGGGCTGGCTCTTCCTGAGCAGATGTCTTCCCAGAGGCTTTCCAGGACCACCCGGTGAAAATAGCCCCAACAATCAGTCACCTAACCGAGCTTGATTTCTTAAAGACATTTACCATTCTCTGCAGTTATCTTGTTTTACATGTTTGTTTACTTGCTTTTAGACTGCACAGTGATGAAAGCAAAGGCCTTTCCCATCTTGTTTCCAATACTGTGATCACAGGGGTTCAACATTTGTTGTATAAATTATTTCAGAGGAAAGCAGGTTGTTCTTGATGGCCTGTGTGATTAGGAACACAGGCCTCCCTACTGGTGTATCAATAGCCCTCTGCAGCCCTGCTCTACATTCCTTGAAGACACAGGTGAGAAATCACAAGTTTCATTTTCTTTTTTAATACTGGGAAAATTATGGAGGAACCTACTGATTTTAAGGTTTTTCCATTCCTCGCATTTTAGACAATTATCTTTAAAAAAAAATTAGCGCTTCTATTTTTGTCAAAGTTCAAAGGAACAAAGATTAGAATTTCTTGGTAAAGATACTGCCATCCAATTTTATCAGAAGGACACTGCAAACACATACGGTAGTTTTCTTTGCTTAAGTATGCAATAATTACCAAAAATAACATAGAATTCCCCACTGTGCATGACACTAAAGCAAAATCCCACTAGTTTTCTTCATACCAGAAGTTATCAAACTTTCTCATCTTAGGACTCCTTTACATTCTTAAAAGTTTTTGTACATTTGTTTATATGAATGATAAATATCAGTACCAACTATTTTAGAAATTATAAATGACATATCTAGAAATATTTTTAAATACCTACAGAAACACATTTTTAATGAAAAATATTTTCTAACAAAAAATTAGTAAGAAATGTCTAGCTCTAAAAATGGACAGCTAGAATCTCATATCTGTTTCAGCATTCAATCTGTTGTATGTACTTTTAGTTGGTGTATAAAATCGCAAAGATATGCTGTTGAAAAAATATTTTATTAGTTTTTTCAGATAATTCTAGATATTCTTCTATGATACCACATCAAAACTCAACAAGTGGTAGCTTTCCTTAAAGGTTAATTGCAATGTAGAATCTGAAATCATTATCAATAAACTTGTCACACTATTAAATTAAAATTCATTTGTCTCCAGAATACATAAAGAACGCCTACAACTCTACAACAAACAAAACCAAAAAATCAAGCAACCTGATCAAAAAAGTGGGCAAAGGACTTGAATAGACATTTCTGCAAAAATGACATACGAACGGGCAAAAAGCATATGAAAGATGCTTAACATCACTAATCATCAGAGAAATGCAAATCAAAACCAACAGAAAATAACAAATATTAGTGAGGATGCGGAGAAACTGGAACCCTTGGGCACTGTTGGTGGGACTGTAAAACATTAACACTATGGAAAATATTACGTATGTAGGCTCCTCAGATAATTAAACACAAAATTACCATATGATTCAGAATTCCACTTCTGGTTAAATACCCAAAAGAACTGAAAGAAGGGCTCGAAGAGGTATTTGTATACCCATGTTCACAGCAGCAGTATTCACAATAGCCAAAAGGTAGAAGGAACCCAAGTGTCCAATCATGGATGAATGGGAAAAAAAATGTGGTATACACATGCAATGGAATATTATTCAGCCTTAGAAAGAAAGGAAATCCTATCACGTGCTACAACATGGATGAATCTTGAGGACATTCTGTTAAGGGAAAGAATCTAGTCACAAAAAGACAAATACTACATGATTCTACTTATGATGTATCTAAAGTAATCAAATTCATATAAACAGGATGGTGGCTGCCAGGGGCCAGTGGGAGGCAGAAAAGAGTAGCTGTTGTTTTAATGGGGAAAGAATTACAGATTTGCAAAATGAAAAAGTTCTGGAAACCTATTCCATAACAATGTGAATATACTTAATGCCTCTGAACTGTACACTTAAAAATAATTATGGTAGTAAATTTAATGTTTTGTGTTTTTACCACAACATAAAAAATCTGTCAGTCTTTTGAATGGCTCTTTCACCAAAATATGATTTGGTAACATCATGCATTGCTCATATAGAAAATATTGTATTCAGTGAGTTATGCAGATCTTCCAAATAGTGGGAAACTCCACTGTATAACTGTGAAAGGATGAGAGTGAAAAAGGCAAATTATATCTTAAGATTTTTATGAAAATCAATTTTGACCTCATAAGCCTCCTGAATGGGCCTCTGGGAACCTCAAGGGTCCTCAGACTACACTTTGGGAACTGGTACGCTGTGACATCACCTGCTTTTGGGTTGACTGACTTACTTTCTCTCCACCTTTAGCTTAAGGAAAACAAAACTGTAACTTTAGTCTAATGTACTGCCTGCCTTAAGCAAATTAGGAAAGACCATTTTCTTCCTACATGGAACATAAACGAAGTCCAAATAATTTTTCAGACTAAAATATCATAGGGAATACCATAGTTAACTCCTAATTAAATTAGGCATGTAACATATTGCTGGTTTGCACACAGGCCTTTGGATTTCCTTTTTAAAATTGCTTTTCTGTTTACAAAAGCAATCCATGTCTACTGTTGGAAACAGAGATGGCCCAGAACTAGAAAGAAAAACATTAAGAAACCCTTAAATCCCATCACCAGAGATACTCATATATCTTCGGATATTTTGGTTTAGTCAAATCACTTTTTTATCAAGATAAAAGGTTTCTTCTGTCCTATGATGACAATAGAGCTAACACAGGTCATGTGGCAGAATGCAGTAAATTTCAAGTAAGCTAGCAGCCTTGCCCTTGAAGGGGTCAGAAACTAAAATTCTGGGTCAGAAGAAGAATGTATGATAATTACTGAGCACAAATAATTGATATAAAGGTGTGGATAATACTTTATAAGCCCTGAAAGGAAGATTCTTCAATGTTAATTTCTAATGTGGAAAATGGACTGATGTCAAGGTCAAGAGGAAAGAGGATGTGCCTCACGAGGAAGAATGTGTTCAGCCGAACTTCGACTAAAATGCCAAAGATTTACTATTACATAATTAGTTACCTTTGGTTAAAAATACAAATTTTAAAAAAAAAAATACAAATTTAAAGAAAGATTTCTGTGAAAACTGAACTATATTTATACAGGATGAATAAAGACAGTGTTTGCTATCTAAAGCAAGGATTAAAAAATAACTTGCTGCTCTGGCAAAGTTAACTTGATGAGGAAGCATGTGTTCCAGGGACACAACGGCAAAAACAAAGGGGGAAAGGGGACTAGGTAAGCGTCTTCCCTTGACAATTTGATCCCAAATTTCTATCCTCCAAGTGCAGATCTGCTGAGGCTCTATTTGTAAATATATAGGCTTTTAAGGACAATTCCAAAAGCATAAACCAGATTCAAGCAATAGCAGCATCACTGTAATAATAAGAAAACATTTCAAAGTAAATACTCTGAAGAAAGTAACAATTTGGGTGTATTCTGTTGATCTTAAAAATAAAATCATATTTTATTTTATTCTTAAAAATAAAACCAGTCATTATTATTTAACTGACACCTTATGCCTTAAGGAACCTAAGGTATGCAAGGCGAAACTGATTTGTATGACATTAAAAAAGCCATTCACTTCCCACAAACCTTGTACAAACGAACCCCCAGAATGTAGTAGAATAGAGTTCACATGTTTTGGTTGCTTAAATTTTGGCTGAAGGTACAATTATCACTTACGTAATAATACACAATGATAAAAATTCACTTCACATAAAGATCCTAAAATAAATACATGAAATTTTTCTGAGCTATTATAATCTGATGAAATGAGCACACTGAATATTTGAGCTAATGAGAAATACTCTTACTCACCAGAGTCCAGATAAACAGTGAGCAAAATGTGGGAAATAATCATATTAGAAATTATTAGACTGTCGACTTCTTGGGGAACAATTTTATACATCTTTATATCCTTCACAGTTCCTTGAACTTTGGTTTTAGAACATTTGCTGAGCAGTTTTTGTGGTTTTAGGTGACTGATTTAAATGTGTATCAGAAGTGCTTATGCTCCAATAAAAAAAAAATACCAGTAATGCTAATAATCAAAAGGCATCCATTTCAATAATCATTTTTAAAGCATATAATGCACAAATAGTAAAGAGAACTTACCAACTCTATCAGGGAGGACTTCAAGCGCAGAAACTCTTTCATCTTTATTAAGTTCTAGTCCATAAACACAGTCAAATCCATCGTATTTTATAAGATACAAAGAAGGATTTACAGGCACCTGGTCCAGAACGGTTCCTTTCCACTGGGTGATGGGGCCATTCCCCTCTTTCCACCCATGCTGAATCCTGCAGCCTACGATGTTCCGCCGGGGCTGGGAAACAGGTTTGCTCGGCCCCACACTGCTCCGATGTTTTCTGTATTCACACATATACACACGTAAGGTATCATCTCAAAAGTATGCACTCCTACCAACACAACTACTGCTAGCTCGCACGCTCCCGTCACAGATGGTCCAGTCCTATGCTAGCTGGCGTCGCCACACTCGGGGCTCAGGTGGCTACAGGCAGCCACCTCCCAGTCCCACAGCCATGCAGCGGTGGCTCACAGGTGGGGCCCGTCTCTAGCAACAGAAGCTTCTTGTGCAGCCTAACTGTGGACACGCAGAGAAACACAACTAGTCAATAGCAACTTAGCCTTAAAATTAAGTATCAGTTTTTCAGCTTTCTGAGTTGCCTTTAATTCAATCAACTCACAATTATCCAAATTAATCAAAGAAAGACAAGGGCTGACTACATGAAATAACCGCACATGCATATGGCTTTGTAAAATAGAAATCCATTTCTCATTAATTCAAGAAATTCAATTTCACCCATTCTAATGCCCACATAATTTTGTCCCCACTGGCTTAAACAATAAGAATAAACTAGACATTTAACTTTTTCTTAAACTGGAGTCCAGGCTGGCTTCTACCCATGCATTTATACTATCATTATTTCTCTAGAAAACATAATCTTCAACACTTAAATTTGTAACAAATACTTAATGTAGTATTAAAAATTATTGAAGTAACACCAAACTACATTCTTTCTCAATTACAAACAATTGAAAAATCTACATACAATGTTTACAAATAATACACCTGGCTCTCGATATCAGGGAAAAAAAACTTCATTTCATGTAGAAATCCAGAGACAAGGGACAAGACTTGGCTTGAATGCAAGCTGAAGGCCAAAGCCATGCTGGCACATGGATGCCGCTATATGCCAAGAATGAAAAAATTTAGGGAGCAGAAAAGAACCCACTCCCACACTCTTATGGGCATAAAGCTCTCATCTGGTAAACCACAAATAAAAGTGGTGAACAAATGGCATAAATACAAATAAACTTTTAAAAACAAGTAATTTATTGTAGCCTGTAATATTTAAAACTACAGTTGTACATATTTTAAGTAGACCAGCTTGGTAAACTTAGTGGTTTTGTGAAACAGAGAAACAGGTTACAACAAGATATTAAAGCTGCCTCAAGGAGGCCTAGAATCAGCTGACACAGTCCTTTACCTAAGCAAGATAGGGAACACCGTCTGGGGAACACCTCAGAAGGAAAACTTCTCCAGTTGGACTGTAAAAGGGTTCAAAAGGTTATATGCAGGACCTGAGACCAGAAAACAGTGTGTCTAACCCAGCCCTTAAGTCTCTGCAAACACCCAGCCAAATGGCCTTCCAGGAAAGGCAGAGCCCTGCGCTGAGGACACATACTGAGAATAACATCCTGAGTAGGGTGAGGCCCGTGCATAAAGGAAAGATGAGGTTCAGATGCCTACGGGGTGGGCCCAAAGGAGGCCGATCTCAACAGGTATCACAGGGGAGACTATACAGAGAAACTTGAGTATGCCATGGGAATACTGAAGAGCTCTGCAGCGAGGATAGCTGTCCTGGAATACCCTCACCCCTTCTCATGGGAGAGGACCGTGGTGGCACCAATCGGCAACAGAGGCAAACCCAAAAATATGCCCACAAGGCAGATGGGAATTATCACCTAACATTATGCACATAACAGAGGCCATGAAAGAGGAACTTACATCAAAAACATAAGAGCCCAGATGAGAGACAGCTACACAAGAGAAGATGTGAGAAAAATCAGACACAGTCAAGAAACAAGCAGCAATTTGAAAACTTTTCAAAAATGAAGGAGAAACTAGAGGAACATGGAAGAAATTGACACTATGGGGCATTTAAGGAAAACAGATAATAAAAAAGAGACAGATGGGAACAGATATGAAATTCCAACTTCCATATAACAGAATCACCCAAAAGCTAAAATCGGAGGAACAGAAAGAATACTAAAATAATTCAAGAAAAATATCCAGAAATAAAAGACTTAAATGTACAAACACGCCCCTGGGAAAACTGACCCAGAACTACTGACACTAAGACAGTCTAGTGAAACAAACAAACTTTAAAGAAAATAACATCTCGTGGGCATCCAAGCAAAAGAACTGCATCATGTGTAAGGAAAAGATAATCACATGTGTAAGGAAAAGAAAATCACACAGTGACACCGTGTGCCACCAGATAACCGAGTGACAAACTTAAGGTTCTCAGGAAAGAAAATGTGAGACGAGGGTTTTACAGGCAGCCAAGAATTCTATACTGACCTCCAAGTAAAAGTACACAGATAAAACTGTGTGAACACATAAGAACGCGGGGAATACTGTTCTCACAAATGCTTCCTGGAGAAGTTAACAGTTGGCCATCCATATCCATGGGTTCCACATCCTCAGATTCAACCAAACGTGGATAGAAAAATTCCAAAAAGCAAAACTTGAATTTGCCACACGCAGGCAACAATTTACCTATCATTTACATTATATTTACAACCATTTACATAGTATTTATACTGTATTAGGTATTATGAGTAATCTAGAGATGATTTGAAGTATATGGGAGGATTTATGTGGGTTATGTGCAAATACTATGCCATTTTATATAGGGGACTTGAGCATCCATGGATTTTGGTATGGTGTGAAAGGTCCTGGAACCAATCCCCCTCGGACACCAAGGGACGACTGTATAGGACCGAGTTTCAGATAATCAGGAATGCCTGGGGGACTTCCCTGGTGGTCCACTGGCTAAAACTCCGTGCTTCCAATGCAGCAGGCCGGGGTTCGATCCCTGCTCAGGGAATTAGATCCCACATGCCACACCTAAAGATCCCACGTGCTGCAACTAAGACCTGCTGCAGCCAAATAAATAAATAAATAAATAAATATTAAGGGGGTAAAAAGGAAAGAACACTTAGAAAAGTTTCAGCACAGAGCTGATAGTAAGCAATGAATATCTCTTACTACAGAACAAACACAGGGACAAGAGAAATAGAGTAGTATTTAACTATTACCTGCTCTGAAAATAGAGTTCACACCACTCTGAAAAAGAGTAGGAAAGAAGAATACGTAAAAGTATAAGAAGCTCACTAAACAAAAGAATATTACTTGGAACAAAGTACCTGATATTAAATGGAGAGAGAAAGGAGAAAAGCAAGAGCTGAATTCAATATTGTACATAGCAAGGAACCAATCTATATAAGCTAAAATAAATGAATTAATAAGATTAATTTCAGAAGACTTCAGTATAAAACTTAGTGAAGAGGAAAAAAACTTGATAACATATTATCGAGTCTGTAACTTGTAACTACTACTAACACTCAAACCCGAAAGAAAGTGAACCTCAAGACCTTTTCATAATCCCTGAAAATGTGCCACTACATCCAACTGGCCCTCTGTAGGGATATGGCTGGTGAAGGTGATTACATTCCTCCTTTAGAATACAAGAATCTTTTCTAGCATTACGTTTTTCTTCAAATAGACAATTACCTATCTTCTTTTGATCTTTAGGCAAAAGTCCTTGTGATTCATCCTGTGTACAGGATCAGGCTTTCTTCACAGCAAAGGCAGAGGTTGGTTCCCAAAACTCACTGAAGAAAGAATTCAGTCATATGCACCATTTTGTAATTCACACAGACATTCCATTATTACTACCAAAATTATAAGCAAATTCAGCATCTTCACCAGTGTGACGGTTAATTTTAATGTGTCAGGTTGGCTGGGCCACAGTATTCAGGTATCTAAGTCAAGCATTAGATGTTTTCTGTGAAGGTATTTTTCTACATGAAACTAAAACGTAAATCAACAGACTGCCTTCCATAACATAGTTGGGCCTCATCCAATCAGTTAAAGGTATTAAGAAAGAGTGTTCGCCCCACACAAAGAGGCAATTCTACCTTCAGACTCGAGCGGCAACATCAGCTCTTCCCTGGATCTCCAGTCTCTCTATGCACGCACCACTGGTGCTGTTTCTCTGGAAAACACTGACTACAACAGAAAAGGTTCCATCCTAGATTCAGAGGCATGAAATTTTCTACTACCATGATTCTCAACAAAACCAATATAAACTTAGCCATTGACAGCAGAAAAGGGCAACTGGAAGACTCAGAGCAGTGATTTTCTAGTTCAGTCACTAATCCTTTCTATACTCATTAGTGGCATTCTTCTGGAACCGCAATTGCTTCTGAAGAGGGAGACGCTTGACGCTTTCTAATCACATTTCAGAACAAGCAGTTTTTATCCTGGTCACTTCCAGTGGTAGTACACAAGGCTCTCCTCCATCTTCTGAACAACACAAGGGACTCAAATCTAGCCAGCAAGCATCCCTATTCAAAGAGGCTCCTATATCCTTTAATTCTGAAGAAACACAATCCCTCCTTTTTGCATGGATTTTATTTCCTTTTCTTAAAGGGAATTTTAATCATTAACTTTTTAAAATATTTATTTATTTATTTATTTATTTATTTTTGGCTGCGTTGGGTCTTTGTTGCTGCTGCTGCGCGGGCTTTCTCTTCTTGCGGTGAGCGGGAGCTGCTCTTCGTTGCAGTGCACGGGCTTCTCACTGTGGTGGCTTCTCTTGCTGCAGAGCACGGGCTCTAGGCACACGGGCTGCAGTAGTTGTGGCACGCAGGCTCAGTAGTTGTGGCTCAGGGACCCTAGAGCGCAGGCTCAGTAGTTGTGGCGCACAGGCTTAGTTGTTCCGCGGCATGTGGGATCTTCCCAGACCAGGGCTCGAATCCATGTCCCCTGCATTGGCAGGCGGGTTCTTAACCACTGCCCCACCAGGGAAGCCCTTAATCATTAACTTTTGCTGTGGTAAATAATATGCTTGGTCTATTCTAACATTTTGCTTTGTGTTTCTGTTTGCAATGCTTTGTCTCATTTCCTCACCCCTTTCTTCCTTTATCTATACAGCTAGGATGAACAAGGTTTCTTTGCACCAAATAAAGCTTCTAATGGAAGCTGTAGGAATCTATAGATCTTATTTCTAGACTTAACAGCAATTACTTCTAACTTCCTAAACATCCTATTTAAATTCCCTGACAGTCCAGTGGTTAGGACTCCATGCTTTCACTGCCGAGGGCGCAGGTTCGATGCCTGGTTGGGAAGCCTCCCGCAAGCTGCATGGCTCAGCCAAAAAAAAAAAAAAAAATCCTATTTAAGCTTACAATTTTCTATTAAAATCTACAATTAATCAAAACCTATACTTTTCCTTCCCTGGTCCAAGCAAGACTAAAAATAACAAAAAAATTCTTAGTAAAAGAAGGAAAGAATTTTAAAAACAAACACCTTAGCACCTAGTAACCCCTTCCTGGCCACTTTCACCACACTGCTGAAATTTAGTCTTTTGTTCCAAACTGTTATTTATCTTGCTACTATCTTAAAAATAATTTTTAAAGAACATTTCCTTATTTAGAAGTAAACAAGAGGATTTTTGCTGCCTTCTGCAACATTTATTTTTTTCTCATGTACTGGGTTGGCCAGAGAGTTCGTTCGGGTTTTCCCGTAAACCTGAACTTTTTGGCCAACCCAATATATTTGGTCTTTCTGGACATGTCCTCTGGTAAGTCAGATAGGGTTAACAAATGCAAACTCCAAATTCTTGCAAGCCTCAAAATATTATTTTGTTCTCATCCTTGACTTGCCTAGGTATACAAGGCAGGCTCAAATTCCCTTTCCCCTCAGTACCTTTATTGCAAAAAGGTATTTTCATTGTCTTCTACCTTCCAGAGTTAAGAGATACCAGATGCCAATCTGATCCTTGCTCCTTTGAGGGTAACCCATCTTCCTCTTCAAATTGCTTTTAGAATTTTGTTACTGGATTCTGAAATGTTACCAGGACTTGTGACATATGTTTCTAATTATCCCTCACTAGCACTTGGTCAATCTCTTGAATTAGGTAAAACAGGCTTGAATTTCAGTCTATCTATTGAATACCTTACATAATATTTTTAATTTCTATGAACTGATTATTTCTTTATCTTGAATGATTTTTCTTTTTAATGAACACAACTTCTGATATCTGAGGATAATTTTCACTTTTCCTGATTCCTTATGAACTTCTGGGTTTAGCCTTGTCTTTGTTGAGTCTGTTGCCGTCTGAGTGGCAGCTTTCTTAACACTTGCAGATTCCTGGTTAGCTGCCCTGTTCCATGTATGACTTTCTTTGGTGCTATATAAGTGTTCCTCAGGTGCCTGATGATTCTTAGTGTTCATATTTCAGATGCAAGGAAAGATTAAGTGGTATCTGTAGCTGAGATGTATTTCTTCAGGCCAAGTCAGGGTCCCTGGCGTCTGAGTATTAAGTACAGGTTCTGATAAAGCAGCCAGGACCCAGGGAATTGTGGAGCAGCCGAGACTGAGTAGCAACTTCAAGTCAGGGGAGGTAAGGTGAGCATCTACTGCTTAATGCAGCTGGTTTCTCACCCATAATGATTCAGACGACTGCAGCCAGCCTTTGCTCTCCCTGACCTGAACAGATTCTAGGGGTCTAGTTTGAACATTTAACTTTTTCAACTTTTTGGAGGTCTTCCTTTGCAGCTGAAAGTGGTTGGGAGTTCCTTGGCTTAGCTTAGTTTTTATATAAATCTATTCCCATCTGATGTATACCTTGCAGAGATTTCTCAGTGTTCTGGTCTGCTGGTAGGATGATCTTTCTACACCAATAACAAAAACTGCAAATTTAATGCAAATTACAATGAAGTACTATTTTCTAACTGCTTACAGAATAAATACAACCCTCCTAGTGAACAATCTGGCAATCCACTGTCCCAGTAATTCCATGTCTAGGAATTTATCAAAAGAAAACAGTGGACAAGCACAAAGCTACAGCTACAGTGATGTTCTGAGCAGTGTTCATACCAGGGAAAACTGGAAATAAAAAAATGTTCAATAGGTCTCACTGATTCAATAAGTAATAGTGTATCTATATGATGAAATAACTACATAGCTATTAAAATCACAGAAAAAACATGACATTTTATTCCTTGGCTTGTAGACACATCACTCCAATCTCTGTCTTCACATAGCCTTTTCCCCTATAAGTCTGTGTCCAAATTTTCTTCTTATAAAGACACCAGTCATTGAATTGGGGGACCTCCGTAATCCAGTATGACCTCATCCTAACTTGACCACATCTGCAAAGACCCTATATCCAAATAAGATTACAGTCAGTTTCCAGGTGGACATGATTTTTGGAGGACATTATTCAACTCAGTACATACATACCTCAGAGTCGTTGCAAGGAATAAATGAAATAATGTTTCCAAAGCACTTAGTACTGTGCATGGCAGGGCACACAGTAGGACACACAATTATCCATACAGATAAGCAGAAAAAATCTTTTAAAACATACGTTAAATTATTAACAGGTGAAATCTCTGGATGATGGCATTAAAAATAAGTTGTCTTCCTCTGAATTTACCTGTGTTTTCAAATTTTTCTATGACTTAAGTATTTTACTTTCATTGGCAGATAAAACACAATTTTTAATTACTCTTAAATTAATGCAATGGATGTTCTAATTCTGCAAGAAACTATATATAAAAACAGATTTATACATATTAGTGTTATCAATTCCAAATTTTATTTGTTGCCTTTTTTTACATCATTTCACTAGTTCTAAAAGAAGAATTAAAGGACATCTAATATAGATACCATTTCTGCCCAATTTATTTAATAAACAACTTAATTTGATTGAAAGGAGGAGGTAAAAAAGAATGAATGGATGGGACTTCCCTGGTGGTCCAGTGGTTGGGACTCTGTGCTTCCACTGCAGGGGGAACGTGTTTGATCGCTGGTGGGGAAACTAGGATCTCACATGCCGCGTGGCGCGGCCAAAAAAAAAAAGATGGATGCTTCAATGAATACTAAAGACAAAAAGAGTAATTAGAACAATATACTACTTTTTAAAATCATTAGTCAAGCTTTCCAATTACTGAACCTTGAATGCCTAAACTGCTCAAATACCCTTGCAGCGGAAGTTTACAAAGAAGAATGTTTTAAAATATTTTTAAACATATGTTAAAATATTAAATATTATTTAATATTAAGAGTGTAGAAATATATGTTTTTGATAAACTGATTTAAGCTCTTCCAACTATAGCATCTACTAGAAGACAAGGTTTAGAACTTCCCTAAATAACAAGAAATATACTAAGAGTATCTAATATTGGGCAAAATGTTGATAATTATTGAAGCTGGATGATAGGAATTCGGGATTTATTATATACTACTTTATTTTTGTGTGTATTTGAAATTTTCCATACTAGAAAAGTTAAAAATTATATATTAAACAAACTCTAACATTTTACTTTAATTTCTAATCGCTAATTCAGATTCAAAAATCAGTAAGAAAAAGTTTAAGGGGGGACTTCCCTGGTGACGCAGTGGTTAAGAATCCGCCTGCGAATGCAGGTGACGTGGGTTCGAGCCCTGGTCCACAAAGATCCCACATGCCGCGGAGCAACTAAGCCTGTGCAACGCAACTACTGAGCCTGTGCTCTAGAGCCCGCGAGCCACAACTACTGAAGCCCGCGCACCCAGAGCCCATGCTCTGCAACAAGAGAGGCCACTGCAATGAGAAGCCCGCACACCACAACAAAGAGTAGTCCCCGCTCGTCTCAACTTAGAGAGAGCCCACGCGCAGCAACAAAGACCCAACGCAGCCAAAAATAAATAAATAATTATATATGTATAAAAAAAACTTTAATAAAAATTAAAGCTTACTTACATGAGTTGAAATAGTATATATAAAAGCAAACAATAAGAACATGTCGGATTACCGGAAGAAGATATAAAAAGAACACAAACACACTTGTGTCATCTCTAGACAGTTCAATCTAAGAACAGTACAGGGAATTCCCTGGTGGTCCAGTGGTTAGGACTCCTCGCTTCCACTGCTGAGGGCCCGGGGTTCAATCCCTGGTTGGAGAATTAAGATCCCGCAAGCCACACAGCATGGCCAAAAAAAAAAATTTTTTTTAATAAATAAATAAATAAATAAGAGCAGTACAAATAAGGATGTGAGATTAATGATTTAAAGCAACGGCCTTTTAAAATTTAAAATAACAGCTCCTTGAATATGGTGATTTTGTTTTATGTTCTCCCTGGATACATTATTTTTAACAGTCCTTAGTCTCTGGTATTTTCCTTGGAAAAAAAGTCTAAAATGTTCTTAACTATCATTTACTAGGTACTCAATAAATAAACAGCAATACTGTAAACAAATACCAAGACACTTCATTCAACTGAGGATATATGGAATTACATAGCCAAGGGCAAATAAAAAGCTGCATCGAGTCAAGATCCAAAACAATTCAAGGATAAAAGCAGAGAAACAAGAATTAAACATCTATAATCACTTTCCTTGTTTCTTATCTCCAGAAGCTATAAATGGTTTTCTTGTAGTTTCAATGGGAGAAAATGGTGACCAAGTACACAGCATCCAATCATCCTTCATTGCTGTAATTTTGTGTACTCATTTCCAAACAACTTGACTTAGTTATCTAATGTGCTTTAAGATATCAGCTCTGATAATGGTCTAGGCCAGTGCTTCTCAAACTTTGGCATGCATCGAATCACCTAGAGAGCTTTTGAAAAGAGATACCCAAGCCCTGCCCCAGAGACTCTGGGCTCCATTCCGCAGGTCTGGAGAGGGACCAAAGACTTTCTAACAAGCTTCCAAGTGCTACTGCTGCTGGCACCATACCTTTGGTAGTAGAGCTGATCCAGAACAAATACTAATTTCTATCCACCCATGTGCCCAAAAAAGATAAACTGAGAGTGCAGAAAACATTTCTGTACTTTGCTCAATACTTTAAATAAGTTCTCAAAGTACCATTCTAATTATTTGGTAATCAAGAAAAGAATTCCTGAGAACAAACTAGTGGTCACCAATAGGGGAAGGGAAGGGGGAGGGGAAAAATAAGGATAGGAGATTAGGAGGTACAAACTACTATGCATAAAATAAATAAACTACAAGGATATATTGTACAGCACAGGGAATATAGCCAATATTTTATAATAACTATAAATGGAGTATAATCATTAAAAATTGTGAATCACTATGTTGTACACCTAAAGCTTACATAATATAAATCAACTATACCCCAATTAAAAAAAAAATCTGTTTTAAGACCTTTCATCTTTTATCTAGACTCCCTTATTGACTTAAGTTGACTACTGTTTCTCATCAGTAAATATCTTACTTTTATAGTCAATATTTAAAGGCACCATACTTCTTCAAGTTAATTTTTCAACTATTACAATTCTACTATGGACCAGTAAATGACTGCCACACACCACGTACTTTGGTGTATGAATTAATAACTGACCTCTTTCCTTATTCTATTTCGTATTGTAAGATAAAAGCAGTTTCCTTACTCTGTGTTCCAGCAGATTTCAAAAGAAACTATTAAGGCAAAATAATTATCTTTCTGCAAAATGCATACCAGCAAGTCGAGAGAGAAAAAACTGCTTCTCTAGTACTTGTTGCTTGATAAAAGTTCTACAGCTGATACGGTCATTCCCAGCTTAAATTGGCAATATAAAAACAAGATGGAGAAAGTCAAGTTTTCCATCCAAATCACTATGGGTTTTTCATTATTTCGTCTACACACTGTACACCCTGAGGATATCAGAGATGTCCATGGCAAACATCCAAATGCCTCAAGGGTTTTCCAAAGCACTAGTCACTTTCACTGGTGTTAATAACAGTTACTGGCAAATTGATTAAAAAGTATTACATATTTGACCAATTTAAGATTGTCAATACCATGGATCATTTAGATGCTTGCTCCAACTGTTATCTAGTCTGTGTGTTTAGGACAGAAATAATATATTTTTCAGATATGAGACAACAAAACACACAGTTCAGGAAATAGAATGTGGTAGTTAACATAGGCTTTAGAATCAGACTGTCCTATTTCTGAATCCTAGCTCAGTCACTTCGTATATGTATGACCTCAGACAAGTTACTTAATCTCTCTGTGCACAGAAGGATTCATGGTCCCTACCTGACAGGGATGCCATGAACACTAAACGAGACTACACCAGGGACACGAGGAGGAGGAGCACAGTGACAGTTTTGGTTGGTGACTAGTATTGGTATCTTATAAAATGAAAGGAAAACATTCCCTGGAAATCCTCAACTTAGCATGTAACAGCTCCTGATCCATTTTCTAAATGTACATTAGTAGGAAATACACCAAAGCCCAGTCATACCTTCCAGCAGTACCCTGAAATGTAAATCTATCCACTATTCCAATTAGGAAGAAAAGAGTCAGATTTACATTTGAAAACTAAAACAAAGAATCACTGTAGGGCTTCCCTGGTGGCGCAGTGGTTGAGAATCTGCCTGCCAATGCAGGGGACACAGGTTCGAGCCCTGGTCTGGGAAGATCCCACATGCCGCGGAGCAACTAGGCCCGTGAGCCACAACTACTGAGCCTGCGCATCTGGAGCCTGTGCTCCGCAGCGGGAGAAGCCACGATAGTGAGAGGCCCGCGCACCGCGATGAAGAGTGGCCCCCACTTGCCACAACTAGAGAAAGCCCTCGCACAGAAGCGAAGACCCAACACAGCCAAAAATAAAAAAAAATAAAAAAAAAAAAAGAATCACTGTAGCTAAATTCACCTTACATGTCCCCCAACTACACTTCCCTTCAAGATGTAACTTCAGTGCAGATTTCCCAAACAACCTCCTGGGAAGCCAGGAAAGGCTTGTCCACCAGCCTGTCCCCCAAACACACCAAGGACCCTAGCCCGCAAGAAGTACAAAAGTTTGTTTCTATTTACTTTAAAAAATGAGAACAAGACTCAGCTACACAACGTTTCTGGGTGCAGAGGCACTGCTCCAAGCACTTCAGAACCGATTACCCGAATCCCCTAGCACCCACGGGGACAGGAGGTGCCGTTCTCAGGACGGTGGCTCTGCCAGCATTTGTCTCCTG
Source organism: Balaenoptera musculus (assembly GCF_009873245.2). Lineage (NCBI taxonomy): Eukaryota > Metazoa > Chordata > Mammalia > Artiodactyla > Balaenopteridae > Balaenoptera > Balaenoptera musculus. Next base: position 18,379,840 of record NC_045790.1, on the reverse strand, counting down.
GGCGTTCCTGTGACTCTCTCTCAAGCAAGCAGAGGCATCTGCGTGTGGAGTTATTATTGCTCAGTCCCCCTGTACCAACACGGGAAGCGAGAGGAGGCATGACCACAGGTCAGTGGCTGCACATGAGGAGTCCCGAGTGCCTTACTTTCTGGAGAGCCACAATGGGGGCAGGCAAGGAGAGTGAGGCTCCAGTTCTGCTTTCCTGTATTTGTTTGCTATAAACACTTCATCTAGAAAGCATTCTATGATAAAAAGCTGAAAACCTCATTGTTCTAGTCCAACACCATGACTTTACATGAGTTAAGCAGAGCACCAGGCACATAAGGGAACTTCGTAAGGCCCACAGCTGAGCCAGTGGGCCTTCCCACTCCAAGGCCAGCCTCTCCACCAGCCATTACTCCCACTCACCCCTCCAAGGACAACTATTAACACCTTTCATTTGTGAAATGTGGAGACTTTTGTTTCAGTTTTTTTCCATCCCACCCATCTTGAAATTTGCACTGAGATTAGAAAAAATAGGAAAATCATAACTTTTCTTCTCATTTCAACGTCTCCCTTTTAATATGTTCAAAACGTCTACTCTTTAAGTGAGACAAGCACATCTCATATTAAAGCACTAGATCAAGTTCCCTGCATCATGCAACATACAGGGTGAGAAACCCTTTTAGCTGTACACATATGAACTTCAAAAATTGAACAGGTAGGTATTCAAGCCTTGTGTTTTAGGGGAAAAAAGATGAACAGTTCTGGTTTTGCAAAGTTAATGTGTAATTTACTTTCATTTCCCACTGTATTTAAGTTTCTTTTCATTACCTTCTATTTGTGCCAAGAGGTGGTTTACCATTTATGGTAATGATATGATAATGAGTGGAGATATATTACATAAATTATCAGATTACTGAATATGGCAGAAGATGTGAAGGTGATGGGCAAATAAATGAAATTTGAGAAACGCTTTATCAAACCTCAGGACTTGCCTTATCTTCATATTTTTACTTTCCAAGCCATTTCTTAAACTGAATATCACAAATATTTACATTACATATACAAGTATTCATTTAAATAGAGGCATGTTTAATCACCAACAATTACTGAAAGGCACCTTTATTCATCCAGACCTTCCACGAAAGCCCAGAGGACTCACACTCTTTGACCACTACAGTGCGGTGACCAAGAGGAGCAAGCATTTCAATATAAGTAATTCGAAAATAATTGCTATAGGAAGAGTCTTAGGAGGTGCTAGGGTCAAGGAGAGTCTTCCATATTTAACAATCCATGATTAAGACTCATACAATCATAACTGATTTGTTAGAGAGGGTTCCATGGTGAAGTAGCCGTCACCACTGCACAGTAGTGGATACTGTGGATACTTGTAAAATCTATTAAATAAAATACAGTACCAGTGGATATTGTTATTTAAGATAGTATCTCAATTTTCTTTTTGGACTAACTACATGACACACAAAAGAAGATTTCAGGGAGGAAAAAAGTTGCTTCTATTCTCTAGTACCTATAGAATTTAGGATTTATAACACATTTGTCACTTAAAATTATCTTTCAACATACATATGCTTTCTCTAAATTACAAGCTCCTCATTCATTTGAAAATCTTCTAAAGAAGTGAGTGTGCCTGGCAGAGTGCTAGCCAGGTCCTCAAGGCACAGGCACAGGGATTAGGTAGCACACCACTACTCGGCGTGCAGCAAGGCTATGTGTGACGCTGGCTGCTCTGAGGCAAGACCTGCTCATACAGGGACAGGGCCTCACACAGATGACCTCATATCTCATGTAAACAAAGACCACAATTTGCTATCTAAAAAGGCAAGTTTCAGGATTGCTTACTTGTGGGATGTCCGTTTCTTCATCATGCTTGCAGATACACCAGCATGGCCTAAAAGAGAAGTGAGTATGAGTCAACGAAAACTGAATAAAAAATAGTTCAAACTCAGGAAAAAGTTAACTTATGAAAAACTGCTATATAAAGTATGAAATTAAAATAAACCACAAGGGAATTCCCTGGTGGCCTATGGTTAGGACTCTGCGTTTTCACTGCCGAGGGTCCAGGTTCGATACCTGTTTGGGGAACTAGGATCCCACAAACCATGAGGCGTGGCCAAAAAAACCCACAAACAGCCAACGTGTAACAAAACCATTTGTTTACTTATCTTTTAAATAGGAGCTATAAGGGATTCTGGGAAGATGAAATGACAGGGACAGCAGTTTATCTCCCTAAATCGGCCATAAAACACAAAACCAAAATCACATGGACAAAAACTACAACAAAAAATGACAATCCTAGTCATAAAGTACTAAAAGGTACAGAACTTGTCTTCCTGCCACAAACAACTACAAAATGGGACAAGAGATATGACACACCTGGATCCAAACATCAGGACAACAGGCAGCAGAGGACTATGGAACCAGGGAGCAGAAAACCCACGCAGGGGCCCCCACACCAACCAAGTGCATCCTGACAACGACTTGTGGATGATGGTTCATGAAGGGGAGACCAAGAACACTGTGGTTCTGCTACACTGAGAGTCAGATGGGAGTTGCGGATCTGAGTGCTGGCAAGGAGAGAGATCTCAGAGGGAGCTCCAAACATCTGGCAGGGGAGGGGTGGTCTTAAGTCTGGCTAGATATTAACCTGCAAAGGCATGAGAGTTGTTCAAAGTCCATCTAGCCACCTCTTTGAACACACAGGGCAGTCAGTAAAAACCATAAAAAGATAATCCCTTAACCAGAAGGATGAAGTAGCCCTAAGAATAAAAGCTGCTATAGACCCATCCTAGCACCTGCTTGCCAAAACAAACTCCAATATTCATTAAAGGACATCAATAAAACCCAGTGCTCCACAACACACTTCAAATGTCCAACACCCCAACTAAAATTATTAGACCTGTGGAAAAGCGGCAGACTGTAACCCCATAACCAAGCGGGTTACTACCAAAACGATGTAATTAGCAGGCAAAGATGTTAAAAGAACTATTAACAACTATGCTCAAATAGCTAAAGGAAGACATAAACACTTAAAATAGAAAAATGGGGGTGGGGTGGGGAAAAGAGAATAAATAAATGAAACTGGTGAAAAATACATGATCCAAAATGAAAGAAAAAACAAAATCACTGGATATGATTAATAGCAGATTAGACCCCACAGATAAAAAGACCAGTGAATGTGAGACATTGCAGTACAACATATCTAAAATGGAACACAAAGGAAAAAACTGGGGGAAACAAACAGCCTCAGTGACTTGTAGGACAATATCAACTAGCCCAACATAAAGGAAATGCACTCCATGAAAGAGAGGACCGAGGGGTGAAGGAAGAAAAAGTCTGACAAAAATAATGGCAGAAAGTTTTCCAGATGTGTAAGTACATAACCATGGAGCCAAAGTAAGATAAAGACAAAGGAAAAAACCACACCAAGGCACATCCTAATCAAATTTCTGAAAACCAATGACAAATAAAATATTTTAAGCAGACAAAGAATAAACACACCTTAAATTTAGGGAAACAGAAAATACTGGCTCCAGATTTGTTGTCAGAAACAATGTAAGCAGAAAACAGTGGAATAAATCTTTAAGGTGCTGCTAAGATAAACAAAATAACCTACCTGTGGATTCAGAATACTATAGGTAGCAAAAATCTTTCCAACCCCAACAATATTGATAATTTCATTAAACATAATCTAAGTGAATCAATTAAGAGACCATATAAAGAAGGAAGAGATGATTATTAACATCAGACAAAGTAACTTCAGGACAAAGTTATCAGGGATCGAAAAGGACATTCCGAAATGATGAAAGGATCAATCAAGAAGCCATACCAGGGAGTTCCCTGGTGGTCCAGTGGTTAGGACTCCAAGATCTCACTGCCGAGGGTCTGGGTTCAATCCCTGGTGGGGGAACGAAGACTCCACAAGCTGTGAGGGTGCGGCCAAAAAAACAAAACAAAACAAAACAAAACAAAAAAAGGGAAGCCATAACAATCTTAAATGTATATGAACCTAATTATAGAATACTGAAATATATGGGCTTCCCTGGTGATGCAACGGTTAAGAATCCACCTGCCAATGCAGAGGTCACAGGTTCGATCCCTGGTCCGGGAAGATCCCACATGCCACGGAGCAACTAAGCTCATGTGCCACAACTACTGAGCCTGTACTCTTGAGCCCACGTGCTGCAACTACTGAAGCCTGTGCACCTAGAGCCCGTGCTCCACAAGAGAAGCCACCATGAGAAGCCCGTGTACCACAACAAAGAGTATCCCCCACTCTTTGCAACTAGAGAAAGCCTGCGCACAGCAACGAAGACCTAACGTAGCCAAAAATAAATAAATAAATGAATAAAGAATACTGAAATATATAAAGCAAAAACTGACAGAAGTGACAAGGAAAAGTGACATAATTATATTTAAAAATATGAACGCTTCTCAGTAATTAATATAACAAGTGGCTAGGAATATCAGAAAGGATATAAAAGACCTGAACATCACAAACAGCCAACTAGGCTTAGCTGACATTTACAGAACGCCAATCCAATACTGCCAAAATAAAGATCTTTTCTAAGTTCACACGGGACATTAACCCAGATACACCATATGCTACTCAGAATACAAACCCTCAATACACTTAAAGTAACGTGAAATCATACAAAGTATGTCCTCTAACTATATCAGAATCAAGTCAGAAATAAATAACAAGGTATTTGGAAACACCCCAGTATTTGCAAATTAAACAACAATCTTCTAAAACGTCATGGTTCAAACACAAAATCACAATGAAAATTCAAATATTTTGAATAAAAATATGAAAATGAAAACAACCTATCAATATCTGCGGAATGATGCAAAAGCATGCTTACCATATTGATCAAAATTCACGCTAAGTAACAAGATCCAACTGGGTGGAGGAAGAAGGCTTCTGGGTTTTCTGCAAAGTTCTCTCTCCTTGGCCTTACATTAAGACATGCAATTTTTAGACATAAATTTCTGTACTTACATAACATTTACAACTCTAAGACGTTAAATGAAAAAGGAGATATATGGTCAATTGGTCTGTGTGAGATTGTCCATTCTACTTCGTAGATAAAAACAGCGAGACATTACCCCGATTGCTTAGACAGCCATTTTCCCCCACTTTCGCCTCGCGTGCTTATATACACTGTATGAAGTGGGCAGCTCATAGATGAAGATAAGACACAGACTGAACAGAGAGCAAATCTACCCAGAGCATCCCTGCAACATCCCTAGGCTTACAGTAGATGAGTATAACGATATAAAAAATGCAAAAGTAGACGTGAAAATACAGGATTCGATCAAGATCTACTGGAATTGTACCTGGTGTCAGGATCCCTTCCCTTCCCTTCCACACTAACTATACAAGGAAAGGGCAGCTGACCTTAGCATTTGGTACGCCCCTGGCCTAACACCCACGCCGCTCCCTGAATCCTAGACACTTAACAGGCCCCAGACATCGCCACACTCCCCACAAAGCTGACTTTCCCATTTAGATGAGGACCATGACAAAAACAATCTTCTGATCACTCAAGAAAAGGTAAGTTGTTCGTAATTAATCCTTAATTCTTAAGTATGAATGGACAATGATCAATAGTCAAACAAAACAAAAAAAAACAAACAAAAAACCCAGTGGTATGAGAAAGATAAAAATAAGCATCACTGTTTGTAGTTCCAAGACCTACGAAGATTAAATAAAAGAACTGGTATCCTCAGGAAAACTGAAGATACTACAGTCATAAAATGGGAACAAGTGGCTATAAAAAGGGACAACAAGAGCTCTTGAAAATTAAAATAAATGAAGAGAGAGAACTTTCCATTTCCAGTCTGGCATGTTAGGAGCTTGGAAGTTATCACTCTGTCCTAACAAGGGCTGAACAAGCTGAAAAATCAACAACTCTTCTTAGATTGGTGAGAGAAGTGAGGTTACAAGGAATCACTGTCCCCAAAACTGGAAACACAGACAAGCAGATACAGAGAATCACAATTCATGGTAGCAGAATCCTCTGCAGGAACCAGTACCTGGGTAGGAAAACCTGAAAGGCAATTGACCAACTGCTAGAGGCTTGGTGTGGACAAGTCTGAAAAATAAAAACTCCAGGGGACCTAGTCATGGGAAGGAAGGGGCTCCACATTTTTGTAAGTTTTACCTCCAGAAGCACCATCATGTTCTCACAGTGAAGAGCAGAGAAAAACCCCCATTTGCTTTCAGCAGAGGGAAGGGAGAAGCACCCCTTTTGAAATACACCCAAGTATTCTGTTCTTACCAAGGTCTGCCCTTGAGAGAAACTATTTTATTGGAGCCTTACTGTATCAGGGCCTAAGTGACCAGAGGGAAGGGAAATACCCAACTCCAACTCTCTAGCTGTCCCCTGGTGTGACAGGAGTTTCAAGGCTCAGCCCCCTAGCCACCCTGTAGGACACAAGAGGGGAGGAAACTGAGAAGCACAAGTGAAGGTCACAGCCCGGTGAGGCAGACTCCCTGAAGACTAAAACGTCATCACAGAACTACATAGTGTATCTCTCCCTCCCACACCACACCACCATATCACTTAAGGCTCATTTACCAGAGCTCCTTTTACCCAGAATATCATGTCTGGCTTTCATCAAAAACTGTGAGGCACAGTTTGAAAAGACAGAGCAAATACCAGAATCAGACTCAGATATGGCAGTGATGCTGGAATTATCCAACTGAGAACTTAAAATAACTATGAATAACATGCCAAGGGCTCTGTGTGGCTGAACCACACTGACTCTTCTTTGTCAGCTCCATCTTAGGCCCACAGTCCCACCCCCTCCCCTTTCTGCGTGACTGAGCTTTAGCTTACTCACAAGAAATGCACCCAAAGCAGGTTAAGTTTCCTATCAACTTTTACCCTTGCCTTCACCTGATATGAAAACTGGGAGAATATCTTTTGCTGATGCAGATGGTTAGTGGACATGAGACCCCTGAGGCGGGGAGGAAAAACCCCAGTCCCATCTGTGTGGGTGTGCTTCTCCCTTAGTAATCAGATTCCATTTTTAGCTTTGGCTCCTTTAAATCCCCCTATACTCCTTTTGGTGGTATGGAGTGCAGCTGCAAACACCTATGGATGGTCGTCCAGCTGATCCTGCCTGTGTATAAGTCACCCCACAATAAACTTCATAATTGCACTTTATGACTGCTTCACTTTTTAGTCTCAAAGACTAAAAAAATTAAAGAACCCTATAAATGGACAGATATTCTATGTTCATGGATAGGAAGAACCAACACTGTCAAGATGTCAGCTCTTCCCAACTTGATCTGTAGATTAAATGTAATCCCAATCAAAATCCTAGCAAGTTATTTTGTGGGTATCAACAAACCAACTCTAAAGTTTATATGGAGAGGCAAAAGACACAAATAGCCAACAGGATATCGAAGTAGAAAAACAAAATTGGAGGACTGACATTACCCGACTTCAAGACCTGCTATATAACTACACTAATCATATCAGTGTGGTATTGGTGAAAGAACAAAGAGATCAATGGAACAGAATAAAGAGCCCACAAATAGTCACCCATAAATACAGTTAACTGTTCTTTGACAAATGAGCAAAGGCAATACAATGGAGAAAAGACAGTGTTTTCAACAAATGGTGCTGGAACAACTGGACATCCACATGTAGAAAAATGAATTTAGACACAGATCTTATACCCACCACAAAAATGAACTCAAAACAGATCACAGGCCTAAATGTAAAACAAAAAACTATCAACTATAAAACTCCTAAAAGGCAACACAGGAGAAAATCTAGATAACCTCGGTTATGTTGAGAACCTTTTAGATACAATGCCAAAGGCACAATCCATGAAAGAAATAATTGATAAGTTGGACTTAATTAAAATTTAAATCTTTTGCTCTGTGAAAGACACTGTCAAGACGATAAGAAAATATTTGGGAAAGACATATCTGATAAAGTACTGTTATCCATAACATAAAGAGAACTTTTAAAATTCAGCAACAAGAAAACAAACTGATTAAACAACTTTTAAAAAATGAACCAAAAACCTTTACACTTCACCAAAGATACAGAGATGGCAAATAAATGTATGAAAAGATGGTCTATATTACATGTCATCAGGGAAATACAAACTCAAAACAATGAGATACCACTAACACACCTATCAGAATGGTGAAAATCCAAAATATGTATTGACAACACCAAATGCTGGAGAGGATGTGGAGCAACTGGAATTCCCATTCGTTGCTGGTGGGAATCCAAATCTGGAAGTTTCTCACAAAACTCTTACCATATGATCCAGCAATTATCCTCCCTGGCACTTATCCAAAGGAGGTGAAAACTTACATCCACATAAAAGCCTGCACATGGATGTTCATAGGAGCTTTATTCATAATTGCCAAAACTTGGAAGCAAGCAACAAGATGTCCTTCAGTAAGTGAACGGATAAATAATCGGTACTATATTCAGACAACAGAATATTATTCAGTACTGAAAAAAAAAGCTATCAAGCCATGAAAAGACATGAAGAAATTTTATGACTCCAACTATATGATATTCTGGGAAAGGCAAAACTATGGAGACAATAAAAGGTCAGTGGTTGCCAAGGGTTAAGGGGGAGGTAGGGATGAATAGTTGGAACACAGGATTTTTAGGGCAGTGAACCCATTCTGTATGATACTATAATGGTGGATTTGTGTCATTATGCATTTGTCAAGACCCACAGAACATACAACAGCAAGAGTGAACACTAAGGCAAACTACAGGCTTAGGATGATGCTGATGTGTCAATGTAGTACCTTCACTGTAACACACGTATAATTGAGTGTGGGATGCTGCTACTGGGGAACACTGGGGAGAGGTGGGGGGTACATGAGAAATCACTGTACCCTCTCTGCTCAATTTTGCTATAACTTAAAACTGCTCTACAAAAATAGTCTATTTTTTTTAATTCTTTAAAAAAAATAAAGAGGTACTAGACTTATTCTTTGACCATCAACACTGGGCTAGACAACAAGAGGTAAGTGATGCCTTCAAAACTGAGGTAAAATTATTTTGAATACAGAACTCGTAACCAGATAAATTACCAACTGGCATTTACAGTCATGTATGGGCTCAAAATTTAAACCTTAAACAAATCTCTCAAAATTATTGGAGGATACTCCAGAAATTGAGAGGAAAGCACTGTAAACACAGAGGATCTGAGAAACCATGTTAGAAGTTCAGCGCAGCTTCTGAGAAGTAGGCTAAGAGACCCATACAGATGGGAGCAAGAGACAAGGGACTCAAGGAAGATTTTCTCCAAGAAGTTGACTCCACACAATAGAGAGTATAAGATAAATTACTCATACCACAGACAAAAATTAATATCTCTGACATTAAAAGAGCTTCTGCAAGTAGAGAAGAAAAAAATGGGTGAAATAAGAACAGAAAAAGGCCAAAGAGGCATTTACAAGTAACACAAGACATGCAGCCTCACACATACAAGTACACTGAGATATCATTCCCACCCATCAGATGGACAAAAATCTACATTGCTGACAACAGACAACGCTGGTGAGACTCTGTGAGAAACACTTACATATTACTTGCTGGTAGGAATGCAAAACGGTACAGAGCCCATTGAGGGGAATCTGGTGACATCTCACAGAATTACATACACATTTAAGATCTGATTCAGTTCTACCTCTAGAAATCTATCCTAATGGCACTGGCAAGACAAATGGACAAGGCTCTTCATTGCAGTTATTATTTCTAATAGCAGAAGAGTAGAAACAACCTAAATGTCCAAATAACTGACTACTGAACAAACTAATTTGGTACATCCACGCAATGGAATACTGTTCAGTTGTAAAGAGTCATGAGCAATTTCTCTATATACTGCTAAGAAGAGGTCACCTACACATACTGTTAAGTGGAAAAAGCAAATAACAGAAGAGTAGGTAGGTGTGTATATATTCACTGGGCACCGATGTCAGTTAGTTGTCAATGGTGGGTTATATCACCCATCTGAGGATCACAGATTTTCCAGTGGAAAACAGAACAAGACCCTTTATTAGGTAGCTACATCTATTTGTTGACTGAAATGAGAAAAAAAGCCTAATTTACAAAATAAACTGTTCAATGACTCACCAAACCATTACTTAAACTGTACTAAACCATGACAGGCAAGTAAAACTATATACACTCAAACTGTTGTAACAAGCTCATTCAGACACATGTTCCAAAATAACCAACTTTTGACTTAACTTTGCATGGACTCAAATGTTCCAAGGATAAAGACCAATGTCTGTTCCAGCAACTCATTTGGATTAAAAATACCAATCCCCCTACACACCACACTCATTGCCTCCAATCCTATTAACTCACTCATTCCTCCCCTGTGAGCACCTTTCTCTCTTGTGAAATTTCCCTGGGAGGCTGTCAAGGTGACAGTCTCCCTGTTGATCAGCAATTTTAATTAGCCTGGCTTTACATGACCAGCAGTGGTCTCTGGGGGTGCCACTTCAACAAACGGAAAAAGAGTATGACTTTATAACTTTAAGGGAGAAATCAGGAAATCTGAGAGGTGTTAAATACTCTCATCATACAAGCAGGAAATCTGAAAATCCATCTCTGAAGAAAACATTCACAAGAGAAAACATTCACAAATAGAGACGAAAAGCAAAGAGACACTAAGACATTCATAAGAGGCAGAGCTAATTCAAGAAAGGCTTTTTAAAAATGCAACTTACAGGGGCTTCCCTGGTAGCACAGTGGTTAAGAATCCACCTGCCAATGCAGGGGACACAGGTTCGAGCCCCGGTCCGGGAAGATCCCACATGTCGTGGAGCAACTAAGCCCATGTGCCAAAACTACTGAGCCTGCGCTCTAGAGCCTGTGAGCCACAATTACTGAGCCCGCATGCCACAACTAGTGAAGCCCACGCACCTAGAGCCTGTGCTCCACAACAAGAGAAGCCACCGCAATGACAAGCCTACACAACGCAACGAAGAGTAGCCCCTGCTCGCCACAACTAGAGAAAGCCCGCATGCAGCAACGAAGACCCAATGCAGCCAAAAATAAATAAATAAAAATAAATAAATTACAAAAAATAAAAAATAAAAAAAAATAAGTTTCTAGAGAAGAGGGAAAATAACCACTGGACACATACAAAGGTTCAGAAATGAAAATGGCATACAACTTCCCCAAATAGCAACACTGGATCTCAAAGACAATGAATGGAGAAATGCCTGGAAAATTCTGAAAGAAAAAGTTATTTCCAACCTAGAATCTTCTCCCTGCCAAATATAAAGCATGAGAGTAGAATAACAACAATGTTGATACAAGGTCCAAAAAAACTTCCATCTTCTATGTGCATTTTTAAAAATTCTTATTAGAGACAATTTCAGGAAATCTGAGAAGTGGAAAGTAAAGAATATGAATGAATCACTATACATTCCACTTGCAGCTTTAACAATCAACTCATTCACTGCCTACTCTTGAAACTTTTGAAGACGTACATGCTTTACCTAGGCAAGAGTACACACTAAGAGACAAAATGCATGGGAACCAGGAGGAAAGGAGACTCTAACGTACAAAAGAGGAAAAAGAAATTCCAAGGATGACAATGTTGCATCAGGTCGAGAGAATAATCAACAGATTAGAAAAGGACAGAAGGCGCTAGGAAAAAATCCTCTAAGAAAAACACGGACAGATGGATTATCTATCACATTTGGCATGCAGGAAATTATACTGAGAGGAGTTTTCTAAAGCTGTTGGAGGGTTTAAGAGACTTCAACTTGCAAAGAAACTTAAACAAATAGAAAAAAACTAAAGCAATCACTAAACTCCAGGAAAAACATAATGTGCAAAAAAATAATCATACTGCATTACTTGACGCAAAAGTTCAGTACTTATGCAGTAATCATGATAGAAACAATAAGTACCATTTTAGCCAAAACTTAGAAGGCTAATAAAGAAGTAGTAAAACTGTCCCTGTTTGCAGATGACATGATGCTATACATAGAAAGTCCTAAAAGATGCTACCAGGAAACTACTAGAGCTCATCAATGAATTTGACAGTTGCTGGATACAAAATTAATATACAGAAATCATTTGCATTTGTATACACTGAAAACAAAATATCAGAAAGAGAAATTAAGGAAACAATCCCATTAACCACTGCATCAAAAAGAATGTATCTAGAAATAAACCTACCTAAGGAGGCAACAGACCTGCACTCCAAAGACTGTAAGACACTGATGAAAGAAATTGAAGACGAAAGATATACTGTGTTCTTGGAATGGAAGAATCAATATTGTTAAAATGACCATACTACCCAAGGCAATCTACAGATTCAATGCAATTCCTATCAAATTACCAATGGCATTTTTCACATAACTGCAACAAAAAATTTTATTTGTATGGAAACACAAAAGACTGCCAATAGCCAAAACAGTCTTGAGAAAGAAGAGCTGGAGGAATCATGCGCCCTGACTTCAGATTATACTACAAAGCTACAGTAATCAAAACAGTATGGTACTGGCACAAAAACAGACATAGAGATCAATGGAACATGATAAAAAGCCCAGAAATAAACCCGCACACTGATGGTCAATTAATCTACGACAAAGGAGGCAAGAATATACAATGGAAAAAAGACAGTCTCTTCAATAAGTAGTGCTGAGAAAACTGGACAGCTAAATGTAAAACAATGCAATTAGAATATTCTCTAACACCATATACAAAAATAAACTCAACTGGATTAAAGACCTAAATGTAAGACTGGATACTATAAAACTCCTAGAGGAAAAGAACACTCTTTGACATAAATCACAGCAATATTTTTTTGGATCTGTCTCTTACGGTAATGGAAATAAAAGCAAAAATAAACAAATGGGACCTAATTAAACTTAAAAGCTTTTGCATAGCAAAGGAAACCATAAACAAAATGAAAAAAGACAATCTACGGATTGGGAGAAAATATCTGCAAATGATGCTACTGACAAGGGATTAATTTTCAGAATATACAAATAGTTCATACAGCTTAATATCAAAAAAACCACCCAATCAAAAAATGGGCAGAAGACCTCAACAGACATTTCTCCAAAGACGGCATACAGATGGGCAACAGGCACATTAAAAGAGGCTCAACATGCATTAATTAGAGAAATGCAAATCAAAAGTACAATGAGGTATCACCTCACACCAGTCAGAATGGCTATCATCAAAAAGTCTACAAATAATAAATGCTGGAGAGGGTGTGGAGAAAAAGGAACCCTCCCTACACTGTTGGTGGGAACGTAAACTGGTACAGCCACTATGGAGAACAGTATAGAGGTTCCTTAAAAAACTAAAAACAGAGCTACCATACGATACTGCAACCCGTGCACCCCAATGTTTGTAGCAGCACTAATTGTAATAGCCAAGACCTGGAAGTAACCTAAATGCCCGTCAACAGATGAATGGGTAAAGAAGATGTGGTACGTATATACAATGGAATATTACTCATCCATAAAAAAATAAATGAAATAATGCCATCTGCAGCTACATGGATGGACCTAGAGATTATCATACTAACTGAAGCAAAGACAAATATCATATGCTATCACTTATACGTGGAATCTAAAAAAATGACACAAATGAACTTACTTACAAAACAGAAATAGACTCACAGACATAGAAGACAAACTTATGGTTACCAAAGGAGACATAATGGGGGAGGGGGATAAATTAGGAGTTTGGGCTTAACATATACACACTATTATATATAAAATAGGTAAACAACAAGAACCTATTGTATAGCAGATGGAATGATACTCAGTATCTTTTTTAAAAAAAAATCTTATTTATTTATCTATCTGTCTATCTGTCTGTCTGTCTACGCCAGGTCTTAGTTGCAGCAGTCGGGATCTTCGTTGCAGCATGCGGGATCTTTAGTTGTGTCAGGCGGGATCTTTTAGTTGTGTCATGCAAACTCTTAGTTGCAGCATGTGGGATCTAGTTCCCTGACCAGGGATCGAACCCAGGCCTCCTGCATTGGGTGAGTGGAGTCTTAGCCACTGGACCACCAGGGAAGTCCCAATATAATCAATATCTTGTTAATAACCTATAATGGAAAAGAAATCTGAAAAAGAATACATACATATGTACATGTATATACACACAACTGAATCTCTTTGTTGTATACCTGAAACTAACCCAACATTGTAAATTAACTTTACTTCAATAAAAAAATTAAATATTGACTTCATTATTTAAAAAAAAAAAAGGTTAATGGGAGAAAAAGATGTTATGTGGAAAAGCCATCATCCTCAACAGGTTTCAATACATATCTAAATTTGTCAGATCAAGAGAAATCTGTATACTCATTTACAAATTTTGAAGGTAAACATCAAAATAAATGGAGTGCCTACTTTTTGATATAAGTCTTCGGCACTACTTCACATTTCACCCATGAATTTTTATTGATTTGATAAAAATAAAAGCAAGGTTTTAAAAATACTTGAACATAGCAAAAATAGTTGTTAATCTGAGTATTAGGCACATGGATATCTATTACTACCATTCCCTGTACGTATCAGTATAATGTCATAAAAGGAGGAAATTTGCAACCTTTGGTAAACTAGTAAAAATGAAGGCTAACTCTAAAGGAAAAAAAAAAAATATGAAAAAAGTTTTACTGTATAAAAGGACTTGCTGCCCAACGTCATTAGGTATATATAAACTACCACTTTAGTAACCAATTAAATTCCAACATATTTATATAAATAAACCTAAGTTATTTTAAAAATAGAAACCTCTGGAACTTCCCTGGTGGCGCAGTGGTTAAGAATCCGCCTGCCAATGCAGGGGACATGGGTTCGAGCCCTGGTCCAGGAAGATCCCACATGCCGCAGAGCAACTAAGCCCATGTGCCACAACTACTGAGCCTGTGCTCTACAGGAGCCCGTGAGCCACAGCTACTGAGCCCACGTGCCACAACTACTGAAGCCTGCGCACCTAGAGCTCATGCTCCTCAACAAGAGAAGCCACCACAATGAGAAGCCTGCACCCCACAACGAAGAGTAGCCCCCGCTCGCCGCAACTAGAGAAAGCCCGTGTGCAGCAACAAAGACCCAACGCAGCAAAAATTAATTAATTAATTAATTTTAAAAAAATAGAAATCCCTAATATGTTGAACTAGGTACATAAAGAGAATGTAAAAAATTCAATTTTCAAATTTTTATTGATCACTCACACCCTAATGTCAAACACTGTCGGGTATTAGGAGTTGCCCACTGTGGTGGTTTTAAAACATGACCACAATTCTCTGACACTTCTCCCATGGAGCAGAGTACGTGCCCACTCCCTTGAACCTGGGCAGACCTCTGAGACTGCTTCAATGAACAAAATGCAACAGAAGTGAACCTGTATGACTTCCAAGGCTCCAAGAGAAGAGACCATGCCACTGTGCCTGTTTCTCTTGGGATACTTGCTCTGGGAGCCTTCATGTAGTAAGTCCAGCTACACAATGGCCCACAGAGGAAGAGAAGCATCCTAGGAGCCTTATCCACTGAAGGCCCCCACTTTAGCCTTTCAGAGGGCACCAGACTAAGGGCATAGCTGAGGCACCATAACAACTCTGGAATGCCTATTTGGGCTTCTTGCTGCATGAGAAAAAGAAACCCCCTTTGTGTGTGAATTTTCTTTATTTGTAAATGGGCACATTTGTTACTGATACAGGGATTTAAAAGTAACAAAGCCTTTGTCTATGTTAACAGGAAAAATGATTAAGACTAGTTTATAAGTAATACTGATCAAGGCATCAGTAATCTCTCTAAAATAGAATATAATACTCAACAGTGAAAAACAATAAATGACCCCAGGATTTCGTATGTTAAAATATTCAACAATAGGTTGATTAGAATTTACAGAGTACCTACTTTGTCTTTAGCACTACGCCATATGCTCTAAAAAATATCAAAGAGTAAGAAAATGTAAGATCAAAGTACTGGCTAGGATTAGACAATCTCTCCCTTAACAGTAACATCTCTTGGTTTAGCTCCTTCAATTACTTACACCATACTACACATCACTTTAATCAATTCTCTCTCCTAAGAATTTGACTAAATTAGTGAAGAAAATAGGAGTGCTGAATTTAGAATGGTGGGCATAAAAAGAACTTGAGGGTACGAATTACTATTTCAAATGACAGAAACATGGGGCGTTCACTGATCAACAAAAATTTGACAGCAATTTTTGCAACTAATGAGATAGAATAAACATTTCGTTATAAACAGTACGATCAACAAAAAAAAATGCTTTTTGCAGAGCAGCTATAATGTGCCAGGCACCTACCTAAGCACCTGACACACATAAACGCATTTATTCTTCATAATAACCCCAATAGATACATACCGTAACAGTCCCATTGTTTAGATGAGAAAAACCAAGGCTTAAGAAGATACAAAATGCACCAATGTTTATACAGCTAATAAAAGAGCAGGACAGAGCTGATGAGCCGAGTTGGAATTTAAATAGTAACCTCTCAGGTGACTTACACTTCAGTCAGTTGCCACTACTGCAAGTTAATCTTACTGACAAATATTTAACAGTTAAATCAATATTATCTTTACAAGAGAGGAACTAAAATCAAAGAGAAAAGAGAAACTTAAAAATCTTAATCCCTGTGGCTCTTCTACAAAGGAATTCCAAACACTACAGTTAATAAATAAATTCTAAATCACATAGCAACCACTTGTATGATTAATAGTAATTTTCCTAGCAGAATTCTCAGATTCATTTATCAAAGAACCTTAATATGTTATGACAGGTTTTTTCCAATATTCAAATGTATTTCTGGAACGGAGAAAAACATAAATCTTAAAGAAAATACTACTTACCTATTTTATTTTGTAGCCTATAAGATTTTTACCTTTGCTTTTAGGGTGGACAAAAATCATGCAAAGTCTAAACTTCTAGTATCGGCTGTGTGCCACAAAAATAAGAATTAATTTCTATTAAATATTCATTTCATTTCCATACATTTCATTCCAGTAAAGTTCTTTCATATAAATACACAAAAAACTGAGCTTACCTTTTTCCCTATAAATATCCTAAATCTCACTAAATCTAATACTCAGCTAGTCATCTCACTTTCACATCTTCTTTCAAAAACAAACGATAAATCCTTTGTTTACTATAATCCTATAAGTATTTACAATTCACTTGCTGTATTTACTGGACATCTATAACTTACTGCAAGAGACCACAGGGAAAAAAAAATTAATATGATCCCTACCTTTCCAAAACCTAAACCTGTTTCTTTCACATGTGTATGTGTTTAAAATACTGGAAATCACAAAGCTTTAGGAATAGCAAACCACTAGGAATTACATGAGAGCATTTCTCATTTTTACAACTGTTTTAAATTTATTGTACTAAAGTGTAGAACTGCACTGCCTACCTGCATCAGCTCTGGACCGCTGGCCAGGTGTCTTCCCGAATGGGGTCTTCATTCATCTGTATTTAAGTGAGCAGCAGAGCTGCTGGACTAGGGTGAAAATTCAGTATGCTCCAATTTGAAACTTTTCACAGAATTTCAATGTTCTTGTTAATCCATCATCCCAAGCGCCTTTTTTTTATAAGTTCAGCAAAAATACGTGAAATCCTAAGTACTCTGTAAGACAGTGAAATAATAGTTCATTCATTACTAGAGCATCACAAAAGCAAACTACTCCGAGTAAGCCATCAAACATGACAAATTTTAAACGTAACATCAGCTAAAATACACCTTTGCCGGGAAGCAATTAACTTTATTTCCTCAGAACTCAGTGCCAAGGACAACACAGAGGAGCAGGAGAAAAGGAGGTACTAGACCCCTCAACAAGGAAAAGTGCAGTTCCTCACGGGTCAACTGAACATAATACAGCATCTGGCTTCCCCCATTGTATCCCAACCCATTTTGCTGGCAGCCAATCCAGTTTGCTGGCAGAAGTCAGAAAAGGGTAGACACTGGCATGTCAGAAAAGATTTAGACTGGCAGGGCCCATATTCTTGATGGGACACAAAAAGACCCAGCAAGGCACTGGAGCGGGCAACAGAGGTGTGGCAGGTGCATGGTGGAACAACAGCTGGAGGGTGAGGCAGCACTGGAAACTACTTCAAGTCTGAGCCACAGCTAGAGGTGTGGTCAGTAAACCAGCAGCTTTGGGCAAAAGAAGGGATTGCAGCCAATAAGACTTCGCAGTTCCCTTTCTGCTCCCAAGCTTCGGGAAACCAGAGCGGAAGATGCAATAACTCTGGAGGAGCCTCAAAGAAATTTCCACACCCATGCAAAAAAGTTAAGTCAGTTTATCATTTAAATGAAATTTGGGTCCAGTTCACAGTCCACGTAGTAAAACATATATGGAAACGTATTCTCATAAAACACAAAAATATCCACCACAAATTTCACTGAACCACATGACTGCGTTCAGTTCTCGTTATCAGTCATCATGTCTACATCATGCAGCCATGCATTCACAGGTTTAAGAATTGAAGAGAAAGCATTTTCTAGAGACTAAAATTCAACAAAATAGTTAAAATAATTAAAAAGCCTAAATAACAAGGGAGAGAGGAATCATTTCAACTGGTAAAAATTCTTAACTATATAAAACTTCAAGGGAAATTTAAAAACAAATGGCTTTTATAATTCATTTAATGAATATTCAGAATGCCTACTGTTTGAAGCTTAGGTAGGAGGAGACAGACAGTACACAAATAAGTAAGGAAAAGAGACAGTATTTCAAGTGGCAATAAGTTATACAGGCATGCCTCAGAGATATTGAGGGTTCAGTTCCAGACCACCACAATAAAGCAAATATTGCAATAAAGTGAGTCACACTAATTTTTCGGTTTCCAATGCATATAAAAGTTATGTTCATATTATACTGTAGTCTATTAAGTTTGCAGTAGCATTATACCTGAAGGAAACTATGTACATACCTTGATTTAGAAATACTTTATTGCTAAAGATGCTAACCATCATCTGCCAATGCCAGGTTGCCACAAACCTTCGATAAAACAAGGTACGCCTGTACAGAAAAAACATGGAAGCAGCACCTTTTCTGAAGGTGACTTTTCCCATGCAAGGTTCCTGTGCTCTTCCTAGGAGCTACAACCAGCCTGCCTCCCCACCCACTGAGCTAAGGAAACGAAGTCTAGGCTGCCATGACAACAAAGAAGTACACTCGTCTTTCCCAAGGCCACCCAACAGATATGTAAGCCTCGCATCAGTCTACCTCTTTCAGCACCAGAAATCTCAGCTTCCCCATTCAATTCTTCCAACTCTGATGTATCTTTCCCTACTGGAACCCTACAGCCCTCTTCCCCCATCTGCCCAAACCTCTCTGCTGCCTTCTGAAAGGCAGTCTGTCTGTAGCAAAAGTCTATCTAGGGTCCCCTCCATCCAGCAGCTCTCTCCAAAGTGGTTGTTTGTGTTCCCCAAACAACCTTACTTACACAATTTCTCCTACCCCAACACCCCAACGTGGAGGCAAGTGCCATAGCACTAGTAGTAACAGGCCCCCCTTTTCGTTGCAGTCATCTACCTATTAATCCTCTAGTCATCTGCACACACTCTTGAAGATCTTGTTTTCCATCACATTCTTGGCAACATATGATCCTTTGAACAACGTGCCCCCTTGGTTCTCTGACATCCTCACTTCAAACTACCTACCCAACTCCAGCCAACTATCTCCATAGCCACAACCTCAACCTTCTCGTCACCAATGACTACAATACCTCTGGAATCTTTGTTTCAAGCATCTCACACACAAAACCACCTCTGATCATTCCACTTTTCCTACACCAGCAGTCCCACTCCAACAAGTTTGATGCAACCACTACCTCCAAACTACAGCTTGACCTTTATCTTCCTTGGGGACTAACTTCCCTCATTACTCAGCTTAGATTCCAGATGGTCAACCACTATAGTGACTCCCTTGCTTTTCTCTTCCTGTCACTTTCTGGCAAAACCCTAACCCAACTCCTTACCTACTGCACCCACAATTTCAGCCATTAAATGGGGCTGAAAAACTTCAGCTTTATAATCTCATATCTCAAGTGGGCATTTGACAATACCAAGCCCACCCTCAGCAGATACGGTTCCTTTCTGCTAGTTAGACAGAAGCAAACAAAAGAGAACTACTCATCTTCCCACCACCAAATTCACCAGCTGGTTGGTAGCCTCCGCTACTATAATAACAGATAAACTGTGTTTTTTTTTTTTTTTTTTTTTTTTAAATTAATTAATTAATTAATTAATTTTTGGCTGTGTTGGGTCTTTGTTTCTGCGCGAGGGCTTTCTCCCGTTGCGGAGCACAGGCTCCAGACGCGCAGGCTCAGTAATTGTGGCTCACGGGCTTAGTTGCTCCGCGGCATGTGGGATCTTCCCAGACCAGGGCTCGAACCCGTGTGCCCTGCATTGGCAGGCGGATTCTTAACCACTGCACCACCAGGGAAACCCTAAACTGTGTTTAAATTCAACCCTTTCATATGTTTTATCAATCCCATCTCTATCTTCTCTATCAATTTCTGTTCTTATCAGTATACAATAAATAATGCAGTATTTCCCAATTTTAAAAACATCCCATGACTCTGCTCCTTTTCTCTGACACTCTTTACAAAGCTGCTTCAAAGACTGAAGAATATTTTAATCTACACAAGTATCAATGTTTCTTAACTTAATAAATCAACTTGGTTCTATAACATGAAAATTTTAGCTTACTGATGGTCTAAAGAGTATGCACCCTTCTCACTAGCAGATTTAAGCTTACCTTGGTATGATTTTCTACTGCTTACCACTTCATTAAAATTTTCAGGTTGAACTTGTTATAATACTTGTAAAAAGTATAAGACACAGATTGAAAAAAAGAGTTGCAGAAGAGAAGGATATAGGAGCTTTTTGAATAATATAAGAAAACAAAATTCCAGATAAAAGTCCTTCCCCATTTTTGAGTTGCAATTACTATTCCAACTGCTTGATCTTATCTTAAATCCTGAGACAGCACAATCTCATTTCTAAGATAGCAGGAATCATAATTTTTTTCAAATATTACACAAAATGTTGTCAAATGGAGCTTAAATTGAAGCCAATAAAAAAGATAGTTCTGTATTCAGGACTAAACCCAACAGATTGCTAACACCATTCAGTGAAAGGCTGTTAAAGAATAATGTTGCACAGTACCAAAGAATCACCCCAAATTACCTGTTGATTATAAATGCTTCTTGACAATGGAGGGATCAAACAATTCAACACCACTAATTGTGAGCCAACCACATTTTAGAGGCTTCCAGATGTGATGTGATGCAAAGTACATCATATCATTATAAAACATTCTTGCCAAAAATGCTTTATCTAAATCTACTTGAGCCTCTAGACCTAATTCCCAGTTTTTCAGAAATACAGGTGATACAAGAGAATGTGAGAAGTTTCTACAAGACAAATGGAATATACTCTTTAAAAGGTCAATGTCATAAGAAAAAAAGGTAGACATACTGCTCTAGATTAAAAGAGACTAAAAGCAGACAGCAAGCAAACCCTGAATGAATGGTTTGGAGGAGAAAAAGCTATAGAAGACATTGAAGTCTGGGGAAATTTAAATAGGGTCTATATAGTAGATGACACATTATGGAATTACCATTAACCTTTAAAAGCACAATAATGACACTGTAGTTATACATGAGAATATATTTATTCTTAGGAAATACATGCTGAAATTTCTACAGGTAGGCTGAATTAATGTCTGCAAGTGAATTTCAAATAGTTCACGGAAAGATAGTGATACATACACAAACAAAAAAGTGAAAATGACAAAATATTAATTTTTGAATCTATACAAAGAACATACTAATGTTATTCTCTGAACTTTTATTTCAATTTAAAATTTTTCATAAAGAAAGTTGGGGAAAAGAAGATCCTGGATTTATTTCCCTTTGCTATAAGTCCATCTGTATTAAATATAATCAACTATCCAAGCATGCAATTTGGCTAAACAATCTTTAAAACATGTCATGAATTTAGTTTTGAAACTCAAAATATTTCTATAACCATCTCAAAGGGGATCACAAGATTCTCACAATTTCACAAACAAGTGTCCCCAAGCACAGTCTGTATGTCACACACTGCTATACATGCATCAACTCAGACTCTACACAACCACCATAAGGCACACACTATACCTGTTCCATTTTGGAAATTAAAATCCTACAGCACCGGGACTTCCCTGGTGGCGCAGTGGTTAAGAATCCACCTGCCAATGAAGGGGACACGGTTTCGAGCCCTGGTCCGGGAAGATCCCACATACCGTGGAGCAACTAAGCCCGTGAGTCACAACTAATGAGCCTGCGCTCTAGAGCCCGCGAGCCACAACTACTGAGCCCGTGTACCACAACTGCTGAAGCCCACGCACCTAGAGCCCGTGCTCCGGAACAAGAGAAGCTACCACAACGAGAAGCCCGCACACCACAACGAAGAGTAGCCCTGGCTCACCGCAACTAGACAAAGCCCAGGTGCAGCAATGAAGACCCAATGCAGCCAAATATAAATAAATTTATATATAAAAAAAACCCCTACAGCACCTTTGTTATACAGCAGAAACTAACACAACATTGTGAAGCAATTATACTCCAATAAAGATGTTAAAAAAATAAATAATAAAAAATAAAAACCTACTGCACTGAAATTAAAACGTACGTGGGCATACAGACTGCAAGTAGCATAGCTGAGATAAATTTCTTATTTTAAAAATAAACACAGGGACCTCCCTCGTGGTCCAGTGGTTAAAACTCTGTGCTTCCACTGCAGGGGGCATGGGTTCGATCCCTGGGGGGAACTAAGATCCCACATGCATGCCGCAACTAAGACCTGGAGCAGCCTAAATAAATAAATAATAAATATTAAAAAAAAAAAAGTTACATATCAAAATATTTGCTGCCAGCTGCTATCACCAAACAGTGTTATTTATAAAAAGAAAGTAAATTTATAAAACTGCTTAAGCAGAAGTGCCATGTTCCAAAGAAGTCTCAGCACTAGTGGAAAAGTACAAACGGCTAAACACATCAAGTGTTAAGCTGAAGTTTGTGCTGCCAACAAGTGTCTTAAAGTTGTCGTCACAAAGGGTTCAAAGTGTGGGGAGGAATATATGTTATCACAAATATTTATGTGAAAAACGATATATGGCTAAAATCTGAAAAGGACCTGAATATTAAACAAGAAATAATTTTCTTTATTTCTTAATTATGATATTGTAGTTACAAAGAAAAAGTCCTCATTTTTAAAAGTATCATGTCTGCAACTTTCAAATGGCTTAACAACAAAAAATGTGAGTATAACAAAATGTCAGCAAATGAATCTCAATGGAAAACATACAGGTATAACTCAGCTATAGGTTTAACTTTTCAATGTATAGCAAGTTTCATTTAAAAAGTTTGGGGAAAACAGCAGAGAGAGAAGAACAGCAAAATTTGGAATTGGTGGCAACAACACAGATTTACTGTAGGTACTCAAAAGTCTGTAGCTTATGCCCTAAGATGTGATTTTTAAAAATAGATTAAGAAAAAGTGGTAGGGTTTCCCTGGTGGTGCAATGGTTAAGAATCTGCCTGCCAATGCAGGGGACACGGGTTCAAGCCCTCGTCTGGGAAGATCCCACATGCCGCGGAGCAACTAAGCCCACGTGCCACAACTACTGAGCCTGTGCTCTGGAACCCGTGAGCCACAACTACTGAGTCCGCGTGCCACAACTACTGAAGCCCGCGCGCCTAGACCCTATGCTCCACAACAAGATAAGCCAGTGCAACGAGAAGCCCACGTACCGCAACCAACAGTAGCCCCCACTCGCCACAACTAGAGAAAGCCCGCATGCAGCAACGAAGACCTAATGCAGCCAAAAATAAATAAATAAAATAAATTTTTAAAAAAATTATTAAAAAAAAAGGTGGCAAAATATTTGCAATTCCTGAATCTGGATGGTGAGTATACAAACGTTCGACTGTGTTTCAACTTTTCTATATGCTTGAAAATATTCACAATAAAATGTTGAGAGAAAAAGGGTCAATAGTTTTAGATTATATAAATCTGGAAAGAAAAAACATTGTATTACAACTCAGAACCTTCCTAAGTACCCAAAAGAATTCACCAGAAAGTCCAGTCACAAATGTTTCAATGGATGGCATGTAGAAACAGTGCTCCAGAGGTCTCCAGCGTAGGCTGTCCCTTTGGCTAAAACCTCAAGATTAAAACGAAGGGCTGTTTGAACACAGCATTGTTAATTACCCAGTGTTTGGCTGTAGTACATACCAAGTGTATATCTGAAGGCCTTCAGGGCCCCAAACTCTCATATCAATATAAACAAAATTATTAAACAGCCTAAATCATGAGACATCTAACCACCAAGTTCTAATATAGGAGTTCTTAAGGATGGACAAAATTCACAAGTATCATGAATTTGGATGAGGGAAAAATTCTATCTTCATTTTCCTAACTTTCACCTGAATTATATAGCAAGCACTTCCTTCCATCATGAGCATATGAAACCACATGATTTTACCAGTATCCCTGACTTTCTCAACAATAGAAATCACAGATCTTTCCACCCCACTGCATTTATTACAGATCTCAAAACAGCTTTTTAAGCTCATCAATTACTTCGTTGTTTTTTTTTTTTTTTGGCTGCATTGAGTCTTTGTGGCTGCATGTGGGCTTTTCTCTGGTTGCGGCAAGCGGGGGTTACTCTTCCTTGAGGTGCGCGGGCTTCTCATTGCGGTGGCTTCTCCCATTGTGGAGCACGGGCTCTAGGCGCGCGGGCTTCAGTAGTTGTGGCTCGTGGGCTCTAGAGCGCAGGCGCAGTAGTTGTGGCGCACGGGCTTAGTTGCTCTGCGGCATGTGGGATCTTCCCAGACCAGGGCTTGAACCCACGTCCCCTGCATTGGCAGGCGGATTCTTAACCACTGCGCCACCAGGGAAGCCCTCATCTAAATTAAGTTATGAGGCCTGCCACAGAACAAGACACGGCCCGAGTGGATCAGCCATCAGGGCATTAGTCATCAAACTGTGACAACAGAACTGGTGACTGTCCTAAAACAAAGAGTTTGGTTGGACCTTGCCCCCCCCACCCCCCCCACCCCGTTCCTGGGAAGTACCTTCTAAATCACTGGAATGTCCTAAATGCCAGGAGTGTTTGTGATTTACGGTGGGCCCCTAGATAGTTTGTGCTAACAAGATGACTCAGAATGGGGCTGGCCACACCAAAAAGACCAACCACGGGCTTAGAGGATTGGAGCTTTGAATCCCCTGATAGCAGCCCAACTTTCAGGGAGGGAAGCTAAAGACTGAGCTCAACCTCATGGCCAATGATTCAATCAGCCATGCTCACATAACGAAACCCCAATAAACACTCTGGACATAGAAGCTGGAGAGAGCTTCCCTGGTCAACAATACTCTAACTCCATGCACCATTACATATCCATGTGCAGGTCAGTGATACTCCTGACTCCACAGGAGAAAACAGAAGAAAGATTCCCATTCAAACCCTTCCAGACCTTGTCCTGCGTGCTTCTTCTTTTGGATGGTCATGGATTTGGATCCTTTTCTGCTATAATGAAACTGTATCATAAGTATAGCATTTTCCTGAGTTCTGTGAGTTGTTCTAGTAAATTATCAAACATGAGAAGGTCATGAGGACCCCCGAATTCGTAGCCAGGTGGTCAGAAATGTGGGTGGCCTGTGGACCACCAAGTCTATTGTTGGTGTCTGTAGTGAGGGCAGTTTTATGGAGGACAGTGGTTCGGCCTATAAAGTCTGACCTCACTCTGGGTAGCTAGTGTGTCAGGATTACACTGCTGTGACACACGGATCTACTATGCTCTCTTGTATTCCCTATCATCAATTATTTGTTGATCAATATGTGAAAGGAGATAAAAGACCACCTCAATTTACTTTTTGATAAACATCAGGAGCTGTCACTTTAGTACCTTAAAATATGAAATTGTTTCTGTATGTCTTATCTGTCACTTAACATAGTAACAAAAAAAGCCATACTACTAAATTAACATTGTTTTCATATTTTAATAACTATTTAAATATAACATTTCTTCTTTGCTCCCTTGTATTTTAGTCACTGTATTCAGAAACATTCTGAGAAGGTATCCATAGGTTTCACCAGACTGAGAAAACGTCCGTGGCACAACCCCCCCTGCCTAAAACCACTGGCAAAAAGCAACCCTGAATCTTTGATGTGTCTTTAAAGGCCACCTGCAGGAATCAATGTAAAGAATGGACAATCCTGGTAGTGATGGACTGGTAATTTAGACCACTCTCCTGAAAGCTAGAATATCAAAATAAAATCTAAAAGAACACCCTTAACAAAAACTATTGGGAAGCAGAGTTTCTTATAGAAAAGGTTAATTCCAGGTGAGGGGGAGGAAATATATGAAGAGCCTGGAACATCTTGCCATACCAGAAGCCAGGAAGCTTTCAAGGTCAGGAAGATCCCTGGAATGGTGTCACGGAGACAAAGGGGGATCTTTTACACTATTTTCTTGACTAATGTACAGTTCACCCTCCATATCTGTGGGTTCCACGTCAACAGATTCAACCTACCTCAGATCAAAAATATTCAGGGGAAAAAAAATTCCAGAAAGTTCCTGAAAGCACTGGCAACTATTTACACAGCTTGTACATTACATTTACAACCATTTATGCAATATTCATGTTGTATTAGATATTATAAATAATTTAGAAATGACAAATTATATGGGAGGATGTGCATAGGTTACATGCAAAAAACTACGTCGTTTTATGTAAAGGACTTGATTTTGGTAACCGTGGATTTTGGTATCCTCTGGGGATACTAGAACCAACCCCCCGCAGATATCGAGGAACGACTGTATATGACTGAAAACTTCCGTAACAAACACTTGAACACACACAGTGACACACACACTAACCATATGCTTGAAGGCATCAAAGAACTTGAAGACAGCAGTGCTTCCAGAGGCAGGACCTAGAGTGGTAGGTAAACCCCATATATGCAACCACTTTTCTCCCTGAGAGTAACTGCCAAGTGTTCAGGGGCAGCTAAAGGCTAACAACTTTGCAAGGTGAGGGGCCAAAGACCAGAACCCAGGGACTACCAAAGGAAGGAGGGGGCTGGTGAACCCACGTCTCTATGAAATGGAATCCTGAATTGCTCTTTGGAGCTGGGGGAATGGTAAGAAGTCCAGCCGCAACTCCTCTTTACCCTAAAACTTAGCAGAGGTGATCCCAAGCTGCCAGCTCCCTCAGACGTCTGGCAGAGCAAGCGTAAATCCTCTCTAGGAATACCATCCTGACCCCAAATTCTCTCAAACGATTGAAAAAATGTAATCTACTACATGTGCAACCATGCAGGTTAGCCCAGAAAGAGACAAAATTAAAACTAGCAGAAACGACAGATAAACAACAAAAAAAAGCAGACCCATTGGGCTACCAGGTGTTGCAGTTACAAAATCATAATTTAAAGTAAGCTACGGGAAGAAGATTACAGGAATAAATAAAATTATTAAATGAAAAATAAAATAGCTGTGACTATTATGTTCAGAGATAGAAAAATAAGATATAAAACTTTGGTAGAAAACTATCACAGAACCAGATTTTCCAGAAGTGAAAAAATACAATAAACTCAATGGATAGATTATCAATAGGCTGGTCTCGTTAAAAATTAGTGAACAAAGAGAGATCAGAAGAAATACCCAGGACGAAGCATGCAAAGGGTAAGAGACTGGGAAGGCCTCACATGCATTTAAATGGAGTGGAGGGTAGGGGGGACAGGGCAGCAGAAATACTTTAAAAGATAATGCCTGCCAACTTCTCAAAAGAATAAAAAACATTACCACAGATTCAGTAAGACCTATAAACACAAAATATAAATTAAAAGAAATATATACCTAGACACATCATAAGAACTGTTGAAAACCAAAGACCAAAAAAATAAACAAACAAAAAAAACCCCATAAAAGCCTGAAGTAAAAAAGATAGATCCCATCCATGACAGCAAATATTCAACTGACAGTTTACTTAAGAAAAAAAATGAAAGCTGAAAATCTAATTTAATAACTTCTTTCAACACCTTAGAAGAAAACTGACAAGTTAGAACTCTATACATATCAAAAATATCCTTCAAAAGGGAAAATCAATTTGAGATATTTTTAGACTAACACATACTCAAAGAATTCACTATTAGGAGTCACACAACAGGGGAGGAATAAAGAGTGTTCTTCAGGCAGAAGGAAAATGGAATTGGATTGGACTGGAATTACAACAAGGAACGAAGAGCAATGAAAAGGGTAAATCCAAATGGCTACTACTGTACAAATTAATAATGTCCTAAGACAAAATACACACAGAATTAAAACAGCACAAACTGTGCTACGTAAGTGAAACTAAAATAAATGGAGTTTAAGTGTCCAGGAAGAGGGAGAAACAACCAAATATTAGATTTTGACAAGTCAAAGATGCATGTTTTAAGTAACCTCGAGGTTAGCAGAGGTAAAAAAAAAAAAGGCATCCAAGGAAAGCCAAGAAAGGAGTAAAAGACACATAAAACAGGTACAATAAACAGAAAGCACTTATTAAGACAACATACTTAAACCCAACTATGTCAACAGTTGGGTTGAATTTAAATATCAATAGACTAAACACTCCAATTATAAGAAATATTGTCAGACTAGATTTGTTAAATCCCGGTTACATACTGCTGACAACAGAAACGTCCAAAACATAGTACAAAGACTGAAAGTACAAGGTTAAAAAAAAAGGTATACACTGCACCTACTAATCAGAGAAAAGATAATGCAACTACATTAATATTAAGCTAATCAACCTTTACCTCTAATAATACTTTTGCCTTAAGGAAAGACAATTATTTTAAAAGACTCAACTGGTAAAGAAAATACACAATGCTAAACTTTGTATGCACCTAGTAACATAGCCACAAAATAGATACAGAAAAATTATCTCAAGTAAGGAAAAACAGACAAATGCAAAATATGAGTATTAATACATTTCTCTTGGTAACCAATACAACCAGCAAACGAAAAGGAAAAAAGTAAGAATGTAGAAGAACTTAACACAATTAACCAAGTTGAACTAAGAAATATAGA
This sequence comes from Balaenoptera musculus, assembly GCF_009873245.2. NCBI lineage: Eukaryota > Metazoa > Chordata > Mammalia > Artiodactyla > Balaenopteridae > Balaenoptera > Balaenoptera musculus. The sequence continues at coordinate 18,350,697 of NC_045790.1, read as the reverse complement.
ACACTGCATCCAACAAAGACAGAAGCACATTCTTTCCAAGCACACACAGGACATTTACAAAAAGTGATCGTATGTTGGACCATAAAGCAAGCTTCAAAAAATTTCATAAGCTTTTATATAGTATTATGACCACAATGAAATGAAGACAGAAATCAGAAAAAAACAAATACAGCACAGAAGATTCTTTGAGCAGTGAAACTATTCTGTATGACACTATAATGTCGGATACATATTATAAATGTCAAAACCCACAGAATATAGACCACCAAGAGTGAACCCTATGTGAACTATGGACTTTGGATGATAATGATGTGTCAATGTAGGTTCACCCATTCTAACAAATGTACAATCTGGTGCAGGATGCTGCTGACGGGGGAGGCTGTACTTGTGTGGGATCAGGGGGTACAGGGGAACTCTGTACTTTCTACTCAGTTTTGCTGTGAACCTAAAGCTGCTCTTAAAAATAAAGTGTATTTAAAACAACAAAAAAAAGTTTATCTGACAAGATAGGTTAATGAGTATGCTATGGTTACAAACCACCCTAGAAATCTTAGCTGCTTAAGACGAAAAAAATTCCCACTCCCCACCCATTCCCTCCCCCTCTTTTCTCCACCCTTGCCCTCTCCCCCACCCTCTGCTCTCTGTTTGCTCTACACCAGTGGTCCCCAATCTTTTTGGCACCAGGGACCAGTTTCGCGGAAGACAATTCTTCCATGGACGGGGGTGGAATGGCTCAGGTGGTAATGCAAGTGATGGGGAGCAGCAGATGAAGCTTCGCTCACTCGCCTCCTGCTGTGCAGCCCGGTTCCTAACAGGCCAGGGACTGGCAGCAGTCCATGGCCCGGGGGTTGGGGACCCCTGCTCTAAACACAAAAAGACCTGCACTGCCAGAAGCTCCATTTGAAAACATGATCACTGGCAGGAGGAAAGGAATGTGGCACATCTCACCACTGCTCTTAAAGTCTGTGTGACAAGTCTCTTCAGTTCACACTTCACTGGCCAAGACAAATCTCATGACCACACCTAACTTAGGAGGCAAGAACTAAAGCAAGATACTGCCACACACTCAATGAAATGATTTAAATTTTAAAAGACCATTGGCGAGGACGTGGAGTCACAAGAATGCGTTCACTGTAGCCCAGCGGTCCCCAACCTTTTTGGCACCAGGGACCAGTTTCACAGAAGAGAATTTATTGGGGGGGGGGGGCGGTTCAGTCGGTAACGTGAGCGATGGGGAGCGGCAGATGAAGCTTCGCTCGCTCGCCTGACGCTCACCTCCTGCTGTGCGGCCTGGTTCCTAACAGGCCACGGATGGGTACCTGTCCGCAGCCTGGGGGTTGGGGACCCCTGCTGTAGCTGGAATAGAAACTGATAGGTATATCCACACTGGAAGTTTGGCATTATCTACTAATACCAGACATAGGCATAATATATGACCCAACAATTCTACTCCTAAGTCTACCCAACAAAAAAGCATACAAGAAACACGCACCTGAATGTTCACAGCATGTCTGCTCACATGAGCCCCGTGACAGTCATGGAAATGAGCCCGTTGGATCACCTAACATGGGGAGCTGCTCTGTTCTGAATCCATCATCACCATTCCCCCAGCCCAACACTTCCCACAGGCTGTTCTAGCCAATGACTGGCCATAGGCAGGATGCTAAAGCATGTCCATTCCTGCAGGACAAGGAACTCCTCTGACCCCAACTTTGGCTGGAGGACATGTCACTGGCCTTGCTTAAACTTTCTTAGAACTGCACTGAAGTCCGAAGACTTATCGTACCAAACGTTCCCTCCAACCTCTTCCTCCTCTATATCCATCAGTCCTGCAAGGGGCTGTTGGCTTTCTCACAAGTATTTCTCCCAATACAGCAAAATCTAATCCCAACTTGTTGTCTTCTTGTCCTTGGGGGACCTCAACAGGCTCAAACTGGGACCAACCCAATATTTATCAACAGGAGTATGAACTACTACCATGGATAATACATGAATAAATCATTACATGAATAAACAAACTACAACTATACATGACCGAGTGAATGAAATTAATGACAAAATGAGTAGAGTTCCACGGTTGGTATGTCACAAACCATGGATCTGTAACTACTTCTGTACTTTCAGAACATTTCACCAAAAAAGAAAAGAAAAAAAGACAAATCAAAAAGGCAAGACTCTGAAAAGTCAACTATCCTTAAACCAAAGGGGAATTTGCTACTTACTATTAACTCAGATTAAGAAGCTACCCATATGCACTAATATGTATAAAATAACTAATAAGAACCTGCTGTATAAAAAATAAAATTCAAAAATTCAAAAAAAATAAATTAAAAAAAAAAGAAGAAGCTGTATGCAGCCGGACTGTTTAGGTGGAGCCCTCCTCCCCCTTCCTTCATCATTCTCACATCCCTCAGAGGTAACCACTGTTTAAAGATTGCTGTGAATCTAATGACATATGCAAATTCTTAAAGCATAGTAAGGATAGATATACAAACATCTTAAAACACATACATGCACACACATACTAAGTTCTACAACTTGCTTCTCTTACTAAACATTACATTTTCCATGCAATACAGGAAATTTTTTCCTCTTATTTTTATTTCCCTCTTATTTTTAATAGTGACAGAACATTCCAGTGTATGGATACAAAGATCACTTACTTTACTGTTAACTTCAATATTAGACAGATGTTTCTAATTTTTCACTACCACAAACACCGCTGTAATGAAAAATCTTACACATACAGGTTTGTACATTTGTGCAAATACATCTATACCATAAACTCCTAGCAGTGGAATTGCTAGGCCAAACAGAGTACAGGCATTTTATATTGTTTCAATGACGCCACCTTCCAAAAAGATTGCACCAAATTATAGTCCCAAAGTCATATAAATTATATATTTAAAGGCTCATGTATTTTAGATGAACCCTACTTTATGGACTAAAACTTGTGGTGAAGAGTAATTATGAACGGAAAGTACATAAAATTGCTTTTATCTTTTACTGAGTCAATTTAAGGAAAAACTTCATAGGGTTACACAAAAATACCAGAGTAACCAAAAAATTACCAGTAGTTACAACCCAGAGATTGATTCTAAATAAAAAAGACCATTTAATAGACCTGACAAGCCAGGATCCAACTGTCACCACAGCATTTACAGATTCCAGTTCAGTGTCAGCAGTTCCCACTGTGATTTCTGATCTACAGAGAAGAGTGACCAGAGTTCTCAAGGGTTCTGGGGCTTATCGTACCAAACGTTCAGATGTCTTGCAGATGTCTTATGGCTGTGGGATAAGGCCTGAGTCATGAACCTTCCCAGGAAGGGTAAGTCTTTCATGACAAATCCACTCCAACAATCCAATCTCCCTAAGCCTTGGGATACCTTCCTCTACAGTATACCAAGGTAGTTCTGACATCTCAACTCCACTTAGTACAGGCCACCCTTTGGTTTGTTTCAGGCAATCAACCAAGCAGAGCCCTTTCTAAGCCCTCAAGCTATAACACTGAATCCAGAATCTCTCCTTATGGGTCCACATCAGTAAATTTGGCCTAACCCAACTTTACATTCCCTTTACCTTCAACTCACACCCTTAACATCCATTCCCATAAATATTCCCCAGGTTCCTATTTCTCTCATGGCAAACTAGACAATCTTTTGGAGGGTAGGCCTACCTCTTCATGGGTCACAATTTGCACCTCACCCTTTGGGGCCTCCTGGGATGATCCTAGGGGAAGCCAAACGCAGGTTTTTCAGGCAAAGGGAGATGAAGTTCAGGCAAGGAATGGAAAGGCTGCTTCTACTGGGAAAGATAGCCCAGCAGAATTTAGGTGTTCAAGGTCTCCAACTAAATCAGCATCTGACCATATGCCTCTAATCCAATTTTCAGGATCCCATTCCTTACCAACCAATGTTTTCACTTACAAACGGGGAATTCAATTTGCAGTTTTAGGGCAGTCGTAGAAACTTTCAGGTCCCTTATGTGGAACCTGACCTGGTAATTTAAAACCCTGAACTCATCGTTTTGCTTTGCAACGTTTTCACTTGGCTAGGCTAAATCGCATTCCCCAAGATTTCCACTCCCATTTGTTTCTAGATTGGGCGGGCCACAAGAGAGACTACTGTGCAGCAGGCGGAGGGAGCAAGTGAAGGGGCACACGTCTGGTAGGACATCTGCAGCCTGCACCCACTGAACTCCCCATCTGCTTCAATGATGCGCGGCTGCAACAACTACTCTACCTTCCCCCAGGCTCCCTGAGAGTCTCTGCCTCCTGGGCCAAGTGTGTGTGGTCACCTCCATGACAAAAGGCCCAGCTCTTTCAGGATACCCACACAACCAAGGTCAGAGGCAACAGAACTGACACAGCTTTCCGTCTGTCTTGCTGTGGCTTCCAGTCTGGGTTCTCCCCCACTGTACACCCACCTTCCTTTCTCAAATGCCTGTCCTATGGACTGCAAACTCCAGCATCAGGCACACAGACAACAGCCTTATCAACGGGCTGCGTCGTCAGCTCCTACACTGTTGTTAACTGAGATCCCTGAATAAGACTGTCTGACAGATCCCTGTGCAGCAGACCACACATTTAACCACACAACCTCAACCTGCCCTTGGACAATTCTAGCTACTGCCCAGGGGATTTGAGCACTCACAACCCAAGCACTGAACTAAGGACAAGAAAAGTAATTATGGACAAAAACAAGAAGAATCTCTGCTTTAATGAAGCTCAGCCTTTTTGAGAAAACAAAAATCCATTAAGTCATGTGAACAAATGTAACCCTGTAATTTTGATAAGCACCAGGAAGGACAACAATGTCTCTAATAGAAGAACTTGACTTCAGTAAAGTCAAGAAAACTGCTAGTTACTGTAGCAAGTGATGGATATATCGAAGTTCCCTAGTCTACCTTTATTATAAAATGTGCAAACTCACACAAAACGAATTTCATAAAAAAGTGATGCCTGAGACAAGCTCTAAATGAAATTAGAAATAACTGAAACACAGAGAGAAAAGCATCCCAGGAAGAGGGAAAGAACAAGTGCCACACTCCCTGGTGGCAGAGATGATGATGGGCACGGGAGATGTGAGAAGGACCTGCATGGCTGGAGCAAGGAAAGCAAAGGGAGATGTGGTACAGGTGAGGTCAAGGCCCCAAAGGATAAGAAATATGCACATCCTTAAGGCCATGTTTTGAAGTTCTGTCCTTAAAGCAACGGGAAGCCACTGAGGGTTTTACGTAAAAGGTGACATAATCAGATCTGCCTTTTTAAAACGTAATTTCTGACACTAACAAATTACAAACATATTTACCTTTTACCCAACAATCTCACTATCTTGAAATTATACCTGCACAAATACAAAACACTATATCCACAAGGTTATTCACAGCAACGGAATATAAACAACCCAAGTGTTCATAATTAGGAAATGAACTACAAGCACAAAAGAATGGAAAAGAGTGTATACGAAGTGATCTCTAGAATATATTAAATAAAAAGGAAGAAACAACAGTGTACACAAACTTATTTTTAAGAAAGGCAGATACAAAACATACTTGTGCTTATATTTGCAAAAATAAAACAGTGGAAAAATAAACCAGAAACTAATAAAAGTGGGGCAGGAGAGGAACAGTGCAGGGATAGGAAGAAAAGGGAGAATGTGAACATACCTTCGTAATGCAGCTTTGATTCTGGAACTATATAAATGTTTTACACACTGAAAAAATACATTAAAACATTAAAGAAATCCTTAAAAAGTTAAAGATTTCATTCAAATAAACCAAACTAATGATCAAATTGGTTACAAAATCAGAGGGAAAATGTTTTCAAATGATTTTATAATTCAGAATGTCAACTGTACATCCTTGCATGGATACATTTTTAAAACAAGGAGAATAAAACACAAACCTACAATCACTCTACTGTTATTAATGTTTTCAAACTACTATATTTATACTGTAGGATAAAGGAAAGTAACTATTGTTGCTAAGAATGCAAATTTTTAACATTAGAGAAGAAAGGATAAAAAAGTAAAAACCCTATAAAGTTAAATGTGAATTGGAAATATCAACACAAAATCAAAATTTATTATTTCCCAAGCCTATCCAATGAAAGCAAGGGCATCTCAGTAGCAGTTAAGGACACACAGCACCAGATTTTGTTATCTAAATTCCACTGCCTGATAAAAAGAGCTAAAACAACTGGCTGATAGATATTGGGCAGGAAAAGCACAAAGTGAGTCTAAGACATCTTGTAACATGAGCAAGAAACAGTTCAAAGATTAATGGGGTCGCATCCAAGGGAAGAGAACTAGTTTGGAAGGACCAAGCCATGCCCAAATTAGAACAAGCTGAGGGAAAAGAATGATGACTACTTGATTAAAACACACCAAATACATAAAATTCCTTGGGTCCACAGTGATCCTGAAAGAGAGAAAGCAAAAAGAAACAACAAATCAACCCTGTACATAGGAAAAAGAACATTCTTATCCTGTGTCAGGACCTAAAACTCACACTAGGAATATTAACTTAGATACATGATTAGTTAATATACAGATAGATATACAGGTCATATATACGTGTCTGTAACTACATAGATCATCTATAGATAAATACGTGGATCATTTGCAGACAGGTCCAAAAAGTAAACCTAGGTTATAAGGATATAACTAGAAGCAAGCTGAACAACAAATATAAACAAACAAATATAATCTAAGTTTCCAAAGTTGTCATGCCTTCTTACTACAATCTAAAAACATATAAAATGGTAGGAAAATGCTTTATTAACCTCTTCATTTACTCTCAACATTTGGATAAAACAATATCCATGATGAATGGATCCTTCCTCCCTCTACCACCCACCCCCCACCCCCAAAAATGTCAACACACTTAAATTCTAGGGACTCCAGACAAATTGCCCCTGCTTCAAATGACTTCATCTGCCTTCTTGAACAGGCTACACTCTGTAAACTAGAGCTCCTACACTGACAGATTCCTCCAATGCACCTTTCATACGGTTTAATGCCTTTCAATGGCTCCCCTCACCTTTAGGATAAACACCAACCACCTTAATGTGATATGTACAATTATTTAAAATCTGGCCCCAAATTCATCCCTAGACAGACTGGCCATGACAAACTATAAGTGGTGTCAGCAGTGGTATGATCAATACCCACAGAGAACTTATGATGTCCAGGAACCCTAGGAATCAGTCACACAGGAGTAACTGATAATACAGGGCAAAATTTTGGTTGTAATTCAAACCCAGAATGGTCTCAAACACTCTCTTCAGGACTCTGCTCCTGCTGTCCCTCCATCTAGACTTTTTTCCTCTCCTAATCTATATTCTTAACCCTGCTGGAACATCCCCTCTTCCCAGATATCAAAAGCATCGAATTTCCTCATCATATATATGGGTATCTTCCCTACCCAGCTGTAAGGTCTCTGAGGGCACATCTTTACGTATTATGTCCATACACGACTTATGGCAATTTTAAGGCCATATAATAAGCACCCAGTAGATTTAATTAAAAATTTAATTGGGACTTCCCTGGTGGCGCACTGGTTAAGAATCCGCCTGCCAATGCAGGGGACACGGGTTTGAGCCCTGGTCTGGGAAGATCCCACATGTCGCGGAGCAACTAAGCCCATGTGCCACATCTACTGAACCTGTGCTCTAGAGCCTGCAAGCCACAACTACTGAGCCCGCGTGCCACAACTACTGAAGCCTGCGCACCTAGAGCCCGTGCTCCGCAACAAGAGAAGCCACTGCAATGAAAAGCCCGCGCACCGCAACGAAGAGTAGCCCCCGCTCGACGCAACTAAAGAAAGCCCACACGCAGCAACGAAGACCCAATGCAGCCAATAAATAAATAAATGTATATAAAAAAATTTAATTGAAGACCAGCACAACTAAGCAACCTGATGTTGAAAAAAAAATGCTAATAACTATAGCAAAGTTCAAAAGCAGGATGGAGAAGGAAATCAATGATGACTGGCACCAGCTGCTGCACTTCAGGAACTGTACTGGGAACTCTACAAATCCACTGCATTTAACTCTCATAATAGCTTTATATGATAGGTTTCATCCCAATTTACAGTTAAGGAATAGAAAGCTTAAAAAGGCTATGTGATGAATCATGTATGTGGCTTTGGACCAGTAAGGAGTGTGGCTGGATTTCAACCCAGGCTCTTCTGAGCTGAAGGCCATTCGATCTCCATGTCCAACTCCAGAGCTCTTATCTTTTTCACAATTGATTCCCTGCTTCCAACTTCTTTTCATTCAAGGAAAAGAGAAAACACAATTAAGCATCTAATAAATATAAGAAAGTATTTACATGATATATATTAACTGTTCTTTCTCAGCAAATTAGAATCCTGCTAACAGCTAATTCAAAAGAAATACCCAACAGCATTATTTTTAATTTCTAAAATAATCCACAGTAATTCTTCAGGAACAACAGGTATCCTTTTTATGTGTTTCTAACATACCGGCAGAAAAAATGCTAACAATTAAGGAGTGCAGCCAGTGGAGTTTAACTGTATGCAATCAGGTAAGTCACTGGGAAGTGAGAAAACTACATAATTAAATTTCTTCTAGTTAAGACCTCAAATTAATAACTCATAATTACACACTATCAGTGTGCTAAGAGCCAAATCTGAGGTACTCTTTCCCACAGGATGCACAGGCACACACAAATCACATCAACCTCCCAGTCCACAATTTATGGGAGTGGTACCATTACCAGTAGGGACACCAATGACCAACATTTCACCATTACCTAGATTTCAAGAGTGTTACTAGTTACTACACTAAAAACAAAACAAGAAGGGATCTGGGGCCAAATACGGAAAACATTGCTGGTACTATTTCTCAAAGCCCTTAACCTGATAATGTGAATTGTGACCCTTGGGGAGAAGGAAAAGGACAAAGCATTGTTTCCCAAACTAAGGTAACCAAGAACCCCTTTGTTTTTCCTGTAGCATTTCTTAGCACTAGTATCACCAAGAATACCACCTTAGACACTGCTTCAGATATATATTCCAAAACTAAGTAAATATTGTTGCTGTGGTCTGAATTGGTAAATAAAGGTACTGTCAGAAACAGTACTATCAAAATTCTGGGGCCCACAGAAAATCTTAAAAAAAGAATGCTAAGTCAATCATAGAGATGACTGAAGGCCTCTTTTCCTTACCCATTTCACGGCATTTTAAAGTAACCATTTTGTGGGACTTCTGGTGGTCCAGTGGGTAAGACTCCGCATTCCCAATGCAGGGGGCCCGGGTTCGATCCCTGGGTGGGGAACTAGAGCCTGCACGCATGCCGCAACTAAGAGTTCGCATGCCACAAGTAAAGATCCTGTGTGTGGCAACTAAGACCCGGCACAGCCAAAATAAACAAATAAATATTAAAAAAATAAAGTAACCATTTTGCTACTCAAAAGAGTCAAAATAAAGAAATTCAATTTTATTTCTCACAAGAAACACACATCTACTACCCATAATTTTGACAAACATATTTAGCAACTCTTACATTTAATTATCAAGTCTGATAATAAAGGTTCTGTAAACCAGTACCTACTACAATTTTTTGGTATTTGCCCATTAACCAAAAGTTGGGGGGATGGGGGAGAAGCCTCCTCATTTCACTTGACCCCCATCTGAAATTTCACAGCCTCTGAACGTTCACAACCTTTAAGAATGTTCACAAACTCAATCTGTCCAGGTATACACCCTCAAGTGTAGGTTTAGTTTTCACTTCCTAACAAAAGCTGTGTAGAAAGCAATTACTGTACTCTGCATGAATGCTTTCAGACCGCAGAGTCCCTTCCAGAAAATTCCAACAGAAGTTATATAGGAATTCGCATTTTGGTAGGTATGTCGTCTCTGGCACAAGTCACGTTATACAATGTAATCCGTTAACACTTAAATGTATTTGGTGTTGCTTTTTAACGTACAGCAAATCCGTATTTGCTACTTCAACATGCATGGAAAACCCTCTCCAAAACCAGGAATCCCAATCCACAAATCAGAAATAGCAAATAAACGTAAAGCAAATGCGTAAACAGATTTGGGGTGCCTATTTCGTGGCATTTATTGCTGAGGCCATCACTAAAATCGAGTCCGGTAAAGTCGAGGACGCATCCGCAGTTGGAAAGATGAACAGAGCCAAACCGAAGGCACTGCGCAGTTTCCACGCCGTGCAATTAATCTCAGCAAATGCTCGCGGAATGCGTTCAAGGTCACTCGTGATGAAAAAGAAAAGTGTGTGTGTGAGTGTGAGTGTGCGTGTGCAGAAACCCCGCCGTCCGCCAGTCCCGCGCAGAGCTGACCAGGGCGCGCGGACAGGCAACCAAGGGGGCGGTGGAAATGAGGCGGGGGGTGTTACGGGGAGCCCCGAAAAACCACCTTCTCCACGAAGCCTACTGCTGCAGGACCCAGGGCAACCGCCGGGGAGGCTACGCCGTCGTAGGTACACAGCCCTGGGTAGGAGACCAGCGCCAGGCCTCAGGGGGGTCCCGAACCCGGAGAACCCCCTCCTCTTTCTGAGGTCTCGGTCCAGAGCCCCTCTCGCTCCGGGGGGCAGTCCTCATTCCCTCCCCCACCTCCTTTCCCACACTCCAACCCGGCCCCTCCCCACGCCCCGAGGGCGCGTTCCCCTCCCCCCTTTACATCCCCTCCCACCCAACCGGGGATACAGTCCCCACCCCCGCCCCAGGGGACTCGAACCCCTCCCCCTCAAGCCCCGAGGGTCCCATTCCTTCTTCCCCGCCCAACCCGGATTATGCAACACTCACCCCGCCCCCCGCCAGGGCCCGCCGCGTCGCCCCCCCCGCCCCGCGCCCCCCGCCCACTGTGTGCCGAGGCCTCCGAAACAAAGCGCGCGGGGCCGACCGGCCTGGCCGGGGGCGGCGGCCATGTTGGCGGGGGCGGTGAACAAAGGCGCGCGGTCAGAGCCCGAGGCCCCCGCCCGCGGCCCGGCCGGCAGGGGGCGCTGTGCAGGCGCCACCCGCCGCCCGGACAATGCGCCTCGGCCCGCTGCTCCCCGGGCGCCACCGTCCCTCAGCGCGCCCCGCCCGCGACCCCGTTGCGGCGCCTGCTTCCCCACGGCGCACGGACCTCACCTGCCGGCCACCTAGGCCGCCGTCGGCAGCCCGCAGGCCCTGCCGTCCCGCGCCGCGCTCCCGCCCCGGCCCAACCGAGCCAGACGGCGCCGCCCCGCCCCCGCTCCGCGGCCGCCGCCGCCCGCCCCCGGCCGCACGGCGCACGCGCACTGCGCCCGCCGACTGCACCGGCCGAACCGCCCGGCCCCGGCCCGACGGGCCGTACTACGCAGGCGCTGCAGTCGGTGGGCGGGGCCTAGAGGGCGGAGGGCGGGGCCCGGCGGACTTGGCTTGAGACTGCTCACCTGGTGGTGGGGCGGGACTGAGTGGGGGAGGGCCTGGAGGTGGGGCGGGGCCTGGTGGCAGAGCAGGCCTTGGCCTGGCACCACTCACCAGGCCGCCGAACAGAGCCGAACAGAGCAGAGCAGGGCCTGGCGCCGGGCGCGGCTCTCACCTGGGGGCGGGGCCTGGCTGCGCCCCAGCTGCGCGCTGGAAGAGGCGGCGTTCAGGGCCCGGAGCCCCGGGAGAGGGGCGGCGCGGTCGCACCGGAAGTCTGGCATCCTTGGAAGTTTCGTTTTCGCGCGGTGGGAGGGCTTTCACCGAATGACTGTCCCTCCTTGTCCTTGAATTTAAGCAGCAAGTCGACCTGCGTCGCGCACGCCGCCCCGTTGGATAAAGCCGGATACAGTGACAAGGCCATCCACTGGCTGAGCCGTGGCCGCAGAGACAGCGTCCAGTGCCGTCCGGCTCCCCGCGCGGACACCTCCGCCGCACTGCGCCACCGCGGCACGGACCCGGGCCTCGCCCACTCACCTGCCCTACCTGGCGGGGGAGGGTGAGGCTCTGCAGCGCTTGACCCTGCACTCCCTCTCCGTGCGCCGCCCCCACCACAAACTGGAGAACTCGCTCGGCTCTCCGCGGAAGTCAGGAGCCAGGCATTTCCACGGTTACTCGTGAACTTGTTTGAGTTCTGTTTCAGCCAAGATGCCCTTTGAGTGTCAGGTTAATTGTTTGCAGGAGAACGGGGAGAGGAAGGAAGCGTCCAGAACAGTTTTGACTCCTGCGGAGTGCCGTACCTGAAGGCTGAAACCCGGGTCTGAACCCCTACCCCTACCCCAGCCTGGAGTTCTGCCCCCTCCAAGCCCTGGCGTGGGACTCTCCTCTCCCCACGTCCTCATCTCCCAGCTCCCGCCCAGCCCTCTCCCCCCACCAGCCCCGTGTCCTCCAGCGAGTCGCTGGGCGGACGTGGTTCCTCGAGTGCAAAAGCGCAGTCACTTCGTAATAAACCGCCTCCCCGAATGTTGTCAGGTCAAATGACAGACGTATTATTGGAAAGCACTGTGTATACTCTAACCTGCAGGACAATTGTCAGTTAGCAATGCTCTTTGGGATTTTACTGGCACCTTTTTCTTCCAAGTAAGATTGATACGTGCCTGTTGGAACAATTAAAGTGCTCATCTCAGATGACACACTTGGCAAGAGCTACAAGTTCACAGGCCAAGTAGAGGGCCAATTCAGTTACAGATGTACAAAAGTGTGTCGCCGTACTTACCAGTTAGGAAGTGTTGAGGAATTGTTACTTTCCTTTGAGTTTAATGTTTATGATGCAGACAGTAGTGGAGCATTTCAGAAACAAGGAGAAATGGAAGGAGGCAGGTGCCAAGGAGTCAGCTAGTTGGAACATTTCAGTGGCATCCCCTGGATTTCTCCACCTCGCTACTGTTGACATTTGGGGTCAGGTAACTCTTTTTTAAGGGAGATGTTTGGCAGCATCCCTGGCCTCTACCCTCTAGGTGCAGCACACTCCCTCCTCCAACATGAAAACCAAAAATGTCTCCAGACAAAGCCAAATATGTTGTCCTACCCCCTCCAACACCGGAGAACCCCTGTTTTAAAGTTGGTCTCTAGTGATGATCACTGGGAGCTATCAAGAACGCACAGGCCAGGGCTTCCCTGGTGGCGCAGTGGTTAAGAATCCGCCTGCCAATGCAGGGGACATGGGTTCAAGCCCTGATCTGGGAAGATCCCACATGCCGCAGAATAACAAAGCCCGTGCGCCGCAACGAATGAGCCTGCGCTCTAGAGCCCGCGAGCCACAACTACTGAAGCCCACACGCCTAGAGCCGGTGCTCCGCAACAAGAGAAGCCACCGTAATGGGAAGCCCATGCACCACAACGAAGAGCAGATCCTGCTCACTGCAACTAGAGAAAGCCACGCAGCAACGAAGACCTGATGCAGCCAAAAATTTTTTTTTTTAATTTTTAATTAAAAAAAAGATATTTTCTAAAAAAAAAAAAGAATGCACAGGCCAGGGAGGTCAGCCAGCCCTATGTCAGAAAGGGCCACACTCCAGAGAAGGCAACTACTAGTCTTTCTGCTAAAAATATCTCAACGGCCCTCAGAAGCCTTGCTTGTTAGCATGCTGAATGTCAAAAATGAGGTTTTACGTCAGCCATGTATATCTGCCAAAAAGGTTTAAAATGAAGCTAGTCACAGGGGAAGAAATCAGACAAATCCAGAGTGAGAGACATTTTGCAAAACAGCTCCACCAGACCTCAAAAAATCAACATCGAGAAAAACACAGAAAAGCTAGGAATAAGTTCAAACATAAGAGACCACAACCAAATCCATTGCATGACCATCGATCCTACACCAAGTTGAAGGAAAGAAGCTGTGAAAGAGATTTGGAAGATAATTGGAGAACTTGATGGAAAATATATTAAAGAGAGTATTATTTAGTCTGTTAAATGTTTCATTGTGATCATGGCTATGTTTGAGAACGTCCTTGTTCTTAGGAGTTGTGTGATGAATTATTTTAAGAGTTGTGGTGGCTACAATGTTCTTTCAAATAGCTCAGAAACACATGTATTTTATATACAGATAAAGCAAACGTAGCAGAAGGTTAACAATTGGTAAATCTAAGTGATGGGTATATATGTTTTAATTCTGCAATTTTTTCAACTTTTCTGGAAAACTGAAATTTTTCAAAATAACAAGTTAGAAAAGTGGAATACGAAGTATTTTGTGAATTTCTGGAATGCTAAATAAGCCAAATTGCTTCAACTTCCCAGGCAGCCTCTGTTCTCTTCCAACTTGCTAACTAAGCATTTCCAGAAACTTAATTTCTTTACAGTTTTTCAACCACACTGGACTTCTGGAGATTAGGTCAGAAGGGCCTGCATGTATTTTTCATCCTGCAGGAACTATATTGCTGGCAAATATAAACAAATATAAACAGGCGTGTTAAAAGTTTCAACTTATACAAGGCCTATGTCTCTTTTATTGCTGGGTCCCAAGGATCCTACTTGGGGAGAAGGGAATTTCTGCCCCAGAGATGAACCCACAGTGACTTGGTATATTCACCCCACTGACATTGATGGATCATAGGAAACTGATCCTCAGGAGCCTTTTTAAATTAGTTATATTTATTAGAGGATTATTCAGTTATTCAACACAGCAAAAAGTATTCAGTATGTACCCCACGCAATAGGGATGATTCTTTGTATTAACTTAACCTCTAGGTGAGTGAGCCTTATAGGCCACCAGTCACCTTGTAAGTAAGGATGCTCTCTCCCCAGTGTTTGCCTGGGTCAACTCCCAATTGGGTGCTACAGCCTGCTATCCCCGGGCAGTGGAGACAAAGTTCATTGAACTGGGAGCACTCAGGGCTTACAAGTCTAACATGATGGCCCTCATTATGACTGTGGCTTATGCTGGTTCTCCTACTCCTACTTGTGGCTATAGGTTATGGCTATGCTGGTTAGGCAGCCCTAATATGTGAATCCTGAGAAGATGGTGGCCTCACTAGGACAGAAGCCACTCTTCTCCGCTGGCTCTGGGGCCAGATCTCTGACTAGAGCCACATTGATGCACATATTCTACAGGGAGAAGCATGAGGTGTAGGACTGTCATTCAGGGCAGAGGTGACCAGAACCTACCTGGATGGCCAGCAGCGGGGCCAAAAAAGAAGAAGAGGTAAGGAATGCTCAGGAAAAGGCAGGGTCAGCTCTGCCTGGCACCTCTCCAGGTATTTACCCCACTCTGGGCTACAGGAGGCTGGAATGGGTGAGGATGGATTCTCCAAGCCTCTTATCACCCTCTGTCACATCGTGTCTTCTGAACTTCCGGAGGGCACACCTTTGTTTCTATTTTCTGCTGTATCTCTACTGCCTGGACTGGAGCCTGGTGAGAGATGTGGTTCGTTAAAGACTCTACAGAAGACCAGTTGTGGTTTGTAGCCAGCTTCCCCAAGTTTGCTTCACAGCCTCAATGCAGAAGTTTTTCTTCGAGGGGAAGTAACCAGTTAGGGAAAAATCCCAGGTTTGCCAGAGGTGCTACTGCAGGCTCTGCAAGAGCCACACACAGACCTAGATCCAACACCCTGGCTTCTGACCCCTTCCCCCTCCCCCTCCCCCTCCCCACCCTCCCCACCCCCCCGTGCCCTCTCTAGTGTCCTCACCTTGTTGGAGAGGGGAAAATTTCCCCCTCTACTCCTCTTGAGTTCTTGTGGGTGGACTAATAACAAAATTAACACAAGACAGATGAACAGGAGAAAAAGAAATTTTAATTCATGCACATGTAGGCCTCATAGAAATGGGATCTACGAGGTGACCAAAGCAGGCAGATTTTATACTTTTTAGACAAAGAAAAAATACATTTGTGAGGAATTGACAATACAAACTTAGGTTTTGGGTGCTCAATTAGTGAAAAATCTAAACAGAATTTGGGCTTGGGGTAGTAAATTTAAAAAGTAACAGCGTTTGTTTATACAGGCTTCTCAGCCTGATTTCCTTGTCTCTGGTGATAAAGATCTCTCTTTGCCTCCTGGTACAAAAGGGTACCTTTCACATGGGAGATTTATTTCCTGTTTTCAGGGAGACAGAGGGGAAGGTCAGAGTGTCCCTCTTGCGTTGGCCATTTCTTAAGGAACTTTAATTCAAAATAATCAATGTGCCATTGTGGCATATTTGGAGGCAGTCTGCCCCGGCTCCAACAACCTCAACCAGGAGGGTATGAGTCCCTTCCTTTCCCATTCTGAATGGAAAGGTCTGGCCACCTTGCTTCCCAGGAAGCCTCAGACCAGGTAGACCCCAGCAGCTTCCTATTAGAGGGGGAAGGAGCCGGATTTTGCAAGCCTCTTTCCTTGGAAGTCTGGCAGCAGTGGGACCAGAAGAACCAAAGAGGACCACTTCTTCTCAGGAATTCTCTCAGAAAGTACTCTTTCTCCACACTCGCTTTTGGCTTACCTTGGAACCTCAGGAAAATCATAAATTAGAGCGCCGTTCCCCTTCCAGGCTTCTCTCAAATAATTGAAACTATCACTGTCACAGCACTGCTGAATGAAAAAGAGAGCCAGAAGAGCCTTTCCACTCCCTGGCTCAACAGATATCAAATGGACCCTACTGAGCACAAGGTACTGCATTAGCCTCTGGAGGAGACCCTATGTCTACATACACAAGAATGTTTACACTTCATGAAGGGGACATCACATGGTGCTAAGGAAATATTTACTGAATGAATGACTCCAAGAAAGAAACAGCAGGAGCAGAGTTCAGCCATCTGGTCAACTAAGCAGCTTACTCCCCTGGCTCACTCCCACCTTTCTCCAGGTCATTCTCTACCCAGCAGGCAAATATATGCTTTTAAATGTCACCTCCTCAGAGAAGCCTTTTCTGACCACCTGCACAAGTAGACTGCCCTCTATTCTCTTTTACTGACATCCTTGTTTATTTTTCTTTGTAGTACTGATTCTCTTTTGTAATTACATACAGCACTGACTTGTTTAGTCACCACCCACCCCATTATAAAGTCCAGAGGCCAGAGGCAAGATCTGTTTTCCTTATCAATATACCTCCTAGAGGACAGTAAGGGTTCAGCAACTATTTATTATAAATGAATACATGACTTGTCTGAATACTGTATCATGCGCATTTGTTAGAACATAGGGTTTGTGAAGGGCCTCAAGTGCCGGGATATTGGGGAATTTAAATTCTATGCACATGTAAGGGAGTTTCACCATCCAGTGGGAGACAATTGAAGATGTTCAGTCAGGTTTGTGGGGTGACTTTTTTAAACCAATCTGTTGCTATCTAGAAGAAAATTTAGAGTGGGAATTATGAAATATAGGTGACCATGTAGAAGGCTACTGAAATAACTTTGGGGAGCAGGATTTGAACTGGATGCAATGCTTATGGAAAGGGTAATATAACAATAACTTTTAAACAGCAAGCAATACCTATGGCTGGTTCACTTCGCTGTGCAGCAGGAGCTAGCACAACATTGTAAAGCAACTCTACCCCAATTAAAAAAAAAAATAAAATAAATAGCAAGCAAAATACTCGATGATAGAGGAGAGTTATTATTTTATTGAGGAGGAGGAGGATGGTGGCATTATGGTTAGGTTGAGATGGAGGAAATCCTCATGATTTAAAGAAACATCCTGCAAAAAAAATATTTTTAAGTATTTATTTATTTATTTGGCTGTGCCAGGTCTTAGTTGTGGCATGCAGGATCTTTAGCTGTGGCATGTGAACTTTTAGTTATGACATGTGGGATCTAGTTCCCTGACTAGGGATTGAACCCAGGCCTCCTGCAGTAGGACCACTGAGTCTTAGCCACTGGACCACCTGGGAAGTCCCCTGAAAATTTTTGATTAAATGATATGATGATACAATTATGCTGAGTTCTCTCAACAGAGTAGTTTTGCCTGGTTATGTAAATGGAATCAAACAGTGACATGCCTACATACAACGTAACACTGCAGTACTGTTTATGCATCCCTAGGGATACTGTACATGAACTGGAAGATAGCTGCTCTTGGATATATTCCTAGAAGTCTGATTGCTGAATAAAGAGTATGAATATTAATAGAAATATTAATACATACCACACCCATACAATGATATGAAAATTTTAGATCTTTGCAAGTTCAGTAGGTGAACAAAACCATATCCCATGATAGTTTTTATTTACATTTATCTCATTTTATGAGAGGTTGGTCTCTTTTCATATATTTAAAAGTCATTTGAGCCTCAGAAATCCACTAAAAACTATTAGAAGTAATAAACGAGTTCAGCAAGGTTATAGGATATAAAATCAATATACAAAAATCAATTTTTTCCTATACAGTAGCAATGGGTAAACCAAAAGTGAAATTAAGAAAACAATTCCTTTTATAATAGATTTCAAAAGAATAAAATAGGAATAATTTTAACAAAAGAAATGCAAAAATCATACTCTGTAAGTTACCAGTGTTGAAAGAAATTAAAGAACTAGATAAGTTTGAAAGTATCTCATGTTCACAAACTGGAAGACAATATTTATAGATGGTAATACTCTCCAAATTGATCTACAGATTCAATACAATCCTTATCAAAATCTCGACGACATTTTTGCAGAATTTGATAAGATGATCCTAAAATTTGTGTACAAATTTAAGGAATCCAGAATAGCCAAAACAATATCGAAAAAGAAGAATAAAGTTTGAGGAATCACACTTCTCAATTTTAAAACTTACTACAAAGCTACAGTAATTAAGACAATATGGTATTTACATAAGCATAGATATATAGGGAATTCCTTGGTGGTATTTACATAAGCATAGATATATAGGGAATTCCGTGGTGGTTGAGTGGTTGGGAATCCGAGCTTTCACTGCCAAGGGCCCGGGTTCGATCCCTGGTTGGGGAACTAAGATCCCACAGGCCACTGTGTGGTAAAAAAAAAAAAAAAAAAAAAAAAAAAGAATAGATGTATAGATAGATGGAATAGAATTTAGAGTCCAGAAATAAGCCCTGACATTTAAAATCAATTGATTTTCAACAGGGTACCAAGACAATTCAAAGGGGTGCCAGTGTTTTCAACAAGTGGTGCTCAGACAAATGTATATCCACATTTTAAAAAAAGAAGTTGGACTCCCATCTCACACTACATGTAAATATTAACTCAGAAGTATCAAAGACCTAAATGTAAAAATTATAAAATGCTTAGAAGAAAACATAGGTATAAGTCTTTGTGACCTTAAATTAGACAATGGTTTCTAATTCTAACACCAAGAGCACAAGCAACAGCAACAACAAAATAGGTGAACTAGTGATCCCCAAAATTAAAACTTTTGAGCTTCAAAGAACACCATCAAGAAAGTGAAAAGACAACCCACAGAATGGGAGAAAATATCTGCAAATCACATATCTGAAAAGGCACTTGTATAAAAACATACAAAGAACTTAGCAGCACAATAATAAAACAACAAACAGCCCAATTAAAAATGGACCAAGGATCTGAATAGTTCTCCCAACAAGATAAGCAAATGGCCAATAAGCACAGGAAAAGTGTTCAATATCATCAACCAATGAAGGACCGCATATTGTATGATTCCATATATATGAAATGTTCTAAGTAGGCAAATCTGTAGAGACAGAAATTAGATTAGTTGTTGCCTGGGATGAGGGGATAGGAAGACTGAAGGGTAATGACTAAGGTGTGCAGAGTTTCTTCTGGGGGTAATGAAAATGTTCTAAAATTGATTATGATGATGGATCCATAACTATGGGAATGTACTAAACACCATTGAATTTTACACTTTAAAGGGGTGAATTACCCATAAATGAATTAAATCTCAAAAAAAGCTGTTCAAAAATGAAACAGAAAACAGTCATTTGATATTTATTTCTTGTGAATTGTCTATGTCCATGGTCAATTCTTCTATTTGGATTTTTGTTTTATTTTTCTCCTTAATTTGTAGGAACTCTTTGCACCTTGAAGAATACTAATCTTCTGTCATATGTGTAGCAAAATATTTACCCAATTTTTTTTTTGGTTTTTTCTTTTGTTTGTGGTATTTTTTTCCTGCAAAGGTTTTGTTAACCCCAGACAATAAAACAGCCAGTTATTATACCAACAAAGCAAGTTTATCTGTGAGCAGAAAACAACTGCAATTCGAGATACGCAACTATAGCAAACCACATTTAGGTGCAGCCTAAGGTTCTCATAGCCCATCTGTAGGCACAGTCATAGTAGTAATATCCCCAGAAACCAGGATAAATCTCCAATGTGCCTGAATTTAATGAACCAGATTGATCATTGTATCACCAATATCTGCCCGTAGCCCATTTTCAGTAAGATGAATTTTCTTGCTCGTGGGGTCCACGTGGAAAACAGCATGCTCAGAAATGGGGGTCTCCTCAGCATGCTCTTTTCCCAGGACAGGAACTTGCCAAGGCCCCAACAGTGGATCGTCAAATCTCATCAGTTTCACTTTGGAAAGGTCTTTGATTCCTCGGTCCACTTTCATTAAACGCCGGATTATAGAATCACGGTTATCTCCTTGCCTGATTTCAATTTTCGTTGAGAAGTGGTCACTGAATGGCTGAGAATTCACTAGGGAAACTGATACACCAGGTTCTGTTCTAAAAACATTAAGTGGTTTCCCAGAACAGCAGTCTTCCCTGACTTTACCTGCTTCAGAGGCACACTTGACTTCTGTGTGTTCTAGCTCAAGGGAATTGGTCAGATAGACTATATTCTCCATGAGCACTGCCTGTTCTTCAAATTCTAATTGCAAATCCAGAACACGAGGTCCCATCTTCTCCAGATTTTCCTTAATCATGGTGACAAATGGCATCACTTTCTTCATGTATTTCTTCAATTCTGGCAAATTGCCTAGTTCATCAGCATGACTTTGTTATCAGGCAATTTTCCACTGTTGGTCTCAAAGTGATTACGTAGAACTGACAGGGTGATATGTTGCCAAGATGGATAGTTCTTTGCCACATAGATGGTGCAATGTGAAGGCTTCTGAGGGGGCTGCTTGTCAGTCTTCTTCCCTTTAGCTGGTATCATATAGTTCTTGAATCGCAGTCTAAGGTCATGTGCTACTTCCATGAGATACTGTGAGGAGCATATCAAGCTTTCATCCACAGGACCTGCCAGAGGCCATGAAGCATTCATAACTGAGTTGGGCTTTCCCAGGAGTGTCCAGATGTGCTCACACAAATGAGGACAGAATGGAGCCAAGAGAAGTGTCTGAACTTCAATAAACCAGAACACAAGGTCTTGGTGCATCCCTTCTATGGCCAATTCACGGTACTTATCTTTCGCAGCCTGAAACTCAAAAACCCTGTTTTCAAAGCTTCTTTAAACATCATCTTTCCATAGTTTTGATGTGTTTTTATAATGCCTGCATTCATTTCACTGGCAAAAACTCTATCATTGAAGCTGTTGGCAGGACCACTTCTTAGGCTATCCCAGTTGGCAATCATTTCTTTCACCCATTCCACCCAGGTGTACAGATGGAGAATACCTGCATCTGCCATGGTTTCCATAAAGTTAGCATCTTCAACAGTGTCACCAGCATCAGCTAGAGCCAAGCACATTCCATCAGCTGAATATTTGTCAAGCGCTTGGGTCAAAGTGAGGAAGTTGCCTGTGGAGTTTTGACATCAAAATCCAGCAAAGAAGTGCAGCAAAGTAAGGAGAGGAAACTTTTTGTTGAGGAGAAGGGAAAGTTGGGAGGGGCTGTTATAAACAAAAAGTCCACTAGAGCAGGGGTCCCCAACCCCCAGACCACAGACTGGTACCGGTCCGTGTCCTGTTAGGAACAAGGCCTCACAGCAGGAGGTGAGCAGCGGGTGAGTGAGCCATTCATCTGTATTTACAGCCACTCCCCATCACTCACATTACCACCTGAGCTCTGCCTCCTGTCGGATCAGCCTTGGCATTAGATTCTCATAGGAGCGTGAACCCTACTGTGATCTGCGCATGCGAAAGATCTTATGAGAATCGAATGCCTGATGATCTGAGGTGGAGCTGAGGTGGTGATGTTAGTACTGGGGAGCGGCTACAAATACAGATTATCATTAGCAGAGAGGTTTGACTGCACAGACCATACTAAATCAATTACTTGCAGACTCGTATCAAAACCCTATCAGTGAGTGGCAAGTGACAATTAAGCTGCATCTGGTCACAGGCTTTAAGTCAGAATTTGACACTTATTTTAGTCTGCACGTGGCCTGCCTATTATTTTATTTACCACTTCCGTCCACGCCTCTTTCCCCGCACCGTGCACTTGTCTCAGTCACAGTTTTGGTAAGCCCACAAGCTCACCCTAGCCAAAATGAGTAAAAAACAAATGTCGCTGGAGAGCTTCTTTGAAAAGGAGGAAAGACCCAATGATGAGACAGCAGAAGACTCTCAGGCTGCCAACAAAAGGAAAGCTGCATTTAAAAGAAAATACCAAGAGTCCTACTTAAATTGCAGCAGGTGATTCACATTCTCCAAGCCCACTTTGTATAATACGTGGCGACCAGCTATCCAACGAAACCATGAAACCTTCAAAACTGCTCATCTATCTCAGCTTTCACAAGAGTTTGAGCATTACTTCCCAACCACAAAAGACCCCCAAACTGGCAAGGAATAGATCTGCAACCCATTTGTGACTAAGCCAAGTGAATTGACTTTGTGCGTGCTAGAAGAGGATCAACTGCTTGAGATTGCAAATGATGGTGGCCTTAAAAGTATGTTTGAGACAACTTCATATCTCCATACTCCATACATTCTGGGTTAAAGTCACGGCGGAATATCCCGAGATTGCCACAAAAGCACTGAAAAGCTTGCTTCCATTTCCAACATCCTATCTTTGTGAAGCAGGGTTTCCTGCAGTGACAGCAACCAAAATGAGATTACGGAGTAGACTGGACATAAACAACACACTTCGGGTGTCCCTGTCTCCCATCACCCCCAAATGGGAACATATAGTCGCAGGAAAACAAGCTCAGGGCTCCAACTGATTCTGCATTATGGTGAGTTGTATAATTACTTCATTATATATTACAATGTAATAATAATAGAAATAAAGTGCACAATAGATGTAATGTGCTTGAATCATCCCAAAACCATCCGCCCCACACCCGGTCCATGGAAAAATTGTCTTCCACGAAACCGGTCCCTGGTGCCAGAAAGGTTGGGGACTGCTGCACTAGAGGAAACTGGGAGTTCAAAGTATAGTGGCTTTTCATTGGTTAAGTTGTGACAGTCTCTCATTGTCTGAGCCATGCCAAGCAAGAAGAAAATCTCTCTTCCTCCTGCTGGTGGTAATAAAGTAGTGTCATTTCTGTAGGAGATGGAAGGTACTTCTCTTCCTGTTGGGATCTTATAGACTTCAAATGGTACCTATGTGAGAGCTCCCCCTTCTGCCCTCCCAACTCTATTTTAGTGAGGTTTCCCTTCATTAAGAGAATGAAGAATGTCACCAGGCTTATCGGTAAATAAAGGATGTTGGGGCCATCAAGCCATTGGCCACTGCAGATGCCCCAGACTGTGCACCATGAAGAGATTCAGGATGGAGAAAAGCAGGATACCAGTCCTAGATAGTTAAGGTGCATATCAAAGGGATAATTTCAATGAGCCCAGACTCTTGCATCTTCCCATAGATAGAAAAGTGCTAACTTGAGATGTCTGGTTTTCTTTAATTAGCAGTAAATTTTGATGTTTTGAGTACCTGGTTTTTGTTGCAAAAACTCCTGTATATCCTGGATCCTCCCTTGCCTCTTTGGAGCAGTCGCTCAGAGCTATCGGAGCTATTAAATCTGTGAAGCCACAATGCTTGCAAACAAGGACCCTGGGTGGTGATTATTTTCACAATTTGCCTTCAAGACTGGGTCATCTACCAACTTCAGTCTGGGCCTCACCGCACCTCCTCTGGGTATGAGGATGATTCAGAGGGCTGAGCAAAGCCTGAGGCACATACAGTGAGCACCGGCATTCTAGCAGGTAACATACATCCAGGATAACCCACAGAGGTGCAACCTGTGGCCAGGACAAAGCCAAAACCTATGGAGAACGTAGCTAAGATGCTAGCGCCCGGGCATCAGCAGCCTAGGGACAGAGAGGCTCCCACCAGGTATGATCTGTCCCAAGCCCTGATCCCAAGGCCTTCTACTTTTCATAGCAATGCCAGCTTCCTGGGAGGAGGAGGGAGTCTTCATTTCAGGAGGGCGGGAGAGGCCAGTTTCATCTATTCTTTCGATATCCCCCAAATCTGTGAGTCCTTAGCAATCTGGCATTTGAGTCTCAAACCCACTTTGCATACTTCTCAAGTTTTTTTTTCGCAAACTAAAATCTCTGCCTTGAGACTTCAGAAACCTACCTTGTAAATCAAAAGCTAAGAATTTTGTTATCTTCAGTCTTTTTCTGATCACCTCTCCTGTGAGGCAGAATATTTGGAATGTTCTAAATAGATGAGTTCCAAACATGTTCGATCTCGAAGTTGAAAACCTTTTGAGCAAGCACCCCCATGTGTGAGTGTGCTTCTAATGTGTGTCCATATATACTACTGCTAATCTATACCTTAAAAATTGGCAAAGCATAGCTTTTTCTCTCTGCCTTGGATGTCAATTAAATTCAATATAAGTTCGCCCGGCTAGAGTGCTTGCAGTGACTTTCTGCTAATGATAATGTTGTGCTGGTAGGTGGTAGAGGCTAAGGGGAAGAATTTTTAATTCCAGGAGAGATGGTTTTTGGTTCTCAAGGACAAATGTCACCTGGCCCTTCGAAGCTCTTCTTGGAGTAGTATCCGGCAAATCATTCCTTAATTACCCTTGTTCACCCCTTATGTTCCAGGCTCCTCAGTGGGTTCCGTACCCCTCCTCCATTATTGCAGATGAAGAGCTAGACTTCTGAGGGTAAAGGAAAAAAAAATGTTGCCTGCTATTCCAGTTCTACAACCATCAAGCCATTAGCCACTGCAGCTGCCTGTGCACCTGAGGGGAATTCAGGATGGAGAAAAACAGGAAGCATTCTGGGCTTTGGATACCAGCCCCTAAGTAGTTAAGATGCATATCTAAGGAAAAATTTCAATGACCCCAGATTTTTGCATCTTTCCATATACAGAAAGGCACTAAAAACATTAACTTTATATGTCTGTTTTTTGTGATTAGCAGTAATCTGACGTTCAACTACATGGTTTTTTTGTTTGTCTTTTTTGTTTTTTCCAGCAAAAATCTCATATATATCCTGGCTTCTCCCTCACTGCTTCGGAACAGTTTCTCAGGGCTGAGAGGCTGTCTCCTGGTCTACAGTCCTCAGCAAGACGCTGAATATACTCAACTCACAGCTCTTACAGTGTGTGTGTGTTTTTTAAGTCAACATGAGTTATCGATCACCCTTGGGAAGAAAAGGAAGATGAAGGATTTTTTTTCTTGTTAAAACACTTTCTTACTAGAAAACTGATGCATACTTGCTGTAAAAGATACAAAGAATGACAGAAATGTATAAAATGAGCTCCACCTGCACCTTCATTGCTCAGGGAAGGCTCCTGTTGACCTAGAGTCCTTCTTTTATTGGAAAAGTTCCTTCTTTTCAAAGCACGTTTTGGATATCCTTGAGAGTGAGTAGCTCTTTGTACACATTTCAACTACTTTGTGGGGCAAACTTTGTTTCTTAAATCAGTATTTGCTATATCAAAGTTACAAATTTAAAATTAGTGAATTCTAAAATTGTAAAAACCTAGTTCTTCTTTAAGTAAACCTATAATTCATATTATTCTATTTATATATCTAACAAATCTTTAAATAAATTTTAAGGCTTTTATACAACTTAAGTCTCCTTAAACATTTAACAATATACTTGATTTCCATCAACTATACTTAAATAAAAAAATAGCAAAATACGTATATATGTGTGTATATATGTGTGTGTGTGTGTGTGTATATATATGATTTCCTTTGTAAGTACTTTGGTTGTTTGATTAGTGAACAAAATTTTCCCAGTAATCACCAATCTTCATAAATTCATGAATTGTAAGTTATTTTAAATGGTAATAATGTTTACAAAGAATAAGATTTTCTTTTAAAATTAAAAAAGTCTGGTCAGTTATCTAATTACACATTTTAAGCTGAAGTTACAAGATTGTTTGGCCCCAAATCTCTGAAACTTTAAAAATACTTAAAATGCTAAGTATGCACAAAAATATTAACTCTATATGTTTGACTTATGAATTAGGTCTACACATTCTTTAGATACATTGACACAATGAAGACACAAGCATGTGGTGCCACCTGAGTGGAGTGAAGTAACCATCCCAAGCAAGGTTGTTCTCTCAGCTCCAGAAAATCCAGGTGATCCTTCTCAAAATGAGGGACACATTTCTGTACCAAAGGGAGTCTCAGCCCATGTTTCAATCACTCAAGTTGTACATTATCTAATTCTCCTATCCGAAGAGCAGCAGCCTCCCCCTTAAGATGGTACCTAACCTCCTTGCATTTGGGATTTTTGTCTTTTTGTGGCTCTTAAGATATTTAAGTGACATTATCTCCCAAGGCTCTGTCTAACTTTGCACCCACAAATTCTAAGGTCTATATTGGATTCTGTATTTCCCAAGGCTCTAACTCTGCACCAACAAATTCTAAGCTCCTCTGAAGGAATTCAGGAACACCACCCCAAACTATGCCTCTTTGGTATATTGATTGTTTCGATCTGAAGGCACTCGAAAAAAGCAAATGCTTATCTGCCTAAAGACAAATCCTCCAAAAAGAACCAGGGACTTCCCTGGTGGTCCAGTGGGTAAGACTCTGTGGCCCCAATGCAGGGGACCCAGGTTCAGTCCCTGGCTGGGGAATTAGATCCCACATGCATGCCGCAACAAGTCCGCATTCTGCAACTAAAAAGTTCCCACATGTCACAACTAAGACCAGGGGGCAGCCTAAATATAAATAAATAAATATTTTTTAAAAATTAAAGAAAAAAAAAAAAAAAGAACTCAATTGTCATCAATTCCCTCCCAGGAGTTTTTCACTCACCAGGGAAGATTGATTCTTATCACAGGAGAAGAGACAGGAAGTCACCACCACTCTCAAATTTTGTCCCAAACTACCACACCTTCCATCTGGTTTTTTGTTGTTGTTTTTTTTGTAAATCATTTACTCTCTCCTAAAATGCTCACATCCCTTCTCCCCTTCCCCTATTAAGACAGTATATAAGCTCTCAAATCTCATCACCATTTTGGGTATTCACTTTTTTTCCCTGAGACACCCCCATTCATGTGATATTCAAAATAAATTTGCATACCTTTTGTTCTGTTTACTGTGCCTGTTGTCAGTGTGTTTCATAGACCCAGCCAGGGCAAGTCTTTCCTCCTCTACCCTTTCCAAACACAAACCTCTTCAAAGATAGTCTGGAGAGACAGGTACACAGAGTGAGGGGAGAGGGTGATATCCTCCCTCACCTGCTACATCAGTAAAACAGATCTTGCCAATCAAGAGTAAGCAGTGTCCCCTCCTGTCCCTCACAGGAGCTGGCCTGTGAGCTGGGCCCAGGAGGACAAATGAGGGACATACAAGCATTCAAGCAGAGGGTCCTAGGCCCACTGGCCACTCCTCCCCTGCCATCCTCATCTCTCCGTTCTGAATGTGCCCTTCCTTTGTCACTCACTTTAAGCAATTTTATTATGATATGCTTTGGAGTAATTTTCTTCATGATCCTTCTGCTTGGGGTTGTTGAGTTTTGGTTTTTGTTCTTGTTTGTTTGAGCTGTGGGTTTATAGTTTTCATCAAATCACCTCCCTCTATACTTCTAGGACTCAAGTTACAAAAATATTAGGCCACTTATGTTGTCTCACAGTTCACTGATACTTTGTTTCATTTTGGATGATTTCTATTACTAGGTCTTCAAGTTCATTAATCTTTTCTTGTGCATTGTCTAAAATGCTGTTAATTCCATCCAGTGTATTTTTCATCTCAGACATTATATTTTTTATTTCTTGAGGTCCTGTCTATTTTTTTTTTCATATGTTCCAATAACTCTTTTATACATATGTGTTCCTCTGCCTTCTTGAACATTTGGAAAACATCCATAGTAGCTATTTTAACATGCTTGTCTACTAATTCTATCATTTGTATCATTTCTGGATCTGTCTCTACTGATTGATTTTTCTACTAATCATGAGTTATAGTTTCCTAGATCTTTGCATATTTGGTAATTTTTTTTATTGCATGATAGCTATGGTAAATATATTCTTGGGTGTAGGAATTTTTTTTAGTATTCCTTTAAATGTTACTAGCCTTTATCCTGGTACATACTGAAGGTACTTGTAAATAGTTTGATCCTTCCAAGACTTGATTTTTACTCTAGGGCTAATTTGTCCCTACTCCTAAGACAATACACTATTGACTACTTTTCTCAACACCCTGTTTCTTAGGAGTCTTTCCAGTCTGGCTAGTGGAACATGAATTATTCCTGGACTGTGTGAACCTGGGGATTGCTCCCCTGATCCTTTCTGGTGATCTTTCTCTGGCCTGTCTCCTCAGGTACTCACACTTTTCAGAACTCATTCACATATCTGCAGACAGATTTCTGGAGTTCTCTGTGGAGATCTCTCCTCTGGGGCACTCTCTCCTGTGAAGCATAGCTGCCGTGGCCACCCCCATCTCTGAGCTGTGTCTCCTTAACCCAGGGATCCTGCCACTGCTGGGCTACATCTGGGCACCCTTTATGATGCTCCGTGGCCAGCAAACCATCCAAGCAGTAATCCATAGTTGTTTCCTATATTTGATCTGTTTTTCAGTTGGGTAAGGCAAGATATAAATTCTGTTCCCTTTATTCCACTCTTACTGGAAGGAGAATCACTCCCTTTGTGATCTTTGAATGGTCAGTCCTCTAGGACCTTCGTGTTTAATGAATGTGAGGCTCATGGACCAGCAGCAGCCCCTGGGAGACCCACATGCTACTGAGTCACATTCTTCCTTTTAACCATCTCTCCTGGTTCTTCATACACAAGTTATGTGCTGCCTTGGGAAACAAGCTCAAGAACAATAAAATTCACACTCTAGTTTAAATAAAACACTAAAAACAGTGGAATGCAAGTTAAATAAGAACCCCACCTATACATGGCATGGAAAATGCTGTATTGTTTAGCTTGCCTTCGGTCTAGAACGATTGCTGCAAAATTATCATTACCACAGGGATCCTTGATCACATATCCTTTTCATTCAATTTAGCAAAAGATCCCCTCTATTTTGGTCTCATTTTGGTTTTAATATAAAGCTATCCTTACTTGTAAAGCTTTTTTAATCCTAGAATGAACCCAACACTGAGCTGGGTCTTTTCATTTCAGCTACAGCAGACAGTGTCTGTAGCCAGAGAACCTGCTTCACACTCAGGCAAGGAAAACACATGACAAAGTTGTAAGTTACTCATTTGGCATTTTAACTGAACCAAAGAACAATTCATTTTTGTAGAAAAAAATTTAAATTACCTGGTTTCTCATACCTGGCTGTCAAGCAAACAAAGGCGTAAAGTAGGATAGAAGATTCATTTGGACATATTCCAACAGCAGGTGTTTTCTAATGTAGGCAAGTAGCCAAAGGTCTCATCTTTCAAAGCATATTATTAATAAGTTCAAATAATGTCAAAACAAATGAGTGCATAAATACTTGGAGGTCACTATGTATCTATTTTAATGATTCATTCATTCATTTTCTAAATGTAGTAATACTTCTGATAGAATTTGACTCATTCAGAAATGTGACCCCACACTTTAGGTGATCAAATTCTTTAGACCACTTTTACACCATAATGGTGGGATTTTTATGTATTCATTGAGCATCTCCACTGTGTTTAATTATATTTTATTCCAATAAATTTACACCTTGCACACCAGAGATTCAGAGAGTCAGAGGCATAGAACTAGTGAACAATGACCAAGTAGGTTGGTGTCCATTTACCTATGAGAGAAAGCTCCTTAAAGCTAGTGAGCTTCCAGGTTTAATAAAACACTAAATAATGTATCACAAGGTTCCACATCATAGTGAGTAACATTATTTCACAAATTTTGTAATGATAACTGTAAAAGGTTTGCTTGTAAAGTATTTTAAGTACTTTAGTAATCTTATTGGTAAGCCATACTGTGTAATTTATATACCTATGGTCAGTGTATCTGGAGATGGAGAACAAGATTATGCTCAACTGAAGGAAACAATCATGACAATGGTAATAGGAGTTTTTAATGGGGCAAACACGATTCTAGCAAATCCTACTCTAAAACCATCACAGCATGTAATAACAGCAAAATACTAACACGATTTAAAAAGAAGTAAAAAAAAAAATCCGCTGAAATTTGACAATAAAATTCCCTGACATGGAGATCCCTACAAGATGCTGCCATTTTTTTGTAGTTGTTTATGTCAAAAGTATAGAAATAACAAGAGTCTGCAATTTATAGTTACAGATATCAGGCTTCCCTCCCTGCCCTCCTGCCCTTATTCAGTTAACAAATATTTATTGGATGCCTACTGAGTTTTTAGGCACTGTTAGGTGTAAGGGATATCATGCTTAATAAGATGTGAATAATGCCTGAAAAAAATGAAATGCAACTACAACAACAAAAAAGGAAAACCAGTTTCCATGAATGAAGCCTGTGCAAAAGTTGTATACTTTGGTGCCAGAACTTCTGCCCAGTCCTTGAGAGACATGAGGCCACAGGGGTCAGGCATCAGAGCCTCAGTGGTAGGAAACCACATTATTCCAAGTACAAGTTCCCAGAAATTGAGAGCATGTGTGGAGTAGAAGAGGCATTCTTCCTGTTTGTCTTTAAAGTATTTGTCTAGGTTTAGATAAACTTGATTTATCTTTCTGAAAAGATTTCATTGTATTTTTCTCTTTTTTTGGCTATGCCACGTGGCTTGCAGGATCTTAGTTCCCTCACCAGGGATCGACACCAGGCCTCAGAAGTGAAAGTGCTGAGTCCTAACCACTGGACTGCCAGGGAATTCCCTCACTATTTTTAAGTTAGGAGGTCTGGCCTTTTG
Source organism: Balaenoptera musculus (assembly GCF_009873245.2). Classification (NCBI taxonomy): domain Eukaryota; kingdom Metazoa; phylum Chordata; class Mammalia; order Artiodactyla; family Balaenopteridae; genus Balaenoptera; species Balaenoptera musculus. The sequence goes on along the minus strand of NC_045790.1, from coordinate 18,319,798 downwards.
AACATGGAATGATACATGACAAATGTCCTACAGGGCATTTTGGGACATCCTAAGAGGTCTTTATAGCATGTATTGAGATATAATTTACATAGCATACAGTTTACCCATTTAAAGTGTATAACCATCACTACAATTGGTTTAAAATATGTTCATAACACCAAAAGACCCATATCCTTAAGCAATCGCTCTCCATTCCCTCCTCCCTAGGCAACTACTAATTTACTTTCTGTTTCTATGGATTTACCTATTCTGGATGTTTCATATAATTGGAATTATACCATTTGTGATTTTCTGTGACTGGCTTCTTTCACTTAGCATAATGTTTTCAAAGTTTATCTTTTTCAATGTAATGTAGAGAATCACATTAATTGATTTTTTTTTCTGTTTTTTAATTTTTTAAAAATTTTGGCTGCATTGGGTCTTCGTTGCTACACGTGGGCTTCCTCTAGCTGTGGCAAGTGGGGGCTTCTTTTTGTCATTGCGGTGGCTTCTCTTGTGGAGCACGGGCTCTAGGCGCACAGGCTTCAGTAGTTGTGGCATGCAGGCTCAGTAGTTGTGGCTCACTGGCTCTAGAGCGCAGGGTCAGTAGTTGTGGCACACGGGCTTAGTTGCTCTGTGGCATGTGGGATCTTCCCGGACCAGTGCTGGAACCCGTGTCCCGTGCATTAGCAGGCGGATTCTTAACAACTGTGCCACCAGGGAAGCCCACATAAATTGATTTTTGTATGTTAAACCATCCTTATATTTCTAGGATAAGTCCCAGTGTGTCATGATAAGCTTAATTCTTGATATATTACTAAAGTAGATTTGCTAATATTGTTAAGGATATTTGCATCTGTCTGTAATTTTCTTTACTTGCAAAGTGTTAATCAGGTTTTGGTGTCAGGGTCACATAGGCCTTACAAAACAAGTTGTGAAGTATTTCCTCTTCCTCCATTTTCTGAAAGAGCTTGTATAGTATTGGTATTATTTCTATCTTAAATGTTTGATAGAATTCACCAGGAAAGACCTCTAGGTCTGGGCCTTTCTGTAGAGGGAGGATTTTTTTTTTATTATGAATTCTTTATAGATTTGGGATTCTTTAAATGTTCTTATGTCATATTTGTTAATTATATTTTTCAAGGAATTTATCTAAGCTTATTTAACTCTTGAATGTGGGTTATAGATCAAAAGGTGAATGAATATTTCAAGCATAGAAGATTGCATGGTCAAAGGAGTGGAGTGTGTGCATGTGTGTGGGTACAAGCAGTTGTTGCTGGAACATGAAGTAAAGGCTGAGAAGTGATGGAAACAGAGATTGAGACCAAACTTTAGACAGCTTCCTTTTTGACTATGCCTTGTCCTTGAGCCCTGTCCTTGGCCTGACAAGTCAAGCTATAGCCAAAATCCTGCTAACTCCGTTTAGAGAGAATCCCCTACCCTTGGTATTGTAGGGGTGGAAAGACTTTCCCTCCACCCTCCTGGATTTGATGGTTGGGTCTATGAAGTACCCTGACAACAGGCAGATTAGCAGAAGAAAATGTATACAAATGTATTAATTATTTTCTTTTTTTTTTGTTTTTTTGGCCTCACCATGTGGCTTGCGTGTTCTTAGTTCCCTGACCAGGGATTGAACCTGAGTCCCGGTATTGGAAGTGCGGAATCCTAACCACTGCACCGCCAGGGAATTCCCAATTAATTTTTAATGTTACGTGCACAAAGGCATCACAGGAAAAAAAAGTGAATACCTAAAAAAAGCATATATAAGTAAGAGCTTATATACCACCTTAATAGGGGAAGGGGATAGGGAATATGGGCCCCTTAGGAGAAAGTAAGTGATTTTCAGGAAAGATGTCGGAGCCCTTAGAGGAATAGATGGGAGGTATGATAGACTGGGACAAATTCTGGATGTGATGTCAATTACTAGTCTTCTGTCCTGGTGGATGAAACTCCCGGGGATACGATTTATGACAACTGAATTCCTTTTGGAGGATCTGTCTTTAGGTGAATGAGGGGAGTTCAGAGAAAGCCTCTCCCTGATTTGCTGTTTTTAAAGTGCCTTCAGCTCAAAATAATCAGTATACAAAAATGGCATATTTTGGGATGGCATGTTGTCAGGATTCAGGAAAAGCCTCCCAAAAATGTGCATGAGGATTAGTTCAAGCTAAAGGCAACTGAGACCCCGCTGGTTTAAGAGAAGTTATTGCTCCTCCCTTAAGTACCTAGAAGAATTTAAATTGGGGATTTTTCCCAGAAAATTTATTACTGAGAGATAAATTTTATCTAAGTGGCCCAATATATACAGCAGGTCAAACATCTAATTACCAAACACCTGCTCTTCTTCTTACTGTCCTGTGAATTACCTTCCTGTCCTTGGAAGCCCCAGGCCCCTATCCCATTCCTTAGCTCAGGATGACATATATACCTCATTTTGCCTTTCTGTCTCTGAACTGCTCATGTATGTGGGATTCCTATACATACAAAATTGTTTGATTTTTTTCCTGTTAATCTGTCTCATATCTATTTAACTCTTAGACCAACCAGAGGAACCTAAGAAGGGTAGGGGAAAGTTTTCTTCTTCCCTGACAGTGTCCTGAATGCCTTCAATATCTGCTCACCCTGGATATCTGATCAAATTCCTCACCCCTGCACCCTTGATATCTGACAACCCCAGCCTGCCTTCAGCAAGAATCCTCTTAAGTTAGTTTAGCAAGAATCCTCTACCCTGGATGTCTCCTCTTAGTGATTTCCTATCCACTGACCCTTCACTCTGCTTATTGGCTATAAACCCCCAGCCATCTTTGCTGCATTTGGAGTTGGACCTATCTCTTGCCCCTATTGCAATAGTCTTGACAGCTTTCACCATAGTCCTGAAGAGAGTCTTCTTTACTGTTTTAACAAGTGTCATAATGATATTTTCTTTAACAGGGCCGTGGTCTTAGGAAGTTTGGATTGGAGTTTCTAAGTTTTGAGAGGTTATAAAAAAATCTAACTCATGGTTAGATTTTTCAGTATAAAGTTGAAAGTAAGAGTTCCTTCTGATGGGGTTCAGAAGGCACCCCTTGGCACCATCTTGGCACCTGGGCATATTGAGTATTTTAAACTGAAGGCATTTGAGAAATGACAGGTGCTTGGAAGGGTTCTCTGACCTCCCACTTCCCCCGAAGCAGGTCATGAGATCCTCTTATAAGAGGTGCCCTCCTTATACCCAGAGTAAAGGAGCCTCCTTATCTCCAGGTTGGAGGGACACTGAGAAGATTCTGAGCACACAGGCCTTGCTGTTTCCCCCAGTTTACTACACTGACTTCATACCCTGTCCTATCCTGTTCCTTCATGACCGTGCACTCTTCATCAAACTTAGCATAAAAACGCTCAGTTTTAACTGTTTCTTTAGGTCTTCATTTTCTTATGAAGGCTCCCATGTCATATAAAACTTATATTAAATAAATGTGTATGCTTTTCTCCTGTTCATTTGTCTTTATCAGTTTAATTTTCAGACCTAGCCAGGGACCCTGAGAGGGTCGTCCCTCTTCTTCCCCTACATTTCCTTCCAATAACTGTATGAGGTTTTTTCATTGTGAGCTAACTTAAGTGAAATGAAATGAATGGCAATCTATTGTTCCCAAAATTGAAGGAAAGGCTAAAGGCCCAGGCTGAGAAAGGACAGGGAGACCGAGAAGCCTGAGAGACCTGGAGCAGGAAGAGATGTGGTGTCTCCTCATGGGGAGCTTGGCCATTTTCGACCCCTACATAGCTCTGCTTGAGGCTCCAATTCCAGCAAGAGTTGGGTTTTTGTCTCCCAGAGCTGCAAATCTCTCTAGTGCCTGCACGCTAGAATCTCCTGGGAAGTTTTAAAAAACATGCTGATTTCCCAGCTCTACCCCAGAAATTTTGATCAATGATAATTGGCCTGGGCTACAGGGCCTTGGTCTTTTCCAGAGTACCCTGGGGCTTTAGGTGTGGCTGGGAGAAGAGCACTCCTTGGGGTAGGGGGCTGAGTCTGCAACCACCTGGAGGTACTCTGGGCCAGGTGTGCTGGGGCTTGTTTTCGGCCAGTGCGGGGGAAATATAATTGCAAAATCCTTTCCCACCCCAGAATACTGCTCCACAGAAGTAGAAGAAAAAGAAAACAACATTATTATCAAATAAAGCATTAAACCAGAATTCGATGCACATCACAGGCATTCAATGTAACTCACTAAAAGGATTGCAAAGATAGAAAGAAATCTCACTCTTTGATACAGCCAAGGGCATACAACCCATCACATTAGGTAGCCTTTGCCATTTGGAATAAGGTGACAAGTCTGGTCCACCTCCTCCCAGGGCATCTTAACTCTGTTATACTACTGGTATATAAATCCTGCATCATCATGGTTGTCCTTAAACATGGGCAGTGCATTTGGCCACCAATCAAGATTAAGGGCTATAGGGGATCAGAACAGGCCACCCCAAAACATGCCACATGGGCATAAAGATTATTTTGAGCTGAAGACAACTGAGAAACAGCAGATGCCAAACAAAGCTCTCCACCCTCCCCATCTGCCTAAAAGCACGATATAAATCCCCATTTGTAAAAGTTTCTCCCTGTACTGTACCAGAAAGAGGAGGATGGCTCTGAGTCTCTTCTCAGGCCCCAAAATAGCAGGAGAGGAATCTATGTAACAAGGCTACTAAAACAACACTTATCTTCCATGAGTTCTCCCCACATATTTACCTTCCCAAGTTTGCTGCCTTTAAATCCTGAACATCTTTTCCTAAGTCTTGCCACATCTCTAGAGATTTATTGTTTTTTGTTAAGATGCTATATAAGCCCAAGTTCTAACCACCCCTTTGAGTTACTCATCCCTGAGTTTCCCCATGTCTATATGTGCTGCACACATTAATAAACTCCGAGCTTCTCTACTTAATCTGTCTCTTATCAGTCTAATTTGCAGGGCCCCAGTTGGAGAACCTAGGAGGGAAGAGGGAGAGTTTTTTCCTCCCCTACAGAGTTAATACGTTTCCTCATAGTGGGGTTGGATACCCTTATCAATGCCTTGGGGATCCAGAATACTGAAGAGTAGCAGCAAAGAGAAGGAGGAATTGGCATGCCAGCCAGAAGCTCATGGTGCCATCTTGGGAAAGGAAAAAATTTCCCTCTACTCTTTCTAGGTTCCTCTAGCTGGTCTAAGAACCACACTGACATGAGACAGATTAACAAGAGAAAATAAAGTTTAATTACATACTACATACCTACGGGGTCTCCATAAGAATGCGAGTTAGGCAATTGAGGCCTCTATGTCATCTGAGGGAAGGAGAAAGGGTAGGGGTTTGGGACTTCAAAGGGGAGAAAGACAATTCACTTGGAAGTGGAAAAACAAATGTTTGGTGAACAGATGTTTGCTATGCCATGCAGAGACAGTGGGACGCAGAGAGGACTTTGGTCTCCAGGCCCTGCTGAGTGACCCCTGCCACACCCAGCCAGTATTCTTTGTAGATATCTCTGGTGATGGGGCTCTTCCTGGGTCAGGGCCTTTATCTAAATTCTTTAGGCAGTAAGAGGGAGGTAAAAAGAAAGACTTCCTGAGTCTTCTGTTTCTTAAAAATTATCAGCTTGAGATAATCCTCATGCCAAGGAGACATTCTGAGAGGAAAAATGGGATTTGTTCAGCCAGTGAATTAAACTTTTTTTGAGCATCTATGTGCCAGCAGTTAGCTAGACTCTGCAGAATTACTGGGATTAAATAAAACAGCAAAATGAATTCTCCTATTATCAGAGAGGAGGGAGGCAGGGAGAGGGAGAGAGGCAGGGAAGCTTCTCTGACTTGTCCTCCTCCCCTTTCCTTCTTTCCTCCCTTTGATGCTGCACCCCAGCTGCCTTGGACACCCCCACCACCCCATCCCCGGTGTCCTGGGAGTGTTTGCATCTTCACCTCCCCTTCCAGACTGCAGGCTCCTCAAGAGTGGGGTCAAGATCCTCAGCACGTTCTCAGGGCCCAGCTCAGGTAGGTGTTCAACAAATGTCTGAGGACTAAAGGCAGAGTCCTCACCCTTAGGGCTTAGTATGCAGACTGTCCAGACATTGCGGGAATGAAGCCAGCCAGGCGGAATCCTGAAGGATGAGTACGACAGTGCTGTGGGCCAGTGCCCCCAACTCTTGTCTCGTTTCTTTGAAATTTCCCTGGCTGGTTTGTCCCTGAGACAAGTACTTGTTTTTCCCTGGGATTATAGTTGTATTTCAAAAAACAGATGGAGCAAACCTTCACTGGTTCAAATCTCTGGATGGAGGTGGGCACCAGTCCCCAAGCAGCGTGGAATAACTGGGCCTAGGGAAGTGACTTGTCTCATCTAAAAATACACTTGTTTCTGCCTCTTCCATTCCCATAATTAAACACACGTACATGTACACGCACATACGCTTGCTGCCCCCATTTTTTTTTTTTTTTTCAGTGTTCACATTTTCATTAGGGGATCCAGGGAAAAGGACCCCTCCCTGTCAATGTAGATGCTCACAGTTTCTTCAGCCACTCCAAGCTTGGGCCCTGTGGGTCCTGTGGGTGGCTGGACCCATTGAGTATGTTCCCATTGTCTAGGAGGAGCACTGGGTGGTTGTAAGGTGAGGCCTGGTTGATCATGATGGCATACTTGGTGTAGGGGCTGATTGTGGGCAGAATTATAATGAGGCCCCCGATGGTGAAGGACACCACCAGCACCAGCTCCTTGGCCCAGGCATTCCTGAGGAAGGAAGGAGTCTTGCAGTTTCCCTGGCTACCCCAATTTAAGTCAGCTGGTTCACAAAGACTCTCTGTTTGACCAAACTTTACACAGCCTCCTCATCCACGGCCTGCTAAAGACAATCTTAGCAAAAAATCCTGCTAAGTCAGTTTAGCCAGATTCACCCACTCTTGATATCTGATCAAACTCCTCATCCCCCACTACTGGTGTCTCATCCTTGATGCCTTCAGCAAGAATCCAGTTAGACTGGTTTAGACAGAATTCCCCATCCTGGATGTCTCCTCTTAGTGATTTCCCATCCACCAACCTCACAGTCTGCTCATTGGCTGTAAACCCCTAGCCATCTTTGCTGCATTCAGAGTTGGGCCTGATCTCTCGCCCCTATCGCAATAGTCTTGAAAAAGGTCTTCCTTACCATTTGAACAAATATCAGGATAATTTCTTTTAGCTTGTTTGAGAAGGAAGAAGAGAAGTGGTCCAGTTGTTGCTTCTTGGTCTGTTCCTACAGGTGACTGGACTACAGCCAGAGTGACTTTGGGGAGAGAGCTGTCAGTTTCTGTACTTGGGAAGTGAAGAGTGGACTGAATCCCCAAATTTCTGTCCTTCTTTAGAAGGATACAGAAAAAGAGGTATGGGCAAAGAGATGCCCAGGAGAGGCAAGGCAGTGACCACCAGGGAGTTGGTAGGAAAGTGTTTACTTCTGCATTCTCAGAACTAAGGGAGAAACGCCGTGCCTGTCCATTAGCCTCTTGCGTTGGAGGGAAGAAGGTGGGGAGACACAAAGCAGGGCTGCAGCCTCAGGGAGATGTCTACATGTGTCCCCATGTCCCTGTAGCTCACAGGTGGACATTGCAAGATCCTTCTATCTATCTACCTCAGCTTCTTTTCACATTTAAAAAAGAAAAAAATTATTTATTTATTTATTTATTTTTGGCTGCTTTGGGTCTTTGTTGCTGCGCATGGGCTTTCTCCAGTTGCAGCGAGCAGGGGCTACTCTTTGTTGTGGTGCGTGGGCTTCTCATTGTAGTGGCTTCTCTTGTTGTGGAGCACAGGTTCTAGGTGCGTGGGCTTCAGTAGTTGTGGCATGCAGGCTCAGTAGTTGTGGCACACAGGCTTAGTTGCTCCACGGCATGTAGGATCTTCCCGGACCAGGGCTGGAACCTGTGTCCCCTGCATTGGCAGGCGGATTCTTAACCACCGCGTCACCAGGGAAGTTCCCTATTTTCACATTTAAGGCTTAATATGTGCTGAAGAGTGCTCCATCTGCTCCCCCTTTAATTTTTTTTTTAAACAAAAGCTTTTGTAAAGAGAAAGGGAAGGAGGATGTAAGAGCTAGGTTGATTCATGAACAAACATGGATCAGATAGGACTATGTCATGTTACTTGTATAATCCACCATCAGAAATGTTGCGTAGTAATGGAAATAAATCAGTTAAGCAAAACCGGTTATATTAGTGCTACTGATGTAAATACCGAGACTTTGTTTTCACCCTCTGCAAAGTACAGAGACAAAAAGGGGCCATGAAGGAAAATTGACCCACTGCACAAGCACATGAAAATGTGAAAGACGCGAGGACCTTTCTCCTCTGCAAGGTTTTTAGCCCCTGTGTTTAACGTGTTGAATCACTTCTACCTTCTGAGAGTTCTTTAGTCGCCATTAAAAAAATAAAGATCTTTGATACAGATTGTTGACACTGTTTCTTCAGGAAAACACAGATTTATGCTCTGAGGGCCTATATGGAGAGAATATGTGGCCTCTATAGCTGAAAAATTTAGAGTTCTAAGGAAAAAAATTTCTAGACATCAAATAAGATTTATTTAAAAAATGAATCAGTGTTAATATAATCCAACATAGTTTACATTATGGTTTATATAAAACCCAGAATAGATAATGTATGACATTTTAAATTAATATTTTAGATCATCTTTCTAGAGTGTGATTTCTTCTTGACCTGGAGACTAGAGACAAGGTCCCAACTGCCAAGAAATTAAGCAGAGTAAGGGAGATGGTGATGTATGGGGGAGGGACAGTGGCTTTTGAAACCGCAGTCTTCACTAGGGAAACAGAACTATAAATACCAGAGCAGTTAACAACTCAACAGAATAAAATACAGTCAAGCGTCTAGATTTTTTTTTCAAGGTGATAGTGAATGTGTAGTTTTTTGGGGAAAAATATCAAAACTATCCATTTTTCTTACAGATATTAGAGCTTGCTGAAGGGTAGCAGAATATGCCACCCCAAAATATGCCTCTTTGGCACAAGGATTATTTTGAGAAACAGCTGAGGCCGTAGAAGCTCTGAAAACAGAGTAGAAGTTACCTTTTTGTAAGGGACATTTACATTTACAAAACAAATCTCCATTTGTATCGGTATCACCTATTATGTACCAGGAAGAGGAAGATGACTCTAAATTACAAGACAGTCTAATAAGTGAGGGAGGCACACACTTGAATCTATATAACAACTTTACCCTTGTTTACTTTACTCTTCCTGGAAATAACCCCCACCATCACCATGACTGGCCTCCCTTCCCCAACATCTTTCTTTTGTCTTTAGCTGAAGATGGTATTTAAGGTGGTGGCTTGGGTAATCTGGGGATTTACAGTTTCCCTGAGTATATTCCATGCACCTATGAGGTATACATGTTAATAAACTTCTGTTCTTTTTTCTCTTGTCAATCTGTCTTTTATTATTAGGAGGGTCTCAGCCAAGAACTCAGAGGATAGAGGGAAAATTATTTTCTTCTCTTACACTTCCAAGCATGAATTTAAGTTCCCAAATTAGTTGCTAAATTTGTGAAAAATATTAGCTTTTCCAGGCCCAAGTTTCTGACCTCAAAAATGAAAGAGGAGGGCTAGCATTTGGAGTATTTGTCCTATGCCTCCATGACCTGTGCGATTTATGGTTTAACGGTCTTTCTAATGAGGACGACTAAGAATTTTTTTATCCCCTGTGTCCATGGAATAAGTGATCCCCTTTGGCTACCAAGAGTAAAGGGAAGCATTTCTCTACTAGTCTTCATGACAGGCGCGTCATGGGAACGGATGTTGAGGGGTTAATGCGTCTCTCCCCGACAGCTGAGGCATTCTGGCTTTAGCTGTAACAAGCAGGATGTGATTTGTCACCTGCTCCCTGGCACTAATGCCCACAAGTTGATTGGCTTCAGACAGCTGACTTCCCAAGGGGCTGAAACACATACATTCACAACGGGGGTTTTGTCTTATTACCTCATCTGCTGGGGCGTCATCCGTACACCATCTCCACAGAGGAGACCGGTGGAAGGTGCCTTCGTGGCGCAGGGTGGTTAGTCCTCACCTCTTCCCTAGGGAAGGTGTCTGTTTTCCTTTGTTAGGTGTTCAGGGTAGTGATGCCTTTGGTGAGGCTGCCTTCCCTCTTGTCCCAAGACAGCTGTAGGTCAGAGGCAGACACATCCCAGGATGTGTGCCGCTTTCCAGGCGCTTTCCCAGATGTCAAATCGAACAACTTCCGTTAACATCTCCTTTGGTACCACAGCTGCAAGGAGAACAATGCTGAGTAACTGGTCGTCTGTCTTATTTTTCATTATATTCTGTTTTTTTTTTTCTTAATTGTAGTTTAATAGAGATAACATAATCGTAACCACTTTTAAGTGTGCAGTTCAGTGGCATCAAGTGCATTCACACTGTTGTGCAACAATCACCACCCTCCACCTCCAGAACTCTTTTCAACTTCCCATACTTGAACTCTGTACCCGGTACACAGTAATTCCACATTTATCTGGGTTTTATGTTGGCGAAAATCTTCTTACGTTTCTCCCAGTATGTTACAGAGTTTTCATCTTTTATGTTGTTCACAAATTATTGTTCCATGCCTGGCCATTTGTTTAAGTATTTCTCTTGTAAACTATTGGTTCTCTTTTTTCTGCATGGTGATTGGTGGATGTTTGTTACAGGAGAGCTCAGTGGCCAATGGAAATTTATGCTGTTGTTTTGGATGGAAGTCATGTCCCCCCAGGGATCTTTCTAGTGAGTTTGACTGGGAACTCAGGGGACCACTCACTGACCAGCAGACTTCACTCAGGGTGTGTCATCAGGGAGCTTTGGGATGAAGAAGGCACTGCTAGAAGCAGGAGGTCTCAGACAAGTGGAAGGTGGCATGTCTCATTGGTCTGCTGTCCTGAACTGGACTTTCTTATATCCTTTTAAACCACTGCATACTTTTCTATAATATTAAGGTGACACAGTTTAATGAAATTCCCCTTCTGATGAACATCTAGGGTGTTTCTGTTTTTCATTACGATAAACAGTACTTCTATAATCATCCACTTAACATGCATGATTATTTCTATAGAAGGGCTTTTTATAAATGTTATTGCTTTCATAAAGTATACGTACACTTTAAAATCTGATTGATAGATGCTTACAAATAGTTCTTTATAAAGTCCTATACCAATTTCCTACCGAAAATGTATAAGAATAAGTTGTCCTTCCCACGCTAGAAACATACAGATTCATTTGCTTACACTGGATGTTATTACTTTTTTAAAATAAATTTATTTATTTATTTTTGGTTGTGTTGGGTCTTCATTGCTGCACGCGGGGTTTTTTTTTTCTAGTTGTGGCGAGCAGGGGCTGCTCTTTGTTGTGGTGCAAGGGCTTCTCATTGCCGTGGCTTCTCTTGTTGTGGAGCACGGGCTCTAGGCACGTGGGCTTCAGTAGTTGTGCCTCGTGGGATCTATAGCGCAGGCTCACGGTTTTAGTTGCTCCACGGCATGTGGGATATTCCTGGACCAGGGCTCGAACCTGTGTCCCCTGCATTGGCAGGCAGATTCTTAACCACTGCTCCACCAGCGAAGTCCCTACACTGGATATTATTAATCTTTATTATTTATGCTCATATAATTAGCTTAAATGATATCTCACTATTTTAATTTTCATTTCTCTGATAACTATTAAGAGAGAATGTTTCTGTTAACCATTTGTAGTTTTCTTTATCTAAACAGTCTACTCACATCCTTTACGCATTTCCCCTCCTGCTGGGTTGTTGTAATTTTCTTCTTATGTTAAAAAAATTTTGTGCATTATTTGCTTAACTTTTTTATGGTGTCTTGCCATATAGAAGTTTAAATTTTAATGCAGCCAAGTCCATCCTATTTATTTTCTTTATGGCTTTTGCATTTCATATCCTCATTAGTAAGTCATTGTCTTAGTCTGTTTGGACTGCTATAACAAAATACCACACATGGCTTACAAACAACAGAAATTTATTTCTCACCTTCTATGGGCTAAAAGTCCAGGACCAAGTCACCATCTTATACAGTGTCTAGAGAGGACCCACTGTCTGTTTCTAGACAGCTGTCTTCTCACTGTGTCCCCACCTGGCAGGAGTGAGGGAGCTCTCTGATGCCTCTTTTATAAGGGCACAAATCCCATTCATAATTACCTCTCAAAGGCCCCACCTCCAGACTCCATCACCCTGGGGGTTAGGATTTCAGCATATGAATTTGGGGGAGACATAAACATTCAGTCCCTAACAGTATTTTTGTTACTGAACACAAGTTTGTGTGCCCGACGCACAGTGAGGCCAAACAAACTGAAATGTGGGAGTCTGGAGCGGAGAAAGGTTTATTGCCAGGTCAAGCAAGGAAAATGGGTGGCTTGTGCTAAAAAAACTGAACTCCCTGATGGTTTTCAGTGAGAAGTTTTTAAAGGCAAATTTAGGGTAAGGCTTGCAGGGTGTGTGACTTTCTTCTGATTGCCTGGTGGTGAGGTAACAGGGTGGTGCTCCAGGAATCTTATGCTCAACTTGAAGTTACCATCTTCCACCTGGGTGGGGACCTTAGTTCCTGCAGAAGAATTCAAAGGTATTATTATATATATTCCTTCAGGAAGAACAAGGACCCAGCCCCAAGTCTGTACTATTGTTTCTTGACTTCTCTCTTGTTTCTGCATTCGCTCCCTTCCCTGATTAGCAACTGTTTGAACCTGCCTTTTGGAACTCAGGGAAGGTCATGGAAGCTGAATGAAGCTTATTTTCTACAAACAAGAAACGGGGGACACAGAAAGGATTTGTACCTGGGAGACCCACAGGGTTCTGTTTGGTTTCATTTTCCCACCCAACAATCAAAAATATTCCCCCTTAGGGCTTCCCTGGTGGCGCAGTGGTTGCGAATCTGCCTGCCAGTGCAGGGGACACGGGTTCGAGCCCTGGTCTGGGAAGATCCCACATGCCACGGAGCAACTGGGCCCGTGAGCCACAACTACTGAGCCTGCGCGTCTGGAGCCTCTGCTCTGCAACAGGAGAGGCCGCGATAGTGAGAGGCCCATGCACCACGATGAAGAGTGGCCCCCACTTGCCGCAACTAGAGAAAGCCCTCACACAGAAACGAAGACCCAACACAGCCATAAATTAATTAATTAATTAATTAATTAATTAATTAATTAAAAAAAATTCCCCCTTGGTTTCTTCTAGTACTTTTATAATTTCACTTTTTAACATTTACATCCTTAATCAATACAAAACATTTTAAGGCTGTGTGTTTTTGTTTTGTTTTGTTTTGTTTTTGCCATACCATATGGCATGTGGGATCTTAGTTCCCTGAGCAGGGATTGAACCTGCACCCCCTGCATTGGAAGTGCATTGTCTTAACCACTGGACCACCAGGGAAGTCCCAAGGCTGTGTGATTCTTAAACTGATGCTGGGGAAGAAGAAATTTTCCTCTACCCTTCTAGGTTCTTCTGGCTGGTCTAAGAATTAAATTGACATGAGACAGATTAACAGGGGAAAATCGAACAAAAGTTTAATAACCTGTACATGGGAGAGACCCAGGAAAAGTAAGTAACTCACCCAAATGGCCGAAACCCTGACCTTAAATACCATCTTCAGCTAAAGACAAAAGAGATGTTGGGGATAGTAGTTTGGAACTTCAAAGAGGAGAAAGGCAATTCACAGGAAGTTGAAAAAGCAAATGTTTGGTAAATAAATGTTTGCTGGGCCAGGCAGAGGCGAGGGGACACAAAGCAAACTCTGGTCTCTGGGTCCTGCTGAGTTTCCCCCACCACACCTAACCCATATTCTTTGCAGATAACTCTGGACAGCTTTATTCTGTAAATAAGCCCTTTATCTAACTTCTTTAGGCAGCTAAAGGGAAGGGAGAAAGAAAGACTTCCTGAGTCTCTTGTTTCTTAAAAATAATCAGCCTGTATTAATCCTCATGCCAAAGAGACACAATTTGGGGTGGCAAATTTTGCTCCCATGCACCAGAAAGACTTCTCAGATTTTCCTGTATGGACAGACAGTTGTCTCAATACCATTTAAAAAATAATCCATTCTTTCTTTACATTTTTGAACTTTGACTTTGTCATGTGCTAAATTCCCATTGGTCAAGTTGCCTGCAGCGGTGCAAAGCCACACTATTTTCATTTCACAGCCATCAGTATTTTACCTGTGATAGGACAGTGTGCTCTCATCATTCCTCTTCTTCAAAAAATTTTGGCAGATATTATTTATCTTTTAGAAAAATTTTAGAATTCACGTTTCGAGTTCCATTAGGCTTAAGATTGGTTGAATTTACTGAGTAAGTTTGGTAAATTTTTTTATAGTTTTTGTTGGGATTATTTTGCATTACATTTCTAACTGGATGTTCCTTGTAAGGATGTTCTCCTATGTGAAAAACTATTACCAAACCAAACTTACATTTGCTCACCTGCCATGTAGTAAAGCCAATCTACTGACACCAGGTTGTTGTGAAGGGAAGACAGTGTTTATTTGCAGGGCACTAAGCAAGGAGAGTGGGTAGCCAATGCTTAAAAGACCCAAACTTCCTCATGGCTTTCAGGGATTTTAAAGGCAACACTAGGGGTGAGGGTCATAGGGTGCGTGATCAGCTTGTGGACATTCTTCTGATTGGTTGGTGGTGCAGTAACAAGGTGATATTTCAGGAATCTCAATCCTCAACCTTCTGGTTCCAACCAGTCTGGTGTCTGTGTGCTTGTGGTTAGCAGTTTCCAACCCGGGGCGGGGGTGGGGGGTCCTAGTTTCTGTAAAAATCTCAAGGATATGCATCAGATTGTTATCTATATCCTTTCAGGAGGAACTAGGAGTCCTGTGACTCTATTGTTCAGGCTTAGAACTTATCTTGTTTGACTGCTTTTCCTTTGTTTCTGCATTTTCTCACTTCTATAATACTTAACTGCTTGAGTCTGATCTTTGGAACTTGGGGAAGGCCTAGGAGACTAAAGCTTTTTTTACAAATCAGAAACCAGGACATGAAGAGACTTGTACCCAGGAGGGCCCCTCAGGGTCTGGCTTGGTTTCCGGGTGAATGGTTACTGTTTGTTGGAACCATACCTGCCCACCTAATGGAACTCTCTTACTACTTCCACTAGATTTTATGTTGATCACTTTGAATTTTGTAAGACAAGCATCATTCCATTATTCAACTTCCTAGTTTTTGTCTCTTTATTACATTGGCTAGGACCTCAATCACTGTGCATCCTTGTTTTATTTGAAAATTCAATATTGTAAATTAAAATAGGCAATTGTATTTTTATAAAATCTTCAAAGTAAAACTTGTAATTTGAACTCTGAAATAGTCACTGCAAACAGCAAAAAAAGAAAGAAAAAGAATACATCACTAATGAAATTACACATTCAAATATAGAACATCATGAAATTTCTACTTAGTAGTTAAAGGCTTCCAACTGTACCCCTCCCCCCACCATGTGCAACATTCTAAACTCTGAAAAATAATAATCCAAAGCATCCTCTGGGCAAAATATTTTTATGAGATACAAAAACCAGTCAATATATTGGGATATAGGACATTTATCTTGTATGAAGCTACAAAGCTATACAAAAGCAGTTGACGAAGCTATACAAAAGCAGTTGAATATTGTGTTTTTGCAACTGCAGAAAGAATACCAGTCTTAGATGGAACATAGTAGAATATGTTTCTACTTCAGAATAGTAGAGCTGTGTAACCTACCAGATTGCTTACTGTGAAGATGAAACTCAGTCCACATCTTGTTCCGAGGACCCTGTGAGCAAATCCCTTTTATGAATAGAAATGGCATTAGTGATTCTTGAGTGACAATGTCACTATTTGTAATCACAGATTTTGGTTTTTTTGGCCACACTGCATGGCATGTGGAACTTCCCTGACCAAGGATCAAACCCATACTCCTCTGCAGTGGAAACTTAACCACTGGACCACCAGGGAAGTCTGTAATCACAGATTTCTCATTTTAGTCAATAATTTCTCACCTGGCTCCATACCTGAGCTCCCTTCACCTGGAATGTTCTTTTGTTCTTTGCCTTGCTAGCTCCTTTGGTCCTTCAGCTCTTAGCTTACTCATCATATTTTCAAGGCAACTCTTTCTGATGCCTAGGCTGGGTCACATCTCCCCTGGGGCACCTGCAGCTTTCTCTACTTTACATTCCAGTTTCTGGTGTAAAAGAAAAATCAGAATGGAGTCAGTATTGCTAAGAGAGCTCTCTAAAATGGAGCCAGGAGGCCACTGATGAGGTGGGACTTATGCATGTCTCAGCTTGGATGGAATCTGAACTTTTGACCACTTATTGCCTTAACACAGGCATCCAGATCATCTGCACAGTGTTCCAGAAACCCAAGATACTTATGGAGCCCTTACCCTAAATAACTTGTGACAGCCTATCTCTCTCTTTTTAAAAAATTTTTTTAATTAAATTAATTAATTTTTGGCTGCATTGGGTCTTTGTTGCTGCGTGCAGGCTTTCTCTAGTTGTGGCAAGCGGGTGCTACTCTTCATTGTGGTGCACGGGCTTCTCATTGCAGTGGCTTCTCTTGTTGTGGAGCATGGGCTCTAGGCATGTGGGCTTCAGTAGTTGTGGCTTGCGGGCTCTAGAGCACAGGCTCAGTAGTTGTGGCTCATGGGCTTAGTTGCTCCGCGGCATGTGGTATCTTCCTGGATCAGGGATCGAACCTGTGTTCCCTGCATTGGCAGGCAGATTCTTATCCACTGCGCCACCAGGGAAGCCCTTTCAGCCTATCTCTTAAGAAAAAATATTTCCCATAATAGCCAAGACATGGAAGCAACCTAAATGTCCCTCAACAGATGAATGGATAAAGAAGATGTGGTATATATACACAATGGGATACTACTCAGCCATAAAAAAGAATGAAATAATGCCATTTGCAGTAACATGAATAGATCTAGAGATTATCATACTAAATAAAGTCAGAAAGAGAAACACAAAAACCATACGATATCACTTATATGTGAAATCTAAATTTAAAAAAATGATACAAATGAACTTATTTACAAAACAGAAATAGACTCACAGACATAGAAAACAAACTTATGGTTACCAAAGGGGAAAGGTGGGGGAGAGAGATAAATTAGAAGTTTGGGATTAGCAGATACAAACTACTATATATAAAATAGATAAACAAAAAGGTCCTACTGCATAGCACAGGGAACTATATTTAATATCCTGTACTAAACCATAAAGGAGAAGAAAAAAATAAAGGAACAAATATTTCTCTTTTGCATCAGAGCCAATTATAAGTCTTGCAAGACAACTGTAATTACCTTGTAGCTTTTGCCTTTATAACCTCCTGTTTCTCTTCCCCAGAACACTCTTGGTTTTACCTGCATCTGTGTCTCCTGAATTGCAATTCCTAAGGCTTCAGACAAAACTCTGTTCTTTTCAGTCATGATACTGATTATTATTTGATGTTGGTCCCAACTCTACCTGGCCCTTCTACCAGAATAGAAGCTCCATTAGGCATGGACCACGTGTGTCCCCAGCTCCTTAGTCCACACTTATCCAGATTTGTGGAGTGAATAAATGGATAATTTCATTCTTGAGTTTCTTAAGCATTTTTTGAAAACTAATTAATTAATTAATTAATTACTATTATTTTTTTGGCTGCATTGCTGCACATGGGCTTTCTCTACTTGCAGTGAGCAGGGGCTACTCTTTGCTGTGGTGCGCGGGCTTCTCATTGTGGTGGCTTCTCTTGTTGAGGAGAATGGGCTATAGGCGCGTGGGCTTAGTAGTTGCAGCACGTGGGCTAAGTAGTTGCGGCACGTGGGCTCAGTAGTTGCAGAGCGTGGGGTCAGTAGTTGCAGTGTGTGGGCTCTAGGGCATCCGGCCTTCAATAGTTGTGACGTGTGGGCTCAGTAGTTGTGGCTCGTGGGCTCTAGAGTCTAGGCTCAGTAGTTGTGGCACATGGGTTTAGTTGCTCCACAGCATGCGGGATCTTCCTGGAACATGAATCGAACCTGTGTCTCCTGCATTGGCAGGCAGATTCCTAACCACTGCACCACCAGGGAAGTCCCAGAATTTTTGTTTGGACAGCATCCTGTTCTACTTTTTTATTAATATGTAATATGTCAATTACCTTATTTACTTTCTGTAGTAAATGCATTTTCTTTCCTACATCTAAGGTGCTTATAATTTTGTCAATACAGTCAGGCCTCGAAAACATAAAATAATGGAGACTCACATCCCCTGGTCGTGGAGTAGAGCATCACCAAACATCACAGCAAATATACTTTCTCAAGTCTTATTGGTAGTTTTTAAAAAATAATCATTAACTAAAGTCCAGAAAACTTAAAAATAATTCTCTTCAAATTTAATAATTAATATTTTGCTTGTATAAAATTATGGTAGTGTCTTTATTTGTCATATCTTAAAAAGTTTTTCTTCAAAAGGAAGAAAATATGAATATATTTTTAAGTGTTAAAAGAAAGATATTGAAAGTTGAGTAACGTAATCAGATATTAAAGCTTATTCTAAAGTTATAATAAATTAGGGACTTCCCTGGTGGTCCAGTGGGTAAGACTCCGCACTCCCAGTGCAGGAGGACTGGGTTCTATCCCTATCGGGAAACTAGATCCCACATGCATGTCGCATCTAAGAGTTTGCATGCTGCAACTAAGGAAGTCTTCATGCCGCAACTAAGAAGTATGCATGCCACAACTAAAAGATCCCACATGCCACAACTAAAGATCCTGTGTGACGCAACTAAGATCCAGTGCGCCGCAACTAAGATCCAGTGCAGCCTAAATAAATAAATAAAATATTTTTTTAAAGTTATATTAATTAAAAGTGTGATTTAAAAAAAATTTTATTGGAGTATAGTTGATTTACAATGTTGTGTTAGTTTGAGGTGTACAGCAAAGTGAATCAGTTATACATATACATATACCCACTCTTATTTTTAGATTCTTTTCCCATATAGGCATATACAGAGTACTGACTAGAGTTCCCTGTGCTATACAGTAGTTTCTTATTAGTTATCTATTTATATATAGTAGTGTGTATATGTCAATCCCAACCTCCCAATTTACCCCTCCTCCCCCCGCTTATCCCCTGGTAACTGTAAGTTTGTTTTCTACATCTGTGATTCTACTTCTGTTTTATAAATAAGTTCATTTGTACCCTTTTTTTAGATTCCACATATAAGCAGTATCATATATTTGTCTTTCTCTCTCTGACTTACTTCACTCAGTATGACAATCTCTATGTCCACCTATGTCACTGCAAATGGCATTATTTTGTTCTTTTTTATGGCTGAGTAATATTCCATTATATATATGTACCACATCTTCTTTATCCATTCCTCTGTTGATGGACATTTAGTTGCTTCCATGTGCTGGCTATTGTAAATAGTGCTGCAATGAACATTGGGGTGATGTATCTTTCCGAATTATCATTCTCTCCGGGTATACGCCTAGAAGGGGGATTGCTGGGTCATACGGTAGTTCTAAAAAGTGTGATATTGATTCAGTCATAGAGTTCAATGTTTTTTGCTGCATTCTAGCCTTGTGACTCAAGCTTGTCCTTCACATCACATTCTTTCCTTGTTTCATCCTGCTTCTTTTTCATTTCTACCTGTTTCACAACCATTTTCCCCCTCCCCTTTGCTACTATCTTACCGTTGTGTATTTTATCTAGTATTTTATAGTCATTGCTTTTCTTTTTTTCTTGAAGGGACACATCAAATGTTTGCTTCCAAATCATAAATCTTTAAATGTATTTTTTTCCTTTCATCTCAGGTGATCTTCTAAATTTTGATATTGTAGATTCTTTTCATAGATTCCAGTTTCAGAAAGCTTGTTTTTAACCTACAGTCCACTGTTTTTTTTTTTTTAATTTTACATAAATGGTATTGTAGACATTAATGATTTGCAACTTGTTTTCTCATTCAACATTTTGTTTTCAGACTTTATCCATGATGATATGTGTAGTCCAGTTCATGTTTTTATTTTGTGTGATGTTCATTGTATGATCAATGCATTACTTTTTATAAAAATTTATTTTATTGAAGTATAGTTGATTTACAATATGTTAGTTTCTGGTGTATAGCAAAGTAATTCAGATATCATTCATATACACACACACACACACACACACACACACATATATTCTGTTCCGTTATGGTTTATCACAGGATATTGAATATAGTTCCCTGTGCTATACAGTAGGACCTTGTTTATCCATCCTATATATAATAGTTTGCACAGCAAATGCACTACTTTTTAATCCATTGGTAGATATTTAGTCTATTCCCATTTATTTTGCTTCCACAAACATCACCGCGTAAGCTGCTTATATGTCCTGTGTTGAGACAAATGCTTCCCAACATTCCCACGTCACATCACACACCAGACACAGCACTACTGGTGTGGCAGATTGGAGTCAGCACAGGATGGCACTGCTCCTGCAGGAGGTGCTGATCCCAGCAGCCCTAAATGCCCCTGGCCCTGCTCAGCCACCAGGGGACACCTGAGGACACATACAAACTCCACACATCTGCATTCAACTTGGGGCACCTGGTCGGGAAGCTCTGCTCCAGAGGACAGACTCAAAAGGGAAATTACTGGGTGTGTGAACAGTCAACCCCAGGAATTACTGTCAAGTCACTCTTCAAAATGGTATATTAATTTATACTCTCAAAGCCTCTTTCAATCTCAAGATTGTGTCTTTCCTCAGCTCTTGGAAAAGTTTCTCTATTTATTTGATAATTTTCTACTCTACATTTTATGTTCTCTTTCTTTCTTTCTCTCCCTCTCTTTCTCTCTCTCTCCCTCCCCCTCTTCTTTTCCTCCTCTTCCTCCTTCTCCTCCTCTTCCTCCTCCTTCTTCTCTTCCCCTCTGTTTCTCTCCCTCTCTGTCTCTCTCTCTCTCAATTTCCTACTAGTTAGGCATTGTATCTGGATTAATCCTGGTTTAATCATCTATATCTCTTATTATTTCTGTCATATTTTCTGTCTCCTCTTTCTCTCTGTAGTCTTTGAAATGTCCTAAATGTTATTGTCCATCCATATTTGTTATTTTATGTTTTGTGAAACAATTTTAATTTCCAGAGGCTTTTGTTGTGGGTATTTTCACATGGCTCATTTTTCATAGTGCCATGCTCTTCTTCTATGGATGCAATGTTTTCTAAAATCTCTCTGAGGATGCTGATCAAAGAGGTTTTATTCTGTTATGTTCTTTGTTTTATACTCTCTTGTTCTCTGAATTCCCTCTGCTTCCTCCGAGATAAGTTTCTGTCTCTGCCTTTCTCTCTCTCTTTAGAATCCTGGTTGCTTTCTTTCATGCTACAAGTTTTGTCTAATCTCTAGTGAGCCCCTAAAGGTGGACGAAAACTCTGGGACTGGAGCAGGGACTGCTGCCTTGGACTCCTCAGCAGGAGTGGGCAGAGAAGCACCTGAGGCTAAGATAAGACTCTGCCCCCCTCCCCTCAACAGCTGCATTCCAGCAGGAGGTGGTCTTCACTCTGGGTCTGCACACCAGCTGCGCAAGTCCTTCCCTGACTGGGCACATTTCTCTGGGCTCAGGGTAAGTGCCTGGCTGATGTTCCCGGCAGCTCTGTGCACAGACTGGGGTGGGGTAGGGGGATGTTGACCCTCCTGTACACAGATCTTCAGACAGTGCTTGGTTTTCAGCCCCATTCTTCTCTCCTGCCGCTAAGTGTCAAGCCCTGAGCCCGTCCCAAATTCTACAGGCAGAGCAGTCTGTTGCCCCCCCCCCCTCCAGATACATCTCCTAGTCTAGCTGTGGTTTCCTCTGGGCTGTGGTTTCCTTTGCTATTTCCTCCATCAACGCTCTTCCGTCTTCGTTCAGTGTTCCAGAAATGGGCTGTGAGCTCTCCTCTGCGCACCCATCCGTCAGCATCGTTCATTCTATCAGGGTTTGCTGTCTGGTGTTTATTTACACCTATCCTTTTGCCTTCACTTATAAACTTACTAGTGCCTAGAAGTGGCTCCCAGCCCACACCAAAGCCAAGCCCCAAGGATGATCAGTGAGCCCAGGTGAAGCCTGAAGGCTCTGAGGCAAGTGCTAGCTCCAAATGCACACATTTATCACATCAAAATGTTTGGGACATTTGAATATTGATGGATAGGTATAAGTTTGGGGCAAGGAGAGAAAGGTTTTGGTTTGATTACCTGGTGAATGGCATGGCCATTTACTAAGATGGAGGAGAGGAGAGAGGCAAGAATAAGGGCAAACTCAGGGGTATGCTTCTCAGTATATTATATTTGAGAAGCCTCTAATCATTGCAGGGGTTCAGAATATGTCATTCCAAGATATGCCACTTTGGAATATTGTTGATTTTGAATTGAAAGAACTTGAGAAACAGCTGTTGCAAGAAGGACACTCCGAACTTCCTTTTTCCCCATGAAAGCAGGAGATAAATCTCCCCTGTGAAAAGTCCCCTCCCCGTACTAGGAGGGTAGAAGGCACCCATATCACCAAAGATAGGGAATTTAGGGCCGAGAAACCTGTATAAACAAACCTGTTATTTCCTCACTAATTTACTATTCCAAACCCAAACTTCTTCATCTTGTCAATTCTTCACACATTTATTGTTTCCTTGTCTAAAAGGTATAAAAGCAGTCTGCTTTGGTCACTTCTTTGAGTCCCATATTTTTATGGACTCCTGAACATACAAAATTAAATTTGTTTTTCTCCTGTTAATCTGTCTTATGTCAACTTAATTACTAGACTAGCCACTGGAAGGGAAAAAGGGAAGAGCTTTCCTCCCCTACAATACAAACAATTGTTTGGCAGTTGCTTTAAGTTCCTTCCTGGCTTACCCTGGTTCAGAGCACTTTCAGCTGAGAACCAGAACTCCTTGAACAAGGACAACTTTTGCACTTACTGCAAGTGGTATTTATCCACCAGCAAAATTTTAAACAGCTTTAGAAATCATTCAAAGAAATGTAGCAACTTAATTGTAAACATTGATTTCATTAATCATGTAATTGAATATTTGTTCAGAGAGAAGTAGGTCAAAGGTTATGATTTTCCTCAGAGTAGGGCATATGGTATAAGGCATGACTATCTGTTTGAAGTGCTTCTTTGGGCAGGTTTGATTTTTCTGCGTTCAATAACCCATCTGAGATTTCTCGTCTAATCTAGTAATTCTCTGAAGTGCAGGGCAAGACAGAAATTCCTCAGGGTAGGCATCCAGTGATTTATGTTTGGTCAAATTCAGGGATTAACTCAGCATGGTATAAATAATAAGTAATGACAAGCTAAGGCAAGCTTCAGAATTAGTACTTTGTTTGGCAGAAGAAATTTAATAGACTTTAAAGACTGGAACCCAAGCTACAGTGAGTAATTTAACACGAGTTGAATAAATATATATAGATCAAAGATACAAACTGCTGTCCTACTGTTTAAAACATGTTTAAAAATCATGTTTTTAAAAAAAAATTAGTTACCAACACTTAAAAGTTGGGCAACTTCTCATAAACATCCAAATTTAAAAGACCAGGCAACATTGAGTATGTGTGGGCACAGGAGAGGCTATCCATTAGATAAGATGTATTCCAGGTTGTCATGGGGCCTGTCACCCTGTCTGTACACTTGGGGTTGGCCTCACCTGCATTGGATTCTCTCTTACTCACTTTATTCTGGTTTAGGAAGATTGCAAAGAAAAGGGGATTGACTATTAATGGCTTCTAAGGAAAAAGGAAGAAACCAGCAGAATTTAGGCTTGAACTGAACCAGCAACAGAAACTCACTCAGCAAAAGAAACTGCACAACATCAAGAAAATGCAATAAAAGCAGACATGGTATGTGATTTCAAACCATGAATAGTACTTGGAATGCAAAATCCGCCATATATACTTTCCTAGGTAACAACATGAGTAGTTCTATTCAGAAATATTGTATAAGCTCAGTTCAATAAATAATTTTTCAACATCTATTTTATGCCTAACATTAAGTTGGGCCCTGAGGATGCCAAAATTGGGAAGACCATCTCTGCCTCAAGGAAATCACAAACTAAAGGAGGAGACTAGCATATATAAATGCATAAAAATAAATGGATTTACAACTTTATAATAAAAAAGAAAAATAACTCAATTAGAAATAGGCAAAGGGCTTACCACATAAAAAATTAACTCAAAGTGGATTGAAGATCTAAACATAAGAGCTGAAACTATAAAACTCTTAGAAGAAAACATAGCAGAACATCTTCATGATTTTGGTTTTTTGATGTGACGTCACAAGTGGAGCCAACAAAAGAAAAAATAGATAAATTGACTCTGTCAAAATTAAGAATTTTGCTCATCAAAGAACACTATCAACAGAGTACAAAGACAACCCACAGAATGTGGGAAGATATTTGCAAATCACATATCTGATAAGAGATTAATACCCAGAATATGTAAAGAACTCCTATGACTCAATGACAATAAAACAAGCAACCTAATTAGGAAAAGGAGAAAGAATTTGAATAGACGTTTCTCCAGAGAAGTTATATAGATGACCAATAACACATGACAAGATGTTCAATATCATTAGCTATCAGGGAAATGTAATCAAAACCACAATGAGCTATCACTTTACACCTATTAGGATAACTATAGTAAAAAAACAGATAATAATAAGTGTTGTCAAGGATGTGGAGAAATTTGAACCCTCATAAACTGCTGGTAGAATTATAAAATGATGCAGCTACTGTGGAAAACAGTCTTGAAGTTCCTCAAACAGCTAAACATAGAGTTACCATATGATCCAGCACTCCACTCTTAGGTGTATATACCCATGAGAAATGAAAATATATGTCTACACAAAAACTTGTACACAAATGTTCCTAGCAGCAGCCAAAGAGTGGAAACAACCCAAATGTCCATCACCTGATGAATGGATAAACAAAATGTGGGATATTCTTACAATAGAATAGTATTCAGCCATAAAGAGGAATGAAGTTCTGACACATGTTACAACATGGATGAACCTTGGAGACATTATGCTAAGAGAAATAATTCAGTCACAAAAGACCATGTATTATATGGTTTCACCTATACAAAATGTCTAGAAGAGGCAAATCTATAGAGACAGAGCAGAGATTGGAGGTTGCCTGGGGCGAGGGAGATTGAGGAAAGGGGAGGTTGAAGGGTGATGGCTGAGAAATGTGTGATTTCTCTTTGAGGTAATAAAAGTGTTTTAAAATTGATTGTGGTGATAGATGCACAATTCTGTGACTATAATAAAAGTCAATTCAGTTGTACACTTTAAATGGGTGAATTGTATAGTATGTGAATACTCTCAATAAAGCTGTTATAAAATAAATGAATCAACACATTTGGTTGTGGCAGGTGCTCTAATAGAAGCTGGTTCCAGTATTATGTGACAACAAAAGAAGGAGTGTGACCATCCAAACTTAGAGGGCAGGGGAGATTTCATAGAGGAGGTGATTCACCAGACACACCCACAAACAAGAGAAAGGCTTTTTTGGCAGAAAAGCAAATACAAAGGCCTGCAAACATGACAAAGCCTGGAATGTTCTTGCCCTTGTGAACAGGGGCAAGAGGAACAAAGTAGGGGATGAAAATCCAGGTCATGGGGGACTTGGCTAGTGAGGTTAGGGATTTTAGCCTTTATCCTATAGGAGATGGGATCTAGAAAGATCCTCTGGCACCAGTATGGAGGATGAATTTGAGAGAATTGGGTATTTACCACTTCTTGCATTGTCCCACTACACTTGGTATGAAAGGCAATAAAATGCCTTTGTTTTTATAAGTGTTTATATGCCAGTTTGTGACATCAGTTCCATCAACTTGTGATGTCCTTGAGGAAAGAAACTGTCTTTTTAATCTTGGCATTCCCTGGGTCTAGCCTGATGCAAGGCATAAAGTAGGTACTGGGAAAATACTTACTGAATTGCGTTTACATGAGAATTCTAGAAAGCCTTGCTCAGGTTGTTACCTTAAAAATTACATGGGAGATTTTGTATGACTCCTGTATTTTATTCACATAATGATATTAGGTGTAAAAAACACCCTCAGATGCCAGTTAAGAGAATTCTCAATAGGTAAGAGAATGGAGGTCTGAATTAGACCACTGGCTGTAGAGGTAAAGAAAATGGACTAACTTGAGAGATATTTAAGAAGTAGAGTTAACATCTAGGGAGCAAATAGAAGTGGACATGAGAAAGAGGTTTCTTGGTTCACTCCCAGAAACTTGTTGGGTATTATCAGTATCACGGTAGAGGCAGTATGTGTCAGGAAAAGAAAGCACACAGAAATGAGCAGGTGAGGGCGGTGGACTTAGCAGGGGGTGGGGGATAGGACAGGCAGAGTTGAACATGTGGAGTTCTAGGTGTCTGAGGAGCAAATAGATTTGAAGCCTCTGAGAAAAGACTGGATGAGGTGGTGGTGGGGGAATGGGGGACACCAAGTGTGAGCTGAAAAGCTTGCTTGAGAAAAGTTCTGTGCTGTATCAGTTTTAAGGGCAGGCAGAGGTGTGGGAGCCAGTAAAAGAGGCTAGGAAGATGGTGGGTGGGGAACTAGATGCAAGGCCAAGAAACATGGAGTTCCTGAAGGAAGTAGTAAACAGTGCTAAATGCCACAGAGAGGTCAGGTAACATAAGGTGGAAACATGACCACTGGAATTGGCAACATTTCCAAAGATTTGGGAGGTCGTTGCCAGGACAATTTCAGATGATTAAAAAGGGCAGACACTGAGCATGGAGGGTCACAGAGGAAATGAAAGGGAAGAAAAACGTTTACGAAATGGAAACACCCCTCCCATTTCTGGGTATATATCCAAAAGAATGGGAAACAGAATCTCAAAGAGATATCTGCACATGAATGTTCACTGCAGCATTATTCACAATAGCCAAGAAGTGGAAGCAACCTAAATGTCTATTGACAGGTGAATGGATAAAGCAAATGTGGTGTATACATACAATGGAATACTATTCAGCCTTAAAAAGAGGGAAATTCTGACACATGCTAGAACATGGATGGATCTTGAGGACATTATACTGAATGAAATGAGCCAGTCCCAAAAAGACAAATACTGTGTGATTCCACTTATATGAGGTATCTAAAAGAGTCAAACACACAGAAACACAAAGTAGAATGTGCTTACTAGCAAATGGGGACAGGGAGGAGTGGGGAGTTGTTTCTTAATGGGTATAGAGTTCCAGTTTTGCAAGATGAAAAGTTCTAGAGATCTGTTGCACAACAAGGTGCATATAGTTACTACTGTACTGTACACTTAAAAATGGCTAAGATGAGGGACTTTCCTAGCAGTCCAGTGGTTAAGACTCCGCGATTTCAATGAAGGGGACACAAGTTTGATCACTAGTCGGCAAACTAAGATCCTACATGCCAGGTGGTGCAGACAAAAAAAAAAAAAAAAATGGCTAAGATGGTAAATTTTATGTTATATATATATTTTTTAACACACTAAAACAGTAAGAAATGAAAACATTTAGTTTGAATGTGAAAATAATATACTCTTACTGTTGGAAAATTCAAACCACACACAAACTATTTAAACCATAAATAGTGCACTGTAAGTAAGTAAAATGCAAGCCACAGATGTAATTTAAAAATTTCTTGCAGCCACTTTATTAATTATTTATTTATCATTTATTTTGGCTGCTCTGGGTCTTACTTGTGGCATGTGGGATCTTTAGTTTCAGCATGCATGCGGGATCTAATTCCCCAACCAGGGATCAAACACGGACCCCCCTGCATTGGGAGCATGGAGTCTTACCCACTGGACCACCAGAGAAGTCCTTCAGCCACTTTAAAAAGAGAAAAAGAAACATATGAAATTATTTTAATAAATTTTCATTTAAAAGAATATATCAGCACCAGAGAGCAGAGAGCAGAAGCAAGAAGAAGTACAATCCTGCAGCCTGTCGAACAAAAACCACATTCACAGAAAGATAGACAAGACGAAAAGTCAGAGGGCTATATATCAGACGAAGGAACAAGATAAAACCCCAGAAAAATAACTAAATGAAGTGGAGATAGGAAACCTTCCAGAAAAAGAATTCAGAATAATGATAGTGAAGATAATCCAGGACCTTTGAAAAAGAATGGAGGCAAAGATCAAGAAGATGCAAGAAATGTTTAACAAAGACCTAGAAGAATTAAAGAAAAAACACTAGAAGAACTAAAGAACAAACAGAGATGAACAATACAATAACTGAAATGAAAAATACACTAGAAGGAATCAATAGCAGAATAATGGTGGCATAAGAACGAATAAGTGACCTGGAAGACAGAATGGTGGAATTCACTGCCATGGAACAGAATAAAGAAAAAAGAATGAAAAGAAATGAAGACAGCCTAAGAGACCTCTGTGGCAACATTAAACGCAACAACATTCGCATTATAGGGGTCCCAAAAGGAGAAGAGAGAGAGAAAGGAACCGAGAAGATATTTGAAGAGATTATAGTCGAAAACTTCCATAACATGAGAAAGGAAATAGCCACTCAAGTCCAGGAAGCACAGAGAGTCCAGGCAGGGTAAACCCAAGGAGAAACACACTGACACACATAGTACTCAAATTGACAAAAATTAAACATAAAGAAAAATTATTAAAAGCAACAAGGGGAAAGCGACAAATAACATACAAGGGAACTCTCATAAAGTTAACAGCTGATTCCTCAGCAGAAACTCTAAAAGCCAGAAAGGAGTGACATGATATATTTAAAGTGATGAAAGGGAAGAATCTACAACCAAGATTACTCTACTCAGCAAGGATCTCATTCAGATTCGAAGGAGAAATCAAAAGCTTTACAGACAAGCAAAAGTTAAGAGAATTCAGCACCACCAAACCAGCTTTACAACAAATGCTAAAGGAACTTCTTTAAGTGGGAAACACAAGACAAGAAAAGGACCTACAAAAACAAACCCAAAACAATTAAGAAAATGGTCATAGGAACATACATATCAATAATTACCTTAAACATGAATGGATTAAATGCTCTAACCAAAGGACACAGGCTCGCTGAATGGATACAAAAACAAAATCCATATGTATGCTGTCTACAAGAGATGCATTTCAGACCTGGGGACACATACAGACTGAAAGTTAGGGGATGGAAAAAGATATTCCATGCAAATGGAAATCAAAAGAAAGCTGGAGAAGCAATACTCATATCAGATCAAATAGACTTTAAAATAAAGAATGTTACAAGAGACAAGGAAGGACACTACATAATGATCAAGGGATCAATCCAAGAAGAAGATATAACAATTATAAATATATATGCACCCAACATAGGAGCACCTCAATACATAAGGCAACTGCTAACAGCTATAAAAGAGGAAATCAACTGTAACACAATAATAGTGGGGGACTTTAACACCTCATTTACACCAATGGACACATCATCCAAACAGAAAATTAATAAGGAAACACAAGCTTTAAATGATACAATAGACCAGATAGATTTAATTGATATTTATAGGACATTCCATCCCAAAACTGCAGATTACACTTTCTTCTCAAGTGAACACAGAACATTCTCCAGGATAGATCACATCTTGGGTCACAAATCAAGCCTCAGTAAATTTAAGAAAATTGAAATCATATCAAGCATCTTTTCTGACCACAACACTATGAGATTAGAAATGAATTACAGGGAAAAAAACCTAAAAAACACAAACACATGGAGGCTAAACAATACGTTACTAAGTAACCAAGAGATCACTGAAGAAATCAAAGCGGAAATCAAAAAATGCCTAGAGACAAATGACAACGAAAACATGATGATCCAAAACCTATGGGATGCAGCAAAAGCAGTTCTAAGAGGGAAGTTTATAGCAATACAAGCCTACCTCAAAAAACAAGAAAAATCTCAAATAAACAATCTAACCTTACACCTAAAGGAACTAGAGAAAGAAGAACAAACAAAACCCAGAGTTAGTAGAAGGAAAGAAATCATAAAGATCAGAGCAGAAATAAATGAAATAGAAACAAAGAAAACAGTAGCAAAGATCAATAAAACTAAAAGCTGGTTCTTTGAGAAGGTAAACAAAATTGATAAGCCATTAGCCAGACTCATCAAGAAAAAGAGGGAGAGGACTCAAATCAACAAATTAGATATGAAAAAGGAGAAGTTACAACAGATACCGCAGAAATAGAAAACATCCTAAGAGACTACTACAAGCAACTCTATACCAATGAAATGGACAGCCTGGAAGAAATGGACACATTCTTAGAAAGCTATAACCTTCCAAGACTGAAACAGGAACAAATAGAAAATATGAACAGACCAATCACGAGTAATGAGATTGAAACTGTGATTAAAAATCTTCCAACAAACAAAAGTCCAGGACCAGATGGCTTCACAGGTGAAGTCTATCAAACATTTAGAGAAGAGTTAACACCCATCCTTCTCAAATCTTCCAAAAAATTGCAGAGGAAGGAACACTCCCAAACTCATTCTATGAGGCCACCATCACCCTGACACCAAAACCAGACAAAGATACTGCAAAAAAAGAAAATTACAGACCAATATCACTGATGAATATACATGCAAAAATCCTCAACAAAATACTAGCAAACAGAATCCAACAACACATTAAAAGGATCATACACCATGACAAGTGGGATTTATCCAAAGGATTCAAGGATTCTTCAATATACGCAAATCAATCAATGTGATACACCATATTAACAAATTGAAGAATAAAAACCATATGATCAACTCAATAGATGCAGAAAAAGCTTTTGACAAAATTCAACACCAATTTATGAAAAAAACTCTCCAGAAAGTGAGCATAGAGGGAACCTACCTCAACATAATGAAGGCCATATATGACAAACGCACAGCAAACATCATTCTCAATGGTGAAAAACTGAAACCATTTCCTCTAAGATCAGGAACAAGACAAGGATGTCCACTCTCACCACTATTATTCAACATAGTTTTGGAAGTCTTAGCCACGGCAATCAGAGAATAAAAAGAAATAAAAGGAATACAAATTGGAAAAGAAGAAGTGAAACTGTCATTGTTTGCAGATGACATGATATTCTACATAGAGAATCCTAAAGATGCCACCAGAAAACTACTAGAGCTAATCAATGAATTTGGTAAATTTGCAGGATACAAAATTAATGCACAGAAATCTCTTGCATTCCTATACACAAATGATGAAAAATCTGAAAGAGAAATTATGGAAACACTCCCATTTACCATTGCAACAAAAAGAATAAAATACTTAGGAGTAAACCTACCTAGGGAGACAAAAGACCTCTATGCAGAAAACTATAAGACACTGATGAAAGAAATTAAAGATGATACAAACAGATGAAGAGATATACCGTATTCTTGGATTGGAAGAATCAATATTGTGAAAATGACTCTACTACCCAAAGCAATCTACAGATTCAATGCAATCCCTATCAAATTACCAGTGGTATTTTCTACAGAACTAGAACAAAAAACCTTAAAATTTGTATGGAGACACAAAAGACCCCGAATAGCCAAAGCAGTCTTGAAGGAAAAAGATAGAGCTGGAGGAATCAGACTCCCTGACTTCAGACTGTACTACAAAGCTACAGTAATCAAGACAGTATGGTACTGGCACAAAAACAGAAATACAGATCAGTGGAACAGGATAGAAAGCCCAGAGATAAAACCACACACTTATAGTCAACTAATCTGTGACAAAGGAGGCAAGCATACACAATCGAGAAAAAGACAGTCTCTTCAATAAGTGGTGCTTGGAAAACTGGACAGCTACATGTAAAAGAATGAAATTAGAACACTCCCTAACACCATACACAAAAATAAACTCAAAATGGATTAGAGACCTAAACGTAAGACCGTAAACTATAAAACTCTTAGAGGAAAAACATAGGAAGAACACTCTTTGACATAAATCACAGCAAGATCTTTTTTGATCCACCCCCTAGAGTAATGGAAATAAAAACAAAAATAAACAAATGGGACCTAATGAAACTTAAAAGCTTTTGCAAAACATAGGAAACTACAAACAAGACGAAAAGACAACCCTCAGAATGGGAGAAAATATTTGCAAATGAATCAATGGACAAAGGATTAATCTCCAAAATATATAAACAGCTCATGCAGCTCAATATTAAAAAAACAAAGAACCCAATCAAAAAGTGGGCAGAAGACCTAAATAGACATTTCTCCAAAGAAGACATACAGATGGCCAAGAAGCACATGAAAAGCTGCTCAGCTTCACTAATTATTAGAGAAACGCAAATCAAAACTACAATGAGGTATCACGTCACACCAGTTAGAATGGGCATCATCAGAAAATCTACAAACAACAAATGCTGGAGAGGGTGTGGAGAAAAGGGAACCCTCTTGCACTGTTGGTGGGAATGTAAATTGATACAGCCACTATGGAGAACAGTATAGAGGTTCCTTAAAATACTAAAAATAGAATTACCATACGACCCAGCAATCCCACTACTGGGCATATACCCAGAGAAAATCATAACTCAAAAAGACACATGCACCCCAATGTTCATTGCAGCACTATTTACAACAGCCAGGTCATGGAAGCAACCTAAATGCCCATCAACAGATGAATGGATAGAGAAGATGTGGTACATATATACAATGGAATATTACTCAGCCATTAAAAGGAACGAAATTCGGTCATTTGTAGAGACGTGGATGGATCTAGAGACTGTCATACAGAGTGAAGTAAGTCAGAAAGAGAAAAACAAATACCATATATTAACACATATATGTGGAACCTAGAAAAATGGTACAGATGAACCAGTTTGCAGGGCAGAAATAGAGACACAGATGTAGAGAACAAACATATGGACACCAAGGGGGGAAAGTGGCGGGGGTGGTGGTGGTGGTGGTGGTATGAATTGCGAGATTGGGATTGACATATATACACTAATATGTATAAAATGAATAACTAATAAGACCCTGCTGTATGAAAAAAATAAATAAAATTCAAAAAAAATAATATATTGAAATGTTATTGATTCAATATGTAATCAATAGAAAAGATTAGTAAAGAGTTATTTTACATTCTCTTTTTTCACTAAAACTTCAAAATCCAATGTGTATCTTATAGCACATCTCAGCTCAGAGTAGCCACATTCAGAGGATCAATTGCCACATGTGGCTAGTGACTATTGTACTGGATAGTGCAGATTTAGACCATAAAATATCCTTGTAATTCCACTCTTGAGATAATAAATATTAATTACAACCATTTTCTTTTCATATTTCAAGTTATTAAGATACATAGTCTTATGTATTATCTTACTTCATAACTAAAAATAAACCAATGTAAGATTTTAAAATATTTTTTCAAAGGGAAGAAGCAGAGACAGTGTGTAAAAAACTATTCTTTAAAGAGAACTTGGCTGCAAAGTATAAGAGAAATAGTGGTTAACTAAGATGATACAGGAAGGGAGGGAGGGTTGTTTGTTTTCTGATATTTAATGAGAGACACAAGTGTATTTATAGACCAAAGAAAGGAGACAAAAATACAGGGTGAGACAGAAAATACAGAAAAAAGGATGTTAAAAATTTGAGAGTGGTCTGTCCTTACCCCATTGGTTAGGCTCTCTCCTTATCATAAATAGAATTCCCATGTGTATTTCTATTTGGTTCCAGATTTCCTATTCTGATCCACTGATCTGTCTATTCATGTTCTGATACCATGCTGTTGTCATTACTGAGGCTTTATAATATGTTTTAATATCCGGTTGCACCATTATTTTCACCTAACTGTCCTCCCTCTTTTTAAGATTTTCTTCCATTGGCTATTCTTGTTTGTTCATTTTTCATATAAATTTTAGAATCAGCTTGTCTAGTCCAAAAAATTTTTTTGGATGATATTTTTATGGAGAAGAGCTAACTTTTGGTCAATTCAATTCACATGGGCTCTTCCCTTTATTCTAAAACTAACTCTCAACAGCAGGAAACTAATGATGAAGAAAGATGATCGAAATGTGAGGAAGAAAACAGGAAGAGTAGACTGACAGAAGTCAGAGAGGAAGAAAGATCCAAGACAATGGCGGTGATAGACAAATCCAAATGCTCAGATAGAATGAAAGATATATGGACAGAAAAGTTTTTATGGACTTGACTACAAGGAAGTGTAGGGGAGCAAAACTTGCCACCCCAAAATGTCTCTTTAGCATGCTGATTATTTTGAGCTAAAAACAATCAAGGCCCAAAATACTCAGGAAGAAACTTTGACCTTCCCCCTAACTGCCTTAAAGAATTTAGATAGAGAGCCAGTCCCCAGAATAGAGCTGTCACCAGAGATATCTGCACAGAATATGGGCCAGGTGTGGTGAGAGGAACTCTAGGCAGGGCCTGGAGGTCAGAATTCACTCTGTGTTCCACTGTCTCCGCAGGGCCCAGCAAACATTTGTTTACCAAACATTTGCTTTTCTATTTCTGAATTGCCTTCCTCCCCTTTGAAGTCCCAAACTATTACCCCAACATCCTCTTTTGTCTCTAGCTGAAGATGGTAATTAGGTGAGAGCTTCAGCCACTTTGGCAAGTTACTCAATTTTCCTCGGTCTCTCCTATGGATACATGTTATTAAACTTTTGTTTGATTTTCTCCTGTTAATCTGTCTCATGTCAATTTAATTCTTAGACCAGCCAGAAGAAACTAGAAGGGTAGGCAAAAATTTATTTCTCCCTGACAGAAATCATTGGTAACCTTGACAAGAACAGTTTCCATGGAGTTGTAGGGGCAAAGGCCCAGTATCAGGGGGCTGAGGAATGAATGGGAGAAAAGGAAATGGAGACTGAATGAATTGTGTGTGTGTGTTTGTGTGTTCATTGCAATGTGATGGAGAGGGGTTGGGCATTGGATGGCAGCTGCAAAATTGGGTGGGGGCCGTTTTAATGAAAAAGATGTGAAAATGTTCATAGGCTGAGAGGAAATAACTAGTAGAGAGCAGGAGGTTAAAAATATAAGGAAAGGAAGATGGAGCAAGGATGAAGCTGTGGGGCTGAGAGCACAGATGGAGGATGAATCTTGGATCTGAGGTCATTTTAAAACGAAAGAGAATTGCAATGTGTCAGCAAGTGTGGGATGGAGAGCTGATGGGGCTTATTTTCTCTGTCAGGTAGGACCCAGGTCAAATGCAAGATGCTGAGGGGCACTAATAGACCAGTAAAAATGGTGACCCTCATTTGAGTGCCACTATTTGCTTGGTCATACTCCTCGGTGTATGCATCTGAGTGAAGGGTCAGCTGCAGACTGATTCAGTGTTAGGAGAACATAGAAGGATAAGGAGGTGAGGGCGTGGTGGATACAGATGGAAAAGAAGTTGATGTCATCAATCATAGGATCTTGGGTGATCAGTGAGGTAAGGAAAGGAACAAAAGACAGGGACAAGAGGACACAGACAGCATGGAAGGACAAAGAGGAAGAGTCAAGGGACATGTGAGCTCCAAATCAGGGCTGGGGACATGGCAGGGTATTATGGACTGAGTGTCTGTGTCCTCCCCCCAAAATTCGTATGTTGAAATCCTAATCCCAACATGATGATATTAGGAAGTAGGACCTTTGGGGGGTGATTAGGTCATGAGGATGGAGCCCTCACGAATGGGATTGGTGCTCTTATAAAAGAGACCTCAGAGAGCTCCCTCTCCCCTTCCACCATGTGAGGATTCTGTGTGAAGACGTCTGTCTAGGAACCAGGAAGTGGGCCCTCACCAGACACCAAATCTGCCAGCACCTTGATCTTGGACTTCCAGTTTCCAGAACTGTGAGAAATTCCTGTTTTTAATAAGCTGCCCAGTCTATGGTATTCCATTATAGCAGCCTGCATGGACTAAGACACAGTGCAAAGAATATGAAAGGCTAGGGGTCTATCTGAAGAGTAAACTTGAGAGTTTACAGTTTCATGAGTGCAGCAATTCCTAAGAACTGATCAGCCCCAGGATTTAGCTATGGAACCAGCTAAATGAATTGAAATGGAGATGAATATATCTGGAGTTAAGGAACTATAAGGACTAGCTACCGGATGGACCCGTGAACCATGAAATCATCCAGATGTTGGCAGAAGTCAAAGTGGAGAGAGGTACTTAGAGTCACATGTCACAGTTTTAATGAGGTCAGGAAGAAGCCACAGGACATTGCAATGATTTTCAAACTTAAAAAAAAAAAATGAAATACAGTGTGCACTCAAATACACGTGCATGACTGAAATAAAACAAGAGTTTTGCAAAAATAATTCTGCTATTTACTAATCTCTATTCTATTCTATTCTATTCTATTCTATTCTATTCTATTCTTTCTGTTCTGTTCTATTTCATCTAAAAATAAATGCTGGTCACAACTCCCTACACTAATTTCATCACCCAACTGCTGGATTGCACAGCGTCCATGGACTCTAGATCCAGATGGCTTAAATTTTAATCCTGGCTCTATCAGATATTAATTGGGTCCCCTTAGACAAGTTACTTGACTGTTCTGGGCCTCAGTGTCCTCATTTGTAAAATGGGGATCATGGTAATAATCCTTATCTTGTACGTAGTTGTGTTGGAGAGTGAATGACTTAGTACATGAAATGCCCTTGGAACAGTGCCTATCACACTGTCCACGAGCTACTATCGTCATCATGTAGAAGAGTGCAGTCAGGGACAGGAGAAGCTGCTATTGCCGGGGGACAGAGCTGGCAAAGGAGGATGCTCTTTCCACAATGGCAGAGAGGAAAGGACATCGCCTGCCTCCCCAGGAGTGTGTGGGAGAATGGCAGCCAGGACACGAAGATCCTGCAAGGAGGCAAGGCCTCAGGAAGAATCAGAGGTGGGGGAGCATGGCCTGCTCACACTGGAGGGGGGCTTCCAGGAGGCAAAGTTTTAAGTGAAAGGTTAGCAGTGGGAAGACAAGCTGCAGTGAGGGGAGACAGGACCCGGGGGGAATCAGCTCTGCATCGACACTAGAAATTTGGTTCAGATGGCCTTTGAAGCAAGTAAGACAGGCTCAGGGAAGTTGCCTTTCCTTCATTTTTATAACACATGCTCAAGCCATAAAAATTGGGCATCGATAGTGATCAGGAAAAGTTGGCATTGAAAGAGCTGCTGGACCATCTAGACTCCGCTCTATGTTCGAAGTCCCAGAAGTTTTAGGGACATGCTAAGGCCCATAGGTAATTCATGGAAGAGCCAAGACAGACCTCTGCTCTAGAAACAATTATTCTTTTGCTTTCTCTGGCAGTAAAATTATTTTGTCCGAGAGTTTACATTTTGAGAGTAGTTACCCCTCCCTCTCTACTGAAGCCCACAACGAAACCTCCATCTTTACAAGTCCTTACAGCCCTTATCCTTATAATTCCCCCTTGACCTGTTCACATGTGGCCTAAAGATGTTATATGCATGCTGTATATCCAACTCCGTATTTGTGGATATGGATTTTATCTCCTCAGCTCCTGTGAGAACAGGGGCATTGCAGTGTGCCTCATTCATTCATTCAAAAAAAAATTAACTGGGGCCCTACTATGCACCAGGTACTATTCTAGTTGCTGGGAAACAT
Source organism: Balaenoptera musculus (assembly GCF_009873245.2). Lineage (NCBI taxonomy): Eukaryota > Metazoa > Chordata > Mammalia > Artiodactyla > Balaenopteridae > Balaenoptera > Balaenoptera musculus. Next base: position 18,282,359 of record NC_045790.1, on the reverse strand, counting down.
AGTGCTTAGAAGTGGGGGAAAACAAGTTGCAGGGGGGACAATTTACCAATAAACAAATAATCAAGTGACTGCACCATGGGTGGAGAAAAGAGCTCTGGAGAAGACTAAAGCAGGGTAAACAATTAATTAGTACTCAAAGAACGTTGACTACTCAACCAATACTCAACTGGTAATCAACTCCTTGATTGATCTGAGGGTCAAATTCTGAAGTCCATACAGGACATAGTTTGGGGGCACCAAAACATGCTTGATGGTTTGCCTTAGGACACGCTGGCGACTCTTCCCTGAGGCCAGCGTTACACTGCTGACTGTCACAGCCACACCGTCTCCAGCCTGGCTCTGTGAGCCGTTCTTGGAAGCGGGAGGTGCATCACCTCTTATCAAGTGTTGGATGCTAAGGGGTCTGGGGGTGGGCTTCCGCCTCCCTGTGACATGACTGCAAGGCTGGCAGGGAGCCCCACTGAGCAGAGGGAGGCAGGTTCCACCTAACACATCTCAGGCAGCCCCCAGAATTGGAAAAGCAAGGACTAGCAAGGGCTTTTTGAGCACAGCTTTCCACAGCCCCCCACCCCTTACCTCAATGTGGATGAATTATAATAGGCCACAGGAAAATGTCTCGAGAAAGCGTGAAAACCATACCCCAAAGGACACTTTAAAAGGGTATTCCTTGGGCTTCCCTGGTGGCGCAGTGGTTGGGAATCCGCCTGCCAATGCAGGGGACACGGGTTCGAGCCCTGTCCGGGAGGATCCCACATGCCACAGAGCAACTGGACCCGTGCGCCACAACTACTGAGCCCGCGCTCTAGAGCCCGCGAGCCACAGCTGCTGAAGCCTGCACGCCTAGAGCCCGTGCTCTGCAACAAGAGAGGCCACCGCAATGAGAAGCCCACGCACCGCAGTGAAGAGTGGCCCCCGCTGGCCGCAACTAGGGAGAGCCCACGCGCAGCAACAAAGACACGATGCGGCCAAAAATAAATAAATAAAATAAATAAATGTTTTTTAAAAAAAGGGTATTCCTTATGTACAGAATTCCCCAAGCTCTCTAATAAAGCTTCCTTGTTTTCACAGTTTTCCTTCAATCAATTGTTTTCAAGGTGAACTAATATGAGAAATTTCCATTTTTATTTCACCTCACATGCTAACAAATGCCCTTGGTCAATCTCCACCACAATTAGGCACAGGCAGGTGCATCGTTGGCTTGTATTAGAAGGTGGGTACACACAGGATGTCTGGGACTGGGGTGGTTACATCAGAGAGAGCCTTCCCCACACCCAACCGTCTCACCTGCTTATGTTGCTTCTGTGAGCTGGTAACACTGTCCTGGCAATCACTGGGAACCTAGATGAGTAAGCAGAAGCTGGTGCTTTTCCTTTTTTCTTTCTACAGTCTGGTCGTTTGAGCGTATTTTGAAACAGTAGACCCATGATATTACCCTGCAAAATATGTACAACAAAAATGAACTAATTAAATAATGCAACGTGATACTACAGTAATTTACAATCATACTATCTAACATTGGAATAGAGTATCAGGGGCCAGGAGGGATGACATTCATGGCAAGAGGTAGAGAAGGGAAGGATGAGATGAGTGACTGACTTCAGAAATGTTTTTCCTTTCACCAGAGTTGTAAAGAAAGCCTGCGCTCTAGGGAAGTGGTCTTATCCAGCCAGAAAAAAGTTTAGGCACACACACCCATATTCTACGCTGTGCGACTGCAGGACAGTTTCCTGGGAGGAGAAATAGTGGCTCAGAGGGAGAAGTGGGCAAGACACAGCCCTTCACTGCACACTCTGCCTCTTTCATTTGTTCCTGGAAGCAAGGGGAGTCCCAGATGCTGCTGGCTGTGGAGGAACAAAAGCAAGGGCTGTCTCCTGGCCACAGGAATTGAATCCAATCCAGGTTGAGCCAATACTAATATTGGCCAACAGTCCTTTTTTTTTTTTAATTTTTAATTTATTTTTGCTTGCTGTGCGCGGCTTTCTCTAGTTGCGGCGAGCAGGGGCTACTCTTCATTGTGTTGCGCAGGCTTCTCATTGCGGTGGCTTCTCCTGTTGTGGAGCACAGGCTCTAGAGCACATGGGATTCAGTAGTTGTGGCACACGGGCTCAGTAGTTGTGGCACACGGGCTTAGTTTCTCCGCGGCATGTGGGATCTTCCCGGACCAGCACTCGAACCCGTGTCCCCTGCATTGGCAGGTGGGTTCTTAACCACCGCGCCACCAGGGAAGTCCCAACAGTCCTTTTTATAATGATGACCATTCTGAGTTTTCTAAAGGTCACAGAGGCATCTAATGAGTGACCACCAGAGACTGTCCTTTGTTCTACAAAGATAACACCACTGACCCAATTGAGCTTCAGCAAGGGCTTACACAAACAGTGTAAGTAGGTCTAGACCACATGTTTGTTTATGTGAAGGGAACAGCCTGTCTGTACTTGCCAAGGTGGGCCAGCCCTCTGACGCTGCAGCTACATTCACAGAGGTAGCAGAGGAGTTAAAATAGATTTCTTTGAACTTTTTCTTCTTTAAGTCATAAGCAGGGGAGGAAAGTTGGCCAGCTTACATTTCTAGACCTAGCTGATTGGAAAAACCAAAAAGTTTGATAGTACAGTATGCTTACAAGCTTCTGGTTTGCTTATATACAGCTTTTTATAATTTAATTTCTCTCAATTAAAGGGAAAAGATTTTTGATATTCACGGCATCACAGGGTAGTCACTGGGAGTCCCTAAAGGCTAGTCCTTTGTCCCTTTAGCATCCTATTGACATCCTTGAAAGCTTCTTAGCTTCCTGGCAACGACAGGTATACCAGGCCCACTGTGAGTTTTCTCAGCCTTGAGACAGTTCTCAGCTATTCTCCAAGATGCCTTTTAGGGGAGAATAGAATTGGTAACCAAAGGGTGGATGTTTGGGGTGCACATGAGAAATGATGGTGGGCAGAGACACTGTGGTGGATGTTGAGACAATTTTTCTTAACAGGGGAAATGTTTCTGGGAGTTCACACTGACTTTTCTAATTTGAATTTAGATATGTTTTTCTCCGCCACACATTTACTAAATTCCTAGACCCTCAGGCAACCTATGATTATACCTACATGTCTTCCCTCTCATTATTGTGTGGTCAATTTATTGAAGCATTTAATAGATAAAATACTTAACAAAAAAAGCATGTTATTAAACAATTTAATGTAAATCCTTCATTTCCTTTACTATATTAAAACCATTTTCTTAGGTCCTGCATTTTATCTACTAACTATACCAGGTAACTGACATGTCTTACCTTTGCCGTACGATTCTGGCCCTTGTTAACTAGGAGGCAGGGGGAGATCTGAATTGATTCCAGTTGCCAGCTTCTTTCATCTCCTCTCTCATAGAGGGGCCTGGTTATTTGGTTTTGTAGCTGCTTTACTGAGATATTTAGGCTGTCCCAAGATATGTGTCAATGGCAAATTGATTATTTTGAATTAAAGTTACTTAAGAAACAGCCTATGCAAGAGGGACACACTGACTCTCCTTTCTGTCTCCCTGAAAGCAGGAAATTAATCTCTCATATGAAAGATACACTCCCTGCATCTGGAGGTAGAAGGACACCCTTATCACTAGAGATATGAAATTCAGGCCAAGAAGCCTGTATAAACAAACCTTATTTACTTTACTACCCCAAGTCCAAACTCCAGATTCTTCACTAATTAAGCACCCAAAGCCTAAATTTCTTTGTCCTGACAATTCCTCGCAAATTTATTGTTTCTTTGTCTAAAAAGTATATAAGCTGCCTGCTTTGGTCACTTCTTAGATTCCATTTCTATGAGACTCTGTGTGCACAAATTAAAATTTGTTTGTTTTTCTCCTGTTATTCTGTCTTGTGTCAATTTCATTATGAATCCAGGCACAAGAACTCAAGAGGGGTAGAGAGGGAAGTTTTCCCTTCCCTGACAATAAACTTCACATACCTTTAGGAGAGGAAAAACTAATTTTAGGTTGATTGACTGGGACTCTGTAAATTAGACTAACAAAAGATAGATTAACAAGAGAAAGAGAGAAGTTCATACAGGCAGGAACACTCAGAAATGAGTAACTCCAAGGTGTAACCTGGGTTTATGTTGCATCTCTACAGAACAATAATAAATTTTTAGAGAGGTGACAAGATGAAGGAAAGGACTTTGAGTTTCTAGGGACCACAAATTGTGGGAAGGTAAATACATGGGGAAATTGCTGGAAGATAAGAGCTACTTGCAAAGCAGATTCCTCTGCTGTGTCTCAGGGCTGATCTGGGTCTAGTGTGGTCAGGTGATTAACTTCCGTCCTTCCTGCTAGAGAAAGGAGGATGGGGGCGCCTTTACAGATTGATGTCTTTTTAGGCAAATGGGAGGGCAGAGAACTTTTCTTGCATCTGCTGCTTCTCAATTGCCTTCAGCTTAAAAGAATCCCTATGTCAAAGTGGCATATTTTGGGTGGCATGTTCTCCTACCCTTTACCATACAATTCATCCATTTAAAGTATATAATTCAATGTTTCTAGTATAGTCGCAGAGTTGTTCAACCATGACTGCAATCTAATTTTAGAACATTTTTAGTTCCCCCACACCCCCAAAAGAAACTTCATACCTATCAGCATTCAATCCCCATTCTCCCACCTAATCCCCCCAACCCAGCCTTAGGCACTATTTTACATTTCCACAAGCACCATATGAGATTACCAATTTCTCTACATTCTTGCTAGCATTTGTTCTGTCCTTTTGATTGTATCCACTCTGGTGAGCATGAATGAAGTGTTCTCACTGTGGTTTTGATTGGCAGTTCCCTAATGACTAATGATGTTGAACATCTTTGCATGAGCTTGTTGACTATGTCCTTGGAGAAATGCCTAGTCAAATCCTGTGGCTAGTTTTAAATTAGGTTATTTGTCTTTTTCTTATTGAGTTGTAGGAGTTCATTGTCTGTTCTAGATACAAGTCTGTTATCAGATATATAATTTGATTAAATTTTCTCCCATTTTCTGAGTTGTCTTTTCCCTTATTTGATGATATTATGTATAGCACAAAAGTTTTTAATTTTGATGTGGTCTAATTCATCTATATTTTCTCTTGTTTCTTTTGTGGTGTCATATCTAAGAAACTATTGCCTAAAACAAAGTCATGAAGAATTCTTCCTATATTTTCTTCTAAGAGTGTAATAGTTTCAGCTCTTATATTTAGGTCTATGAATCATTTTGAGTTAATTTTTGCATGCAGTGTTTGGGTCCAACTTATTTTATTGCATGTGAATGTCCAGTTGTCCCAGGACTGTTTGTCAAAGAGGCTATTCTTTCCCCATTGAATGCTCTTGGAACTTTTACCAGAATCATTTGACCATAATGTGAGGGTTTATTTCCAGCCCCTCAATGTATTTCATTGATGGATAGGAGGTGGGCCTTTTCTCTCCCATCTGCCGACAGATCCATGACTCAGTTGCTAAGACATATTCTGATCCTATGTAGGGTCTTACAAGTCCCTTTCTTCCAACACCGTGGGGTTGAATCTGTGTCTGCTGGCATCTCTGACCTTAGGCCTCAGTTCTGTTCACAGTGTCTCTGCCTATTTTAGAAGCCAGCCTCTATGGCTGGGGTCTTAGGATATGAACTCCCGGCTGCCTTCTGTGCAGTAACTGCTTCCAGGCCCCTCTGGGGTGTGGGCCTGTGATAGCAAAAGATGCCCTTGACCCAACTGTTCATGCTTCACCGCCTGCTGTGCCTGCATTCCCCTGACACTGTTCACCTCCTGGTTGCTGGCTGTTTCACTGGGTGACAAAACACCCAGAGACTTGGTGGCTTCAAATCACAACCATCATTTTATTTGTGCAAAATTCTGCAGGGTCAGGAGCCAGGGCGGTGTTCGGGTGGGTAGTCCTGCTCCACGCTGTGTTGGTGAGCAAATCGGTGAGGGGCTGGGACCCCTGCAGCTGGCACTTGAGAACCTGGCCCTGTGGTGGCTGAAGCCTGGGGGCTGGCTGGATCGCTCTCTCCACGTTGCTCTTTATATGGTGCTCAGGGAGGGAGGCAGAGGAGCCCAGCTTTCCCATGGTCCCGCCTTGAGGCAGCAGATAGATGGGCTCCAGGCTAGGCATTTAGAACCGGCCTCCTGTTCCTGGGGTGAGAAGAAGATGGGCTCCAGGCCGGATATTCATTACCAGCACCCTGTTTACATTTCCTGAGGCAAGAGACAAACAGGCTCCAGACTACATATTTATGACCCGACTCCTGTCTATATTTCGAGATCGGCACTTCGATATAAGAAACAACAACAGGAATAGGGTAGATAATAGGACATTGGGCACTCTTATGGCAGGGACAGAGAGGGGCTAAACCCTGTTAAAAGATCAAGAGGTCATACATTTCCTGTCCTTGGGGCAAGGGAGACGTCGTACATGTGCAGGAAGGCTCCTTGGGGGTCAAAGAGGAGGGGGCACCACCCTGTAATATGTGATGCTAAGGCCTCTATAATCCATTTTTACTGTGCTCCTCCTCATTAGGGAGGACTCCCACACTCTTCCTCTCCGGGTGTGCATCTCTGCCTTGCTTCTATCTTAACTGTTTCTCTGTGTGCTCTCCCACTTGTTGTTGTGCTGTGTCTCTAATAATAAACTTTGTACCTGTTTCTACAGTTTTGCCTCCGTGAGAAATGCATTTTCCACTGGGGGCAAGAGCCCAGGGAGTGTGGTGGCTAGGATTCCTGGTTTTCATCCAGGCTACCCAGGTTCCATTCCTGGGCAGGGGATTAAGATCTTGCTTCATGCCACCACTCACTGCTGTCTTTCTGAGATCAGTCTTGGCAGTTACACTTCTGCATCATCGAGGTCAGAGTCTGTCCAGAGCCTGCTGAGATACAAAGGGAAGGACTGGACTCTACCCCTTGAGGGAAGGGTGGCACAGTCACACTGCGAAAGGGCAAAGGGGATGCGAGACATTGCTGCAGCCTTCTTTGGAAACGCAATCTACAACCAGGACCCCACATTGACTCTCCCCGGGGATGGCCTCTAACTAATAAACATCCAGGATAAGGAATGTGGCAGCGTCTCACCAAGTCCTGAGCAGAGTAGAAATGCCTTTGGAATCATCGAATAAATGTTTGGACCATGCTGTGCTTGTCTAACTTTTTTTTCCTCATAAAGAAAAATGATTTTTGCAATGATTTTTGTCTTGGTAAGCATTTTTACCTAGGATTGTGCTCCAAAATTTACTGGCAATTTTACTGTTGCTTACTCCTCCCTAATAGGAGTTCGGTGAAATCTCCACGGAACACGTTCACATGTTATGTGAAATAAAAATTATGCAATTAGACATTGATTCTCCCAGACTGAAGGTTTCAGGGGACTTAAAGATAGAGATGGGCACACAAGAAATAAAACGACTTATTACAACTAGTAACTTCTAACAACCACCCCCATCTCCCCTCAAGAAAGCTCAAAGATGTACAGGAATAAATCCTTTTATTTTCCATATACAGTGACGAGAGGCAAGGATGATAGCTCTGCAAGCCAGCAGGATGGAGGCAAGATTCCCCATCAGTGAGGTGGCAAGGCCTTGGAGAGGGGGTCTGTCCCCTTGGATGGGGTGCTAGGCAAACACACCCACATCCCTGCTCCACTACTTTAGTTATTGACAGAATACAGCTTTCTTTACCAAAGAGGTAACAACAGATGCCCTTGAACCTGGAGATTTGGGACCCATGGGATGGGTACCACGCAGTATTACTTTAAAGGGTCTGCGTTTGCTCTTCGATGTAGGAGTCAAGCAAATCCTTTGGTAAATGGTTTAGATGGGTTTTCTACAAAGAAGGATAATTCTCTTGCGTGTCAATCTGAGTAAACCATCTAAAGAATTGTTGGCATCGGGGAACATTTTAGCCTTACAGAAAAGGCATAAAGTCTACAGATAACTTATGATCTGATATATTTCTTCTTGTGCCAATGAATTAAGCTTAAGGAACAACAAACTGAAAGTGCTGTAGGCATTGAATTCTCTGTGGCCAGACCTAGAGACAGCAGAAAGAGCTTTACATATTAGGTTTACAAATGCAGCTGGATGGGTACTGACTGGTAGGTTGGGGATAGGCCAAGCGGCTCATCCAGAGACTTGGATGCAAACCCAAATCCACCATAATTCAAGGAGAGTTGGGCACCAGCCATGAGTCAGGCCTCTTAGATTAATATAGACACACCCAGAGGCTGCTGGTTGTTTTTCCTGGAGAGGGTGTGGATTATACTGTGAGAGGGTTTAAGTGGGATTCTGTGGGTCAGTGGCCTCTCTTCCAGCAAACACATGTGACTGCATTATAAATATCCAAGCACATTCTTGTCAAACCTCAGTCATCATAAAAAAAAAAAATCCTTAAATAAAAATTGAAAAAAAAGTTTTAATTAGGTTAAATTTCCATATCTACAAGAGTTCTACCTCCTAGTGAAGAAATAACTTTCTTCTGCATAAAAATTTTCAATTTGAGGGACTTCCCCTGTGGTCTACAGGCTAAGACTTCATGCTCTCAATGCAGGGGGCCTGGGTACTATCCCTGGTCAGGGAACTAGATCCCACATGCTGCAACTAAAGATCCCATGTGACATGACGAAAATCAAAGATCCCGTGTGTGCTGCAACTAAGACCTGGCACAGCCAAATAAATAAATATTTTTAAAAAATTATTTAAAAAAATTTGCAATTTGAGTGTCAATGTGGTCATTTTTGGTCTCTCTCCCTCTCTCGATCCTTCTTTCTCTGTTGTCTCTGGTGAAAATGGGCCACAGAAGCATGTTAATGGGAAAGGAGAGGCAGAGCGGAAGCAGAGGGGAAGAGCCTTTTTGGGGGTCACTCCTCAGAGCCGAGCTCTGAGGGCTCCACACTCACAGGTGAGGGGGATGTGAACATGCAGATAAAGTCCAAACCCAAGGCCCCCAGGGTCCAGTGCACAGACAGTGAGCCCCAAACTTGGGCTTGTCCACTCACCTGTTCACATGTGGCTCAGGTAGTGCTGGAGCTAAGTTTTGGGCCCAGGGAACTGGTTTTCTCCCCTTGCCCCTGTCTGCTCTCCCTCCACCACATTGTAGAGCACATCGCTTATTCATCTGAAATTAGAGAAGTCCTGCCCAGAGAGAGACAGACAAACATAGTTCTTACCCCGCTAAGGGCAATTAGGGAAAAGAAGAACCTTGGATAAACTCTGAAAACCCTCACTCATGCCCACTCCCACCTCCCACCCCATTTATACCTTGGTGCAGAGCATCCTCTGGAGTAGAAATCCCTCCTTCCCTCCAAAGGAGGCAAATTGCTGGACTCATAGGCCTGATTTGCCCTGGCTAGGCACCGAATGGTGACTCAGAGTCAACTCTCTTCAATAATAAATGGAGAGTCACCCACAGAGGAAAACAAAAAAAGGCAAGCAAGAAAAAAAAAAAAAAGAAAGAAAGAAAAGAGAAGTGAAGATGAGTACTGTATAAGGGAGAGGACACAGTCCCTAGCGGGAATATCAAGATGCATCAAAACCCCAAAACAGGGACTTCCCTGGCCGTCCAGTGTTAAAGACTCCAAGCTTCCACTGCAGGGGGCATGGGTTCGATCCCTTGTCGGGGAACTAGGATCCTGCAAGCCACAAGGTCAAAAAAATAAAATAAGAAGACCCCAAAACAACCCACAGGGGATTTCAAGAAAAAGTACACTGCCGACTCCCTTCCTCCCCTGCTCCCAGCAGTGGGTGTGGCCACCTGGAGAAAAAGCGCTTCAAATTCTCTCTTCAAATGTCCGTGGAGGTCTTTAAAATACAGACTTGGAAAACAAAAACAAAACCCAAAGCCATAAAACTCTGGGGCTAACTTTTAATTTTCAACCTCTTCCTTTCCTTTCCAACAAATAAAATTTCTTACAGGTTGTTTTAGTTTCTTGGAGCTGCCTTCAGAAAAACTCGCAAAGCAGGTGACGTAAAAAATAGAAATTTACGCTCTCAGTTCTGGAGTCCGGAAGTCTGAAATCAAGGTATGGGCAGTGCCACCCTCCCTCCAGAGGCTCTAGGGGAACATCCTTCCTGCCTCTTCCAGCTTCCTGTGTTCCCAGGTGTCCCTTAGTTTGGGGCTGCATCACTCCAATCTCGGCCTCTGTTCTCTCGTAGCCTTCTCTGTGTCTGTGACTCTCTTCCGTCCCTTCCAAGGATACCAGTCATTGGATTTCATCCCGCCCGAATCCAGGATGATCCCATCTTAAGATCTTTAACTTAATCACACCTGAAAAGATCCTTTTCCCAAATAACTCACATTCACACTTTCTGGGGGGTAGGATCTGGGCATATGTTTTGGGGGAAACATCGTTCAACCCACTACTTAGATATATGAAATATACTCTAAAACTTGGTCAGATGAAATACAGAGTGGATTTTTGTCAAACTCTTCAAATACAGAGAAATATATTTTAAGAGTAATTTCCAAGTGCTACTATTTGGCTGAGATTTTGATCTTAAACTTTTATTTCCTGGTCTGTTTGGTTTAAACAAGGGTTGACGACTACAGTCACACTTTCCAGTCAGACCGAGGAGTCCAGGGGGCTGGGCTGGGGTGAGTGTCCAAGTCAGAATGGGTGTCCCCATTCCTCTTGTCGGGACATCTCCTGGAAAGTCTGCAAAACCCTGCCTTGCAAATCAATCCCCTTTTCACCCCTTTTCACTTGATATGCCAAGTCAGGTTGCTGTTCTCTGATGGGCCAACCATCAATCCCCATTGTGTTATAAATCATCTGCACTTAACCCTCCAGAACTCCACCACCAGCCTTACCCATGCCGACTGACACCCATGCTGCTCTGAGGTGCAACCTGACAGGAGCAGATTTGGGGAACGTGATCTTTTCAGAAATCAAGGCCAATGTTCCCTTGGAGATGACGGTCCTTTTCCTGAGTAACTGCAGCATAAAATGTTTTGTTTATTGTTTTTCCAGATAGTGATTCTCAGAGCGCATCTTATTAGTGGCTGGTTAAGGTCTTATTTCTTGATTAAGCCAACTCATTAACTCATTTTTTACCTCTGTTGTGAGCAGTGACCTACATCTCTCCAATCGCAGCTTGGGGTGTGTGGGGTGCCAGGCATGAGCTGGAGGCTTTTAACACAGAAATAAACTTCACTGTTGTGGATGCCTGGGGAAATTTTGGTTTAGTTTTTCCTTTTAAAATCTGAGGCTTTCGACAGAAATAAACCTCACTGACTCTGCATGCCTGCTGCTTGGATGAAAAAATTTTGGTTCAGCTCCATGTTTTAAAATCTAATACTTGTGAGCCGCCGTCTCTCTATCCACCACTCTTTAGTGAAGACCTACTTTGTGCCAGGCATTGTGCTAGGTATATGATGCTGCCTTGAGACATCTACCATTTAATTAAGGAGAGGAGACAGACAATGGAAGATGTGGCAACGACATAAGGAAGATAAATCACATGTCAGGGTAAGGTAGGGCAGCGTAAGGCGAAATCCCCAAAAGAGTGGTGAACAAAGGCATCATACTTTCCATTGTGCAATGATGGCGCTGTGATGGTTTCAAGCAAGCATCCGAGGGCTAGCTGACCTCTGGTTGCAACATTAAAATTGCCTCCAGAAACCAGATCAGAGGCCATGTTCATTGCTTCAGTCAGACGATGATGAAATTGGACTCAGCCCAGTAAAAAAACTTAGAAACAACTAAAGAAGTAAGGGATGATGATTTTGTGGATATGTTAACCAAGTTTTGTTCATTTGACATTTTCTATGAGCACAGACCTCATAGGATCAATCAGCTGATATTTATTGAGGATCGGAATGCAGGACAAAGGGATGCCTGCTTTAATCGAAGTAAGGGTATTGCTGAGCTGATAAGTCCCGCACCCACTAGAGCTGGAGGACTTCTCAGGAAGGATTTAATTAAGGATAAGTATGCCCATTTGGAAGAGTCGGGTCTGGGGAGGTAGGGAAAGCAGGGGTTAAAGCTGAGAGAAAGAAGAGAACTGGGAAGATTCTGAGATGCCGTAGAGGACTCAGATGTGATTGGAGGCCTTTAATCTAAACCAATGTTTCCCAAAACGTGTTCCTTGAATCTTTGAAATGCTAGTGCTGAGAGATACCCTGAAAAAGGAAAAAAAGAAAAAGAAAAAGGATCTCGGTCTACTAAGTAAGCCTGCAGAGTCATAAGAAATTTCAACTTCTAGAGGCAGAGTTAGTAAGACCAAATTCTGACTTTTCCCATGAAATCCAAAGACTCAAAAAGAACAAGCTAAAATGTAAAACTAAAATCATTTCCAGGTTGCAGTTCAAATGGCCACTCTACAGAGATGTGAAACTGCACAATTCTTAAAATAAGGATGAAATATTTAAGGGTGCTTTGTGGGCCATGGCTCAGGTGAAGGCTGTGAGGAGACTGGTGCAGGGACTGTAGGTGTCCAGAGATGCCCTCCTACACCCAGTGCCTCGAGCCTGCTTCCTCCTCCTGGTGGCTGCCTGACCAGCAACCAGGGCTGCTTCAGGGGTGCAGGACCCTGTCCCCGTACAAATTCTAGTTACTAAATTTATTTTAAGACTTCTAAGGCTTCCCTGGTGGCACGTGGTTAAGAATCTGCCTGCCAATGCAGGGGACACGGGTTCGAGCCCTGGTCGGGGAAGTTCCCACATGCCGCGGAGTAACTAAGCCTGTGCGCCACAACTACTGAAGCCCGCGAGCCGCAACTACAGAAGCCCGCGTGTCTAGAGCCTGTCTTCTGCAACAAGAGAAACCAATGCAATGAGAAGCCCGCACACCACAACGAAGAGTAGCCCCCGCTTGCCGCAACTAGAGAAAGCCCGCGTGCAGCAATGAAGACCCAATGCAGCCAAAAACAATAATAAATAAATAAAATAAATTAATTAAAAAAAAAAAAGACTCCTAGCCTCGTGTGAGGTCAAGTGCTTTATGGAGGCTCCAGAGTGATGGGCAGGGAAGCAGCACCTTTGATTTGTTTATCCCCCTCAGGGCATGTGACTGTTCCACACTATCCAGGCACTGTCTCTTTTTGTTTTGGTCTAGGGACCATCTCTGTTTTCTAATTGCCAAGTATACTCTTCCCAGCTAACCTCAAATCTCCCACCATGAGCTGAGGTGGCAAACACACCTCCATGGTTTCTGAGAACATTACTGTGTGACAACACAACTGTTCAAAAGGGTGACCCAGAGACATAGCAAAAAGTTTAGGTTAGATTTCATATTCACTTATTTCATGAATATTTCTGTGCCAAACTCACTAGGTGTTTTCATCTTCTTACATTCTTTGCTTAGAACATACACACTTTCAATAAGAGTTGTTGTTAAAGTTTCTGAATGGGTGTGCTTCAGTTATCTGAGCAATTTTACATTTTTGAATATTTTTTGAGTATCCCCTACATCGACAGCTATGTTAGCAATTCTACGACATGCTTTGAATGTGATGTCTTATCTCAGTCACTGCCTGTTACTACAGATTAATCGATCTGTATGAGTCCATTTTAATTAGGCCCTCTCTCGTCTAGGGAAGAGTACATACAGTAGGAATAAGTAAATAAGATTCTGAATGCTACACATTTAAGTGTGAATATCCTGCTTGATGTTTAGCTCACCACTAAGTCATTGAGAGGTGATAATGAAACTGGTTCTAGAAGTTGGGAAGTGTCGAAACCATGGAGATGAAAGATGTAATGAGAAACACAGGTGTATTGCTTAGAGACCGCCTAACACATCTAGTTGCCAACCTAAGGGGCTAAATTTAGATGCGGGAACAAAGCACACGTGTTAAAGGAAGCTTGTTCCTTCTCTTGATCCGTGGGATAGAACAGGCCACCTGGATATGAAACAACCAGAATTGCAAGTGAAGGTTCGTTAGCAGGGTGTTCTGGTCTCCAACTACTATGTTATCTTGGGACCTCCCCTCTCTGGGCCTCAGTTTACTCATCTGTAAATTGAGGGGTGTCCCAGCTTTGCTAAGCCTAAGAACACTCAGAACCCAGAAAATCTCTTTGTTCATAGGAGAATTGTTCTTGGAAGACAAATCACTAAAAGGCTGAAAGTCACAGCCGTTCTGGCTGCAGGGTGGTGGGGCAGGCGCTTTCCCCTCCCACTTCCCATCCCTGTGCCCCCAGTGCAGGAAGAACAGCCAGTCCCTAAGAAAGCACAGCTTTGCTTCTCCAAATCCCCACACTGCACGTTGCTCCAATCTCTATCGCTTGTGGCAAGCCGCCCCAAAGTGCATGCGTCATGCAGGGCCATGATGCCGTTCACAGGTCCTACGGGGCAGGATTCACTCTGGGCTAGCCTAGCACTTCCTGTGCTTTGCGTGGTGTCAACAGGATTATTCAGTGGTACCTTGGCTGGTAGGTTGGCTGGTCTGGAGGATCCAAAATCCCTTCCCTCACACGTCTGTGCCTCAATGGGGATGGCGGAGGCTGGGATCTGGCAGCGTTGTCACCGCTGTGCACATGGTCTCTCCAGCACCGCATTCTCGCACACTTGGACATCTTATATGAGGGCGCCCTTCTGGGGGCTCGTATCCCAGGATGTCACATCCTTCTCCCTAATTCAATCTACATGCTTCAGGCTTCGTACACAGCTGAAACATACCCAGTGAAAACAGAGTAGAGACAGGTCCTGTGATGTAATAAAAGGTACATATTTGGTCTCTGTCCCTGGTGCCTAGCATACAGCTCCTGAAATCTTTGGAATCTCTGGAGTGATGAGTGTCTCTTATTGCTAATGAGATAACTTTGGGGGCTGGGGGTCCTTCCTGGGTGGCCTCAGGGTAGGGGCTGGTCTCCAGAAAGACCCAGGTGGAACATTCAGCCCCATCCCTCAACTTCCAGGGAGGGGAGAGGGGCTATAGATTGAGCTCAAGCACCAAAACCTATGATTTAATCAACGATGCTTACATAGTGGAATGTCCATAGAAACCTCTCACTGATGGGGTTTGGGGAGCTTCTGGGGTGGTGAAGGGAGGTGCTGGGAGGGTGGTGCACCCAGAGAGGACATGGAAGCTCCCACTTCCTATTCTCTCTCACTGCCCTGTGCATCTCTTCCATCTGGCTCTTCCTGAATTATATCCTTTATAATAAACCAGTAATAGGTAACTAAACAGTTTCCTGAGTTCTGTGGGTCATTCTGGCAAAGTATCAAACCAGAGGAGGGGGTCATGGGAACCCCATGAATTTACAGCAGGGTGATCAGAAGTACAGGAGACAACCTGGTGTCAGAAGTGAGGGCAGTCTTGCTAGATTGAGCCCTTAACCTACGGGGTCCGTGCTATCTCCAGGACACCTGGCTGGTGTCAGAGAATTGGAGAATCGATGTTGGAAAAGACCCTATGCATTTGGTGCCAGAAGCATTGTGAGGGAAGTGCTCGTTTGAGTCCCACAGCCTTCCTCAGCCTGGAGGTGAGTGAGTGGACAGGCAGTGCTCCTCAAAGAATTTGAGTGGACGCATGACCTCTGCTGTCAGCCCGTCCCCTCCTCTGTGGGCCCCCCATTCACCTTCTCTATTACCCAGCCCAGGGTCCCTCAAACTATCATGTGTGCACAGATCACCTGGGGATCTTGTTAAAATGGAGGTTTTGACCGCAGGTCAGGGCTCAGGCCTGAAACTCTGCCTTGCTAGCCAGTTCCCAGGAGATGTCACTTCAAGTGTTAAGGCCCTGGCCCTTCTGTCCTCACAGATGTTTCTGATGTCGAATCTCAGCTGCTGAAGCCTCTTGCTTCCTTCCCAGACCCCAATTTACACAGAACACTTTCAGCTCCTGCCCTTCTCTGCTACCATCTCACAGAGGCAAAGCGATGTTGGGTGTAAAAGCCATGCACCAGAATTTATTTTCATCAGTGAGAACACACTTCAGTATATGTACGAATAAAAGTGTGGGGACAGTGCAGGTTTTGTGCACAGCAGTGCTGAGCATGGACAGGATTTCTGCAGCATCATGGAGCAGAGATGGAGGCATTGCAAATGTGGTGGCTTGGGAGCAGGGCAGGAGGGATTCCCCCAAACTTCAGACGTGTCCCCCAAACTAGAGTCAGTCACAGCCTCCTTGCTCTGGGCCAGCCATAAAAAGCTTCATAGAGAATAGGGGTGCAACATTGATGCAGAGGTTGCTCTGTCACGTGGGCTGTGAGGCTGGAGAAGTTGCCTGGAACCTCTGCAAGCCTCGATTTTTCACTGGTCAAGCGTGGCTGCTGATCTCTGCCCAGCAGGCTTGGAAGGGCATCCAAATGAAGGAAAGGGCCTTTGTGATGAAAGTTTTTAAAGGATTATCATTGAAAATGCTGAAAGTACCAATATCAGGGGTGAGTCCAAAGGGAGGTGGAGACCTTGGAAGCAGCAGAAGGGACGTGGCGAGGAGGTGGCATCAGTAGCGACACAGGACTACCAAGAGGAGACAAGAGTGTCTGAGCAGAGGTGATAGTGCACAGAAGGATGTGATCACCCTTCCTGGCCCATGAATGAATGAAGGATAGCGGAAGCAACCATCTCTTAGAGATGGCCTCCAGGCTTGGGACACTGTCGAGTAAAACCGAGCTACATCATGGAAGTCTAGGGGATGGGAACATGCCAGCCCAAATGTATCATTTGGCATAAGGATTGTTTTGAGTTTGAGGCAAATAAGAATCAACAGGTACAGAAAGATGCCTTCCCAGAGCTTCCCTTATCTGACTAAAAGCAGAAATGGGAGTGACATAAATCCCCTCTCCTGGGAAAGTTTTATGACCGTGAAGAAGATGGGAAGCTGGCACCAAGATGGGCCTTCACAGACAAATCTTACTACACAAATGCCCCCCTTATATTGACCTTCCCACAGTTCAACCACTTTTCCTTTGTCTTGTCACGTCTCTACAAATCTATTGTTCTTCTGTTAAGATGCTATATAAGCCCCCAAGTTGTAACTACCTCTTTGAGTAACTCATCTCTGAGTTCGTCCCGCATGAGGGCAGGCTGCATGAAATTATAAACTCTGCTTGTTTTCTTCTTGTTGATTTGTTTTTTGCCAGTCTAATTTGTAGGGCTCCAGCCAAGGAACCTAAGATGAGTAGAGGAAAAAATGTTTTCCTTCCCTATGGAAGGACTTGGGAAGCGTTTTTCTTGCCCCATGCGAACAAAGGTGATTTAGTTATTCATTAATAGAGCAGTGGGGAGATGGCAGTGGAGGGCACAGGAAGGAATAGGATCCATGCAGAGGACAGATTACCTACAGCCATGTGTCCATCATGAGTCGAGGAACCTGGAATCACAGAGGAGGCCTTGAAGGGAGGGTAGCAATTCTGGAGGGGAGTTTGGGTGTGAATAAAGGGGGCTGTAGAATAGAAAGCCTTCAAGTACAGCTGAGGTTAGATTTGGCTCAGGTGGTAGCTCTCAGCTCCAGGCAGGGTGCTGCTGGCATCCTCTCTACCTTGCTCACTGCTGCATCTGCAGGACCGGTACACACTCCAGGGTTAGTCTTGAATGAAAGAAGAATGAGTTACTCCAGAAATGCCTGTTTTGTGAAGACTCACTGAAGCAGGGGGAGAAAGATTTGCCCTTAGAGTGACATTTGGATGGAATCTCATATGTATTCATAAGCACATTTGAATTCTGGAAACTACTAAATTGGTTGCAGATCTCAGCTTTCAGTATGTGAATGCTGGGAATCCCAGCTTTGTTCATTTATTGTTTTATTACTCTTGCAAGCTTCTGAAAATGAAGAGCTCCCACTCTGCCATATTTCAGATCATGATTCAAAGAAAAATTATTTGCAGCCAACAAAGAAAAACAATGAAGCTCCAAGTAGCATTCTCTGAGAAGCAATTTAACTGATTGTCATCACTGATTTAGGTGACACCTGGTTTACCGCAGGTTGATGCAGAAGTGCCCTCATGTAACAGTCCAAAGGTGATTAGGCCTCAAAGGCAGCCTGGGTGTGAGGTCAAGTTCAAGCTGCTTGTGTGGGGTTGGGATGGAGGGGTGCTCTATCAGGATCATAACAAGGCAGTCCAGAGGGGGGAATGTTGATGTTCACACTTCTCTATTGATTTCCTTCATGTCTCAGTGACAGGTTCTGTTTGCCCATGCTGGCCACAACTGCATTCTGGCCCCATGGGCTCTTCGGAATATTTGTCACTGCACACAAAGAGGCTGCATCTCTGTTCTCTCCCCTTGGACCTGGGGAGCTCTGCAATTGCTGCGGGAATGGCCTGTGTGGTTGATGAGGCTGTGTTAGAAGACATGACATGGCTTCTTCCTGAGCCTCTCTCAGGATCCCTGCCTTGGGCCACTGTTGTTGGGGATCTGGTTCCACTGGAGTGGCTGTGGAGCAGAGATACACAGTCCCCAGCAAGCCTGCCCACACCGCAGGTTTATGAGCTAAATAAATGCTGGTGTTCTTTTAAGTCTCTGAGTTTTGAGGAGGTTTGATATACAGCTACAGGGAACCGGAAGCATCTCTATGGATCTTCTCAGACGTTCTCATTTCAGGATATCTTATAGGCCGGGAGTGGGAGAGAAAGAGGAGGTACTCCCTCCCATTCGTCCCCATCATTGACCTCAGTGTGTCTGGTTTCCACAACCCTCTAGAATTCCTTAGCAGGTCCCTAGGGCTTCGGTCATTTTGTTTTTATATTTTTAAGGCTCTTTGTATATATGTTTGTTTGCTTGTTCCCTAATGCATGAAAATATAAATGACATCCAGAAATCGAAAGAGAGGGAGACCAGTCAAGTCTCCTCATCCATCTGTATCCGTCAGGGTCTTGGCAGGACACACTCGAGGTCATTTGTCTGAAAAGAGGAGATACATATCTCTAAGATGAAGAGACTCTTTGCAGAGTTGGGTAAAAATCCAACAAGGGGTGTGAGGCACAGGGGACTAGTGAGAGTTAGCCCCCAGGCCTGAAGGGCAGAAAGAATGTGCTGCTGATGTCAGAGCCTGGCGAGGACTTGGAATTGTGTCAAGGGGCCACACAGAGCATATCCGGTTTCTGACTGGAGGGAGGCAGAAAAAGGCGAGAACAAGAACCTGATTTCTCTCTCTTCCCGTCCCCAGCCTCTCATTGGCTGAGCCCAGCTGGAAACCAGGAGGTGAAGGAGCCCAGGTGATGTCGTATTTGGGGTCAACTTCCCTGGATGAACAAAGCTGAGAGTGAGTCTGGGAGCTAACCAAGAATGCAGCCTTCCTGCCTCCACTGCACTGCTGGTTCAGGGCTCAAATAGTCAGGGAGATGTTCCCAAGGTCAGGGTTTACATTTGCTTAGGTTTTGAACAAAAGGGAGTTTTTGAGATAACAACCATGAGAGCCTCATAACGTCCCTAAGTAATGAATAACATCTAGTTCGAATGAAAAGTTTACTTCAAATGAATACCAGAAAAGAATTTCTTGTAGTAAAATTCTTCAAAGCCTGATCTTCTAATGAGCTCTAATTTTTACCAAATTCTTAAAAATCAATTTTTACCCTATTTAACTTTGTTGTAGGGAGAATTGAGATGGGCTTCAAGATTCCTGGCCCCTGGTGGACACCACCTCCTCTCAGTTATTCAGTCAAACACTAACCTAAGTCTTTGTAAGAAGGAATTTTGCCATTGTAATTAAGGTCCCCATCAGTTGATCTTAAAAAGATCATCCTTGGCGGGCCTGACCTAGTCAGGCAAGCCCTTGAAAAGGACTAGATTGAAAAGGGATTCAATGTGAGGTGGATTCTCAATATAATGCACCTTTGGGAAAAGCTTAGTAAGCTCACAGGTGCCCCATTTATCTGAACTGTTACAAATTTTGAACCATCATTAAATTTCACAGACATTGTAATTTATCTAAATAACATGTTGCAAGCATTTGAAACAACCAATCACATAATAAAAGGTCTTTGCAAATTAAAAAAATAAAGAAAGACAGATTCTCCATTGCTGGCTGAGTGGCTCTGGCTGACAACAGTGAGGAAATGGTGACCTCAGTTCTACAACCACAAGGAACTGAAATCTGCCACGACTACATGAACTTGGAAGGGGACTCTGAGCTCCAGATGAGAGTGCTGCAGCTAGCCGACACATTGATGTTAGTCTTGTGGGACCCTGAGCAGATAACCCAGTCATGCTGTGCTGGACCATGACCTACAGAACTGTGAACTGATAAATGGGTGTTGTTCTAAGTCACAAATTTATGGTAATTTGTTACATGGCAATAGACAACTAATACAAACTCCATGAATGTGAACCCCCCTCATAGATATTATCCCGTCTTCCCAATGTTTCCTCTCTGTTCCCCCACATACAGGTGCACTAGACCCAAGATGAACAGCTCACATCTTGTCCCAGCATCTTGCCTGCTTGGTGCCCTTTCCCTCCCAGGGTACCAAGCTGGGATGCTGTATTAAATGATCATCTCAATCCGAAGTTATCTCCCTGACAGTCTCCGGGTCAGGATTTCCAGTCAAAATTTTGCCCAAGCAACAAATGAATGCCACACGTGTGGAACTTCTGACTGTTGTCACTCTCAGGTATCTTGGAAGAAAACTGTCTAGAAAAAATGTAAAATTGTTTATTGCTTTTATTGATCTTACTATTTTAGACTCTGTAGTCAGAACTGGCTGTAGATTAAGCTACTTGAGCCAGACAGAGACTTTCAGTTGAGGTATCTATGCAAACTTGCATTTTGACACTGCAGTGAGCATCTGAGGAAAGCAATCTCTGTCTGGGACAACAGGTGCGGACCATGTGAACTCACACCCACATGAACTGAGGTTTAGTCATTCCGCCTTTTTCACTTCTCAAGGTATGGTTTGACCCACTTCGACCGAGAGTTAGAATTCAATATCATTTAGTGGTTTATACGCTTTTGTGTTTTTGCTCTGATGAAGGAGGAATGGCCAGTTAGTTCTATTATTAAATGTCATTACTATTAGTGACTAAAGAGAAAAGAGAAAATGGTAATAGTGATTTCTTACCTGGAAAGGAAATGGGTGCTTGGCCAGAGGGGACTATGAGGTATTTTTATTCTTTGTTCCATTTAAATTTTGTACTTTGTATAGGTGTTGCCTATCAAAAATAAATTAATAATTTAAAAAACGCATAATCTCAACTATTGTATAATTAAAATAATTCTGTTTGGTGCAAGAATTTGTTTATATCTAACACTTCCATAGAGTAGATAAATTAATTTACTGATTTAGAATCTATACTTTCAACAAAATGATCCTGATCTTTTCAACAAGAAGCTATATTTCTCAAAAATAAATGCTGAGTTTTAAAATTTTATTTATTTATTTTTGGCTGTGTTGGGTCTTCATTGCTGCGCGTGGGCTTTCTCTAGTTTCAGCGAGCGGGGGCTACTTTTCGTTGCGGTGCACCGGCTTCTCATTGCGGTGGCTTCTCTTTGTTGCGGAGCACAGGCTCTAGGCACGTGGGCTTCAGTAGTTGCGGCACGCGGACTCTGTAGTTGTGGCGCATGGGCTTAGTTGCTCCGTGGCATGTGGGATCTTTCCGGACCTGGGCTCGAACCCGTGTCCCCTGCATTGGCAGGCTGATTCGTAACAACTGCACCACCAGGGAAGCCCAAATGCTGTTTTTGTGTGTGTGTGTGACTTGAAAGATGTGTGATAACAGCTGCCTTGAAAATGATACCGATTACAATGGCTGACAATTAATATGGCACTTACTAGATTTGGGGCAATTTTCTAAGTACTTTTTCCTACGTTAGCTTATTGAATGTCATAGCAACCCCCTGAAGTGGTACTGTTGACATTCCCAGGTTACAGATGAAGAAACTGAAGTACTGAAATGTTAAGTAACAAGATAACACAGTTAGCAGGGCATCCAAAACCAGCCTGTGCGGCTCCACCAGCACTCAGCACATCCAAGTCTTGTGAGTCAAGAATATTTCAGCCACATATTCAATACGGTGGCCAACATGCAAACTGTAATGTGTGGTCGTCATCATGGTGTGTATAAAAGCCTGATTCTCAGAACTCATTTGGACACAGCAGGTTTGTGGTGATTCTCAATAGCCTACTTTTTGAATAAGCTGATTCTTATTTGGAGAATCTGTGGGCTACAATATAAAATCAATCTACTCTATAGTATAACCTCGCTAATTTGGACGTTGGATCTATGTTCTTCAGAGATCAAAAGATGAACATGGAAATGCCTGATGGAGACCAGGGTCTGGGGAGATGATCTAGAGCTAAGGAAATTACTACAGGAAGGTGGGATAGTTTTGATAAGGACACTCTTGGGTCCACTTCAATAAATGGATGATTGGTCAATAACCAATCTCTACTTCTTGTACCTGTCCAGTTCTTGTTGAAAGTTTGCATAAGAGATGCAGAATGTGTGGAAAAATGTGTATCAAATATGTGATTTGATAGAAATCTTAGGTTTTATGGTGGGAATAAGTGGCATTATTGTAAAAGGGGCATAATTGAATTTGAATTTTGCTCCAAATTGAATTTGACCATCTGAATTTTGCTTCCCCGGCCCCCACCTAGAGAGTTGTGTGTGCTGTTGTCACAATTTTACTTCTATTAAAGGATGCTATGAGAAAGAGTTGTGTGGAACCACAGGTACTTTCACGTTGTGAGGATGTTATCTATGACAGGGTTTCTAAAACTTGAGAGAGGTTAAGAATCACTTGGAGGGTTTTTAAACACAGACTGCTGGTCCCCACAAGAATTTCTGATTCAGATGTGAGGTGAGTTTGCCTTTCCAAGAAGTTCCCATATGATGCTGATGCTGTTGGTCAGGGGATCTCATGCAAGATGTTTCAGAAGTTAGAGTTGAAAAAACTTTGCTGCCCTCACAGGTCTGTCTTGCTTCCTCCTTATTAATAATGGGAACTATGCAACTGTACTCCTCTTTTCACTTTTACTGCCGGGAGCTAAATTTGTGGTTCAGCTTTCTTATCTGTGAAGGCCTCTGTAGTGACTCCTCAAAATTCATGTCCACTCAGAATCTACGAATGTGATATTATTTGGAAATAGAGTTTTTGCAGATATAATTAGTTAAGGATCTTAGGATGAAATCATCCTGAATTTAGGGTGGGCCCTAAATCCAATGAGTGGTGTCCTTATAAGAAGAGGACACAGAGAGACACAGAAGAAATGGCCATGTCAGGATGGAGACAGCTATTGGAAGTGATTCAGCCACAATCCAAGGAACTCCTGGAGCCATGAGAAGCTGGAAGAGGCAAGAAAGGATCCTTCCATGGAGTTTTTGAGAGAGCATTGCCCTTCTGATAGCATGTTTCAGACTTCTGGCCTCCAGAACTGTGAGAGAATTAATTTCTGTTGTTTTAACCACCTGGTTTGTAATCTCTCTCCCTCTCTGTCTTTCTTTATCTCTATCTATATATGTGTGCGCATTTGTGTTTGTGTGTGTATACTTTCAATGTATATATTTGGAGATGTCAATGAAAAATTAATCAATAGTCAATCAAAAAGAGAAGTAGAGAATGTCATTCAAGCCAACCTGAGAATTATAACCCGGGTGACAGTTTTTCAGAAATCTCTGAGGACTGTTCCACTTGTTAGAAGTTGAAAGCACAGTCATATACATTTTCAAGACAAAGGATCGTAAATCAAAATGACACACTGACACACTGACATTTCACATAAAGTTCACCAAAGGTACTTAGTCCAGATCTGCACATACGAAGTGAGCAGCAAGATGCCATGACCCCTTACAGAATTAGGAAAAGAAAAATTAATCTTTTAAAGGGTTACGTTGCTGGCATTAGAAGAATGAGAAAAAAAACCCCAACATTCATCTTTATGGTTGAGCAGGCATTCCCACCTTTGAGAAGGTCTGGTTACCATGTAACACAGATGCACACTGCACATTAGGGAGGGCCCAATATGCGCAGGGAATATGTTATGCTTAAATTTTCTTGCCCTGCCATAAAACATAACTTTTATTCCATCAGAGCCATTTCAGAGTAAGTTGAAGACAGCATGTTACTTCACTCCTAAATACTTCTGTGTTTTTAAAGAGTGACGGAGACATACCAAAAATGGCATCCACACCAAATCTGGAATGATTGAGCATCAGAATAATTAACAACAAAAACAGATTACAACTTACTGATGCAGTGGAATGCCTATTAAGAAATAAAATGGTATTTTAGAGAAAATACCAGAATCCACCTTAACCAAACAACCAAAGTTAACATTGCCAGAATTGGGACAAACTGATACCATGTGCCTCTTGATATAAGGTGTTGTGAAAGTATACTTTGATAGTATTCCTTCTAAAACCTAACTATGAGACAACATCAGACAAACCAGAATTGAGGGACATTCTACAAAACTAGTGTAATGAAAATGAATTGTAATTTAAATATTACAAGGTCATAAAAGACAAAGGCTGAGGAACTGTTCCAGATTAATAGAGATTAAAGAGATATGAAACAAAATGTATTGTATAATTATGGATTTGATCAAAGACCAGAAAAAAAAAGAGCCACAAAAAGAACATTATTGGGACAACTGACAAGAGTAGACAGTGTTCTGTGGATTAGATAATAGCATTGTGCCAAAGTTAAATTTCTTGGTTTTGATGATTGTGTTGTGGTTATGAAAGAGAGTGTTCTTGTTCTTAGGAAATTCTTACCACTTTAAAACTTTAATTGTAATATATATTTTCTTTTTTTTGGCCTTTTAAATTTTTTACGGCTTTTTATTTTTTCCTTTAATATTTTATTATAAACATTGAAAAGTATGATAATGTTATGGGCTGAACTGTGTCCCTCCAAAATTTATACCTTGGAGTCCTAACCTTCAGTACCTCACAGTGAGGCTATATTTGGAGGTAGGGTCTTTAAGGAGGTAATTAAGTTAAACTGAGGTCATTAGGGTGGGCTCTAATCCAATATGATTGGTGTCCCTAGGGAAAAGATGTGCAGACAAGCAGAGTGGGAACACCATGTGAAGATACAGGGAAAAGACTGTTGTCTATAAGCCAAGGAGAGAGGCCTCAGGAGAAACAAACCCTGCCCACAATTTGATCTCAGACTTCCAACCTCTAGGACTGGGAGAAATAAATTTCTGTTGCTTAAGCTGTCCAGTGTGTGGAACTTTGTTACAGCCGTCTTAGCTAACTAATACAGATTTATACAGTAGAATTTATCGAAGTCATAGAGTTTAAGTAATAATAATACTAATGATGATGATGATGATGATAATAATAAACAACCAACTTCCTCTGTTTACCACTCAAACTAAGAATTAAAACATTACCAAGGGAACCTTCAAGATGGCGGAGGAGTAAGATGTGGAGATCAACTTCCTCCCCACAAATACATCAGAAATACATCTACATGTGGAACAACTCCTACAGAACACCTACTGAACGCTGGGAGAAGACCTCAGACTTCCCAAAAGGCAAGAAACTACCCATGTACCTGGGTAGGGCAAAAGAAAAAGAAAAAACAGAGACAAAAGAATAGGGACAGGACCTGCACCTCTGGGAGGCAGCTGTGAAAGAGGAAAACTTTCCACACACTAGGAAGGCCCTTACTGGCGGAGATGACCGGTGGCAGGGGGGAAGCTTCAGAGCCACAGAGGAGAGTGTAGAAATAGGGGTGCGGAGGGCAAAGTGGAGAGATTCCTGCACAGAAGATCGGTGCCGACCAGCATTCACCAGCCCGAAAGGCTTGTCTGCTCACCTGCTGAGGTGGGCGGGGGCTGGGAGCTGAGGCTCGGGCTTCCGAGGTCAGATCCCAGGGAGAGGACTGGGGTTGGTGCGTGAACACAGCCTGAAGGGGACTAGTGCACCACAGCTAGCCAGGAGGGAGTCTGGGAAAAAGTCTGGACCTACTGAAGAGGCAAGAGACCATTGTATTAGGGTGTGCCAGGAGAGGAGATTCAGAACACCGCCTAAACAAGCTCCAGAGACGGGCGCAAGCTGCGGATATCGTCATGGACACCAGAGACGGGCATGAGACACTAAGGCTGCTGCTGCCGCCACCAAGAAGCCTGTGTGCAAGCACAGGTCACTATCCACACCGCCCCTCCTGGGAGCCTGTGCAGCCTGCCACTGCTAGGGTCCCATGATCCAGGGACAACTACCCCGGGAGAACGCACGGCGCGCCTCAGGCTGGTGCAACGTCACACTGGCCTCTGTCTTCACAGGCTCGCCCTGCACTCCGTACCCCTCCCTGCCCCCGGCCTGAGTGAGCCAGAGCCCCCTAATCAGCTGCTACTTTACCCCGCCCTGTCTGAGTGAAGAACAGATGCCCTCAGGTGACCTACACGCAGAAGCGAGGCCAAATCCAAAGCTGAACACCAGGAGCTGTGTGAACAAAGAAGGGAAAGGGAAATTACTCCCAGCAGCCTCAGGAGCGGCGGATTAAATCTCCACAATCAACTTGATTTACCCTGCATCCGTGGAATACCTGAATAGACAACAAATCCTCCCAAAATGGAGGTGGTGGACTTTGTGTGATTTTGTCTGTATAGTTTTGCTTTTACCATTTGTCCTAGGGTTCTGTCTGTCTTTTTTTGTTTGTTTTTTTGGATACTTTTTAGCACTTGTTATCACTGGTGGATTTGTTTTTTGGTTTGGTTGCTCTCTTCTTTCTTTCTTTCTTTCTTTTATTAATTTTTAATTTTCTTTATTCTTAATAATTTTTTATTTTTTATTTTTTAATAACTTTATTATTTTCTTTCTTTCTTTCTTTCTTTTATTCTCCCTTTCCTCCTGAGCTGTGTGGCTGACAGGGTCTTGGTGCTCTGGCCAGCTGTCAGGCCCATGCCTCGGAGGTGGGAGAGCCGAGTTCAGGATATTGGTCCACCAGAGACCTCCCGGCTCCATGTAATATCAAATGGTGAAAGCTCTCCCAAAGATCTCCATCTCAACGCTAAGACCCAGCTCCACTCAACAACCAGCAAGCTACAGTGCTGGACACCCTATGCCAAACAACTAGCAAGACAGGAACACAACCCCACACATTAGCAGAGAGGCTGCCTAAAATCATAATAAGTTCACAGACACCCCAAAACAAACCACCAGAAGCAGTCCTGCTCACAAGAAAGACAAGATCCATCCTCATCCCCCAGAACACAGGCACCAGTCCCCTCCATCAGGAAGCCTACACAACCCACTGAACCAACCTTAGCCACAGGGCGCAGACACCAAAAACAACGGGAAGTACAAACCTGCAGCCTGTGAAAAGGAGACCCCAAACACAGTAAGTTAAGCAAAATGAGAAGACAGAGAAACACACAGCAGATGAAGGAGCAAGGTAAAAACCCACCAGACAAAACAAATGAAGAGGAAATAGGCAGTCTACCTGAAAAAGAATTCAGAGTAATGATAGTAAAGATGATCCAAAATCTTGGAAATAGAATGGAGAAAATACAAGAAACGTTTAACAAAGACCTAGAAGAAGTAAAGAGCAAACAAACAGTGATGAACAACACAATAAATGAAATTGAAAATTCACTAGAAGAAATCAATAGCAGAAATACTGAGGCAGAAGAACGAATAAGTTACCTGGAAGATAAAATAGTGGAAATAACTACCACAGGGCAGAATAAAGAAAAAATAATGAAAAGAATTGAGAACAGTCTCAGAGACCTCTGGGACAACATTAAATGAACCAACAATTTGATTTATAGGGGTCCCAGAAGAAGAAGAGAAAAAGAAAGGGACTGAGAAAATATTTGACGAGATTATACTTGAAAACTTCCCTAATATGGGAAAGGAAATAGTCAATCAAGTCCAGGAAGCACAGAGAGTCCCATACCGGATAAATCCAAGGAGAAACATACCAAGACACATAGTAATCAAACTATCAAAAATTAAATGCAAAGAAAAAATATTAAAAGCAGCTAGGGAAAAACAACAAATAACATACACGGGAATCCCCATAAGGTTAACAGCTGATCTTACAGCAGAAACTCTGCAAGGTAGAAGGGAGTGGCAGGACATATTTAAAGTGATGAAAGGGAAAAACCTACAGCCAAGATTACTCTACCCAGCAAGGATTTCATTCAGATTCGACAGAGAAATTAAAACCTTTACAGACAAGCAAAAGCTAAGAGAATTCAGCACCACAAACCAGCTTTACAACAAATGCTAAAGGAATTTCTCTAGGCAGGGAACTTGAGAGAAGGAAAAGACCTACAAAAACAAACCCAAAACAATTAAGAAAATGGTAATAGGAACATACATATTGATAATTACCATAAATATAAATGGATTAAATGCTCCAACCAAAAGACATCGACTGGTTGAATGGATACAAAAACAAGACACGTATATATGCTGTCTACAAGAGACCCACTTCAGACCTACGGACACATACACACTGAAAGTGAGGGGATGGAATAAGATATTCCATGCAAATGGAAATTGAAACAAAGCTGGAGTAGCAATTCTCATATCAGACAATATAGACTTTAAAATAAAGACTATTACAAGAGACGAAGAAGGACACTACATAACGATCAAGGGATCAAACCATGAAGAAGATATAACAATTGTAAGTATTTATACACACACCATAGGAGCACCTCAATACATAAGGCAAAGGCTAACAGCCATAAAAGGGGAAATCGACAGTAACACAATCATAGTAGGGGACTTTAACACCCCACTTTCACCAATGGACAGATCATCCAAAATGAAAATAAATAAGGAAACACAAGCTTTAAATAATACATTAAACAAAATGGACTTAATTGATATTTATAGGACATTCCATCCAAAAACAACAGAATACACTTCTCAAGTGCTCATGGAACATTCTCCAGGATAGATCATATCTTGGGTCACTAATCAAGCCCTGGTAAATTTAAGAAAATTGAAATCGTATCAAGTATCTTTTCTGACCACATGCTATTAGACTAGATATCAATTACAGGAAAAAATCTGTAAAATATACAAACACATGGAGGCTAAACAATACACTACTAAATGACCAAGAGATCGCTGAAGATATCAAAGAGGAAATCAAAAATACCTAGAAACAAATGACAATGAAAACACGATGACAGAAAACCTATGGGATACAGCAAAAGCAGTTCTAAGAGGGAAGTTTATAGCAATACAAGCCAACCATAAGAAACAAGAAACATCTCAGATAAACAACCTAACCTTACACCTAAAGCAATTAGAGAAAGAAGAACAAAGAAACCCAAAGTTAGTGGAAGGAAAGAAATCATAGAGATCAAATCAGAAATAAATGAAAAAGAAATGGAGGAAACAATAACAAAGATCAATAAAACTAAAAGCTGGTTCTTTGAGA
Source organism: Balaenoptera musculus (assembly GCF_009873245.2). NCBI lineage: Eukaryota > Metazoa > Chordata > Mammalia > Artiodactyla > Balaenopteridae > Balaenoptera > Balaenoptera musculus. Next base: position 18,253,154 of record NC_045790.1, on the reverse strand, counting down.
AGATAAACAAAATTGATAAACCATTAGCCAGACTCATCATGAAAAAAAGGGAGAAGACTCAAATCAATAGAACTAGAAATGAAAAAGGAGAAGTAACAACTGACACTGCAGAAATACAAAGGAACATGAGAGATTAATACAAGCAACTATATGGCAATAAAATGGACAACCTGGAAGAAATGGACAAATTCTTAGAAAAGCACAACCTTCTGAAACTGAACCAGGAAGAAATAGAAAATATGAACAGACCAATCACAAGCACTGAAATTGAGACTGTGATTAAAAATCTTCCAACAAACAAAAGCCCAGGACCAGACCACTTCACAGGCAAATTATATCAAACATTTAGAGAAAAGCTAACACCTATCCTTCTCAAAATCTTCCAAAATATATCAGAGGGAGGAACACTCCCAAACTCATTTTACAAGGCCACCATCACCCTGATACCAAAACCAGACAAAGATGTCACAAAGAAAGAAAACTACAGGCCAATATCACTGATAAACAGAGATGCAAACATCCTCAGCAAAATACTAGTAAACAGAATCCAACAGCACAGAATACACCATGATCAAGTGGGGTTTATCCCAGGAATGCAAGGAGTCTTCAATATAGGCAAATCAATCAATGTGATACACTGTATTAACAAACTGAAGGAGAAAAACCATATGATCATCTCAATAGCTGCAGAAAAAGCTTTCACAAAATACAACACCCATTCATGATAAAAACCCTCCAGAAAGTAGGCTTGGAGGGAACTTACCTCAACATAATAAAGGCCATATATGACAAACCCACAGCCAACATTGCTCTGAATGGTGAAAAACTGAAACCATTTCCTCAAAAATCAGGAACAAGGCAAGGTTGTCCACTCTCACCACTATTATTCAACACAGTTTTGGAAATTTTAGCCACAGCAATCAGAGAAGAAAAAGAAATAAAAGGAATCCAAATCAGAAAAGAAGAAGTAAAACTGTTACTGTTTGCAGAGGACATGATACTATACATAGAGAATCCTAAAGATGCCACCAGAAAACTACTAGAGCTAATCAATGAATCTGGTAAAGTTGCAGGATACAAAATTAATGCACAGAAATCTCTTGTATTCCTATACACTAATGATGAAATATCTGAAAGAGAAATTAAGGAAACACTCCCATTTACCACTGCAACAAAAAGAACAAAATTCTTCGGAATAAACCTACCTAGGGAGGCAAAAGATCTGTATGTAGAAAACTATAAGACACTGATGAAAGAAATTAAAGATGATACAGACAGATGGAGAGATATATCATGTTCTTGGAGTGGAAGAATCAACATTGTGAAAATGACTATACTACCCAAAGCAATCTACAGATTCAATGCAATCTCTATCAAACTACCAATGGCATTTTTCACAGAACTAGAACAAAAATTTCACAATTTGTATGGAAATATAAAGGACACCGAATAGCCAAAGCTATCTTGAGGGGAAAAAAACGGAGCTGGAGGAATCAGGCTCCCGGACTTCAGACTATACAACAAAGATACAGTAATCAAGACACTATGGTGTTGGCACAAAAATAGAAATACAGATCAATGGAACAGGATAGAAAGCCCAGAGATAAACCCACACACATATGGTCACCTTATTTTTGATAAAGGAGGCAAGAATATACAATGGAGCAAAGACTGCATCTTCAATAAGTGGTTCTGGGAAAACTGGACAGCTACATGTAAAAGAATGAAATTAGAATACTCCCTAATACCAAACACAAAAATAAACTCAAAATGGATTAAAGACCTAAATGTAAGGCCAGACACTCTAAAACTCTTAGAGGAAAACATAGGCAGAACACTCTTTGACATAAATCACAGCAAGATTCTTTTTGACCCACCTCCCAGAGAAATGGAAATAAAAACAAAAATAAACAAATGGGACCTAATGAAACTTAAAAGCTTTTGCACAGCAAAGGAAAACATAAACAAGATGAAAAGACAACCCTCAGAATGGGAGAAAATATTTGCAAATGAAGCAACTGACAAAGGATTAATCTCCAAAATTTACAAGCAGCTCATGCAGCTCAATATCATAAAAAACAAACAACCCAATCCAGAAATGAGCAGAAGACCTAAATAGACATTTCTCCAAAGAAGATATACAGATTGCCAACAAAAACATGAAAGGATTCTCAACATCACTAATTATTAGAGAAATGCACATCAAAAGTACGTTGAGGTATCACCTCACACCAGTCAGAATGGCCATCATCAAAAAAATCTAGAAACAATAAATGCTGGAGAAGGTGTGGAGAAAAGGGAACCCTTATACACTGTTGGTGGGAATTTAAATTGATACAGCCATTATGGAGAACAGTAAGGAGCTTCCTTAAAAAACTAAAAATAGAACTACCATACGACCCAGCAATCCCACTACTGGGCATATACCCTGAGAAAACTATAATTCAAAAAGAGTCATGTACCAAAATGTTCATTGCAGCTCTGTTTACAATAGCCAGGACATGGAAGCAACCTAAATGTCCATCAACAGATGAATGGATAAAGAAGATGTGGCACATATGTACAGTGGAATATTACTTAGCCATAAAAAGGAACGAAACTGAGTTGTTTGTAGTGAGGTGGATGGACTTAGAGACTGTCATACAGAGTGAAGTAAGTCAGAAAGAGAAAAACAAATACCGTATGCAAACACATATATATGGAATCTAAAAAATAATAATAGTAATAAATGATTCTTCAGAACCTAGGGGCAGGACAGGAATAAAGACGCAGACATAGAGAAGGGGCTTGAGGACATTGGGAGCAGGAAGGGTAAGCTGGGATGAAGTGAGAGAGTGGCATGGACATATATACACTATCAAATGTAAAATAGATAGCTAGTGGGAAGCAGCCACATTGCACAGGGAGATCAGCTCAGTGCTTTGTGACCACCTAGAGGGGGTGGGATAGGGAAGGTGGGAGGGAGATGCAAGAGGGAGGATGTATGGGGATATATGTGTATGTATAGCTGATTCACTTTGTTATAAAGCAGAAACTAACGCATCATTGTAAGGCAATTTTACTCCAATAAAGATGTTTTAAAAAAAGAATTAAAAAATTACCAATCATCTAGAAACCCTATTGGCTCACCCTTAATGGAACCCCTCCAGAAATAACAACTATACCAACTTTCTTCTGTCATCAGCATATGTAGTGTGAAAAAAAAAATGCTGTGGCTTGAAATCTAAACAGCAAGCACAAAACTAACTTGAATAAAGGAAGGTCAGTATTGCCAGTGTGGATAAGAGTTTTCAGGAGAAGACAAGCCATAGAGAATTTCTGGGAAGTAACCTGGCTTTGCTTTTGGGTAAGGTCATGAGAGCACCTTGGGAAATAGGGACCTTAGCACATCTGGGGCATCTGCAGGGTTAAGATGTGGGTCAGGACCTGGATACCTGGCAAGAATATGGGCAGAGGAAGTGGGCTGCTCTGAATTTTGTTTTTCTAAGCTTACCATGGCTGATGTCCAACTCTTAGGCACATATCAAACAAAACACTTTGTGGGGTGAAATGAAAGTACCTAGACAGACATGGTGGGAATGTCAGAAGCATCATATCTCTGGTTCCAGCAAATCAAATGTACATAAGAATCTGCACCAAGTTCACCTGAGGGAGTTTTCAGGTTAAGAAGATAATAAAATAGCAGCAGGGATTTTGGTGATGATAACTCTCTTTCCTCTGGATCATGCTGGTCCAATGTGGACTGGTTGCTTTCTGTTTGGTGCTCTGCTGCTGTCCTTGGGCATCCCTTTCCATCACCTTGGGAGTCCCCTTGTCCATTGTGGCATCTCTTGTTTCCTGCATTCCATGTCTTTTTTTCCTGGTTGATATTCTCGTTTTCATTGAGCATATTCTTCAGCAGGTTATGGAGGAAGTGTGCATGGCACCTTGGGTATCTGAAAATATCATTATTCTGTCCTTATATTTGGTTGATAGTTTGGCTGGATATAGAAATCCAGGATGTCATTTTCATACAATTTTTTTTTCTTTTTTTTTAAACATCTTTATTGGAGTATAATTGCTTTACAATGGTGTGTTAGTTTCCACTTTATAACAAAGTGAATCAGTTATACATATACATATGTCCCCATATCTCTTCCCTCTTGCATCTCCTGCCCTCCCATCCTTCCTATTCCACCCCTCTAGGTGATCACAAAGCACCGAGCTGATCTCCCTGTGCTATGTGGTTGCTTCCCACTAGCTATCTATTTTACGTTTGGTAGTGTATATATGTCCATGCCACTCTCTCACTTTTCTAACACTTTTTCAATGGATTCTCTTGGACTTTCTAGTTAAATGATCACACATCAGTAAATAGGTGATTCTTTCCCTCTTTTTTCCTAACTCAGATCCTCTGATTTTCGTCTTCCACTGGCCAGGACCTGAAATATCTTGTGGAATGGAAATAATGACAGTAAGTGCTCCTGTCTTCCAGAATTTAATAGGAATTCTGATATTTCAACTTAAGGGTGTAATTTGCCAGATACATTTTTATCAGTAAATAAGGTTTTATCTAATCCAAGTCTATTGAGTCTTTTTTCCCCCCAAATCTCAGATATGGGTTGAATTTTATTTTATTATCACTAAGAGGGTCACCCTTCCCCCACATTTAGTCCTTTGATTTATTACCTTAATAGATTTCCTAATGTTAAAATAACTTTGCATTCTTAGGATACACTCTACTTGTTGGTGATATATTATTTTAGTACAGGCTGGATTTGATTTGATAATACTGTGAGGGCTGCAGAGTTGAGCACTGACAGTTAAAGGCTTCACAAATGTCACTTCTCACATTTTATTGACCAGAACTAGTCTCACGGCCACACCTAATGTCAAGAGAGCAGAAATAGAGAGCTTGTTATTATTGAACAATATGAAAGTCTGCCATTGGGGACCTTACCATTTATCATCCAAACTGGAACACTTTTTTTTTTTTTTTTTTTGCTGCGTCAGATCTTAGTTGCAGCATGCAGGATCTTTCCTTGCACCATGCGGGCTCTTTGTTGTGGTGTGAGGGCTTCTCTCCAGTTGTGGCGTGCAGGTTTTCTCTCTCTAGTTGTGGCGCACAGGCTCCAGAGTGCGTGGGCTCTCTAATTGAGGCACGCAGTCTCAGCAGTTGTGGCACTTGGGCTTAGTTGCCCCGTGGTATGTGGGATCTTAGTTTTCTGACCAGGGATTGAACCTGCGTCCCCTGCATTGAAAGGCGGATTCTTTACCACTGGACCACCAGGGAAGTCCCTGGAACACTTTTGAGAGTGAAAGGGGGAGCTATTAATAATTATGCTGAGGTGAAAAGTATGTTGGGTTTTTAATATTCATCTTTGTTAATTTTCTCCTGATTGTGTATGTACTGAGATGAATAGTTTCCCCCCAAATTCATGTCCACCTGGGACGTGTGACTATGATCTTATTTGGAAATAGAGTGTTTGCAGATGTAATCACGTTAAGACAAGGTCATACTGGAGTAGGGTGGGCACTAATCCAATGACTGGCATCCTTGTAAGAAGAGGGAAATTTGGACTCAGACACACACAGCAGAAAGACTGCCCCGTGAAGATGGAGGTAGAAAATGAAATTATTCTGCCATAAACCAAGGATCACCATGAATTTCCGGCCACCATCAAAAGCTGGAAGCGGAGGAAGGATTTCCCCCTAGAGCCCTTGGAGGTAGCTTGGCTTCAATAACCCCTCGATTTCAGACTTCTGGCCTTCAGAACTGTGAAAGAATACATTTCTGTTATTTAAATCACCCAGTTTGTTCAACCTTCTTATGGCAGTTATGGGAAACAAACACAGCAACAGAGACCTAGTGCTTAATGAAACCTCACAGACCATACAAGATGTTCAAGTGTGTTGGCACCCCTTTTGTCCAGGTCTTTAACCCTGGGGAGACAGGAGGCAAGCTGGGGGGAGTGTTTCCGACACGGGTGGCAGGATGAAGTGAGGGAAGGAAAAGGATTCTTCTCTGCACGTAAAGGGAAGGAGACAGCTGTTCTTGCTCCTTCTGAAAGGGTCTCTTTGGAAATATAATGGGCCTGAGTCCCTAATTCAACCATTTGATATATAAATAAAGTCTCCAGGGGCCAGACGGTCCTGTGTTTGTGTGTGTGTGTGTGTGTGTGTGTGTGTGTGTGTGTGTGTGTGTCTTGGCTTTTTAGACTTAGAGAGTTCTCCAAGTTCTGAGGCCCACTCTTCCTTGAAATGTCCATAACTAGGGAGAGAGCTGCTTCCCTTTTTGCCACCTTGGGGAGGTTGGGCTGTATTGTTTGGCCTTCTTGGGGAGACAAGAGAAGTTTTATTATTCTTCTGGATCTAAGAAATTAACTAGACAAAAGAATGAGAATTAGTAGCTACTATTAGTTAGTAGTTAGTATTAATTAGTAACTACTATTAGTAGAAATAGTAACTACTATTCCATCCTCCAGATGGAATTCTCATGGCATGTGAGGAATATCAGAAAGCAGGTCTTTTACAGGAGCACTGAGAAAACCGGGGAAGTTTTATTTCCCCACATAGTGTAAGCTGAGAGTGTCCTGGGAAAACTGGGACACATGGCCATCCTATCTGTCACAGGGTGCAAAGCAATAAAGCTAGAAATTAACTACACATATGTGTGCACATGCATACACACACACACACACACACACACTGAAGATATGGGAATTTTTTTTTAACATTTTTATTGGAGTATAATTGCTTTACAATGGTGTGTTAGTTTCTGCTTTATGACAAAGTGAATCAGCTATACATATACATATATCCCCATATCTGAAGATATGGGAATTTATAAAACACTCCAGTGGGAAAAAATGTGTCAAAGAGGAAAGCGAATCACTTTAGAAAACCTCACAATGAGAACCTGCAGAACAGTACTAATAACCTTCAATTATCATATTATAAACAATAATAGTAAACAAGAATAATCTAAGCAAAGTTTACTTTAAAAAACACCATCAACAAGAAGCAAAGCACCCTTACGAATAGAAGAAAACAGAATAGCAACTACTAGAAGATATTAGTAAATACTAAATTGATACATAAATCCAAGAGCTGCTACTTTTAGGGTCTCCCAACCACATACAAATAATACACAGATAGCCTAGAAAAAATGTAATGAAAAAGAACATGAAATCATCAAAGTTAGAAATGTAAAAGGGGTTATAACCAGATTAATAAGAGGCCAGATTAATAAGAGAATATCATATACATGTCCATGAATAAATTTGAAAAATCTTAATAAAACAAATGATTTTCTGGAAAAAATAAATGACCCAAACTGACTCAAGAAAGGAAATATCTGAATATATTAAGAACAGTGGAAAAGATTGAAGGAATTAATAAAGAGTTCTTCTAAAAACAAAAGTTTTGATTCCTAAATGATTTTACAAGTGCTCATTTGAAAATGAAAAGGAATAAATAATTTCATCATAGAAAAAGATTTTAAAAACTTACCCTAATTCATTAAGTATCATAAGATAGTTTCCCAACTCCAAAACCTAAAGATAATTTTAGTTAAGATTATCGTATTAATTATCTATTGCTGCCTAAAAAATTATCCCAAAACTTGGTGGCTTAAAACAGCCCATATTTTTTATCCCACTGTCTCTGTGAGTCAGGAGTCTGGCTCGGCTCAGCTGGGTCCTCTGAGGGGCTGCACTCACCTTGCTGGCTGGGGCTAGGGTCATCTCAAGGCTTGACAGGGGTTCGGTCTGCTTCGTGCTGGCTCACGTGGCTGTCAGCCTCAGGTCCTCTCTGGCAGACAAAAGAGACAACAGCTGTTGGCCTCTCCCAAGGGCAGGTCAAACATGGCTGTGGGCTTCCTGCAGAGAGGGAGGGAGAAAGTCGGGAGGACACCCAAGAGGGAAGCCAGAGTCTTTTTATATGCAACCAACAGAGACGATGCCATCGCTTCTGCCTATTTGTTCCTTAAGAGCATGAGCCCCAGATTCAGTCCCCATGGTGTGGGAAGAATTACACAAGGGTGTGAATACAGAGTGTGATCATCGGGGCATCCTGAAGGCTGCTGTCCACGAACTGGCTAAATTCTGACTACAAGGCCAGTAAATCAAACTTCTGTTACAGCAAAAAAATAGTCTGACATAACCAAACAGAATTTGTGCCGAGAATGGCGTAAAATGAAGAAATCTCTTCACATGGCACACTACTTCATTAAGTCAAACCAAATACATGTGATGAGATTCAACACTCGTCATAACTGTCAAAAATCTCCCCTGAGTAGCTAAGGGCCATCTACTGTGCCAGGTGCCCCTTCAGGGTCGATGCCTGTCTGACAAGGGAGTTTGATAAATCCTGCATCATCATGGGGCTGTGTAGGGCCGAGGCTTCCTGTTGGAAGGGAAACACAGGCTGGTGATGCACAGAGTCCCCTGGTCTCCACCATCTCACCGAGAGGTCACCCAGGCATCTGCTGAATGTAGATGGTTGTTCTAGAGCATAGCTTCCCCCTGTGGGGTTTCCTTCTTATAGGGTAAGTGCAAATGGAGTGACAGATGTTTACAGGAGTTGCTTGGAGATCTTGGGGTCAATGATGATAAGAGAAAAATATACACTCTGACTCAAGGTGAATTCCTGGTTGGGCAGGAAACAAACTAATTGAGGGATTAGACACTGCAGGATGGGCTTCAGATGATCTGTCAGGGAATAACCAAGAAACACGTAGGTTAAAGCGTTGAGGATTCACCAGTACGTGTGTATTAGTCAGCTTGGGATGCCATTAACAAATACCACAGACTGGGCAGCTTAAACAACAGAAATGTACTGTCCCACAATTCTGTAGACTAGAAATCTGAGATCCAGCTGTCGGCAGGGTTGGTTTCTTCTGAGACCTCTGCTTGGCTTGTAGATGGCTGTGTCTTCTTCCTGTGTCCTTCATGGTCTTCCCTCTGTGCATGTCTGTGTCCCAATCTTCTCTTCCTATAAGGACACCAGTCATACTGGATTAGGGCTCACCCTAGTGACTACATTTAACCTTAACTACTTCTGTAAAGACCTTATGTCCTAATATACTCACATTCTGAGGTACTGGGGGTTAGGACTCAAACATATGAATTTGTGTGTTTCCCTGGGGGGGATACAATTCAACCCCTAGCAGCATGGGAGGGCAGCCCCTGGTAAGGCCTACTTTTAGACCAATAAAACCCAAATAGAGGATACTTCCTTAACATAAAATGTTTATCCATTGTGGAAATGAACCAAGGCCATCCAAATGGGAAGAAGCAAAGGCTATTTATTCAGAGCTTACAAGGGAGTCAGCTACCATCATTGCATTTGGAAGATCCTCGAAGGGAAGGAAAAGGGTGGAATATCAGTGGGAAAAGAGCAGGTTCAGGTGAGCACTTGTGTAGGCTGTAGGGGCCTAGCTAGAATGGGGCATCTTTTGTGATTGGTTAGGGGAGCATATTTGGCTTTCTGTGGTTGGTCCTGAGTTGGAAGTGGGAACAAAAATTAGGGAAGCTGCCAGTTATCGATCAAGTTCTGGCCATTTGGAGCTGATTGTTAGGGGGTTGTTGTTTGATGGCAGGCTGGCTTCTGACACTGAACAAGAAAGTGAACTCAATGTGACCTCTTTATTTAATATTGTCCTGGAGGCTCGTCCAGTGAACCAGGATGAAATCGAAGGTATGAGACTTGGTTAGGAACAGGCTAAGTTACCACTGTTAGCAGATAACATGACAGTACACATGGCAGATGCAAGAAAACAAACTGCAAACAAGTTTATATAAGAAAATCAATATATAGTTATTCTACATAGAAATAATACCTAGTTAGAAAATACATTGGAAGAAAAAAATCTCATGTATAATAGCCATACAAACAATATTTAGAAATACTATTAACAAGATGTATATAAAAATATATATGAAGAAACACATGATGATAAAACAAGGTTTGAATTTGAATACATGGGATGATATATTTTGTCCTGGAGTCAAAATATAGAAAATGAAAAATGTAATTCTCCTTAAATTAATCTATACGTATAATACAATCCCAATAAAAATTTTACAGAGAAAAGTAAATTCAAATGTGAATATAAAGCCACAAGTCACTGGGCTTTGCTGGACCTGTGACTTCATCATCAATAGAAAGTCACAGATCTGTGCACATTACAATTGTGGTAGATTTCTCAAAATATCATTCAAGCTCATCACAACCTTAAAACTGGTAATTAGTGACAATTAGACCCACCACTAGATCTTGTTTCCAATGTGTTAATAAAGAGGCACATATATTACTGTTCCACAAATTATGTTTTTAAGTTGTATTCCAATATAATTGGTTTCCTTTATAATTATAAATATTTTATTTATTCATTAAAAACATCGTTTTGAGATGGGACTGTGGCAGATTGTATTTTCCAAAGTCGGCCACAGCAATATCTTCCACCCACCAGCTCTTCTGCAAGCGACGGTGTCAAGACCCCTGTCAACAAAAATAATCAATAAACAGTCTATAATAAGAAAAGAGTTTTATTTGAGCCAAACTAAGGACTAGCCCAGAAGCCAGCTTCCCGTATTTCTCTGAGAAGCTGCTTCAGAGAAGCATGATTTCCAGCACAGTTTTATATCTTGTCAGAACAAAGAACATTAAACAAGTCAGGGATACATTTCTTCAAGGTTTCAAGAAAACAAACAAACAATCCCCCCCCCCCCAAAAAAACACCACCAACAACAAAAATCACACAGATAAGCATTTATATAGCAAGTCAGCATGGCCTTGGCACCTGGGAAGGGAGTCTTATCATCAAAGGAGGAATACTAACACTGGCGTCCTGGGAAGAGAGGAATTTAAACTTTAGTTTTAACATGGACATTCTTTACTTTTGGTCAATGTGCCCTTTTCTTTAAGAATTAAAGCAGATGTACAATGGATGTTTGATAGGCCATAAACAGGCTATTTTAGTTAGCATAAAATTCAAGTTAACTCATGCATAAGCCAGAATGGCTTCTCTGTATCTCAATATGTGAAATTTTCTTTTATCACCCCTCAGGGTGGCATTTAACTTCCCCATGTGAGTCTGGGACAGCTCTAGTGACCCCTCATCACCAGTGGAATGTGGGAGCAGCAATGGTGCCTGACGTGGGAGAGGAGGCCAGAAAAACCCATTCAGTATTCTCCTGGTTCTCTTGGAATGCTCAGTCTTTCTTGGGACCCAGCGGTGAGCTCTGAGAAGCCCAAGCCACATAGGCTACATGCCGGCCCTTTGGTTGACAGTCCCAAACAAGCACACCTCGAGCACCAGGCATGAGTGGAGAAGACTCCGGTCCAGGCTCTGGTTTTCTGAGTCCTCCCAGCCGAGTGTCCTGTCCCAACTGCTGACCCACGCCCTGTGAGCATAACTAAACAATGGTTGGTGTCCACCACCCTTTCTGTGATGCAGCGGGGACACCTGAAACAGGGCCCATGGGCTTCATCAAAGTGGTCCAAGGCAAGAGCAGTTCTTAACTACAGTATTTCTTGGCTGGGTCTGGAGATGCCAGTGCTGCCGTCTTGACCTTGCCACCCCTGGCTCCTGCGAGACCGAGGTGCAGCTGCAGGTCTGGGCGTGCGTGGAGCTTGGGCTGCAGCAGGCAGTGGGAGTGCCCCAGTTGGTGTTGATGGAGGGAATTCCAGGTTGTCCCACAGTTCCAGCTGAAGTAAAGTTCCACATTGTGGCGCTTCTTGACACAGAGAGCTGGAATCCCTGGGGAGGAAGAGCCAGATGACCCCTGCTGGAACTTGGTACCTAAGTAATTGCAGGTCTTGACCTCACCTTTGTTGTCTTCACGCTACAGAGGAAAAACAGGGCCTTAGACACTTGCCCAGGGTCACAGAGCCCAGCACTAGAGCCACAGGTTTAGTTACTGCAGTTTCTGTAGCAGTCATTGGGAGATTTTTGTTTTTTAGAAATTGACAAAATAACTCCAATTTTTTCTTGAAGAATGAACAATTGAGAATCCAGCAGGGTTGCATCTTCTCAGAGCTGTGTCTAAAGTGAGTATGTATTGTAATTAGAACATATGTAGAATAAAATCACTACCAAAAACCCCTGGTAGCAGGCTCAAATCACCAAGGCCATGATCCTTGCAGCATAGAAGCTAGGAATAATAAGGCAAGGTGTTCCCCTACCATTGACTTGATTTTTATTCTCAGCTCATGTCATCAGATTTTTGTAAGTAAAGTGTGTACATGATGCAATTCCTCTGTAGTCAGGAAAGTTGGACCAAGAGGCAGCATGGGGACATGCACCGACTGGGCAAGCCTCAGCTCAGCCCTGGCCACACAGCCAAGGGTACATGGCTCCAGCCTCAGTGGTCCCCCCAAGAATGGGGCTACACCACACTTCTAACTCCAACATTCTGTAATTCCAAAGGGCAATTTCCAGACCTCCCGTGTTCTAGTTAGAGCCGTCAACTCCCAAATCTCGGTGTCCTTTACCACATAATCGATTGATCAATCACAGAAGCAGTTATTCTGTTTTATAAAGGAGTGACATCACAGAATTTAAATACTGCTTTTGATAGAGTAAAAAGGTTTTAAAATGTTTCCTTTTGTGAGGAAGGAAGGAATAAGTAGGAAAAAACAATGGACAGGAATAGAACTAAAATTAGTAAAGTGTCCCAGAAAATATGGAAAAAACTTGTAACTCACTTGAAAACAAAATAATATAACTTTAAAACTACATAAAGAAAAATAAAATTAACTTTGAAATTTAGCAAGTACATAAAGATACTATTCCATATTGTTTCAATTCGCTTATTATTTGCAAAAAATAATATCCTATGTTGATATGTTGACATGGTGCATTTGATAAAAATACATACTGCTATTGTATAACAGCTTTTGACAAGCTTTTATGTATTCTCTGTAATATAACATCTGGGTATAATAGCACATAATAATCATTGCGTCCTTCTCTAAGATAAGCGTTTTTACATGTATGTTTTTACCTAATTTTCACAATGATACTATGAGATGAGTACCCTTATCTCTCATTTTACAGACAAAACTCAGAGAGGTTAAGTTATAAGCCCAAGACCACACAGCAAGAGAGGGTGGAGCAAGGATTGAACCCAGGCAGGAAGAATTTGGAGACTGTCATCCTTTTACTCAACTAAGTATATTTAATCTGTATTCTGAACCACTAAATAGTACAATGACAAAAGAAAAAAATTATAGTGGTTTGACCATTTATAGAACCAGTTTAGAGAACCAGCAAATATTGGTATAAAAGAGAAATAAAACATAAAGTGATGAAAAAGAAGAGAGGATTTCCTAGGGGTAGTTTAAAACAGTTTAGTTCCACTTGGAAGTATAAATGGGACAGGAAGACAATAATACAGAATAAATAAAGGACACATTTTATGAATCTCACAATTACAGAAACACTAAATATAATCAGTAATGCCTCCACTGGGCACTGTTGTTCGCAGTCTCTGGGAAAAATTTAAATTACCTTGTGTAATGGGCTGAATTGTGTTTCCCCCCACCAAAATTCATATGTTGAAGTCCTAACCCACAGTACCTCAGAATGTGACTGTCTTTGGAGATAAGGCCCTTTAAAAGGTGATTCATGGGGGCTTCCTTTGGTGGCGCAGTGGGTGAGAATCTGCCTGCCAATGCAGGGGACACGGGTTCGAGCCCTGGTCTGGGAGGATCCCACATGCCGCGGAGCAACTGGGCCCGTGAGCCACAATTGCTGAGCCTGCGTGTCTGGAGCCTGTGCTCCGCAACAAGAGAGGCCACGACAGTGAGAGGCCCGTGCACTGCGATGAAGAGTGGCCCCCACTTGCTGCAACTGGAGAGAGCCCTCGCACAGAAACGAAGACCCAACGCAGCCAAAAATAAATAAATAAATAAAATTAAAAAAAAAAAAAAAGAGTCAATTTGTATAAAAAAAAAAAAAAAAGGTGATTCATGTAAAATGAGGTCGTTAGAGTGGGCCCTAATCCAATCTGACTGTGTTCTCATAAAAAGAGGATATTAGGACACAGACATGCACCCAGGTAAGACCATGTGAGGACACGGAGAAGATGGCCATCTACACGCCAAGGAGAGAGACCTCAAGAGAAACCAGCCCTGCCTATACCTTGACCTTGGACTTCCAGACTCTGGAACTGTGAGAAATAAATTCCTATTGTTTAAGTCACCCGGTCAGTGGTGTTTGTTATGTAGTCCGAGCTGACTGATACACTTTGCATCCATGTACCTTGGTGATGTGCAGAGCCACCTGAGGGTAGTCTGTTTAGTCTCCTCATCCTCTTTACAGCCCTAACCTGCCTTTGTCCCACCTACCAGTTCTGGCCAGCACTGTTGAGATGGAACCTTCTGCCTCAGTTTTCTGTACTGCTGCACAAATTCTGAAGTTCCAGCGTTTCAGGGGCAGCAAGGAGGAGTGACAGCTGTGATGCTCATTGTTTGTGTGCTCCTAGATGGAGTGATTAATACGCATGCTGCAGCATGCCTCACCTCAGCCCTCGTTTTCCTATTTTCTGGCATGTTTCATGTGTACAGGCAGGAGACTGGCTGATCATACCTGTCACCCCCTCAGCTGCAGCATCTCTAAATTCATATCATTCTGCTTGGAAGTACATAAGCCTGCCCGGTCATCAATCAGATAATTCAAGATGCTGTCGTCAAATGGGGTGTCTGTTTTCTTCTTACCAGTAAAAATAGTCCATTGCCAGTTAATGGACATTGCAGGGCTTCACACTGCAGGACCCAGCACCACCATGTGGAGTCCATTCTGATGAGCCGGTTGTTGATGCCTGAGTCATTTGAAGAGGTTGAGAAGAGAAACAGCAGACACTGCTTCTGTCCCTCTCATCCTTTGAGCTGCGTAGCTGGAGAAAGCACTTGAGTATGGAGGATGCTGGTGACTATGGAACATTGTGAAAACCCAAAATAATAAATTCTTTTGTTTACATGTCCCTGCTTTTGGAATCTGAATAAGACCAAGGACCCACTCAGGCACTGGGCACATGCTTTATGGGCTTTCTTCACCAGAACCGACTTCACGGGCACACGTTCACAGGGCCCTATGCTTCTTCATGGCCATCTTGGAATCTTTAATAATTTTGAGCAATCAGTCCTGCATTTTCACTCTGCACTGGGCCACACAAATTATATAGCTGGTCCTGCTCTTTAACCACGAGCTAGAAAAATGTCCTCAAAAAAGCAATGAACCTATTACTAGGTGAAAGTAACTGGTGTGAAAAGACTACATACTGTATGATTTCAACTAAACGACATTCTGGAAAAGGCAAAATTATGGAGACAGTAAAAATATCAGTGGTTGCCATAGATTAGTGGGGAGACAAGGATGAACAGGTGGACCACACAGGATTTTTAGGGCAGTGAAACTACTATGTATGATATAGTAATGATGCATACATCTAAACCTATAGAATGTACAACACCCAGAGTGACCCTAATGTAAGCTATGCACTCTGGCTGCTGCTGATGTGTCAATGTAGTTTCATTGATTGTAACAAATGTACCGTGCTGGTAGGGGTGTTGATAATGGGGGAGGCTGGACATGTATTGGAAATCTCTGTACCTTCCTCTCAGTTTTGCTGTGAACCTAAAACTGCTCTAAAAAATAAGATCTATTAAAAAACACACAATGTACCAGCGATGGTCTGGGAGGCTGAAGACATGCCTTCCTTGTGCAGAATGCTGAACAGTTGTAGAGTTGTAGAGGTTTTCTGTTTTTGTTTTTTAATGCATTTTTGCCAAAGATAAACATAAAATATTTTATTTACTTAACTTTTAAAAACTTTTTGTGGTAACTATTTCTGAGATTGGGGTTTCTTCCTCTTTCACGCTGGCATTTTAGGGTATTCTCATTTCACAAGCAAAACGTGTTTTAAGCTTTAAAACAAATTTAGACAGGCTGCCGTTGGAATTCACCAGTTTCTAAAAATCCATGATGTATTTAATGTTGTTGATTAAAACCTGGCTTCCAAAATGTTTCCTTGTGAGACACATGCTTGGTCTTAGTTTCTGGAAGGCTGAGTTCTACACCACTAACCCGTGTGCGATGACTTCACTCTTTCATCTGCCTGGGAAAGGAAGCCGACTCCAGCGTCTACAGCTTAACGCAGCCTCATCTGACACTCGTTTCCTGTCGCAGGAATCCACTGGCTGACTCTGATTTCAGTCGGACTGCTCAAAGCTGAGAGCTCAATTTTGGCAGGAAATGAAGAATCAGCATTAAGAAAGCAAGTGTTTCCCGAATCCCAACCTAGGAGTGAGTTTCAAAAGTGTACAGTAATGCAGTAGCCTTTGGATAGAAAGCAAGCAGGCAGTTAGGCAGCAGAAAAGCCCGTTCTCCAGTTGGTGTGGTTTGTGTTGCCAAAAGCTGAGCAGGTACAAGGTGATTCTGGTCACTTAAGAAACAAAAGTGAATGACCTGAGATGTCCAGTCGTGCGTGCCGAGGGTAACGTGGACAGAGCTCCTTTCAAGTGTGATCCTTACAACCAATCACTCCTCGATTGTGTTATGTGGACACCTCTGTTAAAAACATCCAACCTTGACGTCTCACGATCTTGAACTGTAATCTTTTACACACTGAAGGGAGAACACAGGCACCCAGAAACATTTGGGGGCACCAAAGCCTGTACAGCAGTCACCCACAGTGTCAGGGATGTGGGGCCGCCCCTCGCTGTCCATGGTCCTCTTCTTGCTTGGCTGGAGTCCCCCTGGGGAGACCTGGCTGCAGGTGATAGGCTGTCCCCTCCACCCCCACCCATATCCTCTCTCTGGGTCCCTGTCACCCACTAGCTCCGCTTCCTCCCCTGGCGGGTCCCAGGCAGTATCATGATGGGAAATGCTGGAGGGTTCTACTACTGCCCACGGACCGGGAGAAAGCACCCGCCCTCTGGACTCACTTTCCCACCTGCCCAGGGAGGAGTGTCTTCCTGATTCTAAGACATTAAGATGCTTGGGAGCCTTTGGGTTAGAATCACAGTGGTTCCTGGAGAACCCACAGGCACCCCAAGAACCCCGCCGTATTGGAGGAGCTGAGTGAGGCGCTCTGGTTGGAACCGGTCATCCAGGGCAGCTCCAGCGGCCTCCGTGCACCCCATGGACAGCAGAATTTCCTCTTGTTTCTGTGTTTTCTCACCTTAGCAGCCCACGCTGCTCTGAGCAAATATAAATTGGACGCTTGTTCAGTACTTTAAGTCATGAATGGCATTTCCAGATCAATCACTGTACTCAAGTGACAGCGCTTTGAGACTGGCAAGTGCACAGATTCTCGTTTAACAGAAGGAATGCGAAGCAGAGAATTCAGACGTGGAGTCAAGAGAAATTTATCTTCATAACCGCTAGGAGGTATCCTTTCTTTGTGCCTCATTTTCCTTTCCTGTAAAATAGGAACCCTGCATAGGCCTATTGTGAGGTGTCACAGCCAGGACTTCTGACATACCCACAGCAGTGGGTAGGAGAAAGTCCCCTCACAGAGTGCAAGCCTACAGGAGATCATGGCATGGTCAGAGAGAAAGGGATGGCCTGTCAACTTGTCTTTGCTCTTTTTTAAACTGTATAATGTACACACAGTAAAGTGCACGAATCTTAAATGTAGAGCTCGGTGAACGTCTACATATGTACATGCTGACTTAACCACCACCCAGATCAAGATCTAGGATCTTCATCCCTTCATCCCTGCAGAGGAGGAAAAAGTCACTTCTTCTTCTACCCTCTTATGTTCAGGGAATAAGGCATGCAAATTAAATTGACAAAAACAGATTAACAGGAGAGGAAAAAAACAGAATTTATTTATTTGTGCAACGTGCATACATGTGGGAGAACTCGAAGAGTTGGTTAGAATTTGGGGCTGGATGAGAAATCATAGAGCAGTGACAAGACCAAGGAAAAGGGGTGTGGGCTCCTGGAGTGATAAGTTGTGGGAAGGTAAACATATGGGGAAACTAATGGAAGATGAGGGTTATTTAGTAAGGTTTGTTGTGCAGACCCATGTCAGTGCTGACTTCCTGACTCCAATGATGACTGTTTTTTTCCTCCTGGTGCAGAAGCATGGTGGGGGTGGGGTGGGGGGAGCAGCTTCTTAAAGGGGAATTTATGCCCTGCTTTTAAGCAGATGTGGAAGGTAGAGAGCTCTTCCTGCATCTGCTGTTTCTCAACTGCCTTCAGTTCAAAATAATCCTTATGCCAAAATGGCATATTTTGGGGTGGCATGTTCTGGTACCCTTTCACCCCCGAAGACGTGCCTTACCCAGTCAATCCCCTCCTCTCTACAGGAAGCCACTATTATTTTATTTATTTTCTGGGATGATTTTTTGAGGTATGTTTCCCCTACCACTGGTTTTCCTTCCAGCTCTCCCAGCCCACCATGGGGAACCAGTAGGAGTTCTGTGTTTGGGGTACAGCTTGCCTATTGATCTGTCCTCTTTGTGATGAAGGGTGGTAACTGAGGTCAAATTCAGAATTGGGGTGCACCAGCCTCAGCTGTCGCATTCTGACTTTTTCCTCCACTTTCCACAGGCTGTTTTATCCACTTTCTAAAGGGAGAATTCCTATTGCTTCCTGCAGGTGAAATGCTGGGCCATGGTGGGCAGCAGCAGTGGAAGCAGGCAGCCCTTGGCAGACTTATTCATAAGACACACCTCCAAAGGCGCCCCTGGCTCCCTGCTCATTCCTGACCTGGGCTCTGCCTGCAGCTTCCTCTTAGCCACTGCCCCTTCCTTCCAGGCCCCTCTACATATTCTGGGAAGTGCCTTATCTGCTGACAGCTGGCTTGTGTCTCCCAGAATTGTCCTGACATTTATGTTCACTAAGATCACCTTCTCATTCCTTTCACTTGAATGAGCTGATTCCTTCAATGCTGTAGTCCTGGGGGCAGAAAAGACAAAGGATGACACCCAGTCTGACCTGTGGAAGTGAAACCCTATCCAGGTTTTCAATAAGAGTTGTGTTTTATTATTTGCTTGCTTGCTTTTCATGGAGAAGTATCCTTGTCTGAATAGTATTTGATTTCCTGTAGTCTTCTCTCAGGAAAACCCCCCTTGCTGCCCATGAAGCCATCAGGGAACCCTGACTGTCCCCAAATAAGTTCAGATGCAGGGCTTCTTAGGAGGCAGAGGGGAAGGTGTGAGGTCCATGACCGGGAAGTGTGTCCAGTATTTTCACTGTAAGCATCTCTGCCACAAGCATTTTTGTTGCAAACATATACACTGCATAACTAATTGGCTGTAAGGTAATTTTGCCGTAAAAGATAAAATAACTGTTTGATGGTTTTGAGTTAGACAGTTTGGTTTCAACTGGTTGAAATGAATTAACATTTCATCCAGCTAGTGATGTTATTGATGGCTTTATTGAGCTGACAGATGACGATGATTTGTCCCAAGAGTGGTTTCTTATTTTGAAATGCACTACATTGGTGGAGAAAAAAGCTGAGGGCCTCGAAGGCACAGAGTTGAACCCACATTTCCCATAGAACTTTGAACAAGTTCAAAGTTCACATCAACGAACATGTGACAAGATGCCAAGAATCAATGACAGTGTAGAGGCTTTCACTGCACAGTATGAAGCTCAGATATAAATATGCATCCTAGTGATTGGAAATTGATACCTCTTTTAATGAAGGAAGAAATTTTAGCACGAAAGAAAAAAAATGCGATGTCAAATGAGGAGATGAATCAATAAGCAAAAATATATGTAATATTATGAATGAAAGTCTTGGAAGACAAATGCTTAGGTGCAACTCACAAAATAAAACCAGTTCTTTGTGCAGTATTGCCATGAATCTACACACATTTTAAATGAATTCACATATTTTGTATGTGATAAAGTCTTTTTAATTTTGTTATTCATTTCTCATGTTGCATTATTTCCTTTTTTTTTTAATTTTACATTTATTTATTTATTTATTTATTTATTTATGGCTGTGTTGGGTCTTCGTTTCTGTGCGAGGGCTTTCTCCAGTTGCGGCGAGCGGGGGCCACTCTTCATCGCGGTGCGCGGGCCTCTCACTATCGCGGCCTCTCTTGTTGCGGAGCACAAGCTCCAGACGCGCAGGCTCAGTAATTGTGGCGCACGGGCCCAGTTGCTCCGCGGCATGTGGGATCTTCCCAGACCAGGGCTCGAACCCGTGTCCCCTGCATTGGCAGGCAGATTCTCAACCACTGCGCCACCAGGGAAGCCCGCATTATTTCCTTTTTCATGTCCCTATTTTATTTTCTGTTATTTTATCTTTTATGGCAAAATTGCCTACAGCCAATTAGGCACTGAAAATGTTTGTGGCAAAAATGCCTGCACTGAAGATGCTATGGCAACGATGCTGAGGGTGAAGATACCTAGAGCTCAGGATGCATGGCGGGCAGTGCAGAGAACGAATGGGGATTCATTACGGCCCAAGACTTACCCTCCCAGCTGCAAGTATGTAAGCTCCCTTGTGAATCAGGAGCCATCCCCCTCAGAAGGCTGCTGTGCAGGCTCACGCAGCTGAGACCAAAACAGCACCCAGGTCAGGGTCAGACTTGCAGGAAGTGCACCAGCAAAGGCAATTTTAAAAATCCCTGCTAAGACGTCACCCTGAATTGTCCACATTGGACACTAATTACTAGTAGCTGGTTTATTCTGGTGTGTAGCAGGCATTCCAGGGCCAACAGGGAAAGATATCCAAGAGGAAGGTGAAGATTAAAATGGAATAAAGAGAAAGCCAAGGAGAGGCAGGTTCTGTGTATTTCTACAGCCTCTATTATATTAACTTATAGTTTAATTCTGAAAATCATTTAAGATCCCAAAGAGCTTTTGTTTATGTGGGTTACATTATAGATGTTTACCATACTAGAATTAAGACCAAGTAATGTTAAACTATCTAATATTAATTCATTGAAAAATAGCAATAACAGGCTCATTTACTGTTTTTTCATTCAATGCTAATATAAAACACATATTTATTTAAAATAATATATTTTGTAAAAGAGAAAAGAATTTAGTTGAGAAGTGCTATTTTGAATTTTTGCAGTTGTCTTTAATGTCTGGCTTAATAGAAGACAACTGGATTGTTACGTATGTTTCCACATTCAGCCTGTTGTGGTATCACATGTCACGTAGCTTCTGGAAAACTCCCCCATATATATGTGAGAAAATGAGTGTGAAAAAGGCAATAATCTGTTAGAGCAGGTGTTGGCAAAATATGGCCCTGGGGCCAAATGTGGCCCACTGCCTGCTTTGTAAATAAAGTTGTATTGGAACACAGAGGAGCCCATCATTATTTACCTGTTGTCTATGGTTGCTCTCACCCTGTAAAAGCAAAGTTGAATGGTTAGGACAGAGACCAGAGACCTGCCAAGACTAAAATATTTATCTGGCCTTTTTCAGAAAAAGTTGCTGGTCCCTGTTTTAGATTATTAAGAAAAGAGTTTTGACTTCCTGGATTCCTGAAAGGGGCTCAGAAACCTGCAAGCATCCCCAGACGGCACTTCATCAATGCCTGTTGTCCATGCTTTTTCTTGCATCCCCGCTTTGATTCACGCATTCATCAAATATCTCTGGACTCCTTGAGGACAACTGGTGCCTGTCTCAAGGAGCCCCCAGTCTAGAGGGGGCAGGCAGGGAGCCAGCAGTGATAAACACCATGATGGAGGAGAGCAGAGGACCACGAAGACAGAGCTGGGGAGGTGAGTTGACCAGGTAGAGGTGGGAAAGGAGAAGGTGACATTTTTGGCAGAGGGAAAGCAAAACTACTAAGGACCTGCAATGTTCTGGTTTGTGCGGAGCACCGAAACCCATTCACACCCTGATGGCCTGTCCTCAGGTACCGTGGGAAGGGGTGATACCCAGGACTTGGCCGAAGACTTTCAACAAGGCCAGAGTCACCCTATCCAGCAGGGCTGCTGCAGTTCCTTCCACCAGGTGCCCGCCTTTCCCCAGGGCAGTGGAGGGCCTCTTCCTTTTATCTACAGACACCCCAGCCCCCACCCACCAAAGAAACACTGTAAGGTGAATGCTGTGCTCCTCGGGTCAGCCCTCCAACAGAGAGAGGTGGGAGCCCACAAATGCCATGTGCACCTTGTAGGAAGCAGTATATTAGGGCACTCACACTTGACCTTGGCATTTTGAAATCTGTAAGAATATAGTTTTGTCACAATGGAAACTTGAGAAGGTTTTTGTGTGTCCCTTGATGAGAAGCCCTTACTACAAAGGCTCCAGGTTTGTACACTGAGGAAGAGCTGAAAGACACCTGGGCCCTGGGGTTGGAAAAGGCAACAGTTTTGTGAGTACCAGTTTGCGCAGGCTCCCTTACCAGGTGAGGTGTTGCTTCCTAGAATGTAGAGATAAGATGAACTGTGTAGCAGAAGGCCCTGTAATATAGTAAAACCGGGCTTTCAGGGGTGTGCAGCTAACAGGGTAACTGCCATGCAGGACCATCAGTTGGATCTGTGTGTGGACAAAGTAGGGTGGATCTTGTTGGCAATCTCTGCTGTCACCCACACAGAGATCCAGAGATGATCTCTGATAACTGTGAGTCAGTTAGCACCGGTGCTGCCTTTGCTATAGTAGGAAAAAGTATTGGGGTTTGATGAGCATCTAAGGAAGGACATAGCTCCTATGACAATCACTTAATTTTGTTGCACCATTACACACTTGTTTCAAAGATTTTACCTACCAAATCGAAGGCTGTTTCATCTACTGTTTCAGGAACAGAAATAATCAGAAGGTATTAGAATAAACATAGCCTCAAACTGGAAACTACCCAAATGCCCATCAACAGTAGGATGGATAAATGAATGGTGATATTTTCATGCAATGGAATACTACTTAGCAATAACAACACCAATAAAATGGGTAGGTTCCCTCCCTCTCCCCTTCCTTCCCTTCCTCCCTCCCTCCCTTTCTTCCTTTCTCCTTCTTCCTCCCTCCTTCCCTTCTTCCTTCCTCTTTTTTCTTCCTTGCCTTTCATGTCTTATTCATAAACTTAAATTTGTAATTTGATAAAAATTAAGATGTTGCCCTACATGTATTAAAAACCATTTCTTTGCCCACCTTTATGATTTATTTTAATTTTCTTTTTGATAAATACAAATAGTTACTGAGATCTACTTTTCTGATGATTCCACAGCTCTCTAACTAATATGCTATCTTAAACCCAATAGGTCCAAATGATCCACACTCTAACAAACACCCCATCCCTAGGAATACGTACCATCTCGTTCATTCACAGAGAATTTACTGAGCCACGGGCACAGCTAGGAGGTGGATCTGCCCTGGAGAAGTTTTAGGCATGGCTCAAGGAAAGAAAGAGCCGGAATTGAAGGAGCCAAGAGAGATGCAGATACTTAAATCCAAGTTATAGGGACATCCCAGGGGTGGACCAACCGCTTGGAGTCATCAGAACAGCTGGCCATGCTGAGCCCACTGCTGCCCCCACCCTGGATGCAGGGGTCAGGACTTTTCTGTTAAAGGGAAGCTAAGAAATTGGCACTGGCTGTGTTCTGTCTCGAGGTTTGGGAAAGCAAGACATCCAGCTTCCGAAGACAAATGAAGCAGCCCTGCAGAGACAAGCAGAGGCTTCGGGGCTCCTAGATGAGGTTTCTGCCCTGTGCTCCAATGGGTGGTCCACCTCTTCTGCATCTTTACAGTGACTTGGCCCTTTCCCTTTGCTATTTCCACTTTTTCCCTCATAACCAAGAGTTCTAAGCATGCCATATTTTAATAAGGCAAAATACCCCGTTCATTGGATACACCTAACCCTGTAGTATCAGGGTGGAAGGACTGGCTTTCAAGTTCATCTAATGTAGGGTGTTTCACATTTTTATCTTTTAACACAAGCCACAGAAAAGAAAAAAAATACATTTACACCGGGGCCCATTTTGTACACATACGTGCCTTGTGGACATATGAAACACTGTAATGAAAGTTTGATGAGACAATATTTATCTTTACTGTATGTGATACATCTCATCTCCCTTCCCTTCTCTTCAATTTACTCTCTATTAGATTCTATTAGAAAAGGTGGTTGTTAACCTACTAAATTAATTTTAGGATCTATGAATGGTTGTGCCCTATAGATTGGAAAATACTGCTTTGATCATCTCGTCTCTGCTTACTGTCCAATCCCCTGAGTAAAATATTGTGTCTCATAAGATTTTCTTACATAGCTAGGGAGAAAATGAACCAACAATCAGTGTGAGTATTTCTGCTTGTTTGGGATCTATTTCCCACCATAGAAGATCAAACTGGGCTTCTGCCTGGCTGTAAGCTCATGGCCTCTGTCAGTTTAGTTGTACACGGCTCCCCCAGGAGACTGGGCATTTACAGAACTGAATTTCTGACTCTGCAAAGCTGAGGGTCCCACCCTAGACTTGGCGTCCTCTCTCATTCTGGGTACCTGCAATCACCAATACTGTCAATACTTCATTTTAATATCACCTTCTCTGGGAACCTTCTGTTAGGGGCTGAATTATGTCCACCAAAATCCATATGTTGAAATCCAAACCCCCAACCCCAGTGCCCCAGAAAATTACTGTATTTGGAGGTAAGGCCTTTAAAGCCCTATGTCCTTCTGTCCTCACAGGCAAGTGGCCTTTCTTGGTTCCAAGGCATGCTTGGAGAGTGAAGCTGGGACGGTGAGGTCCAGGAATAGAGGGTGGAGGCACACTGATGGTGGCCAGTTCAGGACCTATCTCAGAATAATGCTTAAAACAAACACTTAGGATTATGAAAAAAAATCCATTTTATTGAAAATCCTGGATGGAATGTAAGAAATAAATTTGTGATATAGTAATATGCTTAAATGGATGCTTCTTTAATATGGATGCTTCTTTATTAAAAATGTAATAAGCCCTAGAAGCGGGTCTAATGGTCACTGTAATTTTGAATAGCAATGAGCACAAACAGTAATTCAGGGTGAGATGAGACGACTGAGATTTCGCTTACTGACAAAGGCACCAAGTTGTGCTGATGCTGCTGTGGTTTGCTACCTGCATTCATAGTAGAAGGAAATGCTAAGTTGTAGTTAGAAGCTAGTGAAAATGAGTAAGTTAGTTAGTTAGCTGGTTAGTTAGCTAGTAATTTTTTTCCATCCACATTCTTGGTCCCCTGAATTTTGTCCATGGGCCCCATGGTAGAGCTTCTGCCCACGCAGAAGTGACCATACAATGCAAGACACAGCTTACAAGTGACAGCTTCCCAACACACTTCCCTGGCCGGGGAGGGCCTCCCCCAGGGCAGGTACACCCTTGATGTTTCCCCAAAAGACACAGTTTCTTCCTGAGGCCCTACTGGAGCCCTTGCCATCTAACCCCTGGACCGGGGTCATCCCTGCATTTCCTGCAGGTCTCCAGCTTTGATCAAACACACAGATGCCTGGGTCTGCAGGGTCCAGGCTGCGTTACATACTGCAGGACGGAAGGAACAAATCACCTGGCTGAAACGCGGACAGATTGAAAACAGCTGGTTGGAACAGTGTGACAAGTACCAGGGTGCCGTGGTTGGCCTCACACGCACAGATGCATGCATAATCAAGAATTTCAGAACTGTGGGAAACACTCCCTCTTCAGGAAGCAGCAGAAGCCCACATGGCCTGGGGGCAGAGGGCCGGCTGAGGGGCCTTCCCTGCACACAGCACAGTTGTGCAGGCAGGGCCTGCAGGGTGGAGGAGGAGTGTGGGGAGAAGCAGTACCTAGGATCAATCCTGCAAAATGATGGGAAATTACTCAGTGAAGTTCAGAAGAACACACTGACCCCTGCTTGACTAGGGCTCAAGGCAGGACTCATATTTCTAGCAAAGTCTGCAAAAGCATGTGAAGTGAAATAATGGGGAACAGATTGAAAACCGGCCCAAGATGAGTGGGAGCGCCAGGGGTCAGAGTTCAGGCAGCGTTTCTGGAAAGAGAATAAAGAGCGTGTTTCTTGGTTCTAATTTTCACATGCCTGAACTATGCAACCAGACAAATATTTGTGGATCTCCTCCAGCGCTGTAGAGCCCGTCATGGGAGCCCGAGGAGGAATGTTCCTGCATACCAGTCTCCCTGCCGGCCCCAGATTGCCCTGCAGTTCACCCTAGCTCTCAGGAACCCCGAATTTCCCAAAGGAAGCTGCAGTGGAACCCAGACTGTCTGCTTCCCCGGTTAGGCTGCTCACACCTCCCACCACCTCTGAGCCCCAGTCTGTGCTCAGAGCTGGGGGGTCACTAGGCTTTGGGGGAGGGGACATGGGGTCTGGACACTCAGCTAAGGGCTCAGTGGGCTCAGGAGGAGGACGGGGGATGAGCACACATTTGTCCGTGGTGCATCTGACTGTCACAGGGTGCGGGTGAGCCTGAGAGAGTTGTCACAGCTGGGCAGACGGCTCACATCCCTGCCCTGCGATGTCTGCAGCTCTGTAAACCTGGGAACGTGGAATTCCACGGGCCTGACTTTGGCCAAAAGGGCAGAAGCCTAATGTGACATATCTGTCTATGGCTTCGTTCACATAGCTGCTTAATAAAGACCCGGGAAAGGCTGCCCTGTTCAGTCAGCCTGTTCCTGATACATTCTCCTGGCTAACTACCGATTGGACCATACTGTCCACTCTAAGACACATAATTTTCACAGTCTGACATTTCTGAAACCCAAACGCTGCCACCAGCCAGGAGGGGAATTGCGGCATCACTGCAGGAGCAGTAGCTCTGTCACTGGTGTTGGTGATGACACTAATAGCTAAAGTTTAAATTAAACTTGGGTGTCTCTGGTTTTTACTGAAAAGTCACATCACCATGAACATTGAAAGGAAAGGTTGTTTTTAGCATATAAGTTTGCCTAAGATGTACACCACCCAATAATGCAATTGAAGATATAGGACGGAGGCTCATCTCTTATGCCTGACTCTTATGCTACACCTAAGGGTGGAAACTCCCTCTTAAGAAACCTCCAGGGACTTTCCTGGTGGCGCAGTGGTTAAGAATCTACCTGCCAATGCAGGGGACATGGGTTCGAGCCCTGGTCCGGGTGGATCTCACATGTCACGGAGCAAC
Source organism: Balaenoptera musculus (assembly GCF_009873245.2). Taxonomy (NCBI): domain Eukaryota; kingdom Metazoa; phylum Chordata; class Mammalia; order Artiodactyla; family Balaenopteridae; genus Balaenoptera; species Balaenoptera musculus. Next base: position 18,226,131 of record NC_045790.1, on the reverse strand, counting down.
TAAGCCTGTGCGCCACAACTACTGAGTCTGTGCTCTAGAGCCCGCAAGCCACAACTACTGAGCCTGCATGCCACAACTACTGAAGCCCACGTGCCTAGAGCCCGTGCTCTGCAACAAGAGAAGCCACCGCAACGAGAAGCCCTCGCATGGCAATGAAGAGTAGCCCCTGCTCACTGCAACTAGAGAAAGCCCGCGTGCAGCAACAAAGACCTAACGCAGTCAAAAAACAAATAAATAAATAAATAGAATTTAAAAAAAGGAACCTCCAGGTGATTTCCAGAAATAGGTAATTCAGATAAAAAGATAGCAAGACTTTGGACTCAACTAATCAGAGTTGGTTTTCACGGCCCCCACCAAATAAATCCTCAATGAAAAATACTAGATTACAAAATAATGTACATTTACTGTGGAGTTTTCTTTTTCCCAAATAGCTGTTATTAAGTTGATGATGTTCTAACAAGTTGATGACTTGTTAGAAGCAAGGAAATGTCACAGTTCTGGACTACACATTTTGAGATGCATTCCACAGCTTCCTGAGGGTTCCTGCTCTGCTTTCTCTCCCAGAGATACGTCCTCCACTCCGCTACCTGGAACGTGGCTCTGAAGTGATCATCTGATCCTCTCACTCTGGAGTGAATTCCAGCAATGCGTCCGCAGGGTTCCATGTCAGGGGCTCTTTTCTTCACACCCCAGTGTCCTGTAGACCCTCTGAAATTATAGACACAATTGTATTTGTGGGCAGCATTTCAAGGAACGTGGCCATAGCTTTGTTTGGATTCTCAAAGAGGTTTGTTCCCAGACCTCCAAATGAGGTGCACTGCCTACCTCCTTCCACATGCATCCACATTCCTTCACATGTACATTAGCCCATCCACAATTTGGACCTTCTGCTGCCTGAGTTTCTCCCTTGTATTCTATAAATCCAACAACCGTGAAGCACTTGTAATTCTTCGAATGTGCTGGGGTACTTAATGGTTTCATATTACTGTACCTGCGGCACCTTCTGGAATGTTCTCCCCATACAACCTGCTTGCCCTTACCAGCTGGCACCCTCTCCTTCATCCTTCAATGTCCCCTCTGCACAGCTCTGCACAGCTTTGATCAACCGCCTGGAGAGAACCAGCTTCTCCCTGATACGGCTTCAGCATCATCAACACAGATCTGTTATTGTGCAGGTCACGGCACTGCAATCCTGATCCTTTCCACTAGGACTGTATTTTTTCTCTTTGGGTCCCAACACACTGCTGGCCACACAGCAGGTCTCAATAAACACATGTAGGAGAAATGAATCTTCCCAATAAATATTAATACTTTTCCCTCTGGAATTCCCAGATTACTTTATCTTGATTTCATCAGGCCTGTGTGATAGCTATTTGCATGCAATTTTTACCTGCCTCTGCAGAGTGGAGGTTATTTGAGGGCAGACAGTACCTGTGGTCCAGATTTGTAACCTGTACAGGGCCCTACATGGGATCTGATGCAGCCGGTCTGTTCAGCTTGGGATCAGGACCGGTTCTGAACGGGATTTCTCATGCATCCCTGCACAACAGTTCATTATGGTGCTGGAGATGTGCAGCCTACCTGGCTTGACTTTCAATTGCCTTAACTTGCTCACATCAGACTTTGTTAAGAAAACATGAGACTAGTACATCATTTGTTTTCTGCTAAAGTATTTGTTATAACATTGTCTCTCGGCCTTCAGCTGTTTCAGAATCAAGGATTTTCTGAAACCTCAAAAAGTTGAATATAAGTGCCCATCCTGTCCTAGGAAATCCTTGTTTTAAATCTTCATTTTAAAAAAGATCAACAGAAAAACCAGTGACAGGGGAAAGGCAAATTTTAGGTTCAGGGACAACCTTCTGTGCTGTACAACTATCACTTTACTAATTGTCCCCCCAACAGACATGGCCACTGGACATTCCTTCTTTGAAAAAGGACCAGAAATCCTGGAGGCATAAGACCTTAAAACTGCTTTTAGGTCTCCTGTATTAATTAGCCCAAGACCTTTCCCTCCACCCCTCTTAGCATGCCTGCAGAGCAAGACAGAAAAAGGTGAGATTCAAGCCAGACGACACCAGGCTTTGCTCTCAACAGTCATCGCCAAGCTAGTCTGAAGGCTCGCTCCTGTGGTCAGAACCCTGGTTTCCACACTTGAGGGACCAGATGCCCTTTCCTGGAGGTGACCGCTCATCAGCACTCACTGGGGTTGGTGTGGGGCAGCCAAAGCTTCGGGTGGGCTGACCAGAAGGCTCTGGGAACCCTGAGGGATTCTCTGGGTCGGGGAATGTGGGTATACTTCCATCATTTCTACACTGTTGGGAGCACAGCTCTGGAAATAACTGGCAAATTCTCCAGGCTGGGCAGGTTGCAGGCCACCACCAGAGAATTTGGGCTGCTGATGAAGGAGCCTCCAGGGTGAATTGTGACTGATGTCTGATTTGCAACAGGGAACAAATTCTGATTTTCTTTTACCACTAGCCGGTATACTCTACCTATCTCTCCCAGCTGAGCATTTCTATGGTACTTGTGGTGGCCAGCTACTTCGACGGCCCCCAGGCAACCCCACTTCCTGGTTTAAACGCCCTTGTGGAGTCCCCTCCAACAGGGTGCCAGGTAGGTCTGTGTGACCGTTGCATACAGTGTACGTAATGGCATGTCACTGACATGATGAGGTCAGAGGGGAAACCATGGCTTCGGTCTTGGGGCTAGCCATCTTCTCTCATCACTTGCACTGGGGGAAGCCTGCGATCATTTTATGAGCAGCTCTATAGACTGACCTGCGTGGGGAGGAAGTGAAGCTTCGGTCAGATAGTGAAGAGCTGAGGCATGGGGACAGCAGTTTAGACTCCAACTCTCCAGCCGCAGTCACACCCTCAGATGAGACTGAGGCCTGGCAGACAGCTGGGCTGCAGCCTGTAGGAGGGCCTGAGCCAGAAACACCCAAATAAGCCACTCCTGATTTCCCAACCTCAGAGACTGTGTGAGTCTTGGAGTAATTTGTTATGTAGCCATAGTTAACTAAAACAGTTCTTATGAAAATTTTCAGAACTTCAAAAAATTATTGACATTCATGAAGTATCAAAATACTGTGAGATTATTATGACGCTTTTCAGAGAGTGAAAATTAGGTTCAAGGAGATTGACTTAACTAAGATCCCATTGATCTGTGAGCCAGCTGCCATTAGAAATTAAAACTTCAAGTTTTAGCACCAGTGGAACCTCTTTTGTGAATTTCTGTTCTTTTTTGTTTGAAGTAAATGAGAAGAAAATGTCTTTCTTAAAGTCTCATGGCAGTCCAGGTGTGTGTGCCTGGTTGATATTGCTCATTAAACTATATTCCAACACATTCTTAAAAGCCACGAATGGGGATGAGTGGAGAGCAACTATGGAGCAGGAAATATCTGTGGTGTGGAGACCAGGGAGTGCTCTGGCTCCTGCGATTACGGGGGACTGACAAGGTGAACTACAAGGAATTCACATTAATGCCGCATTTTTCATGCAGTGATAAGATCTATAGCTACAATTGTACATGAAGGTCTCATCATTTCTGTTATAATGTTCATACGGGTTTATAGTGAGATGGGAAACCCCATTCCAGCTGAAACTCTTAAAACACAGTCTTAGCTTGGAAATGAAATTTAAAACAAAACAATAGCTAAAGGCCTTGTCTCCCTTCCTCACCCACCAGGGCTATATGTTCTCAGAGAGACTTGATCTCTGGCTTGAATTACGTGAAAGTACAAAAAAGGAAGAATTTTAGTGTACAGAAAATATGGACTATTGCCCCAAATGAGGGTTTCTCCTTCATTTTGTTCCCAGGATATTGAAGATGGAATGACCCTGAAGGGTGAGGGTAGAAAGAGGTGACTCTACCATCTGACGTTACAAAGACAGTGTAATTGAAGTGCTTATTGTGTGGAATGCACTGTTCTGTATTTTCTGAATATCAACTCATTTATTCTTTCCTGTGTTCTTGTTTGGAACCCATGTGGAACACACTACAAGATATCAGCGAGGAAAGTAACAAAATATTCGTGAGAAAAGTTAACATCTATTAAGAATGTGCCAGGCATTATTCTAACCACTGACAAACATTTATTTGTTTAATTTTCACAACCATCTTATGAAGTGCTACTCTTATTATCCACATTTTATATACATAAAATCTGAGGCACAGAGAGGTTTAATATCTCACTGAGGGTCACACAGTAAGAAACTTTCTGAGCTGGAATTTGAACCCAGACCATGTAGGTGAAAAGTTCATACTCTTAGTCATTATTTTTTTCACTGAAATGGAAATTCATGCCTTCTTTTTGGATGCGAAGCCTAACTATTGTTTTGTAAATTAAAAAAAAAAATTCAAATCAAAATTTCCTTAGGGGAAACTTGACAAAATGTTCTAAAGTTTATTCAGAAAAAAAAATAGCTTGGAAATTCTAAAAGAGAAAACAATGAAGGTAACTTTTCCTAACAAATTTTTAATAGATATTGTAAAAACTATAATGATTAGTATGGTACTGCTATTAGGGCCAATTAATTAGTGGAAAAAATAAGGAAGTCCAGAATCACACAGAAACAAATACATACCTTTGCTAAACCTTCTTAAACAATCAAGGAGAATTTCACATCAGTGGGAAAGGAGTTACCAAATTGTGATTGTTACAATCAGCCAAACTTTAGGTGGAAAAAAGTTAGATACCCCCTCTCATGTTTTACATCAAAATGAATCCCAAATGGTTTAAATAATTAAATGGCAAAAATAAAACTATGAGAATAGCATACAAGTCAACATCCATGCGATCTTTCAGGATGTCGACAAACTTGCTGGGCCTGACAACAAAGGCAAAACGCACAAACAGAATCATTAGATTTGTCCCCATAAAGATGTCTGCCTGTGATAAAATAGTAAACAAAGGTTAAAGACAAAGACACATTTGCAACATATGTGATAAACAAAGGATTAAAAACTTTAATATAAGTAGGTCTTGAAAAGAGAAACAACCCAAGGAAGAAGATGATGTAACCCAGGAATACTGAAGTCACAAAAGAAGAAATGCAAAGTGATAACATCTGCAAAAAAAGATCAGCCTCACTAGTAATCAGAGATATGCAAGTTCAGAGGAATTCTCCCTCGGTCTCTCTCTCTCTTCTCTCTCTCTCTGTCTTTGTCTCTCTCTACCTCTCTGTCTCTTTCTTCCTTGTTCTCTGTCTCTCTCTCTCTGTTCCTCTATCTCTGTCTTTCTTGGCCTATTGGATGAACAAAACTTAAAAAGAACACTAATAATGAGTTTTTGGAGGACAAGTGGGAAAAGATCCTTAAATGTTTTTTTTTTTGAAAGTGATTCACTCACTATGAAATACTTGAGAAAATATTGAAAACTCTAAGAAAACAAAAGTTCCTCACCATCCCCCGCCTGAAGCTGATCTTGTCACCACGCATATTTTGTGCCCACTTGGCTGTCCCAGGAGACATCCTCAGCAAGCCCCATCTTCCACACGGTGCAGAGTGTGCTGATCATTGAATCTGGGCCTCCCCAGACAGATGGCTGCCCTCAGCGGCAGAAAGCATACTTGCCCTGCCATGATGTTCCTGGTGCTGTGTGGGACAATTAGTAGACACCCTGTGGATGTTTGCGGAGGGAGGCATGAAGTCCACGCCTTTGTAAATCTCTCGGAAGTCCCCCAGAAAGCCCTGAGGGCTCCAGGGCTCCTGTCGTGAGCACAAGCAGTGAGGTGAGCTCTGGGACCAAAGCTGGCCCAACCAAAGTGCCTTGACAGAGGGGTGAGGTGACAGCCATGCTCCAGGGACCACGGCCACTGATAGTGATTCCCATGAACAGGGGGCCCCTGCATCACTCCCTCAGCACCGCCCACTCCAGGCAACTCAACAGATGTCAGGGAGGGGGGTGAGGGGCCAAGGGCTTCAGGGACAGTCTGATGACCTGGACCCTAAACAACTGATGGCAGCTGAAGTCCCTGCCTACTGGGTCCGTCCCACCAAGTTTGAGTGGTTGGTGAAAACATCACCACAGAACAGCCTATTGTGGTTATAGCAAGCACTTAGTGATAATCCAATATATCACTGGATATAACTTCGACTTTCGTGAACCTGGGCAAGTGACACAGTCTCTGTGTATCCACTGTCTCCTCTTCTGATAAAAGCAGTGCCTGCTTCACGGTGCCAGGGTGGGAAGGAAAGTCCTGGAAGGTAACAGAGCATGGCAAATGCTGGCTTTAACTGTTAATGGTTATTGTTATTGTTACTGTGGATTTCCCTTCTCAAGAAACTCATGAGGATGTTGTTGGGAGGGTCACAGTGATGGGTCCATTGACTCACACCTGTTCTCAGGGGACTGAACCATCAAGCAGTGGAGAATGTCAGGCTCAAGTATTGTATACACTTTATATGTGCAAAGCCTGACTCTTTCTAGCTGTGCAAACTGGGCCAAGTCCTTATCCTTTGAGCCTTAGTTTCCTCACCTGTAAAATACAATGAATGACGGTTGTAAGGATCAAATCACATAATAACTACCAGCCGTTAGTCTACCCTTATACTGAACAGGTGTATGAGCTAAGACAGTGTGTTAGGACTCTGCAGTGAAATAGAAACAATAGAATACCTATACCTTTGTCCATATAGCTATACCTATCTATATCCTATCCTATCCTAATCTGTCTGCCTATCTATCTATATGTCTATCTATCTATCTATCCATCTATCTATCAATCTATCATCTATCTATCAAAAGGGGAAGAGAGACATAGAGAGATTTATTTAAGGAATTGGTTCATGCAATTGTGGGGGCTGGCAAGTCTGACATCTGTAGGACAGGCTGGCAGGCTGGAAACTCAGGGAAGAGTGGAGGTTGCAGTCTTCAGTCCAAATTCATTAGGGCAGCAGGCTGGAAACTCAAGCAGGGTTTCTATGTTACAGTCTGAGGCATAATTTCTTCTTTTGGGGGAAAACGTCAGTCTCCGCTCTTAAGATTTTCTACTGATTGGATGGGGCCCACCCGTAATGTGGAGAGTCATCTGCTTTACTCAACATCTACTGATTTTAATGTTAATCGCACCTTTAAGATACCTTCACAGTGACATCTTGACTGGTGTTTGACCAAAAAACTGGGCACCGTAGCCTTGTCAAGTTGACACACAAAATTAATCATCACAGTTTTGTAGCTTCTCCAAGCCTCAGTTTCTCAACCATCAGATGATGTTGATAATACCGAAGTTATAACATTTTTTAAACAAATATCTTTCCCATATTTTTTGTGTTCCAGGAAGTTCTAGGTGCTTGAGATATAGCAATGAGCAGAACAGATTCTACATCATCAATGAGCTCACATTTCGAGGTGATGAGGAGGGGACTTTATTTAATTGCTGTATAGACTGTCAGATATCGATAAGTGCTAGGAAGAAAAACAAAGCAGAAGCTGCTGTTGAGAAGATTAAATGAGATAATGTAGACAAGGGGCATAGCTAAGGATTGAGCAGACTTTAGGTGCTCAGTTGATGTGGCCTTCCTTCCTTTCCCATATCGCAGTGTAATGTGATAAACAATTTTCTTTACCTTACCAGAAATTATATGTTTCCCCTTCTTGGCATAGCCCATCTTTCAGCAAATCTTGATCATGCCTGTGGCCTTCAGGCAAACACTGGGAAAATGGTAAAAAATATACTTTTGCTTCCCTAGGTGCCTAAGCAAAGTTACTTTATCCCTGGGCACAGAAATCTGGAATTTTAGAAGGGGTAAAAAAAATTGTTTTTAATTTATTTTTTATTGAAGTATAGTTGATTTACAGTTTATAGTTGTTAGTTTCTGGTGTACAGAAAAGTGATTCATATATATATATGTATGTATGTATTCTTTTTCATATTCTTTTCCATTATGGTTTATTACAGGATATTGAATATAGTTCCCTGTGCTATACAGTAGGACCTTGTTGTTTATCCATTTTATATGTAATAGTCTGTTTCCGCTAATCCCAAACTCCCAATCCATCCCTCCCCCACTCCTCCTCCCCCTTGGCAACCACAAGTCTGTTCTCTATGTCTGTGAGTTTGTTTCTGTTTTGTAGTAAGTTCATTGGTGTTATAGTTTAGATTTCACATATAAGCGATACCATATGGTATTTGTCTTCCTCTTTTTGAAGTACTTCATTTTAGTATGGTAATCTCTAGGTCCATCCATATTGCTGCAAATGGCATTATTTCATTCTTTTTTACGGCTGAGTACTGTCCCATTGTATATATGTACCATATCTTCTTTTTCCATTCCTCTGTTGATGGGCGTTTAGGTTGTTTCCGTGTCTTGGCTATTGTAAATAGTGCTGCTATATAGAACATAGGGGTGTATGTATCTTTTTGAATTATAGTTTTGTCCAGATAAATGACCAGAAGTGGAATTGCTGGATGATATGGCAACTCTATTTTTAGTCTTTTGAGGACCCCCCCCCCCATACTGGGATCTCACTGCAATGAGCATGGTACATTACATGGCAAAGGTGAAGGGATTTTGTATATATAATTAAGGTCACTAATCAGTTGACTTTGAACTAATCAAAGGAGTTTCTTATGGGTGGGACTGACCTAATCAGGTAAGCCCTTTAAAAGAATTGAGCCCTCCCTGACGTCAGAGAGTTTCTCTTGCTGCCATGCTGTGAGGAAGCCTCTTGAAGGGTCCATAGGGCCAGAACTGGAGTTGAGGATGCTGAGGATGGTCCCCAGTCAACAGCCAGCAAGGAAATGGGGACCTTGGTCCTACAACTCCAAGGAGCTGAATTCTGGCAACAACCAGTGAGCTTGGAAAAGGACACCAAACTTCAGAAAGGCATGCAGCCCGGTAATGCCTAGATTGCAGACCTAAGAGTAAGAGGGCCGGGCCACACTGTGACCAGACTCCTGACCCAGGGAAGCTGTGAGGTAACAAATGCATGTTGTTTTAAGCTGCTAAGTTTATGGTGATTTGTTACACAGCAACAGAAAACTAATATACCAACCGGGCCAAAATGCAAGGAGATTGTAGATGAACTCCTGCTGAACAGAGCAAGATGGGGAAAGGAAGGGAGACACCTGGAGAACACCTAGTACAGCACCTCAGGGGACCTGGCTACCCCAAAGACAGCACTGCCTACCCCCTTTTCCAAAGATTCTGAGCTGGGAAATCTAGTAGGTGCTATACTAGTTTGCTCCTGACCAAGGCCCAGTGGCAGGGCAGGGCATCTGCTAAGGCTGACAGGGTCAATGCCCTCCTGATATTCTGGCATGTTCCATCTAGCCCTGTGGATAAAGCCTCAGGAGATAAGTGGTTCAATACCAGAGCAGTGTAAGGCTCTGCAGCATCTTGCCCCATAGAGAACTGCTGACTTATGGGGAACCCCTGCCCTTTCCCACCTGGATCCGGGCCTTCTTTATCTTAGGGTCGGTCTTGAGCCTCAGCTCACTCCAGGTACCAAACACTGTGTGAGTTATAACACTTACTTGTGAGTATCCCCAGCTCAAAACAGCTTACACAAACAAGGGATTCATTTGCTCATACAGCTGGGAACATCCAACTGTGGGTGGGGAGGCCCAGGGACAGAGGAGGTCCTGGGATGCTCTCTCCCATCTCTGCTTGGATCTTCTTGGTTTGATTTCCTGACTTCACACAGTGGTAGGGATGAGGCTACAAGCAGATCCAGCATCACATCCTTCCAAATTTGATCTGAGATGCAAGGCAAAGGCCTTTTGTCGGTCACCATATTGAAAAATCCCAGTACTTTGGGTCACATACTGCTCCTGAACCAGGCACTATGGCCAGGGCAGTGGGGTATACAACCTGGTTATGTAACAACATATGGCCAGAGGTTGAGGACATGTAATTGGCCATTATCTAAACTCACCCATCAGCATGGTGGAGAGGAGCTGTTCCCATAGAAAGACAGATAACTGATACTCATTTCTTTGATATTTCAACCTATTGATCTAGTTTGTCAGCATGTGTTTATCATGCATATATTCTATCAGTTGGAAGAAGAACTTCTCTTTTTTTTTTAAACATCTTTATTGTAGTATAATTGCTTTACAATGGTGTGTTAGTTTCTGCTGTATAACAAAGTGAATCAACTATACGTATACATATATCCCCATATCCCCTCCCTCTTGCGTATCCCTCCCACTGGCGCTATCCCACCCTTGTAGGTCATCACAAAGCACTGAGCTGGTCTCTGTGTGCCATGAGGTTGCTTCCCACTAGCTATCTATTTTACATTTGGTAGTGTATATATGTCCATGCCACTCTTTCACTTCGTCCCAGCTTACCCTTCCCCCTCCCTGTGTCCTCAAGTCCATTCTCTATGTCTTTATCCCTGTCCTGCCCTTGGTTCTTCAGAACCATTTTTTTTTTTAGATTCCATATATACGTGTTAGCATACGGTATTTGTTTTGCTCTTTCTGACTTACTTCACTCTGTATGACAGACTCTAGGTCCATCCACCTCACTGCAAATAACTCAATTTCATTTCTTTTTATGGCTGAGTAATAGCCCATTGTATATATGTACCACATCTTCTTTATCTAATCATCTGTCGACGGACACTTAGGTTGTTTCCATATCCTGCTTATTGTAAATAATGCTGAAATGAACATTGTGGTACATGACTTTTTGAATTATGGTTTACTCAGGGTATATGCCCAGTAGTGGGATTGCTGGGTTGTATGGTAGTTCTATTTTTAGTTTTTTATGGAAACTCCATACTGTTCTCCATAGTGGCTGTAGCAATTTACATTCCCACCAACAGGGCAAGAGGGTTCCCTTTTCTCCACACCCTCTCCAGCATTTATTGTTTCTAGATTTTTTGATGATGGCAATTCTGACTGGTGTGAGATGATACCTCATTGTAGTTTTGATTTGTTTTTCTCTAATGATTAGTGATGTTGAGCATCCTTTCATGTGTTTGTTGACAATCTGTATATCTTCTTTGGAGAAATGTCTATTTAGATCTTCTGCCCATTTTTGGATTGGGTTGTTTGTTTTTTTGATATTGAGCTGCATGAGCTGCTTGTATATTTTGGAGATTAATCCTTTGTCAGTTGCTTCTTTTGCAAATATTTTCTCCCATTCTGAGTATTGTCTTTTTGTCTTGTTTATGGTTTCCTTTGCAGTGCAAAAGCTTTTAAGTTTCATTAGATCCCATTTGTTTATTTTTGTTTTTATTTCCATTTCTCTAGGAGCTGGGTCAAAAAGGATCTTGCTGTGATTTATGTCAAAAAGTGTTCTGCCTATATTTTCCTCTAAGAGTTTTAGAGTGTCTGGCCTTACATTTAGGTCTTTTATCCATTTTGAGTTTATTTTTGTGTATGGTGTTAGAGAGTATTCTAATATCATTCTTTTACATGTAGCTCTCTAGTTTTCCCAGCACCACTTATTGAAGAGGCTGTCTACTCCCCATTGTATATTCTTGCCTCCTTTATCAAACATTAGGTGGCCATATGTGCGTGGGTTTATCTCTGGGCTTTCTATCCTGTTCCATTGATCTATGTTTCTGTTTTTGTGCCAGTACCATATTGTCTTGATTACTGTAGCTTTATAGTATAGTCTGAAGTCCAGGAACCTGATTCCTCCATCTCCGTTTTTCTTTCTCAAGATTGCTTTGGCTATTCGGGGTCTTTTGTGTTTCCATACAAATTGTGAAATTTTTTGTTCTAGTTCTGTGAAAAATGCCATTGGTAGTTTGTTAGGGATTGCATTGAATCTGTAGATTGCTTTGGGTAATATAGTCATTTTCACAATGTTGATTCTTCCACTCCAAGAACTTGGTATATGTCTCCATCTGATTCTATCATCTTTAATTTCTTTCATCAGTGTCTTATAGTTTCCTGTATACAGGTCTTTTGTCTCCCTAGGTAGGTTTATTCCTAGGTATTTTATTCTTTTTGTTGCAATGGTAAATGGGAGTGTTTCCTTAATTTCTCTTTCAGATTTTTCATCGTTCGTGTATAGAAATGCCAGAGATTTCTGTGCATTAATTTTGTATCCTGCTACTTTACCAAATTCATTGATTAGCTCTAGGAGTTTTCTGGTAGCATCTTTAGGATTCTCTATGTATAGTATCATGTCATCTGCAAACAGGGACAGTTTTACTTCTTCTTTTCAGATTTGGATTTCTTTTATTTCTTTTTCTTCTCTGATTTCTGTGGCTAAAACTTCCAAAACTCTGTTGAATAATAGTGGTGAGACTGGACAACCTTGTCTTATTCCTGATCTTAGTGGAAATTGTTTCAGTTTTCACCACTGAGAATGATGTTTGCTGTAGGTTTGTCATATATGGCCTTTATTATGTTGAGGGAAGTTCCCTCTATGCCTACGTTCTGGAGGGTTTTTATCATAAATGTGTGTTGTATTCTGTGAAAGCTTTCTCTGCATCTATTGAGATTATCATATGGTTTTTATCCTCCAATTTGTTATTATGGTATATCACATTGATTGATTTGCATATATTGAAGAATTCTTTCATTCCTGGGATAAACCCCACTTGATCATGGTGTATGATCCTTTTAATGTGCTGTTGGATTCTGTTTGCTAGTATTTTGTTGAGGATTTTTGCATCTATGTTCACCAGTGATAGTGGCCAGTAGTTTTCTTTTTTTGTGACATCTTTGTCTGGTTTTGGTATCAGGGTGATAGTGGCCTCGTAGAATGAGTTGGGGAGTGTTCCTCCCTCTGCTATATTTTGTAAGAGTTTGAGAAGGATAGGTGTTAGCTCTTCTCTAAATGTTTGATAGAATTCACCTGTGACGCCATCTGGTCCTGGGCTTTTGTTTGTTGGAAGATTTTTAATCACAGTTTCAATTTCAGTGTTTGTGCTTGATCTGTTCATATTTTCTATTTTCCAAAGTGGTGATAACCTTGTACATTCCACCAGCTGTGTGTGAGAGATCCATCCTCATCCTCACAAGCCTGTGGTCTTTCATTACTTATTATGTTAGCTGTTCTGATAGGTGTCTTGTGATAGCTCCTTGTGGTTTTAATTTCCCTGATGGCTAGTGATGTTGAACATCTTTTCATGTGCTTAATTTGTCATCTCTATATCCTCTTCAGTGACTGTTTCGTCGTGTCTTTTGATCATTTTCTAGTTGGATTATTTATACTTTTAATGTTGAGTTTTGAGAGTTCTTTATATATTCTAGATATGAATCCTTTGTCACATATGTGTTTTGCAAATACAGTTGATCTTCACTATTCATGTGTTCTATATTTGCAAATTTACCTACTCACTAAAATTTATTTTTGAGCCCCAAAACAATACACATGGTGCTTTTGTGGTCATTTGTGAACACTCACAAGACAGCGAAAAATGTCAGCTCCGTGGTGCACACATTCCCAGCTGAGGCTGAACAAAGCGATGTTCTGCCTTCTTATCAATAAGTGTCCTTTTCATGGTCTGTGTAGTGCCACATTTTTCACATCTTTGTGTTTTTTGTTGGCTATTTCGCTGTTTAAAATAGCCCCAAATGTAGTGGTGAAATGCTATCTAATGTTCCTAAGCACAAGAATGCTGTGATGTGCATTAGAAGAAAACATGTGCATAAGATAAGCTTCATCCAAGTGAGAGTTATGGTGCTATTGGCCATGAGTTCAATGTCAATGAATGAACAATATGGTACATACAGAAAAAGGAAGAAGAAATTTGCCAAACTGTAGGTGAGGCTGCTGTGGAAAGTGCTAAAGTAACATCTCTAGTGCATGAATAAACTATGGAAAAGCACTTAAATTTGTGGATTCATGAGATGACAACTGACAAAGGAATGCATAGTGACAGACTAATTGTGAGGAAAGCCAAAGCAATTGATGGTCACATTGCCCCATGTCAGGAAAACATAAACCCTTCTCAGATGCACTGGCCAGCTCACACATATGAAAAAGTGAGACAGTGTGAAAATGTTAAACTTGCAGGTGAGGCAGCTTCTCAGGATAAATTCTTCTGGGAAAGAATTTTTTAAATACCTGTTAATTATACCGGAAAAAGGTTATGTGGAAGAACATGTTTTCAACGTTGATGAGACAGGCTTGATTTACAAGGACACTGGCAAACAAACCTATATAATGCAAATGGTGTTTGGGTTAATGACAATGGAGTGACCAGAGGCTCACAGGAACCTAACCCTGTATTTCCCCGAGGACCTATGTATCAGTATGTGCTAACTCAGTGCTCATGGCAACTTTATAGAACATAACTCCTGCAAAATGAGACTCGTCTGTAACTGTATGCCATTTATTTCCTCTTCTTGCCTTTTGCTCTGGCTAGAACTCCCAGCACTCTGTGGGATAGTAGTGGTGAGAGTGGGCACCCTTGTCTTATTCCCAGTGGTAGGGGAAAAACATTCTGTCTTCACCATTATGTAGATATTAGCTGTAAGCTTTTGTCAGGTGTCCTTTATCAAGTTGAGGAAGTTCCTCTCTATTCCTAGTTTTCTGAGAATTTTAAAAATCATGTACGGATGCTGTTTTTCTGCATCAATTGATACAATCATGTGAAATTTATTCTTCATTATGTTAATATGGTGGATGATACTGACGGATTTTTGCATATTGAACTAGCTTTTAGTCCCTAGAATAAACCCCATTTGGTCATGGTGTGTAATTCCTTTTCTATATTGCTGAATTCTATTTGCTAATATTGTTAGAGGATTTTTATGTCTCTGTTCATGAGGGCTATTGGTCTCTAGTTTCCCTTTTTTGTATTTTGTCTGGTTTTGGTGTCACTGTAATGCTGGTCTCATAAAGTGAGATGGGAAAATATTCTCCCTCCTTAGGTTTTCAGGAAGAGATTGTGTATTGTTGGTGTTGATTCTTCTTTAAACAGTTGATAACATTCTTCAGTGAAAGAGACTGGAGATTTCTTTTTGAAGAAAAACTTTGTTTTAATTTTTAAAATCAAAATACATATTTTTAAAAATTAAAAATATTTACATATATATACACACACCATATCTTCTTTATCCATTCTTCCACTGATGGACATTTAGGCTATTTCCGTATCTTAGCTATTGTGAATAATGCTGCAGTGAACACAGGGGTGCATATATCTTTTAAACGAGTGTTTTTGTATTCTTTGGATAAACAGCCAGAAGTGGAACAGCTGGGTTATATGGTAGTTCTACTCTTAATTTTTTTTTTAAAGAATTTGTTATTTATTTATTTATTTTTTGGCTGTTTTGGGTCTTCGTTGCTGCACGTGGGCTTTCTCTAGTTGCGGCGAGCAGGGGCTACTCTTTGTTGCAGTGTACGGGATTCTCATTGCGGTGGCTTCTCTTGTTGTGGAGCATGGGCTCTAGGTGCAGGGGCTTCAGTAGTTGTGGCTCATAGGCTGTAGAGCGCAGGCTCAGTAGTTGGGATGCATGGGCTTAGTTGCTCCACGGCATGTGGGATCTTCCTGGACCAGGGCTCGAACCTGTGTCCCCTGCATTGGCAGGCGGATTCTTAACCACTGTGCCACCAGGGAAGCCCCTACTCTTAATTTTTTGAGGAATCTCCATACTGCACCAATTTACAGTCCCACAAACAATGTATGAGCATTTTTTTCTTCACATCCTTTACAACACTTGTTATTTCTCATCTTTTTGATAACAGCCATTCTAACAGTTGTGAGGTGATATCTCATTGTGGTTTTGATTTTCATTTCCCTAATAAATAGTGATGCTGAACATCTCTTCAAGTGCCTATTGGCCGTTTGTTTGCCTTCTTGGGAAAATGTCTATTCAGATCCTCTGCCCATTTTTTAATTGGGTTCTGTGTTTTTGTGTTGTTGAGTTGTATGACTTCTTTATATATTTTAGATGTTAACCCTTTATCATATATATGGTTTGCAAATATCTTCTCTCATTTAGTATCTTGCTTTTTCATTTTGATTATGGTTTCCTTCACTGTGCAGAAACTTTTTTGTTTGATGTAGTCCCATTTGTTTATTTTTGCTTTTGTTTCCCTTGCCTTTGGAGTCAGATCCACAAAAACATTACCAAGACCAATGTCAAGGAGGTTATGTACTGCCTATGCTTTCTTCTAGGATTTTTATAGGTTCAGGTCTTGCATTCAAGTACCTAAGCCATTTTGAGTTAAGGTTGAGGTATATTTCCTCTATACCCACTTTGTTGAGAGTTTTTTTCTTATCATAAATAGGTGTTGAATTTTATCAAATGCTTTTTCTGCATTTGTTGAGATAATCATATGGTTTTTATCCTTCATTTATTAATGTGGTATATCACATTGATTAGTTTGCGGATTTTGAACCATCATTGCATCTCTGGGATAAATCTCACTTGATCATGATGTATGATTCTGTTAATGTATTGTTGAATTTGGTTTACTAACATTTGTTTAGGATTTTTGCATCTATGTTCATCAAGGATATAGACCTGTAATTTTCGTTTTTGTGGTGTCCTTGTCTGGTTTGGTATCAGGGTAATGCTGGCTTCATAAAATGAGTTTAGAAGCATTCTCTCTTCATTTTCTGGGAAGAGTTTGAGAAGAAGAGGTATTAAATATTTTTTTTAATGTTTGGTAAAAGTCACCAGTGAAGTCTGGTTCTGATTTTTGTTTATTGAGAGGTTTTCGGTTATTGATTCAACTTCCTTACTAGTAATTGGTCTTTTCAAGTGTTCTATTTCTTCATGATTCAGTCTTGGAAAATTGTATGTTTCTAGGAATTTGTCCATTTCTTCTAGAGTGTCCAATTTGTTGACATATAATTGTTTTTATTATTGTCTTATGATTCTTTGTATTCTTGTGGTGTCAGTTGAAACTTCTCTTTCATTTCTGATTTTATTTGCGCCTTTCCCTTTTTTCCTTTGTCAGTCTAACTGAAGATATGTCAATTGTTTATCTTTTCAAAGAACCAGTTCTTTTTTTTTTTATAAATTTATTTATTTATTTATTTATTTATTTTTGGCTGCACTGGGTCTTCGTTGCTGCGTGTGAGCTTTCTCTAGTTGCAGTGCGCGGGCTTCTCATTGTGGTGGCTTCTCTTGCTGCGGAGCATGGGCTCTAGGTACGTGGGCTTCAGTAGTTGTGGGATGCAGGCTCAGTAGTTGTGGCGCACGGGCTTAGTTGCTCCACAGCATGTGGGATCTTCCCAGACCAGGGATCGAACCCGTGTCCCCTGCATTGGCAGGTGGATTCTTAACCACTGCGCCACCAGGGAAGTCTCAAAGAGCCAGTTCTTAGTCTCTATTTCATTTATTTCCACTCTGAACTTTATTATTTCCTTCCTTCTACTAAATTTGGATTCTGTTTGTTCTTTTTCTAGTTCCTTTAGGTGTAAAGTTAGACTGTTTGTTAGAGTCCAGTATTATTAACTATAAATACCATGCTGTACATTACATCCCCAGGGCTTCTTTATTTTATAATTGAAAATTTGTACCTTTTGACCTTCTTCACTCATTTCACCCAACTTCTAGTCCCCAACTCTGGCAACAACCAATATGTTCTCTGTATCTGTGAGTTCAGTTTGAGGGTTTGTTTGTTTGCTTTTTAGATTCCACATATAAATGACATCATACAGTATTTGTCTTTGTCTGACTTATTTCATGTGGCATAATACCTTTGAGGTCCATCTATGTTATCGCAAATGGCAAGATTTCATTCTTTTTTATAGCTGAATAATATTCCAGTGTGTGGGTGTGTGTTTGTGTCTCCATTCATCAGTTGGTGGACAGTTAGGTTGTTTCATATCTTGACGACTGTAAATAATGCTGCAATGAACCTGGAGGTGCATATATCTTTTTGAGTTAGTGTTTTTTTGGTTTTTTTCAGATAAACACCCATAAATGGAATTGCTGGATCATATGGTAGTTCCATTTTTAATTTTTTGAGGAAACTTCATACTGTTTTTCATAGCGGCTGCATCGATTTACATTCCCAGCAACAGTGCACAAGAGTTCCTCTTTCTCCACATCCTCACCAACACTTGTTGTTTCTTGCCTTTTTGGTAATAATTTTTCTCCCTGTTTTTAATTTATGGTTATTGTGTTCTACTTTCTGAGAGAGTGCTGTATCTTCATCTTCCAAACTTTCCAGTAAGTTTTATAAAGTAACTTTTTATTGAAGTATTTTATCCCAATAGAAAAGTGCAAATATCAAAAGTATCCAACTCTATAACTTTTCACCAAGTGGAAACACTTGTGTAGCCGGCACTTAGCTCTGGTAAGAACATTCCCAGCACTGCAGGTGCCTCCCTTGTGCCTTGCTCACTCACTACCCTTCCTAAGGGAAATGACTATCCTTTATTTCAAACATTACAGATTAGTTTTGCCTGTTATGTACTTCACATAAACGAAAGCACACAGAATCATATTATTTCATGTCTGGCTTCTTTCACTCACCACTATGTTTATGCAATTCATTTATCTTGTGTACATTCTCGTTTTTGCATGGTATTCCATTGTAAGAATGTGCTACAATTTATTTGCCCATTTTACACGGCTGATAGACAATTGTTTCCAGTTTTTATGGATAGTGCTGATGTGATCATTCTCGTACATGTCTTTTGGTGAACATATGTATGTATTTCTGTCATATATATGCCTAGGAGTAGAATTATTGGGTCATAGGGCATTCATATTTTCAGCATTAGTAGATGTTGCTAACCCTTTTTCCAAAGGGGTTTTACCAATTGACATTCCCTTCGGCAGCGTCTGAGAGCTCCAGTTGCTTTACATTGTCACTGATACTTGGAATGTGTGTAATTCATTTTAGCCATTCTGGTGGATGGCACATCATTGTGGTTTTAATTTGTTTTCCTTTTTTTTCCCTGAAGTTACACATCTTTTCATACCCATTTGAGTACTCTCTTTTGTAAAGTGATTGTTCAGATCCTTTGCCCAATTTTCTATTGGTTTTCTAACTTTTTTCTTATTTATTTGTAGACGTTCTCTATATATTCTGGATACAAGTGTTTTGTTCTTGATAAAATTGCAAAGATTTTCTGTTATTCTGTGGCTTGCCTTTTCATACGTGTGATGGTGTGCTTTGATAAACAGAAGTTCATAATTTTAATGTTTTCAAATACATCAATCCAGTGTGATTTTTCTGATATCCCATTTTAAATTTATGGTTCTCTAGCTGTTTCTTTGTTATTGCTTGTTCCCAAGATAGAATACTTTCTCTCAGCCATCTGAGAATACTGATGCTTTTTAAAAGCTTTCTGTTTCCTGCACAGCCTCTGAATCCTCCCAATTTGTCTGCTTCCATCCCTGTCATTTACCGGGTGGGTTTTTTCGAGTGTCTGTGACTCTTGGCTGTCTGCTGATGTGTGAGTCCCTTGTGCTCAGTGGGCTTCACTGTGGGTGAGCTGTCTTGTGGGGGGGAGTCCCTGTTTCTAATGAAGTTAGGTCACTCCTATTGGGTTGGCTCAAACTCACCAAAAAATACACTTTCAGTCTTCTTCCTGGAGGATTAAACCCTGGCTCCAGAATCCTGAGGCTACACTGGGGAAGAATGGCAAGAGTCTCCAGTGAAAGCAGCTAGAGTCTACCAAAGTGGATACATTTTGCTTTACCCTCTCCAGAGAACAAACCTCCAGCATTCTGTTAGAGAGGGGGAGAAGTTTCCATGTGTGAGGAGCAGTGGATAGGATCTGAGTGTCCAACAGCTTATTAAACAGGTTTGAAAGCAATCATCTAATTTATAGCTCACTCCTCTCCTTTCCTCCTGAGATCCAGGATGCTTCCAGTTTCTGAGCCTTTGGGGATTTTGTACTGTAAATCAGGATTTTCCTACTGCTGGCTTATGATTCAGCTTTCCAAGTTCTGCTAAGTCCATTTCTAGTCAACACTCTGCTTTCTAGCTTCCATACATTTGTCGTTGCCTCTTTTCCTGTTCCCTTTGTAGGTTTATGTCTTCAAAAATCCCTTCCCATGATTTTATTGAGATTGGGGGAAGGAGCAAATGTAAATGGAGGTACTCAGTTTACTATCTTTAACTGGAACTCACTACATTTAGTTCCTTAATCCATTCGGAATTTATTTTTGTGTGTGTATTTTGTGTGCACTAGAAATTTAAGGTTATGTATATATTCCAAAGAGATATGCATTTGTTCCAAAACCACTTACTGAATAATTCATTCTCCCTCCCATTTCCTGGAATGCTCTGCTCCCAAACACCTGCTCAGTGTACTCTCTCTCCTCCTTCATGTTTTTGTACAACATCTTCTGACCAGGGAAGGCCATGCACACCACCCTATTAAAAATGCACACCCACCCCTGTTGTTTCCTTTCTCCTCCCAATTTTTTATAGTCCTTCCCACCCTCTTATATACTATGTTTAACCTTGTCTTTTATTTTTTGTATTCTGTTGCCCTGACATCTGGAACCTTGCTGATGCCCCTAAGGTTAACCAAATACTAGAGATAGTAAACAATTCACCCAAGACGATGCTTTTCAAATACACCAGCCAATGCAGAGACCTCACCCCACCCACCTCCTCTATCCAACTTTCACACTCCAGGCTGCTGTCTACCTGCCCTAATCACCACAGGGCCAGGTGCCAGACAACTAGGGACAGCCCCTCTGTCCCAGAACCCACTGAAATTATTCAGACTAGCCATCCTAAACCTGCCTGCCCTGCCTTACCCATTCCTTCTGTGCAAACTGCAATAAAGGCTCTTGCCCGCAGTTCTGGAACCTCACTCCTGCCTGCTGACCAACCTTGGTGCTTTCCCACGTAGCCCTGCTTAGCGTGGCATGCCCACCTCCTTTTGGGATCTGTGAGTAACAGATAATCTTTTCAATGGCAGTCATCTCCTGATCTGTTGGCCTGACTGTGCCTCACTAAATTCTGAAACATTTACTTTTCTATTTTGGCTAATTTTCTCTCTCTGTAGACTACAACCTCTGTGAACTCAAGGATTTTGAATGTTTTGGTTGTTATCTTATGCAAGATACCTATCATTCAACAAACATATGCAGAATGAATTAATAAATATACTACATTTTCAAACAAACATGGCTCTGTTTCTGTACTCTCTATTTTGTTCCATTTATTGATTTATTTATTCCAACACCAGTTCTACTCCATGTTATTTTCAATAGTTTTGTAGTTCAGTTTAATACTAACAGAGGAAATTGCCATTCATTGTGCCTCTTTTTCAAAATATCTGTGCCTATTATTATTCTTACCTATTATTGGACATTTTTTCAATCAGCCAATATTTAGGTAGAATTTTTGTATTATGATACATTTCAGTTAATTATTTATTAACCCAATTTAAAAAGTACCAAAGAGCAAAAAAAAAGTAATTGTCCCCATTACGCTAGTCCCCCTTTCCAGGGGCAACCACTTTGTAAAGATCTTTGTTTTCTAGAAATATTCCAAGTGTGTGTGTTTGTGTGTGTGTATGTATATATATATGTTTCTAATCTATTTATACATCTAACACACATATACACATAAAATATAGATATATAGTCACATAATTGGGCATATACTATAAATAGTGTTTTATACCTTGTTTTTTCCAATTTAACATATTTTGAAGAAAATTCCTTATCTGTCCACCCAGATCTATGTTACCTTTCCTCCATATGTGTTCCACTTTATGGATATAACACAATTTATTTACGTCATTCACATATTAATGTATGTTTAGGATGTTTCCAGTTTTTTGTTATAATTATGCCATGATCATCCTAATACATGTAATAAATAAAATTTAAATCACAATGAGGTCATTTATACAGAATTAGCAAAGAGTTTTTTTTTTTTTTTTAAGTTGATAGTAAACGTAGACAGAGGAGACCTGGAAAAACAGATATTCTCCCCAACTGTTATGCCCTTGGAAAGCATTTAACAATGTCTATCAAAATTAATATGCATTCATTCACTTAGAAAATTCACTGACACACTTATATCACACATGTAGTCAAAGACTTGTTACAATTTTGGCTGAGATTTCATTAAATTTATCATTTAATTTAGGGACAGTTAATTATCATGTTAGTGACTTTCTATCCAGAAAGACACAGTACAATTCTCCACCTCTTTAAGTTTTCTTTTGTAATTTTCAGTAGAGGTGATATATGCCTTTCATATTTCTTAGGTTTATTTTTATTTATTGCATAACTTTTCTGCCATTATAAGTGGAAATATTATTACTCTGAAATTTTGAGTTGGCTAATGATGGCATTTGGGAAAAGTACTTTTTAATACATCTATCTGGGTTCTTAATACACATTTACTTCTCTATTCGACCTCTTCCAACCTCCTTCCGTACTGAGATCCAATGCAATTTTCGTTCCAGATTATCGTTCATTAATTCATTTAAACAACTGACAATTATTTACCCTTCACTATATCTTAACTATATTTTTTACTGTTTTTCCTGTTTACTGCTCTTTCTTGTATTATAAAATTTCTCTTGGATTCATTATTTTGCTGAAGAACAGTCTCTTTAATTTTTTAATAGAAGTTTGCAGGGGTAAAATTTTCTGAGTCCTTGCAGGTCTGAAAATGTCTCTCATTCTTAAGTCAACATTGGCCGGAAATAAAATTCTAGTTTCAAAACACTTTACTTTCAGAACTTTAAGTTATTGTTGTATGGGTTTCCTACCTAATTCTTATGTTTTTGTAAGTAAGCTGTTGCTTTCCCTCAGAAAGCTTTGAGAATTTTTGGTCCCTTCAGTCGTGGAGTTTTAGAAATCTCATCATAAAGTCACTAAGAGCAAAGCTGTTTTGAGTCTGAAAACCTGTATCATTCTCCTCCTCTTAATTCATTGATTATTTTGTGCCCTCCATTCTCATGATTCTTATTCTAGAATTTCTCCTCCATAGATGTAGGGAGACCTGCAATATTGTATATTGATACTTTACCATTGCATTTTCATCTTTTGGTCTATGGTTGAACTACAGGTTCTCAAATACTTTTAAAGAATGAATGATTGTTCCCTCCTCAATTTGTAAACCTCTTAGAGAGGTAATAATTTAACTTGATTTTGGTCACTTATGCTCTAAGATGAATAAATTAGTGATAATAGACTATGTATTTCAGCATAAGCAATCTACAAAATGGAAATTTGGCCAAGTACACAGGCTCCTGCAAAAGCATCAACCTCAGATATATTCAGCAAAACTTAAAGACTAGATAATTGTTCCCTGGGCAACGTGGGAAATTTCTCTTAAAAAAGAAAAATACAGATGTCCTCATATGTAGTCTTCCAAGCCAATTTCAGATGTTGAAGTTTGAAGAAAACCAGAGTGGCCACATGAGAGGTAAATTCCAGGCTACGGGGCAGGATGGCAGGCCTGAGCTGAGAGGTGTTTGGTCATGGTCTTGGTTTCTCTAAAGGAAAAAAGTGTTTCTGTCTTTCAGATAACATGGCTTATTATCATTTCCAAGCTGAAAGAAACTCACATTTGCTCCAGGGGATCTTTTAGACTTCCTCCCTAAATTGGCTTTCAGTTTTCTATTTTCAAATAAAGAATTTGATTCTTTAAAGTAACAATAAAACCCTAGGTTTTAAACTTTTTATTCTTATTATAACCAGATGGGAGTTATAGATCTCTCTGATGTAGCAGAGACTAAAGAGGGGATGTCTGGTTAATCTCTTAGGTAGATTTCTTAAATCTCCTGGCTTTTCCCATAAGCAAAAAAAAAGGTAATAAAATAGATTAGATCCAGTTACATGTTGTTGTGTTAGTTTTTCTTTTCTACCTTAAGCTTTAAAATTTATGGGTGTTTTTAACAGGCAAAATGAACATTTTGAGAAATTGAAGCTTCAGTATCAGAAAACTACAAGAGACAAGAAAGAAAGTAAATGATTTTATCTTCATTGGTTCTCTGAGAAATTGCTTGTAGTCACAAAGGTGAACTATGTTCGGCCTTCACTGATTCCAGCAGCAATGGGCATCCTGTTATGTTGCTGCCATATTGGGCAAACTCACTTTCATTGGTATTGATCAGAATTAATTGATCTAGTTCAAGTACCATAAAATTACATTGTTAAAAGTTCATTATGGGACTTCCCTGGTGGCGCAGTGGTTGAGAATCCGCCTATCAATGCAGGGGACACGGGTTCGAGCCCTGGTCCGGGAAGATCCCACATGCTGTGGAGCAGCTGAGCCCATGCGCCACAACTACTGAGCCTGTGCTCTAGAGCCCGTGAGCCACAACTACTGAACCCGCATGCCACAACTACTGAAGCCCACACGCCTAGAGCCCGTGCTCCACAACGAGAAGAAGCCACTGCAATGAGAAGCCCGCGCACTGCAAAGAAGAGTAGCCCCTGCTCGCCGCAACTAGAGAAAGCCCGCGCGCAGCAAGGAAGACCCAACGCAGCCAAAAATAAATACATAAAATAAATAAATTTATTTTTTAAAAAAGTTCATTATGTAGGAGTGGAAACATTTCAAAATAAAACAAATTATTTTTAATAGGGGCTGGGGTTTATGAAGGACTATAACATGATTCATTAAAAAAATTTTTTTTTTACATTCCTTGTATTGAAATGGGCTTATAAGCACCCTCTGAGTAGATCCTGATGGAATGAAGATTTCCACATAGCTTGCCTGGATTTCTAAGAAAAACACCAAATTTGCCACTATTTCTCCAAAGTTGATTGATAATATCAGGTTGGAGTTCTGGTTATGTGGAAGTAAACATTTCTCAAAGAAATTGTTAGCATCCAGACTATCTCTGAAAGAGCCATGTCAAAATACTGGAATACTTTTTAGGAGCTGCCTGAATGGCAGAAACACTGGGCTGAGAAGCAAGCCCACAGACTGGAGCCTGTACATCAGGAGACTGAGAGGGTGTCAGGAGGGACCTCTAGTTTCCATCCTCTGGCCCTGCATGTGTGGGTGACCTCAGGGCTGCTGACCCTTCCCATGACCAGTGCTAGCATGTTCTCCACAAGTGCCTGAGGCCATCTCTCATTTTCTCAAGTACCTTAAGAATGTCAAACCTAATTTTAGATAAGAAATTATTAAATATTTGTATAACAGAGCAGCAAAATTAATGTGTACCATCATCAACTTTAGTCCCCTCTTTTTGTTTAGTTCCCTCTTTTTTCCCCCCCAGAGGAGGAAACTAAGGCCCAGAGGTCTGCAGAGGTTTTCTGCCCAAGGGTCCTTCCCAAGATGTTCCCTGTCTTGTCTCTTTGAGGGGATCAGTGAAGACTTCTTTCATTGATTGTAGGACAACTGGTACTTTCTCCTTCTCCCTGAATCAAAGGAATCTCTTCTTAGTGCCCCATCACCTCTTGATGAGTTTATCACATCCTTCTTTTCCTACATTTTTAACTCCCTAAAACGTCATTGAAAATCATTACTCAACTGTATGTGCTGTTGTTTCTCAGTCTTTTGATCAAATGTAGTATCTGCTGTTCTCATCAGTTTAAATCTGATTTTTTTTCTACTGCTTTATAGGGTATGGTGATGCATGCAGATGGTACTAAGAAGAAACTTAAAATTGGACTTACTTTGAGTTTTTTTAAAAAAATCTTTGTTATGTTTCGCTTCCATGTAATAAAGACTGCTGATTGTTTCACAGTTAAAAGATGATATTATCTCTCAAATTTGCATGAGTCTATTGAGGCTTCATGATGACAAGTGATTCCACGAAACTAAAAGATGTTTCTGGATATTTAACCATAAAGACTATATTAGAAATTAAAGCAACCACTATCATGCTCACATTTGGGATGTGCCAATCCTATTGCTAAAAAGAATCTAACTAACTCTTCACGCCTATTAGAATGGCCAAAATCCAGAACACTGACGACACCAAATACTTATGAGGATGTTGAGCAACAGGAACCCTCATTCCTTGTTGGTGGGAATGCAAAACGCTACATCCACTTTAGAAGACCGTTTTTGACAGTTTCTTATAAAACTAAACATACTCTTAGCATAGGTCTCAGCAATCATGATCCTTAGTGTTTACCCAAAGGAGTTATAAACATGTCCACACAATCACCTGCACGTGGATGTTTATAGCAGCTTTATTCATAAATGCCAAAAGCTGGAAGCCACCTAGATGTCCTTCAGCAGGTGAATGGATAAACAAACTGTGGCATATCCAGATAATGTAATATTACTCAGTGCTAAAAAGAAATGAGCAATCAAGCCATGAAAAGACATGGAAGAAGCTTAAATGCATATTATAAGTGAAAGAAACCGATCTGAGAAGGCTACATGCTATATGATTCCAACTCTATGACTTTCTGGAAGAAGCAAAACTATGCAGACAGTAAAGATCAGAGGTTTCCAGGGGCTTGAGAGGGGAGATAGGAATAAATAGAGCACAGAGGATTTTTAGGGCAGTGAAATACTCTGTATGAAACTATGATGTTGGATATATGTCATTATACATTTGTCCAAACCCATAGAATGTACAACACCGAGTGTGAACACGTGAACCCATGAACTGTGAGCCTGAATGTAAACTATGGACTTGGATGATCGTGATGTGTCAGTGTAGGTTCATCAGTTGTAACTAAAGTACCTCTCTGGTTGGGAATGTTGATAATGAGGGAAGCTGTGGAAATCTCTGTATCTTCCCCTCAATTTTGCTGTGAACCTAAACCTAAAACTCTAAAAACTAAAGTCTATTTTCAAAAAAAACAATAATCAGTTATTTACCCCAATTGTTGTTAATATTTTAGCATTACAATACATAGAAATTCCCCCTTTTTCTTAAAAAAATTATTCCTCCCTCTGATTCTTTTTCTTATTCTTCCTCAGTTCTCATCTTTTCCCTCTAATAAGAGTACATTTATTTGTTTAATAAACTTAAGAAATTCCTGGTTAAGTTCTTAGTGGGCACAGTTTTACTTGGCTGCATATTTAATTTAGGTCTTAATAAAACTTGCAAAAGAAAGGAGGAATATTAAATGTAAATATGATAAGGAATAAGCAAACAAATTCTCAAACTTCTGTTGAAAACAGTTGAAGAGACACCAGGCTGTGTAAATGGCTCTCAAGGCACCCCAAGTCCCAGGATGCTCAGCGTGGACATCCTTTTAGTGTCTGTCCCCTCGAGGGTAGTCCCTGAGTCCTCACCAGCCTGCACACCCTCACCCACCCTGTCCTAAGTCTCATTGCCTCTCCTTCAGGGTTTCTCCGGACTCAGATCTTCCCTCTCATGTCTGGCTACCACCCCAGTCCCAGTTGCCTCATCTCTCCCAGGAGGCCATGAGCTTCCCCACTAGGGGCCCCACAGTCTGGTCTACAGTGGTCCTTCCAATGCCTGAGTCAGAGTGTTTCCTCCTGGGTCCCACTCTCCTACCGCCTCAGTGGTCTCTACAATCCGGCCGCCGCCTCCCTGGGTGGCAATCCAAGAAGAGCTTGGACCAGAAATCCCTAAGCACCTCTCCAGCTCTGAGACTGGGATGAATCTGAGCACTCGATCGCCTTTCTCTGTACCCAGCCAGCCCAGCAAACTAAGGAAGGGCTGGAGAGTGGAGAGAGTGTGGTTGGTGGTACAGACGTCCCCTGAGGAACCGGCAGCTCCATCAACTACCATGTTAAAATGGTGTGGTGGGCAGTTTTGCTTTTGTTTTGCCTGCACAGTAACTCTCTCTCCTTCCCTATCAGCATCCTTCTTTCCATTTGGGGAATTCCTTTTCTCCTCTGGATAAGTCTCGGTGGGACTGGAAATCAAAGTGCTCTGCTCTCCCAATTCAGAAGCCAATGGACTCTTCTGACCAAGCAGTCAAATGGAAGCATGTGCTTTACGGTGGCCCATCAGATCTTCCCCTGGGATTCTGCCTTCAGTGGATTAATTCTGAATACAGGAAGAGGGGTTGGGGTCCAAGCATTCCAAAAGGAAGTCACTCTTGGTGCCCTAGTTCTTTCTGATCCTGGTTTTCCAGCCTTCTCTGGAGGGTCTGGAATGCTCCAAATTGGTCCCTTATTCCTAACTCGGTGGGCGGTGATTCCTGTGCTTGTAAAGGAAGCACATGCACTGTGCCCACAGGTATGCGGGATGCTGGGCACAGCCTGTGTGCTCCCGGGCACCTGACCATCTACCAGGTAGACATTCTCCCCCTTATTGATCCAGGAAGCCCACTCAGCACAGCGCAGCCAGTGCCCCACCTCGTGTCCACTCTCTAGAAACAGAGGAAAGGCCAAAGAGAAGTCAGATGTCCTTTTTAATGGGTCATGTTTAATGAAATCTGGTGAACCTTCCCAGAGACCTTTGTTACAAAGAGCAGATGTGCGGGAGGTGTGGGCTCAGAACCCATGCCAGGAACAAGTCTGTAGTGCATTCCTTTCCAGTAAAAATCTTCTTTAAGCAGGCCCGTGGCTATCACCACACAGAGGGAGGAAGCAGGCCACGTGTGGCGCCTGACAGGCCTTTGCAGTGTCCTCCAATCTGAACCTGCCACCGAAGAGACTTGACAGGCACTGGTGGTATCTCTGCCTCTGAGTCCTACTTCATGCCAACTTCCCGATGCTTTCTGTCTAAACAGCCAGCCCAACGCAAGGATCCCACGAAGTTGCTGCCTTTGATGGGCAGGGACTGTACCTTAGACACATCCTGGCTCAGGCACTGGGGATGTGACAGGAGACAGATTGGGGAAACAATTCCCTGGAGAAAATGATACAGAGGAATTGTGACTTTTCTCTTGATTTGGTCCCCCTAGGAGCTACTCTGACAAAGTGGTCAGTGTCTGCTTCTGGTCGCTATCAGTCAGAGAGCCACTATTGCAGTTGGTAGAAAGTTTGGGTTGCACAGCTGAAACCGTGTAACTCAGATTGGGACTTGAACCCATGCTCTTTTAACTGAGATCACACACCTGGTCTCAGGACTTAATGAAGCTCAGGTTCTTGATGTCTCATCGCAGAAAGAATTCAGTGAGAGACAAAGTGATGGGTAAGAAGTGGATTTATTTAGAGAGAAACACACTCCACAGACAGAGTGTGGGCCATCTCAGAAGGTGAGAAAGGCACCAGGGTATGGGGTTGTCAGTTTTTATAGGAGTGGTTAATTTCATAGGCTAATGAGTGGGAGGAGTATTCCAGCTGCTGTGGGGATTTCCAGAAATTTGGCCACCGCCCACTTTTTGGTCTTTGATGGTTGGCTTTGGAACTGTCATGGCGCCTGTGGGTGTGTTACAATGTGTTGTAACACGTTGCTGATGTGTTACAATGAATGTATACGGAGGCTCAAGGTCTAGTGGAAGTCAACTCATCCACCATCTTGGACTTATTTGGTTGTAATCAGTTTATGTCATGTCCTCGGGCTATGTCATTCTTTTAAAGGTTGTGCCCTGTCCCCTTCCCTCCTGTTTCACGCTGTGTCTGGGACAGAGAAAGCCCTGTTCCGTCCCCCTCCCCCAACCCCCACCTGCCACCTTTCCCAGCTGAGTGCATCTGACACACCTCTGTTCCTTCCCAGCTCTGGTCTCCCTCTGCAGGCTTCAGTACTTGCAGCTCATGTATAAATAGGAAGAGACCTATCTTGATTTCAACCCTGGGAAGGACCCAGTGCAAGCCAACAGGGGCCCAGAGGGTGACCACTGAGCAAGCCCCCCTGCAGCTGCCCTGAGACGTCCACCTGTGCCCACTCTCGGTCAGCATGGTCAACCCTGGGTCTGGAGCCCAAGTGCAGGTCACGGCTCTGCTCCCACCAGCTCTTTGACTTGGCAAATCGGGTCACCTCTCCAGACATGAGCTGCTCACCTGTAACTGAGGAAACTGACTTCTCTTTCTTCTGAGGAGCAGGTTTGCTAGGGTGGAACTGCCACCGGCTGTGCCACAGTTATTTACCACTTGTTGTTTTCTTGGTATGAGTCACCCACCCTCACCCCCAACCCACCTTGGCAATTGTATTAGTTGAATGAGTCAATTGGCTCACTGCAGACAATTTCTTCTCAAGCAGCTTTCTCCTCCCAGACTCTGTGATTGTCTCGTCAGCAGGTAAAGTGAGAGCAGTGTGGCCACTGCTTATCCCCTGGGTCTGAACGTCGCTTCTCGGGCAGCTCTCCTGGAATTGAGTCAGATGTTGCAGGACAGCACGTGATAGACAGGAACAAACTGTCTCTTATAAAGAAACAGACTTCATTTTCTAAACCTAACAGACACAGCAATTCAGTGATTTTGTGTAATAAACATATTGATCCCAAACAGAAAGAAACCTGTGATTATTCAGTTACAGGCCCAGGAGCTTTGGTTCCAAACCAGCCCCACCTATCCCAAGACATGACGCCTGGGAGGAAAAGGCAGCACCGACCTTGATTTTATTAAGCCCTGGGCCCCAATCTGCTCGTGGAGGGGGCTGGGTGATAAATGCCTTCAGCTAGGCCTTTGCTGGTGAAAAACAGACAAGTAAAAGATATCATCTTATAAACATCTGTTAGTTTAACAAAATTTTGTTAACTTTTTCCAAATCGAAGCTGTAACAATGATGCCATGAACTGTGGCAAACTCAGTTTGCCCTGAAGTATTATGCAAATTTGCTTTTCCCACAGATGCAATTTCAGGCACAAAGTATACCTTTCAAACCCTTGGTTTTCATGTTTAAAGGTATTTCCATAGCTTTTAATATGCTTCCATATATTTTCATTTCACTTAATTGAATCTTCCTCGACAATATTTTAAGAACGTTGCTGGGAATGTTGTCATTTCCTTGTTATCATTTAATAATAACTTTTAATAAAAAAAGTTACCTCAAATTGCCACATCTGCTTGAGAGTTTTAGAGGACACAAAAAAGTATTTCTATCTATACCATGTACTTCGTGTGGAGAATATTTAAGAAAATACAATTTTCAGAAAACAATGCTTTGGAATTGGTCTGTGACCAATCAGTTGGTCTGTGACCTCTAGGTCATTAAGGAAAAGACAATCAGTTACTGATTTTAAGTCTCATTATCCAATACTGTCCTTTCATTGCCACACATACTCAAGATGCATCAATTTTCTAAATTAATTAAAATTTGAATTTACTTAGTGATCTTTTTTTGGGTCTATTGTTCTGTGACTTTTAACTCATGCATAGATTCGTGTAAGCACCACCACAATCAGGATATAGAATAGTTCCATCATCTAAGGAATAAACTCCCAAGTGTTAATCCTTTGAAGTCACACCCTCCCCTTCCTGGGCCCCTAGGAACTCTGCTCCCTTCTCCATTCCTTGTGATTGTGCCTTTCCAGAATGTCACATAAAATTGATCATGTAGAATGTAACCTTTTGAGACTGGCTTCTTTCACTTGGCAAAATGCCTTTAGAGATTCATTGGTGTTATTATCTGTATTGATAGCTCATTCTTATTTATTTCTGAGTGGTTTTCCATCTTATGGATATAAAACAGTTTATCTACTCCCCTGTTGAAGGGCATTTGGGTTGTTTCCAGTTCTTGATGGTTATAAATAAAGCTCCTATGATCATTTGGGTAAAAGTTTTTGTGTGAACACACATTTTCTTTTCTCGTGTGTAACTACCAAGAACTGGGATCGATGGTAACTGTATGTTTACCTTCACAAGAAACTGCCAAACTGGTTTTCAGCGTGGCTGTACCATTTTGCGTTCTGTCACTGTATTTGGCATTTTCCCTACCTCCCTTTCCCTAGGTAACAAATGGTCTGCTTTCTTTTTATTTATGTGTGAATTTTTCCCCCTCTGGTTATCCTTCAGGATTTTTCTTTATCTTTAAAGTTCTGGAGTTTTACGATGATGGGTCTGGTTAGGAATTTACTATTACTATTTATTCAATACTAGGTAGAATTTTCAATGTAAGGACTCATGTCCTTCAATTTTGGAAAATCTCAGCTTTCATCTCTTCAATTATCACCTCTCCAACTTTCACTTTTGTAATGGTTAATTATGTGTAAGCTTGGCTGGCAATGGGGTGCCCAGATTAAACAGTATTTCTGGGTGTGTCTGTGAGGGTGTTCCCGGGGGAGATTAGCATTTGGCTCCATAGACTGCCCTCCCCAGCATGGGCGGGCACTGTCCAATCCACTGACGGCCTGAATGGAACAAAAGGTGGTGGAAGGAGGAATCTGCCCTTTTTCCTGCCTCACTGTTGAGCTGGAACACCGCATCTCATCTTTTCCTGCCCTCCTACTGGGATTTACACCATCAGCTCCCCAGTTCTCAAGCCCTCAGACTCTGACTGAATTACACCACTGTCTTTCCTGAGTCTCCAGTTTGCAGACAGCAGATCTTGGGACTTCTCAGCCTACATAATCGGGGGAGCCAATTCCTCGTAATAAATCTCCTTTATATCTATATCTAACTATCATCTATCTGTCTCCTACTGTTTCTATTCCTCTGGAGAACCCTGACTAATACAGCTTTATTCTTTCATTCAGACACTTCTTTAAATATATGTTTATATATATATAGATCTATCTATCTATCTATATACCTTAACTTTATTTTTTCTAATTTCCATTTCTTCATCTCTGCTCTGATCTGGGAGATTTTCTTAGTTTTCTTTCCTTTTTTGAAAAATTTTTAAAAGAAAGCTTTAATATGGAAATCTTCAAACATATACAAAAGTAGAGAAAATTGCATAATGAAATTCCCATATACGCATCACCCAACTCTAACAATTATCAACTGACAAATCTCATTTTATTTTCACTCTCATTAACTTTCCAACCCCAAATGGGCTGTTTGGAAATAAATTCCAAATATCATATTATTTCATTTATTTATTCTTCAGTATGTATCTCTCAATTAAGACAGGTAATAGGTATCATTTCTAAAACATATCCTGCCTAAAATAGTAAGAATAATTCCTTAATTTAATCAAATACAAAATCCATTTTTAATTTCTGCCACTGTGTCATAATTATGTGGTTTTTTAAATTTAATTTTATCTATCTTTTTATACAGCAGGTTCTTATTAGTCATCCATTTTATACACATCAGTGTATACATGTCAATCCCAATCACCCAATTCATCACACCACCACCCCCACCCACCCTCCGCTTTCCCCGCTTGGTGTCCATACGTTTGTTCTGTATATCTGTGTCTCAATTTCTGTCCTGTGAACCACTTCATCTGTACCATTTTTCTAGGTTCCACATATATGCATTAATATATGATACTTGTTTTTCTCTTTCTGACTTACTTCACTCTGTATGACAGTCTCTAGATCCATCCACATCTCTACAAATGACCCAATTTCGTTCCTTTTTATGGCTGAGTAATATTCCATTGTATATATGTACCACATCTTCTCTATACATTTGCCTGTTGATGGGCATTTAGGTTGGTTCCATGACCTGGCTATTGTAACTAGTGCTGCAATGAACACTGGGGTGCATGTGTCTTTTTGAATTATGGTTTTCTCTGGGTATATGCCCAGTAGTGGGATTGCTGGGTCATATGGTAATTCTATTTTTCATTTTTTAAGGAACCTCCATACTGTTCTCCATAGTGGCTGTACCCATTTACATTCCCACCAACAGTGCAAGAGGGTTCCCTTTTCTCCACACCCTCTCCAGCACTTGTTGCTTGTAGATTTTCTGATGATGCCCATTCTAACTCATATGAGGTGATACCTCATTGTAGTTTTGATTTGCATTTCTCTAATAATTAGTGATGTTGAGCATCTTTTCATGTGCTTCGTGGCCGTCTATATGTCTTCTTTGGAGAAATGTCTATTTACGTCTTCTGCCCATTTTTGGATTGGGCTGTTTGTTTCTTTAATATTGAGCTGCATGAGCGGTTTATATATTTTGGAGACTAATCCTTTGTCCGTTGATTCGTTAGCAAATATTTTCTCACATTTTGCAGGTTGTCTTTTCATCTTGTTTATGGTTTCCTTTGCTGTGCAAAAGCTTTTAAGTTTCATTATGTCCCATTTGTTTATTTTTGTTTTTATTTCCACCACTCTAGGAGGTGGATCAAAAAAGATCTTGCTGTGATTTATGTCAGAGAGTGTTCTTCCTATGTTTTCCTCTAAGAGTTTTATAGTGTCCAGTCTTACGTTTAGGTCTCTAATCCATTTTGAGTTTATTTCTGTGTATGGTATTACAGAGTGTTCTAATTTCATTCTTTTACATGTAGCTGTCCAGTTTTCCCAGCACCACTTATTGAAGAGACTGTCTTTTCTCCATTGTATATGCTTGCCTCCTTTGTCATAGATTAGTTGACCATAGGTGCGTGGGTTTATCTCTGGGCTTTCTATCTGGCTCCATTGATCTATGTTTCTGTTTTTGTGCCAGTACCATATTGTCTAGATTACTGCAGCTTTGTAGTATAGTCTGAAGTCAGGGAGTCTGATTCCTCCAGCTCCGTTTTCTTCCGTCAAGACTGCTTTGGCTTTTCGGGGTCTCTTTTGTTTCCATACAAATTTTAAGAGTTTTTGTTCTAGTTCTGTAAAAAATGCCATTGGTAATTTGATAGGGATTGCATTGAATCTGTAGATTGCTTTGGGTAGTATAGTCATTTTCACAATACTGATTCTTCCAATCCAAGACCATGGTATATCTCTCCATCTGTTGGTATCATCTTTAATTTCTTTCATCAGTGTCTTATAGTTTTCTGCATACAGGTCTTTTGTCTCCCTAAGTAGGTTTATTCCTAGGTATTTTATTCTTTTTGTTGCAATGGTAAATGGCAGTGTTTCCTTAATTTCTCTTTCAGATTTTTCATCATTAGTGTATAGGAATGCAAGAGATTTCTGTGCATTAATTTTGTATCCTGCAACTTTACGAAATTCATTGATTAGCTCTAGTAGTTTTCTTGTGGCATCTTTAGGATTTCCCATGTATAGTGTCATGTCATCTGCAAACAGTTACAGTTTACTTCTTCTTTTTCAATTTGGATTCATTTTATTTCTTTTTCTTCTCTGATTGCCATGGCTAGGACTTCCAAAACTATCTTGAATAATAGTGGTGACAGTGGACAGCCTTGTCTTGTTCCTGATCTTAGAGGAAATGCTTTCAGTTTTTTCACCATTGAGAATGATGTGTGTCGTGGGTTTGGCATATATGGCCTTTATTATGTTGAGGTAGGTT
The DNA here is from genome assembly GCF_009873245.2 of Balaenoptera musculus. Lineage (NCBI taxonomy): Eukaryota > Metazoa > Chordata > Mammalia > Artiodactyla > Balaenopteridae > Balaenoptera > Balaenoptera musculus. The sequence goes on along the minus strand of NC_045790.1, from coordinate 18,191,184 downwards.
CCCTCTATGCCCACTTTCTGGAGAGTTTTTATCATAAATGTGTGTGGAATTCTGTCAAAAGCTTTTTCTGCATCTATTGAGATGATCATATGGTTTTTATTCTTCAATTTGTTAATTCGGTGTGTCACATTGATTGATTTGCGTATATTGAAGAATCCTTGCATCCCTATGATAAGTCCCACTTGATCATGGTGTATGATCCTTTTAATGTGTTGTTGGATTCTGTTTGCTAGTATTTTGTTGAGGATTTTTGCATCTATATTCATCAGTGATATTGGTCTGTAATTTTCTTTTTTTGTAGTATCTTTGTCTGGTTTTGGTATCAGGTTGATAGTGGCCTCTTAGAATGAGTTTGGGAGGGTTCTTTCCTCTGCAATTTTTTGGAAGAGTTTGAGAAGGATGGGTGTTAACTCTTCTCTAAATGTTTGAGTGAATTCACCTGTGAAGCTGTGAAGCCATCTGGTACTGGTCTTTTGTTTGTTGGAAGGTTTTTAATCACAGTTTCAATTTCATTACTTGTGATTGGTCTGTTCATATTTTCTATTTCTTCCTGTTTCAGTCTTGGAAGGTTATACCTTTCTAAGAATTTGTCCATTTCTTCCAGGTTGGCCATTTTATTGGCATAGAGTTGCTTGTAGTAGTCTCTTAGGATGCTTTGTATTTCTGCTGTGTCTGTTGTATCTTCTCCTTTTCATTTCTAATTTCATTGATTTGAGTCCTCTCCCCCTTTTTCTTGATGAGTTTGGCTAAAGTTTTATCAATTTTGTTTATCTTCTCAAAGAACCAGCTTTTAGTTTATTGATCTTTGCTATTGTTTTTTGTTTCTATTTCATTTATTTTCTGCTCTGATATTTATGATTTCTTTCCTTCTGCTAACTTTGGGTTTTGTTTGTTCTTCTTTTTCTAGTTCCTTTAGGTGTAAGGTTAGAGTGTTTATTTGAGATTTTTCTTGTTCCTTGAGGTAGGCTTATATAGGTATAAACTTCCCTCTTAGAACTGCTTTTGCTGCATCCCATAGGTTTTGGATCATAGTGTTTTCGTTGTCATTTGTCTCTAGGTATTTTTTGATCTCCTCTTTGATTTCTTCAGTGATCACTTGGTTATTTAGTAACGTATTGTTTAGCCTCCATGTGTTTGTGTTTTTTATGTTTTTTTCCCTGTAATTGCTTTCTAATCTTATAGCATTGTGGTCAGAAAAGATGCTTGATATGATTTCAATTTTCTTAAATGTACTGAGGCTTGATTAGTGACCCAAGATGTGATCTATCCTGGAGAATGTTCTGTGTGCACTTGAGAAGAAAGTGTAATCTGCTGTTTTTGGATGGAATGTCCTATAAATATCAATTAAATCTCTCTGGTCTATTGTGTCATTTAAGCTTGTGTTTCCTTATTAATTTTCTGTTGGGATGGTCTGTCCATTGGTGTAAGTGAGGTGTTAAAGTCCCCCACTATTATTGTGTCACTGTCAATTTCTTCTTTTATACCTGTTAGCAGTTGCCTTATGTATTGAGGTGCTCCTATGTTGGGTGCATATATATTTATAATTGTTATATCTTCTTCTTGGGTTGATCCCTTGATGGTTATGCAGTATAATAATACTACATATAATAATAATGTAGATCATTAATAATGTAGATCATTATGTACTTCCTGTCTCTTGTAACATTCTTTATTTTAAATCTATTTATCTGATATGAGTATTGCTACTCTAGCTTTCTTTTGATTTCCATTTGCATGGAATATCTTTGTCATGCCCCTCACTTTCAGTCTGTATGTGTCCCTATGTCTGAATGGGTCTCTTGTAGACAGCATATTATGGGTCTTTTATTGTATCCATTCATCAAGCCTGTTTCTTTGGTTGGAGTATTTAATCCATTCACGTTTAAGGTAATTATTGAATGTATGTTCCTATTACCATTTTCTTAAGGTTTTGAGTTTGTTTTTGTAGGTCCGTTTCTTCTCTTGTGTTTTTCCCACTTAGAGAAGTTCCTTTAGCATTTGTTGTAAAGCTGGTTTGGTGGTGCTGAATTCTCTTAGCTGCTGCTTGTCTGTAAAGCTTTTGTTTCTCCATCGAATCTGAATGAGATCCTTGCTGGGTAGAGTAATCTTGGTTGTCGTTTTTGTCCCTTTCATCACTTTATATATCATGCCACTCCCTTCTGGCTTGTAAGAGTTTCTGCTGAGAAATCAGCTGTTAACCTTATGGGAGTTTCCTTGGATGTTATTTGTCATTTTTCCCTTGTTACTTTCAATAATTTTTTCTTTGTCTTTAATTTTTGCCAGTTTGATTACTATGTGTCTTGGTGTGTTTCTCCTTGGGTTTATCCTGTGTGGGACCTCTCTGTGCTTCCTGGGACTTTGGTGGCTATTTCCTTTCCCATGTTAGGGAAGTTTTGGCTATTAATCTCTTCAAAAATTTTCTCAGGTTCTTTTCTCTCTCTCTTCTCCTTCTGGGACCCCTATAAGCGAATGTTGTTTGCGTTTAATGTTGTCCCAGAGTCTCTAGGCTGTCTTCATTTCTTTTCATTCTTTTTTCTTTATTCTGTTCCGTGGCAGTGAATTACACCATTCTGTCTTCCAGGTCACTTATCCATTCTTCTGCCTCAGTTATTCTGCTATTGATTCCTTCTAGTGTATTTTTCATTTCAATTATTGTATTGTTCATATCTGTTTGTTTGTTTTTTAATTCTTCTAGGTCTTTGTTAAACATTTCTTGCAGCTTCTCGACCTTTGCCTCCATTCTTTTTCCGAGGTCCTGGATCATCTTCACTATCATTATTTTGAATTCTTTTTCCTGAAGGTGGCCTATCTCCACTTCATTTAGTTGTTTTTCTGGGGGTTTATCTTGTTCCTTCATCTGGTACATAGCCCTCTGCCTTTTCACCTTGTCTGTTTTTCTATGAATGTAGGTTTTGTTCCACAGGCCTGCAGGATTGTAGTTCTTTCTTGCCTCTGCTGTCTGCCCTCTGGTGGATAAGGCTATCTAAGAGGCTCGTGCAAGTTTCCTGATGGGAGGGACTGGTGGTGGGTAGAGCTGGTTGTTGCTCTGGTGGGCAAAGCTCAGTAAAACTTTAATCCACTTGCCTGCTGATGGGTGGGGCTGGGTCCCCTCACTGTTTGTTGTTTGGCCTGAGGTGACCCAACACTGGAGCCTACCCGAGCTCTTTGGTGGGGCTAATGGGGGACTCTGGGAGGGCTCACGCCAAGGAGTACTTCTCAGAACTTCTGCTGTCAGTGTCCTTGTCCTCACGGTGAGACAGAGCCACCCTCCGCCTCTGCAAGAGACTCCCCCAATACTAGCAGGTAGGTCTGGTTCAGTCTCTATGGGGTCACTGCTGCTTCTCCTGGGTCCCGATGCACACACTACTTTGTGTGTGCCCTCCAAGAGTGGAGTCTCTGTTTCCCTCAGTCCTGTTGAAGTCTTGCAATCAAATCCTGCTATCCTTAAAATTGTGATTCTCTAGGAATTCCTCCTCCCGTTGCTGGACCCCCAGGTTCGGAAACCTGACGTGGGGCTCAGAACCTTCACTCCAGTGGGTGGGCTTCTGTGTTATAAGTGTTCTCAAGTTTGTGGGTCACCCACCCAGCAGTTATGGGATTTGATTTTATTGTGATTGCACCCCTCGTACCATCTCATTGTCCCTTCTCCTTTGTCTTTCGATGTTGGGTATCTTTTTGGTGAGTTCCAGTGTCATCCTCTTGATGATTGTTCAGCAGTTAGTTGTGATTCCAGTGTTCTCGCAAGAGGGAGTGAGAGCACGTCCTTCTACTCCGCCATCTTGAACCAATCTCCATAATTATGTTTTATAGTTGGGGTATTTGAATCAGGACCCACTGGTTGATAAATCTCTTAAATTGCTTTTAATTATAGATTCTTTCTTCTATCTTTTTTGTTTTTGCAATTTATTTGTTGAACAGACTAGGTCTTTTTCCTCTATAGTTTCCTGTATTTTGGATTCTGCTGGTAGCATCCCAGCAATATTATTTATCATATTTCCCTGTCCCCAATATTTCTTATAAAATGGTAGTTATATCTAGAAGTTTGATCAGATTCAGGTTTGAATTTTTTTCAAGAAAATTTCGTAGTTGTTATTTTTCTTTACTATTGCATCATATCAGGAGGTACATATGTCTGTTTGTTCTTCTGTTTTTAATGTTGAAATTGAACTGTGGCATTTGGAAGTTGCCAGCCTGATTACAAATTTCTCATAACCTTTTCACCTGATGGTTTTAGAAACCATTCATGATCATTGCTTAGGTCTATTATTTCATAACAAATTACAAAATGGTGATATCTTAATTCTACAAATCCTTCTTTACTTAAATTTTTCCATCAAGCAAAGTTTTTCCTCATCAACTGTATTGTTACTCTGAAGTACAGTTATTTCCCTTTATTTTGGTTTTCACGACAATGAATTTGTTACCTAGTGACAAACGAGTTTATGTGTATAGGAGGGTGTTGGTATCATTTTGAACACATGAATTATTTAAAAACACAATTTATATGCTGTGATTCACTATAATTATTATTTTGATGATGCTCAAAATGCTCCATCTTTGTCTAGTATTTTATTTTCCTATGGTTTCTGTACCAAATTATCACAAACTTGGTGGCTTAAACAATTAAAATTTATTGTTTCACTGTTTTGGAGGCCAGAAGCCCAAAGTCAGTTTCACTAGATCAAAACCAAGGTGTTGGCAGGGCCATGCTCCCTCTGGATTAGTTTTCCTTTTTAGTTTACTAAATCTCTTGCTTGCTGGATATGTCCTCTATTAAATCTATAGTCTGAGACTTTTAATTATCAAGATACCTGATTTTTTCTCATAATCACCTGTGCTTTTGCCATAATGGCATGTTTTTATTTTGAATATTCTTGTTCCATGGATGCAATGCCCTCTTTTATCAGTCTGAGGATTTAATATCTTTCTCAGATTGCCCTAGAATACTTATTCTAAGGTTTTACATCATGTGTGTGTTTGTGTGTGATTGTGGCCAATGTGAATGACACACCTATAATTGTGTGGTGTACAATCTATAATTGTGTAAGCTGTATGCAGCAGATCTGGGTCTTCTGGCTATTTTCATAACACTGAACTTTCTCATATGTTTTGTAATTCTTGTGTGTGAGCTTATCTTCTGTGGGAATTTTACTTCTTGGGTGTCCCAAGAAAAAATGGCTGTCTCTGTGAAACAATTTCACATTGATCCACAGGTACATGGCTCCCAACCAGACCACAGGTTAATGACCTGGCTCTGGGCTCCCACTGGTGAAGCTCACATGCATGGTGATGATTTCCATCCAGGACTCTGGTGCAGAGGGATTCCAGCTCCTTCTAACAGGCAACCATGAGCCTATTTGGGACCCTGAATACATGAATCTTGTCTCACCTGCTGTTTCTGTGTGATGCTGGGTCCTACCTTTTCTCCTGCTTCAACTTCCAAAGGGGAATTTTTTAAAGTTATAGGAAAAATAAGGGGAGAAATGAACCTATAGATTTCAATCCCAGGTTTGCTAAAGAGATCTTCTTAAAAAAATACGTATCCCACTTAAAAAAAAATTTATACATGACTAAATCAAAAAGAATGTGCTACTCTCCCAGACATACTAACTTTCCAGCAAATAAATCTTTGGCAGTTTGGTAAGTTTTGAAAGTGAACAGAGAGCATTCGTCACAGAAAATGACAAGCAAGACATCACTGAAGACATCAGTTTCCAAATAAGTGTCTACATTGTTTGAGTAAACTACTAACTTCTTCATATATTTAGTTTAAAATTCTCACAGTTTAAGAAAGGTTAAGATCTTAAATTTTTTTGGTTCTAATTTCTGTTTATGAGAAAAAGATGAAACAGAAAGGACTAGAGCTAGGTTGAGCTGATCAAAATTGGCAAAGGTCATAAGATAAAACTTTTACAACATACAGTTTGTATTAATAAAATCTGGGGCCTCTCAGTTGAGAATAATAGATTTGTATCTGAAGTCCTGAGAATCTGGCTTTCATCAGCTGCTTCGATTCAATAAGCACGTTTTGAGCCTAACTCTGAGTGAGATGCTGTGTTGGCAATGGGGGACATAAACGCCTGCCATGCATCCCCTGATCCCACGCACCCACTCCTTAACTGGCGCCTCTTACTTTAAGGTCCAACTCAGATCGGTTTCTCCTGCCAGTTTTAAGGAAAGGCAGCTGGGGTTCATGGACATGTATGTGCAAGATAAAAGCAGGATTAAAACTCGCTTGTCACCTATTAGCTGTGACCTAGAGCAAATCATTTCACTTTTTTCAATTCCCCACTTTAGGATAGAATTATACCCCTGGGACTGTGGTGTTGTGGGAAATTAAATGAAAGAAAGGTGTGGGTAGGCATATTAGTAAATCTGAAAAATGAACTTACCCTGTTCGGTTTTCTCCATGTTTCCCCAAAACAAGTAGCATAGACCCAAACACTGAGAACTGAGGCCGCTTCAAGTGAGCTGCAAACAGGTGACTGCACCATCATCCTTGGGAAAATTCAGGATTAATGCCATAGTCAATACTCCAAAACAGCTTTTTAAAATAATGAATTAATATTTTCTAAGAGTATTTGGCAATGCTTATAATTAAGTGCTAAATCACTCTATTTATTAAGTAACAGACTTAGTAAAATATATCATTATCAAGTTAATTACTAAACAAGTCAAGGGTTATTCACTTTAAATATAACTGGGTATGCCAGCATGAATTCCCTTTTCCTGGACATGAGACCCTGGGCATATTGTGAACAACATCAGCATAAGATGAAGCATAGCTGGCAGGAAGGAAAATAGAGCCTTTCTGGTGAAGGTCTTAAAAAGCAAGAGTATAAGTTGGCTTGACTTTTTAACCATGATTATTAGGCTGATAATCTCTAAAGATAACTCATGTTGAGTCTGACAGAAGTGAAGAAGCTTAGAGAAAAGTGAGGGAAATTGGAAAAGTTACAATCGTCTTTTCACTTTTACTTCTTTTGTGCCACCCCTAGGTCCAAGTCAAAAGGAAAGAGTTATGGACCTACAAGTAGGAGTTAAAATCAAGACAGCCAACATATTCTCTGTAAATCCTCCTAGAAGCATAAAGTAGATGAAAAGATCTTTCCATCGCTTCTTACCTAAGACCCTGGATGCCAATAACTATCTATGGTTAAACATCCTTAGTGATGAGACTCCTCTAAGAGCATGGTTTCAGAGTTTTAGTTTCACAGCAATCTCACAGTCAGGTAAGTACATACACCTAAACCCTCTTTAAACTAATTCTTCTTGATTTTGTCATTGTCATTGTCATTGAAACTCCTCCTGAAAACTCTTCATGCACTTCAGGTGAGTTATCACTATGGCTTCTTGCCATTCAGTTCATAAACTTTTCTTTCATCATAGATTCTTACTTTTAATGGTAATATTGACATTACTATTTGAACTATCCACATAGACAAATATATATATATAAATGTATATATGTACATGTGTACACACACATACTTAGAGATCTAGATTGAGCAAATAAATAATTACGTAAAATTCCTTAGAAACTAAGATTTTCAATGTAAGAAAAGGAATACATCCTTATAATCAGACTTAAGTAAAACCCTATAAACTCACTTTGATTTGGAAAGGTGAATATAAGCTCATAATGTGATCTTAAAAACAACAACACAGAAGAGGCCTAGATTCAAGGACAAGACAGTTTCAATGAGCACACACACACACTCCCCACTCCCAGTTCCAGGCTATGGTCTCCAAATGCTATTTTTCACTAAAGGGAACCAGGGCTCCTGGAGAAATGGCTGTTCTGGGGCAGATACAGTACAAGACGATCCTGAGACATCGTACTGTGGCCAAAAACAGGGATGTTGCCAAGGGAGCTGTGTCCAGGAGCCAACCTGGAGGAACCCCTACAGGCAAAAGATGGGACAATTGATGCACCAATGACAATAAATGACTAATATGTATTGAAATAAAATGGACACATAAAGTTCTATGCAGTTATAATAATAATAAAAAAGAAAGTCTCACTGGTTTCCTTGTAGGTTCCCAATTATTCTGAAAATTCATAAAGAGAAAGCATCATGTATTTATTCCACTTTTCCTCTACAGACTGTATCTCAGGTTAACCAAATAGTTACAGAAAAATTCTAGCTAATAAATGCAGAAGAAAAAATGAAAATAGAAAACCACCATTTTGCAACTACTAATGAAAAAAGAGATCTGGGCAATAAATGAATGTTAATAACATGAGGCTGATAGGAAACATTTGATAAGTGGATCAGGATGACAACACCCTAATTTGCTACTGATTAATCTCAAATCCACTAAACCTGGGGTGAGACATTAGGGGTACAAAAGGAACTACCAGCACCACTTATGGACTATTCACGCTAAAGATTTCAAATCCCAGTCTAAACAAGCCTCTAAATCCAAACACTAGCTTACGGGAACTATGGGAGGAAAGGAATGTGTTAGTTACATCGTGCTCAAATCAAACACAGAGACCAGACTTGAAAATTCCCTGAGCAGACAAAACCAGTTTAGTCATATAAGCAAAGCTTAATTTAGCTGATTTTGCAGGACAAGTAAAGCTAACTTGACCTGGGTCACTTGTTGCTTATGCTTCTGAAAATCATAAGCAAAACTTAAATTTTCCCCCCCAAATTGATAGGAGGTAACCACTAACCAATTGCCTTTCATTCAAGAAAATTAAAATTCTAATCAATTACTCTGAAAAATAAAGAGAGCTGCCTTCACACTATACTGCTTTACAACAATTTACCTCTGAGCCTCATTCATGTTTTGGTCTGAATGCTCCCAGTTTGCAAACTGTCTTTTTGGTCTCTGCACAATAAACTTTTACTAATTACTACTTCAGTGAGTCATTGGTTTTACTTTTTTTTTTTTTTTTTTCTGAACTTTTGACAACTTTTGTGAGGATGCAATTCAGCAGGACCTAAACTGTGGGAAATTGAGCAGGCCTGACACGGGTCATGAAAACAGAAAGAAGGGAAGTATTACACGATGCAAGAGCTTGAGAAAGTTCTCAGCCAAATGCACCATGTAGACTTTGATTGGAGCCTATTTGAACAAAATGACTGTAAAAATATTTTTTGAGAAATTTAAAAACAAACTGGGTATTAGATGATGTCAAGGAGTTACTGCTAATTTTGAAAAGTATGATAATGTATTTTGGTTAGGTTTTTTAAAAAGACTTTTCTTTTAGAGAGACATAATGACATATTTAAGAGTGACATTTTGGGATTTGCTTTAAAATGCTGCAGGAAAACACTGGGTGGCAGGGGGAGCTGGGGTGGTGAGCTGGGAGAGCAAGGCTGGCACAGTGTTGATATACCTGAAGCAGGTGATAGCTACCTGGGGATTCGTTATGTGCTTCTTGTTACTTTTGTGTATGTTTGGAAATCTCTGTAAAAGAAAGTCTGAAGAAAGAACACATGATTGAATTTGACCTGCTCAGTGGAAAGAAGGAAGGAAGGAAGGAGGGAAGGAAGGGATAGAGGGAGGAAGGAAGGAAGGATAGAGCTTGTGCCTGAGCATGAAGAAGAAAGGATGGTGTAGGGAGTTTCTAGAGCTTCTTGTGAGGGCAGGCTGCCTTCTTCATGCCAGAGTGGGTGGAAATAACACTGCCAGATGTGAAGAGTAGCAGGAAGGCTAGCAGTCTGACACATGATCTTTTCCCTTTCTGATGCCTTTGTCCAACCTTTGCATCAATAATTTGGGAATGGCTCCTTGCCTTTAGTTGTGTTATTGAGGTGTGTTTCTCACTGTAGAAGTCCAGCTGGATAAACACCATCTCTGAGTGATTTTTGCACTTTATGAGTCCCTTACTTGTAAAGTTCCTCCCTCTATTGCTATATGAAGCAAAGGCAAAAACTTACACAAAATTCCAGGGCTCTCAGTGGAAACATTAACATGTTATAAGAGGAAGAACATTGCTGAGAGATTGCCTGTGTGTTGGTTGGGTTTCCGTTGGTTATTCTGTTTATATACACTAGGCACCACCCTAAAACTTCAGATCTAAGATGTAGACTCTCTCCTGAGTTCCAGTGAAGATCATTACCATGAAATTCCTTCCATTCCATAACAATCTATCCACATCATGACTAAAAAAGCTGATGAAGACATGAGTTTTACCTTACCTGCTCTCACTCTCTCTCCTTTCCTGGAGACTCAGGATATTTGGGAAAAATGGAAGAGAGGGGCTGGGAATACACAGATATGAACACCAGACAACCTGGGGTGTCCAGAACTTTCTTTCTATACAATACACTGCCTGTGGCTTTTATAACCCCTAGAACTGTTTGGAGAATCACAGAACTTTTAGAAAGACTTTTATTCCCAGTAGTGGCCTGAGTATTTATCACTCCTATTCTAAATTTCAGGTGGAAAAATGTGATCACTGAAGGCATAGACTAACCTGAGAAGATTCCATACTAGTTTATTTTTTTACTATTATTTTTTAATGAGAGCTTTGGAGATCTACTGTCTTAGCAACTTTCAAATATACAATCAAGTATTATTAACTATGGCCACCATGCTGTACATTACACCCCCAGGACTTATTTATTTTAATAACTGGAAGTTTTGAACCTTTTGACTCCCTCACCATTTCATCCACCCCCATTTCTCTGTTTCTAAGAATTTGGTTTTTGTTTTGTTTTGTTGCTGTTGTTTTAGATTCTATATACAGGTGAGATCTTACGGTATTTTTCTTTCTCTGTCTGACTTATTTCACTTAGCATAATGCCCTCAATGCCAATTTGTGTTGTTGCAAATGGCAGGATTTCCTTGCTTTTGTGGCTGTATAATATTCCATTGTATATAGATAGCACATTTTCTTTATTCATTTATCCATCGAGGTCACTTAGGTTGTTTCCATATCTTGGCTATTGTGAATGATGCTACAATGAACATGGGGGTACAGATATCTCTTTGAGATCCTGTTTTCACTTTCTTTGAGTAAGTACCCAGAAGTGGAATTGATGGATCATATGGCAGTTCTATTTTTAGTTCTTTGAGGAATCTCTATACAGTTTTCCATAGTGGCTGCACCAATTTACATTTCTCTACTAGTGCATATGGGCCCTCAACTCCAATCAACTACTCTGCCCACTGCATGCGTCTGTCCACATGGCTAACTTTATAATATGTATATTTTTACATTATGTAAATTCTTAATTAGCCTGTCTTGTTTAGATTGTATACATCATTATATCTGACACTCTTGTAACTACTGTGTGGTCAATAAGATTCCTATAAGAAACTCTACTTTTTAAAGACAAAAATACCATGCTGAGAGGGGTGACTTACTTACATCCCACATTAGTGGGTGATCACTCCATAGGATCTTTAAAACAAGTACATTTTTAAAGAACTAAGGTGAATAAAGGTGCAACAAAAAACTGTCAAAAAAAAAAAAATACAGTGGAATTTCCAGAGGGAAAACTGAGTTGAGGCCAAGAGAAATTTTGGAAAGGTTTCCTGGATTTGGTATAGGGACAGGCTTTCTAAGGAAGGGCGAGATGAGTGGTGCACCTTGGGGAGGGGGCAGAAGCTCATCTAGGAGAAGCAGAGAACACAGAGGTGGGGCCGTCAAGTGTAGCTGTGAGGGGGTCTTGGATGTTTCCACTTGGGTGGATCAGAAAGCGTGGGATAGTCAGTAGTGGCTCAGTCATGGAAATCCTTAAATGTACCTTATTAATGCAAAAACCCAAACTTTACCAAAAAGACGAAGGATATACCATTTCTATAGTGGAGGAGAATAATGGAATATGTCTACACAATTCAAATAATGGGAAATGTTGTTACATTGGTTTGGTCTTCAAGAATCCTGGAGAACAATATGCATAGTTTTTTTTTATATGTTATTGTGCACATTTTAAAAATACTAAAGTACTCATTACTTCACTTTTTGAAAACACTAGCATGGAAAATTCAGTCACAATATTGATAACAACACTTTTGCTTTATAAAGAAGTATGAGAGTGATACTCTTTTACTAAAACAAAGCCATAGTCCTAGTTCTCGGTCCTTGCTAGGTAGTTCCATGATATACCTTTAAGAGTAGTTTCATAGCACATTTTGAGAAAAACTGAAATATGAATAAGTTTAAGGTAGAAAATAATATTGTTATTAAAAAGAAAGCTTTATATTGACATATGAAAATGAGTTTCTACTATAATAACTCTAGAGTAATCTTCCAGGTATTTAAAGATAGGTAGGTCTTTAGGTTTACTATTCAAAGAGAGATCACAGGAATTCAAAGGAATTTTGGCAGATGCCTCTGAAAATGGAGAGGCATTTAATATAAAACTAAAGGGAATTTAAAATAGACTTAGATCTGTTTGAAATGGAATAACAGTGGCCAGATTTACTCTATGGACTGAATTTTAAAAATGGACAAAATACAGGAAACAAAAGCATTTAAGACATTGAACATCCGACAACAAAAGACAATGATCCCCAAGAAGCAGGAAAGAATGAGGGGATCCCCATGATTACTCAGTTTTTGGCCCTTAGAGAGGTACTAAATCATGGTGCCAGGAGGGGCAACGGGGATGCTGGTGGTCTCTCTGAATTAGAGTTGAGAACCTGAGAAAATCAATATAGCAAGAGTTTTGGAGAAGACATAGCTGCACAGGAAGAACCTTGGAGACTTGCAGAGGGTCCCTTGAATATTCAGCAAAGTACTGCCTAGGATATATAAGTGCGAGGAAACTATCCAAGGATTGGGAAAGAGTGACTCAAAATATTAAATAGAACAGTGCCTCACAGAGCACACAGCCCCCAAACAGTGCCCGTTCCCCAAAGTCAGAGGGAAAAACCTTATAATTCAAAGGACATTTGTTAGTGTACTAAGAAGGACCTTTCTCCTGTAGGAAGGAATTAATCCTAGACTAAACTCAGATCTGGTTCTGCTGAGCAAATCTTAATATGAAGCCCAGAAATGATCAGACTGCTTGCAGGTAGCTTAACCACATCACAGAACAAAGCTCAAAAATATTTATAGGAATACAGAAATATTCAACAACCTATGAGGTAAATTCACAATATCTAGCATCCAGTAAAAAATTACCAGATATGCATAGAAGCAGGAAAATACAACCCATAATGATGAGACAAATCAATGAATCAAAACTGACTCCAAAATGACACAGATGATAGAATGAATAGCAAGGACTTTAAAACAGTTATTTTGACTGTATTCCATATGTTCAAGAAACTACAGAACAGACTGAAAATGCTAAGTAGAGACATAGAAGACCCAAATCAAATTTCTAGAGACAAAAATTACAATAACTGTGTTGAAAAATATACCAGATGACTATTGCAGCAGATTAGACATTTCAGAAGAAAATATTAGTGAGCTGAAAGACATAGCATTAGAAGCTGTCCAAAATAAAACACAAGAAAAACAAAGATTTAAAAAAATTAACAGAGTGACCAGACATAGGTAATTGGAGTCCCCAAAGAAGAGGAGAGATGAGAAACTGAAAAATATTTGAAAAAATAATGGCAATGTCAAGAGTGAACTATGGTCTTAAGTGAAAATGATGTGTCAATGTAAGGTCATCAATTGTAACAGATGTACCACTCTGCTGGGGGATGTTTGTAATGGGGGAGACTGTGTATGTAGGGACAGGGGATATCTGGGAAATTTCTGTACTTGCCCCACCATTTTGCTGTGAACCTAAAACTGCTTCAAAAACAATAAATTCTTTTTAAAACAGCATCTAGCCAAGAAAATCCTCAAATAAACTTACAAATAAAATTTTTCTGTAAATTAAAAAATATATAAATGGCTAAAATTTTTCCAGATTTGATGAAAATTATAAATACCTAGATCCAAGAATCTCACTGAACCCCAAATGCAAGAAATATGAAACCCACATCAAAGCACATTATAATCAAATAATGAGGGGAAAATGTGGGCAGGAGCATTTATGTGGTTTCCATGGGAATTAATGAGGGAGAGCAGGTTTAAGATTGGCTAGTCTGAATAATTTCAGCAGGCTCTGAAGTGTAGGGGTTGTCTTGGTTTTCTGGCACCTGGCCCTGGCGTGGTTAGGGCAAGGGGATAATGGATCTGATTGTGAAAGCTGATCAGGTAGGTGGTTGGGGTGTGGACTCTGGATTGTTTGGCTTGCATATGAAAGGAGTGCTTGGAGAGGAGACCGATAATATCTCCAGGAGTTGACTAGCTCTGGGAAGGCATCCCACCAGGGTCAGCAAGGCCTTAAGATATCAGAGGATCAAATACAGAAATTAGAAAATGTGGTTATTAAAGTAAGTGGTCTCTAGAAGCTTTTCCAAGCAAGGAAACAGAATTTTTCTCTAGAGTTTCCAGGAGGAATGCAGCCCTATGGACCCATTTTGGACCTCTAGCTCCAGAAGTATAAGATAATAAATTTGTATTGTTTTAATCCACTGTTTGTGCTGATTGATTATAGCAGAACCTTAATTCCAGATTCCAAAATTTATATTAGTTTCCTACTGCTGCTACAATAAATTACCTTAAGAAACTAAAAAAAAAAAAAAAAAAAAAGAGGAAATGAAGTCCAAGTAAGCAGAAGAAAAAATAATAAAGATTATTTTTGAAATAGAAAATTAAAAAAAGAAGAAGAGTAAAAATAATATATTCAAAAGTTGGTTCTTTAAGAAAATCAGTAAAACTTCTAAACTGCTGGGAGACTGGAAAAAAGAGAGAAAACAAAAATTACTATTATCAGGAATGAGAGAGGTGACATCATACCAGATTCTGCAGATACTAAAATCATAATTGGGGAACATTTTGATCACTTTTTGCCAATAATTTTGACAATTTAGATGAAATGAACAAAATCTTGGAAAGACACAAACTATCAAAGCTCACTTAAGAAGAAACAGATGATCCGAGTAGGCCTATGTCTATAAAAGAATTTAAATTTCATGTTAATAATTTTCCCACAAAGAAAACTTGAGGCACAGATGGCTTCACTCATGAATTCTACAGAACATTTATGGAGAAAGTAATATCACTTCTACACAATCTCTTTCAGAAAATACAAGAGGTGGTAATCTTCTAACTCATCCTATGAGGCCAGCATTCCTCTATTACAAAAAACAGACAAAGATATTACAAACAAAAGAAAACTACAGCCCAATATCCCTCATGAACACAGATGCAAAAATTCTTAATAAAACGGTAACAGATAGATTCCAACATATATAAGAAGGATAATGCAATGTGACCGAGTAGGGTTTATCCTAGGAATGCCAGGTTGGTTAACATTCAAAAATCAATTTATTTAACACACTGTTTTAAGACCAAAATGATACATCATATGATTATGTCAACAGATGCAGAAAAAGTGTCCAAAAGAATGCAACATCCATTGCTAAAAAAAAAAAAAAAAAAAAAAAAAAAAAACTCAAACTAGGAATAGAAGGAAAACTGAACCTGATAATGAGCATCTATAAATACCTACTGCTAACCTCTCACTTAGCACTGAAAGACTGAATCTCTCCCTGAGATCAGGGGACAAGATAAGGACGTCTGTTCTCATCCTTCTACTTACCATTGCTCTGATGTTTCCAGTCAGTGCAAGAAGATAAGAGTAGCAAGGAAGAAACTGTCTTTATTTCCAGATGACATGTCCATCTATGTAGAAAATTGTATGGAATCTACAAGAATAGTTGAAGTGTATCCATGACTCACTCTCTTACCACTTCTTCATGTTCTCTTTCCAACGACGACTCTCTCATCAATCAACTAAAATAATAAAGAGGGAGAAGATGAATGACTGCTCTTTGTTGCCTACACAAACAGAGAAACAGAGACCACTATGGCAATCTTCCATATTCTGACTGAAATGTAAGGCAAAGAAAGTGACGACTGAGTAAAGAAGCATTGTTTGGAATTAGCTAGCTGGAATCAAAGGCAAAGTTTGTTTAACTCAAAGACAAACATCTGAGGCACAGAACATCAATCCCTACAAGTTGCTTTACACTCAGTGAGTTTCATGGGACCAGGTCCTTCTCATCTTCTCATCCTTTCCATCCTTGTCTTCCTGCTCTTTTGCCATACTCTATGGCCTCAACTCATAAAAGATGACTCCTTCTATTCTTTCTACCACTGATCAACAAACCAAAGTGGATATAGAGCCAGTCAACTGCATTTTTTAAACTCTATGCACTCGCCTCTATACAGTGCCCTAACAATGTGTTCACTAGGTCATGTGTCCTTATAAAATTCACAACAATATGATATTTGAATCTCCACCTGTTCAAGAAGCTATCACACTTCCCCTCGTGGTGGGTGAGGTTGGAGAGTCCATGGGCATTTTGGGGAGCCACTTAAGGAGCTGTTGAGTTGAAGATATTAGTTTAGGGATATAATAATATACTTATGTTGTTCACTGTCATTTCTGTGTATGTTGAAATTGCTGCTTGCCATTCGAGGTATACAAATGACTTGAAGAATAATTCTACTTCTCACTATAATGAGCCACCAGTCTCTTTTAATGTGAAGGTTCAGGGCCAGAAGTCATATTGCAAGATGAGTTTGTCCTGCAGACCAGGTTCAGTGAAACTAGAAGAGAAACACGCTGGAGGAAAGCGCTCTCTATATAGAAAATCATTGTCCAGTAAAGACATGAACAAAGAGTGTGCAGCCAAATTTGAAGGAAAAATAAATATTGTAAATTTAACATTTTATAATATAAATTCTATTATAGTATTAACATGTCATGTCAGAAAACTAATTAATAAAACTATTGACTTTCTTTGGATTTGTTTGCTGTTTGTGGTATTTGTTGTTATGTGTAATTTTTTTTCTAATTCTAAATTAATTGTCACTTTCATACCTAATTTTATATTTGGTAATTCTGCAACCTTTTTTTCAGCTAGTGAGTGGCAGTGTTGGGAATCCATACCTAGTAGGTCAGGGGCCAGAGGCCCTTCTCTTCCTCACTGGCCTTGCCCAACAGAGATTATGACTGAAGGACACTGTCAGGAAAGCAGTCGTTATGAGGGAACAAGCTTTCACCTAAGATGACTCCACCCTCTCTGCACTGCTCTGTTGATAGCAATTTAGGGACATTAACTGCTCCATATACATAATGAAGTCAAGTTATTATCAAAGAGGAAGAGTACCATGAAAGCATGTGTTTACTTAAGTAATGATTTTTAAACGGCAGGAAAGCAGTAAAATGCACTTTTTGAAACTAATGCAGCCTGTCATAGTGGGAGGAGAGGAACTTGACATGAACATTTGTCCGAAAACATCATCATAGTCAAGTTCCTGCTCTGACTAGAGGCAGGACATCATCTATATCTAAGAAGGAATCTTAAAAAACTCCATCTAATGGAGAGATATACCATGTTCTTGGATTGGAAGAATCAACATTGTGAAAATGACTCTATTACCCAAAGCAATCTACAGATTCAATGCAATCCCTAACAAACTACCACTGGCATTTTTCACAGAACTAGAACAAAAAATTTCACAATTTGTATGGAAACACAAAAGACCCCGAATAGCCAAAGCAATCTTGAGAACGAAAAATGGAGCTGGAGGAATCAGGTGCCCTGATTTCAGACTATACTACAAAGCTACAGTAATCAAGACAGCATGGTACTGGCACAAAAACAGAAACATAGATCAATGGAACAGGATAGAAAGCCCAGAGATAAACCCATGCACATATGGTCACCTTATCTTTGATAAAGGAGGCAAGCATATACAGTGGAGAAAAGACAGCCTCTTCAATAAGTGGTGCTGGGAAAACTGGACAGGTATGTGTAAAAGTATGAAATTAGAACACTCCCTAACACCAAACACAAAAATAAACTCAAAATGGATTAAAGACCTAGATGTAAGGCCAGACACTATCAAACTCTTAGAGGAAAACATAGGCAGAACACTCTATGACATAAATCACAGCAAGCTCCTTTTTGACCTAGCTCCTAGAGAAATAGAAATAAAAACAAAAATAAACAAATGGGCATCATCAGAAAATCTACAAGCAACAAATGCTGGAGAGGGTGTGGAGAAAAGGGAACCTTCTTGCACTGTTGGTGGGAATGTAAATTGATACAGCCACTATGGAGAACAGTATGGAGGTTCCTTAAAAAACTAAAACCAGAATTACCATATGACTCAGCAATCCCACTACTGGGCATATATCCAAAAGAAACCATAATTCAAAAAGACACATGCACCCCAATGTTCATTGCAGCACTATTTACAATAGCCAGGTCATGGAACCAACCTAAATGCCCATCGACAGATGAATGGATAAAGAAGATGTGGTCCATATATACAATGGAATATTACTCAGCCATAAAAAAGAACAAAATTGGGTCATTTGTAGAGACGTAGATGGATCTAGAGACTGTCATGCAGAGTGAAGTAAGTCAGAAAGAGAAAATCGAATATCTTATGTTAATGCATATATGTGGAACCTAGAAAAATGGTACAGTTGAACCAGTTTGCAGGGCAGAAATAAAGACACAGATGCAGAGAACAAACGTATGGACACCAAGTGGGGAAAGTGGCAGCGGGTTGGGGTGGTGGTGTGATGAATTGGGAGGTTGGGATTGACATGTATACACTGTTGTGTATAAAATGGATGACTAAGAAGAACCTGGTGTATAAAAAAATAAATAAAATTTTAAAATTAAAAAAAATCTTATGGACAAGGACGGAAAGTGGAGGGGTAGGGGTGGTGGTGTGATGAATTGCGAGGTTGGGATTGACATATATACACTAATATGTATAAAATGGATAACTAATAAGAACCTGCTGTATAAAAAAATAAATAAAATTCAAAAATTAAAAAAAAAAAGACCTCTGATCGTCACAAACCCATCACAATGAGAAAGAAACATAATACAAAAACAAGGCCAGGGTGTAGACCTGCGATTATGGAATGATAAGCACAGGGATACTTTTCTGGAACTGAGCCACCACACCCCTCCGTGAGCTGAGGTGAATAAGCTGAACAATAATCAAATGTTTGCCCATGGTAACAGTGCTGGAGGTGAGGAGATCACGTACATTTTAATAATTATGCTAAGCTTCTCTTCAATGTGTGCAAATTAGGAAAAATTAGTTAACACAGAGTAGCACCATAAAGCTGATGTTGAAAATAAGAGTAGCTCTGCTCCATGCTTTGCTCCATGGCAAATATTTTTTTTGTGAGTTTTAAGGTCCAGGGACATGAGGTGATGCTCCAAGACACTCAGCAATCACTTTCAGAAACAGGTTTCTAATGAATAGTTTTACTCGTATCAATTCATTATTCACTCTACAAATATTTTTTGGAGTATAATAAATAAGTCACTGCTTAAGTGACAGAAAACTATGCAGATGACAGGGGACCATATGGTGGTTACAAGACAGAATTTAAAATTTTAAAGGACAAAACACTCATATTCATGTAGAGCAATTAACTACAGGACCAAGAACCATCTGCTGTGACTCATGAGTGCCCCCAGGCACTTATACAATCCCAAATTTCACCTTGGTTTTTCGTGGTCCCATATTCCAAGCAGAGGAAATATCTTTTCCATAATTTTCTGATTACTTATTAATGTTATCATAATGTTTTTAGCACACTGCCGTATCTCTGTACTTGGCTTAAAGATGGTGTGGTGGGTGTTGATGTACTTTAGCTTGTTTGCAGGTTTTCTCCCTCTCTGTGTTAGCTTCTCTGTCCTGGCTTGGAGCCAAGTTTTGTGTCCGCCTCCCCTCCTTTTGTATTTTCTAACATCTTTTAATGTCCCTTGGGAGGAGGCAGGGAATGGACGAACAACAATGCTATGTTAGGCACAGCTTTCTTTAAATATTGCACACAAGAGCAGGTGTTAAAAGAGATGCTGAAATTTGTATCCTTCCTGGGCAAGTTGGATTGAGCCCATTTCTCTTCTGAGAACAAGTCTTAAGTCCCAAGCATTTATCATTGCAATTTTAATCTCCCCAATGCCATATTGGTCTCCTCAGAGGGAGACATTTAAGCTAAAAACACAAAATTAAAGCAAAAAGGAGTGTGGGATGGGAGTTTAGTGATTAACCTAATGAATCTGGTACCACATAGGAAATTGTCCCTATGGGTCATTCAGGTGAGGGTAGGTGTTCATTTTAATCTCACCCAAATAACTGTGGATTTCTGCTTCATTTTAGCTCCAAGAATTAAAAAAATATTTTCTAAGGTACCACCTTTCTGTTATATTTTAACAAATCTCAACTGATAAGCTTATATTTATATCTAAAGAAAGGGCTTGAGCTAATTTACATGTCAGCCCACAGCTCTTGAGAAAGTCTGGGATCTCCCTAGTTAAGAGTAATTCATCCATCTCCTGCCGACCAATGAATATCAAGCTTCTTCTCTCTTCTTAGCAAATGGTAGGGGTCTGTGACTTCTTTCTACGATAACAGCAGAGTTGAATAGTTGTGACAGACTTCATGGCCCACGAAGTCAAAAGCAGCTACAGTCTAACCTCTTATAGAACAAGTTTGCCTGCCCCTGACTTTAAGGGATCAGTTGAGAAATTTTATATTCCATTCCTGAGTGATGACTCCAAGACTCATTATCTCCTAAACATATATTTAATCATTTTTCCTACTGTCCCAAAACATCAAAGATTCCTATCATTTGAATTGAGAAGAACCTTCCAAATCATCCATTCACTTGCCCTTGTTTGCAGCAGGGGAAACTAAAGTCTATGTGGGGAGACTTTCATGAGACCCCCCCCCCTCAAAATTTTATCTTTACCTATTTTTTTATCCAACTTCAAGTCTGCAAGAATTAGTCTTAACAATAACTCCAAAATCTACATGCAGGGCAGGAACTTCCCTTTTAGTCCAGTGGTTAAGAATCCGCCTTCCGATGCAGGGGACATGGGTTCAATCCCTGATCGGGGAACTAAGATCCCACATGCCACGTGGCAACTAAGCCCGCGCACCAAAACTACTGAGCCCAGGCACTGCAACCACTGAGCCCACTTGCTCTGGAGCCTACATGCCACAACTAGAGAGAAGCCCACTCACCGCAACTAGAGAAGCTCACGCACCATAACTAGAGAAGCCCATGCGCCACAAGGAAAGATCCCACATGCTGCAACTAAGACACGATGCAGCCAAATAAATAAATAAATAATAAATTTAAAAAAATAAATGCAGGGCAACATTTCCACTAATGCATCTGGACTGGATGTCTGTTATTAGTGGGAAAGACAAGATACAGCCAAACATAGTAAAGCCGTGCCTCTGAATGTTCTCCCCACTGTAGCGCATAATGGCTTCCTACTCCAGAGACACAAATGACCACCAATGCTCCCCCACCCCACCTTCATTTGGACATTCTACTATTTCTAATCAATCAGATTTTATTATTAATAAATTTTTTTCCAGAATTTTAGATTCTGATGAGAAATAATTTCATTAAGTGGGGCCTGTGATATTTCTGTAGTGTATTTTTTTAAATTAATAGACATTATTTTTTAGGGAAGTTTTAGGTTTACAGAAAAAAATAAGCAGAAAGTACAGAGAGTTCGTACATACTCCCTTCACCCTTGGCCGTCAGTTTTCTTATTATTAACCTCTTGCATTGTTGTGGTACATTTGTTACAACTGGTGAACCAATATTGATACATTATTATTAGCTAAAGTCCATAGTTTACATTAAGGTTCACTCTTTGTGTTGTACAGTTCTTTGGGTTTTGCCAAATGCATAATGTCATGTATCTACCAGTTTAGTATCACAGAAAAATTTTAATGCCTTAAAAATCCTGTGCTCCACCTATTGATCCCCCCCTCCCCCATCCCCAACCCTTTGCAACAGCTAATCTTTTCACAGTTTCTATAGTTTTGTCTTTTCCAGAATGTCACATAGTTGCAATCATATATTATGTATGATGTATAATTCAGATTGGCTTCTTTCACTTAGCAATATGCATTTAAGTTTCCTCAATATTCTACCTTTTTTTCTTACTATCTTTATTGGAGTGTAATTGCTTTACAATGTTGTGTTAGTATCTGCTGTACAACAAAGTGAGTCAGCTATATGTATACATATATCCCCATATCCCCTCCCTCTTGAGCCTCCCTCACACCCCTCTAGGTGGTCACAAAGCACCGAGCTGATCTCCCTGTGCTATGCAGCAGCTTCCCACTAGCTATCCATTTTACATTTGGTAGTGTATATTTGTCAGTGCTACTCTCTCCCTTCATCCCAGCTTCCCTTTCCCTCCCCATGTCCTCAAGTCCACCACTAGGATCATCAGTGCCATTTTTTTAGATTCCATATATGTGCGTTAGCATACGGTATTTTTTTTTCTCTTTCCGACTTACTTCACTCTGTATGACAGACTCTAGATCCATCCACCTCACTACAGATAACTCAATTTCATTCCTTTTTACCTCCATGTTCTCTTAACAGTGTCTTTCACAGATGTTGCTTTTCCCCTAATGAAGCCCCAGTTACCAACTTTTTCCTTCATGGATCATGCTTTTGGTGTTGTCTTCAAAACTCATTGCCAGTCCACAGCCACCTAGATTTTCTCCTATGTATCTTTTACAAGTTTTAAAGTTTTGTGTTTTACATATAGGTCTATGATCCAGTTTTAGTTTTTGTGAAGGGTGTAAGATCTGTGTCTAGATTTTTTTTTTTTTTGCATGTGGATGTCCAGTTTTTCCAGCACTTCGTTATAATGTCACTGGCTAGATTTCTTTTCTTTCTTTCATTTGTTTTTTACATGTGGATCTCCAGTTGTTCTAGTACTACTTCTTAAGAAGACTACACTTTCCCTTTCTCCACTGAAAAACCTTTGCTTCTTTGTCAAAGGTCAGTTGACTATATCCGTGTAGTTCTATTTCTAAGCTCCCTATTCTGCTCTGCTGACCTATTTGTCTATTCTTTTGCCAATACCAAAAGAATTACTTGATTACTGTAACTTTTGTAGTAAAACTTGAAGTTGGAGTAAATTCAGTCCTCTGACTTTGTTTTATTTCTTCAATATTGTTTTGGCTACTCTAGGCCTTTTTGCCTTTCCTTACAGACTTTAGGATCAGTTTGTAGATAACCACCAAGTAGCTTGCTAGAATTTTTGTTGGGATTGCATTCAGTCTGTAGATCAAATTGGGAAGAATTGACATCTTAGCAATATTGAGTCTCCTATCCATAAACATGAATTATCTTCCCATTTATTTAGATCTTCTTTGATTTCTTTCATAAGAGATTTGTAGTTTTTCTCACATAGATGTTGTATATATTTTATTAGATTTATATCTAACTATTTTCTTTGGTGCTAATGTTAATGGCATTGTGAGGTTTTTTTTCCAGCTTTGTTGAGGTATAACTGACAAATAAAAATTGTATATATTTAAGGTATACAACTTGATGTTTTGACATTATACATTATGTATATGACATTATACATACACATTATGAAATAATCACCAAAATCAAGCTAATTAATATATTCATCATCTTACCTACTTACCACTTTCTATTCTTTTCTTTTTTTAATGGTTCTGTGTTTTTAGTTTCAAATTCCAATTGTTTACTGTTGGTATATATGAATGCTATTGATCTTTATATATTATCCTGTATCCTGCAACCTTGCAACCTTGTTATTATCACTTATCAGTTCCAGGAGTTTGTTGTTGTATATCAATTCTTTGGGATTATCTACGTAGACAATCATGTCATCTGTGAACAGAGACTGTTTTATTTCTTCCTTCCCAATCTATATACTTTTTATTTCCTTTACTTGTCTTATTTTCTACAATATATTTTCAGAGCAATATATGATGACAAATATAATTAAAATAACAATGTGCATCCTTTAAGCCAAGGTCTATACTATTTGAATTCTAAATGCATCTTCTACACATTAGTTAACATTCTTAAAAACAGGAAATTTTTAAAAATTAATCTATCCCTACAGCCTATCAGAGTCTCAATGAGTATTTAGCAGGAATAAATGTAAGATGCAATTAATAACTGTATCCAGGATCCAAGCAGAAAATAGAATTCACGTCAGATGTTTCAAACTCAGAGACTTTAACACAGTGGCTCTCAACCATGGCCACCCATTAGAATTACCTGGGAACTTTCAAATTCTCCATACCTGGGCATAGGACCCAGGCTTCTTGGGCTATTCCAATGGCTGGTGAAGTTGAGAAACTATACATTAATGAAATGACTACTAGTACAATAGAAGTATAGGCAATGTTAAGATAACTGAATAGAGATGTTGATGAAAAACTTAAGCTTAGTGAGGAGAAGTAACTAACTCAAGGTTATAGAGGTAGTAAGTGGCTGAATTGAGATCCAGAGATGTCTTATAATCTATTCCATGCTGCCTTCCAAAATGAGTTTTTCTCTGGAGCAAAACTTCATGTTTGACCAAGCCTGAAGTTAAAAACACCTTCAAAGTAAGCAAATGATGCTCCTCTTTTTAAAACCACACCAAATGGATTAAGGTCAAAGTTCTCTTTGTGTTCTCAAATGAATTACAGCCCAAAATAAAACCTGTCTGTTTTCTGTGAATAATATAAGACATACCATGCTTTCTCCGCTCCTCTCCATTTTGCACATAAAATCATGTCTGGACTTTTCTGAAAATAAATTAAATGGAAGCCAGAATGACAGATTTTATATCTGCTAATGTTTGCTCTGAGAGAGAGGACACATTGTACCTGGGAGAGTGGGTCAGAAGGGTAGGAGAAGATGTTGACCTTTGGTCAGAGCAAAAAGCCAAAATCATGGATTTGAAAAGCTCAGTCCCTCCCAGCATTGCTGGAGATAATCAGTACATCTTAGTTTTATGTCTTAGCTAAGAACTTAATGCAAATATATTTTTTATTCATCTGCTACTTGCTGTTGACTAGATTATGAAACATCTAAAGCTTCTGAGACTACCATATGCCTCTTAAAATGAAGTGGTCACCTGGTTTTGTCTTTAAAATTCTTTATACTTTTCATAATTCCCTCCTATGTATCACCTCACTCCCAAGTACATTCAATTTTACATATGTGGCCTGTCCTCATACTGTTTATGCTGACACCTCTTCCCACTGCAGAAGGAAAGATAAAATTGGTAAGTTTCTTTGGGTGCAGTGTCCACTCTGCAGCTCATTGCAGTCTCCATAGCTACCTATTAATGCTTAATCTATTTAGATTACTTGTGTGGATGCCAAAGGGATTTAAGTGTGTGTCTCCTTTCCTGCCTTGGCCAATTCCTAAGTATAGAGTATGAAAGTTAGCAGATGTCTGTGTGTGTGTGTAAGTTTTGTTTGGGGATTTTATTGTTGTTTGTTTTGCCATGCAGAATGTTTTTTTCAATGAGTTTGAATGTGTATACGTTTATGACCATAGACTATCAACACAGTCCTTACGTTCACATACCATTTCAAACCCTGTAGATTATGATGATATTTAGACAATATATACATATTCATAAATAAAATTCATGTGTGACATTTTATATGGAAAGTTCCCAAATGTACCTAAATTAGATAAGTTGAGACAGTTTAGTATGTGGAAAATGTTGTGAAATCATGTATGATTTAAAACTACACCAGAGAGAAGATGGCAGAGTAGATAGACCCTGAGCTCACCTCCTCTTGTGGGCACACCAAAATCACTATTATTTGCAGAACAAACATCTAAGAAAAAGACTGAAACCTACCAGAAAAGACCTTCTACAACTAAAGATATAAAAAAGGAACCACAATGAAACAAGTAGGACAGGCAGAGATGTGATATAGTCAAGGCCCATACGCCAGGGTGGGCAACCCACAAACCAGAGAATAATTATAATTGCAGAAGTTCTCCCCAAGGACTGAGTGGTCTGAGCCTCATGTCTAGGTTCCCAGCCCAGGGGTCTTGCACTGGGAAGATGAGCTCCCCCCAGAGTGTTTGACTTTGAAGGCCAGTGGGGCTTACCTTCAGGAGTCCCAGAGGGACTTTACTCTTAAGGGGGCACACAAAGTTTCACATGCTCCAGTACTCAGGAAAGAAGCAGTAATTTGATAGGATCCTGGGTCAGACCTACATGCTGATCTTGGAGAGTCTCCGTGAAAGGCAGGAGGCAACTGGAGGTCACCCTGGGGACATGGATACTGGTGACAGTCATTTGGGGAGCTCCTTCTACCACATGGACACTGGTGCTGGCAAGCCCCAATTTGGAATCCTCCATCTAGCTTACTGGCCCCAGGACCCACTCCCACTCTGGCCTGAAGGCACCAGAGCTGAGATGTCTAAAGCCAAACAACTAACTGGGTGGGGACACAGCCCCACCCACCAGCAAACAGGCTGCCTTAAGACTCCCTGAGTCCACAGCTGCCTCTATACATAGCCCTGCCCACCAGAGGGCCCAGGACCCATCTCCACCCACCAGTGGGCAGGTATCAGCCCCAATCTCCTGGGCTCTGGCCCTGACCCCTAGGGATCCTGCTCTAGTCTCAGGACCACCCTCACTTATGAGGGGAAAGACACCACACCTAAGAAAAATCACAATCCCACAGCCTGAGGACCTGGCCTGCCCACAAGCAGGCTAAGCCCTGCCCTGGGACTGGGCCCCAGCCGCACCTGCTAACAGGCCAGTACAAGCTTCAGGACACCCCAGACCCCATTCCCAACTGTGTCAGGAACGGCACCCCCTCCCCCTTGCCAAAAATCCAACACTAGCTCTAGGACCCCTGGGCCCTGCAAGCAGACTCCTGGACCCAGCTCTGCCAGCCAGTAAGCCAGCACTAACCCAACTTTATTCAACATAGTATCAGAAGTCCTAGTCATAGCAATCAGACAAGAAAAAGAAATAAAAGGAATCCAAATTGGAAAGGAAGAAATAAAACTGTCACTGTTTGCAGTTGACATGCTACTATACATAGAAAATCCTAAAGATGACACCAGAATAT
The DNA here is from genome assembly GCF_009873245.2 of Balaenoptera musculus. Lineage (NCBI taxonomy): Eukaryota > Metazoa > Chordata > Mammalia > Artiodactyla > Balaenopteridae > Balaenoptera > Balaenoptera musculus. Next base: position 18,164,258 of record NC_045790.1, on the reverse strand, counting down.
TACTAGAGCTCATAAATGAATTCAGTAAAGTTGTAGGATACAAAATTAATATACAGAAATCTGTTGCATTTCTATATACTAACAACAAACTAACAAAGAAATCAAGGAAACAATCCCACTTACCATCACATCAAAAAGAATAAACCTACCTAAGGAGGTAAAAGACATGAAAACTATAAGACACTGATGAAAGAAATTGAAGACAACACAAACAGATGGAAAGATATACAGTGTTCTTGGATTGGAAGAAATTATTATTGTTAAAATGACCATACTACCCAAGGCAATCTACAGATTCAATGCAATCCCTCTCAAAATATCAATGGCATTTTTCACAGAACTAAAACTAATAATTTTAAAATTTGTATGGAAGCACAAAGGACCCCAAATAGCTGAAACAATCTTGAGAAAGAAGAACAGAGCTGGAGGAATCATTCCCCCTGACTACAGACTATACTACAAAGCTGCAATATTAAAACAGTACGGTACTGGCACAAAAGCACAGAACAGAATAGAGACCTCAGAAATAAACCCATGCACTTTGGTCAATTAATCTATGACAAAGGAGGCAAGAATATACAGTGGAGGAAAGACAGTGTCTTCAATGAGTGGTGCAGGGAAAACTGGACAGCTACATATAAAATAATGAAATTAGGATGTTCTTTAACTTCATATACAAAAATAAACTTGAAATGGATTAAAGACCTAAATGTAAAACCAGAAACCATAAAACTCCTGGAAAAAAAAATAGGTCGAACACCCTTTGACATAAATTGTAGCAGTATTTTTTTCACTCAGTCTCCTAAAGCAAAGGAAATAAATGCAAAAATAAACAAATGGGACCTAATCAAACTTAAAAGTTTTTGCACAACAAAGGAAACTACTGACAAAATGAAAAGACAACCTACTGAATGGGAGAAAATATTTTCAAATGATATGACCAAGAAGGGGTTAATATCAAAAATATGTAAACAGCTCATATAACTCAACATCAAAAAACAAACAACCCAATTTTTAAAATGGACAGAAGACCTAAATAGACATTTTTTCCAAAGAAGACATACAGATGACCAACAGGCACATGAAAAGATTCTCAATATCATTAATCATCAGAGAAATGCAAATTAAAACCACAATGAGATATCGCCTCACACCTGTCAGAATGGCTATCATCAAAAAGAAGACAAAGAACAAATGTTAGCAAAGATGTGGAGAAAAGGGAACACTCATACACTGTTGGTGAGAATGTAAATTGGTGTAGCCTCTAAGGAAAATAGTTTGGAGGTTTCTCAAAAAACTAAAAATAGAACTACTATATGACTCAGCAATTCCACTTCTGGCTATTCATCCAAAAAAAAACAAAAACACTAACTTGAAAAGATACATGCACCCCAATGTTCATAGCAGCACTATTTACAATAATGAAGATATGGAAGTAACCTGTGTCCATCAACAGACAAATGGATAAAGAAGATGTGGTATGTACATACAATGGAATATTACCCAGCCATAAAAAAAGAATGAAATTTTGCCATTTGCAGCAACACAGATAGACTTGGAGGGCATTGTGCTGAGTGAAATAAATCAGACAGAGGAAGACAAAAACTGTATGATATCACTTATATGTGGAATCTAAAAAATAAATGAGTGAATACAACACAAAAGAAACAGACTCACAGATATAGAGAACAAACTAGTGTTTACCAGTAGGGAAAAGAAAGGGAGAGGGACAAGATACTTGTAGGGAGTTAAGAGGTATAAAGTATTATGTACAAAATAAATAAGCTATAAGGATATATTGTACAACACAGGGAATATAGCCAATATATTATAATAACTGTAAATGGAGTATAACCTTTAAAAATTGTGAATCACTGTATTGTACACCTGTAACATATAATATTGTACATTAACTATACTGCAAGTAAAACATATATTTTAATGATGTTATATTATGTTGGTGGGGAGAAAGAAAGAAAAGCCAAAGACACAGATTTTACTTGGGGCAGTGAAGGGAGGGCACAGAAAAGGGAGAGGAGAAACTTACAATGTAAATTTGTATAACTTTTTTAAATGCCTAAAAAATAAACTTATTTTTAAAAGAAAAACACTACATCATAGATATTAAAATGTTTATTTAACTTTGGTAAATAAAGGGACCAAAATCACATTGTCTATAATTATAAAAGGAATGGATTTCACATTAAAGCATTTCAGTGCTGAAAATAAGGAAAACTCAATTTTTTTAGTACCACTTGGTGAAGGAATCAGATTAAATATCTGCCTTCCCTGTCTCAAATTATTTATTAAGAATATCCAGATATCAACCTACTTTCTGTTATAAATATGAGTTTAAATTGAATAGGATTCAAAATACAACTTAGAAAAGATGACTATGATATAAAAGGACTAAAGAGATTTGTGGGGATGAAAAGGAAGGAAAGAAGGAAGGAAGAGAGGGAGAGAGGGGAAGAGAGGGAGAGAGGGGAAGGGAGGGAAGGAAAAGAGAATCTACAATTAGAACTAAAGTCTCAAAATTATTGGCTTGTCAAGAAAGTGTCTCAGACGTCCTCCTTCTTCCATTCAGGTCTATCACTGTGGGAAGATCCTTCTGGTACCTTTCCAATAAAGTCTCCAGGGAAGTCGGCCATCCTTCCTTACTTACTAATTCTTGTTGGAGCTCATATCCTTTAAGCCTGGGAGCATTTTCCAATGTCTGACTTCCATCCTTACTATTTGAGTGTAGGCTGGTTATTACCTTGGGCAAATGAGAATGCTCTCCCCGGATCAGGCACTCAGCGTGCCTGCCTCTCTCATATCCACTCCACCTGCATTTCCTCCAGTAACTCATGCAGCAACAAGCTCCATGCACGGAACACCTGGCAGCACTCTGCTCCACCTCGTGGTTTATCTCTAGCTTCTGACCAGGGCCTCTTAGACATCGTGGGCACCTCCCTGGCACCCATGGAATGTGAGGTTGCTGTCGTCTCTTGGGGCAGCCTTTGGTCACTGAGCAACAGGTGCTGATGGAGACACTTCCCAGAGCCATTTCCCACTGCTCCACAGAAAGTCGTGGCGGAACCTGGTCCCCGTTGCCCACCGCGACGAGTGGCTTGAGAATTCACCCTCGTGTTGTCTCTCCTTCCTTTCCTGTGTCAGTCTCCACAGTCCTCCACTTCTGCTCTCTGGAGTCATTTCTCAAAATAACTTACCTACTCACCATTGACTCAGGCATTGCTTCTGGGGAATCCAGCCTAATGTGCTCAGCATCAGAATATATTATTTTCTCAGCTCTTAAAGACTAGTTATTTAACATTGTTTGATTTGGGATAAATTAACTCATCCTTCCTCTCCAGAGAGAAAGCTTGTCCAAACAAAAAAGCTTACTAACTTTTTATAGTCTCACCTTTTTGAGGGATCTCATAGTAAATATTTCATATTCAATTTTTTAAATTTTGAGACATTAAAAATTGCAGGGGGTTACAGGGAATAATATCATAAACACCGTTGTACCCATTACACAGAAAAACCAATCTAGACATTTTATGTTAGGTCTTTTTCTCTTTAACATGAAAGCACTGGAGATAAAGTTGAAATCACCCTTTTTGGTTTTCTGAGCCCATTTCCCCCCAGTCCCATTATCAGAGTAATAAGTAGTCATTACTCTGCATTTGGTATGTTTTCTTCTAGCCCAATCTTGTTTGTTTGCAAAACATTATTTTGCAAGGTTTAATAGTTACACATATTGTTACACATACTTCAATAAAAAGTTTACTTTAAAATTTACATGAATGGTATTCCAACTTATGTTTCACTTTGAAACTGCATTTGTTATCAATTTTATTTTTTTAAGATGCATACACATTGATATATATGGCTCTAGGCCATTTATCTTATCCACTGTAATATTCTATTGTATAATTTATTCATTTATTCCTCATTCTAGACATTTTTGGATGTTTCCAGGGTTTTTTTTTTTTTTTTTTTTTTTTTTATTATATATATATTTTTTTAATTATTTAATTATTTATTTATTTATTTTTGGCTGTGTTGGGTCTTCGTTTCTGTGCGTGGGCTTTCTCAAGTTGTGGCAAGTGGGGGCCACTCTTCATCGCGGTGCGCGGGCCTCTCACTGTCGTGGCCTCTCTTGTTGAGGAGCACAAGCTCCAGACGCGCGGGCTCAGTAGTTGTGGCTCACGGGCCTAGTTGCTCCGTGGCATGTGGGATCTTCCCAGACCAGGGCTCGAACCCGTGTCCCCTGCATTGGCAGGCAGATTCTCAACCACTGCGCCACCAGGGAAGCCCTGTTTCCAGGGTTTTATTTTCCCCTTATGAATAGTGCTATGTTGTGAATATATTTTTGTACTTTGCTGCACATGTGCAAAAGAGTTCGGGGGTTTTGGGGTTTTTTGGGGTTTTTTTTTTTTTGGCCGTAAGGAAGGACATTTCTAATTCTTCCAGATATTGCCCAGCTACTCTCGTGTGGCTCTGCCAATTTACTCTTCCACTAGCAAGATAAGAATTTCTGCTTCTTCGGGGTCTAGTCATCCCTTGATATATATATTTTTTACATCTTTATTGGAGTATAATTGCTTTACAATGGTGTGTTAGTTGCTGCTGTATAACAAAGTGAATCAGCTATACGTATACATATATCTCCATATCTCCTCGCTCTTGAGTCTCCCTCCCACCCTCCCTATCCCACCCCTCTAGGTGGTCACAAAGCACCAAGCTGATCTCCCTGTGCTATGCAGCTGCTTCCCACTAGCTATCTACTTTACATTTGGTAACATCACTTGATGTTTTAAATTCCTTTAAAATATTTTACCAGTCTCATGGGCTTGAATGGGTGCTAAAATTGGGAGAGCCCTGGGTGAATCTGTATCACTGGTCACCCTTGCAAAGGCAGGTCATTTCAGCTCTATTTGCTCATTCTTTTGGTATTTACTTCCATATTGCCAAATAATGTGCCTGTATTGCTATTTCTTGATTTTTCCACTCCAGATATCACTTACCTTGTCTTACTGGTGAAAAGGATTTGACTCTCTTTCAGTTCCTTGTTTTTAAGATCCTGTGTATTTATTTTTGTTGCTTTACACATTTACTTTTTTGGAGCAAACCATCCAGAGGCTTGCAGAGAAGTGATGCACTCGAGGTGAGTTTTTTTAATCAAAAGATGAGTCTGCGTGTCCCTTCCTCCCACTTTGTGATGCTTAATTTTATGTGTAAACTTGGCTGGGCCAAGGGGAGCCCAAATATTTGGTTGAACATTATTCTGGATGTGTGTCTCAGGGTGTTTTTGGATGAGTTTAACATTTAAATCAATACACTAAGTAAAACAGATTGGCCTCCCTAATGTGGGTGGGCCTTGTCCAATCAGTTGAGGTCCTGAATAAAAAGAATAAAAAGTCCAGCTTCCCCCAAGAAAGAGGAGATTCTCCAGCAGATGACCTTCAGACTTCATCTGCATCATCGGCTCTCCTAGGTCTCCAGCCTGCCAGCCCCCACTGCACATTTGGACTTGTCATTCTCCATAATCACATGAGCCAATTCCTTACAATAAATCACTTTCTCTCCATATACACATCCTATTGGTTCTGTTTCTCTGGATAACACTGACTAATACACACCTGCGTCATTCTTCATTTGGAAAAAAAAGCACACAGTTATTTCGAGATACTATAAAACGATGTAAAAAAACTTTGTTTTTGTAAAAAAAAAAAATTTTACAAAAGAAAATAGCCTAGTCCCAAACACACATTCCCTCACTGTATCCCCAAAGGGGACTGGCAATAAAAAGAAAAGTTTAAGAAACTGAATCAAGATAGAAACATCTTTGTCATTAGAAGGACTCTAAGGTCCTGTGCCATCCACATTCCCAATGGCTTGTTCTTAGGACAAGACCTCTTTAAGATGACCCCTTTCAAATGTGTTAGATATTTCCTCGTGGAGTATCCAGGCAAGAGGCTGACGATGTTATGAGACATCCTCCCCCCCTGAAGCGAGTGTGGGAAATTGGGTGGCTCAGCTTTCCTGGTCACTGGCACTAACCTTTTCACACTAGGATTTCCTGCAGTTTAGTGGTGAGAGGCAGAAGAGGGTGATGGTGGTTAAGTCATATAGCAAGTGTCACCCTCTTTTTACAAAACCAGCAGTCCCTACAGACTCCTTGATTGTGTCCAAAATTTAGTACTCAGTCTTTCTTTCTTTTTGTTTTTTTAATAAAAAAATTTTAGAGCGGTTTTAGGTTCACACATCCTGTCTTTATAGCGCCATCTGCTGCTGCCTCAGACCACTGCATTCTCTCCCATTTGCTCAGTCCACACCTGGCCTGGGGTAATGGATGGGAGGAAAAAGCTCTTCCCTCGGGTTACTATTAATTAAGCATGATGTTCCACTGAACATCAGGCACCTTTTAAGACACTGCAGAAATAACAAAATTAAACAGAAAAATCCTTTATTTTCTGAACCCTATATTCTTATTTAATAACATATAATATATAATATCAGGCTATGATATCAAAGAAAAATTGAGCAAAATAAAGTGATAGAGATGGATGGGGGTGTTCTTTTATATCAGATAGTCATGGAGGGCCTCTCTCTGTTAGTTTATTTCTGAAGATAGTGCAGGCATTGGGCCGTGTGGATACAGCAAATGCAGAGATCCTGGTGAAGTATCCAAGGGAACAGCAAATGCAAGAGTCCTGAGGTAGAAGCACAAGAGGTCAGTGAGTGTGTGAGGTCTGGGTGATGGGGGACCAGGTGGAAGCCAGTTCATGGAGCACTGTGTGGGCCACAGTGAGGCTCCCAGCTTTATTCTAAGTGGGACCGGAAACATGGGGTTTCCCCACCATCACAGCACTGCATATCCTGTACTTCTCTTTTCCTGGGTTTGTGGATGTCCTGGGACATTCACCACGTGGGGTACCATGTGGGATAGTCAGGTGGAACATAGGGTTCTGAGGCCTGGGAGGGGCGAGGCCGCAGTGCCAGAGCAAAGCCTTGTCACTCTCCGTCCACATCCCTCCTCTGACTCTTCCTCCGTTTCAGGAAAATGCTTCTTTCTTCTTGTCTCCCACAAGGATGTCCTCTACCCCACAGTCTGAAACTCTAAATGTCCCTAATCCTCAAAGATCTTTTTACGACCTATTAAATCCAGTGCTCTTTTCCTTGATAATGGTGAAGGTTTTATTTTCTTATCCTCTCGGGAGGCAAGAGAAAATATTTACATTCCATTTCTCTGAAGCTGCAAAGCTATCAGGTTTCCCAGTTCAGAAAGTCTGGGTGGGCATATTCAACCACACCTTGGAGATTCCAAAATGAGAGGTGTGTCCACGTCTGCGCGAAGCCTCAAGTCAGAGCGCTACATGGGATGGGGCGTATCTGGGACACATCTGAGCCCAGCTTCGTTGGAAAGAGCTTTGGGGCGAGGAGGGATTCAGAAATGCTGAGATCCACGAACATTCAAACACTCACTGAAGTGTTGCTACAAGCAACCAAGAAGTGGTTACATCTGCCTGGACTACAGATCATCCATCTGTAGAGAAGAGAGAAAAGAAAGTGTGGCCACAAGAGCCAAGATGTGGAAACCACCTTAAAGTCCATTGACAGATAAATGGATAAAGAAGATGTTGTGTATATATAAAATAGAATATTATTCAGCCTTCAAAAAGAAGGAAATCTGGCCATATGCTACAACATGGATGAATCTTGGGGGCATTATGCTACATGAAGTTAGCCAGTCACAGAAAAACAAATATTGTATGAGTCCACTTATATGAGGTCCCTAGAGCTGTCAGGTTTTAGAAGCAGAGAGTGGAATAGTGTTGCCAGGAGCTGGGGAGAGGGGGAAATGGGGAGTTACTGTTCAAAAAGTATAAGGAGTTAGTTATGCAGGGTGAATAAGTTCTGGAGATTTGCTGTACAATGTTGTGCCTATAGATAACAATACTGTATTATGCACTTAAAAATTTGTTAAGAGGGTAGATCTCACAAAGCAAAGTGTTCTTATCACAATAAAATAAAATTTAAAAAATAAAATTAAATTGATTCTCAAAATAATTTTAGAAAGATAAAAATTAAGTAAGAGCTCAGCCATGACAAAGTCACCCTGAGAAACAGGAGGACCGGCTGGAATGACCTCACAGGACTGCGGAAGGCAGTGCCAGGAACAATTTAGGTTGAGAATGCTGCAAAATTTCTAGGTTGATTTTAGGAGAATTTTTCATTTGCTGGTCAGCACTCCTTTCTCCTCCTTCCAGGAGCAGGGCCGCAGAACATCCTTTGGGGGATGACTGCCCTCTGCTCTCAGGCGTGTGACCAAGTGGCACTGACCCTGCTCCCAGCCCCAGGCCCAGGCCCTGGCTATGTTAAGCCCCTGTACATCCACTGCCTTGATCACAGAGAGAGGTCTAGGATGATATGGGCTAGCCCTGCAGGACAAGCAGAGCTCCTTCTCTCCATCTGGCAGGAGCCTAAGAAGATTCTCGTATTACCTGGAACCTCAAAGGAGTTGTATTCTGGTAGCAAAAGCAAGGACCTGCTTGGAGGCTGGGTTACCCCGACTCGGGGGCGCCACCTACCGCTGAATCAACCACTTCTCAACCGCTCGAGGCATTGCCACTCCCAGTAGGACTGAGGTTTCTGTCACTTGTGATTAGGAGATTTCGGATATATTTTAATAAAAATACTAGCATTTTAATTAAGAAAGATAGAACATCAGGGCATTTGTTACATTTGTGGATAAATTACTAAACGTAATTTTTAAAAATCAGTAATTATGTGAGATGTCTATTTAATAATAGTGCCCTTATTCATCTAGTATCTTTTCCATTAAGGGCGACCATACTCTGTCATGACCATTGAATTCTACTGCATAGTATGTTTTGGTTACTTAGGGTACAATTTATAAGCTAGTTATAAGGGATGTTACTTATGAAGTGTCACAGTCCATGTAAATTGCCCCAGGATCCTCAGGAGGAAAAAAAAGAAGAAATAATAAAAAGAAACCTTTGAGTCTGCAGGTGAAAGACATTTTCATTGATGTTTCCAACAGTCTGAAGTGAAAAACGAATAAAAAATAAAATTTAAATTCTATATTCTTTTTTTCTGAATGCTTAACCTAAAAAAACAAAACAAAACAAAACATTTTTTGGTTAATTGTGGGGAAAAAATAAAGAGTGGAGTGGCCATGTGCCAATCCTTCAAGCTGTTGGCCTGTCAATAGGTCAATTTTTGCAAGAAAAAAATCACTTCCACGTCTCTTATTACCTCAGAATTTTTTGCTGCCCACACACGTGTAAAAACCTTGTGGTCCCCAACAAAGCAAACAGAGCTCTAGTTAAAATTTGCAAAGAAATGTAAGAATTAAAAATCCACACAGTTTTGAAACCTTATAATACATGCTCAATGATAATGTTTGTGTACCATAACAAGAATCATGTGGCTTATAATGTTTCTGGTGTTAATTCTTACCAGGAAGAATCCAGTCAAACTTTAAGCTCAATCCCAATAACTACTTTGGCCTTTACTGTTGGAATATTTGCATTCTCCTCTACTTGGCTTTTGATTTTATATTTTGAAAATTTACTATCTTATCCAGCATATGTTTTCATATAAACCACCTATGTGTTTTTAAAAGCCTATATGAAAACAAATTTTTAATTCTTTTTCAGGGAAAATAACCAAATAAATTGGATGGATAAACTATACACCTTTGAGATTTTGCCATAAGAATATCTATTCTTCCGCATAAAATCTCTCTCTAGGTTACTGATCACTAAATTTAAATTGTTATAATTAAAATTTTAAATAAGTATTTAATTTAAAATTTTTAATTAAAATAATTCCAGACCACTCTTGTACAAGAGTACAGAGAAATATTGAAAAAGCATCCACAAAAGTCCACCAACAGGAAAATGGATAAAGCAAAAGTGGAATATTGATATAATGCAATACTACTCAGCAGTAGAAATGATCAACTACTGATACACAACAACATGAATAGATCTCAGAAACATTATGCAGTAGGAAAGAAGCCAGACACAAAGAAGCATGTGTGTGTGATTCCATTTATATAATGTTCTAAGACAGGGAAAATTGCTCCACAGTGATGGAGATCAGATTAGTAGTTGTCCGGTGCTGGGGGAGGGTTTGTGGAGATGGACTGCTGAGGACACAAGGAAACTTTGGTGGTGATGGCAGTGTTCTCTCTCTGGACTGGGACAAGGTATCACAACTGTGTGCGTTTGTCAAAATGCATTGAATGGTACCCTTAAAAGGGATATATTTCATTTATGTAAATTATACTTTACAATACTGCTTAATTTTTCTTAAATGAGTGTCCTAAGAGATGTTCAAAAGTGTTCTATAAAAAAGGGGTGAGACTGTAGAGAACTAACTTTAGGAAACAACAGGATAAAAATGATTATACTGGTTTATTTGTGCAGGACTTCTCAGAACCTATGCTAATATGCAATAAAGTAAGATGCTCCCAATGGTCGTTAAGAATAGAGCAGAAAAATGTTCTACTAGGTCAACTCCTGCTCTGATTGGCTTGACATACAACTCTACATGGCAGCTTCTACCCTGCTGGTGCTACCACTGACCCTGTTCAGAAAGATTCTTCTCTCCTCATGCCACAAAAAAACACAACACACAACAAAACAATGATGAATTAGAACTAAATTGAAAAATAAAGTCTAAAGGCAAACATCTGGAATCATTAGGTGTTTGGGGTGGTCATCATAAAATTTCAGTCTCTTAATACAACCTAAACTCCAAATCCTTACTTGTACATCTGTCATGCTTACTTCTCTGCTATTCCATTCTTACAATCAGACAATCAGATGAAACATTCTTTGAACTGTCACCCTGATATTTCACAGCCTCAGAAAACCAGCTTTCCTCTTCATTATGGAATGAAAGCTAGGGAAGTGCCATTATTCACAAAAATGGGACTCTCTATATTTTATTAATTGTATATTTAAATACAGACATTTTCTTGGGGGGAAATCAATTACATTTTCATGAGGCACCTTCTTGGAATTCTGTAAATTACAATACAAATGACCTTTGGGCAATGCGTAGGAGACAATTTGAAGCTAACAGCAAGTAATTAGGAAGGTGAGGCCCCAGAGGTAGGGATAGTAGATGATGCTTTCTGGCATTTGCTCTCCCAGGCAGGGTGAGTGGTGGCCAGAGCCCCAGACATGCCTGCCCTTGCATCTCTTTGAAATTGAGGCAAAGTAGAAATGTAGTTCTAGAAATTCACACCCCTCTAAAAGAGTATTAATTTTCATAATATTCCCACCTTTTAAAAAAAACAAGCAGCCTCTATACAGACATTTGAAAAACCAAATACGAGTTTACATGTTTACAAGTTTGTAGACAGAAAAGTGATGTAAAAGTTATCCAAATGTGTCTTTTGGAGGTTAAAAATTGGTTGCAATGATTTCAGTAAGAAAACTAGTTCATGCATTCAAATAGGAAATCTAGAGAAAAAAGCTGTTTAAATATATTTTTATCAAAAACAAGCCAAATTTAGTAAGAAATTACTATGATAGGAAATCTCCTTCCAAAGGATCTATTTTGAAGAGCTCATGGAAGCAGAAGAAACCAAGCTGTACTCTTTTGAATGATTTCTTGAAATTGTCTACCCCTGTTACATCTGTTGGTCCTTCTTTGATTCTATTAACTGACATTCAAATATTCCAATAAAAAATGCATAGTTTATACACTTTCCACTGCAGCAATATGAGGTACATTGTCCTCAGAAGCCTGTCTCTGAGAATCATCTGGATCACATTATACATTGGGTTTTTTGTTGTTGTTTTTTTGGTTTTATTTATTTATTTATTTATTTGGCTGCGCCTGGTCTTAGTTGCAGCACTTGGGCTCTTTGTTGCAGCACGCGAGATCTTTTTAGTTGTGGCATGTGGGCTCTTAGTTGTGGCATTCAGGGATCTAGTTCCCTGACTGGGGATCGAACCCAGGCCCCCTGCATTGGGAGCATGGAGACTTTAACCACTGGATCACCAGGGAAGTCCCTATACATTGGTTTTGAAAACAGTTTCTGTTCTATTGTGACCCATTAAGGGTATTTATTAAAACACTCCAGTACAATCTGTGTGCCTTGTTTTTGAAAGTCCCAGGCCCAGGAATGAAAATGCCCTTTGGATAATGCCCATGTTAACTTACTGTGCACAGAAATATAATCTTGATATATAGGCTTGAGCAGAAAATCATTAGTAGTAGTGCCTCAAGATAGTTTAAAGAGATGAAGAAAATAAGCATTTTAATTATTTTAAATGCCTTGACTATTTAAACTTACATGGTCTTTTAAAATAGATTTCCCTAACAGGACTCCACAATTCATCTGCTCCTAGTTTGCTTGGTAATGTGAAGGTAAGAGTTTTCTGCCTATTTCTGGCTCTTCCAGCAAATAACCCAGCTGAAGGGATACAGATTCATATATTAGATTCAGTGGCAGGTGCCAAATTATGGTGAATGCCCTTTGTAACAGGAGGCTCCCAAATACATATGGCTCCCTCACTTACCAGTCTTCATGGCAATGTGGTGTGGAAAGAGTCTTATTGGAGGGTATTTGCTCTATTACTCTGGAGTCAATTTATACCAAGAGCAAGGAGCTGAAAGCACTTGTATGGCAATTAAGTATGAATGTGCTCATTTCCTGGCAGGCTATGTGATTCTCACCCAGGCAAACCTTCCACCATTTCAACGCTGCAAAGATGATGTAATCAGAGCTTCTGTGGTGGTGTTGTGTGGCAACTCTTCTAGATAGAAATAAGATTAAGTCACATGTTTGACAAGTAAGAAAGTTTCTATCAAGGATAAAGGACGTAAGATAGCCTTGACCCGTTTCAAATCTTTTTGCCATGATTCTAATAGGTTACACTTAGAATTATTAGGAGTTTTCCAGTTCATAGAAATGCTGAGAAATTAACAATGGATTTTGCTGAGTGTAAGGAGATGAGAATAAGCCTTCCTTAGTCTTTTTCTCGCCTTCTGATTTTCACCACACCGTGGCAGCCAGCAGGTGTCATTTTGGAAAGTACATCTGCTTAGTAGGCCCTCTTGGCTCACTGTTTCCTACTTGGAAGATAATTGGAAGACAGAGCTATGGCAAAAGCACCTTGTGTGACACTGGGAAAGGGACTGGTCATATGAGAACAGGAGACAATCACTTTACACCACAACAAACAGTGTGGTTGCAGATAGAGAGAGTCCTGCTGGGACCGTCTCTGTGCATTTGTGAAGGTCCTCACCAGCACACAGAGCTGGAGCCGGAAAGATGATGAAAATCTTTCCCTTTCTCTGCACATACGAACAGAAGGTCATCCACATGCTTCCTGATCTTCTTCTGTCCCTGGTGGAACTACATAACAAGAACCTCCAATGCCTGTAGAAATACAAGGAAAGAGTAGGTAAATGCAGGAGGGATCCACTAATCCAGCGGCTGTTGGTGCCGGCAGTGTAGTTGCCTGCCCTGGCCTGCATTCGAATGTGAGTCTATCTGGACTGTAGATTCTCTGAGGGCCACTGTAGGACCTTCCATACTTTACATTTTCAAGGCATTTTATGAACCACTCCAAAAAACTCTCATTGAGACTCAACTTTAAGTTGATGATCTGAAATTACAGAAAGAAAATTAACTCTGTTACAAGTCTGGCCAGCAGGATGGCTAGAATCTTCATCTCTGCATCAGTTTCCCAGCAGAGCTGAGGTTGGGTGTCTGTCCCATGTGCTAACTGACACACAGCTGATGAGCAACCCTTCCCAAGCAGGGGCCACTCTTCTTTCTGTCCCACTTCAGCTACAGTGACAACAGGAGGTTAGAGGAGAATGCATGCTGTAGGCTCATGGACTCTCACACCTATTTTCTTTGGCCCACACTGTGCTTTTTTTGAAAAAAATGTAAATAGTTGCCAACATGTAAAATTTGAGAGGTTTCACATTGAAAATGTCTAGATTCTGGCTTCTCCAGAAAAGTCATCAGCTCCAAGCCTCCAGCATGGCAGGGACTACGTAGGTCCAGGAAAAGACACCTTCCCAGATGGACGTGAGCTCTCTGTTCACCCAGGCCCTTCCAGGCCCATCCACTCACTTGCAGCCCCTGGGACCTGGGAGGCAGTTGGGATGGCCGCCCTGCTCTACAGGAATGGTGATATCCTCATCCTTGGAGCAAGGCTGGAGTCTCAGTGAGGACCTGGAACACTGTACTGCCCGAGGATGCACTCTCACTCTTCCATGATTCTCCTAGGTCCATGGACAGAGCCTTTGACTCATTATTCTTTTAATTTACAAAGTCATTGTAGGAACAACTGCCCCCAGAAGCAAGTCCAGGCAAGGTTCTGACATTGGACTGCCAAGGATACAGGGCAACAAAAGAGGTGGTGGGGGCCCTGGTACACGAGACACAGCAAGACTGGATTCATGCTGTCTCAGGTAACAGATGTCAGCTTCTAGAAAGTTCTCCGATAAGTGATTGGGACATGCATATGCAGAGCAAATTTAATGACTCACACCATTTCAACTAAGCATGAGGGAAAGTAAGAAATGTATAGTTTCTTGCAAAATATTCTTTTATTGAGAAACTTACTTGAGTATTTTGAGAATTTTGGATTAAAATTATTCTTTATGTGCAAAGTAATATAAATGGTGACTATTAAAAGAGGCATTAAATGAATTGATTTAATTATGATATTTTATAGGTTTTATTTATCATATTAAAGGTTTTGAAAGACCAATATGTGTTCTTTGCTGTTGACATAAAGAGAGAAGACAAGTGTTAATAGCAATTCACTTAAAAATTTTTTTAAATTAATTAATTAATTTATTTATTTATTTATTTTTGGCTGTGATGGGTCCTCGTTGCTGCGCGTGGGCTTTCTCTAGTTGCGGCAAGCAGGGGCTACTTTTCATTATGGTGCGCATGCTTCTCATTGCGGTGGCTTCTCCTGTTGCAGAGCACGGGCTCTAGGTGCACGGGCTTCAGTAGTTGTGGCACGTGGGCTCAGTAGTTGTGGTTCACGGGCTTAGTTGCTCCGCAGCGTGTGGGATCTTCCCGGACCAGGGGTCGAACCCGTGTCCCCTGCATTGGCAGGTGGATTCTTAACCACTGCACCACCAGGGAAGGCCCAGCAATTCACTTTTTAAACTGAATCGGTTTTGTTCTTAAATAATTTTTTTTCTCCATGACACCAGAAACAAAGGCAACAAAAGCAAAAATAAACAAGTGAGATTACCTCAAACTACAAAGCTTCTGCACAGCAAAGGAAATCATCAACAAAATGCAAAAGCAACCTACCAAATGAGAGAAAATATTTGCAAATGATAGCTCTGATAAGATATATAAAATAACTCATGCAACTCAACAGCAAAAAAAAATCTGATTTAGAAATGGGTAGAGGACCTGAATAGACATTTTTCCAAAAAAGATGTACAGATGGCCAACTGTACAGGAAAAGATCCTCAATACCACTAATCATCAGGGAAATGAAAATATCAAAACCACAATGAGATATCACCTCACACCTGTTAGGATGGCTATTATAAAAAAGACAAGAGATAACAAGCGCTGACGAGGATGTAGAGAAAAGGAAACCCTTGTGCACTGCTGGTGGCAATGTAAATTGGCGCCTCGACTATGAAAAACAGTATGGAGGTTCCTCAAAATATTAAACATAGAAGTAGCATATGATCCAGCAATCCCACTTCCAGGTATTTATCTGAAGGAAAAGAAATCACTACCTTGAAGAGATATCTGCACCCCCGTGTTTATTGCAGCATTATTCACAATAGCCAAGATATGAAAACAACCTAAGTGTCCCTCATTGGATGAATGGGTTAAAAAGACATGGTATACATATACAATGGAGTATTATTCAGCCATGAGGAAAAAGAAAATCCTGCCATTTGCAACAAAAAGGATGATACTTGAGGGCTTATTCTAAGTGAAATAAGTCAGAGACAGACAAATACTGCATGGTATCATTTATATGTGGAATCTTAAAAAGAAAAAAACAAAAACTCAGAGAAACAAAAAGTACAGTGGTGATTGCCAGGGGCTGGGGGGTGGAGGAAATAGGGAGAGGTTGGTAAAAGGGTCCAAACTTCCAGCTATAAGATGAATAAGATCTGACGATCTAATGTATAACATGGTGACTATAGTTGATAACACTGTATTGTATAACTGAAATTTGCTAAGGGAGTAGAACCTAAATGTTCTTACCAAAAAAAAAAAAAAATGTTAATTATGTGAGGTGATGGATGTATTAATGAACTAGATGGGGAGAATCCTTTCACAATGTATACGTATATCAAATCACCATGATGCACACTTTATCTTACAATTTTAAATGTCAATTATACCACAATAAAACTGAAATCGATTTTTTTCTTCAAAATAACCCTCTGAGAACCAGAAAATCACAAAGCATCAAAAAGTAATTAAGTTCCTGCCAAATACCTACCTTTATGTAAGATTGTAGCAATACTATCTGCTGAAGTTCCAAATCAACAACATTTTTTTTCACTTGCTTTCTCTCCTCCAGAGTCTATTTTGAAGGGATATAACTTGGTATGTCAGAAGTATCTTGCCTAGAGAAAAAAAGCACTCAAGTCTCTCCCAGAGCACATCAGAGCAAGATTGTAATAAACTGCTAAAATCATAGTTTCTTATTCTGGACTCAGTGAGACTACACATAAAACTGTTGTTTTTAAAATGTGGAAAAGGATCTGTCCAGGTGAGACAATGTAGGTATTAGTTATAATACAAAAGAGTTCCTCTGTCACTGGAACTGGAGGGGGCGGGGATGGTCATGGAAATCTAGTGGCTACCATGAACCCTTCTCAAGTCCTCATTGGGAAGACAGGCTCTGCCAGAACCTCGTATGGACCTGTTCCTTTGAGGCTCCTTGTCTGGTGAGGCTTCCAGTCTTCCCTTTCCTTTTGTTATGATGAATATTCAAGAAGAAGAGAAAATCAGTGATTTAATAACTGCTATGGTGGACACTGGTATGCCACCCAGATCTCTCCTCAGGACCAAGGAGCTCATTCCCTGGCTGAGTCCCTCTTCTGGAACTGCCCTCAGCAAAGGATGCACCCTGCCCAGTCCTGCTGCCCTCACTCCTTCATCATATGGCTCCCAACAAGGCATCTCAAATCTCCCTGCAGACTCTGTTTTCTAAGGAATCCCAACTATAGTGGCTTCTGCCACTTCATTTTTTAAGAGTGTTGCAAAAATGTCAAAATATCCCAACAGTTAAAAAATTGCCCTGTGGGGCTTCCCTGGTAGCACAGTGGTTAAGAATCCGCCTGCCAGTGCAGGGGACACAGGAATCTTCCTGATCCCTGGTCCAGGAAGATCCCACATGCCACGGAGCAACTAAGCCTGTGAGCCACAACTACTGAGCCCATGAGCCACAACTACTGAAGGCTGCATGCCTAGAGCCTGTGCTCCACAACAAGAGAAGCCATCACAGTGAGAAGCCTGGGCACCGCAACGAAGAGTAGCCCCTGCTCACCACAACTAGAGAAAAGCCCGCACGCAGCAACAAAGACCCAACACAGCCAAAAATAAATAATTAAAAAAAAAAACCCGTGATGTGCTGGCCTTAGATTTTCTCTTAGAGGGCGGTATTAACTGATATTGACCAAAAAATGTTGTTGTTGTTTAATGATGGCAAAATTCACATGACAGCAAAACAGCTGTCAAGCAGTCAATTTAGTGGAGACAAAAATTATAAAATTAATCATTTTTAAACGTAATTGTTTTTGGCAAGTACTTAAATACTTGAAATTTATGGCCATTAATTTGAAGTGTGCTGGACTTCCCTGATGACACAGTGGTTAAGAGTCCGCCTGCCAATGCAGGGGACATGGGTTCGAGCCCTGGTCCAGGAAGATCCCACGTGCCGTGGAGTAACTAAGCCCGCGAGCCACAACTACTGAAGCCCACACGCCTAGAGCCCATGCTCCGCAACAAGAGACGCCACTGCAATGAGAAGCCCGCACACTGCAGTGAAGAGTAGCCCCTACTCGCTGCAACTAAAGAAAGCCTGCACGCAGCAACGAAGACCCAACGCAGCCAAAAATAAGTTAATTAATTAATTTTAAAAGAAAAGAATTCAAGTGTGCTATCAGTAACATCACTTCCCTTTCCATTGTGCTTTGAACAGCCTCAGTGAAGAGAAATCTTACCTTCAAACACACTGAGTTGCTCTTCTCAAAATTAGTCTGTGTTTTAAGAATTTTCAGCCAGGGCTTCCCTGGTGGCACAGTGGTTGAGAGTCTGCCTGCCAATGCAGGAGACACGGGTTCGAGCCTTGGTCTGGGAGGGTCCCACATGCCGCGGAGCAACTAGGCCCGTGAGCCACAATTACTGAGCCTGCGCGTCTGGAGCCTGTGCTCCGCAACAAGAGAGGCCGCGATAGTGAGAGGCCCGCGCACCACAATGACGAGTGGCCCCCACTTGCCGCAACTAGAGAAAGCCCTCGCACGAAAACGGAGACCCAACGCAGCCAAAAATAAATAAATAAATAAATATATAAAATTAATTTAAAAAAAAAGAATTTTCAGCCAAAAATTGAAAGAAAGACATTACTTTTCAGTTGATTTGAGAGGCAACACATCCTGGACTCATCTGAGCAGTGCGGGCAAGGAGTGAGGTGAGAGACAGATGAAGAAACGGTCTCTTCCACATCATCCACACCTGATAGTGTCCTCCAGGTGGCATTAAGAATCTACTTCAAAGTAATATCACTGATGATCCAAAGACTAGATGAGGGAATGAGTCCAAGTTGAGAGTGGTTGGCGAAGAAGATGCATTTTCTGTTTCTTTTCTTTCATCCCTCAGTCCCCACAGCTGCCCCACCTTTGCCAAGCTGTGTCCCCAGGGCCCTGAGAAATTCTGGGCTCAGGGTGTGACCCCCTCCCATTCTTGGAGCTGCACCAGCTGAATGAAAGGCAAAAGCGATTGGCACCACCAGTCTGAAAGGCACTTCTCCAGACCAATGTTTTTCTAACGACCACTAGTGTAAATAAAGGGATGCATGCCAACAGTAAGTTTTTCCCAATAAGACACGTAGATCCTTAAAGAATGTGGCACAGATCTGTGCATTTCTTTACCTCGTAACTCATTTGAAGAAAGTTACCATCAAGTCAGTGAGAGCCACGTGACCAGCTCATACTATGCAAAAGGAGCCATGTGGCAGAAAGCAAAAAATGCACCAACAACAATGGTGGAATCAGTCCATATGTCAACAAATGCAAGTAGGCAGAACTCCCCTATTTAAAAAGAAAGGGAGGGAGGGAGGGAGGGAGATAGAAAAAAAGAAAGAAAGGAAGGGAGAAAGAGAAGGAAGGGAGAGGGGAGGAAGGAAGAAGGAGGAAGGAAGAAAGAGAAAGAGAGAAAGAAAGAGAGAGAGGTCATTTCCAGTAATTATTTTTTTAATCCAGTTCTTTACCCCTTACAGAAAGCATACTTGAAATAAAAATACATAAATGTATTAGAAAGTAGATCTACCCTGCTGGTGCTGATGGAAAGTACCAGGTAAAGCATATTTCTTATAAAAGTCACTGAGAGACAAGGTTCACATATGATGATGCAAAGGGATTAAATACTTGAAAGAATACTGAATTTCTGTGGCCACAAAATCATAAATAGACAGCTGAATAATGATAATACCTATTTTACTATCCAGATGATGAGATCAAGAATTAGTACTACATATAGCGGATTCACTTTGTTATACAGCAGAAACTAACACAACATTGTAAAGCAATTATACTCCAATAAAGATGTTAAAAAAATAATATAGCACATTAAAAAAAAAGAATTAGTACTAAAATTATCCCTCAGAATAATACAAGAAGTATTAAAGGTAGACTTCATTGGCAGGTTGGAGATAATCAAGATGGACACTTAATGGGAATCCAAAATGTGCAAAGATTGCAGAGAGCTGGCACAGCATTACTATCACTGAACCTAAGCCCCAGGACATAAGCTTAAGTTTGTACACTGAATATTCTGTAGGTTGGAACAGAAATGTTTTCAACTGTGTATGACCCACTTTACATAAATAAGTTTGCTGGCAAGTAGAAGTTTGTGATTACAATGCTGATTTTTTTTTCTTTGTCTTTCCTTCCCTCCCCTCCTTTCACATTTGTCCTCTCCTTAATTTAGCCCCAACTGAATACAGACATTCCCTCCTAGAATTTATTTTTAAACTGATATTATGTTCCCAATAACAAAACTGAAAGAAAAGCAACAATTTAGCAAGAATAAATCAACAAACTTTCTAAGAAGAACCAACATCCAAAATATATGTAAAGGTACAGCTAAATTAGATCAAATTTCCACACAAGCTAGGAATGAGGTGACCCCCTTAACGTGAGTTTTTAACTACTGTAAAACATTGTCTATAACTGCATAGCTAGAGAGATTTTGGAATATCCACGTATCATCAAAGGGTGTGAATTCTGTGGAGGAGAAACAAATGGTTAGGACTAAAATGTGGTTCAGCTCAGGGAAGCTGAAATCACAAGTATGTTGCATCTTGTCTGAAGTGTCAGTATTAATTAAAGAGAAACCATCTGTGAGTAGACCAAAGGATCCTACAGTGTTTCAACCATGTGCAGAAGGAAGTGATTCTGTCAACCGGCACTTGAGGTCCACATATAGGAGTGATGGATGC
Source organism: Balaenoptera musculus (assembly GCF_009873245.2). Classification (NCBI taxonomy): domain Eukaryota; kingdom Metazoa; phylum Chordata; class Mammalia; order Artiodactyla; family Balaenopteridae; genus Balaenoptera; species Balaenoptera musculus. The sequence continues at coordinate 18,143,541 of NC_045790.1, read as the reverse complement.
ATCAGCCACCATAGGACACAACTCAGCTGCCAATTCACAGCTGCTTCCTAAGACTGCCACCAGGCAAGATGCCATTCAGGTGTATCACACACACCTCTTGGCCACCCTAAACAGCCTCCTAAGGATAGTCAGTTTCTTGTATTGAGGGGAGCATGTGCTGAAGAGCAAGAGCTGAGCTTTTATCCTTCACTCATTAGAAAGTAACAGATTGGCTTTTTTGCTTTACACATCAGTCTCTTGAGAGTTTACAGCTATGGGTACATGGAAAATAACTGTGGACACCACCCTGGAGTAGAGACTATCAGGGAGCCAGTTCCAAGGAGAACACTGCCTGAGTAGTCAGCAGGGACCCTCTTTGGCATCACAGTGGGGTAAAGCCTTCAACACTGACGCTTGATCAAAATGACAGAAAATTCTGGGATCAACCCTCAAGCAATACACCTAAGACCCTCTCTGTATATCATTTTCCATTGGAAAACATTTTCTTCAAAGAGGAAACTTCCTAAATGTTTTTGTCTCACCTTTCCCTAATTAGACAGATATTTCATGAAAGTTTCAGTACTTTCTATTAAAAAAAAGAAAAAAAGAAAAATAATGTGCTTTAATTTAGGCCATAAAATTTCACTTTTAACCCAAAGTTACTTGACTCAAAAGTTCTGATGGGTGTTTAATGCTGGGCAGAGCGCATCTGAAGGTTGGCATCTCACCAGATTTTTCACCTCTGTTCCTCAACACCTGGATCTGTACTGGGGTTGTACTAGCTCCTTCTCACGAGAAATCTCAGCTCAGATCTCACAGTGGTGATTTTCTAGGTTACGGTACGATTCAGGTCAAGCCAGTCTTGATGTTGGTGTGCCGAGAGCAGCAGACTGTGCGGGTTTATCTCCACAGACCACCGACCACCAGGGCAGCCCCACTCCTGAAAGGAAAAGGGCAGGTCTGCGGGCCTTGGATGAAAACCTTACAGAGGGACAGGTTCACACCTGTGAAGCCATCACACCGGACTGCTGGACACTCACTTCACTGGGAAGCAAGACCATAGCCCAGCATCTGACCTCCAGCCATTCCCCACTGGAAATGTGAGGATGGAGGAGACTGTATTCTCCATGCTGCCTCTCTCCTGGGTGCCAAATTCCAACACAAGCATCTCCTTCAGAATTAGATATCAAAAAGAATTAGGTATCTTATAACACAAAGACCCTCATTACCTTTGAAAGAAGATGTTACATATTTCATTCAAAATTATCAAAATTATAGTTTCATTCATTTCAAGTTGCCAGTAGCAATACTGAAAACTATTCTATGTGAATGAATATACATAAACTGTGATTCATCTCTATAAACCTTTTTCAAGGTAAACGTCAGTGTAAGTAATAATGCAAGGAATAAAAAACTTAAATAATGATGACAGTTCCTAGAAATCTCCCCACCTTTTATTTGTCTAAAAAGCTTTTTTCATTGACTTTTTAACGTTTGCTACAAAACAGTTCTTCTACACATTTTTCTTTCAAAGTGATTTTATTACACTTTTAGTTCTTTTAAAATATGCCAAACTGACAAACCATAGATCTCTCCATTGTAAATGTGTAATATTGAAAATTTTATTCGAAAATTAAGTTGCATGAAGGGAGAAGATAAGTTGCCTAAGAGAGACAGAGGGGCACACCCTGAGCAGAGGGCAACCATAGCATGGGAACCCGGGGCCATGACTGGGTCTGAGGTGTGACCAAAAAGAAAATAAGAGTTACATATTTGCTTTCAATTATTTGAGAACTAGTCACAGGGGAACTGATGGTCTTCAGGAACTCTCAGACTCAGGATGAAAGCAATGAACAGAGATGGGAGAAAGGAACTAACATTCCTACACATCTCGGTTGTACCTGCAAGGGTTTCTCAGCAAACCACCCCCCCACACACACACACACAGACACACACACACACACAATTATCCCCATTTTACAGACATGGGAGGTGAGGCACAGAAAGATTAAGAATTCACCTTCTGAGAGACCTTCAAGATGGCGGAGGAGTAAGATGTGGAGATCACCTTCCTCCCCACAAATACATAAGTAATAAGTCTACATGTGGAACAACTACAGAACACCTACTGAACGTTGGCAGAAGACCTCAGAGTTCCCAAAAGGCAAGAAACTCCCCACATACCTGGGTAGGGAAAAAGAAAAAACAGAGACAAAAGAATAGGGACAGGACCTGCACCACTGGGAAGGAGCTGTGAAGGAGGAAAAGTTACCACACACTAGGAAGACCCTTCACTGGCAGAGACGGGGAGTGGGCATGGGGGAAGCTTCAGAGCCATGGAGGAGAGCGCAGCAACAGGGATGCAGAGGGCAAAGTGGAGAGATTCCTGCACAGAGGATCGGTGCCAACTAGCACTCACCAGCCTGAGAGGCTTGTCTGCTCACCCACCAGGGCGTGTGGGGGCTGGGAGCTGAGGCTCAGGCTTCGGAGGTCAGATCCCAGGGAGAAGACTGGGGTTGGCTGCGTGAACACAGCCTGCAGGGGGCTAGTGTGCCACAGCTAGCCGGGAGGGAGTCCAGGAAAAAGTCTGGAACTGCCTAAGAGGCAAGAGTCCATTGTATCAGGTGTGCGAGGAGAGGTAATTCAGAGCACTGCCTAAATGAGCTCCAGAGACGGGCACGAGCCGAGGCTATCAGTGCAGACACCAGAGATGGGCATGAGATGCTAAGCCTGCTGCTTCAGCCACCAAGAAGCCCCTGTGCAAGCACAGGTCACGATTCACAATTCCCCTCCTGGGAGCCTGTGTAGCCCACCACTGCAAGGGTCCCGTGATACAGGGACAACTTCCCCAGGAGAACCCATGGCACCCCTCAGGCTGTTGCAATGTTATGCTGGCCTCTGCTGCCGCAGGCTCACCCCACATTCCATATCCCTCCCTCCCCCTGGCCTAAGTGAGCCAGAGTCCCCTAATCAGCTGCTACTTTAACCCAGTCCTGTCTGAGCAAAGAACAGACCCCCTCAAGGGACCTACACACAGGGGTGGGGCCAAATCCAAAGCTGAACCCCAGGAGCTGTTCGAACAAAGAAGAGAAAGGGAAATCTCTCCCAGCAGCCTCAGGAGCAGTGGATTAAATCTCCACAATCAACATGATGTACCGTGCATCTCTGGAATACCTGAATAGACAACGAATCATCCCAAAATTGAGGCGGTGGACTTTGGGAGCAACCGTAGACTTGGGGTTTGCTTTCTGCATCTAATTTGTTTCCAGTTTTATATTTATCTTAATGTGGTATTTAGAGCTTATTATCATTGGTACATTTGTTTATTGATTTGGTTGCTCTCTTCTTTTATTTATTTTTTTTGTATATAGCTACATATATATTTTTCCTTTTTCTCTTTTTGTGAGTGTGTATGTGTATGCTTCTTTGTGTCTTTGTGCAGTTATTTCTGTATAGTTTTGCTTTTACCATTTGTCCTAGGGTTCTGTCTGTCCTTTTTTTTTTTTTTTTTTCTTAGTATACTTTTTACTGCTTCTTATCATTGGTGGATTTGTTTTTTGGTTTGGTTGCTCTCTTCTATCTTTCTTTTTTTATTATTACTTTTTAATTTTTAAAATTTTTAATAATTTAAAAAATTTTTTATTTTAATACCTTTATTTTATTTTATTTATTTCCTTTCTTTCTTTCTTTTTTTCTCCCTTTTCTTCTGAGCCGTGTGGCTGACAGGGTCTTGGTGCTCCGACCAGGTGTCATGCCTGTGCCTCTGAGGTGGGAGAGCTGAGTTCAGGACATTAGTCCACCAGAGACCTCTCAGCTCCATGTAATATCAAATGGCAAAAGCTCTCCCAGAAATCTCCATCTCAACGCTAAGACCCAACTCCACTAAACGACCAGCAAGCTACAGTGCTGGACACCCTATGCCAAAAAACTAGCAAGACAAGAATACAACCCCACCCATTAGCAGAGAGGCTGCCTAAAATCATAATAAGGTCACAGACACCCCAAAACACACCACTGGGTGTGGTCCTGCCCACCAGAAAGACAAGATCCAGCCTCATCCACCAGAACACAGGCAGCAGTCCCCTCCACCAGGAAGCCTATACAACCCACTGAACTAACCTTACCCACTGGGCGCAGGCACCAAAAACAATGAAAACTATGAACATGCAGCCTGCAAAAAGGAGACCCCAAGCACAGTAAGTTAAGCAAAATGAGAAGACAGGAAACACACAGCAGATGAAGGAGCAAGGTAAAAAACGTATCAGGCCAAACAAATGAAGAGGAAATAGGCAGTCTACCTGAAAAAGAATTCAGAGTAATGATAGTAAAGTTGACCCAAAATCTTGGAAATAGAATGGAGAAAATACAAGAAACATTTAACAAGGACCTAGAAGAAATAAAGAGCAAACAAACAATGATGAACAAAACAATAAATGAAATTAAAAATTCTCTAGAAGGAATAAATAGCAGAATAACTGAAGCAGAAGAATGGATAGGTGACCTGGAAGATTAAATAGTGGAAATAACTACCACAGAGCAGAGTAAAGAAAAAAGAATGAAAAGAATTGAGGACAGTTTCAGAGACCACAGGGACAACATTAAATGCAGCAATATTTGAATTATAAGGGTCCCAGAAGAAGAAGAGAAAAAGAAAGGGACTGAGAAAATATTTGAAGATTTATAGTTGAAAAATTCCCTAATATGGGAAAGGAAACAGTCAAGTCCAGAAGCACAGAGAATCCCATACAGGATAAATCCAAGGAGAAAAACGCCAAGACACATCTTAATAAAACTATCAAAAATTAAATACAAAGAGAAAATATTAAAAGCAGTAAGGGAAAAACAACAAATAACAAACAAGGGAATCCCCATAAGGCTAACAGCTGATTTCTCAGCAGAAACACTGCAAGCCAGAAGGGAGTGGAAGGACATACTTAAAGTGATGAAAGGGAAAACCTACAACCAAGATTACTCTACCCAGCAAGGATCTCATTCACATTCGACAGAGAAATTAAAACCTTTACAGACAAGGAAAATGTAAGAGAATTCAGCACCACCAAATCAGCTTTACAACAAATGCTAAATGAACGTCTCTAGGCAGGAAACAAAAGAGAAGGAAAAGACCTACAAAAACAAACCCAAAACAATTAAGAAAATGGTAATAGGAACATACATATCAATAACTACCTTAAATGTAAATGGATTAAATGCTCCAACCAAAAGACACAGGCTCGCTGAATGGATACAAAAACAAGACCTGTATATATGCTGTCTACAAGGGACTCACTTCAGACTTAAGGACACATACAGACTGAAAGTGAGGGGATGGAAAAAGATATTCCATGCAAATGGAAATCAAAAGAAAACTGGAGTAGCAATTCTCATATCAGACAAAATAGACTTTAAAATAAAGACTATCACAAGAGACAAAGAAAGACACTACATAATGATCAAGGGATCAATCCAAGAAGAAGATATAACAATTGTAATTATTTATGCACCCAACATCGGAGAACCTCAATACATAAGGCAAATACTAACAGCCATAAAAGGGCAAATCGACAGTAACACAGTAATAGTAGGGGACTTTAACACCCCACTTTCACAAATGAACAGGTCATCCAAAATGAAAATAAATAAGGAAATGCAAGCTCTAAAGGATACATTAAACAAGATGGACTAAATTGATATTTATAGGACATTCTATTGAAAAACAACAGAATACACTTTCGTCTCAAGTGCTCATGGAACATTCTCCAGGATAGAACTTATCTTGGGTCACAAATCAAGCCTTAGTAAATTTAAGAAAATTGAAATCATATCAAGTATCTTTTCCAACCACAACGCTATGAGACTGGATATCAATTACAGGAAAAAATCTGTAAAATATACAAACACATGGAGGCTAAACAATACACTACTAAATAACCAAGAGATCACTGAAGAAATCAAAGAGGAAATCAAAAAATATCTAGAAACAAATGACACTGAAAACATGATGACACAAAACCTATGGGATGCAGCAAAAGCAGTTCTAAGAGGGAAGTTTATAGCAATACAAACCTACCTCAAGAAACAAGAAACACCTCAAATAAACAACCTAGTCTTACACCTAAAGCAATTAGAGAAAGAAGAACAAAAAATAAACCCCAAAGTTGGCAGAAGGAAAGAAGTCAAAAGATCAGATCAGAAATAAATGAAAAAGAAATGAAGGAAACGATAGCAAAGATCAATAAAACTAAAATCTGGTTCTTTGAGAAGATAAACAAAATTGATAAACCATTATCCACACACATCAAGAAGAAAAGGGAGAAGACTCAAATCAATAGAATTAGAAACGAAAAAGGAGAAGTAACAACTGACACTGCAGAAATACAAAGGATATGAGGGATTACTACAAGCAACTATATGGCAATAAAATGGACAACCTGGAAGAAATGGACAAATTCTTAGAAAAGCACAACCTTCCGAGACTGAACCACGAAGAAATAAAAAATATAAACAGACCAATCACAAGCACTGAAATTGAGACTGTGATTTAAAATCTTCCAACAAACAAAAGCCCAGGACCAGATGGCTTCACAGGCGAATTCTATCAAACGCTTAGAGAAGAGCTAATACCTATCCTTCTCAAACTCTTGCAACATATAGTAGAGGGAGGAACACTCCCAAACTCATTCTATGAGACCATAATCACCCTGATACCAAAACCAGACAAAGATGTCACAAAGAAAGAAAACTACTGGCCAATATCGCTGATGAACATAGATGCAAAAATCCTCAACAAAATACTAGCAAACAGAATCCAACAGCACGTTAAAAGGATCACGCACCATGATCAAGTGCGATTTACCCAGGAATGCAAGGATTCTCCAATATATGCAAATCAATAAATGTGATACACCCCAAAAACAGACTATGGAATAAAAACCTTATGATCATCTCAATAGATGCAGAAAAAGCTTTTGACAAAATTCAACAACAATTTATGATAAAAACTCTCCAGAGAGGGGCTTCCCTGGTGGTGCAGTGGTTGAGAGTCTGCCTGCCAATGCAGGGGACACGGGTTCGAGCCCTGGTCTGGGAAGATCCCACATGCCGCGGAGCGACTAAGCCCGTGAGCCACAATTGCTGAGCCTGCGCGTCTGGAGCCTGTGCTCCGCGACAAGAGAGGCCACGATAGTGAGAGGCCCGCGCACCGCGATGAAGAGTGGCCCCCACTTGCCACAACTGGAGAAAGCCCTCGCACAGAAACGAAGACCCAACACAGCCATAAATAAATAAATAAATAAATAAATAAATAAATAAAATTAAAAAAAAAAAAAGAACTCTCCAGAGTAGGCATAGAGAGAACTTACCTCAACATAATAAAGGCCATATATGACAAACCCACAGCCAACATCATTCTCAATGGTGAAAAACTGAAACCATTTCCTCTAAGATCAGGAAAAAGACAAGGTTGTCCACTCTCACCACTATTATTCAACATAGTTTTGGAAGTTTTAGCCACAACAATCAGAGAAGAAAAAGAAATAAAAGGAATCCAAATCAGAAAAGAAGAAGTAAAGCTGTCAGTGTTTGCAGATGGCATGATACTATACATAGGGAATCTTGAAGATGCCACCAGAAAACTACTAGAGCTAATCAATGAATTTGGTAAAGTAGCAGGATACAAAATTAATGCACAGAAGTCTCTTTCATTCCTATACACTAATGATGAAAAATCAGGAAGAGAAATTAAGGAAACACTCCCATTTACCATTGCAACAAAAAGAATAAAATACCTAGGAATAAGCCTACCTAAGGAGAAAAAAGACCTGTATGCAGAAAACTATAAGACACTGATAGAAGAGATTAAAGATGATACAAACAGATGGAGAGATATACCATGTTCTTCAATTGGAAGAACCAACATTGTGAAAATGACTATACTACTCAAAGCAAACTACAGATTCAGTACAATCCCTATCAAACTACCAATGGCATTTTTCACAGAACTAGGACAGAAAATTTCACAATATGTATGGAAACACAAAAGACCCCGAATGGCCAAAGCAACCTTGAGAAAGAAAAATGGAGCTGGAGGAATCAGGCTCCTGGATTTCAGACTATACTACAAAGTGACAGTAATCAAGACGGTATGGTACTGGCATAGAAACAGAAATAAAGATCAATGGAACAGGATAGAAAGCTCAGAGATAAACCCACACACATATGGTCACCTTATATTTGATAAAGCAGGCAAGAATATACAATGGAGAAAAGACAGCCTCTTCAGTAAGTGGTGCTGGGAAAACTGGACAGCTACCTATAAAAGAATGAAATTAGAACACTCCCTAACACCATACACAAAAATAAACTCAAAATGGATTAAAGACCTAGATGTAAGGCCAGACACTATCAAACTCTTAGAGGAAAACATAGGCAGAACACTCTATGACATAAATCACAGCAAGATCCCTTTTGACCCACCTCCTAGAGAAATGGAAATAAAAACAAAAATAAACAAATGGGATCTAATGAAACTTAAAAGCTTTTGCACTGCAAAGGAAACCATAAACAAGACAAAAAGACAATACTCAGAATGGGAGAAAATATTTGCAAAAGAAGCAACTGACAAAGGATTAATCTCCAAAATTTACAAGCAGCTCATGCAGCTCAATATCAAGAAAACAATCTACCCAATCCAAAAATGTGCAGACGACCTAAATAGACATTTCTCCAAAGAAGATATACAGATTGCCAACAAACACATGAAAGGATGCTCAACATCACTATTCATTAGAGAAATGCAAATCAAAACTACAATGAGGTATCACCTCACACCAGTCAGAATGGCTATCATCTAAAAATCTACAAACAATAAATGCTGTAGAGGGTGTGGAGAAGAGGGAACACCGTTGTACTGTTGGTGGGAATGTAAATTGATACAGCCACTATGGAGAACAGTTTGGAGGTCCTTAAGAAACTAAAAATAGAGCTAACATACGACCTAGCAGTCCCACTACTGGGCATATACCCTGAGAAAACCATAATTCAAAAAGAGACATGTACCACAATGTTCATTGCAGCTCTATTTACAATAGCCAGGACATGGAAGCAACCATGTCCATCAACAGATGAAGGGATAAAGAAGATGTGGCACATATATACAATGGAACATTACTCAGCCATTAAAAGAAACGACATTCAGTTATTTGTAGTGAGGTGGATGGACCTAGCATGTGTCATACAGAGTGAAGTAAGTCAGAAAGAGAAAAACCAATACCGTATGCTAACACATATATATGGAATCTTAAAAAAAAAAAAAAAAAAGGTTCTGAAGAACCTAGGGGCAGGACAGAAATAAAGACACAGATGTAGAAAATGGACTTGAGGACTTGGGGAGGGGCAAGGGTAAGCTGGGAGGAAGTGAGAAAGTAGCACTGACATATATACACTACCAAATGTAAAATACATAGCTAGTGGGAAGCAGCTGCATAGCACTGGCAGATCAGCTCGGTGCTTTTCGACCGCCTAGAAGGGTGGTATAGGGAAGATGGGAGGGAGACGCAAGAGGGAGGAGATATGGGGATATATGTATATGTATAGCTGATTCACTTTGTTATAAAGCAGAAACTAATGCATCATTGTAAAGAAATTATACTCCAATAAAGATGTTAAAAAAAAAAAAGAATTCACCTTCTATGGGCTACAAGTTAGTCACCTGGACACTGAACAGCAAGGCATATCTCCCAAGAAGAGGAAATTGAGTCCCCAACCCGCAGGGGAGTCAAGGTTAAATCGGGGTTCCTCCCCAGATACTCCCTTTGGAGCAGAGAATAGGACAGAGAGAAAGGAGAAGTTGGCAGCCAGGAGACCAGGGAACACAAGGCTACGCATAGGTGGGAGCCGGCAGAGACCTGGGCCGGGCCAGAGGTATCAGCCTACTGAGCAAAGGTGGGCTGTGGGCAGGTATAAGTGGGGTTGGCGCTATCGAGTAAGAGGGGAGCACACACCACACAAGGGACACGGAGGGAACATGGTATTTGATTTTCCGGGAGTTCATATTCCAGCACCTCACTCCAAGCTGCTTAGTGGAAGCAAAACAGGGGAGCAAACAGATATAATTGGAACAGGCAGAAATAGATTTTTAAGCAAAATTTATATTTTTCCATTTGTCTAACATTGTTTAGAAGAAATTTTATCAGAGTCGAGGCCCTTTCCCTGTCATTTAGCCCCTGTGGACATGTGGTAACGGCTAACAACAGCATCAAAACTATTCCTACTAATTATTGGTCATAATCATTGGCACTTTAGAGCAGGAAGCAGCAAATTGCAGCCCACCACCTCTTTTCCTGTGGCCTGTGAGCTAAGAATAGATTTACATTTTTAAATGGTTAGGGGGAAAATAGAAGATGACTATTTAGTGACATGAAAATTCAAATTTCAGTGTTCATAATAAATGTCCAAATAAAGTTTTATTGGAATACAGCCACGCTTATTTATTTATAAATGGTCTACGGTTTCTCTCCTGCTCCAAGGGCAGAGCTGAGTGGCCACAACAGAGGCTTGCATAGCCTAAGATATTTATCATCTGGCCTTTCATGGAAAAAGTGTGCTGACCTGTTATGGAGAGAACAAAGTATTTGTTTTTTTTTTAAGTCATCCCTTGTTTATTGTCATAATATTTGATATGACTGACTATGAAAACATGCCTAAGTTTATGAAAGACATTTGGAAAAAGAGAGAGAGGGGACTTCCCTGGAAGTCCAGTGGTTAAGATGCTGCACTTCCAATGCAGGGGATGCAGGTTCAATCCCTGGTTGGGGAATTAAGATCCCAAATGCCACGCAGTGTGGTCAAAAAAAAAAAAAAGAAAGAAAGAAAGAAAAAGGGAGAGAAATCAGAACTACATGAAGTGGGTATTTGTCAAATAAATGACAACAAGAGCAAATTTCCAAGGCTGATTAGAATCTCACATCCTTCAAAGACATGCCACTTTTAGACATGCTCTGCGATTTAGAGAATGGGCTCATATTTATATTATACTTAAAATAGAAAAACTGGACAGGAGAGTAAAAATGGCAATTAAAATGGAAAGGTTTCAAAAACACTATGACAAAGATATCTGCACCCCATGTTCATTGCAGCACTATTTAAAATAGCCAAGAGATGGAAACAACCTAAGTGTCCATTGATGGATGAATGGATAAAGAAGATGTGGTGTGTGTGTGTATGTATGTATGTATATATATCACATATATATATCATATATATGGCTAATATTCCATTTTATACACATATAAATATATATGTATAAAATGGAATATTTATATGTATAAAATGGAATATTACTCAGCCATAAAAAAGAAGGAAATCCTACCATTTGTGACAACATGAAAGGACCTTGAGGGCATTGTGCTAAGTGAAATAAGCAGACAGAGAAAGACAAATAGTGTATGATCTCACTTATATGTGGAATCTAAAAAGAAAAAGATAAAATACACCAAATTTATAGAAAAAGAGATCAGATTTGTGGTTACCAGAGGGAGGTGGAGCAGGGGGAAATCGGATGAAGATAATCAAAAGGTACAAAACTTCCAGTTATAAGATAAATAAGTACTAGGGGTATAATGTACAACATGATGACTATAGCTAACTCTGCTGTTTGTTATATAGGAAAGTTGTTAAGAAAAGTTCTTATCACAAGGAAAAAAAATTATTTTCTTTTTCTTTTTTGTATCTATATGAGATGGATGTTAACTAACTTATTGTGGGTAATCATTTAACAATATATGTAAGTCAAGTCATTATGCTGTACACAAACTTGTACAGTGCTGTATATCAATTATATCTCAATAAAACTGGAAAAAATGTTAATGGAAAAGTTTCAATTCATATCACGTTAATGCAGTTGGGATTGTCCACTTGGCTGACCACTAAGCAATGTTTTCTTGAGAGTGGGGTGAGGCTCAGAGTGACAACATCTAATGGCAAATGTGGACATTTTAGTGGACATACTCATAATGTGAAAACCTAACAGTTGTCACAGCTGACATGCACTGCACGCTGAATGCAGCCCAAGCATCCTTCTGAGTACGTGGCATGTGTCATCTCAGAAGGATTGACTTTGAGTTACTGACCCGTCTTTGTATCACACTGCTCATTTATTTCTTGGATTTTTTTTAAAGGGTTAGCTTTTTTAAAAAAAAAAAAAAAAGCTCCAACAAACAGAGGAATCAATGCAGAAGAGTAAAACTTTAAACACACAGCACTTAAGAGAATGTTGACATCACATGGTGAGTATTCCTCTTGGCAAACGGGTTGCCCTGAACACTAGATTGACGGGGACTGATGGGCTTTAAATGCAGACAAGCAGAAAACAACCAAACTCAATGGATTTTCATGATGGGTGTCAAGGTCCAGATGTTTCATGTCCTGGTCCCACACAGCAGGCCGGGCTTCTGGCAGACAGAAGTCAAAGGCACTGTAGGATCCCTGGTCTTCCCACCGACTTTTCTTTAACCCTTTCTACTAAAGTAGAAGCCTGATTCTTCTCCAGGACCCCATGCCTCCGGGCCTCTCCCTGGGAAACTGTCATTTCTTAGCATTTTAACCCCAGGATAGGAGAGTAGAGATGCCAAATTAACCAAGCACACCTAAGCGATGAAGAGGAGTGAGGCAGCCTCTCCTGTTAACTCACTGGTGGATTCACCTCCTAATCAAGCATTAAGTGACACCAAGGTGTAGAGATTGATGGCAACCATCCCATGTCCCCATCAAGCTCTCCCCTGCCGTCTTTTGGTTTTAAATATATATTTTAAATATAGAATTTCCATCCATGACCAAGGTTCAGGTCGCTTATATCCACTGGGCACGAAGAACCAAAGAAGCAAAATGATCATTAAAATGGAAATAGATTCCAGTGGATCATTAGACACAAGGGCCTGTACCAGGAGCTATAAGCCTTTCTAGGGCCTGTGAAAACATCTAAAGTGTGAAAAAAAAAACATTTTAATTCCAAAATTAATATGTTTAATTAATTGTTAATAAAATATAGCCCTGGATCATCAATTCAACTGCAACTTTCTCTTATATAGTCGTACTGGTGTATAAATTCACTCATTCAACAAATGTTTATTGGGCATCTGCTGGGGCCACACATTATTGTCAGTTCTGTTAATACAAAGTCTCCCAAAGTCCCTGCCTTTCATTCTGGTGGGAGAGACAAAAAAAAATGACAAATGTGAAGTCAGGTAAGGTGAGAGCTATGAACCAAAGTACAGCAGGATAAGGAGACAGAGGGATCGGGGGAGTTAGCAGTGGAGGGGACCTCCTGAGTGCTGAGTGAGGAGCGGGAGGGAGTTGTGCGACTATCTCGGCAGCACGTCCAACAGAAGTAGAACAAAATCGCATCTGTGATTTTAAATTTTCTAGTCACCATACTGTGAAACTGAAAAGAAACAAACTGAATTTATTTAACCCAATATATACCAAAATAGTATTCTTTTGACATGTAATTGACATAAAACATTTTAATGAGATACTTTACATTTTTTTTCCATACAGCCACATCCAACTCCAGTGTGTATTTTGCCCTTACAGCACATCTCAAAGTCAGCCAGCCACAGTGCAAGGTAGCCACATGTGCGGGACGAGGGCCACCTCCAGAGATGGATGCCACCTCCAGGCTGGGCCCTCACATGGGCCACCCCACACCAGGCCAGATATGCTGCCTACTGACCGGAAACTCAGGCAAGGGGTTCTGATGGGCCCTGGAGTCCTTGCATATGTGCCTTTTGTTGTTGAAGCTTTTATAAAAGCGTGCACATTTTGTATGATCTGAGTGTAATGGAATATGGAGGGGAAATTCACAGTCTCATCACCAGAAACAAAACTGTTGAATGCTTCTTTCTTTCCTCCTGAGGCATGAGGGCACGCACCTGGACAGGAGGACCTTTATTCCCAAGGACTGAAGAATTTGTCTGGAGATGGTCATGTTGACACAGGTCCACGTCCCTCCATGACACACCCAAATCTTTGGACAATTTCACCCTATGGACTGTTTGAGTTCTATATTCTAGCAAATCCTTATCTGAATGTTTGTACAATTAAGAGAGAGAGAAAGCAACTCAAAATCTCTCAAGGCTTAATATGAGGAGAACTGGGTCCTCAGTTTGGCCCTGCCACAACTGGGCTCTTAAACAGGCTGCTTCTCTTATCCAGGCTCTGGGTGTGAAAACATGAGGTGGGGTGGAATCAGTGATGTTTCTGGGGCCCCTTCCAGGGAAGACATAATTAAAACTGTCTATGATTAAAATAGACCACAGTGTAGCAGTAATCTAGGTGAAGTAGGTTTTATTGGTGCTTTTGGCCAGTTAGGACTTCAAGAAACTATTCACTTTTCTTTTGGGAATCTAATTCTTAAGGCATGGGGCAGAGGGGTCCCTGATTAGGATATTTGGGAATGTCTTACACAAATTATTTTAGAAATGCTTTCTTAGATAACGTGCAATTTCTAGTATTAACAAAGCCTGTTATGTCCCTCCCCCAAAGGATTTGTGCTTACAAAACGTGCATAACATGGTAAGGAAGGAAGAAGCATGAAGTTAGAATCTATGAGACAAATAGGACCTGTGCAATTTAAGAACACATGCACGAACCCTTCTTCTGTGAATGCCAGACAGTTTTTATGGGGATACTGATGAACACGTTTGTGGCTGCCATTAATCTCAGACTTGCAAGGCCACGGTGTGTGCACTAAATGACTCTAAGTAACACTCTCAAGGCCTAAAAGTCCATCACCCTGAGAACCTACCTTGTTACAGAGGAGTGTTGCATGCACAGAAACAATAGAAGGCACTGTTTTCCAAACTTAGAAAAGGATAAGAATGATCTTGATGCTTACTGAAAATACAGATTTGAGACTCAAACCAGGGGAACCTCACTTGAGCGACCACTCTGGATTGAAGTGAAATTTTCAGTATCAAGGACAAGGAGGAAGAGAGGGAATTTGGGGTTCTATGTGCTCCAACCCACCCCATCTCCCTCTGCCTCTTGAAGCCCCCAGCTGTCTCCCTGCCTGTTTATAGTTAGGAGGACATGAGGAGATCTTGGTAAAGGCAGATGTGTTTTCTGTTTCTTAGCTATGAGAGATTCCAACCCCAGATTTCAGAGTCCTTTTGTTGATGGCAAACAAATACTTCTTTTCTCTCTGGGCCTATGTCAGTGATTATTAAACTGAATGCATTGGAAATTCATTAGTATTTTGTAAAATTCTTAAAAGGGAAAAGACTTAGTGGATTTTAGTTTCTATGAGATGGTCATCTATGTAGCAGACCCTCTATGAACTAGCATGTGCTGCATTTCTCTGTCCTGTGTTTTAAAATAGGGTGTAATTAGAACATGGGAAAGACATGAGCAGACATTCCCTAGGATGGTATACAGATGGCAAATAAGCACATGAAAAGAGACTCAACATGATTAGCCATGAGGGAAATGTAAATTAAAACCACAATGCGGTATCACTACAGACCTAACAGAATGGCTGAAATAACAAATATTGACAACATCAAATGCCGGTGGAGATACAGAGAAACTGAATCACTCTTACATGCTGGTAGGAATGTAAATTCGTATATTCACACTGGAAAACAGTTTGGCAGTTTTTACAAAACTAAATGTGCAATTAGTGTACAACCAAGCAAGTAAACATTTGGATATTTATCCTAGAGAAATGGAGACTTATGTTCACACAAAATCTGTATGCAAATGTTCAGAGCAGCTTTATTCATAATAGCTAAAACTAGAAACTACCCAGATACCCTTCAGTGGGTGAATAGTCACACAAACTCTTGTATCTCCATACCACAGAATACTACTCAGCAATTAAGATAATTGTTGACTTATGCAACAAGTTGCAAGGGAGTTTTACTAAGTGAAAAAAAGCCAGTGCCCAAAGGTTACATTACCGTATGCTTCTATTTATACATAATTCTTGAGATGGCAAAATTATAGAGATGGAGAACAGACTAGTGAAGATGAGGGATTGCCCAGGGTTAGGGCTGGGGTAGGGAGGATGGGGCTACACAAGGGGGCCTTGCACTGATGGAAATGTTCTGTGTCTTGGCTGTGTCCATGTCAACATCCTGGGTGTGATATCATCCTATAGTTTTGTAAGATGTTACCATCGGCGGAAACTGGGTGAAGGGTCCTCAGAATCTCTCTGTATTATTCCTTACAACTGCATGTGAATGTAAAATTTTTTTCTAAATAAAAGGTTAATTTAGGGGGCTTCCCTGGTGGCGCAGTGGTTGAGAATCTGCCTGCCAGTGCAGGGGACACGTGTTCGAGCCCTGGTCTGGGAAGATCCCACATGCCACGGAGCAACTGGGCCCGTGAGCCACAATTACTGAGCCTGCGCGTCTGGAGCCTGTGCTCCGCAACAAGAGAGGCCGCGATGGTGAGAGGCCCGCGCACCGCGATGAGGAGTGGTCCCCACTTGCCACAGCTAGAGAGAGCCCTCGCAGAGAAACGAGGACCCAACACCGTCATAAATAAATAAATAAATAAATAAAAGAACGTGAATTTCTTTAAAAAAAAAAAAAAAAAAGGTTAATTTAATAAAATATGGTATAGCTATAGATGTGTTACGCTTCATTCCTATTGTTTTACATAACCTAGCCCCACACCACCCCCCACATTTATACTATTTAGTTACCCCCATAAGCTTTTGAATCTCTGAACTTTTCTAAATGACAATTAAATGGCCAAATAATTAATCATATAAAAGTTGTTATTAGTTGCTGTTTGTCAAAAGAGTTCATGATTTTTATGCATCCCATATCACTGAATTATTCCCCCTTATACATATCACTGAGGATATACAGCTGGAAGTTCTGTATAACCTTTTCTAAAGTTATATATAAGTAAAATATGTGATTGGAAATTGGGATTCTGAAATGGTTTTGCTGACCCTTTTATTTTAGAATGACTGAGTAGGAGAAGTAGATGGTTCCATGGGCAATGAGACCCAGAGGATGGGAAAGAGACTGTTGCCTAAATGAAGAAACGACAGTAAATGAAATATTTCAAGTAGGCAAGATTGCTTTCAGTGATGGTACCTACAATTTGCAAGTAAGTGCGACTAAGGAATCAAGGACCGAACAGTCAGTAGGCTTACACATACAGACAATAAAGAATAAGAGCCAGGGGACTTCCCTGGTGGTTCAGTGGGTAAGACTCGGCGCTTCGACTACAGGGGGCACGAGTTCGATCCCTGGTCAGGGAACTAAGATTCCGCATGCCATGTGGCAGGGCCAAAAAAAGAAAATAAAAGTAAGAGCCAGGTCTGCAAGCAAAGAGAATCACAACATAGAATGCTATCTTCCACTTCATCTTTCCTATGAAACACAAAAGACCCAAGTCAAAAATTAATCCACAGCCAGTGCATTGAGCAAGTTATCTCTGCAGCTGAACAGGTCTTAGGTGCTCTGAGTGAGTAACAAATGAATAATGAAAGACTTGAGAGGCTGACATTTGTATAATTATGGAACCTGCTGAGAAAGGAAGGAACCGCTGTAATGAAAGCCACAGGAAAATGTAAAACAGAGCACTCTGGGTAATCCTCTAATCACATTTTTTAACAAGAGAAAAGCCCTTTCAAGCATGTAACTTTCATTCCCCTAGAAGCTCAGCACTGAATTTCCAAAAAGCAAAATTATTAAAACCAATAAATATTCTTTAGAATTTTTCATTATTCATTTGGAAAGACAAATGAAGGATAAATATTCCAGAAAAAATAATCAAGTTTTCTGTAAAGTTGTCCTGAGCTCAGAGCACTTTCTGATCTAGGAACCAAAATTATTACAATCTTGGAGCAGACTTGACTTCCACCCCAGTGTTGTGTGGACAGCTGTCAGCGGCCTCAGACCCCCAGGCCCCACTGCTGCTCTGGGATGGTCTCCCACACCTCTGTACCACGGCCATCATCCTCTCTCATCACTAGCTCGACAAAGTTACTCCATTCACAGCTTCAATTAATACTCGAATTATCTGCTGTTTAATGAAATATACCAGGAATGAGTCTTGGTTTCTCACATTCATTCTTGACATCCCACCTCCTCCAGGAAACAATTTTAGCTGACAAGAAACAAGATAGTAAACATGCACCATCTTCTCTGTGAGTCATCCCAAAACCTCCCCTCTCTCCTTGTCCAAGTTATAGATTACTGTAAAACAAACCCCAAAATCAGTGCTATAAAACATCCACTTTATGATGCCTTTGGATTCTGTGGTCAGGAACTTAGACAGGCCCTGAGACAATGGCTTGTCTGCTCTGTGGAGTCTGGGATTCCAGCTAAGAGGACTCAGAAGGCAGGGGCTGGCATCGCCTGAAGGCTTCTTTACTCACTCATCAGCTGCCTGGACTAGGACGACTCGAAGGCTGGGCTCACCCGGGCCTGGAGCTCCTGCATGTGGCTTCTCCGTGAAGCAGGGTTTCCTCGCAGCAAAGCCTCTTCGGGTGGAGCAGGCTTCTTACACGGGGGCCCCAAGAGTGTCTAGTAAAGGAGCCAGAAGATGCATGGCCTTCTATGGCCCAGAATCAGAAGTCACACAGGGTCTCTTCCACTAAACTCTATTAGTCAAAGAAAGCACAAGCCTGCCCAGCTACAAAGAGAGGGACATAGAACCCTCTGCTGGATGGGAAGAGCTACAGAAAATTTGTGGCAATTTGTATCTCATGCTGGCTCTGGATTTGACCTCCTGCACACTTTTGGACCCCTAGTTCTTTTCTTCTCCCCACCACTCTGTTCCAGACCATCATCTCTCACCTAGATGACCTGGATATCCCTCTAACTATTTCCCTGCACACATTCTTATGCTCTGCTCAGTCACAATCTATTCTCCATCCTGCAACCTGGATAATCATAAAAACCCAAATTTGCTTCTCGCCAGCCTCCAATTGCTCAGAGGTTGAGATACAGAGCTCTTAGTTTGGCCCACTACTTTTTTAGCCTTTGGTAAAATAAAACAAAGTGCATACACTGAAATTGGAGGGAGGCAATAGCATTTTGCTTGACTCAGTAACAGCACATACTGCAGAGGACCAGGGAACTTTCTGGGATGATGGAAACACCCCAAATCTTGACTGCAGTGGTGATGACAGGAGGGCACACGTTTGTCAAAACTTAGAAGAGGTGCCATTCCTTGTACATGAAAGATTCTCAGTGAAGGTAATTTCTAAAGGGCTAAGGGTTGGTCCTTCTCTTTCCAGCTCCTTCTCTGCCAGCTGTGCCCATGGCCCTCTGGGTTGGAGCACATGGAGGGACAAGGGGAAGGGGCATGAGAGATTGCTGACTCACACTGGCTCATGACAGTGTTCTAGAAACATCCCCCTCCTGTTTGCCTGCCGTTTGTTCTGCCCTCCATGCTTCCAGGGGTAGGAGTATCCCCCAGCCCACTGCGTCGCCACGCACCAGAGGCTCAGCAGAGCCGGCCCTCACTAGATCTGAGGCGGGAGGGTGAGGGGCTCATGGCCCATGTAGTCTGTCTCTCCAAACTCTGCAACCATCTTCTCCCCCACTGATCCCACCGTGATGCTCTCTGTAAATTTGTATTGGAAACTAACTTAGGGATGCAGCTCCGTGGGAACCTGCATGTGAAACAAAGTTGGCCTCCTGTTATAAATGGCAACTGTACTGTGGCTGTCTGGGCTTTTGTTTGGGGGTTGTTGTTTGTTGTACCTTTGCTTTATACCACCCAGCATCCGCCACCTATTCCTGTGACAATAGCAGCCTAATTTTGCATCGGTGATGAGTATTTCCCCAAATCAGTCCAGGCGTTTCCAGAAAAGACCACTCCACAGAGGAATTCAGCATGTGACTTGGTCTAAGGGGTGAGGGTTTTGGCTTTGCAGATATCCAAGGGAGAACATTCCAGGCAGAAGGACTGTTATGGACTGAATTGTGTCCCTCCAAATTCATACATTAAAGCCCTAAGTCCCCTTGTGACTTTATTTGGAGATAGAGCCTTTAAGGAGGTAATTAAGGTTAACTGAGGTCATAAAGATGGAGCCCTGATCTGATAAGACTAGTGCATTAGAAGAACAGGAAGAGACACCAGTGCTCTCTCTGCCATGTGAAGACACAGCAAAAGGCGACTGTCTGCAAGCCAGGAAGAGGGGTCACACCAGAGCCATGCTGGCACCCTGATCTCAGACTTCCAGCCTCCAGAACTGTGCGAAAGAAATGTTTGTTGTTTAAGCCGCCCAGCCTGTTGTATTTTGTTATAGTAGTCCAAGCTGACTAAGACAGGGAGTGACCCATGCAAAGGCCCTGAGGTTTGAGGCTCTTCAGGGAGAGCCACAGGGAGCAAGAGATGTGGTCAGAAAGGCCGTGGCCATGTGGTCCTTGTAGCAATGCCATGACTTTGGCTTTTATTCCTAGACTGGAGGTTGCAGGCAGGTTTTGAGGAGAACAGGACATGCTCACCTACGTTTACAGGAACCACCTGCTCCTGGAGGGGGAGCACTTGAGGGGCTGGGGGTGGGAGGAGGACCCCACCCTCTAGGTGCAGAAGGGCAAGGGACGGATAACAAGCAGTGCCTCCCAGGAAGCAGCGGGGAGGCTCATCGGGACCAGAGGAGGATGCGTGGGCTGGGTGATAACCGTGAGGCTCAGAGGATGCCTGGAGGGGTTGCAGGGGCTGCAGGGGCTGGGGTGGGCCAGAAATTCTCAGAGCCAGAACAAGCAGGTCTCTCTCTAGCTTGGCCCAGGGGTAGAAATGAAAACCCCGGCGCTCATATGAGCACCAAGCACCAAGCTGCAAAGTAAACAGGAGCGAGTCTAGTTACTGCAATTTGTTCTCCTCACACCTCCAACCTGCAAAGTGCTTCAAGGCAGGGAGGGAGGGAGCTGGGAGGGGGAATGAAAAAACGCAGCGGCCCCAGAAGGTGCTGCACTCATGGGGAGGGGAATGGAGAAGCCTCTCTGGGTATGCGGAGACCCTCGCTACAAGCACTGAAATCCAAGTTGTTGAAGCAGCTCCACTTCACAAAAACAAATCCGCAGAGACACCCAGAAGATGTCTGCTTTGATGTGACACAACTCCTGGACTAAAGAGCCACTGATGGTATCTGGAGAGAGAAGAAGGTAAATGATTGGAGCTTCATTTTCCTCCAAGTGGCACCTTCGTGGTTCTGCAGGCTGGGAGCTGCTGCTCTCCCTTGCTGTTCTCAGAGGAATTTAGCCAAATATTTCTTCCTAAACGTTTCTTCCCCAGCATCTCCTCGTGGCCATCACACAACCCATTGTGGGGCCAACAGGCTGCAACTGAGGGGTGTAATTTCACTGTATTGATTGATACTGAAAATGCAATGCTCTCAGGTTAATTCTCTGCCTTAGTTTTATCCTGGAAATGCTCCAGGGAGCATATTCATAGGACTCTGGTGTTGTTTTCAAGACGAACAGAAATAATCATTCTACAATGTTTTGTAAAACATTATTTGTGGAATTTCACAATGATATCCTCCTTCTATGGCCACTCATCACTCTCCAGCCCATTTCCTCCTAATTTTAAGTAGAAAAGCAGGGCTTTTCCCACCCCAAGGGGAAGGAGGAATACCACTATTACAAGCATGTGGTGTTTCCCCTGCACTTCTACAGACGTCTGTGATAATTAAACCAAAGGGAGACCTTATTTAAAAACCCAGTCATCTGGCTCAAGATGGCAGAATGAGACTCTGCTTTCCTCCTCTCCCTCACTAAAATCATCCAAGGGAAATCCAAGTGGGAGTAAATCTGTGGAAACCAAGGAAAGGGAACAGAGTGGAGGATGGAGACCATCAGACTTTGAAAACTTTGACAGATTGCTAGAAGACGAAAGGTGGATGGATGCCGGTATATGGGTTAGAAGAGGTAGGCGAAACCCACAGGGCTGGGGTGGGGAGACAGGCAGTGTCTGCAGTGCACCGGAGGTGGGGAAGATGACAATAATGACAGTACTCGCTTCACATCTATCCCCACAAAGTGAAATGAAATAAAATAAAAGCTTCTATTTACCCCTTATTTAGGTAAACACACATGCACTCCATCCACCTAGCAGCCAGTGCTTCATCAGTTATTGCACCCACCACCAGACATCAGGTTGAAGTCCATTCTCCTTCTAGTTTTGTTATGATTCTGCCTCAGACTCTGTGATCCCCAAGTCCAGTTATAGGGTTAATCACAGCTAACACCCACAGATG
Source organism: Balaenoptera musculus (assembly GCF_009873245.2). Classification (NCBI taxonomy): domain Eukaryota; kingdom Metazoa; phylum Chordata; class Mammalia; order Artiodactyla; family Balaenopteridae; genus Balaenoptera; species Balaenoptera musculus. The sequence continues at coordinate 18,121,334 of NC_045790.1, read as the reverse complement.
AACAGTGCCGTCTTGCCACTCTATCTGCGAGTTCAGTAGGCAAGCACCGAAGGAGTGGGAGAGGCTGACTTATTGCAGCACGTGGGCTATCTTGTCTACCAGCTTCTTAAAAGCTCCATCCACAGTGGGGCACCACAGGCGTATTTATTTATTTATTTACAAACCCAGAATGTTCTCAAACTGTGGGACGACCCACATTTATCTTGCACAAACTTACTTGCAGTGATATACCAAGGACAGGGTGGTGGGGATTGTGAAGGTAGTAAGGGGGTGCACTTTCAAAATAAGAATAAAGCTAACGGAAAGTCTACATTTTATTATCACCATGTTCTAGAGGTCCTAAGCAATGCCAGTGATAAAAATACTCCTTTTGCTGGGCACTCAGTGTCTTGTCACACTACTTACTCACTCCTTGTCACCCATCCTTCCCAGTCCCTGACATTAGGCACTGCCCGTAAATCAGTACAGATCTTCACGTCAGGCCCGCTCTCCTTCTGGGCAATGTGGCTCATCAGCTCTACTGCCTTCTCATGCATTGTGCTCTATGCAAAACTGGAGGCCTTTCAGGTAACTCAGAGCAGCATACTCAGCTCTGTTGTAAGTTACCTCCAAACCACAAAGAAACCCACCAAGAATTGTGTATCTTTCTGGGCAGTAAAGAATGCAATGCACAGCAACATTCTTTCATATTAGAAAAAATAACCCCAACTATCCCAGGACACTGGACTCTAGAAACTCCACCAAGGGGATAGACCTTGGTGTATTGGCTGGAGTATGTTCATCTCCCATCCTATGTGTCTCATCAAAACATGTGTCCCACCATCCACTCTTGGAGTCCTGTCAGCAAGATGTCATCAATGCAGTGACTCAGAATGTTGTCCCGCAGGGTGGTGAAATGGAAAAAGTGTGGGAAGGAGCCAGAGCATTGAAATGCCCCTGAGGCAAGACACTGAAGATGTTCTTCTTGGCCAAATAAAACTCAATTGCTTTCTGTTATTTGGAATTAAGGGGAAAAAAATTCCTTATCTTTAGCTGCACCCTTGATGACTGGAGGTCTTTTGATTTGCTCCTAAGGAGGCTACATCTGGAAAAGCAACTTCAATTAGAGATATCACCTGGATAAGTGAATAAAAATCCACTGTCACTATCCAGCTTTCATCTACCTTTTGCACTGCCTATGTTAGGGAGCTAAATGGGACCATAATGGGAATCAACATACCTGAATTTTTGGTCATTAACAGTGCCAACTTCCTCTGAATTTCCCTCAGACATTTGTTATTGCTTTTGGCTTTTTTGTCAACAGTGAGGAAGGCTATCTGGGGCTTTCTACCATAACAACTTTACCCTTTGGACCAGGGAACCAGTGGTAGAATTGTATCAGTTGCTGAGGTCATCTAACCAATGCTCTGTTCAGGAACTGGGAAAGTAAATACAGGAATTGTAGATATATACAGGAGATAACTACAGGATAGTTGGATTGCCACAAAGTAGACTTGGATCCTATCCCATTTGTCATATTAATAAGCCTACCATACACCTCCAGACTGGCTAATGGACCACAGTAACTTTGTTGGTCTATGGGGATTAGCCTTACCTCAGAGAGCATTCCCTGTGTCTGAGTATTTCCCATGCAGGGTTATTTTGGTAAGTGGCCATAGGCTTTAGGGGAGGATGAGGAAGCAGATTCACAGCATATTTTGGGAGAATATCATGTAATCCTCCTTGGAAGACCTCCTGTTTATTCAGGAGATCATAGCCTGCAGAACAATTCAAATCTAGACATAGGGAGGCTTTGACTACTCATCATGATGGTTTAATTCAGGCCTCTATTGCCCAGAGCTGAAAAATTTCCATTTTAAAAATCAAACAGGGCCTCAATGAACTGCTTGTCGATTTCATTCCTGAGGCCTCAACAATGAAAACACCAGGTTTACCAAACTGACCTGGAGCCTATTATGGTGACCAATCCTGATTTACTTGTGCTATGTGGCTCCCACCTCTGCAGACCAACATTGAAATCAAGGAGTCCATATAAACCAAAGCTTTAATCCACGCTACCCTCAGCCTAACGCTGAGCAAAGTCTTAGGGCTCCTGCAGGTAGCACAGCAACTCAGAATCCAATCTCCAAATAGTTCACTCATATAGACACTTCAACCCAACCTAAAAATATGTTCTCTTTCTCCTTGGTCTTAGACCATCAGAATCTGTTCCCACTCACATTCTGATGATTTTGCTGTTTAAAAAGCAGTTTGTTTTCTTATTCCTTTGTCATTGATTTCCTGGACATGTGGAGCTCTGAGCTTAATTACAGGCCATCAGACAGTCAGAATAGCATGCAAGGACTGGGGTGCAAGGAGCAGGTCCCCTTGCAGTGGAACTCACTCAGGCAAGAGAGTTTCATGGTCTTCACACAAGGAAGAATTTGGGCAAGTAAGGAAGGCCCGGGGGGAAGGAGAAGGCAGGGTTCAGAGTAGTTCAGATATTTTGGATTCTTTCATATATTCCCATTCTAATTCTTAGAGTTCCAAACAATACGCTCACTTTGACAGAGTGACAAGGTGATTTGTGGATTCAACTGACTTTGCAACTCGGCATGCTGTAGCATCAAACTGTACCATGGTTTTAGAGGGACCCTGGGGTACACTTTATGCCTTAACCTTGGATGTAAGGCATTTAAGTTTCTTGTTATCTTTCTTCAAGCTGTTCAATGTCATATCACTGTTGTCTCCCTAAATACTAAGTGAATGTTTATTACCTTTCATGATTACTAAATTAGGTAGCTAATCTCACATTCTTCTCATTTCCCTTAATAGTTTGTTTTCTGCAACTCACTCCTTGGGGTAGTCAAGTTTTTGGTGCAAGTAATAGAAAATGGCCCTGGCCATCTTAAATAAATGTACTGAAGGATGTTGGTGAGCAAGCAAAGTCAATGGGAAGGCCAGAGAAATGAGGCTCTGCAAGTGGTCAGGAAAGAAGGGAGGCCGGACAGAGGGAATCAGTCAAGGTCATGCCGGAAATGTCACCAACAAGACCTTCAGTGATGCCATAGCTGGCCACCTAGCACCACCACATCAGGAAATAAAAATACTAGGGCTGTTCTTAACTTGATAAAGACTAAATTTTTTAAAACACAGCAAAAAATATGTAATTAATTTGGATGTTTTAAGTAAATTTACTTCAGATAGGAAATAGGATAATTACACCTATTATTAGTGTTATTGTTTAACATAATTCTTGCAGTATTAATCCATGTTATAAGACATTTAAAGGAAATTAAAATTGTAATCCAAATAGAGATTGGAATAAAAAAGATAAAACTATCATTACTTGCAGGTGATATGATAGTTTACACATAAATCTCAATAGAACTTATCAAAGTTCTGTTTATAAGCTTATCAAAACTATTAGAAGAGTTTATAAAGGCTTCTGGGCAAAGTGTTAAGTTGTAAAATCATGAGTGTTCCTCTTCACAAATACCCAGTAGTATTTTTGTTGTATTTTTAGTATTTTTAGCATGTATTTTAGCTAAAGCATGGTAGGAATTAACCTACCTAAGAAAGCATGTGAGATTTATGGAGATGATTTTAAAAGTCTAGAAAGGTGACAAAAAGTTAGTTAATAGAGAGACAGACCATGTCCATGGATGAGGTAACTTAACATTGCAAGGATGTCAGTTCAGCCCACATATCACAGGCAAACCCTGAGGAAAGCCCTGGGTGTCCTCAGGTATAAACACCAGCCTGAGACATCGATGTGTGGAGAACTGGCCTCACCTCAAGCTGTTTATGGGGAAGAGTCACAAGATACCAGCTTGTTAAGAGAAGTTTCAGTGTCAGAATTCCTCATGATTTCTAAGTGAACGGCTCATAGACGTGACTGATGTCAACATTCCTCCCAGCCTGTGAGACAAATCCATATGCATCTTCAGCTGTATCAGCAGCAGAACTTTTAGGGGTATTTTGAAACTTTGAAGGTCATAAAATTGGGAATATATCCTGGGAACTTCACCACATATTCCTGCCAATGAATTCTGAGCACTGGTGATGCCTTACCTTGGAGTTGAAGTTGGCCAATGCCCATTCTTCTTCCTTGAGAAGTGGACACAGCTGGGCTTGAGAATCCAATAAGCCTCAGACTGAATCCAGGTGCTGGCCATTGCTGGTCGACTTAGCAGCCTTGGGTGAGTCACTTTGTTTATGCCTCAGTTCCTTTATTTTAAAATGTGAATACCACCTATATCATATGATTGTGAGAGCTACGTAAAGTGATGTGGGAGCCCCAGCACACAGCAAGTTCCTAATGCATTTGAGTACTGGGTGCCATGGGCTGAATGTTGTCTCCCCAAATTCCTAACCCTTAACCCTCAGTACTTCAGAAGGTAACTGTATTTGGAGATAGGGCCTTTAAAGAGATGATTAAGGTAAAACGAGGTCATTTAGGGTGGGCCCTAATCTAATCTGACCTATGTCCTTATAACAAAAGGAGATTAGGACACAGATATGCACAAAGGGAAGACCATGTGAAGACATGACCTCATGAGAAGACAGCCATGTACAAGCCAAAGAGAGAGACCTCAGAAGAAACTAGCCCTGCCAACACCTTGATCTTGGACTTCCAGCTTTCAAGACTGGGAGAAAATCAATTTCCATTTCTTACACTTCCCAGGCTATCGTACTTTGTTACAGCAGCCCTAGCTGATTAATACACTGGGAAAACTTGGAGATTAGTAGGGATACTGGGGAGGTGCAAATCTAGATTGCAAGAAGCTGGACAGGGAGGACTGACTTAGTCAACTGAAGTCCCAGGATCAGGACACTTACTTCTCTGGCACTACCCTGCCAGTCTCCCATGGAGGTTTCCGGTCCCCTGAACCTTAATGTCAGAAACATGTGGACACAGGGTCAGTCTCTCCAAGAACGCTCTCCTGGTGTGTCCCAAGCTGTACAATGTTCCTGCAGATGGACGATCTCCAGGATGGTGTGCCCTATGCTACTTCTCTTCTTATAGCATTTCCCCCAAAAACCTCACTTTATACATGCATGGCCCAGCTCTAGGATGTGCTACTGACTTTGTATGACAGGCTTCCTCCTTCCTGCACCTTTTTCTTTCCCGTGTGCCTGGAGCTAGGATCTCTTGACTTTCCTGCCCAGAGGCCACCCTCCTGTCCCATTGCTGTCTACCTGCAGACAACCAGCACATTTGACAGGATGGCCTTTACCTGGGGCCCTCCAATTGCACTCTGTTCAAGCTCAGCATAGACCAGAGTGGTGGTGACTCTCTGGCAGCTGGGGAGGAGAAAGAGGAAGTGGGGGAAGGGGGTGTGCTCTGCACTTGGAACCAAACTCAGAGACATGAGGGTGGGCTCCATCAAAGCAAGCAAGCAGACCCCCATTCATCTGGGCTACCACTCACTTAAAGGTGAGGAAACTGAGGCTCAAGGAGGCACAGCACCAAGACGACTCACCTTTGTTTTGTATGTATAACATAAAAAGTGACGCGTTTACTCTTGGGCCTCTCCTGCACTGCCTAAGCCCTGGGACCTGGGCGCCATCACCAGGGGCGCTGTTGTTACAGATGTCGCTGTTAACATTAGAGTTGTTATTGAATCCAGTTCAAACAAAAAAGAGGAGATCTGCCCCCAACGAGTCTCTGCAGGCAGGACATGAGCCCAGAGGACCCGTGTGCCAGGGAAATAGCACCTTCCCCACCCGGGGCACAGAGATCTGTGCCAGCCCAACCAGCCACAGTAGTCGTGGCTCTGGGATTATTCACTGGATAAGAGCAGTTGGATAAGTCAGTCTTCTTATTATGTCTGGAACCTAAAATCTTTATTTCGTGCTCTGTACAGCATTAGGCTCTCTGTGCTAAAGGCCAGTTACCAGCCCAATCATTGTCTTCTCTCCTGAACAAAATGAGTGGGAACCACCACCCCTCTTGGTGACTGCATCCCCTCCCCTAGCATGCGGGTCTTTCCTCCATTTCTGGCTCAGTACATCTGCGGAGGTCAGGGGCTTTGATGGCAGGCCACTCAGTGCACACATGCTGTGTCAAGTTGAGCTCTCTCAGAGCAGTACTTTATTTGGGAGAGGATTCCAGAAAGCACAGTTGGGGGGGTGAGGAGGAGTGGCAGGCAGGGTACATCATCAAGCAGGCTACTTCTGAGGGCACCTGGGCTCCACCGCACTGGGGTCAGGGTCTTCCCCCACTGGGCTTCATCGATAATGCTTGAAGACCAGCCCCTGTGGCCAGCCATGCACCCAGGCAGGGAGGGCTCCAGAGGCCTGAGAGCCTGCAGCTCTGCTGTCAGCTGGCAGTGGAGCTGGCACCTGTTCTGCTCCTGCTCCTGCTTCTCGACCCCTGAGCCATTGTGATGGTTAATTTTATGCGTCAACTTGACTGGGCCATTCGTACCCAGGTGAATATTATTAAACATTATTCTGGGTGTGTCTGGATGAGATTAGTATTTGTTTTTTTTTTTGTTTGCTTGTTTGCTTGGCCACACATGGGATTTTAGTTCCCTGACCAGGGATCAAACCCGTGCCCCTGCAGTGGAAGCACGGAGTCTTAACCACTGGACCGCCAGGGAAGTCCCAAGATTAGCATTTGAATTGATGGACTGAGTAAAGCAGATCATCCTCCCCACTGCGGGCCAGCCTCATCCAACCCACTGGAGTTCTGAATAGAACAAAAAGTTGGAGAAAGGGAGAATTCCCTCTCTTTCTGGCTGTCTTTGAGCTGGGACACAAGTCTTCACCTGCACCAGGGCTAGGACTTAACTTTGGACTGGAACTTACACCATCAGCTTTCCTGGGACTCCAGCTTGCCGACTGCAGATGTTGGAACTTGTCAGCCTCCACAATTGTGTGAGCTGATTCCTTTAATAAATCTCTTTCTATATGTGTACCCTATTGGTTCTGTTTCTTTGGACTAATACAAGCATTTTCTTTAGAAAAATAATAGTCGTAAAATTCTTTCTCTGCCCCTTCGAGACGTATGTAAATCTTTTTTGAAGACTCTTGCCAGTTTACAACCCAGAAATGTCTTTCTCAAGGACCTGGGAGCCATCTCTCTGAAATGTAACATCGTAGGACATGGTGCCCCTAAGTCCCAGTCACTGTGAGAGGGTAGGAGCCCAGTCTCCAAGTTGTCCAGCTACCTCCTGCCATAAAGACAAGAGAAGGTCACTTTTCCTTTGTTAAAGCCAATTAACAAACAGACGCTTCGCATCTCCCCTTCAGCCAGCACTTAAAGCCCTGCTGCCCTTGTGTCAGAGGAGTTGAGTTCAGATGGATTCTGGCCGCTCTCTCCCTATTGCAATAGCCTTGAGTAAAGTCATCCTTCCCTGTTTGGTTTCTTCCACTGCAATTTTTGCTTGGCAGCGCCCACAGCCTCTGCTACACGGGAACTGCTCTGGCCTCTGGTTTGTCCCTCACCTGCTTTCACACACTGAGATCCTAACTGCAGAGACAGGCTGAGCATACAAGACTGGCCTAGACACAAGCAGTGGTCCCACCTATGCCGTTCTCCCCACCTTCCCGCTTCAGCGCCCTGCACTGTCTTCCTGCCTCCCCCGCCACGCTCACACCCCAGAACCGGTGCCAGCATTACCTGTAGCAGACGAGCTTGGCTCTTCCACAAAAGCAAATTTCTATGGAAAGTAAACCTGTAGAAACAAAAGCATTTCTTTATCTCCGCTAAGCCGACAATGAGATTGCATCTGGTTGAAGGATGTGGGCTCCTGTCTCTAAATTTCTTAATTTCAATTATCTTTCTTCTTACGCCCTGAAAAAGAAGCAAATTCTGAGATGTACCTCAATTTTCCACCTACACAGTTAGCCTCTGCTAGAAAATGTCTGCTCATAGAGAAAAAAAAGCTCCTGAATTTTGTCAATGAAAATAATCAGTAAACAATCTATAATAAGAGTTTTATTCGAGCCAAACTGAGGACTAGCCCAGAAGCCAGCTTCCCATATTACTCTGAGAAGCTGCTCCGGAGAAGCATGCTTTCCAGCATAGTTTTTTAGCTTGTCAGAACAAAGAACATTAAACAAGTCAGGGATACATTTCTTCAAGGTTCCCAAAACAAAGCAATAAAAACACAGATCAGCACATATACAACGAGTCAGCATGGCCTTGGCACCCGGGAAGGGAGTCTTACCATCAAAGGAGGGTTACAAGCATTGCTGCATTGGCGCCCTGGGAAGAGAGGCATTTCATCTTCATTTTTAACATGGACATTCTTTATTCATGATCAGTGTGCCCTTTTCTTAATAATTAAAGCAGAAGTACAATGTATGTTTGATAGGCCACAAACAGGCTATTTTAGTTAGCATAAAGTGCAAGTTAACTCAAATATAAGCCAGAATGACTTCCCTGTATCTTAATATGTGAAAATTTCTTTTATCGATTTTAAGAACAGTCCCGAGAAATGATCCTCAGACTTTTGTAGAAACCACGGAGACCACAGGTGTAATGGGGCCTCATTTAGTCCGTGACTGAGTCATCTTTCTCATGTGCCCTCTTTTGAAGGACTCAGAAAAGTGAAAAATCATCCTGAGGCAAGAAAAACGTGGGCTTCAGGCCAGACACTTAAAACTAGCCTCCTGTTTGCATTTCCTGAGACAGGAGATAGGTGGGCTCCAGTTTAGGCATTTACAATCAGCCTCCTGTTTGCTCTCCGAAATGGAAGTAACAACAGAAACAGGGTAAATAGCCAAGCTTTGTCTCCTGTGGACACCTTAAGATAACAGACATGGCAGGAGCAGAGAGGGGCTAACACTGGTTTAAGTAAAAGATCAACAGGTCATACACTTCCCATCCCTGGGGCAAGGGAAACATTGAACATGCGCAGAAAGGCTCCTTGGGAGTCAAAAAGGTGGGGGCACCACCCCATAATATGTGATGCTAAGGCCATCCCATAGGCCTCTGGGCTGAAATCCATCTTGGAAAAAAGTTGCGCACGCGTGTTGGGGCAGGCATCTCCACAAGCAGAGAAGAAAGAAGAGGTTGAAGCCGGGCATTTCTGGGAATACGTTCCTGCGCTGTGCCTGGTACTCTCAGCGCAGCCCAGCGGGCCGCTTTAGCCACTTAGCAATTCCGGGCAGAGAGGCCCCACCCTCCCCCACGGCAAGGAGTTGTTGGGCATTTAAGCTTCAGGAACTGTTGTAGGTCGGGAGAGGTGCACCGGAGAGCACTAGACTTCAGGCTCTCATCCACTTACTGAACCATTTCCTTTTGTTTTCTCAAGTACTTCCTGCTAATCAAGCTGCCTTGAGATGCATTTTGTAAAAGGAGCTAGAAATAGAAACCTCTTAGAAAACCCGCTGGATTCCTGATGAAGGAGGCTCTGTCTGACTGCAGACCCTACATACACCAGCAGATGGGCCTGGTTCTCACAGTCAGCCCCCCTTCCCGTGGCTTGTTTCTCTAAAGGGCTCTTAAAGTGTCGCTTTGTACTCCTTTGAGGAGATTCTCAATCAGTATTTAAGATTTGGCCTCTCATTACTAAGCTGCCTGCCTTTTGTGATAGCCAAAGTTCAATTATTTCACACTCTGTTCAAAGTGCTAAATGGTGACTGCTTTGAAATTGGGTAACTGTTGCATTCCAAAGAAAACATTGTAAAAGGTCCCAGAAATGTTTGCAATAATTGTCACTATGAAAGAGAAACTGACTTCCCAGTCACCAAAAAAAATACACTCCAGTTGTGTTCTAGATGAAAATATGTCTTTATTAGTCTCAGCATTTTTAGGGGCCTGTAATACAGTACAATACAATACAATACAATACAATGTCATTTAAAATGTAAAATAGAAATATACATATATAATATTAAAATGTTGGAAAGTGGTAGTTAGGGTATCAGTGACTGTTAAAGTATCCTTTAAGTGTGAAAGTGTAAGGAAAAGGCTACTTTACATATTTAATATCATTCTTCTCCTTTTCAGCTAGTATCTGGTATTCATTATTCAGCAAGGCAAATATTTTGTCTGCAAGGCATCCTCTCTCCCACTTGCCACATGGAACTGGAAGATCTTTTCAGAAGTAGCCCTGACACTTATCACTGCACATATTTGTTCCTTTGGAAGTTTTCTCTCCATTGCTCTCAGAATAAATTCCAACCCCCTGCCTTGCTCTTCAGAGCTCTGCATGATATGGCCTCAGCCTGAGGTTCACAGCATCTCTCACACTTCTCTTTCTTGCAACACTATGGTGCACACAGCCCTGCACAGGCCTCCTCCCCCTCCAGGCCAGGGCTGCTTGTCCTCCTTTCTGGAATGTTCCACCCATGGAACATTATTATAGATGTTTCTGTGAAGGTATTTAGTAGATGAAATTACCATTTAACTCAGTAGACTTTGAGTAAAGCAGATTGCCCTCCATAATGTGGGTGGGCCTCATCCAATCAGTTGAAGGTCTTCAAAAAAAGACTGAGGTCTCCCAAGGGAGAGGAAATTCTCACTCCAGACAGCCTTTGGACTCAAGCTGCAGCATCAACCTTCCCTGGGTCTCCAGCCTGCCAACCTACCCTGCAGATCTCAGACTTGCCAGCCTCCACAATCACATGAGCCAATTCCTCAAAGTCAATCTTTCTCCCCCTGCCTCGCCCCATCTTATCTATATGTATATACCCACATGCTATCAGTTCTGTTTCTATGGAGAACCCTGACTAATACAGTCAGCTAGCTTTTCTTAACCACCTCATCTAAAGACAGAGGCTGACACAGTGGCTTTCTTGATGTCCCTCTTGGGTATTTCCACAAACTAGGTTACTGTGCACTTGCTTCCCAGCTGGCTCAAGGCCTGAGGGCTCTGAGCAGGAGCGCAGAGGCCTCTGTGAGGCCAGGGGTCTCGGTGGGCTCTCATAGCACGGCCCTCGGTGCAAGCACAGAACACCTGCTGAATGGACAGGGGTTGGCACGTATTCTACTCATATTAATTGCATATCTTCTTTGAAGCAATTATGGGGTTGGATCAATACAATTTTAAAGTATAATAATATCTGGAAGTTAACTCCCACTTTGTTATTTTTAGAAACTTGAACAGGGGACTCCAAGAACTAGAATTAGAGAGTGTCTCATTAATAACAATTAGCTAGTAACTCATTAATTCATTAATAATTACAACATTAGAACATCATAAATAACTGTGATTACTCATTGGTATCGAGCCCTGTGAAAACCTTCAATACTTCCTGCTGGGGCCCAACCCCCCCTCTAGTTATAGTGATGTATACCCCCTACCCCATCTTTTCGAGGAGCTGCTCATTTTTGAGAGCTTTTGCATGTGTGTGAAATAAACTTGTCTCCTGTTAAGGTGGCCCCTGGCCAACTGGACCTACACTGAAGAGGAAAAGTTTTCCTCCCACAATTGGAACCCGTATTTTAACATTTTTCTGATGGTTAACTCTGTTACCCCGCTTCAGAATCTTCCACCACGATTTTCTACTTATTACTATGCTATAAGCTCTCAATTCATTTTGATTCTCTTATTGCTTATCTTTATACCTTTAAACAATGTCTTTAAGCCTCTGTCCCTGTTTTGTCGACTTAACTTGCCTCTCTATGAGACTCAGTGCCCACGGCTTACCCTCCAGCAGTGCTTGGATTTTGGCATTGCTGAGGTTAGCCCACGGACACTCTATTCTAGAACCACATTGGATCATCTGTGTTTTTGTCTAAGTGCCGAGTCTACACAATGAAAATCAACACACAGCAATTGCATATTGACTCTCTAAGAAGGGGTCTTTATAAACACAAGTGAAGTAGTTTCCCAGTGCAGGCATGTTAGGGTGTCCATATCATGACAGTGAGCTAGTTTTCCCTATTTTGCAACCGTGCTGAAACTCGGTTGTCAGGATCCTGGAATGATCCTTTATGAGTATTACCCTAATCAATGTCCAGGCCATACAGGCAATCACTGCCTGAGGTTGTCCAGACCAAGCATCACTGTCTCAATTCAAACCTGCCTGATATAAATATGTCAACAACCTGCATGTCTTGATTGCTGCATGCTCTTCTTCTTAAGCATAAAACACACCGTTTCCTCACTATATTGAATCTTTGACCAGATTCTGATCAAGAAAAAGAAAACTCAATGCTTAAAAGCTTCCGTCAACACTGGGGGCTATGACATTCTATCTGTCATCAGATGTCCCACCACAAGGAGTAGAACATATCTACCTCCATTTCTCTGTGTAATATATTTGCTAAATATTATGTGACCCTCCTAGGCTTTAGGCCAACAAATACCTTGAATCAATATTTCAACCAGCCTTGGTTTGCTAGTTATTGTCTATCATAAACAATATGACACACCAGTTCTGTGCCCCTTGTATTTAAGGTTTTGTCTTTTAACCATCAAGGAGCTCTGTACAGCCCAGCGTCTGGCTCAGAATCAAAGCAAGAGCACATTCTGTAACAATTTTTAAGCCTGGAGGACTCCTTTCCTTTGACTCGGATGGCTCTTGATGACTAGAGCTATTTGATATGTGAATGTGGAGGCATGGAGCCAGATGCAGAACAACCTGGGCAAACTGGTGTCATGGTCAGAGTATGCCCAATCTCACCCCATCTGAGTTAGCCACAAGTGATAAATGAATATATATTACCTCCATGCAATTTTTATTTAGAGGACATCTTTAATCCCTGATGAAAATAAGAAGCCACTGATGTGAAAAGGCAGAGGAAATGTAAATGAGAGAGCAGACAAAGAGACTCAGACAAGAAGGGAAGAGAAAAAGGTACACAGGGAGATGAATGGGAGTATCAAAGACTTCCTTCTGCCCTAATTGTTAACTGAACTTGGAAACTCTGTCACAGGGCACAGTGGTGAGGCCCAGAGGTGTCACATGAGATTGGAGACGCACAAAACGTAGCCAATATTCAATTCACAAGTCACATGGTTTATTGCACACAATCAGCACACAACACAGCTTAGTCAAAGTAGGGAGAAAATAGGAAAGGGAGTAATGAACCACTCCAGGGAGAAGTCCAGGAAGGAGGTGTCTCAGCACCAGCAGCAGTCTCTGGTCCAGCAATGGGTCTCTTGACAAGCGTGAGTGGGAAGTCGCTTCTGCTCCAACAGAGCCTCCAGCAGGCCCATCTAGAATAGCTCTCAGCAGCATGGAGTCGGGACCTCCAGCAAAGAGCCTTCAAGTCACTGGGCTCAGTGGTCTCCTTTTTAAAAGTCTGCCAGTAAGGTGTAATGGTTACACCACAGGGGTCTTGTCTCTATCAGTTGCTCCTTCTCACTCTAAAATACTTGCAGTCCTAAACCAGACATTTCAAAACAACCAACACAGAAGTCACATTAGCCATGGTGACTCCATTTTGAACTACTTAACATAGCTTAACTCCTATAATCTTCACACAAGATGAGTAGGAATCATAACAAAAGAAATCAAAGCTTTTATGGTCGATAGCTGTACTGTTTTTGCCTTTAAGAATCCCACAAATAGACGATGTAGACCCCTTCCTGGACCTTCTAAACCCCTGTGAAGGGGCCAGGACGATCAGCACACCCCTTGCATTGGACTGCTGTCCAAGGTTCACATCAGCACATCTGAGACCTCTGTCCCTCCATAACGATGTGTCACTTTGATAGTAAAATAAATTATAGATTAATGCTTGGCTGCAATCTCTCAATTTCTGTCATTCCAGAAGTGTGCTGTTTCATGGACTGTCTGCTGAGTTTTGATAACAGGAGCAATCTGGGAGATGGCTGTGTGTCCAACATTCCTGCTCCTTTTGAAGAACTTCTTGGGGGCTGGAGAGGAGGCCACAGTGACCCTCTCAAGTCTGCTTCCATGGGAACAAATAGTAATACTTTCAGGTAACAGTGCAAATATCAGAACAAATCTTAAGTCAACCTGTCAGAGCTGCATAAGGACAGAGATGAGGAGGAGGGGAGAGCAGTTTAGCTTGAAAATTCTGATGAGACCACCATCCTTCTTCCCAATAATGTCTATATTTCAAATCCCCTTCAGTAGGTACAAGATGAAAACACAACCACATTCTAAGCAACTGTTTGATTGGATAAGCTAGCACTCAGATTCAGGAAAAGAAGTCTGTAGAACATGGAGTCACTGGTTATAAAAGGACCAGAGAGATAAAAGTGAGAGGGATCTAAAGAAATAGGACTTTTGGAGTTCATCGTTGAAAAAGCCAGAAAAGGGCTTTCAAAAAGCCCAAACGGGGCTTTTGACCTAGACCAAAGTCTCTATGCCACTGCTTCCCAAACTTTGGCATGCACTGGAATCCTCTGGAAGTAGAGCTGCCAGATAAAATACAGAACCCCTGTTAAATTTGATTTTCAGATAAACAATGAATCATTTTTAATGTAATTATGCCCCATACAAAAACTGGGACACACTTATAATCAAATGATTCAATGCTCATCTAAAATTCAAATGCAGGACTGTGTGTCCTGCATTTTTAATTGAATTAAAATTGACCTACAATATTATATTAATTTCAGGTGTACAACATAGTGGTTTGATACCTGTATACATTACAAAAGGATTACCACAAGTCTAGTTACCATCTGTTGCCATCCAAAGTTATTACAATATAATTGACTTTATTACCTATGCTGTACATTACATCCCTGTGACTTCTTTATTTTATAATTGGAAGTTTGTACCTCTTAATTCCTTTCACCTATTTCACCCATACCCTCCAAAACCCTCCCCTCTAGAGATCACCAGTTTGTTCTCTGTACCTATGAGTCTGTTTCAGTTTTGTTTTGTTTATTCGTTTTGTTTTTTAGATTTCACAAATAAGTGAAATCACATGGTATTTGCCTTTCTCTGCCTGACTTATTTCACTTAGCGTAATATACTCTAGGTCCATCCACATTACAAATGGCAACATTTCATTCTTTTTTTTTAATCGCCAAGTGATATTCCACTATATATATATATCTCTCACATCTTCTTTATTCATCTATTGAGGGACACAAGTTGTTTCCAAATCTTGGCTATTGTGAATAATGCTGCAATGAACATAGAGGCACATAAAACTTTTCCAATTACTGTTTTGTTTCTTTTCATGAATACCCAGAATTGGATTTCTGGATTATATGGTAGTTCTCTTTAATTTTTAAAGGAATATCATACTGTTTTCCACAGTGGCTGCACCAATTTACATTCCCATCAACAGTGCACAGGGTTCCCTTTTCGCCACATCTTCACCAATGCTTGTTATTTCTTGTCTTTTTGATAACAGCCATTCTGAAAGGTATGAGGTGGTATCTCATTGTGGCTTTGATTTGTATTTCCCTGATGATTAGTGATGTTGAGCATATTTTTATGTGCCTGTTGGCCATTTGTATGTCTTGTTTGGGAAAATGTCTGTTCAGGTCTTCTGCCCATTTTTTAATAGGATTGTTTGGGGGGTTTTGATATTGATATATCTTGAATATGCATCCCTTATCAACTATATCATTTGCAAATGTCTTCTTCCATTCAATAGGTTGCCTTTTCATCTTGTTAATGATTTCCTTCACTGTGCAAAAGGTTTTTAGTTTGATGTAGTCCCATTTGTTTATTTTTGCTTTTGTTGACCTTACCTAAAAAGACAAATCCAGAAAACATTGCTAAGACCAATGTCAAAGATTTTACTGCCTCTGTTTTCTTATAGGAGTTTTATGGTTTCAGGTCTTATATTTAAGTCTTTAATCCATTTTGAGTTTATTTTTGTATATGGTATAAGAAAGTGGTGCAGTTTCATTCTTTTGCATGTTCAGTTTTCCCAACACCATTTATTGGAGACACTGTCTTTTCCCCATTGTATATTCTTGCCTCCTTTGTCCTACATTAAGTGACCATATACGTGTGGGTATCGCTTGTGTGGACTGCACACCCTTGCCAGCTGTGACAGGGTCTCAGATGATGTTCAGGGAAGTCAGGGTGCAGAGCACACCCACCGGTGCTAGCAGACTAGAGGGAGGGCACCAAAAATGGTGTCTGTCAGCTCTGTCACCAGCAAGTTAGAACGACATTGCAAAATGATGCCAGCCAGCATTTCAGCCGTTGGAGAGAGTCACTGCAGGTTCTGCTTCTCTGGCAGCTGCTTTAGGATTGGTAGGTGGGCCTTCCTCACTTATTCTCTAGGTGCTTTTGGCTAAATCACAAGGCAAGTCTGTCTGCACTTGAGCCCTTTAAGAGTGGGTTCTCCATCCCCTCGTTTCTATGGTTTTCCTGGACTTAATCTCTGTTGATTTTCAAAACCAGATGTTTTGGGCGCTCCTCTTTCCAGTACCAGACCCAGGGGTTTGAGCACCTGATGGGGGGGGGGCACAGTCCCTTCACTCCTGGGGAAAAAAGTTCCATATTTTGGAGATCCCTTTCAGATTGTGGGACACCACACCTGGCAAAACTGAGTCTCTGCCTCTCTTACCTGTCTCAATGTGTCTCTTTTATCATTTTTTATGACGGCACTCATCTTGTTCTCGGGTCCTTTTCAGAGCAAAATTATTCCATATGTAGCTGTAAATTTGTTGTGTCCATTGGAGGAGGTGAGTTCAGGGTCTTCCTATGTCGCCATATTGAACTCCTTCCTTCAAAGGCACTTCTGCTCTATTCTGGCAACCTTACCTTGAGGGCCTGTTTAAACACTGACTGCCAGGTCCCGTGTTCAGAGCTCCTGATTCAGTGGGGGTGAGGCCCAAGGATCTGCATTCCCAACATGTTTCCAGGTGATACTGATGCTGCTGGTCTATGGACGCACTGTGAGAATTGCTGCCACAAAGGTCCTCCTGATATGACGATGCTTCTGCATCTCTTTGGCAGTCCTGCAATGGGGACTACTCAGAGACAGGATACTCTGTGAATGTCAGCTGTACACCCTATGCCACTTCAACTCCCTGCTTCTTTGAGAAGCATGTGCCCCTGCGTTTTCAGGCAGAAGTGCTATGTGATCCTGTGAATTAAGATGCAAAGTGTTTGTTATCCCATGCTGGGCAACAGTCCATCCACACCTGCTCTCTTTAGAATGTGCAGTCCAGACACTCTTTGTTAATCAAGTGTTTAGAAATCTGTCTGTATCAAAATAATTTGACATTTCTCCTCATGCCTTTTATTTCCTCTAGTAGAGTTTGCTTTACACTTTTCCCCAGAAGTATATTCTTGATAATTGCTTTCTCCATATCACTTGGAAAACTGCTAGAAATCATAGATACAATTTATAATGTAATTGTATAACTGGCACTGAACATTTGAGATTCCTGGACAAAAATTCACAGGGTATACATATAACCAGGCCCATCACAAACTTTTTGAAGACTTCAATTATGCGGTCTCCAGTAGTTAATACATTTTTATTTATTCATGACTCCTGCTTTTAATTATCTCACTGACTTATACCACTCAAAATTACTGTTTCATCATATTAGTTTTCTCTAATATATATATATATATATATATATATAATTTGTTACATATTTAATTAGCTTCCCTTCTCCCAAAATAGTAAACATTTTCTTCGATTAACCTAGCTGAGTCATGCAAACCCTTGTGCTAATCTTACTGTCAGCTGCAAGCATAGTTTAAATAGAAATATCTCACATTGCACTGTGCAAAAAAAATAGGAGTTAAGATGAAGGATGACACATGTTTAGGAAACTAATTTCATAAGTAAATGGATCCTCTGTTGACTTTGGCAGACAAAATGTAAGAACAAGAAAGCAAAGACCCTTTCATATTCCTCTGCTCCGTTTTGCCATATGCTGATCACATTGACACAAGAAGGTCGTGTTCAATAATGACTTACAGTTCATTAGTGCTTTGTTCATTACCAGTTTGTTTCATTTAAAATTGTGTTACTTTTCACAATCATAATAGGGAACTTTAACACCCCACTTTTACCAATGGACAGATCATCCAAAATGAAAATAAATAAGGAAACACAAGCTTTAAATGATACATTAAACAAGATGGAGTTAATTGATATTTATAGGACATTCCATCCAAAAACGACAGAATACACATTCTTCTCAAGTGCTCATGGAACATTCTCCAGGATAGGTCATATCTTGGGTCACAAATCAAGCCTTGGTAAGTTTAAGAAAATTGAAATCATATCAAGTATCTTTTCCGACCACAACGCTATGAGACTAGATATCAATTACAGGAAAAAACCTGTAAGAAATACAAACACATGGAGGCTAAACAACACACTACTAAATAACCAAGAGATCACTGAAGAAATCAAAGAGGAAATCAAAAAATGCCTAGGAACAAATGACAGTGAAAACACAACAACCCAAAACCTATGGGATGCAGCAAAAGCATTTCTAAGAGGGAAGTTTATAGCTATACAAGCCAACCATAAGAAACAAGAAACATCTCAAATAAACAACCTAACCTTACACCTAAAGCAATTAAAGAAAGAAGAACTAAAGAACCCCAAAGTTAGCAGAAGGAAAGAAATCATAAAGATCAGATCAGAAATAAATGAAAAAGAAATGAAGGAAACGATAGCAAAGATCAATAAAACTAAAACATGGTTCTTTGAGAAGATAAACAAAATTGATAAACCATTAGCCAGACTTATCAAGAAAAGAAGGGAGAAGACTCAAATCAATAGAATTAGAAATGAAAAAGGAGAAGTAACAACTGACACTGCAGAAATACAAAGGATCATGAGAGATTACTACAAGCAACTATATGCCAACAAAATGGACAACTGGGAGAAATGGACAAATTCTTAGAAAAGCACAACCTTCCGAGACTGAACCAGGAAGAGATAGAAAATATGAACAAACCAATCACAAGCACTGAAATTGAAACTGTGATTAAAAATCTTCCAACAAACAAAAGCCCAGGACCAGATGGCTTCACAGGTGAATTCTATCAAACATTTAGAGAAGACCTAACACCTATCCTTCTCAAACTCTTCCAAAATATTGCAGAGGGAGGAACACTCCCCAACTCATTCTAAGAGGCCACCAGCACTCTGTTACCAAAACCAGACAAAGATGTCACAGAGAAAGAAAACTACAGGCCAATATCACTGATGAACATAGATGCAAAAATCCTCAACAAAATACTAGCAAACAGAATCCAACAGCACATTAAAAGTATCATACACCAGGATCAAGTGGGGTTTATGCCAGGAATGCAAGGATTCTTCAATATATGCAAATCAATCAGCGTGATACACCATATTAACAAATTGAAGGAGAAAAACCATATGGTCATCTCAATAGATGCAGAGAAAGCTTTCAACAAAATTCAGCACCCATTTATGATAAAAACCCTTGAGAAAGTAGGCATAGAGGGAACTTTCCTCAACATAATAAAGGCCATATATGACAAACCTACAGCAAACATCATCCTCAATGGTGAAAAACTGAAACCATTTCCACTTAGATCAGGAAAAAGACAAGGTTGTCCACTCTCACCACTATTATTCAACAGAGTTTTGGAAGTTTTAGCCACAGCAATCAGAGAAGAAAAAGAAATAAAAGGAATCCAAATCGGAAAAGAAGAAGTAAAGTTGTCCCTGTTTGCAGATGACATGATACTATACAGAGAGAATCCTAAAGATGCTACCAGAAAACTACTAGAGCTAATCAATGAATTTGGTAAAGTAGCAGGATACAAAATTAATGCACAGAAATCTCTTGCATTCCTATACACTAATGATGAAAAATCTGAAAGTGAAATTAAGAAAACACTCCCATTTACCATTGCAACAAAAAGAATAAAATATCTAGGAATAAGCCTACCTAGGGAGAAAAAAGAACTGTATTGCAGAAAATTATAAGACACTGATGAAAGAAATTAAAGATGATACAAACAGATGGAGAGATATACCATGTTCTTGGATTGGAAGAATCAACATTGTGAAAATGACTCTACTACCCAAAGCACTCTACAGATTCAATGCAATCCCTATCAAACTACCACTGGCATTTTTCACAGAACTAGAACAAAAAATTTCACAATTTGTATGGAAACACAAAAGACCCCAAATAGCCAAAGCAATCTTGAGAAAGAAAAACGGAGTTGGAGGAATCAGGCTCCCTGATTTCAGACTATACTACAAAGCTACAGTAATCAAGACAGTATGATACTGGCACAAAAACAGAAATATAGATCAATGGCACAGGATAGAAAGCCCAGAGATAAACCCATGCACATATGGTCACGTTATCTTTGATAAAGGAGGCAAGAATATACAGTGGAGAAAAGACAGCCTCTTCAATAAGTGGTGCTGGGAAAACTGGACAGGTATGTGTAAAAGTATGAAATTAGAACACTCCCTAACACCATACACAAAAATAAACTCAAAATGGATTAAAGAGCTAAATGTAAGGCCAGACACCATCAAACTCTTAGAGGAAAACATAGGCAGAACACTCTATGACATAAATCACAGCAAGATCCTTTTTGACCCACCTCCTAGAGAAATGGAAATAAAAACAAAAATAAACAAATGGGACCTAATGAAACTTCAGAGCTTTTGCACAGCAAAGGAGACCATAAACAAGATGAAAAGACAACCCTCAGCATGGGAGAAAATATTTGCAAATGAAACAACTGACAAAGGATTAATCTCCAAAATACACAAGCAACTCATGCAGCTCAATATCAAAAAAACAAAAAACCCAATCCAAAAATGGGCACAAGACCTAAATAGACATTTCTCCA
This sequence comes from Balaenoptera musculus, assembly GCF_009873245.2. Classification (NCBI taxonomy): domain Eukaryota; kingdom Metazoa; phylum Chordata; class Mammalia; order Artiodactyla; family Balaenopteridae; genus Balaenoptera; species Balaenoptera musculus. The sequence goes on along the minus strand of NC_045790.1, from coordinate 18,100,679 downwards.
AAGAAGATATACAGAATGCCAACAGACACATGAAAGAATGCTCAACATCATTAATCATTAGAGAAATGCAAATCAAAACTACAATGAGATATCATCTCACACCGGTCACAATGGCCATCATCAAAAAATCTACAAACAGTAAATGCTGGGGAGGGTGTGGAGAAAAGGGAACCCTCTTGCACTGTTGGTGGGAATGTAAATTGATACAGCCACTATGGAGAACAGTATGGAGGTTCCTTAAAAAAGTAAAAATAGAACTACTATACGACCCAGCAATCCCACTACTGGGCATATACCCTAAGAAAACCATAATTCAAAAAGAGTCATGTACCAAAATGTTCATTGCAGCTCTATTTACAATAGCCAGGACATGGAAGCAACCTAAGTGTCCATCAACAGATGAATGGATAAAGCAGATGTGGCACATATATACAATGGAATATTACTCAGCCATAAAAAGGAACGAAACTGAGTTATTTGTAGTGAGGTGGATGGACCTAGAGACTGTCATACAGAGTGAAGTAAGTCAGAAAGAGAAAGAGAAATACCGTATGCTAACACATATGTATGGAATCTAAAAAAAAAAGAAAGAAAGAAAGAAAAAAAAAATGATCAGAAGAACCTAGGGGCAAGACGGGAATAAAGATGCAGACCTACTAGAGAATGGACTTGAGGATATGGGGAGGGGGAAGGGTAAGCTGTGACAAAGTGAGAGAGTGGCATGGACATATATACACTACCAAACGTAAAATAGATAGCTAGTGAGAAGCAGCCGCATAGCACAGGGAGATCAGCTTGGTGCTTTGTGACCACCTATAGGGGTGGGATATGGAGGGTGGGAGGGAGGGAGATGCAAGAGGGAAGAGATATGGGGACATATGTATATGTATAACTGATTCACTTTGTTATAAAGCAGAAGCTAACACACCGTTGTAAAGCATTTATACTCCAATAAAGATGTTAAAAAATAAATTAAAAATAAAAAAAAATAAAATTGTGTTACTTTTGAGGTCTGAAATGCCACAGCTGAAGTTGGATCATAACAACTTAAAGTAAAAGAGGATGAGGAGATCAGTGGGAGGTGGGGAGAGTTCCTGATGCAGAGGTGCCCACTGCCCACCCAGAGGAAGAGCTGGGTGATAGCCTGTCCAGAGGCGCTCCCACTGCGCCACCTTGTGGAAAGCCTCTGAAATAGCCGAGGGAGTGGCTCTGGGGCTGTCCTGGAAGCACATCCCTGCCTGCAGCATCTGCAATTACCTGGGAGCTTGTCAGAATTCAGGTTTTCAGGTCCCACTCAGACATATTGGGTCAGAAACTCTGGGGGTGGATCCCAATGATCTCAATCTTAACAATTGGATGATTCTGATGACACTTGAGCTTGAGAACTACTGCCCTATTTCAAACACAGGCCAAAAATTTAGTTCTGGGCACAACTAACATATATAAAGATAGTTACAAAATTCAAACTACCCATAAGGGAAAGTATACTGGTCTTTTTAGGGAAAAAACATTTTGGACACAGCTCTAAAAGCAATTCTTCAGAAATGTGGGTCTTAACAGAGTGAGCACTGAGGAATGTAATGGGTGAGCACTGCTATGGACTGAATTGTGCCCTGCCAAAATTCATAGATTGAAATGCCTAACCCCTGGTACCTCAGAATGTGGTTGTATTTAGAGATATGGTCTTTAAAGAGGTAATTAAAGTTAACTAAAATCATGAGGGTGAGTCCTAATCCAGTATGACTGGTGTCATTAGAAGAGGAGATTAGGATACAGACAAGCACACAGAGACCACATGAAGACACAGGAAGAAGGTGGCTGTCCACAAGCCAAGGAGAGAGGCCTCAGAAGGAACCAACCCTGCTGATACCTTGATCTTGAACTTCCAGCCTCCAGAACTGAGAGAGAATAATTTCTGCTGTTTAAGCCCCCTGGTTTGTGATAGTTTGTTATGGCAGCCCGATCAGACTAATACATACACTCAACAATATTCCTCAGCAAATGAAACCGTGGCTGAAATGGGAGCTCGTTATCCTACCCGCAACATATAGTGAAGTCAAAGTATCTACATCTAAACTGATGAATGCAGTTTTCAAGGGGGGCATCCATCAGCTTCACACAGTGGCAACTGCAAGTCCCTCTAACTATTCCATGCCTCTCTGTTCTAAAGGTGAGTGCAGGTGGGATTAGAGTTAGGGCAAGAGAGAAGGGTTCTGTTCTTCATGGCATGTACCAACGATGCCACGAGCAGTAACAAGCATGAAAGAGCTCATAATGCTGACTCCACACAGTGGCCTGACCTGTCATCAAGTTGTGCTACAGCAGTGAGGCTTCTACTTACAATGACATATTCATCCCACGTGGGACAGTTCATAGAGAAACAGCCTTCCTGTGTGGTATTAACTTCTATTGGGCACCTGGTTAGTCCTACCACTGAAGTTTTCATGATTGGATAGAAACAGATAAATAAAGGATAAGAGATTGTAAACGTGACCATGAACTATCTATTCACGTGAAATCCTGACAGTTCTCTGACTGGTGACCCATCCTGTGGGTGTCTATGTCGTTTATGTGCTTCCAGACAGCTGCCCTCTGCATATTATCACATCTTTCTGTGTTCTTCCTCACACCTCTACTGAACCGTTATTTGAAGGTCAGATATATATGTATTTTCTCTTCGGCACTTTAGAAAGGTATATTTCATGTAAGAGCTACAAAGTAATGCTGATTTATGCACTTAAAAATTCTTTTTATCGAACAATCTGGCTTGCTGTCTGTGACTACATTAAGTTGTCCTTTAGGACTCAGACAAATTTCTCACTGGGATACACACACATATACACACACACATGCACAACATGTATATGCATCTATACACACACACCACACATATGCACACATACACACACCACACACAGATACACACACACACACACAACAACAACTTCTCCCCTTCCCAGCCCATACAGTGCACAGGGCAATATTCTGCCATATGATCTTTGGCTTCATTTCCTAATATGCAGGTTGAGACCAGACCAGTAGGTGGTTATAGGATTTCAGGACATGTGGCACATACCTGAGAAAGAAGCATCCAGGGACTTAAAGAAACCAGATCCAGCCATTTCTTTCAGACCTGGGTATTGAACAATGGGTTTGGTCATCTGTGCCTTCCCGTTCTAAGTAGAAGTCCATGACTGTGTGGATGATAAATGTCGCCTGCCATATATATCAGTAAATAAAGGATGTTGCAACCATCAAGCCATCAGCCACTGCAGCCTCCCCCACTATGAGAGGATTCAGGATGGAGAAAGAAGGGATACTGGCCCTAGGTAGCTGAGGTGCATATCAAAGGGATGATTTCCACAGCTCAGACTCTTACATCTTCCCATACATAGAAAAGCACTGAATTAATTAACTGGAAATGTCTGGCTTTCTTTAATTAACAGTATCTTTTGATGTTTCAACTAAGTGTTGTTGTTGTTTTTTCACAAAAACTCCCATATATCCTGGCACCTCCCTTACCTCTTTGGAGCAGTCCCTCAGACTTATCTGAGAGGCTGCCTCCTGGGCTTAAGCCCTCAGAAAGTCCGCCAAAGAAAACTTAATTCTCAACTTCTAGGTGTATTTTTTTTTCAGTCCACAACTGCAAGATGACTCCTGTCCCACCCCCCCTTCCCCCCACCCCCACCCCACCAAATAGCTTTAAATGTTGCCCCTAGATGTCTTTAATCAAGGAATTGTTACTGGATGAAATGGATCCTTTGCTTCGGGTGCATAGCCAAGTATTTTTGACTAAGCAGAAGCATTTATTACTTGTGACAAGTAAGGAGACAGGGAGATAGCTCTCAAAGCACTGTCTCCCTGGTGGTTGGATGGGGTGGAGGGTGGGGCAGGGTTAAGCCTGGGGGTATGCATATTCATGAAAGGCAGACAAATCATCCATAAGTATTGTAATGAGGCAAAGGTTACTGTAGGTTGCCAAAAGCTGCAAGCAAGCAGGTGCTTGGATGTTTGCTCGCACTGTGGTCATCTTGTTGACTGGAATGCACCATAACCTTTTCAGAACATTGGGTGTTTGGAACTTTCCGCCATCTAATGGTTAGTTTCTGCAAAACAAAAACACACTTTGGTTTAACCCCACCCTTTCCCTACTGCTGCCTAGCTAACAGAATCTGTAAGTTGACTCGGAACCAAGTACCTTCCTCTTATCTGTTTTTATTTTTTTGCCACTACTTCCGTTAATTATAGTTTCAAAATGGCATTAAAGAATAACAAATTGCATTAAAAAATACTCATTGGGTACAAAAGTGAGACTTTCATACATAGATACATAATTTTTAAAAAATCATATCTGAGAGAGAAAACAATTAAGCCAACTTCCAGCTGTCCAAATCTAATAGTTATTCCTTTCTTATATGTGTTTCACAATCAAAAATGTGTCAGGTACAACCAGAGATGTTGATGTGAGAGGGCTGGTCCACCGGGTTATCATTTGTGATGAAACAGGATTGAGAAGCAGTAAGAGGGAAGGGAAACAACGGATTTTTCTCTAAACTAAAACACTTAAAGAAATGGAAACCCATTCCTGCTTTGAAGGAATAAGAGATTGTTTTTCTTTTTCTTTTTTTTTTTAATGGATCTTTATTGGAAGATATTGCTTCACAAGGCTGTGTTAGTTTCTGTTGCACAACAAAGAGAATCAGCTATATGTATACACATGTCCCCATATCCCCTCCCTCTTGAGCCTGCCTCCCCTCTTCCCTATTCCACCCCTCTAGGTCATTGCAAAGCACCGAGCCTATCTCCCTGTGCTATGCTGCTGCTTCGCACCAGCCAACTATTTTACGTTTGGTAGTGTATATATGTCGATTGTCGATGCTACTCTCACTTCACTCTAGCTTCGCCCTCCCACACCATGTCCTGAAGTCCATTTTCTATGTCTACCTCTTTATTCCTGCCCTGCAACTAGGTTCATCAGTACCATTTTTTATCTTTTAGATTTCATATATATGCATTAGCATACAGTATTTGTTTTTCTCTTTCTGACTTACTTCACTCTGTATGACAGATGCTAGGTCCATCCACCTCACTACAAATAACTGAATGTTGTTTCTTTTTATGGCTGAGTAATATTCCATTGTATATATGTGCCACATCTTCTTTATCCATTCATCTGTCAATAGACATTTAGGTTGGTTCCATGTCCTGGCTATTGTAAATAGTGCTGCAGTGAACATTGTGGTACATGTCTCTTTTTGAATTATGGTTTTCTCAGGGTATATGCCCAGTAGTGGGATTGCTGGGTCGTATGGTAGTTCTATTTTTAGTTTTTTAAGGAACCTCCATATTGTTTTCCATAGTGGTTGTATCAGTTTACATTCCCACCAACAGTGCAGGAGGTGCTGACACCTGGATCCCAGATTCCAGCCTCCAGGACTGGGGGAAATAAATGTCTGTTGTGGGTCAAAAAAGATCTTGCTGTGGTTTATGTCAAAGAGTGTTTTTCCTATGTTTTCCTCTAAGAGTTTTATAGTGTCTGGTCTTACATTTAAGTCTTTCATTCATTTTGAGTTTATTTTTATGTATGGTGTTAGGAAGTGTTCTAATTTCACTGTTTTACATGTAGCTATCCAGTTTTCCCAGCACCACTTATTGAGAGGCTGTCTTTTCTCCATTGTATGTTCTTGCTTCCTTTGCAGAAAATCAGGTGCCCATATGTGCATGGGTTTACCTCTGGGCATTCTGTCTTGTACCATTGATCTATATTTCTGTTTCTGTGCTACTACTATACTCTCTTGATTACTGTACCTTTGTGGTATAGTTTGAAGTCGGGGATACCTGATTCCTCCAACTCCGGTTTTCTTTCTCAAGATTGCTTTGGCTATTCGGGGTCTTTTGTGTTTCCATACGAATTGTAAAATTTTTTTGTTCTAATTCTGTGAAGAATGCCATTGGTGGTTTGATAGGGATTTCATTGAATCTGTAGATTGCTTTGGATATTATAGTCTTTTTTCACAATATTGATTCTTCCAATCAAAGAACATGGTATATTTCTCCATCTGTTTATGTCATCTTTGATTTGTTTCCTCAGTGTTTTATAGTTTTCTGAGTACAAGTCTTTCACCTCCTTAGGCAGGTTTATTCCTAGGTATTTTATTCCTTTTGTTACAGTGGTAAATGGGAGTGTTTCCTTAATTTCTCTTTCTGATTTTTCATTGTTGGTGTATAGGAATGCCAGAGATTTCTGTGTATTAGTTTTGTATTCTGCAACCTTACCAAATTCACTGATTAGTTCTAGTAGTTTTCTGGTGGCATCTTTAGGATTTTCTATGTATAGTATCATGTCATCTGCAAACAGTGACAGTTTTACTTCTTTTCCAATTTGTATTTCTTTTATTTCTTTTTCTTCTCTGATTGCTGTGGCTAGGACTTCCAAAACTATGTTGAATAAGAGTGATGAGAGTGGACATCCTTGTCTTGTTCCTGATCTTAGTGGATATGCTTTCAGTTTTTCACCATTGAGTATGATGCTTGCTGTGGGTTTGTCATATATGGCCTTTATTATGTTGAGGTAGGTTCCCTCTATGCCCATTTTCTGGAGAGTTTTTATTGGTGTTGGTGTTGGTGTTGAATTTTGTCAAAAGCTTTTTCTGCATCAATTGAGATGATCATATGGTTTTTATTCCTTAATCTATTTATGTGGTGTATCACATTGATTGATTTGCATATATTGAAGAATCCTTGCATTCTGGGGATAAATCCCATTTGATCATGGTGTATGATCCCTTTAATGTGCTGTTGGATTCTATTTGCTAGTATTTTCTTCGGGATTTTTGCATCTATGTTCATCAGTGATATTGGTCTATAATTTTCCTTTTTTGTAATATCTTTCTCTGGTTTTGGTATCAGGCTGATGGTGTCTTCGTAGAATGAATTTGAGAGTGTTTCTCCCTCTGCAATTTTTTGGAAGAGTTTGAGAAGGATCGGTGTTAGCTCTTCTCTAAATGTTTGATAGAATTCGCCTGTGAAGCCATCTGGTCCTGGACTTTTGATTATTGGAAAATTGTGAATTATGGTTTCAATTTCATTACTTGTGATAGGTCTGTTTATATTTTCTAATTCTTCCTGGTTCAGTCTTGGAAAATTGTACCTTTCCAAGAATTTGTCCATTTCTTCATGGTTGTCCATTTTATTGGCGTATAGTTGTTTGTAGTAGTCTCTTATAATCCTTTGTATTTCTGCAGTGTCAGTTGTGATCTCTCCTTTTTCATTTCTAACTTTATTGATTTGCATTCTCTCCCTTTTTTTCTTGATGAATCTGACTAAGGGTTTATCAATTTTGTTTATCTTCTCAAGCAACAAGCTTTTAGTTTTATTGATCTTTGCTATTGTTTTCTTTGTTTCTTTTTCATTTATTTCTGCTCTGATCTTTATGATTTCTTTCCTTCTACTGCCTTTGGGTTTTCTTTGTTCTTCTTTCTCTAGTTGTTTTTTTTTTTAATTAATTAATTAATTTATTTATTTTTGGCTGTGTCGGGGCTTCATTTCTGTGTGAGGGCTTTCTCTAGTTGCGGCAAGTGGGGGCCACTCTTCATTGCAGTGCATGGGCCTCTCACTGTTGCAGCCTCTCTTGTTGCGGAGCACAGGCTCCAGATGTGCAGGCTCAGTAGTTGTGGCTCATGGGCCCAGTTGCTCCACAGCATGTGGGATCTTCCCAGACCAGGGCTCAAACCCTTGTCCCCTGCATTGGCAGGTGGATTCTCAACCACTGCACCACCAGGGAAGCCCTCTCTAGTTGTTTTAAGTGTAGGGTTAGATTGTTTATTTGAGATTTTTCTTGTTTCTTGAGGTGAGATTGTATTGCTATAAACTTCCCTCTTAGAACTGCATTTGCTGCATCCCATAGGCTTTGGGTCGTCATGTTTTCATTGTCATTTGTTTCTATGTATTTTTATTTTATTTCTTCTTTGATTTCTTCAGTGATCTCTTGGTTATTTAGTAGTGCACTGTGTAGCCTCCATGTATTTGTATTTTTTATAGTTTTTTTGCTGTAATTGATTTCCAGTCTCATAGCGCTGTGGTCAGAAAAGATGTTTGATACAATTTCAATTTTCTGAAATTTTCTGAGGCTTGATTTGTGACCCAAGATGTGATCTATCCTGGAAAATGTTCCATGTGCACTTGAGAAGAAAGTGTACTCTGCCACTTTCAGGTGGAATGTTCTATAAATATCAATTAGATGTATCTAGTCTATTGTGTCATTTAAAACTTGTGTTTCCTTATTTATTTTCTGTTTGGATGATCTGACCATTGGTGTAAGTGGGGTGTAAAAGTCCCCTACTATGATTGTGTTACTGCCGATTTCTCTTTTCATGGTTGTTAGCATTTGCTTTATGTACTGAGGTGCTCCTATGTTGGGTGCATAAATAATTGTTATATCTTCTTCTTGGATTGATCCTTTGATCATTATGTAGTGTCCCTCCTTATCTCTTGTAACAGTCTTTATTTTAAAGTCTATTTTATCTTATATGAGTATTGCTACTCCAGCTTTCTTTTGATTTCCATTTCCATGGAATATCTTTTTCCATCCCTTCACTTTCAGTCTTTATGTGTCCCTAGATCTGAAGTGGGTCTCTTGTAGACAGCATATATATGGGTCTTGTTCTTGTATCCATTCAGCCAGTCTGTGTCTTTTGGTTGGGGCATTTAATCCATTTACATTCAAGGTTATTATTGATACGTATGTTCCTATTACCATTTTCTTAATTGTTTTGGGTTTGTTTTTGTGGGTCTTTTTCTTCTCTTGTGTTTCCTGCTTAAAAAAGTTTCTTTAGCATTTGTTGTAAAGCTGGTTTGGTGGTGCTGAATTCTCCTAGCTTTTGCTTGTCTGAAAAGCTTTGACTTCTCCATCAAATCTGAATGAGATCCTTGCTGGCTAGAGTAGTCTTGGTTGTAGGTTTTTCTCTTTCATCACTTTAAGCGTATCCTGCCTTATCCAGGCCCTTCTGGCCTGCAGAGTTTCCACTGAAAAGTCAGCTGATAACCTTATGTGGATTCCATTGTATGCTATTTTTTGTTTTTCCCTTGTTGCTTTTAATTTTTTTTTGAATTTAATTTTTGTTAGTTTGATTAATATGTGTCTTGCTGTGTTTTTCCTAGAGTTTATCCTTTATGGGACTCTCTGTGCTTCCTGGACTTGGGTGACTATTTCCTTTCCCATGTTAGGGAAGTTTTCAACTATAATCTCTTCATATATTTTCTCAGATGCTTTCTTTTTCTCTTCTTCTTCTTGGACACCTATAATTCGAATGTTGGTGCATTTAGTGTTGTCCCAGAGGTCTCTGAGATTGTCTTCAGTTCTTTTCATTCTTTTTTCTTTATTCTGCTCCTTGGTAGTTATTTCCACCATTTTGTCTTCCAGCTCACTTATTCGTTCTTCTGCCTCAGTTATTCTGTTATTGATTCCTCCTAGTGTATTTTTAATTTCAGTTATTGTGTTGTTCATCTCTGTTTGTTCTTTAGTTCTTATAGATCTTTGTTAAACATTTCTTGTATTTTCTCAATCCATGCCTCCATTCTATTTAAGAGATTCTGGATCATCTTTACTATCATTACTCTGAATTCTTTTTCAGGTAGATTGCCTATTTCCTCTTCATTTATTTGGTCTTTTAAGTTTTTACCTTGCTCCTTCATCTGTGACATATTAGTTTGCCATCTTTTTTTTTTTTTTTTTTTTTATGAGTGGGATTGTGTTCCTGTCTTACTGGTTGTTTGGCCTGAGGCTTCCAACACTGGAGTTTGTAGGCTATTGTGTAGAGTTGGGTCTTGGTGCTGAGATGAGGAACTTCGTGAAACCTCACTCTGATGAATATTCCCTGGGGTCTGAGGTTCTCTGTTAGTCCAGTGGTTTGGACTTGAAGTTCCCACCGCAGTAGCTTTGGCCCGACCCCGGGCTCATGAACCAAGATCCCGCAAGCTGCCTGGCAAAAAAAACAATAACAAAGTAAAAAATAAAATTAGACTAGGAAGCTAACAGATATTTTAGGAAGAATATGAAAATACAAATATAGATGAATCAACAACCAGAAGGTACATCAGTACCACAATAGTAAAAAAGAGGAGGAGGGAAAAGAAAAAAAGAAGGGGGAGGAAGGCCTTGGCTGTGGAGGGTGGGCCTAAGTAAGGGCAAGGTTTGGATAGTGGGGGAAGCCAATGCTCAGGACCCACAGGGCTGGAGAAGGCCCTGGGGGCTTTGGGGGGGGGTGAGCCTTAGGCTCAAGGAACAGAAGGGACCCAGGTGTGCCCCCCACCCCTGGCCTCAGAGGGCAGAGGACCTCACCTGGGAGCTCAGCAGGCTTTCTGGGCTCAAGTGAGTGGGGCAAATGCCCTCCTCTCCTCTCTTGCTCCTCCCGTCTGGGAGGGCCCATCCTGCCTGCCTCTCCTGATCTCTCCAGCCTCCCTTTTATGCCCCCAAGGACCCAAGCAGCCTGGAGGGCGTGGTTGGGGGGCAGAGGATCTGCCTCGGATCTCAGCAGGTTTCCTGGGCCCTAGTGGGCGGGGCAATCACCTTCTGCTCCTCTCCTCCTCCTCCTGGATGGCTCCTCCAGCTTGCCTCTCCTAATCCCCTTGGCCTCCCTCCTATGCCCCCAGGACCCACGAGGCCTGGATGGGGCTTTGGAGAGGGGGTACCAGTTGGGAGCTCAGCAGGCTCCCCAGCCGAGTGGGCCAGGCAATTGCCCTCTGCTCCTCTCCCACTCTTCCCGGAGAGTCCCTCCCGCCTACCTTTCCTGCTCTCCCCGGCCTCAGGGCGCTGATTCTGCCTGGCCTCCACTTCTCCCCCCCTCAGTCCCCCTACGTCTTACTGGTTCACGTTGGGATTCCTCCCATCTCCTTGGGCGTCAGAATCCTCCACCAGCGGCGGGCAGGTGCCCTAGCTGTGGGAGACGCTAACTCCATGTCTTCCCACACCACCATCTTGACTTTGCCTCTGTTTTTCTGTTCAAGCTCTGTCAGGAGTCTGGCTGAAGGGCAGGGCACTTAGATTCAGGAGAAAGGGTTTCTGTCTTATAAGAAAGCTGGGTCCTGCTGGAGAGGGCAGGGCTGTTTCTGGTAGAGGAAGAGTCGACCAGCAGTGCACCTGGCTGCAGGAACTGCAGGTGGAGAGTGCCATGGGAACATACAAAGTAATTGTTCTGTGTTTCCCCCAGATGGCTGACTACAAGAAAATTAGCTGGATTCATAGTAAGTGAGTTAGCTCACACCTAAGTACAAATTCCTTGCCCAGAGGATTAATTGTCAGAGAGATAAGAGATTCTCTCCTCCCAGAAATCTTTAAAAGGGAGAAACAAGTATATGGCAACAGCAGCTCTAGCCTAGTTTAAGATCTTACAAAATCTCCCAATAAAAACAGAGAAGCTAGAAAGCAAAAATAAAACCCATGAGTGGGCTTCCCTGGTGGCGCAGTGGTTGAGCGTCAGCTTGCCAATGCAGGGGACTCGGGTTCAAGCCCTGCTCTGGGAGGATCCCACATGCCGCGGAGCAACTAGGCCCGTGAGCCACAACTACTGAGCTCTGCGCGTCTGGAGCCTGTGCTCCGCAACAACAGAGGCCGCGATAGGGAGAGGCCCACGCACCGCGATGAAGAGTGGCCCCCGCTTGCCGCAACTAGAGAAAGCCCTTGCACAGAAACGAAGACCCAACACAGCTAAAAAAAAGAAATAAATAAATAATAAAAAGAAAGGAATTCCTTTTAAAAAAAAAAAAAACCCATGAGCATTACTTACAACAAAACTAGGTGATGAGGTATCTTCACAAACACCAAAATAAAACCAGGACAGGGACAAACCACTAACTGAGACCCACACGGCATGGGCAGCTGCACAGGAGAAAGCAGAGGGAGGAGACAGGGCATTTGATGGACCCAGGACAGAAAAGCCCCAAAGAGGCCACAGTGATGGCCCTGGCACACACAGGCATCTGCTTGGAGAGCAGGAGGCATGAGGCAAAGGACCCACAGTGAAGCCTGCCAGACAGCTGGGTCAGACCTCTGCACTCTCAGAACCAAGTTGTTGCAGGAGAGGGAGATATCACGTCCTAGGACCCATAGGAGTTCTTAGGATGGGTCGCCAAGTGAGGGTCCTTGGCTTCAAGCAGGAAAGAATTCAAGAGCGAGCCAAAGAAAAGCGAAAGTGAGTCTATTTAGAAGGATACACACTCTGTAGGCAGAATGCGGACCTTCTTGGAAAGTGAGAGCAGCCTCAGGGCACGGGGGTCATTCGTTTTTATGGGCAAAGTAATTTCATATGCTAACAAGTGGGAGGAATATTCTTGCTATTTCAGGGAAGGGTGAGGATTATATATTATATATCTCACATCTTCTTCATCCATTCATCTATTGATGGGCTCTTGGGTCGCTTCAATGTCTTAGCTATTGTAAATAATGCTGCAATGAACATAGTGGTGTATATATCTTTTCTAATTAGTGTTTTTGTTTTCTTTGGATAAATGACCAGAAGTGGAATTGATGGATCTTATGGTAGTTCTATTTTTAATTTTTTGAGAAACCTCCATAATGTTCTTCATAGTGGCTGCACCAATTTACATTCCCATCAACAGTGTGGGAGGGTTCCCTTTTCTCCACATCCTCGCCAACACCTGTTATTTCTTGTATTTTTTATAACAGCCATTCTGACAGATGTGAGGTGGTATCTCATTGTGGTTTGATTTGTATTTCCTTGATGATTAGTGATGTTGAGCATCTTTTCATGTGTCTGTTGGCCATCTGTATGTCTTCTTTGGAAAAATGTCTATTCGGATCCTCTGCTCATTTCTTAATTGGGTTGTTTGGTTTTTTGATGTTGAGCTGTATGAGTTCTTCGTATATTTTGGATATTAACCCCTTATTGGATATATCACTTGCAAATATCTTCTCCCATTCAGTAGCTGGCCTTTTCGTTTTGTTGATAGTTTCCTTTGCCGTGCACAAGATTTCAGTGTGATGTAGTCCCATTTGTTTGTTTTTGCTTTTGTTTCCCTTGCCTGAGGAGACATATCCCCAAAAAAATGTTACTAAGACTGAGGTCAAAGAGAGTACTGCCTACGCTTTCTTCTGTAAGTTTTGTGGTTTCAGGTCTTACATGTAAGTTTTTAATCCATTTTGAATTTATTTTTGTGCATGGTGTGAGAGAGTAGTCCAGTTTGATTCTTTTGCACAAAGCTGTCCAGTTTTCCCAACTTTATTTATTAAAGAGGTTTTTTTCCCATTGTATTCTGTCCCCTCTGTCATAGATTAATTGACCAAAATTGCATGGGTTGATTTCTGAGCTCTCTATTCTGTTCCATTGATCTATGTGTCTATTTTCTGTGCCAGTACCATACTGTTTTGATGGCTATAGCTTTGTAACATAGTTTGAAATCAGGGAGCATGATACCTCCAGCTTTGTTCTTCTTTCTCAAGATTCTTTTGGCCCTGGGAGATCAATTTGTCTGTACTTGACTGGTCAGAGAGCTAATGGGCTGTCCAGTTATCAAGAGAATCTTGAAACAAACTTTCTAAATATCCAGTGGGACCCCAGACACATGTTGTTACTTATTCTCAGTTACTGAGTATAGCAGTGGAATGATTGCCCTCAGCAAATGCTAAACCCAATGCAGTTCCTTTAGCTAGATCAGGAGGGTCTAGCAGAAGCCTACTAGATGGTATATCAGGAGTAATGCTGTGTCCCTAGAAGATACACAGACACTAGTTTCACCAACGAAGTCTTAAAAGATGTGCTGATGACTTTCTTACCTATTGTCATGGTTTGTCCAATTAAAAACAAAACAAAGACTGATGGATTTTTCAAAATTATAGTGTATTATTGTAAACTAAACCATGTAATAACTCTAAATTTCACTAATTTTCCTTATTGCAGCAAATTAATACTCTCTCCCACCCTCCACCACAGAACCCTGTATGTGGCTATCAAATGGTGCATCCCTAGATCTCCTTTGCACCCCACACAGCCAAGCAACACTGCCTACTCTCCCCAGCAAAAGGCCAAAATTTGATCAGAAAGGCTTCATGTAGTAAAGATGAGGATGGCAATGACACGTAGAAAAAGGGGAATTAGATGAAAATTGACACAGTAAAAGGAGAGATACCCCACTCCAGTCATATGTTCCCCACTCTGCCCTGAGAGTCCCAGCAGCTAGGCTTCCTGGCAGGTACAAGAGAAGATGAGAAGATTCTCTCTCAGAAAGTGACCAGTAGAAGAGAAAAAAATACACAGGTATCAGCAGTGAGGTTCCCTTCCAATGAAATGGTTCATCTGCACCTGAAACAGAGAAGCCCACACAACAACCCCCTACTGAAACTTTCAATAAGATTTTTAATGCCTCACTCTTAAAATTAAATGAACATTTGAGGATCACCAAATATTTGAAGGAAGACTTTATAAAAGACAGAGACCAATACAAATAGTTTTAAAAAAATTAAGCATAAGTAGGAACCAGATGAAAGAAGAAAAAAACCAAAAATAGCAACCCACTACAGTATGTTCAAGCAATAAAGGATACTGACTCCATAAAACAATAACAGAAAGTTATTCAAAGCCATTTTCAGAGAACAAAGAAGAGCACTTTAAAATAATAAAATTAAAATCATATCAAGCATCTCTTCTGACCACAGTGCTATGAGACTAAAAATCAACTACAAGAAAAAAAAAATACAAAAAACACAAAACACTTGGAGGCTAAACAATATGCTACTAAATAACCAATGAATCACTGAAGAAGTCAAGGAGGAAATAAAAAAATGCCTAGAGACAAATGAAAATGAAAACAAGACAATCCAAAACAATGCAGCAAAAGCAGTTCTGTTTATAGCAATACAACCTTACCTCAGGAAATGAGAAAAATCTCAAATAAACAACCTAACCTTACACCTAAAGGAACTAAAGAAAGAAGAACAAACAAAACTCAAAGTTAGTAAAAGGAAAAAAATCCTAAAGATCAGAGCAGAAATAAATGAAATAGAGACTAAAAAATAAATAAATAAATAAAAAAGATCCATGAAACTAAAAGCTGGCTGTTTGAAAAGGTAACCAAAGTTGATGAACCTTTAGTCAGACTCATTCAGAAATAGACAGGGCCCAAATCAATAAAATCAGAAATGAAAAAGGAGAAATTACAACTTACACCCCATAAACACAAAAGATCATAAGAGGTTACTATGAGCAACTATTATACAAGTCAATAAAATGGACAACCTAGAAGAAATGGACACATTCTTAGAAAGGTACAATCTCCCAAGACTGAGCCAGGAAGAAATATGAACAGACCAACTACCAGTACTTAACTTGAATTGTAATTTAAATACTCCCAACAAATAAAAGTCCAAGACCAGATAAGTCTGGATACAGATAGCTTCACAGGTGAAATCTACAAAACTTTTAGAGAAGACTTAACACCTATCCTTCTGAAACTATTCCAAAAAATTGCAGAGGAAGGAATACTTTCAAACTCCTTCTTTGAGGCCAACATTACCCTGATATCAAAACCAGACAAAGATACCACAAAAAAAGAAAACTGCAGACCAATATCACGGATGAACATAGATGCAAAAATCCTCAACAAAATACTAGCAAACCAAATCCCAAAATATATTAAAAAGATCATACACATGATCAAGTGGGATTTATCCCAGGAATGCAAGGATTTTTCAAAATCTGCAAATCAATCAGCATGATACACCACATTAACAACTGAAGAATAAAAACCATACAATCATCTCAATAAATGCAGAAAATGCTTTTGATAAGATTCAAAATCCATTTATGATAAAAACTCTCCAGAAAGTGGGCATAGAAGGAACATACCTCAACATAATAAAGGCCATATATGACAAGCCCACAACTAACATCACACTCAACAGTGAAAAGCTGAAAGCATTCCCTCTGAGATCAGGAACAAGACAAAAATGCCCAATCTCACCGCTTTTATTCAACATAGTTTTGGAAGTCCTAGACACAGCAATCAGAAAAGAAAAACAAATAAGAGGAATCCAAATTGGAAAGGAAGAACTAAAACTATCACTGTTGGCAGATGACATGATACAATACATAGAAGATCCTAAAGACACCACCAGAAAACTACTAGACCTCATTAATGAATTTGGTAAAATTTCAGGATACATAATTAATATGCAGAAATCAGTTGCATTTCTATACACTAACATTGAATATCAGAAAGAGAAATTAAGGAAACAATCCCATTTACCATCACATCAAAAAGAATAAAACACCTACAAATAAACCTACCTAAGGAGGCAAAAGACTTGTACTCCAAAAAGTATAAGACGCTGATGAAAGAAATTGAAGGTGACACAAACAGATGGAAAGATATACTGTGTTCTTGGATTGGAAGAATCAATATTGTTAAAATGACAATATTACTCAAGGCACTCTACAGATTGAATGCAATCCCTATCAAATTGCCAATGACATTTTTCCCAGAACAAGAACAAAATATTTTTTAATTTGTATGGAAACACAAAAGACTTCCAATAGCCAAAACAATCTGAGAAAGAGGAACAGAGCTGAAGGAATCATGCTCCCTGGCTTCAGACTCTATTACAAAGCTACGGTAATCAAAACAGTATGGTACTGGCACAAAAACAGACACATAGATCAAGGGAACAGGATAGAAAACCCTGAAATAAACCCACGCACATATGGTCACCTTATCTTTGATAAAGGAGGCAAGAGAATACAATGGAGAAAAGACAGCCTCTTCAATAAGTGGTGCTGGGGAAACTGGACAGCTACCTGTAAAACAATGAAATTAAAACATTCTGAAACACCATACATAAAAATAAGCTCATATGGATTAAAGACCTAAATGTAAGTCCGGATACTATAAAACTCCTAGAGGAAAATATAGGCAGAACACTCTTTGACATAAATCACAACAATATTTATTTGGATCCTTCTCCTAGAGTAATGGAAATAAAAGCAAAAATAAACAAATGAGACCTAATTAAACTTAAAATATTTGCACAGCAAAAGAAACCATAAACAAAATGAAAAGACAACTTACAGAATGGGAGAAAATATTTGCAAATGATGTTACTGACAAGGGATTAATTTCCAAAATATACAAACAGCTCATACAGCTCAATATCAGGAAAACAACCCAATCAAAAAATGGGCAGAAGACCTAAGTAGACATTTCTCCAAAGAAGACATACAGGTGACCAACAGGCATATGAAAAACTGCTCAATATCGCTAATTATTAGAGACAGTGAAAATCAAAAGTAAAATGAGGTATCACCTCACATCGGTTAGAATGGCATCAAAACATCTACAAATCATAAATGCTGAAGAGGGTGTGGAGAAAAGGGAACCCTCCTACATTGTTGGTGGGAATGTAAATTGATGCAGCCACTATGGAGAACAGTATGGAGGATCCTTAAAAAACTAAAAATAGAGTTGCCATATGATCCAGCAATCCCTCTCCTGGGCATATATCCAGAAAAGATGAAAACTCTAATTCAAAAAGGTACATGCACCCCAATGTTCATAGCAGCACTCTTTACAATAGCCAAAACATGGAAGCAACCTAAGTGTCTATCAACAGATGAATGGGTAAAGAAGATGTTGTATACATACCCAATGAAGTATTACTCAGCCATAAAAAAAGAATGAAATGATGCCATTCGTAGCAACATGGATGGACAGAGATTATCATACTAAGTGAAGTAAGTCAGACAGAGAAAGGAAAATATCATACGATATCACTTTTATGTGGGATCTAAAAAAAATTGATACAAATGAACTTATTTATAAAACAGAAATAGACTCACAGAAAACAAACTTATGGTTACCAAAGGGGAAAGCGGAGGACAGGGATGGATAAATTAGGAGTTTGGGATTAACAGAAACACACTACTGTATATAAAATAGATAAACAACAAGATCCTACTGTATAGCACAGGGAACTATATTCAATATCCTGTAATAACCTATAATGGAAAAGAATCTGAAAAAGAATATATACATATATATGAATATATGAATCACTTTGCTCTATACCTTAAACTAACACAACATTGAAAATCAACTAAAATTCAATTAAATAAAAAAATTAAAGGAATTCCCTGGTGGTCCAGTGGTTAGGACTCCTTACTCTCACTGCCGAGAGCCTGGGTTCAATCTCTGGTTGGGGCACTAAGATCCCACAAGCCATGCAGTGTGGCAAAAAAATAAAATAAAATAATAACTTTAAAAATGAAGATTAAAAATTTTTAAATAAATCATTTAAAAAAATCAGAAGGATCTTACTATAGGATCAGAATGAAGATTTAAAAAAAAAAAAGCTTCTAGAAAGTAAAACAAAAAGATGAAAAATAAGAAAAGAAAATAAAGAAATTAGGAGATTGGTTTGGGTGGCCAAAATCAAAATAATGGAATCCTAAAAGAGAGGGCAAAGAAAACAGAGAGAAAGATATCAGCAAAGAAGTACAAGAACATTTTCTAACATGGGAAGACATTAACTCTCAAATTTAAAATAGCCACCAAATGTACAGCAAGATAAATGTAGTTTGATGTGCACACACAAAGAATGGAGAGAGGACTCTAAAAAAACTCTATTTTTCTTCAGTTAGAAAAATAAACTGTCTACCTACAAAGCATCAGGGATCAGTATGACATTGAAATTCTCATCAGCAAAGTGTAAATTAAATGATCATAAGAATTGCCTTTGAAATTCAGAAGGAATATGACTGCCAGTATGTATCCAGCCAAACTGATACTTTCAGACATGCAGAGTCTCAAAAAATTAATGTTCACAACCTATTCTTATGAAGCTGCCTGAGAGTATGATCCACAAAATGATAGAAAAAATCAAGAAAAAGGACAATATGAGATCTGGAAAATGTGAGCTCCGACAGAAGGAAGAGGGGGAGGAATGTCCCAAGATGGTAGAGAAGGAAAATTCCAGGATAATGGTGGGAAGAGAAGCCCAGAGAGGAGGTGATATAGATTGGAGTAGGGAAACTGAGGCCTCCAGGAGAAACATCTCAGAGGAAAGGAGAATTAAACGGGAAAAGGAAACTGAGAATATTTGGTGTATTTTTGGTTTATATGGTCATCAGAGGTGTGGGGAATTAATGAATGACTAATGATTGAAAAATATGCAACAAAATTGAGTCTAGAAGAAGAAAAGTTGTACCAGAAAGAGAACCTAATCAGATATACTATGAATATGACTAACATACTGTGAATAATGTGATCATGATAATGTAAACACTGTAATTTTACCCAGAAATTATGATGTTTTATGATGAGAGAATGGGACAAAAAGTAAATACTGAGGTACCAAAAGAACTAAATTCTCAGGAATTTCGTGGCGGTCCAGTGGTTAGGACTCTGCCCTCTCACTGCTGGGCAGGTTTGATCCCTTGTCAGGGAATCAAGATCCCTGCAAGCCACATACCGTGGCCAAAATAAATAAATAAACAAATAAATTCTTAAAAATTAGGGTATTCACCTGTGGTCCAGTGGTTAGGACTCTGCGCTTTCGCTGCCAAGGGCACTGGTTGGATCCCTGGTCAGGGAACCAAGATCCTGTATGCCACGCGATGTCCAAAAAAAAAAAAAAAGTAGAAAGGTAAAAAAAAGAAAAAAAAAGAATTAAATTCTCATCTACCATAGTAAGAAAGCAGACAGTACATAAAACTAGAAATCAGGAAGTACCATTATATGTTTGTCATGTATAAATGTAGACATAAAATCATAATAAGCCCCTAAAATTAGGATTTAAATCTTCTTGCATTTAGTAAATGAGAATTTGTTGTGTGGAGGGTTGGAGCAGGACAGTGCTGTTGCTCTTTATAAATACTGGAAAAACATTCCATTTTAAAAAACGAGTACATGTAGCATTATGATAAAATTAAAACAAAAACTAAAGAATCCTCAAATCTACCTGGCGTTTACTGTATGGCATTTAAATTCAAAATCACGCTGAGAACGGCTTTTCTACACGTGATTCTAAACTTAAATATAATACCAAAAAAGCACCACAAAACTTTTAGAACATTTTCCTAAATCTTATCCATCTGGAATTCACTTTAGTAGAAGAGACTTGCTTATTGAGATTGTGTTTTGTGCTGGTTTTTATTGTTTAATTGACAAAGAGGAGACCCTCCATCACGCATGATTCTCGGCCAAGTCGTCCCAAATGACGTGACATCGTGTCTGATGTGCGCACCCGGGGGGCTTCGGCTTGTTTAGGGAGCTGATGCCTTGGTCCCCACAGAAGAAGAAGGGGTTCGGAGAGGATGATGAACCAAGGTGGGAGAAGCTGAGGGCTTTGAGAGACGTTAAGGAGGAAGGAAAACAGGACTGGGTGATGAAAGGACGAGAGGGACCTTTGGTGAGAAAGAGTCAGGAGGAGTCGCAGGTTTCTAACTTGAGTACCCAGACAACGAACTTTATCTTAAGTTTTGCACCCTGAGGCTCCACACCCCGCCAGGGTGTTTTATCCATTTTCCCATTGTTCTGTCATTGCCCTGTTTGTTGATATTTTTTTTTAAATCTCTGCCTCTTTCACTAGTATTTTATTATTGTTCGTAGCGCCATCTAGAGGTTTCTATCTCCTGGGAGGCGAGCGTTTCCCAGTTGCCTCCCCTCTAAGAGGCTAATTACGGTTAATCATCTTAAACAGAGTTTTGGGGTTTTTCTTTTTTTTTTTTTTTTTTTCAAATCAATCTTGTGGATTGCTCTTCTCTTATATTAAGTTCTCCAGGTGGGAAAACTTTTTATTGCTGTGTCTGCTAAGTCTTGCTCAAGGCAAATCATGTTCCTAAAGGCATGTGTCTCATGTCTATTATTCTATTCTATTCTATCCTATTCTGTTATTTTTTTGGATCTTATTTCCCGGACCAGAAATTGAACCCGGGCCCTGGGCAGTGAAAACACCGAGTCCTAACCATTAGACCACCAGGGAATTTCCTAAGTTATTTTTTATTTTTTAATTGTAATACAATTTTTAAAGGTTACTTTCCCCAAAGTTACTATAACCAAAATATTGGCTATGTTCCCCACGTTGTACATTACATCCTTGAGGCTATCTTACACCCAGTAGTTTGTACCTCCCACTCCCCTACCCCTATATTGCCGGTCCCCCTCCCACTGATAACCACCTGTTTGTTCTCTATATCTGTGAGTCTGCTTCCTTTATGTTATAGTCACTAATTTGTTGTATTTTTTTTAGTTTCCATATGTAAGTGATATCATACAGTATTTGTCTCTCTCTGATTTATTTCACTAGCATAATGCCCTCCAAGTCCATCCATGTTGCCGCAAATGGCAAAATTTAGTTCTTTTTTATGGCCGAGTAGTATTCCATTGTATACATATAACCACATTTTCTTTACCCATTCATCTGTTGATGGACACTTAGGTCTTGGCAATTGTAAGTAATGCTTCTATGAACATTGGGGTGCATGATCTTTTCGAATTAGTGATTTTGTTTTTGTTTTCCGGTATATACCCAGGAGTGGAATTTCTGGGTCATATGGTAGTTCTATTTTTAGTTTTTTGAGAAACATCCATACTGTTTTCCACAGAGGCTGCACCAACTTACATTCCCACCAACAGTGTACAAGCGTACACTTTTCTCCTTTTCTCCACAACCTCGCCAACATTTGTTATTTGTAGACGTTTTGATGATAGCCACTCTAACAGGTGTGAGGTGTCGTGCCTTTATATTTAAGCTCATCTCCAGAAGAGCTTTTTCAGAGTATCTTCATTCAGGGGCATTTTGACATTTGCCTTTGATGTCACCCCAGGACTGCTGTTCACTAACTTCTCAGCTAGATGTTGAATAAACCTACTTTGCAATTTCTCAATATTTTTTCAACTGCCTTAAAGTTCTGAAAAAAAGAAATTTAACAGAAACACGTAAAAGCACACAGATAGGGATGCTCTTTTTCCCATTTGCCTTAGGCTCTGATGTGGCTCAGCCTGGCACTGTGAGACCTTGTCTTTATTTATTCATCATGTGGTTTTTTGTTTTGTTTTGTTTTGTTCTTTTTTTTATATGCATTAATACCAATATTTTTTGAATATCACATTAAAATATTATTCATGCTGATTACTGAGATTTTTGGCATCCCCTTAAATGTTGCCCCCAGGGGAATGCCTCACTCTCTTCACCCTAATCCCAAAGCTCCCTGGATGGATGTCTGCCTACTCAGGTGGCTCTGACTGCATCTGGTCATCCAAACTCCCACTAAGCTGGCCTCCGGGGAGATTTTCCTATTCATCTGTGAGCCTGCCCAGGGCCACAGAGGGAAGTGTGGGAAGTGGGCCCTGACCACCCACCCCACAGATTCTGGGGTGTGCTCCCATATACCCAGGGGTACTTCACACAGTCTCAAACACAGGATACAGGATATCCATTTAGGGCAGTTAATTAGTTCAACACATATATCCTGAGAGGTCAAGGCTCTCTGGGGAGACACGAGGTGCTTGCAGAAGGGACGTCCTGGGGAGTAAAGGAGTTTGATGTACTTGAGGGACAAATCTTAACCTTATTGTACTTTTCCCTCCTTTACTCAACTATTTCTCTTTTAGTTGGTATAAAAATTATGCCATGAACATCTGTGTCCTTAAATCTTTGTCTATATTTCTAAGTATATCCCTAGAAAGAGCCCAGAAAGACTTGCTGAGTCAGTTAGAAGGAAGGCTTTTGAGGCCGCACCCATCGCTTTGATCATCCATCCATCCCAGGTTCCCCTCTCCCAAATCTCTGTGAATGAGAAGAGATGATGGCAATTATAATCCTGTGAGTGTTTGCCTTTACTCAAAAGAGACGAGGGTGAGGGGAGAAAGGGGAAAAAACTTTGTTTTAAGACAAAGAAATAAAGTAATAAAGGGAAGATTTTAAAAGTGTGGGGGAAGACAGTCCAGTTGCTTTTTCAGGTCAAAGCCACGGAGGGATTTGGATGCCTAGGAATGGAGGTAAGGGAGCAAGCAGATGAGAAATGCCAAGAAGTTGAGAAATTGGAAATGAAGAAACACCTCATGGGGAATATATACTTCTGGTCTGGGTTTAGCAGATGATAGAAGAGGTAGGGATCAGCTCTTGGAAAAAACTCTGAAATGGAGAGCTGTTGTGTCCATGGGGTAAATGTTTCCCCACTATACCCTTTCATTTGCTGATTCTTCAATTTTCTGCAAACGTATTCTGAAAATTCTGAACTGGCTTTCCCCACCCATTGCACAAAATCACAGGTGTCCTACATTTACATAGCACTTACTACAACACAAGCTTCTTTCAAACACTCTACTTTGTGAGGTAAGCAGGAATGGGTTTCTATATTCATTAGATTATCTCACCTGGCAGACCCAGAATGCAAAACCAGGGCTTCAGATGGAGTTACAGGGTTGTGTTTACCACGCCCAGCTGTCATGTATGTTCCCCAGAAAAGCCGCAGTTCCCACAGCTTAGTTTCTTAGGCCAGTTTTTTAGGGGTCAGTTTTCACGTTCTTTCCTCTTCCCTTTCTCTTTGTCTCCCTTGGAACCGAATGCAGGTGTGAGGACCAGGCCTCCAACCTCCTACCTCTGCTCTGTCATCCTCCTCTCCCCGACCTTCCAGGAAGGCGGCCTGAAAGGCAATGAAGAGCTGCTGCAAAGATGCATAGATAAGGGGAAATTCCCAGAAGTGAAATGCATTCTAGGGATTGGGACACGTTTCCTGGGGGTAGGAAAGGAGAGGGAGGCTCCCTTGGTCTTGATGTTTGGCCCACAAAACCCAAAGATACCATTTCTTAGCAAATGTCTTTAGCCACCCCCAACGTGTACTGAACCAAACCAGGACCAGGAGCATTTAGAAGTTTCATATGATTTATCTGAATAGTGTTGATGCACCTTTATAATTTTATAAGGCATTTATAATTAGCTGGAAAGATTTGGTGAAATGGAGAAAGAAGGAAGTTGTGATTTGGCTAATTATCTGCTCAGATTTTTCCCCTATAAAATAGGGGATTTAATTAGCTAAATGGTTCTAGCTCAGATGTTGAAAACAATTCATTTAGGACACTGAAATGAGTGCATAATAGTTCTTGCACT
The DNA here is from genome assembly GCF_009873245.2 of Balaenoptera musculus. Lineage (NCBI taxonomy): Eukaryota > Metazoa > Chordata > Mammalia > Artiodactyla > Balaenopteridae > Balaenoptera > Balaenoptera musculus. The sequence continues at coordinate 18,076,564 of NC_045790.1, read as the reverse complement.
AGAAGATCCATATAATTAACCATTCTATTTTCATTATTTTTTTCTAAGTTTTACTATTATAAACAAAGCTCTATTATGCATATCCTTAAATATTTGACCATATATGACAAATTTTTCATTTTTAATCCAATATAATAGGTAAAATATAGCATTTCACTATTTTAAGTTGTGTTGCTTTTTAAAAAATTTTATTTTATTGAAGTATAGCTGATTTACAATGTTGTGTTAATTTCTCGTGTTCAGCAAAGTGATTCAGTTATATATATATATATTCTTTTTCATATTCTGTCCCATTATGGTTTATCACAGGATATTGAATATAGTTCTCTGTGCTATACAGTAGGACCTTGTTTTTTATCCATTCTATATATAATAGTTTGCATCTGCTAATCCCAAACTCCCAATCCATCCCTCACCCACTACCCCCTTCCCCTTGGCCACCACAAGACTGTTCTCTACGTGAGTCTGTTTCTGTTTCATAGATAAATTCATTTTTTTTGGCTGCACCACACGGCTTGCAGGATCTTAGTTCCCCGACCAGGGATCGAACCTGGGCCCAAGGCAGTGAAAGTGCCGAGTCCTAACTACTGGACCACCAGGGAATTCCCATTTGTGTCATATTTTAGATTCCACAGGAGTGATATCATATGATATTTGTCTTTCTCTTTCTGATTTACTTCACTTAGTATGATAATCTCTATTTCCATCCATGTTGCTGCAAATGGCTTTATTTCATTTTTTTTTTATGGCTGAGTAGTGTCCCATTGTATATATGTAGCACATCTTCCTTATCCAGTCATCTGTCAATGGACATTTAGGTTGTTTCCAAGTCTTGGCTATTGTAAGTAGTGCTGCTATGAGCATAGGGGTGCATGTATCTTTTCAAATTAGTTTTCTCTGGATATATGCCCAGGAGTGGGATTGCAGGATCATAGGAAACTCTATTTTCAATTTTTTGGTTTTTTAATTTAGAATGACTTTTTAAATATGTTGATTGCCCACTTATAGGAACACTTTCATTTTGGGGGGTGCTATTCATCATCATCTGAATTTATTAATTTCTCTACCATTATAAATGCTCTCACTTTTTCCCCCAACTTGTCATTTGCCTTTCGAGTTTTGTCCATGGTAACTATCCTGTATTAATGGCAGAGCAGTCTCTTTTCTGTGTTTATTTTTACGCTTGGAACCATCATCTTAGCTTGAGTGGGCATTTATAGGCTGCCTGGTAATTAAGAAAACTAGGCTTTAAGAGAAGAAATGTTGCCCAGGCCCTACATCGAGAAAGTGTGGGTCCAAAGCTGAACCCCAATCCTACCTCAGGCTCTTCCCCTTATTCCTCAGCCTTTCTCTGATCAGCTGCCTGGCAGACAGATGCACAGGAGCTTGGGGAGAGAAAGGGAGGCAGGTGGCCAGGGAGTTGCTCATCTGAGAGGAGCAGGGGCATGGAACCTTGGTGAGCCAGCCTTTCTGTTGTGTATCCTAAATCATTTCCTTCCAAATACCAATTCCCTGGTTTTTGTTGTTGTTGTTGTTTTGGCCATGCCGTTCAGCTTGTGGGATCTTAGTTCCCCGACCAGGGATTAAACGGGGACCCAGGCAGTGAAGAGTGCTAACCACTGGGATGCCAGGGAATTCCCAAGACCTTGCCCCTGTTGAAGACAAATTTCCTGCAAAGAATATAAGAAAAAATAGAGACAAAAAGCAAGAGACAGTGTCTTTTATTTCGTTTGCATCTACAGGAAGCTTGGAAATGCTGAGGTCTTATTTCAGAGGAAGAACATCACTCACCAATCGTCTTACCACGGGCACATTCTGTGGCCAGCTTTGCCACTGCATATAATAAATGGCTGGTGAATCAGTGTCTTCTCTCTCTACCACAACCTGACAAATATTAAGGACCCATTAATATTTATTAATCCATTCCAATGTGGATTTCACACATTGTAAGGTGTTATAGGGGCAGAAAGACAGGAGACCAGAGAGAAACCTTACCCTTTAGGTCAGTGCTCAGCCAAGCCTTCACGCTGGTCCATCTGAACAGAGGACAGCCATTGAGTCCCCTGCCATGCATCTCTGCTCCTATTCCTTCAGGCCCCGGGCCTGGGAAACCCAGCACATCCCCTCACGAAGAGACACAGGGGGGCAGTTCCTTGATGACCTCTGTGGGCACAAGGCAGCCTGGGGCTCTGCCCTCCAGCTCAGTCTGGTGGGAGTCACATGCCCTCTTTACCTAGGACTGTCATTTGGGAAGGAAAATGGGGGTGGGGGTGGGGTTGTAAGCTAGAAAAATGTCTACTGATCAAACCTGAGTAGTTTGGAGTCAAAACCCGAAGTGCTGATCCAAAGTTGGTGTAGATCCAACTTTAGACTCATCAGGGTGTGAGGCCTCACCTGACAAAGGGGGAACGAGCCGGTGAATTGGGCTCACCAAGAAGCCACTGCACCGTCATTCACAAATGTCCTGGCAGTTTGTGTGTTGGCCATTTCTTAACTTCACAGGATGGCAGGGTAGCAAGGAAGTTGAAATATGTGATTGGACATTTCTATGGACAAGTAGCCTGTGCTCAACCCCTGGTTCTTCTTAAATTCAGACTGTGCAGGGCAATTTAAGTCTCCTGGAGTTCATCTCTGACTTATACCATATCCTTATTTATAAATTGGGTAAAGGTAATTTTTGCTGCTCTGTAACCTCAAAGGTATAGTCTTCCAAGTGAATGAGAGGGGTCCTTATGATTTCCCCAAACTTAGTCCCCGTGGCTAAGCAGATTTCCTCGACGCAGGTGTGCTTCCCACCCTCTCCCTCTCCTCTCTCTCGGCATGGATGGATAGGTAGTGGAGGGCCCCAGGCAGCACTGTGTGAACTGGAGAGAAGAGATGCATTTCCTTCATCTTCCAGTTTCTCTCTCTACTCAGACCCATTCATTTTACATTGGGGTTTGCCTTCGGCCCTGCAGGGTGAGTTGGGAGAGGAGGGCTTGCTTGCAGGAAACTGTTTGCCCAGGAGCGGGGACATGCTCAGCGTCCAGAGAGAAGCCACACTTGGCTGGACACAGGGAGAAGCAAGGACTGGTCCGGGAGCACCGTGAAGGCCTGGCCAAGGGCAGTGGCCATTGTGCACACAGAGAAGAGGGAGGATCCATTGCAGGCACAGAGAAACAGCCACAGTGACTCCTCATTCTTTATTGATTTTTGAGTATATTTCTACAAATCAGCCCTCACCCTATCCCTCAGTCCCTTCTAAGGTTTATAGAACAATTTAAGTACTCCATGTTGATCAACCACAAAAGGCAGGACAGATGGACCTTTAAAGATCCTTTTTCCTCACATCTAAGGAAACCCCTTTGGTCCTCTGCCTCTCCTCCATATCCCCTGACATGGACCTTATGCCCTTCCAGCCTGACAACTTCATTTCCTGAGAAGTATGTCTAGGAGACCTCTCCACGGCAAAATACACAAATCTCCAAATTCCTTTTCAATTTTGCATCATATTAAAAGTATAGATGAGCCCTAGTTGACTTAAACTGTCCTCCATCAACTCACACTTACTTAGGTTATTTCCAGTGTTTTGCTGCAGCAAAGGCTTCAAGTGCTGTTCCCACCGCTGCAACGGCTGAGGGCTGTGGTGCTCTAGGGTCTCCCACCAAGGTCCTTTCTCAGACGTAAGGATGGAAACGGCTCCTGATGCTGGCAGGTACCTTCATTGGATAGGGCTGAGGAGAAGCAGGATGGGAACAGGGCTTCTGGGGCAGAGAGGGTTGAGGGGGGGAAGACGCTGGAGTGGGCAGAAGGGGCGAACAGGACCACGGCGGCGCCCAGGCCTCCGGGTTCTGGGACAGCAGCTGCTGGGGTGCCACCTCTGACTCCAGAGCAGGCGGAGGCTGCCAGGTCCACCACGGCTGCTGTTCTCCAGTGGGAGGACGCTGCCCGCAGCCCTGCAGGCCCCAGTGCCCGTGTGCCAGGAGCTGTCCAGGCTCCCCCCAGTGAGTCTCTGCACTGCGGTCTTCCAGCTGTGAGAAGCGCTGTTGGGAAGCGGTAAGAACTTTGGGGCTGAAGCCCGAGGAGAGAGACGAGTGGAGGTCTCCAGAAGGCCCATTAGCTGGGGTCTGCAGGTCAGGCGAGGCCATATTCACACCCAGGCCACCAGCATACCCCCAAAAAACAGCTTGACCAGAAGCATCTTCCGGCTTCCAGGAAAAAAAACTGGCATCTCTCTGGGCCACCAGAAGACCCTGCTGGCAAAGGCTGTCGGGGGCACAGAGTCCACCTTGACTGGATCCTGGAACTGGGGCACCGACTCCTCCCTGAATAGGTTCTGGAACTGGGGGTTGTGCCTCTTCCTTCTGGGTGTTCTTCAGAAGAACTCGAGCTCTCCTGTTCTGAAACCAGACCTAGGTGGGTGGGGGTGGGGGGAGATGGAGAAAGGAAGAGAGAGACAAAGGGAGAGAGAAAACAGACATTTTCCAATTAAGCCCAGTCCCATAATCATCGCCACCAAGTAGCATGTGACCTAAGGTTAAACAAGTGTCAAATCTACTAGAGTTTAGAATAAAAGTAAAATTCTTGTCTAAGCTGATTCAAACCATTCAACGTGTGGTCCAGCCTTACCTTCTGGGCAAATCTCCCCTAAGCATCCACGTGCGCATGTGCGCAGACCCACACAGGTACACGCCAGGGCACTGTGTGGAAGCTACCAGAGTGAAACCCTGGTCCTCTCCCATTCACCTTTCCAATCCTTGCTTGCACTTTCACTCCTGCCCCTTCTCTTCTCTGCCAACTGCAATTCACCCTGTCTTATCCAGATTATCTTTCAAATAAGCCTCCTCCCATGGGGGTGGGGGAAATGGGGAGATGCTGGTCAAAGGGTGCAAACTCTCAGTCATAAGATTCACACGTTCTGGGGATCTAATGTACAACATGGTGATTATAGCTAATAATACGGTAACATATATTGGAAAGTTGCTAAGAGAATAGACCTTAAATGTTCCTGCCACAAAAAAGAAATGTTAACTATGTGATGGGATGGAGGTGTTAGGTAAGCTACAGTGGTAATCATGTGGCAATGCATAAGACAGAACCCCTCTGAGTAAAACCCCTTTTCACTCTAAGCCCCAGTTCAGTGTCAGTTCCTCTGTGGGTCCTTTCCCAACCTCACCTCGCACAGATGAGTCCTGAGAGCAGGACACCTGTTAGTCCCGCCTCCTCTCCTTTGCCCAAACACAGGAAGTCCTCCTCTCTCCCCATTTCCAGGCAGGCCTCCTCTAGTTTTGAGATGTGGTTCCACTTCCCCCAGGGCTACTCTTTCTCCTGGTGGGCTCCCCTTCACCCCTCAGCCTGGTCCAGCTCAGCCAGGCCTCCCCTTTGCCCTCGGGAACACAGCAGTGGCCTCTTTACAGGCCCAGCCACCAGGCAAGCCCTGAAGATGGAACAGAGCAATAGGGGAACTACACAAACAACTCCCTCGCATTTTCTTTTCCCTTGGGAAAAACAACTCCTCCACGAAAATTGCAAGACAAAGGCCCAATCCTACAGGGGGGCATTCCCAGAACTCCAACCTTGCACCCTCCTGTACACACCCAGGCCCCAGGGCAGGCACAGGGTGCAGGCTTGTACCTAAACTAATCCAGCTTTCTTCCTCCAGGGCCTTTTCAAATGCTAATCTGATTTTCAACCAGCAAACTTTGCCAGCCCCTCTGGACCTAACAGGGTGTCTCCCAGGTGCCCTCTGTGGGACACCCTATAGCTGAGCTATTTGAACTTCAGGGTTTCCCATCTGGCTCCAGGAGCTACTTGAACTGTAACCGGAACCCCAGAACCTTTTACTGAGCTACTGAGGCCAGTGCTTTCGCCCCGTAAGTGGTCATGAAGTTGCACCTAGCTCACAGGATTGTTTGAGGCTTCAAGGAAATAATGACTGGCAAGCCTTCTGGTTGCGATCAAGTCCTTGTGGGCTGCCTGCCCCTCCCTCTGAGCGAGGTTCCCCAGGCCAGCTGATAAGAGGCCACTGCAAGGCTTTCAGTTCTCTCTAAATCAAGTCACTGGCTTAGGGCCATCACAAGCTTTTCTGTACTCCAGTTCACTTTGGAACACCTGGGGTTGCGGGGGGAGGTGCTCCATAGGAAAGATATGGAAATTAATTTGGAAAAATTCAGTTCAGGTTACCACTTCTAAAAATAGGGAGCTACATAGCCCTCACCATTCAGGTTTATCTATCTCTCATCCCAGTACTGGGTGTTTTCGGTAACCCTTCTTCCCTCTGGACTGTGGTTTGTTTATCTCTGGAGTTAACATAGTTTGTTTTTGAAATATAAAACTCTTAAAAGAGCACCTGGCACATAGCAAACCTCAAGGGATGTTCATTCCCACTCCAGCGGCCTCAGACTCCTTCCACCATCATCAAGCACCTCGAAAAGTGCTGGGTAGGAAATGGTGGCGTGAGGGACCCCGGGAGCTGAGGCATGCTGTGGAGTGACTCAGACTCTCCAGCACAGGAGAACCACCTGGGGAGATTTCAGAACTCCCTGGGCCCAGGCTGAGCCCCAACCATCAGTGTCGGGTGCAGGGCTGGGGCTCATCGGCATGCTGGAATCACTGGACAGTTTAAAAACTTCTGCATGCCGAGGGTCACACCCCCAGAGATTCTGGATCAAACTTTGCGATGGGACCCTGTTAGTCTAGGATTGAAAAGCACTGGTCGAGGACAGAGATTTCAATCCTGGCTACACATCAGAATCACCTGGGAGGCTTTCCAAACAACCTGTATGTATTCCAGCTCCACTCTGAGAGACCTGAATTTCATTTAGGGGAGCAGTTCTCAAACTTGACCTCACACTTCAATCACCTAGGGAGCAGAGGAGGGGGTGTAAGATTCCCAGGCTGCACCCAGACTCATCCCGGCAGACTTCCTGGAGGTGGAACCAGGACCCAGTCCGCTCACCCCTTCCAAGAGAGATTACAGCATGCCCCCAAGGCTGAGACCCAGAGGTCCAAATGATCCAAGACCCCTGGGACCTCTGGCCTCCTTTGGGGGATCCCTGTGAGATCAAAACCATTTTCTTTACAACACCCAGATGTGACCTGCCTCTGCCCTTTTGCCTACTTCCTATTCTCTCAGTGATTCCCAGAGGCCAGGAGACCTGCTGCAGCAAAGGGAATGCAAAGCAGAACTGAGAAGCCAACTTCCGGTTCTTGTACTGCCATTCCTCTCACTAAATCAATTTTCTGGCTTTGGGACTATGGTTGCTTTTCTTGAAAAATACTTAAGTTACCATGTAATGGGTTTATTATGGTTATTTTTAATGAATTAACTTTTTGAAATTTCTCAGTTTCAATTTCCAACATGTTAAATATTTGATAGATATAACCCACAGAAGCCAGTTTAGACTCTACCCCTTGCCAGAGTAGTAACGTAAATTACTAAACCTCTCTGACCTTTATTTTCCTAATCCAGTAAATAGGGATAATGCCTACCTCACAGGGATATTAAGAGGATTGACTTCAAAGTGGTTTTTTAAGCCAGTGTTAAAAACCGGCTGTTAATACACGTACTGGTTCCTCACCCAGACCCACCCTCCTGTCAAGGAGCACAGATTTATATTTTTACCTGGATTCTCGGCTCAGGAATCTGGGTTCGCTTGGCCAGATCTATTCTGACATTAATATCAGGGTAAGCGTCACTTTCAAAAGCCTCAATAAGAATCTTGTATTGGTTTCTGTCGAACTTGGTTCTCTTGCGCCTGCGGCCATCTTGGGGCCCTGGAACAGATCCAGAATAAGAAAAGAGACTTTAATCTCAGGCCTCACATTCAGGTTCACTCTTGACCCGACTTCCATGTGAGACCTGAGACTTGCTCCCTTAGTCCAGGTCAGTGTAGAACCTGCAACCTCCCGGTGAGAAGGAATTTATTTCCAGGCATGAAGCTTAGGCTCCCGTTGCAGAGCTCTCTCAGGGCCGCTCCTGGGATTCTGCTCCCGGTGCCGGCACCCTCTGAGGAATCCCGTGAAATATGGACACAGAACCTGCTCCCAACTCTCCCTCAGCTCCCAACTCAGGGGTTCCAGCCACACATCTTACGGATACCGCAAAAGTCAGTGCACCCCAAATAGTTCTGCGGGCATCTGCCATATAAACTACAATGACAACTCAATGCATAGGTCCAGATACTGACCTGGGCATGCCCAGATGTGTCAAGACTCCTACTAACATGTACCTACCATCTATGCGAGGACCCCAAATACACAGATATCAGGAGATGTCAAAAACTAAAACGAGGAAATTTCATCTGAGAAAAAACCTAACATCGGGGAGTTTCTATACATTAACATTTGTATTTCCCCTCGTGACCTGGGGAAGCTCCCCAGTCCTTAATTTTAGCTTTGGGCTCCCAAGTCCATCAGAGCTGGGCTCACCACTGACTCAGTTCTAAACAGAGTTCACTCCATGATGAAAAATGGGCAAAATACCAGGCCCCAGTGAAGCTAGGCTCCCTTCCCCTCCCAGCCCTCCTCAGCGCTATACAGTGCCGCCCCACCCTGCAGAGGGAACTTTCCACACTTTCGAATTAAGAAAGCACTGTATCGCCACGGATGCCTACTACCATCCTGAGCTCCTTCTCCAAGGCGGCTTTTGCAGGGCCTCGTGTGGTTAGCCTTCCCCCTTTCCAAGTCTCAGCACCAAATGTCACAGTGAGCAGAAGACTTCGAACCACTCCAGGTGAGCCCTGCCGGGATCCCGTTGCCTTTCCTGCCGTTGGTGCAGGCCCTCCTCCCAAGGACTCACCCTTCGAAGACATGACGAGGATGCGCCTGCAGACGAGCAAGGAACTTCAGCGGGAACCGCCTCCCTCTCTCTAGGAGTCCTGTAGATGCACTGGAGGGGCCCACCCAGTTAAGCCCCTTTTTAACACTTTGCAAGGCCCCCTCCCTTAATGCTATCTTCTCTGAAAGGAGTTCAGGGAGTGGCGCCATGGGCTCTTCCTTCCGGCTTCCCTTCAGAGCACAGGTTTTGGGAGCGCGGAGCTCCCGGGCCTTGGGGAGCTACTGAGACGTTGAGCACTGAGTCAGGGCTTAAGAAACAGACTTCAGGGACTTCCCTGGCGGTCCAGTGGTTGGGGTTCCGTGCTCCCACTGCAGAGGGCACGGGTTCTATCCCTGGTCGGGGAACTACAATCCCACATGCCCCGAGGCACGGCCGAAAAAAAAAAAAAAAAAGAAACATGATTTAAGATTGCCCTGCACAGCCGCAAAATAGCGTAGGCCGGACCACACATGTCATCAAGGAGATTTGATGCCGTAGAGGGATACAACAGCAAATGAATTCTTCACGGAGTGAAAAGGCAACAACCCCTTTGCACCCCACATGTGCCCCTCCTGCCCATCTGCAGTGCAGCAAGCATCCCCCAATAGCAAACGTTGGGCTGAGTCACACTTGCCTACTCAGTTACTAAGAAACCTGCCACTGCTGTTTCCTCATCCATACCCTCCGATCGACTTTTTGATCATGAACTGAGCTATTATAAAAACTGCCGCGGGCTTCCCTGGTGGCGCAGTGGTTGAGAATCTGCCTGCCAATGCAGGGGACACGGGTTCCAGCCCTGGTCTGGGAAGATCCCACATGCCACGGAGCAACTGGGCCCGTGAGCCACAATTACTGAGCCTGCGCGTCTGGAGCCTGTGCTCCGTAACAAGAGAGGCCGCGATGGTGAGAGGCCCGCGCACCGCGATGAAGAGTGGTCCCCACTTGCCGCAACTAGAGAAAGCCCTCGCACAGAAACGAAGACTCAACACAGTCATAAATAAATAAATAAAAGAACGTGAATTTCTTTAAAAAAAAAAAAAAAAAGCTGCCGCTATGCCTACCTAGTACATAGAAAGTGATGAGTCAAGATTTAGACTTAGGTTTATGCTGTATATCAGGGCCCCCTTTTCTTGAATCCCAACAATTGAGCAAGTCTCGAGGGGTTTTAGTAGCATGTAAACCCACAGAAGTAGAAAGGAAATAGGTTGAGAAGTGCCCCCAAGCTGCAGGTATCAGGAGAGGAAGGGGTGGAAAGCTGCAGGGCAGTTGGCTTATCTCACTTTGGTGATTAGCAGGGTGGGGCATTAGTTATGATCACATTTTAACCACCATAAAATGTTTCCTTTCAAGCTCTATAGTTTTGTTTTGTTTTATTTCTGGCTGAATTAATTTGCAATTAGTTGGATTCTTTTGGGATTGCCTCAGAAAAGGAAAGAAATTGTTTCCACCAAAGTCTATCCTGAGCTGAAAGATTTAAATAGCAAGAGCAGCCTTGAAAAGATACAGTTGTTGAGAAGTAGAGTGGGAAGGATCCTTGAAAGTTGCCAAAAGGACAGCCTCAAAATGCCATATAAGGCTTTCCTGATGGTCTCTCAGGGAGAATTCCATCTCAGAAACCTGGCTCCTGCTCCGCAGTCCAGGAAGCTCAGAGACACATGGGCCTCACCCTCCTGCTCTGCCCTGAGGATGGTTCTGCTGGCCTGTCTCCCTCCTGCAGAAAGGAGAAGCAGACTGAAAACCCAGAATGCTTCCAGTCCTGAAAGGTTCTCCATCTGCACCAGTCTGGTGAAAAAGGATCTCCAAAGCTGTGTGTCCATGAAGGACGTACTCTGCTTGAATAGATTCAGCATCAGAGATGCCTTCTGGGGCGGAAGGAACCACCTTACGGGTATGATCGTCCCCACCCCTTCACCAGGGAACAACTACGCCAGGTCCAAGCAGTCGTACTTGCCCAACCCACACAGCCCCGTGAGACCCCACAAGACCCCCCTCGGCCCCACAAGGTCCCACAACCACCCTGCAAAGACCCCAAACGACCCCACAACAACCCAACATGACTCCACACTACACCACACCATCCCACATGACGCCCAACAACCACCACCACCTCTTTCACCCTTGACACCTCTCACTTTATTTCTTGTTCCTAAGTTTGAGAAGACTACTGCACTTGCAGGGGATGGTGGGAGTGAAGCTTTGTGCAGGGAGGAGAGAGATGAATGGGAGGTGCAGAAGTGAGGAGACCCTGCAGAATTTGCAGGGGAACAGAAGGAGCTCTACACATGGGTGGACACGGGTTTTAGGAGAAACTTGCTTTAGAATGGGAGAAACCCAAGCGTTGTTATAGGAAAGCGTGGATCAAAGCAGAGATGAGATGACCAGTGGTGCGATGCCACAAAAGGATGCGTCCAGAGCTGAAGGGATCTGGATCTCTGCTCTGGGCCAAGCCCTGCCCATGTGTTAGTTGGTCCCCAGAACAGCTCTCACCCCCATTTCTTCAAGAGTGGAGGCCAAGCCCGGGCCCCTTGGAAGGTGCAGTCCTGGGATCCAAGCCAGTTTTGGCAGTAAACTGCTGCCCTGTTTCCTCCTCCGAAACAGGCTGTAAGGGTGTTTATGTCCAATACAGTGGCTGTGACCCACATGTTCTATTGGACACCTGAATGTGGCAAGTCCAAACTGAGATGTGTTGTGAACGTAAAACACTGCATTTTGGGCAATCAGCACAAAACACAGGATGTGAAATAGCTCTGTCCATGAGAAAAATACTCAATAGCCAATCTAAGAAAGAAATGGAAAATTTTATTCAACCCAACCTGAGGATTATAACCCAGGAGACAGTCTCTCAGAAAGCTCTGAGAACTGTTCCACCCATTAGAGGTAAAAGCAGTTATATAAGTTTTCAAGACCAAGGGTTAGACATCAGAGAAACATATTGACAGTTTACATAATCCAACAAGGCAAGTAGTGAGTCATCGTGACCTCTTAACAGAATTGAAAAGGGAATGTTATTCCCTAAGGAGTTACCCTGCTGGCACTGGGAGAAAATTGGTGGGTGCTTTTTTTTAAAAAAAAAAATCTTTAATTTTGGCTGCATTGGGTCTTTGTTGCTGTGTGCGGGCTTTCTCTAGTTGCAGTGAGTGGGGGCTACTCTTTTTTGTGGTACGTGGGCTTCTCATTGCAGTGGTTTCTCTCGTTGTGGAGCACGTGCTCTAGGCGTGTGGGCTTCAGTAGTTGTGGCACGTGGGCTCAGTAGTTGTGGCTCATGGGCTCTAGAGTGCAGGCTCAGTAGCTATGGTGCACGGGCTTAGTTGCTCCGTGACACGTGATATCTTCCCGAGCAGGGCTTGAACACGTGTCCCCTGCATTAGCAGGCAGATGCTTAAACACTGTGCCACCAGGGAAGCCCATTTGATGGGTTTTTTACTTAGTTTGTTTTTTTGTTGGTGAGCAGGCATTCCTATGTCTTCTAAGGGGAGCTAGCTTATGTAGAGTTCAGATGCACAATGCGTACAAAGGGGATGGAATAGTGGTCCAAACAGCAGAGAAAATTTTATGTTCAATTTTTCTTGCCCTGCCTTAAAATAATTTTGTTTCATCAGCTCAATGATTTTTCTATCCATTACAGAGGTCAAACAACATTTCTGACATATTGGGCAAAATAAAATGTATTATTAAAATCAATGTCGCCTGTTTCTTCTTACCTTTTTAAGATGATTACTATAAAATTTAAAAATACATATGTAGGGAGAGACCTTCAAGATGGTGGAAGAGTAAGACGTGGAGATCACCTTCCTCCCCACAAATACATCAGAAATACTTCTACATGTGGAACAACTCCTACAGAACACCTATTGAATGCTGGCAGAAGACCTCAGACTTCCCAAAAGGCAAGAAACTCCCCACGTACCTGGGTAGGGCAAAAGAAAAAAGAAAAAACAGACACAAAAGAATAGGGATGGGACCTGCACCACTGGGAGGGAGCTGTGAAGGAGGAAAAGTTTCCACACACTAAGGATCCCCTTCACTGGTGGAGACGGGGGAAGGCGGGGGGGAAGCTTCAGAGCCACAGAGGAGAGCGCAGCAACAGGGTGCTGAGGGCAAAGTGGAGAGATTCCTGCACAGAGGATCGGTGCCAACCAGCACTCACCAGCCCGAGAGGCTTGTCTGCTCACCCTCCAGGGCAGGTGGAGGCTGGGAGCTGAGGCTCGGGCTTCGGAGGTCAGATCCCAGGGAGAGGACTGGGGTTTGTGAGTGAACACAGCCTGAAGGGGGCTAGTGCGCCACAGCTAGCTGGGAGGGAGTCCGGGAAAAGTCTGGAGCTGCCTAAGAGGCAAGATACCATTGTTTCAGGGTGCGTGAGGAGAGGGGATTCAGAGCACTGCCTAAACGAGCTCCAGAGATGGACACGAGCCATGGCTGTTAGCTCGGACCCCAGAGACCGGCGTGAGACATCAAGGCTGCTGCTGCAGCCACCAAGATGCCTGTGTGCAAGCACAGGTCACTATCCACACCTCCTCTCCTGGGAGCCTGTGTAGCCTGCCACTGCCGGGGTCCCACGATCCAGGGACAACTTCCCTGGGAGAACACACGGCGCACCTCAGGCTGTCGCAACATCATGCTGGCCTCTGCGGCCGCAGGCTCAGTCCACATTCTGTACCCCTCCCACCCCCAGCCTGAGTGAGCCAGAGCCCCCTAATCGGCTGCTCCTTTAACCCCATCCTGTCTGAGTGAAGAACAGATGCCCTCAGGCGACATACATGCAGAGGTGGAGCCAAATCCGAAGCTGAACACCAGGACCTGTGTGAACAAAGAAGAGAAAGGGAAACCTCTCCCAGCAGCCTCAGGAGCAGCAGATTAAATATCCACAATCAACTTGATGTACCCTGAATCTCTGGAATACCTGAATAGACAATGAATCAACCCAAAATTGAGGCGGTGGACTTTGGGAGCAACGATATATATATATTTTTCTTGTTCTCTTTTTCTGAGTGTGTATGTGTATGCTTCTTTGTGTGATTTTTCTGTACAGCTTTGCTTTTACCATTTGTCCTAGGGTTCTGTCTGTCCATTTTTGTTTTTTGTTTTTCCTGGTATAGTTTTTAGCGCTTGTTATCATTGGTGGATTTGTTTCTTGCTTTGCTTGCTCTCTTCTTTCTTTCCTTTTTTTCTTTTTTTATACTTTTTAATTTTTTTTATTTTTTATTTTAATATCTTTATTTTATTTTTCTCTTTCTTCCTTTCTTTCTTTTTTCTCCCTTTTATTCAGAGCCGTGTGGCTGACAGGGTCTTGGTACTCTGGCCGGTGTCAGGCTGGTGCCTCTGAGGTGGGAGAGCTGAGGTCAGGACATTAGTCTATGAGAGACCTCCTGCCCCACATAATATCAAATGGCAAAAGCTCTCCCAGAGATCTCCATCTCCATGATAAGACCCAGCTCCACTCAACGACCAGCAAGCTACAGGGCTGGATACCCTATGCCAAACAACTAGCAAGACAGGAACACAACCCCACCCACTAGCAGAGAGGCTGCCTAAAATCATAATAAGGCCACAGACACCCCAAAATACACCACTGGGTGTGGTCCTGCCCACCAGAAAGACAAGATCCAGCCTCATCCACCAGAACACAGACAGCAGTCCGCTCCACTAGGAAGCCTACACAACCCACTGAACCAAGCTTAGCCACTGGGGGCAGACACCAAAAATAACAGGAACTATGAACGTGCAACTTGCAAAAAGGAAACCCCAAACACAGTAAGTTAAGCAAAATGAGAAGACAGAGAAACACACAGCAGATGAAGGAGCAAGGTAACAACCCACCAGACCAAACAAATGAAGAGGAAATAGGCAGTCTACCTGAAAAAGAATTCAGAATAATGATAGTAAATATGATCCAAAATCTTGGAAATAGAATGGAGAAAATACAAGAAACATTTAACAAGGACCTAGAAGAAATAAAGAGCAAACAAACAATGATGAACAACACAATAAATTAAATTAAAAATTCTCTAGAAGGAATCAAGAGCAGAATAACTGACACAGAAGAAGAGACAAGTGACCTGGAAGATAAAATAGTGGAAGTAACTACCACAGGGCAGAATAAACAGAAAAGAATGAAAAGAATTGAGGAGAGTTTCAGAGACCTCTGGGACACAATTAAACGCACCAACATTCGAATTATAGGGGTCCCAGAAGAAGAAGAGAAAAAGAAAGGGACTGAGAAAATATTTGAAGAGATTATAGTTGAAAACTTCCCTTATATGGGAAAGGAAATAGTCAATCAAGTCCAGGAAGTACAGAGAGTCCCATATAGGATAAATCCAAGGATAAACATGCCAAGACACATATTAATCAAACTATCAACAATTAAATACAAAGAAAACATATTAAAAGCAGCAAGGGAAAAACAACAAATAACACACAAGGGAATCCCCATAAGGTTAACAGCTGATTTTTCAGCAGAAACTCTGCAAGCCAGAAGGGAGTGGCAGGACATATTTAAAGTGATGAAGGAGAAAAACCTACAACCAAGATTACCCAGCAAGGATCTCATTCAGATTTGATGGAGAAATTAAAACCTTTACAGACAAGCAAAAGCTAAGAGAATTCAGCACCACCAAACTAGCTTTACAACAAATGCTAAAGGAACTTCTCTAGGCAGGAAACACAAGAGAAGGAAAAGACCTATAATAACAAACACAGAACAATTAAGAAAATGGTAATAGGAACATACATATTGATAACTACCTTAAATGTAAATGGATTAAATGCTCCTACCAAAAGACATAGACTGGCTGAATGGATACAAAAACAAGACCCATACATATGCTGTCTACAAGAGACCCACTTCAGACCTAAGGACACATACAGACTGAAAGTGAGGGGATGGAAGAAGGTATTCCATGCAAATAGAAATCAAAAGAAAGCTGGAGTAGCAATTCTCATGTGAGAAAAAATAGCTTTAAAATAAAGACTATTACAAGAAACAAAGCAGGACACTACATAAGGATCAAGAGATCAATCCAAGAAGACAATATAACAATTATAAATATTTATGCACCCAACAAAGGAGCACCTCAATACATAAGGCAAATGCTAAAAGCCATAAAAGGGGAAATAGACAGTAACACAATCATAGTAGGGAACTTTAACACCCCACTTTCACCAATGGGCAGATCATCCAAAATGAAAATAAATAAGGAAACACAAGCTTTAAATGATACATTAAACAACATGGACTTTATTGATATTTATAGGACATTCCATCCAAAAACAACAGAATACAATTTCTTCTCAAGTGCTCATGGAACATTCTCCAGGATAGATTATATCTTGGGTCACAAATCAAGGCTTGGTAAATTTAAGAAAATTGAAATCATTTCAAGCATCTTTTCTGACCACAACGCTATGAGACTAGATATCAATTACAGGGAAAAATCTGTAAAATATACAAACACATGGAGGCTAACAATACACTATTAAATAACCAGGAGATCACTGAAGAAATCAAAGAGGAAATCAAAAAATACCTAGAAACAAATGACAATGAAAACACGATGATCCAAAACCTATGGGATACAGAAAAAGCAGTTCTAAGAGGGAAGTGTATAGCAATAAAATTCTACCTCAAGAAACAAGAAACATCTCAAATAAACAACCTAACCTTACACCTAAATCAAATACAGAAAGAAGAACAAAAAACCCCCAAAGTTAGCAGAAGGAAAGAAATCATAAAAATCAGGTCAGAAATAAATGAAAAAGAAATGAAGGAAACAATAACAAATATCAATAAAACTAAAATCTGGTTCTTTGAGAAGATACACAAAATTGATAAATCCTTAGGCAGACTCATCAAGAAAAAAAGGGAGAACACTCAAATCATTAGAATTAGAAATGAAAAAGGAGAAGTAACAACTGACACTGCAGAAATACAAAGGATCATGAGAGATTACTACAAGCAACTATATGCCAATAAAATGGACACCTGGGAAGAAATGGACAAATTCTTAGAAAAGCACAACCTTCTGAGACTGAACCAGGAAGAAATAGAAAATATAAACAGACCAATCACAAGCACTGAAATTGAGATTGTGATTAAAAATCTTCCAACAAACAAAAGCCCAGGACCAGATCCATTCACAAGCAAATTCTATCAAACATTTAGAGAAGAGCTAACACCTATCCTTCTCAAACTCTTCCAAAATATAGCAGAGGTAGGAACACTCCCAAACTCATTCTATGGGGCCACAATCACCCTGATACCAAAACCAGACAAAGATGTCACAAAGAAAGAAAACTACAGGCCAATATCACTGATGAACATAGATGCAAAAATCGTCAACAAAATACTAGCAAACAGAATCCAACAGCACATTAAAAGGATCGTCCACCATGATCAAGTGGGGTTTACCCCAGGAATCCAAGGATTCTTCAATATATGCAAATCAATCAGTGTGATACACCATATTAACAAACTGTAGGAGAAAAACCATATAATCATCTCAGTAGATGGTAAAAAGCTTTTGACAAAATTCAACACCCATTCATGATAAAACACTCCAGAAAGTAGGCATAAGGGAACTTACCTGAACATAATAAAGGCCATATATGACAAATGCACAGCCAACATCATTCTCAATGGTGAAAAACTGAAAGCACTTCCACTAAGATCAGGAAAAAGACAAGGTTGCCCACTCTCACCTCAATTTTTCAACATAGTTTTGGAGAGTTTTAGCCACAGCAATCAGAGAAGAAAAAGAAATAAAAGGAATCCAAATCAGAAAAGAAGAAATAAATCTGTCACTGTTTGCAGATGACATGTTAAAATACATAGAGAATGCTAAAGATGCTACCTGAAAATGATTAGAGCTAATCAATGAATTTGGTAAAGTAGCAGGGTACAAAATTAATGCACAGAAACCTCTTGCATTCCTACACACTAATGATGAAAAATCTGAAAGAGAAATTAGGGAAACACTCCCATTTACCATTACAACAAAAAGAATAAAATACCTAGGAATAAATCTACCTAAAGAGACAAAAGACCTGTATGTAGAAAACTATAAGACACTGATGAAAGAAATTAAAGATGATACAAAAAGAGGGAGAGATATACCATGTTCTTGTATTGGAAGAATCAATATTGTGAAAATGACTATGCTACCCAAAGCAATCTACAGATTCAATGCAACCCCTATCAAACTACCCATGGTATTTTTCACAGAACTAGAACAAAAAATTTCACAATTTGTATGGAAACACAAAAAACCCCGAATAGCCAAAGCAATCTTGAGAAAGAAAAATGGAGCTGGAGGAATCAGGCTCTAGGACTTCAGACTATACTACAGAGCTACAATAATCAAGACTGTATGATACTGGCGCAAAAACAGAAATATAGGTCAGTGGAACAGGATGGAAAGCCCAGAGATAAACCCACACACATATGGTCACCTTATCTTTGTTAAAGGAAGCAAGAATATACAATGGAGAAAAGACAGTCTCTTCAATAAGTGTTGCTGGGAAAACTGGCCAGCTACATGTAAAAGAATGAAATTGGAACACTTCCTAACACCATACACAAAAATAAACTCAAAATGGATTAAAGACCTAAATGTAAGGCCTGACACTATAAAAGTCTTAGAGGAAAACATAGAACAGTCTACAACGTAAATCACAGCAAGATCCTTTTAGACACACCTCCTAGAGAAATGGAAATAAAAACAAAAATAAACAAATGGGACCTAATGAAACTTAAAAGCTTTTGCACAGCAAAGGAAACCATAAGCAAGATGAGAAGACAACCCTCAAAATGGGAGAAAATATTTTCAAATGAAGCAAGTGACAAAGGATTAATCTCCAAAATTTACAAGCAGCTCATGCAGCTCAATATCTAAAAGCAAACAACCCAATCCAAAAATGGACAGAAGACCTAAGTAGACATTTCTCCAAGGAAGATATACAGATTGCCAACAAACACATGAAAAGATGCTCAACATCACTAATCATTAGAGAAATGCAAATCAAAACTACAATAAGGTTTCACCTCACACCCGTCAGAATGGGCATCATCAAAAAATCTACAAACAACAAATGCTGGAGAGGGTGTGGAGAAAATGGAACCCTCTTGCGCTGTTGGTGGGAATGTGACTTGATACAGCCACTACGGAGAACAGTATGGAGGTTCCTTAAAAAACTAAAAATAGAACTACCATACGACCCAGCAATCCCACTACTGGGCATATACCATGAGAAAACCATAATTAAAAAAGAGTCATGTACCACAATGTTCATTGCAGCTCTATTTACAATAGGCAGGACATGGAAGAAACCTAAGTGTCCATTGACCGATGAATGGATAAAGAAGATGTGGCACATATATACAATGGAATATTACTCAGCCATAAAAAGAAATGGAATTGAGTTATTTGTAGTGACGTGGATGGACCTACAGTCTGTCATACAGAATGAAGTAAGTCAGAAAGAGAAAAAGAAATACCGTATGCTAACACATATATGTGGTATCTAAAAAAAAAAAATGGTTATGAAGAACACAGACGTAGAGAACAGACTTGAGGACACGGGGAGGGGGAAGGGTAAGCTGGGATGAAGTGAGAGCATTGCATGGACTTATATACACTACCAAATGTGAAATAGCTAGTGGGAAGCAGCTGCATAGCACAGGGAGATCAGCTCGGTGATTTGTGACCACCTAGAGGGGTGGGAGGGAGATGCAAGAGGGAGGAGATTTGTTGATATCATTTTTTTATAAAGCAGAAACTAACACACCATTGTAAAGCAATTATACTCCAATAAAGATGTTAAAAAAATAATATTACATATGTGGCTCACATTATATTTCTTAAGAGTCTGTGCCCTTAATTGCTATGCAGTACCTCTCCACCTATGAGGTGCAGATAATGGGCAAGATCCTGAAGATAATTATATGAACTAGACAAATGCTATTCCTTTATGGCTTCAGGAAGAGTCCACAATCCTCATGGGGGAAGGCCAAGGCTCCAGATTCCTTTAGAGAATAATAGGGAAAAAGGCAAAGAAAGTAAGGAAGTTTCATCTTTAGCTCCAAAGATATTTGACAAATTGGTCTATCCCAGATTTTGTTTATTTATTATTCAGTTGAAGTGTATTAGACACTCATAAGTTAATAAGTTTTTCCCACAAGAAATGGCAGTATTTGTAACATAGCTGTGAATATTAGTTGATTGTTTGAAGTCAGTATTTTAAGAATCATGGCAAAATTTTTAAAAAAGCATGACAGAGCAGTAGATGAAGATAGAGGAGAGAGAAGAAAAAAAAAAGATTGTGTGTGAGAGAGAGATGAAGATTGACTGAGAGGGATTCAAAAAGATTCTTTTCATGCATGTCTTCACCAAGGCCTGTGTAAGACCCTCAGGACCATGCTTCCCGCACTTGGCTAAAATGAACTCCATCGTTTTTTTCTCTCTCTTCCCTTCTCCCTCTGCCTCATTCTCTCCCTTTCCTTCCAGGGGGTGGAGTGTGGCATTAGTATCAGATAGATTTTGTTGTGATTCTGGCTTCTCCCTTCCTAGCTCCCTGAAATTGAAATATTTAGAAAAATTCTCTAAACTTCATTTTTCTTATGTGAACAACAGAAATAACTATACTTGTTGCCTCATAGGGTTATCATGTAAAGTGCCTTCAGTAGGCTCTGGCACGTGTTAAGTACTTATTAAACATTAGCTATTTTATTTTCTTCAAAAGTCTGAGGACTGGGCTTCCCTGGTGGCGCAGCGGTTGAGAATCTGCCTGCCAATGCAGGGGACACGGGTTCGAGCCCTGGTCCGGAAAGATCCCACATGCCACGGAGCAACTGGGCCCGTGAGCCACAATTACTGAGCCTGCGCGTCTGGAGCCTGTGCTCCGCAACAAGAGAGGCCGCGATAGTGAGAGGCCCGCGCACCGCGATGAAGAGTGGCCCCCGCTTGCCGCAACTGGAGGAAGCCGTCACACAGAAATGAAGACCCAACACAGCCATAAGTAAATAAATAAATAAATAAAAATAAAAATTAAAAAAAAAAAAAGAGTCTGAGGACCAATGAATTAATGCCCTCACTTTATGCTTGAAACTTCCCTGATCCAGAGACCACAAGGGAGAAAGATCAGCCTGAGCAGACAAGGGATTATGGATGATATCCTGTGGCCCTTCAGGGGGTTCTAGCCATTTCAATTCTTGACTAAGCAAAGGATTCAGGTCGTCCTCCCTTAACTCATTAAAAATAACTACAGGGCGCATAGCTGTGCTAGGGCTGCTTAAGGGAAATGACAGCAGTGGATGGAGCTGTTTTGTAGCACAAAGAACTATAAGAAATCTGGGATTTAAAGATTTAGAAGACTTGGGAGTACCGGAGCAGCTGCCGCCAAGTCCAGATCCGATGCAACCAGTCACCTGCCTGATGTGCACTCTATTTAATACAAAAGAAGCCAATAATGGAGGAATAGAGAAATAAAAAAGACATGGAAAATAAACAGCAATTGGTAGATGTAAATCCTACTTCATGAATCATTACAACAAATGCAAATGAATTAAACATTCCAATCAAAAGGGAGAGATTGGCAGAATGGATTTTTTTCAAAAACATGATCCAACTATAAGCTGTCTACAAGAGATTCACTTTAGAAAGTTAAAAGATGGGAAAAGATACAGCATGCAAATAGTAACCAAAAGAGAGCCAAGTGGGGACTTCCCTGGTTGCACAGTGTTAAGACTCAGTGCTCCCAATGCAGGGGCCCTGGGTTTGATCCTCGGTCAGGCAACTGGATCCCAAATGCATGCTGCAAATAAGGAGCCAGTGAGCCACAACTAAGGAGCCCATCTGCCACAACTAAGACCCTGTGCAACCAAATAAATAAATAAATATTTTTTTAAAAAAGGGAGAGAGAGCCAAGTGGTTATACTAGTATGAGTCAAAATAGACTTTAAGACAAAAATTGTTATTGGAGACAAAGGACATTTTATAGAGGTATTTAAGGAAATAAATGGGTCAATTGAATAAGAAGAATAACAATTATATACACATATCCACCTAATAATAGAGTCCTAAAATACATGAAACAAAACCAGACATAATTGAATGAAGAAATACATATTTCAACAATAAAAGTTAAAGACATCATGCCCCGCTTTCAATAACAGATAGAACAACTAGGCAGAAGATAAGCCAGGAAGTAAAAGACTAGAACAACACTAAAACCCAATTCGAACTAACAGACAACTGTAGAAGAGTCCACCAACCAACAGCTGAATGCAACTTTCTTCTCAAGTGCACATGGAATATTCTCTCTCCAGGATAAACCGTATGCTAGGTTATAAAATAGTCTCAATAAATGTAAAAGGATTGAAATTACACAAAATATGTTCTGAACCCATAATGGAATGAAATTAGAAATCAACAGAATATAATTTTTCAAATTTATAAATATGTGGAAATGAAACACACTCCTAAATAACAAATATTTCAAGAAGAAACACAAGGAAACTGAGAAAATGCTCTGATATTGTTGAAAAAAGATATACAACATACCAAAACTTATGGGACGCAGCAAAAGCAGTACTTAGAATGAAATTTATAATTGTAAATGCCTATAATTTTTATAAAGGAAAGATCTAAAATCAATAACTTATACTTCCATCTTAAAACACTGAAGAAAGAGTAGCAAAATAAACCCAAACCAAGCTGAATAAAGAAAATAATAAGGGTTAGAGAGAAAATAAATACAACAGAGAATAAAAAACCAATAGAGGAAATCAACAAAACCAAAAGTTGGTTATTGAAATAATCAGTAAAACTGACAAACATTTAGTACAGCTAGCCTGACCAGGAAAAAGAGAGAAAATTCAAAATACTCTAATCAAGAATGAATGTGATGGTAGTTGTTAAAACTCTTAGAACTCTACACCAAAAGGAGTGAATTTACTGTATATAAGTAACAAAAGAAAAAAGCAGCCTGGACTTTCCTTAAGAAATTGCAAGTACAAATAAGTATAAGTTTCTTTTAATGAGAAGAGTATTATAAATCCACATAAATTAAAACTCCTAAAAAGTGGCCCTTGGACAGTGTGATGGGTCTGGACCCCTCCTGTATACTAAGACACTTCCAATTCTACACTTACTAGGGGTAGAGTTTAAGCAGTACAGAAGCATAAGCTGTGCAGAATATGGCCCACCTAATGGATAGAAAAGACCCTGTAAGTCAGCACGGACCTAAGGGCTATACTGAATTCCCCATTATGGGCAAGTAAATTATACCAAGAGTTTATAACCTACTCATTGGTTGGAATTAATTAATTATTGACTCATTCTTCCTGAAATTTTTTCTGACACAGCTGATTTATTTACAAACTGTGACTTCAGATGTTACTTTGTGCTTGTTAGGAATTTCTTGTCAGGTTCCAGAGAATTAAAAAAAGGGAGAGGAGGGGACTTTCCTGGTGGTGCAGTGGTTAAGAATCCACCTGCCAGTGCAGGGGACATGGGCTTGAGCCCTGGTCTGGGAAGATTCCCACATGCCACAGAGCAACTAAGCCAGTGTGCCACAACTACTGAGCCTGCGCTCTAGAATCTGCAAGCCACAACTACTGAAGCCTGTGCACTTAGAGCCTGTGTTCCGCAACAAGAGAAGCCACCGCAATGAGAAGCCCGCACACCACAAGGAAGATTAGCCCCTGCTCACCGAAACTAGAGAAAGCCCGCAAGCTGCAACAAAAATCCAACGCAGGCAAAAAAAAAAAAAAAAAAAAAAAATCAGTAAAATAAATAAGTAAATAAATTTAAAAAAGGAGAGGAGAGATTTCCATTTCCCCATTTTCTATGACCCTTACTTAGGTTTTCACTAAGTATGGGAATATATCAGTTTGGCACCCAGAAACAAAACCAGATTCATTCAATATTATTCCACAAAGAACAAAATCTATAAACAAATAAAAAATCTTAGCTGTAAAAAAAAAATGAATGAAAAACATCACTACTGACCTAACAGATGTAAAAAAAAAAAAAAGGATTATATTGGAATACTATGAACAATTGCATGGCAAAAGAAGCTAGATAATCCAGATGAAACAGACAAATTTACAGAAAGACATGGACTCCTGAAATTGTTCAAGAAGAAAAGAAACTTTGAATATATACATAGCAAGTAATTAATAACCATAAAACTTCCCACAAAGAAAAGCCCAGGAATAGTTTCACTGGTGCATTCTCTGAAATGTCTAAAGAATTAACACCACTCCTTCACATATTTTGAAACATAGAAGAGAAGGGAACACTTTCCAACATATTTTATGAGTCCAGTATTACCCTGATACCAAAATCAGACAAAGATATCAGAAGAAAACTATAAACTAGTATCCTTTATGGATAAAGTGGATATGGATAATGAAAATGGACTTTAAAAATCTTCAACAAAATACTGGCACAGCAAATCAAGAAAGTATAAAAAAGATTATATCAAAATAATGAGAAGAGAAACCACAGACTAGAAGAAAATATTTGCAAAAGACAGCTGATAAAGCACTGTTATCCAACCTGATTTTAAAATGGGCAGAAGGTCTGAGCAGACGATTCACCAAAGAAGATATACAAGTGACATAGGAAAAGATGCTCTACATCAAATGCCATTAGGAACTGCAAATTAAAACAACAATGAGGATACCACTACACACATATTAGAATGGTGAAAATCCAAAACACTGACAACACCAAATTCTTGTGAGGATGGAGAGTAAGAGGAATGTTCATTCATTGTTGGTGATAATGCAAAATGATACTGCCACTTTGGAAGACAATTTGGTAGTTTCTTACAAAACTAAACATACTCTTACCATTCAGTTCAGCAATTGTGCTCCTTGGTATTTACCCAAAAAAGTGGAAAACTTAATTCCACAAAAACACCTACACGTGGATGTTTATAGCAGCTTTGTACCATAATTACCAAACCTTGGAAGCAACCAAGGTGCCCTTAAGTAGGTGATTGGGTAAATAAACTGTGGTATATCTAGACAATGGAATATTTTTCAGTGCGAGAAAGAAATGAGCTACCAAGCCACGAGAAGGCATAGAAGAACTTTAATTGCATATTACTAAGTGAAAGTAGCCAATTACTGTGTGATTCCAACTACATGATATTCTGGAAAAACCAAGACTATGGAGACAGTAAAAATTTCAGTGGTTGCCAAGGGCTGGGGTGAAGGGAATGAATAGAATGAGCACAGGGGACTTTTAGGCAGTGAAATAATTATATATGATACTATAGTGGTGGGTGCATGCCATTATACATTTGCCAAAATCCGTAAAATATACAACACCAAGAGTGAACCTTAATGTGAACTATAGACTTTAAATGATAATGAAGTGTCAATGTTGGTTCATTAATTGTAGTAAATGTACCACTCTGGTGCAGGATGTTGATGGTGGGGGAAGCTGTGTGTGCAGAGCAACAAGGAGTATAAGGGAACTCTCTGTACTTTCTGCTCAGTTTTGCTGTGAACCTAAATCTTCTCAAAAAATAAAGTATCTGTGTGTCTGTGTATGTGTGTGTGTGTTTAAAAGACTATACACAGCAACCAAGTAGGATTTGTCTCAGGAATGCAAAGTGCTCAACATAAGAAAATCAATAAATGTAATATATCATATTGATAAGGGACAAATCTCACATGCTAATTTCAATAGACACAGAAAAAAGCACTTGACAAATCGAAACCCTTACAGGATAAAAATATTCAACAAAATAAAAATAGGAGAGAACATCCTCAACCTAATAAAGGCGTCTATGGAAACCCCACAATTAACATCATACTTAATGGTGAGAGACTGAAAATTTCCTCCCGAATATCAGGATCAGGACAATAATGTCTGCTCTCTCCACTTACATGCAATATTTTACTGGAGGTTCTAGCCAGGGCAATCCGATAAGAAGAAGAAATAAAAGGTACCCAGATTAGAAAGCAAGAAGTAAAACTATCTCTATTTGTAGATAAAAAATACTAAGGAATCCACAAGAAAAC
The DNA here is from genome assembly GCF_009873245.2 of Balaenoptera musculus. Lineage (NCBI taxonomy): Eukaryota > Metazoa > Chordata > Mammalia > Artiodactyla > Balaenopteridae > Balaenoptera > Balaenoptera musculus. The sequence continues at coordinate 18,050,732 of NC_045790.1, read as the reverse complement.
TATTAAGCTAATAAAGTTCAACAATGTTGTAGGACACAAGATCAATATACAAAAATCAGTTGTATTTCTATAAAGTAGCAATGAACACTCTGAAAATAAAATTAAGAAAACAATTCTATTTACAATAGCATAAATTGAATAAGCTTCTTAGGAATAAATTTAACAAAAGTAGCACAAGACTTATGCACTGAAAACTACCAAAAAAAAAAAAAAAGAAAGAAGATCTAACTAAATAGAATGATATCCTGTCTTCATGGATTAGAAGACTTAATATTCTTAAGATGGCAATACTCCCCAAATTATGTACAGATTCACTACAATCCCTACAAAATTGACTTTTTTCCTCACAAATTAGCAAGCGGATCCTAAAATTCAGATGGAAATGCAAGGGACCCAGAATAGCCAAAACAATCTTGAAAAATAGGAATATAGTTTAAGGATTCACATTTCCCAACTTCAAAACTTACTACAAAGCTATTGTAATCCAGACTAGGTGATACTGGCATAAGGACAGACATATAAATCAGCAGAGTAGAATTGAGACTCCAGAAATAAATCCAATCATTATGGGGAGCTGATTTTTGACAAGGGTTCTAAAACAATGCAAAAAGGGAAGAATAGTCTTTTCACAAACACTGATGGGACAACTGTATATACTCACGTGCAAAATAATGAACTTGGACCTCTACCTCACACTATCTACAAAAGATGGATGAAAGACCTAAGTGTAAGAGCTAAACCTATGGAACTCTTAGAAGAAAATATAAGCATAAATCTTTGTGATCTTGGATTAGTCAATGATTCCTTAGATATGCTACCTAAAGCACAAGCAACCAAAGCAAAAAATAGATAACCTGAACTTAATAAAAAAAAATTGTGCTTCAAAGGACGCTATCAAGAAAGTGAAAAAAAAAAAAACACAAAAAAACAACAACCCCTGAGTGGAAGAAAACATTTGCAAATCATATATTTGATAAGAGTCTAGCATCCAGAATACATAAAATACTCTTACAAGTCTACAATAAAAACACAAATATCCCAAACACAGATTTCTCCAAAACACAAATTTCTCCAGAGAAGATATACAAATGGCCAAAAAGCACAAGAAAAAATGTTCAACATCATTGGTTATTAGGAAAATACAAATAAAAAGCAGAGTGAGATACCACTAGGATGGCTGGAATAAAAAAGATGGTCAATAACACATGTTGGTAAGGATGTGGAGAAATTGGAATCTCATACATTTCTGGTGGGAATGTAAACTGTTGCAGTTGCAGCTACTTTGGACAACAATGTGTCAACTCCTCAAAAAGTTAAACATAGTTAACATATGATCCAGCAATTCCACTCCTACAAATACACCTAAGAAAATTGAAAACATAATTTCACACAAAATCTTGTACATGAGTGTTCATAGCAGCATTCGTCAGAGTCAAAAAGTGGAAACAAATGTCTATCACCTGATGAATGGATAAACAAAATGAAGTATATCCGGATAGCGGAATATTATTCAGCCATAAAGTGGAATGAGTACTGATGCATGCTACAACATGGATGAACCTTGAAAACATGATGCTAAGTGAAAGAAGCCAGACACAAAATGTCACATATGTATGATTTCATTTATGTGAAATGTCCAGACTAGGAAAATTCACAGTAATAGAAAATATATTAGTGGGTGTCAGGGGCTGGGGCGAGAGGGGAATGGGAAGTGACTGCTAATTGGTATGGGATCTTATGGAGGGTGATGAAAATATTCTTGTTTAGATAGTAGTGATGGTTGCAGTCTTGTGGACATATTAAAAATCTTGTGAATATACAAAAAACGACTTAATGTACACATTAAAAGGGGAAATTTTATGGTATGTGAATTATATCTCAATTTAAAACAAAAACATTTGACCATACCTGTGTTGGTCTATTCTTGGACTCTATTCTATTCCATTGATTTATGGGTCTATTTGTCTGCCAGTATCACACTGTCTTGATTACTATAGATATACACAACTCCGTAAATTTGGGTAGGGTGATTCTTCAAACTTTATTGTTCATTTTCAAAACTTTTAAAAATAACTGTTCCAGTTTCTTTGCCTTCCCACAAAATCTGATAATCAGTCTATCGACATCTACACAAAATACTGTAGGCATTTTGTTGATAGTGTCGTTCTTCCATACCCTTGCTACTTTTATCTGGTGGTTCTATTGATGACTGTGAGATGCGTGTCAAAATCCCTGCCTATAATTGACCATGTGTCTGCTTCTCTTTTCAGTCCTATCAGTTCTGTTTTTTGGTGCATACACATTTTGGATTATATTTTCTTAGTGAATCGACCCTTTCATCATTATCATCTCTCTCTTTGACGCTGGTAATTTTCTTTGATCTGAAGTCCATTTTGTCTCACATTAATATAACCACTCCAGCTTTCTGTGATTAATGATATTAATCACAGAAATCACAATAATGATATTACTGTTCTAATGATATATTTTTAGAGGAAACTTTAAAATTTAGAATAGTTTTAGATTTACAGAAAAATTGCAAAGATAATACAGCTTGCATATACCTCACATCTAGTTTCTTCTATTAACATTTTGTATTAGGATGGCACATTTATGACAATTAATAAATGAATATTGAGACATTATTATTGACTAAAGTCCACACTTTATTCAGATTTCCTTAGTTTTTTAAAATTAATTAATTAATTAATTAATTAATTAATTAATTAATTTATTATTTTTGACTGCATTGGGTCCCCGTTGCTGTGCGCAGGCTTCCTCTAGTTGCAGCAAGCGGGGGCTACTCTTCATTGCAGTGCACGGCCTTCTCATTGCGGTGGCTTCTCTTATTGTGGAGCACAGGCCCCAGGCACACGGGCTCAGTAGTTGTGGCACATGGACTCAGCAGTTGTGGCTCACGGGCTCTAGAACACAGGCTCAGTAGCTGTGGCGCACAGGCCCTGCTGCACCGCGGCATGTGGGATCTTCCCGGACCAGGGCTTGAACCCTTATCCCCCGCACTGGCAGGTGGACTCCCAACCACTGCGCCACCAGGGAAGTCCCTAGATTTCCTTAGTTTTTACCTAAAGTGTTTTTTCTGTTTCTGGTATTCCATCTAAGATACCAAGGTACATTTAGTCTCCTTAGGCTCCTCTTGGCTGAACTGTTTCTCAGACTTTCCTTGGTTTTGAAGACCTTGACAGTATTGAGGAGTGTTGGTCACCTATTTTGTAGAGTGTCCCCTATTTGGGATTTGCCTGATGTTTCCTCATGATTAGATGGAAGTTATAGGATTTGGGGAGGAAGACCACAGATGTAAAGTGCCATTCTCTTCACATATCAATGGCACATACTATCAACATGACTTATCCCTAGTGTTGTTGACCTTAGTCTCCTGGCTGAGGTGGACTCCTGTCAAATTTCTTCACTGTATAGTCTGTTTATTCCCTTTCCATATTGTCCTCTTTGACAGTATGACACAATGTACAGCCCACAGTTAAAAAGTGGGGAGTTACACTGCACCTCCTGAGAGCAGAGTATCTATATAAGTTATTTGGAATGCTTCTGACAGGATACTTTCTATTATCCTTCCTTCCTTCCTTCCTTCCTTCCTTCCTTCCTTCCTTCCTTCCTTCCTTCCTTCCTTCCTTCCTTCCTTTCTTTCTTGCTCATTTATTTATTAATAAGGATTCATGGATATTAATTTTATACTTTGGGTTATAACCCAATACTAAATTATTTATTTTATTGGTCAAATTGCTTCAGCTTTAGCCATTGGAAGCTCTTTTAGTTGGCTCATGTAGACCCTATTCATTTATTTATTTATTTAGAAGTTTCTTTTTATTTTTTTGAAAGTCTGTCTTTAATATTTTATTTATTTATTTTTCTTTTTAAAAAAAAGTCTTTATTGGAGTATAATTGCTTTACTCCAATAATGGTACATTAGTTTCTGCTTGATAACAAAGTGAATCAGCTATACATATACATATATCCCATATCTCCTCCCTCTTGCATCTCCCTCCAACCCTCACCATCCAACCCCTCTAGGTGGTCACAAAGCACTGAGCTGATCTCCCTGTGCTATGTGGCTGCTTCCCACTAGCTACCTATTTTACATTTGGTAGTGTATATATGTCCATGCCACTCTCTCACTTCATCCCAGCTTACCCTTCCCCCTCCCCATGTCCTCAGGTCCATCCTATACATCTGCGTCTTTATTCCTGTCTTGCCCCTAGGTTTTTCAGAACCTTTTTTTTTTTTTAGATTCTATATATATGTGTTAGCATATGGTATTTGTTTTTCTCTTTCTGACTTACTTCACTCCGTATGACAGACTCTAGGTCCATCCATCTCACTACAAATAACTCAGTTTCGTTTCTTTTTATGGCTGAGTAATATTCCATTGTATACATCTGCTACATCTTCTTTATCCATTCATCGGTCGATGGACACTTAGGTTGCTTCCATGTCCTGGTTATTGTAAATAGAGCTGCAATGAACGTTGTGGTACATGACTCTTTTTGAATTATGGTTTCCTAAGGGTATATGCCCAGTAGTGGGATTGCTGGGTCGCATGGTAGTTCTATTTTTAGTTTTTTAAGGAACCTCCATACTGTTCTCCATAGTGGCTGTATCAATTTATATTCCCACCAACAGTGCAAGAGAGTTCCCTTTTCTCTGCACCCTCTCCAGCATTTATGGTTTGTAGATTTTTGATGATGGCCATTCTGACCAGTGTGAGATGATACCTCATTGTAGTTTTGATTTGCATTTCCCCAATGCTTAGTGAAGGTTAAGCATCTTTTCATGTGTTTATTGGCAATCTGTATATCTTCTTTGGAGAAATGTCTATTTAGGTCTTCTGTCCATTTTTTGATTGGGTTGTTTGTTTTTTTGGTATTGAGCTGCATGAGCTGCTTGTAAATTTTGGAGATTAATCATTTGTCACTTGCTTCATTTGCAAATATTTTCTGCCATTCTGAGGGTTGTCTTTTCGTCTTCTTTATGGTCTCCTTTGCTGTGCAAAAGTTTTTAAGTTTCATTAGGTCCCATTTGTTTATTTTGGTTTTTATTTCCATTTCTCTAGGAGGTGGGTCAAAAAGGATCTTGCTGTGATTTATGTCATAGAGTGTTCTGCCTATGTTTTCCTCTAAGAGTTTGATAGTGTCTGGCCTTACATTTAGCTCTTTAATCCATTTTGAGTTTATTTTTGTGTATGGTGTTAGGGAGTGTTCTAATTTCATTCTTTTACATGTAGCTGTCCAGTTTTCGCAGCACCACTTATTCTACATTGTATACTCTTGCCTCCTTTATCAAAAATAAGGTGACCATATGCGTTTGGGTTTATTTCTGGCCTTTGTATCCTGTTCCATTGATCTAAATTTCTGTTTTTGTGCCAGTACCATACTGTATTGATTACTGTAGCTTTGTAGTAAAGTCTGAAGTCCTAGAGCCTGATTCCTCCAGCTCTGATTTTCTTTTCTTTTTTTTGAATTTTTGAATTTTATTTATATTTTTATACAGCAGGTTCTTATTAGTTATCCATTTTATACATATTAGTATATATATATCAATCCCAATCTCCCAATTCATGACACCACCACCACCACCCTTGCTGCTCTGCCCCTTGCTGTCCATACGTTTGTTCTGTACATCTGTGTCTCAATTTCTGCCCTGCAAACTGGTTCATCTGTATCATTTTTCTAGGTTCCACATATATGCGTTTATATACGATATTTGTTTTTCTCTTTCTGACTTACTTCACTCTGTATGACAGTCTCTAGATCCATCCACGTCTCTACATATGACCCAATTTCGTTCCTTTTTATGGCAGAGTAATATTCCATTGTATATATGGACCACATCTTCTTTATCCATTCGTCTGTTGATGGCATTTAGGTTGCTTCCATGACCTGGCTATTGTAAATAGTGCTGCAATGAACATTGGGGTGCATGTGTCTTTTTGAATTATGGTTTTCTCTGGGTATATGCCCAGTAGTGGGATTGATGGGTCATATGGTAATTCTAGTTTTAGTTTTTTAAGGAACCTCCATACTGTCCTCCATAGTGACTGTATCAATTTACATTCCCACCAACAGTACAAGAGGGTTTCCTTTTCTCCACACCCTCTCCAGCATTTTTTGTTTGTAGATTTTCTGGTGATGCCCATTCTAACTGGTGTGAGGTGACACCTCATTGTAGTTTTGATTTGCATTTCTATAATAATTTGTGATGTTGAGCAGTTTTTCATATGCTTCTTGGCCATCTGTATGTCTTCTTTGGAGAAATGTCTATTTAGGTCTTCTGCCCATTTCTTGATTGGGTTGTTTGTTTTTTTAATATTGAGCTGCATGAGCTGTTTATATATTTTGGAGATTAATCCTTTGTCAGTTGATTCATTGGCAAACATTTTCTCCCATTCTGAGGGTTGTCTTTTTGTCTTCTTTATGGTTTCCTTTGCTTTGGAAAAGGTTTTAACTTTCATTAGGCCCCATTTGTTTATTTTTGTTCTTATTTCCATTACTCTAGGAGGTGGATCAAAAATATCTTGCTGTGATTTATGTCAAAGAGTGTTCTTCTTATGTTTTCCTCTGAGAGCTTTATAGTGTCTGGTCTTACATTTAGCTCTCTAATCCATTTTTTTAAAATTATTATTTATTTATTTATTTATTTATTTATTTTTCGCTGTGTTGGGTCTTCGTTTCTGTGCGAGGGCTTTCTCCAGTTGCGGCAAGCGGGGCCACTTTTCATCGCGGTGTGCGGGCCTCTCACTATCGTGGCCTCTCTTGTTGTGGAGCACAGGCTCCAGACGCGCAGGCTCAGTAGTTGTGGCTCACGGGCCTAGTTGCTCCGCGGCATGTGGGATCTTCCCAGACCAGGGCTCGAACCCATGTCCCCTGCATCGGCAGGCAGATTGTCAACCACTGTGCCACCAGGGAAGCCCTCTAATCCATTTTGAGTTTATTTTTGTGTATGGTGTTAGGAAGTGTTCTAATTTCATTCTTTTACATGTAGCTGTCCAGTTTTCCCAGCACCACTTATTGAATAGACTGTCTTTTCTCCATTGTATATCTTTCCTCCTTTGTCATAGATTAGTTGACCATAGGTGCGTGGGTTTACCTCTGGCCTTTCTATCCTGTTCCATTGATCTATATTTATATTTTTGTGCCGGTACCATATTTTCTTGATTAGTGTAGGTTTGTAGTGTAGTCTGAAGTCAGGGATTCTGATTCCTCCACCTCCGTTTTTTTCCCTCAAGACTGCTTTGGCTATTCAGGGTCTTTTGTGTCTCCATACAAATTTTAAGATTTATTGTTTTAGTTCTGTAAAAAATGCCATTGGTATTTTCATATGGATTGTATTGAATGTGTAGACTGCTTTGTGTAGTATAGTCATTTTCACAATATTGATTCTTCCAATCCAAGAACATGGTGTATCTCTCCATCTGTTTGTATCATCTTTAATTTCTTTCATCAGTGTCTTATAGTTTTCTGCATACAGGTCTTTTGTCTCCCTAGGTAGGTTTATTCCTAGGTATTTTATTCTTTTTGTTGCAGTGGTAAATAGGAGTGTTTCCTTAATTTCTCTTTCAGATTTTTCATCCTTATTGTATAGGAATGCAAGAGAGTTCTGTGCATTAATTTTGTATCCTGCTACTTTACCAAATTCATTGATTAGCTCTAGTAGTTTTCTGGTGGCATCTTTAGGATTCTCTATGTATAGTATCACGTCATCTTCAAACAGTGACAGTTTTACCTCTTCTTTTACAATTTGCATTCCTTTTACTTCTTTTTCTTCTCTGATTGCCGTAGCTAGGACTTCCAAAACTGTTGAATAACAGTGGTGATAGTGGACATCCTTGTCTCATTCCTGATCTTACAGGAAATGGTTTCAGTTTTTCACCATTGAGAATGATGTTTGCTGTGGGTTTGTCACCTTTATTATGTTGAGGTAGGTTCCCTCTATGCCCACTTTCAGCAGCTTTTTTATCATAAATAGGTGTTGAATTTTTTGAAAAGATTTTTCTGCATCTATTGTAATGATCATATGGATTTTAGTCTTCAGTTTGTTAATATGGTGTATCACATTGATTGCTTTGTGTATATTGAGGAATCCTTGCATCCCTGGGACAAATCCCACGTGATCATAGTGTATGATCCTTTTAATGTGTTGTTGGATTCTGTTTGCTAGAATTTTGTTGAGGATTTTTGCATCTATATTCATCAGTGATTTTGGTCTGTAATTTTCTTTTTTTGTAGTATCTTTGTCTGGTTTTGGTATCAGGGTGATGGTGTCCTCATAGAATGAGTTTGGGAGTGTTCCTTCCTCTGCAATTTTTTGGAAGAGTTTGAGAAGGATGGTTGTTAGCTCTTCTCTAAATGTTTGATAGAATTAACCTGTGAAGCCATCTGGTCCTGGACTTTTGTCTCTTGGAAGATTTTTAATCAGAGTTTCAATTTCATTACTTGTGATTGGTCTGTTAATATTTTCTATTTCTTCCTGGTTCAGTCTCAGAAGGTTATACCTTTCTGAGAATGTGTCCATTTCTTCCAGGTTGTCTATTTTTTTTGGCATAGAATTTCCTGTAGTAGTCTCTTAGGATGCTTTGTATTTTTGTGGTGTCTGCTGTAACCTCTCCTTTTTCATTTCTAATTTTATTGATTTGAGTCCTTTCCCTCTTTTTCTTGATGAGTCTGGCTAATGGCTTATCAATTTTGTTTATCTTCTCAAAGAACCAGCTTTTAGTTTTATTGATCTTTGCTATTGTTTTCTTTGTTTCTATTTCATTTATTTCTGCTCTGATCTTTATGATATCTTTCCTTCTGCTAACCTTGGGTTTTGTTTGTTCTTCTTTCTATAGTTCTTTTAGGTGTAAGGTTGGATTGTTTATTTGAGATTTTTCTTCTTTCTTGAGGTAGGCTTCTATTGCTATACACTTCCCTCTTAGAACTGCTTTTGCTGCATCCCATAGGTTTTGGATCGTCGTGTTTTCATTGTCATTTGTCTCTAGGTAATTTTTCATTTCCTCCTTGATTTCTTCAGTGATCTCTTGGTTATTTAGTAACGTACTATTTATCCTCCATGTGTTTGTGTTTTTTACATTTTTTCCCATGTATTTGATTTCCAGTCTTATAGCATTTGGGTCAGAAAAGATGCTTGATATGATTTCAATTTTCTTAAATTTACTGAAGTTTGATTTGTGACCCAAGATGTGATCTATCCTGGAGAACGTTCTGTGCGCACTTCAGAAGAAAGTGTTATTTGCTGTTTTTGTATGGAATGTCCCGTAAATATCAATTATACCTATCTGGTCTATTGTGTTTCCTTATTAATTTTCTGTTTGTATGATCTGTCCATTAGTGTAAGTGAGGTGTTAAAGTCCCCCACTATTATTGTGTTACTGTTGATTTCCTCTTTTAGAGCTGTTAGCAGTTGCCTTATGTATTGAGGTCCTCCTATTTTGGGTGCATATATATTAATAATTGTTATATCTTGTTCTTGGACTGATCCCTTGATCATTATGTAGTGTCCTTCCTTGTCTCTTGTAACGTTCTTTATTTTAAAGTCTATTTTATCTGATATGAGTATTGCTACTCCAGCTTTCTTTTGATTTCCATTTGTATGGAATATCTTTTTCCATCCCCTCACTTTCAGTCTGTATGCATCCCTAGGTCTGAAGTGGGTCTTTTGCAGACAGCAGATATATGGATCTTGTTTTTGTATCCATTCAGCAAACCTGTGTCTTTTGGGTGGAGCATTTAATCCATTCACATTTAAGGTAATTATCAATATGTATGTTCCTATTACCATTTTCTTAGTTGTTTTGGGTTTGTTTTTGCAGGTCCTATAATTCTCTTTTGTTTCCCACTTAGAGAGTTCTTTTAACATTTCTTGTAGAGCTGGTTTGGTGGTGCTGAATTCTCTTAGCTTTTGCTTGTCTGTAAAGCTTTTGATTTCTCCATCGAATCTGAATGAGATCCTTGCTGGGTAGAGTAATCCTGGTTGTAGTTTCTTCCCTTTCATCACTTTAAGTATGTCATGCCACTCCCTTCTGACTTGTAGAGTTTCTGCTGAGAAATCAGCTGTTAACCTTATGGGAGTACCCTTGTATGTTATTTGTCATTTTTCCCTTGCTGCTTTCAATAATTTTTCCTTGTCTTTAATTTTTGCCACTTTGACTACTATGTGTCTCGGCATATTTCTCCTTGGGTTTATCCTGTATGGGACTCTCTGTGCTTCCTGAACTTGGATGACTATTTCCTTTCCCAAGTTAGGGAAGTTTTCAACTATAATCTCTTCAAATATTTTCTCTGGTGCTTTCTCTCTCTCTTCTTTTTCAGGGACCACTATAATGCGAATGTTGTTGCATTTAATGTTGTCCCAGAGGTCTCTTAGGCTGTCTTCATGTCTTTTCATTCTTTATTCTTTATTCTGTTCCACAGCAGTGAAATCCACCATTCTGTCTTCCAGGTCACTCACCGTTTTTCTACCTCAGTTTTTCTGCTATTGATTCCTTCTAGTGTATTTTTCATTTTAGTTATTGCATTGTTCATCTCTGTTTGTTTGTCCTTTAATTCTCCTAGGTCTTTGTTAAACATTTCTTGCATCTTCTCGATCTTTGCCTCCATTCTTTTTCCGAGGTCCTTGATTATCTTCACTGTCATTATTCTGAATTCCTTTTCTGGAAGGTTGCCTATTTCCACTTCATTTAATTGTTTTTCTGGGGTTTTATCTTATTCCTTCATCTGATATATAGCCCTCTGACTTTTCATGTTGTCTATCTTTCTGTGAATGTGGTTTTTGTTCCACAGGCTGCAGGACTGTAGTTCTTCTTCCTTCTGCTGTCTGCCCTCTGGTGGACGAGGTTATCTATGAGGTTTTTGCAAGTTTCCTGATGGGAGGGACTGGTACAGCTCCATTTTTCTGTCTCAAGATTGCTTTGGCTATTCGGGATCTTTTGTGTTTCCATACAAATTGTGAATTTTTTTGTTCTAGTTCTGTGAAAAATGCCATTGGTAGTTTGATATGGATTGCATTGACTCTGTAGATTGTTTTGTGTAGTATAGTCATTTTCACTATGTTAACTCTTCCAATCCAAGGACATGGTATATCTCTCCCTCTTTTTGTATCATCTTTAATTTCTTTCATCAGTGTCTTATAGTTTTCTGTATACAGGTCTTTTGTCTCCTTAGGTAGGTTCATTCCTAGGTTTTTTTTTTTTAAATTTTTAATTAATTAATTTATTTATTTATGGCTGCATGGGTCTTCGTTTCTGTGCAAGGGCTTTCTGTAGTTGCGGCAAGTGGGGGCCACTCTTCATCGCGGTGCGCGGGCCTCTCACTATCGCGGCCTCTCTTGTTGTGAAGCACAGGCTCCAGACGCGCAGGCTCAGTAATTGTGGCTCACGGGCCCAGTCGCTCCGCGGCATGTGGGATTCTCCCAGACCAGGGCTCGAACCCGTGTCCCCTGCATTGGCAGGCAGACTCCCAACCACTGCGCCACCAGGGAAGCCCCATTCTTAGGTATTTTATTCTTTTTGTTGCAATGGTAAATGGGAGTGTTTCCTTAATTTCACTTTCAGAGTTTACATTATTAGTGTATAGGAATGCAAGAGATTTCTGTGCAATAATTTTGTATCCTGATTTTTTTAGCAGTTTCTTGCTTTCTGTTTTAAATATTGTTTGTTTTAAATGTTATCTGCATACACTGAGAACTACTTCAAACAACGCTATATATTTTTTTGTTTTTCAATATCAAACAATTTTTAAAACCTCAGTGGAGAATAATCTAGTATCCTCACCAATATTAACCCTTTCTATTCTTCCTTTTCACTCTTGACATTCCCTGTTTCCTTCTGCTATCATTCCCCTTCTGTCTCAATAACTTTCTTTAGCAATTTTCAAGTTAAGTCTGCTGGCAGCAAATTCAGTCAGTTTTCCTTCATCTGAAAGTGTCTTCATTTCACTTTCATTTCTGAAGGATATTCTTACTGGATATAGAATTCTGTTCACAGTTCCTTTCTCTTAGCACTTGAAAAATGTTGTGCTATTTCCTTCTGGCCTCCATGGCTTCTAATGAGAAATCACAGGAATTAGAGACAATGTGCCCAGGAGGCAATGTGTCATCTCTCTATGGATGTGTTCAGTAAGTTTTTTTTTTTTTTTTTTTTTTTGCTTTTTTTTCCTTTAGTTTTCAGTAATTTGATTATGTTGTTTCTGGGCATTATGATGTTTTGGGGCTTATTCTTACTCAGCTTCTTGAATCTGTAGGTTATGCCTTTCCCCAAATTTGTGAAGCTTTCAGTCATTATTTATTCAAATATTATTTTTCAGCCTTGCCCTCTTCCTCCTCTCCTAGATGTTAGATCTACTGCTATTTTCCTACCAGCCCTTCATATTCTGTTTATTAAAATTTTTTTTTATTTAAATAGTTTTAATTGTGGAAAAGAACACATATAAAATTTACCATTTGAACTATTTCTAAGTGTACACTTCAATAGTGTTAAGTATATGTACAGTATTGTGCAACCAATATCCAGAAGTTTTCATCTTGTAAAACTGAAACTCTATACTCATTAAAAAACAGCACCTCATTTCGTCCTCCCTCCAGGCCCCAGCAACCATCAATCTAATTTCTGTTGATATGAATTTGACGTCTCTACATATTTCATATAAATGGAATCATACAGTATTTTTCTTTTTGTGACCTGCTTATTTCACTTAGCATAATGTCCTCAAGATTCATTCACATTGTAGAAAGTGTCAGAATTTTCTTCCTTTTTCAGAATGAATAGTATTCCATTGCATGTATATACTGCATTTTGTTTATTCATTTCTCTGTCTATGGACACTTGGGTTGCTTCCTCCTCTTGCCTATTGTGAACAGTGCTACTAGGAAAATGGGTGTGCAAATATCTCTTCAAGATCCTGCTGTTAATTCTTTTGATATATACCCAGAAGTGGAATTACTGGATCACAGAGTAATTCTATTTTTAATTTGTGAGTAACTGCTATATTGTTTTCCGTAGCAGATGCACCATTTTACATTATTTTGTGTCAAGTTTCTTTGCTGAACATTGTGTTTGGGATTCATCCATGTTGTTGCCAGTAGTTATGGTTTGTTTATTCTCATTGCTGTGTAGCACTCCATTAAGTAAAAATCCCACAATTTATTTATTTATTTTACTATAGACTTTGGGGTTGTTTCCAGGTTTGGGCTATTAAAAAGAGTGTTGCTATGAATATTCTTGTGTGTTTCTGGTGAATATATATGTGTATATATATATATTTACACATTTCTGCCAAGTTAAATTCCTAGGAGTGGAATGATTCTGGTGATTATAGTAATATTGTATTACAGTTTTGATTTGAAATTTCCTGATGACTAGTGGAGTTAGCACAGACCTTTTCAAATGCTTATGGGCCATTTGGGTATCACCTTTTGTGAAGTGTCTATCACAGGTTTTGCCAATTTTTCTGAAGGTTTGCTTCTTCTTTATGATTTTGTAAGAGTTCTTTATAAGTTCTGGATATGAGTGTTTTGTCAGATACATGTGTTACGATACCATGTCCCTTTTTGTGGCTTTGCTTTTCACTCTCTAAATGGTTTCTTTTGATGAACAGATGTTCTTACTAATGACGAAGTCCGACTTCTAATTTTTATTTCCCTTTTAGTATTTTCTGTAACCTTATTTAGAAAAGGCTTACCTAACCCAAAGTCATTAAGATATCATGTTTTCTTCTAAGAGCTTCATTGTTTAACTTTTATATTTAGGTATGCAGTCCATCTGGAATCAGTTTTCGTTTATGATTTCAGATTTGGGTCAATAGACATTTCTTCCTCATATGACTTTTCAAATGACCCGTACTATTTTTTGAAGACCATCTTTTCCAATTCCACCACTGTGTCTACCCTCACCATTTATAATAGCTGTAAAGCATGTCATTCTAAGTTACTCTCATAACTTATTCAGCCACTCTTCCATGGGATATTTGGGTTATTGTCTGCCCTCTGCCATCATCAAACAGGCTGAACATCTTTGTATGGACATCAAGGCCTTCTTCTGAAGTTGTTAGAACAGAGTAGAATTTCTGAGCCCGAAAATTCTTACTTTTTTTAAGAATTAATAAATTATACAGTTCACATCTCAAAGAATACGAAGAGCCCCAGTGAAACATCTGCCTCCTACCCTGTCCACAACCCTCCCAGTCCCTTCACCAGGTAAGCACAGTCATGAAATCTTGAGTATTTTCCAGATATCCTGTAATGCACAAAAATTCATTCTTTATATTCTTTTCTTCTTTTCTTTTTACACGGCTAGTGGTACTGTATATGCTCTGTTCTTCATCTTGCCTTTCTAACAATACATCTTAGAAATCTTCCTATTATTGTAATAAAAAAGCATCCTTGTTCATTTTTAAGGTAGTGAGCATAATTTTTCATTTGATGGGTGTATCAGAATTTAGATAGTCTCCTATTGATTGGCATCTATGGTGTTTCTAATCTTTTGCTATTCAAACTATGCTTCAATGAATAACTTTGAACATGTCATTTCGCTGTGTGCAATATATCTGTTGGAGGTACTTCTAGAAGAGACCTTGCTGGGTCCAAGGGGATATGCAGATGTAATTTGATTAGCAGTGCCAATGCTTCAGCAATATATGAAAGCTCCTGTTTTCCCACAGCATGGCCAATGTGAGGCAGGAGATAGAGGGGCTCCAGGCTAGACATTTACAGCTGGCCTCCTGTTTGCCCTTCCTGGGGTGAGAAGAAGTTGTGCTCCAGGCCGGACATTCATAACCAGCCCCCTGTTTACATTTCCTGAAGCAAGAGATAAATGGGCTCCAGGACTACATATTTATGACTGGACTCCTGTCTATATTTTGAGATGTGCACCTCAGTATAAAAACCAGCAACAGAAATAGGGTAAATAACTGGACACTGGACATTTTTATGGCAGGGACAGAGTGGGACTAAACCCTGTGAAAAGATCAAGGGGTCATACATTTCCCACCCTTGGGGCACATGTGCAGAAAGGCTCATTGGGAGTCAAAAGGGAGGGGGCACCACCCCATAATATGTGATGCTAAGGTCATCCCATAGGCCTCTGGGCTGTAATCCATCTTGGAAAAAAGTTGCACATGCACGTTGGGGAGTGTCCTAGGGCAGGTCAGGTGTGGAAAAGGAAACCAGATAATTGGCCAAAGGTACACAAAGACCCAGAAGAACTGCCCTATATAAATGACTTAACCTCCTCTTTACTGTGCTCCTCCTCATTAGGGAGGACACCCACACCCTTTGTCTCCAGGTGTGCATCTCTGCCTTGCTTCTATCTTAACTAAACAAACTGTTTCTCTGTGTGCTCTCCCACTTGTTGTTGTTGTGCTGTGTCTCTATTAATAAACTTTGTACCTGTTTTTACAGTTTTGCCTCCATGAGAAATGCATTTTTCACAGGGGGCAAGAGCCAAGGGGTGGTGGTTAGGATTCCTGGTTTTCATCCAGGCTACCCAGGTTCAATTCCTGGCACGGAATTAAGATCTTGCTTCACGCCACCACTCACTGCTGCCTCTCCAAGATGAAATGGACTGTTAGATCTGAGATCTTTAGCTATCCCAAAGATGGAAAATTGTAGATTATTTTACATTTATCTCATTGTGTATGAGATTGAGCACCTTTTCAGAAGTTTAAAAAGCTAATTGTGTTTCTTATCAACATCCCTTCATGGCATGAACTTCTTAAAAATCACTCAGGCTGCAAATTCCTCCAAATGTTTCCTCATGAGAAGCCCTTAGACATGGACTTTCCGGGTCAGACTTTTTACTCTTTAAACGTTGTCTTTACATGTTGCCAACTGACGCTCCCTCCACAATGCAGACCCGAACCCGTCTCGTTTCAATCATCATTGGCTTTGGGGCTCATAGGTGGAAATGGCACCTGTAGGTTCTCACAGGTGGAAGCTTTCACCTCTAGGTATGGGGGCGAGGGTACCCTGGCCTGCCAGAGTAGCCGGCCCCGCCCCGTCACCTTTCGGCCACGCCCCCGGCGCCGCGGTCCCGCCCCCGGCTGTGCGGCCCCGCCCCGTGCCCCGCTCGCCCCGCTGAGTGCCCCGCCCGCCTCGCTGAGTGCCCCGCCTCCACCCCGGAGAGCGGCTCCACCCTCCCGCCTATGTAGCCCGCTCCCAAGGCTGTTCCGCCTTGCTCGCTGGCTGCATGCCCCCGCCCCTCTGCGTAACCTGGCGTCACTCGTCACGTGACGCCTGGCAGTGCCGCGAGGGGTCGGCGGTGGCTCTCGCTCCCGCTGGCACGGTCTGCGCACGGGTGATTCCCGCCGAATGAAGCGCACTGAGGCGTGATGGCGAGGGCCTAGGGGAAGGCACAGACAGGCCTGGACGCCGCCTGTAGCTGCCTTCGGCCTCCCGGCCTCTGCGCTCCTTCCTGCGCCGTTGCTAGGCAGCCGCATCTGGGCGCGGGAGGCAGGGCGGGCTAATGCGGAAAGGTACGGGTGCCGGGGAGGGGCTGTGATTGCAGAGGGTCCGGGTGTCTGGCAGAGGGCTATGGAGCAGTACTGCATCCTGGGCCGCATTGGGGAGGGCGCGCACGGCATCGTCTTCAAGGCCAAGCACGTGGAGGTGAGCACCCAGCCCTTCCTCCTTCGGTTCCATTGAGATCTACCCGTTGTCCCGACCCACGCTTGGGCTCCTGCCTCCCCGCAGCTTTTCGTGGCGTGCTCCCGCCTCCTTTGCTCTCTTGAGTGGAGGGCGTCCAGCAACCAGCGGTGCTTTCTTCGGGCGAGTGCCCCCTAGGAGCGTGGCGTGGATGTCTCTGAGCTGCTTGCTCAGCGCTGCGCCTGCTGGCCCTGATTTCCCTCCAGCCCGGGGTGGGGGGCGCGTCCCACCCCCACGAGGGCCTCAGGCCTCGGCGTCGCATCCCCTTTTCCAGCCGGGGATGGGCCTGCAGTGTCTGCGTCCTGTCCCAAACAGACTGGAGAGATCGTTGCCCTCAAGAAGGTGGCCCTGCGGCGGCTGGAGGATGGCATCCCCAACCAGGCCCTGCGGGAGATCAAGGCCTTGCAGGAGATCGAGGACAGTCAGTATGTGAGTGGGGCTGGTGTTCTGAGGTGCTGGTTCCCGCCCTCCTCCACTCACTCCCACTCTGAGGTCCTGCAGTCACTCTGTTCACTCATTTGCTTCCTCACCCCTCACTCACTCCCTTTCTTCTCCACTTGTTGTTCACCCTCATTCACTCAGTTACTTCACTCATTCATTCCCTCTCGTTCACTCGCTTATTTCTTCACGTACTCGTTCGCTCATTCACTAACTTATTCCTTTTTTCTCAAAACACTTGGTGATTTCTGATGATAATGATAATTGCCACCTATTGAGCTCCTGTTATGTTCTGCATGCCAGGTTAACTGCTTTATGTATATTGTCCTTCTGAGTTTCGTCCTCTGCTCCGCAAGGCACGCTCAGGCTCTCCCTATCTCAGGCCAGGGGAGGAGGCGCAGCCACCAGCTTACGGGTGCTCAGCTTGTTCCGCTTGTCTGTGGAGGCTTTGGCCCAGGTCTGATCGCAGAATCAGGACGGTTTAACACTGGGGCCTCGCATAGACTCTACCCTCTACTGGCTACTGGCAACACAGAAACCAGCCCCAACCTGCTCTTGAGAACTGAAGTGTGGTAGGGGAGATGGCCAAAGGCTACAGCGCCCATCTGGCGTGGTTTGTGCTGTGACAGGCCTGGGAGGGGCTGTGGGCACACGAGGAGAGACACCTCACACACCCAGTTTCATTCTCTTTGTGGTATTCTCTCTTGTCCATGTCCTGAGTAGAGGATGTGCTTAACTTCCTGGGAAGTGACAAGGGTAGGTCCACCCACCTAAGGGTGGGTGATACTCTGACTTGTTTCTTATTCTCTGGAGATGTCCTTGATATATTGGGTGACACAAGCATGTTATAAAACTGTGTGTGTCATCTTGGTTTTGTATGAAAATATTTTGTATATATAGACGAATACATGCCTGTGTGTGCCATGTCTCTTGTAAAGTCTGGTGGAATAGACTCCTAAGGTTGACTGTAGGTGATAGGATTTTTCTCTTGCTGTTTTTTTCATTATAATTTTGGGTATTATCTGAATGTATTTGTTTGTCCCAATCTGTAAAATGAGTGTCTACTACCCTCAACATCAGAAAAACAGCAATATGGCCATTTTTGTTTTTTGAGGAAAATAAAAGGGCTTTGCTGACAGCTTGTGTGTGGGAGAGGTGGAGGGCCCATAGGAAGCTGGTGATACGGTCCCATGTCCTGTGCATCAGCAGGCCTGAAGAGTCTATCTTTAAAACACTCCAGATCTTACCCTGGCCCAGGCCATCCTCACCTCTCATCAGAACAACTACAGCAGGCTCCCCTGCCCCCCCGCCCCCCCGCCACTGCCTCCACTCCACAGTCAAAAAATGTACATGAAATCATCCACTCCCTGGCTTGAAAAGCTCCAGAGGCTTCTCTTCACTCTGAAAGAATTGTCACCATCTGCTTCCACCCCGCTCCAGCCTCTTTTTTCATTCACAACTTCTTAAGTGTCTCGCCCGTGATAAGCACTGTCTAGGCTCCAGGAGTGCAGAACAGAGCAGCCTCCTTCCTGTTCTTGCCTCCGGGCCTTGTGTTTGCTGTCCCCTGGCCCAGAGCTCCTTCCCAGATGCCTTCTCTTCTTTCTTCATCAGAATCTTCATCAAAATACCCTATACGTTTGTTGTTTGGTCATTTGTCAGTCATTTGTCCCCTGAGCTCCTTCAAGTCCTTCGGGACCCACCAGCCCTTGCTCCTGTTCACTACTGTGCAGCCTGCCCTTGTGACCCCGTGGGCCCTCAGGAAGTATATGTGACATGTCTCCTGCTCTCCCAGTGCTGGGAGTTGTGATCACCTGTGTGTGTGTGTGTTTCCAGGTGATTTTCCAGTTCGTGGGCTGGGTGGGGGACCAGACACTGCCCTAAGTCGCCTTTCTTAGACCTCCTTTTCCCTGAGTGTTTACTGGAGCATTAGAGTAGGGACTCGCCTTCTCCTGGGAGAGGGAAGCAAGAGATCACCAAGCTCCCTGATTCTGAGCTCAGATCTCATGCCACCATCTCTGCCTGCCTGGTCCTGTGTTGGTGCAAGGGCTGAGGGTCCCAGAGAGAGTCTGAGCCATGTGAGTCTGGAGGCTGACGGGATGCCCCGCTTGCAGGTGGTACAGCTGAAGGCCGTGTTCCCGCATGGCGCAGGCTTCGTGCTGGCCTTCGAGTTCATGCTGTCAGATCTGGCTGAGGTGGTGCGCCACGCCCAGAGGCCGCTGACCCAGGCGCAGGTCAAGAGCTACGTGCAGATGCTGTTCAAGGGGGTCGCTTTCTGCCATGCCAACAACATTGTACATCGGGTCAGTTCCAGCATGGGCTGGGGTGGGACCGGGGGGGTGGCTGGGCTGTGGGTAGGCCAGCCCTTGATGAAGGGCATGGTTAGAAAAGGGACAGAGGGGGCAGGGCCTATGGGTAGGAGGCCAGGGCTGGGGCCCTGGAGGAGGTCGGGTCTTGCGCTGACCTGGGTGCCCAGCCTGCCAAGCCCTCCTGTCCCGAGGTCCTGTGGGGGCTCTGGAGGAACTGATGCCTCTTTGGGTGCTCTCAGGACCTGAAACCAGCCAACCTGCTTATCAATGCCTCGGGCCAGCTCAAGATAGCGGACTTTGGCCTGGCCCGGGTCTTTTCCCCAGATGGCAGCCGTCTCTACACACACCAGGTGGCCACCAGGTAGGGAGGACCAGTTCCCAAGCAGGACCTGGCAATAGACAGGCCCCGACCCTCCTGCTGGGAAGAGATGCTTCTGGACCTTCTGTCCAAACAGTGCTCTTGGGGCTGGTGTGGGGGCCAGGATGACCTTCCGAGGCAGCTTCCTGACAGACCGGTGACCTGGCTGTGACCACCTGCCCTCCTCTCACAGGTGGTACCGAGCCCCTGAGCTCCTGTATGGTGCCCGCCAGTATGATCAGGGTGTCGACCTGTGGTGAGACGCCTATGGGCTGGGCAAGGGGGAGTGTGGGTCGTTGGGTCACCTTTTCCTCCTGGGCTTTGAGGTCTCTAAGCCATTTGGGGGTTTTCCTGCTGTGAGCTCTAGGTTGCCATGGGGGTGTCTCCCCTGGTTAGAGTATCTCTGAGGAGTTTGGCATCAGTGTTCCTCCCCATGACAGTTTTGAGCTGGGAGGGTCAAGTGGGATCAGAGTGGTTGT